>NC_090939.1:412775730-415275730 GCF_040938575.1 Ambystoma mexicanum
TTTAGTAGTCCAGCTGCATATACCCAATATAGATCATTTTGCTTCCTGGTGTAAATTGCAAAAGGAGACCCAATGCGTTTGCACTTGAGTGCAAACAGTTCCCTTCATTCAATTTGCCATTTTCACTACGAATTGAAAAACAAAGGTGTGACCGCAGGTGCAATCACCTTGCCGTGCAAATACAGTAAACAATGCCCGACATTAGCACACGGTAAGCGTCTTTTAGGATGGATTCCTATGGAAAATGGAATAGATACATACGAATGGATCCGTATGAAATCGGCCGGCTTCTTATACTAGCAAAAATCAGGGGAAATGCATTGTTTTTTCAAGCAGGAAAAGGTCATGCTGGTCTAAAACCAAGTTGTTTTTGGAGGCGGGGGCTGGGGGGGGGGGAATGGGTATAAGAGGAAATGTAACTCCATTCTTCCCCAACCCACCCCCCTTTCGAATACCACTAAAACGCCTTGCAACATGTATAAAGGTTTGGCACGTTTATTTCCGCTCCGAGTTGAAAATTAGCCTGTTTTTTTCAGTGTGTTTTTTCTATAAATTACTTTGTTATAAAAATTCTGCAGTGCTGTGCCACGTGCATTTTGTGCATTTCTCTGCTAAATAACTTCAACTCAGTTGTAATTGTAAAGACTGAAGGGGGATTATCTGCACTCCTGCTCTCTATATTGCAGAGTATAAGCACAGAGAACCCCAGCCAAGATTTAGTGTTGCTAGCAATGGAAGAGCAATCAAGGCTTAGCTCTCGGGAGGTGCTGCAAGCTGGTTCTGAAGTACAGTGTAGTCCCCAACGCCCTCAAAAAGGAATGTCCACACACTAGGTTCAATTTAAATCCACACAATAACAATTTGTGCTCAGGCAATACTATAATGATAAATATGTACAATGTCTACGTGGTACCAAAGTTAACACTTGACTCCTTTAAAATACACCAACTGCTGACAGTCTCAATGGCATACAAATCAAATAGTAAAGTGAATCAACAATAGACATGGAAAGGAAGACAAGTTGGGTTAAACAAATGGCAGAATACTGGGCCCCTACCCCTAGACACAGTTCTGTGTGAGGATCCCCACCTGGGCAACCTATAAATAAAGTGTAGTAACAAGCCCAGTCCATATATTGTTTAAGATACTCTTGGTTCTTTCTAAAAAGGTTCTACTAACCCAATGTACCTGGTTTAGCAGAGTTAGATGTCGGGTCGTCGATGGATCCTTCTTGAGTGAACGCTCTTTAGGGCAGGAGCTATGGATTGTCGCAATTCCTTGAAGAAAAGGAGAACTGCCATCGAGGCAGCAGCTTCGGTTCTTGCGGTGCTCGTTGACAATCGGTCGTGGACGTCCTGTGAAGATGAGGCGTGCAGGGCACCTCAATGACGAGAGTTTATTGCTGCAAAGAGTCAATGAAGAACGTAGGCCCAGCAAGGGCGTCGGGTCGTCGACAGTTGGAGTTGGCGATCAGGACTCGACCATGGCTGGCTTTTGGGTCTTCGTCAGCGTCTTTGTGGACTTCGTGTAGCAGGAAACCCACCAACGGATTCTCATCGGTTCGGCGGCAACCTCGACTTTCTCCGGCATGAAAAAGCGGTCGACAGTGATGAGCAAGGGAGTCCTCGATTCCAAAGTGTCTTAGGCAATGGAGCATTGCAGCTCCGGTCGACGAGGTTACAGAGGTCCTCCAAACCTTTCCAGTAGGTGAGAGGTCCCCAGATATACTGTTCTGTCTCTCACACTGCTCACACTGCTCTCACACTGCTGGGCCAAGCTCAGCAGCCAATCATTCAGAAGGGCATTCATGTAGGCAGGCAGCCAATCAGGCTCACAGTGCATTCTAGCCATTCTTCTCCATCCAGACACTCTAAACAAGGGATGTGGATTGGGACAAGCACCCAGCCATTCAGCACTGCACAGCATTCATACCAGTTTTGGGCAGGGCTGTCTCAGTCATTGTGTGACACACAGATACCCACACCCATAACATGGAATGCATTTTGGTCACACACTCCATTCACCCAGGTCCCACCCCAAGGGTGTACGCAAAACAGTCACTGGGAAGGCTCCAGCCAGTATGGCTGGTACTTCCCAATACAATATGTGGAACTTTCACCCAACAGCCAGTCAGGGGAAGGGGCAGAGTCAAGACTTCCCAAGACTTTGGGAAAGCAAGGTAAGAGGCAATAGAAAGCAAGAGGCCACAGGGGCCATCTTGTCTCATATCAGGAATCAACAAATTCCAATGGTGGGGCCTGGGTATCCCAAAATGGAGGGTACTCGCAGCACCTGTCAAATTCAGCATGGAGCTGCCACCATCCCATAACCTGCTCTGTGGGCCACACACACACACACAGGTGCCCAAAAACATACACTAGGGGTACAGGGATGTACCCCCACCCATGGGTGCCATACGGGTACCACAGAGTCCTGTGCAGAAAATAAGAGCACACATGATAAAAGGAGAACAGGACAAGGAGGCCCTGTCCCTCCAATGAATTTCCAGCATCACAGTCTCCCTCCTCCCCAAACTGAGGGTAGAGTGGTCTAATCTCCCATAAGATTGACACTGTCATCCAGACGGTCAACATATCTTCTGGAAAGGCCATCCGCATTATGAGGACTCTTCCCTGGCCTATGCTCAATGGTGAAGTCTAGCCCTTGCAGGCTAATGGACCACCTGAGCAGTTTCTCGTTTTCACCCTTCATATGCATAAGCCATTTTAAGGGCTTATGGTCTGTTTGGACCTTGAAGGTAGACCCGTAAGGTAGGGTCTAAAACGCCTAAGGCTCCAAACTATGATAAAACATTCCTTTTCAACAGTAACCCACCTAAGTTCTCTACCCTTGAGTTGCCTACTGATGAATATGACAGGATGTTCCCTCCCATTGTCATCTAACTGGGACAAGACATCTTCAATTTCCGATGTCGCAGACGTCAGTCTGAATGATACAGGGTTTGCTGTAGTCAGGAGCACACAACACCGGTACCCTACACAAGCTTTCCTTCAAGCCAGTTAAGGTGCGCCGACAGTCTTCTGCCCAATCTTCCTTGGTTGGTTGGGTGAGGTCAGCTGTCAGAGGGGCAGCTATGGTTCCATAGTCTGCCAAGAAGTTGCAGCAATACCCAGTGATGCCCAAAAAGATGCTCACCTAGGTTTCAGTAGTGGGAGTCTCCTATCATGTACTTTACTGGGGAGAGGTTGGATTCGACCCCCTCCTACCTCATGACCAAGATAGGTGACTTTCCCCTGAGCTATCTGGCACGTAACGGCCTTGATAGTGAGATAAGCCCTTTTCAAGGCCTGCAACAATGAGTCAAATGCTCTGCCCAGGTAGAACTGTAGACAGCAATGTTGTCTAAGTAGGCCACACAAAAGGCCTCCAGCCCACTGAGCACACGGTTGACTGATCTTTGAAAGGTGGCAAGTGCATTCTTCAACCCAAAAGGCATGACTTTAAACTGGTAGAGCCCCTCAGGTGTTGAGAACGCAGTCTTTTCTTTGGCATGGTCCGTCAGAGCCATTTGCCAATAGCCTGAGTTAAGGTCAAAGGTGCTCACAAATTTAGCAGCCCCTTTTGTGTCCACGAGCTCATCAGCCCGGGGCAATGGGTACGCATCGGTTTTGGTGACGGCATTGACACCCCCCCCCCCCCCACTGTAGTCCACACAGAACTGCCAATCCTTGGTACCTGCCTGGGAACTTGCCTTGGGGACAAGGACCACTGGACTGGACCACGGACTGGTTGATGGTTCAATAACACCCAGATCCAACATCTTGGCGACCTCAGCCTGGATGTGGTTCTTTACAGTGTTTGACATTCGGTAGCACCTGGTTTTGACAGGTACACTCACCAGTGTCAATTTCGTACCTGCACCATGGTGTGAGGCCTGGTGTCAGTGAGAACAGAGGGACATACTGCTTGAGCAAAGCCTGCAGGCCCTCTGCTGCTCTGATGTCAGATCGGGAGAGAGATGCATTCCCACCACTGAGCCATCCTCAGGGTTGCTATGCAGCAAATCAGGAAGGGGCTCACTCTCATCCTCTTCTTTCTCTGAAGCTAGCAAGAGACATGAGACTTCCGCTCGCCTGTGGAAAGGCTTGAGCCGGTTGACTAAGAATACCTGAGGGGCTACCCCAGGTACTCCCATGTCAACCAGACAGTTGACTTCACCCATCTTGGAGATTATCCTGAAGGGTCCAGTCCACTTATCTGCCAAAGGCCTAGGCTTGGTAGGCTCAATCACAAGGATCTCCTGTCCTGGGAAAGGAGGGGTGTTCAAAATGAGCTGAGCTAGGATGCAGGAAAACCATCCTCAAAGGAGGACCTACATGAGCCATGCACTCTTCTAGTGGGCGAGACTGGAATGGGAATCCTTGAACGAAGGAAAAGGAGAACGTGAACCTGGTCCATGCTTGAAGAGCCACTCTTGCTGCTGCCGAAACACCTCTGGACACCCCAGACCCTGGCAATGCATCTGCGAGGCGGAATGCAGAGCCGGGCAGAGTCTGACATCTGCAGAGCTGCTGCAAACCCTGCCTCTCACCCGTACACTACCGGAGCGTCCAGAAGCAATGCAGCTGCTCAGTAAAGGCTTGTACCAACAAAGAATCCAACAGGTATGCGAGTTACTCGAGCAGCGTTGGAGGTCTGGAGAAGCAAGGGGGTGAAAGAGGGTCCTGGACTGAGAAGTGACAGTCTGGGACCCAAACTCAAATGAAAGTATAAGTGGGTCTGGAACCCCGAGGACAGTCTGGGAGCTGCACCCAGTTGAATGTCAAAGAAAAAGAGGGACTGGAACTGCAAGAATAACCAAGAGCGAGGAATAGCATGTTTGGCAGGATTGTGAGTTAAGCAGATTACACAACCATGTGCAAGTCTGGAACCCATCCCCATGTGAGAAACCAAGAATAAGAGGGTCTGGACCCTAATTGAAGAAGAAGCGAACAACAAGGAGTTGTTTGCTTGGCAAGGGAGTAAACCGAGCAAGTACAACCCTACATTGCTAGTGTGGGACCTGCACCCATATGCAAGGAAAAGCCCTGAAGAAATTAACAAGAGGTTCTGGGACCCTGTACGAGAATGAGATCGTCCATCAGAGGACAACGGCTTGGTAGGAGAGTAAACTAAGTTGTTCACATCAGGTTGAGTCTGGGACCTGTACCCACATAAGAAGTTGGGAACAAGAGGGTCAAGGCCCTGGAAGTGGAAAGGACCCAATCCTATGCTTAGTAGGGAAGTGTGCCAAGTTGATGAGATAAAATCATTTTGAAGTTCAGAAGACTATCTTTATAAATTACCCAGTGACATTTACCTGAAAGGATAAAGGGTTCAGAAGCCCAAAAGTAATAAAAGTAGAAGTTTAGGGAAACTAAAAAAAAAACTCACCTTAGAGTCCTATACTTCTGAACATTGTTTACTTTGGGAAGGGATCATCCTTGCACAGTTTTAAGTTGTTAGTGTTAGGAACAGAGGTAGGCTTTTGAGAGGCGACAGGGAGACATTTTGGTTTTGGACACCCTGACCAATCTACTAGTTTTCTTTGAGGTAGGGCAACCCCCCTTAGCTTAAGGGATAGACAGGCCCTTTTCCAACCCTTTCTTGATTAATTAAGTCTGTACCCAAAAATATGCCACCATTGTGTCTGAGCATTACTTCTGCACCCTTCACAGGTATATTTTATGCAAAAGGGTAGAACATTAATGTGAATTGAGGGTGCATATTCAGCAAAGTGATACATTTGATAAAAGGAAATTCTGTAGGCAGTAGGACTTTTTAAGAAGAAATCTCAAATGATGGTGTTAATGTTCTCGTAATAAAATATTAGATCCATGGGATTTTTCATAGGAGTAAGAAACTTGGGAAGACCTCAAAAAGATATATCTCATCTGTGAAGTAATTTGAGAAATGGCTAAAAGCCAGTCTCAAATACACCTTAGGTAGATTTGTATGCTGGCTACTGCTATCAAATTGAAATATGATCGAAAAACTGCATGTACCAACTGTAAGGGATTGCAATCAGGCACACAACGAGGTCTCGCCTAGCAATGTAGTGCGCAATGAAACCCTTATTTTTTTGTGTCTATAAGTTCAATATTCTGAATGATATACCACTCCTATCACACCCTTCTCAAAATAACCCCCCAGGTCACACTGAGCCAAGAGTCAGGCTAGTTTGTAAAGTTAAATATTTATTTTAATATTCAAATCACACATAAAAATAAGCAAAGCAATTGAATTCACTTATACTAATGTAGAATAGAAACACAGGAAATAACAGTTGTGTTTTGTGCACAATTAGCATTTAGGTTACTATTTCCCGCTGCAAAAATTTGTTTAAATACAAAGGAGCAATCCTACACCAATGTGAGTAATCAGCAGGTATTCAGGAGTAAAAGACAAGGTCTAAGGTTTATAGGCAATCCTCCCTCCCAAACAAGAGTGAAAACCTTGCTTTGGCAAATGGTACTTTGAAAATGACAGGTGAAAATGGCTTTGTGAAATACTGCAGAAATACTTAAATGGAGACAAGTTCTAAAGAAAGCAACACTAATTAGGTCCTAACATACATGAGCTATAATATAAACAAAACACACTTCAGATCAGGATGGGATGGAAAAAAAACTTTAAAATGGGGAAATGACATGTGTAAACGTGTGAATTTTGCAAATTAGTGGCAAATGTTCACTATGCGATATTGAAGAAAAAAGGGTCAAATACACTGTTCTGCTGTGGATGTAGCTAAGGATGTTAGGTATCAGTGAGAGTTGAAATTTTGTTTCCATCTTTAAAATTGAAGGAGTTAGAGGTTTTAGTGAGAGGTGTTTTTGCAAAATAGGCGTGAAAGTGAAAACAAATGCGCTTTTGAAAATTACAGATGAGTTTGATAACACTATATTATGACTATGAAAAGGAATGCCACATATGGATCTTACAGTCACATGATCAGCGCAAACAGTTCCATTGTGGATACTCTACTTCTTCCTGGGATTTACTTTAGTTATTCAGAATCATTAGGGAGTTATGGTTTTGGAACACAGATGAGACAATCAGTGCAAGAAGGATTCTAACAATACTGGAGTTCTGAATTAAAGATGGGATGAGTTGAGATAGGGATAATACAATGCAGATATACTATGGGTCACTGTTCTTCCTGTTAATGCTTACAGAAGAAGTTAAATTGGACCGTCAGCTCTATTCAATGAATTGGATCTCGTCTACCGGCAGCAGGGCACCTCTAGCAGGATTGGATCAGCAAGGCGGTTCTGGTCAATCTGGACAGGACCTCAGACTGGATTTGGAAGGGCCCCTTCTGGTTACTGGACACGGTAGATAGCAAGATGCAAGTTTTCGGCGGGCAAGCCATAATGGTAGCAAGCCAAGCTGAATCAGAATTAAATCCCTTCAAGTGTGGGATGTTTGCAATTGAGTCAGGCTAGCTATAAATTTTGCAATGCTAGAATCTGTATTCTGCAAAGAAATCTGGATCTTTCAAAGAATTCTGAAGTCAGCTACAAGATGAGGATTTCTGCAATGAGGTGCTGCGTGGACATCTGGATGGGTTCTGGAAGCAGTCTTCTGGAAGCAGTGTCTGGAAGCAGTTCCTATGTTTAGTGTAACTTCTATATTTATCCATTACAAAGTTTATGGCATGGGCAGAACTTCAAAACACACCCCCATGGTTGTGAGTGGCTACAGGCATGTGCTTTGTTTTGGTTGGCAGCCTGAACAGAGCTGTCATTTCATGACAGGATTTAGGAACTTCTGCCTGGATCATTACCCAAAACATACTTTTGCACAAATGCACATTTCTACCATTTATGTACCCTCATATAATTGGACACATACTTGATATTTGATTGTCTACATTTACATTCACTTCCCATATTTGTGATAGCTGTAATTCTATGGATTTTTATCAATTTTACCCATAACACTTTGGATTAATCATTTCTAATTTGATACATCTCTGGGCGCTTATCAGTGGATCATGTACATACAATTGTAAGTGTGCGACATTAATAGTTTTGCCACAGACATTTTTCATAACTTTGGCTCCTTATATAGTACGAGTTTCCTCAATGTCTTCAAATCACAAGGCTGAAATTAGTTTAATTTCTACCAAGTTTCAGATTTATCCCTCTGTAAATTGCTCAGTTAAAGAGTTTTAAACTTTAATGAAAAATAAGGATTTCACATCAAAGTCCTCCTGGGTAACCTTCCCTTTTCAGGCAGCTGCTGCAGAGGTTGCAGAGCTCAATGCTCAGCCTGTCCTTTGTTCAGCCAGCAGATTGTGTAATGCGGCCCCATTGTGTGGCTTGTTGGCATTATGCAGGAACCATTAACAGCCATTAGCCTTCCTGTTCTCAAGGGAGTGTCAAGCAGAGATGTCAGATTTCCCAGGTCAGGCTGTCAGATTAGAATTAAATAGTGGATTGGCCCTAGACTGTGCTCCTTGACATTAAAGTCTTAATTTCAAATATAAAATATAAGCACAGTTTATACAGGATTTCAAAATTTTAAAAGAATTAGCCCTTCGCAAACATGCATGAAATAGTGGATTTTGCAATTTTTCAGGAAAATGAAAATACATTTAAACTGGGTTTGATAAACAATTTCCTTAGGCAGCTGTCAGGCAGTGATGCCTGGAATCCTCCGACTGCCTGTAGAACCCATGGTTTCAGCACACTTTCCTTTCCATTATTCTCTGGGAAAGTGACAGAATTTTTAAGGGCATTTTCGGATTGGGCCCTTCTGTGGCCTGGTTTCCTGTTTTTACACCACTTTGCCTGTGTGTGTGGCAGGGCGTGCAGCTCTTTTGGTGGTTTATGAACTCTGTGCAATTTTGCAGATTTAGTGCGCACAGGGGTTATTGCCTCAATTTTTGGCAGTTTGCTTTCCCCCTTGGCAAATGGGTGCAGTGTAGCACAGTGGCGTGGATAAAAATAATCCACATACTCTCCCCCCCCCCACGACTCCCTCGTGACATCCAGTCATGGGGGAGTTGGGCAAGTGGGATTATTTCTCTTTCGGTCCATGTGAAAAATCCGGTTGCTTCTCCCATCAGCGATAGATGCGAAATGCTCTCCTTGCTGGTTCTGTTTGGGAGTGTGGAGCGACACTCCGGGCTCTTGGTTCTTTTTCCAGTCCCTGAGGAGTCCTCCTTGGTGATTAGATGATATTTAGTTCCAATGCTAGAAAACAGAACATGGCATGGTTATGAAAATGTCCCCACTACTACTCCCCGAGGGTGTAGTGGGGCAGATGCATGCATTGAATACAATTTACAATATTTCCCGCCCATGTTGAATGCTGGTCTTGACCCTTTTTCCTTGTATGTACTCAATGAACATTTAATAATTCTTTTAGGTCTCTGGATTGTCCCGTTCTGGGTTTCCGGTCGGCTCCTCTATTTGCCACAAAGTATGCCTGGGAATGCAACTTTGTAGCTGGTTTATGTGGACCCACTTTCTTCCCCTTCTGTCAAATTTCCCTTGGGGATGCGGATTCTGTAGGCGACTGGTGAAATTCTGTCCACAATTTCAAAAGGACTCTGCCAACTTGGGAGGAATTTGGGCTCCATGGCTTGGTTCCTTTTGAAATGTACAAGTAGACCCAGTCTCCTACTTGATATTCCTTTTTAGTTGTCTTAAGGTCATAGTGGGTGTTCATACTATCTGCAGCTCTTTCTAGATTCCGCTGAGCATACGCAAAAGCATGTTGAAGGTGTTTTCTCAGATTCTCAACATACTCATGAGTTGTGGAGGCATTTATTAATGTCTGCTCTTGGGTTCTGTAGAGCAGATGCTGGGGTAGCACCGTCAATAAAAACAATTTCTCCCCCTGACAAAGCATTTTCTTTTATCCTAGGGATTTCATCATAGAACTCTTCATAGTTCGATGTGTATGTTATTTTCTGCCAGTGGTTCAGCTACAAACATGGCAGGATTCACTAGTTGTCAAACTATTTTAATTGCCGGATTTATATCACTACCTCGTAGTCAGAAGCCCTACGCCTTCTCCAAGATGGCAAATAATGCATGCTCAACAAACAACGTCAGAGCATCCCATCACTATGCTTGCAGCCTTCTCAATGGCGAATGCGGCAGCTGCCAAAGATTGTTTGCACGGAAATGACCCTCCATTACTGGGTCCAGAATCCCACTGTAATATGCAAGGGGCTTGTACCCCAATGTGGTTCTCTGTGTGAGGACTGCTGTCATTACGGTACCATCCGTATGCGAGAATAAAAAGAATTCAACATAATTAGGAATCCCTAAAACTGGAGCTGTACAGATGGACTTTTTCAATTCATCAAACCCTTCTTCCATCTCCTCAGTCCAAACAATTTTCTCTTGCGTTGCTTGTGCTTGCTTTGGAGCTTGTAACAAAGGCCTTATACATGAACTGTAGTCAAAGACCCATGCTCTAACAGTTATATAGTCCCAAAAATCTTTGCATGTGCTTTATGGTTTGTAGCTTTGTGATCAAAATAGCCTCAGCTATCCAATGTGGCGCAAACTACTCAACATTGGACTGCTACTGGCCAAGAGGGCCATACTTCTCAAATGGAAGAGCAAGACCCAACCCACCAGGAGCGATTGGGATAGGGATATGCTCTGGGCAAATGACAATGAAGAAATGTATGCAAGCCTAATGCATCCTGGAATGCGTCCCAAGAATATCTGGGGCAGGTACACAATATCTAGCGGACAATGTAGCTCATGAAGATGATGCAACAATGTGAGGATATTCTGTGGCTGATGTGTATTGTACATGACCTGAGAGAAAGGCAATTTAGATGTGATTAAATATACATTGTACCTGTGGAAGTTTATTTAAAGTTTAAAAACAAATAGCCTCAGCTCTCTCAGGAGTAACCTTTTTTCCTTCATGCAAAATCAACTGACCTATATACAACACTTCCGGTTGTATATATACAATACTGTAACTTCTCCTTGTCAACTTTATATCCTTTATCAGCAAGCGTAATCATCAACTGAATAGAATCACGTCTGCACTCTTCCTCTGAAGTGCTGCAAACTAAAATGTCATCTACATATTTCAACAACACTTTCCAGATGAATATTGCTCAAATCCATCTGGAGAAGTCTATTGAAAATCGATGGACTCGCAATATCCTCAAGGTAATCTCGTTATATTCAACTTTGTCTGAACGTAAATGACGTCAGATCC
This sequence comes from Ambystoma mexicanum, assembly GCF_040938575.1. NCBI lineage: Eukaryota > Metazoa > Chordata > Amphibia > Caudata > Ambystomatidae > Ambystoma > Ambystoma mexicanum. The sequence goes on from NC_090939.1 coordinate 412,786,933, forward strand.
TGCGAATCTTTGTGTAAGGGGATTGAGAAAAATGCATTTTTCAAATCAATCACAGTAAAATATCGCGCTTCAACAGGTATGTTACATAAGATTGTTGCAGGATTATGAACTAAAGGGCACTCGGCCTCTACATTCTGGTTAAACGGGCAAAGGTCTTGAATTAGCCTACATGACCCATGACCCCCCCCCTTAGATTTCTTGATAGGGTACAATGACATATTACACAGTGACTCTGACGTCACCAAGATGCCTTGGTCCAAGGCGGAAATTGCTCGAGACACAGGATACGTCGTGCTCAAGGTATAAATTCTCATGGTTTCAATTTAATCTTTACTTCTCCAACCCCCTTCAATAGGCCTACGTCATAAGGGCTCTGTAGTCCATAAGGAGACTGGCACTTTTGCCATGTCTTCATCAAAATAACTGGGACGCTTTTGTGCTATCATTTTCTGAGGAACCTCTCATTTGATGGTTCATACCCAATAAGTAATGCTCATCTCAAATATTACTTCATCTGAGGGATGATCTCCAAACATGTCCTCATCAGTCAATCTGCAAACCTCCCCAATGGTAATCACTGAGCACCATCATCTGCCATCATGATCATTCCCATCAAGCAGAGCCATTTCCCCTTGCACTATGGCTGCTTGTAATCCTAAAGGAAAGATTTGCTCTTCATCCATAGGTATCTTTGGCCTGAATAGAAACTCTGGTATTCTCACAGTTTTGCCTACTAGGCCTGGTAGCCACGTCAACACAATGTGTACCCCACAATGAAACACTTCAGGTTCCAATGGGACTGCTCTCATGGTCCCATGTCCTGCAAACGCCATAATAAATTCACTCACATTTAAATACTGCGTTCCTGGTGTTGAACACACCATCTTCATCAGTAAACGAAAATGTCATTCAACTTGGTCATTAGATTTCGACCTAATATATTGACAGGTGTCTGCCTTGAATACAGCAATGGCACCAACATGTCACATTCTCCTATAGAGACTGTTAAGTCTTCAGTAAAAGGAACTCTACTTGTAGCTCCTGTGAAACCTTGTGTATTCATGGCATTGCCAGACATTGAACATTTTCCCTCTTTTATACACGAGTGAGTTGCACCCGTGTCTACTAAAAACAAAACTTTTGCCTCCTATACGGACGTTCACCCTCTGTTCCTCGTGAGGATTTGGTGTCACAGATAGTATTGAACACATCAAGTCTTCCAGTGAGCTGTCCTATTGTGGATACAGCCTCATTCCTGTACCTGTAAAAGGATTCCCTCCCTCTACAGTGACACCCCCTGTCCTAGGAGTCATTAACTGTCACAACTTGTGCTTTGCTGTATCTGCATAGGTGAATGCTGCGACTGCCCTTGCGGCTGATTCACTGTTGCTTGCTGCGTTTGCAAATCTTGATGCATTCTCGCCGCTTGTGCCTGTTGCACTGTTTTGACTCTGAGCAAACCCGCCTGCATACTCACAGAAGACTGGAGAAGGGTTTAAAGTCCCCCCTCTTGAGAATTGACCATTCTGCACAAACCCTTGACTTGTACACGGACGAGCCAAATGCCCTGTCATTCCACATGCCCAAAATATAGGCGGTGGAAATCTCCTATTCTGGCCATCCTGCATATCTTGATTGTCATTCTGCATATTTCGAAACCTCCCTTGGTTGCTCTGAAAGTTTCCCCGATTGTTCTGCCAATTCCCTTGATTATATTGAAAATTTCTACTTCGAAATTCTCCTCTTCCTCATGGAGCAAAGCCATTATTGCCCTGATCAAACTGCCTTTGATTACTCATCTGAGGCATATTTGTTACTTGCGGTGAACTTGATCCGTCTCCACTAGTTATCACCCCTTCAATATCAGACTTTGATAACTTCTTTTGCACTCATTTTACCTCTTAGCCTTTCGCTATATCTTTTTTGCAATTCTGTTCCTGCGAGAGTGCAATAATGTGTGATGGTCAGCTGAATTTGACCACGGTTTTGCCTCCATACCCACTAACCTATTGAGCCGCTTCTGTACTGGGTCTGGCATTCCTTGGCATAATATGATACAACGCAGGTAACTATTTCCCCCAAGCCTCACGTGTCTCCAAGGCCCATTGCTCTTGGAAATTCTGAACATAAAAAAGCAGGTCTTCCCCTTCCTGCATCTTTTTTACCATTATAGCTCCCATATCGGATGTGTCTGGATACAATACTCCAAGCGCTTTCCAGACTGCCGCTCTGAATTTATTGAACGGTGCTCCGTCATAAGCAGTGTTATCCGTAGTAACACCAGCATATCCTGCTCTGGACCAAACATCAGCTCTCTCTCCAAGGATGGCAATCAGAAGACCCTTAATGTCCCCAGTGGATTTCCTCCTGTCTTTTCTAATTCATGTATCCATTTGCCAGCGCCAGAAGTTGAACTCTGAAGTTTACACCTTAAATTATCCTTGTCCATCTGGGGCGAAGGTATACACTGGTCTAGCTCCCCCTTTCTCTAGCAAGGGAAACTGTGAAACCCCAAACTCTCTCATCTCCTATTATCTGTCTATTCAAGGCAGGGACAATATTTCCGCACCGCCTTCTTCCTGGCAGCGACCGTAGTCTGCTCACTTATGGTGGCGATTCCCCCTCTCACCATGGGGTTGCCCTTTAGGGTGGTCTGACTGCGTCAATGATTGACGCCCGAGGTATAGGTGCGTCTAAATCTGACCATCACTTTTCCATTGAAACCCCCCCCTTTAGGACCACATAAGTCACCCCTCTCTTCTCCACGGAAGGTGTCTGTCTTAATCTGACATTTCCTGTGCCCAACTCGTATAATTTCTCTTCTCCTCATCTCTGTGTAGAGTCAGTCTATCTAAAGACAAACCCGTGGACCTCCTACAGGAGGCTCCCTCTATATATCGTACAGCCATGTACTCAAGTCTATCATTTTTTCCCTTCCCTTTTAATTCTTTCTGGGCTCTCATGTCATGATAAACTATCAATCGCCTCCCCAATGCTTCTAGAGTCAAACTCGTCCTCTAGATGGGCCTGGTAATCACTCATATCCCAGGAAGAATACCTCTATATCCTACCATTCTACTTCTAGATTGCGATTCCTTGCCTCCGTCTCCAGGCGATCAAGATCGCATGATCTTTGCCTTCTTTTTCGTTCTAGGTCATCAAGCTCTCTGCATTTTCTTGCTTCCTCCCTCACCCCGTCTTCCTCTTTCTTCATATACCTTCATTTGCCCTATATATATATCTCCTCATCCTTTCATCTTTGCATTCTCTTATCCCTTCACTTCTGTTCTTCATCTTCTATTCTTTTCCTTTCTAACCTTTGCCTCTCATCGATTGCCCTTTGTCACGTTTTCTCTGCTCCTCTGCTCTTTCCTGCTTCTTCAACTGTTTATCTTTATATAACTGCACTTTTCTTTGTCTATCTTTCGCCTCTTCTTTCGATCTTTCCTCCCTTTCCTTATCCTTTTTATCTTGTCCATCTCGATCTTTTACATCTTCGATGCCTTTACCACTGAGTTTGAGCAAAATCTGTCCACCCATCCGTTCTGTATAAGTGCTAACTCATCAGCTTTATCTCTTTCTCCCTTCCATCTCTTCATTTCTCTTCCTATATCTAAAAATGTGCTTGCTCGGTCACTTCTCTCCTTATCGCGTCTCTCCTTGCCCCTTGGGATCTTAGGGATTACATCTTTCTCAGTATTTATCTCTGAGACCTTGTCAAGGCTTTGTGCAGGCGACTCATATGCCGGGTTATGATACCCTATTGCTGCCTTAAGCTCCCTCAATAGGTATAACCCATCATCTTTCTTGTTTTCGCTGTCTGTTGCCGGCGGGGCGGCGCGAGCAGAAGGTGCCTCACCCCCCTCTTTGCATATATTAAGGATCCAATCTATAGGAGGCGGCTCTTCGCTTTCCTCCTGGTAATTTTCCAAAGTTCTAAACTCGCTAGTTGCCCGTATATGCTGCATGCAAATATGTCGTCATATGCTGCAGGAGTACCTTTAATAGTGACCCCTCCTTGGGGCCATGGAAAACATTTTGTCTGCGGTTCCCTTAACCCATTCCGCACTATACTGTCTAAGCTTAGGAGCATGTTTCGGCAATTGCTTGCGGAGGTGCACAAGTGAAGTAACATCCTCCATTTTTGATTCGTCACTTTTGACTATCAATACTCGTTTGCCTTTGTCACAGATTTGAAAAACAATATGTTTCAGAAAAATAATATATGAGCATGCATCAACCGTTGCAGGCTCCAATCCCTTTAAATCACTTTTTTTACTTTAATGTTTCTAAAAAACACCAACTTAAATTCAAACAATTACATTTTCCAACCTTGCGTTTCTCCTTTTCTCAACAATCACTTGACTATTAAGTCATCACCTACACATTAATACATAAAACGAACAGACAAACAGACATACACGACCAGTCACATATCTTACGATCTTTTCTCAAAGACTTGTCTTTCCCTGTAAATGAATACCCCTACGGAGGTTAAACCAACCCCTTTAAGTTACGTCTTTAACGCAAACTCGTCGTCTACTGCTTCCCCTATGGGATTTTAGGTTAGGATTTCTTCTGTTATGTTATTTAAAACGCAGGCACAGGGCATATTCTATTATCGTGGCACTCTCCTCACGATACCTCTTAATTGCTTGGCCTCACACAAGTCAATTTTATTCAATATTTAACACTCTTACTTTCAAGTTATGTTTGTCCCACCTGCCTCCGTTATTCTTTCCCTTATCACTTCTCATCACTCATTACCCATACACAGTTTTGCCACCTTCTCAGTTTTTACTCACCATTTGCATGTTCGTCTTCCGACTCTCGGGATCGTACGCCTCTTTTACCTCCCCTCCAACTTCCTGTTCATTCAGCTCCCTTCAAAATGGCCACTATGAACATCACTAAATACACAACTTCCCATTGGCTAACAAACTATAGGACCCTTAATTACGTGGTCCCCTACAATTGTTTGGCACTCTAACCTGTGTCAGTACTTTTCCACCTACGTCTAGCAGCACGCAGATTGGACATCCAAGTGCTGGTGAGCTTGTCTCAAACAGACCTTCCCACCAATTAGCATATCAATCCATCATTACACCTCTGAACTACTGGCAATTAAGACTTTGAACTTGTCAGTGTTCTTAGCTCTGGAGAATTCAGGGGAGTGAAGGCACTCTGCCCTCAAACGTAGGTGGGAGCACCTTGCTCATCCAACTTCATCCTTCCACATGACTGAAGACCATGATTTTGAGCTGCCACTGTCCTTAAAATACTATTTTTAGTAGACCTCCAATGCCTTCCTTGTTTGTTTGTGTCTTTTGAACAGGAGGTCTTGTTCTTTCCAATCATTTGCCTCCAATGTCTAGTTTCTGCATCCTTTCTTGGCACATCAGATCTGCTCTGTGTGATGTCCCCATTCGTCTTGACCATTCATTTACTCAGCTTCTTCTGGGACTTCATTCAAATGGCCATCATATTTTCTTGTATGCAAGTACGGTTTTCTCAATGGGGTCCTTGCCCCCAGGATTCTTCTAGGTATCAGTATTTGCACTGGTACCACATGGTTTTCGCATCCAGCCTCCCAACATATAGGCAATATGGGTGAGGTGGTTGAGGTGGGGATACTTGGCTCCTCCTTTACAGCGTGACCAGGGCCGTCAGACACCAAAGTCCCGTCAAGAGAAATTAAAGCAGCAGCGGATCAAATGGTAGTGAAGGTGAGTTGGGTTATTGCTAAACAGGATTATCACTCTTCAAAATGATTGTAAAGTGTCCACAAGCTCTTGCTTGATAATTCAAAAAGACCAGGTCATCACACTTCGAGTGAGTATTAAATATAACTTATTTTCTTTGAAAAACAACCACCTTCACATTTCTCCTTCATAAACAAAGTCTTGTCAGAATGGTTTTAGCACAGTTCATCATAGCACATTAGTGGACTTGGAATTAAAGCATTTTTGCCGTAAAGCTTATATTGAGGGAGAACGGGTGGAGAAATGTAACCACCATTGCCAAAATAAAGAGGGGGTAAAAAGTGAACAAAACACATGTAATCTACACAAAGGGACATGACCTAAAAGGGAAGGTTATACCTAGCATTTCCCAAGCCAAACAAAGGCAATTATAACAAAAGGGGATACAGCTTTCCCAAAAAGGGACGCTTGGAAAAGTAACATTACCAACTGCTAACTGGCGATGTAGAAGGAACCCAAATGCGGCAGGGGAGAAGCCCTCCTTGTAGAAATCAAAGGGGAGAGGAATACAACCTGCATTTGCATGTGGTAAACAAATCAGTGTAACAAACCGTGTCAATGTGTATTGTACCCATATGGAAGAAGTTGTGAACCACAATGTTGTTGACAGTCAGACACTTTTCTAAAGTTTGAAACAAGCCTCACCACAGAGTACCTTTATTAGTGGTAGGAATTTAATCCTGGCAGGTGATTATACCAGAAAAGGGACTTTTCGTGGTTAGTGGACCAGGAAAAAGTACTGCAGTGTAGTTGAAGGTTGTGGTGGACACTAATGTGTTATGGTCTACTGTGCTAAAACCATCCTTACAAAACTTAATTGATTATGAAGAAATGTGAAAGTGGTTGTTCTTCAAAGAAGAGTTGTTATATTGACCTAACTGGAAGTCTGAAGACATGGTCTTTTTGGTTTATCGAGCAAGAGCTTGTTTAAACTTTGACAATCGTTTTGAAGAGTGATACATCCGGTTTAGCAATAAGAATCAAAGTGCAGAGTTAAGGACTTAATGGAGTGAAGAGAACTTTGTGTTGTCTTTGGTGCAGAACTTGACTATTGAAAAGAAGCTTCTTGATTTGAACTTTGGTTTGGAAATCCTGAATTAATCCTGGGGGAAGGGTTCTGACCCTGGTTACAAGGATGAACAAGTTACTCTCTTACCTGGTAAAGTTCTTTCGATGGGATGGTCTGACGACTTATTCCATATCTATGACAGTAATCACCACAGCTGTGCTGCTTTGGAAAATCTTTCGCCGTCTGCGTCCTGAGTCAATGACGTCGATACGCAGTCCTCGAGGGCCTCCGTCGTGCCAAACTTCACCGGATGTTATAAGTAGGATGCACGACACTCGTAGCCTCAGTTGTAGCTTTTGCCCCAGAACGTGTGGCACCAATCTTCTGCCAGTATGACCACAGAAAGCCTTGCGGAAATGTAAGCCCCAATCGCATAAGAAATTCTGTAGTGGGGTAGGCAGGGAGGGAGCGATATGCAATACGTCGTCAGAGCATCCCATGTAAAGAACGTTACCAGGTAAGAGAGTAGCTTGTTCTTCGAGGGGATTGGGTCCTCCGACATATTCCATATCTATTACAGACTCCCAAAGCAGTACCAACGTATGGAGGAGGGAAAAAGAATTGAGACTATAGAATTTTAGAATGCCCAATCAAATTGCAGCGTAAAGGACCGCCTTGCCAAAGGCCAGATCCTGCCCATGGATAGAATCTAGGGAGTAGTGTCGTACAAAAGTATGGACCGAAGACCAAGTGGCTGCTTCACAGATGTTACGAATAGGAACACCCCTCTGCAGGGCAGTAGAGGCAGCCATACCCCTAGTAGAATGGGCCCGTAAGCCTACCGGAGGGTCCTTACCCGCCAAGCAGTAACATTCAGAAATTGCCAAGATAATCCATCTAGACAAAGTCTGCTTAGTAACAGCTAGTCCCAAACGCCTTCCAGCGTAACCTATAAAGAGCTGATCATCCACTCTGACCCAGGACATGCGTGAAATGTAGAAACTTAAAGCTCTCCTAGGATCTAACCTATGGAGCCTCTCCTTGTCCTTACCAGGATGCGGAGGAGGATAAAATGCCGGAAGAATGACCTTCTGGCTTAAATTAATGACACCACTTTTGCAAGAAAGGAAGGACGACCTCCAAGGACAACCCTGTCCTTATGAAACACATTGAAGGGCGGCTTAACTGAAAGTGCCTGTAACTAACTCACTCTGCGAGCGGAAGTGACCACAACTAAAAATACCATTTTCAGGGTTAACAGTCTCAAAGGACAAGAATGTAAAGTCTCAAATGCAGCACCCATTAGAAACTTGAGAACAAGGTTCAAATCCCAACCGGGCACCTGGAAAGGTGACGGAGGGAACACATTAGTGAACACATTAGTGAGCCCTTTCAGAAACTGAGAAATTAAAGAGATTTTAAAATAAGAACACTCCTCAGACGAGTGCTTAAATATGGACAGCGCCGCCAGGTAACCTTTAATGGTACCCACTTGCAAGGTCTTGTGGGCTAAAGAAAGCAAAAAAGACAGAACCACAGGAATGTCATATGAAAAAGGATCCACATTCTTAACGCTACACCAGTCGCAGAACTTTCTCCAACGGCAACGGTACAGGGACTTTGTTGCCGGCCGTCTGGCCGAAAGCAACACCTCCATCACGTCTTCAGGGAGGTCCCAATCCTTATACCTCAACCTTTCAGAAGCCTAGCGTGAAGGTTGAGGGATCTGATCTCTGGATGGAGAACCCGACCCCCCTCCTCCCGTGAGAGCAGATCGTCTCGGTAGGGAAGACGACGTGGAGAGCAGATGGACAAGTTGAGAAGGTCCGGGTACCACGTCCTCCGGGCCCAGGCCGGAGCAATGAGGATGATCCGGGAACCGAACCTCCATAACCTCCACAGCACCTGCAGGATGACAGGGACTGGAGAAAACTCGTACAGCAGTGGGCACGACCACTCCACCACGAACGAGTCTCCCAAGGCTCCTCTTGGAGGAAATTCCTGCGAGCAGAACCTTTTGCACTTCCGGTTGACACTGGAGGTGAAGAGATCCACTTGAGGGGTCCCCCAAAGTGGGAAGATCTCCAGGAGAATCTCCTGAGCCAACTACCACTCGAGAGAACGCACTCTGCCTGCTCAGACCGTCCGCCGTCTCATTTTCGTCTCCGGCCAGATGAACTGCCGAGATCGAAATTCCCTGCTGGATGGCCCAGAACCAGAGCTGCATCGCCTCCCTGCACAGAGGAAATGACCCTGCCCCCCCCCTCTTTGTTGAGGTAGCGCATGGCCACTGTGTTGCCCGTCAGAATCAGGACATTCTTTTCTCGCACAGTCGGCAGAAAAGCCTTCAGGGCAAGTCTGACAACCCTCAGCTCCAACAGATTGATAAGGAGTCTGGCCTCCGACGGAGACCAACGACCGCTGACTGTCAACTCGTTGGCATGAGCTCCCCATCCTGTGAGGGATGCGTCCGTCACGATCGTTAACTCTGGCGAGGGTAGGCAAAACGGAGCCCCCCCTCATCAGAGTGCCTTCGTCGCCCCACCACAGAAGGTCCAGAGTGACCGAGGACGGCACCTGAACGGGGTCCGACATCCTGCCGGACTGACCACTGCATCTTGAGAGCCCATTGCAGAGATCTCATCTGCAACTGGGCCTCTGGCACCAGAAGAATGCAGGATGCCATGAGGCCGAGCAACTTCGAACTCGAATGCCGGGAGACTCTGGGCATGTTGAAACTGGTGTACCATCTGATGAATGTGAAGAGCCCTCACCTGGGGAGGAAAACACTGCCCCAAGGATGTGTCGAGCACTGCTTCGATGTACTGGAGCCGCTGAGTTGGTGACAAGTGGGATTTCTTTAAGTTGAGGGAGAAGCCCAGCTTGTGAAGTGAGTGGCAGGTGACAGACAGATGATCCGGGACCTGCTCGGGAGAGCGCGCCCTGATTAACCAATCGTCCAGGTAGGGGTAGACGTAAATCCACCCCTTTCCTGAGATACGCTGCCACCCCCACCATGAGCTTGGTGAAAACCCTCGGGGTGGAGGTCAATCCGAACGGCAGGACCCAAAACTGAAAGTGCGAGTCGCCAACCGCGAACCTCGGGTACTTCTTGTACTTGGGATGGATCGGCACATGGAAGTAAGCGTCCTTGTGGTCGAGAGACACCAACCAGTCCTGAATTTGAAGGGCCTGGAGGACTTGAGAGTAACCATCTTGAACTTGTCCTTCCTGAGGAGCTTGTTCAAACCGCGTAAATCCATGATGGGTCTCAATCCCCAGTCTTTCTTCGAAATCAAAAAATAAGGGGAATACCATCCCTTGTTCCTCTCCGCTACAGGCACCAGTTCTATGGCACCTTTCTCCAGCAGGGCTTGCATTTCCTGTGCAAGAAGCGGATCTGGACTCAAAGATTCCCTGGTGGATTGTTGCAAGGCCTCTGCCGGAAAGGAAGACGGTAGCCGCGGGCTATGATCTCCAGAACCAACACATCTGAAGTAATGGCACGCCATTCTACAAGATGCTGTGCCAGCCTTCCCCCAACCGGCGAACCATGGGACATGGCCTCATGACTGAGCTGAAGCGGCTGCGGCATTGCCTGAGGGTAAAGAGGCAACTGCCCGAGCAGTCTTGGCACCTCGAGTACCCCGTTTTCCACCTCTGGCACTCCTACAGTGGCCCCTTTGACTTGCAGCTCCTCTCGATCTACTAAAGGATGAGTAATATCGAAAGGTACCTCCCCTCCATTGCTGTCCCCTAGGACAAAAAGGTGGAGGTTGGTGAACTGCAGCGCTCAACTACTTCGCTGCAGCTTTGAAGGTCTGCAATCTCTCAAGGCTCTCGTCAGCCTTGCTGCCAAAAAATGTTCACCATCATAGGGCATGTTGAGGAGACGGGCTTGCACATCAGGAGCAAACCCTGACTTCCGCAACCACGCAAACCTGCGTATTACGGTGCTCGCTGCCATGGACCGGCTGACACAATCTGCCATGTCCAGACCCGACTGAACAGACTCGCACATGGCATCCTTGCCATCCTGCACCATGGCAAGAAAACTATCCCGTTCCTCCCCTTCGGGAATATGATCAGCCGCTAACGAATTACAGTTCCACAGAGTGTGCGTGAAACCTGACAAGGCACACACGGAGTTGGCTGCCTGCAAAGCCATACCCCCTGAAGAAAACACTTTCTTCGCCCAGCCATCAAAACGCCTGTTGTCCCCATCAGGAAGGTAGGGTACGATGCCCGCTTTGCTGGGGCCGTAGCTGCTTGCGCCACCAAACTCTCCAGAGTGGGGTGCGTGGTCAAGTAGCAGGGGTCGCTACTGGCTGGACAGTATTTTCATGGAAAAGACTTGCTCACTGCCGGGAGACTCTCCGGGACAGTCCAAGCCGCCACCCTTCTTTGCAAGGCCATTTGGAATGGCAGTACCGGGTCAGTTGGTGGACCTTGGTCGAGGATATCCGTCAGGTCATCCTGCAGAAAATCCACTGGTGGCGCAGACCAACCAAGTATTCAGTTATCCGACATAAGGCGCTGGTACGATGACTCGGCATGGGTGTCAGGCTCAGGCCTACAGAACTCCACCTCCGGAGAAGTGTCCAGACCGCTTGCATCGTGCAATGACTGCTGCAGGTCTTCAATCTGGCTAGGCACCGACAAAATCTCGTCAGGTACCTCCTCAGGAACCCTACCTTCCTCAGACCCTTCATCCACCTCAGAAATATAATCCAGAGGCTGGTATGAGGGCACAGAAAAATGTACAGACATTTTTAGCCCTGGTCAGAGCCTTTCTAGGGGGTTCCACCGTGCCACGGGTACCTCCGACAAAACAGCCTCGAAAGGTGTTGAGGGCGTCGATGGAATTGGCGTTGACATCGAGCATTGCGCCGACAGCTTCAACACAGTCCGAGGGTGGAGCCCCGAGCGTGTCCTTCGACAGCCTGGGCGCCGATGGCATCGATGGCTTCCTCAGAGATGGAGCCTTGAGAGAGTCCCTAGACGACCTTGGCGCCGAAGGCATCGATGTCTTCTTCAAAGACTTCACAGGCTCCGACGGTCTCAAGGGCATCGAGGACCGGGACCTGGAACGGGCATGTCTAGAGCGACCAACCTTGTCCGACTGGGACCTCGAAGGCGCCCGGTGATCGCGACGACCACTCGAGCACGGTCACGGCCGGCGTCTTTCGACGGCGCGGACGGACCGCAGCCCTGCGACTGAAAAATCGCCATCATCTCCTGCAGAAAGGAATCCCATTCGGCAGGAGTGGAATGCCTTTTGGAATAAGCAACCCACCAACTGGTGGAGTCCTCGGACGAGGACGGGGAAGGCGACCGGTGTCGGCACTTCCATGAGTGCCTCGAAGAGGCAGAGGAATGCGGGACCTATTCCAGGACCGAGACCCCCTGGACCGACGACGAGGAGAGTCGCCCCTCGAATAGTCAGTCGAAAGGCCGGTGGACTTCCACTTCCAGGGCTTGGCCACCTTACCTACAGAAAGCTTCTTATGCTCCTCGCAAGGCCTTCGAAATAAGCGACTGGCAGTCCACACAGTCATCCGTGTCGTGGTCCCCACCGAGGCACCAGAGGCAAGCGACGTGCGAATCCGTCAATGACATCTTGGACCCGCATTCCCGACACTTCTTAAAACCCAGCCGCGGGGTAGAAGACGAGGATATCATAGATATCACAAACGAACAGGTTTGAGGAACCGAAAGAACAGAACTCAGAAGAGTTCAGGCGCGCCGAGATCTCCGAAGCGAACACGTTCGTGGAAAAAATAGAACTGAGTCTACGGACGTTGTGCGTCCTACTTATAACATCTGGTGACGTCGGCTCGACGGAGGCCCTCGAGGACAGCGTATCGACGTCGACGCAGGACACAGAAAGATTTTCAAAAGCAGCACAGCTGTGGTGATTACTGTCATAGATATGGAATACGTCCGAGGACCCAATCCCCTCGAAACATGGTTAGAAAGTTTAAGTTTGAATATAAATTATTTGTGTGAATGGCCGTATGATACCTGTATGATTGTGTTGTATGTACAAGTGAGGGACAGACACCTTTTGCTATTAGAGCATTTTCCTGTAGTCTTAGTTTGACAAGTAGGGAAATCCTTGTCAGGTTAGGGAAAGCGAGGCGTTCATCTCACCCTTAGTTCATTCACAAGTAGCCATTTTATTGAATATCTACTTTTCCGTCTTGTATTTCTGACCCCCAAGAGTCATCCACCTTGTGTTTTTGGGGGTCTGAATAAAAGTAGCTTCCTCCTTTAATCTGCACACATTTTTTGGCAAGTCTTTAAACCTTATCCATGCAATCCACAATAGCAAAGCAAAAAATGCTTACAAAATATTTTCAATTGGCGTTTAGCTAGGCTGGGACTATTTTGAAACGTACTTAATTCACAAGCTGCTCTCCACCTTCAAAAAAGGTTTTGAACTGAATATTCTGCTTCAAAATAGTCCCAGCTGAGCCGAAATACTATAGGAGATATTTTACACATGCATTTATTCTGTTGCCATGTTTTCTTGTTGGGAAAATCTGGGCACGGAAAACTGCTGATCTGTGTTGGAGACTCGACATCTGCATTTAACATTACCAGAAAACTGATTTTTTCCAAAATTGAAGCATCATTTTTTGAAAAGAAAATAGGTATTTCTTCCATGCACTTTCTTCACTTAGCAAAGACCAGTTAGTGACATCTGCATATATAACTTTGATCAGTTTACTTCTGTGATGCTCCTTTAAAATTGCCTATGCTACAAGATGTGGCAAGTAAGGTTAAGAGAGTTAGGCAGCAATCGTAGTATTTAATAGGTCAACATGTTTTTTCCATTAAATAAATTGTGCTTCCCGAGATGCTCTGAAAAGTTGTGACTAAAAAATGTAAAATGCCACTTACTGTCATGAAAAGGCACATTACATTGCTAGCCACGTTTCTTCAGTGTGTCACCTTGTACTTTTGAATACAAAGATAATTATGCCATCCAGTTTATGGACCGAGTACATTTCTTTTAGGTTGAATAGATTAACTAGGTTACTTGATCTACAGGTTTAGTAAGATTTTTCGAGGCACGATAATCATGGCCGGGATACTGAGCTGTATTATGCTAATTTTCCATTAATCTTGCAATGGCTTCTATTGTGACTTTTCTATGTTAACCCCTCCCTCAAGAGTCATAACTAATTTACAAGATCAGCTTCAGTGTTCTATTACAACCGAGAAGTTTTGGATTACATGCCAGGAGTGAGTTTATAATCTTCACATTTAATTTAAATCACAATCAAACCCTGTTTGGATTTCACATACCATGTACATTCTCACGGTTCTAACATCCATTTTTCTGTACTGCAATTAAGTCATTTCCAACAGTATGGTGCAAAATCACAATATTCTACGAGTCTCTTTAGTACTCTGGTATTTTTTTTTTATTTGTTTGTTTTGGTTTAAACCTTTACAAAATATTTAAACAGACAATTTTGAATAGAACATTCTCATTACATACCGATAAAGCATTTGGAATATTGCTAAGACATTAAAATAAAACAGAACATAGCCATTAGGTACTGATAAAACCAAACCCAAATACTGCACAATTCTTCATTAGAAATAAACCATCAACACAACTTAAAAAAATATAAAATACATGTTAACATATGAATTCAACTAAGTAAAATCTCTGAGTGTTCACATACAAAACATTAACATAAGTCACAGAAGTTTTTCAAAAAAGCAGTAACATGTATCCTCAACACAGTTGAATTACCATGTCTCATCTGATGCCACAATAAATCTCTATTCACACAATGTAAATGTTCAACAAATTGACCAAAGTATATAATTTGGTGACTAACAAGAGCAGGGCACATGAGTAGAATCTGCTCCATAGTCTCTTGTTCCAACATTCTTACAAAATCTGCACCACTTCCATGAATCAGTCAACAAATTCCAATTCTTTAGTATAAGTTTGTCCCCAGCACATTAGTCCTTAATCTCAAATTCATTTTGTAGCTTTCTACATGGGCATTTATCCAAGTAACCCTCAATTATAGGCAATAACAGGTCTGATTGTGAATTTTAGACTGCATTACAGCTCTTGTAGTTTGTTGCCAAACACTTTTCAGAAACTTCTTCACTTTCAAAGGGTTGACCAATAGCAATTCAATGGAAACACCCAAATTAAGAGAAGCTCTTCAATAGTGCCCTTCTTTTGATTTCAAAAACCTTTTTGCCTGACCCATTCCAACTACTGTGTAAAGATCCTCTGCTGAATTTAAGCATTTTCTCCACAATAATATTGTTTTCCACAAATTCGTCGATTTCAAAGACGGGAGTCCTAACTCGTTCCTAATGATCTCCATGGGTACACATTTTGGTAGGAAGAACAAAATTCCTCTCCATATTAAACTTTAAGGTTTTTACAAAGTGCGTAGAGTCTAACCCATAGAACGCCATACCATACAGTAGTCTTGGAATGGCTTTCGTAATATAGGAAATCCTCAAGGGAACTAATGTAAATTTACAATATTTAGTCTCCAATTTGCGCATTTGTCAGGAGGGTCATTTCCGCCTTTGTTCTCAATTGATTTTTTATTGTCGTTAGTGAGCCAGAACCTATAAGAGTAACCCAAGTATTTAAATGCACTTTGACATTTGATGCGTTTGCCCTCACAATACTATGTGTAACCGAACTGATTTTTTTTTGTTTACCCAGGCATACAATAGCTTTTAGATGCATTAATTTTTAGATGTAATTCAATCACAAATTTCACAAACGCATTAATCATTCTTTGGAGTCTGATTTTAGTGCAATCTAACAGCAGCAAATCATGGGCATATGCCAGCCATTCCAAACATTTATTACCAAGTTTTGGTGCAACCAGCCCTTTTTTCATTAATGCCTTGTTGGCTCTGCATACATATAGATTGAACAAAGTGGGTGCTAGCATGCACCCTTGTCTAAGCCCATAAAGAATATCAAACTCTGATGTTAGTAGCCCTTCCGAAGTTAGCCTTACTTTTATCTTAGTTTCGGAGTATAGTTCTATAATTATCTCTAGAAGATGTTTAGGCATGTTCAAGTCTCTCAATAAGCACCATAGAGTAGGGTGGCCAACCAAATCAAAGGCTTTACTCAAGTCCATAGAAGCAACATAAACTGGATTCCCATCCTTCATAAGAGCCTTTGATTGGAGACTTCTTAAAATAAGCCCCCCACAGTCTGTACCTGTATTTTTTTTTTTTTAAAGCCAATTTGCTTTGGATCAAGTATTTTATTACATTTAATTCATTCTTGCATTTCTTCAAGCACAATTGATGCAAAGATCTTTGATTCAGGATCCGAAATGGGTATTGGTCTACACTTTCCGGAGATAATCTAGAACCCTATTTGAATGCTGGCAGTATTAAAGCGAGTCTCAATGACTTAGGTATAATCTTAGAATCTAAGATGGCTCTATACAGTATATGTAGGATTTTGGCCCACAGTTCAATATTGCTATTTTTGGGATGAGATATTCAAAAGCCATTCACCACTTTCACTATTGTCTCCCAAAAATGTTGCTGTACTACAACTGTACATCTTGGTAAAGTGTTCATGCCACCTTTTTTCACAAATCTGAGTAAATAGCAGTTCTTTTTGGGAAAGTTCCATACAGTTTATGATTTGCCAAAAGTTGGATGTATTGTCACCTCTCATTGCATGTAGCATTTTTTCACAATCAATTTGAGCTTGTATCGCCCTATGACTTATTAGCCTATTTTTGTAATGTTGTTCAATTTATTTTCATCTTTTGGAAAGCATGAGATTCAACATTCCCCTTTTTCAAGATTGACCGAACTTCCCTCCTCATTAGCAGCTTCTGGTTTTGTACCTCTATGTCAAAACAATGTTCATGCTTAAGTCCACTTTTGGCGGCAGGTCTATCACAAACTCCAGATTTAGATATAGTATCATTTAAATGCCTTGCAAAATTGTTCACTGAGAGTTTATGCATGCAATGCTCAAGGGACATTTCATCGAACTCCTGCACCAATACTGATGTAAATCTTAATATTTTATTAAAGGTCCATCTGATTCTATTGTCCCCAGCATTCACACCCTCAATTCCTCTATATAGTTAGATGTTTCCAATACTTCTGTCATGATTCTTGCCCCTCATGTCCCCAGCTCTCCAAGATGTCAGGCTGGAGCCAGGCCACTATCACCTAGATGGCCCTCAAGGGCCTCTCCATCCCTCCAAAGGCCCACTTGGAGTCAGACTTGGCGCTTGTGGCACCAGACTCACTCACTCCCACAGGATAACATTGGGAATTGGACTTGTAGTGCATTGATGGGGACAAGATGGATGCCCCAACATATTTTGGTTCCCATAACTGCATGTGCAGTCTAGTCTTTTGGGTGTGGTTCAGCCCAGAGACACCTGGGATACCCAGAGACTATTTAAGCCACGCCCAGGCTGAGAAACATGCTTTGATCGGTCTCCAGTAGGCCTGCATCTTTCTTCTGCACTCAGCTCCTGCAAGAACAAGAACACCGTTAGGTAGAGCCTTACCTTGCGGCGCTTCTGCCCATCATTCATCGCTCCTTCTGTTCTGCGGGCATCTTCGGCGGTGGCATTCACATCCCCGGCATGCCGCTTCCTAAGGAAAAGGAACAGAAAAAAGGCATTAGTAAGCAATCAGCAAATCTTTGCTTATTTTTAAAGACTGTACGAGCTTCAAACGCTTACCTGAATCACTGCCGCTCTGGGGGAACTGTCTCCGGAACTTCTCATCCATCTGCAAGAGGGAAAACACTCTCCAGGTTAGCGTGGAACCATCTACAGGCGCTGCATACCGCGCTTACTCACCGCATTTCTTCTTCATAACGGGCATCCATGCTGAAAACGTCATGGCACCTAAAAGACACAGAAAAAGAACTCAGTTCAATACAAATACAAAAGGGTCGCATCGCGCTCTCACTCACCTTCAGCGCTACTCATCTCAGCAGCACATCACCATCCCCGGACACCGGCCATCATCTAAGGAAGAAAAGGAACAAAGTTAGAGAACTGTTCAAAAGACTCATAGTACTTACCTGTCAGACTCTTGCCAGTGAAGTAACTAGGCAGCAACGAGCCCACATCAATCAACACGCCCCTGCGCTGAAAGCAGGGCGGAGAGCACACTTTCCAAGAAAATAAGGTGAGCTGTGGATCTAAGGGAAGGGTTGGACCCCGGGGAAGAAGGGGTTCGAGCACACAGACAATTGGGAGTTAAACTCTACCAATCCTGCGTTTCAGGCCCAGTCTCCCGTTGAGTAGACTCCAGGGAAGGGTTCGAGGTCGTAAGAGGTCAGAACAGGCTGAGTGACGTCCCCGTGGATACCAAGTGAGCGTTGCAACTTCATATACGTTAAATAACATGTAGCAAAGTACGATCACTAGTAGGCATCTCAATCACTGCAAGATTTGAAGTATATTTCTCTAAACCTACAGAGACAAAAATATAGTCTAAAATAGAACTGCAGCCTCTTGCATTCCACGTGTGATATTTATTCTCAAGCATTACTAACACCATGATTTCAGTAAGGTTTAACCAAAGCGCACCTCAAAGCTTTGGGTTGACTGCCTTGGTTGTATGTAAGTGTGCATTAGTCATTAGAACACTCCCCTCCATTTGATCAATATTACAGTCTGCATTCAGATCACCTGCAATAATTATTAGTCCATTCATATTCGTTGCGTGCCACGCATCGATTCTCTTTATCAAATAGTTAATTTCTTGTTCCAATTGCAGATCCGAATATTCCAAAGGGTTCCAATAAACATTAATAATACACAGTTGCCCAAGCCTGTCACTGAATTTAAGCTCGTAAGTCACAGACAATAGCAAATTCATACTGGACCATACCTCAATCTTATTAGCCTGAAGGGTTTGTTTGCATGCCATTAACAGACCACCCATAGGTCGACCTTCAGAGCCCTTTCTAGCATGTAGTTGTTTTACTTCAAAACCATCCCAAAGAAAACTGCTGGTAGCCCAGGTTTCCTGCAGCAGTATCAAATCATACGATTGAAGTACATTGGTCACTTCTGTATTATGTAACAAATTAACGTGACCTCTTGAGTTAAAGGATGCCACCCTAATCCTTCCCAGCCTTGCTAGAAAGGCTTCCCCCATTTCCTTCAGGGAGTTTAGACTCCCTAAGGGAAAGTGCAAGCCATCTGCAGTCTTGCTTGTCCTCATCATTTTTTGTGATATTGAGGGTATTACTAACAGCCCCAAAATCCCTACCTTCCCAGACATTTCTAGAGGATGCCCTTTCATTAAGCGCCTGTAAAGGCGGATTGTATTATAAAAGATCAAAACCTCTACATTGAAGTGATGCCACCTTCTTTAACAATAAACTGCTTATCAATAGAGAGGGAATTACTAGCCGCACAAAATCGAACCTCTTATGTATAAAATCGATTTAAGGTTATATCAGCCGATGAAATCAAAGAGAATTCAGGAATTGTAGCAAATAGTGAAAGACCATATGGCCAGTTTATTTTGTTTCCATCCTCAAACAATGTTGTTAATATAAGGCTGGGTTGATCAAACAATACCGGTTTTCTTAGATCATAATCCATAATTACATTACCTGTCAGTTCTTGTGTTTTTTGTTCTTTAGTAATGGAACTCTTAACATTTTGCTTATTTTTAAGCAGAGATAGCCATCCATTGTCTTCAATAGTCAATTTGTGACTCTGAATTATTTTTACTATATTAGCCATTTTATCCTCATTAGTAATATTTGGAGCTATAATAGTTGTATTTTCAACTGGAGTAGGTATCTATGTTTTTTAAAATAGAGGGTTCGGTGGAGGAGACAGCAGAGGAGAAGCATCTGGTGAAGGTCGGGGCAGCATCAGCAAAATCACCTTCTTTAAGCCGGTCGCCATGACCCAAGCCTGTATTAACGGAATGCACCACAGGTCTATTCCTATCACACATATTTTGGGTAGTTAAAATCTGTTCTGTAGTAGTCCCGTGTTTTTTATTATTTGATGTGTTAATATTTACTTTTGATCTTTTGATAGAATTCACACCGAGAGGAAGTGAATTAAGAGGTCTACCATTACCAAGCGAATTTGCCTTAAAAATTTCAAAAATATCATCCAACCCAGTTTTTAGGGTTGATAGTTGGAAGTCAAAATTACAAGATACTCTCTTTTTTTTTTTTTTAATTACTTCTGACAGGGAGTTCCCCGCACCACAGTATTCATCTTGGGCAACCTGGGTTTTTGGCATAGATTGTTTAGGCACAGTCTGCTTTGGATCTACCTCAGTAATAGCATATTGCAAATCCGCATTCACAATGTCCACTCTGGCTTCCAAAATTGAATTTTTAAAAATAGGATCTCTTAAAAATTTCCATGAGGATTTAGACATTACCTCGACCAATCTTCATTTGTCAGCCTTTTTTTTTCTTTAACACATTTTTCTGTTTAGTATCTAATGTCCCCTTCGTTAACCTGGTTTTTGGGACTCACTACTACTACATCCAGGTCCTCACCCTCCTTCAGTGTTTGGGAATCAGGTATAGTAATTATTCCCTCAGTAGCAAGGGGTCGGGCTATGGGTCGAGGAGGGCTCAGTTCAGAACTCCTTGCTCCCATTATTGTTTCCATGGTTGTTTTCAAAATAGTGAACAAGTTTTGCATTGATTCAGAGACCCTTAAGGGAATCTGTTCCACAGCGGTGTTAATTTTGACCAATACTTCCGTCTGTTGCCTTAGTTCATGCAGGATTAGTTGATTAAATATCCCCATCAAAGAACAGCTATCCCGAGTTTTTTTTAGACCCCCTTCCCTCATATGGAGCCCTTCCCTCATATGGAGGTCCATCAAAATTAGTCAAAAGACCCCCAAGTTCAAAGTCCGCAGTGCGGAATACACTAGGAGTGTCACAAAAAGAATCGTTTAGATTGGAAGCAGTATTCATCTTTAAAGCAGCCTCCGCCCACTGTTGCTTTAAAGAATCTTTATCCATATTAATGCATTGTTCCTCCACAAACAGCGGTTGGGATCATCAATAGGCTCTGTAGGTTTATAAATTTGGTCATCATGTGTTTTGACAGCATTAGAACACACCTGCGCACAATGCAGGAGCTCTTGCTCCTCCAAACAAACAGGCGGTAAAGGAAGTGCTACTGCATGCGCCAGGCTAGCTCTGCGCGTGTTAACAGCCATAAAAAAAATCAGAACCTGGTTCTTTACTCATAATTGGTATTTTTATACCTTTAACTATAATGGATGATTACAATGTGACTTATTAGTTTGTCAAGGTTGATATTAGCTGATTTTTAGTCATTAAATACCAAGTTATCACAAGAACGGGCTTCAATAGCATGTAACAATTCACTGCTGTATAAATGCCTTTAAATGCAGCAGATCATTCAGATATCACAGAGATAGCATATATGTTAACTTACTTGAACATCATTGTGGCAAATGCATAGAAAAACAATTGTTTGTAATGAAAATGCACCCAAGCCCCAGCTCCCAGCCTAAAAGCACAACAGCACGGCACTTCCGTGCCCTTCCCGCATGTGTGCGTGGATGTGCGAGCACGCAGGTAAAGTAGTGTGACTGTTGGTAGGGGCCGGGGCTGTGGACACTAAACATTGCTGCAACAGAGGGAAAGATGAAAGACATAAGTTACGTCTCAAAGCTGCAAGTAGCACCCCCCACAAGTAACAGCGTACAGCGTGTGGCAAGAGTCCCACAAACAAAAGTTGACAATAGTAGTTAAGTATTACTTGTTGTAGATCAAATGGCGTGATAGCGTTTCACCGCTATTACAGTCGCCTGTGCTTCCTCTTCAGACCTAGAAGTGCGCTCTAAGTGGGAAGACGACATGGGTAAGACATTTACAGATGTGGAATGGACAAGAGCTCCGACATACACTAAAATGGTCTCTAGGGTCTCCAGATTTAAACTCACAATTGTATATTACACACAGAGCATACATGACCCCTCCCCAAAAGATCTCACCGTTTAGAGGAGCAGGTGAAATTAACGGTCCTAGATGTGCCCACGATGTAGCAGACTTTACACACATGTTTTGGACTTGCCCGGTTATCAGAACGTTCTGGCTGGAAATTGCAAATGAAGCAGCCGGGGGAGGGATACAGATTCACACATGGCACCAGAGGCCTGCTTGTTGGGGGTAGTGTGGGAGAAGGAAAAAACATCCTTCATCCTGGTGAACTCATTTGCGCATTAGCCAAATGCAGAATTGCAATGGCCTCGAAGTCGGCCAAGGGACCCAGGGTTAAAGCATAGTGGGAAAAGCGTTGGGTGATGACCTGGACCACAGTGTGGTACAGAGTAGTACACAGTGGGATGAGAGAAGTGAGCACAGACGTAGCCACTTGGAACACACTGATGCAGGCAATCTTTGCGCACCACGACAAAGAAAGCCCCTGTGAACACTGCTACCTTGGAAGCATCATTCGCTAAGGTGTGATATGTTAAAAGTGGGATACCACTAGGACTATTCGAGCCGCAGCCAATTGTCGATTACGTTGAATTAGAACCATGCAAGCAATCATGTCACAGATTCTCTTTGGTTGCATTTAAAAGTTTTAGGTTGTGATGCTGGAAATGCCTTATGGAGGGACAGGGCCTCCTAATTCTAGTTCAACCACTTCTCTGTGTACGTTTCCTCTATGTTTTCTGCCACCAGAAGTATTAGTACTACTATTGGAAATAACAAATGGTACATATGATGCAGTTAGTAGCACTAATACTGCTGCTGCTACTACTGGAAATTGTAAAGGCATTGTAGTAGTAGCTTAATACGACTACCAACAGTATCCATACTACTAGAAGCAGTAGCAGTAGTAGCACTACAACCAGTAAATTTAGAAGAACTATTACCAATAGGGTGACTAACAGTATTGGTAGTCCTAATACGAGTAGCAGTATTAATACGACTAGCAGCATCTGAAGTAGTACCAATACTACTGGTGCTTATACCAGTAGTGCTGCTGTTACTACTACTGGTACTGTAATAGTAGCAGGAATACTTAATCTGCAACTGGTAGCCATTACACTAGTACTGTTAGGAGTAATTGTAGCAGTGGCACAAGTACTGTCAGTAGTTTAATGTTAGTAATTGTACCAGAACTCCCAACAGTACTAATAGAAATAGCAGTAACCCTCTCAGTAGTACTACTGGTGCCAGTTGTAGGCATGCACTACTACGACTGTTATTTGTGCTGTGAAAAATACTGGAGGTAGTAGTTCTAATAATACTGTTTGTAGTAATATTAGTACTGGTAGCGATAGGAATTGTATTAAGTACTTCTGCTGGCAGTAGAAGTAGGACTGCCAATGGTAGTGCTGCTACTACCTCTCGTACTAGGAGTACTATGTATGCACTGCTACTGGGTAAGTTTCGCAGGTAAATAAAAATTGTTCAATTAAGAGAAAATGCAACATTTTAGTTCCTCCTTTTGCTGCTATAATGGAACTGCAGACCACTCCCTCTGAAGTCACTTCCTCTTTAAAGGCTTGAAAGCAGCTCACAAAATGTTAGACAACCATATCAAGAAAAAGATTGGGACATTTCTTTGCTGCAGAATAGGCGTAAAATATAATGTGTTGGGGGGACAATTAATTTTCTAAAAACTAGTTCTCCTTCAAAAGATGGTTCATTTAACCACAACATAGGAGGGGTAACCAGCTAGTTTTACCCAGTTCATTCAAGTGTTCAAAATTGACAGGAGCTGGGAGCCATTTAGCTCCTGGTTAAAGTCAAGATGAGCCTTGTCAGACTCAAACCAAGAGCTACTTGTAACTCCCAAGGCAAGTGGTGTAATACAAACAGCCATGTAGGTTTGGGAATGTGTATAATATAATGAAAGACACCGTACGGGACATGTTATATAATCTATGTGCTAGCTCTAGAATCCCACAAAGCTCCCACCTAATGGGTGACTGGGTCTGCTGCATACAATGGAATGAAATTGGAAATGCAAAACAACAATGTGCTCACGCAAAGTGCTTTACGTCAATAGTGGTTAAGATAACAAGAGATTCTGGTCGATGGCCAGACCTTTTATTAATGGGCAGACTTTGCATGAATTGAACCGTATTGGCGAATCTGTGTTCTCTCTGGCCATATCAGCTTTATCATGAACCCTTAATTCCCATCACTGAACACTCTCATTATGTACCCTCGGCCTCTTTGCAATCTGGTTTTGCTAGTGAAAAATATTTCTATAAAAGGCTTAAAAACGCCCACCCCGTGAGCCCGGATTCTCTAGCAAGTATTGTGCTGAAGGAAAACCCCCTGGATTATCGATATCTGGGCATGCTCGACAAAAGCCAGAAAATATTTTTGGCCATTCTCTTGAAAAAGTTCTCAAGGGGCTTAAGGGCTGCTCTCTTCCTTTCAAACAGGAATTCGTAAAGGGCATAATTCCCTTCATAATTTAAGCGCCATTTACTCTTGCAAGTCATGGCGACTTGCAAGAGTAAAGCCAATACTAAACTTTATTTTTCTTTTATTGACTTTACAAAGGCCTTTGACAATGTGTCCCATCCACGTCTTTACTAAAGACATGGGAAATAGACTTCTATATTATTTTCTATTCTCTGCCTTGTATTCATACACAGTAGTAGTGGTGCGCACCAACCAGGAGGGGGCAGTGTCAAGAGAAATACTGGTTAACATCGGTTTGAAACAGGGGTGCGTGTTGGGCCCCCTGCTTTATTACCTGTATGTGGCTGATATGAGCCCGCTATTACAGCAGCGCAAAACCTCCCCACTAGCGCACCCGCCACATTGCTGGTAGCCCAGTCCCTGGCTCGGCTACGCCGATGATACGGTGCTCTTAGAGTTAAGCCCCATTGGGCTGCAATGTTCATTAGATGCATTGCCTATATGCAACCAGAAACCATTAACAGGTGAATGTTGCAAAAACAAAAATACTTGTTTTCAGTGACCCATGTAAAATGAACAAGTTTCTATGGCAGCTAAACAGAGCCTTTTTAGAATGAGCGGACCGATGTATATATTTAGGTTTTCCAATGGCAGCATTCCCAAGCTGATTTCTACCTTGATTAGATCTGCCCAAAAATACTTAAGAAATTGATTTATTTTAAGAAATGTATCCAAAAATAAAAGGGGGCTAAAATGTTGAGGGCTTGATATTGATTTATCAGAGGAGCATAATAACAAGGATCCTTTATGGCCTGGCAACCTTACCTGAATCTCAATTAACTTAGGTGGGCAAACTAGAAGGTAAGCTTCTGAGCGATCGATTCTGGGAGTTCCAGTATCCGTTCCAGTTGAGGCGCTCTGGTGTGAACTGGGTGTGCCCTCCATTCACTTGTTATGGCTCCAACGTTGTAGTTTGTTCTATAACATTATCACCTGTCCCCTGGGAACAAAGTCATAAATAGGTCTTTTGACATCACATTATTCCCAGAAGCTTTCTAATACTTTGTCTGAATTATGCTCCACCGGTTTTAATCATTTTAGTAATACGGAAATTGTTTGAGGAAGCAATCCAAAATCCTAATTTTTTTGAAACTTCAAAGAATTAAACTAGAATTTTGGATACATCAAATCTCGACCGGTTAGCGAAAAAGAAATGATCCGCTACATACACCACACATGGTTTTAAATCGAATTCTCCCAGATCTTATTTAACTAAGTTATGCTCTCTTCAACATTTTCTCAGATACTTACGTTTTAACATATTACCGTCAAGAGATCATATAGGCAGATGGTCGAATGTACCTCGAGAGGCGCGAACTGCAGTCTTTGTAATTTGACCATTTAAAGGATATGTTATTTTCTCACTAATTTCCCCAAATTGAAACCATATCACTCGAGGAACTACTCCAGTTATGTACCTAATATTGATTTTAGCGGAAACTAACAATTCTGGAGTAGCCTACTTGGGGCAGAATCAATTAGGATATCGGCCTTAGCCCATCATGTTTGGCAAGTTGCTTTTAAATGGATTGCTTTACATTAATGGATTATTATGTGAGAGTTTATCAAGAGTTCACATAATCTAATGTATTTAACAGTTATTTAATTAGCTTGGCTCTACTTTTATGATATACAATAGTGTGCACATGCTATTAATGAGATATGGGATACATTACTCGCCGTAATCGTATTTCTGATGCTTGTATCTGCTTAGATTCACATGCTGTGCATAGGCCAACATCTAGTGGAAGCTGCAGAGTATTACAGTTTGTTTTTCGAAACTCGAAAATGGGCGTCCACACAGGGCGTGCCAGTAATACTATCCCTAGTGCGAAGTCCACTGTACCCATGATCCCTCACGCATCTAGGACCCTCAGATTGTATTTTTTCTGACATGAGGTAGCATGAGGAGTAGCGGGAGTACAGATAATCCAAGCAGATAGATAAGACTACAAGCATCCATGCACCTTCTCTCAGAGGGGAGGAAGGGTGGGTCGCATGTGAATCTAAGCAGATACAAGCATCAGAAATACGATTACGGTGAGTAATGTATCCCTTCTGAGGCTTGTGGACTGTGCTTAGATCACATGGTGTGCATAGATTAGCGAGCAGTGTTAGAAGGAGGTGGGATGTGAGAAGGGTAATGAGCAAATAAATGTCTTAGAAGCGCTTGTCCCACTTGAGTATCTGTCTTGGAATGGGTGTCAATGCAGTAGTGCTGAGTAAAGGTGTGAATAGGGTTGTATACGAATTGTTCGAACTACAATTGTTTGAATTACAATTGATAGATATATATATATATATCTATCAATTAGCTAATTCGAACAATTGTGTTCGAACAATTTGGGTAATACCGTGAATAGAGCTCCAAGTAGCTGCTTTGCAAATGGTGTCAAGAGGTACATTTGCAATGAAAGCCAGAGTGGCCCCAATGCCTCTTGTAGAGTGGGCTCTTGGCGTGAAAGGCAACGTTTTTTCAGAAAGGGAATAACACAGCTGGATACAGTTAACAATCCACTTCAAGATGGCACCTTTAGAGACGCGATCTCCCTCTTTGCCTGTAGCTACGGAGACAAACAATTGGTCTGTTTTCCTTAGTGGTCTGGTTTTGTTTACATAGTATAGGACCGCCCTACGCACATCTAGAGTGTTAGGTTTCACCTCAGCCGAGCTTTGTGGGTCTTGGAAGAAAGCCGGAAGCGCGATGGACTGGTTGACGTGGAATTTAGAAATAAACTTAGGTGAGAACCTAGGATGTGTACATAAAACCAGTTTATCTTTATGAACTGTAAAGAAAGGATCCTGCACCGACAGAGCCTGAGTTTCACTGACCCTTCTTATCGATGTAATTGCTACTAAGAAGGCTGTCTTGTAAGTCAGGTGTTTGAGACTGCTTTTATGCATGGGATCGAATGGGGGGCCCATGAGTTTAACTAGCACCACGTTAAGGTCCCATCCTGGTGGTGGGTTTGAAATGAAGTCTCTTTACTCCTTCCATGAAGGCTTTAACCACTGGTACTTTCCACCACGACACCTTGCTATGGGAGGTGGTGTATGCCGACAGAGCTGCCAGGTGTACCTTTAGTGAGTTAAAAACCAACCCTGCGTCCAGCAGGTGGAGCATGTATGTGACAATTGTGGACGAAGTGCAATCAACAGGGTTGATTTGCTTATTCTGGCACCAGATAACAAATTTTCTCCATTTGTCAAAGTAGCAGTGCCTCGCGTTTGGCTTCCTAGACTCTTAGGATGTCCATACATCTCTGCGGCAAATTGAGATGTCCAAACTCTGACCTCAGGAGCCATGCTGCCAGGTTCATCGAGTTGGGTTAAGGATGCACTTTCTGACCCTGGTGCTGGGACAGTGGGTTGTACCAGCCTGGGAGTTTGATGAGTTTGCACACCGCTAGTCTGCGTAAGTGCGGGAACCACGGTTGTCTCGCCCACATGGGAGCAAACAGGACAAGCATCATCAATTCCCGGTTCGTCTTGTTGACCACCTTCCTGAGGAGTTGGTGGAAAAGCGCACGGAAACATCCCTGACCAGTTCATCCACAGGGCGTTCCCCTGGGAGTCTGGTTGGGGGAACCTGGATGCGAATCCTGGGCACTGTCTGTTTTCGCTTGTGGTGAATAGGTCTATAGTGGGGAAACCCCACTGAGAGGAGAAGATATCTTCTATGATTTCTCTGTGTAGACACCATTCGTGTTCCTCTGGGAGGGGATCTCTGCTCAAAGCATCTTCCAGGGAATTGAGATCCCCTGGAACATGTTGAGATGACAGGAAGATGTTCCGTCTGAGTGCCCATATCCAAATTTTCTGGGCAAGCTTGGACAGATTGGGCAACCGAGTCCCTCCTTGCTTGTTCAGGTAAAACATGGCTGTAGTGCCGTCCGTCCAGATCTGCACTGACAGGTTCAACAGGTAGGGCTTGAACGCTTGAAGCACTCTGAATACTGCCAGAAGCTCTAGCAGGTTGATATGATTCTTGGCCACTGAGTGAGACCAGAGACCCTGAGCTGTGTGGTGGAGATGGTGAGCTCCCCACCCTGACAGGCATGCGTCCCTTGTGACTACCTCCTGTATTTCGGAATCGTAAATTTCCCCTTGGACAGTTTCTCTTGTCCACCAGTGAAGGCTTTGTACAAAGTGTTGGCGAAACGACCACTAGATCGTCCCAATGACCACTTGCCTGAGACCACTGTTTCGCTAACCATTCTTGCATGGGACGCATGCGCAGGCACGCATGGGGGACCAGGTAAATATATGTTGCCATCATGCCTGGCAAACGCATTGCTTTGCGTACCGTTATCTTGCGACCGACCTGATATTGCGGAATTTGCAGCAGTATATTCCGAATTCTTTCCTCTGATGGAAAGGCCAACCCCTCTAGTGTGTTTAGGACAGCTCCTAGGAACTGGTTAGAGGTGCTTGGCACCAGACTTGACTTTCTCGTTTATGGAGAAACCTAATTCGAAGAGGAGGTCAATCGTTCTTTGAATGTTTGTTCTGCAAATTACTGGGGTCTCCCCCGTGATGAGCCAGTCGTCCAGATAAGTGTACACTGGGATTGCCTCCCTGCGTAGGTGTGCCGCCACCACCGCCAGTACCTTGGTGAATACCCTTGGAGCCGAGGCTATCCCGAAGGGCAGTACCGTGAACTGGTAGTGCCGACTGTCCACCTTGAAGCGCAAGTATCTTTTGTGCACTGGGAACATGGAAATATGAAAATAAGCATCTTTCATGTCCAATGTTGCCATGTAATCCCTTTTTTAGGAGGTGGATTACTTCTTGGAGAGTAGTCATGCGAAATTTTTGGGGCTTGACATACTTGTTTGCAGGCCTTAAATCCAATACTGGGTGCATTGTCAAATCTTTTTTTGGCACAAGGTAGTAAATGGACTAAATACCCTTGTTTACCTGGTGTCCCGGGACGAGTTCTATCGCGTCCCTTGCTAGAAGATTGGTGATCTCTTCGAGGAGGATCCTCTGGTGGTCTAATGAGTACTTTTTGACGTAACGGGTGGTTTTGGGGATGCTCTAACAGTTCTATGCAGTATCCTGCGGACAGCACCCATCTGTCTGATGTGATCCCTTCCCAAGCTTGGGTGAAGTTGGTAATGCGTCCCCCTACTGGGGATGCGTGAGAAGGGACCCTGAACGGAAAGTCACTGTTTTAGTGGAGGCGTGCCGCTGCCTCCCATGGGGCTGCCTCTACCCTTACCACGTCTTCTCTTATTACCCCTGCCATAACTCTGGGTAGACTGCTGGTTGTTCCATGGTGTACCCTGCCCCTGGGAATAGTTTGTTCCTCTCTGGGAATTTTGTCCGCGTGGGCGACGAAAATTGCCATTCCCTCTTTGATTTGGGGGTTTGTTGGTTAATTGGCCTAGGGATTTGAGAGTCTAGTACTCCTGCATGGCATTTTTCAGGGCGTCCTCAAGCACCTTCCCAAACAGTAGATCTGTCTCCACCGGTTTGTCTATTAATGATGCTTGTGTTTCGGGTTTGAACCCAGATTGGCGTAACCAAGCATGTCTTTTGATAACAGTGCTTTCTGCTATCAATCTGCCGGCGTTATCCGCGGCATCAAAGGTTGCTTTTAAGATGCAACCGGACACAGCTCTTCCCTCTGACGCAACCTGTGCCAATTGGCCTTTTAAGGGTTCTGGGGCGGAGTCTATGAGTGCTGCGACTTCCTCCCACTGGTGGCAGTTGTAACTCGCCAGTATGGTGGTGGAGCTGGCGATCCTTGCCTGGTAGGCGGAAGTGGAGGCTACTTTCCTACCCAAGCCATAAATCTTCTTGCTCTCATTGTCGGGAGGAGCTTTGGACGATGACAGGGGTGTTCTCACCCTCCTTCGTGTGTTCGTAACTACCAGGGAGTCCGGTTTCAGTTGCCCCTTATGTACAGCGGGTCTGATTGGACTGCCCTGAAAAGTTTCTCTATCCTGGGGTTTACCGCCCTGGTGCGGTTGGGTTTTACAAGGGAAGGGTCTATCCTCCTTTGTATCGATTTAAGGATAGGGATGGCCTGGGCAACAGGTCTGCTTTCTCCCACAGATTCTTCGGCAAAGTCCCTCTCTTCCTGTGCTCGTTGGGTGTCAATGTGGAAGTGTTCTGCCGCTCTGGACAGAACTTCATTCAGGAGAGGTTGGTTGTCGACCGGGGAGTCGGTAACTGGGGGATCTTTGTCTACTGGGGAATCTATCCTGTAGGTTTCTGGGTCGTCCTCTTCCTCCTCCTCCTCCTCCTCCTCTTGGTCCTCATCATCCCAATAGTAGCCCGTCCCAGATTGGTCTCCCAACATGCCCACATCAGGATCCTCAATAAAGGGTGGATCCTCATTATACTGACAGTAGGGCTGTATACAGAAAGGATCAGAAGACCGTGTTGGTGCTTCAACCCGGGACTTCTTACTTGGGGGTATCGGTTCCCTAGAACCTGAGGGTGAAGCCCCGTCAGGGGTATATGAGAGGAAGTGTTCAGGATTCTTGGCATAGAAGTCTGCCAAAGACGACATCCTAGACATAACTGTCGTCACTAGACCATTCCTTTGAGCTGGGAATGACTCTTTCCTGGGAGAGTTTGCCTCTCTTGTCCTGACTGGACCCATGTGTTTGTGCAGGGGTCTTTAAAATGACAGAAGACTGAGACTTGTCCTTCTGTTTTTGGCTGTCTGACTGCTTGAGGTGTGGAAGAAGGTAGAGAATGCTTCTTTTGTTGTTTCCCCCCCCCCCTCCCCATGGGTGGAAGAGTGTTTTCCCTGTTTATTCGCCCCTTCGGAGCCTTTCGACGTCTGGCGTCGAGGTTCAGGGGTAGTGTCCCTATCTCTAGAGTGTGGAGGTTGGGACTCTGGAACAGCCGTTAAGCAGTCTGCTGACGCCGACTCCTGGAGTGCGGCCTAGGGATAGAGGTCGGCTTCGTCTTCCGACGATCGAACTTCCATTACCTTATGGAGCGAGGCACTCTTGCCAACAGTGGATGGCTGCCTGGAGTCATGCGGCAATCTAGATCGAGAATGCCCATAGGACACCGATTCGGTAGACCGTTCTCTGTGTGCCTCTTTCCGAGAACTCGACGTGCACGTCGAGTCTCGGTGGGACTTATGTTTGGTGGAAGTGGTGTGGGTATCGGTTGTGTCGCTGGGTGTTTTCCCCATAGCCGCCCTGCCGGACGACCTTCCGAGGTCGGGGACTTGCGCTTGGCTCTCTCTCAACGCCATGTTGCCCTCGCCGTCCGAAAGCACGGGGTCGCTGCCATCGCTGAAGGCGCCCTCCGCTGCCATGGCCTCTTGACGCCTGGCGTGGTGGGCCCAAGCTTGATCGAACGGTCCTTTAGTGTTTTCGGTTTAAACCTACTACACGCTCTGCAGTTCGCCTCAGGGTGGTCCCTCGGCAAGCAGAGGTTGCACGTGGCGTGTCTGTCAACCCAAGGGTACTTGCGGTCGCACTTGGGGCAAAATTGGAAAGGGGTACCCTCCATACGCACCTTGTGGCAGCGGGCAAATGATTGGAGGAATATATAGAAGATGTACCGATATATTTAAGAGTGTAGAGTATGTGCCACCCCCCACTCTCCCTACTTGCAGGGCCGAGGCCAGAGGCATTCCAAGGCCCGGGCCGAGGCCAGAGGCCTTCCGAGGCCCAAGTCCGTTGTGCAGCTGTCGACGGTTGATTCCTTCTCCGGGCCGACGTCGAGTGTCGCAATTTGGTGGCTCGACGTTGGGGTGGAGAAATGGGGAAATATTAAAATATATTAGCAAAAT
The DNA here is from genome assembly GCF_040938575.1 of Ambystoma mexicanum. Classification (NCBI taxonomy): domain Eukaryota; kingdom Metazoa; phylum Chordata; class Amphibia; order Caudata; family Ambystomatidae; genus Ambystoma; species Ambystoma mexicanum. The sequence goes on from NC_090939.1 coordinate 412,818,956, forward strand.
TGTGGCTAAGGCCAGGAATTCCGCAGGACACTTCCGACCAGTATGGCGGAAAAAAACAATCTGAGGGTCCGAGACGCGTGAGGGATCATGGGTACAGTGGATGTCACACTAGGGATTTTATTACTGGCACGCCCTGTGTCGACACCCATTTTCGAGTTTCGAAAAACAAACTAATACTCCGCAGCTTCCACTAGATGTCAGCCTATGCACAGCATGTGATCTAAGCAGATTCCACAAGCCTCAGAAAGGATACCATGAAATGTATTTAGTGTCTGGCTTTTTAATTAGTTTTGTATTGTACATGTATTTTTGTAGTGCTAAAGGTTTGTATTATTGAACCAATGCACAAAAAAGAAAAATATATATTGGTTATTATCTCATCCAAATTGAATCCCCACTGAATAACAATCTCCTTATACCATGGGCTTATACACAAACAGCTCGAATTCACAAAAAGACCAAATCCCCAGGGGGAAGCCCCTAAAAAGTTATACAAAACTTAAGATAAAAAGTAAAATAATTAAAACAAACGTTTGGACAAGTGAACCACTTTATTGAAATGTTTTAAAATTTAAGTGTTCATGTTGATTTGTTATTCTGAGCCATAAAGCAGGGCCCGCCCGAGGCATGGGCCTTCTGTATTGCCAACCAGGTGCCCTTAGTAAAAGGCCCCGGAGGCATGCACCGGCTACCACTGATCAAGTAAATCAGCTTTGTCTGTCCCTCCCAAGAACAGTCTCACTGGGGCCTTGCAAATACAATCACTCTTTGATTTACTGAGCATTTAAAGTGGAAGCTATTTATGGTTCATATAAGTAGCCAAGGTTTTGGACAAGTCTTTCTTAACGCATTGGTTGAAAGAACTGAAAAGGTGCATGTTGTATCTGGAAACACAAAGCAACTGTTAGCCACCTAAATTAATGCCTTGAACCATGCTAATTTGTGCCACAGTTTTTTTTTTTAAATATGGCCCCAATATTCATGTGTTCTTATTTGACACACCCAAAAACAATATTTTTGTTGTTTTGTTGAGTCACATTTTCCCCTCACTATTTATGAAGCATGCCTTTAACACTGAAAAATAACCAGGGTATCTGTTCACACATGTATATCCAATTCTAGAAAGTAGTTTTATAAACCACAATTATTAGTGTTCCATTCAAGATAGAGGAAACTAACCCCACAAGCACACTTTTTACTTAAGATACTTCTTTAAATATGTATATATTTGTCAGAGTACTTTATAAAGGTGACTTAAAAAGCACACAAATTATAATAAATTAAAATATATTTTTAAGTGAAACATGGGGATGAGGAGGGAAAAGGAGGAGAGGGCATGTCAGTCATGATCATTCGCTAGGGGTGTGGCCAGAGAGATTGCTGACCTGGAGGGGTGATTTTCCCTAGACCTGGCCCCTGTGCTGATTTTGAAGGCACAAGTAGAGGATACAAGCGAGTGGACAGTGCCCACTGTGGCTAGTCATAAGAACGACATGGACTAGCAGATAAAATGATAGATTATTTTATTAAAGTAATGATAAAAGGCCTAACTTTCCCTGCGACTATGAGTGATCCCTAGCTACTTTACTGTATTTTATAATTAACAAATGTCAACTTTTAATACACTCAATTCCTATCACATACCCACAATTAAAATTTGCTAAAAGAATCACATTGCACCTACCCATTCAGTTATACAGAGAATTCAAATTGCCAGAGTGGCCAAAGTATGTGCAGTCTTCTTACATAGGAGCATGAGATGGACAATGCAACCTTCATGACATCCATTCATGAAGAGTGACCAAAGCTGGTTTCTGAACAATTTGCATTCAAACTAGCTGATCTCATCGACACTTCTCGCAACTTTGTCAGAGAGAAGCAGGTTACCAAAAGAGATTTAGCGGACTCCAATTCCCTGTTCCCGAACTGTCTACAATTTCTGGGAAGCCTTGGCACAGTCTACAATTTTTGGCATGCCTTGGAAGTATTTGCCACGCTCCATATATGTTGAGGGACTTCACTACATTAAATGTTGTTCTTAGGTAATCCCACACCAGTGCATTACCTAGGAAATGAAAAAATGGTGGATGTAGCTTGGCAAATGACCCCTATCTTGTATATACTCAATATAGAGAGCAGCGTTGCTGTTACTAGCCAAGTTCACAATCAGTTGTTCCTTGCTCATAGTATAAAGAAAAGTTTTCATAGTGTGTTTATACCGAGTGACATTGCAAGAACATTTTCCCTCCCAAGCCACTTGTCAGCAATCAACTTAATGTTTATAATACAACTTGGGAACATACGGCTTGCTCTGGTCAGTAAGACTCCATAGATTAGTTTATTCAAGAGACATCTGCAGCATGTACAAGCTTCCAGTATTTAATTAGGAGGCTAAAATGATAACGGACCAGGATTGGAGCAAAGTTGAATTCTAACTAAATCAGATGTATGGGCAGGCAATCCAAGTAGCCTTTGTAGTATCACAGACTCCAGTTTAGAGAGCTCAGTCAGAATAAAAAAGTGCCCAGATCTCGGCTTCATATAGGAGGATGGCCTGAAACTTTGCTTGATATAACTTAAACAGAGCCCCAACAGAGTATCCACAACCTCTATGGGCGAAGGATCCAATGGTGCCAGTGATCTGACAGGTCTTAACCTTGGTGTCTTGGAAGGTGAATATTTCCATGCAGTTTAGGGTCCAATTTGATACCTAGAGATCATAATTTTAGTTTTTGTGGTGTTCACGATGGAGTTTGCACCAGAGTAAGTTTGTAAGGAATTCAGCGAGGCTTGCAGCCCACCTGCAGTTAAGTCAAGGAGTAAGAGATCGTCTGCATAACCCATCCATTGTATCGGAGTGTCTCCTATCTTCGTTGGTATAATGGACCGCTTAGCAAGGACCTCTCCTAGGTCAGCCAAATATAAATTAAACAGCATAGGTGCTAGGATACATCCTTGTTTAAACCCCTTCTGAGTGGTAAGCCAGCTTGTTAGGGCGCCACGCTGATCCATACAGACTTTGATCCTGGTTTGCTGATGTAGAGCAATAATCATTTTTAGGAGGCCAAGGTGAATATCCCAAGACCACAACTTCCTCCAAAGCCTACCCCTGTCCACAGCTGAACTAAAATCAATGTAAGCAACGTAGACAGGGGTGTTACGGATATGCCAGGACTGTTGTACAATAGTAGAGAGGGCCAAGCCATTAGTGGCGGTGTTCAGGCCCTTGTGGAAGCCTATTTGTTTGTATGGAATTACATTTTTGCTCTCTGCCCAGATTCCAAGCACTTCAAGTAAGACTCAGTCATAAATCTTAGCCGGTGCATCCAGCATAGCCAGCATGCGATAATTGCCAGGATCCGAATAACTTCCCTTTTTGTGAACCCGGGGCGATAACACTATCCAGTCAAGAGGCATGCATAGTCTGTCTCAATAATCCAATAAAAGCCAGCACAGGGCATTTGCCCAAACCTCAGGCTCAGACTTATTTAACAAATTGCAAATACTGTCTGGAACAGGGGCTCGAGCAGACTTACTGGCCGCGATTACCCTATAGAGGTCTTTGGAACTTTTAGTGAAGAGCCAGATAGCTGAGTCAATGTCTGCCATATTCATTACAGTTTCGGCTCCCCTAAGGGATAATTCGACATAATTGTTCCAATCCTGTTCCAATACCCCGTTGAGATCTCTACATGATGATGATTTTTTCAAATTACTTTCCAAAACATGGCTGTGTTGTTAGTAATGGATGCAAAGACCAAGTCTCTCCACTGTGCACACTTTACCTAGTACTTACACGATTTCAACCATTTGAGATTTATGGCCTTAGCCCCGCTAGCAAACCCTGCTTGAAGAAGTCCAGCTTGCGCCAATCTCTGCAGGTCTTTGCACACAGCCCTTTTCTTGGCCTTGATAAATGTATCCAAAGCATGGCAATGTACTTTTTAGGGCCAAATCCAACACAAGCATGTGGCAAATTTTGCCGTAGTACACTTCATAATGTCTTCTACACATTTTTCATAGATGTTAATGGTGGAATAGGCCGCCTTATGATAATGGTAGGCATCAATATGAGAGCTAGTCAGAATATAGTTTGAGGATAGAGAGCCATGGGAGAAGATGCCCCTACATTGAAATCGCTCCAGGACAATCGATTAAGTTGCAAATTAACCTTCAGTGACCCAGGTGGGCCTGGGCTCGGAAGATAACTCTGAAGATCCAAACTTGCAATGAGCAAGAAATGATCGCTCTCCTGACTATGGAATACACACATTAATAAACATATGCGTGGCACTGGCGAAAAAGATGTAATCTATGATGCTCCCACAGTTAGGCCCAATTCTGGTCAATTGTGGGGGTGAATCTGACGAATATGGCCCATTAGCCATACTGAAGCTGGCCAGGTATAGCAAGTTAGCCCAGGTTAACCCCCTCGGCAGGCTTTGTCTAGCCTTTCACCCAGTGATGGTGATGAGTGATCTGTCGCCAAATGCCTCAAGCTAACATTTTTGCGGGACCCTGACATTAAAGTCCCTGCAGATGATGGTGGGCAAAGGGCCCAGGCAGCAACAAGTTCTTCAACCTCCATTTTACTTTCAAATGTGTTTATTAAGCCGTCAATGTAGCACCTTTATCAGGATTACAATGTGCTCCATGTATAGTACCGCATTGACAACATTACAGTAGAATTGAACGCAAACATCATGCATGCAAAGCAGAATAAAACATTTTCCCCAATCACAGTGCCAGGCTTGTATACAAGGTAGGAGTAAGATAGCAGTTGTTTCTAAGCAGGGCAGCACTTGGGCGTAGTAAGCTAAGTAGCTAGTTGAGCGAGGCTACTGACTCACAGGGGGTTCTGGTATTGGTGGGGACCTGCATGCTTTTATTTTATTTTTCTTAACTATAAAGTGACCATCTGGATACTTTCAGTGGTTCATCATCAGGTGGGAGGAACATAGTAAAGACTAGCGTCTTCCAAGCCTCAAAGGTTTCGACCAGGTCAACATCATAGGTTTGTAATGACCCAGCCCATGCTTTAATTTCAGCATCACACCAAGTTTCAAATTTGCGGCACCATAGCTTATATTGGTGCCCTTTGTAAGCTTCCACAACATGGCTAATCGTCTTTTGAAAGTATGCATGCAAGATCCATACATTTGGTAATATGTCTGTATTTGCCTGGTCTAGAACATGCACCGGCAGACACTCCAGTGGGCTGCAGCAATATCTGATACCAGCAACCCTGCAAGCTTGCTCAATTCGGAACTCGAAACCCTGCACTCTTGCGCATTTCCAGAACATGTGTATTAGGTCTGCACTGTCCTGGTTCCACCAGGGGCAGGTTGACCGCATGCTATTGTTGAATTTAGCTACTCTGCTTGGGGGTCATGTATGGTTGGTGGAGTACATTGATCTGAAGCAGTCTAAAACAAGCATTCCGCAACACATTTTTAGGTAAACTTAACACTTGTTCCCACTCTTGGTCAGTGATTTCGGAGCCTACATTGGATTCCCATCGCAACTTCAGGTTGGGGTTTCTAATGCTGGACCTGCTCAGCAGACAGTTCTATAATCGGGCCACAGGTCTCCAGCCATCTTCTAGTGTATACATCAGAGCCAGAAGCGCGGTCTCCTCCGGTTCAGTAGGCCACCCGCTCCATGTAGAGCCCGCCACCCCCACCACTTTTGGGTATCTCAGGAATTGTCCTTTAGGCAGGTCTGTCTGCTGCGTTAGATTGTCCAAATAAATTTCCCATTATCATACATATCCCCCAGGTAGATCTGCCCAATTCCTCCCAGCGACTTGCAGCACCTATGTCCTCCCTGTTCATGCACACATCAGCTACTATTGGGACATTGGGCGAGTAGGGGGTAACACCCGGAGCAGTTTTAACGTTTTGGACCAGATAAGTCTACCTAGACCGATGAGCAATGTTTGGGAATTCATACAACAGAGACCCATAGTATTTCCTCGACCCGGGCTGGTCCAACCAGTGGCTGAAGCCACTCTGATTCAGATGTGGGGTCATCAAATAGCCATTTCGTAACAAACCTTAACTGGGCAACTAAATCGTTTTCAAGCCTTGGCAGCTGTGCCCCACATTCCTTGTAGGGCAGGCACAGCACATTGATTTGTGCCCCCAGAGAAAGCCTGAGATTAAGGTATCAAGAAGACAAAATAAATCTCAAAATAGTAGTGGGAGTTTGTAAATCTATGCAGGAATTTTGGGAGGATAATCATTTTAACAATGGCAATTCTACCCATTTGTAAAAGCAGTAACCTAGACGGGGGTGGGGGGGGGGGGGGGGGGGGTTGGTGTGTGGTGTGTGTGTGAGAGAGAGAGAGAGATAGGAGGTGTTTGGATCTGCCTATTGTGATGCCAGCTTCCTAGTACTCCTGGTGTAGGCATGCCGCCAGACGCTCCAGAGCAAGTATGTATAGCATAGTCGACAGGGCATTCTTGACGATTCCACGCTTCAGATATCTGTTTACACAATTTCACTCTGGCTGTTGGGAAAGGGTACAACAGTGTCACCCAATGGATGAAACCCTCCCCAAGCCAAAAACCTTGCAATGTGGGAAACAACCATTCCCAATAGAACGAGTCAAAGGCCTTGATGGTGTGAAGTGATGCCACCACATAATGTTCTGTGCAGGGGTTGGTTTGGTCTTTAATATGTTGCAGTCTGAGGAGGTTCAGGGTGGTACTGCGACCTGGCACAAACCCAGTTTGGTCCTTGTGTATCAAGGAGGTCATAACTTTACGAAGGTGCGCCGCCAGCACCGCTGGGAGTCTTTTCACATTGTAGTTTTGCATTGCCATGAGGGCGGTATGAGTCACACCTGTCCATTGGTTTCCCAGGCTTACGGATGCGTATCAACAAGGCCTCCCTCATGCCAGATGAAGTATGCCCTGCTCATACACTTCTTCAAAGCCTTTTAGGAATACTAGGACTAAGGTAGGATGTATGCTTTATAACATTCTAGGGGAAATCCATTGCTCCCTGGTGTTTTACAAGTGGAGAGGGAGATAATTGCTTCAAATAGTTCTTCCACAGTAACAAGTTGGGCTAGCAAGGTTCATTGACAGTGAGCTTCAGGCGCTGAAATGAAAGTGCCTCAGCTGGGTCTTCAGGAGATACCCGGTTGTCATGTCTGTATAGCTGAGTGTAGTAAACGGTGAACTTTTAATTAATCGCAAGCTGGAACCTCCATGGGGGCCCGCATTCGTTGTGAAGCAACATGGTCAAAGGTCTAGGGCGTTCTCATTTCCAGAGCCATGCCAGTAATCTCCCAGGTCTGTCCCCATCTGTGAGATTGGACAAGGAGTATGGTGTGGTCAAATTTAGGAACGGGATCAGTTGCAGCTAGTCTTTCCTCAACCGACTGCAGGCCTGGGTGCAGGGCCTCCAGTGTTCCGATTTCTTCCTCCATGGGCTCCAAGTCCTCCCGCAGTTTCCAGCAGATTTCCCACAGCACTAGCTATAACTTCACCCCCGATTACCACTTTAATGGTTTCCCAAATAGTGCCCCAACTATCTACACTCCCTACGTCAAGTTCCAAGAAATCAAGGAGTCTTGAAATCTTCCTGAAAAATGCGTCGGTTAGCGCATCAATGGGCATGCTCCATGTCGGGATAGGGGGCCTGGGACTCAATGTCCCATTCGATCATCAAGGGGGAATGGTCGGACATCTTACAGCCCATATATTCTGCACCGCTGAGTTCAGCTAGTTGTCCCGTCCCAGCAAAGAAATGGTCTAGTGTGTAGCTTGTGGGGGATGAGTAAAAGCAATATCCTCTAGTACTTTGGTGCAGCTCCCTCCAGACATCCACCAAGTCTAAGGCAGTCAGTGCTGCGTTCAAGGTGGTGGTAGCCAGGGAGGGACCACCTCAGGAGGGGGTGGGAGGGTGCTATTAAGTGTTGAGTCTGACAATTGAAATCTTCCCCCATAAGAAGAAACCCTTGCGCCTTGACTCGTTGCAATTACATAGTGTGCGCACATGGGTCGGGATCTTGTAGTTTGGGAAACACAAATTTACAATGCATATTTCTCAGTGGTCAAGATAACTCTGTAAAATTAAGTATCGTCCTTCCTTGTTCCGCTCCACTTTCAACAGTTGAAAAGGCAGCAAACCATCAATCCATGTGAACACACCTCTAGCGAATCTGCAGTATGGAGCGCCATAACCCGTCCCACCTCAGCAGTTTAAGACAGCTTCCTGGTCATCTGCTAGCAGTTGGGTCTCCTGGAGTAAAGCCATTGATATTCTCTTACGGTGCAAGTAAGATTTCACCCAGTTCCTGTGAAGGTAAGAGCCCAGACCTCGCACATTCCAGGTGAATATTCTGATGTGGGCCATAGTTGTATTACATGTTGCATTGCTATAGAGGTGCCCATGTGACCTAGCCCACAACATGTTATATCGTTCTCACACAACCCTGCCCCTGCAGAGGAGCCATACTATTGTATTGGTAACCAATGTGCTCGGCATAGTTGCGAGTGTGCCATAATCACTCCCTCTGTGCCCCTCCCCACCCTGTTCTCCCAAAAGTAGTACCATGCGAGCTGTAATACATTGACTAAACAGAAAAATAACCCTTTCAACACAACTATGAACACTAAACATTGCCCAACAAAAACACATTGTTCAGGCATTCCCATACCTCCAGGGCCAACTATGGCCATTGTGTACCAGGTAGAGGGTCCAGCAACAGGCTGGCACCCAGTATCAACTTTGATCGGGTCGGTTAAGTCCAGCAGTGGGTAACTGGACTTTGCCCTCACTGAAAGTAATAAGGACATTGTTTGCAGCTTTGGGCCTTTTTAATGAAACATCATTCAGGGGTTCCCTGGGATGATGCACCAGAAGGCGTGGCCCATTCATATAGATATGTTGATTGCTGTACGAGGTCTCCGACAGCCAACAGTTTCACTGCGGGCCGTCCCCTCCTCAGTGGGGGGGGAACTCAGAAGTGTCAGGTAATGCGGTGAGACCTTATTGAGTCTCACATTGTTTCAGGTGTCAGCACCACTCTTACTGGACAAGTTGTTGTGCTCCATCCACACAATCATCGCCTCTTGGCTAGCAAAAAAGTCTGGTTTGCCGTTGTGAAGAATCTTCACCCTATCCGTATACACGAGCATGTATTTAAGTCCCAGTTGCCGAGCCTTGATTCTAGCTATAACCAGTCTGGGATGGGATCCTGGTGGCGGTCTCTTCAGGAGGGACCAGTGGGCTCTTTCAACTGCCAAACCCTGTAATAGCTTGCCAGAACCAATTTCCTGTAGGATCAGGTTCTCAATATAGGTTGGATCTGCTCCTTAAAGTCCTAGCGCATGTAGGTTTTTCCTGCAGGATCTACCCTCAGCGTCCTCTGCTCCTAGTTTCAGTGTGGCGTTTCATGTTTCCAACTCTCACCCGCGCCACAAGATCCTTGGTGGTAGTTGTGGTCTCCTTCAATAGTGTTTCTGCAGTTGTACCCCATTCAGTCAGTTGTCTTGCATCTTGCCGGAGAAGTTGAAAATCTATTTTGACTTTGTCAATCTTGGTCTCGAGTGTGGACCACAGGGCAGCTATTGCAGCAAGAACCCGATTTTCTTGTGGGATTTGTACTGGGGTGTGAGGTTCTGTCTGTTCTGTGTCCTCGGTTAGAGAGGTGCTGCAGTGTTTACTTTGGCTGGCAAAGGAGTGCATAATAGTCATGCTTTATTCTTAGTAGGCGATATATGTGGTTTGGTTCAGGTGCAGACCGAGTGCCCACTGCAGCACGCATGGGCCAATGTAAGAAGTCCCTGTCGGAGATGCACGGAATAACTGAGCACCATCAGTGCAAGCCGAATGGGCACCTCTAAAATAGCTTTGATTGCAGAGGATGTCCCCTCCAAGGGCCAGCTAAGTAGCAGTAGCCGGGATTCACCAAATAGGTTGCTGTCACTATGGGGAGAGTTTTAGGTAATGCAACAGTTGATGTCTCTCCTCAGGGACCCATGTAACCGGCAATCCCAAGGGACCTGGTAGCAATTTGTTAGTGGGCGGGTGCCACAGGTTCACAGCCAGTGAATCCCTAGCAGGCGCAGGTTGCTCGCCACCAGGCAGTCAGGCCATGCACCAGCGTTCCTCAAAAGATTCACACAGGCAGCGGACGAACGGCAAGGCCAGGAGAGGTCTGCATTGTCGGGCAGCCAGGCAGTTCAAACGCGATTAACTGAGGGAGCTGCAGGGATCAGCGTCCATTCAAGCATGGCTGCATACCTTAATATGTCAATAGCTGGCATTCTGCTGCTTCATCCATGGACCTGATGGTTCCATTCTCGGGCCGTGGGTAGTAATCCTGTGTTGCAGCGCCACAGACCAGCACTTGTGTAGTGGGAGTGAAGTCCAGCTTTCCGGGAAGGCAATTGTTCCAGGAGTTCAGCGGCAGTCTGCATTTGCTGCATGTCTCTGCTCTGTTGATAATGGAACGCATGGCCCAGGCTGCACACACTGCAGGGCTGCAGTTCGAGCCAGAGTACCAGAACAGCAGTCCATTCCAGCTGCCATTCCCACGGGCCAGTGTAGCCTGCATGCGAGACTTAGAGGGAATATCTGGTCTGTCAGACAGCGTCGGCACCGCCGGTCCTGCAGGCAGCCTGAGGAACCCCAGATGTTGCGGCCATCATCTTAGGGTGCACAGGACCAAGACTTTAATTCAAATAATTAAGCGTTTTGAGCTCAGATTAATGTCGAGGGAAAAGCTGCATTTGTAAGCACCGAATTACCCAGTCAAGAAATGTCGCTGGGTGCAAGCAAAGGTGGCTGTAGTCGCTGCTTCAAGGATCTAGTGTAGGATCTCAGTGGGTGCTCCGAACAGTCACAGCCTTACTGCATGAGCTCAAGCCATGCCCCCCCTTCAACCTCCTTCATAATGACTTTATGACAATTGACATATGGTGGGTCAAAGATGTTAATGATTATACGTTAGATGGCCTATGGAGTATATTTTGAGATATGCTAGGGATAGCAACAAAGCCCATTGGTTTCCTGACTCCCAACGCCAAACCACCCCCCTTCCCCATTTGGTCGACCCTTAGATCCCTGAATAGCTGGAGAAGAAAGGGTGCGGAGTTGTGGCGAGTGTGTTGTCTGTGTCTGTATCCCAGAGGAGCTGCAGCTACTGAGTATCTTTTCACTCTATTGGTGTGGAGGAGCTTTTACAACACATACTACATTCACACGCGGAGCATCGTGGAGTGTTTGGGGTGCGCCGGTGTGTGCAGCGCGGTGCGGTCCCCCTTTGCCACACGCTTGTACTAGCAATGTGCCAGGTCTGTGGCGTCTCCGGCGCACGGCAGGCAATGAGAAGCTGCCTTTTTCCATAAAGTGCGATCATAGGTAAGCGGGTAGTCTTATACTGCTTTCTAAACGACCTTACAAGCCGTTCTGATGCCATGAAATGGTCAATTTTCACTGATTGTTAGAGCTTTCAACCTAATGTGTATTGTGAAAAGTCAGACGACTCCTGAACTAAACATAATTCACATAAGGTAGCTGCGACTGCGGGGCTAAGCCCTTTGAGCAGCTAAACGAATTGAAACTGAAGACAACCATTGTGGGGCAACTTCGATTGAAGGGCTAGCCCCCTTTGAGCAACACAACAGATTGCAATCGAATACAACCCTTGTGAGGTTGTTTCAATAGCGGGCTTAATTCCGCTAGCAGTTCATAGTAAGAACCCTCAATAAAACTCTATGAAGGACGTTATTCATGCAACATGGAGGATATTACCTAAGATCGAAGATGGCAAAGAATCTAAACCTTTCTAGCACTTCATTAACATTAAAATCAACACTCAACAGAATTCCGACGATTACCACTCTGAAAAGAAAAATACGGAACCAATCTCTGGACTACTGTGGAAAAAAACTGAAGGTGATATCCGTGATTTCTGAAAAGCTAAGTTATGTAGCAATGTTCCGATAACCAAAAGCAGTGAGACTGACAGCTGAACTAACTAGTAAAAAAGATTATTTCAATTAACAACTCAATAACGGACACACGGTTGCCTTCAGTTGATGGACAGACTAAACTGAACAGTGCAATTGAAGACTTCACGGATACCGAGTTGCTCTCAGTTGATGGTCAGCCCAAACTGAATAGTGCAACAAGCCCGGAAATACAAGCCGAAGACTTCCAGAGGTGTAATCAAGCCCGGAAACTTCGAATTTAACAAAGCCGGAAAGCTCAGAAAAAGAACAATTAGCAGACGAGGTTCAAGACACTCCAGCCTCACCTATAGCTATTGATCTAGAACACCGAAGTGAGGGCTCAAGCATTAACCTAGAAAAAATATTGTTCATAGCTTCCTCGTCCATGATTTCATCGAGGGACCATTCACCAAGTCTTTGACAATTCTGTTCATACCATACATATGTCATTGGCGGGTCTAGTGACGGAAGGTCAATCGTCACGTAGACAAAGTGAAATACCGATGCAGAACATTGACGCCGCGGATAAAACCCAATCACAATGCAAATGACTGGAAATCACTTTGAACTCCATGCATATGGCGGTAGTTACTTTAACAAAATTGTTTGAAACCCTAGACCATAAAGTAACACTACAAGCAAAACAACTCGACCAGCTAGTATATTGGATGAACCAATTGACATCAACGCTAGGCTCTATTAACTGTTGCAATGGAATGGCATTAGCCAAAGGTTGTACTAGGGAAAGAGACTTTGCCAACGTTCCAGAAATAAGTCATGTAATTGAGGAAATCCCTCCTGATAGTGGTGCTGACAACTGTGCAAAATATTACCAACAGGGTGGCCACAGATCAAGCCGAGACTCTGGATGTTATCCACATACCACAACATGAGATGGGTGCAAATGAGGATATGAGTACTCTAAGATTGACAAGGCGCAGACTGCGCCAAAGGGGGTGGCGAGTTCAAATGCTGATGTACCAATGATATATGATCTATTTCAAAATTCAAATGCTAAGAAAAACGACATTAAATGTGTTGACAAACTAGAAAGTCAAAAAATCAAGAGGCCCTACCATTACGATCAAGAGCTAACATCAAGCATTTAATAAAACGGCTGAAGCCTAAACTAAAATAAACCAACAAATCCAGTATGATGCAAAAGAAAATGACAAAAAGAGGGGGGAAAAGAAAAAAGTCTACCATCAGCCCAGATCACCAAATCCACTATTGATGATTACCCACCATTAAACCAACTGATTGCAACAATCGAAGTAGCAGAGGCTCCAATCAACAACCCAAGTCTAATAGACTCCAGCCTAATATGCCATACCGTTGATCAACTGGAGATATGGCAGGAAGAGGCCGCATACAAAACCAGTTCTAAAATAGGGGGGCTGCAGATGGTGAAACATACTGGCAATGCAATCAACAAGTTCTCTGAAAAATCGAATGTTCAACCAGCTACCACGAGCGGTAACATGGAGAAATCAGATCTAAAACAAAATGGGGTAGAATTTTCGATTTTGGCGGACGTCAGAGCCCAGATCAAAAATTCGATAAAGAAATATCTTGAACTCCAACAACTTGCTAAGATGCCACATCAGAGCCTCATTCAAACTCAAAATATTGCTGCAGAATCAGCGATAGCCACACAAATGCATATTAATAATGAAAAAAGTACAACACAAAAACTACAACCTCAAAACAACAAGACACTGTACGAACAAGAGGTTCAACAACTACAACAAGATCATCAGCTCTCATATAAAGACCAGAAACAGAACACGCAACCAAGACTAATGACTGTTGGAAGTCAACCACAGCAGGAGACCTTGGAGCATTTGGAACTGTGAAGAGGTAATGGCTATTGTCATAAAACTAATGACAGAGGGAACGAATTGTTTACATCAACACAACAACCAAAATCTGGTGGAATGGAAGATCAAATTGCAAGGGCAATTGAGAATTATTTTAAACTCAATATGTCCAAGCAAAGTCAACCAAATAAAGACATCCCAAAGGGAAATTCGGAATCAGCACTATGTTGACAAAATAGATTCAACATCTTCGACATCGCAGGAGAAAGACAAAAAGAAAAAGTGCAACATCAAAGGGCCATCACAAAGCAATGCGATTAGCAACAATTTAGGAAAAAAAATGGAATATGTATCATAGGTTAATCTTAAAATGTTGGCCAGCTCCATTTCCAGAATATGTGCTAAATCGCACAAGCATACTGGCAATCTGTGAAGAAGTGGACACTTTACAAGACATATCCACCACTGACATTGAACGGGTTGAATTCTTCAAAGAAAATGATCATTCCATAGTAAGGCTTTGGATTCAATCTAACTTAACTAGAAATGCTCTATTGCAAGCCAGAATGGAGATATTTACATTAGGATTCATACTGGCCAGAGATCCTTTGTGCATGGATGCGGAAGGAAACATCACGATGGAAAAGAAGGACAGTTAACTTGATAAGCAGGGACATGAACATAATGCCAACATAAATGAAAACTCAGGCAGACCAAGGATATCGCACTTACAGAACCAAGGGAGAGACTGGATCCCTAAGTCATAACCAGTAAGCAAACGAGAGAGGGATCCCATCTCCTTGATTAGCTGGAATACCTGTGGCCATTCTCATTTGCTGGGCCCTAGTGCAAATGTTTTAGCCCCCCACGATATCATAGTTTTGCAAGAAACATGGCTATCAAGTAGTCCAAAATGGGAAGACCATACTATTCTGTTAAACCCAGCTAAGCTAGCGAATCGTGGGAGACCATCATCTGGCCTAATGGTGATAACCAAAAATCATAGGAGGTGGCACCTTTCTCCCTGGCTAACTACGAATCCTTTTTTGCAACTGGTTAGGTTGGAATTTCCGGCCGGAATAATGGCTACACTTAATGTCTATAAGAATCCAAAAGGTATTCCTGATGACGCTTTTTTTCTAGAGTTAGAACTGTTACTAAATATTGTGGATTTCCCCGGAGATTACGACAGTGCTTGTAGCAGGGGACATAAATGTGCAACTCTTACCAGCCCATAACACGAAATTTAATTTAACCTGTTTTAGGTGGATGCGCCTGGTTAAAGATCGCAAACCGGTAATGTGCAATGGTTCCCTAATAGGAGATATCACTCCCAATACAACTTGGGGAAGAGGGGCAGTATCCTCAATAATTGACTGTCTTTCTTGACCCTGACACATTCAATAGAGCCGTGAGTTTTCAAATTTCTCCACAGCCATATATGGACCATAACATCTTGAACCTAAAATGGTATTTGGCAGATGAACAAGTTACTTCTTACCTTGTAACGTTCTTTCGACGGGATGTTCCTCCGACGTATTCCTCATCTTAGATATATCCTTCCAGCTCTGCTGGCCTCGGAAAATTTTTTCTCTCTAGAGGGCGCTGTGCGTCGACGTCCTCCGAGTCGATGTCCCTCGACAGCCGCCGTATCAACGTCGACGTCATCCTGCCTATAAAGGCCGCGCGCAGCGTCCGTTGCTCAGTTCCGTTTTGTAGCCCACAATAATACTTTCTGGACTAAACTAATCACCCTGAAGGAGCGTAAGCTGCAACAACAAGGGAAGTAGAACTGCGGGGATGGATGGGAGGGTCGATGAGGAATACGTCGGAGGAACATCCCGTCGAAAGAACGTTACAAGGTAAGAAGTAACTTGTTCTTCGAAGGGATTGTGTCCTCCGACGTATTCCTCATCTTAGGCTCCCATAGCAGTATTCTATTATTGGAGGAGGGAGTACTGACTTCACACGGTCTTCTATTGATGAATAGAATGCAGTACAGCCCTTCCAAACCTAGTCTCTTGACTGGAGGAGGAATCCAAATTGTAAAAACGTGTAAAGGTATGGACAGACGACCATGTAGCGGCCGCACATATGTCTTTTACCGGCACTCCTCTTTTGAGGGCCGATGAAGCTGCAATACCTCTGGTCGAATGAGCCCTAAGGTTTTGAGGGGGCTCTTTCCCTGCCAGTTTATAACATTCCAGAATGGCTAGAATGATCCATCTGGAAATGGTCTGCTTAGTTATTGGTAACCCCAGCTTGTGACCTGCGTAACCTACAAACAGCTGGTCTGCCTGTCTTATCCTGGCTAGTCTACTGATGTAAAAACTTAAATCCCTCCTAGGGTCTAGCCTGTGTAACCTCTCTTCCTCTTTCCCCGGGTGAGGAGGAGGATAGAAAGATGGTAGGGTAATCTTCTGAGTGATATGGAATTCAGAAACCACCTTTGGGAGGAAATTAGGCTTCACTTGCAGGACAACTTTGTCTTTGTGAAATATTGTGTGAGGGGGTTTACAAGAAAGAGCTTGTAATTCGCTCACCCTTCTAGCAGATGTAAGTGCTATTAATAAAACAGTTTTAAGGGTAAGGAATCTTAACGAACAAGAATGGAGAGGTTCGAAAGGTGTACCCATCAGGAAAATTAGTACTAAGTTTAAATCCCATAGGGGAACTTGGAATGGTCTTGGGGGATAAACATTGGTTAACCCCTTTAGAAACTGTATTACCAAGGGTAATTTGAAATAGGATGGTTCTTCCGCAGTACGCTTAAAGATGGATAGCGCTGCGAGATAGCCCTTAATGGTGCCAACTTGAAGGCCTGAATTTGCCAAATATAGTAGGAAGGACAAAACCATTGGTGTACCACATGAAAAAGGGTTGATATTCTGTTCTCTACACCAGCTGCAAAATCTGTTCCAACTGCAGCGGTATAAAGACTTTGGTGCTGGCCTCCTTGCCGAAAGCAACACCTCCATAACATCATCAGGGAGGTCCCAATCCTTGTACCTCAGCCTTTCAGAAGCCAAGCGTGAAGGTTGAGGGTTTTGATGTCTGGATGGAGAACCTGACCTCCCTTCTGCGAGAGTAGGTTCTCTCTGAGTGGAAGTCGAATTGGAGGGCAGATGGACAAGTCTAAAAGGTCCGGGTACCACGTTCTCCTGGCCCAATCCGGGGCAATTAGGATCATGGTTCGCCGGAATCTTCTCAACCTCCTGATCATTTGAGGAATGACAGGGACCGGTGGGAACGCGTACAGAAGCGGAAACTCCCAGTCCACTATGAACGCGTCTCCCAGAGCTCCTCTCGGGGGAAATTCCCTTGAGCAGAACAGGTCGCATTTCCTGTTTAGGCTGGTGGCGAACAGATCTACCTGAGGGGTTCCCCAAAGGGCGAAGATCTCTTGAAGGACTTCCTGAGCTAGCTCCCACTCAGAGCGTCTGCTGTCAAGTTCTTCTCTCCGGCTAGGTGAACTGCCGATAGAGATTCCTTCTTGGATTGCCCAAAACCAGAGCTGCATCGCCTCTCTGCACAGGGGTAGTGATCCTACGCCTCCTCTTTTGTTGAGGTAATGCATGGCCACCGTATTGTCCGTCATTATCAGGACGTTCTTCCCTTGTACAGCTGGCAGGAACGCCTTCAGCGCAAGTCTGATGGCTCTCAGCTCTAACAGGTTGATGTGTAGTCTGGACTCCGATGGAGACCAACGACCGCTGATGGTCAAGACGTTGGCGTGGGCTCCCCACCCCGTGAGTGAGGCATCCGTGACTACTGTTATCTCCGGCCAGGGTTGCCAAAACTGTTCTCCTTTCAGAATGTTCTCCTGACAGGCCCACCACTGAAGGTCTCGAGCCACCCTGCCGGGAACCTGAAGAAGATCTGTCATTCTCCCTGAGAATTGTGACCACTGAGTCCTCATTGCCCACTGGAGGGATCTCATTCTCAGGCGCGCCTCTGGCACTAGGAAAATGCAGGATGCCATGAGGCTTAGCAACCTCAAAAAGTCGAAGGCTGGGAGACATTGGGCATGTTGGAACTTGGTAACCATCTGTAGAATATCTTGAGCCCTCACCTCTGGTGGCGAGGCTTTTCCCAGGGAAGTGTCCAGGATCGCTCCTATGAACTGGAGTCTCTGCGATGGTATCATTTGTGACTTCTTTAAATTGAGGGAGAAGCCCAGTCTGTGAAGGAAGTGGCACACGTGATTTAGCTGGATCTGAGCTTGTTCCGGAGAAACAGCCCTGATCAACCAATCGTCCAGGTAGGGGTAGACGTGAATCCCTTCCCTCCTTAGACTTGCAGCCACTACCGACATTAACTTGGTGAAGACCCTCGGGGCGGAGGTCAGCCCAAATGGCAGCACTCGAAATTGATAGTGAGAGTTGCCAATTGCGAACCTCAGGTATTTCCTGTGTTTGAGTTGGATAGGCACATGGAAATAAGCGTCCTGAAGGTCCAGAGATACCAACCAGTCCTGGAACTGAAGGGCCTGGAGGATCTGAGAAAGAGTGACCATCTTGAATTTGTCTTTTCTGAGGAATTTGTTCAATTCTCGCAAGTCCAAGATGGGTCTCAGTCCTCCGTCTTTCTTTGGAATGAGAAAGTAAGGGGAGTACCAGCCCTTGTTCCTCTCCGCTACAGGTACCGGTTCTATGGCACCTTTCTCTAGCAGGTCCAAAATTTCCTGCAAGAAGAGCGGATCTGGAGCTTTCTGAGAGCTGATCCCCGGTGGATGACTGAGGTATACGTAGGAAAGGCAGGCAGTAACCTTGGGCAACTGTTTCCAATGCCCAAGCATCTGACGTGATAGCCTGCCATACCGCCAGATGTTGAGTCAACCTGCCTCCTACAGGTGTCCTGTGAGGGAAGTCCTCAGAGTGGTTTTGGGGCGGCTGATGCAGATGCCGATGGTAAAGAGGCACCTGCTGTTGCTGCGGCTTTTGAATATCTACCCCGTCCACCTCGGGTAGTTCTTCTTTGTCCCCTTTGAGCCGGTCGTCCTCTACCTCTTCCGAATACGGAGTAGAAGCGAAAGGACTTGCCTCTCGCAGAGGTTCCTGTGGGACGAAAAGGAGTCTGACGGATTGCAGCTCCTAGGGATTTTGCTGCTGCTTTTGAAGTTTGCAGTTTCTCTAAACTGTCATCCGCCTTTTTCCCGAACAAAGAAGAGCCATCGAATGGCATGTTCAAGAGCCTGGCTTGCACATCTGGGGCAAAACCAGACTTTCTCAACCAAGCGAATCTCCTGGTTGATGTACTTGCAGCCATTGCTCTGCTGATACTGTCAGCCGAATCAATGCCCGTCTGGAGGGATTCGCACATAGCGTCTTTACCGTCCTGTATAATATTCAGGAACGCATCCCTTTCTTCTCCCTCCGGGATGCAGTCAGCCGCTGTAGAAGCACACTCCCAAAGTGTATGGCTGAACCTAGCAAGGGTGCAAGTAGCATTAACAGATTTTAACGCCATGCTACATGCTGAAAAGACTTTCTTTGCCATAGCATCATATTTTTTATCGTCCCTGTCCTGTGGGACGGTAGGATAAGCCGTCTTGACATCGGTAGAGGATGCTGCCTGTACCACCAGACTTTCTGGGGATGGGTGTTTAGACAAAAACTCCGGGTCTGTAGAAGATACCCTGTACTTTGTAGACAGTTTTTTATTTACTGCTGGTACTACATCTGGGGTTTCCCAGTTTTTCATGATCTTCCTCTGAAGAGCTTTATGAAAAGGCACCACAGGATCCTCCTGTGGGCCTTTGTCAAGAATATCCGTGAGGTCATCTTGTTGGAAAGATTGTGAAGGTGCAGACCACCCCATGAACTCTGTGATTCTGGCCATTAAGGCTCTATAGGGGGTTTCAGCATGCTCCCCCGGGTCTGGCCTAGCAAACTCCACCTCAGGGGAAGTGTGTAACCCACTTGCCTCATGTAAGGAATCATGAAGATCCTTTAACCTGCGTTCTTCAGAGGAAAATTCCTCTCTAATTGGGGTTACAGGTCCCTGCAACTCAAATGTGTCTTCCTGTTCAGACAATTCACCATCTTCCAAAATTGAGGACATAGTTCTCAATTGTTCTGAACTCATAAAAGGAGTAAATCCCATTTCCAAGGCAGAGGGTGCCGAACTTGTCATTATCGGTCTCGAAAACGTCGATGTCGTCGACGTCGAAGGCTTCGAGCGTGGCGTCGAAAACAAAGGCGGAGGCCTCGATGACCTCGACAGAATTGGAATTCTGCTTGACAATCTCGACGCCATCGACGTCGAGGACCTGGGGATAGTCACTTGGTGTGTCGTAACCGTGACTTTTCTTGGCGTCGATGCCGGTGTCGAAGCTGGCGTCGAGTCGACAGACCCGTGTGTCGAAGGTCCCTTCGACAACGGCGTCGAAGACATCGACCTCGGCGTCGACGGAACCCTCGTCGACGGAACCTTCGATGAAGGTTTTGAGGTCATAGTCCTACTCGAGGGTTCGAGACGCGCTCGAGAGGTTTCCTTCGCCGGGTACTGCGACTCGCGGCGTTTTTGACCTTCGGGTCTTTCGACCAGAGCATCGCTCTCGGCAGTCTTCGAGGGGGTCGAGGCCGCTTTCTCGAAGACGCTCATATTTTTGCGGAATTCCTCCCATTCAGCCCGGGAACTATGTTTCGTGGGGAAAGGGATTATTTTTGGCGAAACAGAGGAAGAGGAAGACGGAGAAGGGGATCTTCGACGTCTCCTCTTCGAGTGCTTCGATCTCGAGGAGTGATGAGACCCACTCCGAGACCTGGAGCGCGAATGGTGATGAGGAGACGAGTGTCTCGACTTCGTCGACGAAGAAGAAGCTTTAAAAGACTTACCTTTCTCCAGCTTCCCCCTATGCTCCTTCAGGGCCTTAGCTGTCATGGACATACAGTCCTCGCATTCCGAACAATGGTGTTCAGCTCCCAAACACCACAGACAAACTCTGTGAGGGTCAGTCAACGACATCTTTTCCCCACAATCTCTTCATTTTTTGAAGCCGGATCGAGGAGTTGTCGGTTCCGACGAGGAAGCCATCGAGTACGGAATGAATGACTCGAGGTAGATAGGATTAATCTGACTAAGAACTGAGCAACGGTATTCCGAGGCACTGAGTAAGCGCGGAAAAACGGAACTGAGCAACGGACGCTGCGCGCGGCCTTTATAGGCAGGATGACGTCGACACGGCGGCTGTCGAGGGACATCGACGCGCAGCGCCCTCTAGAGAGAAAAAATTTTCTGAGGCCAGCAGAGCTGGAAGGATATATCTAAGATGAGGAATACGTCGGAGGACACAATCCCTTCGAACTAGTCGTTCAGGAGAAGTCAAACTTTCTCGCATTCGCTGACAGAAAACAATGCCCGAACAAGATTGAAGTGGTACATGCACACACTGACTTCCAGAAAAAAATGGAATTCAGTGTGCAAGATAGCCAACAGACATCGACTGACTACACATCATTTCTCAATCTTTATCGTGTATCATACAGAGCGCGCAATTTAGATTTCTCTAAACCATGCCATGAATATGATGCTTTGGTACAAGGAAAAAAAACGAAGAAAAAACAGAATATTGATTCTCAGTACAAATTGTTTCGATGAAAACCAGAAATTAAAAACACTAAATTGCCAATATAAAAACTGGCTAAAAGCTCACCGTATGTATATGCTACAACAGGATGGAGAGGCAATGTTAAGGAGTAGTCTCAATAAAAATACGGGACAAATATGGGCACCGATTAATACCAGCAATCATCCCACTCAAAAAGCAGTACAACTTAAGGGGGTCAACAAAATGGATTGGGTTACATCCTTTAGTAAAATTTATCAGAAGAAGAGTCCCAATCGAGTCCAGTGCCAAGAGAATATTCCTACTGTGAAGGACTTAAAATTGAAGAAGAGGATGTTTTATATTATATGAACAAACTCTCCAATTCACATGCTCCAGGTCCCGATGGGATGAGCAATTCCGTATTTAGACAAAATCCAGTCCAATGGTCAAGGATCCTTACTCTCATCTTTAAGCAGGTCAACTACCAACAGAATACCAGCTACATGGAAGTCAGCGATTATCCCGATATTTAAAAAAGGGGACAGAAAGCTGCCTAATAACTACAGACCGATTTCATCGCTTGATGTGTCAGGCAAGCGGTTTTCAAGATTTATTCTTAGGGATTTTAACCAATGGACAAAATCAGGAGCCAGAGATCCTCTCCAAACTAGATTTGTTTCCAGGATGGGAACATGTGTCAATCTCTTGACGCTAACAGCAGTTATTGAACACCATAAAGCAATAAAACAGAAGTTATATATGACCTATATAGATCTGCAAGCTGCGTTTGATTCCGTTTCACAGGAGTTATTAATAAAAAAATTTACATGTCAAGGTTGCCCGAAAGATATTATACATCTCATTGATGATTTGCATACAGACAAACACCGTAAAGATGAGATTAACAAATGAAGGCAAATTAACCCAAGCGGTCAGAACATTCAGGGGACTGAGACAGGGCTGTACACTTGCGCCAGCGTTATTTACATTTTTTCATCTCAGATGTGTGAGATGCTTTCAAAAACATATGCACAGATCCGCCGAAATTATTAAACAAGGGCATCCCATTCCTAATGTATGCGGATGATTTAGTCATGTCAAAAACCCCAATGGGCCTACAAAAGGCACTGGGTGCGGTAGTAACCTATACCATCACTAATCATAAATCTTGACGAAACTAAAATTATGATGTTCAATGTGACCCAAAAGATATTAAAAAAATCGTATGTATGGCATTGTATGGGCCAGAACCTTCAAGTGGTTCAACATTATACATACTTAGGAGCTCAAATTCTGAACAAAATCAAAACCTTGCTTTTAAACAACAGCAACAGGACAGGGTAACAACATGCATCCATCAAACTAAGCTTGTACAAAGAAAATATGGAAAGTTTACCCTCGTCCCAACGTTATCGTTTTACTACCAAAAAGTATCAACTGTTTTGTTGTACTCCTCAGAAAGGAGCCTCATTATAAATGAGATGTTTTGGGATAATCTGGGGGGGGGGGGGGGGGGGAGTACTGGCGGGGAGTTCTCCATCTACCAATATCAACCCCACTACCCATTATTCGATATGAGCTGGGGTTGATCTCCCTTAATATGAGATACACATGGTTAATAATAGCAATGTTAAGAAAATGTTTATTAGCCTGGAACTCACAGTATTAGGAACCTTGGCCACTTACATGTTTGCATACAAAGATAACTTTATATGTAAATGGTGAAATCGAGTTATCCATATTCTAGCGTCGATAGATGCATCTTTAATAACACTTAAAACGAGGATATTTGCTATGGACTGGGAAAATACAAGATCGAAATGCTCCTGTTATTGTGATTTTGATCCAGCTATAATCACAATAAAAAAAAAAACATACTTACCCAGAACAATAATTGATTAGGTCACCCTCCATGCAATATCGAAATGACCTGCTTCTACTTCGACTCAATCTTTGGACAACAAGACAAGTGATGGCTCGGCGAAAACTCATCAACAGAGATCAAAAGAACTGTCGATTTTGTAACCACCAAGAGATAGTAGACACATTAAAACATCTGTTGACCGAGTGTGATGCACTTCTCACCCATCGAGTGAAATACTTTAAAGGAATAAGGAACAAGTTACTTACCTGTAACTGTTGTTCTCCAGTATGGGTCTGGCATGGATTCACATGCTCATGAATATTCCCCATCGTCAGGCTGGGAATCCTCGGTAAAGAAAAAATCAGTATCAGTTTCGTTTCTGACCTGTCTTTCTTAGTAGTAACCAATCACTGGTCTCTGGGTCATACTGCCCCCAGCCAATGACTGCCCTCTCCCTAAGCCCCGCCTCTGGCAGCCTTCCTCAGATTTGGTAGCACGCAAAGTGGCAGTATGACCACGTGAAGAGCCGCAGAGGGGTTGGTGGGAGGGTTCGCATGTGAATCCATGCCAGACCCATGCTGGAGAACAGTTACAGGTAAGTAACTTGTTCCTTCTCCAGCATGGGATCTGGCATAGATTCACAGGCTCAAGAATAAAAGAATACATAGCAGTATACACATGCACAACCACGGGAGGCGGCAAAGGCTCAACATTAAGCATTACATCCAAAACTCAACATTAAGCAATTCTTACCTCCTCACCAGGCTCACCTTAGGCGAAAAGGTTGCGAAACACTGCTTGGCCGACCCTGGACTCCCGATCGACGCAGTAGAATCTTGTGAAGGTGTACGTCGACCTCCACGTAGCAGCCCTGCAGATGTCCAGCAGGGGCACACCAGATAGGAACGCCGTGGTAGCAGCGATCGCTCTGGTCGAATGGGCTCGGACGGCCGGGCAGTAGTCGGTTTGGCAACCGGTGACAGTGCATGATGCAGCCGGAGAGCCAGCTGGAAATGGAAGTCTTCGAGAGAGCCTTCCCTTGATTCACAGACCCAAAGTTCACAAACAGTTGTGACATCTTCCAAAAACTCTTTGTGCGGTCCACGTAGAACTTCAGCGGCCGGCGTTGAAGGCGACGGGAAGAAAACTGGTAACACCAAGGGCTCGTTGAGGTGGAAGTCCGACGGCACCTTGGGCATGAAGGAGGGGTGCGTCCTTAGCACCACCCTCGTGTCATGAAAAGTCAAGTATGGAGGCTTGCAAGATAGGGCCTGGATCTCTCCCACTCGTCGTGCGGACGTGATGGCCACGCGGAACGCTGTCTTCCATGACAGGAACTTCAAAGGCGCCGAATGCATAGGGTCGAATGGGCCTCCCCCCCCCATGAGGCTGGTCAGCACCACATTAAGCGGCCAGGGCAGGAGCCTTCACCGGCGGGAACGATCAGAATAGTCCGTTCATAAATTCCTTCACCAAGCGATGAGACCACAAGGACGGCCGTCCCGTAGTATCGGGAGATGGCAGCCAGATTTATTTTGATGGAGGCATGAGCCAATCCAGCTTTGGCCAGCGACAGTAGGTACGGCAGTACTCGAGGGGCCATAATCCGCAGAGGGTTAATCTGTGCACGGCACCAGACAGAGAACCTCTTCCACTTATGACCGTAACACGAGAGTTGAGGATGCCCTGGCTTTTGCAAGAACCTCTCTGCAGTCAGCCGGGATATCGTACCCTCCAAACTCTAGTGCTGCAGGAACCAGGCCTGCAAGTTCAGCGACTGGGTCGTGATGGAGAATGGCGCTTCCTTCTCTGGAGAGAAGATCCGCGTCCGCCGGCAGCTTGACTGGTGGGGACGTTGACAAGTCCCGAAGGTCCGAGAACCAGATCTGCCTCGGCCATGCCGGTGCGTCGAGGATCATTCTGCACCTGGACTTCTTGAGCTGGTTGATGACGCGGAGCAGCAACGGCAATGGAGGGAACGAGTATAGAAACAGGGTGTCCCAGGGGAACGAGAAAGCATCGCCCATGCTCCTCGGCTGCGGGAGCCTGCTGGCGAACCTCTGGCACTTGGCGTTCGTCGCCGTCGCAAACAGGTCGATGTGGGGTTTGCCCCATCGTTGGAAGAGCCGATCCACTTGATCCTGGCGTAGTTCCCACTCATGGCACGAGCGCAGCTCCCTGCTGAGTGAGTCGGCGATGGTGTTTTTTTATTCCTGCCAAGTGGAAGGTAACCAGAAACATCCCCTGGGCGACGGCCCAGTGCCACAGATCCTGGGCCTCCTTGGATAGGGCCGGGGATCTGGTGCCCCCTTGCTTCCGTATGTAGAACATGGTGGTGTTGTCAGTGAAGATCCTCACCACTTTGTCCTTGAGGGACGGAAGGAACGACTTGAGCGCCCAGAACACTGCTCGGAGCTCCAGAATGTTGATGTGGAGAGACTTACCCTCCGGGAGCCAAAGGCCTCTTGCGTGGAGATCTCCGGTGTGGGCCCCCCAATCCTCCAGAGAGGCGTCCGTCGTCACCGTCTCCTGAAACGCCGGGGTTTGAAAGTCCGTGCCTGTAGTGAGGTGAGCATGGGTACCCCACCATAGGATCGCCCAACGGAACTCCTTGTCGAGAGGGATCCTGTCCTCGAAGCAGCCAGTCGCCTGAAACCAGCGGGCGTCGAGGAACTCCTGTAGCGGACGCATCCGAAGTCTGCAAAGTGGTACAATATAGATGCATGAGGACATCATCCCGAGAAGGGACTTGATGGACCTCACCCTGGCCATGTCCATGGCTAACAGGCGCCACACCTTGCCCAGGATGATCTTGGTCCTCTCCTCTGATGGGGAGGCCAATTGCCCCACTGTATCGAGCGTCGCTCCCAGAAACAGTGCTACTTGCGATGGAACTAGGTGGGATTTGGGGTAGGTGATGGCGAACCCCAGTTCCGTGAGCAACCGGACGGTCCTCGCTGTGCGTTCGACGGCGAGTTCCCTTGTCCTTGCCCGGATTAGCCAGTCATCTAGGTAGGGGTAGACGTGGATCCCCGCAGGCGCAGCCGCGCCGCCACTGGTGCCAGGCACTTGGTGAATACGCTGGGTGCCGACTTTAATCCGAACGGTAGGGCTCTGAATTGGTAGTGGCGTCCCTGAACCACGAACCTGAGAATCTTCCTGTGCCCTTTTAGAATGGGGATTTGGAAGTAAGCATCCTCCAGGTCCAACGACGATAGGAAGTTGCCTTCCTCCAGCTGTCCCAGCACGTGCTGGAGGGTGACCATCCTGAATTTCTGCGCCTTGATTTATTTGTTTAACCAACGCAGATCCAGGATGGGGCGCCAACTGCCTGTCTTCTTTCTGACGAGGAAGAACCTCGAGTACACTCAGGAGCCCTGGAGCCTCCTGGGGACGAGCTCGATGGCACCTTTCTTGAGCATCACCTTTATCTCCAAACACAGCAGTGGGAGGACGTGATTCTACTTCCTGGCCACGGGAGGAATGCGAGGGCACTTCTTTTGGAATTCCAGTGAGTGCCCGTTGGCCAGGGTGTCCAACACCCAACGGTCGGTGTAGATGGACTCCCACGCGCTGACGAACTTAGTCAGCCGGCCTCCCACCGGGGTGCTTCGGTGGGGGCCCGACGACACTGCCGGATCAGTCTTGCTTGGAGGCGGCCTTGCCGCCTTGGCCTCCTTGGCGACGACGGCGGGATCCCCTTGCTTGCCGCAACCTCTGTAGGCCTCCTGGGAAGAGGAGCGGGCCGCCTTGCGGTAAGTGGAGGAGCCACCGCTGGATCCCTTGGAGGCACCCCGTCTGCCTCCGGAGCTCCGAAAGGGCCGTCACTGTTGAAGCACCCCTAGGGCCCGGGCCGTCTCTGAGTCGGTCTTGATGGCCTGTAGAGACTCGTCCACCGCCTTAAAAAGGTTGTTGCCGTCGAACGGCATGTCCAACACTCTGGTCTGGACGTCCTGGCAAAAGTGTCGCCTTGAGCCATCCTCGTCATCGGAGGCAAACTATGTTGCCCAGTTGGCGAAATCCGGTATCGGCAATGTCTGTCGCCACCGTTATGGCGTGATCCGACGCCACCTCGCCTTCCTGCAGAATTTCTAGGGCCTCCGCCCTCTTGTCGTCAGGTAGGAAGTCTAGCAGGGGAGCTATCTTGAACTAGAGCTCCCTGTCGTAGCGGGCCACGATCGCTAAGGCATTGGCCGCCTTAATGGTCATCGCCGGCAACGAGATGACTCGTCGTCCCATGGAGTCCAACTTCTTGCCCTCGCTGTCCGGCGGGGAAGTGGAAGTTGAAGCCGCCGCACCCGCTGATTTCTTCTTAGCAGCTGCTGAGACAACAGAGTCCAGCGTGGGCTGAGCCCTGAGGCACAAGGGGGCGGCATCGGGGCCTCGGTACTTCTTCTCGTACCTGTCCCTCTTGGTGGGTGTTGTGGAAGGGTTCTTGAGGACAGCAAGTCCCTCGTCCCAGATGTCGTCGAGCAAAGGCACCGCGAGGACCGTCTTCCTCTTGGCCTCTCGTCGTTGGTAAAGAAGCCCTTCCTTTTTTTGTTCTTCAGGGCAGAGCTGGAAGAGCTTGGATGCCCTGGTTATGGTGTGGAAGGAGCCAATTTCGTCAGCTGGAGAAGCCCGCAAGGGGAGGGGTAATGACGGGATGTCTGCTGTGTCATCGCCGCCGCTGTCATCCGTCCCCGTCGCTGTATCCGTCGCTGTATCCTCTCTAGGGTCCGGTGAGGAGGATGAGGGGTCCACAGGCCTCGCGGGCACAAAGGACGGAGAGGGCGGAGAGGGGTGGACCCTCCTACGCTTGTTCAGAGGGTTTCCCGACGGGCCTGGTTCTGGATCCTCCGTCGGGGTCCGTGGTAATCTCGTCCTTATCGCGGTACATAAGGATTGGATCGCCAACAGAATGGCCGCTGAGCTATCCTGGGGCTCGGGTAATGGACAGGATGGCCGCTCCACTGGGCCCTCTTCGTCGCCATCTTCGATCACGTCAGCATGGACAGTCCCCTGGGATCGAACCTTCTCGAACCTCTCGTTGAGGCCTATGAACCTCTCGTTGAGGCCCTTCTCGGTTTCCACCAGCTCCTCCTCAGAGGCTGATTCCGAGTCTGTAATGGCCACCACCCCCCACCCCCTCTTTTTCCGCCGGGGACTTCACGGGGGTCTTAACGATGGGCTGGAAAAAGGATTCCCTCCACGGTGGCAGGGATACTCTGGGCCCAGAGGCTGTTTCCACTGGCGTAGTCTCAGCCGGCTACGCCAGGGTCGCAGCGACCACTTCGATAGAGGCCTTTGCCAGCTGGATCAAAGCCCTCACCACCTTAGGTGCGTCCTGGGCCTTCTCCTTGGGGTGGGGAGAGGGGGGTTGGTCAGCGCCTCGCTCCCCTTTTGAGATCGACCGGGGCCGCTCCAGCAGTTTACCCGGGTTCTTGGACTTCCTCTTCCCCGAACCAGAGCGCTGGCTCGTGGTTGTACGTGCCGGGGAAGTCGCGGCCTGCCTGGCAGCCGAAGAACCCGACCTTTCGGCACTCCCGGTCTCGCGCTGCTTGGCCTTCTGTTGGGCCCCCGTCGCTGGGGCACCCTCACAGGACTTAGAAGCCCGCTCAGACTTTTTCTTCGCCTTCTCACCTGCTGTGCCCTTCTCCAGCCAGGCGGCGTGGCGGGAATGGCCATCTTGGTTGGTCCGTTCCAAAAGGTTCTTGCAGAACGCACAGTCCTTCTCCACGTACGTCTTGTCCTCATGAAGGCAGTAGAGACATTGCGAATGCTCGTCCTCCTTGAAAACGTTTTGTAATCCGCACCCAGGGCAGCACCTGAACAGCTTGGTTCCGGGCTTCGAGCTTCCCTTGTCCTGGGCCATGTCCGTTGAGGTAGGCCGCAGATTTTCCGGAATCCTCCAAGAAGCGTTAACTCGACGAAATTTCACCCTTGAGGGGCGTAGGAGAAATCCGAAACGGGTCCCAGTTATCGGAAGTAGAAACGGTGGAGCTTGAGGCTCGATTAAACCGAAAAAATGAGAAAATCTCCTGAAAAAAGTGCGAAAACGCAGAAAAAAAACTCTAGAGCTAAAGCACGAGGTCTCCCAACACTTGAGCGTGCGGTAAAAATCTGAGGATGGCTGCCAGAGGCGGGGCTTAGGGAGAGGGCAGTCATTGGCTGGGGGCAGTATGACCCAGAGATCAGTGATTGGTTACTACTAAGAAAGTCAGATCAGAAACGAAACTGATACTGATACTGATTTTTTCTTTACCGAGGATTCCCAGCCCGACGGGGAATATTCATGAGCATGTGAATCCATGCCAGACCCCATGCTGGGTAAACAGAACCATTTGGTGTATCTACATCTGACATTATGGAGAAAAATCTATTGTTATTTCTACCCCTGTAACAATAAGAGCAATTGCATTTTTACACGAGTTAAAACTAGATGAACACAAAGTCAATGAAACACTACAAGTTTAGGATGCAATGTAAAAAGGTTTAAGAACAAACATGTATTGCTATTATATGATTTATGAGATGTTTTGTTCCTTATTCTTTTTTCACTTGACTATTATCTAGTTCTATTCTTGTTTAATAGATCATTTGTATTGTATCGCTGTCTAGTATTTTATTGTATCATAGTGTGTTAGATTTTATTTCATTTTGTATTTCAATATTAAAAAGTTGATAAATATCAGCTATATCAATAAAAAAAAAAAAAAGAAGAAAGAATATTCCACCCATCTATTACTAGGAGTTCAGTCAGCCAGGTCTCTTGTAAGGCCATCACATTGAAATTATCAATATAGTCAAATAGGCCATCATGTGCAGACAGGATGGTTACCTAGAGTATTCCAACTCAAAAGGAAAGACAAGCTAGGAGTGCTGTACCCTATGTGGTTTCACAAGATTCGCCAACCATTCCCAATGGCACTCGTCACCCCCCCCCCCCCACCTACATTCATCCCACCCAAATGTAATTGCTTGCTGCAATTGGTGGATTTGTTTGGAACATTAGAACCAGGTTGAGAAACTGTCACAACTTTTGGCCCAAGTTTCCGTACAAGAGCAGTTTTGACTTGAGATGAGGGCGAGATGTGCTCGCACTTCACCAGCCGTAGCAGTTGCCCCCCCGCCAAAGGGTTACCCTCATCAGGAATTTACCCCAAGTAGTTGATTCAAGTTGATAATCTACTTCAACATTACATTCATATCCTAGTCCATTAAAGACAAGTTGCCTGAGTAACATTTTCACTAATGTCTACAATTGTAATATCGCTTTTGATGAAATGTAGTAATATTAGATTAAATAATTCCAAAAGTCTTTTACAATTCAAGAAGAGTAGCCCGTCATCGTAAAACAGACTTTGTATCTGAAGCACCCTTGTTTTACTAAGGCTTGAGTGATTTGGGGAAGACTGCTTCTTTTAGACCAGATCTGCAAGGGTCTGTTTAGACCAAAGCATTGTTCAAGATACAACCTTGGTCAACAGACTGAGCCTCTTACTCTGGGCTTGTAAACCGCTCTTCCAAATTATAAACGTGTTCCCCAGTCACGAGCGGATCAGATATTTGTTAGATTTCTGCTCGATTAAGGATGTTTTCCCAGAACTATCCTTAGCCTTAGGGGGCTAGTTTTAAAGTATCAGGCTTAGGTAATAACTCAGGTTGCTGTTTTGAGACTCCAGCCTGGGAATGCGAGGTGGTAAAAGACATCCTGCTCAACTCCTCCAACAACAGCAGTGTTACTGACATACAATTGTCAGATTTAGTGCCTACCTTAGAGTACAATAGTAGGGGCAGGCGTAACTTTATCCAGGCAAATAACATTGTCATTAGAGCATGCTGCTTTATCCAAAAATGTCACCCTTCCCTTTTTTGGTAGACAAATCATTGTACATAATTGCTGGTTTAGAAACGTTTTTTTTTACTTTCAAACCATGTATTATAACATGGATCAATATCAACGATGTTGTGTATCACAGGGGCTTTGCTCGCCACCTCTTCCCCAGAAGATCCAGGCAGCAGTGCTTTAACTTTAGAGTGAATACTTTCCAGACTAAGAGTGCCAATTTGAGCACTTCATGAGAGCAACCAAGAATCCTTCAATAGCCTTCAGAAAGATGTCCTGCCTCAGGTTTTCTAGCAACAGTGCCACTTCTGGCAAGTAACTGTAAGCAAGTCATCCGAGACAGAAAACGTTAACTCAGAAGAGCCACTCACATCACCACAAGGTACATCACTGTGTGTTGTCACAGTAGGTCCTGAGACATCTTCACCCATAACTGCATATGTGGTGCGGTCAGGCAATGATACAATGCAAACACCAGGAATTTGAGCAGTTTGGGGGCCTGAAAGACTGGCCGCAGAAGGCTCTGAAAGATGCTTTGAAAGGCAGTTCGACTCAAGGAGAGCCATAGATGTACCATTGGGAACTTCTCTTGCCACCATTACTTCTAGTTCAGGCCTCAATGCAAGCACCAACAGACTAGTGAGTTGGAAAAACCTCAAATGTAGAGGGAGTCACATTGGGCGATAATATACGTGCCAATGGCGACTCAGATGGAGGATCAACAAAAAGTTCCCCCTGGCTGCTTCAGAGAGCTAGTTACTAATGCCTTAACCACATGCTCAATAGTTTTTGATCCAAGGTAGGGAATACAAACCATAAGTTCATTTGTCAAGTCTGTACAAAACTTTCACAGATCCAACAACCTCAGTGCTAGGCGGAGCACAGTTCAGTGCCAAGTTAAAATCAGTGATTTTATGATTTATTGAGCACCACCAGGACATGCTCACCAAGATACATTTTTTGTGGACAATTTCTAGAAAGCTGTTGTGAATCACAGCCAACACCAGTACCCATGAGACGGGTTGCCACCTTCTCAACTTCAGCCAACCAAGCACCAGTAGCCACATTGGTAGTAACGGCCATGCTCTTAAGGCTGGGACTGGTTCAACTGACAGGATTGAGGCATCAAGTGTGCATTCCATTCTGCCTTTTCTAGCAAGTGCAAGTCTTTTAGAGGCTCTCGCTGCCACCCCCCTGATGGCACATTGTTTCATCGTGAGACGGATAAATACGATAGTCAAATTACCAAAAAAAGAGGAGTAAGGTGGGTTGATGGAAACTGCACCCATGATCACCACACGCCTCCCAAGTTATTTTGTGAACCAAGCAGGCTTTTAATAGGTCCCCCCCCCCCTTCTT
Source organism: Ambystoma mexicanum (assembly GCF_040938575.1). Taxonomy (NCBI): domain Eukaryota; kingdom Metazoa; phylum Chordata; class Amphibia; order Caudata; family Ambystomatidae; genus Ambystoma; species Ambystoma mexicanum. The sequence continues at coordinate 412,851,351 of NC_090939.1, forward strand.
AGACAATGGGCCGAGGTTCATAGCAGGTTAATAAAGTGGAGTTGGCAGTAGCATGGCCCAATGGAGGGAAAGAATAATGGACCTGCTGACTGCTAGGGGAGTATGTGATCTGTGTACTCCCCGGAGCCACTTTTCCTTTCCTGTGTTCAACTTCCTGCAGGCTGAAATTTTCACCAGGACTTTCTTCAGCAATTTGTCAATTTCACCATGAACAACATTCTCCAAGCTAATACGAAGTGAGTTATAGTAGCGAGGGGGCAAGGTCACATCCAAAACCGACACCCCAGACAACCACGGAAACACTGCAGTACACCGCTGAGCTCTGCCAAAAGGCGAGGTTTTGTCTGGAAAGCCGCCTCCTTCACAAACTATACTACAGACCGAGTCAGCGGCACCACAGAAACACTGCAGCACACCCTACCTACTTTACTGAATACGGTGCTAGTTTGTCAGTGGTGACTGTCCAAACAAAATAAGCCAGCTGTCCAAAACTATCTTAACTGACCCTACCACAAAGAGAAATCTAACTTCTATTAAGAGAATGCCTAACTTCTCCAGAGGGTACTGCTAGCACCAGTCTTTAATATACAATCCACAGATCGTCTCATGACTTCTCGCAATTATCTCCTTAACTCCTGTAGCAGGGAGTTTAGCTTTCTTTCTTCCCTTTGATCCTTTTGAGGGAATGTGATTTGGCTGTAAATCCTTCACCCTCACATAAACACAGTTCCACTTCTCTTGGGTCACTTGCTTTTGAGATTGGTTTTCACCTTTATAATTGAAGATCATCCCTTTCTCTTTATCAAATTGCTCATGTACAGGATAGCTAGGTAATTTAGGTAATTTTCCCCTTTCCAAGGGTATTTTCTCACTCGGATTCTCCCTCTGCAGATTCTTATCCAGGTTTTCTCCAGATTTGGAATCTTGGTATCCATCTGGTTTCAACAATAACTTGAGTTTTATGATTTTCATTGTTACGAGTTAAGTGTGCAAAAGTCTTAGTTACTTACCTGTAGCAGTATTTCTCCAGCATTGGTATCTTTCATAGATGCACATGCTTGAATATTCCCCGTTGTCAGAGTGGGAATCCTCGGTGATAATAATTATTAAAATGTTTTAATATACATTTATTATTACATAGAGAGCCATTCTATTGTGTAGTCCCTCCACCTCGCTTTGGTCCTTTATGGCCGAATCAATGAGGTGGCAGGGCTTAAGCTCCGCCCGGTCAGCCATCTTCAGATTTTGAACCATAGGAACTACAGTATGATGGGTGCTGAGCGTAGGAGCAGCCTCTCAGGGGGAGGCGGGTGGGCGCATGTGAATCTACGAAAGATACCAATGCTGGAGAAATACAGCTACAGGTAACTAAGACTTCTCCAGCAATGGATATACATTCGAGTCAAAAGGAAAAAAAAAAAGACCAAATGCCTTTTTTTTAAATGTATTTTTGTTTTTGGTATAGATAAAAATTATGTTTTTTGGCCAAAAAATAGCAAACGTGTGCAGGGTGCCCCAGGTAGCAGTTCTGCATAGGTCCTTCAAGGCTATGCCTGCGTGAAACACTACTGAAGCCGCTCTCCCTCTGGTGGAGTGCGCCGAAGGAGGCCTGGTGAAGGAGGGGGGGGGAGGGGGGGTGGCCCTTCGCTTGACAGTGGGTGATACATAGAGAGACCCAACATGCCAGACCTTGTTTGGAGATATGCTGACCTTTTGTGCTGCCAGAAAAGGCTATGAACAGTCTGAGGAGCGAAACTCCTTAGTCCTCTGTAAGTAGAATTTCAAAACTCTAGCCACATCTAGAGAAGGCAATGCTCTTTCTGCATCCGAGGTATGGCTCTGAAAGAAAGACGGCCGGACAATAGAGTCATTTCCGATAAGACCTTGGGAAGGAATTGAGGATGTGTTCTCAAAAAGACACTGTCCTTCTGAAACAAAATAAAAGGAGGTTATGAAGACAAAGCTTGCAATTCACGGATCCTCCTGGCCGATGTAATGGGCATCAAAAAGGCAGTTTTACAAGATAAGAATTTCATGTCACATCTGTGAATGGGCTCGGAAGGGGGCTCCATGAGAGCCGTTAGTGCAGTGTTTAGACTCCAGATAGGGACTGGTGAGGGCGTATGAGTGTAAGTATGCATCAACCACTGCAGGAATACCTTGACAGCCGGAAGAGAGTAATGACTGTTTCTGGAGTCGTTGTGTATGCTGATATGGCCGATAGGTGAAAGTAAGAGCCATGTTTTAGCAAAATGCAATAAGTACGGTAGTACCTGTTCTACCGAAGCTGCAAGTGGGTTAATTGTAGACGTCTCACACCACTTAGAGAATCAAGTCCATTTCCGGACGTAGGGGATTCTCGTAGAGGGGGCTCTAGAGGCCCTGATTATGTCCCAGCAGTCTGCAGGGAGATTCATAAGTTTACGCTGCTCAGGAACCAAGCCTTGAGGGAGAGGCTTGCTGGGTCGTGGAGAAGGACTTTGTGGTTCTGTTGTGTCATTAGGTATTGATGCGCTTTGAGGCGAATTGTAGGCCATCGGGATAGATGCTGTAGAGTCGGGTACCAAATCTGTCGCGCCCAGTCCAGCGCTATTAGGATCATAGAGCAATTCTGCTCCTTCATTCTGCATAGACTTCTTGCTATGAGTGGAATGGGGGGGGGGGTATACAGGAATTTCGCTGTGCAGACCACCGAGAAAGCATCTACTGCCCACCAATGTTCCGGGTACCTTGAGGCAAATTCTTGGCATTTTCTGTTGGCTCTGGTGGCAAAGAGGCCAATCTGTGGATGGCCCATATGGAGAAAATCCGCTGGACTTCCTTTTCGTCTAGCTCCCATCCGTGAGATGACATGTACTCCTGCTCAGTTTGTCCGCTAGGACATTGTCCACTCCGGGAGATTTTCCGCCCTGATTTTGACTCTTTGGTGTAAGGCCCATGCCCATAGCAGTTGAGCTTCTTGTGACAAGACCTCTGATTTCGTGCCCCCTTGCTTGTTTGTGTAGTGCATGGAGGTTGTATTGTCTGTCTGGACGGTCAGTACCTGTCCAGCTACTACTGGAAGGAAGGCTTTCAGAGCCCACTGTATCGCCCTGAGCTCTAAGACATTGATGTGGAGCTGTGATTCCTGTCTGACCAAGTCCCTTTTGTTTGGAGGTCCCCCAGGTGAGCTCCCCAGCCCAAAAGGAGGGAATCCATCTGTCCTTAAGAGAAGATTAGATGTTGGTGTCTGGAATGGCATGCCTTGTAGCAGGTTCCGTGGAGAATTCCACCACCGAAGTGCCTTGTGTACGTTCGTCAGTATCTGGACTACATCCTCCCATGCACCTATAGCTTGTTTCCATTGGTAGTCGAGGGCCTCATGGACTGGTCGCATGCAAAGTCTGCAATTTGGTATGAGAAATCTACATGAAGACATCATGCCCATGAGGGATGCGAGCGTATCGTAGTTGTCCCTTTTTCTAGGAACCATGAGGACGAGCAGAGGTTAGCTCTTACTCTGTCTGCCGATGGTCTTACCCTGGGAATGCTAATGTCGAACTCTGCCCCCAGGAAGAGAACTGTCTTGCTGGGTACTGTGCAGGATTTTATGTTTATCGAAAAACCTAACCCTTTTAGGAGTTTTATAGTTTTCGAAACTGCCAAGTGAGCATGACTGGAGGAGCTCGCCCTTATCAACCAGTCGTCCAAATATGGAAAGAATTCCGTTCCCATCCTGCTGAGTTTTGCTGCTATGGGTGCCAGACATTTGGTAAACACTCTCAGTGCTGATTTTAGCCCGAACGGGAGCACCGGGAAATGGAAATGCAGGTCTCCTACAGCAAACCTGAGGAACTGTCTGTGGGCAGGATGAATTGCAATGTGGAAATGTGTCCTCCAAGTCCAGAGCGGCAAGGAAGTCGCTGGTTTAGACACGGTAGGATGCCTTGCAGGGATATTTTGAATTTGATGTGTTTAATGTATTTGTTGAGTGCGTGCAAGTCTAATATGTTCTCCACTGGCCGTTTTTCTTCTTGATCAGAAAGAAGCGGGAGTAGGAACTGGTTCTATTGCTGCTTTGTGCAGTAATTTTCTTTTTACTGCAGACATGACGTGGCGTAGCATGTGCACTTTGCGAGGAGTGGAAGCAAGGGATGGAGGTTGGTCTAAGAATTCTGTGGTGTGACCCTTGCGGACCACCTGTAACACCCACTTTTCTGATGTTATTGAATGCCAGCGGTGAAAAAAATGGCATGCTCTTCTCCCCACAGGTGTGGGACGTTGAGGGGGAAGATCCGACCTGTCAATTTCGTTTGTTCTGGGCTTTACCTTGGGTAGAGCTGTGCCTTCCTCTCTGGGAGTACTTGTTGGAGGATTGGTATCTATTGCCCTGGAATGTGTTTCCTTGCGTCTTTTGACCATAGGAAGAACGATTATATCCTCCGTTTTACGACAATGAGCCTCGAAAAGGGCGAAACGACCTATGGTCTCTATCCTTTAAGGAACTGATGGCTCGAGCTGTGTCCATCTTTATTCCTTTTAGGTGGTCATCGACCTTACCAAATAACTCTTGCCCATCGAAACGGCATGTCCAATATTTGTGCTTGCACTTCAGGTCTGAAATTTGTGGCTTTCAACCAGGCCTGTCTCCTTAGTACAGTGTCTTGGGCCATCTGCCTAAATCCTGACTCAGCCACATCAACTGCAGCGTTGATCATGTGATCTGAAGTAGCTTCTCCGTCTGCAATGATTGACCTGGCTTCTTCATGGAGATCCACAGGTAGATGTTTGGTCAGCATGGACATGTGAAGCCAAAGCTTGCGGTCAAACCTAGTTGTCATGGCTAGCGCATTGCCTGCTCCAATATTGAGAGATGCTGAGGAAGACCCTTTTCTACCCATGGCTTCCAACTTACGACCTTCCTTGTCTGGTGGTGCTGACAGTGGTGATGAAGGGTTGGCTAACTTCTTTCTGGCGGCTACAGTGATATAGTCTGGCTTAGTATGACTCCTTAGACAAAGCGGTGCTGAGTCTGGTGCCTTGTATTTCTTTTCAGGTCTTGAAACCAGAACAGGTGTGGATAATGACTTGGCCAGTTTCTTCGACCCAGACTCTCATATGGGGTCGAGAAGAGGAATGGTGGTAACCGTTCTTCTGCACTTGCCCCGGTGCTCATAAAGCACCGACTTCTTCTCTTCCTATGTAACTTGTAATTTGAACAAGTCCGCAGCTTTTCAAATAATAGTATGAAACGATACTAAATCGTCTGCTGGTGAAGAATCACCTGGAGAGTTTTTCTTTCTGGGCTTATCGTCCCATTCGCTGGGAGCATCAGGCTCCTGTGTGATCTCCCCTTCCTCGGGGTCCAAGAAATCCATGAACGAGTCCTCTTGCCAATCCGAGACTGACAGATGATGGCACCATAGTTTGAGCTCGAACCAGAGATCGAGGTCTATGTGACTATGCTGGAGAGGGGACCCTTGTCGATGAAGCACTGAGTGTTCTGCTCCTGGATCTACGTGGAGGCTCAGGCGATCATGCTCTTTTTTGTGGTCTACTCTTGGAAGGGGAGTGTCTTGGTGTACTATGTCGAGGTGAGATGTCCCTCTGGGGGGGTTCTCGACTCCTTCGGCACAGATGACCTATTCTTTTCTTCTTGACGTCTGTTGAATTCCTCAATGATCCTTTGCAGCGAATCCATGAGCGCAGGGTCATAAGGATCGGCAACGACCTCAGTAGACGGTTACCAGGGAGGACTGTTTTCCTTCGGGGTGAGAAAAGGTTGCTCACCAAGAAATTCTGTGTCTGAGAACTCCTCTTGAAGAATGTCGTCAGGGCATTTGTTCATCTCTTTTAAAGGAGATAATTGTGCTCCAACTGGCTCACAAGCTTCTGAAACAGGAGGCGTTGCTCCCATAGGCTTGGGGAGACTGCTCACATTGGACGGTTTATCCGTGACATCTGTGAGGGGGGGTTTTGGGCCCCATTTCTTCCGTAGACGAAGTTTGCAGTGTCATCGACTGTGCTTTCGTCGACTGTGGTTTCATGGACGACTGCTTCGTCGACGATGGTTTCGTGGACAAAGACTTTGAAGATGGGTGAGGACCATTATCAGTCAACGAGAGCTTCCTTCATCGACTGTTTCGTAGAAGTTGACCTCGACGACAAGGATTTGGTCGTGGACGATGAGGCTTGGAGTGTCGATGATGAGGGTTTCGTCGACAGCTTGGTGGTCGGTGGGTCGCTATCTTTACTGCCGCTCGTAGACTGTTCCCTCCCCTCCCTCCCCCCCAACCCTCCTGGTTTTTCGAAAATGCCTCTACCTTTGGAGGTGGTTTTCTCTTCGGATGTCGTATCTTGTGGTCTCCAGAGCCCAAGGGAGGCATGGAAGAAGTGGTTTCCAGCTTTCTCTTACTCTTGAGTGGGAGAGGAACTCCATTCCACTGAAGTGGCCCTTCTCTTAGAGGTTTGTCTCTCAGATGGTTTAGTAGAGAGTACAGGGGTTTTTTTGGCAAACTCCTCCTCAAGGGACAGACCTTTGGCTTCTAGATGTAACAGAAGTCTGTGTCATGCAGGGTATTGGTGGAGAAAGACCTGCAAAAGTCACATTTGTTTTCATGAGGGTATAGGCAGTAGATGCAGTGGTCATGTGGATCCTTCAGGTAGACCAGTTGTTTCCTGCACCTCGTGCAGTCCCTGAACAGGTAAGGCTTCTTGGCAGCCTGAAGTTCAGCCATGCTAAGGAGAAATTCACTCGACAAATTTGGGGCAAGAAAAAAGATTCTCTGTGCCAAAAAGTTCAGAATAGATAGCTCCTAAGCAGGGGAAACAGCCGAATATATTTTAAGAATATATACTACACAAAAAAGGCAAAAATATTCAAAAGCTCAGAGATGGAAGAGTCCCTCTGTCCGTTAGACTGCAGTGAAAAATCTGAAGATGGCTGACTGGGGGGGGGATTTAAGCCCTGCCACCTAAGGACCAAAGTGAGGTGGAGGGACTACACAATAGAATGGCTCATAGGCCACAATGGGGTATTTACATGCATTCTCTATGGAATAATGGATGTATATTAAAAATGTTAATTATTTTTATCACAGAGGATTCCCAGTCTGACAACGGGGAATATTCAAGCATCTGAATCTATGAAAGATCCAATGCTGAAGAATAAATATGGTCTTTGGATTCGCAATCTCCATATCTACTTTGTTTCAAACTCAACTTTCATATTATTTACTATGCCAAGTTAACTGTATGGTAGAATGATGGTCTCTGGACTCATAACTTTCATAGTAATTTGGCTTCAAGGTTAACTCCCTTTCACATTCCTTACTGTGACGAGTTACCAGAGTGAGATGATGGTTCTGAAACTTCCTGTACCTCCTGGACTCCCAATTACCTTCGGTCTTGTAGGAGGATGCTTTTGGAAGATTTCTCTCTCTCAGGGTTTCAGTCCCTCTCTAGGTGTCATGTACACTGTCTGTTCTCAGGTGTTTGCCTCTGGTTTCTCTCTCCATCGACTACATGCTTGGATACTATGAGATGACATGCGTTACTTACCGTAAAAGCATTTCTGATGATTGTATCTGCTTAGATTCGCATGCTCTGCATAGTCCGACATCCAGTGGTCACTGTGGAGTATTGCATTTTGTTTTTCGTAGTCGAAAAGGGGACATCGACATAGGCACGTCTGTAATACTATCCCTATAGTGACATCTAGTGTACCCAAATTCCCTCACGCGTCGAGGTCCCTCTGTTTGTATTTTTTCGGTCCTGAGGGAGCCTTCTTAGTACGTGAGTGAGTGAGTACAGAAAGGAGAGAGAAGGTAAGACGTTTATGTTCCTTCCATCCGCGCGGGAGGCAGGGTGGGCGCATGTGAATCTAAGCAGATACAATCATCAGAAATGCTTTTACGGTAAGTAATGCATGTCTTCCGATGCTTGTTGATCTGCTTAGAATCACATGCTGTGCATAGACTAGCGAGCAGTACCCGGAGTTGGAGGTGGGTTGTGAGAAGGAACAGTAGAGAAAAGAAGTCTTAGTACTGCTTGTCCTACCTGAGAATCAGATCTAGAATGATCATCTAGGTAATAGTGTTTTATAAAGGTGTGTACAGAACTCCAGGTTGCCGCTTTGCAAATGGACTTGAGGGGTACATTTGCAATGAATGCTATGGATGCCCCAGTGCCTCGAGTAGAATGTACTCTTGGCTTGAAGGGTAGTTCTCTCTTAGCAAAAGTGTAACAGAGTGATGCATTGGACAATCCATCGAGATATAGTGGATTTAGAAACTACATCACCTTCTCTTCCTGCCGCCACCGAGACAAAGAACTGATTAGTCTCAGTGGTCTAGTTCTTTCCATATAAAACATGACCGCCCTGCCCACATCGAGTGTGTGCAGGCTTTTTTCTCCCAAGTTTGATGGGTTTTGAAAGAACGTTGGTAGCTCTATAGTTGACATGAATATAGAAATGAATTTTGGTGCAAACCTACGGTGCGTTCGTAGCACCACCTTATCCTTGTGAACTGTTACAAAGGGATCTAGTATGGAGAGCGCTTGTAGTTCACTCACTCTCCTAATGGAGGTGATCGCGATTAAGAAAGCAGTTTTAAGAGTGAGATTCTTAAGGGTTGCTTTGAGCATGAGTTCGAAGGGAGAGCCATTAGCCTGGTTAGTACAACATTTAGGTCCCATCCAGGAGCTGGGTTAGATATGGGGGGGGTGGATCTTTCTCACTCCTTCCATGAAGGCTTTTATAACTGGAACTTTCCACCATGACACCTTGGGTTGAGATGTGGTGTAATTGGAGAGTGCAGCTAGGTGAACTTTAATAGAATGAAAGCCTAATTCAGAGTCTAACAAGTGAGTCAGGTATAGAACAATTTGTGTGGAAGAGCAGTCAACGGGATTGACGCTGTTCGCCCTACACCAGATGACAAACTGTTTCCACTTGCTAGAGTAGCAGTAACGAGTGTTCGGTTTCCTTGCCTCTCTAAGGATGTCCATGCATCTCTGTGGGAGCCGCAAATATCCAAATTCTATGACCTCAGGAGCCAGGCTGCTAAATTCAGGGTCTGTGGGCATGGGTGCAGCGTTCTGCCCCTGTCCTGTGACAGCATGTTGTATGGGCAGGGTAGTTTCACTGGTGAGGAAAGAGACATCTCCATCAGGTGAGCAAACCAGGGTTGGTGGGCCCACATAGGGGGCCACCAGTATCATGGTAACTGGTTCCTGGTGCATCTTGTGCACTATCTTCGGGGGGTGGGGGAGGAAGAGGAACGTAAACACATTTCCCTGACCATGAAATCCAGAGACCGTTCCCCTTGGAGTGGTTCTGGGGGTTCCTGGAGGCGTAATCCTGCCATTGTGTGTTATCCAGATTCGCGAACAGATCTATTTCTGGGAAGCCCCATTCTGTGTAAACATTGGAGACAATGTTGTCTTGTAATCGCCATTTTTACTCTGCGGGCAGAGGGAAGTCTCTGCTGAGTTCGTCTGCCAGAAGATGAGTTCCCCTGGTACATGTTGGGATAATAGGAACATCTGTTTGAGAGCCCACTTCCATATGTTCTGGGACAGCTTGGACAGTCCTGGAGAGTGAGTGCCCACCTGCTTTTTCAGGTAGTACATGGCTGTGGTGTTGTCTATTAGGACCAGCACTGTCTTCCCTTGAAGGTGAGTCTGGAAAGCCTCCAGTGCTTTGAAGACTGCCAGTAGTTCCAGCAGGTTTATGTGGTTGGAAGCCACACTCAGGGTCCAAACTCCATGTGCAGTCTGATGGGGAAGGTGAGCACCCCATCCTGTGAGGGATGCGTCTGTGGTAAGAGTGGCTTCCACTGTGGGGGTGGCGAATGGTCTCCCCATTACAAGGTTTTCCTTCGACCACCACCGCAGCTAGAGAACCAGGGCCTGCGAGACCACCACTAGGTCGTCCCATTGTCTGCTGGCCTGACACCAGTGGCTGTGGAGCCACTCTTGCATTGGACGCATGCGCAGTCGCGTGTGAGGTACCAAATAAATACATGACGTCATCATTCCTAGCAACCGCATGGCCTTGCGTACCGTCACCTCTCGACCAGCTACATATTGAGGTATCTGAAACAGCATATTTTGGACCCTCTCGTTGGAGGGGAAGACGAGGCCGTCCTTTGTTCGACTTAGAGCCCCTAGGAATTGCTCGACTTGACTGGGGTCTAGGCTGGACTTCTTCTCGTTGATGGAGAAGCCCAGTTGGAACAAAAGGTCTACAGTCTTTTGGGTATTTGAGAATCATGTCTCGTAAGAATCCCCTGTTATGAGCCAATGATCGAGGTAAGGGTATACTGGAATGGACAACCTGCGCAGTTGGGCCACTGCCACTACTTTCGTGAATACCCTCGGTGCTGACGCTATGCCAAAGGGTAGCACTTTGAACTGGTAGTGTTTGTCCTCTATCATAAATCTGAGGTATTTTCTGTGCGCTGGCAAATATAAAATAAAAATATGAAAGCATGCATCTTTCATGTCCAGTGTTGCCATGTAATCCCCCCGAGATAGCAGGGGAATTACTTCCTGTAAAGTCACCATGCGAAATTTGAGGTTTGACAAATTTGTTCGCTGGGCAAAGATCTAGTACAGGGCACATGGTTAAATCCTTTTTGGGTACAAGGAAGTACACTGAATAAATACCCTCCTTTACCTGTGATAGAGGCACGACCACTATTGCTCCTTTTTCCAGTAGCAGTTCGACTTCTTGAAGGATGGCGAGGTGCTCCGGTGATAGGGGCCTTCCCTTTGGGGGACTGAATGTTGGGGACCGACTGAATTCGATGCAGTAACCACGGGCTATGGTAGACAGTACCCAGCGGTCTGTGGTTATTCCCTCCCATGCTGGTAGAAATTATGTTGATCGGCCCCCGACTGGAGATGCATGGGAGGGGACCAGAACCTTTGGGTCATTTGGTGTTGGTAGCCGGGGAGCCTCTGGGAGTGGGACACCGACCTCTTCCCTTTCCACAACGTTGTCCTCTGAGCATATTGTGCGTTGGTTCCTTGGTTGGAGGACCAATTGCCTGCTGAGGAGTACTGTTGTTGCTGTTGGTTTTGACGTTGGCCACGAAAAAAAAATCATCTGTTGCTGTAACCTCGCTTGTTAGGAGGTCTTGTGATCTCGTCCAGGGTCTTAAGGGTATCAAATTCCTTTTTAGCTGTCTCCAGAGCGTCGTCCACCGCTTTACCAAACAGGTTGGAGTCCTCAATTGGTTTATGTGGGACGCCTCGGATTCTGGCTTAAAACCAGAGTTCCTGAGCCAGACGTGACGCTTGAGTAGTATCCCCTGGACTAATGACCGGCCAGCTGTCTCTGCAGCATCTAGCGTGTTTTTAATGATGCACTGGTTTACCAGAGTACCCGCTGTTACAGTGGCTAACAACCGGGTTCGTAAGGGCTCAGGGACTTCTTCGAGGCCTTCACGTAACTTTCCCCATTGGGCATCAGCATAGCTTGCCAGCAAGGTATTGTTATTGGAAATTCTGATGGAGAAAGCTGCTGAGGAAGTATTTCTTTTTCCCCAAGGCATAAAGTTTCTTTCCCTCCTTGTCTGGGGGTGCTTCGCTAGTAGATAGCGGAACCCCTGCCCTCTTCCTTGTGGTGGTTACTACCAAGGAATCAGGTATCGAGTGACCTCTAATATATAATGGGTCTGACGGTCAGGGACTGAAGAGTTGCTCAATTCTTGGGTTGACCCCTCTAACCAATGCCGGTGTTGATAAAGATGGTATGAGTCGTCTTTTGACTGAGGTACGAAGGGGAATGGCCTGACTAGGAGGAGGTTTCTCCTTAATTATTTTCTCCACAAGTCTATATCTGGAGTAACCTCCCCTTTATCAATTTCAAAATGTGCTGCTGCCTTATGTAGCAGAGCATTGAAAGTGGGCTGGTCATCCACAGGTGACGGGATTCTGACTAGTGTGGTCAGAGGAGAGGACAGATGCAGGACATCTGGGTCTGTTGATGCCCCTGGAGACTTCCAAGGCTGTGAGCCTTCTATGTCCAGGTCTTCTTTGAAGCCCTTACCACCCATGTCTGGGTATTCTTCAAAACCTTCTGCAGGGTCTTGTAGCTCCTCATTATTTATGAATTCTTCATCCTCTTGAAAGGGAGTGTCCTCTTCAGTGAGGTCATATGCATTAATATACTCCTGATGTGGGTCAAAGAGTCTTGGATATTTGGCCATGGGATCTTCATGAAGTATCTCTCTTGGCCTTTTGGGTGTAACGTGTTCAGGGGTGGACATGAACCTATCCAGTTTGTCCATACAAGATTGAAATCTTTCCTATCCAGTTTGTCCATACAAGATTGAAATCTTTCCAAAGTCCACTGAGGTAACCCAGAGCGGTCTGGAGGCAGGAAGGGGTGCTCTTCCGCCTGTAGCCGTCGAGATCTCTCCCAAAGCGTAGAGGATATACTCCCCTCGCCCTCTGAGAACCCTTCTCGTGGGCTAGGTCTCTTTAGACGGTGGTGGAGGTTCCGGCGTACCTTCCATCTGTTTCAGCGTCTCCCTGGCCTTGTGAGCGGGACTCCGTGACTCCCTCGCTGTCCGTCTCTGAGTGTCAGAAGAGACTATTCTAGCCAAGCTCTCGACGACTAAACTCTCCACCGAGGGCTTGTCTTGCACGGTCTTCTGCGTTTGTGGGACATTTCCGTCGACGGGGCATCTGGCGTTTTGGTGATACCGCCCTTATTTGTGGATGGCCCAGTCGCGCCTGTGGTTGCGGGGAGGGCTTGCGACCCTTACGGTCGGCGGAGGCTGTCGGATGATCCGGCGTCTCCGTTGGCGCTAGAGCTTTCTTCGACTTAGTCGAAGGAGGGCCATGGGTTGTGTGTTTCCATGTGCTTCAGTGTCGCCGGGATGTACATCCCCATAAGTAGGGCGTTTGCCGAATCTGTCAGGCCGGGCACAGACGCAGAGGAGCGGGAACGCTCCTAAGAGAGGTCGACCACCTCCGATATGGAAGTACCGTTATCACTGTCCCCCCTCATCACATTCGGCAGCGGGTGAGGAATCAGCCTTTGACATAGCGTAGGCTGCCCACCCCTTGACCCTGCGGTCCTTTAAAGTCTTTGGGCGAAGTAGTTTACAGGCCGCACAGCCGTCCTCGTTGTGGTCGAGGGGTAAGCAGCGGTTACACCGCTTATGCTCATCTTTCCACGTGAATTTGCTGTTGCAATGCGGGCAAAGTCTTAAAGGGAGTCCTCTCCATAGCAGGGAATAGTGAGAACAACCCCGAAGGAAAGGGGGGTGAGAGAAAGGCATTCTAGAAATTAAACAGAAGTGTCCACAACCCCCCCCTCTCCCTAATGTAAAGGCCGGCGAGGGCGGGCAACGTGTTCGGCAGCGCCGATTGGTTCGCCTCCGTCGAAACAACCGCCGAAGATCTTGACTCGGCGGGGGAAGCAGCTAGGCCATCGAAGGAGGGCCGGAGGCATTTGGATTTAGCGATAAGTAACAATAAAATGACCAAGGGTCGAATAATGGTATTGCAATGCCTCTTACGAGCTCCGCATTAAGGCAACCAGTTTCTGGGCGGAAAAAAACTATCTGAGGGACCTCGAGGCGTGAGGGATTTTGGGTACACTACACGTCACTATAGGGATAGTATTACAGACACGCCTATGTCGACGTCCCCTTTTCGACTACGAAAAACAAAATGCAATACTCTGCAGTGACCACTGGATGTCCGACTATGCACAGCATGTGATTCTAAGCAGATTAACAAGCATCAGAACTCCCGTTACTGTTTGTGTCTGCAACGTTACTCGGATAGGCTGTCCACAATGGATTGGCTCCTGTGGTCTTGCCATCACCTCTTCTTGGGCTCCTGCCCTGTTGCTTCTTCAGCATTCTGGACCGCTTACAGTTCAGCATCCCTGGATGCCCTTACGAGTGAGTCTGAAACTTTCGGTCTTACTCGCTATCCTTGTCGGCTGTCGTGTTGCAGAGTACTTCTCTCAGCTTGCGTCTGAACCCCTCTCTCTCTGCATCAGTTGCTGCTCTTTCTTCATTCTTAGGGTGTACATCTTTTAACTTACTCATCCGATGTTTTGTGCAGGTCATGAATTAAAGGGACATGATCATTTTTCATAGGATATAGATACAACTAGGACAAGGACACTACTGAAGGGTAACAGGTCATGCTTTTTTGTGTTGTAACACATCCCATGTTGCCAATGGTATATTTAGCCTTAGGGAGTTCCTCTTAGAGACAGGAGTCCTTGGCCCCAAGGGAGTGTCTCCCGGTAGAGTGCCACTGGCCTCTAAACCCAGAGAGGGTATTGCGGAGCAAGCTATCGAGCAACTGCTATAAGCACAACAGTTAACTTCAGTTAGCAAACATTTTAGGCACTGCAGTCCATGACAGGTGGAGTTTTCAAACCAAAGTTGCAAAAGGTCCAGTGGCAAACAATATTTCTACCAACTACAGCTAGGTAAATGTGTGTGCGCAAGTGCCAGCCTGGTCTCAAATATGCCTCTTGTCTGCTAAGATTAAAAGTCACAAGAACTGATTCAGCTCACACAGTCTGCTGCTACAAAAGTCTTGCACCCGATATTGCCAGATATATAATAGATAGCTGTTACAATTAATAAACTGGACATCACACTGTCTCTGGGCAACTTGTTTTCATTAAAATTATATATGAACATATCAAGTAGAACACTCACTCTCTGACCTCATTGAATATGCAAATATATTGTTATCTGAAGTTAAGCGCACCTACGCCCACGGGCATCATGGCGCTGGAAGTGTGAACCAGAGAAGAATTTACCAGAATCTAAAATAAGAGTGGTCAATGACCGGTGAAAGGTAAGGTGGTCAGCAGTCTCACGTAGGGCGATGGAAAGATCATTCCAAGCCTTGGCAGCAACCACTGAGAGGGTGTGCTCACCCATCCGTGACAGTCTAATCCGAGGGACCATGACACAGAGCGCACTGGAAATGACGACAGTGGGGACGTAGTGCACAAATTTGGTCTGAAGGTATTCTGCTCCAAGGCCATAAAAAGCATGGTGTACAATACACATGGACATAATCCGGTTTCCGATACAAAGCCAATGGAGCTGTCTCAACAACGGGGACATATGGACTCCAAAAGGAGGACAAGGATGGACCTGGTGGCAGCATTCTGAAGAAGCTGAAGCCGACTGATCAAATAACAGGGCTTTGCTAGAGAGAATTACAATAATCCAACACGCTCAAAACAAGTGCAGCCACAACCGGGACCTGACACTTTGCCGGAATAAATGTGAGGACTTTCCAAAGAAAACAGAGCTTGTAGTGGCCAGTCTTGCACACCGCCGCAACGTGCTCATCCATAGCAAGGGAGGAGGAGAATTTAACCCCCAGATTCCTGACAGATGAAACCGGCATGAGAAGGGGGCCAAGCGATGTAGGCCAATAATCTGCACTCCAAAAATGGAGAGGAGCGGTGGTACCAACACCTCAGTCTTATTGCCATTTTGTTTTAGCCAATTTGTGGCCATCAAGGCCCCCAGATACTCAAGACACTTCCTGAGGCGGATTGCTAGATCAGTTTGCGTCAAATCCAAGCGGACCAGAATTTATGTGTTGTCTGCGTAGGAATAATAGCGAAAACCATGGGACAAGTTAAGAAGCAAGAGAGGCCCAATATAAATTGGGAACAAAATCGGTGATAGGGCAGATCCTTGCTGGACACCACAGGAAAGTGAAACAGGGCTGGAACGGAATGGGGGAAAAAGAGACTGACTGGGAATGGTTGGCTAAGAAGGCCGGAAACCAGTCGACCACCTGGCTCAACAGGAGTCGGGAGATCAGGGTAGGATGGTCAACAGTTTCAAACGCAGCCGAAAGATCTAATCATAAGACTGCTCCGACACCCCCCCCCCTGATCCTCCAAATGGACCAGGTCATCCAGTACTGAGTTCAAGAATGATTCAGTGCCCCTTCCTGGTCGGAACCCAGACTGAAATGAGTTAAATACCGAGAGGACTCCAGAATAGTAGACAGAGGGGAGACCAAAGCTTCCAAAACCTTCATAAGGAAAGTTAGAAGAGAAATAGGTCGATAGCCGAGGGCTTTTGTAACAGAGGAATCACCAGAGCATGCTAAAGTGCAGGCGGGATCACCCCATCAGTGAATGAATCAGTTACTGCTACAGTAATATGAGAGCTCAAGTCCCCCGAGGCTTCCTTCAGGAGAGCCAGGGTAATAGCATACGCAGGAGGCCGATTTCAAGCGCTGGAAGGACACAAATATATCAAGGTCCAAGAAGGTGTGAAAAGGGGACCAAGTCTCATTAGCAGGGGGGGGGGACCTCAGGGCCGCATCAGTAGCCATCTGTCATGCCCCACCATTGATGTTGTCACGGATGGTAGAAATTTTGGTCAGAAGAAAGTGAATCGCAGAAGTCTTGAGTGTGCGGCACCTGAGCACGCACTTTCGCAAGAGTGGATAAGGATTGAATAAGTTTGAAGAGGGTCTTTGGTTGCTTAAGAGCCCCCTCCACCTTGTGACCAAAAAAAAGCTTTTTTGCATTAGTCACTGTTTTATGATAGGCTGGGACAGTGCTTCGCAAGACTAGCTAACCCGCCACTTTCTCTCTGCCTCTCTACAACGCAGCTTACCTGCTCCAAGTTCCTCAGAGAACCACAGCTCCGGTGAGCGGCTCCTCTGCTTACATAGACTAAAAGGGGCCAGCAGATCAGCCGTGGATGTAAAGGAGGCATCCAGTGTGGAGATCATGCTCCTGCATGAGGCCGCCCGACCACACTGTGCTTGCAGAGAGGTAATTGGCTCAGGGTTAGACACCCTAAACCAACTGCGCTTCAGAATGGCTGTTTTGACCTGGAGGAGGAATGGGAACCACCTGGGAAGGGAGGGGAATCAAGAATGGTACCAAGCAATGGCAAGACCATATTACAGGACTAAGAGAACGATGGACGCCCCCGGGGCAAAGACCGGGTCCAAAATGTTGCCCCGTTGGTGGGTGGGTTCAACAACCCACTGAGGTAGTCCTAAATCCAGCATCATGGCCAAAAAATTAGTCACCTGCCCACTCGTGGCAGGGTTTATGGGAAGATTAAGGTCACCCATGATCAACAGATCAGGGTATTTAATCTGAAGGTCCAGCACCGTGGCTGGGAATTCTACACAAAACAGACTATTGACCCCAGGAGGCCGGTAGATCACTAGCACTAAGTGTTGACGTAGGGGAAACGGAGATGCATGCTAGTAAACACTTAAGTGTCGATTCATGGAATTAATGTGCGCTGAAAATTTCCGCGCAGAGGTGCCAAAACGTGCGATTCGCAGTAAAAGTGCGAAAATCGCAGTGCAAGTGCGAAAATCGCAGGGAAAGCAGCGCACATCGATTCATGGAAGGCAGTGCGCGAGAAAAATATCGGATGTGCGCTGAAAAAGTGTGCGGCGCACGGCTGCACACAGGATATCTAACGGCGTGCGCCACGGCCACAGCGAAATCGCACATAGCGCGGTGCACACAACAAAAGTAGGCGGAACACGGGGCGTAACACTCGGAATGGGGAACAACTCGTCAAAATGTGGGCGTCACGGGGGAAGTACAGGAGGCAAGTGCGCGGAACGCCCACACGCTCGCCTACAACACGTATTCATGGAATCCAATAGTACAAACCAGCGCACGGTCAAACCAGCGCATAGGCCCAAACACGTCCGCCACAAGAAAGCAGGCGGTAGTGTCTCTGCCCCTGAAATAAATGTAAGCCAAAATGTGTGCCAACAAAAAGCACCTATATACAGCTATGATGAAAATCACATAATGTGGCCTTCTAAGACAAATGACGTGCAAAGGGGTAGGCGACAAACACGGACACCCGCTGTGTGAAAAATAGCGTGTGCGTGCATTCTGTGCTGCGCGGAAAGTCCCACACGCGAATAGCCTGGGTGCGTGTATTCCGGGGTGCGCGGGAAGTCCCACACGCGAATTGGCTGGGTCCGTGTATTCCGGAGTGCGCGGGAAGTCACACACGCTAATTCTGCAGGGTATGTGGATTCTGGGGTGCGCGGGAAGTTCCACACGCTAATCCTGCAGGGTACGTGTATTCCGGGGTGCGTGTGAAGTTCCACATGCTAATTCTGCAGGATACGTGGATTCTGGGGTGCGCGGGAAGTTCCACACGCTAATCCTGCAGGGTACGTGTATTCCGGGTGCGCAGGAAGTTCCACACGCAATTTCAGCAGGGTACGTGTATTTCGGGGGTGCCGGGTAGTACTACACGTGAATTGACCATGTGGGTCCTCCCAGGTGTTCCCTCCACGGCCCCTGCAGGCAGCCCACACCACAGGGGACTACCCTGCACCCCTGCTCATGTCCAGCAGGCAGCCCATCCACCATGGCCATGCCCCCCCACCCAACCCACATGTCACCTTGCACTACTGATCACCAACGCATGTCTCCCAGCACCCCCACCCCCCAGCAGTGCAGGGCACCCTCCACCAGGCCCCCACACATGTCTCCCATCACCCCCAGCAGTCAGGGGCACCCTCCACCAGGCCCGACTCATGTCCCCCTGCACCCCCAGCATCCAGCAGTCAGGGGCACCCTCCACCAGGCCCCCACACATGAATCCCATCACCCCCACCCCCAAGCAGTGCAGGGCACCCTCCACCAGGCCCCCACACATGTCCCCCTGCACCCCCACCCCCCAGCAGTCAGGGGCACCCTCCACCAGGCCCCCACACATGTCCCCGTGCACCCCCACCCCCCAGCATCCAGAGGCACCCTCGACCAGGCCCCCACTCATGTCCAACACATGTCCCCCTGCACCCCCACCCCCCAGCAGTCAGGGGCACCCTCCACCAGGCCCCCACACATGTCCCCGTGCACCCCCACCCCCCAGCATCCAGAGGCACCCTCGACCAGGCCCCCACTCATGTCCAACACATGTCTCCCATCACCCCCACCCCCCCAGCCGTACGATTTGCCTGGGTACGTGTATTCCTGGGGTGCGCGGGTAGTCTCACACGCGATACCAGCAGGCTACGTGTATTACGGGGTTCGCGGGAAGTTCCACATGCAATTGCCCTGGGTACGTGTATTTCGGGGTGCGTGTGAAGTTCCACACGCGACTGGGCCTGTGAGTGGGGTACGTGTATTCCTGGGGTGGGCGGGAAGATTCACACGGTCGCCTACAACGCGCCAAAAAATAAATGGTCCAATCCTGAAACACGTACGCCAGCATGAAGCAGGCGTACGTCGACCAGCGCAGCATAAAAGTGCGCGCAAACAACAAACAAGCTCAGACGCCAGGATGAATATACCGTTCCTAGCAGCAGTGGCCGTGGGTTACCAAAAGGAGGAGGATGATGGTGAGGGCCCGAATTTTCACTCCCAGAACCAGCTTTTTTGGGATGCCTGATGACCAGGTGTATGGGAGGTACAGGTTTCCACCACACAATACTGGACCTGGTCAGTGAGTGGGAGGATGACCTCATCACCCACCCTGTGCTCCCAAGCACTCAGCCCCCTGGAGAAGGTCCTTAATGTACTGCACTTCATGGCCACTGGATCATTTCAGCGGACAAGTGCCATAGTGGGTGGTGTGTCACAGGCCACACAGTCACGCTGCCTACACCAGGTCTTGAACATCATCACTGCACGCCCATCAGTCCGCAGGCACATATACCTGCCCAGGACACCTGCAGAAAGGCAGGCTGCCGCCCTGGATTTCTACGGTGTCGCACAATTCCCCAAAGTGCTAGGTGCCATTGACTGCACCCATGTGGCACTACGTCCCCCCAGGGCATCTGAGCACATCTATAGGAACCGCAAGCACTGGCATTCCATCAACGTGCAGGTAGTATGTAATGCCAAGGGAATCATCACCTCAGTATATGCCAACTATCCAGGGTCCACCCACGACAGCTTCATTTACCGAATGTCTACCCGAAGCCGGGACCTAAAAGCTGGGCGGCATGGCGATACATGGCTGCTTGGCGAGTATGAATGCCACTGCACATGCATGCATGTAAGATGCAGAGTTATGTCACTACCCCACCAATGATACCCATCACCTCCTCACCAGGGGACAGTGCCTACCCTCTGAGCACCCACATGATGACGCCAATTCGGAACCCCATCACACCTCCCGAGGTAAGATACAACACAGCCCATATTGCAACCCGGGGCATAGTGGAGCACACATTCGGAGTGCTCAAGTCACGCTTTCGCTCCCTTGACCGTTCTGGCGGGCAGCTGTTATATGCGCCCCCAGTAGTGTGCAGGATCATAGTGGCAGCATGTGTCCTGCACAATGGTGCAACACGCCGGGGCCTGGCTGTGGACATGGTGGTGCCCCCACATCCCCAACGACATGCACGCCTGCTGCGCATGGGAGGGGAAAGGGCACGGGGTAAGGCAGCCCGTATGCAGCTGGTGGCTAATTACTTCACATAGAAAGAACACCCCTGTGGAGTGCACACAGCCCTGGCACATACCATCTGATAAGCAATGATGACTCGACCTGACAATTATGACAAACAAAGGGACAGTCAACTGTCAGAACCATAGCAGCCTGAGATTGTTCATGTGGAAGTGTCATAATGTGTGCATCCCTACCTACACAAACACCACCAATGCAGTGTCATCAAAAGACACTTCCATGCAGCAGAAATGAATACCCACTTGCAAAATACTACATGAGAACAGTGCCATGTCACCCAACCCCTCCCCGGCACGGCCACACAACACACCATGGCATGTCATGCAATGTGAGAGCAAACAAATTAATCCCCACAACATGCCCCATGTGTCACCAACTACAGTGTCCCTAATGGAAACTGGCCACACATGAAATGTTCACAGTAATGCAGGACCTACAACACACATTACCAAATACTTACCAAGAATACCAATCACCTACACAACCTCCAACATGACATTACAGACTTAAACAATTGGTAGCCTCACTACCTGATAATGCCAGCACTTCGAACACTTCCAAGTATACAGTGTTAGCACCACGCAAGAGTGTAGGTGCACTGCTTACAACATGGACTCCAGTTCCAAGGTAGACCGCCTTATGAAGACATGAGAAATGGACCTGCAAATTAGGAGGATGAGATGGATGCAGAGGCACATATCAATAGACCATGCAGTGTACAATACAACAACAATATGCACTATGAATGTATACACCGTATTGACTACAGACTGCCCACACATCAAATGGGAGTCCAACGTCACCATGTACGTCAATGTCACTTGGGCACACCCTTTGCGAGCCCATGGAAACGGGAAGCAGGAGGGGTGTGTGTCACACAAACCCAAGCATCTGACCCAAATTCATGACAAGCCTGCATGTGCCCAGCCACAAAACAGCGTATGCCCACAGGAGCCACACAAGGCAACACTGTCCAAAAAACAAAAATAAATAAATGGCCATTAATGGGCCCGGGGGGTGGGGGAGGCCACCGAGGAGGTCCGAGGACAGGGTGCACACCAAAACCCACCTGTGTGGATCTTGCGAAAAAAAAACACCTCCATGGGCTCATGGCCTGCACGGCTACCCTATTGTGAGAATCACTGCTGCCGCTCTCCTCACCCTCTGCAGCTGCATCAGGAGGTGGTGGCACTATGGGAGGCAGCCCATGCAAAGCCCTAGTATGGTCCTCCATGGCAGCAAGCATGCGGGTGTGGAAGGTCTCGTTCTGGAGGATAATTGTGCGTAGGTCCCCATGCAACAACTCACGGGATGCCCGGACCTCCGCCCTAGTTGCCTGCATCTCAGCTGAGAGCGTACGTGAGAGACGCTCCAGCTGCTGTTCTTTCCTTCTGTTTGTTGAAGCCTTAAGCTCAACAAGAGTCATCCTGAGGTGAAGGAGTTCCACCCTCAGGGCTTCCCTGTGGCCCTGGGACTGTATGGAAATGGCTTCCCGCAGAGTCGCCAGTGCCACCCGCCTGTCCCTGGCGGATGCCAACATGTCCTCCCTGTGTGACTGGCAGATGGAGTCTGTTGCCTGCTGTAGTCGCTCCATCAGCCTTTCGGGGAGGACAATGGAAGTGGCCACCCTATCCATGGCCTGAGCCATCATCTCTGATGATGCTGCCTGTTGGGTTGCCATACCGTATATGGATTGCTCCCATGCGGTATTGCCTGGTGGCGTGCGGCCACCACGTCGGCGGGAACCACACCTGTCTGGGGCAAGGCGAACTGCGCCTTGCTGTGCCGGCACTGCCTGAGGCTGCAGGACTGCATTCCCCCCTCTGATCTGCTGGCCCAGGAACAGGATCAGATGTTGCGGAGTGTGACCCTGCATCCGTAACCACCAAAGGCGTACCTGCCAACACTGACATCCCCATTGAGGGTTCTAACCCTGGTGCAGGTGGGTCGGACAGAACAGAATCCCTCCCAGGAACACTCACCTACGAGGGCACATGGGTCTCATCATCCGAATCAACACCTGAATACAGCTCGGGGGAGGTGCAGCCAGAGACACCCCTTGAGAGCACAACCTGCAGCAGTTGTGGGTTCTCACCCACCACCACACCACGTCCCTCACTGGTGGTCGGTCAGGCCGGAGACCCCTCCTGGGCCTGCACCATCTCCACAACCCCAGCAGTATCAAGTGCGTCATCCCCTGCAAAGACATAAAAGAAAACAAAATGGACACAGGCATTAGCACTATGGCACACAATTAGAGCTGAGCAGCTACAGAAACAGTACTTGATTGACACATGTCCCACATGACTAAACCCCTCCCATGCATGCACCGTCACTGCGTGTGAAGGGGAGGCAGATGGCACACATTGATGACACCAAGATGGAAGATGAACACATTTGCTGCATGCTGCCTAGCAGTGGCATCACACATTGGCCTGTGATTGGCAGGTCAAATAAACATGCCATCACACAGATGGCATGTACCCTAGCCATAAAGTGAAGAGGGAGAGGAGGGCACCAATTGTTCTTTCAGTCTAGTTTGCTCATGAAATTGATTACTTTCATTGAAATGGTTCAAATGTTTAACCTGGAGCTGCCAATCCAAAATGGTCCTATAGCACAGGGACATGTCTAAACAAATCATATCCAGGAAACAAAGCCAGTCCACTGTACCATAGCCATGTCAGACATGTGACAATAGGACTGAGAAATGCAGAGTAAAAGTGGTGGTATGCAAACAATCTGCCTGAATAAACAAAGGAAAATAAGCAACAATGTTGTGGCAAGATGACACTTCAAGGGTAACTGGCGTGGTGTTGGGCTAGATGTCTAATGTTGGCAGAAGGGATACTGCTATACCCAAATGCTGGTGCGCAGAATGTATTGAATGAGGCACATGGGTGACCCAAACCACTCAGGCACACACACCCTCACCTGGCACCCAAACAGAAGCCCTCACACACACACCATGCACATCGATGACACATGCATGCGCACTCACCGGACAATGCCTCGTAATCTGCCAGTTCTCCCACGCCTTGGATCTGTTCCTCCGTGACGTAGGTTCCAGCAACATGCTCATGTGGAGTGAGTTCTATGTCCTCTGCTGGAGACCCACCTCCAGTCACTAGAGTAGTGGCATGACTTGAGGCCAGCTTATTCTTTGCCCTGCGCTTCAGGTCATTCCAGCGCATGTAGCATTCAGTAGCTGTGCGCCTCACGATTCCAAGGGCACTTATGATGTCCGCGATGGTCTGCCAGTGTGCCAGACGTTGTGCAGGTGTGGTCTTGGATCCTGCAACAATCACCATTTTGCAGTCATGTGCGGACACATACTCTACAAGTGCATTCAGTTCGGCCTCATTGAAGCTGGGCTTCCTTGACGGGCCGGACTGTGTAGCCGTGTCTGGGGCATCAGCCTCTACTGGACGAGCACTCTTCCTCTTGGAAGGTGGTGGGGATCCTGAGTGTCCTACGACGCTCTAGACACTAGGGGCAGGAGCCCCGGTGGATTCTGTACTAGGAGTGTGGGATTGCACACTCGGGTTGGGAGTTGGTGCAGGCATTAGCTCAAGTGTGATGGTGTCAGGGGGAATGTCAGCAGGATGGACTTGGACCGACACTGTCCTGGCTGGGTGTGTGAGAGGTGGGGTGGATGGAGCCGCAGCTGCCCCTGCAGCCTCCCCAGCCTGCCTACGCGGGGCAGCAGATGACCTAGCTGCCCCTGATCCACGTGGCCTGATGACACCAATGTGCACCGGCGCACGTGGCCTAGACCTGCTGACCTGGAAGTCAGCCATGGAGTCACCCTGTGCCAGGTCTGGTTCCACAGTGGGCTGGTCCAACAAGGGCTGAGCATGGATGGTGTCAGCCACGTTACCCTCAACCGGGGGGGGGCATGGGTGTCCCTGACTGGTCCTCCACACATGGGGGGCTAGGGGCACCCTGCAAGTCACGGCCACGTCCCCTACCGGATCCACCACGGCCACCTTTGATACCCTTACGGCTTGTTCGCCTCCCAGCCATGGCACTGATGTTATTGTGCGTATGAGAATCGCTGTGAATTATTGTCCTGAGCAATTGGGGGTCAAAGGGGTTGGGTACCAGATGGTAATCGTACCCTAGTGCTCTAGCAAGGCTGTATGTCACCCCTGGGGAAAGATGACGGGTCACGCAACGCACAGGCACCCCAAAAAATGGAAGTAAGGTGCACGCAACCCTCCTAGACCACGTGTGTGGAAAAATAAACCTGCACTACGCTGTGGCACCCAGAAACACGAATGAACGTATGCGTGTCACACGCAGCCTAGAATGACCTCTGAAGGGGTATGCGACACACGGGGCAAGCACAGATGTTAAATACGTGCGCGACTCACCGTCTGCCAGGAACAAAAGCGTGAAAAATATGCACATGTGCGCGTTGGCAACACCCCGACCAAAAGAAGAATTGTACGCTGTCTGAGGAGACAGGACAACAGTAGAAGGGAACGCTGTTTGAGGAAACAGGCCCAGGGAAAAGAGAAAAAGCTGTCAGAGGTAACAGGGAGTACGAACTTGAAACGGTGTGAAGTAAATCGTGTGTGAACCGACAAGAAGTACAGATTTCACCAACTCGCTCTCCACGAAAATCACGTACAAGGAAATGGCGTTCTACACGTACCTTTTATACACACGTCAGAGACGTGCATACGCGATGAGGCCATTTCCACCAATTACACGCTTTGACACTCAGACGTGTATTTTTTTTTTAACACGCGCCATTCTCTACGCCCATGCGCGTAACGTCAGATGTGCATGTGGGCCTTTGGGCCAATGAATTAACGTACGTGTGCTGGTGCGCCTAGAGCCTTTCCTCGAATTACACACAGACGTGCAGGATTTTCACGTGCCAAATCACTCCGTATCAAGCTGGCCACGCGTAAGCACACGGAAGACCACGCTCCCGCCCAGAAAGCCGAATTACTGCCCCCCCAGAGCCCCGAGCACGCTCCCACCTGCCATCTGCTGCTGCCCGACTGCCTGGTGCCCACGTGCCCTGCCATTTGCTGCCTGCACATCAGCCAGGGGTGCTGTTGCTGTGACCACCCCTGCTGGAACCGAAGACTCCCGACTGGGATTCCATCTCTCCACAGCCCAGCCCTAGGACCCAGTTGCCCACCCACTCCTGCCTCTGGGCTGGTCATGTCGAGCACTGCAACATCTGGCACCACTGACAACCCCCGGCCAGAGAGGCAGAGGCAGAGGGGGACCAGCTTCACTGCCACCGAAGTTGGTGTCTTGGTGGAGCAAGTCCTGGGGCAGTATGATGCCCTCTTCGGAAGTTCCCGCTGTGAAGAAGACCGGTGGGGGGCGTCTGTACTTCTGCTCTCTATATGGTAGAGGAGAGGCACAGAAAACCCCAGCCAAGATTCTCTATTACGGTAGCAATGGTCGAGCAATCAAGGCCTAGATTCTCAGGAGGTGATGCAGGCTGGTTCTTAAGTACAGTGTAGTCCCCAAGCCCCCACAAAGGAATGTCCACACACTGTATTGGTTAGAACACAGTCTTTATATAATCAATATTCAAGATCATGTACACTTATCATAATAACTCACTTTATACTTCGGAAAATCAACAATGGCAAATATATACAATTCTCAAGTGGTACCACCCTTTGTATTAGATCTCATTAAAGTGCATGAACAATACTGTAACAATGTCACACAGATCAATAGAGTGAAACCAGCAATAGAGAGAGGAGAGAGAATAAGATGGTTGAGCAATAGGCAGGATACTGGCCCCTACCACTAGACAGTTCTGTGTGGAGATCCCCCCCACCTGGGCAACCTGTAAAATAAAGATATAGCACAAGCCCAGTCCATATATTGTTCTGCAAGTCTTATTCCCTCCTATGTTTTTACCCCCCCAATGTACCTGGTGGAGTCGAGTTCTTCGAAGAGGCGTCGACAGATCCTTCTTGAGCGACCCCCTTTCAAGCGGGAGTCATGGATCGTCGAGAAACGTCGAGGAACTCGGCGTTCGGCGACGGGGAATCGACGGCCCTTCTTGAATGCCTTCCCTTTCAAGCGGGAGGCAAGGGGCGCCGAACGTCCGTCGACAAACAGGGTAAAACGGCGTCGATGAGGCGGCAGCTTCGTCCGAGCGGTGCTCGTCGGCGTCGGAGCGTCGGCGTCTTGCAAGGCAGAGGCGTGCGGGGCACCTCGGTGACAATAGTTCTGGACCGCAAAGATTGTGGAGACGGAGGCCCAGCAAGGGCATCGAGTCGTTCGAGTCTTTGTGATCTTCGGGTGGCGGGAAACCCACCTGCAGGTTTCTCTTCGGCGCGTTGGTCGTCCTCGACTTTCTCCGGCAGGGTAAAGCGGTCGACGGTGCGGACGAGGGAGTTCTTCGATTCGAATGTTCTTAGGCAAAGGAGCGGACGGCTCCGGTCGTCGGCGGCACGGCGTCAAGTGGTTCCCACGGCTCGGCAACCCAACTTCGACAGGCCTCCAGCGGTTACACAAACCTGCGAACCCTGGTCGACGGCAATGGACTTCGACGGCGGCGATGTCCGGGTGCTTCACTTCGATCTCCTCGGCGGTCCCGTCTCGGGTCGACGGCCTTTCGAGGGTCTGTCTTCCAGGGCGCTTCGGCGAAGATGGAGCGGTGCTCGATAGTCCCTCGGAGCACGGGAAGAGGGCGCCTTACCAGGTCCTCTCTCGGGTCAGCCTTCGACGATGTCGGCAGCCTTCGGATCGGTCGAAGCAAATGCCACAGCAAGTCTTCTTCCAGCTGGACGTCGAGGATCAGCAGTTCCAGTTACTCTTAGAGTGGAGACTCAGCTCCAGGATGCTTCTGAACGTTCCTGAACGTTCCTGAACCCCTTACCAGTGGTGAGAGGTCCCCAGATATACTATTCTGCCTCTCATCCACACTGCTGGCACACACTCAGCAGCCAATCATACAGAAGGGCATTCATGTAGCCAGTCAGCCAATCAGGCACACAGTGCATTCAGGCCACACTCCTCCCTTTCAGACACTCACAACAAGGAGTGTGGATTGGGACAAGTACCCAGCCATTCAACACTACACACTGCATTCAGGCCAGTTTCGGGCAGGGCTGTCTCAGTCTTTGTCTCTCATGCCAGAAACCAGACAACCACAACAAGGAGTGCATATTGGTCACACACTCCATTCACCCAGGTCCCACCCACAGGAGGTACCCACAACATACAGTCACTGGGAAGGCTCCAGTCAGTCTAGCTGGGCCTTCACAACAACACCATATATGGAACTTCCACCCAACAGCCAGTCAGGGGGAAGGGACAGAGTCAGGGCTTCCCAGGACTTTGGGAAAACAAGATAACAGGCAATAGAAAGCAAGAGGCCACAGGGGCCATCTTGTTTTCTATCAGGAATCAACTGATCCCAATGGCAGGGCCTGGGTATCCCAAAATGGAGGACACCCAGAGCACCTGTCAGATTCAGCATGGAGCTGCCACCAGCCCATACCCTGCTCTGTGGGTCACCCACAGGTGCCCAAAAACATACACTAGGGGCACAGGGTTGTACCCCTACCCATGGGTGCCATAAGGGTATCCCATGGGTCTGTTCACCAAACCAAAATAGAGCTGTACTGCCAGGAGTCCCACATGGACTCCTGGGCAGAAAACATGACAGAACACACGATAAAAAGCAGTAAAGGACAAGGATTCAAAGGCCCTGTCCCTCTGATGCATTTCCAGCATCACACCCCCGCCGACAAGGAAGGACGGACTCGGATCTGGACGGACATCAACGCGGAGGGGGTGACAGTCCGCGACTTACAACATGTCAAGAAGCGCTGGGAGTACTTCAGGTCCGGGACCCTCAACAAGGCCTGGCGCCTCTTGAAGGCAGTGGATGCTAAGGGGCGCCGGGGCCACTTGTCGGAAGATCAGATGAGGTCCTGGAACGCATATCCCCAGCACTCCACGTCCAGGTCCTTGAGAGGCAGACCCGTCTGGAGTCGAGCAGTAAGTGTACATTCATTATGATTGTAAGCTGTGCGTGTGGGGATGTGCCAGTAGTGTGCAGGTTGCACATCTGTTTGTATGGGGCCGAGTATGGGTGGGGGTGTACAGGGCCGTGAGGCTAACACATGCGAGGGCTGTCATGTGTGAGACATGGATGGTGCTTGTGTGTGTAGGCTTGCATGCCAAATGCAGTTGTGTGGGCACACATGTTTGGATGAATGTGTATGTAAGTAGGCATGTTCGTGATGTCACGCATGTATGTTGTTTTCAGCTGCATGTATCAGCACTGTGTACATGTGCATGTGTGTGTATTTGACAAGGGTGCAACAGTGATGCAACATGGATGCATGTGACAGCGGGATGTGGAAGCCTGATTGGCAAATGTGACATGGATGCCCATCTGAACACTGCGACAGTTGGCAGAGGTGTACACATGCATGCAAGTATGGTGATGTGCATGCATGTGTAGTGCACTCCCTGTGTTGCATGTGATGTCTGGCTCACCTTTGCCTGCTCATGCTGTTGTAGGTGTATGGATGGTGCTGGCAGTTGCGATATGGCTGTGGTATGGCTCATGTGTGCAAGTTGAAATGACATGTGTGTTGGCGATTGTGATGCCATGTCTGAGGTTTGCCAATGCCACTCATGTACAACTGTCATGTGTGTATGTGTCCATTGTACAGTGCCCTGATGCCTGTGTTTTATTTCTCCCTGTATGCAGCGTCAACTGATGAAGAGGGCGGAGAAGGTGCAGTGGAGCACAGCGGCGGGGATCGCACCGCCAGCCGGAGACGCAAGGCCCGGCTCCCCTCCCAGGTTGTGATCTCGTCGGGGAGTGAGGAGTCCGGTGCCGTGTCCCAGGCCGCAGCTGCCGGGTGGAGGTCCAAGAGGCAGAGGTCGGAGTTGGACTCCTCGGCAGCAGAAGGGGCAGCTAGGGCCCCACAGGGCCCAACGGGGGAAGATGGCATGGAGTCATCTAGGTTGGTGGGGGGTTTGGTGGAGAAGGAGGCCGTGCAAGCGACAGACGGGGTCTGGAGGTGGGGATTCCACTGGTGCTAGTGGTGCAGTGCAGGACCAGGGACAGGAGGCAGCACAGGTCGCCGCGGAGGTGCCTGTGTGCAATCCTGTCCCTGATCCTGTCACTGCATCATCTTGCACCAGCAGGGATGCCTACGTCCAGACCCGTTTTCAGGCAGGGGATGAGCTCACGACAACTGGCCTTCCTCTGCCTGCAGACGTGGCTATCCGGGTTGAGCCTATCCTGACTGGTGTGGCGTTGCGTCAACGGGCTATGCGAGGTGACCTGCAGTCTTTTCATGAGGAGACTGCACGTCATCTCGAATGGCTCGTTGACCGCGTCGGCCTACTGGGACAGGTCATCCAGGC
Organism: Ambystoma mexicanum; assembly: GCF_040938575.1. NCBI lineage: Eukaryota > Metazoa > Chordata > Amphibia > Caudata > Ambystomatidae > Ambystoma > Ambystoma mexicanum. The sequence continues at coordinate 412,881,152 of NC_090939.1, forward strand.
CGGATTCCTCCGTTTGATGGGGCTTGCTCCGACCCCCTCCTCAACTGAACCCCCTATGCGCCAGTCGTCCTCCGTGCCATCTTCCCACCCATTAGTCACCTGGGTGCCCTGTGGAGCTGCCTCTGACGGTGCAGCCAGGCTGGTGGAGGAGGCATCCCTGCCACAGTCGGGAGTCGGACGTCCAGCAGGAGTGGCCACATAAACGACTGCACCCCAGCCAGCGGAGGATGTGCAGGCAGCAGGAGGCAGTGCACGGGCAGAGCCACAGCAGCAGCAACGTGGTGTGAGCCATGATGGCTCAGGGCCTTCGACATCGGAGGGGCAGGCATCGGCCGGAGGACAGGAGGACCCAGGACGGGAAGTGTCTTCCGTGTGGCAGCGGTTGGGCCATGCCATAGATGCGGAGCGGCAGCGGGCGGAAGAGGCACGGTTCACGATGGTCAGGGCGGAGAACTCCATGCAAAGGGCCCTGAGGCAGGCAGAGTGCCTCGAGGCAATCCGCAGGGAGTTGGAGGTGAACATGTCGACGGCCCTGCGGACCCTCGGGGCCATGGAGGAGGGCCGCCTCCGGGACATTGAGCAGGAGTTTGATGATGCCCTGGCCCGGAACATCCCGAAGTGAGCCGTCGGACTAGCCTGCTGCCCTTGTAAATAGTTCTGTAGTTCGTGTTAGGTTTCCTTTGGTTTTGCATTTTTTTTGGACCTTTTGGACAATGGGCCACGTTTTTGTATATAGTTTTTTTTTTTTATTAGGTAGTGTTATTAGATAGGTTTCATTTCTTCTGTTGGGAACATGGACCTTGGATTGTTTATCTGTATATAGTTGACTGTTGGATTTCCATTTTTTTTTTTATGATTTACCCATGGAGCAATGGTTTTCGATTTTAATTTTCCATTGGATTTACTTTTGTGGACTGTGACTTTGGACACCTTTCCTTTGGATTATGATTTGTGGTTTTGCATTATTTCACGGACATGCTGTTTTTTTTTTTTAATTCCCATTTTTGTTTTTTTTATTTTTGATTCAATTCATGTTGCTTTTAATACATATTTTTTCTTCAAACTTCAATGTGTAGCATCATCTCATTGGTTTCATGCATATCATGATATGGGTTTTGACATTCACTGACACCCATTGGGTGTATGTGAGGGACATGTGTTCATTTCCAAACTTGCAATTGGGGTTCAATCATGTTATTGCCATTTGTAAGTGGGTGGATGCAATACTCCGGTGGGTGTTTGGCATTTGGAGGCTGACCATAAGGGCCAGGGATCTAGATTGTGATGGCATGTTGGCTGGGGGATATGAGTGGGGGCCTGGTGGAGGTGGAGGGTGCCCTGCATTGCTGGGGGGTGGGGGTGCTGGGAGACATGAGTGGGGGCCTGGTGGAGGGTGCCCCTGGATGCTGGGGGTGGGGGTGATGGGAGACATGAGTGGGGGCCTGGTGGAGGGTGCCCCTGGATGCTGGTGGGTGGGGGTGCAGGGGGACATGAGTGGGGGCCTGGTGGAGGGTGCCCCTGGATGCTGGGGGGGTGGGGGTGGTGAGAGACATGAGTTGGACATGAGTGGGGGCCTGGTGGAGGGTGCCCTGCACTGCTGGGGGGTGGGGGTGCAGGGGGACATGAGTGGGGGTCTGGTGGAGGGTGCCCTGCACTGCTGGGGCTGGGGGTGCAGGTGGACATGAGTGGGGGCCTGGTGGAGGGTGCCCTGCACTGCTGGGGGTGGGGGTGATGGGAGACATGAGTGGGGGCCTGGTGGAGGGTGCCCCCGACTACTGGGGGTGGGGGTGATGGGAGACATGTGTGGGGGCCTGGTGGAGGATGCCCCTGGATGCTGGGGGTGCAGGGGGACATGAGTGGGGGCCTGGTGGAGGGTGCCCCTGGATGCTCGGGGGTGGGGGTGCAGGGGGACATGCGTTGGTGGGCAGTAGTGCAAGGTGACATGTGGGTTGTCTGGGGGGCATGGGCATGGTGGATGGGCTGCCTGTGGGACATGTGCAGGGTAGGCCCCTGTGGTGTGGGCCGCCTGCAGGGGCCGTGAAGGGTGTAGAGGGTACACCTGGGAGGACCCACACGTGCAATTCACGTGCCGTGCTCCCCACGCACCCCTGGAATACACGTACCCTGCTGCTTTTGCGTGTGATACTTCCCGCGCACCCCTGGAATACACGTACCCTGCTGCTTTTATGTGTGATACTTCCCGCGCACTCCTGGAATACACGTACCCTGCTGCTTTTGCATGCGATACTTCCCGCGCAGCCCTGGAATACACGTACCCTGCTGCTTTTGCGTGTGATACTTCCCGCGCAGCCCTGGAATACACGTACCCTATGGATTTGCGTGTGATACTTCCCGCGCACCCCTGAAATGCACGTACCCTGCTGTTTTTGCGTGTGATACTTCCCGCGCACCCCTGGAATACACGTGCCCCGATGGAATCGCGTGTGTTACTTCCCACGCACCCCTGATGTACACGTACCCAGGACAATCGCGTGTGAAACTTCCCGAGTACCACTGAAATACACGTTCCACGCTTGGCGTTTGCTGTTTGGCAGCCCTGTGAACTGGTCCAGGGTTAGCGCAGCCCTTTGCGATTTGGGAATTTTTAAGGCTTTTCCTTGCGCGAGGGCGTTCTTGGGGGCATAACTGGCGCTGCTGCAGGGTCGCTGCGCCACTCTGCGCCACGGCTGGTTTCGGAGGCTAAAATCCATGAATTTGCTGCGCGATTAAAAGGATTTTTTCGCACGCGGCTGGCTGGTGCAGTGTATCGCACGGGGACACTGTGCGCCAGCCGCGTGCGCCACTTTTGTGCGAATTTCTATGAATTACCCTCTTAATGTTAAGGGAATGCTTAGGGACCGTATAAGTAACTTTGTAGTTTGTTTTGTAAATAATGGCCAGACCACTGATCAACATGAGTCAATTCGTAATTGGGGGTAAGAGAATGCACAATGGAAGGGCCAGACGCCTCCCCCAGCCAGGTCTCAGTCAGTAACAGAAGGTCAGACACTAAATCATAACACTCCATAAAATGGGCCACCAGAGAGCGGGTGTTAAGAAGTCTGCATTGCAGGTCAGCCACATGTTTAGCTTTAGGAGTCGGTGATTTTTATCAAGCCCTTAGGCCAACGGGTGTTGGAAGGAGCCAATGCCACCAGGACATTGTGCTCCAAAGCATTTGTCCCCCTAAGCTTTCCGGCCAAATTCTACGAGCCCGGTGCAGTCCTACTGCTACACATGCCTAGTGCCAACTTTGCATATACAAAGTGGCTGTTAATGAAAGCACTCCAAACTTCCACATATCCAGCCAGCAGAATGATGGCAAACTAATTCCACAGCAAAGCAGGCTAGTTATTGACTCAAAGAATTAGTTAACATTGGTTAATATTTTATTTATAAAGCGCTCACACAGCCCGCAGGCATCGAGGCGCTGTTATAGGAATTGTTTGTTTTTCTTAGTTGCGTAATTGTGGGTTTTTTTTGTCTTAGTTACGTATTTATAACGCGCGTAAACACCCAGAGGTTTCTAAGCGCGGACCCGGGGATCGAACCTGTTGCTTCGTGTCGTCTTGCTTCCAAGACGCGCAAGCTGCCGCTGAGCTATCCTCCCGGCACGCTCATAGTACAGTGCTGAAAAGCGGGAGTAATCTGAAATGAAGCATTCCATTAAAATCGGATATTAAAAAGTTGCAGAGCTGTATGTGCGCCAATTGCAGGCATTCCCGTTTGAAACGCATTTTCTCTGGGTTAATAACTAAATGCCCGTTTGGGTTTTGCGAATCTGGTGTTTGCCCTGGATTCATTTTCCTGCCAACTATTTATACATTTCCGGCCACAAACGGTCTACGAACCCGGCACAAAGGCGACTGTCCTGAACTAAAATGTGCAACTAATATTTATTTTCTGCATCGGCGGGCATAACGGAATACGTACTAGGAAATTACACATAATTGAAGTAAGCAACTTTAGCCAAATACAATATTCCCGTAACATAAAATGTCGTTAACACATCAAAAAACAATTCTGCATTGGTGACTTTAAGTGTGCATTACTCAATCCACCAAGGCGAACACAAATTCATTCAGCGTCCTAAAGGGGGAGTTCTAGCTCCATCTGCATTCTGTATTAGTCGTGTGATTATTGAAGGAAACTATATACAATCTAACGTATTTTTGGATGTAGACCGTTTTCTGTATGTGCTTTACTGTATGTAGCATTTCCTTTCCTTCCCATCAACGCAGAAATTCAGACTGTGGTATGGAGCAGCTTCCACTTAAAAGCTACACCAACATCGTTTTGAATATAATACATCAAATTATGACTCACGCCTTATCGGCATGGTACCGTCACCAGAATAAACCAGTAATTTCACATTGCCAATACATTCGATCATCAGGCTTTCGTTTTAACTAGCATTGTCCTTAAAAGGGACACGTCAGTAACGTTTCTTGCTGAGCAAAAGAAACCTTTTCATCTGGTTTCCTAACCTTAGCGATGAAGGCGACCAAAAGGTACTGAAATCTAGGATTTGAAATGACTGGCTATTAGCAACTGGCTCTGGTTGCTAAACAATGAGCTCCTCCCTCGGATGGCAGGCCTAATCTGAATACCCGCATTCCCATGCAGCTGCAATGCTGCTCCTCGGACTGCCCAGACGGACCTTCTGGCCATCCATGGCTTCACGCTTCTCCATGCCGCCCTTCACCTGTTCTTGCGCTCATCTTCAGTCTAGTCATGTCCCAGTCTCAACCAACCCCACCCGAGCTCCCCTTACCACGCCAACAGCCATGCTTCCCTTTGATGAAAAGTACAACTATGTGCACACTTTCAAAGGGAACAGTAGTATTGTATTTGTATAAAAACCAATAGCCAGAGCGTGGTGCTGGAGTACTAATGGTGTTGATGCCTGGTGGGGGTCGAGGTACCTTACTGACCTGTAGTGGCCGATGTCCACAACAAAGGCACTTGCTTTCATTGGGCCTGCTACATCGACCGCATGCCAATACCAAGCAGTCTGGTTAGCAAATACCCTCCATTCCCATTGCATCAGCGCTAAACTAGGTGAACTAGGAACCTCAATCAAGGCGATTAACGAAACGCAGAAAAGGTTTCCTTTGGCACACTTTAGCAATGATAGGAGCTTTATATAACTAGGCAGAAGGCTGTAGCAGGAGTAACGGATCCTGAAGATGGAGTTAAAAGCTCCCGGTGCGGCCCAAGGAGGTGGTCTATAAAGCTGTTCTTCACCCATGGTATTAAGGTATTAGGAGGAGTGAGGGGGCAAAATAATTTTAAAAGTACCCTGCTTGGAGTGGCTGCTGGGAACTGACAAGATCCCAGAAACCATGTCCCATTTTAAGGAGGGGCGGGGCAACAATTGCAGCCGAGCTGTGTTTGCCAGATGTGCCCAGTTGTACATTTAGTTAGGGGGTGGTACCATCCGACCCCAGCTCTATAAGGCAAGGAGGAGAGAGAGGGGAGCAGGTGATTTACCGTGCCCAGGACGCATCTTTCAGGCGCGGCCCAAGCAGACTTCACGGCTCAGCCGGCGATCCTGTGATACAATGGGCTGAGAGCCTTGCAGACGGCAGTGCGATCAGCATGGCGCTCCCATTCATCACTGGAGAACATATTTCTGTACAGTCTGCTTTTAAGAATGCCACAGCCTACTTACGAGTCTCCGGAAAGCTAAGGGTACTAAAGCAGGGATGGTTTTTGTACACTACCTAGGAGAATGTTAAGTGCAGGAACCACTTCACGGAGACCCCCGAACCACTCACCTAGAGTGTCTTTCAGTCCACTATAATTTAACTCCAAACAGTGACCAGAGCTCATAGATCTTAACGCCCAGGTCAAATGGTTAAGGGGACAGGCAGGGCATGCATGACTAATGGGTAGGAAGGTCACAATAAATAGGTTGAAAATCAGTCCCTTCTGTTTCGTATCCGATGCATTGGGATGAATTTCAAAACTAGGAAGCAGAAGACAGCCGAGCTGTGTCTTCCAGATGTGCCCCGGCCCATATAGCAGCACGCTGGACCTACCTATGAGCAAGGCAAGACTGAAATGGTTCCAATTCGTCCTTAGCTATTTTGCCAGACTGTGGCTTGGGTCTTCAAGCCACTGACCGGCATGATCAAAGGGTGAAATTCCAGAAATCCTACCAGAAGGAACTGATGGAAAAGTTGTAAAATGCCTAGATAACTTGACATTGTTCCCTATTACTGCCAGCAAAGGTACTAACATAACTGCCCCCTCGCTATAAAGCAAATTACACTGTCAAGTAGGCCCATCAGTTTAAAAAAAAAAAAAAAATAAATAAAACAGTTATAGTACACCCAGAGGATGTGATGGTTACCATATAGGCATAGAGGCGTTAACCGATGCACAGTTAATACTTGGAAAACAGGTGCAAGTGGTAAAAAATGTCATTGAAGCTGGGGGAGGAGTCTAAACCATATTGCTCTTTGCTACTGAATGGAAACGGCTTGCTTGGACAACTTCGAACAGATGTAACTGACCCCATCGCTACATAAATAAGTCACCCATGCAAACTAAGACTATATAGTTACTACTGCAAGATTAACTGCACAGGTGTTTTACTCAGTGCAAGTCTTACTTACGGAAAAGAAATGGATTGCTCATGAAACCAGAAGCATGAACAGGTGATTGAACAGAGATCCCGGGTGTCTTGTTGCAGGCATAGTTTGCCAAAGACAATCTTTCTGGCCCTGGCTCAGCTGGTGCGGCAAAATAATTTTCAAAGCAGACTCCCTTTCCACCCCCCTCTCTAATGTAGAAGGACACCGCTTCAGCATCTGTTCTCTCCTACCCCATCTCCATGCAGCAGACACTACTCCCCCAGCTTGCAGTGTCCGGACCCCTACCCCACTGGGGGGTGGGGGAGGTAAATCACTCCTCTTGCCTAGCCCACCATCTCCTTTCCTCCATCCCTGCACCGTCATTCCTCCTTACCCATTTCTCCATCTTCACACCAAATGTGGCATGCGCAAACATAACACTTGCCATTGGGGGAAGTGCGTTCAGGGTCGGACTGGGACAAGAAATAGGCCCGGACACCCCAAAGAAAAGTGGCCCTCAAACCATCATACGTGAATCGCATCAATTCACGACTTAACAGAAAAATGCTATCCCAAAAACTCACTAGGATAAATTGCCCTTTGCATGTGCGTTACGTTCCTCAAATGGCATGAGGGGAAAAAATGGAGTCGAACAGATTGGACAGCAGCTCTGTTAGCAATAATTTTGAGACTTCCATCTCCAAAAGGTGAGAAGTGGAAATAACAGATACACTAATTGGCCTATGGTACAGGAATGATATCAAATCTTTAAAAAACTCCTGTACTATTAATTTTATCCACAGAACAGTTAATATATCTACCTTGATAGCAACACCAATTAATTGTGTTCGTCCCGAGATCGGTAGGAGCCTGTCCAATATGGCCGCCTGCAATTTTGCTTCGCCTTCCTGGCTGTGAAGCACACCACCTGGCCCCATCACCCTTCGCTATTGGTCCACAGCCCCTCTTCTACACCCAATCGTGAGCCGGCAGGCTCAAGCCGGCACTCACAGAGGCACTCACAGAGGCACTCACCTGTCATGAGCCTGTCTGGAGCAGCATGGGCAGTGGACCAGGCACTACACTAATCCACCTGCGGTCGCATGTTGGCAGTCATCCGGTAAGAGTTGCACTACACCCTCAAACACGCGCCCTCCTGAACACACGTATTATATGGTCTCCACGAGCCTCGAGGCAACGCCTTCCCGTTAAGACACTAGCCTTGCCCCTGCCCAACACGGCGTGACTTTGCAATGACTTGGCTATTGTCCCACGTACTTGCAACACTGCCATATGGAGCTTAACCAGTAAAAAATTGTACTTGTTATCATATGCCTTGCCGTTGCATGTGTATCTTGCCTTTCATGCAACTCCTGCCACTATGCTACTATACTGTCTACATTACCTGCACTTGACTATCTTTACCATATGCTGCCCTCTCCCAAGATCAATACAGTATAATGTGTACCCTTTAATCTAACCTTACTGGACAACTCCAGATACACCACCTCCAGGGTATTACAAACGCTATCCCAAATTTACGTTTGCATCTGCTATAATTACCTAGAGGTGCGTATTCCAACACTTTCCGCTGCCCGTACTATTTTTAAATTTGAACATTGAGTGATACCCTGTCTGATCACTAGCCTACACTGTAGATTACTGTGCATATACTGAACCTGCCTACTATGTCTATTCTTAAGATAGCCCTGTGACCATGCCAATGCTCAATTTAGCCAGTGTAAATATATTGAACTTAGCCCCTCTGTGACTACACTGATATTAGCCTGCTCAACTCAGCCTACTGTGAAAGTTTTGAATTTAGCCATTTTGATCTTATTGAATGTAGCCTTCTGTGACTACTTTCATTTTAGCCTATGCTTCACTCAGCCACGGCAACCATATTGAATCTAACCTGCCCACGCTATACCCAGGTGAATCGCTTTGCCAAACCTGAACAAACTATTACAGCCAACTATTCTTATCCTGATCCCTACCTGACCTCACTCACGCCAACCTGGCTTCAACCTTAGACCACCGGATCATATTTCCCGTAACCGGTACTAACCACCGCATGATGCATGTCAGCAAAATTCTGCGGTCAACTGCACCTTTGCTTCTCATACAACTAATCTCGATGACCATGGATCAAATAAAGTATGCACCCTGCCCTATTATGAATAGAAATACTAGGCTTCGAGCTAGACTTTCTGCCCTCCATGAACCCAAATCGACCAGTAACACCTACTTAAACCGCAGCACCAACCCTAAAAAAAAAAAATACTACTCTACATTTGGGGCAAGCCCCCATACAAACCACTGCAGATGCCAACATGAAAATATTCTCCAGCAACTTTGGAAACCAAAAGATTACCTAGAACAATAAAAGCGGGAGCACTCATCAATGCTAGATCTGTTGCCCATGCCACCGAAATAGCTGATCTTAGATCATCAGATAACCTCGGCCTCTTAGCAGTCACAGAAACCTGGCTGCATGAGGCAGCAGGTCCAGCGCTCTCTTTAGCGATACCAAAAGAATATCAACTCCTAAGATTAGACAGATCAAACACTATAGGAGGTGGCTTAGCTGTCATTGCTAAAGCCAACCTGGAAATAAGATTATCCATGCTACCCCCACTAAAATCCTGTGAACTGCTATCAGCGAAATTGCCTATATCCCCATGTCGCACTTTAACCATCTACCTTATATACAGGCCACCAGGACCCCTAGGCTCATTTGAAGAGGACATATCTAGCCTCTTCACCAATAACACAAAAGACTTCACAGATAATGAATTTAGGCGACCTCAACTTTCGACTTAACGACCCGGATTACAAACAAGCTCAAGCGATAGCCACCATGCTTGATGAACATGGCTTTACCCAAAAAGTCCTCGCCCCTACCCATGATAAAGTCAGGATCCTAGACTGGGTAGCCACCTCAAACTGCCCAACAACGATCACCAAAATTACACCCCAACCTTGGACTGACCATTTCCTAATCAACTTCAGCTTAACACTTAATAAAGAAGCAAAAAAAGAAAAAATAATGGCACCTTCTCTCCCCACAAAATCAAGGAAAAATATCACACCAGAAAACATCCTACCAATCCTCCTTCCAGTGATTATTGGCCTGTGAAGCAATTCTGATCCAGATACGCTGGTGGACACCTATAATGACACTATGGCCAAGGTCCTAGATACAGTTGCCCCAACTAAGGCTCGCAAGAGCAAACAGACACACCTCAACTGCTGGTTCACCCCTCACCTAAAAGAATTTAGACTGGAAAAAAGGAAGTTAGAAACCACTTGGCAACACACCCCAACGGAAGAAAAACTAAAATTAAAACTCTGTGCCACCAATTACAAGAAATAAATTATCCAAACAAAAAAAGAACTCTGCAACGAAAGAATATCCAAAGCCAAGGAACTATTTGTGATCCTGCGAGAATTGGAATCATCCATACCTCCACCAGATAATGTACCTAAAGACAAGCAATGGTGTACTAACATCCGAAATGCCTTCGCAAATAAAATAAAAACACTGCAAACTAAAATTGCAGTTAAAAAAAGCCTCCTTGCCCCTTGCTGAAATACCAACTATCACCACTCCCCTCGACAAGCCTAATCTAGCTCCATTTAAATTCACTAATGTCCCCATTCAGGAAACTGAAAAAATTATTGTTTCCCTAAAACCGTCAAACTGCAAAGGTGACAACTGCCCGGCCCAAATAATTAAGGATGCAGCCAGAGATTTAGCCCCCTTCATTTCTAAACTCATTAACGCCTTTTTTTAATCTAATACCATCCAAGCAGCTTAAAAGAATCCTGGGTTCTACCCCTTCTCAAAAAACAAACTTTAGACCCATCCATCCCCCAGAAACTACAGGCCTATCACAGCAGTCCCATTCCTCCTGAACATAATAGATGGAGTGGCCCATCTTCAAATTCAGAAGTACCTTGAAACCAACCAACTCTTATGCTCCCACCAATCTGGGTTCAGACGTCAGCACGGCATGGAGACAGCTTTAATAGACCTTAAAGCCCAAATCGATGAGCTTAATGACAAAGGAAATACAGCTATGCTACTCCTTGATCTGTTGGCAGCATTCGACTTGGTGGACCATGTAGCATTATGCTAACACCCAGCAACGGCTGCACACTTTTCAAGTGAAGATATAGCCTGGGTCAATCCTTTGTAGACAACAGAAGCATGCAAGTCTTCTCCACCTCAGCATCTGCAGACCCAAGCCAAACATGTGGAGTTCCCCAGGGCTCACGTGTCTCACCAACTATGTATAATATCTTTACTAAGCCTTTATTCGACAAATTGGACAGACTGGGCGTCACCTACACTGTGCAGATGACACCCAGATCCTCATTCCCCTTTCGGGCAATTTCACCTCAGATACAGCCTTAGTAAACTAAATTTACATCCTCATTCAGGCATGGATCGCAACCCATGGCCTCTGCCTGAATGACTAAAACGGAGATCCTGATCCTTGGCTCGGCCAACAACCTAAAAAAACTTGACTCCAACTATAGTGCATTCAACATTGACAGCAATATAAATCACAGTTGCCAAAGAAGTGAAGACTCTTGGCTTCTATCTGGATTCCACGCTATTCCTAAAAAACAGGTTAACTCCCTGGCCTCATCCGCCGCCTGCACTGCCAAACTTATTGGAGCATGCAGACCTTTCCTTTCACTAGTAAACTGCATTACCTTAGCCAATGCCCTTATCCTATCAAAACTGCACTACTGCAGTGCACTGTATGTAGTAGCCAACAAATACATCAACAAATTACAAACATTGCAAAATAATGCGCTCATAACGGCCCTTAACTTTCCTACTAGAGAGCACATATCTAATGCCAGGAGAAACTATCATTGGTTGAAAATCAGCGATAGGATCCTCTTTAAAACTGTTACATTAACCTTCAAATGCCTGAACAATGCTGCCCCCATACCTAAAGGAAAGAATAACTAGAAAGTTGTCTGCACAACCAACTAGGGCAGCCAATTCCTACTGCCTCCAAATACCTAGATTCTGACTAAAACAAAACTGGAGGCAACAGTTTCCCTGTAAAAGCAGCCCAGCAATTGAACGCATTACCAGTTGAGCCAAGAAGGGATCAGTCTTATGACAGTTTTAGACGCAACACCTGTACCTGGCTACTCAACGACCACTAGACCAATAACTTTAGCTGTCTGTTTCCGTGTCTTGCCTCTTACCTGTACCGTCAACATCTGTAACTGTGCCTGCAAGTATTCTCTGTACCTGTCTATACCTGTAACCAAGCTCCAAGTATTCTCGTCATATTGTGCGCCCAGCTACTTAAGGGTTTAGGGCGCCCCACAAATAAATAAACAAAGGAGATAGGGGTAAGTCTAGGAAATGAAATGTGTTACCCCAATAAACTATTGTTGCAATATGCTGGTCTGAATTACAACTATCTGCAATAGCTCTTCTGCAATAAGTTATGCAACCCGTTTTGTGCTTTGCCTACTGTATAATGATAGGTTGGCGCTGTACTAGAGTATGGTGTGGGAAGAAGGGGTACGGGTTGGAGGTGACGCATGCATAAAAGAGTAAACATGCATATACAGCATGTTGCTGCAAACTGAACAGAAAATGTTTTAATTAAATATTTATACCACAAAAATATTGATTGGTAGAGAAAGTAATTCAAGAGGCAACATTACAAAGCAAACTAAAATGATTCATTAGCACAAACAGCTGATTTGGTATAGATCAGGAGTAGGAGAGTAGGCTGTGTCGATGGACACTGGTGAGCACAAGCTGCAGCCCTGGTCAGTTTACATAGGGGTGTTGTATAGGGGCTTTTGGGAATGCCTGTGCCATTATCACAGGACTCTGTGGATAAATGTGGAAGCAGTATTTGAGTGATCATGATTTGCAAGTGTAGGGCACAATGGGGTATGCAGATGGTGAGGCTATGAAAAATGCTACAGTGGCCCCCACACCATAATTTTCCCCAAGACCTGCCCTCCTCCATCCACTCCTCACACTCGTGCCCCACCAAAGGTGCCCCATGAATCCTACCATTATTCTATGAAGGCTCAAATATTTCATCCAGTTCTAAGCACACTAATGATTCTCCGAGTACCGCTGCCCCCCCACGCTCCAAGAGTAAACCCAATTAACTGAGGAGCACAACTCCAGATGATCAAGTGACACCATCCTCTTGCAACACTGACGGTGTGGGATATCTGCCAGAGACAAAGATAGAAGACAGACTTTTATAATTTTGCAGAGCCACAAACCTGCAGAGACAGATGCATGTGATTGGCAGATGGCCTGACCAAAGTGAAAGCCCCAAACAAACCAATATTATAGCAATCCAATCAGAGCAATGGAAGGAGCAACAATCTTTTAGAAGCGCTTATGAAAGACTGGAGGAGGATGGTAGTGGGTGCGAGTTGCAGGAGCAAGAATGAGTAAAATGTTGGGAGAAGAGAGGAAGCCAGAGAAATCGTAGTAGAATGGGCCTTTATCTTTGAAGCTACAGTGAACAGATGGGCATAAATGAAGACATGAAAGGGGTGTTAAGGTGGCTAGAGTCAAGGACCAGAGTTACCTGGAACAAACTTAAGAACACTTCCTACCCTCTTGCATCCCATATTTCCTCACCCAAACATCTCCACTGCATTTTGTGGCAAACATTTGGCAAAAATGTGCTGTAAAAGATTCTGCCGTGAATTTCCTGCAGCAAAAAGACTGTATGCCACTCTACTGTGCATGCATTCTGCAGCTAATGTGCTCAAGAAAGAAATTCTGCTTGTTGTGGGCTTTTCTGAAGGCAGCGGCTGCAGCCTGCAACATTTAACCTCTTCCTGGTCCACTTATTGTGTGGAACTGGAATTATTCCCACACACTTGGGAACATAGAAGTAATGTAGCTATCATTGTGGGGTTTCAATTACTTTTCCATTTAACTTCACCCGACCCACCATCCTCGTAGTATTAGATTCGATCTCTACAATCAGCTAAATCCTAGTTAATCAGAAAAGGGGCTAAAGCATGCAGTGGGAAGAGGAATAGCATCAAGCATGCAGGATACTCGGTTGCCCACGGCCATAATTTAACATCAGTTTCCAGTGAGCATCACCAGGTGGCAAAGCTCTTATACATTGTGAATAGGATCTGTAATAAAGTCGAACAATGATGCCAAGGAGAATGGGTTTGTAATTTTAAAGTGTTTATTTTTAAATTAAGAAGTGAATGGTTGTGGTCAGTAAAAGGTCAACTAGAAACCATGGACATCTACAAATAAAGTATAACTGTTGCAAGTTTGAGGATTGGATAACAAAATGTGTTACAACAACTTGAACAGATGCTTTCAGTAAACCCTTCAGGGATGTCAGTCGTCGAAAGTTCATAGCCAACAGAAAAAAGTGCAACCAACTCAAGTCCTTTAGCCTCGTGCCCAACCCTAAACTTGGTCTAGAAAGCCTACCAGATGGTTCCTCTAGGAAGTACTCTTATTTCTGGCCTGTCCAAGGTCCTTCAGTATTTTCTATCCTAACCTCTTCAGTCTTTTCTGTTCCCCATATCTCTCCACTGTCACATTATGTACACCTTTGCGAAATCTTCAATATCCAGAAGTCTCCACAGTCATTTTCTCTTGAGCTCTCCAGTCTCTTGGTTTCTTCTCCGAAGTTATCATAGGCCAGGGGACTCCGACCTTGCCCTGCCTTTTGGTGCGGGATGGTGGATTCCTTTCCTTCCACCACATCCACGTGTGTTTCTTTTACAGCCAAAATGTATTCCTCTCAAACAGGGTCCTTGTCAGACAGCTGCTCTGACCCTCTTGCCAAGGGTTGCATCTTCTGATTTATTCTGCTCATGTTCCTCTTGAACGAACAGTTCTCAAGTCCACCTTCTTCCAGGACCAGTGCTGTGCTCTTACACCTACACACGTCCTAGTGACTATCTCTGCTTAGGGCAGGGAAGAACCTGTGGATAATGCTGGCAGGTAGGCTACCTTCCTCTAGGTAGCCATTTCCATGTTTCCCTATGGAGAAATGAGCAGCACACATTGGTAGAAGTGTACTGAAAAAAGTAGTGGAACTATGGCCTCGGCAGGGGAGAGGGTAGGCAGAAGCATAGTGCAACATGTGACAAGGTGTTGGACGTGTGGCATTGCATTTGTCTAAGAAACTAGTTACGGCTCCAATTACAACGTTACACTTGCACAGGGACATGAATGGAGAAATCCTCTATATAGAATGGTGAATATGGTCGTAAAAAATAGAGGAATGGGAAACAGAAAAAAATTAAAGTAGTGGAACACCGCTCCCAACTGTTCCTGCTCACTTCGATCACTGGCAGCACGCCTGCTTCCTCCAGCTTGTGCACCTGAATGGCCTTCTCTGGCTCCTTTTATACACCTGGGGTGCTGGGTGTATTTGCAAGCCAGCCAGGAAATGGTCCGTCTTTCGGGCAACCTCTTGGGTCTTCCGATTGCCCCCTTTTCTACTTGTTATCCAATTGGCACATACCTTCACCAGTTTTGTCAGGTTGCAATTGCAGGTTGATATGATGTCAGCAAAGGAGTTAATTGAGCTAACAGGGGGGACAGGATTGCAAACGCTGTGTTTGAGTGAGACAAACCAGATGGCCACGTGTTTTGTCCAGACAAGTGGCATAGGCTTGAGGCATTGGTCCCAGAAAGGCGGGTAATAGACGCTCACCAGGCGTCCCTCAGTTAGTTGCTCCATAGTAAATCTTGTGAATCTGCTCCGAATTTCTCCATGAAAATGTACTACAGTGATGAACAAGCGTTTGGGAGTTAGAAGTACAGTAGTCAGTGTGGTTAGTAACTTGTGCCAAGTACATAGCCCATTTTCCTCCACATTTTGTGTCAGTGCCCTGTGGGGAAAGGGCCGGATTGTGATGAAAGGAACAAAAAAAAAGGTGCTGGAGCGTGTGGCTCAGCACAGACCCTCCCTTGTGCATGCTCCCGGGCCCAAGCCAACAGCCCTTTAATATCGTAATTTATGGGCTCTTTTAAGGGAGAGTGGAGGGTAGGCAATAGTTTGTAAAGGGAACTGTAGACCAAGTACCACATTCACCATAGCACAAATTGTTGGGGACCCCTATCTCACATGAACTTCCTCACTCTGTTTCCCTGTGCCGAGATCCATGTGCCTGCTGATTGGCCGCCGACCCGTTATTGAGGGCCAATAGGAACCGGAAGGCGAGAGCCGGCCCTTCCCAAGAAGGCACAACCCACAAAGGCTCCCTGTCCCAGCCTTCCTCGCCGTTCGCCAGGACACTATGCCCATTTTACGCCCTGCTACCTCCTCTAACATCAGGATCATCGGGTACAGAGTTGACTCCAAACTGGACTGCCCATTACTCAGCAACCTGGTCCTGAAACTGTAAGGCTGTCAAGCGTTCCAAACTTTGCTTGCTTGTGTTACATTACTTGCATTGCGTCCACCCCGCCAATAGGAGCCATCGCCCGTGCGTTCCCCCTTACAATTGCTACATATCTCTGCTAGCTGCTTACCCCGCCCTCCTACTGCGGGTAACTGCCCTTCATCTCCTTGTCGCATACTGCCTGCTACTGCACTGCTGCTAATACGCACGGCCAAGCTACCTACTTGGCCTCATCCACTTGTGATCTGCCCCACTGTCTCCTTACGAACGTGCCTCCCTCCCTCACCCATTATGTTGAGTTTTGTATTTTTGCCCACGGATTAGCCACTGTAATGCATTGTTTTTCCCGCTCCATGTATGCTTTGTGATCCATGATCCGATTGTCACCCCCAAATTGTATTTTTAACCGACTTGCTCAGCCTACATAACTGTTTATGGCTCCTCCTTGCTAACATGCTGACCCTATGATCTGCCTATTGTACGATACTCGTAACTTACTGTCTTACTCCTGCATGTATGCCTTGAGTCTTGTGCCTAGTCCCCTTCTCCAACACTGCACCTAGGCTACCCTCTTGCTTTCTAAAAAGTATCCTTGGTCACAGATACTGCCCCATCATGCGCTCGTGATCCTTCTGATACACTGCATAACCCCCTAGCTATTTATCTACGCATTACCACATAGACTCGACCGTGCAAGCCTATCTACTTGCTACTATGCTTGACCAGAGTTCCTCATTTGCCTACCTTCAACTTGCCCCATGTCTCATAGTTAAACTAACAGCACTGCTAGGACCCCTATTACTCTATTATAATACCCCCAACCCAGCCTTACCGCTGACCTGAACACAAGTCTTCCCATCTTCCACCTGTGCTTCACAACTTGCATCCAATATGCACACCACCTCTCATGTGCAACGCCTTCGCGTTACTCTGGCCAGCACACAGCAGCAATACCTCACTCTGTCAACTACGGTCGAACCACTTGCTAACCCTTATCTCAACTCTCCGTCTCTTTGGCTCCAACACTTCGCCATGAAGCCCACGCCTAACCAACCTTGCACTGTGTCCTTGAGAAATGTTAGACTAGGTTCTAGACTCCCCCACATCTCCCATCACCCCTCTAACTTCAACCGGCCTACCAAACTATCTCGCACCAAGCTCACAGCTTCTGCCCAACACCACGTTCCCACACCCTTATTGGACATACCCATATTGGACATCACTCCTGATTAGAGCACACAACCCACAACCTGTTTTAAGGCTGCATTGACCAACACTACGTCACTCACCGCCCACGACATGGCTGATCTCATCACTACTCACGACCTGGACTTTATAGCCATTACTGAAACCTGGCTGCACACTGCCTCAGGACCTCTTCTATCCCTAGCTATCCCTGAAGGCTACACCATTATCAGAAGCGACAGCAACACTGATCAAACCAAAGGAGGCGGTGTAACAAAACCTAGATCAATCTCTGACTCTCTGCTTCCTGCCAATTCACCTCAGCAGCATTACTCACAGCTAAGCTAGCCATTACCCCCAACCAGACCATTACACTCCACATCATATACAGGTCCCCTGGTCCACTATCTACCTTTGCCGAGGACCTCTCCCATGCCCTCGCTGACAACACCAAGACCAAGTCTCAAATCATTGTATTAGGTGATTTCAATCTAGGCTACCAAGCCCTAATGATGGCTCTGCCCACGAAGTCAATAGCCTACTACTTAACCTAGGCTTCACACAACGGGTCACTACGCCAACTCACTCCAAGGGTAGGACTCTCGATTGGATAGCTGACTTAAATTGTGACTCTAATGTCAATTCCAATCAACCATGTGCTTGGACCGACCATCACCTTCTCACCTTCAGCATCCCCATGAAAATCATCCACACCATCCCTAATATTGCACCCGCCACATCCACAAGAAACAAGTTCAACATAACCTGCGCCAAACTAATCCCACTCATCCTCCCCGCCCTCAATGATGTCTCCTTCTCATGCTCTGATCCTACTGTCTTGGTAGACACAATCAGACCATGCAAAAAGCTAAAAGCGCTTGATCTTATCGCGCCCTCCAAACTACATAAACCTAAACCTCGGGCCCACCTCAACTCTTGGTTCATGCCACAGTTGAGAACCCTACGAAAGGAAAAAAGGACTCTTGAAACTCGGAGAAGCCACCCAAAGGAAATCAAAGCTAGCATTGCCTTAGCTAGTCTAAATTACAAAGAAGCCATATTCTCTGCTAAAAAAAGAGACTTCCAATAAACGCATTGAACTAGCCCAATCCAACACCAAGAAGTTAATTAAAATCTTAAAGGAACTTGAATCCCCTGCCACCCCTCCATACACCTGCTCCAAAGACAGCACCTAGTGTGCTAACATTCAAAAGGCCCTCTTAGGAAAAATCACCTCCCTCCAAACTAAAATTAACGAGAAAAAAAACAGCCTGCACTCCTATCACAGATCGCCCCTCAGGCTAATATCAAACCCAACACTGAATCCCTGCAACCATTTTGCTTCTCACCTCTCTCCATCATTGAAGTTGAACACATTATCAACAGCCTTAAACCTTCCAATTGTCAGGGGGACCCAGGCCTTGCCACCATGATCAATGAGGCCTCACATAACTTTGCGCCCTTCATCACCACACTCAAACTCCTCTTTCAGCTCGGGAATTGTCCGGGACAACCTTAAGGATGCCTGGGTTATTCCACTCCTGAAAAAAACCGACCTTGGACGCTAACATACCCACTAACTACAGACCGATCACCACAGTCCCTTTTCTTCTAAAAATTCTTGATCGAGCTGCATACCTTCAGATCCAAGAGTATTTGGAAACCAATAACCTCCTGGGATTGAGGCAATCTGGCTCCTGCCCGCGCTATGGTACAGAAACTGTGCTTTTAGACCTAAAAACTCAGATTGAAGACATAAAAGATAAGGGAAAACTGGCCCTCTTACTCCGCTTAGATCTCTCCACGGCCTTTGATTTAGTTAATCAAAATCCTATGCCACCACATTAAAACTGCCGCCCACGTCTTGGACAAAGCTACAGCCTGGATCACCTCCTTCTTGGATAGATCCACGAGGGTCTTCTCCCCCACTTCCACCGCTGATCCCTCTACAGTCACTTGTGGAGTCCCTCAAGGATCATGTGTACCCCTGACACTCTAAAATGTATTGACAAAACCGCTATTTGACATTTTGGATCTACTGGGTGTCACGTATACCAACTATGCAGACAAAACCCAGATACTTATCCCCATCACAGGAGACCACAAAACTGACTATCCATCAACGCCATTTATCAAGTCATCCAGGCCTGGATGTCGCAGCACGAATTGTGCTTAAATGACGAGAAGACAGAGCTCCTCATCCTTGGCTCCCACCAAAAACTCAGCAAGCTTGACCCATCATTCAAATCCTTCATCATTGATGGCAACACCATCAAAGTGGCAAAAGATACTAAAACGCTAGGTATCTACATGGATTCCACTCTCTCACTATCCAGGCAAATCAACGCAGTATCATCAGCTGCATCCTACAACTGCAAGCTCATCACAGCATGCCGCCATTTCCTTTCACCAGCCATTTGTACCACACTAGCTAGGACCATGGTCCTCTCCAAAATTGATTACAATGCCCTCTATCTGGGCACCAACCAATTCAGTATCAATAAACTACAAATCATCCAAAACAATGCAAATAGAGTGGCTCTCAACATTCCTAGGACCCTCCACATTTCTGACTCTAGACGGAGCCTCCATTGGCTCCCAGTCTCCCTAAGAGTCTCCCTTAAAGCTCTTGCACACAAAAGTATCGCCAACCAAGCCCCTAGCTACCTAGCCAGCAGATTCACACTACACACCGCTGCAAGACCACTGAGAAGTGCCCAAACCAATTGCCTAGACATCCCGCGCTTCAAACTCCAAAGATCTGGTGGACGTAGTTTCACGGTCCTAGCAGCTAAGCTGTGGAACCCGTTACCTAGTCCTCTCAGAGCTGAATCCTCCTTCCCAGCCTTCAAGCGCAAAGCCAAAGCCTGGCTGTCGGCCCAGGACTCTCCACGACTCCATCCTGGAGTCATTTGCTATAGCATTAACGGCCTAGTGTTATAACCTGCTATTGTACATTTGTATAGTCCTGTATATCTTTGAATATACAAGTTAAGAATTTTGAATTGAATATACAATTTAAATGCCTCGGACTTAACATGCCTGTAACTAAGTGATGCGCCCGGTTGCCCTTGGGCCTGGTGCGCTATACAAATAAAATACTAAATAAAGTTACATGAGATGGATAACTTGCATTAGACATTTGGCTAAACATGGTTCACCGAACTGCTTGGGCAAACTGCACATCAGCCCTGGAGCCGGTGTGTATAGAGCAAAACTTGCTAAAAATGTGAGATAGCCGTTTTGGAAATGTACTCCAAAAAGTAACAGATGTCTTTCTTCAAGGCCAATCAGACTTATTGCTCTGATCAAGTGTGCATGCACGATTTTCAGAGCTGCCATGCGTCTCAGAATACGATTGTAAAATGCAAAGCTATATACACCTGCTCAGTATCATGTCTATTCATTCCTGCCTCCTGTGTGACCTTTGGCTCGTCTTCCCTGCTGTCCAACACGGTTCTCTCATATTGATTTCTTAATATTCAAATGGTGCTTAATATGTATTAGTGGGAGGTCTTGTGTATTTCATTAATTTTTATTTTTTTTAGTACCAAGAGTTGCTCGACCATAGTTAACGAATAAATGAGCAACAATGTTGATGTTTTTAATGTATTCAAGTACCCCTTCAATGCCCCGATGGATGCCTGTTGTATTACAGGTGTGAAGGGAGCTGTTGGGGGTGTGTCCTGACCCCCAGCGATCCCGTAAGCCCCCCAGCACACAAGGACTCACTCGACACACGTCCTTCTGGCTCGGGCTTCCCGGTCGCACTGTCGCGGCTGGGAACGCCCCGTTTATTTATGCTGCACGCGGCGGTGTGCAAAGTCACGCCGCCACGTGCGCGCGCGCGCCCCGTCATTGGGCAGCGCCACACTCCTTTTTCGGGAGGACAACAACAAACATCTAAATACTACACACTGCAAACCAACTATCACTAGAATGATAACCACATCGAAGACCCAGTTCCAAAACACCCCTATTGACATCCACCCGGGTCCCTTTATTTAAAGTTATCACCATCAGGATGCTCAGACAAATGTCCCAATACGTAGTCGCTGAGGTAAGCGGGTTTCCCCTCGCCAAGCCCTCTGGGGGTACCTCCCGCTCACCTCCGGCACGGGTGATCTGTCCATAGGCGTCGTCCGGGCCGGGGACTCAGGCAGGCAGGGTGTCCCTCCTTGGTCCTCAGGAACCACCCTTAAGTCCGGATCAGGGGGCGGGTCAGGTCTAGGATCCCCTAGCTTCTTGAAGAAGCTCACATTGCGGGTTACCGCAGACCTTCCGTCCGAGGAAGTCAGCATGGATCCCTTGACTGCAACGACGTCCAGCGGCTCAGGCTCATACGGATGGGAGACCTTTCCATGGGGGTCTCCATTTCGAATGAGGACCTCATCGCCCGGCTCCAGCCGCTGCGGGCAAAGTCCTTGCCGGATGTTTTCCTGCTCTATCCACTCACCGCTCTGCCTCGACCTGTTGGTTGTCGATTACCCCCGGTTCTTTCTCCCCCACCTCCGGTAACAGCCCCTGAGGGCACCGTTTGAATAACGCCTCTGCAGGGGCCACTCCGGTGGAGGCATGCAGGGTGGTGCGGTACACCCTCAGGAATTGATAGAGCTCTTTGGAGGGATTGCCCCTGGGAGATTCTAAAGGTCTTGTTCATAGTCCTCATCAGCCGTTCAGCTTCGCCGTTTGCCCTTGGCCAGACGGGTGTGATCTTCCTGTGTAGCACCCCGCAGCTCTCCATTAGCTTTGAGAATTGCTCGCTCTGGAACGGTGCCCTGTTGTCCGAGCACACTGTGTGAGGGAAACCATGGGCCGCAATCACCTTTTCCACGGCCACCACCACATGCTCAAATGCCACCAACTCCAGGAATTCCACTTCCAGGTATCTTGAGTAGTCGACCAGCACCAGGAAGTGGGTGCCCATTGTGGTGGAGCCAAAGTCCGCATGAACAACTTCCCAGGGTCGCATCTCCCGAGGCATCGCCTCTATGGCAGGCTCACGCTGCAGGGGAGATGCCGCCTGACACCAAACGCAGGCCGCCACAAAGTCGTCCACTTTGCGTTCCAGTTCCGGGAACCACACTTTCAGTCTTAGGCAGCCTTTAGTCTTGGCGGCGCCCTGGTGTCCATGGTGGGCAAGGGTGATCACCTCCCTCACCTTGGATTGGGGCACGACAATGCAATATCCCCTGAGCAGAAGACCGGATGCTGAAAAAGAGCTCCTCCCGGACCTTCCACAGCTGCTCCAGTACGATTCTGGCCTCCTGAGTGCGCCCCGCCAGGGCCTCCAGCACTGACTTCCAGGAGCCATGCTGCATGGAGTGCCTCAGGAGTTGGAAACACATCTTCCGCTGCAGCGGCCTCAAGCTCCTCCAGGGGCATTGCATTTGGCGTGGCCGCCTCCACCACCACACGTACATGTTCATAGTCTTCTTCTGCACATGTGTCATGGTCTTCCTTCCCGGGCGTCTTGAGAGATAGTCCGCTGCATTGTTCACCCCCAGCCGATACACCAAGGTGACTATTCCAGGAGAGCGAGCGTCCACCGCTCAATCCTTGCCGGCGGCATGGATGACGACCCGGCCAAGATAGGAAGCAATGGGCTTGTGGTCCGTCACCACCATCACCGGGCATCCGAGGACGTAGAGCCGGAAGTGCCTGCAGCCCCAGAGCACCGCCAGCGCCTCCCGCTCAATCTGGGAATATCGTTGCTCCGCATCCGACAGCGCTTTGCTGGCGTAAGCCACTGGGCGGACACCCCCATCACGGTCAATCTGTGTCAACACGGCGCCCAAGCCGAACAGGCTGGCATCGACCATGATCTCCGACGGCAACGCTGGATCGAAGGCAGCCATGGTATCCTCTGCTGCCAGGGCACCCCTGATTTCATCGAATGCCGCCTGTTCAAGCGAACCCCAGTTCCAGGTGGTATCTTTCCTTGTCAGTGCTCTGAGCGGTTCCGACCTGGAGGCAAGATTCTGGATGAACCGTCCACAGTATGTAACCATACCAAGGACGCTCCGCACGTCGGACACGGATTCGGGAGGCTGCGCCTTTTTAATGTCCTGGACCTTCTTGGGATCCGGTGATACACCCCCTTCTTTAAATACAAAGCCAAAGAACTCTATCGATGGTCTCAGAAACTTGCATTTCTCCTTGTGGAGGGGTTGGCCCAGGGACTGCAACCTCTCCAACCATTTCGCCAGCCGCCTCAGATTGTTCCACCTCCGTCCTTGCAAACACCAGGATATCATCACTGATATTCAAGAGACCCTCCAGATCTGCTAGGGTGCCTCGGATGATATTTTGGAACACCTCCGCCACCGAAGACACACCAAAGCTCAGTCTTTTGTAGCGGTATAGCCCTCGGTGTGTAGTAAAGGTGGTCATGTACCTCGAATCGGGGTGGAGAACAACCTGGTGGTAGCCTGCTCGGAGGTCCAGCTTTGAAAAGAAGCGAGCGCCTTGTACCTCGGCAATGATGTCATCAATCGTCGGGGTGAGGTGCCTCTCTCTTGATAGCTTTATTCGGCAGCCTCATGTCGACACAGATTCTGACGGCATCTGGTTGTTTGGGTTTCCGGGCCACTACAATTGGGGACACCCAGGGAGTCGGACCCACCACCTTCTCAATTATGCCAAGATTGACCAAGTTATTGAGCTCCTTGTCGACATGTTCACGAAGGTGAAAGGGTATCCTGCAATGTTTCATGGCGATGGGCTGCACAGATTCATCAATATAGGGCCTCACTGGGTCACCAGCCATCTGTCCGATCCCATTGAACAGTGCAGCATACTTCTCAAGCAAGTCATTGATGTCCTCCAAATAGACTGAGTATGCAAAGCTGACGATGCCTAGGGCCTCCGCACAGCTCAACAAGGTATTGGTGCTCACCGGTGTTGCGTAGAAGCGTGCAGTGATCTGCGAGCCGTCATGCTCCACCTTCGCCACAAAAGCACCATCCAGTGGGATAGGGTCCAGACCATCGAAGGCGAAGATGCGGGCTTTCGGTGCTCGCAACTTAGGAGGCATGTCCATAGCGTCATAGTGTCCCCGGGCCATCACATTGACGGACGCCCCCGTGTCCACCAGGACCGGGACTGGAGACTGACTTCCACCACGCACCTTGGCTGCCTCCTGTTCTTCCCTTTCAGGATCCCCACGCTGGAGACGAAGAAAATGTTCTCTTCCTCCTCTTCGTCTGCCTCTTCCACTTGGGCGTCCTCTTCACTCTGGTCCAACTGAGTGACGTTGGGCGGTCTGACCTGGCGAAGGAGACTGGACCGGGCCGGGCCTCGCGGCACCATCACAGGTATGGCCACCTTGTACACCCTCGAGAAGTGATCTGGCAGCCCACACCTCCCGCATGTCCTTCCTGTCGTGGAGCATTCCGTTGGGTGGGGCAGGTCGTACCCACACTTTTGGCAGGACTCCCCTGCTCTCCCGGCTCTGTCCCGGGGTACGCCGCTAGGTCTTCTGGTGCCTCTGCCACCGTGCCACATCGCACACACCTCCTCGGTCTTGATGGAGCGTGACCAAGTCTCCATTCTAGCTGCCCTCACCTCAGACACTTCATGGCATCTCCCCAGTTCTTGGATGCGTGGCAGCGTGAATCCGGGCTCCCTGAACACTTGACGCCTGAGCTTGCCCGAGGAGCATGCCTGGATGAGCATGGTCCGAATCATGTCCTCCGCATCGCCCCAGGCACAAGCGAGCGACAGGCGCCTCATGTGCCCATAGAACGTGTCCAAAGTCTCGTCCTCTTTCGGTTTGGCGGACAACATCACAAAGCGTTCATAGTCCGCGTTGGCAAGAGGCAGAAAATGGGCTTGAAGCATGGTTTTCGCCTGACCGTAGGATCCATCCCCTGGTGGAAGTGATTCAAAAATCTCCTGGACAGAGGGACCTGCCGAGTACAACATGGTTGCCAGCCTGCTCTCATCAACCACTTGAGCGGCCCGAAAGTACATGTCCAGGTGGTCAACCCACCTCTTCCATCTGGGCCCCAAGCTAGAAGGCGGGCCCGAAACATCAAACTCCGGGATGGGCTGCAAGGCCAAGTGTGCACGTGCCTGGGCCGTGGCAGGAAGGATTGGCTGGACAACAGGTGCTACCACTGACTGCACTGGAGGCAGTGGGCCTGGAGGCCCTGCTTGAGCAAGTGGAGGCTGCTGCACCGCTACTGGTTGTGCACCGTCCTGATCTTCAGAATTACTCATGAGTTGGAGAGCACAGGCACCCCCAGCATGGAAAATGGAGGCCGCAACTCAAACTCTGATCCACCTCCAGGCACAGGAAATTTCACCCTAGGAGCGAAGATGGCAAGAACACACCATCCCCTCCACGGGTAATCCTTAACAGCCCAGTCCCAGCCACCAGGCCTGATTCCAGGAAGCAGAATGAAGAACCACTGCAACACACCTCCGTGATGATGAAGATGATGAAAAAGCAGTAGGGGCACCAGTCTGATGAAGAGGATGAAGAAAGCCCCAGCCTTCAGCTGTTCCAAAAATTGAGTCAAGGAAGAATTATGGGCTATGCAGGCCCAGCCATTGTAGCATAGGCACGCAGATTAAACTGTCTGCTAGCAGTGTGTCCAAAAATTAGGCCTGGATGCCACTCACAGCTCAAACCGGAGCTCTGTGAAGTCCACGGCCTGATTATTAAAAATGGCCGCCAGCCGCGTGGGTGAAGCACAGCCTACGGCATGAAAGGAAATGTGAGCAAGATTCAGTTTCAGGAAGAAAAATTGCAGATTCTCACCGCCGGGCCCAGGCATCCCCCTAAGCCCCCCCCAAGTCACAAGGACTCACTCGACACACGTCTTTCTGGCTCAGGCTTCCCGGTCGCGGCCGGGAACGCCCCGTTTATGCTGCACGCGGCAGCGTGCAACGCCACAGGAGCCATGAGCATCAGACTGAGTTATACCATTGCGAGTTTTTTTCTCCTTCTATGGAGATTAAAGCCGCTTTTGGAAGAGTTTGTAAAGTGGCTTCAAAGCAGAGCATTTGGATCTGAAATGTGCACAAAGTGGTATCACACATTTCAAATTTACTGGGGTGACAAATCCGAAAGTTTTTAGAACAAGAGCTGAAAGCACAACATTAATGTTCCAGATAGCATGGTGCTTTCTGATCTCGGGATAAAACTTCTTTAGACAACGAAAGTGTTCTTGGATGTTGCTCAGTTAAAAGTGCTCCGACTGGTTATATGGTCGGTGTGATGCTGCGTGGTATGACTTGCAAGATTCCCACTTGATTCTAGACGTGGCTTTTCATGGAAGACTTTCTGGCTGCAGTGGTTAGCTTGACACTAGCTTGGTGGACCAAACTTCCCAAAAGTCAGGTTCTCAGTCTCAGAAACGAGGTTTCTCCACCTCAGTGGAAGAGAGATGTACCTGGTTGCCCATGAGGGCTTACGCGTCTTATTTTTATTGCTAATTCCAACTGGATCCATTGTGTGTGCAGGCTACTGAAAATGGCCCAGCCGGACACAGATCTATAGTTCTTTACTCATTGTGCATGCTGGAATGAGGCCATAGTTCAAGCAAGTAGCGCCAAAGTCCATAGGAGTGTGGGTAGCCCAATAAGAGTCTGATATAACAAAAAGGAATCCAAGGACCATAATTAAATTATGTAATTGGGGTAAGAGCGAGGCAGATTTATAATTTTTTAGGACAGGAAAAGTCCACCTGTGAAAGAAATTCTCCACCCCTAATCCTTTGTTCAAACCTTCATTCATTTATTTTAGCACAACAACCTGCTCGCACACCAGTTAAGACGTGGATTTGTTCAGTGATTGATGGGAGCAGTTAAGAGTCAGCCTTCAGTTCGGAGAAGATCTTTCTAGAAAAAGCAATGCTTGAGGCTCAAAGGGGCAATACATTAACGAGCCATCAGGTCCATGCACCAGAACAGGTGCCAAAGCACACGGATGGAATTATGTGGCAGTAAAGAATGCATTTGAGTGGCTGCATGACTTACGGATTCAAACGAGAGGTGGTAACAAATACACCACACCATCCTGCCAAGAGATAAGGAATGTGTTCCCCTAGCAAATGTGCATGTTCTCCCCACCAAGATGCAAAGAAGTGGCCTTCTTGTTGAGTTTATGTGCAAATTCATTCAGAAATGGCGTGCCCCATTGCTTGAAGAACCTGTTGGCAAACATTAAAAGCTTACACTTACATGGGGTTTGAATACATCTGCCTTTAGATTGAGATAGCCTGCAATGTGCATTGCTATTGGAAAACATCGTTCTCTATAGAGCCGGGCACATTTTGAGAGAGTTGCACAAATGGCAGGATTGTGTTACCCTTTGACTGCTGAGATAAATAATTTCAGTGGAACTGTCGGTAGATCAAAGTCCTTGAGCTCTCAATAGACGACAGAAAAGTTGAGGACCAGAGCCATTGCTTTGAGCTCAAAAACACAGATCTGGAAATGTGGATCCTGAGGGTCCCAAAAACAAAGATGCATAGGACGAAGAGCCTCAAGAATAAGACTGCTAACTGGGTAAAGGCACCCTTGGGGCCGGAAAAGGCACCTTCTTCAGTAAGCGGACAAAAGAGGTGTCTGTAGGATCCCTAGAGCTGCTAACCCATTCCCAACCTTGTCACTCAAGTCACCCATACCCCGTGAGACACCATGGCACTGGAACTAGGGTTGCTGGAGCAACCCCATACATTTTGGAAGCCATTGACTAATAGTTTTTATGAGAACTATTGGTCGTTTTACAACACTGCAGACAGGTGAATGGCTTTCTAACTGGAGCAGTTCATAAGGCTCACGGTCTCTGTAGTTCGAGAAGTTTTCGGTTATGAAGGAGCACAGCTTTGTGTGCTTGCTGTGATTGGATGTTCTTTTGATTTTTCCTCTTTTCATTTGATATAAACATCTACGCATCCTATTTACATGGGTTTGCAATGCACTTGTGTAAACACTTCTGCCAAAGCATTCATGTGTCCGACGTGAAGCACCGTATTTGAAGGCTTAGGTTTTTGATTCATGGGAGCTTCTTTATGACCCCCTCACTAAGCAGTCTATAGTTTCTTTGTAAGTAAAGCTTGATTGCATTTAATAGAACAATGTATTGTGTATAGTTGTGAACCCAGGGGGGTGAGGGGAGTACTTAAATCAGTAACACCTCATGCATTGATGGAATGCAGAATAACTCTTTACACCAAATTAGAATGGCTCAGGAAGTTGGCAAAAAGTCTCATCCCACTGTTTTAATATCAATTATCTAAAACAGGGAGTTACAATGGACATCGACTGACGTTCGCTCGTGTTCTCTCCTAAATATTTCATAAAAACACTCATAGTAAAAACTAGTCATACATGACATACTACGTGGCAAATAAGGGACCATCTAAGTATACTTTCTTTATAGGGATGGGTTGTGATTGGGTCTCTACCATCAGGTGGACAACTTCTGCCCACCTCTAGTGCAAATCATCTTCAGTTATTAGATATACGGTATATCATTGGCTCTCAAAATCTATGGTCCTTCGGTATATGCCCCTCTATAATTGGTCGGCAAGCTTGTACCCTTCTGGAACATTTGGCTCACTAGCAGCACGTAAACTGCAAGGTGTCAATGGATGGACTTTGACTACGTCTCCCCACCTAATTAGCCCAACATCTCTCATGCCATTCAGATGGTCTTTGAACTTGGCCTTGCAAAGTATCCTTGCTCCTGGGAATAAAAGGGAGTACAGGGACACGCTACCTCAAGTGTGGAGCGGTATGCCCACTTATTTCTATCCATAGTCTATGTGACGGGCGACCCTATTTGGGCAGGTTTTGCAGCATTTAATTGTGTTTAACAAACTTGGCGCTCATAATGTTCTTTCTGCAGCACAGTTGGAGAAATATATCCGCCAAGTGAGGACAAAAAAGAAACCGCATTAGACTGAGTTTTTCTGAAAGACCTGCAGGGATACCCGGTTAATGGTATAACGGCTCTGCTGATGTGTGCCAGCGCTGCACTACTTGGAAATATAGCAGCCCTGATGGAAATTTACATTGCAAACAATGGCAGCCATCTTTACAAATTTTGGTATTGTTTCAATACAACATTTCCTTGATCGGAAATATTGGTACTTCCCCTATTGAAAATGGATTACAAACTTTCCTAGAAATGTGGATATTATGCCACGAAAGAAACCAGAGCTGTGCTGGAAGGTGCTGGCACAATTTGAGCAAATGAATAGCAGCTGTTCCTTTGCTGAGATTTAATGTTTCTATTCCATTGAAAGTATTGTACACCTGCATACTGCTGGGATGTCTTGATAGGTACTTCCACAACCAAACTATTAATGCTTATCGGTGGACTGATCACAAAAGTATTCAATTCACTATACCCATATCGTCAAATCACTAAAGCTCTCACCCATGCACCCCCAGCACAAGTGAGAAGTACAACAAAAAAAAAAATTCAACAATGACAACCTTCGCCCATACCTGAATGTCCCTCAACTAGCTTCCCCCCTTCTCCAATGACCATAACACTCTAGCATACATAAATAAAGGACACCCTCACTAAAGCCATCAACTCCATAGCACCACTCGAATGCAAGAAAGAAAAAAGTCACTGCACTCCAACGCCTCGTTCACTGAAGAAATGCAGGCCCTACGCTCTAGCAAACGGAAGGACCTCAACAACTGGCAGGCTAACCCCAACGACGTACTAAGAATTGCTTCAACCAGATCTCCTACCAATATAAAGACGCCATCACCAAAGCCAAATCAGATTCCTTCAATGTCCGCATCACGAATGCCAACTCCCAATCCAAGGAAATCATTAACAAACTCATCTCTCCTCCTACTAGCCCAGGTCAGATCAAAAATGAAGCCTGGTGTGCACGTATACAAACTGCCATGCTAAACAAAATTAATCTCACCAACATAGGCCTGCTCAAACTGCCCCCACTCCAACTAACCCCCTCAACCACTCTTTGTTTTTCAGAGATTTCACTGAACTATAAGTCTTCCTCCTCAAACCATCCATGTGCAAAGGTGACATCTGTCCGCCTAAGATAATCAAGGACTGTGCCAACTCCCTCGCCCGCTACCGACAACCTTCATTAATGCCTCCTTCAAAACAGGAATTATCCTGGTCTCAAAGCAGCCTGGGTACGCCCGCTCTTTAAAAGAAACACCTTAGACCCTTCACAGCCCAATAACTACCGCCCCATAACTACTGTGCCTTTCCTTCTCAAGATTTTGGATGAAGCTGCCCACAGCCAGATCCAACACTTCCTTGAAACCAACGCTATTCTTGGGAAAACACAATCTGGCTTCTGCAAAGGGCACAGCACTGAAACAGCCCTGGTAGACCTAAAAAAACGAATCAAATCATGGATAAAGGCAAGCCAGCTCTTCTGTTACTCTTAGATCTCTCGGCCGCCTTCGATCTTGTTGATCACAAGACGCTCACTTCACACCTCACCCACTCAGATAACTTCTCCAAAGAAGCAGCCTCATGGGTTACTTCCTTCTTGGAAGGTAGGGCAATGAAGGTATTCTCCAATACAGCTAATGCAGCCCCTACCACCATCCACTGTGGAGTCCCACAGGGCTCATGCACAGCCCCCACACTGTACAACTTGTTCACAAAGCCCCTTTTCGACGAGCTGGACGCACTTGGTATAGTGTATACCAACTACGCTGATGACACTCAAGTACTCCTACCTCTCTCCGGCTCCTATTACCAAGATGCTGAAGCACTTCACCTTATCTATACCACAATCCAAGCCTGGATGGTGGCCAATGGCCTCTGCCTCAATGGGGACAAGACCTAAATCATTATTCTCGGTCAAAAAGCCACACTTGCCAAACCCGACAACCTTTACTCCAATTTTAACCAGAGACAACACTATCATCCCAGTCTCCTCATCTGTCGAGACCCTAGGGGTGTACTTCGATTCTACCCTATCCATGACAAGGTAGGTTAGCGCCATTGCATCTGCCCACACCACCAAGCTCATCAATGCGATTACACCTTACCTATCTGAGCCTGTCCATCAATAGCCAGAGCAACTATTGGTATTAAATTAGACTATTGCAACATCCTAGCAGGAACCTCTGCAAAAAATCTAAATAGACTCCAAATCGCACAGAACAACGCCTTACAAGCAGCATTAACCATTCCCAAAAGGAATTATATTTCTCATACCAGGCAGGCAGCACACTAGCTCCCTGTTAAAGAGCGCATCACATTAAAAATCCTCACTCACACACAAATGCCTCACCCTCGCAGCTCCCTCATACCCATCAGAGACCATTGCTAAATTCACATCTACATGACCCACGAGAACACGCTACTCCAACCAACTTCACACACCCCACATTAACAGGGCCAAAGCAGGTGGGATCGGCTTCCCCTACATAGCCGCGAAAATCTGAACGCACTCCCTATACATATCAGAGCAGAGAACTCTCTCCTTGCCTTCTGAAAAAAACTGAAAACCTCCCTCTTCAACTAATCTTTGAATGCACTGTATATTCTACTGCCTGTACCTAAAATGCAAATTTCCTACCCCTGTAACTAAATCTTTCTGTAACAAGCACCTCAATGCCCCTGGGCTGTCTGCGCGCACTACAAATGTGAATAAATAAATAATGGTGTCTAAGAGGCCGGTAATGGAGCATTTAGGCTTGGGCAGGCAGGGGAGAGAGGCTAGCTAAACGCAGGGGGGCAAGGCGTGGAGGCTGCGTGGAAGAAGGGGGGGGGGGAGAGACAGAAGCCAATGA
Organism: Ambystoma mexicanum; assembly: GCF_040938575.1. NCBI lineage: Eukaryota > Metazoa > Chordata > Amphibia > Caudata > Ambystomatidae > Ambystoma > Ambystoma mexicanum. Next base: position 412,913,086 of record NC_090939.1, read on the forward strand.
AGCTGCTCAGAACATGGGCATTTACAGAATGTAATGCCCCTAAGTCCATCTTGAACTACAGAGTGCCAATACCTGATACAGAAATAATATAAACGTTGCAAATTTTATATCCACTCGACCTGCTCTCTAGCCTCAGATCAACCTACAACATCGTGCTAGTTTACCTTATCAAGGGCAGAGTGATGAAATTAGTAAGTTGTATTAGAAGTGGCACTTTGTCTTTTTGTATTATAAAGCGCACACAAGTGAGTGAATTTGATCTTTGTCACAAACATAAAAAGGTACATAAATATGAATGGAGTCATATGTAGAGATCGGTGCAAGTCTGTAGCATAGCTGGCAGATCGAATGGTATCAAGAGCAGACCGCTGCCAAGTGCAGCAATAAAGAGTTAGTACAAAAATAAATAAATACATCAGGCCTCTTAGTGGGTTAGGTTATTAGCAGTAATAGATATTTGTGACTTTGGATATTACCACAGGTACATCAAGAGTGACTGTATACTTTAAAGCAAAGGTCTTCGTGATTCTAGTTATTGGGAGCAGTGGTCGGAGTGTGAGTGAGCTAGGTACCAAGAAGGCCAAATGTACTTTACAATAGTAAAAATAGCAACAGCGCATCATATGTTCAAAGTGCATATTGTGCTAGAGAATGACAGGAACTGAACCGGCATAGAAAAAAAAATAATAAGCAGCTTTTGAAATACTGTCTTTGAACATCCTAACAAATAGATCAGTCTGTTTTATTTTGGATATCTTCTGGTAATACAGGCGCACGAGTGCCATTTTATTTGCAATTCTGTATAAACACTTTGTTTTATCAGAACTAAGATGATTGTCATACTCCACTGCTCAGTATAATTTTTCGGATATGCAGAGATTCCATCAAACACAATTTGCATAATTTGTAATTTAAAGGTTATCCTGAGCAGTGCCAGTGGTTAAGAGTAATTCAAAACATTCCAACAATCACGCTTTTGGTTATACTTTGCTTTACCAGCACCATATCCCTTACGGTATTCTTATAACAGAATTAATTAGCACCAGGCCCTTTATGTGACATGGCACATTACTTGTGATGGACATTACTTTCTTTTTAGTGAACGCTTTATATGCAAAAATAACTACTTATATAGCAACTTGTTAATGTAGTGTATCCAAAATTGACGCTTGTTTACGGTTAATCTGATCGGAATTGTAACTTGTTTTCAAACTGCCGATGGCCAATACACAATAGCACAGTGAACTTAAAGATGCGTCTCTTAAAGAGATCATTGTAAGCAGTGAAACACGATTAAGGGCAGACTCTTTGCAGGAACCCCAGTTGGCACTGCAGTTGTTGAAAGTATTTTAATTGGGAATGTGTCTTCTATAGAGGACCATACGCTCTTCTGCCACACTTTTTTCGCATTTCCCCAAATATATAAAATCCCCTAATTTACCTAATTAACAATAAATGCGTTGAGGGGAATGAATAGGCGCTTTTGCTGAAATAGGTCACTCATTTGATACAATCATGGCTCCTGGTTTAGTAGCAACAACCTTTAACACACGCTCACTGATTTCATGGAGGTGGTAGCACTGGCCAGCAGCCCTACTCTGAAAATGGTTGCAGCAGCACTGCCAAGAAAGTAACAGCATTAGGCATTCAGACACCAAAGGTTATACCCCACAACTGCCATTCGTGAGTCCTGACCACAAACTAATAGACTATGCAAACGCGGGAATGTACACCACTGGTGTCTGTGGGTTGCACCGACTGTTGCTACAGAATAAAACATTGGGGGATGTGCAAACAAACACTGGCAGTAGAGTGAGGAAAGCTAGAGACCCACATACTGGCTCAGCACAAGCACAGGAGAATAAGGTTGCTGCAAATACAGACTCACAATTCCAAGATGGCGAGTCCCCTCCCCCATATAAAGTCTTAGAGCCATAACCCCATGTCAAATCATACAAACAGCAGAAGCCACACACGTAATGGGCACCAATGGCCACCATCCAATCACAGGTTGACATGGCACAAGGACCTCCATGTCCAAAATAAGTTTAAGCCTGTACATAAAATGAGGAAGGGGCAATTCCACAGTGATTAGTTGACGACAGGGAGGTCTGTGAAGTAAGCAAAGAGGCAAAAGGAAGGGGAAAGGGCTGAGGCGGTGCAGCATAAGGCCATGAAGGAGAAAGAACAGGGGTGGGACAGAGTTGGAGAAGGACAAGACCAGAAAGCAGGAGGAGGGCAGAGTAACCTAGAGTTGTGGAAGGGACATTGTTCCAAGAGGAGGTGGTTTGGGGAGGGCAATGGAGAAGAAGCAGATGAAGATTCAAGGAGATGGAGGATAGAGAAAGTGGACAGATGTCCAGAACAGACATCCAGCATTGGCCAGACCAAAAAAAAAACTCAAGGCTGGAAGGGGTACCTAGAGGCAGACAGCGAGACCAATGGGGGTGGCATGGCAAGAGCTAGAGAAGAGCCGTGGTAGACTGGTTCCAGAAACTCAAAAGCCTAACGAGCCATGAGAAAGACAATTAGGGTGGATTCCAGTGGGCCCACCAAGCAAAATAAGGTTAACTTGGTAGTGAGAAACCAAGGAAAAAACGAGACTTGCTATTTGTAAATCAAAGTTAATGAGGATCATTAGGGATCTGTGCCAAGGGTGTGGGGGACTCAATCTAAACTCGAGCCAGAAACGACTTGTGTGGCTCTGAGCCAGAAGAACCCGTTCTGAAGCAGATTTTCAGAGCTTGGTTTCAGTCAAAACCCGAAATGGGTCACTAAAAATCAGACAAGGAAACACTGAACCAGAGGCAGAAGGGCTCAATGAGAAACAGAGCTAGGTGGGTTTGCAGAGAACATTTTAAAGTATATTCTTGGCCTTTTGTATGTTATTCTCAAAGTAACATCTATAGGTATAATTAAAAATACTTCCCCAATTAGTCTCTAGTAAAAAAAAAAAAAACACACATTTTGTTGCATTAGCATAAAAATATACATGTATTTACTAAAATCAAGAATATTGTTCTTATTTGTACAATTACAATCATACAACATTTGATAACTTGAATAGTTCTGTAATCCAACCATCCCATTCAGTAGCCTCATCGGCACTTTACTAATCTATATCTAATTAATTATAGGAGTATTGTTCAAAAAGCAGGGAAACACTTTCATCTCATCTTTATCATTTCACTGAAGCATGAACATTGATGACTCCCTGAAAATCTGAGCCATAAATGTGTCGGTAGTGGGGTCAGGAATGCCCAAGCCAGCAGCAGGCATCAAAGCTGGCAAAACCAGTGGTTGGATAGAGACATGAATCATGACTTTAGCATGGGTTACTAGAGTTCTTAACCCATTGCCAAACTATTGGCTTGGAAAAGTACCTGGGTAAACCCATCAGAGGAGGTTTATTAGTGCGGGGGAGGACATAGATTTGGTGGTTCAATTAGGTCAAGAACAAATTGACAGTTAATGCAGCTCAGTGTTTTGATACCCCTGAAATAATCACTGGACAGTACAGGAAGTTAGTCAAATATTGTTCCACATGCCTCATTGAAGGCAACAGAGGAGAGGGAATTAATGAAATAATTCTATATAGCACACACAAAATGCTAGAAACTTATCTTGAAGGAGGTCTTGCTAAAATAATTCTATTTCATATCCTCTAAAAAGGAATTAGCCACTCATATGATCACCTCGGTTAGGCAGACTGTGTGATCTGGTAGCCCATACATAGTGGACTATGGGGTAGATGGGGAGTCCCCTTCCAGTAAGATTGGTGCCAATCCATCAACAATTGACGAGTGATCGGAGATCAGAGTTCTCATTTCTCTAGAGGTAGGACTGTTAAAATGAGAAGGTAGGCTTGTCCCTGGTAAGATATGTGGATTCACAGCCATGGACTGAGACGTTGTCAACTCTAAGAGAATACAGTATTAGTGTAGATGACTGGCTCGCCCAGTCGCAGAGGACTCAGGATCTACTCTAGAGCTGCCAAAGATTAGGTCAATTACATTTCTGAAAGCCTAAATAAATCCCCATGTAATTTCCTATTTTTATAAAGTGCACCTGAAGGATTTGGGACGGATTTTTAATAACTAGGTTCATCCCCTTTAATAAAAGCTTGACATGTCAAATGATGGGAAAGTAGTAAATTGATGGGGCTCACCTTGCAGGTGGTGCCTCCCGTGAATATCTTGTCACGTAGGGTGGTAGACAAACAGACAAGCAATGCCAGGTAACTGCTGCTTAAGTGCAGTCACTGGTTTGCATTAGGATACACTGAATGAACCTCTGAAAATCCCAGCTATTTACGGCAAAGCTCAGCCAGAGGACCAGTGATAAACTGCCAAAGCAGCATCTCGGGACTGTCCTGGTGCCTGATCTGATGGGACTCTCTAATGTGAAACTAGTACCTTTTATCTCATGGCAGATTATAGTGTTTAGATCACTACACCCAGTATAATATGTCTTTGTAAAAGGTTACGTCGGAAGGGTACCTGAAAATAAAACACTACTGAACTCTCATTGATTAATGAATCTTCAAATTCCTTTTGACGTTAGACAACAAAAAACTTCCTTCCATCCCATCAGATTGGAAATGATCCAAGCAGAAGAGTGCTTCACACAAGGCACAAAGGACTGTGGCCTACACATTACAAGCACATTTTTATGGATCAGGTTCAGTGCACGCTCTTTCAAGAAACGCAGGATCTCTCAACGCGGACACTCTTAGCGCAAACACAAGAGTAGGAAAAAAATGTAGCATGGGACTTGCCAGCCACTCACTGATCCTCCTGCCCCATGTGTGAAAGGAAAAAGGTACGGTCAGTTGGGCTGGGACCATATAGGTTGTAGGGTCTGTGCTGGGCATGGCCCCGTATTTGCATGTGCACCGTGTACTGTGGAATAGTTAATGTTGCTTCGGTCTCATTACCAGAGTCAACTATATCCCAAAAGAATGGAACATAGTTCTATAGCTCTTACTAGATCATATGAGGTGACCAACAGCCAAACTACCCAGATGTGAAGTACTTTAACAATTAGCTACTCTGTACTGCATGCATTCCCAATGCAACTGCATCAAAATCATGCACCAGTCTGGAATTTGTTTTTCCAACCACAGCTTTTCCTACTCACAACTGCATATTTGTCATTACTGTATTCATATAAACTGCTTAAAAGTTCCATTTTGTATTAACAAAACAAAAAAAGTGAATTGAAAAACCTGAAATACCTTTAACTTTGATCCGTGGGGTATAGGCGATGATGCATCTTCTCTTGGTGGGAGAGAAAGCTCCCATTTTCCAAAACCAATTTTTTTATATGGGTGAGAGACAGGATTCCAACCATCTGCAAAAAAAAGTTTATCTAGATGTCAGTAGTAGCAAACCTTTGATAAGATGTGCTGTAATCAATTATCCACATTTGTCAAACTTTTTATAGCACCTACACAAAAGCTAGCAGATAATGGATCCCATTACTGCAACTACCAAAAACTGTTTTAGATCAAAATCTGTAAACACTCAATGTCCCCATATAGAGCATGCAACCTAGCATAATAAACATGCACTCAGTAGAAGGCTGGGTGCGGATTTTATTGCATAACCACACCTGCCTTTGTACATCCATCCATCCATCCATCCATCCCTCTACAAAGCAGCTCAACTGGGTCACAACTTGAGATTTAGTTGGTGGCTTTCTTATGCTCCTGATAACAAATCTTCTGGCAGTTTGTGCGAGTATGTTAGGTGCCAGACCAGCTCACATCTTTTCAGGGTTTGATCCGGAACACTCAGCTAACGGACCCTTTTCGCAGACCCAGTATTCCAAAGGTGGTTCGTCATGAGGATCCTATCTGGCTAGCTTTTATGGTTATAGGCAGTCTCTGGAAGAGAAACACATTTCTCAGTCTTTTCCGTCTTGAACTGCAATCATGGTGCAATCATGGTGCCATTGGTAGCAACCACAGCCCCATGGCAGAGTGAGCAGGAATTGTGTAGGTTTTTGTATGGCCCGACACCATAAACATTGACTGACAACCATTTCAACTCGCCTCCTGATTCAGGAATTAGACCTTTTCTAAAATCAGGCTTATCCTTGGACATGCCCCTCTGGCCCACATGCTTCAAGTTACTCATTCTTTCCATTAATGACAAAACTACCATGCACGAGTCACGCAGCATCATACTTTGTCCAGTTAGTGTGCTCCCTTCATAGTTCTTGAATAGTGGCTGCTGTGAATGTAAGCCCTTGTTGCAAAATCGTGCCTTTCCACTTGACTTGCTGCATCATTCATACCACCAATATGCATGGTTGGGATAGACTGATTTGTCTGAAGTCCATGAAACCAGAACAAAGTGATAATTATACGTGCATGGTCTTCCACCAGATAACTTGCTCCCTTTGTTGGGCATATGGTGGCCGAGTGTCTGGCAAAATCGCCAACCAAGCTATCAAGTTCCATGTTCTAGTCCTGCAGCTCTAGTAGCCAACACTAAACACACTGGCGATCTGGTTACTTTGCATCCATAAACAGGAGTTGGGACTTGTGGGGTGCCCATAAATGTGTATATAAGTAGAACCAGACACATAACACTGCCAATGCATCCCTCAATTTGGGAGTGTTCACCAGATTAGACCCTACATAACAAAACAAACAGATCTCTCCAAGCTTCCGCTCTGGTCAACTTGCGGTTAGATTTAACAGCGTACTCAATGGTACTTCCCAATCCAATCTTGCCAGTTTACAGACCACTCAAAATGGTGCTGTCAGGGCAATTTTTGGTTTGTCCGAAATTGACTATGTATCTGAACTCAGGAAAAACTTCACTGGCTTCCTGTGAAACATAATCAAACAGAAGATTCTTTCCTTGACCTATAAATGACTAAACTCTGCCACCCCTCAAAATCTGGTCAGAAGGATTTCCTCCCAAAAACATACCAGATTATTGGGATCTAATAACACCAATGCTTTGCATCAACCTCGATTTAGGCTAGAAAAGTTTGGGGGGGGTACTAGCTTTGAAGTGTGGGCCCCGCAAGAGTGGAATGCAATTTCTTCCGCTTTAAGATCCTCCTCTACCTTGGTGATGTTTGAGAGGAAAATCAAAACTCTTCTCTTTAACATCCTTGATTAAGCACCTGGTTCTCACGTTGCCCCCTCCTGTGCCCACCTGTTCTGTCTTGGCTGTTATCTGTGCGCTCTGAGGCCTATGGGCGTGCAGCGCTCCATTCCAAAATTAATAAATAAATATGCTACTGTGAGAACCTGGTCTTGCTTCTTTTCTGCAACAGAACCGCTCCCAGGCAAATTGGACAGTGTACTAAATCAGAATCAAGAGACTGACTAGGTGGCATTTTGGGTGTAGTAGTTCTTTATTTGAACACAAAAGCCTAAGCGTCCTTATGTTCCTCTGCCCTACTCTTGAAGAAAAGAATAGAGTCTCAAACAGTGCTGGTCAGGATGTCCTACACATGAATCAAAGTCTTCTATCAGAAAACCTATTCCAACTGTATTCACTGTAAACTACAAGGAACCTAAATTAACACAAAGGTACAATAAAGGACCATTGCCCAGATAAAAGAATGGTCGCGGGTGTGAAGAATCCTACGAATCCCTCATTAAACCCCTGCCTAAAGTCTCCTCCCAGGTGGCCTTTCCCAAAGGCAGATGCTTCCTGATCCTGACCTTGGGGGTGGTGTACTGCAGGATGATAACCTGGGAGGAGACAACGCGCAGGGTGGTGAGGAGATCCCATGAGATGAGACAGTATTTGTCCTTTGAAAGAGAAAACCAATCAAGGTTACCAAAAACAGGTAATTGCTTTATGATGTATCTAAACCACATAAGACCTGTGGCTCTGGGCACGAATATAAAACAAATAAGCCTTAACAGAAAGATCCTTTAAGGTATTTCAGGATAAAAGTTTCAAGATTTATTAATATGCTTTTGGCCGATAGGCTGTTTATATACAACAAATACAAACAATGACAATACAAACTCGAAAAAAAAAAAATCAAATACATGGTACACTTACATCTACAATGTTCCACAAATAAAAAAAAAAACGCACAAATGAAAAAATTTAAATTCCCAATTTCATTACTTCTAAATAAGGTTTAGATAGTACAAAGCCCGAGGTGAGAGGTTAACAAGCTCTAGATATACTTTTAGTTTCGGTTGAACAACACTATAAATTCTACCATTCTCTAAGGTTCACATATGTTTAAACAACGGTTGAAAATTCTAAAAACAGTTACAAATATCCACAATTCATAAATAAAATAACACCATATAATAAATAAGATTGCAATCATCCCCTATCATAAAATGTTGCCAAATGTTGGAAAGATTATTTATATCTGAAATGTTATAAGATTTCAGATATTTAAATCGCAGTTCCAACAAACTCTCACAATATGTCAAGTGTTCAAGAGACTATTACCTCATTGCAGCATAAGCGGCACATTCACATGATTTCACTAATCAACTGCGCACCTTTCGTGTCTAGAGCCTCACTATTATTACATTTCATCAGTAGATAAAAGCAAAATGTCTTGGGGCTGGGGAAGGTTTAGGTTTTATTTATCGTTTAAGCCTATACTAGCAGTAGGGGCTAACTATAGCCAACTTCTTCTTGAGCCAGCCTTTAAACTGTTAGTAAAGATTATATTATGGATTTTGGAAAAAACCAACAGCCCATTTGACGTTCATTGATTTGATTTTGCCAAGTGTGCCCATTTCTTTACTGTTCTCAATACATTCAAATGCCTCCATACATGGAACAATAATTGCATCATTTGCTAGGATGGTGAGATTCACGTAGCACATAATTCTTCTGATAAACTCAGACACTACTCTTCACATCGAACTCAAGATAAACATTCAGCAGGTATACATCTTGGTAACCGCAATAACTCGCGCAGCAACATGGCTTCGAGTTTCGTAATCTTGGTCACATAGTTGTGTCCCCAAATTTCAATGGCATACACGAGCATAGGTGGAGATTTTGCTGTGTAAAACATTAAAACAGTATATTATGATAGTCATTGTTTCTCCCAACAAATACACTGATCGCACTGGCCGATGTTTTGCATTTTTCACTAATTGAAAGCCATTGTCTTTCCCCATCTTAATTTGTCTACTATTATGCCCAAATAGTTAGTCGTACACTTGTTCCAGCTTTCTGCTATTCATGTACCAGACTAATTTGTCTAGATTTTTTTACTTGGATGATCATAACTTTGCTTTGGCTTAGATTTATTGTGAGCACGTTATGTTTGGAATAATCGGCCAGTGCATTCAGCATCTTTTGTAACCCTGCAGGCGTATACTCAATAATAAATCGTCCATCCTACCAACGACGTGCCAACTGATTGTGCAGGTCGATGGCATCACAAATGGCTGTTGCATATCCGCCAAGTATAAATTAAAAAGTTGTTGCAACCATACAGCCCTGTTTAACGCTGCAACTGGTGGGGGAAATCGGGCCAGACAATTTTCCCTTTGCGACTAATCTGATGTGGACCGGTGTATTAGAGTATAGGAGCAGTAACATTTTTAGCAGCCCTAAAGGAATGTTTCATTCACTTAATTTCTTCCACAGGTGATTCCTAAGGACCGAGTCAAACGCTGCTGTGAAATCTATAAAAAGCACAGTAGACTCTAGTCTCCTTTTCCAGGCGTACTCAATCAGCGAAGTTAATACAACCAGATTATGCGTAGTGCTTGACTTTTGCCTAGACCCAATTTGGTTTATTGCCTATATATTGTTAGCCCTAATCCATTCATTTAGTTCAAATAGCAGAACCCGTGCAAATATTTTATAGGGGATGTCCAGCATTGCTAACATTCTAAAGTTGCCAGGATTGTCCCATGCACCCTTCTTATAAACCGTAAGAATGTGACCAACATTCCAAATTTTAGGTATCACACCAAGCACTCTATCTCTGTAAATAACATGAGAAAAGCAGTGGCCCACAATACCGGGGCCAGTTTTAAAACACAGTTGCACACCCCATCTGGGCCTGCAGCCCCAGAGTTATTTAGATTTACAATGATCTTAATCACGTCAGAAACTGAAGCCATACAGGGCCATATATCAGTAGGCAATGGAAAACTCTCACCATTAGGTCCTTTTCTGTGATGCAGTTTACAGTTAAATCCATTTTCCTAACACTGCAGATCATTCCCCATATACCTGTGGAGTTATGTGACTGTGCAAGAAGAGCCATTTTTTTCGAACGCTCGAATTCAAAACTGGACAAAGGTCCTCGAATCCAGCGTCTGTGGGATTTTATTTTGTCTTTTACCTTTTGGGATACAAACATTGAGGAGGATCCAATATTGGCATATGATGATGTAACCGCAATCTCATTCCGCATAATCTTTTTTGCTTTACGAATACATTTATCTTTACCGGTTCTGCTATGTTCCACCCGGTTTGATTTTTCTTGTGAGGATTTATATGTCTGTTTCTCCCAGACAAGATCACTGATCACTCCCACCATCGCACCAAACTTTGGAATAATCCCATGTTCACCGTTTAGTGAACTGGTGACTAAGTAATAAACCTTGGTAGTATTAGGGTAACCCACCTATTTCCTTTATCTAAATTGGTTGCATTCCACATGTGGTTTTCTCCTTCATTTGTATATATTTGTCCATTCGTATCATGAATAGGAGCAACTGTGCTTACCCCAGTGAGATCCATGAGCGCACATAGGGGAAAGTGGTCACTCTCATTGCGACTCACAATATATGCATGACCACCAGTATTAGCAATTATGTAATCAATGGTAGAGGCCGATCGTCTATCACCCCTGGTGTATGCTAGATTTGTGTCACTCAGTGCACCCATTCAGCATTGATAAACCATGCTTTAGCATCATGTTACCTAAAGCTTTCCCTTGTTTATTAGTTTCCCCCCCCCCCCCGGTGTGATGAAGAGCGACTTACACTATTTAGTGTTTCCTGTGCGCTATCCATTACGCCAATTTTTGTGTTTAGATCGCCTACAATCCACACTGGGTAGTCTTTCCCGTAATATGTGAGAATGTTAGCTACCATTTTGATGTTTTCTTTGGTGGCCTTCATAACTCGTGGATCATAGATATGAACTAGTAATACCTCTAGTTTATTGTGGGATAGCATACAGGCAATTTATATGAGGTGGATTTGCCCATCATGGTGACTACCAACAGCGATTTTACAGATATCATTAGTCCACCTTTGGGTCTCTTTTATGCCCCTTCTCTGCCATTTGCTGAACAGTGCACTGCCCAGCAACCTGAATATCATCAGTGCACCACGTCTCCTGCAGTGCTACAAATAATAACTTGTCTAATACAGTTACTAGGCATTCAGTATCAAAGTGACCATGTCCCCTGGTGTTCCATGCATAAAGGAGGGAGATATCATCGATGCTCCGAGGTGAAATGAGACTAAAGGCTAATGGTAGCCACTGCCAATATCCAATGTTAGCTGGATCTTCTTTTCCCGGCCATTTTCTCTATTTAAGTTTACTAATGATTTAACGTTTGTTGCCTCTCGTACTTTCTTACTACCAGAAGAACAAGTTACTTCTTACCTTGTAACATTCTTTCGATGGGATGTTCCTCCGACGTATTACTTATCTTGATAGATCACTTCCAGCTTGCTGGCCTTGGAAAAAATTTCAGTAGAGGGCGCTGCACGTCGACATCCCTCGAGTTGGTGTCCCTCAACAGCCTCTGTATCGGCGCCGACGTAATCGTGCGTGTATATATAGCCTCGCGCAGTGTCCCTTGCTCAGTTCTGTTTTGAAGCTTAAGAGTAGCTGTGCATGAATTGGTTATGGACCTTGAAGGAGCGTAAACTGCAACTACAAGGGAAGTTTTACTGAGGGGATGGATGGGAGGGGCGATAAGGAATACGTCGGAGGAACATCCCATCGAAAGAATGTTACAATGTAAGAAGTAACTTGTTCTTCGAAGGGATTGTGTCCTCCGACTTATTCCTTATCTTGATAGACTCCCATAGTAGTGGTGTGTAAACAGAGGTGGGAGTAAAAGTGGAATATTTCCCTTTAAGAATGAACAGAGTAACACAGCTTGCCAAATCTCGTCTCCTGGCTAGAGGAGGAATCCAGATTGTAGAATTTTGTAAAAGTATGTGCGGACGACCATGTGGCAGCCGCACATATGTCTCAAATCGGTACCCCTCTTTGGAGGGCCGAAGAGGCTGCGATAGCCCTGGTTGAATGAGCCCCAAGATGTTGAGGGGGCTCTCTCCGTGCCAATTTGTAGCATTCTAGAATGGCTAAAATAATCCATCTTGAAATGGTCTGTTTTGTGATAGGCAATCCTAATTTGTGTCCTGCATAACCTATAAACCGTTGGTCTGCTTGCCTTATTCCTGGCAAGTCTGCCGATATAAAAACTCAAGGCTCGTCTTGGATCCAGCCTATGTAGCCTCTCTTCCTCTTTCCCTGGATGGGGAGGAGGATAGAATGAAGGTAAGGTCATCTGAGTGATGTGGAATTCAGACACTACCTTTGGGAGGAAATTAGGCTTCACTTGTAGGACAACTTTGTCTCTGTGAAAAATTGTATGAGGAGGTTTGCAAGATGGAGCTTGCAATTCGCTCACTCTTCTGGCAGATGTCAAAGCCACTAGTAAGACTGTTTTAAGGGTGAAAAATCTTAATGAACAAGAATGGAGTGGTTCAAAGGGAGTACCCATCAGGAAATTTAAGACTAGATTTAAGTCCCACAAGGGAACGGCTTTGGGGGATAGACATTAGTTAACCCCTTCAGAAATTGGATTACTAGGGGTAATTTGAAATATGATGGCTCCTCCGCAGTGCGCTTCAAGATCGACAGCGCTGCGAAGTAGCCCTTGCTCGTACCAACTTGAAGACCTGAATTCGCCAAATAGAGCAAAAAAGATAACATCATTGATGTACCGCATGAAAAGGGTTCGATATTCTTTTCTATACACCAGCTGCAAAACCTGTTCCAACGGCAGCGGTATAAAGTCTTTGTTGCTGGCCTTCCAGCCGAAAGCAACACCTCCATGACGTCATCTGGGAGGTCCCAATCCTTGTATCTCAACCTTTCAGAAACCAAGCATGAAGGTTGAGGGTTCTGATGTATAGATGGAGAACCTGGCTTCCCTTCTGCGAGAAAAGATCCTCCCTGTGCGGAAGACGAATTGGAGGGCATATGGACATGTCCAGAAGGTCCGGGTACCAAGTTCTCCTGGCCCGGTCTGGGGCAATTAGGATCATAGTCTTCCAGAATCTCTTAACCTCCTGATCATCTGAGGAAAGAGAGGGACAGGAGGAAACGCATACAGAAGTGGAAACTCCCAGTCCACTACAAACGCGTCCCCTAGAGCTCCTCTCGGGGAAATTCCCTTGAACAAAACTGATCGCACTTCCTGTTGATACTGGTGGCGAACAGATCCACTTGAGGGGTTCCCCCAAAGGGTGAAGATCTCTTGAAGGACTTCCTGAGCCATCTCCCACTCGTGGGAGACTGCTCTGCCTGCTCAGAGCGTCCGCTGTCACGTTCTTCTCTACGGCTAAGTGAACTGCAGATAGAGAGATTCCTTCTTGGATTGCCCAAAACCAGAGCTGCATCACCTCTCTGCACAGTGGCAGTGATCCTATGCCTCCTCTTGTGGAGGTAGTGCATGGCCACTGTGTTGTCCGTCATTATTAGGACATTTTTCCCCTTGTACAGATGGCAGAAAAGCCTTCAGCGCTAGTCAGATAGCCCTCAGCTCCAACAGGTTGATATGTAGTCCGGACTCCGATGGAGACCAACGACCGCTGATGGTCAAGTCGTTGGCATGGGCTCCCCACCCCGTGAGTGAGGCATCCATGACTACGGTTATCTCCGGCCATAGTTGCCAAAACAGTTCTCCTTTCAAAATGTTCTCCCGACAGGCCCACCATTGAAGGTCTCGAGCCACTTTGTCCGGGACCTGAAGGAGATCTGTCATTCTTCCGGAGAATTGCGACCACTCTGTTCTTAGTGCCCATTGGAGGGATCTCATTCTCAGGCGATCCTCTGGCACAAGGAAGATGCAGGATGCCATGAGGCCTATCAACCTCAAAAAGTCGAGGGCTGGGAGACGTTGGGCATTTTGAAACTTCGTGACCATCTGCAGAATATCTTGAGCCCTCACGTCTGGTGGCGAGGCTTTCCCCAGGGAAGTGTCCAGGACCGCTCTGATGAACTGTAGTCTGATGGTATCATCTGTGAGTTCTTTAAATTGAGGTAGAAGCCCAGTTTGTGAAGGAAGTGGCAGACAATCTAGTTGGATCTGAGCTTGTTCCGAAGATACTGCTCTGATCAAACAATCGTCTAGGTAGGGCTAGACGTGGATCCCTTCCCTCCTTAGACTTGCAGCCACTACCGACATTAGCTTGGTGAAGACCCTTGGGCGGATGTCAGCCCAAAAGGCAGAACTCGAAATTTATAGTGAGAGTTGCCAATTGCGAACCTCAGGTATTTCCTGTGTTCGAGATGGATTGGCACATGGAAATAAGCATCCTGAAGGTCTAGAGATATCAGCGAGTCCTGAAGGATCTGAGAGAGAGTTACCATCTTGAACTTGTCCTTCCTGAGGAATTTGTTCAATTCACGTAAGTCCAAGATGGGTCTCAGTCCTCCGTCCTTCGGTTCTAGAAAGTAGGGGGAATACCAATCCCAGTTCCTCTCCGCTACAGGTACCGGTTCTATGGTACCTTTCTCTAGCAGGTCTAGAATCTCCTGCAAAAGGAGCGGATCTGGAAACTTCAAAGAGTTGTTCCCCGGTGGATGACTGAGGGGTGCGCAGAAAGGGCAGGCAGTAACCTTGGGCAACTGTCTCCAATGCCCAAGCATCTGACGTAATAGCCTGCCATTCCGTCAGATGTTGAGTTAACCTGCCACCTACTGCTGTCTTGTGAGGAGAGACCTCAGAGTGTTTTAGAGGCGGCTGACGCAGATGCCGAGGGCAAGGAGGCACATGCTGCGGCTTTTGTACTTTTTACCCGTCCACCGCAGGTGAATCGTTTTTGGCCCCTTTGAGCCAGCTGTCCTCTGCCTTTTTACCGAATGCAGAATAAAAGTGAAAGGACCTACCCCTCCAAGAGGTTCCTGAGAGGCGATACAGAGTTTGACGGATTGCAGCCCCAAGAGATTTTGCTGCTGCCTTGGATGTTTGTAACTTATCTAGGCTGTCATCAGCCTTCTTCCCAAACAAACAAGTGCCGTCAAAGGGCATATTCAAAAGTCTGGCCTGTACATCTGGAGCAAAACCAGACTTTCGCAACAACGCAAATCTGCAGATTGTAGTACTTGCTGCCATGGCCCTGCTGATACGGTCAGCAGAATCAATGCCAGTTTGAAGGGACTCACACATTGCGTCTTTACCATCTTTAATGACGTTCAGAAATGCTTTCCTTTCCTCTCCTTCCGGGAGACAGTCAGCCGCAGATGAAGCACACTCCCAAAGTGTATGGCTGAAACTTGCGAGCGTGCAATTAGCATTAATGGATTTAAGCGCCATGCTACATGCCGAGAAGACTTTGACATAGCGTCAAACCTTTTACCATCCCCCGTCTTGTGGAATAGTAGGGTATGCAGATTTACTGTTCGTTGAAGTTGCTGCTTGTACAAACAAACTCTGGAGTTGGAGGTTTGCTCAAATATTCAGGGTCAGAAGCAGATAACAAAAAACTATCTGCCAAATATAGGGTAACTGCCAGGATAACCTCAGGAGTTTCCCAGTTGACAGATATTTTTCTCTGCAATGCAGCATGAAAGGGAACCACAGGATCTTCCTGTGGGCCTTTAAATAAAATGTCCGTAAGATCATCCTGTTGAGAAGGTGAAGGTGTAGACCACCCCATGAACTCAATTATTCTGGCCATTAAGACTCTATAAGGGGTCTCAGCATGTAACCCTGGGTCTGGTTTAGCGAATTCTACTTCTGGAGAAGTATCTAAACCACTTGCCTCATGCAAAGAGTCTTGAAGGTCCTTCAATCTGTTCTCTTCAGAGATAAATTCCTCTGGTATAGGTGTAGTGGTCCTCTGTAACCCAGAGGGTCTTACATGGTCAGAATCCTCCCCTTCCTCATATATAGAGGACAAAGCTCTGAAATAATCTGACCTTGGGTATGATTTAAAACCCATTTCTAGAGCAGAAGTGGCTAAGCTTGTAATCACCGGTTGAGAAAACGTTGGAGTTGTCGACGCGGAAGTCAAAGGCTTCGATGAAACCGAAAAAGGCATTGAAAAAGTATGAAGATGCCTCGAAGAACTCGAGAGGATCGGAATCCTACTCCGAGTCGTCGAGGTTATCAACGACATCCTTGAGGCCATGGTCGAAGCCCTCGGTACGTCTGACTGAGATTTAACAGCAGTAGGTCTGTCCTTTATCGTTGTCAACAGCGTCGTCGAAGACAGCGTCAATTCGACCGATGTGTGGGGACGGGCCCTCCGATAAAGGCATCGATGGCGCAGATTTGTGAGTCGAAGGAACCTTCGACGACTGCGTCGATGACACGGTCTTACTGCCTTTGCCCGAGGGTTCATGACACTATCGGGCAGTTTCTTTCGCTGGGTGCAACGAGTCGCAGCGTTTCGATTTTTTGGGTCTTTCACCCAGGGTATCACCTTTTGCCGTCTCCGAGGGGGTCGAGGTTGCTTTCTCAAAGACGCTAAGCATTTCTTTACGGAATGCCTCCCACTTAGCTGGAGAGCTGTGTTTCGTGGGGCAGGTGACCCTTTCCGAGGAATTGGAAGACGAAGAGGGAAATCTACGACACCTCTTTTTTGAGTGTTTAGATCTGGAAGACTGATGGGAACCGCTTCGAGACCTTGAACGGGAATGTTTCCGGTGACAGCGAGGAGACGAATGTCTCTACTCTACTAACAAAACTTTTGAAGAAGTTGATGTTTTAAGTGCCTTACCTATTTCTAGCTTCCCCTTCATGGACAGTCCTCGCATTCCAAACAGTGTTGCTCCGATCCCAGGCACCACAAACAGATCCTGTGAGGATCCGTCAACGACATTTTCTTCCAACAATCTCAACACTTTTTGAAGCCGGATTGTGGGGTCGACGGGTCGGAAGAGGAAGCCATCGAATGAAGAAGATATCTTCGAGGAATAATAAGAAATACTTGAAGAAAGAACTGAGCAACACGATTCCGAGGCCCACAAAGTGCAGAAAAACCGAACTGAGCAACAGATGCTGCGCGAGTCTATTTATAAGCACGATGACATTGGCACCGATACGAAGGCTGTTGAGGGACACCAACTCGAGGGACGTCGACACGCAGCACCCTCTACTGAAAACATTTTCCGAGGCCAGCAAGCTGGAAGTGATCTATCAAGATAAGGAATATGTTGGAGGACACAATCCCTTCGAAATACTGTTACTACTTGCAACATCCCCACCTACTATGCCAGAACCAACTGTTTTAGACTGTGGAATACTGACTTGTGGGCAAACCTTCAATTGTTCTAATGGACGTTGCGTTATGGTTGGTATTAACCCCACTTCACATGAGTAACCCAATCTAAATAGGTCAATTTCATATGTCATCACGCACACGAAGGTGGTTTCTGATGTAAACCAAATATTAGAGATCTACTCATTGGCAACTTCTACCTGATCAACAATCATGTCACGGGATGTGATGGTTCTCAAGGGTACAACTGAGTGAAGTATACCCAAGAACGCAACTCTATTCATTGGCGTCTGGTTGCCCTCTTTGCAGACTAGGGCCATTTGTAAGACTTTTACTTTAATACTATTATTTAAAGTATTGCTACTACCAGCCGGTTTTGCAGGTATAGTTCCAAGAGTGTTTTGTGCAGGCCATAAATATGGTATTGTAGTTTGAAACTTGGTGGGAGCCAATGGTTTATCCCAGACATCTATTTCTGAGGCAATACTTTCTTATTCCATTTGGGCCCCATCAGTTGATAAATAAGATTTTCTGCGGAGTCTCAGACACTGCCGGGTTCATGCCATTTCTCCTACAACTATTAATCGCCTGTACTACTACCGTTGTGTTCTACCAGGTTGTATACCATCTTTAGGCTTCCCCATTGCAATTGGCACTAACTTGGTATTTTTTGTATATTTGCGTAGTTTTACCTCATTACTGTACATAAAGGGTTGTTTTATTGGTGGTCGATTACATTTTACATGAACATAGTCTTTATTCTTTTTAACTTTTGTCCTCTGAGACTTGTTACTTTTGTCAAATTCATTCAGGCCTATTGGATCTATCTCAGCAGTTTCCATGTAATAATGTCGCCATAAAAATCTCGCCATGCAAAAGTATCACCGAAAAATGGCCGTTTTTTGTGGAGACATTATTGCATGGAACATGCGCGGGACACCCCGCAACATCCAAACTTTTTTTTTGTGTAATTTTTTTTTTTGCCCCTGTCCCCATATATATGGTCACCCATGTAATATCACTGGGACCTTTTCCCAGCAATATTATTTACGGCGACCATATATATGGGGATAATATTACCTGATACCTCTCAGCATCCATCTCTGGTTCTGGTACAATTTGCCCTCTAGGTCTAATCGGAGGATGTACATGTGATTCAGATTTTTATGTAGCACCAATGTTTGAATATCCATGTTTTGCTCCAGGCGTTCACATTTGGCTGTCAGGGTTTTCAACAGATTCTCAAATGCATTGAGCGTGTCGTCAGACGACATGCTTTTATCATTAACACTTTCATCTGTATTATGACTTGGTTCGCGCGGATCTGCAATAGCTTTAGATATTGCTGGGGCATTCTTCCCATAGTTACTTGAGAAACCAAACACTGATGTACCAAACATAGCTTCACTCTCTGTATCAGTTTGATTTGCTTTACATGTAACACATGCTTTGGAAATGGAGTACACTAAGGGGCTACCAGACTGTCCGGGCACAACCAACAGAAATCCTGTTGGTCGATGTCACTTCTGATGCGGATAGCTCCATTATATTACTAAGACATTCTATGTCCAATTCTTCTAAAGCACTACTTCCCAAATCAAGACAGTTTTTAACCAGTTCATTAACACTCTCTTCCGTTATGTACCATCGCCTGTACTTCATGTTTACTTCTGTCTGCCATGGACACCAACTTATCACCCTGTGCCTTCCGTCCCTCCTGTGGTAGAATAGTGGTACGTACATTCTTTCTCACAAATCATTTGCTTACCTAATAAGTCACCATTGCTATTAGGCAATTTACTCTCTGATTTATTACACGTGTTATCTCTAGCACATTCTTGTGGCTCAGACTGTTCATTCACCTCATTAGTCTGGGACTTAGAAAAACCCAATATTATATCATCCAACGGTTTGGAGCTTATAGACCCAAGCTCTTGTTAGATCTACAACCAATTCTCTCACCGCCTTATTCCCAGATTACACATTCAAAACTCGTTTTTGGGGAAAAAAAATTCAGTTCGCTGTTTGCAAGAAATACCAGATGTTTTCGCATTCCTAATAATTTTTGGAAGACATATGCGCCTTCCACGCAACACCTTATGCAGGCTGATCACTCCTTTAGTCTTGTGGGCACTTCATGTCAGATTAGGAATGGATTTCTAAGTCTCCATTTACTATGTATTCTATATTTCTATTAGCTTGGTTACTTGTGTCCACTTCTATACCAATTTCTCCAATATGTTGGATACAGGTTGTTCAATGTGGATGAGTCAATATTCACATACATCACTGTGTGCCGTGTACAGCGCAAATGGAAGCTTTGTTTCAAGTTTGTCAACACCACACACGGCTAAATGTCCATAAAAACGAATAAAACCCCTGCTAGGAGCTGACAATAACAATCTCTCAACACCGATCTACAAACGGCAGGCTACACTCTGCAGGCTAAAACCAAAGATTTATGGTGGATCAGTGGTAATAGCACAACAGCAGCAGCAGCACGAGGCAGAATATGACAAAACTGTGCTCCTGCAACAAATGTACAGGCATCCGAGCTGCTAGGTATTTAAAATAGAGAGAAAGATGGTAATGATGGACGAATGCTGGTTAGTCCACTTCACCCAGGGTTATCTGCAAAACAAAATTTGTGTAGACTCATTTTTTTCCCCTTATCATATTCACTCACTAAGACATGAAGACTTTCAGTGATTAGATTCAGTCTGTGAAGTTTAAACAGAGCGACACCAGGTCGCAAAACTACAAACGGGTGAAGCAGACCTGGAAGAATCACTTAAAAAGCTAATATAATTATCCTCTAACAGATAGCAGTTTAAGCCGTGGAATTCAGAGTTAAGAAAGTCTTGCACTCGCGCTAACAACGAGCCAATGAGGCAAACATGGCAACTAACTCTGCGTGTTATTATGATGTACCATGTGTTGCGTTTTGCAAATACCAGAGACACCAGCATCAAACCCAAGCTGAATTATGATACCCACCTTCAGTGCACGTGTAGTGTGCTATGAAGAACACATACAGCTGGCACAGGGAAAAGGGGGTGCAATACAATCTCGCTATGCTATCGATGTCGCATACGAGCAGACAGCAAGACCGTGTACTTCTGTAATGCACTTTCGCAGATGCGCGTGCACCTGTGTAGATGTAGGAAAGCTGGGTAGAAGGGAGTGGCTTCCACACTCACCATAATCTGTGATGAAACAAACAATACTATCATTATCATTATTGCGAGGTTCCCAAGTCCACATAAAGTCCACTGTGAGTTCACATTGAAGGCAGCCACCAGTAAAGTCAAAATCTTCTCCTTTTGACAAAACTCCTTTTCATGAGGCGGGGCCGGGCAACAAGAGTGTACTTCTGCAGTGCACTTTCAGGATAAAAACCCTCCTTAACCCCAAAGGCAGAACGTAAAGGAATCTAGAAATATTGAGCCAAGTAACTTGTCTTCCTCTAACACATTCTAAAGGTTCAGCTTCAAATGATTCTAAGAGAAATAATACTACCCTTAAAATCAAGAAGTTACTTAACACATTTTATTGTTGAAGACTACAAGTCCTATAATAAAATGAGTACTGGAATGAGGAAAAGGACTGAAGAGTTATGCTGTAGTAGCCAGGCAATTAAGCCTAACTGCCCACACCTGAAGGAACCTGGGAGGCATAAAAGGCCCCCTCAGATTAAGGCAATAGGAAGGAGTTGGAACTGTGACTGGAGTGCGTGCAGTAGGAGTAGTATAGGCAGAAAGAAGTCAGTGTTGGCAATCCAGGCAGAAGTGGAAGAGCCAGAGGGATGCCAGCACATGGATGCAGCAGATGTCACCTGCTTGTTCTGAGAGGGTCCTGTTTGCCCAAACTCTTGAGGTGCAGAGGCTGCGCAGCAGATGGCATGCAGGAAGGCTGCCTTTCCCCATGTGAACCATACTGCAGAGGTTGCCATGCAAGAAGCGTGTCAGAGACCGAGACGAGGCACTGTTGTGAAGCTGTGCGTCTCAGGAGCGTGAGGGGCTCATTGAGTGAACAGACCAGAGAGCCTCAGCGAGGAAGGGTGTGGTTACCAAGTGAAGCCAGATGCAGTAGAAGTTGTGCATCTCATCAAAACGGGATCACAAAAGCCGGTGCGTCAAACCTGGCATTCTGATTACTTGCACAAGCACCGCTGGGAGCTCAATATTCACTTGCATTTAAGCAGAAGCAAGCTGAAGCTTGTTGAGTTAATAATGCCACAATGGAAAAGTAGCACTTGCGTGTGATCGAACAATTTCTCATTCACTTGCGTGAAAAGCAAACGCTGCAGAAAGCCTTTTTTAAACCCTTAAACTTTGTAAACCACATGAAGTGCTTTTGTGTCTCATTAAGCAGAACACATGTTACAAAAACCCATTGTTGAACATTACAACCGTGTAAAAAGTACTAAGTAGTCACGCGTGCCTAATTTCTCTTTCCAAGGAAAGAGTGAAATTTGCATCATTCATGCAAACAAACATTGCTCATAAAAGAAGTCAAGTATTTAAACATCGGATCTGCAGTTGAAGGGATCGCAAGCATTGCTCAAGCAAAGAGTATTCCCCTATTAAGACTAAAAGCATCCTTTCTCAAATCCAGAAAACAAAACAATCTAACCAATAAGTTCAACCTTACCTAAGATACAAGTGTGGAAGTATTACCTGCAGTCAGGAAAATGGCACAAAGGATTCTGTGCAATAGTTTTGGCCAACAGTTGGCAGAGAGGTGAAGGCAATGTTGGGGAAGAGAAACCTTGCTACTTAAAGATTATTTGCAGTTGAAACAATATATTGCCAAAGACGGAGAGAAAGAGAAAAGTGGGTCATAAAGGCAAACTTAGGTTGTTATTGTGGCAGACTGACGAGAGGTAAAGAGGATGCCCCTTTGAAGAGATATTTAGAGGAAGAGTGCCTTGCCCATTTGAAGGTGTTGAAGTACCTTAAAGTGAATCTTGTCAGAACCGGTCTTGAGTCACAAAATACTGAATCTGTGGTGGTATATCGGTTTGTCAGTGGATATGATAGAAGGCATTTATAACACGCCTCTACACAACTGTTTCTAGTAGCCACAAGACAAGGGAGGGAGACATAGGGAGGACAAGACAAACTATCCGACTAGGCCTTGTGTCATTCGGATCGTGAAAGTGCGATAATAGAAGTGCAAGGAGAGCAAAAGGGGGGTGGGGGAGTGCAAGGGAGAGGAGATGGGGCAGTGTGATCAGGGCGGCATGGCTCTGAAGTGCAGCCAGGCAGCACATCTTTAGTAAGTGCAAGGAGGCAGGGGGCTACAGGGGTTACATTTACAGATCCTAAGAGTGAGGTAGGCCAGGAGGCAGTCGAAGGAAAACTGGTTGTGGGGGGGTGTGATACCCAATAAGATGGAGGGAAGCAAGCAATCAGTCGATGCAGTAGACAGGAAAGTTAGCAAGGGAGTGGGAGAGAGAAGGCAGAGGAAAAAAGAAGGGTATTGGGCTGCTTCCAGAACTTAAGGTGGTCCGGCAAAAGTTTGAGAGGGGCAGCAATGTCGCTCCAGATGGAGGCACCTGCAGAGCAGAGATCTACGTCTCTCTCTGCTTGGAGAAGCGTCTGAGAATTGGAGGTAGCCGAGCGCAGGCCTCTAGAAAGGAAGGTATTTCGGATGAGAGTTGGATATAGTACTGGCCCCAGCCCCAGAAAGCCTTGTGGGCGATGCAGAAGGTCTTGTACTTGATCCTTGCAGTCACCGGGAGGCAGTGGCGAGATTTCAGGGCTGGAGAGATGAAGTCCCTGGGCTTGAGGCCAAGGATAAATCTTGCAGTCTTATTTTGGATAAATTGCAGGGGTGAAGAGTAGAGGTAGGCAGATTGAGAAAAAGGCTGTTGCAGTAGTCCAGCCTGGAGAGAACCGGGGCTCTGGAGGCAGTGAGCTTCGAGGGGAAGTGAGAGAAGGTAGAATACCTCTGAGGAGGTGCCGGTGGAAGTGGGCTTTTTTGGCATGGTCTGATGTGAGGAGAGAAGGAGAGAGGAGTCAAAGATGCCAATGTTTTTTGCCTCACAGGAAAGCAAGGGCATAGGGCTCAAGGAGGGCAGTCAGGAGTGATAGGGAAAGCGGGAGCAGGGGTACCAATGAGAAGGATCTCTGTCTTACTGGCATCAAGGCAAGGATCATTAGAGGCACACTAATTCTGAATCCCAGATACAGTCAGGAATGAGTGAGGGAGGAGAGGTGGTTGAGGGAAGCCAAAAAGAGAGCGGAGTGTCATCCGCTTAACACAAAGTTAGAAGAGAAGATGGAGATCAGATGGGCCAGAGACATTGAATAGCCACATTGAGAGGATAGAGCCCTGCGGGAAAACATGTGGAGTGAGACAGGGGGTGGAGAGCAAGGACAGAATTGGACCCGGCAGGGGCAGTCCAGGAGGAACAAGGTCAGCCACGACAGGACCTGATCCATGAGGCCCAGGTTGTTGATCAGGGTGACCTGATTGACTGTCGAAAGCAGAGGAAAGGTCAAGGTGGATGAGGACAGAGGGAGAGCTGGAGCATAGGTTAGAGGGCAGATCTTCATGGGTGTTCAGGAGAGCAGTTTGCGTGCTGCCATGGAGGCCGCCAACAGATTCAGTGTGGAGGGTAAGCTGGCCAGAACTTTTCCCAGTAAAAGAGCGATAGAAATCGGGGGAATAGTTTGCCGGACATGTAGGAGCGGCAGAAGCCTTTTTTAGGAGGTTTTGCCCAAGGGAGTACTTGAGGAGAGAGGGGAAAATCCAGTGGTGAAAGTGATTGCAAAAATCGGCCAAGGCTAGAGAGAGAGTGGCAATGTGGTCCTTGATGGTTCTGGAGGAGCAGGGGAGCACCTGTTTGGACAATACAATCATAGATCGAACTAGTCTAGAGACATTGTCAGGTTTTGTCAGTGTAAAGAGGAAAAAGGAAGGAGAGGGAGAGGCAGCCAAAGGAGGCCTGAGAGAGGAAGAGGAGAGCGAGGACAGGATGTTCTGAGTTTTAGTGGTGAAATGAGAGATCACAGCCGTACAGAGGGCCTGGTAGGTAACAAAAGAGGTGGAGGCTGCATTAGGATTGGCCAACTATGTAGATTTTAAAGAGTTTAGCCGTGTTGTTAGAGGCTGCAGAGACGCAGGCTTGGATATGGACCCTCTTCTTGCAGAGAACAGGGTGTCTGTTGTCTTTGGAGCAGGCGACAGGCCAGTTTGTCAGACTATGTGCCCAAAGCCCTCCACTTCCACTCAGCCATCCTGCACTTGTGTTTCAGTGCGGCGAGATCCGAGCGGTACCAAGAGTTCCACTTGGAGCTAGGCTTCAGATGGATTCTCATGAAAGGGGCAAAGGTGTCCAGGGTGTTGGAGATGCAGGATAGAGAAGGCTTTGTCAGAGTGAGAGTTAGCTGTCGAAGGAGCAGAGAAAGTAGAGGCAAAGGCATCCTCTGATACTCGCTTCATGGGCCAAATGACTGAGAAGGAAAGTGGCAGTGCTGGGGTACGTTTGCTCGAGGGGCAAGAAGTTTCAGGTGAGTGGAGGGCAGAAAGTGGTCAGTCCAATAGAGAGGAGTGGTGAGCGGGTTAGAGATGGGGATGTCTGAGGAGATGAGAACATCCAAGGTGTGTCCAGAAGAGTGGATCGATCCAGAGGGTAGGATGGAAAGGGAGAGATAATTGCATAGGTTGCAGAAGAGCCCAGATGGAGGATTAGACGCATCCAGGTGGATGTTGAGGTCTGAGAAGTTTAGAGGTCGAGGAAAGAAGGGAAGAAGAGTGGTCAGCCCATTGCAAGAGGGAGTGTTGGCTGGTCAGGTGGCCTATAGATGGTGGCCACAGTCAGAGAGGCCAGGAGAGATCGAGAGATTGCAGACTAGGCATTCAAAGGAGGGGTAGGCCTGCGTAGGAATGACAGGAGCAGGAACCCATTCCAGAAAGATTAGGGCCACTCCACCACCGGGCGGGTTGGTTCTAGGCTCGGAGAGGATATTGTAACCCTCAGGGAGGAGACAGTCAAAACTTGCGACAGACCTGGCCGTGAACCATATCTCAGTGAGAGCGAAGACATCCAGATCAAGGTCTTTGAGTAGGGGTCAGAGGAGCAAGAGTTGAGAGTAGCTATATGGAGCAGTTTGCCACATTTGAAAGACTTCCGGGTTGGGGTGCAGGAGGAGTGAGGTGTCATGATGCCTACCCCCAGGCATCCGGACCAAGCCCATCAGCCCCGGGAGCAGGCATCTAGACATTTAGTAAAACCTCAGCAGCCCCGGCTAGGGGCTACCTGGGTTCAGTCCTGGCGCCTTAGGCGCCAGACTCATAGTCATTACTTACCTCAGGCAGACCATGCTGCAAATGACTTCAATCCAACATGAAGCCTGAAAGGGACTATTTTTTTACTCGGGTGTGGTTCTAGGGACTTCTTACCTGGGACTACTTTTGAGGCTATTTAAACCATGCCCGACAAGCAACACACGCTTCGCGTTATTCTGCATCCAGCAGCGTAACACTCACCGTTCCTGCAGCCTGCATCCAGTCTTCAGCCACGCCCGCCTCGAATCCGGAGCTCCTAAAACAAAGCGGAAAGAAAGGAACAAGGTTAGAAAACAAACTTATTTCTATTCCACACCTGATTCTGGATCCATCTCGTCTCCGGACCTGTAAAGAACATCATTTCTGCATGCGCCGCACCTCCAGCTGCAGCGCCACGCCATACTCACCAGTCTTCACAGCATCCTTCGGGTCGGCGCTGCCTCCATCATTTCTTCGCCGAACTTCGGCACCTAGGAGACAAAAGAAAACCACAAGGTGAGCCGAGGGAACCAACAATATAATTCTTACCACCCCAGACTTACCCGATTTACCACCGGAGGCATCCTTTTGTGACTCTCCATATTTTCACGTGCCGCATCTGTAAAGAGACAAAACACGTTTTCCTCGTGCAACATTTACCGGACAGCGCCGGGTAATACAGACTCTTACCTGAGCGCCACCAGCTGCCACAAGAGCATCTTTTCACGAGCCAGCTGCAAGACAAGAAAGGAAGGGAGGGGAACAAGAGTGAACATCGGACATATTGAACACCATGAACTTAATACTTACTGGTCCTCACCAGGAACCTCAGAGTCAATACTCCCCGGAACTCTCCCGAGCCTTCAAACCAGTGAAGTAACTGGAATCGACGCGCCCCTGCAAATCCACACAGGATGGAGCTCATCTTTCAAGAATATAAGGTGAGATTGCTGTGAGGGCATTTCGGAGGTCATTAGTTGGGGAGGACTGTGGGGGTGCCATCACTTGAATCCACAAGTGGCTAAATCCATCTCTCCACTTGCAGGAGAATATTTCTACGGGTTAAGCAGACAAGATTAGGAGGGCAGATCCAATCAGTCATCGCTGCACTACGCATCACGTGGGTGGAGCCCGCAGCTGTCCGGGTCCGACCGACGCCCCTGTGGGAGCCAGGTGAGCGTAACAGAGGTGCACCCAGCGGACGCAGTAGAAGGACGCCATAGAGGCAGTAGGCGGAAAAGGCATAGGGGCCAGAGCGGTGTTAGAAGTAGAGGCAGGAGAAGGGATGAAATTGAGACGCACATCAAGGAGAAGATTGGGCTGAATGCACTGGACCAAGATGATACCGCTCAGGTAGACATTGATTATAGTCTTGGAGGAGTGGAAGGTGGCCACGAGGATCCCTCCCACCCCCCCACCAGGTGCCAACTGTAATGGGAGAAGAGAAAGGCGAGAGAACAGACCATATGAGTGGTCCATAGGTCTGGAGAGGGAACGACAAAGAATATCAGCGAGTCTGTCTGGAGGAAGACCTGATGAGGGCATCAGCGATGGGGAGTCCTCGGTTGGAGAACAGGATATCCCTCTTTAACATTTTCCTTCCAGACTTAGTGAGAGGGGTAGGAGATAGAGTAGTAGTTGGGAAGATGGGCGAGATTGTGAGCACCATAGATGGTGCGAGGATGCAAGAACGGAGAAATGAAGGTGGAAAAGAAGCACAGCCCACAGCCGCAATCATGGGCATCACCATAGGGGGTGGGTTCACAGCGAAGGAGGCACACAGAAGGCAGCAAGTAGGCAACAAACCACAGAGGGGACATGGCAGTTAGGGGCAGAGGATGGGGAGGGACAGCCAACTGCAAAAACCCCAACATTCGAAAAAAAAGGCCAAGATTTAACAACAGAAATGCAAAAGTGCAACTTTCCTGGAGAGATGTGAAAGATGGCTAAACAATACAGTTCACTGAGATGCTATAGGGTTTTGCAATAAGAGGAATAAATGGGGTGCAGGGATTGCTGTCCCCCTGACCGCACTGTCTCTACCTGGTCAGTCGGAGCAAGTTGACGGCTGCTGGCTTCTTGCTTCCCTGGCTGACATTGGCAGACATGATCTGGAGCAGCTTCAAGAGCCGCCCTTTGCCTTGGAGCCCTTAGCCTTATGGGTCTGCAATGGGCAGGGGCTGCACTAGATGCCAGAAATAAATAGCGACCAGCATCCAATGAGATTCGGGGGTGGTACAATGGAGGGAAGCAACACAAAGGAGGAAAGCCACACAAACACTCACAGCACACAGAAGGACAGGCACGCACAACTATGAGGCAAAGGAGAATGTCCTGTAAACTCTAGTAGAAGTGAAGTTGTTGAAGTAGAAGCAGCAGCACTGAAGTCATCCTAACAAATATACCTATTGTGAATCCTAATGTTTTGAACGGTCAAGTCTTCTTGGATGACTGGAAGTGGTGGCAAAGCATTGTAGCTGGGAACATGTATACTATTCTGAGGAGGTGGAAAGTCACCAAGACGAGCTTTGTTGTTGGAACTGTGGTTAACAAAACCTTACCTTAACATTGAGACTTCAAGAACTAAATTGAGACTTTGCTATCTATGTGGATTAACTTCTTTATTTTGATGAACATTGAAGCTGAATATACCTTGAACCCTGGATAAGGGAGTTCACTCAGGTTACTGAAAGGTTATCAAGAAACTGAGCATAATTGTTCGTTATCTGAATTGGCAAATATTGTCTTTTGTATTTGATGTTCAAATGAGTGCTAGACATCCTGTGTTACAGTGTTTCCCTTTAGTTTCATAAGGCTGGGTAATCCTCAGAGTAGGGATGGTGAGGCATTTAATATCATTTATACTTTAATAAAATGTCATGTTTTGAACAATCATCAAAAAGTGCTGACCCATCACACTTGTTTCTGATTCCACCATAATGTCTCTGCAACAGGGCAAGAAGCCACTTTCTCAGAGTTCAAATAAATGCACCAAATGTCTTTCACCTTCACCTCCTTGTGCTGCATATCAGTCTTTCATTAGTCGCTCTCTACCTGGGTTGCCAGTACTCCATTTCGGGTCTTTGTTCACCCTTGGGCACCACTGGGTTCAGAAGTCCAAACCTGGTACTCTTAGGGCCCGCCACCAGAAAATATTGTGCTTTCTCCACTCCGCTTCCTCCTGGTTTTTACCCCTCCCTGGGGACTCGGGTATCTGGTTCCTCTCAGCCCACATTGGGGCCTTGTTTCTTTCACCCCGCCTTGGGGTCAGATTATTCCATCCCCGCCTTGGGGGTCAGATTCCAATTACTGCACCTTGGTGTTTGGTTGCTCTCCCTCCCCACACCCCCTCCCCCCCCCACCATGGAGCTGGGTTTCTGTCACCCCTTCTTGGGGTCTCCTTTTTTGACACCTCATATTGGGGTTGGGATTCCATCACCCTGTCCTGGGCTCGAGTTTCTCCTACCCCATCAGGGGGTTTGGTCGTTCACACCCCACCTTGGGAATTGGCTGCCATCACCCCTTGGTTTCCCAAACCTTGACTAAGGGTCTGGATGTGACTGTCTGCCGTCCTCCCGGCTCCCTGAAGCAACTGCATATATTCAATCTCCATACAGTACTCCTCCAAACAAGCGTTCACATAGGCCATCGCAGTTTCTCCATTCTGGGTTCCACTAGGGGCAATGCTGAGCTGGCTCTCTTCCTGTGGTCTTCCTTCAGGGCTCCCGCATCGGGTCTGCGTTGTGTTGCTCATTCGCCACTCTGGTGTTCTGCACTGTGGGAGATTCCCGTGGGCTGGGTTTTTCATGGTCCTGGCACTGGGAGGCTTGTTGAGAGTTCTGCATGCAAGGGCGCCAAGTCAATGCGCCACACAGGGCGGGTGTTCCCTTGCCTTTCCCATACCTCCTAGGAGGGGTTCTTTCCTCCTCTGCAGCTGTGCAGGTTTCTCTTCCCGAGGTCCAACACTGATCGAGTCTTTATCTTCCCGCAATGAGGGGGTGGGTTTATTTCCCATTCTCTGTTCCAAGTTGATGACAGTGCCTAATGAGGGTCAAAAACATACCAGTCAGAAGTTATCACCTGTATAACCAATTAAACTATTAGCTTCCACAGACAAGGGCAGATAGAGGATAGTCAATCCCTAAACAGGGATATGCTAAGTGGGGGGTGGAGTAAACCCATGCCCCCCTCCCCCGTGGTATCCATTTGGCGGGGCCCCTAGGTGGTGTTAAGTTCAGCGGGGGTCACCTCCCTAGTTCAAAAGGGCGTGGCTCCCCTTTG
Organism: Ambystoma mexicanum; assembly: GCF_040938575.1. Classification (NCBI taxonomy): domain Eukaryota; kingdom Metazoa; phylum Chordata; class Amphibia; order Caudata; family Ambystomatidae; genus Ambystoma; species Ambystoma mexicanum. Next base: position 412,943,096 of record NC_090939.1, read on the forward strand.
GGGAGAGAGGACGTATTCCCAAGAGCAAATATCACTTTCATGGTAAATTAGGGGTTCTGGAATGTAAAGGTTTTCTCCTTCCCAAGAGTCGGTTTGGTTGCCTGAAATGCTGCATCCTTCAGTGTGCCTAGGAGCAGTCTTTTTTTGTTGGTTTTCTCAAGGATACAGCAATGGTCTAGTTTGGAATAAACCTGCAGAGCCGCTCATCTTGCATAGAAAACACCTGACCTCGGCACAGCACAGGTTATTGGAGGCCAGGGCAGCCTTGCAACCCATCACATTCGGGTTGGCCAAGAGTCCCAAGTCAACAAATACCCAAACAGCTATCCTGGATTGAACAAAAGCACAATTGTGTGTGTTCAAGGTCAGTCCATGCTCAATCACTGCAAATCATTGGATACACATTTCAGGTGTCCATGCTCTGAAGTGGCGCAAGATCAAATTATCACTAACATTTGCAATGCCTGGCAGACAAGCCAGCACACTACGGATTGTGTGCCGAAAAAATTTCTGCCACTGGAGAGAGTCAATCTCAACCATTTGTAATAAGTGATGAAAATGAAGCAATTAACGTACCTTGAATCTGAGTGGAGTGTGACAGAGGTTGTTTTGGAAATATTCTTCAATCCTTGGCGATCAGTCACAATGGCACTAATTATAGGGCTCCGGTGACGCTTTATCTTCACCTCTGTGCGTAGATATGTGAACATACCACTTGCTGGCAGGGACCAATTGCTTGGGTTTCACCACCACCACCACCTTGAATGAGAAAACCCAGTGACGAGGACGGTCACTTGCTCAGTGTTGTGCTCCAGATTGTTCAGTTCCCTGTTCCAGCTTCTGATGCAGATGAAAGGTACAAAAAAAGTCCGCTTGAAAACCAGCTCCAATTTCACATTGGTTTGTCCTTAAGGGTTCATTACTCTCAATGCTTCCAGATACTTCACACAGGTTGGGGTACTACCTTGTCAGTCTCAAGATGTGACTTTCCCCCCCTGCCCGAAGGCATTGATTGGTCTCCACCACATACTACATGTCGTAATAAAGTTTCTCCTCAACTCAATTCCCAGTCTCAGTTACGGGTTTCTTTCACCCTTCTTCAATGGTCATCTCCTTGGGTTGTTTTGAGGCTCACCATCAACTCATTCAGGAATGCCTTCTTCAGGCCCCTGCCCCCCCCCCCTCACCAACTACAACCCCTCACCACTCCTGCACTGGGCCTGCTCCATGACACAATGACATGTGCTTGCCCCCAACCCCCTTACAGGTTTGAACCCTTTAGATCAGTATCTCACCCCAAACTTTAGTCTTTGGGCCAAACCTGCACTCTCAAACCTTCCTAATCTGACAAGCAAGAATATTTCACAGAATCTTCCTTTATCACTGCATGCTGACTTATCACTCTCCTGGCTCTCCAACCTACTCCTTCCAATCTCAATAACCTCCTCGAAACTCCGGATGCCAGCTCTTGCCCAAATTGAAAAACTTGACTGAGAACGTGGGTTTATAAAACCTTGCAACTGTTCCCCAGGGGTTGGGCTTCTTCAGAAGGTCTGTACCTGTGAGGGTGAATAACCAAGGCCTGTGATGGCTGTTCATGATTGGCGTCTCAATGTGATGTTAGGGATCAAGCCTTGATACGGCCGACACACCATTTTGGATTTTACTTGCACCATGTGTCCCAGCAATCTTCACCACAGGGCTCATGCTTTTCTTGAGTTTGCACTAATAAGGTGTGAAAACACCACCTTGATGCAGTGCAGTTTCAATGGGAGTGCTCTGTGTCCATGCTCGCAAAATCCAAGCACGCATTCTCAGATTAAGCTGGTTCACTGCATGAGCTGGTGGATGTTCTAATCGGACAACATCCAGTTTGGGGCAATATTCCACCCACTCAAATCAGGTTTACACAATTTGTATACATTTAACAAAGTTCTTTTCATAAACCTGGGACCCCCAATTGAATAACAGTTCTTCCCTACAGCCTCCTGTGGACTCTGAAAGTTTCTTGTCCCAAAAAGGCAGAAGTTATATTTATCAAATAGCAATAACTACATCAATTTAAATATTAACCAATTTAAATATTAACCAATTATGCATCTATGAACTTCCAATATGAATGGTGACAACAACGAAGAATGTGCAATACACTGGTCACTTCACTTTTCAATACTACTTTAATATAGGCTTTTATAAAACACAAACATGTCACGACCCCCATCCAGTAGACCCCCTGGCAAGCCCATGGGCCAGGAAGGGTCTCCACTAAAACCAGGCTTCCTTGGCATAGGCCTTCTTGGGGCCAATCCTGGCGCCTTCGGCGCCAGACTCATACTTGATAAAGGACTTGTATTGGGAACTACTTTATTTCAGTGTAAATCAACATGGAGGCATCCACATAGCTTGGTTCCTTCGAACCAAGCTATGCAATATAGTATTTTTTTGGGTGTGGTACCATAGGAACCATTTTACCTGGACTACTTTCTTGAAGCTATTTAAACCACACCCGACTGGGATAACATGCTTCGCGTTACTTTGCAATTCTGCAACGTGACGCTCACCGTGTTCAGCTGCACCCGCAAACCTCGGAAGAACAGCATCTGTTAAGGAGAAAAAGGACATCGTTAGCAGCAGCAGCTTACCTGTAATTTCATCATTAGCTGTACACGGCTCTTGAGATTAGCATCCTGGAACCAGCACTCCTCCCAAACTGACGGCTCTGCAAAAAAGGAAGAAACAAGGCACTCGAAATTTTTACAATTTAATTAACGGTGCCGAAAAGCTTACCTCGCAAGCCACCCCTCGACCAGCATCGCCTCAGGAATTCCATGCACCGGGTGAGCACCGCGACCTGTGGGAAGAAAAGACAACAGGTTAGCATCATAGTGCTGCGCTTAGCGCCTACTTACCGCATCAAGGCGCTCTAAAAACGCCATTACTTACCGGCGAGACCCAATTCATGCCACATATTGGACTTCCGCGCAGCTAAGTAAGAGAAAAGACAGTTAAACCAAAAAGGCATGCAAAGACAATATAGCACAGCAATAAGACCAACCTGAAAGACTCAATGTAGGCCGGCATCAGTGAAGTAACTCGATCGCAAACGCCCACCAAGCACAACACGCCCCTGCCAAGAAGGCAGGACGGAGAACACACCTGCATTAAAAACAAGGTGAGGAGAGGGCCAGTGAGGCCACTCTTATATGGGCTGGTGGGGGACAGTTTACCCCAGTTGCCCAATCTTGAACATTGCCCACCTGTATTCCAGGCAGAACCCTCCCGCTGGTCACACCTGGGAACCGCAGAGAAGGATACCAGAGTCCCAACTGCTGGGTGGCGTCCCCGTGGAACCAGGTGAGCGTATCATATCACCAGCTATGCATTTAGTTTACCCTGCGCACATCCACCATGGATTGAAAAATGTATGCGAGTTCAGGATAAAGCTTTCATTTGGAATAAAAACAAAATTTAATTAGAACATCCCTGCCCATCTAATTTAGTTCTACTTTGTATTAATTAAAAATAAACACCTCTTCTCTCCCCAATAAACATAAGCATCTCAAACAGCATTCCAGAAAACTAAATTAAAAAGACAAACTACTTGCCATTACCGCATGGAAATTGCTTGTAAAAAGGAAAACCTGTGTTTGCTAGATTCCATTGGGTGGTGTCTCTACTGCATTAATGTGCAAAAGTATACATTTGAAATGTTCAAGTGACCTCTTAAAGGTGGGAACATTGGTAGCAGTTGATAACCCTCCCCCCCCCACCCTCCGAGTCTTTGCGTGGTTTAGCACCAGTAACAATTCTGATTGCTGATGTAATTGGGGAAGGACTTCACTTGCATCATTTTTCTAAGTATGTACACACAGGGAGATATTTTGGTCCTCAAAACTTTCTTGTATGCTTGCGCATTAAACAGACTGAGTGGTTGGGGGGTGGGGGATCTCCCATTGTACACAGCAATCGGACCAATTTTAACAAATCTATAATTCCAGAAGCACATTCACATCTGAAATATTTATTACTTTCCCAGGATGTAGTCCATTTATAGGCCCTCTTCCTCTTCTGTACTTTCACAAAATAAAAAGGGCCGGGATGCAATCTATTGCCCTTTGGTTTATAGATCCCCACAGAAAGATTTCCCCTTAATATTATACTTGCATAACAATTTCTTTTTGGCAGTCCCTCAGACAGGTGGTCACCCTCTAAAGGACTGGTTCCATCCACCTTGTGATAGTAGGTGGGCATCAATCAGCAAGATGGGGTCAGCTTCTCCCCACAGCCTGATTTTTCTTAAAGTGGACAGCGAATATAACAAAATGTGTCCACTGGAAAGTAATCTAGTCTACTTTCTGATGTTGTCGATGCTCCCATCACTCCTTCCAGTCATTCAGTCAGTCAGTCTGGGAGTGAGCAAGTTAAAATCCAGAACCCATAGGTTTGGCGGGCTCTAAGGATAAGCTCTTCCCTTTAGAGGAGTGTATTATTGTTCCAATTGAATTGGTCAGAGTATGTGACTGCTCAATTTTCCAAAGGTGACATCACACTAAACCATTCCCTTCATACATCGGCCATATTAATGAAGAGGGCACTCCGATGGGAGTGACTTTGAAACCCAGCTTCCGTTCCATTTGATGTGATGCCATTTGAGACTTCTACATTAAACAATCATAATATTCTGAAACATATTTCTCACATGTGATCATGTTGCCAATCAGTCTGATTTCTGCACAGCATATGAAGTGTGTGATTTTTTTTTCTTTTACCTCCAATACTTGTACACAAAGAATGTTTTCTCAGCTTAGAATAACAGGCTTGCCGGCACAGACAATAGGATATATGAATCTCCAACACGTACCACTTATATGCAGAAATATCAACATTTGCCTAATTTGCATAATTAAACTATTATTAAAAAAGAAATTGACATTCAGCTGATAACGTGGTCAGGGTGAAAAGGCTTCTACGGCATTGCCTTCAAAAGTTGACAAAAATAAGATTCCATGTGTAAAATTGACAGTGCATTACCCCCCGCCATCAATTTACTAAATATAACGAGGCATCCCCCTGGTCCGACAATGTTAACATGGCCATATGGTATCCGGTATTTTGAGGCAATATGCCGGGGCATTTGGAACCTCTGAGAATGTGGTTGTCATGGGACCAGTGTCTGAAGGCTCTTTGAAGTTAGTGGCACCAGCCTAGTGATGACAGTCCCCAGCCTATCAAGCAATTTACAAATCACAATGCCAGACATGTCTCTATGTGTGAATTGCATTGTACTGGAAAACCTGGCTGATGCGAAGATATGATTACATGGAGAGCAGACCATTGCTAAGAATCAAATCTTTGTATTTGTAAGTCATTTGTTTTCCTCTGCAAGGCCTATCTAAGAACAAAAAGTAAAACATTTGGTAATTTGCTCAATACAGAGAGTGAAGCTGGCTGCAAAACTTTTACAAAGCCTGGCTGCATTTCCTTGGAGCAAACATCCCCTTCATGTATCTGTTGGGGAATGTAATGTTGCTGCCTTTATTCACTAATGTAGCATTTAAAATCCTATGCTTTCTAGACCTCCACACTAGAATTGTCATTTTAAACAGCAACATTATAGCATTTTTGCAATCAAATTACTGTAAAAAAATTACTAGTTCCTGTCCCTGAAGGTTTCTATATAAAAAGATGATTTGAAGTTGCAGATCTAGAACGATTAATCGTGAAAGCCTCTCCTCGAATGCAGCCAGCCCAAATGATTTTAGAAATGCTATCCTGAAGTTAAAAAAAGAAATGTGTCCGGTTTTATTGTACATGCTTTATAAAAACATTCTAATTTGCAAAGCTATGTATGGGATCTGGAAATTATCCATAATAGTTCCTATCTTTAAGATGGAGGGGATCATTCGGATCCCACAAATTACAGATCAATTGCGTTGGACGCAGATAGCAAAGGTTTCGCTGCTTTGATCATTGGGAAATTGGAGGCCTGGGCTTTGGAAAAATGAATATTCCATAGCGTTCAAATTGGTTTTAGGAAAGGTATGGCCACTAATTTGAATGGCATCTCTCTCAGTGCTAAGAGATAAGGTTTGGTTAAAAAAGCACTATTCAATGTATGCAGCAATGATAGATTTTTCGAAGGCTTTCAATACAGTCAATCAGCAGCTACTTAGTAGGTGGGGAATCCCTATTTCACTCTTAGCGATCATAGTGCAGGGTCATGAAAACACAAGTGTACAAGTGAAATAAGATATCGATGACAATTTAACTTGGCCAGTAAATACAAAAAGAGGACTTAGACAGGGTTGCATTTTAGCAACCTTCCTTTTTAACCCATATTTAGCAGATCTGAAGGGAGCATTGGCTAAGGTGACATTTGTTAGCCCTAAATTAAGAAATCAACGTATATGTTGAATGGCATGTACTGATGACATTGTATTGCTAGATGCCACGACTATGGGGCTCCAATGGCTTCTTACAGCTGTCGGTAAATATACCTAAACTAATGATTTGATGATCAACCCCAAAAATCAAATGCGATTCATTTTGCCAAATATTGCAGAACTGGGGGAAAATACAAGTGGACTATTGTAATATTCAAATTATCCCAGTGAGAACTCATTTATTTTTTTATAATGGCCAGACCGAATGATACATCATTTTTTTTAAATATTGGAAAAAAAACGTGATCAGCTGGTATGACGAAATCTATAATACCATTAAACCATTAATTTGATTTGATATATTGGCAAGGTGATCACAGTTTAAACAGAACAGAGATTGAACCACCCGCCTACGGACTTCCATGGGGGACACTTGAGGGTATCATCTGGAGAAAAAAAACATTAAATCTTCCTCTTTCAGTCCCAATGCCATCTGTGCAATATGAACTTGGCTTGTTATCACTTCAAGGGTGGTTTCATTGGCAAATGCTATCTTTGTATGGTAAGAGAAGGTCACCCATTAATGTCTAATTGTATGAAGATTTGCATTTAATGAAGGAAAATAGACATTTTTTAAATCAAATGAAATTGAGGGCAGAGTCACTTAACCAGTTGTGGAAGAACGGAGGTGATTTTAGGGACAATCCGGTGTGGGCAAAGAAATGTCTTCAAGAAATGTAACACAATAGACAGAACTAGATCCTACAAGCTGCACTCTACATTTTCTCACAAAGTCCTACCCAAATACCTCAAACTGTCTCCTTGGTCCAACTCTCGAGAACACATTTTTAAATTTTGATTAAATCTTTGAATTATGGTGTAAAATGTCATCAATGCATTAAAAAAACCAAGACTCTGTTAAGGCCATTTGCAAATACTGTATGAACGCAGAAGTTATACAAACTTTGAAGCAGGTGATGGTGGAATTTCCCGGCCTTATACGCATATGAAATGCATTTCTGGGACGATTCTTTTCTAAGTCACATAAATGTATAATTTTAAAAGATGTGTGGGAATTACTGAATTATAGAAACTAGGTCATTTTTATTTTTACCATGGAACGGATGTGAATGTTGGAGGATATAGATCTTTTAAACAAGAGACATATTTAAAGTGTTTTTAGAAATGAAATGTTATCAATCAATTGAGGTTACTGATTTGGTTTTTAAATGTTTGGGTGTGCTTTGTATAAGGATATTTATGATATGCATACATGCTGCATAATTGACATGCATTTTATGAATGCAAAATAAAAAATAAAATATTATTCTCATTCCTGTAAAGGAAAACCTACACAATGCAGGCCCCAAATAGCTAGTCTTACTTTTCTATAAAATGGTGTGCTTGTATTCCCAAATTGGACAGTTCTACCATAAAGGTTTGCTGGATACTTTGTTAACTGAAAAGATGCATTTTCTTGGCCTCGTCATTTCCTGTGAATACCCTCTTGTTGTAGCTGGGCTGGATTTCACCATACTCCCTTTAACATGTTTCAAATGATTTGTGGACAGGATGTAGTCATTTTTAAACCAGAATTTGTATCTGCATTCTTGTATTGATTTGGTTACAGAGCACCACTATTAAATGCAATGTGCTTTGGTTATATGTGCTGCTTCGTGGGAGAGAAAATATTGACTGCTTCTTGGTTTTAAGTAAGCTTGCTATACAAACCCCATAGAAACATTCATAGCGGCCTTTAACTTGGAGCAGTACCCCATGGAGAGCACTGTGGAAAAGGAGATGGTGCACCAGATATATTTTGACTGAGCCCCGTTCCCTTAAAAGTACTGTCAGCATCTATCCACTTCCCAAATATATGTATAGCATTCATACAAGGGAGGGGTAACTATTATTGTAGTCTGTCAAAATTACAGACTCTTAAGGGGACAAGTGTCTGCAGCCCTCATGGGAACCTCCCCTGGCATGACACTGGAACCAAGTGGGGTAGAACCGGGGATCTTCCCCATATCACTCGCAGGCCCACCATCTGCAAGCTTGGGGTGGTACCTGGCCCCCTTGGCCTGCTATATGTCGCCACAGCCAGGCAGTGACCTAGGTATCATACCCTACGATGACAGGACCACCAGCTGCAGAGTCATCAACAAGATTAATCAGCTGGTTCTTCAGGCAGCCACCTCCCTTAAAGAGCGGTTTATACTTTCGTAACAGATAGTCAAGGTCTTCTTGGTGGCCGCAAAACACTAAAAGTACAATTTTGAGATAGGCTGCTATATCAGCTTTCAGATTTCTGGCAACCTTCAAAACAGAACATGGTGGATATCGATTTCAACTCCTGGTGTATGGACAGCCCCAAATGCCCCCTCCAGCTGCAATGGTGTAGAGCAGTGGTGGGCAACTGGTGGATTTTCAAAATCTCATGATACCTCAACTGACTGTGCAGGCTTAGGCTAATAAGAGCTGAAAGCCAAAACCTTTGGAGAGTGACTGGTATACAATCATTACTTTAACTAAGACACCTGTATCAAAGAGGGGCACTGCTTTGTCTCACTTTGTGTACTTTATTTTGGCTGTCATTGTTCAGTCAGCTCAAGCCCAGTACCATTGAGATGAAAGACCAAGCTTTCTTTGTGGATCTCCATTGTCATTCTGGGTGCGTTTAACCTCAACTACTCTAGGTCTGGGTATTTGACCCAGAGAGGCGCTTGAACCGGCAAGCCTTAAATCTGCAGACTTTCGAGTATAGGTTGAACTGAACACATTGGCTGTACAATTGCTCCCTCACCAGTCCACAAACTTCGCTAGGGAGAGGCCCTTCGTCTGAGTAGCAGATAATTGTTGCCAAGGATTGTAGTATTGCATCTGCTGGTTTTGCCCATGTCATCTGTGGGAGATGATTCCTGCCAGCCCGATCTTGTGGCCCGTGTGCTGGAGTTTGCTGATGAGTGAGGACACGGACGGTTGGAGAAGAGCACGGAGTGAGCTTAATGAAGTCCCAAGTGAATAGTTAATCCCCACACAGTGTCTGTGTTTCTTTGTAACACACCCACACTACAATGGCGATGATGCCCAGATCTCCATACCCAACCCCCCCATCCCCCGCCTCCCGAGATCCACAGCCGCCCCACGCAGACTCACCGACTACACTTCTGCGTTGACAATGAGATAAAGGTAAGCCGGGATCCCCTGGGCAAGCAGTCAGTCCCTCCAGCATCACCTGTGCGGCGATCCCTCCCATAATGCCTCATCAATCTCAGGAAGCATAGCGTGTGTTACTGTAATACATGCTGTATAAGGCCACACATGCAAATACTGCATTAGAGGAAGTTCAACAATTTCTAACTGTATTACACAGTGTATAAGGCCACACCCTCCAATACTACAAAGGAAACAACCTTAACACCACTAGTATATCCTCCACAGGCGTTGCCTCAACATCAGATTTCACTACCATTCACCATACAAACACATGTTAGACTGCATTTCTGGACAATGAGACAACCAGCGCCCTTTTGAGCAAGTAAAAGTCAGACATTTATTACTGCACAACCGCTCCAATTTACCTTGCAACCTTCTACAATACCATCCACCACAACAATGGCGTTTCGCAATGTTCCCCACCTGCTTTTTTTTCGACCAGAAATAGGAGAACCTGCAATACCCTTGAACAGATGGATAAAGTCTTTTGAGCACTAGGCCAGTGTGATTTGTGGTACCAACTATGGCGTTGAGTGAAGAAAATCCCTCCATTACATTGCCTAGGCACTGCAGGACAGGAGAAGTTTGAAGATTTATCAGATCTTCCAGGAAATTAAGCTGAAGATCTAAATGAATATGAAAGGGCTGTCAAAAAGATTAGGAGACCGCCAGGGGGCGCCGAGGATGCAAGTCGTGTGAGGCTCGCGCTCCTCCAGCCTCGAGGGGCCTAGTGTGCTTCATTAATCCCCGGCCGGGATTTACACACGGACCCGAGAAAAGCACCACCTGAGCGGACCACCCTGACGAGAGCCCTCGAACAAGAAATCGCGTCCGAAGTAGCCCCACTGGAGACAACGGACAGCTATCGGCAGACGACACACGGGGCTCCGTGCGCGCATCGTCCAGGTGCACTACCACCCCAGCCCCTCACTGGGGGCCTGGGTGAGACAAAGGGAGCAGGAGGGGCCCCCCTCACACCCATAGAGCACGCCACGAAACCTGGGGTGGTGGCGAGGCTCCAGTATCCGCGCCCCTAGCCGTGTGGCGACAAGCGCTGCTCTGCGGAGGCCAGTGGGGGCCAGGAGACGGTAAGGAGGCACCGCCGGAACACCCGAGTCGCGGCCGCCTCCGAAGCAGTCCACCGGAGGACTCCTCCTGAGGGGAACGGGTGCTCCCGCCATCTGGCCCCAGACTTGAGCGGCCCCTCCAGGAGGCCCAAGGGGAGGCCGTCGGGCATAATCGAGCCTGGAGCGACCACACCAACCGAAGCGGAGACACCTCCTCCGGAACACGTCGGGAGATCGCTCCTCACAGGCCGGGGCCAGCGAGACGAAGAGGATTCCCGTCCCCTCGAGTCTACCTCGGAGCGAGGAGGCCAAGGGAGGCACACCCACGCAGCTACCCCCGATGTGAGGAGGCGTCCTGGCCCGGGGCACAGGCCCCCCTGGGGGATAACACGGAAGAGAGGTGAGGAGCCGGGGGACTTTGGAAGGAACCGTGTCAGGGTGCCGCCTTCCTCCACCACCTGCGGCCCCTTCCCAGGACACATCCCCTGCCTTGGCCCACCTCAAATATTTCCCAAAAACTGAAAAATAAGGCTATAAAGGAGGAGGGAAGGAATAATGTGGATTTAACTGTGCCAGCGGCGTCGACAGCACCGACTCTCCCCCTGCCCACACAGCAGTGGCCCCCAATAACTCGGCAGATGGTTGACATCCCAAGGCCTTGCAGACCCTCCCGCTCCATCCCAAGGCCAATATCCTGGGACGCTGCTGCAAGCAGTTGAGGTCAACACGGGCAGGCCCACCCAGAGACACCGCCCCAAGAGACAACAAAAAAGGGCAACACCCTGGAGCAGCCTTCGGCCACAGGGGCAGTCCTCTCCCTCCAACGGTTTCGTCGCACACAAACGGCCCTGAGCTGGGCAAGCGGACTTGCCATGCCCTCAGGCAGCGACACCCCCCCGCGGCACTAACGAAGGAGGACCTTAAGGACATCCTACAGGAAATTAAGGCCATCCGCACCGACATACAAGCCTCTATAGTGGACCTCAGGGGAAGAGTGGACACCTTGGAAGAAAAAAATAATCACCTCCAAACAAACTTGTTGGAAATGAAATATGAGGCGAGACTTAGACCTCGAAATAAGAGATGAAGACATAACTTTAAAGATGGATGATCTGGAAAATGGGGAACGTCAGCAGAAAGGAGAGACAGCGGCCGATGTCGGAAGGAAGGTCCAAGGGCTGATCAACCAACTCTTCACCTTGGAAGGGGGAAAGGAAGTCCAGCTTGAAAGAGCACATCGAGGCGGAGGAAGGGCCCAGAGATCCATAGTGGTGCGATTCCTCCGGTACAGGGAAAAAAATGGAGGTCTTGGAAAAGGCGAAGCAGCTCGAGAGCTTCATCTTTGAGGGGGACACAATTAGGATCTATCAAGACCTCTCGGCCCTCACGCTCGCCCGCAGGAGGGACTGTCGTCCACTCACCCAGTGGCTCACCAGCCAAGACATAAGATATAGATGGTCGTTCCCGTTTGCTCTCTCCTTCGAACAAGCTGGTGTAGACTACAGGGTGACCAGTGGCAAGGAAGACACACAAGTCCTCCAAGTGCTCAAGAGTGACTCGCCAGAGGGTGGGAACGAAGGCGATTCCCAAACAGAGCCGGAACCCCGGAGATATCCCGAAGGCCCCTGGTCCACAAAGAAGACGACGACAAAGGGCAGGAGAACCACGTCAGAAGGGGGGGGGGGGGGCAAGGGGGGGGGGGACCAGGCGAATAAAGACATTTGACCCAAGGAACATAGAGAAACTGATTTGAGGATCCCGGCCGGGGACACAGTGTTCGAGTGCCCTACGAGGCAAGGATATTCACCCAGCCTGGTGGCTCGCCCGTTGGGAGGCGTCCTGAATGGGGTAGGGAAGGGGGAGGGGGTAAGAGATTGTGACGGGGCGAGAGACCCGCATGTTCAGTCCGAAATTAGCTCTGTAAGGAACCAGGGCAATCTCCTCATGACTGGGGAAATAAGACGCGAGGCAGAGAACTGATGACGTACAATGAGAGGAAGGGCCGGGCTGAATCCCTCAGAGTAGGCTCACTTAATGTGAAGGAGCTCAACTCCCCAACTAAGCACGCTCTTCTGGGGAGGGAAATGAAAAATGCAAGGGCTGACATTCTCTTTGTCCAGGAGACTAGAACAGTGAAGGGGGAAGAGAGCCATCCCGGGATCCCATGTGGGCCAGACCTTCTGGGCATCAGGCAAAGTCAAGAAGGGGGGTGTCGGAATTGTTTTGCATAAGAATCACAAATTGACTGAGATTTCCAGATGGGAGAGGGAAGATGGGAGAGCCGTGGTAGTGTCGGGCAATTTACACAACTCTAAAGTCACCGTGGCGGCCATATACCGCCCACGGTAGGAGGACCAGAATAGACTACCTCCTAACAGGACACCAACATATAAGTAGGATAGAGGCCTCAAATATCCGTCCAGTTAGCTGGTCGGACCACGATCTGGTCTGACTTCTGCATCTCAGGCCTAAAACCCAGGCATTCTCTGTGGAGATGTAATGACTTCCTCCTCAGGGATGCGGTCTTCAAAGAGGAAATGACAGAAGCGATTAAAGAATACTTTGCCCTGAACGACAATGGAGAAGTAGACCAGGGGATAGTATGGGAGGCGACAAAGGCAACTTGGAGGGGTAGACTGATAAGCCAAGGGGCTTCCAAGAAAAGGGAGAGGACGCTCCTGGCCAACAAGCGTCGGTCGGAGATTCTCATATTCTCATATTGGAGAGATCTGGAGGGAAGGGGGAGGCCGAGGGAGAGAGACCTTGACACCGCAAGAGGGAAAAGGCAAGACCTAAGGGAATTGGAGATGGGTAGAATTGTGGCAGGGCTCCAACACTTACGCCAAAGATACTATGAAAAGGGCGATAAAGCGGACGCTATGCTAGCGGCCAAACTTCGAAGTCAACAGGCGGAAAGGTGGGTGTCCAGAGTGGTGCGTGGGGAAGAGGGGAAATGCTCAGCCGCCGAGGGCATTGCTGAGAGATTTTCCGGCTTCTACAAAACCCTGTATGGGGGGGATGGGGAGGTGGGGAGGGAAACGTTAGATACATACCTAGGTGGGGTGGTCGTACCCGCCCTCCAGACCCCGGAGGCAGAGGCCCTAGACACCCCAATAACGGAGGAGGAGATGCTTAAGGAAATATCAGGTCTGAAGCTTGGAAGGGCCCTGGGGGAAGATGGGTACACGGCAGGCTTTTACAAGACCTTTTCGGGCCACCTAGCGGGCTTCTTGGAAAGTCTATTCTCTAACATCATGGCCACAGGAAGGGCTCCCCCGTCATTTGGTAAAGCATTGATAACCGTGATCCCTAAAGTCGCTCCTATAGACCAATCTCCCTCCTCAATGTAGACGCAAAGTTATTCACTAGGATCATCGCCTCAAGGATAGATGGTCACATACCAGGGTGAATCCACTTAGACCAGGTGGGCTTTATATGGGGAAGGTAGGGGGCGGACACCCTCCATAAGACCCTGCATGTGATGAGGGAAGCGGCACCGAGGGGGGACAACCTGGTCCTGGTGTCCATTGATGACGAAAAGGCCTTCGACCGGGTAGACTGGGGGTTCTTGCATGGGGTGCTGGAGAAGCTGGGTTTCGGGGTTGGGATTAGACAGGCCATCAAAGCCATATACATGGCCCCCTCAGCCAGAGTCACAGTGAACGGCCACCTGTCACGCAGATTTGCCCTCCTGAGAGGAACAAGACAGGGTTGCCCCCTCTCCCCACTCCTGTTCGCAATGACCATGGAGATTCTGGCAGAATATATTAGAGGCTCCCAGATGGTCCGAGGTATAGACGTTGGAGGCTGCACTTTCAAACTGGGCCTCTATGCAGAGGACATCCTGCTACATCTGAGGGAACCTGTGAGATCGGTCCCAGCTGCTTTGCAGGTCAGAGCAGTTTGGCCGCTTTTTGGGCTTCAAGGTAAACGTAAGCAAGTCTATGATCTTCCCTTTCGCTCCCGATGTGGAAAGAAACCTAGCCGAACTGACCCCACTGGGCCTTCAAGTCTGTCCTGAGGGCATAAAATACTTGGGGATTAACATAGTAATATCCAACGAAGACCTGAGTCAGGCAAACTACCCCCCTCTCTTTGATAAACTCTTCAGGGATATGGAGGTTTGGGCGAAGGGACAGATCTCATGGATGGGTAGAATAAATGCCATAAAAATGAATCTCCTCCCTAGGGTGTTGTACGTTTTCCAGATGCTCCCCCTGGAAGCCCCGGATTCCTCCCTCAGTGAAGCCAAAAGACGAATAACCAAATTCATAAGGCAGGGCATGAAACCCAGAATAGGATATGAGACTCTCACCCTCCCCAAGGAAAGAGGGGGGGGGGTCTTGCCCTCCCGGACCTGCAAACGTACAATAGAGCGACCCAGCTCAGGGCCCTTGCCCCACACCTTAGAGAGGACCCCCATAAACATTGGGTCTTCCTGGAGAATTTTTACTTACACCCGGTCACGGTGGGGGAATGGCTATGGGTTCCATTGAAGAAGTTGCCGAAAAGAATCAGGGAGCACCCCATATTAGGAACAATGTGGAAAGCACTGGCGGGAAGGGGAACCAGAGAGAGGGTAACAACTTGGCCCTCGCTGCTGAGCCACATTTGGTCCACACCAGTCCTAGAGGAAATCCCAGGGCACGAACATTACCAGTCCTGGTTCGATGCAGGTTTAGCTGGAGTCGGCCAATTGGTAAGGGAAGAGACCTTCATATCCATTCAGGAACTAGAGGAATCGTTGGGAATTGGTCCCCTCTCCCCGCTCTTATACTTACGTCTCAAGGGGGTCCTAATGAAACCTAAACTAAAGCCCTAAAATTCAGAGAAAGCGCACCCCAGCTGAAAAAATTCTTGATTCTCAAGCAGAAATGAAAGGACTCATCTCCCTCCTCTATGGAGCCCTCATGTTGCCCCGGGAGGGAACAACCAAAAGCCTCAAAAGGAAATGGGAAAGGGACCTGGGCTGTGGAATGGAGGATGGACTCTGGGGACGCATTTGCAGCAGGGCGTGCAAGACATCCATCGCCTGCCAATACAAGACGCATGCCGTTAAGCTTCTTCATAGATGGCAGTATGATCCAACTGCCCTCTCGAAGATGTTTCCGGACGTTGACCAGAAGTGCTGGCACGGATGTGGGGAAAAAGCAGACTACTGGCATATGTGGTGGTCGTGCACCAAGGTCCAAACTTACTGGCCAGAAGTCCTGAGCTGGCTAAGGGAGGCTGGAGAGGGGATTTACCCACAAGACCCTATTTTGAAAATGTTTGGCCTCCAGCTAAGGGATGAACGCTGGGAGAAACTCCCAGACCTAACACACTCATTGCTCCTGGCAGCTCGAGCTAGAACTTGGAAGAGGGCTGGCCTTCCCACGAAAAGAGAATGGGTAGCTGTGGCCAAGGACATCTATCTCATGGAAAGACTCACAGCAGCAATGCAGGGCTTGGGTGCCCAGGTAGAGATGGACTTGCTACCATTCATGGAAGTTTTTGGCCCCAAAGAGGACATGCCCTGAGAACTGTGGGGTTCTATGGCCCGGCCCGATATCTTTTAGGACATAAAACACTCTGCCTCAGTTCGGAGGAGTTGGATAACCACCGACGGACATTAGCTCGGTCGGAGTTGCCATAGGAGAAGATGCTATGGACAACCTGTTTGTACGCCTTGTGCTACTGGGCTTGGGGGGTGGGGGGGGGGAAATATTGGGGTTCTATGGTTTTGATTGCAGTGGTTGGTTGGGCTTCTGCCCCAAATGTTGATAAGTTGTACAAGCAAAAAGCTTAGTAAACACTAAAAAATAAGTTGAGTACAATACTGGAATGCTATAAGTTTGGAAAAAGGGTGCAAGAAGGCGACGAAAGCGTGGCGCATTACATCACTAACCAGAGGAAATTAGCCAGAACATGCAATTTGAACAACCAATTGGATGAGAACGCCTCAGGGATCAATTTATGCTAGAGTGCAACAGTGTGAAAGTCAGATAAATTATGGTCAGAAGATGATCCCCTTTAGATCCTTTTCTGAGAGTAGCCAAAGAAGTGGAGCACACTGAGAAATGCGTCAAAGTCTTAAAAGATAGAATGAAGGCCAAAAAATTAAAGACAAAAGTCCTACCACAACCGATAACCTTACCCAAAGTGAATGACGCCATATCGACTGTCGGTGACAATGCACATGTAAACATGACAGGATAGAAGATGCAGGAACCCACATGGAGGGATGACAGGAGAGGCAGGATGTCTTTTCGCACAAGGAGAAGCAGCCCAAGGAGGAGCAGTCAGAGGAGATGTTTCAGGTGCGATCGCGTGAATCATTGGGCAGAAAACCCAGCTCTGAAAATCTGCTGGATATGCAAAGGCTAGGTTCATCATTGAAGATGCTGTAGGACCAAGAAGCCGTCCACCAATTGGATTGGTAGTGACCACAGTGAGGAAGAGGGCGAAGAATGCATATCAATGGTGGTGGATAAAGATGAAGAAATAGGATATCCCTAAAGACCCAGTGTGTCTGGATGGCACATTAACATCCATGATGATGGATTCAGGCACCAAATATAAACTATTGCCACAGAGCAAATGGAAAAAACTGGGACGTGAACTTTTGAATGAGATTGATATTAATCACAGAGCATATGGAGGTGTGAAAAAGGTTAATTGGATGGTTTTGGGCCCCTCTACAGTTCAAACATAGTGAGGCCAAGGGAAAGGTCTATGTGACAAAGGAGGGCAGGACCCCCTTATTGAGCTGGGCACATCAAAAAGGAAGCTGAAGGTGAAACTAGATCCCAAAGCGGAAGAAGCAGTACTAACCACTGAAAACGCCAGCAGTAAAGAGAAGGTAATAAATGAAGTATTTTGAGATGAGATGGCTGTCTATGCAGATTTGTGCACAAAATAGAAATGAAGGACTACTGCACGCTGATGGCACAAACTGCACAGTAATCCCTCGTCAATGAGAGAAGAGGTCAAACTAGCATTGGAGAAACTAGAAAAATCAAGGCATTATAGAGCGCATAGATGTAGCACAATGGGCATCAACTCTAGTTTTGAGGAAAAAAAGACAGGAAAACTCAGAATTTGTGTAGACATTAGAGAACTCAATAAATGTGTAGCTCCAGAGAGACACCCACTGCCCACCATTCAAGAGACTATCGAACATAGGTCCTGCGAAAATGTCAACCGTGGACCTTGCATCTGCCTATCATCAGGTGAAGTTCCATGACGAATCTAAGTGTTTAACAGCATTCATCAGACCTGACGGACTGTTACAGTACAAACGGACGGCATTCAGCCTGGTGTCGGCTGCCTCAGTAAAGGTCATGCACAAACTATTCAATCGGGATGAAGGAATCCTATGCTTCCAAGATTAAATGTTAGTCCATGCAGATAGTCTCAATTTCCACAACAAAAGTTTAAATGGTGTCTTCAAGAATCTACATACTGCAGGCATGAACAAGTCGGGTGAAATGCAAAATTGATAGACAAGACATTTAGAATCTGGGAGATGTTCTCAGCCGAAGCCATCCGTCCCAAAAGAGCTTGCAGAAGCCATTGAAAACATGGCAAGACCTGTATCTTTCAAAGAAAGTCGAAGCGTCATAGGAATGGCGTAGTACTACTCCAAATGCATTTGTGATTTTGCAAAACACACTGTTTCCATAAGTGAGCTGACCAAAGGGAAGATTATGTTCGCTTGGAGTAGAGCATGCCAAGAAGAATTTGAATTCATTAAAAAGACTCTGGTGAGAGCTCCTACACTACAGAACTTCAGGAGTAACAGGAAGACTATTAGAACAGATGCCAGCAACGTTGGTCTAGTCGCTGTGGTAACAAACGATTAAAGTGGGAAGGAATTTCTCGTAGCCTTTAACTCCAGTTTACTGAAAGGGGCAAAGAAGTTGTATGCTACCACTGGAAGAGAGGCACTGGTGATCAAGTGGGCTGTGGACAAATTTAGGAATTCTATCTGGGGCACAAATTTCGAGTTCCGCACTGATCACAAACCCCTGGTGGAAATGATTACCTCAAAGATTTTGGATAAAGTTTTAGCTCGCATCAGGAGGTGGGTGTCTCAATTACAAGACTACAATTGTACAGTAAAGTATTTGCCTGGAGTGAAGAATATTGCAGCAGACTGTCAAGATTGACAAGCGTGGTGGAGTTAAGTAATGAGGAGAAAGATCAGGAAGTAGTGCTAGCAATAACCTCTGTGCCAGTGCCACAGGAAGATGCCATGAGAAAGGATACAAGTTTAAGTAGACTCAAACAAGAATTGGAGGACGACAATCCTCGCAAGAGAATTGAGGAACTAGGACTTTTGCCTTTCTGGAAAGAGATAGACGACCTGTGCACCCAGGAAGGAATGATAATGTGTGGTGACAAATTTATTCTGCCATATTCAGTTTGTGAACGACTTATAGGACTTGCTCACGAATGTCACCAAAGGATTGTTAAAAATAAGCAGAGGATAAGAAGTGAACTATTTGTGGCCAGGCTGTGATCTACAAATCGAGAGGAGTGTCATTTTGCAATAAGAGTGACAAAGTGTGTCTGAGTTCTAGATAGCCCATGGTTACCGATATTCCAGAACACCCATGGGATTAATCGGGAAAAGATGTTTTGGGCCCTGTGTGGAGTAACTGAATGCAATCCTTTTGCCTGGTAGTCATTGACTTACTTACTAGGTGGGTTGAAGGTTTGATCAAACCCAACATAACGGCAGAAACGGTTATTGAGTTTCTGGAAGAAATTTGTGAACTGGAAGAATAGCCCAGAGTCATAGTCACTGACAATGGGTCACAATTTAGATCAAGGGAAATGGTGGAATACTGCGAGAGGAATGCCATTGAACACAGGAAGAGTGCCATATACCACCCCAAAACCAATTGGGTGCAAGAACATTTTAATAAGGTGCTGAAGGAAGCCATCAGATGGGCTTGGGCTAATGGCAGAGACTGAGAGAAAGCAGCGAGTTGCAACAGTTGCTCACAGATTTACTCCTCATTGTACAACAGGAATGTCTCCTTTTGAACTTGGCGGAGGCAGGAAAGTCAATACAAAGCTTGTGCCAGCCTGGATGCGCAAGACCACTGTGATGGGGAGCAAGTTGGAGAGCATTAGTAACCTCAGGTGTAGTCAGATGAGAACAAGGAGCACACAACGGTGCTGGGATAAGGAGGGACAAAGTTCTTCCCACTATAGGAGATATAGTGAGAATCAAATTAGCTCCTGCTCTCAGAGATGGGTGTTGTAAGTGGTCCAAGCCCAACATGGTGAAATGAGTATTTAAACATGCAGTCAGATTGGATGATGGGAGAGTATGGAACATGGAGTCTCTGGTCAGAGGGATGGAGAAAAGAGAGAATGTTGCTAAGGGAGAGAATGTCACTGGCAGGTTTGAGAGTGATAAGGAGTTTGCTGAGTAAATGAAGCTGAGGATGCTAAGAGTCCTGTGGAGGTGAATTTTACTTGCTGGAACATGCTGCTGGGAATTCTTGTTGGTCAAGGTCTGGGAGATCCAACCGAAGACCTAAATATCTAACAGAATATGTCTAGAAGATTAACTCAGTATGTTCCTTTAGCAGAAGAAACTTGTCAAGAGAAGGGGATGTGTAGTATGGCACCTGCTGGTTTTGCCCACATCATCTGCAGGAGATGATTCCTGCCACCCAGATATCGTGGCCCGTTTGCTGAGGAGAGCGTGGACAGTTGGAGAAGGACGGAGCGAAGGGCAAAAGAGAATATATATATATATACATACACACACACACATACACACACACACACCTTAAATAAATCCCAAATGAATCCCCACAGTGTCTCCATGTTTCCTTGTAACCCACCGACACTACCAGTCACCAGTACTCAAACTTGGTGAGGGAGAGGCCCTTTGTCAAAGTGGCAGATTCTTGTTACCAAGGATGAAGGTAGGCTGCCGGATGAAGTGTTCTTTGCACAGGATTTAAGAGGCTCACTGTGCACATTAAAATCCTCTGTATGTGTAGCTCTGGACTTCACCAACTCACATGGGTGAACTAGATCCAATATATATTGCCAGGGGATTGCTGGCTCTCAGGTGTGCCAAGAGGCATCCTTGTATCAGCTGGGCCAGAAAGTCTTCCTCCACCAATATGGTTGTTTGCACTAGTTACAGCTGTGCATGTATGTAGCAAGCGATTTGTGCAGATCTCGATGTTTTTGGTGCAGCTGAAGGCGAGCTGTATGAGCGCCTGAATAGGAATCATTAGTGGAGCAAAGAATGTGAAAATCTTGTGGAAGCTCCCCGTAATCATGTAAAGCAGCAGCAACATCATCGTCCATCTCCTACACAGCTGCCAAAAACATTTCTAACCATTCCAGTCACAGGACACATGTAGAAAATTGTGTATAGGGAACACCTGTGATATCAAATTCTTACATGGGATGGTCATGAAGGCTAGAATGAGATGAGACCGCGAGTAGTTGAGGAGTCTGAAACATCATTTTTACTCCTATACTCCTGGCACATGAAAGGCAAGGCAGACAGCAGTTCAGAAAGCAGTCTCACCCCCTCCACCCCACAAGCAGCACTAGCAACCTCCCACAAGTGCCAATGACCACAGTACAATATTGGTACAGGTTAGGGATGATCAAGTCTCACAAGCACCCCTCAATTGAGTCACTGATGTAAATGTAGCATCCCAACTAAGGAATAACGTGCAGTACTTAACTGATAGCGGATGCAGTCTAAAGCTCCCACAGTGATAATCAGCCACACCAGGCTGTTTCCCCAGCGACATGGATCAGGACAACACATAGCCTCCGGACACGCGACACACAGTGGAACATTAGCATACGATCAGATTGTCACCAGTTGTTGGGATTAAGAGAAAAGGAGTAAAAACCCAACATACACAAAGAATGAAATACAGGCAGAGTAGTAGGCAGGGTACTGGTGTCACTCTTGTGCTGGTGCCACTTCGCCTGCATGGGTGTCACATCGCCTGCATGCGTGAACACACTAATTACCTGCACAAATATTATATCTGTATATGTTCCATGTCAGGCAACTATACTTCTCTCTATTCACAACAGATTGATATAATGTGACAAACACGTTTCATTAGCCTATGTGTGGAACCCAAGGGCATCCTCACTGCTTTTCCACTTGTGTCCTCCTCTCGGCTGGCCACGGAAAAGCCATCTCTTTTGGATCCTGACCCTGAGGGAGGATCACCTGGGTGGAGGAGACATTCACCCCCCCCCCACACATTTCCTTTACATAACAATTCCTCTATCCCTCAAGCCTTTGTTGGTTATGGTCAGCACTTTCCCTAGTCTTCCCATAAACCCTTGTTCCAGAAACATCAGTTTATTACTGGGACGCGGAAGAGGCCAACTAGGGAATCACATACTCCTTCTACTAATACACACACTAAACCTCATATGTACTGAGTCGAGGAGGACAACAAGACTAACACCCGACTGCTGTTTCACCACTAAGCGATTGTCTTTTTTGGACTAATCATGCTAGCTGGAACTTTAAAAGCTGACATCCTGATGGAAATCGAGTCTGCTGTGGAAGCAAGGCTACGGACTGCTTGGTGCAGGTAGACTTCTCCGGATCAGCGGTGTGGCAAATAGAGTGCTCGAGACCCAAGAAAGGAACCAGAGTTTATGCAGCGGGAAGCAGAGCTGAAGGACTCTGGAAGCCAGTGGCAGAGTAAGAGGAAGAGTGGCGTGATCGAGCAAATCAGTCGAGAGTCCTGAGCTTCAGCATCAAGGCTCCCACGCTCTGGAATGCACTACCTCACATTCGATCCCATTTTTTAAAAATTAGCCATGACCTGGCTGTTTGACAAACGCGAGTAACAGTGGGACCTATGTATCCTCCTGATAAGTCCATTATGCACCACATATTTTCCTGATTTACCCAATATGTATCTTGATCTCTTACTGCTATGCTGTACCAACGCAGTGATACCCTTGGGTCTGGGCATTGTCCAAAATGTTAAAATAAATTCTGCTTGCAACAATTTGGTGATTTGCAGTCATTTAAAGTAAGCAATATCCTTTCGCTGGAGAGTGGCTATGGTACGAGTATAAAGGGTGACAACGGAGTGCACTCATCCTAAAACAAGTTTGTGTTTTCATTAGAATAGTTCATGCATGCGTCTTTGAACATGGGTGCACATTTCTTCTGCTGTGCTTACTTCCTTCCTTGTTAGGTAGCTATGTGCCCCAACAATATGCCAAATAACTAGGACGTTGTACAAAGTACACATACGCACCCTGTACATGGATGGTAATGATTCATTTATGCACCCTCTGGTCTGGAAGACCACCCCGGTAGAAACGACTACCACCACTTTTACAAGCATAAATAGCTTTTTGTTAGTTTGGCTGATAAGCAGCCCCGAACCACGCAGTCAGTTTACCGTCGCTCTTCACATTTTGAATAAGCCTGTGCTATTTCCCTAGCATATTTAAACTAATCTGTATTCTGATGTAGGGATTTTCCAACAGTGGTTTTACTTTCCTTGATGTCATCAGGCGAGTTTCATTTTGTTACCCCTCACATTTTGGTGAATCGGCGGTCCACAGATGGAGGGTGGGAATTATTGATATATGGCATTTCATATTAGAAATGTGAGTTTACCGAAAAAAAAAGAAAAATACAACAAAAAACAGCAACACACACACACAAACCTACCTGAAATTTGGCATGTGGGTAGGTTGCATGGTGTAGACAATGTAACAAGTATAAAACATAAATGTTTCTATTTTTTGCAGTCTGCAATGCGTGCCTGCGTCTGTTCTTAATGTTCAGCATACTTGCCAACATGGTACAAACCTGAAATTTGGCATGTACACCCAAGGACGTCAATTCATCAAAATGCCACAGGTAGCGGATGTGACATCACACACCTGATGACATCACACAAAGTGAAGCCACATGCCAGTTTATCCTCGTGACATCACATGAAATGACATTTAAGCCTGATGGCATCATCTGAAGTGACTGATCTAAAAATATAAGAAACCACCATAAACTGGCATTAAAGCAGACAACACTTTTTAGATACCAATCACATTTTCACTAGGGTGCTGGCTTGATATGCCATGCTGGTGATCACGTTATGCCAGGGGTAGACCCAGTAGAACCAATATAAGCCAGTGGCACTGGCGTGCATATGCCATTAAAGACTCCTATCTATATCATAACTTATACCAATTATATTAATGTGTATATTAATGCGTAATCATATGCCAAGTAAAGCCCCTTATTTGCAGATGCTGCCTTAATGCAGTGTGGCTAATGTAGCCTCTGATGACACATCCATCTCATACCTGTTATAGCCTTAAATCCTAGCTAGGGTCAAAATATGTAAGCTACAGCTTTGCATATCGTGTATCCTCAAATGTCCAGTAACGCCACATACATCTGGTATGGGATAAAGTAAGACGAATAGCCAACGGACTCAAAACCCCCAAACACTATCAAGTAACATAGAACCCTTTATTTCTTCTTTTCACCACCAAAATATTCATCATGATGTCAAGTTCATAGAGGCGATATTCAACCAAATTGTAATAAAAATGTTCATAAACAAACTGAAAGGAACCCCGTAAGAATGCATTTCGATCCATACATGGTTCTTCAGGAGGACCAAGAGGCTGACCCCACAGTGTTTCACTCTTACATGGTGCAGACCATTTACGCTGTTGACCATTAATTTCTGATCTGTATGGCGAGTGGCATGTCTGGTTGAGTAGACCTTGCTAGGATTCACACCCGTGACCTGCAGAACCCAGCAGTTTTTATTTTTTTATAATAATTATTTAAACCACGGACGTAGCTCAAGAGCAGCGGAGCACTGCACAGGGTGTGGGTAGCCGGCATTTGGGCTGGCATCTTTTCAGTAGCGCAGTACTGTGGGGTCTGTGTGTCCATTGGAATTAGTACTTGGTCAGGTGTTGAAAGAGCCACATTGAGAGATTTGTGAAATAGGGAATTGTGGAGGCATTGCAAGCCGACACCGGGATCGAGTTCCAGAGGGTGGGTGCATGAAAAGAGGATTGTTTGCTTGTCCGCCCTTTGTGGACGAGCTGTGATTCAAGCTGGTTGGTCGATTTACTGCACAAGGAATGTGCCACCAGATATGTGGAGCTTAGCCGCCAGGTACGCTGGTGTGCTACTTGTGACTGCTTTGTAGATGATGCATGCAGTCTTCATCAATATCCTGGCTTGGCGTGTAAACCAATACAGTTTGCGTAGGATGCGGGTCATTCGGTCAAATTTCTGTGCTCCCGTAATAAGATGTACTGCAGTATGGTGGACTGCTTTTAGGGGAGCCAAGTGAGCAGCTGGAGGACCGGTCAAGAAAGCATTTCCCCCCCATCAATGTGCGAGACCACAAGGTGCTGTACTACAGTCTGGAAGTCCTGCAGCAGGATGAATGGTTTGATTTTTCAAAGACAAGATATTCTGAGCCAGGTTCTTTGGGCCTTCCTGGCTAGGTTTCTGGAAGGACAGATTGCGGTCAATGTGATTTTGCAGAGTCTGAGAGTTGTGTATTAAATCCTTTTAGGCGCATATTGAGCCATTTATGGACATTGTTTTTTTAGTGGACGGAACAATGAGGGCAAATTCAATCTTGGGTGGGTTTAGATTGAGGTAGGCAGTCAACATCCAGGACTGGATGATGGCTAGGTAATCGCATAGAAAAATGATGGCCTGCGCGCCATTTACTCATGTACAACTGAGTATCGTCTGCGTATTGGTGAACGGCTATATTGAGATATTTGAGGAGAGTGCCCAGAGGCTCCATATAAAGGTTAAAAAGGATGAGGGGATGGAGCCTTGGGGGACTCCACAGAAGACCTGGAGTCGGTTTGAACATAAGTTCATCTGGACAGCCTGGTGTCTGCCTGAGAAGTAGGAGGTAAACCAATTCAGGACAGTGCCAAAGAATTCCCATGCAGTGGTTGACTGTTGAATGCAGATGAACGGTCAAGGACGAGGCGGAGGCGGAGGCATGAGTTGCCCTTATCCACGATTTGGAGAGCATCATCCACCCCCTGGATGGTGGCTGTCTCAATGCTACACTTTGGGCGTAACCTTGACTGATGTCATTTAGGAGATGGAGATATTTGATTCTGGAGAGTAGTTGTATAGCAACTACATTTTCCAAGATTTTGCTAATAAACGGGAGGTTCGTAATGGGCCTGTAGTTGGCCAGGTCATCTGGATCTAGGGTTGTTTTTTTCAAAGGAAATCGTATGAGACTAGTGTTGAGGGTGCAAAAGAGTGTGTGGCAGAGAAGGACAAATGAGGTTTTGGCGCACTGACAGAGTAGGATGGTTGACGGGCAGCAATTGGTAGCAGTGTGTGAACACCCTGCCTAAAGTGTGCACATAAATTGGATATGAGGAGGGTTGGTATGCTCCCAAAGATTGCGCACACAGCCAGAAATTAGAGTGCTCAATTAAGCGTAATTTAATGCAATTCAAGAACAGCAGACACGTGTTTCGAGCATCAAGCTCTTCTTCCAAGGCTGTGAGGTTGTTAAAAATATTTTGTAAATTTTTGACAATCATATATTGGGGTCACCAACAGTTGGACATCAGCCAGACCTAAAAACAGAGGTGGCATGTTAAGTAGGCCTCACACCATTTCCCACAAAGTTTGCCAATTAAGTTTGCATTCCAAAATATGGTGACAGGTCATGGCAGTTATATAATAAACATAAAAGGATATACAGCCAATTGATCATTGAAACGTCGAATCAGTGCCATGTATAAAGAAGGACAAATATATATATATATCCACAATAAGATCAGTGATGGGAATGGTCCAGCGAGTACAAAACTCGTAATAAATAAAACCATGTGCTCACAAAGATTAAAGAAGTAGTTTTACCTGAGGCGGCTTGGCACTAGTTCAGATACTACAAAAAGGAAAGATTTGATTCTTTGAGATGGAATAAAAATATTTGAAAAAGCCCACATAAGCGGCTTGCAAAGAGTTGCCCAATTGTATTGCTTGTCCAAATTACAGCAAGTGGCAGAAAGTTTCTTGCATCTATTCTTACCTGTATGTGTGAGAGATATATATCCAACAGAATTACGATTGCGGCTCCGCTGTAAGCGGAAACAATGCTTGGTTAGCCGCATTGCATAAATTAGAATTTGTGTCATTCGCCGGTAAGTGCAGGTCTTTCGCGTCGACCCCTATGGACACTGTCCTGGGGGTATGCACATGTGACAGTCTCGCAATCGCTAATTACTTTCACTAATTAGATCCATCCTCTCCTGTCTCCCCCTCTACCCGACGTCGCGTGCCTGCCTCAATCTCCGCAATTCCATCGCGTATGTCCGGCTGACAACTCCAGTTTGAACACGCACATGCGATCATATAGGTATATCAATTGATTTTTTTATAAAAGGTTTGTTTTTTTTTGCTCATGAATGACACATTCTAATTTATGCAATGCGCCTGACCTAGCTTTTTTTCTGCTTTCAGCGCAGCCTCAATCGTAATTTTGTTGCATATATATCTCTCACACATACAGGTAAGAATAAATGCAAGAAACTTTCTGCCACTTGCCGTAATTTGGATAAGGAATACAATTGGGCAACTCTTTGCAAGCCGCTTATGAGGGCTTTTTCAAATATTTATCCCATCTAAAAGAATCAAAAATCTTTCCTTTTTGTAGTATCAGGACTAGTGCCAAGCCTCCTCAGGTAAAACTACTTCAATCTTTGTGAGAACATGGACATAGGTGTTACGAGTTTTGTACTCGCGGGATCGTTCCCATCACTGATCTTATTGTATATATATTTATGTCCTCTCTTTATACATGGCACCGATTCAACGTTTCGATGAACATCAATGATCAATTGGCTGTATATCCTTTTAGGTTTATTATATCACTGCCATGACATGTCACCATATTTTGGAATGCAAACTAAATTGGCAAATTTTGTTGGGAAATGTTGTGATGCCTACTTAACATGCCACCTCTACGTTTGCTCTATGTTTTTGGGTCTGGCTGATGTCCAACTGATGGTAACCCCAATAGTGTTGAGGGTGTCCGGGAATTATCCTTCTGCGAGCGAGGCATTGATGATGCCTAGGAGTGCATTGAGCACTGGGCCTGTCAATTGTTTAATGATGGATGCCTGAATGATCTCATCAAAGTAAGTAGGTTTGAGCGAAGTTGGTCCCCAGGGGCAGCGTGCGTGCCAGTGTCCAGGGGATGCTAATGCTGTGAAGTTGATCGATGGTCTCGGGTTTTTTTCTATTTTCTCTATAAAAAATTGGTTGATTCAGTCACATTTTTCCCCGAGTTGCTGGTACTTCAGGTTCCAGTGATGTTTTGGTACGGTGCTTTACTACTTCAAAGAAGGCTTTGCTCCTGTTAGAGGCTGCCACAAGGGAGGTGTAGTAAGTAGCTTTGGTGTCGGTAATCAGACCTACAGATTGCGCACAAAGATTTGAGGCTGGTGAGTTATGGTTTTGCGCCACTGTTTCTCTAGGGTTCTGATTGAGTGTTTGTTGGAGGCTAGCTCAGGGAAGTATCATGGGGCTGATGGTTCGGCCTTAAGCTGGCTGAATTTTAGGGGGGCTATGAGTGTCCATCAGTTTCATAAAGTTGCTGAATAATTCCAGGAGGCCCGAGCATTCCCTGCGGTGGGGAAGTCAGCAAAGTTTGATTTCATCTCATTTCATTGACCCTGAAGGTTTTGAATGAGCAGCGTTGATAGTGGGGGATTTAGCCTAACCATTGTGAGCCATGGTCGACCAATAATGGGATGGCAGCGTGGTTAGACCAGTCAAGTGGGATATGGTCTGCACGGGTGATGCAGGGGGATGATGTGAAGACTATAGCTAGGGTGTTTCCTTTGTAGTGTCTGGGGGAGAGCACAATTTGCTTAAGGTTCATGGTAGTGGTCAGTGTGAAAAGCATTCTTTGAGTGCGGTTGTCAGCCTGCGACTCCGGCAGTTAAAATCACAGAGACATTATTTGAAAGTGCTATTTTGGAAGAGGAGAGTAAGTTGGAAATGTATGCAATGAAAGAGTCACTCCTATGAGGTGGAAGGTGGTGGAATCCTTGTGCGACAGAGGGAACCAGCTTGCGCATGATTCAATGTAGCTTGTTCTGGTAGAGGGGATGATGGAGCATGGCCAATTGCTCCTTTGTATGATTGCCACCCTGCCTCCTGCCCTTCTTGGCTGGTCGGCATTTTTGATGCAGTAGCCTTGGGGTAGGAGGGCATCAAAACATGTGGGGTGGATGGGGTAAACCACGTTTCAGTGATAAACAGGGCATCAAGTTTGTTTTAAGAGATGAGGTTAGAGATCTCTGCAGTGTGGGCGACTACTGACTGAGCATTCATCAACATGAGAGGGCATGTGCATGTGGTCTGTGGGTGTTGGATGGGGGCCAGAGCAATATTGATGAGGTTTGCTAGGCTAACTTGCCTGGCCTGCCCAGGGCACTTGGCCATTCAAACCCTAGTGAGTGGGGATGGACTGTGTAGGGAGGAGACACATGGTGATGTATTTTGGTGAGTAGCAGTGTTAGCGATTAGTTTATAGGTGACATGCAGGATTGTGGGTCAGGCCTTTGGCCCCCATCAGGACTGAACAGGAACAAACAGATGATGACTTTGTGGTGGGCAAACCTCAGGTTATTTATAACACGCTTAATACCCAATCATATCATATGTAACATGACCAGCAGCCTACTCAATGCTGTCTGCCTGGAGCTGGCCTACACTCCTTAAGTAGAGTCTTGGAAAGCAGTGAGCACTTAAGCAGATGAGCTATCTTACGAGCCATTTCTCTTAATTGTGCTTACCACAGCATTTGAGAATGCATTGGCTCTTGTGGTTACATGACTTATTAACATAAGACCTATTCCTACTGCTTCCAAATACTGTAATAATGTCATGGTCCACTTGTAAACCTGATAATGGTAGAGCTATATTGGACATCATTGCAAGGTTGCCTGTCCAGTAACAACGGTACTGGTAAGCTTGCCGGTACCGTTGTTACCGGACCGGCAAACTACGAGGTCTGCGAGTGGGTGCTTTCCAGCCCGCAGACCTCGACAGATGCACTTGCACCATTCATGAATGGTGCCGGTGCATCCGTCCTCCGCATTCCCATGGAGTCCAATGGGACTCAGTGGGAATGGGAGTAATATTTACCAGCGCCCAGGAATGGGCAAATACTGGTCCGCCGGACTGTAATGCCCCGGTAATTGCCCATTCCCGGGCGCCGGTAAATTCATGACTCCGGCAGCAGCCATGCCGGTACTTAACGGCACGACTACCACCAGAGTCATTATGAGGCCCATTGTCTTTTAAACAGGGACAGCAGAGGGTGATGGGTAGATATCCTGATAAATGTTGTTAACCACACAATTGATTAAACAGCATTGTGTGTTGCAAATGAATAGCTCATCGAGGTAAAAGCTCATCCATGACCCGTGCCAGCATGCACTTTTCATGTTCATATTTCAGCAGGGCTAAATCAGTCCTAAGGATGATACAGTAAGTATTATTACATTTCATACTAATAACACCTATTTTTACAGTGCTTAAGAGCAGGAGGAATCAGGAGTCCGACATGAAGGTCTATACATGAAAATACGATATAAAACTATTTTACCTAGATATGGGAAAAACTAAGCCACAGTAACTTTAAAACAAGTCGACTATTCATCTTCATCTGGAGCATCCAGTCTGTCTAAAACAGACAAATACTAATCTTCAGTTTTGCCTTTGCGAATATGGCACATTAGAGAAAGCCAAGCTTCACAAACAAAAAAAGCGCAGGTTCCAATAACCAACTTGGTTTGTTTTCACACTGCCAGCTGGTGATTTTTTCAATTGGTAGGGTGTAAATATTTGCCTCAAATTAACGGGCGTAGCGAGGGAGCCTGAACAAACAAATCAGAAACCGGGGGAGGGGTTCTCAACCCAAAAAATATTTTCTAATATTCAATTCAAATGGTGCATTATACATGAAAGATTGGTTAAAAAGCCAGACAGTTTTCAATCGGTTTTGTTGGGTAATTCATGAAAAGATCCAATAGATGCAAGTCACCAATAGTGCATAGAAACATTTCCTAATGCATTTTTATGATACCTTTCTCCACAATATATGGCAGTATAAAATCAAGTATTTTCACACTGCCTGTGCCCATACATTTCCATGCTGACTGCACTATATATGTTTATATATATATATACACACACAACAGTATTCCCATATAGGAACACTCATTTTGTGCATAATGCCAGTAATGATACCATAAGAAAACATGTCTAAACTGGCTCTGCCAATGTAGGACAGTAGCCGCACATTAAAAAAAATAATCCCCGTTGACTGCCATTAAAAATGCCATGCCACAATATGAAAACAGGTTTCACTCGCTTCTTCAAAAGGCCAGGCCAGACACACATCATGGTTGCTTCATCATTGCTGATCAATAAAAATAAATGTCATGCCATAATACTCTAGCTAGACTTGCCTCACCAAAATGCCAGGCTAGCCTTGTAAGAACACTTATGCCTGCTTTAGCATAGATGCTCAGTAATAAATGGCATGCCACAATAACAAATGAGAGGAATGTTTGCATCAAAATACCACGTAATAACACTTATGCTTTCAAAGCAAGCACGATGAGTGTTATTACGTGGCTAGAGTGGCATTTTGGTGCAAGTCTAGCCATTTCTTACTGTGGCATGACATTTTTTACAGGACATTTAGATGTACAGTAAAAATCATGCCACAGTAAGAAATAGCTAGCATGATTGCATCAAAATGCATACTAGCCACGTAATAACTCATTCTTGCTTTTTCAAGATTTTAAAGCAAGCATGATTTTTTTTTCTCTGTTTATTTTTTTTTAAACACATCATCATAGCTGCCCATTAACAAAATCTCTCCTCCAATTACCAAACCCCGACCCACCCAAATCAGCCTCCCAGGCTGGCACAAACCCAACACAAGCTCACCCATATTTATTCACTCAAATACACGTTCATGCAGCATTCACACAGCATTAATTTAAAAAGGCATTCCTACAGCATTTACTGGTTCATTCACATACACATTTTGAAACAGCATTAACTCGCCCATTCAAACACACATTCTAACAGCATTCACTTGCTTATTCAAACACATTCAAATAGCATTACACAGCCTTCACTCGCTCATTCACACACATTCAAATAGCAGTCACTCACTCATTTGCACGCACTCATACACCAATACTTCAAATACGCACTCAGACATGCATACATACAACATACAAGAACATAAACATACAAAATTACATGTTCCTTCTATTTACCCCAGAGTCAGCGCTGGTCCGGAGCCTGCTTATGAGCTCCACCCCGGCTCCCGCGCACAAAAACCAAAATCAGGAAGCAGAGAGCACATCCTGGTTCCTGCAAACGCGCACAGGAGCCCTGCAAATGCGTTTCTTCAGCAGGAGTCACAGACGCAGGGGCAGAGGTCGCAGGGGAGTCACCAGGGGCTGCAGCTGTGACCCCCAAATCACGCACATGGGTACACCTCTAGTACAAATGTGTGCAGCTGCTTATGTTAAAGTCTATTCATGCAAATGTAGGCGTTTCATTCACTGGTTTATAATGTATGCTTTGCATATTGTACAGATTGCATTGCCTGTCCTTGGGTCAGCCTCTGTAGTATCAGTCTTTCAAAAGGGTGATGCATAAACTCTTGGGAGAAGGTGCCTGGCATAGCCTGCTTCCAGGATTATATTCTGGAGTAAATTGCATAGAGGAGCACAATTCTATTTTAAACCAAGTACTGACAATTCTGAAAAGGAGTACTGCGATTTTAAAGAGGGAGAAATGTACATTTTTGCGGCAGTAGATGGGATTTCCTGTGGTATTGCATATTGGCTCAAGGGCAGAGACTGAAATACAATCCTTGTACGCGCAATTGAAGTAGCCCGCCATCCTGAAAACTGGGAGCAGGTTAGATGAGGTGAGGCTAGCAGAGTATTATTATAAATGTGTTCCGGCCTTTGCCTCTAATGCAGCCCCTCATTGCCCTTCTGCAAAAGGGAGTCAAGTTCAGATGAGGAAAGGGGTAAAGCTGCAGCTGTAGAAAAATCAAGCATCAACTAGCCTTGGCGCCTGCTTTCAAATCCTTTGACTACGAAGGCCCAGTGTGCTCTGCAAAATCATCATGAAGGACGCAGCAGATTCAAGGTTCAAAACAATTAAATGTATTAACTTAAACGTGACTTTGGAAAAAGGCCCAACTAACCCTTTTCCAAGGTGGGATTTCCCAGCCAAAACATAACTAATGAATCTGAGTCAAAGAGTTCAGTTTAGGAATCTGTACAAGTCCAAACCCCATGGTTGCCCTCAACACCTATATCTATACAATGTGTGGGGATGTCAGTTATCCAAAGGAAAACAGTGTTCAATACTAAAATACTAAAAGTCAGCTTCTTCCAGCTTCCAGCTCGCAGCTTCCTTTTGGCCCCCTTCCCCAAATGTAAAGCAGTTACAAAAAAAGTATTTGTTTCCTCCCCTAAATTCAAGAAGATATGTTTTTAACCAATACTCTGGATTCCCTTCCCCAAGTGTCAAGCCAAAAAACACAAGGGAACTTTGACTCCGTTCTCACTTCAGCAAATGTCTCAACTCAAGGGTTCCCCTTTACAAGGCGTAATTTGGTTAAACCACAGTTCAAAAGAAAAGCTCATTGCTTGCCTTTAACTTTCCCAGTTTCCATTTTTTAAAGATTCCACTTGGTAGCTTATAGCTTTCATGAATGTTGTAAATATTGCTTTCTGTTAAAGTTCCAAATAAAAATAAACTTCAGGTTGTATTTGTTTATTCTTCAGAGTTCAATTTGAAGCAAAACATGTGGTAAATTGCTTGTTCATTACAGCTAAATTCACAGTGGAACTCCGGATGTAATGGTTTGCTTACATTTAGGGTCCCGTTCCCTCTTTGGCTTCAAAAAGAGTATCGATTCTGGCTGTTCACAAAGTTTTAGTTCATCACTCAATAATGGCGATTTTCACTTGACAACAGGCGCAAGATGGCACAAATGACACATAGGCTGATGAGGGAGCAGGGGGAAGTTGGGGAAGTTGGAACAATGGATGCAGGCGCAACATTTGCTAGAATTGGAGTAAAAGTGTAATGTCTAAGTTATACAACATGTTAATAAAAGATATACATATATTTTAAATGGTGAGTCACTTGTAACTTAGTTTTACATTGTCTATTGTTCAAGAGGTTTTTGTTCTGCTTTGAATGTCTGATGTTTGTTTGTTCTGTTATAAGTGTTTAAAGTTAGTTATTTTACTGTAAGTGGATTGCCCAATGTCCAGAGACCTTAAAGAATGTGTCTTATACTACACGCGACCAATCTGATAAAGTAATCCTACTAGTTCAGTAAATTGCGAAAGAGCAGAGACCATCAAAAACGTGGTCATGAGAGCCATGCAACCACTCATACAAAATCTCCCTTGATAACAAAGTTCATACATTCGCACACCCAGATTCCCAGCCACCAGAAACTCACTGGTCGCTCTGACAGGTCCCGTTGCAGCCCAGAGCACAGTGTCTGATTTTCAAGGCCCGGCCTCCACCTTCTACCCCCAAGGCATTCTTGGGTGGGCCTCTCCACACATGGGAACGAGCAACGCAGACATGAGGGACAGTGATAGCCTTTCCTCAAGGATTTCCTCTCTTCATCCCTTTTGCTCCAGACCACGGTTCCATGGACCCCATTTCTCCATGGTCCACACAGTCTCAGCGTCTCGTGCCGGGAAGGTTCTCTGCCGCTTGCCTCCATTTCCCTGTTCCTTTTCATGTTGCCCCGGATGTCTATTTTGCAGTTTTGCTGTGCTCTTTTTATACACCTGCAGGCTCTTGACAGGCTGCAGGTGTGAGCAGTCAATGAGCCCTGTCTGACCACAAATAATGGGACATTAATGGGACATGCCTAACCCGGACATCTCTTAACAGGCATCTTCTTTATCCCAGTACCCGAATGGTAAATGAGCACAGACTATTGCTCTTAGCTTCTTCTTCATTCCAGTACTGTCAAATGTAAATGGTGGAGAAAAAAAGGAAATTTCTAACAGCCTATGAAAGTTGGGAAAAGGTTTGGTTGGCTGTCAAAAGGCAAAGGGGGATACCATGTCTCGCCCAAGGGCACCCCACTCCTAGTTCCCAGGCACCCTCCACCCCGGTGATGCTCCCTCGCTTCTACGGCCCCAGGGTCGGGATACAATTTTGATGGCCTTTCCCTGGCCACCTGCATAGAGGATCCAAGGGGTTCAGGATTGAGAATATCCTCAGGTTTCTCACAGCTCAAGGTGAAGGCTAGCACCTACATACTGGGGGCAGTCCTAATACGAAGGAGTGGTAGGGGGTAAATTGTGGCCTATACCACCCAAGTCCTGAAGGCAGCACAATTGAATTACTTTGTAATTGAAAGTTAGAGTCACCTTGGCATGTGTTTAGACCATTAAAATGTTCAGGCAGTTTATGGGGCTAGGACAGACCATAAGCCCTTGAATGGCTGCTGCCACATGCCAACCAGCTACATGATTCTACCCAGGCTAGTGAGACCGACAGTCCCCCAAAGTAATACTCTTGGAACTGGGTTATCTCCCAGGAAATGTCGTAGCAGACTGCTACTCATGTTTTCTGTCTTTCTGGAGCAAGTTGAACAGTGCAAAGGTGATGCTTCAATAGAGGATAATGAGGGCCACCAGGGTCGGTTAATCTATGAAGATGCTGGTGACTGGGTGCACTGCTCCATGGGATCTGTTCCATGATGTGCTCAAAGGACTGCAGATTGTGAGGGCCAGCATCGTAGGGTTGACAAAACGAGGCTGGTGACCAGTTGCCCAGTTGGATTTGAGCGCTTTGCTGTGGCATCGGATAGTCGGGTCTTCATGATCCACCAGGGTCGGTTCAACTTGGGATGGATATTGGCAGAGAGGATGCTAGCGGGGTGAGCAGCAGTCCGAAGGCAGCAGATGCAACAAAGCTTGTAATTTGAACTAGGGTTAGGGAGGGGGGCGCGCTCAGGTAGCACAGTGCAGCAGCAAAACAGGTTTGGAAGTGGAGATCAGCGGTTCAAAGGGAGGCGAGTGATGAAGGCAGCTCCAGAGACCAGACCTTATGGATGGATGAGGTGGAACAGATTTAAAATCAAGGTTTGCTGTGGTTCAGCAGCAACAGGAATCCTGTCCGTTTTGTGTCATGTGCCGAGTCCCTCGACACTCAAGGATTTCAGGAACAAGTGTAGTTCTTGTTCTCTGGATCCCAATGCAAGGGTGGCAAGTGAACACTTCCAGGAGTCCTACACCACAATGTGAATCTGGTCAGCACTGCGACTGGCAAGATGCAGGTCTTGTTCCAGCAGCAGTTTCATCCCCAATATGACGAAGGGATGGATAGGGAACAGAGCTTGCCTCTGCCTTGTATACTCCAACTTCACCTCACTGGTGGATGGCTTTGGAAAGTCAACTGTGGTAGATCAGAACTACAACACAGCCATGGTGGCATTGTTTTTAAAGTCAGTCTTTATTTTAAATAAGCAAAAACCTAAGCTGTCCCCAACTTTAAGTTTCTTAGGGCCTACTCTAACGAAAAGGTTAAAAGAGTGCTTGTCAGTATATTTGCTACAAGTAATCCAGTCCACTGTTCAGAATCCTATACTGCCTAGGTTCTGTCCCTACCACTTAGTAAAGAAATGCATACACTCAAAAGAATTACAATTTGACTTCGGCCCAAGCAATGAACTGGTGGTTGGCTTCTGATCCCACCACCTGCACCCCAAGTGTTATATGCCTTTTCCAATAGAAGCTCATCGCCCACAACTCTTTTGTTCAAGTCAGTATAATAAAATGTATTTCAGTGTGTCCTGGGCCTCACCCTACCTTGGGGCCTCCCGCCTCTTACCCTGCCTTTGGGGGTTTTCTTTCTTTTACCCCCACATTGGCCTCTTCCCCACCCTGGGGCCTCGGGTTCCTCGCCCCACCTTGGGGTGTTTCTTATACCCCACCTTATCTTAGGTGTAGTAGCAGAGGATTTTATTGCCTTGAGAAAACGGCCTCTTACATGCGGAGGAACAGAACAAAGCTAGATGTTGAACAGTCTGCAATTGAGAAACCCCTACCATAAATTCATTGGCTGATCGGTGGAAGGTTAAAAGAAAACATTGTTGCCATCTTGCTGGCAGTGATGAGTAAGCTAACCAAGCTGCCCGAGCTTTACTTTGTGAGGGCACTCCCAACCCACCATTTTCTGGAACAATTTGATCTACCTGTTGGTGGCTTTGGTTCATGTTCGCTCCATGTTGCAGCTTTTATTGTTTGTTAGCATTGGTCTTTGAGTCAGAGGCTTAGTTATGATATATTTTAATCGTGGGTCATAGGGTTATGCCCAGATCGGGTCTACCTGACATGGATAACACGAAGGTTCTTTAATCTGCAATGGTCTGGTGTTTTTCTGCCTTGGCCAAGGCACATAGGTCATCTCATGGACATGTTCACCGGATACTTGTTTAATATTTTTTGTATGACTTTTGATCCATGGATCTTCAAACTCATGTGAAATGTAATGCACGTTTGAAGCAGGATGATGCAACTGAGCAAAATAAGAATGAGCAAAATTAACCTTACTATAAATGAGCTAAAGCTGTACCTATGCGATTTCTCAAAAGAATTTGTTAACCTGGTCTATGAATCCGAAAATACAATTAACAGGACAGGATTCCTCTGGAGCATCAGATAGTAACTACACACATCTGCAAATCATGTACATGCAGAATGTTAGGAGAGATCTTCAAATGCAAATTACAACTCATTGAATTAGTGGCATATTATATACATGTGACACTGATTAACCACCTCTCCACAGGTATTACTGGATTGCATCTCATATCCATCTTTGCTCCTAGACTCCATTTGCTTTCCTGGTTGAAATTTTGATTTCTTGGTTTAATCATAGTTCTAGAAATAACGGAAGAGTTTGTTCAACCACTTAAGACTGTTTTCACTGATTCTCAAAGAAGCCAACCGTCATGGAGGCATTTGAGAAACCCCTCCTTCCTTCCTTAATTCAGCTGCCACAGGAGACAACTTTCCTATACACTCAACAATGACCTCAAGCAGAGAAGCAGCACTTTGGTTACTCACTGGGAAAGAACATTGGCAATTCAGATATTTGTGATGGCTTTTGAAAATTGGGACCGGAAACTGTCTTGATACAGAAAACACAAGAAGTCTGCTGGTTCTAACCGAGGCATTATGTCCTCCAATGTAGAATTCTGAAAGTTAAAGGCTTTATGAATTTGTTTATACATCTTCGGTGCACAATATACCTCAATCCATTGGTAGGATTCTTTATCGGAAAGTACCAAGACAATACTCCCATCTGCCTTTGTTAATTGTACTCTTCACTGCTTCAGCTTCATGGTATAAACTCCTCCTAGCATGTTTACATACACAGGTTTGCAGGAATGCTTGCAAGTTGTTTGAGGGTTGGGCTATTCCCGAAAATACAAGTTAACCCTGAAGTATCATGCTGAGAACCCATTTGCCTGATGTAATCCATTGCCAATCCAAGACAGAAATTTGATATTTTTCCTCCCGCTGATGATATTTTCTTTAACTTAGAACCAACTGTAACATTTCTCCTCATCGTGCTCTCTACAGAGCCCTGTACACTGGTTTGCTTTGCTGGGATTGGTGCTGTTTTGTATCTGCTTTGTGAACTTGGCTGGTATGGGCTGTAATGACTGACGGATGTGGGATAGTGAGATGTACCCGGTCTACCTCTGGCTTAAAAGGTTGGCGACGTTTGCTGCAATATCAACCCCAGGCTTTTAGCAGTTTGTTTTGACTCCAGTCGGCATGGTATCCACCCCTTTTCCAAATAGCGGTTATCCATTGAATGGGCAATTTAACACCTTTGCTTGGACTTCAGCCTAAATCAGTATACCTCAGCCAAGTTTGTCTTTGTAGCGGCTGGCCATTACAGAGCTTTGCGAAATCCAGCGCTGCCTTCATCACATACCTAGATGCTTAACTGCCCTATTAAGCAATCGGTTGCTTTCTTCTGCTGGTCCTGAGGAGGAACTCCAAAAACCTTGGCAGGGTTCGAAATAGCTGGGAGCTATTTTGCTCCTGCTTCTACCCGAGGAGTGTCTGGTTAGCTTAAATCCAACAGTTACCAGAAACTACCTTTGGCTCCCCAGGCCAACTGGTGCCTTGCAAACAAGTGACATTCACTGAATGTTTGCAAATAAAAAGCAATTAGTACACATTTAATATAATGGATCACACATAATGAGCAAAACGTTCAGTTGTGCATCTCATGGGGGAAGTTAGATTTGCAGTGTACTGTGTACTCGCTCATAGTTCCCCAGTGGACGCTCCTGACTCCTGGGTGATGGCCAACACCCTGGAGCTGGTTTTAGCTCCCGCTTAGCGAAGCTTAATTTCATACTCTACATTGCCCATTTTCTCCCACTGCATATGATTGTGTGTTAGCTGATTCTACAGTAAGAGAGGATACCATTGATCCAAAACTTTCAATTTTCTTCTCAGTCATTATCAGAGGTGGCTGAAATCACTGTGGCCAGATTTAAAGATCTCCTTGTTGCAGAAGCTGCTACAGTGGAATCTGGTGAAGTCCCAGGAGACATGCATCAGGGTATCCTCCATTGCTTTGTACCTTTGAATGCTCAATGGAGCAGGGAGCACCGAAGTCAGCATCTGAAAAATTCTCGCGTCACCCCCATTTCTAGGACTAGTGGGTCGAGGAGGAGTTACCTCAAAAGAAGGACAATGGCAATGTCGAGAGACAAAACAGTTGCGACTGTAGCGGTAGAGGACAGAGCGGCGGGAGACAAGAGACCAAAGACCCGAGGGAACACTGAAATACCCTGGGGCACAAGGCAATGGACAATGCAAAGACCCTGAATGCCCAAGGAGGATGATTTTGGCGCATGGTGCGCACAAAGACATCAGCACAACAGTGCAAAGGCAGCCTCCATGACATCGACGAAACCAGACTGGTACAGGAAACCTACGATGCAAGGGGGAAACTAAGAAGGGAGATTGAGATACACGGACCTGGGGTACAGACAGAAACTCGCAAAGGGACATGCTATGACCCATGAGTTGACCATATTCAAGGTCGGTCACAAGCAAACCCCCTGGTTGCTTTACCATAGTCCGAGACAACCAAAATTGGGTTACGAGAACCAAAGGTTACAATAACAAGGAGAAAGAGGAGGGAAACATCCTTCTTCCACAAGGCCAGCACTGGAATAGGAAGTTTCACAGTAAAGCTGAGAAGGAGGTATACTGTAGAACGTCTCCAATGGTTAAACATACGCAGAGTGGTTGGCCAGTTAATAGAGGGATAAGACCAGGGGACGGGGATTGTCCCCCTGGCATAAGTAGAAGAGCACGGGATGGGGAGTGTATGCCCTGGCAAGAACCAGACCAGGGGAAAGGGAGTGTGCCCCTTGGCATAATCGGACAGACTAGGAGTGAAAGAATATTTCACTCATAGGGAGTTCTGGAAGTTATGGACCACCCCAGTCCAACCAGACTGGGGGAAGGGAGATGCCGGTTTGGGGGAGTAGGTCCGGGGCCCTGATTAAAGGACACCAAGAATCCATACTTGCGTGGGTCACTTGGCAACTCGATAAAGGGAAAGTACAGTACCACCTGGTAGGCACGTGGGTCACTATAGTGCAAAAGGCTTCCTGTTCTAATAGTTGTAGATGCACAAAAAGAACAAAGATAAATGTTAACCAATAACGCTGCCCTTGTGTCTAGAACATTCCTTCGCCTCACAGGAGTCATCCCCGGATGTGGTGTCACTTAAGT
Source organism: Ambystoma mexicanum (assembly GCF_040938575.1). Taxonomy (NCBI): domain Eukaryota; kingdom Metazoa; phylum Chordata; class Amphibia; order Caudata; family Ambystomatidae; genus Ambystoma; species Ambystoma mexicanum. The sequence goes on from NC_090939.1 coordinate 412,983,678, forward strand.
ATCCTTTTTGGGGACTTGCCTCCATAGATTCCTCCTGCGGTACCCCATCTTCCTGCCAACGTGAAAGTTTAACTTCCTCCAGCTTAAGGAAGGTGGGCACCATACTTTAAGCTGGATGAGACCTCACCTCATATTCAGCTAAAATAGCCTTCATTGAGGATAGGATCTCCTCAGTGAATGACACCAAGGAGTTCAGCTTCCTCTTTACCTTTTAAAGTGGTTTAACTTAATCCCTGGCAGTCTCTTTTCAATCGCCTTTTGCTTTCTTTCCCCTCTTGCCTCAGCCTAGCCTCCTCTTCCAGCTTCTTTTCAATGTTTTTAAGCTTGTCCCTTTTTGTAGTAGCATTCTTCCCAACAAATGTTTTTCCTTTGTCTTCTGCATTAGCAATTTCACATTTCACCAGACATCGAAAATATGGATATCGAATGAAGGGCTGGGTGACAGTCATATCTTCATAATTTTGGGCTGAATGGCGTTATCCAATATATATCACTATATTGTTTATGTGGGTTAAATGCGCACATGCGAGATGGCAAACAACTATTTATAAGCGATTGATCAAAATGAAGTGCAAATACAGGGTTCCTCTTCCTGTTTGATAATACACAGCTGTGGAAATATAAAAAAATACATACAATAGTGCGTCATATCTCTCGATGTTATAGATTTATTTTCAAAATCGATATGGGATGAAACCATATCTCCAAAACTCAATATATCGCCGAGACTTATGTCTAAGACCTCACTGCTGGTACCACTTTCTTGGATGTCAACCTCCAATGTCTTCAACGGTATGGGCCGTTAGAATGGGTGTTTCTGCACCGGCGATGCCCACATCAGAGCTGCTCTCAATTGTGTGATCAATGCAGATGAAGCATGAATCTTGGGTTGTCCGACAACGGTGCCTATGGCAAGTCACTGAGGGGGGACACATTTCTAACTCGACTTGGAGGATGGCAGACATCGTGACACATGCCTCCAAGATGTCGACTTAGGACCAGCCATTCTGGAGTCCTTGTCCACCAAATCTTTGATTCTGGCTAAGAGCCTCTATAAGTTAATCTTCAATGCTGCCATTTTATCCACCTTCGGTTTCTCACACAAGCTTATTGTTTGGTGTCTTCCTGCTCAGACTTCACATAAAACGCACATGCCTCTTTCAGATTTGTGAATGATGGCTCACATTTTACATCCAGGAACATCATGGTCTCAATATAAACGGTAAACCCGATCAATGTGCAGATCCTCAGACACGTTCCGCTGGCCATGTTTGCAGTGGGCTTAAAAAGGGGTTTTCTTCCTCCTTTTGGTCATCTCGAACTAAAGGCCAAACTGTCAGTATGAAGTGATCTACTCTTTAGTGAAAACGTTTCCCTTAGAAGAAACAATCAGAGAGCTAAGCGACTATGAGGGAATCCCTTGACCTACCGGTGTGGTTAGAATCTGAGGTGTGAGTGGTAGGAGTGGAAAATGTAGGTCATCTGGGCTGGTGAATCGGGCTAAACAAGCCCAACCGGTTGCATGAAAAACACAAAAGGTTTTCAAACGCATAATGAGTTAATGTTTTGCTATGTTAATTGTGCATTCTTGAACTGTGGGATTCCCCTTCAACATCTAGAAATTTTCAAGAAGCATGCACATCTAATGACTAATCAAAGCTTGGGAAGCATGTGTTGCAGGCTTGAATTAGGGGGATCCAGAAACCAACTCAAAGATCAGTCAATGTTTTTTTACCCTACTTAATAGTGGGAAAATATTGAATTTGCAGTGATCACACCAGAACTACTTTCAACTTTACAAAAACCTTACATTCTTCTTTCCAGTTGCAACCGTAAAGCAAATTGTTTTCCTGCTCTTGAATTCAAGCTGCTACTTTCTTTATTCAGGTTTTGAATCACCCTGAAAAGCTTATCAGACTGCTTCAAAGTGCTACAGAGAGGAAAGCGGAGGAAGTGTGGAAAATGGACAATGAGTGTAAGGAGAAAATGGGATTCTTCCACAGCGAAACACGTGTTCCAGTTGCCCAAGACATAAAATGAAGTGCTGGAATGGACTTTCCATAGCAGCTGAAGCAGAATCCAGAAACCGGCTTGTCAAAGATACCATAAGGAAAGTACAGCAGTAGACTATAGTAACTCACAAGTGAGTAGAATAAAGACAGTATCAAATAGAAAGGAACCATACAAGCGGTTTTGGTGCGTGGACTCAAGGCAACTCAGCACATGGCATAGATTTAGAGTGAAGGATTTTCACCTAGAGACCATATGGTCCTTTATAAAGAGGAGTTTCCTTGCTCTCAAAGACTGAATTGCATTGCTTCAGAGAAACATTAGAGAGCCAATGTGGTGGCTTCTCTGTTATGACAAGGGGATTGTAACAAGAAACCGAAGGCTGGAAAATTCTGCGTGCATGAACAAGCCACATGTGCCATGATGCAATCCCCGAAGGTTAAAAACAGGGATTCCCATACCTCACCTAGATCCTCCTGGAGTGTTCCTGAAGTGCTGTCCTTCTCCAAGTATGTAAAATTATGACACCAGTCAGAGAGCAGTATGCTTGGAATAGAATGAGGGCCCAGGGTCCGGATTCTGCTCTTCTACCCCCAACAGGGTGAAACCTGTACAGAATATGTGGTCAGAATTCCTGTCTAACAGTCCTACAAGGAGCAGGTGCGTTCAGTGTGACACCCAGCTGTAGGGCAATGCATTGAACTGGAACAAACCAGAAGCTCACGCTGGGGGTGCAAACTATGCCATGGATTGTGACCGGAGCTAAACCGAAAACATACATAGTCCGCAGAAACACAAGTATCATGCAGTGCAGAGGCATTGCAGACATAAGACAAGAGCATAGGTAAGCAGGAGTGCTGGGTCCAGGATCTGCCATGATGGCATTCCCTGCCAAAGGGCCAAGGCTTTTATAACTACAGAGGCTGGGACATGGACTGATCCCTGCTAGAAGATGAACACCTGTAGACAAGGAGCAAGTTACTTACCTGTAACTCTTCTCCAGCATGGGTCTGGCATGGATTCACAGGCTGGGAATCCTCTGTAAAGACAAAATCAGTTTCAGTTTTGTTTCTGGACTGTCTTTCTACTAGTAACCAATCACTGGTCTCTGGGTCATACTGCCCCCAGCCAATGACTGCCGTCTACCTAAGCCCCTCCTCTGGCAGCCATCTTCAGATTTGGTAGCACGTAAAGTGGCAGTAGGACCAAGAGAAGAGCCACAGAGGGGTAGGAGTGCGGGTTTGCATGTGAATCCATGCCAGACCCATGCTGTAGAACAGTTACAGGTAAGTAACTTGTTCCTTCTCCAGCATGGGGTCTGGCATGGATTCACATGCTCATGAATATAAGAATACATAGCAGTACACGCATGCACAACCACGGGAGGTGGCAAAAGGCTCAACATTAAGCATCTCTTACCTCACCAGGCCCACCTTCAGGCGAACAGGTTGTGCAGCACTGTCTGGCCGACTCTGGACTCCTCCCTGGAATCCCGGTCGATGCAGTAGAATCTCGTGAAGGTGTGCGTCGACCTCAATGTAGCAGCCCTGCAGATGTCCAGCAGGGGCACACCAGATAGGAACGCTGTGGTGGCAGCGATCGCTCTGGTTGAATGGGCTCTCGGACTGATGGGCACAGCCGGAGAGCCATCTGGAAATGAAGCCTTCGAGAGGGCCTTCCCTTGGTGCACAGGTCGAAAGTTCACAAACAGTTGTGATGTCTTCCGAAACTCTGTAGTCCACGTAGAACTTCAATGCTCTGGCTACATCCAGCGAGTGCAAAGTCCTCTCGGCCAGCGACGAAGGCGCCGGGAAGAAAACAGGGAACACCAAGGGCTCATTGAGATGGAAGTCCGACGGCACCTTGGGCATGAAGGAGGGGTGCGTCCTCTGTACCACCCTCGTCTCGTAGAAAGTCAGGTATGGAGGTTTACAGGAGAGGGCCTGGATCTCTCCCACTCGTCGTGCGGTGGCGATGGCCACAAGAAACGCAGTCTTCCACGAGAGGAACTTCAACGGTGCCGAATGCAGAGGCTCGAATGGCGGCCCCATGAGCCTGCTCAGCACCACGTTGAGGTCCCACACCGGGGCTGGAGCCTTCACCGGCAGGAATGATCGGGACAATCCTTTCATAAACTCCTTCACCAGACGATGGGACCACAGCTGATCGTCCTGGAGTTCTGGTGTTGCGGGAGATCGCCGCTAGATGCATCTTGATGGAGGCGTGGGCTAGCCCCGCCTTGGCCAGCGACAGTAGGTACGGTAGCACCTGGGGGGCCGTAATCCACAGAGGGTTAATCTTCTGTGCACGGCACCAGCCAGAGAACCTCTTCCACTTATGTCCATAGCACTTAAGTCGAGGACGCCCTGGCCTTTGCAAGCACCTCCTTGCAGTCCGCCGGGATACCGTACCCTCCAAACTAGTGCTGCAGGAGCTAGGCCTGCAAGTTCAGCGACCCCGGGTCGTGGTGGAGGATGGCGCCTCCTTCTCTGGCGAGGAGATCTAACTGGCGACTGATTTGGAAGGGAGAGGTTGGGGGACGCTGACATATCCAGAAGGTCTGGGAACCAGATCTGTCTCGGCCACGCCGGTGCGATGAGGATCATCCTGCACCAGGACCGTCGGAGTTGCTTGATGAGACACAGCTGCAAAGGAGGGAACGCATACAGGAACAGGTCGTTCCAGCGGGAATAATGAGAAGGCATCATCCATGCTCCCCGGCTGGGGAAACCTGCTGGCTAACCTCCGACACTTGGTGTTCATCGCCGAAAATAGATCGATCTGGGGATTGCCCCATCATTGGAACAGCAGATCCACTTGATCCGGTCATAGTTCCCACTCATACGCACAAGCATAGCTCCCTGCTGAGTGAGTCAGCGATGGTGTTCTTTATTCCTGCCAGGTGGAAGGGTACCAGAAACATCCCTTGGGCGACCGCCCAGTGCCACAGATCCTGCACCTGCTTGGATAGGGCTGGGCATCTGGTTCCTCCCCGCTTCCGGATGTAGAACATTGTGGTGGTGTTATCGGTGAAGATCCTCACCACCTTGCCCTTGAGGGATGGAAGGAACGACCCGAGGGCCCAGAACACGGCCCGGACCTCTAGTACGTTGATATGGAGCGACCTCTCCTCCGGGATCCAAAGGCCTCTTGCATGGAGATCTCCGGTGTGCGCTCCCCATCCCTCCAGGGAGGCGTCCGTCGTCACGGTCTCCTGATGTGCCAGGGTCTGAAAGTACATACCCGCTGCCAGATGCGCATGGGTGCCCCATCACCGGATCGCTTGGCAGGTCTCGTTGAGCGAGATCCTGTCTTCGAAGCTGCCCGCCGCTTGCATCCAACGGGCGTCGAGGCACTCTTGCAGTGGTTACATCCGCAGTCTGCACAGGCGGGCTAGAAAGATGCATGAGGACATGATGCTGAGAAGGGACTTGATGGACCTCACCCTGGCCACGTCCATGGTCAACAGCCGCTTAACCTTTCCCATGATGGCCTTGGTCCTTTCCTCCGACGGGGAGGCCAATCGCGCCACTTTGTCAAGCTTGGCTCCCAGAAACAGTGCGACTTGCAATGGAACCTTGTGGGATTTGGCGAAGTTGATGGAGAATCCCAGATCCGTGAGCAGCTGGACGGTCTTCGCTGTGTGCCTGACGGCGAGATCTCTTATCTTTGCTCGGATGAGCCAATCGTCCCGGTAGGGGTAGACATGGATCCCCTGCAGGTACAGCTGCGCTGCCACTGGTGCTAGGCACTTGATGAAGACCCTGGGTGCTGACTTCAGTCCGAAGGGAAGGGCCTTCAATTGGTAGTGCCGCCCTTGGATTACGAATCTGAGAAAACTTTTGGTGTCTTTTTAGAATGGGGATGTAGACGTAGGCATCCTCCAAGTCCAGCGACGATAGGAAGTTGCCTTCCTCCAGCTGTCCCAACACGTGCTGGAGGGTGACCATCTGGAACCTCTGGGCCAAGATGTACTTGTTTAAACGACGAATGTCCACGATGGGTCGCCAACCGCCGGTCTTCTTTCTTACGAGGAAGAAAGAGTATACTCCAGAGCCTCTTTGGGACGAGCTTGATGGCTTTCTTCAGCATCGCCCTTACTTCAAGCAGCAGTTTAAGGACGTGGTTTTCCTTCCTGGCCACGGGTGGAATGCGGGGGCACTTCTTTAAAAACGAGAGTGTGCCCGCAGGCCAGAGCATCCAGCACCCATCGGTCGGTGGAGACTCCCACAGGCTGACAAACTTAACCAGCCGGCCTCCCACCAGGGTGCTCAGGTGGGGGCCTGACACTACGGCCAGTTCAGTCCCGCTTGGCAGGGGCCTTGCTACCTTGGCCACCTTGGCGATGACGACAAGCTCCTCCCGACTTGCCACGTCCTCTGTAGGCCTCTTGCGACAAGGAGCGGGCCGCCTGGCTGTACGTCGAGGGGCCGCCGCCGAATCCTTTGGAGGCACCTTGCTTGCCTCCGGAGTTCCGAAAGGGCGGCCGTCGTTGCTGCAAAACCCCCAAGGCCCGGGCCATCTCCGTGTCAGCCTTAATGGCCTGCAGTGATTCGTCCACTGCCTTGTCAAACAGGTTATTCCCATCGAAGAGCATGTCCAAAACTCTGGTTTGCACGTCCTGGTGGAAATCGGTCGCCTTGCGGCAACCACGCAGTTGAAGGCAAACACTGTTGCCCAACTGACAGAAGCCGGTGTCCGCAATGTCCATGGCCACCGTTATGGCATGGTCCGACGCCACCTCACCTTCCTGCAGGATCTCCAGGGCCTCAGCGCTCTTGTCATCCGGGAGGAAGTCCAGCAGAGGAACCATCTTAAACCAAAGCTCCCTGTCGTAACGGGCCACTATCGCTAGGGCGTTGCCCGCTTTTATCATCGTCGCCGCACTTGAGGGGGGTAGAAAATTCCGAAACGGGTCCCCGTTGATCGGAAGTAGAAACGGTAGAGCTTGAGGCTCAATTGACCGAAAAAATTAGATTAAACTCTTTGGAAAAAAACCCAGTAAAAGATCGAGAGCTATAGCACGAGGACTCCCAACACTTGAATGTGTGGTAAAAATCTGAATATGGCTTCCAGAGGAGGGGCTTAGGTAGAGGGCAGTCATTGGCTGAGGGCAGTATGACCCAGAGACCAGTGATTGGTTACTAGTATAAAGACAGTTCAGAAACGAAACTGAAACTGTTTTTTTCTTTACAGAGGATTCCCAGCCTGATGACGGGGAATATTCATGAGCATGTGAATCCATGCCAGACCCCATGCTAGAGAAAATTAATTCCCTGGCAACAAAAGTGTGGAGGTGGAGGAACTTAGGCAAGGGCCAATCTCAAATTCTAAAGCTCATGAGGAAACTGGAAGAAATCAGATTATTCAAACACAATCAATGGCATCTCTATAAAAAAGGCACTAGCCTCCTGACTAAGTGGGGATAACGATGGTGTTCGAGAGCATTGCTCCATTCGACAGAAGGTTGAGAAAAGCAGAACCTGTATTGGCCAATCCAAGAAGTCCAATTAGTAGCCAGTGGTCCGGAGAAGGTGCTTGCTTGCCAATTAGGACAGAGCTTGAAATGTTAGTGAGATTTTAAGAGACCTGCTGAGAACTTGTGTTTGAAGGCTGGCTGGGGCCCCACCCTTGAAGAATGGAGTGTTAAGCCACCTGGGGTCCCTAGTTCAGAGGTAGGAGTTGTGAGGCCACCAGCCCAAACCAAGAAACCTTGCATACCATGGAGACCCCAGGTTTGGGGGGTGGGGAGGGTGGCTGAATGGCAGAATATTCTACTCCACAAGTTCCGAGTATGGAGGAGAATACATAAACGGTTTGTCCCAGTGGTAGCTGGTGAGGTTTTCAGGTTGTCATCTTGTCCTAAAGTCCATGACAAACACCACTGCCAAGCTAAGGCTAAGACCAAGCCAGCAAACAAGGTAAAGACATGGTTAACAACGTTGGCTAGGATATTCTAACTGAATGACTTGAGAAACTTAATTTGGCAGAAGATTTAAGTGAAGAATAGGAATTGACTATCGACATTTAATCAACTTCATCAAGTCTTCCTCCCACTTGTTTGGTTAGATTGTTACCCATTGAGTTGGATCCCATCCAATAGGCGATCTCCCAAACTCTTCTCATTCTGAAATGGGATAAAGGTGTTGAAGCAAGTTGAGTGTTCTGTGGCACCCACCCATGACACGGTCAAAGAAGCCCAGCTGTTCATCACATGAGGTTCCCGGTAGGTGTATTGGTGTGAGCAAGGTTTGTAATGTATTTGGGTCTCTCTGGGTGTTTACAGGATCCTTATGGATGCCGGTGAGAAAAAGAATGGCATGGGAATTGGACAACCTAGAAAGCAGAATTTCACTTTTGCACACATATTACGCCATCATAATAAGGAGGTCTTCAATATATGTAGTGGCAATGTGAAAAAAAATGATCAATGCTTCTTCAGAGAGGGTCAGAAATAGGGGAAAAACATGTAGCTAACCAAATGTTCCAACATTGTTTGAAGAAGGAACAAAGGTGGCTTACACAAAAATCTGAGGTACATTGGGAAATGGCTCATGGAGATGACAAATTGGGAGGATTTCTAATTCTTGAACACGAAAAGATTAATTAAAAACTGCTTTATCTTCAAAGATTCAGCTTCATCTAATAGGACATCTTCCTGCAGGTTTGCTTTGAAGAGCATGACTTGAAAAAGAGCGGTCTTTAAATTCGGTCCATAATTGGGTGTCTTTGCCAATTTCTTTTGCTCAAGAAATTGTCAAGCTAGACAATTAAAAAAGAAGCACATGGGATATAGTTTTTAAAAGTAGCGTGCATCATGACCTTGCTCTCCTAGTTATGCCCTAATTAAAGCACAAACGCCGAACACGATAATTCTTCCCCTTACTTGGAAGGTTATCAAATCCAAATAGCCTGGTGTAGGGCTCACATCCCTGCTTTGCATGCACAGTTCTCATTTTTACAGTCAGTCACCAGGGAAGTTAAAATTGGGGCTTTCCACAAATGTAGTAAGCTTTCTAAAGAGGACAGTCCATGAAGCATATGCAGTGCCCCAGTCTCTTGACAAATTATTTGCTTTAATTCAATTAAACAAGCTAAAGATTTCTGGCGCCTCTGCCACGGTTAGTGAACCTGCCGTCTGTACATTTTTTTCAACTAAATATCTGCTCACCATTCACTCCAGAAATTCTCACCATTCTTTCCTCTGCCAATTAGACCACAATCCTCAATCACCCATTTAGTTGGGCGAGAAGCGCTGATCCAATCATCCAACAAATTAGTAGCTACAATGGCTACAAATTGGCAGCAAAAGGCTGGCTCGTTTATTTTGAAATATTCTATTGTACAACATAAGTGTGCATAGAAAGATGTTAATAATCATTAACTTTCAACGATTTTTACTTAAAATATTTAGCATGCAACCAATGCATATTACAGAGCAACAGGTTTCATTTTTAAAAAACACGGTGTAACCGGAAAACACGAATGTGGCAAATAAAAACATGGACATTGTTGCAGGACAAGGGGTTTAAATAACTGTGGGAACATTACTTGGCAAATAATTAAAACAGAACCAATTTACACAGGCGATTACTATTATCCCCGTTTGCTCATACAATCAAATGAAAAACCGTTCCCTGATTGGCATACACAAAATTGTACATAAGGTCTGCACAATTTCTTTATGATACAATTGGAGACTTTCTAGAAGCATGACGATAAACAAAACTTGCCAGAATGAACTGAGCTTGGCGCCTGCTGTGGGACTGTTTGTAAAGTTTGCACAACTATTCTAAATGGCTCACGAAGCTACGAAGACATTCCAGCATGGCGATTTCACCACAGGTCGTTTCAGTGCAGCACATTGAGCACAGGTCCCTTTAGGCACACCGTGTTGCTTTCAGGTAATGCTCAGAATATGTGCCAACGAGCACATACTTGGTAAAGCAGGATCTCGGAGATCCTTCTACAAAAACGTCCAGTTTGTTGCAGTACATAGTGTCAAGAAAGTTTGAATAGTCTATTCTGAACTCCACTGTATCAACTTGCCTTTCTAGGTCCAAAACTGGATGTCTTCCAATTTTCTACACCTCATTCCTTCCAAGACTGATTGTTTTTTCTAGTTTCAACTATTCAGTCTACTCTTCCTCCTCGGTCTCCTTTTTCCTCCTTCCCCTCTGCCCTTTTCCTATTCTGCACGCAATTTTGGGGGTCATCTTTGAACCCTCTCTTTCCTTTAAACTGAATATCTCTTCTATTGGTCGCACCTGCCTCTATGCCCTTTATAACCTGTCATGCTTGCCTCCATTGCTCATTTCATGCTACTAAATTTCTTCTTTTCTGCCTGGTCTCCTATCAACTACAGCTCTTTTCTCCTTGGTCTTGCTTCCGAACACCTTTCTCTCCGATCTGTTTATAATTCTTCGGTTTGTCTCTTCTCTTTACCTTTTTGCTCCTCTATCACATCGTCTTTACTATCTATTTGGCTGCTTCCCTTTGAATCACGTCTTCTGTACCATTTTCGTATTGTATTTGTATGTCTCACGATTTGTATCCTTCTCACCCTTCTTCCCTAGCCTCATTCTATTCTCCCTCTCAGACTCTCTGATCACAGAATCGGTTTCTTCTCACTGTCCTCAAACCCCCCCTGCACTTATTCTAGTTTCCGATCTTTTGCCCTCTTAACCTCGAAACACTGGAATACTCTCCCTCTCTACACCCACTCTTCATCTCCTTGTATTTTTTCGAACTAACCTGAAAGCTCATCTTCTCGCCCTTCTTTTTACTAAGTGACTTAATTCCTCTCCCTCCTTCGGTTTTTGGTTATTTGCATTATCATGTGCAGTGTACTGTTTTTCTAATATTTTTTAATAGCGCTTTTGGCGAAAGGTGATTTATAAATTCAATAAATTATATGAAATATCTATATTAAAGGACTTCCTTTTTTGCAAATCAAACTATCAGATATAGCTATAGCTATATATAAACTAAGATTTAGAAGAGGAGTTTTATTATTGCTCGCTTTCATGCCCAACAAGTAATTCGGTAGGTAATTGGAGCTGTGTGCGAGTTTTCAGTCAAAAAACAATCCATCAAAACTCCAATTAATTAAAATGTACATATTAGAATATGCACTGCTAATAACAAAAACTTGAACAAAAAAAATAAACGAATTTCTGCGGCTTTCCAAATCAAACCCTGCCCTATCAAAGGACGCCAATGGTAACAGTTGAAGCCCACTTAGCGAAACAGTGTTCTGTGACCAGTGTGCTCAGAGCACAATAGATGCAAGTTTGTCTCCTTTTGTTCTGCATGGTGAGCCCTAAACGAGACGTTATGGGCACTGTGGGTGGTGGTGGGAGTAGGAGGAAGAGAGTGGTGCTTTCCCCAGCAAAGCTGGCAAAAGCTTAGTACTTTAAATTGCTATAAAGTGAAATGAAAAGCTTTCATTTTCACCTTGCAACATAGTTGAGTACCGGTACTCTCCTTCAGTTAATGAGGGCAGGGTAGGACCTGCCCATTTAAAGCACTGGCACAAATGTTATTGGGGTCATTAACATGGAATGTTTTCTTACTACTGCAAACTCCCCACTGAAATTGATCAACACATCAACGATTACAGATCCAGAAAGGAGCATCAGCATTCACCATAGTCCGTGTTTAGAAAACTGGGAACATTTGAGCAGATAAGCAAACAAATGAACATTGAAAAAATAAGTCAACCTAACATTTGGTACCTTAGACAAATGTCAAAAAAAATGATTTTAGAGTGAACAGCTGCAGTCTGCTTCAACCTTTCATAGCAATGAACTTAATTATTCATACAATATAAACCAACACTATATCCTTGACATTACGAGGCCATACCCGTTAGAGTCGTTTATTAATTCTTTAATTAAAGAACATTTTATTGTAAAGTGAAGATTTTTTTTTATTAAAAGCAATGGGCTTGCATTTCAATTATCTTAAATACAAAACAGTAATAAGTGGAAGTTCATATTTTAACCTACTTGAAACTTAAAGAGGTTAACACAGAACCGTTTTAATTAAATACTATTGTAGAAACTTAATTTAAAATCTATGAGGTTCTTTTGCAACCCAACTTTCCATGATAAGAATATTACTGAACCTCATCTGCATTGCATGACAATCTTCCTTTCCTCGAGGCTTTCTGAATCCATTATCTCTTGGGAACGAATACGTTGCAATGACTGATAATGAATAAGATATATGGGACATACGATTCACGATAGATATATATATATAAGAAACTAAAAAGGAAATTCACTTTTGATTCCTTGCCTCCATGTTTCATTAAAATCTAAATGCAGCTTTACCAAGACATTACAGTATTACGAATTTTCAACATGTGCAAGTAAACGCATTTCCTTGAAAGTAACACAACATAACTTTAGCCAAATATACTATTCTCCATTATGAATCAGTGTAAAACACGGGCATCTAGGATTCATTTTGATTACATGTAATAAACATGCAAGTGCACACTATTTCAGTTTACAGGCATTTTACTTTGAGTAATTTACATCCCTGCAAATTACAGTGATAACTGCAATCTATGGTGTTTAAATAAGTCGAAATAGAATATCTACAGAAGTATATTGCAAAGGAAAATTCAAACCATCCAATATGCCACAATGCCGTATTAGGCTTCTGGGGGCCCGGTGTCCAATGATTTAGGGGTGCCAGGTGATTGACAGAATCCCTGCAGCAAATGCATTAGCCAGCGGTCTTAATTGGATCGGGACCAGCAGACTACACATGGACCGTTGCCGCAGGGACCTGAACAGGCTGCGATATGTGACTGGGATTGGTATCCAAATGCTCAGCTATTTCACTCGGTTCCCCCAGTGATTTTCAAAAAGTGTGCAGTCTCCCATGTTGTGCTAGGGCTTGAGCGATACTGTTCTTTGTAGCGCTTTATAGAAGCACTGGAGTAGTCAGATTAATCAGAATTTGTGAAGAATATTTGAAATTACCTTAGGGACCTTTGCTCTTAGGTTCTATTACCCTGTATAATGGCACAGATGGACAAAAGGCTGGCGTGAACATAAGAGAATGGGATTTATGAGACCACACGTGTTTTTAGTTTAGGCTATTAAGCATTGCTTGCAATACCTATAAACCAAAACGATTACATTAGAGTACAGATAGGGAGGAATGGCATATGAGGGACACAGCATGTAGGTGTTTCATTATGTGTCGACCCATTGACTGCCCATGGCCATTTATTTCATTTGAAAAGCATGCATACAACCCGTAGGCATTGAGGTGCTGTTGCAGGTACAAGGTACTAGTCAGGCTAGTGTAATACAGGCATAGTTTCATACAAGTAAAGGGTGACAAAAGGTATAATAGAAAACACAGAATCATACATAGGTATAAGTCCAGGTGACAATTAACCTACAGAGAGGGTAGTGTACAGAAAAGTTCTTGGCAAAGGGCGTGGTGGGGAATTCAGGTTTGGGTAAATAGTTTAGTTTATTGCTTTGCGGAAGATCAAGTAAGATTTCTCTGCCCTCAGGGACGGTGGAAGGTTGTTCCAGAGCTCGGCAGCAAGGTATGGGAAGCTTAAGCTTCCGGCTTTGCATCTTTTCACTTTGGGCACAATTAGTTCTGTGTATGGGGTCCTAGCAGGTCTGAAAGAGTGGGCTTCAGCAATTCCTTTGGAGAGGTAAGGTGGTGCTGTGTTGGACAGGCACTAGTGGGTGATGGAGGGTTTTGAAAATGATCCGCTCCTGGATGGGGAGCCAGTGTGCATCTCTGCTAGCTCTCGAGGTGTGCTCTCTTTTCGGGGTGTTCAGGGCTGCTCTAAGGGCATTATTCTGGATGACTTGAAGTTTGAATATGTTTCTGGAAGAGCTGCCATTGAATAGAAAGTTGCAATAATCAATCTTTGAGCCAATGATTGCACGGGCAATGGTTAGGCAGTTTTTAGAGAGGAAGGGTATGGCTGCATTAAGGACCACCGTAGCGTAGGCTGCAGAGGCGGCAATGGCACTTGTCTAGTCATGGTAAGTGATGAGTCTAGGTAGGCACCTAGGGTCATCATGGTGTTGGAGACAGAGCAATTGTCGATTGTGAAGGCAGAATATTGATAGTTGAGGATCTTTAGGGTGCTTGGCGGGCCAACAATCAGGATTTCTGTTTTGTGGCTGTTGACAGAGGTGATTAGCTGCCATCGAAGTCTGAATTGTGGAATAGATTGTGTTAAGGGTGTTAGAGTCTTCTATGTAGTTGCCTGAGAGGGGGATCAAGATTTGAGTTTCATCGGCATAGTTAGTATAAGTTATGAAGAGTGAATACGAAATTTGGAATGGGGCATGGTAAAAATATTGTACAGCGTAGGGGCTTTGCAAGATCCATGTGGCACACTGCAGGGGATAGGAGAGGGAGAAGCATTGAGGGTCTTAGACTGATCACTCTTCCATTAATAAAAGATGCTATTCAGGCAGTGGCGGGAGGTGAGAAATGAGCGCGAGTGGTGATGTGGTGGCAGTGGATCTGGTGGTTGAGCAGGTCGAATGGCGCAGATAAATCTAGAAGGAGGAGCATTGCAGAACTGCCTTCATCCCTTATCTCATCTAATTTTTTTTTAGATCGAGCAGTGCAGATTCTTTGCCGTGCCTTGGGCGGAATCGGGATTGATGTATCCCTAGGATGCGATTGGCCTCCAGGAACTGCTGAACTTGTAGGTAGGCAGCTCGGTCCAACATTTTTAGGAGGAAGGGGACAGTGGGGATTGGCCTGTAGTTTGTGGGGATGGCTGGGTCTAGGGATGTTTTTTCAGGAGAGGGAGCACCCAGGCTTCTTTGAAGCTAGCTGGAACAGAGCTTTGAGTGAAGGAGGTGTTTATGATAGCTGTGATGATGGGGGTTAGTATATCGGCACAGTCTTTGACAAGTGGTGCAAGGCATATGTCGCCTTTTCATTTTGAAGGTTTTAGACTATTAATCAGTTTGGTGACATCAGTTTCGGAGAGGTCTCTGAAGAACTGTGTGGGGGAGGAAGGAGGGGAGCAATTGTTGCTAGAGGTCATGGGTACTACGTTGAATGTCCCTTATTGAGATAAGATCTCTATTCAAGGTGTCAATTTTGCCCTGGAGTGCCTCTTGGATGCTAGAGCACCAGATCCTGTCTTTAATGATGGTTGTAGGGAGAACAGCAGGTGATTCAAGTTCTCTGTAGGTGAAGACTTCCTTTGCGTCCGATTTAGCATCGTTGATTCTAATGTTGAAGGAGTTGTGCTTAGCTGCGATTATGGCTTATTTATATATCGTTTGGAGGCTTTGGTGAAGTCCAGTCCTGTTTGGCAGCGATGGTAGGTTACTTTAGCCAAGTTGACTGGGCATGTCGTTTCATGGTGCCTAATTCTAGCAGGTCAGGGGTAAACCATAAGTTGGAATGTCTGACCAACTTCGCTTTGTGTGGTATTATGGGGGCTAGGGTGTTCACTGCCTTAGAGAGGATTGAAGTGTAGGCAGGGCTTTAAATGAGGTAGGAAATCGAGGGGGGGCCCTCATTTGGCGACATGGCTTATGGGATGGGCGTGGCCTACAAAAGTATGCAAACTAAGGTATGCACACAAATATATATAAATGTTATATATATATGTGTGTGTGTGTACCTTGCTATGGTAAGTGTACTATGCAAGCCATCTTTTCTAAACAAAAATATGTAACATTTCTAGGTTTTTAAAAGGTGGCTTGAAAAGTACGCAAAGCGTAAGGTATACACAAAAATATATAACATTTATATATATTTGGGTATATATCTTACGGTTTGCGTACTTTTCAAGCCATATTTTAAAAACATTTCTATCTTTATAAAAGATGGCTTGAAAAGTAACAATTCATCTTTTATAAAGCTTTCCGACGGACAAAACCTGAGGCATCTTTGTCCGTCGGCAAAACTTTACAAAAGATAGCTTGAATTGTGTACTTTTCAGGCCATCTTTTATAAACCTTGAAATACGTCAAGGAATCCCCAGGTTCAGTGAGGGTTAAAGACGCCTCAGCGACCAGGGGAAACAAAAGGGACAACTTCCTCTGGTGGATGTTAGTGACTGACAGAAGTGCCAGCCAGCTACAGCGACGCTGTGGCTGGCTGGCACTTCTGTCAGTTTGCCTGAATGAATGGTGGGCGCATCTCCCATCGCGGCTGCGGTGGGATAATGTGTCCCGGCAATGTTGTGGTGGGACTGGGGCACCCCGGCAGGGCCCCGGCTCAGCACCACTTTTTGGAGACTGCCGGGGTCCGGCCCACTTAAAGCACTGAGTGTAGGTATCCATTAATGAGGTGGCGTTTGAGGTGAAGAGAGCCTGAATGCAGGGAGAGTTGATCAGGGGTAGGATATTGTCTGTTGAACTTCCCAGAGCTCCTCGAGACAGTAGGAGGAAGAGGGTTGGGTAATGCTATTGGCTTGTTTGGCTGTGTGATAGACAAAATTGATAATATGGTGGTCAGACCAGAGTGTTGGCGCTGGTGGAGATTTGACAGTTAAGGTCCACATTCCAGTCCAGTGTGCTGCCTTTGTGTGTGGGATTGGTGATGCAAGTGTGTCAGATAATCATTTGGAAGGTAGGTCATGCGGTTCATGTAGGCCCAGGTTGAGGTCTCCTAGTAAGATTTTTGATGAAGCTTTGGAGGTTATCCTGGAGGAAATGAAGTATATTTTGCTCAAAGTTTAGGGAAGGGCCAGGAGGGCAGTAGATAAGGTGAATGGTGAGAGTGCAGGTAAGAGATGATGAGAATTTAATTGAGAGAAGGTCTGTATTTCCATCAATGTATTGTACCAAAACAGAGCGCGAACAAGACCAAAGGCATCAAGGTGCTAAAGAGATTCGGAGGGGAAACAACCAGAAATTTTAGAACAGAAGAGTTTTAAGACATTTGCAGAAAGGAAGAGAAACAGGGATATTGCGTATCTCATAAGGGAAGGCATTCCACAGTGTAGGGCCGAGGACAGAGAAGTACCTTCCTCCAGCTCAAGTCCATTGGAATCAGGGAATACTGAGCAAAGATTGATTAGCCGAATGGAGAACTCTGCATGGTCAAGTCTGGATTGCAGGAACTCGGCTCAACCATTGTTGATAGCTTGATGAACAAGGCAGAGAGCTTTAAACTTAATGCAGCTTTTCACAGGGAGCCAGTGAAGTTGGCGAGGAAGGTCCTGGGAAGGAGCAAATCTAGGGACATTCAGGGCAAGGGGGGCTGCTGAGTTTTGAAGAATCTAATAACTGGAGCAGGGATTAAGGTTACCCAATGTAGATGCCACTACAGTAGTCCAGTGACCCCATAATGGAAGATGTAACAATTTTAGATCTAGAGTCAATCGGGATGTGTGAACTTGTCCAAGGGGAATGGAATCTCTCGCAATCATAGAGACTCCGGCTCCCCTGGAGGTGGGTCTGTTCCGCATGACAGTATATCCTTAGGGTAAAGCTAGGGCAGGGCCAGAAGCTTCATGAAGCCAACTCTCATGCATGGGCAGGAAGAGAATCAAGCACTGAACAAGGAGCAAGTCAAGAAGGGCTGTGGGCCAGTGGGCAAGGTGACAGGCTTGCTCATGGGTGGAGGCTTGAATCTGAGAGGCTAAGTGGGGAAGTGTCTGGTTATGTTGGAAACTGTAGATTTTGGTGAGGTCCTGGTCAGTCTTAGGAGGGGGCGTGGAAAGGTTATGCGTCTGAAGTTGAGGAGTAGGGTGGTTAAGGGGACAAACTGCAGCTTTGAGTGAGGATTTAGGGCTGGGCCTCCGTTTGCTATGGACTATGCAGTGGAAGTTGTGAGCAAGGTGAGATTCTGCTGGGTGAGGTTTTGGGGCAGCGGCTGGGTACTGAATCTTGGCTTGTACATAGAATCTTTGTGCACGTTTGGCAGTGATGAGTGGTGGTAACTGATTGTTTTACTGGAGAAGGTGCAGCGGTAGGAAATTCATCTGATGAGACGGTGGTGTGTGATCTAAGGGATGAGTTCCTGGTGAGGGTGTCTTGGGCTGTGGTTTGTGCTGAATTATTGCAGTCTTGGGCTGTGGTTTGTGCTGAGTTATTGCAAACAGCTAATGTGGCTTTAGAATTAATGTGGGTGGACATGCTGCCTGCTGTGCTCTGGGGAGAAACCTTGGAATGGGCGTAGGGTGAGAAAGCGGAGGTCAGGCACTGGTTGGTAGCAGGTCTTGCTAGCAGTATGCATGTAAAGCATGCACTGCAGCAGTTGCGAGGTGGATGAAGGCATGACAATCCTCCCGGTCTGTTAGAGAAGTGGGTGGGGTGACAGCCGTGATCAGAGGAAGGCTGGTCATTGTATCGGTGGGATGTTTTGTATAGTTAGTGCAGCATGCAGCTTCAGCGTTCGGGGGGAGTTGAGCTATTGATGTGGGCGGAGCAGCCGAGTGCACATGTGCGCTCGCACGGTTTTGTGGGGATTGCTGTTTTCTACACACGAGTCACGCAGTGCTCCCCTGGTTTGAGGGAGCTGATCGGATAGCAGTGCAGCTGCGTGGGGCATGGCAGCTGGGTGTTGGCGGGGGCCTGCCAGTGAGGATACAAGTAATGGCTGCAGACAATGCTAGCACTCAAGCTGGGGCTATTTTGTATTAATGACGGAGCTAGTGGAGGACAATAAATGTATATGTGAAATATGAGGAACAAGGCCATCTACCATACATTGCCGAGTATGGAGTTAAATCATTTTGGGTGTAGCCAAAAGGTCCTTGAAAAGTTTGAGTCTCCAGTACCTGATGCGAAGCATGTCTAATTTTGCGTTCAACGTAGCGGAGACTGGTGGAGCCTGCTGGTAGAGGCCTAGAGTGTTGGCCTTCAGTGGGTGCCTTATGGCCATTCCCCTCTATGCTAAAAAACCCTCCTCACAGGAACTCTGAGCTTGCTTAAATCAAGCCTTAACATCAAAGTTTACACTTGAAGTGTCTGCAAGTGTTTTTTTTAAAGCAGTGTTTTGAGATTAAATAACTTAATTGGAGTTGTATACCGGTGTGATAAAATGTCTTACCAGGTCTGCCTCTAGCCACTTGATTTATAAGAACTCTGTCGATCACTGAAGTCCTGTTAAAAACCAGCATTGGCAAAGCCAACAGTTTTGGCTTGTGTACAAGAATTAGGCATTTGCCAGGCACTGCTATTAGATGTCCAGGTACTCGCACCATTTTGCACCTGCTGCCGTCAATGTCCAATTAACACCACTACGGCTGTGCTTGGCAAGTGCCTTTCCCATGCCTACACAAAAGCCCAAACTGGTGGCATTGCCAAAGCTTAATATTTTCACCTCCATGGCGTTTCTGAAGGGTGCACTCCATTTCACTGGTCAGTGCTTCACAGCCAACACAACTGACTTCCATGAGTGGCTCCGAATATAGCAGCTCTTCGTATGGGCACAAGATCGATCATGGTGGGCTGCAGCTTTAAGGAAGTGCCGAAAACTACCCAGTGGTCTCATTCATCTCAAAGAATTCTTTGTTCGGTATATTTGACAGTAACTATAACACTCAAGGATAAACAAAAAAGTGTCTGAACGATGGGAATTCTCTCAGTTTATGAATGCACATTACGGATACTGAGGGCAGTTTCGTGGGGTGAAAAATGCAAGTCGCTGCTCGTGGTACAGGTGCTTTGATGGTGCATGATCAGCTGTTCGCAACCAGCCTTGCAAGACTAATTTGCTAGCCCTGTTCCTCTGGCTAGTTTTGCTCTCCACCTCAAGTACAAGAAACCGGACAGCACAATATGCCAAGAAAATGTTGGTCTTGACAGCACACCATTTTACGCGTGGAGTGAATATTGGCAGATAACTGCGGGCACAGCTGTGAGTGAATAATTGGCAGTCAATATGGTTAGTTGGACATCCCTCAAGTGCAAATATTGTGTCATGAGAAACGGGAGGATGCATATCAAGCTCCATGCTGTTTGACACCAGGACAACCTGGTGACTTTGTAATCCATTTTCTTACACTGGTTATTACGTTTCGTTTCCATAGAAATGATATGAGGATTCACGGCGAGAGGAAGGTGGTAGGTTGGAAAGCTACTGAGTTGCTGTGTAGAGTTTGTGCAGCGACAAGTAGAACTAGGGCAGGTTAATGAAGGGCAGTGGCGACTTGAGGGTGAGAAAAAGTTTCAGGGGGATATTAAATAGGTAGGAATGAACACATCCATGGGGTGGACATTAGGTGTGGTGCAAGTTAGCATTTTATTTATTTATTCATGCATTTGTGGCAGTGCACTCAACCCTCAGGTATCTAGGAGATAGCTACAATAAGGAAACAAACAATATCAAGTATCAAGCGGTACAGTCAATACATAGAGTGGAAGTGTCCGTTTAGGTGATGGTACAGGAGCATGGTGGCTTAAGTAAGAGCCAGGTTTTCTGATTTTTCCTAAAAGGTCCAGTAGGAGAGTTATTTTCTTAGAGCAATGGGGAGATTGTTCCAGAGTTTAGCGGCAATGACCAGGAAGCTTGTGCCTCCTGCAGTTTTTCGGTTGAAGTTGGGCACTCTGAGGTAATGGCAGTTCGAGGATCTCAGTTGGCAGGGAGGGATGTACTTAACACGATGAGAGGTATGCTAGGGCAGTGTTAGTGAGACACTGGTTGCTACGGACAGAGTCTTGAAGTGGATTCGCATGTGAATCGGCAGCCAGTGAGCCTTTATTATAGCTTCTAAGACGTGGTCGTGTTTGGATAGTCCTAAGGCGACCCGTAGGATGTTATTGTGGATGGTTTGTCGTTTACACAGGTTTCGCTCGGAGGTGTCTGCAAAGAGGGTGTTGGCTCCGGTGATCACTCTGGCTATGTAGAGGTGGTTAGTCATGGTGCGGAAGGGTTTGCTGGGGTTGAGTAGTTTGGTGTTGTAAGCAACATAGGAGGCAATGGCATTTACTTGGCGCGATAGGTCGAGGGTGGTGTCTAAGTAGATGCCCAGGGTTTTAGCTAAGGGTGAAGTTTGAATCAGATTGCCATCTACGAAAACCTTGTAGACTGGGACCCGGTTGCAGACAGAGGCATGTGAGCCTACAATCAGGATCTCAGTTTTGTCACCGTTAGACAAAGGAGTTGGGACGCCATCCAGTTTTGGATGATATCAGACTGAATTTTAGGGCATGACATCTTGGTGGCAGATGCCTGATAGAGGGCGGAGAATGTGAGTCTCATCTGCGCAATGTGTTTGATATGCAGATGACATCCAGATTCGTGTAAGTGTTGTATATTGTGGGGGAGATGCATGAACCTCGTGGCACGATGCAGGTTACTGGCATGGGTGGGGCTACGTGATCGTCCATGAAGACACAAGTACATCTATCTGCCAGGAATGATCTCATCCAGTCGGTGGCTGCAGGAGCAAAGTTAGCTTTTGAGATGAGGTAGTTGCATAACATTTGGTGGTTGACAAGATTGAAGACTGCAGATAGCTCCAACATGAGGAGCAGGGAAAGTTTGCCAGTGTCTTTAATATCATACAGTTGATTTTTAAGGTCAAGCAGCACAGTTCGGTTTTGTGCCTAAGGCAGAAGATTGATTGGATGGGGAGGATGTGGTTTTCTTCAAGGTAGTGTTGGATCTGGATCTAAGCTGCATGGTCAAGGATTTTTAGGATGAAGGGGGCAGTAGTGATGGGAAGTTAGTTTGTAGGAATAGTAGGGTAGAGTTTTTTTTGGACCAGCAGGAGGAGCCAGGCTTCTTTCAGGGTGGCTGGGACATTCTTTGTTGAGGATGGATCAATTATTGCAGTGATGACAGATCAGTGCCTCAGCATAGTTTTTGATTGGTGCAGGGCAGGCATCTCCTTTGCAGCGCAAGGTTTTGAGGTGTCTTAGAATGTATGTTCTGATACAGGGTAGAATTTCGAATGGTGGGTACTTTGGAGACCTGGGGGTTTGGCATGAATGGCAAGTTGTTTGGAGCAGATTTTCTTCAGCATGGGAAGGATTGTTCCGATAAGGGCTTCTTGCACTTTGGAGCACAAGGTGTCAATGGTGAAGTAATGAAGGAGGAGGGTTTGTGGGAGAAGGCAAGGTCGGTAAGGGGGTTATTAGGGAGAATTCTCATTTCTGTGCCAATTCCCTTCAACCTTAGAGACCCCCAGCACTTTTGCTGGACTTTTGACTTTTAACCCTGGAGTTTGCAAGACCTTTTTCTCACTCCCTCATCTATTTTGACCGATTTGGATTATGTGTTTCCTCTGTTTTTTTGAGTCTGACAAATTCCATAGGCATCTACTTTTTGTATGGTGACACACAGCACCTTCAGTGCGGTGTCAGAGAAATCCTTTAGATTTCTCATTAGGTTTAAATACCTTTTCTTGTGTGAACTACTGTTCAAGAATAGTAAAGTGAAATTGACTTTACTTACCTTTTCTCTTTGTAGGTCCAGCACACACCAGTTTATGTGGAGTGACAGGGGTTACCTATAGCCCCTTATCCTATATTCTCATGTAAAATAGTTTGTTACCCCTCACTACCTTAAATGGCTGGTGGCAGTGGTTTAATTTTCCTACCATTGTGCTTTTCTCAGCTGCAGTACAGCACCCATGGATGACCATTTTGCCAAAATGACCCCAGTCTTCTTTTATCGCCATTTTTGAGTTTGTGAGGCCTTTCTTGGGTTTTACTCTGTGTATTGAGCCAGGTTTGAGCCCTTGCTTAGTTTTGCCTTTCGTGGGTTTCAGCCTTGAAGCCCATCTCTGGCTCCAGTGTGTCTGCAAAGGCAGGATGTGAGGGAGGTTCCCGAAATTCCCCTATCCTTTGTCTCTAGGAATGCAACCAGTCCTGATACCCTGCTGTGTGATTGACAGCTTTTTTTTTATTGCATCAATTAGTTAACAAAGGAAACTAAATGCATTGTGAAGGTAAGAAAAAAAGGATTAAAAAAAAGAAAGAAAAAACACAATTACATCAATTATATATATAGGGGAGAAACAGTATAGCTCAAGTAAAATAACTAAATGTCCAGAATTGTAAACATTTCTCTCATAAAGTTCAACAAAGCCAAGGTCATAGATACTTTTTCCCCCCCTTCTCAGGATTAGCCACCTGTCCTGCAAGGTTGAAGTACTTAAATTTGAAAGGTGCGTCCCCAACCATTTCTCTCTGGGCTTAGTTAAGGTAACACAGTTCATCACTAGATGCTGTAAGGTTTCAGCCTCTTGCCCACAACCTCGACACAGCAAACTGGGTTTTTCCTCTTTTTTGTTTCTTCTCCCTATAACTTCTCTTGTGTGGAAGAGGTTTAGTCTGAATTTTAAGAACCGCTGCCTTTCCGTATTTGAGGGAAATTTATCCAAGTACGGGTGAACGGTGCCTTTGCAATAGTGCTCGTCCATACCTTGGGTTATTGATGGCAAAACACTAAGCCTGTCCATGGTGGCTGTCCAGTCCCAGTCCAAGAGTTTCCTCTTTACCATGAGAGGATTTGACATAAGATGGTCTAGTTTTATTGCTATGGTATTCAGGATTTCTAAGCAGATTATTTGCCACTTGGTTAGGACCGGAATCAGTTGTCTTTTAATTGCTTCATTAATTGCCACAAATCCACTTCTTTCCTGGGGGTGCAGACATTTGCCAAGGAGTGTCAAGGATTTCCAGACCGTAGATATGTAAAGGGAGGATAGGCCCAGTTCCTTACGCACACTTTCCATTGGAATTGATGTCGGTAAGCCCAATACTCTTTTCCAGAATAGGCCCTCCAACAGTTTCCAAACGTCTGAGTTGATGAAGAAATTCGCCTCCGCTGCGTAAGTGAGAATTGGCACAACTTTCAGTTTATAGAAATCTATTAGAGGACGAAGGGAAAAAGAACAGTATCGTTGCTTGATTAACAAAGCTTGTAAAGCTAAGTTCATAACTTTACTTCTAAGCCTGCTGATACCTGGACCATCTTGGATGCTGTTTAAGGTTACTCCAAGGTATATCATAGACGAGACCACTGGTACTTCTTCCCCGGATAGGTACCACCTTAGATTTTTCATGCCAATGATAGGTCCTAGCCTCAAGATCTTTGATTTTTTCGGATTTATACAGAGGCCGTTTCCTTGTGTTTATAACTCGAGTGCCTTTAGTTGCCGCTGAAGTCCGACTGCCGTCTGGTCTAGCAACAGAAGATCGTCCGCAAATAACAGCCTTCCCACGGCGGTCTCCGTGATTTTTGGGGGGGAAACACCTCACTGCTTCGAAAGCTTCCTGCATATCGGATATAAAAAGGCAAAAAACAGCAGGAGCCAACCGACAGCCCTGTTTCAGACCATTCATGGCCACCACATTGTTTGAGAGGTTGTCCTGACTGTCCAACCTTACTTTGAGGGTTGTCCCCGTGTGTAGTGCTTTCAGAGGTTCTCTCAGGTTGGTCGGACATCCCCATTTCCTCAATTTATGCCATAGCATTCCGCGGTCAACAGAATCGAATGCCTGTTCCAAGTCTATTGACGCGATATAGATGTTCTTGTATTTGTCCTTAACCATACATTTGATTATATTTATGAGTAGCACATTTAAGGATGTTCCAATGCCCTTTCGAAAACCGGATTGCCAAGGGTCCAAATGGTCTGCCAACCGACTCCAATCATTTAGAGGTTTCAAAATTAGTGCTGCAAATATTTTGCCAACAACATCCAAAAGGGCAATCGGTCTGTAGTTTGTGGGCACGGACCTGTCTCCTTTCTTGAAGATCGGCACAATTATGACGTCATCCAAGATTTAGGTAACTTTTTTAGTCTTGTAATGTTGTTGTACAAAACCAACATAAACAAAGTCCATCTGGTCCTGTGGCCCTTGAAGAATTGGACTGTTTAATGAGGTCTAGAATATCTTGTTTTCCAAATTTGAA
Source organism: Ambystoma mexicanum (assembly GCF_040938575.1). Taxonomy (NCBI): domain Eukaryota; kingdom Metazoa; phylum Chordata; class Amphibia; order Caudata; family Ambystomatidae; genus Ambystoma; species Ambystoma mexicanum. The sequence goes on from NC_090939.1 coordinate 413,008,533, forward strand.
GTCCCAAGGCTCATTCGATGGTAAGAATGAGGCAGGACCACAGATTTTCCCCATAGAGTAAAGGTTCCGAAAGTAAGTTTCCCAAACTTCTGAGGCTATTGGATTTACCATTTTTGAGTCAGAAGGGATGTTTATTTCATTGATCAACTTCCAAATACCAGTGATGTTTTTAGTAGATAGTAGGTGAAGCATCTGCTCACTGTCTTGTTGCATTATTTGATGTTTGTGTTGCTTAAGCCAATTCCTGTAGGTGTTTCTAGCTTTAGTATACAGGACTAAGTCAGCTGGTGCACTGGTTTTAACATAACCTCCTGGCTTGTTTTACCAGTTTTTTTTTTGTCACTACTTGATGATCATAGTAGTGCCGCTTGCATTGGTGAATTTCCTTGGTGACTACTTTTGGGAGAAAGATCTTCAGTGTTTCAGCATATTCTGTCAAATTGGGACCTTGGTCCTTGATTAAGGAATCCAGCACCAGGGCCATCTCTTTTCTTCCCATACGTAGTATATTGCCCCCAGGAGTTAACTCAAGAAACTGGTTTGGTAGAGGTTTGCCTGGTGCAGACGGGAACTTGTTCCAGGCCTCAGATTTGAGTTCCAGGATGTTGTGATCACTCTGGATCGTGGGGATCACTTCCAACGATATTAATCTGCCAAAGAGGTTTTCTGATGCAAAAATATAGTCCAATGTGCTTGTTTGGGCACCCTGTTTCCATGTAGGGGTGGCCGGTTTGTCACCCGCCAAGTTCCCGTTTACCATGTGTATGTTCCTGGCTATTAGTTCCTTCTCCATGGCCACGCCTCTCGTTTTATTTTTTGAGGCGTTCAAAGGCAGGAACTCTATTTTCCTCTGCTTCTTGTCGTAACATTCCATGTTCAAGTCACCACATAGCAGAATTTCGAGTGACGGGCATTCAACCCTGGCGTCGTCTATGGCTTCCAGTAGAACTTCCATGAGGTTGTCCTCATCTCGGGCTATCGGGCCCCAGTATACGTTGCATATGAGCAACTGCCAATCTGGAATAAGTAAAGCTGGTTCAGACATGGATGAAATCCTAGTGAGTTGGATCCAAGGGTTTCTGTTTAGAGAAGAGAGCACTTATGCCACTAGTGCGCTTTACCCCCAACAGTAAACCCGAACTCGGTCTACCTTTCGTGCCCTTTATTGCGGGGTTTAAATATAGCTCGAACCTGTCCAGAAGAGGTAGATCACACAACCAGGTTTCTTGCAAGCAAAATAGGTCGTAGGAGGACAGGTGGGTTGCTGAATTGCCAAGTAAATTCACATAACCCCTTGTATTCCAACTCATGATCTTTATCCCTTTTGATTTGGAGTTGGAGTGGGCACTCGTAGATAGGTGTCGGCATTATGACTTAGCAGATAGAGCCCCTGCCAGCCAACTCCAGTCTTGACTGTTCACCAAGTTTAGTCCTGCTTTTTCTGATTGAATATGCACTTGGTCTCCTCTACTGTCAACCTCTCGGGTCCCTCTACCACCATTTCCTACTTTCATCAGATGTTCCTTATAGGGTTTGGTAGTGGTACTTCGGTGGTTATGTAGTAAATATTTCGGGTCCTTTGTAACTACACGGTCGGATCTGTTTTCCTCCTCCAACTCCCTAAGCACGAATCCACATAAGTTAAGTTTTGGGCCCAGCTCTAAGAGTGAGTTTTTAGTGTTTTATTCACTTGTGTGAACAATCACACTGTCGTGTCGCTGTTCATTACAGAATTCGATCCAGTCTAAATCCCTAGATTTTAATTTCTCAGGATGATCCAGGGATTGTAAGAGACTCATAACGTTAGCCCGATTCATAATTAAGTTGTCTTCGTAACCTAGGGTTCTTTCCAGTAGTATTCCATAGTGTTCCTTAGCATTTTTTGCCCCCGGTCCTTTGTGGGCATTCTGATTGTTAGGCCCACATGCCGGCTTTCTCTCAGTCGTTTCTGCCCATGACACTGTTAATTTCCTTTGTCGCGTCAGGGCCGACTCCTTTATTACTGGTAGTTTCCAGGGATCTCTGGACAAGAAAGTTCCTTCTGTCTTCCAGTGTTGTGTAAACCAAGGCATTGGATGGATGTATGTCTGCCATTTTTCTGTGGGGCTGGCCGATTTTTCTCTACCGGAATGCACTCTGGTTTTCCACTTGAGTTTTTTGTCGAAGTCCGAATTCGGAATCGACAACGTGGGCATTGAGGGCTTTTTGAAGGACACTAGCCGCACCACCCTGTCTTTGATCGTCTGGGCCTTCGTCTCCCCTTTAGAGTCGACTTATTTTATCTTGCTATATATTTCTGGGTCTTCGTCCTCGGTACCACTTTCCATTCCGGAGGTGTTCGATCCCGACTCCCCCTCCCATGAAGTGTTTATGTCTGAGTAAACAGATAAGTCCATGAGAGAAATGTCCATGTTGTCATTTGTCAACGTGATGTCCAGTGGGCGAGGGGACTCATCAGGACTCACTTTTGGGCGGGAAGCAGAAGAAATTTGTTTTTTTTACTGGTCTCTCATGAATTGGCGGTTTGCAGGGAAGTGCCAAGTTCCTTGGAAGGGATAGACCAGTGTAGATTTTAGATCTCAATATGGGTTTCCTTATAGGCAAAGGTCTCTTTCCTATAGGTTTATCCGTTGGTATAACCATTTTCCCATAGTTTTTGTCACTCTTGTTTACTTTAAGTAAACCTTCCTTCAATGGGGATAAACCTGATTTTGGTTTCCTAAATAAGTCAAACAATTTGATGTTGCTAGTTGGCACTGGGGCCTCGAGCTGATACCCTGTAACCTGGGGCAGAGTATTAATTGCAATGGAAGACGCTGAACATCCTTCTTTCGGTGCTCGCCTACCCTCCTTCGTTGCTGAGCTAATTGCCCGCACAGAAGGGTACGTGTTGGTAGAACTGTCCTTATATTTAGTAGTGGAAAATTCCTCAAGACTACTCTTTGTAGCCATAACCACTTGCTGGTTTTGAGACCGCTCCAGGGATGACGGACCACTCTCCAGGCCACCTACACTCCCTAACCGAAGACTTGTTCTTTCCGATCTTCTTATTTCTTTTTCTTTTATGATTGGCTCGATGATACTTTTCAAAATATCTGTCGTGTGTTTGTCATTTTTTTCGAGTTTCGACTGAATTGCAGAGACCAAGCCTTCTATAAAAATCATTTTAGAAAACATCATTGCAATTGTTGTCGTGTGGTCCCGAAGCTGATCATTTTGCGACTCTAAGTTTCATGAAGGGGGCCATTACAAGAGCAAAAGCTGTGATCATTCCAGGATCGATTTGAGGATCCTTTTTAGAAGGGGCATCTCCTTGGGTTGATTCCAAGACGGACAAGAGATCCTCGTCTGTGGGAGAGGGTTGTCTTCTTTGCCGTTTACTTGGAAACAGCGCTTGCTGAGGGAATACTACTTTGTGGAATCTTTGTGTGGGTCCCTAAGGTAGAATTTTGTTAACTGAGGCAAGAGGCCCCCCCCATTTATTTGGTGATGACCCCTTACGCTCAGGGATAAATGTGTATGACCCTGAAGTGATCATTTGTTGGGATCTAGGCTGTGGCGTAGAGGGATCCAGAAGACACTCTCGAGTAGTCACCCTGTTTTGCTGGTTCGTAATTGAGTAGTTTGTGTGGAAATCGGTGTTCAGTAAGGAAATCCCGAAGGGTTTCCAGCCGTTACCCGTTTTTTTTTTGCTGGGGGCCGATCTCTTTTGTTCCCATTTAAAGAACCGAAGACAAAGGGGTTCACAACAGGAGATGCGGTTGGCCTTAGAGAACCCGTCTCATCATCATAAGTTGCGCCCAAATCCTTTGGGGAGAAGAGAGTAGAATTTAAGGGAATCGAATTGGGGGAAACTTCCCGCACTGTGTCCTTAGGGGACGGTCCCGTTTGTGGTTCCATGCTCTGACCCATATCGTCAGTAGCCACTGTGCTAATAAAAAGTCCACGATTTTCAATTTCTATGGATGGCACTGATATATCTGAGATCTTGAAAGACTGTTGGGGCTGTAAGTGAAGCTGTGTGTGGGAGCCTTCCCCTTCTCCTGAACTTGATCCTTTCACCACCTCCTCAGCCGTTTCCACATTTATTTGTAAAATATTTTCAAATGAGGCAGTACTGCATGTAATGGCTACCTCGGGGTAGCAACCCGCCCCTGTCCTGTGTGGCGAGGGCTTTGTGACCAGGGAGTCAACCATTGTAAGCAGTTAGTCAGTAAGACCTGGCCAAATTTACTAGGATTTCGGAGGTACCAAGTTGATATACAAGTCTTTCAGAATGAAAAATCTCGAAATTACCTTGCTGCCTTTGTGCCTCCCTGCGCAGACTGCACTTACCCGCACTTCCCGACTGAATGTAGCACCACCAGCGCCTAACAGCCGCACAACAGCCTCCGCCCTCTACACCTTCCGGGCTCAACGACAGCTTAAGCTAAACATCTGGTGAGCCACCAATTGCAGACCCCTGGTGTGGGGGAGGCGGAAATGGGCTGTGTGGCTGGTCAGTGCATTCAAATGACAGGCAGGCTCAGGATGAGGTAAATGTAATGGTGTGGCTGCGTAGTAGGTGCATGGATTTGGGTAGGAGGTTGGTGTGCAGGTTTGTAGAACAGTCAGCTTGAGATAGAAGAGGGAACATAGAAGGGATGCAGGTCAGGCAGATATAAAGCATTTTGATTTAAGGTGCTGGTGAGTACAAGATTGCCTTGGGCCCTGGCTAGATTGGTGCCAGGTGTGTGCATTATATTAGCACTCTGGTTTGGCAGAGGTAAAGTTTGTCAGTGTGGAGCTGTTCGGGTTGCTGCTAAGTGTGATGGTGGTTGGTAGCATGAAGCTAGTGAAGTTGGGTGTACGAAATACAATTTGGTAGGGAGTGCTGCATTTTCACTCATTGGCTTGGTCACAGAAATGTAGGTGGGTGTTTGTAGAGTAGGTAAGGAAGCATGGTGTGTAGCCTCCTTTTCCTTGGAAGGTCACTTGGGAACAAAGAATGGCACAGCACCTGGAAGGGACAGATCATAGTATCCACAAACGGTTTATAGTCATAATATCGAAAAAATAATGTCGAATTACAAAAATGTCGAATTCAAAAATGTCGAAAACACATACATATAATAGAAAAAGTCATTAATTCGAAAATAAAATGTCGAAAAAAAAATCGAAAAACCAATGTTAAAATAACTATGTAAAATGTCACACATACTAACGTTTTTTTATTGGGGGGGTCCACCCCCCAAACCCCCCACCCCAAACCCCCCACCCCAAACCCCTACCCCAACCCTCCACTCCTCCCCATCCCCCCCAACACCCCCCATGGATATACCTTTAATTTTTTTAAAAAAGTATTTAATAAAACATTAAATAATTAATTATTAAAAAACCCCATCCCAAACCCCTACCCCAACCCCCCCCTCACCATGGATATACCTTTAACCATTTAAAAAAAATATGTTTTATAAAATATAATTATTTAAACATTAATTCGAAAAAAAATTCGACATTTTTGTAATTCGACATTTTTATTTTCGACATTTTTTTTCCGACATTTTGACTTTCGATATTATTGTATTCGACATTATGACTGGACACCTCCACAAACGTATGCATTCTGAAGAGTTTCAGATCAGTAACTGGTTTTAAGTCAAGTTTCTCTACCTGGGTTATTATGGCCAACTGCAGGGCCTCCTTTATGTAAGAAGGCACACAATGAAGTAAACCGAGCAACAGACACATTATGTGCATTCTTCTAGATTTACAGATTAGTTTAATAAGAAAAATGCAATTGCATAAACTTATCCTAAAAGTCTGCCCAAAGTCCCCTCGTCCCACCTTCCCTAAACATTACTAAGCTCTTGGTCCATGCTGTGTTATGGACCATAAATCTGATATTACCATACAATATTAAGCCTTGGGAAATAAGGCAAGGACATTACTCTCCTGCTTCATGGTCGGAGCAGTAAGCCCTTCAGCAGCAGACTGAGGAGAAAGCAACATTTACAGACAAGACAACAGTGCACAACGAGAATACCTCGTTTGGAGTGCTCCTTGCAGTAAACCTGTATGCTGATGCTCCATGGAGTCCTCTACCATCTGCTGCAGTGCTAAGTGGGTCCACAGAAAAACTGCAAGAGACCTAGCAGGCAGTACTATACCAGTATCCACCACTTCCTCTTCTCCAATTACAAGGGTGTTCCAGAATCAAAGTATCCCATTAATACTGTGGTCTTAGAGTGAGTCCCCTGGATTTTGGTACACGTTGGTTATTTAAGCTATCTGGAGATCAATTGCCAACAGGTTGATAGTTGTAATTTCTTTGTCTTTCCTCTACCCAGATGTGATCCTCCAGCAAAGTGGATGAATTAGCATTTCTTACTCCTACTTGATCGGACATCAAGTTTCAATTAATACATCTATGGGATGGAAAGCTTGAAATTTGATTTTCTGTACATGTTCATACATGTTTATTGGCATTCGCAGGACAAGCTGGGCAGCCTGATTTAGTTGCTTTCTTGGCAGTGTAATGTAGTTCAGATAGCATTCAGAGCCGGGTGTGCCTACAAAATATGAGATTGTATGGTTATAAAATTCATATCTGAACCCTATGTGAATAGCTTGCATGTGTGGTAATGAGCTTCTAGCACCTTAACCCAAAACAGGCCCACCACCTAAGAAGCAAGTGCACATTTATACGTAAAGCAAGTTTATTGTACAATCATCTGGGGAGGGGCTAGATGACGCTGTAGAGTAAAACTAACCAGAGTCTCCCTGAATCGCACAAGTTGACACATTATATACATTTTTGGAAAAGTTAGAACACTTGTATATATTTTATTACAAGCCTCCCCCCACATGTGATTGGTCAAGACCTATACAAAAGAAATACAATCTTTCTCAAATTCCTGTTCTCATTGGTCACGATAATCTTAACTACCATCTTCAGCTCTTGTGTACAACACTCCCTCTTTTAGGATGTCTGTGGTAGGTCATGACATCACAGTTACACATTCACATTCAAATATAATCTATTACAAGCTGTGTTGAGACCTCCTAACCCTAAATGTAATTGTGCATGGCTTGTACAAACACTTCAAACAACCTGAGGGGCAAGAATAAATGGGTTCCCTTTGAACTGGCGATGCCATCTCACCCACCCCACCTTGGGAACACTTCAATTTAAACAACTTCCAATCGAACATGCATGGCACATCCGGACAACAACCGAAATCCATGAGTATTGGTCACTCTGGCCTTGAGCATCACTTCACCCCAAGTTTATGGTTGGTCAAAAGCAAATGGTTGTATCCCCCTGAACAAATAAGCTCCCATGCAATAAAAAAGATTATATCTTCCTTTGCAATACTGCCAAGCCATTGAAACCCTGGCCGGTTTGTTGTCTGACCATCTGCTCAATGTCGTGGCTAATCAATACCTCTCCTTTGGCCTCCAAAACCAGTTTTTACTAGTCACTTAAAATGTACCTCGCAAATCACCAACTGCAGAGTTTAACCACTTTAAAAAATGTTTTAAAAAAAGCACACTGTCAGATTTGTAAATTCCCCATGTCTGTATATCTGTGAATGCATTTTAATAACTATTGTGTCTCCTTCATAGTGTTTTTTCTGTGACAAGTCCCCTTCCCCGCACGCACATTATTTTGCCCAGCTTCTAGGCACTGCTCAGCACACAATATCTAGATTGTGTTATATTTCAGTGATTTTTACATTTGTCTTGTTGCGCGCATGAACATCGAAAATGTATCAACTTGAACACAAAGTAACTTATGGTAAAACATATCCCATTCACATGAACTACGCTCGATACATATAACATTGCAACATCGCGCCGCTCCCCCAGTCACAAATATGGTGCACGCAACATGAACCCCTCTTTCTCAGCGGGCCCTTTCCTGACCAGCCCAATACAGGCTTTTGCAAAAAGCTATAGTTTGAGACAATAAATATTTAATTTCTCATGGAACACACAATACACATACCTTTAAAGACTGACGTAACCTAAGAAAGACCAGCCTTGAGCCTACAGACATGTTTAGATTTAGTATACATATGCTGTTACTTTAGGTATAAAGTTACCCTTGAATATACATAGAGGGCCCACCAACAGCCATCCTCACTCCAGCTCAGGATTCCAACGGACATTCAAAACACACACACACACACACACACAAAAATCACTTTACATCTTCCCAAGCTCTCAATCACATATCTATTAACATTCCATCAGCATTCACAGGTGGCCATTAAGACAGGACAACATATACCTAATCAAAACTCCCATCCTTGCAAACATACAACCATGTCAACTCCACAACATACATTCAAATCAGTCACCGTAGTTGGATACACACCGGCAAGTGCATGGAAACAGATCACCACACAGCATTGCAAGCCTAGTATAGGAAATAGTACACCTAGACTTGTAGAACTACACTCCAAGATATGGGGTTATGCCATGCAGGCAACAGGTCAATCAACAACTTGATTACATTGCAAGTTCTGCAACGCTGTCACCGGTGCAAACAGTGTCCTTTGGAGACCCAAGTCAAAACTAGACTAAGCAGCAACAGAGCGCTGTGGGACGAATCAAGGGTATTCACCCCTTCTCACCAAAGGAGAGCCTCCCCCTTTGAGGCTAGGCAGGTGCTGCTACACAAGTCCCTCCCTAGGGCTCTGGCAAGTGGGACCTCACTGGGAGAGACTCCCTCTTAAGGGAGTAGGAGTCCTGCTCCTGTGAGGAACTCCCTAGACCATCCACCAAAGTAGCATAGATGGAACTATCAGATGTGAAGAACATAGAATCCAGAGATCTGGTTAAAGACAAAACAAATATACATCATTATGTACAAGGAACGGTCTATTAAAGGAGAAACATAACATATGTAGACTAAAGACAGAGCACGTCGGGAGAGGGATAAGTAGGGGAAGCCCCCTGACAATGTGATGCCTGCAGAGGAGAGCCGCAGAGCCCACGACTCAGAATTCCTGAATGTCAAAGGGAAACGCTGGAGGCCCAGCGTTTATGGGCAGACAGAAGCAGACAAGGGAATCGTAATCGGCAGTGGCATGGCCACAATGATTTCATGGTGGGCCATACGCTCGAACAGTGCCAAAACAACCTAGCCAGGGAGACTATGAGATGCCCTGCTAACCGCACCGATAGTCTATCACAACGAGAGAGGGGGCCAAGGGCAGGACACCAACAACATTAAAAAGCATGGGATCCAGAGCAGAGGAAGAGAACCCGATTGAGCACTGAACCAGAAAGCGTTCACATGGAGATACAGATGTAACAGGAAGAACAGGAGAACTTTAAGGCCGCCGGGGCATCGCTATATAGCTATGAAGTGGGTGAAACATGCCCAGCGAAATGGACAAGATACTGAATATAAAGCCATTTAAGTTGAACTGTGTTAATGCGATAGAGTCATTAAGAACGGGGCACATATACCCTGGGAAGAGGGGAAAGCACTGTATGGTTTAAGAAGGAAAGAATGGAACAAGCCAGAGAGAACTAAATATGAATGTGAAGTGAAATCCAGTGAACAAGATAAGAGGAGAGATAATCAAACTGGGCCCCAAGAGAGCAGGAAGGTGAAGTCACGGATTACAAGAGTCGGAAAGCCGTACAAGCCGAGATCAAAGTGTAAGAATGCAAAAAAGGAGTGTCGAAAAACTGCATAAAACCCCAGAACATTGTGAAAGAGTTACACCAACATATCCAGACTGTGCCAAAATACTATGTAAATATATCATCCTAAAGAGAACTTTGGAGTAAAGAAGAGTAATTGACCTAAGAGACAACCAAGGGAGGGGAGGTATTTCCGGATTTAATTTAAGTTAGTTAAGATATTAGTAGGGTCAGTTAGAACTAGTTTTGGACCATGTATATATTTCTTTTGGACTTTCTGACTGTTGACTAGCACCATTAATTATCAGATGCATTAATGCAGTGATAATTACCAGCGACTACCTGATATGAACACCCAATATAGAAAGAACACCATATTTTAGCCTTGATAAAGACTTTGTAATGGTTGAAACACGTGTCGGCACCCACAGTGATGAAAAAACCTCTAAATGGTAGCAAACTAAAATGAGTGGACTAAATCAATCATCTTTTAAACAAAGGGAGCACCCAAGTAATGTGTAAAGCACCATGTGTGCAGGAATCTAACACAAACACTCGACATTTAAAAATGGCTTGCCTCTTCAAGTCTGTTGGAGAGGCAAAGCGGGAAGCAGAATTGCAACTGAAGGCAGATGCATGACACTGAACCGTGCAGCAGAAGGCCCAGGCTTCCAAGCTGCCGCTTGTCATCCTTCCTCAACAGTTTGGCAGGAGACCCATGGAAGCATGGCACGCACAAGGGAAGAGCCACACCAGAACTGGCAGCAGCAGCGATGCTGTACAGAGAACGGTCATGCCGGAAAACACCAGCTTCACGGCGAACTAAAGTGGAGCTGGCAGCAAAGCTGGAACAAGGTCACCCAAGCAGGAGATGGTTTTCCCAAGGGAGGATTTTGCTGCAGCATTGTGCCACAGGTCGGAGAACACGGATGAGTAGGCCCAGTAATAGTGGGAACTACAGGGTGTACAGACAGGCACAGAAAAAAATAGAAGAACAAGTTACTTTCTTACCTGGTAACGTTCTTTCGATGGGATGGTCCGACGACGTATTCCATATCTATGACATGTAATCACCACAGCTGTGCTGCTTCGGAAACTTTTCGGCGTCTGCGTCGATGACGTCGATGCGCCGTCGTCGAGGACCTCCTCCGACGTCCGACGTCATCCGATGTGATAAGTAGGACGCACGACGCCCATAGCCTCAGTTGTAGTTTTTTCCCCCAGAACGTGTGACATAAGTCAATTGCCAGTCAGACACAAAGCCTTGCGGAACGTAAGCTGCAATCGCAAAAGAAATTCTGCAGCGGGGAAGGCAGCGCGGGAGCGATATGGAATACGTCGTCGGACCATCCCATCGAAAGAACGTTACCAGGTAAGAAAGTAACTTGTTCTTCGAGGGGATTGGGTCCTCCGACGTATTCCATATCTATGACAGACTCCCAAAGCAGTACCAAAGCAGTACCAAAGCAAGGAGGAGGGAAAGAATTTAGAATCAAAATGTAGAATAGCCAATCAAATAGCAGAGCAAAGGACCGCCTTGCCAAAGGCCAGATCCTGTGCTCGGATGGACTCGAGGGAATAGTGACGTACAAATGTATGTACTGAAGCCCAGGTGGCTGCATCACAGATGTTGCGAATAGGAACACCCCTCTGCAGGGCAGTAGACGCAGCCATACCCCTGGTAGAATGGGCCCGCAAGCCAGCCGGTGGGTCCTTACCCGCCAAGCGGTAACATTCCGAGATGGCCAAAATAATCCAGCGAGACAAAGTCTGTTTCGTCACAGCTTGCCCCAAACGCTTTACAGTGTAACCAATAAAGAGTTGATCATCCACTCTGACCCAGGACATGCGTGAAACATAAAAGCTTAAAGCTCTCCTAGGATCAAGCCTATGGAGCCTCTCCTCTTCCTTACCAGGATGCGGAGGAGGATAGAATGCCGGAAGAACAACCTTCTGGGCCAAATGAAATTCCGTCACTACCTTCGGAAGAAAAGAAGGACGAACTCTAAGGACAACCCTGTCCTTGTGAAATACAGTGAAGGGAGGCTTAACTGAAAGTGCCTGTAACTCACTCTGCGAGCGGAAGTAACCGCAACTAAAAACACAGTTTTCAGAGTTAACAGCCTCAAAGGGCAAGAATGTAAAGGCTCAAACGGAGCACCCATAAGAAACTTAAGAACAAGGTTTAAATGCCAACCGGGCACCAGGAAAGGTGACGGAGGGAACACATTAGTGAGCCCTTTCAGGAACTGTGAAATCAAAGGGATTTTAAAGTAAGAACACTCTTCAGACGAGCGCTTAAAGATGGACAGCGCCGCCAGGTAACCCTTAACGGTACCCACTTGCAAGCCCCTGTGGGCCAAAGAAAGTAAAAAAGGACAGAACCATGGGGATGTCACATGCAAAAGGATCCACATTCTGAACTCTGCACCAGTCACAGAACTTACGCCAACGGCAACGGTACAGAGACTTTGTTGCCCGGCCTTCGGGCCGAAAGCAACACCTCCATCACGTCCTCAGGGAGGTCCCAATCCGTATACCTCAACCTTTCAGAAGCCAAGCGTGAAGGTTGAGGGATCTGACCTCTGGATGGAGAACCTGACCCCCCTCCCGTGAGAGCAGATCGTCTCGGTAGGGAAGACGACGCGGAGGGCAGATGGATAAGTCGAGAAGGTCCGGGTACCATGTCCTCCGAGCACACGCCGGGGCAATGAGGACCATCCGGGAACCGAACTTCCGTAACCTCCGCAGCACTTGCGGGATGACGGGGACTGGAGGAAACGCGTACAGCAGCGGGAAGGACCACTCCACCACGAACGCGTCTCCTAAGGCTCCTTTTGGAGGAAATTCCCGTGAGCAAAGCCTTTCGCACTTCCGGTTGACACTGGAGGCGAAGAGATCCACTTGAGGGGTCCCCCAAAGGGCGAAGATCTCCAGGAGAATCTCCTGAGCCAACTCCCACTTGTGCGAGATCGCGCTCTGCCTGCTCAGAGCGTCCGCCGTCACATTTTCGGCTCCGGCCAGACGAACTGCCGAGATCGAAACTTCCTGCTGGATGGCCCAGAACTCGAGCTGCATCGCCTCCCTGCACAGAGGAAGTGACCCTGCCCCCCCCCCTTTTTGTTGAGGCAGTGCATGGCCACTGTGTTGTCCGTCAGGATCAGGACATTCTTCCCTCGCACAGACGGCAGAAAAGCCTTCAGGGCTAGCCTGACGGCCCTCAGCTCCAACAGATTGATATGGATTCTGGACTCCGACGGAGACCAACGACCGGTGACTGTCAGCCCGTTGGCATGAGCTCCCCATCCCGTGAGGGATGCATCCGTCACGATCGTCACCTCCGGCCAGGGAAGCCAAAATGGAGCCCCCCTCATCAAGTTGCCTTCGACGGCCCACCACAGAAGGTCCCGGGCGACCGAGGACGGCACCTGAATCGAGTCCGACATCCTGCCGGAGGACTGCGACCATTGCGTCTTGAGTGCCCACTGCAAAGATCTCATCCGCAGGCGAGCCTCTGGCACCAGAAGAATGCAGGATGCCATGAGGCCGAGCAACCTCAAGAACTCGAACGCTGGGAGCGTCTGGGCATGCTGAAACTTGTGCACCATCTGCTGAATGTGAAGAGCCCTCACCTGGGGAGGAAAACACAGCCCCAGGGAAGTGTCGAGCAATGCTCCGATGTACTGGAGCCGCTGTGTTGGCGTCAAATGGGACTTCTTTAAATTGAGGAAGAAGCCCAGCCTGTGAAGGGAGCGACAGGTGACCGACAGATGATCCAGGACTTGCTCGGGAGAGCTCCCCCTGATCAACCAATCGTCCAGGTAGGGGTAGACGTGAATCCCCCCTTGCCTGAGATGCGCTGCCACCACCACCATGAGCTTGGTGAAAACCCTCGGGGCGGAGATCAATCCGAACGGCAGGACCCGAAACTGAAAGTGCGAGTCGCCAACCGCGAACCTCAGGTACTTCTTGTGCTTGGGATGGATCGGCACATGGAAGTAAGCATCCTTGAGGTCGGGTGACACCAACCAGTCCTGAAGCTGAAGGGCCTGGAGGACTTGAGAGAGAGTAACCATCCTGAACTTGTCCTTCCTGAGGAGTTTGTTTAAACCGCGCAAGTCCATGATGGGTCTCAATCCCCAGTCTTTCTTCGAAACCAAAAAATAAGGGGAATACCATCCCTTGTTCCTCTCCGCTACAGGCACCAGTTCTATGGCGCCTTCCTCCAGCAGGGCTTGAATTTCCTGCGCAAGGAGCGGATCCGGACTCTGCAAAGAGAGGTTCCCCGGTGGATTGTCGCGAGGCCTGTGCCGAAAAGGAAGACAGTACCCGTGGGTTATGATCTCCAGAACCCACACATCTGAAGTAATGGCTTGCCACTCTACAAGATGCTGCGCCAGCCTTCCCCCAACCGACGAACCATGGGACATGGCCTCACGACTGAGTGGGAGCGGCTGCGGCGGTACCTGAGGGCAAAGAGGCAACTGCCCGAGCGGCCCTGGCACCACGGGTACCCTGTCGTCCCCCTCTGGTACCCCTGCGATGGCCTCTTTGACTGCCAGCTCCTCTCGCTTTACTGAAGGAGTAATAACGAAAGGAACCACCCCTCCACTGCCGTCCCCTAGGACGAAAAGGCGGAGGTTGGCGAACTGCAGCGCCCAACGACTTCGCTGCAGCTTTTGAGGTCTGCAACCTCTCAAGGCTCTCGTCAGCCTTGCTGCCAAAAAGGTGTTCACCATCAAAGGGCATGTTGAGGAGCCGGGACTGCACATCAGGCGCAAACCCCGACTTACGCAACCACGCAAACCTGCGTATCACGGTGCTCGCCGCCATGGACCTACTGACGCATTCAGCTAAGTCCAAACCCGACTGAACGGACTCACATGGCATCCTTACCATCCTGGACCAAAGCAAGGAAACCATCCCGTTCATCCCCTTCGGGAACATGTTCAGCCGCTAACGCAACACAGTACCACAGAGTGTGCGTGAAACGCGACAAGGCACAAATGGAGTTGGCCGCCTGAAGCGCCATAACACCAGAAGAAAACACTTTCTTCGCCCAGCCATCAAAACGTTTGTCGTCCCTATCAGGAGGGATGGTAGGGTACGACGCCTGCTTTGCCGGGGCCGTGGCCGCCTGCACCACCAAACTCTCCGGAGTGGGGTGCCTGGTCAAGTAGCAGGGGTCGCCACTGGCTGGACGGTATTTTCGCGACAAGGATCTGCCCACCGCCGGGAGACTCTCCGGAGCAGTCCAAGCCGCCGCCACCCTTCTCTGTAAAGCCATATGGAACGGCAGAACCGGGTCAGTTGGGGGACCAACATCAAGGATGTCCGTCAGATCATCCTGCACAAACTCCCCTGGGGGAGCAGACCATCCCAAGTACTCAGAAACCCTAGCCATAAGGCGCCGGTACGAGGAATCAGCATGAGAGCCAGGCTCAGGCCTACAAAACTCCACCTCCGGAGAGGTGTCCAGTCCACTGGCATCATGCAGTGACTGTCACAACTCGTCAAACTGACTATGGCCCAAGACAATGTCATCCGGAACCTGACTAGGAACCAGGCCATCAGAATCCTCATCCGGCTCTGAAATATAGTCCAGGTGGCGAAAAGAAGGTACTCGAGAGTGCTTGCTCTTAACCAGAGCCTTCCTAGGGGGTCCACCCGTGCCCTGGGGTACCTCCGACACGAAAGGCGTCGATGGCGTCGAGCGAATCGGCGCCAGCGTCGAGAGAACCGGCATCGGCGCCGAGAGGATCGGCGTTGACGAAATCGGCGTCGACGTCAGATGCAGCGCCTCCAGAATCGGCGGCGTCGACACAGCCATCAAGGCCGGAGCCCCGAGCGTGTCCCTCGACGACCTGAGCGTCGACGGCATCGACGACTTCCTCGGAGCCAGAGCCTCGAGAAATCCCGTCAACGCCCTCGACGCCACAGACGTCAATGCCTTCTTTGAAGATCTCACAGGTGCACACTGTCTCGAACGCGTCGAGAACGAGTCCCCTTGTCCGAACGGGACCTCTCCCGTGACTCGTGCCGACCACTCTTGCGAGCGGCGTCTCTCGACCTCACACGACCGACCCCACTCGGGGGCGCGGACGGCTGAGTACCCTGCGACTCAAGAATCGCCAACATCTTCCCGAAGGAAGCCCATTCCTCCGGCGTCACACGGCTGGAGGGGTAAGCGACGTGCCGGGCAGAGCCCTCCGAAGAGGACCTGGAAGACGACCGGTGTCGGCGCTTCCGAGACTGCCTCGAAGAGGCTGAGGAGTGGCGAGACCGACTCCTAGAAGGAGACCCACGAGACTTCCGACGATGACACGGAGAGTCACCCCTCAAATCATCCGTTGAAAGCCCCGCAGACTTCGACTTCCGGGGCTTGGACACCCGACCTACCGACAACTTCTTCTTACGTTCGCGTAAGGCTTTGGACGTGAGCGACTGCCAGTCGATAGTCATCCGTGTCGTGGGCCTCCCCGAGGCACCAGAGGCAGGCGTCGTGCGAGTCCGTCACCGACATCTTGGACCCACACTCCCTGCACTTCTTGAAACCCGGAAGCGGTGTCGAAGACGAAGTAGACATCTTCAGAAGGAATTTCACAAATGAACAGGTTCGAAGAACCGAGAAGAATAGAACTCCAAAGAGTCGAGGCGTTTCAACCGAGAAACACGAAGCAACACGTTCGCGGAAAAAACGGAACTGAGGCTATGGGCGTCGTGCGTCCTACTTATCACATCGGATGACGTCGGAGGAGGTCCTCGACGACGGCGCATCGACGTCATCGACGCAGGACGCAGACGTCGAAAAGTTTCCGAAGCAGCACAGCTGTGGTGATTACATGTCATAGATATGGAATACGTCGGAGGACCCAATCCCCTCGAAAGAGCCTTTTGAATACCACTTAAGTAAAGCAGAAAGACTGAATTTGCACAAATCCTTATACCTGTAATGTCAAGATGGGGGAAGTTGGAGCAAAGGTTATTACAAGCAGATAAATTTAAGGAAGAAGTCAAAAGGCAGAATGTGTGCAAGTATCCATACCGGAGAAGCCAACATGGGGAACGTAGGAACAAGCAGAATATAAAACCAATAAAATATAGACAGTGCTGGAGTTCAACGTGCTATAATGAAGGACTAAGAACATTCAAAGAAGTCCTGTTCATTAGGCACTGAGCCTTTGGGGAAGAGATACCTGGTAGGAGGGTATACCATGTGTGAAGGCATTATGAAGCAAGACGCAGACAACAGATTCAAAGTTCAAAGAAAAATGGTTAAAGGACAGGATGTTAGAAGGCCCAACTTGCCCTATGCTAAGGTGGGATTTCCCTACCTGAACAAAACTAAGGAAAGTCTGAGTCAAAGAGTTCAACTTAAAAGTCTGTGTCCAAAACCTATCCTTGCCCACACAATTTAAGGTAAACAACGTGTAGGGATGTCAATTTAAAAAAGGGGATCAACACAAAATTCTTAGTTTCTTCCAGCGCTTCGCTTCCTTTTCAGGTCCACTTCCAAGTTCACGAAACTTGCACAAAAGTCTCGAGATTACCTTTTTCAAGTTCAAAGCAATACAGTTCCAAAAGAAAAAAAAAGGAGTCTTAAGGCTCCATTCTCAAGACCGTATTTGCAGTTCATCAAGTCTCAGGGTTCCCTTCCCCAAGCCTTCAACATAGCAACTGATACTGGTCTCGGCCTTTCAATGTTTAACAACTCAGGCCAACCAGACCCTCCTTCTGGTTTGCATCACCAGCTCACTTACAGTGCTCCTTCTTTGGCTTTCACAATTCAGGGATCTCTGGTCTAGGCACATTTGTCGGACCTCACGGTCCACCAATCACAGGTTGCGCAACCAGTAACCCTAGGCTCTTCAGCCCGCACAGTTTCTTTAGCATTTGGCCCTATGCACAGTTTCACATTCACTTAGCATCCCTTAGGCAGCATCATGGCTTTATATGCAGGTTCACAGTTTCCTGGCTTTTCTGGATTAGACTCTTGGCTTTGCCATCATGGGTCACACTTCTTATGCCAGTCTTTGGCCTTGCAACACTGTTCACTCAAATTCCCTTTGAGATGGTGTTTTGTATTCCCCACCTTTCTAATGACTCACACTTGCGCTCTTTTCCATACGTTGCTGTCAGGGGCACTTCCCCATTTGCTTTCATCAACTATTAGCTTTGCCCATAAAGTTTCATTCAATTCAATATGCTTAATTAAACTTTACTACAAGCTTTCATTTAGTTCGGGATTCAGTGTGCGTCATACGGCACTGCAGTATTCATGCTCAGCCCCCAGGAGCGCCCTGACTGAGTGACCTTTCCTTCCACTCACCGGTCCTCCGCGTTCCTCCTGCGGCTTCTATTCTGCTTCACAGGTGAGCGGGATGGTCTCTGCGAGCCCCGCTCGCACTCCAGGTGCTCCTTGCAAACGTCGGCAGTTGCTTTCACTGGACAACACAGGCTTCCACACTACTCGTCCTGGGCTCCAAAGGTCTTCTGGGACATCAGCTGGCATCCTGGCTTCCTCAGGTACCACCCATGGCTGCCTCATCACGATACAGGTGTCCTTCTGGTCTCTCCCACACAGGCCTCCCTGTTGCTCTCTGCTGCTCCTTTGGTCAGGTTGCAGATGTGGACTTTCAATTGTGCTTGCCTGACCATAATTAAAAGGGACGTGCCTGACCTGTAAAGTACTCTGATCTTACCCGTCCCCAGTATTAGAGTGGTGAAATGAGGTTTTAGTGTTCATTACTCTTAGTTGCTGCCTCCTCATCCCAGGGCTGTCAGAGGCAACATGTGGGGAAATTAGGTGAGAGATGAACCTGTAGGCGATTTAAGCAACATAGCCCTATCTGGGATGCAGATTTTATGCTTACATAAATAAGGAAGTTGGCAAAAACATGACTGTTTTAATTGCAACTGTCTGAAACGGGGGTTACAGTGGACGTTCGCTCAAGTCTCTCGAGAATTCTCAAAGCATTTCATTAAAAAATTACATTAATATAGTAAAAATGTGTCATTGACTTCATACTATGTGGCAAAATAAGAAAACCTACTTGGGGTTGTGATCGGCTCAGGGGGAACATCTAGGTATCCTTTCCATGTGACAGGACTGCGATTGGATCTCTAAGGTCAGGTGGACAGCTATTCCCACCCCTAGTGTAAGTCATCTTCGCCGTCATGAAATGCACAACGCTTAATTGGCTTTCAAACTATAGGGCTCTTTACTATATGGACCTCTACGATTGGTTGGCATGCTTCTACCCTTCTGAAATATTCCACTCACTAGCAGCATGCAGGATGGTACCCCCAGGTGCTGGAGGGTTGACTTGACAATGCCTGCCCACCCAATTAGCCCAATATCCATCATCACTCCTGCTGTCTGCTTTTCAAATTAGTCTGAACTCAGCCTTGCAAAGTATCACTGTACCCGAGAATAGAAGGAGTGTGAGCATGGTCTTATTTTCAAGTCCCAGTGTAGCTTGCCCAAAGTATATTTTCATCTTGACCATGTGACAGGAGACCGTGTTTTGAGCTCCTTTGTATTTAACACTGTTGAATGAATAAAACCTGGCACTTCCAGTGTTTTTCCATTACATGACAACAGGAGCTTGCCTATCTTCTCACTTTCATTGCATCTTCTCGAACAGATAACTAGTGTCTTGGCTGCCGCAAGCCTTGACACTGGGCCAGACAACCCTTCTAGAATCTTCCCACATCGTCAGCCGTTTTCTTTTCTACTGCGCCACACTTTCAGCTCTTCAGTTCATGGGATCTTAGTTTGCTAAAACACGTTGTGGAACATCCAGATTCTATATATATATAAATAGAAAATGGTGGCACCGCCTACAGCCTATTCGCTACGTATAGCCAGCCTCATGATTACTTAGTCTACTTGCGTTTCAGCATCTGTACAACTATACAATTCTTCACTTCATCGGATTCTATAGGGTCTATAAACTCTCTTCATTAGCATCTCTTCTGGGTGTGTCTTTTCTGCTTCATGTGACATCACTAGTCTTCTCGTTCATTCATCGTCACACTTCTTCTGGAACCTCCTTTAAAAGACTGTTCTCTGTGGGTGCATTGTAAGGTTTTCTCAGCGGATACCTTGCTTTGAGGATTCTTCACGATATATGGACCATTATTGCGGTTGTGCATGTTGCAATTTCCGGTTTCCAACATATATGAAGAATGGGGACAGGACTTCCATTAGAGGCATTTGGCTCCTCCCCGTCCAGTTGATTCAACCACCACTCTCCCATCAGTCTACACATTGTAAAGGATTCCAATCCGGCGACGCACACATTGGTCTTGGCCCAGTATGCAACGCACAATTGAAATGCTTATGTTTATTTTAGATTCAATATTGAGATGATACACCACTCACATCACACCCCTTTTTCAAATACCCAGGGTCACAATGGACCATAAACGAGGCTGGTTGGTAAAATATAATATTTATTTGGAAATTAAAAGAAATCATACACTTTTTAATATGGGGGAACAATCAGCAATGGGGTGATAATAACAATTAGCCGGTCCGATAGCACAGCGAGTTAGAGCGCTAGCTATAACATCTGTGCAGAGCCTACTGATGCAGGTTTGAATGCCGGCAGGGCCAAACTCAACCTTTCATCCTTCCAAGGTCGATTAATGAGCACCACACCCTGGGTAATAAGCAGCGCTCAGATGCCTGAGGGTTCGTAGTGCTATATAAATGATACATTATTATCATTAATAATAGGAATATAAGCAATGCACTTAGTTTAACCTTCTATTGACACATCTACAAAACATCAGCAAATAGGAGCGCTTTTTGATTTTAGGTAAGATCGCACTTGAGTTAGAATTTCCCCCTGCAAGGTTCTCTCAACCCACAAATAATCAATTCTAAATGGATAAACAGAATCAGCAGGTAATCAGGAATGACAAACAAGAAAGAATTGAAATCCGACCTTCCCTCCCCAAACAAGAGAAAAACGGCTTTTAAAGCCTGGAAATGCTAAGAATGACACTCGGAAATGGATGAATAAAATAATGAATGTGTGCAAAAACCTTGAAACAAATATTATTCCTCACTACAGCAACCATTTAGAAGTACCAACAATCACAAGCAAAGTATAACCAAGAGCATGCAGTTCGAAAATGAGTAGCAGGGTTTTAAAACATGTTTGCAGCAAATGACACGTTGGAAAATTAGCAAACTTTTGCAATTCCCGCCTGAAATTACAAAAACGGTTTTTAATAAAAACGGGTGAAGTGTGTGTTGGGGTGTAGCTATAGACCATAGGTACAATATGGAAGTGAAATTAGGTAGCTAGCTGGTAAATTGAGCGAGTTATGTTACATGGAGTGAGGTTCGTTTTAAGGAAACGAGAGCAGAGAAAACCAGAAAAGAGGCTTTGACTTAAACTGGATTTAATAACTAAGAAAAAGAGAATGCCACCAGTGAATCTCCACAGTTACACGGCCATTGTAACCCTTCACATGGTGTACCCAGTTTCTTTTATGGAAAAGGAATTTATTTAATGAAAATAGCTAATGGCTTATGTTCTAGCAAAACAAAAATAAAGAGAAAATCAGCGCCAACACTAGGAATCAAAAGGCACGGTTTCACATAATGCTGACTATTTTAACAAGATATCTGGGTCAGAATAGGATAGCTCAGGCTGGGATAGGACAAAGCAAGGCAAGGTATCTAGGAATTTCCCTTTAGTTTTTGGATTTTGGACCGTCAGTGCTTTGGTCACCATACGGATCTGGTTTAACAAAGGACAGCCGGACAAAATCAGCGGGATAGGATCAGCTGGGCATTGACTGGTTACCGGGTAGCACTTCTGGTCACTGGGTAAGATAGGGCATCAAGGTAGCAGGGTAGCAGCAGCATGCAGTGAGTGGCAGCAATCCAATCTGGATCAGAATGCCAAAAGTACCACAGTTTTCTCCTGGTTAATGGGAGAGGAGTGTTTTTTTTTTTTTATATTAGAGGCCTTGCTGGAACAGAATAAGCAATGCTTGGGTTTTGCAATGGGCCCTGGAATAAGATCAACCATGCTTGGCCTTGTAGGTGGGATCTTGAGTCTGGATAGATGATGGGAACAGGACGCCGGCGCAGGAAAATAAGGAAGAGTGTCCTAGAGTTTTGTCAGGGACCATTATTTATAGTGTAAAATGAAAGTATATGTCTGGGGCAAGCTTAACTAAACACACCCCACACAAAGGGATTGGACAAGGGTGCTAGTCTCCGCCTTGCTCTCAGTTGGTTGGATTTCATCAAAATTATGTGAGGTTTATGAGGTGAGCTTTACAATGTCCAGAAACTCCCACCTTTAATTTACTGAAAATCTGATTTTGCCAAAAAACATACATTTATACAATTGTAATCTCTTGGCAAATTATACATACAGGTTACATATGTGCAGCACATATCGGTCCAATCCTCCAGTCGGTGCGACCTCGTTTTGCCTGACACATCTTGGTAATTTTAAACATGAATGATTTGGTCTAAAATTCCATAACTTTGTACACAGATGCAAATTATCCACAGGGATGCATGTACAACAATTCACATTTGCAACATGGATGCTTTTCTTATAATGTGTCATATTTGGTAACTTCTGTTCCCCATGCAGCAATGAGTTGTACCAAGTCTTAAAAGAAAGCCCATAAAATGATATCTGAAACTGCAAACTTTTTACATTTTGACTAATTCTTGCTGCAGCTATAACAAGTCTTTAAAGTTTATTTTCTGCAAACAAAAGGCAGTCTTTGTTCCTGGGTAATTTTTTTTTCTCTAACTTCAACTGCTGTCAACTGTCATTTCCTTTAGAGAAGGGTGGGCACTTCCCAGCTTAATTGAAGTTTTAGCAGACAAATATAAGTGGCGTATGGTTAATACCTTTTGTAAAATGCTCATACTGCCTCCAAATTCCCTTTATGAGGACTTTCAGACAATGTTAACTCAGAAATATCCGACTTCGATGTGTGAGTTTAATGTCCAAATACAGGTCATTTTGATCTCATTGAACATGTCGCAGCAAGACCTACTAGACCATCCGCATAAGGTCAAAAAGCGTTTTTTTTCAAAAATTCATGGGCCCACAACTCTGACTTGATTGGGGGATATCCCGCTTTCTATCTATGCCACATTTAGGCAGGCTGTTTCCCCTAGATTACCCTTTTTATTATGCTGCCCTGATAAAGCGGCAAGAAGAACTTACATGCGCTTCCGCTTAGACCTAATCCACACAGGCTATCGGATCAGGAATTGGTCCGTTTATAAGGCCCAGGTACAGTGGGAAGTGTGTAGATTCTGTCTTAAGCATACAGAGAGCGAAACCCTGGAACATCTTTTTATGTATTGTAACTTCTTTGACAATGATAGGCGTCGTTGTTTGGGTGCCTTTTTGAATTCGCACTCCACCTTTGAACGTCATTTAGTTTGGCTTCGTTGCATGCAGGGTAATACCACCTCAATTATTCTAGCAACAGTTAGACTTGGTCTGCTCATTGAAGAACAGCTGCTACAACGCAATCTGGCCTTACGGAGTGGGTAGGATTCTGAGAGTTACCTCGATTCTGGCCAAGTATTTGTGTAGCATTTATGAATTAGCCAATTGTTTTTTTTGCATTAGGTGCTGGTGCTATCCTCATCATTTTGTTCTTAGAAGTGGTGTCCTGTTAAGAAGTTTCCTAGAAAGTTTTAAGTGTAAAATGCTTTTTCACATCATGTAGGAACAAAGAAAGCTGCAAGATGTGTGGTGTCGGTTTTCCTTTTGGTTAAAAGGACCCTTAATGGTTCTCATGGGTTCGAGCATGTGATTGTCTAAATTTTAAATTTAGTATTTTCTGTTACCCCCTATAGTTGGAGGTGATTTTGATTGTTGTTGTCTTTTTCAGGCTCATGTGTTTTATATGTGTGAATATGGTTGTTTTGTGTTAATCTAGATAGTATGGATTTCTTTTTAACATTTTATATTTGATTTTATGATGTAACATTTGTAAAGGTGTAAATTAATTTTTGCTACCAAAACAAATAAAAAAAAAAGAATGAACTTAATTGAAATTTTTATTGCCCCTTCCACTTGACAGGTTAGTGTCCCAGGACTTCTATTGTCAGGGTCCCAGCAGAGACAAAAGTCTGTTCAGCCCCGTAATTATCAGGGGTGATCA
Organism: Ambystoma mexicanum; assembly: GCF_040938575.1. NCBI lineage: Eukaryota > Metazoa > Chordata > Amphibia > Caudata > Ambystomatidae > Ambystoma > Ambystoma mexicanum. The sequence continues at coordinate 413,032,347 of NC_090939.1, forward strand.
GCATCTGCTGAGAGTTTTTGATAGTCCCCTTCCCCTTGGGGGAAGTTTCAGGGCTGGCACTTGAATACATTTTTTTGACAGTTTGCAAATTCAGCCCATGTGTTTTAAACTCTTAAAATTTCTTATTTTGGGTCCTGAATTAAAAAAACCTGTGAAAGAAGATAGCAATATAAAGGAATTATTGTAGTGGTGATAATACACACATAGGCTAAGTAAGCAGGCTTGTATTCAACAATTTATTTTTAAATGGGCCATTTTTTTCTTCAGTCAGCAAAGCCCATTTTCCCATACGTGTTGGAAACTGCTAGCATTTCTTCCTTTAAATTCGGTTTGGCATCTGTCTTTCCAATGTGGTTTACACAACAGTTTGGACAAAGCAAACGTCTCCATAAAATGGACATGTGTACCTACAGCTTTGATTCATTTTCAAACAGTGATTTTGACGCTTAAGTTAAGCGCTTTTTCGTGTTCGACCCAGTACAGCTTTTGTTGGTTTTCAGGTTTTGGCTGGCACAGCCTTGTCATTCTGGAATAAGGCTTGGTTGTGCTGAGGGACAGTGGGGATATGCATGGACATGGCCTGGCCTTATTAATCACAGTGGCTTTATAATGAACAGACGGAATTAGCATCAAAGTACCATTTTCAAAGGGTAAAAATATTTCATTTTGAAGGGGAATTCTGGGTTTTCCGCAAAGCAGTGCTGCCTTTCCACTTAATTCCATTTCTATGTTTCAGAACACACTGGCATACTTTTTCAGGGTGTCCCCTTGTTCCATTTTGCCTGAAGTGTGCTATGCAAGATGGGACAGCCCTTTCATTTTGCTGTCAAAACAGTTTGGTGGTCCTGGTGCGCACAGGAGCAGCGCAGCCAGGTTGCGGTTTCTTGTGCAAATACAGCTTTGTGATGTGGGGCAACGCCGTTCAGTGGGTCAATATATCCCACAACATCTAGACATCCTAGTATGAAAGAGTGCTTCTTCGGAGTCCATATCTCATTACCCCTTTCAGGGATCCTGCTAATCTCACATGGTTATCAACACTTCAGGTCATGTGACCATAGTCCATTTAGGCTGCAGTAGATCCATCTTCCCACATACTTATTGTGGTTTCTTGGATACAGGAACCGTTCCCTCAGGTGCTAGAATACTTGCTTCTATATACTTCATTTCTTCATCCATCAGCTATTTGGGTCCAATCCCTGACTCGACATCGATCATGATCTTCATTCCTACTGCTTTCGTTGCCGTCTTCTTGCACTGTGTGATTATTATTCTGATCAAAGAGAAACCAAACATGATCACCACCAACAATGCTCTGAGGAACTTGAATATAGTGGCCACCCATTGTGGAACCCATGACAAGATTGACGGAAACCAGCTGTCATCTGCAATAGCTTTTACTTTGTCCTCCATCTTGATGTGCAAGTTTGTCAGCATTGGCATGGGCTCTGTCAAGGTCTCATTCTTGTCATCATGAGAAGGTATGAATGTGCAACATGATTCTCCGATTTTGGCAGAAACACCTCCATCCACAGATGTAATCATGTCCAAGACATATCTACTCTGCAGGGTCATCAGTCGTCTGGCTCTCGGTTCTTCCTTGATAGCATTGAATCGCTTTATGGTAGTGTTGATCTTCTGCAGGAGCTCCCATCTGATAATCTGTAACCATTTGGCATTTTCTGGATCCCTGCCATGAAGATTGTTGCAAATGCTGCCGAAGTCTGACTGAATAACCTGTGTTCATATGGAATAGAATCAAAGGCTTCCATCGATTTAGCTGAAAAGTAGCTCTCCCTCTTTGTTCGATTGAGAAGAACAAGTTACTTTCTTACCTGGTAACGTTCTTTCGATGGGATGGTCCGACGACGTATTCCATATCTATGACATGTAATCACCACAGCTGTGCTGCTTCGGAAACTTTTTTTTTTTCGGCGTCTGCGTCCTGCGTCGATGACGTCGATGCGCCGTCGTCGAGGACCTCCTCCGACGTCCGACATCATCCGATGTGATAAGTAGGACGCACGGCGCCCGTAGCCTCAGTTGTAGTTTTTTCCCCGCGAACGTGTGACATTAGTCAACTGCCAGTCAGACACAAAGCCTTGCGGAACGTAAGCTGCAAACGCAAAAGAAATTCTGCAGCGGGGAAGGCAGGGCGGGAGCGATATGGAATACGTCTTCGGACCATCCCATCGAAAGAACGTTACCAGGTAAGAAAGTAACTTGTTCTTCGAGGGGATTGGGTCCTCCGACGTATTCCATATCTATGACAGACTCCCAAAGCAGTACCAGAGCAAGGAGGAGGGAAAGAATTTAGAATCAAAATGTAGAATAGTCAATCAAATAGCAGAGCAAAGGACCGCCTTGCCAAAGGCCAGATCCTGTGCTCGGATGGAATCAAGGGAATAGTGACATACAAATGTATGTACTGAAGCCCAGGTGGCTGCATCACAGATGTTGCGAATAGGAACACCCCTCTGCAGGGCAGTAGATGCAGCCATACCCTTGGTAGAATGGGCCCACAATCCAGCCGGTGGGTCCTTACCCGCCAAGCGGTAGCACACCGAGATGGCCAAAATAATCCAGCGAGACAAAGTCTGTTTCGTCACAGCTTGCCCTAAACGCTTTCCAGCGTAACCAATAAAGCGTTGATCGTCCACTCTGACCCGGGACATGCGTGAAACATAAAAGCTTAAAGCTCTCCTAGGATCAAGCCTATGGAGACTCTCCTCTTCCTTACCAGGATGTGGAGGAGGATAGAATGCCAGAAGAACCACCTTCTGGGCCAAATGAAATTCCGTCACTACCTTCGGAAGAAAAGAAGGACGAACTCTAAGGACAACCCTGTCCTTGTGAAATACAGTGAAGGGTGGCTTAACTGAAAGTGCCTGTAACTCACTCACTCTGCGAGCGGAAGTAAACGCAACTAAAAACAGTTTTCAGAGTTAACAGCCTCAAAGGGCAAGAATGTAAAGGCTCAAACGGAGCACCCATAAGAAACTTAAGAACAAGGTTTAAATCCCAACCGGGCACCAGGAAAGGTGACGGAGGGAACAAATTAGTGAGCCCTTTCAGAAACTGTGAAATTAAAGGGATTTTAAAGTAAGAACACTCTTCAGACGAGCGCTTAAAGATGGACAGCGCCGCCAGGTAACCTTTAATGGTACCCACTTGCAAGCCCCTGTGGGCCAAAGAAAGTAAAAAGGACAGAACCATGGGGATGTCACAAGCAAAAGGATCCACATTCTGAACTCGGCACCAGTCGCAGAACTTACGCCAACGGTACAGAGACTTTGTTGCTGGCCTTCGGGCCGAAAGCAACACCTCCATCACGTCTTCAGGGAGGTCCCAATCCATATACCTCAACCTTTCAGAAGCCAAGCGTGAAGGTTGAGGGATCTGACCTCTGGATGGAGAACCTGACCCCCCTCCCGTGAGAGCAGATCGTCTCGGTAGGGAAGACGACGCGGAGGGCAGATGGACAAATCGAGAAGGTCCGGGTACCACGTCCTCCGAGCCCACGCCGGAGCAATGAGGATCATCCGGGAACCGAACTTCCGTAACCTCCGCAGCACTTGCGGGATGACGGAGACTGGAGGAAACGCGTACAGCAGCGGGAACGACCACTCCACCACGAACGCGTCTCCCAAGGCTCCTTTTGGAGGAAATTCCCACGAGCAAAACCTTTCGCACTTCCGGTTGACACTGGAGGCTAAGAGATCCACTTGAGGGGTCCCCCAAAGGGCGAAGATCTCCAGGAGAATCTCCTGAGCCAACTCCCACTCGTGAGAGATCGTGCTCTGCCTGCTCAGAGCGTCCGCCGTCACGTTTTCGTCTCCGGCCAGATGAACTGCCGAGATCGAAACTTCCTGCTGGATGGCCCAGAACTCGAGCTGCATCGCCTCCCTGCACAGAGGAAGTGACCCTGCCCCCCCTTTTTGTTGAGGTAGTGCATGGCCACTGTGTTGTCCGTCAGGATCAGGACACTCTTTCCTCGCACAGTCGGCAGAAAAGCCTTCAGGGCTAGCCTTACGGCCCTCAGCTCCAACAGATTGATATGGAGTCTGGACCCCGACAGAGACCAACGACCGCTGACTGTCAGCCCGTTGGCATGAGCTCCCCAACCCGTGAGGGATGCATCCATCACGATCGTCACCTCCGGCCAGGGAAGCCAAAAAGGAGCCCCCTTCATCAAGTTGCCTTCAACGGCCCACCACAGAAGGTCCCGGGCGACCGAGGGCGGCACCTGAACCGGGTCCGACATCCTGCCGGAGGACTGCGACCATTGCGTCTTGAGCGCCCACTGCAAAGATCTCATCCGCAGGCGAGCCTCTGGCACCAGAAGAATGCAGGATGCCATGAGGCCGAGCAGCCTCAAGAACTCGAACGCTGGGAGCATCTGGGCATGCTGAAACTTGTGCACCATCTGCTGAATGTGAAGAGCCCTCACCTGGGGAGGGTAACACTGCCCCAGGGAAGTGTCGAGCACTGCTCCGATGTACTGGAGCCGCTGTGTTGGCGTCAAATGGGACTTCTTTAAATTGAGGGAGAAGCCCAGCCTGTGAAGGGAGTGGCAGGTGACGGACAGATGGTCCAGGACTTGCTCGGGAGAGCTCCCCCTGATCAACCAATCGTCCAGGTAGGGGTAGACGTGAATCCCCCCCTTGCCTGAGATGCGCTGCCACCACCACCATGAGCTTGGTGAAAACCCTCGGGCGGAGGTCAATCCGAACGGCAGGACCCGAAACAAAGTGCGAGTCGCCAACCGCAAACCTCAGGTACTTCTTGTGCTTGGGATGGATCGGCACATGGAAGTAAGCATCCTTGAGGTCGAGTGACACCAACCAGTCCTGAAGCTGAAGGGCCTGGAGGACTTGAGAGAGAGTAACCATCTTGAACTTGTCCTTCCTGAGGAGTTTGTTCAAACCGCGCAAGTCCATGATGGGTCTCAATCCCCCGTCTTTCTTCGAAACCAAAAAATAAGGGGAATACCATCCCATGTTCCTCTCCGCTACAGGCACCAGTTCTATGGCGCCTTTCTCCAGCAGGGCTTGAATTTCCTGCGCAAGGAGCGGATCCGGACTCTGCAAAGAGTTTCCCGGTGGATTGTCGCGAGGCCTGTGCCGAAAAGGAAGCCAGTAGCCGTGGGTTATGATCTCCAGAACCCACACATCTGAAGTAATGGCTTGCCACTCTACAAGATGCTGCGCCAGCCTTCCCCCAACCGGCGAACCATGAGACATGGCCTCATGACTGAGTGGGAGCGGCCGCGGCGTTACCTGAGGGCAAAGAGGCAACTGCCCGAGCGGCCTTGGCACCACGGGTACCCTGTCGTTGGCCTCTTTGACTGCCAGCTCCTCTCGCTTTACTGAAGGACGAGTAATAGCGAAAGGAACCACCCCTCCACTGCTGTCCCCTAGGACGAAAAGGCGGAGGTTGGCGAACTGCAGCGCCCAACGACTTCGCTGCAGCTTTCGAGGTCTGCAACCTCAAGGCTCTCGTCAGCCTTGCTGCCAAAAAGGTGTTCACCGTCAAAGGGCATGTTGAGGAGCCGGGACTGCACATCAGGAGCAAACCCTGACTTCCGCAACCACGCAAACCTGCGTATCACGGTGCTCACCGCCATGGACCTACTGACGCATTCAGCTAAGTCCAAACCCGGCTGAACGGACTCACACATGGCATCCTTACCATCCTGGACCATAGCAAGGAAACCATCCCGTTCGTCCCCTTCGGGAATATGTTCAGCCGCTAACGCAACACAGTTCCACAGAGTGTGTGTGAAACGAGACAAGGCACAAATGGAGTTGGCCGCCTGAAGCGCCATAACACCAGAAGAAAACACTTTCTTCGCCCAGCCATCAAAACGTTTGTCGTCCCTATCAGGAGGGATGGTAGGGTACGACGCCTGCTTTGCCGGGGCCGTGGCCGCCTGCACCACCAAACTCTCCGGAGTAGGGTGCCTGGTCAAGTAGCAGGGGTCACTACTGGCTGGACGGTATTTTCGCGACAAGGATCTGCTCACCGCCGGGAGACTCTCCGGAGCAGTCCAAGCCGCCGCCACCCTTCTCTGTAAAGCCATATGGAACGGCAGTACCGGATCAGTTGGGGGACCAACATCAAGGATGTCCGTCAGATCATCCTGCACAAACTCCCCTGGGGGAGCAGACCATCCCAAGTACTCAGAAACCCTAGCCATAAGGCGCCGGTACGAGGAATCGGCATGAGAGCCAGGCTCAGGCCTACAAAACTCCACCTCCGGAGAGGTGTCCAGTCCACTGGCATCAAGCAGTGACTGTCTCAAATCGTCACACTGACTATGGCCCGAGACAATTTCATCTGGAACCCGACTAGGAACCAGGCCATCAGAATCCTCATCGGCCTCTGAAATATAGTCCAGGTGGCGAAAAGAAGGCACCCGAGAGTGCTTGCTCTTAACCAGAGCCTTCCTAGGGGGTGCACCCGTGCCACGGGGTACCTCCGACACGAAAGGCATAGACGGCGTCGAGCGAATCGGCGTCGAGAGAACCGGCATCGGTGCCCAGAGGATCGGCGTCGAGGAAATCGGCGTCAACGTCAGATGCAGCGCCTCCAGCAACAGCGGCGTCGACACAGCCCTCGAAGCCGGATCCTCGAGTGTGTCCCTCGACGACCTGAGCGTCGACGGCTTTGACGACTTCCTCGGAGCCGGAGCCTCGAGAAAGCCCGTCGACGCCTCAGATGTCGATGTCTTCCTCGAAGACCTCACAGGTGCACGCGGTCTCGAACGCGTCGTGGACCGGGACCAGGTACGTCGAGAACAAGTCTCCTTGTCCGAACGGGGCCTCTCCCGTGACTCGTGCCGACCACTCTTGCGAGCGGTGTCTCTCGACCTCTCACGACCAACCCCACTCGGGGGCGCGGACGGCATAGTACCCTGCGACTCAAGAATCGCCAGCATTTTCTTCCCGAAGGAAGCCCATTCCTCTGGCGTCGCAAGGCTGGTGGGGTAAGCGACGTGCCGGGCAGAGTCCTCCGAAGAGGACCTGGAAGACGACCGGTGTCGGCGCTTCCGAGAATGCCTCGAAGAGGCTGAGGAGGGGCGAGACCGACTCCTAGAAGGAGACCCAAGAGACTTCCGACGATGCGGAGAGTCACCCCTCGAAACATCCGTCGAAAGCCCCGCAGACTTCGACTTCCTGGGCTTGGACACCTGACCTACCGACAACAACTTCTTACGTTCGCGTAAGGCTTTGGACGTGAGCGACTGGCAGTCGATACAGTCATCCGTGTCGTGGGCCTCCCCGAGGCACCAGAGGCAGGCGTCGTGCGAGTCCGTCACCGACATCTTGGACCCACACTCCCCGCACTTCTTGAAACCCGGACGCGGGGTCGAAGACGAAGTAGAAGACATCTTCACACGAAGGATTTTCACAAAACGAACAGGTTCGAAGAACCGAGAAGAACAGAACTCCAAAGAGTCGAGGCGTGAACCGAGAATCACGAAGCAACACGTTCGCGGAAAAACCGGAACTGAGGCTACGGGCGTCGTGCGTCCTACTTATCACATCGGATGACGTCGGAGGAGGTCCTCGACGACGGCGCATCGACGTCATCGATGCAGGACGCAGACAAAAAAAAAGTTTCCGAAGCAGCACAGCTGTGGTGATTACATGTCATTGATATGGAATACGTCGGAGGACCCAATCCCCTCGAAATTCAAGTGATCTCTCACAGGTGAGCATCTGCTAATGGAAACTCCAATATTCAAGTCACTCTTCAGTATCACCAATGTTGGAACATGAACAATCACTATAGAACACAGCCCTCCGCAGTCCTAGGGCATCATCTTGTAAGCTCTGGATCCACAGGCCCAGTAGTGTTCCATTATCACTACTGTTTCATCCTTAATTCCTGATAAATCAAAATTTCAAAAGATACAGTCGATTAATTTCAACCTTTCTTGTGCCATTGTTTCTGAAAGTTCTGCACTGGCTCGAGCCACTATCTGGAGTGGGCCTCCTTTATTGTCAACCCATGACAGCAATTTAGCAATCTTCGGTCACTGATGTTTGCATTCATTCTCTGCACTATTTATAACTGGCTCATAGTATCCTGTAAGGGCAGGCGTCATACACACAATCAGGCCTTCCTCCCATTCATCTGAAGAAAGTACTATTCCTTGCATCTTCGTATTTCTTCAGAGTCCTTTCCTTGACAATTGAGTTTGTTTATTTCCCCATCTGATTCCTGCTCCCTTCATTCCGGGCTGTTCGTATCTTATCACATGATCTCTGGTGTGTGTGCTCTCGCACTTGTCTTTAAATCTTGCACATAATCATCTTCTGGAGCTGTCCACTCGGTCACCCATATCAAGGAGGTTGTTCGACCCTGGAACTGACCTCTCATATGACAGTGCAAGGTGCGTCAGGCAGTGAGCTTTCTGGGCTGCTACTTCTATAGGTATGAATATCTTGGAATTACCCATAGCATAAGTTAGGAGAGCACAAACATAACACCTCTCAGATGTCCTTTCCAACACCTCTTTCATGTGCTGATACCACATGATATACCCCAAATGTGCTGTACTGTCTAGATAATTTAACTCAATCATCTTCCTTTGTACTTTTCCTGTGTCTTCCTCTTGCAAGGAGGGTGCATGCAGAATGCTCATAAAGTACATCAATACAGGAGGAATCATAAAAACACTTGTCAGAAAAATGGGTACCTTACATAGGTCACTGGTGTAGGTATAATCACAAATGGCCTTGGTCTCTCTATAACAGATAATTCTGCATACGTCACTATTGGCCTATAGTGGGAAGAATCACTTGGGCCAATGAAGTCAACAGTATGGATTAGCAAATCAGAAAAACAATCAAATGTTGAGCATGCATATAGTATACACCAATACATGAATCCCCACCATTTACAATTCTCCACATGTCGAGTTTGCTCACTTTCCAAAACTGTAACACTCCCAACATGCCCGATTGTGCCAGTTTACTGCTTTAAGGAAGGAAATACCTTTTAAATCAGGCAACCTTGTTAAATGATCAGGTAAATGCAGGATCTGTTCAACTATTGCCACAAGTAGGTTCCTGATTGCAGGCCCATTTTGAGGATCTTGCAGAAAAACATGTTTATTAGTACCACGCCCAACAAGAGCAGGATAAGCTTGACGTATGTAAACAAAGACAGCGAGAAGTAGTCTATGGGCATCTGATAGGACCATGGAATTAACCAAAGAGAAACTCAGTGAGGAACGAATCTGGAAACTGCTCACGTTTCCAGTCGTCGAACTCCAGATTGGGCATATTTATAACATCAACACTTTCTAAAGTCCAATTGAAAGATACCCGTGACTTGAGAATTTTGCTTTGCACTCCTGCTATATTATCTAAAAAGAGTGTCCGGGGTGAGCCACAGTCCAAATGCACACTTGCATTTATTTAGTCAGCAATCTTAGTGTCATCCTTCCTCACCATCGGTCGAATCTGCACGTGCTGATCAACTTTTTGCTTCTGAATCAACCATTGCGGGTGTGTCGGTCTCACCAGCGTAAGGCTTTACATCGCTTAAGTGGATACATGCGCGTCTCTCTTGGACTTTTACTGCTGAGTGAGTAATGTTCGTAACATAGGGACCACTAAAAAGGGGCTTGTGCCACTTCCTTGTGAATTTATCGCCCACAAATAAGCTAGGTACAGGAAGAAGTTCTTGAAGTCTGGTTGCTGAATCGTCTTCATCTGTGTCCCGAGACCGACCCCCCCCCCCCTTGCGCTTGAGTTGATCTGAAATGTCAGATACTAGCGGTCATACATGTCAAATAAGCATATAACTAAATTCCTAACATTTCTGCAGTCTTATGGGCATCACTTCTGCTCTTTGATGGAGGAGACAAAGGCATTTTCATCCACCTCCCTGTCACAAGCTCGTGGGATATGAGGTGGTGGTCCGACCCAGGCTGATTCCTTAATGCATATAATGCAAGGGGCAGGCAATACAACCATTCCTTCTTCAAGGTCAGTTCCAATTTTGCAATTCTCTCTTTAAGGAGACTGTTCAGTGTCTCACATATTCCATTTGTTTGTGGGTGATAAGCAGAAGAAAACGTGTGTTTTTTACTAAGCAATAAGCTAATCTGTTCAAATACTTCATTAACAAAATGGGGCTCATTGTCAGATCTCAGCACCTCACATGCTACCCATCGGGGAAAGGCTTCTCAGACTAAAAACGTTGCTGCGCAAGTGCCATCAGGGTGTGTACAAGGACCCTCTTCGATCCACCTAGAAAAGGGAAACACCACTACTATCATACCTGTATCCACTACATACTTGCAGCATAACAGTCAATATGTAAATGCTGAAAAGGACCATTCGGTCGAGGAATCACTCCTCTGATAATTTGCAGTATATGTTGACATACGATGCAATTTACTACATAAAGTGCAACGTGTTAACAGGTTCGGTACAAACCAGTCCTACGCAATAGCTGCTGCAAGGCTTTCCTAGTTACATGCCCAGGGTAGTACAGCTGTTTAAGTGCTACCCTTAACAAGGCTACAGGCATCACCTGCTTTCCAGTGCTGTCCTGTCGACACAATGCTTCAGAGGGGGATAAATAACGCCCCTTCATTTCCACAATTCTTGCTCTTCCTGTGGTACACTGCCCTGAACCTCCACCAACTGTTCTTGATAAATGATTAAACCCTTCATTTACAATCATAATTGGGACTACTTTTTCCTTTAAATTTGGAGTATCAAAACGATCTGGTGAATATGCAAACCTTTTGGCCTCTTTGTCTGCGGCTTTGTTCCCGCGAGAGATAGTCAGTTTGCTTAGTATGTGCTGCGAATTTAACTATTGCAATGGCTAATGGGAGTTGTGCCTTGATATGCCTGTCCAATAATGCAGCATGTTGCACTGGAGTGCTGTCCGCTCTGAGGTAGCAGCTCCTTTTCCAACATGCTAGCCCCGCGTGCACAGTTGACATCACATAGGCGTAGTCACTGTACACAATCACTTCCTGCCCTGAATGTTTCGAGCTTTACAATAAGTGCCACCAATTTTGCTGCTTGCGCTGAAAAGTGAGACGTAGTCTTGCACTTGCTACAACCTCAAATTCAAAATTGGATCTGTGTTTTACCAGAGCTGAACCAGAAGGCCTTTCCCCATTTTACCAGAGCTGAACCTGCACACCTTTCCCCCATCAGTTTGATCAATTTTTGAAGACCCATCAATGAAGAAAATCTCCACCCACTAATGCATTTTCCTTTACGCGCGGGATATTGTCATAGAACTCGCTCATAGTTAGCGCAATCATGCACATGTTCACCCTCTGCCATAGACTCGGCTACAAACGTGGCAGGGTTCACTATTTTACACACAAGCATTCCGATTGCTTGATTCAATATAACTACCTCATATGCGGAAGCCCTCCGAGGCCTCGTCAGCTAAGGCCAAGGAACTAAGGCTGCTGACTGACCAAGCGTGCCGAGCTCAGAGTGGGCCACCCCCGCCCATCTACACCCGCTCTTCCAGATTCACATCGTTACAGACACCGGACACCCAAGCCTAACATACTGCTACCGGCAAGACCTTGCACTCTCATCTGTCTGTCGCATAACAAGCCCAGCCGAGGCTCTGCAAGTAAACTCTACCCAGTGAGACTGGTATTTACTGTAGTACTGCCTAAACTATGCTACCCAAGTATTTCGCTCTTTACCCGCTTGGCTTTCAATAAGCAACTCTTATGCCTTCAATGACCAGTAATACACCCGCGCCTACGAATGTTGCCTCTCCGCCATTATTTATAATGCATTGTTTGAGTTTAGATTAGTTGTCATCACAGTGCTCATACTGCTAATGTTCAATGTGCTATGCTACGCCGTCGACTGTTACACGTATACTGAAATGCATTGCTAGCGTTTTACACAGCTGCGTCTGCACCGGTTGAAGCCTGCACCTTAATGCTACGCCTTTTGCGTATACAATCATGTTATCCAAAGTTCTCACGTAATGTAAGACCCTCTATTATTTGGCACCACCCCACTCCAATGCAGCCGGGCATATGACATTTAGAGTACCTAGTTTCTTGTATACCTCCTATAGCGAGAACTGTGCACTGAGCTTAATCACAGCAGTAGGGATACATCCCTATCTATACACCCTTTAGTCATTGGCAAGTCATATTACTGATTAGGCCCATCTCTGTGGACACCTAGTGAATGCCTGATCTTGCCTATTTTGCCAACTCCTCGCCTAGCCGAATCTGCCTATTCTCGTGAGCAATTAGTCAAGCTGAATCAGCACATCATTGAACATACAGCCAAATTTAAATATATTTAATTCACAAATGCAATGCCCTACCTAGGTGACTATGTACTGGCACACACTCTGACATCACTACTGTAAAAATGTTAACCTTACCATTACTACTCTGCATAATAACTGCTACCAGGTATGTCGACCTCAAAAGCCAGACACTTTGCTCAGCTCCCGCCTGCATTTACTTTAGACTCTAGAATGCCCACTTCTACTAACACAGTAACAAACATAGGCACCATGAGCCAACTTCCACATAACTGGGCCCCCATTACAACCACATACACCACTCTACCCTGCGTCACGTCTAATAGAAACGCCATACTCTGTACGAGACCATATAAACTACATGAACCCCTGGGAAGAGCCCTCCCAACTACTAACTCTAAAACTAACATCAAGGTTAATCGGACACCCTGTCCCTCAACTCCATCTCCGCCAAGGTCTACTTCGAATACAAATATCCTCCAGACCAACAATCACAAAAGTAAATCATGCATTAAGCACCCTAACATATCTACCCCAGCCAATATAGCAACTGAGCCCCCAACCCCCCCTTAAAGGAGCGCTGTTCAATGTAAGATCTGTCGTTGCCCACGCCACTGACATTGCAGACATAATTGCAGAAGGTAATCTGGATTTCCTGGCAATTACAGAATCCTGTTTCCATAATGCAGCAGGGCCCTCACTCATACTAGCTATCCTTGATGGCGTTACTATAATAAAACAAGACCGTGAAAGCGCACAAGGAGGCGGTATCACCATCATCTCTAGAACATGGCTTTGCCTAAGACTAGCGCCTATCCATTTGTCACAATCATGCAAAGTTATCAGCTAAATTCCAGATAAACAACTCACAAACACTCACCATTCACCTAATATACAGACCACCTGGTCCTCTTGGCACCTTCGAGGAGGATTTGCATAATATACTTACTAGCAACCTCAAACCCTCCTCGCAAATACTCTCATTAGGAGACTTCAACCTAGGCTTTAATGAACAATCGGACAAAAACGCTACAGAGATAGTCAACATAATAAATGCATTAGGTCTCTCCCAAAAAGTCAACAAACCTACTCACCAAAAAGGGAGAATACTGGACTGGATAGCGGATCACAAGTGCACAGTAACTATCTCTTCCATCCTGCCACTTCCATGGACAGACCACTCTCTGGTGTCCTTCCACCTATCCACCACAAGAACCACACCATTGGCTCCTCCACCAGTGCCCCCATGCCTAACCAGAAATAAAAAAAAGTATCACAGCAGAGAAAATTATCCCTGCTATCCTGCCCACCCTTAATGCACTGTCGGATAATCTTGACCCTAGCGCTCTAGTTCACGAATGCAACATTATGCTCACCTCCCTGGACAGAATTGCCCCTCTTAAACTCAGACCTGGCAAACCCATGGCCCACTTTAACAAATGGTATACACCACAACTTAAAGACCTTCGCACCCTAAAAAGAAAAAGCGAATCTAATTGGAGACTCTGCTCCGCCAGTAAAAACAAAGCCAAAGTAACCTCACTTTCCTCACATTACAAGAAGGAAATTTGCCTGGCAAAACGAAACTCCCATGATGAGTGTATTACCAAGTCCAGTTCTAGTATGAAAGAACTCTTCTCCATACTTAAAGAATTAGAGACCCCAATAGCCACACCGGACATCTGTACCAAAGATAAATATTGGTGTACAGACATCCAACATGCGCTAGCTAATAAAATTGATACGCTCCAAAATAAAATTCAGCAAAAAAAAGAAAAAAAAAAAAAAAAAAAAAAAGACATTGAACCTTCAGCGCTCTCCCAATACCACTATGCCCAATGCCTCACTACCGGCACACAATAATACCTTCACCTTCTCTAAAATGACCAACTTGGAGGTAGAAAAAAATCTGTCACTGAAACCCACTAACTGCAAAGGTGATATCTGCCCAGCACAACTTATAAAAGATGACGCCAGAGACTTATCCCCATTCATTACCAAATTGATTAATGCTTCCTTCGCCACAGGCACTATCCCAGCCAACCTTAAACCGTCCTGGGTGCTCCCCCTCAAAAAACAGACTTTAGACCCTCTCATCCCCACCAACTACCGGCCTATCACCATGGTCCCTTTCTTACTCAAAATATTGGATAAAAAAAACACCTTGAATCACAAACCTCTGGGTAACAGACAATCTGGCTTTTGCCCTTTATATGGAACGGAAACAGCCTTAATTGACTTAAGGTCCCAAAGAGATGAGCTGAGAGACAAAGGGAAGTCAATACTTCTGCTCCTACTTGATCTCTCAGCTGCATTTGATTTGGTCAATCACAGGGTACTCTGTCGACACTGACTCTGCTGCCCATTTCTCCCCAGAAGCTATCAAATGGATTGAATCCTTCCTGAGCGAGAGAACAATGAGAGTCTTCTCTCCCTCAGCAGCTGCAGACCCAACACCTATCCTGTGTGGTGTTCCAAGGTTCCTGTGTTTCACCAACTCTATACAATATCTTCACCAAACCCTTGTTCGACCATCTTGACCATCTAGGTATTACCTATACTAATTACGCAGAGGAGACCCAGATTCTCTTCCCGCTTTCTGGGGATCATAATAAAGACTCTGGGTTGGTGAACAAAATTTATCTCATCATCCAAGCATGGATGGCCACTCATGGCTTATGCTTAAACGATAAGACAGAGTTGCTACTTCTGGGCTCTCAGGCCAACATCAAAAAATTAGGCCAGGAATTTTCCTCATTCAATATTGACAGAAACTCCATCAAAGTCTCCAAGGAGGTAAAAACCCTTGGCTTCTATTTGGATTCCACACTGTCCTTTGATAAAGAGATCAAATCTCTGACCTCCTCCACAGCCTACACGTGTAAGCTACTCAGAGCCGGCAAGCCCTTCCCGTCGGACAGCTGCCTGATCCTAGCTAGAGCCTTAATACTCTCTAGAATTGATTATTGCAACGCCCTATACAGCGGTGCTAATAAAACAACTATCCTAAAGCTCGAAACACTACAAAACAATGCTTTAAGAGCAGCCCTAAGTATAAACAAAAGAACCCAACTCTCCCTTTTTAGACACCAACACAAATGGTTATCCACGGCCAACAAAACATTTAAAAACGTCATCTTTGACTCACAAAGCTCTTATCGCCGCTCCCAGCTACCTCACTGACAAACTTCAGAGAAGAACTTCTCATATACCTACTAGAGCTGGTAACACCAACTGCCTGACCATTCCCAAATACAAGCTCACCACTATCGGCGGTAATAGATTCCCTGTAAAGGCTGCTAAATGTTGGAACTCTCTGCCACAAGACTTCAGAGCTGACCAACCTTACCTCCATTTCAGAAGAAAATGTCAAAAACACATCATTGCTACTGACCCCTGGCCTCACACCCGTTAGAATATACCTATTAACGAGCCCTGTGGCATACACAGTGTACTACCCTGTAAATTGTATTTCTGCACCTTACCCATGGCCTTCTACTGCTTCTACATAGGCCACCGCATCTCTGTATATTTACAAAAATACAAAATATATAGAATGTGCAAAGTATTATACCTGTTGTATATTCTGTAACTATGTAAGCTTTGCATCTTCATTATGTTGTGCCCGTCAACCTATGGGTCTGTTGTGCATAACAAATAAATAAACAATGAACTCTTAGCTTTCTCCAAATTGTCAAAGCGTGCTCAACAAATAATGTCATAGCACACCCCGTCACAATACTAGTAGACTTCTCTTTTGCGAACACGGCTGCTGCCAGCGACTGTTCAAGGAATGTGCCCTCTCCTAACTGGATCTAAAAATCCAACTGTAAAATGCCAGGGGTTTCTACCCCAATGTAGTCCTCTGTAAGCCCCGCTGTCATAACTGTCCCATTCGTATGTGAGAACAAAAATAATTCCTCATCATAGCTGGGAACTCCTAAAACTGGAGCTGCTGGTGCAATTGTAATGAATTGGCTTCCTTTCAGGTATGGGGATTTTAGGGGGACCGTTTCCTTTGCATTGATTGACTAACAGTGACTGTATATATGTTTTAGATTAGCAGTATTGCTGATATTACCTGCTCTATTCATTTTCCTAGCATGATTTTTGCCTATAATAAATACAGTATTTTTAGACTAAGTGTAATCCATGATTTCTTAAATGCATGGACTCATTATGGACCCCTGACCAGACTCGCCTCTCCGGAGAATTAGCTTTGACCACTCTCGATGCTACCTTCATTGGTTTGGCTAAACTCACAGATGTTCTCCCTGTTCACTATAACTAGGGTGGCTTCCTAATCTGTCCAACAGGTGAGAGATTATATATCCAGCTCAACAATCCCCGATTGTTGTGGTCTCAATTCATTACTACTTCATTGATCTAGTTTGTGTTTCTTCTGATGTGACCAGTTTAGTAGCAAACTTGCACCCTTGAGCACAAGGTAGGACTTAATGTCCCTGCTCTGTACCCAAACCCTAGATCTGTAGAAAAACAACCTACCAGTTCTACCCATTTGCTGCTGTATGCTACAAAGTTAAATCTGACTTTGCCTCAGTGTTTCTGCCCTATATCTTTGTTAGCATATTCTTTTGTGCAAGCTTCTGTCAGGTTTACTCTCTTGCCTTTCACTTGGATGTTAGCCATCAGGCCCAAACAGCTTAGTCGTTATCTTTTATGGCAAATGCTGCCACTGGAAATACTTGCAGTTTCAAAATGTTAGTGTTACTGGTCCTGCAGCATTTGTATAGGTGGCCCCTTTGTTATCACCTCCTGCAGACCATTGTGACGGCAGCGTACCGTTGGCGACTGCCTAAGTGGTGTTTGTTGCCACATCTGAAGTATATTTATTGGTCAGTCTGCTCTGTATACTATGTTCTGTGCATCTTGTGGCTACAGTTTTTATCTTCTTAATTTGCCCAACTTGTTCCAGTTGAAGCTTGGTGCTGCTGGCTTCTTTCATTTTTCATTGTTTCTCCCGATACTTCCTTTCCCAAGTTTTCTTTTACAATACTTCAACACAGTTTATGGGATGTTTTACTTCATTATCCACTCGTAGGACTTAACATAGGACTGGCTCTAGGGTTGAGGTCACCTTATGAAAAGGAGCCCAAATGTGTGCAAAGTGGATAGAAATCATGCTAATGCACAGAAATAAGCGTGCAAAGGGCAGTGACCACAAAGTGAGAAAAGCATCAAAATTCTGATTCACAAAACCTGCCCACCATATTTGCTCCAACAAATGCCCTTCGAACATTGGTCCCTTCCACAATGTGGAGCAAGCCGGCCAGAAAAATTGCAACTGGTTTATCAAGATATAAAAGCACACAGTGCATGCCAATCACAGCCAACAACAGAGCATAAAGGTTCAGCACAGAGACAGGTACACATTACCAAACTGGCCAATCCAGTAAGCATCATGCTGCTGCACCAACTGATGAGGAAGAAAAAGATATATAGGAGGATCACCTTATTTATTCTGGCTGATGAATAAGTCACCCAGTGGTAGCCCGCCCCACCCCATATCATACTGGAGAGGGTCCGTGGAAATGGGCCCTCATCTCGCCCACAATGTGACCACATGCCATACCACAACTAATAATGGATACTTTCATTACATAGCTGGGCTCTGTGCATGTGCGATGCCATGGACTATATGGCCCTCAAACTCCTGTGACCATAGAACACGTGTACATGTACAAGAGACAATGGCATTCCTTGCACGTACAGATCATGTGCATTGCACGCAACATAATCATGAATGCAAATGCCAACTATTATGGAGCTACATCCGAAGGCTACATCCATCAGTAGCATGCAATAGCAAAGCATCTTGAGGCAGGATAGTATGCCGACAAGAGGATTGCCACTTGATCCGGCCACTGGCCAGTGAGCGTACATGACATGCAAGTATTTCCAGAGAGGTCCTGGCAATACATAATGCCAAGGCACTTCCTGGCCTAGTTTTAGCGGTCCAACATCTTGCAATAGTTACTAGAACAATGAGAGGACATTAGGAAACAGAGTACCTTCCGTGGGGGTGTATCACACAAAGGTTTGTCACAATTGTGAATTAAATGCTGAATCCTACTCTACATCAACAGTCGGAGAGCACTGAATGGCATGGCAAAACTAACACCCGTCACATTTAAATAGTATACCACACCCGTGGAAAGTGATTCACATTACCAAGTAGATCCACCACAGCAGAACTAAAAATACCAGATTAATCACAGACATAATATGCATTATGTCCTCACCCCTTTCCCAGAGTTAAACTCCCTTTTTGTGGCCAGGGGATGGTAGCTACTACCCAATACTGACCCTGTGGGTGACTATATGGAGGACCACCTGGGGGTGGTGGGGGATCAGGGGGTGACCGTCTAGGAACTATGACATTAGGGAAATTCACATTCCTCCATTCCCTTCAGGAATGTTTCCTCCATTCCCCACACCTTAATGGCATATTATTACACTCTGCCCCAGCCTCTTGGTATATCTACTTTGGTTGCTCCCCAAACCCCCATTAGCGATAATATATTGACAACTGGGATGAGGAAGCGGCAGGGAGGATCACTCCCAACGAAGTTCAGTGTCCACTTCCTCAACACCATTCAAGAAATGGTCCCATAACCACTGAAACAAGAAAGACCAGAGTAATGAAGATCACAAAGATAGGGTGACCAACGCAGCGGTCTAGTTGTTGGAGGTACAATCCAGCCTGGAAGCTTAAATATGACCCAGCTACAGCTGACGGGAGAAGGAAAGTTGAGAGCGGCAGATGCTGGTATGCCTCGTGACCTTGTAATTAAGACAAACACTACGCTGGAGAGAAACATGCAGCGGCAGGTGACAAATCCAGGCGGCAGATGCCGAGGGGCAAATGGTTCACCGCTTGAGAGGAGAGCAGCGGAAACTATGTACTGAGAAAGAAGTCACAGAGGGAGTGCAGCGGTCAACAAGGCTAATGAGGTGGTATTAGCCTATCTGATCGAAAACAATTGACCCAATGACCAATTTGATCAAATTTTAAATGGGCGATTTGGCCTTTGGGCCAATTTGGTCGCATATATTGCAAAATAACAACTCTGGAGAGCAAGTGTTGCAGGGGTGTCCCCCGTTATCCAGGGTTGGTATTTTGCAATTTTAGTTCTGCAGTGGTGTCCCACTTCCTTAAAATTGGAGGCGGGGACAAAAAAATAAATACAATTTAAAAAAAGAAAAAACTGCATGTGCGTTTTAATTGGGCAACGACCAAATTG
Source organism: Ambystoma mexicanum (assembly GCF_040938575.1). Classification (NCBI taxonomy): domain Eukaryota; kingdom Metazoa; phylum Chordata; class Amphibia; order Caudata; family Ambystomatidae; genus Ambystoma; species Ambystoma mexicanum. The sequence continues at coordinate 413,051,906 of NC_090939.1, forward strand.
ATTTACGGTCAATTTGCCAAGAACAAATAGAATTCGATCAAACCTACCCAAACCAATGAGGAGCCAATACGCTGAAGCCAGAGTGAGCGAACGCTGATGGCAACCAGTAAGCCCATGGAACTAAAGTGGGTTACTGGCGAGCGGATGCCGCTCTGCAGAAATAACTGACAGAAAGTGAAGCATGGGGAAGCCAGAAAATCTAGGTAAACCCAAAGAAAACAAGTGGGTTACCAGGTTGTCAAACGGAGTGCGTTGCTTTGCAAAAATGCAGCGAGAGATCAAGAATAGTCATTAAAGAAATGAAAGCATTTGTAGAACCAGTTACGAATGGGTTATTAAACCCCTGCCTTTAAGAGCTAGCATTGTGTACAAGGATCATGCCCTTTAGAGTATGAACTATTCTGTGACCTTTTGAAACAAGGATCTCAATGAAGGCCATGCATTTGAGCTTGTGAACTGTTATCAAAGTGTATAGTGGAAGAGTCTCCCAGGGAATAAGGATGCCCTTAGGATGCTGAAGGGAAGAGTAAGCTTGGGGAAGGGAGCAATTTTTCTGAAAGTAAATGCACCTAGGGGAACAGCGTAATCCGCTCGGAAACCGATCATTACTTTTAATTTAAACTGGCTTGCTTTGGTACAAGTAGTCTTGGGAAGGAATCCATTTCCTGGAAATGTCAACATTGCCCAGTTGGTAACCTTTTCGTTGGATTTGAACTTGATCGGAGCACTTTTGAGAAAACAAAAAAGACAAAGCCCTTTACACCTTGGAGTTGTTTTAGTGTGAGGGCCAGCATCGGATTACAGATACAGGAAATACCTTTGTTTGGGCATCTTGATGCAGGATAGACCCATTAGTTTCAGTTGAGGTAGGGAAATCCCTCCTAGATTAGGGACTGAGGCATTTTCCAACCACCATTTGTTTTAATAAATGTGTGTAGCCACAGAAAGGTCCCTTGTGTCCGCGTCTCATTCCTGGCTCCTCACATCTTATTCTCAGACCTATTACGCACCCAACACAGAGAGAATGAACCCTTAACAAATTGTCTGGAATACTTTGCTTGTGTTTTCTAGGGTAGAGGCACTCATTTTTGGGGCATCTGAAGAAATGCAAGTGTTTTTGGCGCAAAGTAATGCTCATGTTGGCATTTGTATATAAAAAGTGTGCATCTGACAGATGTGCCAGAAACATGCGTATCTCTGATGTGCCTTTAAAAGCCCACTTATTTGCGCATCTTGTATGCAACAATTTTCACTATCTTGAGCACAGGACATTTTTGTGGTTTGTTTCAATACATGCAGCACGATATGTGAGATGGCACAGGTGCATCTTGAGATGTGCATGTTCTTGAGAATCTGCTTATGCGTCTTTCCAAGCAACAGATGTGGATTAGGATTCAGATAATTTAAACAGTTAATACAAGTCGGTCAGTTTAGTTCTGAAGCCAGCTACCATAAAAAAAATAAAAAAAACTTTAGTTCTCACTGCTTCCGATGCGGTTCATAGGCTAGTAGTTAAATGCGTCTACAATCCAACTACAGCTTAAAATGCCACTAGCCCGATGGCAACCTGAACAACGCATCCAGTGCATCGGTTCTCAGTGGTTAAAAACATTTAAATTGAGGGTTTATGCACTCCCAGTTTCCATCAGCATCTGGCTGGTCCCGTGTGATCTACTGACAATGGTCACCAGAAGTTCAACCCAGAGGGTTAGGAACTACACTTTGCCATTCTCTGTATGCTCTGCCTTTCCATGTTGCAGTGCCTAACATTTCCCTTCATCGGAGATCACAATTAGGCATGTTCTTCAAAAATTGTGCTCTTCCCATTTCAGATTCAACTTGTTACTATAGTGGACCCAGCATTTGGATGCAAGCAGAAATTATTCTCCATCTGCATGGCTGCATGCTGCTCTCTGTATATAGGAACATACTTTCTTTCCTAAAGTTAATAGTATAGTCCCAGTTGGAGTGTAAAGTAGATATGTATGTAGAACCAATCCGTTGCATACGATGATCGAGACAAACATTTGAGACAGATAATGTCTCAAATGCACATTTTCTATTGCTGTGCAGAGAAAGCAGTCTGTCTAATCAATCATCAATGCATACAGGGCAGGACCCTACAGTATGTAGCAAGGCCCGCATTATTACATATTGCAGTGCCTAAAGTCTTCCCTTGCAAAACAAAGGAGATGATGGCTGACAAGGTTAGAGTTAATCTTAAACCTCTGGCAATTGCTCCGGGCAACCCTCCAGAGCCTCGTTTTTCAGCCTACCAAGCGATTACAGTCAAGGAAAGGCCCATATGCAAATAGGGCCTCAAAAAGGGACAGTCCAGCTCGAACTGCTTTGACACATCCCTTCTGCACGAGACCGCAGAAAACCCCAGTCATGTTTCAGCCTCCTTGGGAATCATCAGTGAGGTGTAGCTAGGGTCTCTAGGCCCATAAGCCCACGTCTCGGCATACCCATCTGACTCGGGGTGGCTCAAGCAAAACAAAAGGGGTTATGGCTGAAATGTTTACAATTAATCTTAAACCTTAGGCAATTGCTCTGGGGAACAATCCAGACCATAGTTCATCAGCCTACGACCAAGCCTGATTTGCATATGGTCTTCCCCCTTCTGTAATGGTTCGCCAGGCAAAGAGCAATTGTCTGGAGGGATGCCCATTGCAATGCCAGAGGTTGAGATTAAATCCCCTCTCGTCTTGCTCAAGCATTCCCTCACCAGTTTCAGGAAATGGAAAATGTTGCACCATAGACCGATATTCTGCTACCATTCGAAGCATGTTTTGTCTTATCTGAAGATGTTGTCCCTTGTTCCCTATGGGGAGACCTTTTCCAAGTAGCCAGGGCGGTGAGTCCGCAGTCCAATAATCCCCCTGAGGTTGGTGCTCCGATGGAGGATCACATGGCGAAGGAAGTACCCGATTGGATTGGGGCAGACTATTCCCAGGAGACGTAGTATGCCCCCGCTTCAGGGCTACCAACCACTGCTCCACTACCAAGATCTCCTTCCGCCCCCTCTACCTAGAGCCAATGTGTTCTATTGTCCAATTAGTCAAAATAATATACTTGACAAGACTGAAATACCAACCAAGCATTTTACATCTAGTTTTAGAAGTACTGCGAAGAAGATAACAGAGTCCAAGGAGCACTTGAAGGATCAGCATCTAGCTTCTCACTGGATATCAAGTGAAATAACCACCAGCATGGGTGTTGAAAATGCGCTCAGCTGGGACGCAGTGGAAAAACAATCCTCCAAGGAGGAACTGCAGGAGCCGTGCACTGGGCGAACAGACAGGAGCCTAAAGGGAAATCCAAGAACAGAGAAAAGGAAGTGTAACACTGGGCCAAGGTGGAAGAACCACTCCCGCTGCTTCCATGACGAACCTCTGAACACCCTAGGCCCTGGTGAAGTGCATGTGAGGAAGGCGGCACAGCCAGGCAGAGTCAGATGTCTGCAGGGCCGCTTCAGAGCCCACCGTTTACCCGAAAGCTACCAGAGCCTCGAGGAACAAAGCAGCTGCGCGGTTAACACCACTACCACCAACAATGCAGCTAACACTTAGGCGGGTTACCCGAGAGGGGTTGGCAGTCCAGGGAAGCAAGGGGGTGAAGAGAGAAGTCGGAGCAAGAGGGGCCGGCACCCTGCAGGGACATTGCAACTGCCAGAACCACATCCAAGTCAAAGTATAACAGGGGCTGGGGGCTGGGACCCCCCTTCCCCTGCCCTCCCAAGGATAACCAAGAGAGGAATCTTATGTTTGGCAGGAGAGCGACTTACGCAAAACAAAAGGTGATGGCTTGAAGGTTTGTAATTAATCCCAACCTTTGGCATTGCTCTGGGGAACTCTGCAGATTAATTCTAAACCTTCCAGCCATCAACTCTTTTGTTTTGCATTGGCAGGAGAGTGAACCAAACAGATATGAAAACTAAGTGCAAGTCTGGGACCCCACACCTATATGAGAAGCCAAGAATATGAGAGTCTCCAACCCCGAGAGTGAAGGAGCAAACAAGGGAAAGTTGTATGCTTGGCAGGAGAGTGAACCAAGAAAATACAATTCAATGTCGCGACCCTGGGACCCTCACCCATGTGAAAGGCAAACACCTGAAATAACAGTGAACAAGAGGGTCTGGGACCTTGAAAGAAAGTCCATGAGATGACAACTGCATGGCAGAAGAGTAAACCAAGCTGTTCAGATTCGAGAGTCTGGGACCCGCCTCCATATAAGCAATTGAGAACAAGCGGGTCAAGGACCCAAGGCCAATCCTATGCTTGGTAAGGATGTGTGCTCAGATAAAAACTGAGCATCTGAAAAGTTTAGCCTTCTGAATTACCTAGTGACATTTACCTAAAGGGAAATAGGGCTCAGAGGCCCAAAAGGACTGAATCTACAAGACGTGTAAGGGAAAGGAGCACACCCCTAGCCTTGGAATCCTATACTTATGAACAGTGTTTATTTAATCACTTTTGATTGCCTGAGAGACTGAGAACTTTTGTTTGTTGGAACTATGGTGAACACTAACTTGGGAAGGGATGATCCTTGCAGTTGGTTTAAGTTGTTAGGGCAAAAGTAGGCTTTCGAGACCTGACAGTAATGGACATTTTGGTTTTGGACATCCTGACCATTTCACTAGTTTTCTTTGAGGCAGGGAACCCCCCTCTTCGGTTTAGAGGTAGAGAGCCCTTATTCCAACCCTTCTTGATTAAAAAAGTCTGTACCCAGAAATATAGCACCAATTTTTTTTTTTTATTTTGTATAACTGTATTAAACAGTTTTTACAAAAGGAGACCTTTCCTCGTGAGCTTTGTTTGGATTCTTTTAAGTTGGCTTGCGAGAGTTAAATCCTTAGGTGTTAGCCTTTCTAGGGGAGAGAGTCCAAGTCGAGGGCTTTGCAAAAAGTTTCCCATTGCAATGACTGGTTTTTGATTTAACCCATTCATCAGAAACGCCCACCAATAGTCTTCATCCAACCTAGAAAATTGAGAGTATATGTGGCTAAAATGGATTTCCCCGTTAGAGGCTAGTGCTTGGCAATTAAGGGTAAGATGCTTCAGGCTTTCAATTGTATCCGAGCAAAAGCGACAAGAATTCACAACCGTTTTCCTTCGAATCCCCAGTATTTCATTAGTTTAAGATGTTTAGTCTTGCTCTCAAGAAAGTTGAATGAATTTTCTTGTTTGGAAATTTCAGTTGATCGGCTTGTTTATTTTTTGCGCAAAAGGAGGCAGGTGAGCTGTGAACTTAAAACTCAACGCTTTTATCTGCGTATCACACCAGTCTGTTTTTGAATTTTTGGAAGTTTTGGTTGGATTAGTCAAAAGTTCATCTTCAGTACTTATCTCTTCTAAGATCGTCTGTTTTTTATTGATCCACGCTTGAAACATTTCGTTGGTGCCTTTCTTCATTTCCTCATGAATGAAGGAGTAGATTTTCTCTTTGGATGATATTGTTTTCCCGTACAGCATCAGACTGTTGAGACACTGTTCCTTTGAGCGAGATGAGACTGAGCTCTCTTATCAAAGCCATCGGAGTGGAGGCTGGAAGGCAGAGCTATTTCCTGCAGAGAAATCCTTCAAGGTTTAGCCAGATGGTTTCATGGATCAATGGGAATGCTTCCGCTCCGTAGGTGAGGGCTAGACCACCTTCGCCTTATAGAAGGTGATTGGAGCGAGAAACTACCAAATTTTTTGTCCATCAGAATAATTTGATTGGTCAAGATTTCGTTTTTAAGGACCAAGGTTTCTTGCATCAGTAGTCCTCAGTTTGTTACTAAAGGCGATTCCCAGATCACTTAAAGTTTCAACTTCCTCCAGCCGTTCTCCAGCGAGAAACCATGCGCTGCGGACTTTCCGTTTATATGATTTATCCTATCTCATCACTTTGGTCTTCACCGTGTTGCTTTCTAGGTCGTTGGTTTTGAGATATTCATGCAGGTTGTCCAATTTTCTCTGTAGCCCGATCTTAGTTTTATCGATTAAAATAATGTCATCCGTGTAAAGCAGTCTGCTGACCTTTTCGGTTCCCACAGTTGGTGGAAAGGCTTTTAAATCTTTTTCAGAGTGTTGGTAGTCTCCTGTATAAGCATTATACAGTGCTGGAGCCAATGGGCATCCTTGCTTCACTCTGCGGCTCATTGGAATGATTGTAGAAAGTAGACCTGTGCCGTTGAGTCAAACTCTCATAGATGTCTGCGAATACAGCTTTTATCGGTTCCAACAGAGAGTGAGGACAGTTCCAGTTAAGAAGTTTTTTTTCCACAGATTGTCTCTGTTGACTATCGAAAGCTTTAGACAGGTCAATGAAGGCCAGGAACAGAGGCGGGGCACCTTCCAATACTCTGCCCTTGAAGATGGTAAGCGTGAATATGTTGGTCGTTGTGCCTACGTTTTTTGTAAAGCCTGTCTGGAATGGGTCTCAACCTTCAGATGAAGAAACCCAGGCCTTGAAGCTGTCCAGAAGAAACGATCCAAAGAGCTTCCCTATGCTATCGAGCAGTGCGATAGGGCGATAGTTCATAGGGTCGCGTCTTTCACCTGATTTGTATATCGGCACCACGTTTGCGGTCTTCCAAGACAAGGAATTGATTTTGTTGATGAACAGGATTCAAAGATTTCGGTCACCAAGATAGACCAAGGACCCGGGTTAGACTTTAGGTCCATGTTTGAGAGCCCATCTGGGCCTGTGGGATGAGATTGTTTAAGCTTTCTGATTTTGCTTTTGATGTTGGTTGTGTTGAATTTGATATCCCATTTATTAGCAACTCCACAAGATATTGCAAATCAAAGGGGTCTAGAAAGTGAGTAATCCAGGATGCTTTTGGAACACTGTTTGTTACGTTATCTTGTGTTATGAAGCCTTTGGTTGATATAAGTGACCAAAATGCCTTGGTTTGCTTACCACTGAGTGTTCTCAGCATTGATTGAGTCTTCTTGGTAGAGTTGGATTTTATAGCCTTTTAGCCAGTTTGTGTATCGGTTGATGGCCGTCCGGGCTTCCTCACAATTCGTAGAAGGGAATCGAAGAGACTTACTTTTCGCTCGTCTCATGATGAGTCTTTCTCTGAGGAGCGGATTGTTATGGTGAGCGTTCGGCAGTATTTTGCTTGTTTTTTTGCACTTGGTACAGTAGCAGTAACGAGCATTAGTCCGTGAGGGTTGTAACGTCGCTTTGCTTGTTCAGCTTCTTGGCTTGGCAATAGCTGTTATGTCATTTACCGCTGTAGCCTTCAGTCGCAGATGTGTGCCTTTGACATTAGTCTCGTTGTTGGTGAGAATGGATGGACATGTGAGGTTGCTTGTATGTGAGGAGATCGCCCAGGTTGTTTTCAGGGTCTAGGGTTGCCATGCCGTCCGGCTAGTTCCCAGGTCGGAATGACCGGGTCTGATTTTTTTTTGTCTTTTTAAGAGTACGTTGTGCAAGTCATGACTCCATCAAGTTGGCCCATTTCTTTCCTGTAAACGATGCATCTATCGTTGATTTGATGTTTACCTTTCACCTGGAAGGAAGTTTTTCCAGTGAGTTTTCCGTTCTTTTTAACGCTATTTTAGAGTTCAAATCCCCACAGATAATTATGCTGTCAATTGTTTCGTCAGATCTTGCCTCATCACGGATTTCTTCGATCTTGGAGAGAAATAACTGTTGCGAGTTCCTTCAGGTTCCAATAGATGTTTATCAGTAAGTACGTTGTACCATTCTGTTGATTTGTATATGGTTGGGTGGGCATCGTCGAATCCCAGTGGCCAAGATATGGGGTTATTCTTTTACAACTTTGATTAGCTGGAGATTGGACCCTATACAGATTGCGGTTTGTAGTCCCGCCCTAGGTCTACCCGCAGGTACCGAGTGCTGAGAGAAAAGCAATCTTGAAGCCGTTGATCGTAGGTTTGACATCCATACTTCTTGAAGACAAAAGGTGTTGAATGTTCCTAAATTGATGTCAGAGGCGTATGTCAAGTGAGAAAAACCTCGGGTGTTCCATGAGCCCAGGGTCAGAAAGGAAGCGTCCTCAGTTTTTGATGGAGTTGTCTATGCTTCTCTGTCTTACTGCTGGTTGCTAGAATCGTGGTTTAGCTACTAGGGCTCCCGGGAGCCAGGCCCGTCGGTTTAGTTCTGCTTTTGTACGGCACAGTTTCTGATCGTTTACTGGGTCCATCTGTCTCTGCTTGGAGATGTCCTGGTCGATTGTAATATTCCCATTTTTTTGCAGGCTGGGCAGCACTCGTTCGGCTTCCAATGATCTAATTCGAGCCCTAGATGAAGTAATTTGGTTGTTCCTCGTTGGACATCTGGACAGAGGTTCGGCTCTTTCTCATGTGTCTATCTCTCGTCCTGCTGCCAGACATTCCAGTAGAGTGGGCAGCACGATCATTGTACTTGTTCCACGAAAAATTTCTTGTTTGTTTGTTCCTTATTTTCAGGATTTTTCTTGTTGTGGGTGTTGCTTCGATAATTAGAGGTAGATCTGGGAGTTTCAGATCTGCGACCTTGTAATTTTGTTTTTAGATTAACTTGGTTGCCATGAGACGAAGATTTCTTCGAGTTGCTTGACTCATTCTTTTAGGTCGTATCCCAAAGATCTTAGTTTGTTTTTTGCCTTAGTGAGTAAGGTCTTTGTGGCAGGCGATTGTATGTGAAGATAAACACTACCCACACGCTTTGTCTGAAAATTCTACGATCGTGATCTCATCTCCTCTGATGTGAGGTGCTTGAGTGATGGAACAAGGTGCAGAATTGTCAAGAGGGTTTTTCTGTTTAGAATAAACAAAGGGTCTTCTTTCCAGATGCATTCTAGGAGAAAAGTGTGGGTCTTGGTAGTTCTGAGCGTCGCAGCATTGCTCTTTTAATTCTACGGTAGACACTTTTCTCCCTTGTAGAATGCTCATGTTTTGGTTTTCTGGACGACCTTGGACTTGCAACAACGTGGTTTCAGGTTGGTTTGGCCAATCTTTCAGTGTATGTAGTTTTAGATCGAATTTCGGGCTCGGTCTTCGTGAAATGTGGCGACTTTTCAGGCTTCTATTTAGATGCACTCTAGAGCTCCAACTCGTGGAGTTCCTTGTCGACCTGTCAGACTGACTTTCATTTAACTTCTCTCGTCAGAGTCACACTGTTGATGGAACGCTGCTCAGACTTTGGTCGATACTTTTTTTGTTTGAGTTTCTTGCTGCAGGGTATTGAGTTGGTCCTAGGTCTTTGTTCTTTGCAAGAAGTTTGTTTCTTTTCTTCAAGAGTAAGGCTTGGAGAGTCTAAGACTGGAATTTTCAGATCCGGTTCGTCGTTGCTTTGAGAAGAGGTATCACGGTTAGCCTTTCTTTTGCCTCTTGGTGGATCTTTCCGCTCCAAGCCATCCTTATCCTCAGAAACAGGATTGGGGTTCAAAGCAGCATCCATCAGTTCACTTTCAGTAAGTGCTTTCGGAGTTCTGATCATTGTCAGAAGGAGTTGGTGACTCGTTGACTAGAGGACGTAGAGTCAGATCGACAGATTTTGTCTCAAAAGTCAGACGGGCTTGTTTTAGTGTGGAGACAGAACTGAGCTCAGTTTTGGTTCAAGCTGGTCGTCTGTTCGGTGTCATCTTGGAAAAGTCCCTACGGGTCTTTCGATGTCTTTTTGGATCGATAAGTCAGCAGATCATGTAGCACGTCCATTTTCTGAAGGTTTTCGCATCGGGATTTTCAACTTGCTTGTCTTTGCGGGCTCATTGCCCGGCAGGTGTTGCTTTCTAGTGTTAGCTGCGATGGTCTCCTTTGATTTGGTTAAGGGTAAAGTAAGGGGGCCTGCGTCCACAAATTTTGCTTGGTCCTGGCCCGGAGCCGAGCTGGTTGCTATGGGGGCAGCCATGCATTTGGACTCTTTCGGGACACCTGTAAACAAACGTTTTAACGGTGGTCTCTTCCGTTTGAGTAGCAATCTGGCGTTTTGTTAAAAATTCCAGCTACTCCAATTGGGAGGAGGCCTCTTTCGTGAAGGGTTAATCTCTGTCTTTTGCCGTGATATACCCTTCAATAAAAGGAGAGTCTTGTTTGGATATATGCCATTATTGTCAGTTGGTCTTTGGCTGTGTCGTTTAGAGCTTCATAAAGCTTGGTAAAGGGGCCAGTGCAATTGTTATAGTTGACATAATGGAAAACAGGTCTGGCCTTTTTGACAGAGTAGAGGGACCAATGTCACCTGAAAGGTCACTCGGTCTTTATTTCCTCAGGGTATTGATGGCTGTTGGGATAGTTGGGGAACCGCGGCGGACCATGGTGTTGCCAGTGGTTATCCGGAAGGGGTTGTTGGGCATCACACTCGCCGGGTTCTTAACGAGAGAGATCTGCTAGCTTGTCACATTCCAGTGCCTCCAAACCAGGCAAATTGTAAGAGTTTGAATTAGAGGTTTCCGCCAAGTTTGACGTCTTCTTAGAGCTTTCTGGACAACTTGACGTAAGGTCTTCCAGTGTGTACTTCTGGATAGGAGAGAGCTGCGTTGTTAGTTGGTCGGACGTGGTTTTTATTGGTTTAGGTGCGGGGCTTTACCCCTTCACTTGAGGGGCTTCCAATTTCCTTCAATCGATCAGACTTCAGTTGCCATCTTTTCAGGAAGGCTATTTTGCGCAGCGAGTCGTTCTCGGTCTCCTGAGTCTGTGCCGAACCTGGATGGGCGCGGGGGTTTTGACCAGGATAAATAGACGGCTCCTGGCACGTTCCTTCTAGTAGGTCTGCGTCTGACATCTCACCTTTTCCTACAATTTCGAGGCTTCCTATTTTTCCCCATGGAGAAAAAGTCAGCGAGGAATTCAGTCGTTGGTGTTTGAGGACTATGATGGAGGCAAATGAGCTTTGTTTTTTTGTTATGAGTTTTTTGTGGGCTGTCCATTTGCCAGATTTAAACTCGTGTTTTGACTGATTTTGAAGCCGGTCCATTTTAGGCAGTGTTGGTTTAGGGGGGCTTGTTAGCATGCCTAGAGTTGGCATAGAGTGTTGCCCCTTTGAGTTGGTTGGCCGTAGGGGGGGTAGTCTGAAAATTGAGGTTGGCGATGGGTGACTCAATTTCGTCATCTGAATACTCTATAGTAGAGTAAGAGCAGTTGTCAATAGTAGGGTCCTTTGCACTGCTGTTTAGAGGGCTGGCTAAGTATTCATGGATAGGGACATGATGAATGACTGCCTTAGTACTCTTTGGCTGAAGGTAGTGCTTGCTGAGCCAATGTGTCAATTGTCAAGGGAGGGGGAAAAATTGTATTTCCTTCCCACGTAATGGGAGGTTTTTTCTGGTCACCAGTCACTTCAATTGGCTTTTTCAGGTTACTGGAGTTAAGCGAGTTAGGGAAAGTTTGTTCGACTTTAACTGTCGGTCAGGGAGGAGCCTGCATGTCACTTCCAGTGCTCCGGGTGGAGCGGCGCACTGTGAGGCCGCGCGTTCCCGTGCCAGGTCTGCTGCAGGGACTTGCCTGGGATCGATCACGGAGTTCCTCCGAAACTCCTCCTTCGCCCCTCCTCCTCAGTTTTCCCGCCCGGGTCAACCGAGCCGCTCGCCGCCTCCGCAATGGGCTGTGGGTTGAGAGCACTGCATTGGCCAGATGAAAGGGCCCGATGCGAGGACGGACAACGTCAGGCGGTTGGAGGGGCAGTTGCCGGCAGTTCGCCATCCCTTACCCACCCGGGCACCACCTCGCTCATAGCAGGATGTTCAGGTACGTGGGCAGCCATGATCGGAGCGGGCACTTCTTGCGATTTCATGGGGCAAAGTTTAGCACTGGGGGGAGACAAAGGTGGGTGTATTGATCTTTTCCTTGCCACCAGGTGGAACAAGCCTTGTCGGGTCTTTGGACAGGGTTTCAAAGACTGGTGCGGCCATGTCAGGCACATTACGGTTGTTAGCGGGCTGGTCTTCCATCAGCACTGATGTTGTAGGAGGGTGTTCATGTAGGTCACTGCTGCAGTTTGTCATATTTTTGTTGCACAAAGTGGGAGCGTTTGTTTCAGTTGGCTTAGAATCCAGCCATATTCTATCTCAGGGTTTGATGCCTTTCTCAGGCGTGACAGCAGTTTCAGCAGGCTACGATGTTGCAAGCCGCTGTCCTCACTCTGCGTCCGTTGGCTTCTCAGCCAGTGAGCTTCATCACCATTCCGCCAGGCAGGCATTACCTTTGGCCGTGGGGCCGCCGCGGACTGCCACAGACTGAGCACCTCAGCGAGCAGCTCTGCGGCTGCTCCGCGGATTGAATGAGCTTTTGAAGGGAGTTTGGTCACGCCTCAGACCAACAAGGAAATGAACAGACTGCTCAGAGTGCTTCCCACAGACCAACGGCACCTAAGCGATATTATACATGAAATTATTACGAACTTACAAAGAGTGGAGATTTTGCTGAGGGGATACCTTCTCTGCGCATGCTCTGGTAACTAGTGTGTACTCTTTAGCACCAATGTATCCAAGCCTTTCCGCTGTACCCTTACACTAACAAATATTAGATCTGACTGAGATTGTGCGTGATAGTTTTCCTTACTGAACAAAAGCAGTTATTTCTGAACTCACAAACCTCAAAACAAAAACTTACATGGGAAAGACCTGGTACCAAATCTGAACATTTGTCTATTAAACTTGTCCAATGAACAAGACTGCAGTGTTCATGATACAAATATGTCCGTATTGTAGAAGACCTGTATGATCTTTTCAAAAGGTGCTATTTAGTACGGCTTTTCACAGTTCCAAAAATGTTGTTTTATTTGGAAATCTTCCAATTTGAACGCCAATAGATTTTCTTAAACATTTGAAGTTTTTATTGAAATATGATCTACATTAGAGAGATTAAAATTCACTAGTAAATACATGAATGTAAAATACTCACTGAAGTCACCAGTAAGAAACACTGCCTCTGCTCCAGGAGCCCACTCTTTGCAGTACAGGCCACCATCTTCTTGTCTGTTAACACCAAATGACTCATACCCTCTTGAAAACAAGTCAAGCCCTCCTTCATTTTCTTCAATATGCTTCAATCTTTGGGATACTAAAGCATACCTTAAAAAGAAAAAACATTAGTTAAAATAGGAATATAAACAGTGATACGCCAACAATGTTACAGATCATCTACTTTAAGAGCTAGGACTGCAGCAGCTAGTCATATACCTTTTAGCAATCATGTATTCCTTTTGTTTTCACCCCTCCTGCTATACTGGTTTTAAAATATTCAGGTACTTTTCATTTACTGTATTTTTGATGAAATTATAATCAAGTCAATATCAAACCATAACTTCTGTCTAGTTGGGGGGGGGGTGCCCGGGGCCGTGGCTTGCAGCCATGGAGTGAGGATGCACTTCCTATTGCTCCGGGTGGGACGGAGCCACGGGAATGAGCAGCTGGCCAGACATTCCTGAAGCCCAGGAAGCAGAGCGCGACACAATATGGAGGACCACACACTTGGCGGGCCGGGACCCTGAAAAGAAGTCAGAGCCTGCAGCGTGACACTAAGAGGGGAGAGCCTGAGAGCCAGTCAGCTGTTGCTCCCATGTAGAGGAGCCGGTCTGGCAAAAGTGTAGCACGAACACAGCACCTCTGAAGAGGTGGCGTAGGCGGAACTGCTGTGAAGGTAGGAGGGACACAAAATGCCAGCGTGAAGAGGGACGCATGGCTGGGCTGCCGGGTGAGAAGTCACAGGATCCTGCGCCCTGGCCACCCCCACGCAAACAAGAGGCATCAAAAGACCCCTGGGGGGAGACCAGCAATACGCGCAAGCAGGAAGAGCCGACCCGCGAGGCAGCCCACATGCATGAGAGCAGGCAGCAACACTCGCCCACAGGGCTGAGCCGCCCCATTCTGGCCAGGCTCCCCGGGCTGACAAGGCAAGACATTAAGCCACAAGTGGTGGTAGAGCTAAATACTAACAGCAAATATTCACAAGCAAGCCAGGGAGAGTCCCTGCACCCCAAAACTCCTTGGTGCAAGCTAGGATTTTAAAGCAGGGATAACAGGAATAAGAATGCAGTATTGACAGCCGCCTAAGCCTTTTCACTCGAGGAGACCCAAATACACAGGTACAGCGAATCACCGCAGCTCATCTCTAAAGGCTTGCCAACCAAGAACTGGGTCTTGTAAGCAGGATGCATTGTACTCTGGGCGTAAGAGGTATCGAAACACAAAGGGCAATAAAGCGAACCAGTGGTGTACCCAGGATCACACAAGTCAGTCAACACAGAGAACCTTTAGGGAAGCTTAAAGGACCATGCTATCACCCACGGCGGTGCCCATCAACACAACCCCGACAAACCCCAACAGGAGGGTACCTACTTCGCACCCAGTAGGTACCCTCACGTGACACCCAAAACATCCAAACACAAGACCAAACAACCCACCATATACACATTTACATGGTCTATAGGGGCAGCAGAGGCTTCAAACATGGTTACATCAGCCCACGCAATGCTGGAGGAGCAGGTAGGAGCGGGCCAACATGTCCGAGCAGCAATAGCAAGCCCTGAAAACCTCACTGGAAGCCACAATGGATGCAATCATCACGGATGTAGGTCTCCTAAAGCAGGATGTGCGAGTACATGTCAAAGGACGGGGGACTTAGAAAAACAAGTGGCAGCAAACACGGCCGACTTAACTACCCGGTTGGAGATACTAATGCGATGAAGCAGCAGATAAAGACTTTGGAAGAGAGTGGATGAAGCAGAAGGTAGAGCCCGGATAAATAAGTTAATAATTGGGCTTCCGGAGGACGAAGAAGGCACAGACCCAACAAACTACATAGAGAATACGCTATTACAGGAAATAGGCCACAGCAACCTCACACAATGCTTCACAATGGAACGAGCGCACAGATCACTTGCAAAGAAATCCCTGCAAGGGGACCCCCCGCGGCCTATAATAGCCAAGATATTAAACTACAAGGATAGAGAAAAATCCTGGAGAACTTCAGAACCCGAGGCACAACAAACAGAGCATCAGCAAAAATCACTGCATACCCAGATTACAAGCAGACTGCATTTCGACCTCAGTTAAAAAGACTCTGGGAAACTAACCTTAGACAAAGACTGATATGCAAATGGATAGTTCCCATCTGTGAAAGGTACAGTGAGCTAAAGTGTGGCTGCGGACTCTCGAGTGGGTACCTTCCCAAAGAACAGGTCAATGGGCCATGTTCGTTCTCGCAGAAGGGCGCATATGGACTATTTTTTAAACTTAAATATATGCAGCTATACCCAGCACGACTGAAATAATATACAAGGGCCATGCCCTCTTCTTTGAAATCCCTGAGGACACATGAATGGATACAGAATGCTTGGCACCAATGCCAGACTACACAGTAAAAATGACCGCCTTCACCTTTAAGATCAAGCTGCAGGAATAAACGATGACTAAACACACTGCAGCAGCAGTGTGCGATGGATTAACAATGGCACAAAAGACATAGCAAACGGGACATTAAGGAGGAATGCCTGAGCAAGTCATAGATAGCTGGACAACAGTTGGGGGAAATGGGTTTGTTTGGCTGGTGGGAAAGTTGTGGGTTTGTTGACACAGGTTCATGCCATATCCACAAGACGGAAGCTAGACAGCCAGCAGGCAGTGCACATAAGGGCGAACGCTCTGGCGTCAACTAGGGCCCTTACACTATCGCCCCGCATCTACCACAGCAGACATGACTGGGGACCTTAAGCTAGTAACCTGGAATGTTCGGGGTTAAACAACTATATAAAAAGGAACAGGGCGATGACCTACCTACGTAGAAACAAAATAGACATAGCACTCTTACAGGAAACCCATCTGACCAAAGAAATTTACTAGGAAATGGAGAGGAACCACGGCAGGCTCACATTGCTCTGCATATGCTAGGGGGGGGTGCTAATTTGGATAGCGTCCACAGTGCCTTTCTGATCACTTAAGACTATCAAAAACTATGAGGGAAGAATGGTCCTGGTCCAGGGTTTTTTGGACAATAAGTATGCATGCATCATTAACACTTACACCACTAATCATGAGCTACACCCTTTATACACAAGAGTTGGCCCAGTCAGAAATTGCGCCATCATGTCGGGGGCGCGGGGGGGCAACTTCAACTGCACTCTATATCCAACACTAGATAGGGCCGACAAATGTATACACCCCTCTCCACTGGCCAAAGCACTGACAAGCACCTTTGACAGTCGACATATGGAGAGAGCTACACCCACAGGCCATAGGATACTCACACCACCCCGCAAAACCAATACATGAGGCTAGACTACTTCACATGCACAGAGACATTGGGAAAATGTATAGATGCAACCTTTAAGGCCAGAGTGCCGTCAGATCACACCCCACTCCTGGTCGCACATCAAGCTCCTCCACCCCCCTCAAGGGCAAGCATCCAAACCTGGAAGATGAGAGGGGAAGCTCTGAAAGACAAAGCATTCAGAGGGTACCTTAGAGCGCATCAGCAGCTACATTACGAACACTGGTAATGTGACACCCTCACAGGCGTACTATGGGAAGCCCTTACAGTGGTGATCAGAGGCAAAGCCATAGCAAAAGCAGGAGGGCTACAAGCAACAATATCCAAAGAACTGTCTAGGGCAGAGACCTAGATTCCACCAACTGCACCTCAGACAGGATCAGATTACGGCAAGAATGTCTAAAACACCGGGATAGGCTTGGCACTCTAAATTACGCAAAATACATAGAGAAAATACATAGAGAAACATGCTGAAGGAAACAAGCCAGGTAGATTACTAGCTTGGCTCTACAAAAAGGACACCAAACACAAAATGATTCAGTCAATCATGAACGTTAATGGCACACTGTGCCACACAAACAGAAATAAATAAGACCTTTCATGAATATTAGAGACCTATACGTTGACACATCAAAAGTACAAGACCCTGAGATAGAGGAGGCCCTTTCCCAGATCGAATTCCCCAGGCTAGATACCCCCAGATAGATATGCTAAATGAAGCATATGACAAAGGCGCTCTCCCGCGGTCGCCGAGGGAATCCATTATCATTCCCCTACTTAAGCCAAACAAACCTGAAAGAGTGCGGCTCGTAAAGGCCACCGTCACTATTGAACCAGGACGGGAAAATACTTACCGCCCTACTGGCCAACAGACTTAAAAGGTTATGACAGAATGAATGCACGCAGAGAGGAATACAACATGCAACTTGCGCAGATACCACATAATAGGAGGCACTAGCGCCAGTACAGATCACTATGCAGTGGCCTCACTAGACGCAGTCAAAATGTTTGATTCAATGGTGGACATGGCTGTTGGCCACCCTGCAGCGTTTTGGCTCCGCTGGGTACAGTAGCCTGGCAGCTAGAGTTAAAACCGGAAACCAGATATCAGATCAATGGATACTGGAAAAAGGCACTAGGCAGGGATGCCCACTGTTCCATATGTTCATCCTGGCCGTAGACCCAAATGCAATATACTTACACAGTGAATATAAGGAAGCGGGCATCAATATACACGTCCAGCGGCAGCAGATATCCCTATACGCAGACATGCTACTATACATACAACACCCAGAAACCAAGCGACAATACATATTGGAGGGATTTGCTGAACTCTCAGGCTTTACCATTAGCAGACAGAAGTCGGGACTATTCCCAGTAGCTGGACTCATGAAAAGGGGTAGGGCCACCTACCTACGGGTCCAGTGCAATGGCATGCCTACACGTTCCGGTACCTTGGCATAGATACACATCATGACCCCGCTCAGAACACAAAACACTGTGCATCAGGTGGTGTAATAAAATCTATGGACTTCTGGGCAAGGCTACCCCTTTCGTTAATGTGCCGGGCAGCGCTGCTAAAAATGGTAGCTCTCCCCAGGTTATTGCACCACTTCACAAATGTGCCATGCAACATCCCCGGAACCTTTTTCACAAAGCTAGACACATCATGCAGGAGGTTCTTATGGCAAAATAGAAGATGCAGGCTAGCGCTGAACACACTCCAAAGACTGCACGAACAAGGCAGGATCAGGGCTCCCAATTTTGAATCATTTGTAGCGTGCCAAATGCAGTTGGTCACGGGATGGCTGTCGGATGAAACTTCCCAGGACACTACTCTACTACAACCTACATGCAGCCCATTCTACCTGAAAGAGGTGATATGGGAATGCACCACACATTTGCAACACCCTGCACATTTACTGGCACTAGGGAAAACCTATGGCACAGGACCTGCAAGCTGTTAGGGAACAACACCTTATTCCCCTCAGATACCACTGGTCACAATGACGGTGCACAACCCTCAAGATAGGACAACCATTATGAAAAACTCGGAGCCCCAAGGAGTAGCGACTTCAGGGGACATGCTCAGAGAAGGGAAGGTAGCGGATCTCCAAAAACACAGCAGAGACCGGGCTACATGGGGGCCAATGCATCACGCGTGCCACAGTGTTGAAGGCAATCAAGCAGAGATTGCCAATAACCAAGGGACAGATTGAAGCTAATGAAGTTATAGAAACATTATATGAAGCATCAGAAAGGGGCTATGCAGTATCTAGGATATACAAACCTCTTAGCCCAACAGGCAGACAACACTCTACCCATTTGCCAAATATGGGAAACCCTACCCGTTTGCCAAATATGGGAAAGAGACCCAAGTAGAGTTTACAGATGGGTAGTGGCAGAGAACGATCTCGTACCACAAACGGGTGTTGAGAAATGCTAAATTGCAACTCCTACAATTACACTTAACCCATAGGGCATACCCAACACCCCAGAAAATGTCGAAATTCAACCACACAAACAACGCTGCCCCAAATGTAGTCTGGAAAACGCGGACATGCAACACATGTTCTGGGGCCTGCCCCAAAACACAGTAATGGAAGAGACAGCCCTGAAACTAGTAAATGCTGCTATCACTTTCGATGTATAGTCCCCTCCGCTTGCCTACTAGGGTTATTCCCTAGCCCAAAAAGTTCACAGCACATCAGCAAGCTGAAAGACTTGGCATACATATTGGCAAAGCACAGAATAGCAATGGGTTGGAAAGCACAACAATGTCCAAATGTGGAACTATGGTGGCAGGACCTCCAGAAGTGGATTATGGCAGAGTCCTTGGTCTAGCAAGACACAGCCCGCCATGGACAGGGGGAGGAAGGCACAGATATAGAATCCTGGAGGGTACGGCTATAAAGTGTTCGCTAAACACACAAGCCCAGAACCCAGTAGCAGAGGCTGGCCGTTGCTGTACCGACTAAGCAAGCTGAACTGTCTAGTACTTAAGCATTTGGAAACATGAACAGTTGTTTGTTAGAGGGGGGTAGGGTTGGTAGGGGAATACAGACAGACTTTGAATAAAGCTTTGGTGTGCAATACAAAATTATGCAGTCTACCAAAATGAAAAAAGGTTTATTTGTTCAATGCCTGGAGAGCAAAAGAACCCTTACAACAAACACTTCCATCAAACAATCACTCCTTCCAGACCTAGTTTGTCTGCACTTGACCATACCACATGAAACGGTTCTGCAAAAGACTTCTAGATGCACAAGATATGACTGATCCCAATTGTGAGACCAGGAAATGGATAGAGTGGTGGGGTGAGGCGAAGGATGCAAACTGTTGTGTGATGGTCTGTCCAGCGATCAATGAAGCACTCCCCCACAGTCTCTCCACCTTTCCCAAATTCTACTTAAGCCACCTGAATTCACCTAGATAACATTTATATAAGCATTTAGGCAGTGGAGGTTTCACCCAGTGGCAGGACACAAAATGAGTGCTCCCCCCCCGAGCCCTGCCGAGGCCCCGTTCCTTCCCTTGATCCTTGTGGAAGTGTATTCTGTGCTACAAACTCCGGGCCGACCTGGGCCACTACTCATGCCTAATGCTTAGGATGATCATGCTGCTGCAACAGCGTGCTACGGACTGCACTAGGTGAAAGATAGGTTTTTAATCAAATCTTAGTGAACAGAAAAAAAGGTGGGGCTGCACCTGGCCCCTGGTGCCCAAATATTCCAGATGCAACTCCGTGTGGACAGTTACTTTATTTGCACAGAAGAACAAGTTACTTCTTACCTTGTAACGTTCTATCGATGGGATGTTCCTCCGACATATTCCTTATCTTAGATATCTTTCCAGCTTTGCTGGCCTCGGAAATTTTCTCTAGAGGGCGCTGCGCGTCGACGTTCGGCGAGTCGATGTCCCTCGACAGCCGGCGTATCGACGTCATCCTGCCTATAAAGGCCGCGCGCAGCGTCCGTTGCTCAGTTCCGTTTTGTAGCCCACAATAATTCTTTCTGGACTAGACTAATCACCCTGAAGGAGCGTAAGCTGCAACAACAAGGGAAGTAGTACTGCGGGGATGGATGGGAGGGTCGATAAGGAATACGTCGGAGGAACATCCCATCGAAAGAACGTTACAAGGTAAGAAGTAACTTGTTCTTCGAAGGGATTGTGTCCTCCGACAGGTACCGGTTCTATGACACCTTTCTCTAGCAGGTCTAGAATTTCCTGCAAGAGGAGCGGATCTGGAGCTTTTTGAGAGCGGATCCCCGGTGGATGACCGAGGTATGCGTAGGAGAGGCAGGCAGTAACCTTGTGCAACTGTCTCCAATGCCCAAGCATCTGACGTGATAGCCTGCCATTCCACCAGATGTTGAGTTAACCTGCCTCCTACAGGTGTCTTGTGAGGGAAGTCCTCAGAGTGGTTTTGGGGCAGCTGATGCAGATGCTGATGGTAAAGAGGCACCTGCTGTTGCTGCGGCCTTTGAATATCTACCCCGTCCACTCGGGTAGTTCTTTGTCCCCTTTGAGCCGGTCGTCCTCTACCTCTTCCGAAGGCGGAGTAGAAGCGAAAGGACTTGCCTCTCGCAGAGGTTCCTGTGGGACGAAAAGGTGTGACGGATTGCAGCGCCTAGGGATTTTGCTGCTGCCTTTGATGTTTGCAGTTTTTCTAAACTGTCATCCGCCTTTTTCCCAAACAAAGAAGAGCCATCAAATGGCATGTTCAAGAGCCTGGCTTGCACATCTGGGGCAACACCAGACTTTCTCAACCAAGCAAATCTCCTGGTTGTTGTACTTGCCGCCATTGCTCTGCTGATACTGTCAGCCGAATCAATGCCCGTCTGGAGGGATTCGCACATAGCGTCTTTACCGTCCTGTATGATATTTAGGAACGCCTCCCTTTCTTCTCCCTCCGGGATGCAGTCAGCCGCTGTAGAAGCACACTCCCAAAGTGTATGGCTAAATCTAGCAAGGGTGCAAGTAGCATTAGATTTTAACGCCATGCTACAGCCATAGCATCATATTTTTTATCGTCCCTGTCCTGTGGGACGGTAGGGTAAGCAGTCTTGATGTCAGTAGAGATGCTGCCTGTACCACCAGACTTTCTGGGGATGGGTGTTTGGACAAAAACTCTGGGTCTGCAGAAGATACCCTGTATTTAGTAGACAGTTTTTTTATTTACTGCTGGGACGACATCTGGGGTTTCCCAGTTCGTCATGATTTTCCTTTGAAGAGCTTTATGAAAAGTTACTACAGGATCCTCCTGTGGAGCTTTATCAAGAATATCCGTGAGGTCATCCTGTTGGAAAGCCTGTGAAGGTGTTGACCACCCCATAATTTCTGTGATCTTGGCCATTAAGGCTCTATAAGGGGTTTCAGCATGCTCCCCCGGGACTGGCCTAGCGAACTCCACCTCAGGGGAAGTGTCTAAACCACTTGCCTCATGTAAGGAATCATGGAGTTCCTTTAATCTGCGTTCCTCTGAGGATAACTCCTCTTGAACTGGGGTTGCAGATCCCTGCAACTCAAATGTCTCTTCTTGGTCAGATAGTTCTCCCTCTTCCATAATTGAGGACATTGTTCTCAATTGGTCTGAACTCACAAAGGGTGTGAAACCCATCTCCAAGGCAGAGGGTGCCAAACTTGTAATCGGCCTCGAAAACGTCGATGTCGTTGACGCCGAAGGCTTCGAACGTGGCGTTGAAAACAAAGGCGGAGGCCTCGAGGTCCTCGATAGAATTGGAATTCTGCTTGAGGAGGTCGACAATCTCGACGACATCATCATCTAAGACCTGGGAATAGCCACGGGGTGCGCCGCAACCGTGACTTTCCTTGGCGTTGAGGATGGCATCGAGTCGACAGACCCGTGTGTCGAAGGTCCCTTCGACAAAGGCATCGAAGACACCAACCTCGGCGTCGACGGAACCTTCGAAGGATTCGAGGTCTTAGCTTTACTCGAGGGTTCGTCATGCGCTCGAGAAGCTTCCTTCGCCGGGTACTGCGACTCGCGGCGTTTTGGACCTTCGGGTCTTTCGACCAGAGCATCGCTCTCGGCAGTCTTCGAGGGGGTCGAGGCTGCTTTCTCGAAGACGCTCATCATATTTTTTCGGAATTCCTCCCATTCTGCCCGGGAACTATGTTTTGTGGGGCAAGGGATTCTCTTAGGTGAAACAGAGGAAGAAGGGGATCTTCGACGTCTCCTCTTCGAGTGCTTCGATCTCGAGGAGTGATGGGACCCGCTTCGAGACTTGGAGCGTGAATGGTGACGAGGAGACGAATGTCTCGACTTCGTCGAGGAAGAAGCTTTAGACGTCTTACCTTTTTCCAGCTTCCCCCTACGCTCCTTCAGGGCCTTAGCTGTCATGGACATACAGTCCTCGCACTCCGAACAATGGTGTTCAGCTCCCAAACACCACAGACAAACTCTGTGAGGGTCAGTCAGCGACATCTTTTTTCCACAGTCTCAGCATTTTTTAAAGCCGGTCCGAGGGGTTGTCGGTTCTGACGAGGAAGCCATCGAGTATGGATCGAATATCTCGAGGAAATTTAATTCTCTACGAAACTGAGCAACGATATTCCGAGGCACTGAGTAAGCGCGGAAAAACGGAACTGAACAACGGACGCTGCGCGCGGCCTTTATAGGCAGGATGACGTCGATGTTGATACGGCGGCTGTCGAGGGACATCGACTCGGCGGACGTCGACGCGCAGCGCCCTCTAGAGAAAAAATTTCCGAGGCCAGCAAAGCTGGAAAGAGATATCTAAGATAAGTAATACGTCGGAGGACACAATCCCTTCGAAGTAAAGTTTGATGAAAGGAGTTCAGGCAGCTCCTGAGGGGGCACTGGCATTGTAAATTATTCAAGGTCAGTGGTCGCAGGTGAATATCGTTAGTACAAGGGCATGCACATGATCCACAAATTAGAGCAAGAATAGCGAGAGCTGTTTAACATAGGGGGAAGTTATGCGTTCCTCCCGAGAACATTTTTAAAATAGTAGAACGACATGGTGCATTTTACGGTACATTTCAGGAGAAAAGTGGGTAAAAAAGCCATGCTATATCTAATTGCTTCTCTAGAGTAACATGAAATAATCTAGTAGATGCCATGTCACCAACCGTACAAAGAAGAATTTGCAACATTTCAATGATGCCGGAGTTCACAACATATGCTAGCACTGCCATTTTAAGTTATTTGTATGTAGTTGCACCCACACTATATCCCAGCAGTGCCAGTGTAAATAATTTCATGAAGATGAGTCTACATTAAATGCTAGTATTCATAATGTAAATCACTTTTTATTTATTGTGATGAAATTCAACAATGGACTTTTCACAAATTACAAATCACAGATCAAATAAAAATAAACAACCTTAGTAAAATATACTAGATAAGAGATAAAAGACTAGAATGCACATAATTAGACAGCTATACAGATAGTTAAAAAATAAAATATTACAGTTCGTTAACGGACTCTGAGCACCAGTTAAATTTTAACTCCAATTAAACCAATTCAAGCAATTAGATGGCCCTCTAGCAGTATTTGCCACAAAACAACAGAGTTAAGCCTAAAATCCTTAAAAAATAAAATTTTAAAAAAAAAGCCAGTCCGAGAATGCCTTTCTAGCAGCCACCAAATTTTCACAAATCATGGTTTCAACATCTCGATTTACAAAAAACAAAATAGCATCTCTCACATATTGGGATTCGATTTCTTTCACCCAAATTTCATTAGAAGGCAATTCATTTAGTCAGACAGTACAATCACCATCGAGCATCATGGAATTTAATTAAGTAATTGGGCATCTGGGGGGTTTTCACTTTGTAATGGCACAGATTGTGGCTACAAAATCAGTCACTGGAAATCCCGTTGATGAAGCTGCAGCCACAATCATTAGAAAGATTCTCAAGCTAGCAAACTGGATGATGTTGTCCAAGCAACAAACAATATTGTCACTATCAAAAAATTGATGATGCAGCCCCCGCCCACCAAACACATGGAAACATTGCTTGCATTCGCACAGAATAAATCAGACGCAAAAAGAGAGGACGTGAAGACTTTAACTCTGCCGGTGCAGGAAGAACAGACCCAGAAGATGGGCCTTCACTTTTTACGCCAACAGACTCTGGAACCTCCTCCCATCAACACTAGATTCGCCCTCTTGTTTCTAAATTGCAGGGTGGCACACAAGAACCTCCTCTTCAAGGATTGGCTTCCCTCCAACACCTTGGTCCACAGAGCATCCACTTTCAGCCTAATCTGCAAATGGGCCATCTACTCCCCTGGTTGCTTGCAGATGCCTTGCTGCCAAGTTACCACCCTCCACCCCCACCACCATTAACTCAGCTCCCTTGCATTTATCCTTGTGATCCACTTCCCTTCTGTGTACTCGCCCCCCCCACCCTATGACTTGTAAATCACTCCATTGCTAGGTTTGCGCTCAATAAATATAATAGTAACAGTAATAATGTTAATAAAAATGAGACTGCCAACATGTACTTTGGGTTACTCAGTATGACCTTGTTTGCATTCGATCTGCATAGTGTAAATACATTTATCTGGCTCGGTTTGTAAATAAATAATTGTTTATAAATAAAATGTTCTCTTAATGAGAAAGGGTATGGGGATAAATGGCACAACAGTTCCTGGCGGCTTTGTATCAAATGAAAGTGCATTTGCCGAGCAGAAAAATTGACAGATTTGTAGGTTTAAAACAGGAATGTGATAACTATGTAAGCATGTAACTATTTTGAGCATGCAATGCACACTGGGTGTTGTACTTAATTTGTCACACTACTCACCTAACAGTAAGTCGTCTGCAGAATAGGAGTCATGTATACCAATTTCCACAAGGTTGTCATTGGTGTATGTGAGGCAGAAAATGACTTCTCAATTCACTTGTTGAACACCGAAACAAGATTTCTGGTGGCAATTGGGGAAATTGGGCCCCCATTGCCCTGGGTGCTCCCAGCATTGTATGGGTTGTGTGCGCCCTGGCTACACAGGGGGGTGGGGGGGTTCAACATTATTATCTTTTCCACACTCGCAAGCAGAAAACCTCAGTGGGGAGAAAGACTTGTAATTGGATCCACGGAACATGGTAATTTGCATCAGTAGAGCTTATCAGATGCTCGCAGTCACAGATAAGGGGATTGCCAACCCACTTGAGCTGCAATTTGATGAGAGCAGGCAACCCACGTATCAGCTGAAGGGCGCCATCACAGGGCCGTTTAGCTTTAAAGCTTAGAACTGCTTTTCACATATAGCCTACTGCTGTCACTTTGAGTCATACTACGCCAGCCAATGACTGTCCTCCTTAGCTCCAGGAGGAAAAGCATGTGGGGCCATAGAGGTACACCTGTAGTGTGAGTGTAGTGAGAAATGGCCACTAAATGTACTTTAATGGACCTTTGCCAAGGTTAGGAGATTTGGAAAGATTTGCGCCACTTTTATTCGAACAGGGTTTAGATGTTGCGATTGACACCAAATGGTAAAACGTTTCTATTTGTGCTTGTAGCAGAATGTAGAAGGTGCCCTAGCCTTTGCAAGAATATTTCAGCATTCTAAAAGGTAATGCCAAGTGTCCGAATTCTTGGACTGTAAAAGCCATGCCCTTAATGTGGGGGACGCTGGAACGTGATGCAGTACTGACCCTTTGTCTCTGGAGAGAAGGTCTGACAGACAGCAGCTTAAAGCAAGGATCAACCGACAGGTGATGTGGGTCGGATTACCAAATTTGAACCAGCCATGCTGTGGCGATTAAGATAATCTTGCAGCGGCTCCGTTGGAGTTTGTTTAGTACTCGCCATAGAAGTGCAAGTGGAGGGAATGCATAGGAGGAACTGACCTTCCCACAGAATGGAGAGGTCATTGCCCAGACTTCCCTCTTGAGGATACCAGCTGCCAAACTGGGGGCACTTGGAATGCTGAGCTGTGGCAAACACGTCGGTTTTGGGGTGTCCCCACTGGGAGAAGATGTGAAGAACCAGTCTGTGGTGGAGCTCCCATTCATGACGTGATTGTAGCTCCTTGGGGTAATCTGCAACAGTGTTGTTTCTCCTCCCCTTTCATCTGCCAGGGTTCCACATGTGTGATATTGGCCAATTACATAGTGCTTGAGGTTCTTTGGACTGGAGAGCAGTACTGCCCTGCTTCTGGATATAAAACATGGTGTCAGTGAAGACGCGAACCACATTGCTCTGGATTTGCAGCTTGAACGATTTCAAAGGCCGAAACACTGCTCTGAGCTCCAAGACATTTATGTGTAGGGTTTTGTCTTTGGGTTGCCACAAGCCTCTAGCGTGCAGTGGCGACTGTGGCCTGATGAACTGGGAGGCAACAAGGAGCGCTCCGACACTTTTTGCATGAGGCCTCTCCAAGAGTCCCTTGATGGCAACGCCTGCAGTGTGGAACCAATGAGATGCAAGAGGACATCATCTCTAGCAGGAGATTTGATGGAGCAGACTGTTGCCGCCTGTATTGTCGATAGTTGGTGAATCTTGAGGAGTATGGCTTTGACTCTCTCATCCAACGGGGTAGCACAACTTAGGGTGTTGAGCCATGAACTCAGAATCAGAGCATTCTGTGATGGCGATATGCATGACTTGGCAAAGTTGATGTAGAATCCCCAAGAAGTCAGGCACCAGATGGTCTCCTCCGTGTGTTGCAAGGCTAGCGGCTGGGAGCTGGTAGGTGTAAATGCCTGCTCAGCAGAGATGGGCTGCCACTGGGACTATGCATTTTATGAAGACTCTTGTAGCCGATTTGAGGCCAAAAGGGAGAACTTTGAATTGATAATGCTTGCCTTGTACTACAAATTCAAGAACATTTCTGTGCCTGCGATGTATGGGGATGTGGAAATCGGCATCCTCCAAGTCCAGAGAGGAGATAAAATCTCCTTGCTCTATTTAGTCGAGAACATGCTAAAAAATGACCATACAAAACTTGTGTGATTTCAGGGACTTGTCGATGGGCCGGAGGTCCAGGGTGGGTCTCCATCCACCAGACTTTTTTTCACCAGGAAGTATCTGGAGTACACTCCAGAGCCCCAGAGAGGCGACAGTGCAGCTTCTATAGTCCCCTTCTTTAGAAGTGACTTTATTTTTTGTAGGACAAGCAGTAGATGTAGCCCTCTTCGTTATGGAAGGGATGGAGGGGCACTTGCCCAGAGATCCTGTGCCACTGATCGACAAACTGACATCTGGCCTGCCTCTGGGATGCTGAAGCTGGGGTGTGGGTGCTGGCACTGGTCAGGCCCGCTTCGGAGTTTACGCTCTTGAGGTTGCTCTGTGTCATCGCACTGTATACCTCTTGCAAGCCGGTGCCAGACGGCTGGAGATCGGTGGGAATGTATTCTCTGGAGGTCCAGGAGAAGCGACCCTTTGCCCCCATAAAAAAGGACTGCTTTTGCTGCTGCAGGGTGCCTAAGGAGCGTGTGGTATCTGTGTTAGCCTTGATGCCCTGGAGGGTCTCCTCCACCTTCTCAAATAGGTCCACTCCATCTGCCACCTTTGACTGCACCTCCGGACAATAATGGTGGCCTTCAGACATACTGGTCACCTGAGGACTGCGCCATTACCCATTTGGCACGAGCTAGTGTCTGCTATATCCAGAGCGACAGTAATGGTGTGCTCCGAAGCAGCCTCACCTTTGTGCAACGGAGCCAGAACCTTGTCCCTCTTATCAAGGGGAAGGTCTAAGATGGGACACATCTTGTACGACAACTCTGTCGTACCATGAGAGGATTTCCAATGAATTGGCTGCCTTTATGGTTGCGGTGGCAGAAGCAGCAAAAACCTGCTTGCCAAACGCATTCACTTGCTTACCCTCCTTGTCCGGGGGTACCATGCATGGGAAGGAGGATTGGTCAAGCTTTTCTATGCAGCTGCTGACACCACAGAGCCTGGGCTGGACTGGGGGCGAAAACACCAGAGCCATATCTAGCACCTTGTATTTTTTCTCCAGGCGATCCTTTTTTGAAGGAGTTGAGAAAGGGTTCTTCATCACCTGTAGACCATCTGTCCAAATGTCATCCAGCATTGGGATTGCAACGACTTATTTTCTAGAGGCCTCCAACCTTTGAAACATGAAACTTTCTTTCCTCTTTTTTTCAGGAACCAGCTCGAACAGCTTCACTGCACATGTCGAGTGCATGGAAAAGCCCATCTCGTCTGGGGGTGAATCCCGGGAGAGTAGGTCTGGAGTTTCCCAGTCAGCGGGCACCAGGTCCTTGTACTCATCCGTTGTATGCATGTCTGCAGACGTGTCCGTCAGGACCAGTATCCATGTACGGTAAGGTAACCACAGGCAGACAACTGAGGCGTCGGCCAAGGTGGATGGGGCAGAACTAAATCCTCTTGTGAAGGTAAAGCTGGAGGACTCCTACTAGGGGCACATTGAGGGGCCGGAGGAGGATGATGTAGTTCCATGAGTAAGGTCTGCAATGTAGGCAGGATATCTAGAGACATGTCCCTGGGTGCCGGAGGTGTTTGTAAGGGAACTGTAGGCACTGCAGTGGTTGGAACTGCTGGTTGAAGTGGCCAACAAGGTATTGGAAGAATTCAGTCTGGTTCTTCCTGGACTTCAGGTTCTGAGAAAAAAGCCTCCAGAGGCTCTTCTGAAATTTCACCCTCTTGCAGCAGTTGAGCAAGTGGTGTCGCAACAGATGACAGCAGGCGCAAGGGTCAAGAGTGGCTTGGCCCTTGTGAACCATGGTAGAAAAGTGCTTGAGACATCCCTCTGTCCACAGGGAAATGAAGGAAGAGATGGGGCTCGCGAAGCCATAACTGATGCCATGGACGTCAAAGGTGCTGAAGCCAGTCAGAGGCAAGGCAATGCTGAGACAGCAGATGTAGTTGTCTAGATAGTCAACGTGACAACCGTCGACTAACAGGTGGTCGATTTCGGTCTGTGGACTGTCCACTGTGTCGTTGACATGGTTTTGGTGTTGACGACTTATGCCGGTGACTCATTGGTTGAGTGTGGCTTGGCAATGGAGTCGTCATGGGCGTCAAAAGACGTTGCCTTTTGAAAGAACGAGACGAAAACAGGGGGAAAAGTCAAAGTGTAAAACTAATGTCCCCTTACACATTTCTTCCCCAGGGACCGTTCCTCCTACAACCTCGACCTATTGGAAGAGGGAGTTTGCTTCACAGGCCTGCAGACCCTGTGTTACGCTCACCTGGTTCCCACGGGGGCATCGACCGGAACTGGTCCGCTGTCATTTCCACCAGCGTGACGTGTAGCGCCGAGATGACCGACTGGACTGGCCCGCTCAGCCTAGTTTGTCTGGCTCGCAAGAATATTCTTCTGCAAAGAAGAGGAATTAACCACCCGTGGAATTGAGTGTCAACCTACCTTCCCCACTCCTGTTGTCTTCCCACTGATCGCTCTTGATGTCCCCTCCTTAGTCTCACCTGATGGTTTGGAAGGATGAGCTCTCCATCCTGCGTCGACCGCAGGGGCGCGTTGATGACCAGTTACTTCACTGGCGTAGAGGAATTGGTGAGTTCCAGTATTGACTCTAAAGTCCAATTGTTCATAAGAGTTCAAATGTCTGCTCTTCACTCTGTCCGATTCCTTGCAGGTTGCCGATTAATCCACTCGAGGATTTCCAAATGGCACCCGGTAAGACTCAGGTAAGTCTATTGTGTTTTTCCCCTTTGGGGCCGGGGTACGGCGATGAAGCAGAGTTGACTGCGCCGACCCGAAATGAGGCGAGTAGCTCTCGTGGTAAATCAGGTAAGTCCTTGGGGGTAGCTTGTATGGCCTTAGAGAGTCCCCTTGTTCACCTTGCTGTCTTTGTCTCCTTAGGTGTCGGAGGGTGGCCGCGAGATGGAGAGAGCGTGATGGAATGCTGAAGTACCGCCAAGCAGGTGAGGTCAGTGCGGCGCCGTAGGAATGCAAAGCGATGCTTCAAAGACTTCTGTCTTTCAGTTACGTGGCGAAAGGGATCAGGATTCAGGTAAGGATTAAAGTTAAAACTCCTGTTCTAACCTTTATCCTTTTGTCTTCTTGTTTCAGGAGTCCCAGGACTGAAGCGGGCGTGGCTGAAGACTGGAGCTGCTGAAAACACGGTGAGCGTTAAGCTGCAGCAAGCAGAATAACGCGAAGCACGTGTGGCTGTCCGGGCGTGGTTTAAATAGCCTTGGAAGAAGATCCAGGTAAGTATTCTTCCACAGCCCCACCCAAGTAACAAAATAGTCCCTTCATTAAAATAGTCCCTCCTAAGCCTCATTTGGCTTGAGTCTTCTTGCAGCATGGTCTGCTTCAGGCGAGTATGCAGCCTGGTCTGATTCAGGTGAGTTATCAATAATGAGCCTGGCGCCCATGGCGCCAGGACTGTACCCAAACAGCCCCTAACTGGGGCTTTTGGGCATGCTCCAAGAGGCATGATGCCTGCTTCCGGGGCTGCTGGGCCTGGTCTGGTCTTCCGGGGGCAGGCATCATGACACCCTGGTAGAGGCAGGACTATGAACCGAGGCCCTGGAACCCTCCTCCAGCCAAGTCACCAACCTTCTGTAATGAAGGTGCTGATTCAGCACCAGACAGTGGAGCGTACCTACCAATTGAGGGAATAAGCAGGATAGGCTGGGACACCTCCTAGGGGGAAACAATAGAGACTCTGAGCTATAGCCAGCTTTCGGATCAGGCCTGAGAAGGAACATGGGGAGGGGGACACCTTGTTAATGACACAACACTGACACAAAGAACTTGTATGCATAAGTACGAGAAAGGTGAAACCACAGGTAAGCACACTATGGGGATGCCACAGATTAGGCCTCACCCTGAAAGCCCACTTTGAACACATACCCTGTGCATTATGGTCAAGTGAGGGAGGAAGCTGAACTCGGGCCGCTAGTCTCCAGCAGACCGTAGTTTGCTGAGACAGCACTGATGTAATCAAGGTCAGCGAGCCAGTCCCACGGCTGCTTGTGGAAGCCGAGGAAGTCGACCTGATCCAGAGAAGCACTCAAATGACACCAAGGCAGCCTTAAATTGCTCTTTGGCCAGCTTTTTTGGGAACGGGAAGTGGAATGGATGTGTGTTTCTTGTGGAAGCAATCAAACTAAGTTCTGGTGTCCCTGAAAGGTAACAAACCCCCAGAGTATCCACTACAGCGTTAGCAAAGTTCCCCGTCTTGCAGGTTCCGTGTGAATGTCTCCCTTCCCACTAGTTCAGGGTGTCTCGTGTTCCTTCCACTTTGTTGCTGGCTAATGGCAGATAGAGGACCGGAGGCCAGCACAAATATGTTATTACTAATTGCACATTGTGGTGGAGCGCAAAGCAATGTGGTGTCACATGGGAAGGAGAGGAGCTGGGAAAGGGCACATCCATTTGCTTCAATAATGTTTGACTAACGTGTGTCTAGCTATAGGGGTATGATGTATTTTAACCAGTAAGCTACATGGGAACCGCAAAGACGTGAAGTTTGAGGTGCAACTGTTTCCAACTCCATGAACATTGTATTAGAAGTATAGAAATCATGTACGCTGTGTGCCAGTTTGTCAGCTCCCAACCACCAGTTTTGTTGCACTGTTTTCTTTGATTTGTGCTTGCCCAGCTGTAATAAACAGCGTTACTTCTTGCCCGGTGTGCGTTCCTTTTTGGACTATTTGTCATTCATCATGAGCTTTGGAAGACCCCCTAGTCCATTTTTGGAGGCCTCTGCGAGTCGGGCAACTGAGGGTATTCCGGTCGCCCTCCTTGAGGGCGCAGGTCAGGTGACCGCAGACCTGATCCACGTGCATCACCAAGGAGGTTCTGCAGATGCCAAGTTCAAACATCTGCCTGATCCCAGAGCGCTGTCCATGCTCAGGGGGAGGAGTGAGCCTTTATGAGAGGCTCGGTCCTGAGGGGACTAGAGGATCTATAGGAGAAGAGTTACCATGCAAGAAAGCGCTACATCATGGTTTCATGCCCACAGCCGGTGATGAAGGGGACGGGTGGAACTGTATTTTCTGGTGTTTAGAATGCATCCTCACTGCGGGAGGACGATCGGGCGTAGTATTAGATTTTAGCACGTGCCACCCTATAGGGAGTGGGCATGCCTGTGTTAGAGCAGGAGAGGTGCGTAGTAAAAGGCATACCCTGTTAAACGGGAGTTGCGTGTAGCACCAGCTATATTATAGCTGTGTCATTTGGGGAAGATGTGTCTTTTCTTGGATACGGGCAGGGTAGTTGGTATTTTTCGTATTGTTTCATGGTGTTGGTCCATGGTGGAAGGGTCCACATCGACAGGCACCTTGTGCATAATAGTGAGCTTTGCAACTTTAGTGGTAAGCAAGCAAAAGACGTGGAGGCGATTCAGGGCTTAGCTTTACTAACATAGGGAGAAGGTGAGCCTGTGGAGAGGGCCGATGGTTATCAACATGGAATGAATCGACGGGCCTGAGGAGAAGGCCAGAATTAACTAAGGGTGAGGCGAGCGATCAAGAGCGAGTGTGGGTCTTGCTGGGAAAAAGGTATAAAAAGTGGGAAGGGTGCCTAAGGTAATCGGAAGGAACGTTTGGTAGTATAATAGAAAGCAATTTCATATACTTGTTAACAAAATACAAAGGCTCCAAGTTGAAAAGGCAGAATATATTGTGGCTATGCAATGGTAGAAACAAAAAGGAAAACAACAACTGAAGGAGGGAGACAACAGAAGTGGACGGACCAAGCTCTACAGTGTCTGCCCAACATTGCACCCAGTTTCCAAACACAGAAGGCAACAAAGACAGAGCAAAAAAGGGACAGAGCCGCACAGAGGGAGGAAGAACACAAAGGGGGGAGAGGAAATACTTAGCAGATATTGAAAAGAATAAATGACAGCAGGTGGATGCCTTATTCACTGAAGCGGAGAGGGTGGTGGAAGAAGAGGTGCAGAGGGAAAATGGAGGACAAGAGAGAATGGCAGTCAGGGAGGATACAATTTAGAGTAGATGAAGAGGAAGAAGGCAGAGAGGAGAAGGTAGAAGGTAGGATAAGGGTAGTGAGGCCTCAGATGAGGGAGCCGTTGGGGGGAGGCTGGGGGATAGTGGAGCAAAGTAGAGGGTGACTAGTGTACACCCGACAATGATAGGCGAAGGGGGAGGAAACAAAGACGAGGACAGGACAGCGATGAGTGTGGAAGGGACTGGTCAACTTCCCTCCGCAGAAGAAAGTTGAAAGATAAAAATATATGACCCAGACAACCAAAGCGGAAGGGAAAGTAAAGCCCCGGGCGAGGCAAATGCTGCTACTACAGAAAGGTAGAGGGCATGCACATTACATATCATGGCAGACAATGGACCGGGTCAATCCAATATGCAGCCTGCCCTCCCTTGTGGCAGGGGCCAGCAAATCGATACAGGCACTCCAGAGAAAGACTGCAGGGGTGACACTGGCAATAGGGGGCATGAAAAGTGTATTTGCGACCATAATAAGAGAACAAGGGGACAAAATATGGGTACGACGTGCTTTCGTCGTGGGATGTTTTTTCTCATCGAAAAAACCCATAGAATTAGGAAATCAAGGGGTTGTGGGGGGACCCTCCCCCCCCCAAAAAAAATCACGGTAAAAAACCCAGCAAAAAAACATCCCACGATGAAAGGACATGGAACCTAAAATATGGGGGCAGGTGGTGTACAATGGGGTAAGATTAAGTACCAACGCCCACGATGGGGCTCCATTCAACAACTGTTGAGCACGTATAGGAGGTCCTGAGACACAGGTATCTACCCAGGTAGCTACGACCTGGGAATAGTAATTGCACATAAGATGAAGCCAGAGGACGACCCCTGCAGATTATATAAAAGACATGCAGGATCTCTGGACACAGGAGAGATCATGGGACAAGTGCATACCCTTGTTTTATCACATACTGGTCAAGGGGTTGCCAATAGCTGTCCAAGCATCATTAGACAAGATAGAGAATAGAAGCAAAGGGCTGGACAGAGATACAGGCAACAAATGATACACTAATATAAACTAAAGCATGAGAGCGCGAGGCAGGTGGCAGAAAATGTTGCAAAAGCAGAGTAAATGTGTACAAAAGAAACTAGTGAGGTATACAATGGCAGGGCCGGTGCGTGTGCCTGATGGTGCCACAGTAGCACCTTCCAAACTGGGAGGGTTTCCAGTGGGGAACACGCCACAGCAAGGGGGTTACATGCAGCCACAGCGTATGCCACATTGGGGAGACCCACAGTAGGAGAATAATATGCCTCGGGTTACTTTCCAATAGGGAGAGGGTACAGGTCAAGAGGAAGAGGAGGATTCAGAGGGGCAGGACATAGCGTCTTTGGGCCGTGCTTCATATGCCAGAATATGGGGCACTTTGCACGTACATGTCCTTTTGAGCAACAAGCTCCGGTACGAGCAATGCAAATGGCATAAAACGAAGGATTGGTCACCGCACCAGCAGATGTAGCCGCTCCCAGTTCAGCAGCAGGGACCGAAGCCCCTGCAGCAGGGACTGCCGCAAGTCCAAGGGGGGCCAACGGATGGTGAGTGGCACCCCCAGCTGTGACACAAACACCAGCACTAGTCACAGGAATCACAGAGGTGTTAGGACAGAATGTGGTACCCCACTACAACTGGGTCAGTGTTGTCAGGGGAAATCTATTCCCTTTCCCACAGGGTAGCCAGCAACAATAGAGGGGCCCGCAGAAAGCTTGAGTGTGTCCAGTCCTAGCAGTAACTGACAGCCCCGAATAAAATAGTACCAAGAGAATTTTCTTCCCCGGATATAGGAGCAACCAAATCTTGTAAAAAGGAAGGGGGATTCCTGCTATCACATAAGGTGATGGATACGCATAGCTTCTCTGGGGCAGTAGTGACTGTTCCGGTAACAAAAGCCTTGGGACTAAAAAAAATGGATGCAGCACATTGTAGCGCCCCTACTGTATTACAAAGACACTCCCATCAACATACTAGGGAGAGACTTACTAAGAAAACGAAACGCCACAATAATATTCATGGAGACAGGGATGGTGTACACAATGCCAGGCATTTTACGCACGAGTTGTCATGCTCTTTTTAGCGGTACACGCCCAGAGCACACAAGGCCGACCCATGTACCCAAGCATGTTTTTGTACGGGATCAAGATACTACAGGTATGGGTCCCAAGAATACGAGAGAAGGTGTTCCGATTGGCATCAGAATTCCTGTTCAGACAACAGTACCAGACAGATGACATAAAAAGGTACCACACTCATACTACTGCTAGACGAGGTGGTGATACGCAAAAATGGATCCTGTGCGGGACAGACAAGGACAACGAGAAATGGTACAGTGCTATGCATCAACCCAACACCGACAGTAAGAGGAGTAACAGATGAAAAGCTGTTCTCCGATAGAGGGAGACATCGTATTCCAGCTGCAGATACCTTGCCCAGTCAAGGTAGCAGCAAAGCTGGTGCCAATATGGACACTTGGTGAAAAGGGGCAGCAAACACACAGCTAAAGATCTCAAAAGTGTCCCAGAGAAATTATGGACCAAAGGGCCCCATGATGTAGGGGTACTGTACTGAAAGGAGGGGGGGGTGGTGAAGACAAAATTAAAGGAAGGGACACTGCTGCCCCATGCAAAACAATACCCATTGTCCAGAAAAGCAGATGGGGAAATATGCTCCACTCTAGATGTACTATGGCAGCAGGGCATCATACAGACATCCTCATCGCCATGCAACACATCTATATACCCGATAAAGAAATCAAAGGGTGGGCCGTGGAGATTTATACAGGATGTATGCCCTCTAATTTATCTTGGTACTGAGCCCTGCTACCATACTGTGCAACCTACTAACAAAAAGGCAAAGTACTTCAGACATTGACTTGAAGAATGCCTTCTTTTCCATTGCATTGCACCCAGACTTAAGATACCTAACAGCATTCACGTATTGAGGAACTAGATTCGAAAACACTTGACTGCCCGAGGGGTACTGCGAGTCACCTAGCATTTTCAACAGTGAGCCAAATGGACCTGGGCAATTTACAAACGCCAACCACGGTGATCCAGTAGGTTGACGACTTGTTAACCCGCAGTGAGAAAAAGGAAGAGTGTAGGGCCGATTCAGTAAACCTTTTAGCACTACTAGCAGAGAAGGGGTTCGAGCTGGATGAGGCAATACGGCCAGGAGGAGGTTGTATACCTGGGAAAAATAATATCCATAGATGGACACAGGATCACACAAGAGGGTAGAGGCCATTCACTTAACCGCAAGTACACAAACAGTGACGCAAATGCAGAAGTTTCTGGGGTTATGCAATTACTGCAGGAAATGGGTTTTTGATGACTACATACATGAAACCCTTACTTCAGGCACTCAAAGAAGCAGATAAGGAAAAGTGGGAGTTAAAATGTATACCAGAAATGAGTGAAAGCTTCACAGAATTAAAAGAAGCATTGGCTCACATGCCAGTGTTGGCCAGACCCAACTAAAAAGGTTTTACTTGTTCTCCCACTCAGATAACTGATGACAGTGGACCGCATGCAAAAGCAGCAACAGGGACACAAGCCATTGGTTTACTACAGTGGTATTCTAGACCCAGTAATGATGTGACACTTCCCCTGTGAACAAGTGTTTACTGCTGCAGAGTTCGCAATAGAGAAGACAAACAAGCCCCATGGGGTACCCCGTAGTACTGTACGTGGTGCTCGCTGCCATTTCAGAAAAATCAAAAAGCACATTGACACAGGGCATCAGGGTATGAGGTAATATTGCTAAACCCAGCCATTGAGGTGGTAAGGGGTCATGTGGTAAACCCAGCAACTTTCATAGCAGAACCTGCCAAAGTAGGGGACTACATACATGACTGCAACACATGGACAGAATGGAAGGGAACATAAAGGTCAAAGAAGAAATGGAAGGGGTGAAACTTGGTTTATACCGACGGGCCATCAAAAATAGACCCAGATACTGGAAGGAGACATACTGGAGCAGTGATAGTGTGCTACAGGAACGGGGACTATAATAGTGTCCCAGCAGCGATTACCATCACATTATTCAGCACAGGCAGCAGAGTTCGTAGCAATGATCAGAGCGTTAAACACGATGGCTGGGCATGCAGCCAACATATTTTCTGATTCAGCTTATCTAACATCCACAATACATTCAGGATTGGCGCGGTGGGAGAGAAAGGGGTTCAGGAGACGTGATGGGACTCTGAACAACATGCAAAGTTGCTCGGGCAATTGAAGTACTGAGACTACCAGTGGAAGTGACCAACATAAAATGTATCACCCATACGGGTGAGCAGGACCGAATATCTTTGGGGAACTTAATGGGTGACAGAACAGCAAAAGAAGCGGCCTACTTACCCAAGGGACGTAGAAGACTGTACCAGGGGGCAAAAGGCAAAGTGCAAATACTGGCGGCAGAGAGAAGGATTGGTTGAGAGGAAGAAAAGGGGGGGGGGTTTAAACAGAATACCAATTGTTCAGATTATAGAAGCTGCCAGGAGAGGCGTTCCTTTTCACCAACTGACTTGATTTGGAGGCAGAATAGCATGGGGAAGCCTGTGATGCTCAAGAGGCTGCTAGTTGTAGCACTTTAACAGCGGCACTTTCCTGCCCATGTATCCAAAGAGAATATAGCAGCAGAGATAAGTGAAAGATGGTATGTACCATATTTACATGAGTGAGTGGTAGAACCCATGGGAAATTGTGGTATGTCAGTTTTTTTCTAGTAATACGAGGACAGTGAAGGGAACATTACCATGACCAGAAGGGCCCTTCCGGCACTTGAATGTCGCCTATGTTGATATGCAAGATAATAATAATTTAGCATTTATATAGTGCAACTATAGTGCTATGAACCTGCTTATTACCCAAGGTGTGTGGTGCTTTACAGGTACATGATCATAGTAGTCTATCCATCTTCACGTTGGCTTGAGGTGGGGCTCTGTCAAAGAATGATGCAAAGTCAGCTGCAAAGTTCCTAGTAAGGGAGGCGATTCCACGGTGGGGGTGTTTGTGATGAGATCATGGACAATGCCAACATTTTGAAAACTACCTTTCTAAAGGAAGTAACACTCCTGGGAATAAAACAAGCTATGCACAGTGTACCGGCTCCAGGCGAACAAGATTGGTGAGAGACGAAACGGCTTGATTAAAGAATGTTCATCTAAGCTAGCATCTTCATTGGCCAAAATTGGCTTTATTGCCTCCCATTAGCACGTTTTGCTTTTCGCAACTCGCATGGTGCAGATCACCACTTGACTCTGCATGACATCGTAACTGATAGGATGCATGCGACTGTCCCTCCTGTATATTCATTTTTGGATGCCAATACCACAGCAGAGGTTCTAGGAGCACAAATGAAATAGCACTTGATATGATTGTGTATAGGTGCTATATAAATAAACTGTGTTTTGAAGTGCTTCAAGGCAAGGGAGGGGGGGGGGGGGGACAAGGGAAAATGCAATGACATTCTTACAGACCATGAACAGCAAGGATGTGAAATTAACTATCGTACTCGCCCCGACAACATTCATGCAAGAGCTAAGAAATAGATAAGGAAGGGGAAGTGGGAAGGAAATGGAAACAGAAAGGCGACCATCATACTAGGCCTGAAGACATTTCTGGTAGAGCAGGAGAAAAACAAAAGACGAGGGTGAGGGGTTCAGGAGGGGAGGAACAAAACAAGCGACTATCGTACTAGGCCTGCAACATTTCAGATAGTGCTAGAGGAGGGTGCTGGGGGGTGAACAAGTAAGGGGAGGGGAGGAGACAGATGATGTTAGCATACTAGGTTAAAGGACAATTCTGATAGGTAGAGTAAGTGCATAGAAGAAAGTAAGGGGAGGAGATAGGAAAAGCGAGAAAGGGAGAGGAGGAGAGCACAGAGTGTAAGCAATCAGAGTGGAGAAGCAAGAGGGGAGAGCGAATACAATTTCAGAGGTCAGTAGTAACACAATGTCGCAAGCCAGGATACAACATGAAGATGGAAACGGCATGATTCAGGGCCACCATGAGTACAAGATGCAAAGGAAGTCCAGCATGAGAGTTGAGAAATGGTGACGCACCATGAGTCAATGAAGTCCATAAAAGTCAAATCCAGCATTGGACACAAGACGGTGATGTCGACAGAATAATGCATCAGGACAGACTCCTGCAGAAGTAGGATGGGGTGGGGAAGCAGGGTAGAAGAATCAAGCTCAACAGGCAACACCTGTGTTCAGGAAAGAAGGGGGGCACAAGGCAACATCACGGGGGACCGAGGGGGTAGGGATGGCCTGTGGGGACAGAGGGCGTAAGCACATGTTGGTGCATGCTTACCTCCTCTCCGAGCAGGGGGTCGGGCCCCGAGTCCTCTTGGTCAAAACAGGAATTGCCCTTTTCTTCATCTGCCCTTCGCTTTGGATGTAAGGGCAAGAGACGCCCTTGACCTAAGAGTTAAGAGCAGGAAGGAAGAGGCAGGGCTAAGGAGGTGGGCAGGGCTTAAGCCAGGTGACCTAGATCCACTTGCTTCCCATCTGCAAAGAAGGAAAAGAGGCTGGAGGGGTCCTTAAGTAATTGAAATGACAGATGTCCTCAAATACATTTCCCGCCATGTCCAACATTCAACAGGTCGGCTGACCAACGTTGAAGAAAAGACAAGTGCCCACAGGGAGGAGGACTTTCCACAAGCACAGTGATCCATGGAGGTGATAACATCTTCATCCATAACGTCATACGTAAGTGGCAGGAACCCAGGTTTTCTGGTCCCTACGAAGTTGTATGCGCGACGCCCAGAGCCATAAAGGTTAAAGAAAGGAGGGCATGGACCCATACAACCGACATCCGCAAGGTCAACAGCAGCACAGCGGAAGGAGAAGAGAGAAACGCCACTTAATGGGGAGTATCACTCAATTATCATGGACTATTTCCAGCCATCAGAATGTATAGAAAAGCACACAAATGAAGATAACGGGAAAGAGGACAATGGAGGGGAATTGGAAGAAAACTAACCTTGATATGAAAATAACAGTAGGATTGTTTTGTTTTTTTTTTTGCTCTTGTCTTTCTTTTCTCTGGTTTTTACTGAATAAAGGTGATGGAAATTAATAAATTAATCAGTTGATAGTGTAAGGGGGACACACCAAAAGAAGCATATCTACTGTTGAAAGGTTCTATGATCCCATTGGGGAGGGAGGAGACAAGGCATCTGAAAATGTGTGGTGCAATGAGATGAAAAGGGTGGGGCGATGGAGCACGAACACCAAAACAATTTTTGCCACGAGAAGTAGCAGTAGAGGGGGATCCTTGATGCATTTGTCTATGCAAAACTAGAGGGCTGTTTCAGGGGCACACAGTAGAAGTGCAATGGATAGACAAAGGGGAGGGGTGTACACAGATAATTATATACAGCTCAAAAGCATGGCCAGGAAAGAAGCCACAAAGCAGGTCATACTGGACTATAACATTGAAGGGATGCAGAGGGGGAAACAGATACCACCGACAGGAGAATATATTGCAAAAATTCAACAGGACCTGATATACCATGGTGCCACACCAGACCCCTGATGCAAATTGAGGGTACTCTGTTTCATGATAGAAAATGGGGAAGAGGGATGGTGCAGTGCAGAAGGGCTGGTGGGTTATGAAGAAGGGGTGGTAAAGAAAATAAATAGGGAGTGCTGCAAATCTGGAATGTCAATATATATGCTTTCACATGGATAATTATAGAATTGTTCTTTTATAACACACTTAATACCACAGACCAGTTTCTGAGCTCGAGTCCGGGATTCAAACCTGTGTTGCAATGCATAGTCTTGCTTCCAAGACACACGTGTTGCCCGAGCTATCCTCCTGGCACTGCGGGATCAAAAACACTGTCCAGTATACATAAAACCGCTCAAACCACATTCTTTGTGTTTCAGAGCAACTGGGACGATTGTGCTGGGGTGAACACTGATTGCGAAAGGATGAACATCTCGGCATTGCAGAAAGGGATGGCTGCAGTGATTGACTATTGGTGGGCGTGCTGGTCTTGAGCCTACGCCCAGCTACTTCCAGATTGGGGAGGGATATGCACACTTGTGACCTTCCACAGCTCTGCATTGGTCGTGTCCCAGGTGGACTTGCAACCTTTCAATTAACTTTCTACACTAAGGGAAAAGAATAAGGAAGAAGAGTTGAAGGGGGTGAGACGAGACAACAGGAATGGCAAGGAAAGAAAAGCAACTAAGTTTCCGCGGAATAAACAGAGCCTGGACGCAATCCCACAGCATTTAACAAAACTTTTCAGCAAAGCATCCTTTTTCTTTGCAGCCCCCTGCTTCCCGGGGTACAAGCAGCCGCCAATGCTAAATGGCTTGGCAAATGTAACCAAAAAAGGACTGAACACAGTGAGAAGAGCTCCGTGACCTGCGCCTTGCAAAACAGGTTTGTTCTGGACTTAATGACTGCAATGGAAGGCGGGGTCTGCCCTGAATAGGAAGTCGGGTAGCTGCTGCACAGCCATACCCACCAACAATGCCACCAATGGCACACTTACGGAAGCCGTCTAAGAAATACATACCCTACATAACAAAAATGGGCACAAAAAAAAGTAAAAACAAAAACATACAGCACTGGACAATAGGCTAGATCCACTCATTGCCTGGGTGCCAGAGTGGCTAGCGACTATGTTTTAAATAACTGTCCCA
Source organism: Ambystoma mexicanum (assembly GCF_040938575.1). NCBI lineage: Eukaryota > Metazoa > Chordata > Amphibia > Caudata > Ambystomatidae > Ambystoma > Ambystoma mexicanum. Next base: position 413,093,704 of record NC_090939.1, read on the forward strand.
GCGCTCCTTGCCTTCTGTGTCAGTCAGTAGACTATTAGGCAGTGCGATTGTCGCAAGAGGAAAGCCCAGTATATAATGTCTGCAAATAACACTGATGAGGATGGTAACAAACTAGAAGGGCAGCCTCCAAGAGTGAATGAGGGAGAGGGTGGAATGCATGTGGTTTTTGCAGCACCCCACCAAACGTAGAAGATTATGCTTTTTGGGTGGCATGCCCCCTAGATGGGGGGTGGGGTGGGTTGTCTAATAATTGGGGACACATTGGAAGGGTATGTAGGAGGAGGAGGGGACATGAACAGATTAACGCATCTATGGATGCCCAAGGAGCGATGTAGGGAGATGATGGGAAAGAGGAAAGCTCAATCTAAAGGGGCGGAGAGGGTGGCATGTAATGGAAGGTGTTGATTTAGCGCCAGAAGGGGAATCCCTACCAATTAAGGGAACAAACAGGATAGGCTGGGACACCTCCTGGGCGGTGGGGGGGGGACAAGGGAGACTCAGAGCTATAACCAGCCTTCGGATCAGCCCCGGGAAGGAACAAGGGGAGGGGGACACCTTATTAATGACTCAACACTGACACAGAGAATTGTATGTATAAGTATGAGAAAGGTGAAACCAAAGGTAAGCCTGCACTATGGAGATGTCACAAGTTGGGCCTCACCCTGAAGGCCTGTGCCCAACACATGACCCGTGCACTACGGTTAAGGGAGGGGGGGAAGCTGAACTCAGGCTGCTCGTCTCCAGCAGACCGTAGTCACGGAGACAGCACTGGGTGACGCAATCAAGGTTGTCGAGCCAGTCCCCCGGCCGCTTGTGAGAGCAGAGAAAGTTAACCTGATCCAGAGTAGCACTCACATGACACCGAGCAGCCTTAAATTGCTCTTTGGCCAGAATGTATGGGAACGGGAGGTGGAAGGGAGGCGTGTTTCCCGATGAACCAATCCGACAGTAAGTTCTGGTGTCCCTGAAAGTTATCCAACCCCCAGAGTATCCACTACAGTGAAAGGGAAGGTCTTGGAGGTGCCATGTGAAGGCCTTCCTTCGCACTAGTTCAGATGGTCTTGTGTTGCTTCCGCTTTGGTGCTGGCCAATGGCAGATAGGACGGGAGGCCAGCACTAACATATTATTACCAATTGCAAATTTGCTTCCTGCTCCACCCGCTAACAATGTGTCACCACATGGAGAGGAAATTATCTGGGAGAAGGGAGATCGGTTTGCTCCAATCAAGTTTGACTAACGTATGTATAGCTATAGGGGTTTGATGTATTTTAACCAATAAGCTTTGTGGGAACCACAAAGACGTGACGTTTGTAATGCAACAGTTTCTAAATCAATGAACACTGCATAAGCAGTAAAAAATCATGTTCGCTGTGTGCCAGCTCTCATCAACCAGTTCTGTTCCCCTGTTCTATTTTATTTTATTTGTGCTTGCCCAGCTGTAATAAATGGTCTGGATCTACACCGGTAACGGGTCCCCATTACCGGTAGTCTCTAAAGTGACTGTTTTAGAGAACAATGGAAAAATGTATCTAAAAAAATAGAAAAAAAAGTCGATATTGCAAGGAGCGAAAGAGCAAGGACTCCCAACACGTAAATGTGCTGTATAAACCCATGAAAGATCCGATGCTGGAGAACTTGGGTGGTCTCCAGCTAGTCCTACAAGTCTCCTTCCTACCAGGTTTTAGCTTACCAGCATCAAAAGGTCCTGTACTGGAGGGCTTCCTTTGTTCTTGACTACAGAAACACCTGCTGTCACCGTGCGCGGTGACTGTCGCTGGAACCGGTGGTCCCCGTCTGGTAGAGGGTCCCAAAGAGTCCTGAATTCATTCCTGCTGCATTTCTCCACTGGAAAGGGATGTACTCAGCTCCTGGACCCGTTCAGAACCTTGTATGCACCCGCAACTCCTGGGCCTCTGCCACTGGAACCGATGGTGGGAAAACCTACCTCCAGCGACACCCAATCGACCTGCCAGGTCCTTGGGAAAAATCAGAATAAGGGCATGGAACAATTGCAAAACTTACTAGTGACCACATCTCCCCCATTATAAAGTTTGTGAATAAGTTGAATTTATTTTACAATCCATTGCCTTTTAAAGAACGGTTGAAAAAGCCTGCCTAGAAGATGAGTACTTTACTTGCCAGTTGCTGACTTCTGGATCCAAACTTCACACCCACAGGAACACTGCCTAACTTTATCCCAACTTTCAAAAAAGTGCTTGTGTACATTTGGGCACAAGGGCCCAATCAACTTGTAGTTGGACTTCTAAAAAGGTAAGGCTTTTTATTCCTGTGGACTGTTGATGCAATTACCCCACTACATACCTTTCAGTTACTGTGGTAAATTGTATGTATTGCATTGGTTAGCCTGTGACTGAATATAGGTTTCCCCATTTAGAGTTGTTAGAGTAGTGTGATAATAGCACCCGTTCATTCATTTTCTTAGTGTGTTTTTTGGCCTATAATAGAGTATGTTTGCACTTCCCCTCTAAGTGTAATAATTGTGTGCTCACTGTGTGGACTCATTGTGGAACCCTGTCTCCCACTCACCTCTTGAAACTTAGCTTTGACCACTCTCCATGCTACCTTGATTGGTTTGGCTAAACTCCCAGATTTTCCTCTGTTCAGTATAATTGGTTATTTATAAGGTGCACTGCACGAATACAACAAAGAATGCTGGCCTGTGAGGGGAATATACATTAGGGGTGTACAGACCATTTCAGCTATGCGATCCTATTTCATATATGGAAGCCAATCGGTCACCGATAGAAATGGCAAGAAACTGGTGTATGCCACCAACGTTGACACTTGGTAATGGGAAGTCTTAAAATCATAACAGTTTTGGAAAGACCATCATGATCGATTCACGTAGCTCAAAGACAACCGCTTCTGGAATGAAAGCTAATCATTGATCAATTTTAAACTGCTCAAGGGCTGAAGAATATTTTTGGGGAAGAAAAAAAATACGTTCATGGATTTAGGCGTTTGCGTGACAGGATTGAAATATAAACAGTCAGACGCTGTTCCGTACATGGGCCGTGGCTGGTGCATTAATTACATGACCATGAGCCGCACATTATATCCCTACCAATTTGCATTTTGCTCATGTGCACACAAGAATGGGCCCCTTTGTACCTCTCTATAAACAGGTCAGCTGTATTTAATGATTTCGTACATGGAAGTATGTGTCTTGCTAACGTAAAATGGCATTAAAAAAATGCGCACAAGCCACCAATGTTAGCATGGTTAAGAGTTCTGGGGCAACATGCTTGAATCTGACTCATGTAGCGTAGTGGCAGTGTGTCCCCCGAAATCAAAAAATGCTAAATTCGAAACTGCTGGACAAATAAATACTTTTTTTCTCGTCGAACGCGAAGGATGAAGGGGTTTGGTGATCAGATTAACAAATACAAGGGCGTTGACGCTCACGAACATTAAGAAGAAATGATGTACAGTGCAGCCACATAACCTTGAGCACGCGCTTTACATAGGGTCACGGATTCTTTTTAAAAACATTTTTAAGTAACGTTTCATCAACACTATCGATGTGGGCATGCGGGGTTAACTTTTCAAGTGGATAGTGACACAGTCATTCACTGTTGCCCTTCTATTTGACATTCTGCTGTGAGCAGCACATGAGTATTTACCCAAGTGCGGATTGCCTTTTCAGGTATGCATCAACTGTAATGCTCATGCTACATTCCTAATTGAATATACTTTTGTAAATAATGTTTCTAGAATGGTTAGCCATTTTGTCCGGTTGAAGTATGCCGTTTGGTGCTTTCTAAGCCAGACGGTTAACAATACTAGTTTGTTTACTGAAATGCAAATATGGAGACAGCAGTGCACATTAGTGTAATGTTGAAGAAAGAGTGGGGAAACATGGTCTACTGCGAATGTGTCAAATGTGAAGGGTTGAACCATGAGGCAATGTAACCAACTTCACCTTTGGCAGTCCTGATTTCAAGTGAAGGACCAGGAGAGGTCTGCTGACCAAGGCTCCCTGTGAACACATGAGGGTTCATGCGGGCTCCATGCAATGAAAGATTAATTCAAGGTGAGCATGACAACTCCCCGAATAGAAGTGAATATGTCACCTGGAATGATTGCCTTGATTAGGATTGGGGTACAAAGGAACTGGAGTGGTGATTCTAAGGGGCATCTTTTACAAATCGAAAAATCAAAATATCTTATGTGAAATGCAACAGTGCTTCCAATAAAATTAAAAGCTTGGTGATAAATATTTTATAATACATGTCGTTAGGATGCAAGTGCAACATCCGAACCCGTGAAGGGAAGTACAAGCTGTGGAAAATCTATTAGCATGAAGATTTGGTGTTCATGTCATGTCATTTGTCACAGCATTTCAAGTCACTTTCAAATTGTATTTAGTTTTGCCACATTCTGCAGAGCACTAGGCTACGGAGTATATGGTGGCATCATGGGCAGCAAAAGATTTTGCTACTGGTTCCATTAGCATAAGGGCCTCTTGCCACATTAGCCAGAGACCTGCCATATTGAACTAGACCGTGTCAGGGTGTGTACATTTCTGGTATTTACGGCACTAGGCCGCAATTCTGAGCCACGGTCCTTCCATTTAATTAAAACTTTATTAATTCTTTCTCAGCGCAGCGAGTGTTCAGCAGGTCAAGGTCCTTGGAGGAAGGGAGACGGGAATCACACAGTTATTGTTGCAGGGCCCAAAGGTTCTCATGAGCGTCAAGTCAAATGTAGAACAATGGTCCCCTAGGGAATGGTTGGAACCACTGGGTCTGCAAAAGAATAGCTTGGTAGTACAAATAAATATGAGAAATTAATTTCCAAAGAGTGGAGCCTCAGTTACATTTTTATGAAGCCACTTGGTTTCCACGAGATGGCCACAAGAGAGGGAGCTAGGGGTAGCAACAGGTTTCAAAACGAGAGTTGCAAAAAGTGTTGCAGAGTAACCTGCTACAAGACCTTGACACTGTCTGGATTGGTAAATTGGCAGGGCTCATGGGAGAGGATATTACTGTGTCTAATTTGCCGCCTTCACTGTTCACATTCATTACATGATTTGGTCGTTTTGGTGGACCTGCACATCAGAAGTTACATTAACTTGTTTTGAATGAGGGTGTGCCATTTTAGTAAATGTTACATGTAGAACCTTAGCCACTCAGGATGAACTATTTTCTGCTGACTGTACAATTAGGTCATTAGTAGGGGGCTGCACTTGGGATGATCATGGGTAATGTACTAACCAATAGAGCGTTCCAACATATATTGGGTTTACTTTTCTATATAGGCGGGAGCCAATAGGGAATGCATTACGAATCATCAGAGACCTTATTCAAGAAATAACTCCATACAACTACAAAGTCCAGCACTGGTTGTTATACCAATCATTGAATACTAAGGCATTGAGGACAACTTAGTTTGAAACATGTGTCGGCTGACTCTTTGGGAATAAAATCACACAGATGAAAATTTGACAAAATTGAATTGTCTTTATATAAGTATGCATAACTAACTTTAAGGAGACAGAGCATGATCCACCAATAACAATTTTCTACACTATGCACTAGAATTCTTTTTGGGTAGACTTTGTGGAACTAGTGACGCAGCTTGCTGCTTCTATTACTGATAGCGGTCAAAGCGCACTCAAGGGTTTGGACCCATATACACTTAATATACAACAATAATATTGTGGATTAAGTGCTTCTTCGCCAGCTCACACCCATCCTGGAGAGAACAGCCTGCCCTCACGACCTTAAGAGGCAAATGTCGTGCTGGTTTCACCTTTAAGATGGTGATTTTTCCTGGTTTACTGGTAGAGTGGGGCTGAGGAGTTTCGAAACCACTATTCATCCCTGTACTCCTGCTGAGAAGTAGTCATTTTGTCACCCCAGCCTTCCCCACCCCAACAAACCAGAGCTTAAAACTATATAAGCATCTACTGTGGAACGTTGGGGGAGGAGAGGTTACAACAATCAACATACATGTAATGTAGTAAATTGGCGTCAGGCTTGAAAATCTGTGAATCTGGTTTGCCTGCTTGCACCAAATATCTGTTTCCAGGTGCCTTCCTGTGAATCTTCTCTGCTGCGCAATTGCTTTGCTTTCCTCCTGCTCCATGCACGGACCATGGATCTTTATGTTGGAGCCCTTTCCAGGAACTGGTCTGGTGCGTTTTCCCAGGTTACTAGTACAGACCTAACGTCTTTGGACTGCCGTCTGTACTCATGAATGGCTGTACCATTGGTCTTCCATATTATGTCTAGAAGTAATAATTAGCCAGTGCTTAATTTGTAAAAAGAACTATGTTCCAGGGCCCAAATATTTTCCAGTACACCTGTGCCACGTCATGACCCCCTGTGGCGCTGCCCATTGATACTCCCAGTGTATATATATTTGTGGTTGCATCTGCAACTTCTGCTGGCTCATCGAGGTGATGTGTGCACTAATCATGGCAAATGTGCAATTTAAACTACTAATCAATATAACCTAACACTAGCTATGTTACGATGGGAGAACCCATTTAACTGATCAGCTCAGTTATATTTTTCATCCCACTGTAAGGTGACGTGTGGAACATAGTGCATTTTAATTATTTTTTTATTTCATTTATTTATAGTGTAATTGGTTAATTAAAACCTTAAATACTTATACAAATTCAATTCATACAAATATAATATTTAAACAAATACATTTTGAAATACATTTTAGCAAAATTTAGACAGATTGTGATATAAATGAATCATTTGACATTATACAAATACACATCTATTCTAATCCTAAAATACTTAAAATCCTGAGATCCAGAGATAAGGGAGGCATTAAAAACACATTAAAAAGAAGTTAAGGCATTCTGACACTAAATTAAATTGCACAGCTGATAAGTTTAGGCATCAAAGCCTCCAACCTCGCTAGATATTCAGAGGTATGGCTATTCAAGAAACTGTTAGATCCTCCCATTTCTTAATCTGTTTCCATATATAGTAGGCCCGCATCTACATACAACAAATAAGAAGCTCTATAGATACTTGACCAAAACTGATCAGTTGATATTCTTAAATCATAGGTCAAATCTTTACATCCCTCATAGTATAGCTTGGCTAATTTTCGCAGTAAGGTGTCTAATAGTTTCCACCTCCCCTTTACACAAACTGCACACCCTTTTCTCTTGGTATGCCCGTCCATCCTCCCACATACTCCAAACATGGGAGGTTAAATCTTAATATAATAAATCTGGATAGTACCATATTTGCGACTTTAAAAATATAGCTTCTAGGTTTAGAAGTTTCCAAGCATTGTAGACAATATTCCGTAAACCGTTTTATTTCCAAGGGAGTCTAGATTATTGCACATGTCCCACCGTATGGCTTTCCTTTTCAAAATTTTAATATGTTGTGCTGGCTCAATAATTTCACCAGAGAGTTTAAGATTTCTATCTTTTAAAAAGCTAGTAAAATTATGTAATAGGACTTTCATGAAACAATTATTCATCTTAATTATACTACCGACCAATTTTAGCAAACCATCTTCCTTTTGGGATAGCATTCTTATACAAAGCTTAAAGAATTTATCTTCCATAATGTGGTGAGAGAGGTAAGGCCCAATTCACATCTAATTGCGGCCATAGGAGTGGCACGGGAAGTCTGTGCTGGTTTCCAAAATGGACCTTCTATTTTGTCCAAGTCTGCCAAGAATCTAGAAGACAAAGATTCCAGGGCATACAGTCCACTCGGTACTATACAACTTTTGTAAATTTCTAAAAGGCCTTCAACTGAGTGACTGCCTTTAGTTGAGATGTATGATCTAATCACATTCCATTTCTTGGAGACCTGGTCTGCCATCATCTCATGATAATATTTGAGGGTAGGTTTTTCACAGATTGGCATGCCCGAGTATGGGTATGCCTCTACAATTTCAATTGTTTGTGCATTTTAATACAGAAAATAGAGTTTCTACGTATAGTATCATGATGAATAAATGCAGACAACTATTATTAAACTGGCAAACTTGCCTGTAAAACACTGCACCAAGATCTTCAATAGGTCGAGATTGCGCACAAGCACTCTTCAGCAGGGCTAAAGTCGAGGGTGCACGGAGTCCATCCACTTTTTTCAGTGGATGGACGCAGTCCCCTCTGGGCATTTCATAGGTGGTGTGTAAAATGAAAACATTTAACCGATTTCTTTAAATGTATGCCGACCTGGAGATTCGAACCACAGTCACCAGGGTCATAAGCCAGGCACTTACCCATTGTACCATATAACCTGATTAAAAGGTACAATATAACAAATTTAAATGACATTTTGGGACTGCATGTTCTAGGGCATACATTGGTATTGATTCTTGGAGTTATGAAAATACACACCTTTTAACATTTTCAAACATAATTAGAAGAAAATATCCTCTTCGTTTTTGGTGGGTGTTTATTTTATGAAAGGCAAATACCATTCACTCTGTGCAATTTGTATGGTTATAGAAAGCCAATTGAATGAAATGTGCATATCTCACCTTGATACAGGTGGGATACGCACATTTCTGGTGACGTCACACCCAAGTGCGTATGTTAAAGAGTCCCACCACTATTATATTTAGGACTTGACCTCTGCTCTTCAGCAATTGGCTTTCACCCAACCTTTGCTAGTCGTGGCGGCGGTGCTGTCTGGTGACTGTCCAGTTGTCCCCAGTTTCAGATGCCCATCTGTCCTGGTAATGTGAATACAGAATGAGGCGATGATCACAGTCAAATGCCAACATGTGTTTAAGACCCAGTGAGTTGGAAAATTGACACATGCCTGTTTATTGGCACACTCGTTGGGACTCTATACAGAAGAGAAAAAAAAGGAGTGACCAGTTTAAAACGCGGCATGTGACCACTGAGTGTCCCTGCCCGCAGACATGTGCTAGAGCTGTGTGTCATACACCAACCGTACCACGGACACTCGGACAGTGAGGTAATTATCTGCGCATGGAATCCTGGCTTTTGCTTGCAACACACGCCTGAGCCACACACCCTTCTGCAACAGGACCTCAAGTTACTATAGCGGTGGAGCTGTGTCAATGTCATGTACAACAACATGTGGCAGTGAACAGGCACGGCTTTCACAATGCCCCAGCGATGCCACCTTCCGGCTCATTGATATTGATTAAAATGGATAACTAGCACAGGAGTGCTGTAGTGGCATATCAGGTTTATGATAACAATGCAGCAGCCCAGGAACCAAGATTTCTAGTCCACATTGTTGCTTGATGTGCGACTTTGACGGAGTTAAAGTAGTTGCCAAACCCCCACATCAAAATTGAGCTCGAGCAAATTAAGTCGGTAAATAAGTGCCATTGCTCAAAACCGAGTTCTGGGGCTTAACATAACTGGCAATCACACCCACAGTTTAAGTGCAAGGTATAGCTTAAAATAAGACAACCTCTAAAAAAAATAAAGCCACTGGATTGCCCCTTCCTTCCTGCCTTCCTTCCCTTGTTCCTGCACCACACTTTATAAATCCCAACACAGATATGCACATGAAATGCAATTTTGGTTATCCTGTACTTTGCTCAATACCCTAAAAATTATAATTCCACAAAAATATTTCATCCACAATGTGAGAATAGTTTGTATTCATTTGATCAGGTTTGCGATCACGCAGGTTATCCAGTGCAGTGATGGTTTGCACCATACACCTTTCACTTGCCAGATAGAGAAACCGTTATCAGTTTTGACAATTCTAGATTGCGAAATGGATTTCTTTTTAACCAACTAAAATAGGTGAAATAATTGAAAGCATGGGATCATTTCACAAATGTAGACAATACTTTCATTCAGGAAGGTTCTTTACAACAAGCTTAACTGGCATGGTGTCACATCGTTGAAAGCATGCAATATTGTGTGCGACTGTAGATGTATTAAAACTGCAGGTTAATAAGTTTTCTCCATGATTTCTGCAGTGAAGAGTTTCAGGATATGTACCATTTAACGGAAACCCAACTGAAACAATCTCTTGTAGGATTGTTTCCCCAGAATGAGTATTCCGACATCTGTGAAGGTCCTTCCCGGCAGCAACTTTTATTACTCTGACAGATAGTCACCTTGAAACCACTGTGACTCAGAAGCGAGTGCCTCAGTACATGGGCCATCATAAAATCCTTTGCATGTCATTTCTGCAAAATGTGCTCATGGGCCTGCAATCTAGGTCAGGAGTTCTGCAACCTACTGCATCAATTTATTTGACAGCATATAGACCAATTTATCTTACGCACGTTGACAATACCAAACCTTTACTTCAGAGAAATCATTGAAGCCAAAGGTTCAGAAATCGGATGCTTATTTTTTTGAGCGTAAGCAGTTTGCAATGTTTTCCATTAACGGCCTTTAAAAGCCAGAAAAAGCCCGAGCAACGAGCAAAACACTGCAGAACGTTCATCTTCGGATAGGGAAGGTTACAGCATATGAGGTTTGTCTATTTGTAGAGCGTAATAGTGTTGTGGAAGAAAGGATTGGAGGAGATGGATACAGCAGACAAAGAGGAACAGAGCACCATATCTCCGTCACAGAATGCTGTTTATTTACTTGCCACTCCCTTCTCTCCATTTCCCAGTAACATTATTGGACAAAGTCATTTCTAACAAAATGTAAATTAATTCAAACAGTGTTTCGAGGGTTCCTCATCTGTCACAAATATCAAAAAGGAGCTTTTAATTTTCCAACAAGATATTTCTAACACTCAAGATAGAAGCCCAAATTCCGATTGGTTTTTACTCTTCTCACGTTTTTATTTAAGGAATAATAATACACCGTTCTGAGGCATGTACCAGATGGCAACAGCTTTAACGAGGGCCCTGGGTCATTACCACCTAGTACAGCTCGAAGGAGTCGTTCTTGCTATTCGCACCCTGGACCAATAGGACAGATTGCTAAAACACTGGCTGAGGCACAGCCTAGGAATTTGCATTTCTAAAAACGAAAAGCCCATTATAGAAATGGAAGCCAGGGCACATAATTGGCACCCCTCTTCCATTTCGATGCCATGAGTGCGGTGGTGATACTGTGGGGCAGAAGGGTGGACTGTATGGACGGGTTGTAGAATGGCAGGTAATCAAGTGAGGAAGATGTAAGTGACCGCACATTCGGCGTGATTGCAGGGACAAGAACAGTCTGAGGAAGATTTAGGGTGAATACATTGCGTCTGACTTCGTCACGTGATTTTACTGCGCATATCAAACCCTCGAATCTCGTTGCGCATACATACACCTTATGTTCGGATGTTTATTATATCTTGAAAGGTGCAATATAAATAGATTCATAAATATTGAAGATTCATTTCCTTTTCTAGTCCACAAAGTAAGAGTGCATTATGCGATTTTGGAAATGTCAGCTTAACATACTGTCAAATTCCACACGATGGCACCGTTGCACATCATGTGGAATTTGACAGTTTCGTTAGATCCCATTTCCAAAACCGCATAATGTTTACGGACATGTTTCCCCTGCAATCCTTCCAACGCAGGGGGGACACCCCCACGATCCCCACTCCCATTGTACGGTATAATATGTACAGTTTACATGTATGCGAAAACAAAGTCCGTTGTAACCCTATCATATCAGGATGCAACAATTTTGTCGTGCCGATTTCCACAATAATATATTCGATGAAAACTCCCGTTTCCCTGAGGAATGAGCACATCATAAGTTACATAGGCAAGCAGTGAGGAATGCAGGCTTACATCAGTAACTAAAGCCAGTGTTCTATGCATCCGGATTGTCTGGCACCAGACACCCACATAGCCAAACCAAAAAAAGCGAGGGGATGGCTGGAATGTTCAGAATTAATCTTAAACACTCTGGCATTGCTGTAGGTAACCCTGCAGACCATCATTCTTTGCCTGCCAAGCCATTACAAGTGGGGAAAGACCATATGTAAATCAGGCTTGGTCCCACCCAAAAAGGGACAGTCCAGCCCAAACTGCTTGGTCTCCTTTCTGCATGAGACTACAAGCATCCAACTAAAAGGTGCCAATTTAAAAACACTTGCATTGGTAAACAATGTATCACTCACTGCTAGACTTGACCAAATGAACAGTCTGAAAACCCACCAACTACAAAAAAGAAATTCTCCCCATCGCTATTGTGAAGGTCAAAAGGTGAAGCAGATGCACCACTTCTCAATGTTAATATAGACATCCTGTAACCACAAGACACCCTACTCAGACGCACTGAAAGTGGAACACATCCCCTTGTTGGTTAAGCACTTGATCCGGATGTACTGGCCAACTATCACTAATTTACCTTTCCTTGGCAAAGTGATCAAGAAGCCAGTCGCCATCCTGTTCCTTCAAAAGATCACTCAGCAAAATCTCACAATACAGCCAATCTAGTTTCCATCCCCAATGAAGCTCAGAGACCGTCCCCATTCAGGTTAAAGATGACCGTTTCCATCGTGGACAAAGGGGGCAACTGGTTCCTTGCATTACTTCACCTTTCTTGGCTACAATACAGTACACCTTTTAACATTTTCAAACATAATTAGAAGAAAATATCCTCTTCGTTTTTGGCACTGGGATCAACACTGACAGCTCGAGATAATTCAGTGACGCACAATTAACCCCCGGAAATCAAGGGATTAAGGGAAACCTTAAAGACTAACTAGCGATCCTGTGCTTTCCACATGTATCCCGCCATCTTAAAATGGATGTGTTAAACCTTGAAGCATTAGCTAATGCTGTCAATCTGGCATCAGTGTTCACACCCATATTCAAATGGAAAATATTAGCAGTCAAAAGGAAACTCCAGGCACTTGACCAACTGTCAACAGTATGTATGAAAAAGCCTAATACAGTCATTGATCAGAGACCCTTTGGTGAAGCCCACTCAATAACAGAAATTAACTTTCTGGGCTCATTTACCTCCTCAACTTCTCCCCCTACTAGAATGGATTCTTGGGGGAGGAGGCCAGTTGCCAAAAGATGCCGCCGACATTACTGACCCTGCTGAATTTGGCAAAGTCGTAAACAATGGAAGCTTGAGCGTGCGCTAAATTGAAGATACAGGCCCCGTGTCATTGCTAAAATCTGAAGGTGCCCCCTCCAGCAAGGAAGTAGAAAGTAGAGAGCGATTATTCGTACTGCTGCCCCGCATATTGGAATGGTTAACCTCATCGACTGCACAACCATTGTAACCTCTACAGTCTCAGATCCCCCCCCCCCACTTCTGACAACTATGAGGGGAGAAAATATAACAAGGAGTCTGCCCCGATGAACCTCAAAAATTCCTGAATATAACCCCACGATTGGATGGATGCCCTTAAGGGCCAGTGGCAGTCAATGTGGTCGATGAGTCACATGGGCACCTGCACAAGGTAATTGTAGGTTTGGGATCACATGTGGTATTCACTGATCTATTAGAAGGCAGTGTGGTTCTCACCCTACCTGTGAGACAATAGACTACCAACCTATGCGGATGAGGAGGCCAAGCTCCTACCATCTGCCACTGCAGCACTGTTCTGTCTAAAGTTTTCCAACTCAAGAAACTAGTCATTCATCTGATCAAACTGGTGGGCAGTGGTATAAGCAAGGAGGCGCCCTGGACTGGTTTGGGGGTCGAGAGAGGGGCTCAGGAGACTCAAGTGGAGGATGGGATGCCCGTCACTGTGTCGGTTACTGGTCCCGATGATTACGTAATTAACTCCAGAGCTGGAGGTCCCCCAAGCATGCTCAATTAATATCCAATCCTTCACAGGTCCTGTGCCAGTGCAGGCATTACCCAAACCAAACCTTACAACCAGATCTACAGTGGGACCTTTTATCCCCTTTCCCAGTCCCCAATGTTGTACCCTTCGGGCCCAGATGGAGCCAGGTTATTCGGGCCAATTAATACATCAAAAAATAAAAAGCCAGCTGGGCCATGCTTCTGAAAGACTAATTGAGCATATTAGTGAATCATTTTTACGGGCTGGAAGTCTCTTTTCATCCACAAGGTCCACAAGCTTGCCCCAAATTACCAGGAACCTAGAGATGCCCTTCTATACAAATGTCTGCACTGGATTCAGGTGGCAAGGGGCTGTTTGTCAACTGGGATCACATCACACGTTGCATTAGGTCTTGTTTCCAGGGGCCCAATGTGTACGACTCAACTAGATGGGGGGGGGGGGGTCTATAACATCGATTCTAATAGAAATCTTATTTCACCTTAACAGACCAAGTGGTCTTTTGTCAAAATATGCAATAGTACTTAGCCATTTTTTTCCTGTGTTAGCACACTCTACTGGTCAGTACTCACAGGAGCAAACACTGCCCCGTTTTGAAGTAGGCCCTCAAGAGAGGACTCGGTTATGCTCATGTTTTGGAGGTCCACTGACATTGTTCAGCACGTTAGCTATAATGCAGATAGCTGTCCTAAATCCACTCATGTATGTTTTGCCATGGGAGAACCGGTTCATCTTTAATTTATGGTGTTACCAACCCTTCTGTAGTCCCACGGGAAATATTTGTCTGGTGTCTTTGCAGATTATTGAACTGTGCGTTTCTTAACCTTGTATGGCTTTATAGCCGAAATAAAGTTAAATGATGATAAAGTCCTTAGTCCCAACATTCCAAGGTTTCTCCTTTGTGTCTCCTAGATTGTAACTGAAAATCCCACCATTATTGGTTGGAATGTTCGAATATCAGTGATGCCCCATCGTTGGGCTATTAGCAATGGGTAATGTCCCTTAGCCCTCCTTAAATAGACTTGCTTCAGTCAGGCCTTTAACTTGGGGAAGGGCCATAATATCAGAGCGCCATATCCTCGGAATGCAGTATTATTGGTTAATTGATGTTCTGGGACATCATGCAGTGAAAACTACTGTACAGACGAGAATAGAATGCATATTGGGCTGCGCAGTACCTTTGACATTACTTACATTTGGAATTGGAGACTAGAAAATTAACTCAACCCACAAATAGAGAGCCAGCAATGAACGGTCCAATTCAGCAGTTAATGTATTGACTTTAGAAAACTAAACGCAGAATGCAAAATGGATCGCAAATACAAAAGAAATTAAATTTCATCCTGAATAACCAAAGGGTTGCATTTGCAGAATCCAGAATCTAGTATCCTATTGAATTGGGCATCGCAGTTCAAGTTACTAGGCAATAGGTAGCTGGCCAAATTTGAACTTAAAACAAGGACTCCTACAAACTGGCACAGTAGATTTGTCCTGAATTGCATAAGGTACCATTGTAGGCCCCAGCCACTGTGGCAGTTAAGTGTTGGGCACATTACTAAAACAGATTTCATTCATAAAGCTATATAGGTACTGTGCAATTGTTTGCTGCAAGTCAGTGCATTAAAAAACAACACCACCATATAGTCTTTAACGTGGATTCCTTGCATAGCAGCTTCAGCCTGTGATCAAGAACGACATACATAACTACCAGGTAAAAGAGGTAGATAATGAGGCATCTGTATCAGTTCATGGAGTCCAGCATGGTATCAGTCATGGGACAGAATATGCTTTATAAAGTGGAGAACTTTATTCTTAACTATGGACAGTTAGGAACTAAGGTGTAGCAATTAGTAAGAACAGTTACTTACCACTGCTAGCAAATTGGTGCGAGCTCCATGAAATCATCTTTTCCCCAGTTTTACAGAACATGACCTAGCAAGGGGAGCTGGGAAAGGTACACCAATTCTCGGTTGGCGTCATAAGGCAGCCTTCAGCATGATGCTTAAGTCTTGGGCAAAAGAACAAGTTGGGTGGTAGAGATCCCAGAAATAATATTCAATGTAAAAGAGGCATGTCCCAATATTTGAAATGAGATTGGTAGTCTACTCTATGACACCAAGCACAAGATAAATTGAGACTCAAGAACGGGGGCAACCCAGTTAAAATTCCTGTAAGAAAAGTGCCACTATGATTACCGAATGAGCCTAGGAACATGCTTGGCATCATAATCCATGACAGTATTAGAGAGGAAGCAGAATCCACAGAGCAGGTGGCTCTAATTGTCCTGCTGATGAAACAGGTTATCAGACTGTGTGGACTTCTTGGGAGAAACGCAAACATCATTGTGCATGGTCACCACCTACCGAATATAAACAACCTGCTGCACAAGATGGAAATGCTGAAGACTTGGCCAACGTGGACTTACAAAGTGCCCATTACCAGATTGAACAAACAAGCAGTGAATTCTTTACTCTCCTCCATCACATCAGTGAGGCTGTACCGGTTTAATCACATGCCCTTCAGCCTAGCATCAGCCTTACAATGATGAATAGGAAAAATCTCCAATCTTCAGAATAATTTATTATTTATTTGTTATTTATAAAGCGCGCTGAACCCGGGGGCATCTGGGTGCTGGTTACAAGAAGTCTTAGTTTCAGCACGGTTACAGTTGCTAGCCATAATAGTCATAAATAATGCAAGACATACAGATCGGTTCTGACCAATTAATGGTCTGGGTAGTACATGAGATACAGCAAGGTTACAGTCATTTTTAGTACAGTGCGTTGCGGGAACACTGGAGGGTGGAGGGAGCCATAATATGAGCGGCAGTGTTTCTAGTTTGTGTGTACTTGGGGGTGGGACGATTTTGTTCAGTTGCTTTGGGGTTTTGGATGTCTTGAGCAGCCAGGTTTTGAGTCCCTTGCGAAAGGACCAATAGACGTTATCTGATCTTAAGGCCAGGGGGAGGGCATTCCATGATTTGGCAGCAATCACCGGGAAGCTATTTCCCCCGGATTTTTGACACCTATATCTAGGGGTGACTAGTGAGTAGGCATCCGGGGTGGGCCTGGCTGATTGGGCCTTCGCTAAAGTTTTGGACAAATAGGTAGGGGCAGTGTTTGAAATGTGTAAAGACTGGAAGAGGGGGGGGAATTCTGTACTCCTGCCCTCTATATAGCAGAGCAGAAGCACCAAGCACCCCAGCCAAGATTCTCTATGCGGTAGCTATGGGTGAGCAATCAAGGCTTAAGATCTCAGGAGGTGGCGTAGGTTGGTTCCTAAGTACAGTGTAGTCCAAGCCCCCACAAAGGAATGTCCACACACTAAGTTATGTGATAAAACAGTTCTTTATATAAATAAGGTTCAATATGTATACACACAATCAATAACACACTTTGTGCTTTGTAGATATTTACAATATTAGTATTGCTTATGTGTACACCACAGTTCACCCATGACTGCTTTAAAATGCTTTCACAAAAAGGGGAACACACCCATTAACACTTGCAATTTTCACACCATTCCAAAACGGAAAAGCAGCAGGTGCCCAAAGATTAAGCTGCACAAAAAGAGGACACAAGGATAGCGTGAAGGTCTATCTACGACTGCCTGCTTGTGTCCCGCTAATAATAGATATCGCTGGTGTGCCGCTTACCTAACAGCAGACAGGATAAGAAATGGAAAAAACAATCTTGGTACTCTGCAGATCAATAGAGTACTCTGGGTCAACCTCCTGTCAACAGTCATTCACACAATTTTTTTTTCTACAGCGTCTGACAAGACAGGCAGTTTAAAACACATTTTCAGTTAATTAGCAGCAATAACACAATTTTAATGAACTATAGACCAAACTGATTGTATCCCATTACTATTTGGAGTGTAATGGAATTATTTTTTAAAACATTTTTTCTAAAAAGAAACATTGCTCAATATGACATTTGTCAAAAGGTGTAATGAAGACCAAAATGGCTATCACTCTGGAGTCAACCCCTAACATTAGCAAGGGGACCTTGCCAGGGGTGAAGCAAAACGGTTGCTTTGGTAGTACCCTTACCCTGCACAGTTTTCTAGTCTACCGGTTTCAATCATTTTTACATTTTTTCCCGCTTTCTTCTGGAAAGCCTTCGAAACTCAACTTAGTTAATTCTCTAGTGTCGGGAATGTAATGGACAGTTAACTGGGCTCCTTGCCCCGCCTTCCTTTACTGCTGTGTGTGAATTAAAAGCTGGTGGCCCTGTAACAGATCAAGCAGGTACAGGGTCACACTTGCGTTATAGGACTAATTCAATTAGATCAGGAATATGCGTGTTATCACATTTCCAAAAAAACACTTCAACATAAATCAACACATCTCACTTCCTCCAATCATTATTCGACAATGTCTGTGGTTATTCCCACATATTCTCGCCCACCTCTATCCAAAGATGTCCGTACTTCTTGTCAAGAGGGCTGGCTGAGTGGAATATGCAGAAAGTCCATGCTCATTATGAACAGAAGGGTCCCTGCCCTTAGTCACAATGTAGTGAAGAATTCAGCGCACTGACCTCAATGGGCACGCCTTGTGGTGTCAATTGTACACTTCCTCCGCTGTTCTGTTTTCTATTCAGATGGCGGGATGTATGGCCGTCATGGTGCTTGCAGTCTCTACAGATGCAGTATTGTTCGATATAGATAGATAGATATATATATATATATATATATATATACACAACAGAAAAGTGGTGTGTTAGAGAAAACACGCTCACCACCATTTGTGCCGTTCCGATTCCCATTATTGCATCTATAAATTCAAGCTTACCTGTAAATCCAATGATTACTGCCGACCACGATCAAGCATGGATACTGGCGTGGTTGATTTAATCTTTTTTTCTTTGTTTTCAAATGCAACCAAGTCACATGATATTGCTATTCGCATGAGTGTCAATCATGTGTGTTCTTGAACGCTTAGTCAGGCAACGCGAACCTAATTTCTGTCAGCATTATTAGTACAGGAACCCAGACAACTATATGTATCCGCAACCCATCACACTAAATGCCTCACAGTTAACCTCTGAGAAGCAGTGGCACACAAATTTAATGTCTGGATCTCATACTGTAAATGTAGTTTTTACGGGAACCCAGACAGCTGTGTGTGATGCTGGAAATGCATCAGAGGGACAGGGCCTCTGAATCCTTGTCCTTTACTGCTTTTTATTGTGTGTTCTGTCGTGTTTTCTGCCCAGGAGTCCATGTGGGACTCCTGGCAGTACAGCTCTCTTTTGGTTTGGTGAACAGACCCATGGGATACCCTTATGGCACCCATGGGTAGGGGTACAACCCTGTGCCCCTAGTGTATGTTTTTGGGCACCTGTGGGTGGCCCACAGAGCAGGGTATGGGTGGTGGCAGCTCCATGCTGAATTTGACAGGTGCTCTGGGTGTCCTCCATTTTTGGGATACCCAGGCCCTGCCATTGGGATCAGTTGATTCCTGATAGGAAACAAGATGGCCCCTGTGGCCTCTTGCTTTCTATTGCCCGTTACCTTGTTTTCCCAAAGTCCTGGGAAGCCCTGACTCTGTCCCTTCCCCCTGACTGGCTGTTGGGTGGAAGTTCCATATATGGTGTTGTTGTGAAGGCCCAGCTAGACTGACTGGAGCCTTCCCAGTGACTGTATGTCGTGGGTACCTCCTGTGGGTGGGACCTGGGTGAATGGAGTGTGTGACCAATATACACTCCTTGTTGTGGTTGTCTGGTTTCTGGCATGAGAGACAAAGACTGAGACAGCCCTGCCCAAAACTGGCCTGAATGCAGTGTGTAGTGTTGAATGGCTGGGTACTTGTCCCAATCCACATTCCTTGTTGTGAGTGTCTGAAAGGGAGGAGTGTCGCCTGAATGCACTGTGTGCCTGATTGGCTGACTGACTGCATGTATGCCCTTCTGTATGATTGGCTGCTGAGTGTGTGCCAGCAGTGTGGATGAGAGAAATAGTATATCTGGGGACCTCTCACCACTGGTAATTGTTCAGAAGCGTTCTGGAGCTGAGTCTCCACTCTAAGAGTAACGAACTGCTGATCCTCGACATCCAGCTGGAAGAAGAAGACTTGCTGCTGCATTTTGCTTCGACCGATCCGAAGGCTGCCGAAATCGTCGAAGACTGACCCGAGAGAGGACCTGGTAAGGCGCCCTCTTCCCGCGCTCCGAGGGACCATCGAGCACCGCTCCATCTTTGCCGAAGCGCCCTGGAAGACAGACCCTCGAAAGGCTACCGACCCGAGACGGGACCGCCGAGGAGATCGAAGTGAAGCACCCGGACATCGCCGCTGTCGAAGTCCATTGCCGTCGACCAGGGTTCGCAGGTTTGTGTAACCGCTGGAGGCCCGTCGAAGTTGTGTTGCCCAGCCGTGGGAACCACTTGACGCCATGCCGCCGACGACCGGAGCCGTCCGCTCCTTGCCTAAGAACATTCGAATCGAAGGACTCCCTCGTCCGCACCGTCGACCGCTTGATCCTGCCGGAGAAAGTCGAGGATGACCAACGCGCCGAGGAGAAACCTGCCGGTGGGTTTCCCGCCACCCGAAGACCACGAAGGCTCGAACGACTCGGCGCCCTTGCTGGGCCTCCGTCTCCACAATCTTTGCGGTCCAGAACTATTATCACCGAGGTGCCCCGCACGCCTATGCCTTGCAGGACGCCGACGAGCACCGTTCGGACGAAGCTGCCGCCTCATCGACACCGTTCTACCCTGTTTGTCGACGGACGTTCGACGCCCCGTGTCTCCCGCTTGAAAGGGAAGGCATTCAAGAAGGGCCGTCGATTCCCCGCCGCCGAACACAGAGTTCCTCGACGCTTCGACACCTCTCGACGATCCGTGACTCCCGCTTGAAAGGGGGTCGCTCAAGAAGGATCGGTCGACGCCTCTTCGAAGAACTCGACTCCACCAGGTACATTGGGGGGGTAAAAACATTGGAGGGAAAAAGACTTGCAGAACAATATATGGACTGGGCTTGTGCTACATCTTTATTTTACAGATTGCCCAGGTGGGGGGGATCTCCACACAGAACTGTGTCTAGTGGTAGGGGCCAGTATTCTGCCTATTGCTCAACCATCTTATTTTCTCTCCTCTCTCTATTGCTGGTTTCACTCTATTGATCTGTGTGACATTGTTACAGTATTGTTGATGCACTTTAATGAGATCTAATACAAAGGGTGGTACCACTTTAGAATTGTATATATTTGCCATTGTTGATTTTCCTAGGTACAAAGTGAGTTATTATGATAAGTGTACATAACCTTGAATATTGATTATATAAAGACGGTGTTCTAACCAATACAGTGTGTGGACATTCCTTTGTGGGGGCTTGGGGACTACACTGTACTTAAGAACCAGCCTGCATCACCTCCTGAGAAGCTAGGCCTTGATTGCTCGACCATAGCTACCGTAATAGAGAATCTTGGCTGGGGTCTTCTGTGCCTCTCTTCTACCATATAGAGAGCAGAAGTACAGGCACCCCCCACCAGTCCTTTACACTCTGTCTCTTCGCACTGGTCATATTTACTGGCTCGCAGGGAGTCCATGCCTGGACAAATCACAGTCTAAGTATAGGTCTCATACTGTACCCATAGTTGCCTTAGGGTAAATTGTGTGTTGATTTTCATATTGTTGCTAGACCGATGTGACCCGCCCAATACATTCTATGACAATTGGAGTATCAATCAGATAGACAATTAGAAAATTAGCCTCAGTGGCTCGAGGGGTAGTTAGGTCAGCTGCTGCCCTCACCAAAGTTAGGGTTCCGCAACAAGCAGGTGTAGGCAATTGTGCTACTCAAGAATGCTCAGATAAGTATGCAATCAACCAATTTGGACTGGTAAATCATTTGGTTCAAACGGACCGGCAGGGGAATTAAGGGCCGCTCCCATGTGGCTTTGTTACAACATTAATGTGACTATAGTCATCACACTAAGGTAACACTGCAAGGGTCTGCCAGATTATAGATTCATGTAGACCTTTTTTTTTTATCAGTGTGTAATCGAAAGATCCAGTTCTGCTCTCGCTTTAATACCAGAGCCTGCATGTCCGCCCCTCTCCAAGGCCAGGTGATTTTTTTCTATAATGGTCCATTGTATGTCTGTAGTGGCATATTGCTGCTGTTGGAAATCGTTGCATTATCTCGCTTCCGTCGGATACAGGATATATGTTCCTGGATTCGTTTTTTTATTCGTCTGCTTTTCATCCCAATATACCTCAGTTGGCACTAACAGCTGATCAGATACACTACATTAGCAGTATTCGTTTCCATGGTTTGCAGAGGCCAAGGTCCAATTCCTTTGTGTGTTTTGTCAAATTACAGACATTACATTGGCCGAACAGGGATTGACCCGGAGGAGCTTCAGCACCACACAGCTGCTCCTGCCATATGGCCATTTCACAAGGGTATGATTGCACCAATATATCCCATACATTGATTATTTTTTCATTACAAATCTAGGTTTTGTTAGGGCAGTATTTCCAATGTTCAGAATTGGCCACAACTTAAGAATCTATTTTGATCAGATTTGTGTTGTCAGAATACTTGAACACATCTGTAATAGTTTGTACCCCTTCTGTTTTTTCTTTTGGTTATGCTGCAACTTTATCTCTCGAGGGACGCTCTGTGCTCGTTTCCTTGCCTGTCTAATGATGTTTTTAGGATAACCCCTCTTTCAGCCGATCACCAGCTGCTTGTTTGTCATACTCGTTCAATGTAGAGTAGTTTCTCCCATATCGTAAAAATTGCCCAAACAGTACGTTTTCTCTCAGCCTCTTAGGATGGAAACTTAAGAATTCCAATAAGGAGATGCAGTCCGTGGGTTTTCTGAAGATGGCCGTCATAAATGCACCAACTGCTGGCAGTTCAAATGGAATTCAAATCAAACAGTAATGTGTATCAGCATAAGACATAGGAAGACAAATTAGGTTAAACAATGGCAGAATGCTTTGTCCTACCACCATGAAGCAATTGTGTGAGGATCCCCCTCCACCCGGGCAACCTGTAAATAAAGTGCATCAACAAGCCCAGTCCATACATGTTTAAGAGTCTTGTTGCACGCTAAACAATTTCTACTGCCCCAATGTACCTGGTTTAGCAGAGCTTCAACAGTTCGTCGACGGATACTCGTGGGTGAATTCACTTTAAAGCAGGAGCCACATGGTGTAGCAATTCCATGAAGAAAATGTGAACACTGTAGTGAGGACCGCTACTTGGTGGTGCTCGTCCACGATCGGTCGTGGACATCCTGTGAAGAGGAGGCCTGCAGTGCACCTCGATGACAAGAGTGTTGCTGCAAAGATAACTATGAAGAACGTTGGCGTCGACGACAGGGACTCAACCACTGCTGGCTTTCGGATCTTAGTCAGCCTCTTTGTGGACTTCGGGTGGAAGGAAACCCACTGGCGGATTCTCCTCGGCTCGTCAACAACCTCGACTTTCTCCGGCAGGACAAAGAGGGCAATGGTAAAGGCAAGGGAGTCCTTAGTTTCAATGTCTTAGGCAATGGTGGACCGGCACGGCTCCGGTCGTCGAGCAGCACAGAATCAAGCTGTCCCCTCTTCTGGGCAACATGACATGATGGGCTTCCAGTGGGTACGGCAAACCTCTGAACCCTGGTCAACTTCGATGTCTGGGTGCTTCACTTCAGATTCCTCGGCGGTCCCAGTCTCCAGTCGACAGTCGACAGTCTTTCGGGACTGGCGCCCAGGGTGCCTTGGTGAAGATTAGCTTTCTGCATGTTCCCTCGTAGCTCGGGAAGAGGTCTCCTATCCAGGCCCTCTTTTGGATCAGTTCTTGGAGACATGACAGCTTTCTGATTGCGTCGAAGGCAAGCGGCAGCAAAACCTTCTTCCAACTGGGCTTCAACTTTAAGCATCAAGTTTCGACTTCAGCTGCTGAACAATTCTGGCGAGAGGTCCCCAGATGTACTATTCTGTCTCATACACACTACTGAGCAAAGCTCAGGCAGCCAATCATTCAGAAGGAATTCATACAGGCAGGCAGCAAATCAGGCTCATAGTGCATCCAGGCCATTCTCTTCCATCCAGGCACTCACCAAGGAATGTGGTTTGGGGCAAACACCCAGCCTTTAAGCACACCACACCGCATTCATACCAGTTTCGGGCAGGGCCATCTCATTCATTATGTCACACACCAGAAACCAGACACCCATAACATGAAGTGCATATTGGTCACACACTCCATTCACCCAGGTCCCACCCAAAGAGTACCACAACATAGTCACTGGGAAGTCTCCAGTCAGTCTAGCCTGGAATGACCCGCAATACCATATATGGTCCTTCCACCCAACATCCAGTCAGGGGAAGGGACAGTCGGGGCTTCCCAGGATTTTGGGAAAACAAGGCAACATGTTATAGAAACCAAGAGGCCACAGCGGCCATCTTGTCTCCTATCAGGAATCAACTGATTCATATGGCAGGGCCTGGTTATCCCAAAATAGAGGATACTCTGAGCACCTGTCAAATTCAGCATGGAGCTGCCACCAGCCCATACCCTGCTATATGGGCCACACACAAGTTCCCAGAAACATAGTATAAGGATACAGGGTTGTACCCCCACCCACGGTTGCCATAAGGGTATCACAAGGGTCTGTTCACCGCAACCAAAAAGAGCAAGAGCTGCACTGCCAGGAGTCCCACATGGACATCTGTGCAGCAAACACAACGCCCATAAGGACGTGAAGGCCCAGTCCCTCCAATGCATTTCCAGTATCACAACATGCATTTTTGGGTCAGTGCTAATGTTGGTTTCATTATTTATAGTGTGCACCAGACCAGAGGGTATCAGGGCGCAAAAGAGACAAGAATATTTTCAGCTAATGTTTTTAATATGATGCATTCCTAGATGGGGAGCCAGTGGTTATGATGGCTGGCTGCAGATATGTGGACTTCATTGGAGAGGTGTAGAGCTGCTTCTACTGCGTTATGTTGAATGATTTGCAGTTTCTTTAGGTTTCAGGAATTGGTGCCTGCAAAGGGGGAGTTGTAGTAATCGGTCCTTGATAGCGAAGATCGTGCAGTTATTGGTAGACAAGAATGGTCTGCAGGGATTGACCAGGTTCACAGTATGTGTTGTACCTGATGCAATAGAGTTAACATGTCTGGTTAACGCTCTACATTGAGTCTGGATATACTCCTAAGGTCTTTACCTCTTTGGAGACCGTGATGGAGTTCCCTGTGATGGAGAAGGATTTGTATGCAGTATTGAGTTAGTTTAGCCGCGATTGAGTGCCACTGAGGAGTAGTTCCGTTTTTTCGTCATTAAGGCATAGGCCATGTTGTGCCATCCAGGCCTGGTAAACTTTGTTAAGAGCATTGAAGTCAGAGTTGTAGTTTCTGGATATGGGTAGGAATATTTGGGTGTCATCCACGTAGTTGATGTAGGTGACACCCAGGAGGTCAAAAAGGGGTTTTGTGAATATATTGTATAAGACTGGTGAAACACAATAGCCTTATAACACTCCACAGGTGACTCTGGACAGTGGGGCTGCCTCTGAGGTGGAGAATAATCATTGTGCGGTTGGAGAGGAAGGACTCTATCCAAGTGGTGGCTTTTGACGAGAAGTGGGAAGCTGAAGAGAGGGGTTGGCAGAGGATATTATGATTGACTAGATCGATGGCTGCTGAGAGGTCCAGCAGGAGGATGTCATATTGCCTTGGTCTTCGATTTCATCCATTTGGAATTTAAAATCCAGTAGGGCAGATTTTGTACCATGGCCAGTGCAGAAGCAGGATTGTCGGATACCAAGGAGATTGTGATTTTCCAGATGGTTTTGAATTTTCAGATAGGCTGCTCGATAGAGTATTTTAAGGAGGAAGGGTAAGGTTGTAATGGGGCGGTAGTTGTTGGGGAGTGTTGAGCCAGTGTCCTGAACCGGCGGGTGGTAATTCTTGCGTTGAGGCGGGCATTCCTCAGGGGGAGTGGCAGGGGTCGCTGTTAATGTGTGCTGATGGCTTGTGAATAGGCAAGACGCTAGTTTTTTGTGTTGAGGGTACAGGGTTGACTGGGGATGGCAGGCGGTTTGTAACCAGCGCCTTGCCGGTTGTTGGTGAGGTGGAGAACTTCGGGTAGGAAAGGAGATGACATGCATTACTTACCGTAATAGCATTTCTGATTGTATCTGCTTAGATTCACATGCTGTGCATATGGTCCGACATCCAGTCACATGCTATGCATATGGTCCGACATCCAGTGGTAACCACAGAGTATTGCATCTTGCCATTCGGGGAACGAAAGGTGGCGTCAGCATAGGCATGTCTGTAACATCATCCCTATTGTGACGTGTAGTATACCCAAAATCCCTCACGTGCCGAGGTCCCTCTGATTGTATTATTTATGCCAGGAGGGAGCTCAAGGCTATAGTGAGTGAGTACATGAAGAAGAGAGAAGTAGTAAGAGTATGTTCCTTCCACCCCGAGCAGGGAGGGGGCATGTGAATCTATGCAGATACAATCAGAAATGCTATTAGGGTAAGTAATGCACGTCTTCTGATGCTTGTTAATTTGCTTAGAATAACATGCTGTGCATAGACTAGCGAGCAGTACCCGGAGTTGGAGAAGATTGAGTTCCCACGGAACATGTTGGGACAACAGAAACATCTTGTTTGAGAGCCCATATCCAAATGTTTTGGGACAGCTTGGATAGCCCTGGAGAGTGAGTGCCCCCTGTTGTTCAGGTAATACATGGCTGTAGTGCAGTCTGTTAGAATCAGCACTGCCTTCCCTTATAGTTGCATCTGAAAGGCCTTTAATGCCTTGAATGCCTTGAACACCGCTAAAAGCTCCAGTAAATTCATATGGCTGGATGCTACTTGAGGGGTCCACACTCCATGTGCTGTCTGCTGAAGCAGGTGAGCCCCCACCCCGTGAGAGATGCGTCGTCATGAGGGTGGCTTTCACTGCAGGGGTGGTGAAGGTCTTCCCCTACAAGAGGTTTTCTCTAAACTACCACTGCAGAGGGAGAACAAGGGCTGGCTAGACCACTACCACATCTTCCCATTGTCCACTGGCCGGACACCACTGGCTGTTGAGCATGACGCCATCATTCCTAGCAAACGCTTTGCGCACCATCACCTCCCGACTGGCTACATATTGAGGGATCTGAAAAAGCATGTTCTAAACCCTCTCCTTGGAGGGGAAGACGAGGCAGTCTTTCATCCGGATTAGAGCTTCCAGAAATTGTTTCATTTGGCTGGGGACTAGACTGGATTTCTTCTCGTTGATAGAGAACCCCAGACTGGACAGAAGGTCTATGGTCTTTCGTGTGTTAAAAAAACATGTGTCGTACGAGTCCCCTATTAAGAGCCAGTCATCGAGTTAAGGGTAAACCGCGACAGATAACCTGCGCAGGTGTGCTGCAGCTACTGCCAGGACCTTCATAAACACCCTTGGTGCCGAGGCGATACCGAAAGGAAGTACCTTGAATTGGTAATGCCTGTCCTCTATCATGAACCTCATATTTTCGGTGCGCTGGCAACATTGAAATATGAAAGTATGCATCTTTCATGTCCAATGTTGCCATGTAATCCCCCGTTTTAACAGTGGGACCACCTCCTGTAGCGTTACCATGCGAAACCTTTGAGGTTTTATGAACTTGTTCGCTGGGCACAGGTCTAGAACAGGACGCATGGTGAGGTCCTTTTTGAGTTCAAGGAAGTACACTGAATAAATACCCTTGTTTACCTGAAGAATAGGGATGGCTTCTATGGAGTCCTTTCCCAGCAGCTCTTCCACCTCTTTATTCAGGATCCCCAGATGGTCCGGTGAAAGACGCTGTGAGCGCGGTGGTCTGAATTGTGGAGTTAAAGCGAATTCCACGCAATACCCGCGGGCGACCGTCTTTATGACCCACTGGTCTGAAGTTATCCCCTCTCATGCCGTGAGGAAAGATGTTAAGCGCACCCCCGACCGGGGTGACATCGGAAGGAACCTGGATCTGATGGTCATTTCTGACCAGAGGCTGCGGCTCCTCTAGTATTGGGGCCTCCACCTCTGGCTTTGCCGCATCGCTGACCCCTTGGAGGGTAGTATGCGGGGCTTCCTGATGTTTTTCCGGCACTGAAGTTTCCCCGTGCCATAGTTATGACTTGCACGGGACTGCCCTCTAAAGGACCACCAAGAATGATTTCCTCTCTGGGGGAGAGGGAGGCGCTTGTTCTTTGAGTGATTTGTTGCAGAGACTTAAGAGTCTCATGCTCCTTTTTGGCTGTTTCTAGGGCCTCATCGACCGCCTTTCACAAGAGGTTCGCTTCTTCAATTGGTTAATTGATGAGCAAGGCCTGTGTTTCAGGTTTAAACCCTGAGGTGCGCAGCCAAGTGTGCCTTTTGAGTAAGGTTCCTTTGGCCAGAGACCTGCCTGCTGTTTCAGCCGTGTCCAGAGTGTTCTTTATTACATTCTGGTTCACTTGCCTGCCTTCAGCCACAATAGTGAGAAGCTTGGACCCGATGGGCTCTGGGACCTCTTAGAGACCTTCTTGTAAAAGGTTCCATTGAGCGTCAGCATAACTCACCAGTAGCGTAGTGTTATTCGCTACGCGCCTAGTATATGCGGAAGCCGAGTTAACCCATTTAGCCAGGGCATATAACCTTTTGGTTTCTCCATCTAGAGGTGCCTCCCCTGTAGCAAGGGGTACTCCTGCCAGTTTCCGGGTGGTAGTCACTACCAGAAAATCTGGGGTGGCGTGCCCTTTAATGTATTGAGGGCCCAAAGGAGCTGGCCGAAACAACTTTTCAACTCTCGGATTCACTGGCCAGGTTTGAGCTGGTGACACTAGGGAAGGAGACAATCTTCTCTTAATAGAATTAAAGAGGGGAATGGCCTGGATAGAGGGAGGTTTCTCCTTAAGGATATCCTCTACTAAATCCTGCTCAGGCACTGCCTCTTGCGTAGAGATTTGAACATGTTCAGCTGCCTTCTTTAACATGGTATTAAAGGCCATTTGGCCGCCTACATGCGAGGCCTGGTGAGCCGGGGTGGACGGGGAGGAATCCAGGCACAATACATCAGTGTCCTGATCTTGATGTGGAAGTGTCCATGGGTCCATCAACACTTGCTGGGTTTCTTACCAGTTGTCCGTGGCCCTGCCTGGTCCTCATCGTAATTATGTAGGAAGGACGGTTCTTCATCCTCACTGTAGATGTCCCTATGGGTATCCATCTGGACGATGTCTTCATGATGGATGGGGACAGAAGGCTGATCTTCATGGAAATGTGAAGCAGATTGAACGGTAGGCTCACCACGAGATCTTTTCGGCGAAGGATCGTCAGAAAAGTTTATAATTCTCTCAAGACTGTCCATACACCTTTCAAATTTCTCTCTAGTCCGTTTAGAGGACCCAGAAGTGCCTATGGATGGAAAAGCGTCGTCTTCCGCCCTTTGGCGCCGAAAAATTGTCTCTCAGGGTGTTGGAAAGAGGCTCTGCACCGTCCTCATTGGTATCGTTAGAATCGGGGCACCCTGCCGTATCTAAAGATTTGTTTGCGGCCTGCCCCATGTTTTTCAGCGGAACAGGAATAAGCCCAACCGCCGAAGTAATTCTCCCGATGCCATGTTCGATTATTGCCGAATCGGCCTTTGTTAGTGGGCCTGAAGGTTTATCAGCAGATTCTGCCTTCCGCGGTGTTAGAGGGCCTAGCGGTTGGTTTTTCGCCTTGAGGCCTAGTCGTGATTTTTGTGCCTACTGCGGGATTCGGAATCATCATAGCATCAGATTTCTGCACTTCGACGTTTAAACCTGATTTAGGGATAGCGCCCTTGTTTGTCTTGGAATGCCCAGTCGCAAGATGCTGCTGTGGATGGAGGGAAGGCTTTGATCTGAGCGATCTGAGGAATCAGCCGAAATTTGATGGCCCTGATGGTGCTTTTACCTTTTTCGACATATCCGTCGAAATAGGTGTAGGGGTTGTGTGCTTAATGTAATACGCTTGTACGCCCGTCGCCCAGTGTTGTCCCTGAAGCAACACCAGAGTCAGGCCTTAAAGGGTCAGGGACAGGCGTGGCGGACCTAGAAGTGTCCGCCTTGAGGTCTATCACATTCGTAACTAATGCTCGTCATCGGAGGTGCCCCCATCACTTTCGGCGGGTGTGGCGGTGGGGGGAATGGGATTCCACCCGCGACATACCGTACATGGCTCACTGCTTTACACGGTGCTCCTTAAGGGACTTAGGCCGAAGGAGTTTGCAAGCCGGACACCACTTTTCATTGTGATCTAAGGGGAGACATGAGTTGCAGGTCCTGTGTTCACCCTTCCATGGGTATCTAGTCCTACACTTAAGACAGAACCTAAAAGGAGTCCTTTCCATAGCCAAAAGGGGAAGATGACCAGACCTATAGGGCAAAGAGGGGGAAAGAGGAAAGACATACCGGAAATATGGCCACCCCAACCCCATTCTCCCTACTGTACAGGCCGGCCAGAAGTCCCGGCTACGTGGATGCTTCAGCCGCCGGATCGTAGGTGCCGAACACCACCGCCGAAGACAGGTCCCCCGTAGTGTTCGTCGAAGTTGTTCTTGGTGTTGAAATTACTTAAGGGGAAATAACCGACAAGTCAGTTAGGATGATAAACAATGGGCCTCATTACATCTGTGGTGGTTAGGCAATAACGGCGCCGTTAGTGCTACCTGCGCTGTTGCCATGGCGCCGCATTACGAGTGCTGCTCGCGGGTGACACACTGGACACCTGGTCAGACCAGGCATGCAGAGCGGCACCCGCGATCGGAACAGGATGGTAGCAACGGTACCGTTATGAACAGTACCACTGCTACCATCCTCCCCATTCCCATTGAGCCGTACCGGCTTGGGGTCTCGTGCAAGGGGAATTACCGGGCCCTCCAAGGTCGGAATGGGCCGGTTATTCTCCTTTCGCGGGACCCGGGGCTGGACCAGAGTTTGGCGGTAGCCATACCTTTATAAAGGGCATGGCTACCTCCAACCTTGTAATGAGGCCCAATGTAAGAGCTCCGCTATAGGGCGATCAGTTATCTGGGTGGAAAAAAAACATCTGTGGGACCTCTGAGCGCGAGGGATTTTGGGTACACTACACGTCATGATAGGGATAGTGTTACAGACACACCTATGCCGACATCCCCTTTCGGTCCCCGAAAGACCAGATGCAATACTCCGCGTTACCACTGGAGGTCACACCATATGCACAGCAGGCAATTCTAAGCAGATTAACAAGCATCAGAAGGTGGGATATCGTGAGAGTTAGGGAGGTTGGTTGACATTTTCAGAGTAAGTGTATATTTGGCTTTTGAGGCGACATGCAGTAGGGGGTTGAGAAGGTAGATGGGTGACTTCAGAGCACCCATGGCTTTGAGAAGGAGGGAGGTGGTGGAGCCGTGCTGGTGGGGAGGCTAGAGGTGTGGGGGGTATGTCCCTTGCGGGGAGTTACAGTGGGGAGATTGGAGCAGGTATGTGCGCTGAGTAACAGGATGTTCATGCATAGTCCCCAGGGAGACAGTGTGGCCTACAGTGAACAGTGGTGTTGACTCTCAGAAATCTGTTAGAGCATGGCTAAAAATGATTTAAATTAGCACAAAAGAGCTAAAAATGGATTACAAAATGCAAGCACAGAATGCTGCTAAACATGATATTCAAGGTCAGAGCACCAGACTGCTAAAATTGATTAGCTAAATGCAAACATGGAATGCTGCTAAAATGGATTACCAGATGCGAGCGCAAAACACAATTAGATTGGATGTGTATGATAATTTGTAGATCGCAGTTGACGGCGCTTGCAAGAGCCCAGCTGGAAGCATTTAGAGGGTAACAGTCACAGCTGAGATGTGTGGGAGCATTGCAGCACACGTCTATACACAGCATGTGGGCGGAGCAAGGGGGGGATTGGTTTTCTGACGTGCCGTGTAGATGTCATGGCAAGCTGTACCAAAGTCGAATTTCAGGGCGGATTTTGTCTCAGTGATGTTAGGGTGGCATGGAGTATTGATGTGGAGGAGTTTGGGTGCTGAGGGCAGGATATAATGTGCGTTCTGTATGAGAACGAAGGGTGGCGACTGGTAGGGAAAAGGGCTTACCAGGCAAGGTTGAAGCAGTCGCTACCCACATTCAGATGCTGGCTGCTCTGGCAGTACATTGTTTACAGGCCCGGTCACGCTGGGACAGGCTCAGACAGGAGCCTTAGGAGTGGGGCCATGGGAAGTGGGCTGGCTTGCCTGCCAGCTATGCCATCAGCATTGACGCATCAGGCCTTGGCCAATCAGATCACAATCATGAATCAGGAAGCGCTCCAGTGTCAGCTGGCCATCTTGGAATGGCTTGCTGTGTCGGAGGAATCCGTGTGCGGTAGCCTTCTGGTTTCATGGGCAGTGTGCAATATTGCAAGTGGTGAAAAATGCTGCTTTTTTTTTTATTCGAAAAAAGTACATAATGCTGCTTTCCATTTTCTTACTTCGATCGTCTTCGCCAGTTGAACGATGGTACATTCACAACCCAAAGGCTTTGTTGTTTGCAGCTTGCAGCCTCAGTGATGACCTTGATGGGGGGGGAAGCCTCTGGTGGGCCTTTCCTGCGACCTCAGACTCTAGTGAGCAGGGAGAGAATGTTCTGTATTCCAAAGAGGATATCTTAATATGTATGCAGTAACTTCCCAAACACACTGAAGTTCTCCTACATGGGGTTCTGGACACCTTGCAAAACTACGGTCTCACCCTCTGGGCCATGAAACCTAAAAAGGTTTCACTTGGATTACCTAGGTCCTATCTTGGTGGAGAGCAGGGTGAGGCACAAAAGTAAACTAGTGTCAGCATTCAAGGATGCCCCGGCACCCTTT
This sequence comes from Ambystoma mexicanum, assembly GCF_040938575.1. NCBI lineage: Eukaryota > Metazoa > Chordata > Amphibia > Caudata > Ambystomatidae > Ambystoma > Ambystoma mexicanum. The sequence goes on from NC_090939.1 coordinate 413,126,209, forward strand.
AAATAAATTGTCCTCTCCTTTTTGGGCCGTTGCATACTATTTCAAATGTGAGTACATTTTCTGAGTCCCCACTCTTGCATACTTTGATCCTTCCAGACCCACAATGCTTATGGAGCATGCCCGCACCGCATGTCTGAGCAGTCCGCTTGTAGACATAAGGCATCCAAGAGCATGCCATAGCCTTTGTGTCTCATGCCCTACCATAACTAGAAGAAAATTGTCAAAACGAGAAGCTTTAGCCTGAGTAGCAGAGCAATTTCACCTATTCTATTGGAGGTCAGAATTTGAACCAACGTATCACAAACCCTTAATTCACATACCTAAGCCAGGTGTGGTGTGGGGGGAGGGGGTGCAGGTGGGCAACACTCGCCATGGTTGGTCACATCCACTCATGTTTTACCGAGTTTGGATACAACAAACGCAAAGCAGGCAACTCCAATATGGTGGCGGACTGCTTGTCCAGACTCCCTCTTATCATCAGCATGGATCAATCCATGGACTCAGTCCAAAGCTTGGACAGGTCCTATGATCACGTCCTTGTGGGTGGGGCAATTTCTAAGGCAGAATGGACGAAACAGGAAAGGGAGGACCTTGCATAGAAAACCATCACGGACACTATTGAGCAAGATTGGCCATCCAAGGGAAAGGTAGAAAACAGCATAAAACGGACTTCGACCATTTTAAAGTAAATAAGTGTGGAAAATAGCCTTGTATGTAGAGGGCAGAAAAAAATAAAGTCTCCACCCCAGAAGGAGCGAGGTCAAACATTCAGATTAACACATGTGCTGGGCACCCTCTTGTACTAGGCCCTTCGTCAAAGAAAACCTTTGGTGAGTTACGTTATTTGGATTTATGCCATGCACCAATGCCACTTTTGTGGTCTCCAGGCACTCTGGCGGATCTGAAAAGGGAGGAGGGTTTAGTTTGTGGTAGAGAGGGGAAAAGAGCAAGAGAGCTTTGGCAGGCTGTTGGTAGCTTCATTTCGTGAAAAAAAACAGTCCCTGTGTGCTAGTCTTTAGTTGGTAGGAGTGTGTGTGTGTTGGTGGGGGGGGTAGTGGGGCTGGCTTAGTTTCTTGTTTGGTGTTGTATGGTGAGTGAGGTTTGTGGTGGTTTCATGATTTACTGCAGCATGTTTTGTTCTGTGTTTTAGGGTAAGCAAGATATTGGAGCGTTCGTGGTCGGTGGACAGTGCATCACATTCTGCTAAATTCGATATATATTGGCTACCTTCAACATTCTTTAAGTGCAACACCTTGGCTACCCTCACGATTCTTCTAGTTGTAACATATAGGCTGCCTGCACAGTTCTTCCAAATGCAATGCATAGGCTAACCTACACAATTCCTCTAAGCTCAACATATTGGTTTACTTCCTAATTCTTGCTACATCTGCCATTGCCAGGTATACCAACAAAGCAATACTATGGTACTATACATGGTCAGCCTAGCTTTAGGCATCCTACTCTTCCCCCAGACAAAGTTTGGGATAGTTGCCACAACATATCACTCCCTTTGGCCAGAGTTAAAATGCGTCCATGATATCACTACGGAGACAACCACAAAGTTACTAAATGTAGTATTTGCCAGAGAGGGAGTTCCAAAAAACGTGTTAGACAATGGGTCACAAGTTATTTTGGAGGCCACAAACAAAGGTCTTCAGAAACCTGGCGTAGAGCCTCATACCACATCCTTGTAAGATCCCTAGGCAAACTGCCTGTTGGAGGTAAAATCGCATGATTAAAGATAACCTCCAATTTCTGAAGAGTCACTATCCATCAAACAGGGCTGCAAGACTGGGACATTGCAGGGTCTGTAAGAACAGGAAATCTCCATTTTGGCTCATGCAAAGAAAAGACAAAGTGTCTCTCTTAGCTCTGCAAAGGGGTAACCGCACCCCCACTCTGTTCCCCAACCACTGGGCTCTCCCACCCCCCCACCCCCAGAGGAGCAACATAAAAATCATTCAGGCTTAGCAATGCAGTGGCCAGGTATTCACAAGGTGCTCCACTGGCAGGCAAGAGATTAAAGGGGGAGACATCGTTCTGATCAAGTTACCTATCCAAACCCCACATATGCTGTCCAAGTTCAGTAAGCTCCTGATGTCTTTAGGGTAGGCTCCACTTCAGTTACTACTGCTGACAACATCTGCAAGGCCAGACTCCGAAAACCGAATTCTGCCCTTTCCACAGAGGGGGCTCATGAAGCAGCTTGATATTGATCTCATTTCAACCAAGGAGGCTGCAAGGAAACAGCCCATTCACAAACCACTCCAGTACTGGTGTATCCTTCCACTTCCGTCACCCAAACCCCTTTCCCCTTCTCCCTATATATTAAATGGAACAAGGAATCTTGGTAGCACCATTACCCACTCCAGAATGCAGCACCTGCACGAAAAGAATTTCTGTTTGTAGATGCTGGTTTGGTGCAAGGACGGCTGTTGTACTAATAAACCTCTCCTTCATTGCCTGTCTAGGAGTTCTTCACATGTTGGAAACATGCAGAGGTGGCACTTCTCCAAGAGACTGAACATGAACGCAGCAAGCCACATACATCGAAGTTCTATACAAAAAAGGCACAGTACTTCGTATTGCATCATACAAGATCTTAAACGAGATAGGCTTCTGTCAGGATACATAGCTACACTGCAGTAGTCTCAAACAAGGAGTTAAAAAGGTAATCTTACGGGACCATTTGTCACCATCTTAGACAAAGAACTTGGCCAAGCACCGTGACTTAAGCTTAGACAAGAAGAAAAAATATATAGGCTCTTTATGCAGTATCAGCAAACGGCTGAAAACACGAGTTGTGGAGGCAGAGGAATGAAGTAAAGAAGGATTTCATTCTTCTCAATTATCGTATGCATGGGCGGACCCACGCAGGCGCTTCCCCATCCTATAGGATGATGTGCACCAGGCCCACCAATCAATACTTAGCTTACATAAACTCACAACTCCTCCCACCGCCCTGTTTGCCTCACAAAATCCAACATCACACTATTCCTCCTCCTGCCTCTCTCCCCGTCACCTCCCAGCAAAATCTTCCCACTCAGCTCAGCCACACCCAGCGCAGACAATCGAACCCTCATCAATTCTCTCCTCAACATGTCTCTCACACCTAAGCAGAAAATGTCCCACAGTCTTAGGCACCCCACACACCACACAATCCCTCGACTCACGCTTCCCCACTTGAAACAGACAATCATTCAGTCCCCCATGCCTGATCCTCAACCGATTCAGCATCACCTCCTCCATTCCAGACTCCCCGCATCCACCTTCACCGACACTTTCCCCACGAACACCAAACATCCACCTGCCCTTCACCCCGCTCACCCACCTCTCCTGCCACTCATCCATGACCCGTCTCACCATCACCGCCTTCACCTCATCTACACTCAAAGGTAATCTCACATCAACCGCTCCCCTTCTCATACCCTCACCCGCCGCCAGATCCACTAACTCATTACCCAAAATGCCACTGACTGGGGACCCACGCCAATACCAAATCCATTCCCCCGTGCAAGCACCGATCAATCTTCCTCCTGATGTCCATAATCGCGTCCTTCCTATCACCATCCCCCGCCATAATCGCCTGCAACCCACTCAATGAATCTGAAAATATCACCACCTTCTCTAACCCCAACTCGCACACCCTATCGATCGCCAATGCAATCGCCACCAACTCAGCCGTACAAATTGATAAATCATTCGTCAATCGTCCCACTTTATACTCCCCAGTGCTTTCCAGATAATAAGCCATACCCAAATTCCCAGACACAGGATCCTTCGAACCATCCATAAACACCTTGCATCTTTCCTTTCCTGCCACATACGCCTGACCCAAAGCTTTGATGTCGCACCACAATCCTCTCTTCTTCGAAACCACATTTGCTAACTCCAAACACACCTTTGGAGACCCCATCATCCACCTCGGCCATCTCTCCAAATCCGTATCCGTCACAATCATCAAATCGCCCACACCCCACTGCACTCCCTTTTCCCGTATGTGAAACCCAAAAGTGCCCCCCTTCCTCCTCCACCCGTCCCTATAATAATCAAACCTCCAATTATACTTCAAACATTCACGCACCGGATGAGCCACACTCTTCGCACTTCACTTCACCCACCATCTCATTCAACGCATCCCTCCTCAACCCCAACGGCATCTCCCCCACAAGCACCTGAACCGCATTCGCTGGAGAGGACCTCATCACACCCTCAATGCCGTTGCCTGAACCCTGTCCAACCGCAACTTCTGACTCGCCGTGAAACCCACTGACACCTGACATCCAAAATCCATCACGCTCAAAATCAACCCCTCATACAACATTCGTAGACACTTCTGCTGAGCACCCCACTCTTTCCCAGTCACCGCCCGCAACAAAGAAGGATTTGATTGTAATGTACATTTGGAAATAGCACAACGAGGTCCAATGAGCACAGCCGATAGCGGTAATGTGACAAGAAGCACATGACTCGTTTTCTGATGCTGCGCTGCTGCACGTAATGGCACGTTCTTTATTTGCGTTCCCAGTCCTGCACTCCTCCTGCATGACTCCAGCTCGTGGCCGGAGATTCGAGCACGCCGTGACATCACAGCCATGATCATTGCAGTGCCCAAGAGGTGCTATTGCACAATGGCTTCTGGCGCATAACCCTATTCATATTCAGGTTCGCACACATGATGAACCACACGAGAATGAATTGAAAAAGCTTCATCCTCGTTTCTAAAAGTTTCAATCTTTTTGTAAACATGGGTTACAGCTTTCAAATGTGCAGATTAATTTTACTCTTCTGGGGATTAAGGCAATTAAACCATCGATCAAAACAGGCATCAACATGTTTTCGCAGCAAAATTCTTTAGAGAATACCAACTCAGTTTTTCAAAAGCGAAGCAAACAAGTGCTGCGAAAATCGGCCATAAGCGAGCTGAAGGATTTCGAAATGTGATGCCCGATTTCATTCGAAAAATCAGTAGACTAAGACTCTGTTAGCTCTTGCTTCACATTACACAAGAGAAAATAAACTGAAAGGTCAGTTGAACAGTTACAGCATTGCCCTTTTGGAAGGTAATCAGCAGACCATGTAGGAAATACGTGTACTGCAGCGTGACTGGAAAGACAGTAGCTGATAAAGAGGCAAGCAGCCAAAAACACATGGGATGGAGTAGTGCACTTCAAATGTGAAAATAAGTGGAACAATTCTTTACAACGCAGTAATTAAGATGGAATAAATCCATTTATATCAAATTGTTGCCCATGCAATGCTAATAAAACCAACACACCGCACATGAGAAATTCAATTCCTTTTCTGGAGTGAAACGGGCTACTAGTTCAACTTAAATGTGAGCCATTGTTTGTTGGGACATGGGAGGTAATTTTACATCCTACAAAGAAATCCACATTTGTGGCACATTTCAATTTACAAATGATACATTTTGAAAGAGATTTTTAAAACCTAGACATCTATGGTCGGATTCAACAGTAGTGCAAGGAATCCCTTACTTTGTACTGTTTAAAATAAACATTTATACCACAGGTCTGCAACCTTTGGGTCCCCATATGTTCTTGACCTCAACTATCACCAGCTATAGTCGGCAGAGTCCATGGCATGTGAATATGGGAGTCCTAGTCGAACAACTGCGAACAGCAGGTTACAGACTTCAGCTTTACACTGTAGTCCAAGTCAACTGAGCCAACTTAAATTCATAGCAAAAAGAAGAGATTATCTGCCTTTCATTGCCTTCACTTGGAACACATGCTCATCCACAGACCCCAGTTGACCTGATGAGGGGAATGCCAGAACTGATGTGCAGCCTCATTGAATGCTTGAGAAACATACTGGGCGTAGAAGAAACCAACTTTTCAGCTGTGATGTGAATTGCAATGGCTTCCAATACATTTGGTCTGGCAGTGGGCGGGTAAGCCTAATGATTTCAGGGTGATGTGGCGGGTTCACTTTCTCCAATTGATAACTGCTGGTCGTACAAAAGTCTTACAAAGATTTGTGGGAGATTCCTGATTTTGCAGTCCAAAAATGTTCATATTTTTATAATTTTCTCCACCTAAAAGGTCCTTCCTCCGCCATGAGCAATGGATTGGGGGGGGGGGGGGAAGTTGTTGAAGAAAAAAAAAATAATAACATTTCAAATAATATTTTACATGGTAGGATGCCGGTAGGTCAAGGACACATTCCTAGAAACTAGCTGTTTGAGCTTGAGCCATAGCAGATTTACCTTTAGAAGCCTGAACAATTTTCATCCCACAGGTTAGCAACTCGTACATGGTTTTGCCATTGGTAACGACTATGGTCAAACATGGTCTTCAAAAGGTAGGTCTGGAAATGGGGCAATTCTCATTGAATCACAGAGAAATGAGGGTCTACTCATACGCACTCTTTTGCCACTTCAAAAATTATTTGCAAACAGTTTTCTAGAGCAGACGATGATCATGTTTCCTCAAGTGGCATCTGTTAAACAAAACCAGGAGAGAATTCAGATGGAGAATTTGGTCCGCTGGTTGTACTCTAACAGAAGAGATTACTACTGTATCAGAGTACAATGACATTTGGAGATTGCTCTTTTTCTCCTCCCCAGAAACTGCCCTTTCAGCGACATTGTCTATGATCTAAGGTCTCCCTGAGGTGTGAGCTATACAGCTGCATAGGGACTATGGTTTCATCGCTATGGGTCTTCATGTAATTCAACAGGGGTTATGATGGCACAAGTGAACAGAACAATGCATGCCGCTTTACTGGGCTGAAAGTTTATATTTGCTCAGCAAAAAGTAATTCCAGATTGTTGGTGGGCCAGAGGTTAGACAACTTGACTGGTAAGCAAACCGTGACAGGAGATCTGGGTTTGGTAGTCCCCACCACTGATCTCAACTTTCCTTCGCCCAATAATGAACCTTGTAAAATACAAAGGTCATCAGAGCAAAGTGGTTAATGTACAGTACAAAAGTCCTCAACTATAACGGGTGTATTTGTAATAAAGCGCACGTTCGTCCCCCGAAGGGGCATCTTGGTGCTAATAACCGATGTTTATTGTTACCCAACTTAACAGTACTCTTTATGGAGCTCAGAAGGATGAAGTGCTTAGTGGACCTGCTGGGATTAAATCCTGTGACCATGAGTTCAAACACAGGCCCCTGTAGTGGAAGCATTAGTCCAATGAGCCACAGATCCGGCAGACAACTATCCACTAGCAGCCAACCCCATTCTGTATTTTGTGAACAGTATCACTATTAGTAGTAGCTACTAGTAACACTAATTTCAAGGCACTTTTACAGAGCAAATACAAAAAAGGATTTAAAAAAACAGAGAAGACAACACTATCTGCATAATGCATTGCAGGTGCCCAGATTTAAGATAAAAGACCATGGCAACCGCAACAGAACCTAAAGTAAAGAGGTGGTCCTGTGAGTGTTTGTCAATGAAGTTGCTATGCACAGCATTGCCCAACTGCTGATGTTCCTATACCACCTGCCAAACACATGAAATAAGGCCAATGGGCTGTTTAGATAATAGTGAACACAGCTGTTTTTTGCATCTTAAGCCCCCTTCCATGACAACGGAGGGGCTTAAGTGTTAAGCAGAGCCATTGGTCCTTTTCTGCACAGTGATTCAGGCCATTTTGTATTTCACATACGGTTATGAATAACGTAGCTGTGAATATCCTAGCACCAGACAGCAGCTCCGGACAACCCCCCTACCAGTACAATAAACTTATCATATGTCTAGGTACCAGAAATGCATGTAAAAATGGTTGCTCCTTTACAAGGTACACAGCCCTACTGTACTACATTTCCCAGAAGAAAATCTGATAATTCAATACAGAAGTTTCAACTCTCTCAGCCTCATAGAAATGGGGAACCCTGGCAGATGCAGTGTAGAACCCCATACTCCAAACCGCTTTCTTGTGCAGTATAGAAGCCTGCATATTGGATTATCTCAAAGATTGCACGCTGCCTCAGAATGTGTCCCCAAAAAGTGGCCAGCACCAGAAAGCACTGCCTCCCATACTGAAGTTACATCAAACCTCATCACAAAACAGTTCAGCTCAATTAATAAAAATGCTTTCACAACACTGTCCCACAAACCAGCATCCGTCTGACAACAGGACTACAACGTGTGGGATATTTTTACCCACTCCACTGTACTCACTTCCATAATCAAACTGCACTTCAGCAGAAGCAGCAAAATGGCTGTGCTGGCTCCTGTGAGCACCACTGCCTCATGGCAAAACTGTGTTTTGCAACTACAAAAGATGGCTGCATCATCTTGCCAAGCACATATTGGGCAGGATGGAACAAGGGGGCACACTGAGAAAGCCTGCTAGTGTGTTCTTACATGTACAAAAGTGGAGTGAAAAAGCAGTGCTGCTTCACTGCAAGCCCAAAGTTCCCATTGAAAAGGAAAATATTTACATTTAAAAATTATGCAGCTCTGATGCTCTTTTTCTCCAATTCCTCACCACACTACTTTTATTAATGAGACCCTGCCATGCCCACCCACATTCACATTCTGCTCCAGCAAACAAGAACAGTATCCCTGAATGGCAGGCTGTTCAGCTCTGAAGAGTTCAAAAGAAGCTTTACTTCAGCTGCATGGGAAACTCTTTACGTTTGGGGGCTACAAAATATCAAAGATCAATGCGTCAAAAAGGCCCTGGCTATCTGGGCCTATGTCAATTTCAGTGCATCTGTGTTTAAACAAATTGCTGCATACAAGAAACTCCGGCTACAAAACAATGTGGGAATTCAGAGGGAAGAGAAAAATCGAATTTGAAAGGAAAAATGTCAGCAGTCACCACATGTTTAAATGTACTTTTGCAAATAAAGAAAAATACTTTTTTAAAAGTGTATGTCGGATAAGGCCCTGCCCTTATCTAGCCATGTGAAGGGGTTTGTGCTGTGAAACATATAGGGGAGATCTTATTCAACAGGCTTTATTTTGATGTATAACAAACATAAGGAATTAAGTTGCATTTGCTACATGGGGGAAATCAGCCCCAACCAGGTTTCTGCTTGGGGTCGACAGCAACAGAAGGCCCCTCACAATAGATGCTAGTACACATGATAATTGCTACCTTGGCAGACTTCTGTCCGAATTGAGGCCTCTTACAATGGAACATCTGGCACACCAACCTGTGAAGTGAAGGGGGCCATAAAACCTTCAATCAAACTGGGCAACCCCCTCCCCACACTGGGCTGAACTGATGGTTGGTGGTGGCTGAAGAGAAAAAAAATTGTCCCAGTGAAAGTCAAAGGATGGCCATTTGTTTCAAAAGACATAGTAAGAAACTTTTAAAGACGGTTATTTTTGCAACAGAAATTTGCAGGAATTAAAAAAAAAACTGTTTTAATGTAATTGTGGGCTTTAATTTAAGACGTAGCCGTCACTGCCACCTCCGGATCAGAAATTGCAGAGAATTGGGTATTCCGAGGAAAGTGTACATGATGCCAATGTAAAATTCAATACTGACATGCCGGATGATAACCCATACACACGTGAAAAGTTCTAGAATTTTAAGCCAAATATTTCATACTAAATATAACTAAAAATTATCAGAAGTGCAAAACAAATTCTTACAAATTGTAGAGTTGGACTGGTATGTTCTGCATAAAATATGTAACCTGTAATTTGTTAAAAAGGCCCCAACTGTACAAATGTGCCATTTATGGCAAAACTGAATTTTAGCTAAAGTAACTGTGGGAGGTTCTGGACATTGTAAAACTCACATCATGAATCTGACATCATGCCCTTGAAACCCATCCAGCTGATAGGAAGGCGGTAACTATCACCCCTGACCAATCTAGTTGTTTAGAGACATGCTTAGCTAAACCTGCCCTACCATAGAATTCTATGTTGTCACCATGCTCTATAAAAAAGGTGGTTTACAAAAATCTGGACACTCTTTCCTGAATTTGCTGCGCCTGCGTTCCCGATCTTCTACATTCATCTTGCCAAAGCATAGCCGATTCCAGATTCCACTGCAAGGCCAAAGCATTGCTGACCCTCCCAGCAATGCAACAGTGCAGAAAGGCCAAACGATTAGACATCTTTACACAGGTCAAAACATCAACTTACAATATTATGCAACTTGTAAAAACAAGTGCGTGATATATGGACTAATTTGCCCATGTGGAAAGTATTACGTTGGACAAACGCTGAGAAGAGTGAAAGATTGCATATCTGAACACAAGTCGAACATCAGAACGGGAAATATTAAATCCCCAGTCACAAGACACTTCCAAGACCACCATCACACTATTTCACAACTAAGATTTGTAGTCCTTGAAACGGTTGCACGTCCAGCAAGAGGGGGGCACTTGCAATAAATATTGTCACGCAGAGAGATGTTTTGGATACATAAATTGGATGCCCTGGAACCCAGAGGCATGAACAAAGAGTATTCTCAGAGTGTGTTTTTGTGAATAAATGATAAGATGTGATTAACACTGGAATTCAATCGAATAAAATGGTGAAAATTGCTAAAAATGGTTTAAAATGATCAAAAATACTGTAGCATGCATTCAGATATTATGCACTGTATTAGGATGACTAGAATCAAGTTATGATTGTGGGATAATGGAAACAATATCGGAATATCTAGATCTAATTAAAATGTCTTGTATAGAAGCACTACTATTCCCAGAATTCAGTAGAACCATGAAATCACGAGTGAATACATTAACAAATCCATTTTGCTAAAAGTCGGTTACAATTAACCACACGGACATATAGTTGGTGAACCACATGATTGACTAAGTGAATACATTAGCGATTTCATCTTGTCAAAAGACAGTTAAAATTAACCACGGAAAATTCAGTTGGTAAACCCATAGAGCTTCGTGCCATTGCATGATTAATTTGACATGACACAATTGGATACACATGATTATTTGGATGAATAGTTAAGAACTATACTATACATTGGGGAAATATAGATGAGGTCTATGTATTAATTTTGTCAACACCATACTGCATTTCACTTCGAGACTACGAACCCCATAAATCCTAGAGTCACGTGATTAATATCACATGACTAAGGAACCACGCGCTAGCGAATCGCTTTCCACCAACTGGAACCGGGAAAGCAGCACTGACAGCCCGCGCGCGCATTAGCAGAGGTAAGACTTGAGCACATCACATTAGCATTCTTATGCATGACATTCAGAGAGTATTGACTGCTGACATCTTATTTTTTAGAAAGATAAGACGCTAAACTCAAGGCTGAACCACCATAGACACGGATAGATCATTGGCTGCATGCACTAGAAGTAAATCGGGAACAAGTGAGTGTATTTAATATATTTTGACTTGACAAATTAGAAAATGATTGAGCGACAAACACTCATAATATCCTTACTTCTATAGGGCATGATTGTCTAAAACGACAGGACGTATGAACATCAAAGACCCTTGACTACATACCGCGAGAGTGCACAGGTATTCCAATATTTTAACTGATTGAATACCATAATCAGCATTGATCAACTAAATACTAATATTACATGTTAATATTGTCCACAGAATTTCGAAGAACAGCGATACAAGATTATGTTCCCATAATCCCACAACCAATTGATCTTCTTTGAGGATACACAAGATATTTTGTTTGAAAATGCAATTGTACTTGTACTAAGTGTAAAGTGTACAATAGACACTTATTCGAATTGATGTAAACACATCAATATCTGTTTAGAAAATTGTTGTTGAAAATAATTTGTTAAAAACATTGTTAATTGCTCCTGAAGAAGAGGGATCCACTCTCGAAACACACAGCTCATTTAAGTCAATACTAGTCAGTGAAGTGAACTCTTATTACTTGACTTTTAATTTCATTTAAAGAATTAAAATATTCTAAAATATTGGCAAACTGAAAACACTCTTCATTCTCTAAAAAATGTCATCATAACTGTATTTGTTCATATAGAGATATAATTAGTTTCAATCATTTAAATTGTCCAAATATTGTTTGGAATTTATTTCCAATACCAATTGGTGTGCAGGGGACGGGAGTTCCGATAATAGGAACTTTGTTTTTCTTATACTCCATCCCATAACACTGAGTGTACCCCATCTTGAATTTTGTCTTTGTTCCCTTCTCCAAGCAACCCTCTCCATATCCTGATAACTTGTCTAGTCTGTACTAATTCTCTGTGCACCTTGTTCTTGTTTCCTAATGTTAACGCAATATGTTTCCATTCACCTCATCTTGGAACTGATTAGTAATATTTGGAGTAATTTAAATGAATTCCCACATAGATCAGAAAACAGCGGGAAAAGGTTGACGTTGCAAATCAATCTTTGAACCTACTGTGGCACAATATAGTCTAAATGGAGAGGGCGCTAGAGAGCCACCCAAGATGTCCGCTTCCTGAGAGAGCTCCGTGGGGCTCTAATGAATCATGTAATATCGATGCTCCTGTGATGGTTGGACTGACCCATCCTACAGCTGTGCACATTCACGGAGCTTCACTGATTATTTTGAGATAAATCTTGACCCAGACACTTGACCACAGCCCGAGATACTCGCTCTCAGATCTGAGGCCTGCTGGCTGACGGATTGAGTGGTCGCAGCCCCTGCGTGTGAGCGGAGCGGCGGGGGCGGGCACTTGGCGGGAGTCTCGGCGGCGGGACCAGGAGCAGCGCCGATCAAGAAGGCGGGTGGACGTGTGCGTACTTGCACCTGTGAGACGAGGTGGTCTCCGTCCCCACGGCGGCCCGTCGCAAGGGCAGAGGAGCGACGAGTCGGGGTGCCGGAGTCCCGAGACAGCCCAGGTAGGAGCAGACCAGCACGGGCGGGCTGCGGCGCGGCCGGTGGGTGGTTTTTCCGCCCTGTCCCGCTGGACACACAATAATCCGCGCGGCACCCGCCAACAGCTGTCCGCGCTGTGGCGCAGACCTGGTACACAGCGCGGGGGTGCAATCCACGCTCAAGGCCGCTTCCTAGAAACCTGATGTACGACACGCGACCCAGTGAGGCCTCCCACGGCGCCCATCCGTCCAGCTGCAGACGCGGAGAGGCCTGTCTCAGTTAACCGGATAACTGAAAGCTAGTAAATACTGGCGGCATCGATCCTGGTAACAAGAAGCTGCGGCCGACCCGAGGTGGCTGGGCCTTGGGGGCCTGCCGCTCTGATACACGCCGCATGACCCATGTGCACGCACCCACCCCGCTGACTGCGCCGTGTGCTGCCGCCCCTCGGCGCAGCTGGTATAGAAGGCCTTAGCCGCGGGCTGCCTGCGGAGAGCGCAGCGATCCAAAGTGCGACCTGTGGCAAAAACTGGCATACAAACTCCTTCAAAGCAACCGCAGTTACAGTCGTGAGGCTGTGTAAGCAGCAGCGTGCCGTGTAGGCCCCACACTCGGTGCACAGACTCTCGGCATAAAGCACCGAAGGCATCGTGCTAACATCCAGAAAAGTACGCAGTGCGGCTGCCGTCTGGGTCCACCACCGCTATAAACCAAGACAGACAACTTAGCCAGGTTCCACGGACACTCTCCCCAAGCTACCATGGGGAAAGTATATAAGAACCAGAAGAAAGTGACTTTTGAAGCCAGCTCACAGGCCAAGCCCACGACCAGCAGCAGACCCAACTCCCTGTCACCTGACACGATGTCAACCGAGGACCAGACCCCGCATCTGGATATAAGGGAGATTCTGATGGACCTGAAAGCTGGCATCAGCGGCCTGGGATGCAAATTGGACACCCTATCGACGAAGGTAGATCAGCTTCAACACAGGCTCGATAAACAAGCCGATTGACTCGACAATGTCGAACAATGCGAGTCCGACCTGGACGATGGATCAGCGGCACTGACATCCCGTGTCTCTGCACTTGAAACCCAGATGAAGGTGGTGTGCGCCAAGAATGAGGATTTGGAGTGCCGCTCCCGTAGGAACAACATCAGGATCATAGGGGTGAGGGAGTGACAAATCCCAGGTAAAATGGAAGACTTTGTGGAACAGATCTGCATAGCTCTCTTCGGTAGAGAAACACTGTCTCAGCTATTTGTGGTAGAAAGAGTGCACAGAATTCCGAACACTAGACTGGCGCCCGGCGCGCACCCTCGACCAATCTAGCAAGACTTTTAAACTACAAGGATCGCAACGCCATGCTCAGGGCAGCCAGAGACAAGGGGAAACTTCAATACGACGGCGACTCCATTCAAGTCTTCCCAGATTTATCGCAGGCGGTGCAAACGCAGAGGAGATCCTTTACAACAGTCAAGCGACGCCTACAGGACAATCATATCCTTTATTCCATGCTATATCCAGCGAAACTGCGTATCCAACACGAGGGGAAGGCCCAATTCTTCAATACCCCCGAAGAAGCCAACGATTACCTGGACCGGACTGGCTGCAGACATGGCGGGAACAATCCAAGACCCCGTCGGGAAGAGTGAGCGAGAAGAGACCCTCCGTAATCTACAACTCCAGTAATGGGCCGACATGACCAGCATGCCTCCTTCCATGCTCAATGTACATCACAGGAACAAAACTATGTCGCTATAGGAAGCCCGGTACCCTCTTGGAAGGCTACTAGCGCGGCTATGCTTGCAACTCTGTTCTATATGGGGGGGGGGGGAGATTACTGTGGGCCAGTTGTGGGTTGCCCACACAAGGGAGGGACTCGGGCCAGACGCAGCCGCTTTACTCACCCCACTCTCATTCCGCAACGTTGATATATAACTGATAACCCGGAAGCCAAGCCCATCAGTCACTCCAATACTTCAAGGCACCATCATCACTTTCACGCCCTGACAGGCGAGAATCCACCCGGCTTTCGGAATGTGAGCCACAACATTTAGAATCGCCACCTGGAACATCAGTGGCGGCAATCAGCCGGCAAAGAACAGGAAAATCCTTCAATATCTCCGTAGGCATAAGGTTAACATCGCCATTCTCCAGGAAACCCATCTCCTGCCGGCATCGGAATCACAGTGGGCCAAGTCCTGGGGCTGCCACAGGTATTTTTCATCGTATTCGTCCTTTGCCAGAGGGGTCGCTATTCTGATTGATAGAAGGGCAAACTTCAGTCTCATTGAATCGGTGAAGGACACTGAAGGTAGGGGCCTGCTGGTTAGGGGAATAATTGCAGGGAAAGAAGTGGTGATTGTAAATTCCTACACTCCCAACACTGATGGACCTGACAATTTCAACTGGGTGTTGTCCCAACTAGGGAGGACCAACGCAGAAACAATCATATGGGGTGCTGACCTTAACACACCGATGGACCCTACTCTAGACAAATCCCATAACACTACTGGGAATCGGTCCAAAGCCAGTAGTCAAGTTCGTGAGATATGTCTAGCGTTTGACCTGTCTGACACATGGCGGCATCACAACCGAGATGCGAAACACTTCATGTTCTACTCGCCCGCTCACAACACCAGCTCCAGGATAGATTACATCATGGCCTCCACCCATTGTCCGTTTGCCTGGGGAGCAAGCCAAATCCTACCACGCACGCTATCTGACCACTCAATGGTCACACTTGACGCCTCCATGGTGGGCGCAAGAGTCCCCGGATTGAACCGAGATTCAAGCCGGGTGCGCTTTCGGACACTGTTTTCGCAGAGGAACTGCGTGAGGAAATAACATCCTTCATTGAGAGAAATCAAGGTTCAGTCAAGGCGACCAGCACCATCTGGGAAACGCTAAAGTGCTTTGTGCGCGAAATATGTTTGGGTAAGGAAAATGGTGTACTGAAGCTGATACGCAGTGAACTCTCCGACAGCGAAACCCGGCTGAAGGAACTAGAAATGAAGACTATCTCAGCTCCAAGCCCGCAAATCCAGGCAGAGCTGAAGGAGGAGCTTCAGAGGTTCAGCGACACAGCCGAAAGAGCTAAAATTCCTGGGGCGGAAACACCAGATCCGACAATATGGAGAGGGTCAGGAGCCCTGCTCGCCCGATTACTATTGGTGGACAAAGCCCCGACCCGGGTGGAATGTGTTAGACGCACGAGGGCAGCGTGTCTATGCAGAAGTGGACATCGCCAAGGCATTTCGTGACTTCTACCAGGACCTGTACAGCTCTAGAGGCAATTCGGACTCTGAATCTCTGCAAGAATACCTAGACGACACCGAGCTGTACTGGGTGGAAGCAGACTTACGAGAACCTCTTAATGCTCCGATAACGGCAGAAGAAATACTGGAAGCAATAAAATCCCTCCCGAGCTCAAGTCCAGATGGACTTACCGGAGAGTTTTACAAGGCCTACGCAACTTCCCTTGCCCCTCTCTTGCTACGCATATATGAAGAATCCATTGAAAGCAGATGCCTTCCCCCAACACTACGGGAAGCCAATATAATTCTTTTACACAAAGCCGGCAGACCCGCTGATGAATGTGCATCCTATAGACCAATTTCTCTGATCAACCTGGACAATAAAATCCTGGCCAAAATTCTTGCATCCAGGCTCCTTCCCCTTACGCCAGCACTAGTGATTGGAGACCAAGCCGGATTTATCCCAGGGCGCAGCACCACCTATGGCATCAGGCGTCTGTTTGGCGTCATGGAGGCCCTGGATCCATCGCAACAGGCAATAGCGGTGCTTCTTGACGCAGAGAAGGCATTTGACTCTGTGGAATGGCCATTCATGCTAGCAATGCTTAGACAAATGGGTTTTGGCAACTTCTTTATTAAATTGGTGTCATTGTACAACAGCCCCCGATCCTACATTACACTAGGGAACACTAGATGCACGTGCATTTCACTTGAACGCGGAACAAGGCAGGGATGCCCACTTTCAGCTTTGATCTTTGCTCTTATTATGGAACCCCTGGCTTCCAGGCTACGCAAATTCCAAATACACAGAGGCCTCAAATTAGGCCCCCACAAATTGATTGTCTCCCTCTATGCTGACGATGTTATATTATTTGTCAGCAATCCCCAGGAGAACCTTAACCCGGTAATGCGGGAGGTATTAAGATTTGCGCAAATGTCGGGACTGAACATCAAACATTCTAAATCTGTGATATTCCCCCTGACCCCTCACACGGTGCAATTTGCTGATGACCATGGCTTTAAAAGGGAGAACTCAAGGGTACGCTACTTAGGTATATATATGTCACAAAACCATCACGAGATATATAAAGACAACTATGTCTCCACGCTCACCTCTATTCAGGAACAAGTGCACAGGTGGAAAACTCTCCCGCTAACGCTGTGGGGCAGGACCTCTCTTATGAAGATGGTTATACCCCAAGCTTCTGTACTTGTTTACCAATATCCCGTTACTCCTCCCCAAATCCTTCCTCCTGAAAGTCAAGACTGCAGTCCTGGAACTGCTATGGGCCAGTAAACCGGCACGCGGTTTGGTCTACGACACCCTAGGTCTGCCGACATCAAAAGGAGGCCTTGCGCTCCCAGACATTGAGAAGTACTATTGGGCATCTCAGGCACAGTTTCTAAGCCACTGGTACACGACCCACTTCGTGCGTCCGCATGTGCAGGTGGAACGTGCTCTGGCTTCTCCCAACTTGCTCAGTGCCGTCATCATTAGTCAAATCCCTGTTCCGTACAACACTCTAAATACGGTCCTCTCTACGTACGCAGTCTGGAAGAAGATGGCTGTTAAGTATGGGGTGACCGTGAGATACTCCCCTTTGCTACCGATCAGGTTCATCCCGGGTGTTACGCTCACAAATGAAAAAGTATTCTTAATATCGGCCGACAAGCTTAACATTCACTCCTTCGGTGATGTCTTCCCGGGAGGCACCTTCCTAACGCCCCAGATGGCCAAAGAAAGGGGCGGAAGCACCTCACTGGATATCGTTCTTTATTTCAGACTGCGCTATACCCTGCAAAAAATACTGCCCTCTTGTCCTGAGCAACTCCCTACATGGGATCTGCTGCACAAAACCATCCAGGCAGAGGGAGAGGGGAGGCTGGTCTCGACACTCTACAGGTCCCTAGTGGCAGACACCGGGTCACCCAATGCCAGAACTCAACAAAGATGGGAATCGGACCTCCAGATGTCGATAGATGCTGGGGACTGGTCCTACATTCTATATCAAACCCAAAAAGTTGCGGTGAATACACGATATAAACTAATACACTTTAATTATGTGCACCAAACGTATTACACCCCTGCCAAGAAACACCGACATCACCCTGAAGTATCAGCCCAATGTGAACGTTTTCCACCTGGCATGGGACTGCCCCGGAATCCAACGGTTCTGGGTCTCAGTCCTGCAGATCGTCGCCAATATTATTGGGGAACAAGTGCTCCGTTACCGTTGGCGGCCCTTCTCGGCCTCACAAAATACTTACGCGCCACATCCCGCAGACTGGCAGCTCTCCTCCTGGTGCTGGCCCATAGGCGAATCGCTATGGCCTGGAGCCAGGGCCCCTTACCCAAAATTGAAGATTGGAAAAAAGACATTACCTATTGTCAGGATGTAGAGAGCGAATTTATAAGAACTCTACCACTGCATGCTCGACCCCTTCCTCCCCCCGACATCTGGGGGCCGTATATTACATATCTGCTAATTAGATCAGCTCCTTCTGCTACTGAGAGCTGACTCCGAAATAGATCTGTGAGATTGAAATACACTGTATATTTGTGCCTCAATGGTGACTGACAATTAACCAGGAAAGTCCTGATTCTTGTTGTTGTGGACATGAGTGGGGTGGGGCGGCTTCGCGGTCGAACCCGTGAGCGGGAAATGTTAGGTTTTCTTTTCGCTTTATTCTATTCCTTTCCTGCCCTTTCTTCAACTCGTCCCTTTCCTCCTCTCTGTTTTGCCTTGTTACGTTAACGCACCCTGATGGTGTACATGGGTTTTTTTTTTGTTATGAAAATCTCAAAAATAAAGTTTAAAAAAAACAAAAAAACAATCTAGTCTAAATAATTTAAGCAAAATTTGCCTTTCATTTTAAAACCGATTCCCTTTTAAACTGCTTTATTTTCCTAAAAACGAACCTCCTACCTTCCAAATCTCTCAATTCACCAGCTATGACCCTCCTTTCACTTCTATAGTGTCCCTGTGCTGTGCATCTATTTTCCCTGCCAAAAAACCACATTCCGATTCAGTGTTTCACCAATCTTTTGAAAAAAAACCTTTTGGCATTTTAAAAAACCGCGAACTAGAAAAAAATGCAACTTTTCCATGTGTGAATTCGGCTGCACTGGGTTTTCAATTCCAATCTATTTTGTGAACTGTATGCTTTTGTGATACCTTACCTTATGGTTGATCGTGATATAAAATCCCTAAAACATATGCATATCATTATTTCAGCACACATAATTATCATCCGAGTGTCATTTTAGGCCTTTGCAATTGCCTCTTATTTTGTGATGGAAGGTCGGATGTTGATTCGGTTTGTGGTCTCTTATCCCCGACTACCTGCTGCTCCATTCTATCCACTCAGAATTCGATTATTTGTGGGTTGAGGGAACATTGCAGGGGGAAAACCTTACCTTGGGTGCGATCTATACTAATTCAAAAAGTGCTCCTATTCAGTTGTGGTTTGGATATGTTCTACTAGAAGGTTTACCAAGTGCATTGTTTCCATTTCCATTGTCATTATCACCCCATTGGTGATTGCTGCCCAATATTAGAATGGGTGTGATTTTTGTGAATTTAAAAAATAAATATTGTATTTTCACCAATCGGCCTGGTTCATGGACCACTGGGACCCTGGGTATTTGTAAAAAAGGGGTGTGAGACGGGACCGGTCCAAGCTCAATTTGAATTTGTTGAAATTAAAGAAAAAGCATTCCTATTGACCACCACATCCCAGGCTAAGACCAAGTGTTCTGGTCCAGTGTGTAACGCCCGATTGGAATCCTTAACAATTTGATAAGATGCACTATGCTTCACTTAGTTTAGTAGCCTCCAGGCAAACTTTGCTGTGCATTTCCTATGGGTGGAAATATGAAACACAGCAACTCCATTTTCCAAGGGGAGGATTCCAAGGTCTATGTTACTAATGCTCATGTTACTATGTGCATATTAGATTAGATGACTGTTGCGAAAGAACAGTACATCAGCAATGAATGCTGCAAAAGAACAGTACATCAGCAATTTCATATCAGATTCAATTTATAGAAGGGCCTTGGTTTTTGTGCAGGAGAGTCAGTGGTTTGCACTCTAGACAAACATTTCACAAAAGTCACTTTGTGATGTCCATCCCAGATCGGTTCATAGCCTCACAAGGTTTTACTTATTCATTGTATTGGGTTTTGAAAAAATTAAGCGTTCATCGATTCCTTTGACATAAGAAGCACCGTTTTGAAGAAAGCCCATCTTACTTCCGTCAAAAACATTGGGATAAACTTACGACATACGGGCTGAAACAATACGGCTTGAATGACAAGCTGTCAATCCTCTCCCTCTAGGTTTTCTGTGTAAAAAACACAGATGTTTCTTCCACATGTTTTCCATTTATGTAAAACATGCAAAAACAAAAATAAAAGAAGAACTATACTTATTGGTTGGGTAATAAGCAATTGAACCACATCATTACTAACCCTAAGACAAAAAAGGTTTTTATATGAAGTGTTAATGTCGGTATGAATGACATTTGGTATCAACGATTTATGTGCAAAGAACAAGTCACTTTCTTACCTGGTAACGTTTTTTCGATGGGATGGTACGACGATGTATTCCATATCTATGACAGGTAATGTCCACAGCTGTGCCGCTTTGGAAAATCTTCAGCGTATGCGCCCTGTGTCGATGCGCCATCCCCGAGGAACTCCTCCGACGGCTGACGTCACCCGATGTGATAAGTAGGACGCACGATGCCCATAGCCTCAGTTAGTTTTTACCCCCAGAACGTGTACCACCAGTTTTCTGCCAGTCAGACACACAAGGCCTTGCGGAATGCAAGCTGCAATCGCAAAAGAAATTCTGCGGCGGGGAAGGTAGGGAGGGAGCGATCTGGAATAAGTCGTCGGACCATCCCATCGAAAGAACATTACCAGGTAAGAAAGTAACTTGTTCTTCGAGGGGATTGGGTCCTCCGACGTATTCCATATCTAGGACAGACTCCCAAAGCAGTACCAAGCAAGGAGGTGGGAAAATAATATACAAAAAAATTTAGCATGCCCAATCAAATTGCGGAATATAGGACTGCCTTGCCAAAAGCCAGATCCTGCCCTCTGATGGAATCGCGGGAGTAATGACGTACAAAAGTATGTACTGAAGCCCAGATGGCTGCATCACATATGTGACGAATAGGAACACCCCTCTGCAGGGCAGTAGACGCAGCCACTACTCTGGTAGAATGGGCCTGCAAGCCAGCCGGTGGGTCCTTACCCGCCAAGCAGTAACACTCGGAGATAGTTAAAATAATCCAACGAGACAAAGTCCGTCTCGTCACAGCTTGTCCCAAACGCTTTCCAGCGTAACCAATGAAAAGTTGATCGTCCACTCTGACCCGGGACATGCGCAAAATATAAAAGCTCAACGCTCTCCTAGAATCAAGCCTATGGAGCCTCTCCTCTTCCTTACTAGGAAGTGGAGGAGGATAGAATGCCAGAAGAACAACCTTCTGACTCAAATGAAATTCAGAAACCACCTTCGGAAGAAAAGGACGAACTCTAAGGACAACCCTGTCCTTATGAAACACAGTGAAGGGTGGCTTAACTGAAAGTGCCTGTAACTCACTCTGCGAGCGGAAGTAACCGCAACCAAAAACAGTTTTCAGAATTAACAGCCTCAAAGGGCAAGAATGTAAAGGCTCAAACGGAGCACCCATAAGAAACTTGGTTCAAATCCCAACCGGGCACCATAAAAGGTGACGGAGGGAACACATTAGTGAGCCCTTTAAAAAACTGAGAAATTAAAGGATTCTTAAAATAGGAACATTCTTCAGACGAGCGCTTAAAGATGGACAGCGCCGCCAGGTAACCTTTAATGGTCCCCACTTGCAAGCCCCTGTTGTGGCCAAGGAAAGCAAAAAAGACAGAACCATGGGAATGTCACACTCGAAAGGATCCACATTCTTAACCCTGCACCAGTCGCAGAACTTTCTCCAACGGCAACGGTACAGAGACTTTGTTGCCGGCCGCCTGGCCGAAAGCAACACCTCCATCACGTCTTCAGGGAGGTCCCAATCCTTATACCTCAACCTTTCAGAAGCCAAGAGTGAAGGTTGAGGGATCCGACCTCTGGATGGAGAACCTGACCCCCTCCCGCGAGAGCAGATCGTCTCGGTAGGGAAGACGACGTGGAGGGCAGATGGACAAGTCGAGAAGGTCCGGGTACCACGTCCTCCGGGCCCACGCCGGAGCAATGAGGATCATCCGGGAACCAAACCTCCGTAACCTCCACAGTACTTGCGGGATGGCAGGGACTGGAGGAAACGCGTACAGCAGTGGGAACGACCACCCCACCACGAACGCGTCTTCCAAGGCTCCTTTTGGAGGAAATTCCCACGAGCAAAACCTTTCGCACTTCCGGTTGACACTGGAGGCGAAGAGATCTACTTGAGGGGTCCCCCAAAGGGCGAAGATCTCCAGGAGAATCTCCTGAGCCAGCTCCCACACGTGAGAGACCGTGCTCTGCCTGCTCAGAGCGTCCGCCGTCTCGTTGTAGTCTCCGGCCAGATCAACAGCCGAGATCGAAGCTTCCTGCTGGATGGCCAAGAACTCGAGCTGCATCGCCTCCCTGCACAGAGGAAGTGACCCTGCCCCCCCCCCCCTTTTTGTTGAGGTAGTGCATGGCCACCGTGTTGTCCGTTAGAATCAGGACACTCATTCCTCGCAGTGTCAGCAGAAAAGCCTTCAGGGCTAGCCTGACGGCCCTCAGCTCCAACAGATTGATATGGAGTCTGGACTCCGGAGACCAACGACCGCTGACTGTCAACTCGTTGGCATGAGCTCCCCATCCCATGAAGGGATGCGTCCATCACAATCGTCACCTCCAGCCAGAACAGCCAAAATGGGGCCCCCTTCATCAGATTGCCTTTGACGGCCCACCACAGAAGGTCCTGGGCGACCGAGGGCGGCACCTGAACAGGGTCCGATGGCCTGCCGGAGGGCTGAGACCACTGGAGCTTGAGTGCCCACTGCAAAGAGCTCATCCGCAGATGAGCCTCTGGCACCAGAAGAATGCAGGATGCCATGAGGCCGAGCAGTCTCAAGAACTCGACGCTGGGAGATTCTGGGCAAGGTGAAATTTGTGCACCATCTGAGAATGTGAAGAGCCCTCACCTGGGGAGGAAAACACTGCCCCAGGGATGTGTCGAGCACAGCTCCGACGTACTGAGCCGCTGCGTTGGTGTCAAAAGGGACTTATTTAAATTGAGGGAGAAGCCCAGCTTGTGAAGGGAGTGGCAGGTGACGGACAGATGATCCAGGACTTGCTCAGGAGAGCTCCCCCTGATCAACCAATCGTCCAGGTAGCGGTAGACGTGAATCCCCCTTTCCTGAGATGCGCTACCACCACCATGAGCTTGGTGAAAACCCTCGGGGCGGAGGCCAATCCGAACGGCAGGACCCGAAACTGAAAGTGCGAGTCGCCAACCACGAACCTCAGGTACTTCTTGTGCTTGGGATGGATCGGCACATGGAAGTAAGCATCCTTGAGGTCGAGAGACACCAACCAGTCCTGAAGTTGAAGGGCCTGGAGGACGAGAGTAACCATCTTGAACTTGTCCTTCCCGAGGAGTTTGTTCAAACCGTGCAAGTCGATGGGTCTCAATCCCCCGTCTTTCTTTGAAATCAAAAAATAAAGGGGAATACCAGCCCTTGTTCCTCAGCTACAGGCACCAGTTCTATGGCGCCTTTCTCCAGCAGGGCTTGAATTTCCTGCGCAAGGAGCGGACCCGGACTCTTCAAAAAGAGGTTCCCAGGTGGATTGTCGTGAGGCCTCTGCCGAAAAGGAAGACAGTAGCCGTGGGTTATGATCTCCAGAACCCACACATCTGAAGTAATGGGTTGCCACTCTACAAGATGCTGCGCCAGCCTTCCCCCAACCGGCGAAACATGGGACCTGGCCTCATGACTGAGTGGTAGCGGCTGCTGCGTTGCCTGAGGGCAAAGAGGCAACTGCCCGAGCGGCCTTGGTACCTCGAGTACCCTTGTTTTCACCTCTGGCACTCTTACGGTGGCCTCTGACTGCTAGCTCCTCTCGCTTTACTGAAGGACAAGTAATAGCGAAAGGAACCATCCCTCCATTGCTGTCCCCTAGGACGAAAAGGCGGAGGTTGGCGAACTGCAGCGCCCAACGACTTTGCTGCAGCTCTGGAGGTCTGCAACCTCTCAAGGCTCTAGTCAGCCTTGCTGCCAAAAGGATGTTGAACGTCAAAGGGCATGTTATGTTAAGGAACCGGGACTGCACATCAGAAGCGAACTCAGACTTCCTCAACCACGCAAACCTGCGTATTCCGGTGCTCGCCGCCATGGACCGGCTGACACAATCTGCCATGTCCAAACCCGACTGAACGGCCTCACACATGGCATCCTTGCCATCCTGAACCATAGCAAGGAAACCATCCCGCTCGTCCCCTTCGGGAATATGTTCAGCCGCTAATGCAACACAGTTCCACAGAGTGTGTGGAACGAGACAAGGCACATATGAGTTGGCCGCCTGAAGCGCCATCCCCCCTGAAGAAAACACTTTCCTCACCCAACCGTCAAAACGTTTGTCGTCCCTATCCGGAGGGGTGTGTCATGATCTCTGCTTCCAAAAGGTCAGGGTTTTCCCAACTCCCTTGGAAGCAGATCCATAACCCAGGTTCCGAGTGCCAACCAGTCCCAATTGGGACCTTTTGGACCCAGTCCTGGCGCCAGTGGCACCAGGCTCATAAATATGCCCAGTCCCAGCGCTGGAAGCGCCGGGCTCATAATGCTTGGGTGGACTTACCTGCAGCAGACCATGCTGCTTACTTGCCTGCCAGTTGAGCCTCTGATCCTCTTCTGTTTGGAACTACTTTTCCTGTTGGGTGGGGCAGGAGCCACTCCCTAGATTCAGAACACTGGAACTCTTCTGGAAAGCAGGAACTCTTTTCTTACCTAGGCGTGGCTGTGGAAGGAGACACCTAAGCACTACAGGAGGCTATTTAAACCACACCCGATGGATGAATCTTGCTTTGCGTTATTCTGCATCCTCTGCAGCAGAACGCTCATCGTGTCTTCTGCATCTGATCCTGGGCCTAAGGAAAAAGGCTTACCATCCTGAATCCAGTCTTCAGCAACACCTATAAAGACAAGAAAGAACAGGTTAGCATTACGGTCGTCAGTGACAGCTCTTCACTTACCTAGTCCATCGGCTGTCACCAACGCCTCGCGCTGCATTCCGGCATCTGAAAGACAAAGGCTTACCTACTCTTCGTGCGCTCCGGAGGTCTTCACACTGCATTCCGGCATCTGAAAGACAAAACAAGGTGCGTTTAAAGACATTGGGGAACTTTAATACTCACGTGCCATTACTCCTTTCCACATCTAACCCAGTGGGTATTCCGGCACCCTGCAGCCGCTCCGAACTTGTACCTGCAAAATAAAAAGACAGTTAGAGCGCATCGTGAAGCAGGCAACAAGCGCTTACTTACGTGCTTCCAGGCGCTTCTATTCATCACACAGGCTCCATCTTCAACTCACTTCAGCCCGTCATCCGCCATCGCCGGAACCCTGCAAAACAAGAAACATCATTACTAAAGACTTTAAAGACATTAGAATTACTCGAAACTTACCGTTCGTGCAGTAAACGACGGACAGCAGTCCTCTGAAGTCAAGAGGCCTGCTCCCCTTATCCAGTGAAGAAACTGGTTACAGCACCCTGCCCCGAGGCAGATGGAGAGCACGGCGTTCACTTACCTAAGGTGAGAGCGTTAATCTTTGGGGTTCTACAGGAGAAGAGAAAGGGAAGAAGAGAGACATTCAATAACCCAGTTCCTTAATCCCATATTTTCTATCTGCAGACATCTTACCCTTCGAGTCAGACATACAGTGCACAGAGGTCCAGCCCAAAGAGCCAGCCGTGTGTTACACATCACCTTTGAAGATACGGTATACGCCCAGTCAAGACCGGCGCCTCTACGGGAATCAGGTGAGCGTTACAGGATGGTAGGATACAACGCCTGCTTTGCCGGGGCCGTAGCCGCCTGCACCACCAAACTCTCCAGAGTGGGGTGCCTGGACAAGTAGCAGGGGTCGCTACTGGCTGGACGGTATTTTCGTGACAAAGACTTGCCCACTGCCGGGAGACTCTCCGGAGCAGTCCAAGCCGCTGCCACCCTTCTCTGCAGAGCCATATGAAATGGCAAAACCGCGTCAGTGGGGGGGGACCAAGATCAAGGATGTCTGAGATCATCCTGAACAAACTCCCCTGGGGGAGCTGACCAACCCAAGTGCTCGATGACCCGAGACATAAAGCGCCGATATGAACAATCAGCATGAGTGCCAGGCTCCAAAACTCCACCTCCGAAGAGGTGTCCAGTCCACTGGCATCATGCAGTGACTACCTCAGGTCATCAAACTGGCTATGGCCCGAGATAAGCTCATCTGGAACCGGAACCGGAACCAAGCCGTCATCAGAGCCTTCATCGCCCTCTGAAATGTACTCCAGGCGGAGAGAGCAAGACCTCTGGGGACCAAAGCAGTGCCTGACCTTAGTCAGAGCCTTTCTAGGGGCTAACCCCGTGCCAGAGGGCCCTTCCGACACCACTGCCTTGAAAGGCGTCGAGGGCGCCGAACGAGTCGGCACCGACAGAAACAGCGTCGAGCGAATCGGCGTCAGCTGCAGCGCCGCCAGTATTGACGGCGTTGACACAGGCCTCGAAGCCGGAGCTCTGAGCGGGTCTCGACCTAGGCGCCGACAGCGTCGACGACCCCTCGGAGGCGGAGCCTCGAGAGAAATCGTCGACAACTTCGGCGCCACAGGCGTCGACGTCTTCTTCGAAGACGGCACAGGATCACGCGGTCTCGAGTGCGTCGAGGACCGGGACCTGGAACGGGCATGGCGAGAACGGCTACCCTTGTCCGAGCAGGACCTCTCTCGCGAGCCGTGCTGACCACCCGAGCCCGAAGGCGTATGACCGGTGTCTCTCGACCGATGCCGACCGACCCCACTTCGAGGCGCGGACAGACCGGTGCCCTGCGATTCAAGAATCGCTAGCATCTGCTTCCGGAAGGAAGCCCATTCCTCCGGTGACGCTTGCATAGAGGGATAAGCGACCCGCCGATGGGCGGAGTCCTCGGAAGAGGACGGGGAAGGTGACTGATGCCAACACTTCTGGGAATGCCTCGAAGAGGCGGAGGAGTGGCGAGACCGACTCCTGGAAGGAGACCCACTGGACTTCCGACGATGACGCGGAGTCTCGCCCCTCGAGTCATCCGTTGAAAGCCCTGCAGACCTCGACTTCCGTGGCTTAGACACCCGACCTACCGACAGCTTCTTCTTGCGTTCCCGCAAGGCCTTTGCCGTGAGCGACTGGCAGTCGGTACAGTCGTCTGTATCGTGGGCCTCCATGAGGCACCAGAGGCAGGCGTCATGCGAGTCCGTGACCGACATCTTGGACCCACAGTCCACGCATTTCTTGAAGCCCGGACGCGGGGTTGAAGATGAAGTAGACATCGCCACGAACAGGTCTTCACAAAAAACCGAACAGGTTCAACGAACCGAGAAGAAAACAGCAAACTCCAAAGAGTCGAGGCGTGGACATTACCTCTCATAGATATGGAATACGGAGGACCCAATCCCCTCGAAATAATGTTTTTACATTAATTTTTGTAAATATATATATATATATATATATTCATTCCACTATTCTTAACATACCCACAGGAGAGTTTATCCAAGCAAGACAAAACTTTCAAACTACTGCAGCTTTTGATAAAGAATGTACCCTAATAGAACCCAGGTACCTCGCTACAGGATACCCAGAAGACCGTGTGAAACAAGCTAGGAACAGGAGTAGAGCACTCACACAAAAGACTTACCAAGTACCAAACGGACGGAACAGCCTAAAGTGGGGTTCATAGCCAACTTCAGTAGCAACCACAAACTATTGAATTAAAAACACACTATAAACATTGGTATCTTCTTAAATTGGATGAACATATTAGAAACCATATTGATCCCAAACCACAAAGGATTTTCAGAAAGGCAGCAACCTTGAAGAACAAGCTGAGTCCCTCACTATTACCGGATCCAGAAAGAATAACTACCTCGAATTGGCTACAACTACCCATCAATGGATTTAGAAAATTCAGAAACTGCACAATGTGCAAATATGCACATGACAAAACGAATTTGTTTAAGGATTTGCAAACGAGTTTAAGATCCAACAACCAATTAATTGCAAAATAAAATATGTTGTCTATGGCATTATCTGTGTGTGTAACCTGGTATACATTGGAAGTGCCATCAGAGAACTCAGGACACGCATTCGAGAACAGTTAGCAAAAATTGGAAGCCAAGATCAGAGACTCCCTTTGTCCAGCCTCCTTTGTCCAGCCATTGGCAAGACAAACACCAAATAGCAAATAAAGCGGACATCAGATTCATAGGTTTACAGAAAATTACAATGGTCAGGAGAGGAGGCAATAAGGAGGAGAAGCTATGTCAAGCTGAGGCCAGGATTATCTGCAAATTCAATTACACTGTTCAAGGCCTCAAAGACAATGAAATGGTGTCATTTTTATAAATATTTATCTCTTGAACTAACGTGTACAGTGTAACTAACCCACCTATATGCATCAATGTCGAATCTCATAAGCACTCAGTGGTCCCTCTGATCATTGAAATAAATATTCACAAGTCTTTCCCATTACTGAGATCTTTCTCGGAAATGGGTTTTTTCAACCAGAAAAAAACCTATGATTTTGTGAGAACTTCTAAGAGTGACATTCATAATTTTGTAATCAAATTATGAATGGACAACTAAATGGTGCATTTTCAAACTAGCACTTATCTGCTAAAGATTCTTAAAGAGTCAGGTTTTGCATCTATGCGCTTTCTATGCATTAAGATTGCTCATATTTTTGTGACTAACTACGAACCCAATTATGCACTTATGCGGTATTGACCAATTAATTGATGCAATTATGTCGTCACCCTTTGCAGCCAGAACAATTAAACGGCTTGCAGCGTTTGCATTTTTCAAGTTATGTATTTCTAGACGACCATTGTTTAAACAGAACTTGTATTGATAGCAAGGTCCGTATTACGGCAGAAAGAATCAATCTCATTAGAATATGCAATATGTTCTTAATAACCCTAGATTGTTTGTTTAAATATGTAATATAGGTATTACAGAATATACCAAAATCTCTTATTTTAAATATTGAGGATTTGGGACTTAACAGTCCCAATATGTTTACTTGACAATTTGGCAACTACAACCAGTAGTTGCATTTACTACAGTAAACCATTTCGCAAAAGATGGCACGCGCTGTTGCATGCATAACTGAAAAAAAGGACTGCCGTCATCGTTGCCATGACGATGATGGCAACAAATATCCTGCACAGATGCCATTCAGCACCTCATGGAATAGACGTACGGGCAAGAGCGCTCGAGTAAATGTTGCGGGTAAGAGACCGTCTGTAAAGTATAATCCCTAGTGGGCAGGGGTTAAATTGCGTCTCGATTTTAAGAATGCTAACTAGCACTGTATTAATACGTGGCGTGTATAGATTCCTTTATGACCACACGTCTGCAACAGATTTTAGAACGCACTACGTGTGCGATACCTAATTAAAATGTAGAGTCTCTAACCTGGGTAATTATCCCAATATGACTTACTAATACATAGAAATGAACGAGTTAGCACTTGCATTGCACGACCATAATGAAAGTCGTTCTCTAGAAATACGAGGACGCTTTTACACTACATTTCAAAAGAATACTGAGGTTTTGTATCTATTCTTTTTAAAGGGATCAAACCCATCTATCCATGAACTTGAGTAAATACAAAAATTCGAGAACATACAGTATAAGGTAACTGCATCTGTCCAATTTTATAAAATGGCTAAGAAATTTGTGTAATGGACTTACATGGAAGTACTTGGACTAATTAGATATCTTTCTTTGCTTTTTCCGTTTGTTCTTGATATACCGTCTTAGATTTGGTTTATACCCTATGAATCGTCCCCTTTGCCAACCCTTGTTTCTCTGTGACTGTTTTTGGAAAATTTCTCATCATATTGAAATGAATGCGATTAATTTTTTGACTCACTACGCAAAACAATTGCGAATTTAATGTATTCATCCCTTTTCCTTCCTTTTTCAACTTCCCATCCCTACAATTTTTCTTCTGTTATTGTTGATTAAGGCCCCGATTTGAGAAAGGCTAGTTGATATAGCCGAACCACGTGTCATCATGCAAGGGCGATCTTAATTGAACTAAATAAACGTTCTTTTCTTTGCAAAACTGGATTTGGTGCAGTCTGAGCTCTTTGGACGATTTAACTTTAATCAGTGGTTTGATTGGCTTTTTTAACCACAATTCAGGATAAGACGCAACACACACTTCACTTGGTTTGAAGATACCTGTGTTTAATCTACAATTGTCACCTTGACAGATTGGGCCTACAAAGCCATAATTAAATACAACTATATATATATATATATATATTTTTAACAGCCTTTCTGGTTTCAGACGGATAACAAAATGCCAAAACTAAACATACCATAAAAAGAGGGTTACCATAAATAGGTGTGTAGATAAGGGAGGGGTAACCAGTTCCCTTGTAGTAAAAAAAAAAAAAATTCCAATGACGGAAATGATAGAAAAGCCCAAAACCACATTACAATGAAAACTAGACAAACAAATTAAGTATGTGCAACAATCTCCAGGATAAACTGAATAAAAGATAACCAAGTCAAGATGTATTTGCTATATTCCCCTTCAGGGAAGCAGAGTTTATCCATTGCTATCCACAAATTAGTTCACCGAATTTGGATCAGCAGAGCTAGTCTTCCAGTGTTGAGCAATTGTTAGCCGAGCTGCAAGACACATGCGTTAACAGCCTTGCTTGTGTGTCAGATAGTTTATAAAAATTCCCCATCAACATCCCAAGAGGCTACCCTCCGATCTCAAGGCAAATCAAGTTTTGCAATTCACTTAGGACGAAAGCCTCTTCACAGAATGGCTGCACTATAGCGCAAGACCACAACAAGGAACCGCAAGTCACTAGGCACCACCAACAAAAGGCAAGAGAAGCTGGGTAAATCTTTATGGTGACGAGGGGAAGACATACCAATGCATCATTAATGTGATGCATTCTTTATTTAGCTGCTTTTGCCCAAACACTATACCAGACAGCCTCATTCAACCGTCTGAAGGTTGGGTTCCCATTGCATCATATGAACACATTCAAACAAGACTTGCAATCGCCTATAAAGATGGAAAGCCTTGTGGGCGGACAATATTAAAAGGATCTCTACACTTAGGGTGCCTGGTAGGCCTTAATCTTCCAGGTTATAATCAACAAATACAGAAAGGGTCTTAACATATCGGTTGAATGGAAAAATTTAATTCTTGACATTCAACCATTGATGCTTGACAAGGACACTCGAGCAATGGTGGGATATGTATATGTTTAATACTGTAATACAAAAGGTAGACACTATGTTAGCATCATGTGGAATTGTGAAACATCAGCATTTTGACCCAAAGTGTTAATCAATGGCCCAATCTATTTAAGATATGATCAGTTTGGTGCGCACCATCATGCATGTACAAATCCAACCAACTGCAATTATAGATCATTGTATGAGACTATAGAATGTGGAATGGCATACTTTAGGATGAAAGTCTGCTCTGCTGTGAATTGTTGTTTTTTCAGTATTGTATTGCTTGGATATTCTCTGTGATTCTTTAGATGGTTCCATGTAGTAATCCCTTTTTGATATCCCATATTAAGTATGCTGGGTTACTCACAGCATTAGTTAAGTCCACCAGTTTAGGAGACAATAGAGGACTTTAGATATCGGGGTCTTGAATGATAACACCTTTCTTCAGGCAAAAGTAGGTTTGTGTTGGGTAAGAATTGATGCAGTCACACTGTGTGAGACTATAAAACACTTATCTGCTTGGTATTAGGTAACCCACCTTTTGGTATAGGTCTGCACTACACAAGTTGGTAGTGTGACTGAGCAGCCATGCCCATCTCAAGAGGGGTAAATGTGAGCTGTAGAGATTTACAAATGAAATCCGTAAATGCAAGTATCCAAGTAACACGTACACTGAAGGTTTCTGATAAACATTTAACATCATTATTTCAGTAAGCGTTCTTTAAAAAGGCAATTCATGTAACAAGGTAAATATACTTTAAAAAAAATACTTTTCAGAATCAAAACAAGTTAGTGGATAATCTCTGGATATGCTTTTTACACAATTCCTACACCCTGAGGTGACTTCAATCACAAGGATAGTAATGGCATTTATATATCACACTAGTTACACATTACAGATTCTGAGGTTGCAGAAAGGAAAGGTTTAAGGAAAGAAAAGGTAACACAGGTTCTCAGTAAACGAGAGAACAATCAGAGTTTGTAGAAAAATCACTTGTAGGGTCACAAACTGTTAATCCTGTGAAAAGAGTTGGAATGAACTCTGAAAGGTAAGCTACTGCAATTACCAACTGAGAAAAGCACAGCTAAAAGATAATAAGGTAAGTACCCCAAGCCTAAACAGCAACTCTAGTTTGATGAAGACTGGTCCAGCTGGATTCTGTCTTGTTACAGCTGTGCAGACCTGGATTTCCTCAACCTTAGTTGTGGGGGCAAGGAGGAGGACGACTGGAGGGATCCTGCGCTGGTACTTTGAGGTCGTCGGCAGCTACGGGCTCTCATCAGTTCAGCAGCAATGCGGATCTCGTTTGGGTTTCCTGCACTATTTGGGTCCTGCACTCTGGTGAGGGGACTTGGGATATGGTTCTGCTTCTGGAGGGTCCGTAGGAGACTCCTGGAACTTCTAGCTGGATTTGTTACCGCATCAGATGTTCACGACTATGGATTACTCAACCCCTGACACTTGCAGCAACAAAGTACAGCCAGTCGGTGAAGATGGTCCAGTGGAATTGGTCTCGGGGTTAGTTGGTCCCACTAACCCAAGGGGAGAAGTCGTTCCTTCCGGAGCTACGGTGTCGAAATGAAAAAGGAGTTTCAGCACAGCAGCAGGGCTTCACCGGGATATTCAAAGGTCCAGGAAGATGCAGCAAGATTCGTTCACGGCTTCTTCATTGGGTGTTTCTCCCAGTGGTCGACTGCCTCCAGTCCCAAAACACACTTTTTAAGCATGTTTCTCCCAATCATTAACAGCTTAGGCTGTCAATCACACAGCAGGGTGGCTGTCCTGAAAGACTGCCAGCCAGCCAAACGTTGCATTCAGGCATTCCTAGAGACAAAAGACAGGGGAGTTTTGGGAACTTCCCTCATATCCTGCCCTTCCGGATACACTGGAGCCAGAGGCGGGCAAACAAAGGGCACAAATAGGTCTCAACACAGCATAAAACTCAGGAAAGACCTCACAAACAGGAAAATGGTGAAAAAAGAAGACCGGGCCATTTTGACAAGGTGGTCCCCATGGGTGTTGTACTGCAGGGGAGGGTTCAGCCTGCGGTAGAAAAGCACAATGGTAGGAAAAACTAAACTGCCACCAGCCATTTTAAGTAGTGAGGGTAACAAAAATGTTACATGAGAATGTAGGATAAGGGGCTACTAGGTGTAACCCCCACACCCCCAGCACGTCACATAAAATGTATGCTGGACCCACAAAAAGAAAAAGGTAAGTAAAGTCAGTTTCACCTTACTATTCTTGGGAACAGTAGTTCACCCAAGAAAAGATATTTAAACCTTATGAGAAATCTAAAGGTTTTATCTGGGACCCTGCACTGAAGGTGCTTTGCCTACCCATACACAAAGTAGATGCCCAAGGAGTTTGTCAGACTCCAAAAACAGTCACAAAATCCAAATCAGATCAAAACACGAGTGAGAAAAATGTCTTGCACTCCAGGGTTACAATTAAGAAGTCCAGCAAAAGAGCTGGGGATTTCTAAGGTTGAAGGGAATTAGCACAGAAATGAGAATACTCCCCAACAGTTTGGACACCCCTTTTTGTCATTAATATACACACAATTAGGTGAGGGTTAGAAGCACCCACACGATAGAACGCAGTCAGTATTTTTTGTGTGGTAGTCCAATTGTGAGCCTTCAAACATGGCTGCCTTGTTGAAGTAGAGAACCATGGGAACTTTCTCTGGGGTAATCTTTCCTTGATGTTGCACGGCACAGGGTCAGAGTGTTACGTCACAACAGGTCTCGAACCCCGGCCGGTGCATATCCGACTAGTGCTGGCAGATCCCGGGAAGATTGAATCTATTCTGTGATCTTGAGTTTTAGAAGGATTATATTGACCTTCGTTTTACTACGAGAGGGTATTTCATGAGTCGATGCCATCCACAGGGGTTACATGGCTTAATCACAGCCCGGAATGGCCAGTCTCCTCGACTACAGTCTGCTCGCACATTTGCCCATGAATCTGCTGCTCGACTAGCTGCTGCCTTACCGATATTGCATTCGCTGCACCTATATTAATGTGCCCCCCACAAACACAGGGCATTTTGTAGTGACATCGAGAGTGATTTAGACCCACAACAGCAGCAGCACACCATGTAGGCACGCATTGGGCTCACAGGCGTTAACCCCGCCATGATCTTTTCTTGTACATAGTAGCTTCACTTTTTTATGCTGTGCCTGTTAGATATCGAAGGCGCGGAACAGGTGGTGGTTGTCCTTTTAAGATGACCCCAATTATGGGTTTGCACTTTATGAAGCCACTGCTCGCGAGATGACAGATTCATTCGGGTCGGGCCTGAGCATTTCGCTGACTGGTACAGGGGACTTTGATCTCGCTCCCTGGGAGCTGTGCCACAGGGGGTACCTATGGATAGTTATGTGGGTATACCATCTTTTACATCCTAGGAATACACTGGCATGTAGGATTTTTCCACCCACCCGGGACGTAGTTTGTGAGTTTTATCCAGCCACTATTGGCGAGTGATGTCAGTAGATACCTTTTCTGGATATCTCTTCCCTTGTACAATTAGTGGTCATAATTGAGGTTTTGCATGTCCCCTCATGTAGGCTTCTGGATAGCACTGGGACTACCGTTGAGCTGGAGAGAACATCCTACAGCTCGCAGGTAAGCTTTTTAGATACACCAGTTAATGCGATACTGGACACAGGGTAGATATTTAACCCCGATACACATACTATATTGGTTTATATGTTCTGGCATAGGCGACAACACTGAATTGAACAAGTGGGCCATACAGGACTTCACTAATGGACTGACTACTTCCATAAGGTATAGAGTTCAGCATCACATTCACTGAAACAGCCCTTTAGGTTTGCAGACGTCCTATTAAAATTACATGTCACACGTTCACTTCACCTATGTACATTTCTTTTCCTTCACTTGTAACCACAGGAATGCATTTGATTGTCAAAAGAACAGGTTATGTCCCGATGAAGGCCGCGAGTGGTAAGAGCAGCAGCTAATGCTCTATAGATGGTCGAAACACATAGTCGACTTTTAAGTGGAGAAACCAGAAGGTTTCTCACCCACTAGTCCCCGGGGGATCTGTCATCCAGGTGGCCAGGACACGGCCATCACTTTTGGATCCAGTTCCTGGGGGTGGGCCAGTGCGGGAAGAACACCTGGTTGGGGGGTCTTCAGGAAGTGGGACACCAGATGGCAAGACAGTATCCTTTCCCTGGAACACCCTTAGCCCATCCTACCAGGTAGGATACGTAGGAAATCTACTCCCCCCATTTTCCTACATGAACACATTCATCCGGACAGCCCGCTCCGGGAGAAAACAGACAAACAGAGCAGTATACCGAAGTGTCCCAATGCAATGGTCACGCAATTCCTGACCAACATTCACACCCGACTTCCATTAAGCTTCCCCGCATGGATAAAAGGCAGAGCACGACAGTATACTCTGAGTGAGGCAACGCACAAGAGGAAACCGCAGATTTGAGACAGCAGCTGAACGAGAGAAGACAGCAAAACAGGAGGGGATCACAAGGTGTGAAGTTCCCTTGACCTTTCCGACAAGAAGCCGTTACTTTCAAGAGCCCTTGAGATTAGAAAGCATAAGACCAGGAAACCAGGCTAAAGAATCCTGTACTGTGTGTCGGAGATACCTTGGGCCGTCCCGCGTCACTAACAAAGGCAAGGAGAAGCAGCAGCTGCCATAGTACAGTTCTTGGCTCCAAGAACAAAGCAGCATCAGTGAAATCTACACTGCCATTGAGTTGGGGAGAACAATACAAGACCGATCTGTGTTGAAGCCAAAGTTGCACGCAGCAACATTGTATGGCGAGCACGGGAATGAACATTGTTAAAACCTGTGATAAAAGAGAAAAGTAAGTTGAACTGCTGATGAGTGTTTGAACTTTGAATAGCAAAATACGATCCCTTTGACAGAGTGGTCCAGCACCGCGTGGGTGCTCAATCAAAGATCTCTGTAAGGTATCCAGCTGAAGTGAAAGTTAAAGCGTTGGATCAAGAACAGATTGTCAATCTAAGTGGTCCTGCAACGGGTCAAGCACAATCCAGCGCACAGTCGAAGGTCTTCGATTTTGCTACAGTAAAGAAAGTTTGGAAAATGAGATCAATTTGCTCCAAGCCCAGCAGAGGGAGACCAATGGAATGATTTGTATTAAAGTGGGTCCGAGCGGGGCAGAGGGGGACCTGGTGTGAACAGTGAATCACCAGAGAAATTGTGCATATGAGAATCCAAAGGAGAAAGGAACTTTGAATGTTTGTCACATCGGGCCTTCTGTCAAAGTTTTCATTCAAAGAGACTTGGCACAGAAGGTCCCGATACTGAGATTTTGAACTGCATCCTTGTGCTAGAAAAGCCAGAGTATATGCTAAGGTAGAGTGCCACCTTGTCCCATGCTGAAATCATGGGCCCGTGCTGAAAACATAGGGAAGAGAAGCTAACGGCTCAACTAACGTGACATTATTTCTTGAACAGTTCTTATATAATATTGCTTCCCCACACCATTTGTATTTAGAAGTAAAGATTGGCAATAGATTTTTTAGCATAGGCAATTTTATTTTTTACAAGATACCACTTGGACTGAGTTATTTGATGGTCGTAGCTTGCGCCAATCTTTAGATTTAGGATTAGATGGGCGTTTTTGAAACCCAATTGAAGTTCAAAAGACAACCTTGAACTGTGCCAATTGCCAATGTTCCAGGTCTGTGAGATCCCAGATTCTGTGACGTGAAATTGCAGGTTGGCAGACCCAATGTTCAAGCTGAATACAGTGGAAGTCCTTGCCGAATAACAAGGAGAATTCTGCAGTACATTCAGACAATGTTTTAGGCCTACTACTAAGATGTAGTTGGCCTGGTCTAGTAGGGCCACCTGCACTGCTAGTGTTTAAAATGCCCCAGATCTTCATCCTGGGAAAGATCTGGGTTATGGGTGTGTGATGTGGTCATCTTCAGTTTACGTTTGATCTTGTCCCTGTTTGGTAAATAGACCCTCAAGGGCGGGTGTTAAGGGCCGGCATAAAAAAGAATCTAACATGATTGCAAGCTATGCTTGTTTAAGGCTCCTCCAGTTTTTCAGAGAGCGTCAAGCCAATAAAACGCAAAGCTCAACTTTAAACGCAGGCCACAATCCACCATTAAAATCAACTGCTGGCAAATGTTTGAGGCCAACTTATTCATGCAAATAAAGTTAAGTTTGCATTGGAGATGTTGAAACGCTAGGGAGAAGGCTCAAACGAGAACAGCTAGACCAAAAATACATATATAAAAGCTTTGATACCAAGTTCACTTTAATGGCAGTTTGGCCTAATCATGAGATCTAAAAGGATTTCAATTTTGTTAAGTTGCAGGAATTTTCTTTGTATAGGGAAGTTGCCAAATTCATCCAGTATAGGCCAGGTTAATAAAGGCAACGCTCTTTTAATAACCAACATTTTATTTGTTTAAACACCTCTATAATAGAGGGGATTGAGAACACTTGGTTTATTAAAATGTACTTCAAATTCATAGACTTGTGTACTGACATTGCTTTTTGCATCCAAGGAAAATAATTGAAATGTGGAAAACCTTGACATAATTCATGAACTCGAAGAACCACCCACATTGCTATTCTCACGTCAAAATCCCTGCATGCCTTTAAACAAACATCTATAAGTAGTCACATTTAAAGATTTGTTGAACAAAACAGCTCTCATTTCTTCAAGAATACTCCATTGTTTGCCTAAAATATGAATGATACACACCAATTTAAATTAGTCAACCACATGGAACATGAACGAATAATTGGATTGTGCAACGGCATGCTCTTAAGCAGTATCAAAGCATTACTCGAACTGATTATGCAAAGCCACAATATTTACAGATGCACATGACATTCCAACAATTGAGGCTTTTAAAGAGGCCCACCATTCATCCCCTCAAACAATGATTTCAATAATTTGGGATGGGTCAAGGAAAAAGGACAAAGTGGTAATAAGTCATGAGGCTTACCTGAATACAAAGGGCAGGGACTCAGTTACCAACAACCACCTAAACAAACTTGAACAAAATAACTAAAGCCCGTTTGCAAGGTGGACAAAAAAAAAATAGGTCCGCGCACCGTTCTTTGAGCCAGAGGGGAGCCTTTGTTGTAGTGGTTACTTTGCCCCCGCAAAGCAAGACTGCCAAAAAGGAGGGAGGGCCCCTCGTCCTGGAGGTCCCTACGAGTTGTGGTCCTGCGCGTGCGCTAGCTAGACGTAGACCACCACAACGGGTCTTGAAGGAAATACTCTAAGAATGTACAGGCGTGCATTCCGGGGGCCCAGCAAACTACTGCGTGGAATCCTTGGCAATGGGGACATTTGGCTTTGCTTTGCCTTGCCTCGTGTAGCACCTCAATTTTCCCGTCAAGTGGCATTGAAGCACGCCTACTTCGTGGCTGTTTAAGGAAAGTCCAGCCAGGCCACAAGCAGTGGTTACACTGGTGATAATGCAAGGGAGAATTGGACCCCGTTTTACCTGCTGTTCCCGGGGGGTTTGATCTGAATTAGAACTACCCTCTGCGAGGCTACACAGCGATCATGGTGGCCGTCAGCATGCCTACCCCCACTCCAATTTCTGGCTGAGCCTGGTGTGCCTCCCATTCGTTGGGACGGGTTTAAGCATATGTTCGACACCTACTTGGTGGTGACTGGGGGTGGAGGAGGAACAAGTTTGCACCTGCAAGAAAACAGGCAGTGTTGCCTCAACCTTGGTTTGAGGGGTGCAGCGTTTACGATGGCCTGCCGGAACCCGTAGAAAAAAGGGGAAGGAGAACGGGAGGACTTCTCCACAGCTGTTAAAAACCTTTAGGATGAATTTGACCCAAAAAGGAACAATACGTTCGAGAGGCCAATTTTTTTTCAAATAGCCCAGGAGCCGGTTGAGAATTATGTGGCCGCACTCAACACACTGAGCCACACCTGCGATTTTGGATCTTTGGCCAGCGCTCTCATCAGTGATCAATTAATCCGTGCACCAACAATTCCAGAGTAGTACAAGAGAAACCTCATCAAGGACTTGATGCTGGAAGAAGTGACCAGAAGTATGGCGCAAACAGTGCAATAAATGAAGCACATGAGGGCGGGAAAACAACCAAGAAGTAAGAGTTGGGATGAATCTTTGGATGTCACTTCTCCCCTAGGGGGTGG
Organism: Ambystoma mexicanum; assembly: GCF_040938575.1. Taxonomy (NCBI): domain Eukaryota; kingdom Metazoa; phylum Chordata; class Amphibia; order Caudata; family Ambystomatidae; genus Ambystoma; species Ambystoma mexicanum. The sequence goes on from NC_090939.1 coordinate 413,165,861, forward strand.
GGGGTCCCCCCCTGGAGGGGGTACTCAGTAGATGGATCTCATGGGGAGTGTGAGAAACCTTAAGGTACTCTCACATCTTCTCACTAGGGATCTTCTGTTCAGGAACTAGGGAAGAGCCATCACTTTTGGATCAAGACCGGGGGGGGGGGCATGTGAGGAAGCATTGCCCGAGTGGAGGGTCCTTGAGGATTGGACTGAGGGTGCGTGAAGGCGAGACATGCTATCCCCTTTCCCGATATTGACCTACCCTCACCTGCCTTGGCCTTCATGGGCTATTGCCAATCTCAAGTACTCAGAAGAAACTAGGAGTAGTGCAGCGTTCCTATTATAGCCACCACTCTGGTACTGGGACGAAGAAGAGTAGTCTGGAGGCATGGAGCAATAAAGATGAAACATGTCAAACTTTATTTTATTAAATCAATTTTATTGGTTTTTACAACAATCAACATTCAACAAAACCGGCAGTAGTTGTCATAACACTTTAGCATCATGTACATATCGTTACATATCTACCGCTTACCCTCTCCCCAACTCGAGCCTACTCCACTTTGCATTCTGCTTCTCTTTCCTCCGGGGGAACCTCCCCTTCTGTATTCTCAAAAGTTACCTGATCGCTTAAGCAGTCCTGGGTGGACCCATACAATGTGGCTACTAAGTGTTTCCAGGCCGTCTGGGTTTCTGCTTCCTCCTCCCCTACCCTACTTACCGCTTCATGCCACACTGCCGTTTCAGCCCCGGTCCATTTCTGGAGGTCCCTCCACCAAAATTCTACTCAGTCTGTTGCATGCCTTCCACCCCAAAGCAATTCTGCGCTTGGCAAGTATATATGCCAAGCCCTTAAGCTTGCTCACATGTCTAAATTGGCACTGTCTAAGGAACCCCCCCTACCATGCATGCCCACCCAATTTCTGGACATGCCCAAAACATGCGTCATCCCTGCGATTTCTTTCCCACATTTGGGGCAGGTTTGTCGTTCTTAAACCAAGCTATCCTCTGGGCGGTCATGTATGCCCTGTGGGTTATATATAGCTGTATTTATTGTAGCCTTGCATTCCTAGACACTTATGGTACCCTTGAGCCCTCTCCCATAGCCCGTCACTCATGAGTTCCCCGGCTTCCTCTTCCCAATCTTGTCTTAATTGGGCCACTTCTTTTCCCACCCTGGACATCAGCAGCTCAGATTCGAGATCCCTCATGCCCTCCCTCTGCTATATCATATCGTTTGTATGGTAGTGTCCAGTTGATCTTCCAGTATTATTTCAGACCATGTCATTCTGATCCGCCGTACCATTCTAGTGTAAGTAATATACTGCCCTACGTGTAGACACTTACCTCTGCCAGCACCCCGAATTCCATTACGTACCCCTCCTGCCATATGTTTCCCACCATAGCTATCCCCACCGGTTCCCAGTGCCTATGAATAGTTTTCCTTAGTTGCACTTCTCTTCCGGTCAATGCCACTAGCGGCACTTGCAAAAAACAGGGTTGGGTTCTCCATGACCTGACAAGCTTTGCGCCATATCTTCCATCCCAATCCTAACATACCCTGGCGCCCTTTTAGCTCAGATTTGGGCAGCCATATCACCTTTCAGAAAAAACAGGGCACACTCCAATCTCAACAATCTGGAGTTTGATGTCGAGTCTTCCGTTAACCATTTGACCACATATTACAGTTGACTAGCCAAGTAATCGATCTCAAAATTAGGCACCTTTATACCCCCTTTATCATACATGTTCTGCAACTTCCACAAGTCCATTCTGTTCCTAGTTCCATGCCAAATAAACTCCAGAGCATATGCAGGGGCTTTAACGCTTTGGTATCATGCATGGTATGTTCCCAAAAGAAATGTAGTAGCCTAGGCAACACAACCATCTTCAACAATGCCTCCCCCCCCCCATCATGGCCAAGGGGAGCTTAGTCCAGAACCTCATGCTATTTTCAATGTTCACTACTGCTTTATCAGTGTTGTTTATATTCTGCTTCCACCGTGTGATAAATGTCAATCCGCAGGTATCTGAAAGTGCTGGTCTCCCATGGTATTTGTAAGACTGGCAGTTGTTCCTGCGGGACCTCTAAATACCTAAGGGGGGGGGGGACATACACAATTTCTTGGGATTCATTGCAATATCAGAGAGCAATGCAAATCACTCCATTACTTCTAGAATGTATTGATGATTTTCCTCAGGGTATCTCAAGCATAGTAACATCTGCATATAATGAGATTAAGTGTGGTCCCCTTTTGTGTAAATCCCAACTTCCTTGTATTGCTGTCTGAAGTATATCGGCTGGGGTTCCAACGCTAGGATGTACAACATCGGGGACCAAGGGCATCCTTGTCTGGTGCCCCTACTGAGTTGCCACCTCTCCAAGATGATCGCTCCCGCCTTAACTCGCTCGACTCCCCTACTGTGTGTTCTATGACTTGGTGGAGTCGTCTGAGGTGGTCCGATATGCTTCTGTATGGGACATACCCGGACAGATCAGGGTGTATTAATCTGCTTATAACCTGTCTCATTCCATTTGCCAACACAGCCATGAGTATCTTGCTGTCCTGGTTCAGCATCGACAGCGGTCTATACGACCCGCAGTCTGTGCTTGGCTTATTAAGTTTGGGGAGTGGGATAATTATCTCCTCTCCGGGATTCTGGTAGCGTCCCCGTTTCAACTGCCTCATTTAACATCGCGAGCACCGAGGGGAGGACTTCTTTCCTACACATTTTGTAAAACTCACTGGGGAGTCCATCCGCTCCCGGGGCCTTGCTGGTGGGTAGTTGCTCAACCACTGCTTCTAATTCTAATGTAATCTGGGCATCTAGGTCCTCTTGCTCTTCAGCACTTATTTTTGGCAGGCCAGTATCTTCTAGTGTTTCTTTCATCTCACTACATTCACTCCCTCCTTCCCTGTACAATCGTTTATAATATTCAAGGAACTCTGTTCACCCCCTCTTGAGTATCCAATATTTGCCCACTCTCCCCCACTACTGTTCTGATCATTGGTCTGGGGTCTCACATTTATTCAGCCATGCTAGCAATCTCCCCGGCTTGTCTCCCCCCGCATGTTGCCTCTGTATGCATTTCTTATAGTTTAGATTGCACAATCTCTCTCAGTGCCCTGCACATTCCTACTGCAATTGGTTTATGGGATCAGCATCCTCCCAGGAGAAACCTTTACCCAAAAAGGTCTCTAGCTTTGCCTCTGCCTTCTGCAGTTCCCTTAGTATGCCTCCCTGTAGCCCTTCGGATTTAGCTATAGCTGATCCTCTCATCACCACCTTAAATGCTTCCCATATTGTGCCGGCTGATTCAATAATCCCAGTGTTATTTTCAAAGTATTCTATAATGTCTTCTCCAGTCCTCCCTGAACATGGCCTTTCAATGCTTCAGCTCCGAGTCGCCACGTTGGGATCCTAGCCCTTGGGGGCAGATATTGCCATGTTAAAACCAATGGCGAGTGGTCCGAAAGGACCCTCGCTTTGTACTCTGATCGCACTATTTCCGCCATCATCTCCTGTGAGGCAAACCTATAGTCTAACCGTGTGTACAAGTTTTGTGGGGCAGAGTAATGCGAATACTGTATCGTGTGGGTGGTGTAAACTCCACATATCCTCTAGCCGGAGGTCTATCAACAGGGTCTCTAGGGTTTTGGCAGCCAGGGTGAGTTTGTCCGATTTCCTGTCTGACCTGTCTACCCTTGGGTCAAACATGCCGTTAAAGTCACCTCCCCATATCACCGCCCGCCCCAGGTACAGGCTCATTTTGCTATAAAGGGTCTTGAAGTAAGCCAGTGTCTTGATTTGGGGTATATGTATTGATAATGCATATTTCTCTATTTTCTATCAATCCCCTTATTGCCACCATCCTACCATCCACATCCACAGTGGTCTGTAGCAGTTTGAAAGGGACATGTAGTGCTACCCAGGTGATCACCCCTCTGGCAGAAGCAGAGTATGTTGCACCTATGATGGTCCACTTCCATTTCCTCCATCACCTCTTGTTTCTCTTTCGGGAGAGGAGTTTCCGGTATTAGGGCTAGATCTATTTTCGGTCTTCTTAAGTACATCATAATCGTGTTCCTCTTCAGGTAACTGTTGAGCCCCCCAACATTCCAAGTAACTATCTTAAGGTCCCCCATATTTCGACCATATCCAGCCCCCTACATTTTCCCTCCCTGTGATCCGCTTTAGGCGCAGGAGGGCATGTGTGTAAGCTCGTTTCCCAACAAATAACACTGCAAATCCCCCAACTCCCTTCCCTCCCCCCACCCCTCTCATCCACAACTGCCCCAACTTCTCAAACAATTGCCCAGCTCCATCCCTGGATCTCAGGCTACCCTGCATCTAGTCCCTTTCTGCGGCCTAGCCGATACTCAGAACCCAGCAGGGGGATACTTTACTACTAATATCCCACCTTACTATTAATATCCCACCTAATTTAACTACTGGGGTTATAGGTGCGTCTCCTCTGTTCCTGCATTGAAGCTACAGTTTATAATACGTTCCTATATGTTAAGCACTGCATAACTTCCACAACTCAGATCAACTATCTTCCATATAGGTTATAGATCCGGGGTACGGATCTAGTCCGCGATTATAATCTAGTCCCAAAGTCAATATACGTGCTGTACTCATCTCCATAGGATCTATATGTCCGCCTGTATGCCCTTGCGAAGGTACCGATTCACTTCTCCATCTCCCTCTCCTGACAGACAGTTCCTTGTGTCCAGCCATGCAATCACATCCTCTGGTGAGTCAAAAAAAAGGTCTTGTTTTTATGGAGCACTTTCATCTTCGCTGGATACAGTAGCATGCATCTGTAGCCCGCCTCCCACAGCCTCCTTTTGACTGCTACATAGTTCATACGCTGTCTCTGCACCAAGAGGGTTTAGTCCGGATACGCTGTGATGGTTGCCGATGCTCCGCTCATCGTCCCCCCTTTGCGGAAATGTTCCAAGATCTTCTTGGTCTTTATAGTTCAGTATTTTAGTGATGATCGGCCGCGGGGGCTCCCAGTGGCGGCTTTCTGACCAAGGCTCTGTGTGGTTGTTCCACTGCGAACCCCTGGCTTAGTGCTCCGCTGGTTCTCTCGCAATAACATATTTGATGTAATTTGTCGGGTCCGATCCTTCCTCGCCTTCCGGAAGTCCCACAATGCGTACATTATTTCGGCGCGCACACCCTTCTGCTTCTTCAGCTCTGCTTTCGAGGTTGTGCAATTGTTGCAACGGGTGGATCCCTTTGGCATTGGTCAAGCACGTACCTGTGTTGGCTTTTACCTCCTTTTCCAAGTTCCCTGAGCGCTCGAACATCTTGTCGCAGTATATTAACATCCACACTTACTGCGTCAATTTTGCACTCGACAAGGTCTTAAAATCCTGGATAGCAGCGCCCATCTTGCTATCCCAAGATACTTTAAATTCCGCTATGGCATCTAGTATTTGTCGCTGCGAGCTGTGATTTCTTCCTGTTGTGTGTGCCGTCCCTTAGGTCTGGCCCCTTCCACTGCTGGTGATTTAGCAAACTCCTCTAGGGTAGGTTGTTTCCCCTTGGCTTTGGGCACTTTAGATGCCATCTTCACACAAGTAAGGCAGACTCTTAAGCAGAAACCTGTGCAGTTCCCTCTGGGACCACTGCAAAAGATTTAAGACTATAGGTGTTTGGCAGTAAACCCACTTGGTAGCAGTCTGTACCACACAGATTCACTTGGTAGCTGTGGCTGAGCAGTCAGACCTCCCTCAAGAACAGTTGGGCAGTATACAGAGTATTCACAATAGGTCAAAAGAACACAGTAGAACAAGTAAACACTGACCAGGGCTTGGTGTAAAAGAGATAATTATTTAAAACCACATCTAGAAAATCACAGGCACTAATATTAAGCAATTCAAAAACACGGTCACTAAAAGACATACACTCCCTTAGAAGAATATTAGACCAGTCTTAAGTAAAGCCCCACTTATTTTCAAACAGCGGTGAGCGCTTAACGCAGATGGCACACTAATTCATTTTAAAAGGGAGAGAAAAGCAGAGAATAAATTGAAACAGATCCCAACACTTATACAAGAACACAACAAGAGAGGAAGGCAAAGTAAAACCGTGAGTTTAGAGTTCAGTAGGCCGGATCCACTTTAAGGGGATCAAAACTAAATTTGTCCAAGGTCACACGGTTGCAGTGCACAAGAGTCTTGCAAAGGTTCAAAAAGAGTTGGACCAAAAGAAAGGGGGCCAGTTAGAGGGTCAAGGCGGTCAGCCCAGTCCAGAAGGTTGGGGGGTTATTACCTTGTAGCAATCTTTAGAAAAGGAGGCCTGGCGGACACGGTACCTTAAAGTGGTGAGAATACTCCAGCGGGGGCAGTTGTTCCTGGCAGCGGATGCAAGTCGGTGCTTCGTCCGGGGGAAGAGGATCTCGTCGGGGAGGAAGACAGGAGTCTGTTGCACTGCCAGGGAAGAAACCAGCCGCAGAGTTCAGGTAAAAGGAGCGGTCCTTTTGTTCGCGGTCCAGTGGTAAGTGGCTATCCGGTTGCCGGGGTGCTTAGCTCGGGCAATTCGACCACAAGACGGCCTGGGATGTGAAAAGAAGAAGGTAAACTGGTTGTGCTCACCAGTCAGGGGAAGAAGCCTCTCCAGCCGGGAGATCTTCTGTCGTCGGGAAGTGGTGAGTCGGTTTCGCGGGGCTCCACCGGTGGTGTCGTCGTGGTAGGTCGGCTCAGCTTCTCCCTCGTCTGATTCTCAGGTCCTGTGGCGACTTCTCAAGTTCCAGTCCCCAAAGCCCTGCTTTTATGCAGCACACCCCCATTCACTCAGCCTAGCTGTCAAACATGCTAAGTGGTGAGCCGGCCGGCTCACAACTTGGGCCAATCACGCGAGAGTGCGACTTGAGTTACCAAGGTAACTCAGTCCAGGGTGCCTAAACCCCCTCCGACACCCCCTGTGGTACCCAGACAGAGTGGCACCACTTTTGGAGGCTTCTGTGGAGAAGCCTGCCAAAAAGTGGAACAAAGGGCTCAACTTGGGTTGGAGTCACAGAAGAGAACACAAACGCCATTTTAGAATAGAGTCCTGGCAAAAAATACCAACCGGCGAATTATTAAATAAAAAACGGCGGTATGTTCGAGGCTATGAGAATTAAATAATTAAAGTTGGTAGCCTCGAACAATGGGAAAATCCCATAGGGATATATTCGCGGTCGAATATAAAAAGTAGTATCCACTGCCACCAGCCAAAACTCGATCAGGGGGGAGGGAGACGTGCCCCCTTGACTAACAGACCCCGGGGCAATCGAATTGCCCCGACCAGTACGTCCACAATATGATGGTTTGTACCGGTTTCTGTTAATAATTTGGGACTAGTAAAGCCAATGGTGACTTTACATGCCCGGGGAGACAGTCAGTCCCAGGGTATGGAGTCTATGGTGGGGTGTCACTATGACACCCCTGTGTCAAAGCACGGAGGGTACTTTGTAACACATAGTAAAAACACATGAGACCCTATGGGGTAAAGGACCCCATAGCCAATAAAACACATTTAACAGTCAAAGGAACACCATAAATCATGTCCAAGAGTGGGAGAAAAAGAGTCTCACTCTTGGCAGGTGAAAAAAACAAACTCCAGAAATCCAGCAAAGCTGCTGGGGGACTCACTAGGTTAGGAAATTCAGCCTAAAGAGAATTCTCCCTAACACAGACGCGTCAGGTGCTGTTTTGTGATCGGTCTCACTCCAGTGGACGTGCTCCCCAGCAAGCGTAGTTGTTGCAGTTCACCGAGTCTGTTGGGGGCGCTATGGGTATCAGTTGGGTTTATGCTATCGCGCTCCAGTAGCCTTACTCTCTTCAAGGCTCATTCTGTGGCTGCTGTAATCCACCTGAACTATTTACAGCTGTGTGATTCCCTGAGATCCACTGTCTGTACAACTCCCTTTGGCATGCATACACTTGTGTGCAGCAGTTTCTGACTTCCAATCACTTGAACAACTTCTCTTGTTTATACTGTCCAGGACTTTTCTGCGCCAGTTATCCTGCACCACAGTGTCCTCATTGGCTGGTGCAGTCTTTATTCCACTTGTGTTGGCCTTCTATGTTCCTCTGGTTCTCTTCACCATGCCTTCTAATCCAATTATCAACTACTAATGTGTGTTGCTCTAGCCTCCTGGTGGCTATGCCCCCCAGTCAGCATTCGGCTTCTTCCTTATACCTCGTCCATGCAGTCTTCCCACTGTGTTGTGCAGCCGTTTCCCTCCACTATATGCGAACTTCTGTGTTGTTTCATATGTCAGTTTCACCTTTGGACAGCCTGATCAGTGCTTTTGTGATTGCTACACTGTAGCCATCCTCAGCTGCTTCTGTGCTGACTCGAGCGTTCCGGTCTCTTTCTTGCCAACTCCTTTATTGCGTTCGGAGCCACACACACAGCATAGCCCCTTAGAATCTTTCGGAATGACTCCCCACAGTTGTCCGCTCCTTCCATAGCTCTTCTGTCCTTATTCCCTGCAATACGCACCTCGTCCGATCACTGGGTGTGATGTCCTCATCTACTCTGCCGCTCGTATGCGAGTCAACGTTTTGCACTGTTTGGTCCGCTTACCGCTCCACTTCATGTAATGAATCCCACGCATGGCTGCTTGTCATAAGGCCACCATCCGATTCATTGTCTGATCTGCATGTGTGTGCCATTCGGGGTCGGTACTTGTTTGGCTGTTGCTCTGCTCTTTTCCACAGTCTTTCGTAACAGCTGCCCCGAGGCTAATTCCTTTGTTCTGCTACAGCCGCCATCTTGTCCATTTTCACAGCTACGATCCGACAAACTCCCTGACCTCCAGGTTTACATCCTGTGCTGCAATTCACCTCCGAGTGAGACTCATTATCTGCTCCATATCTTCATGCTTCTGTGTATGCTCACATATACTGTCCAGCTGACTAAGCAGCTGTATTCCACAGGAACATCGGTGGATCAGCAGGAGCTCGTTGGAACCACGTCCTATTAAATGGCCATGTAGCCACACCCCGCCAAGCATGTCACACTGAATAGGCTTAAGCAGGGTCAGGCAATGCAATATACCTCATTTCACCTGCAGCCTGTTAGTGGTATAAAAAAGTATAAAAGATGGAAATCAGAAGCCCATGGGAGATGCAGCCACAGAAGGAACAGCGAACCGAGGAGTTTCTGTGCTGAAAAACGAGAAGCCGAAACGCTGACATGCCAACGGAGATCCCGAGAGTCTTTCCAAGGTGACTGCAGGACTGGGAACCCTTGGGAGGGAAGGCATACAGCAGGTGCTGCCAGGGAGCAGAGGCAGAGTCAAGCACGAAGGCTGGCGTGTGCGGAGTGGAACACCCGGCAAACTGGCGAGTTGGTTTGCCAGCTTGGGGAGAAGCCGCAGAATGAGCTACAGAGACCCGGTAAGTGTCAGGAGACACTAGGAATGCCAGAGAGCTGGATGGTATTGGTCCATAGAAGAAATGCAAAATAGCACTTATTGAATACCAAACTAAATGAAAGGTGTTATTTAACACACGCACAGCTTAAAACTGCATTTACTGAAAACCTAATCAAATGGTGTTATCCTGACAAATTTAACGCAACATTACAATTACTGAATATTTGGCAACAGAAAATTCATGGTTTGAGTGAAACCAAGTGACTGCTGCAATTATGAAGAATGTTGTTACTTGATCATACTATGAAATGCTAAAGACTGCATAAACATAAGAATAATAGTATTGTACAATTTTACCTAACCCCAAAACTCCCAAAAGTTTGACCCCCCCCAATTTCCCGCATATATGTATGTGGGGGGGTAAAGTATATAAAAAATGTATAGGGGTAAAGTGGGGGGTCTCCCCCACATATATATTTAAGGAAATGAGAAAAAAAAAAAACTTTGGGAGTTGAACCTTTGGGTTCGGAAAAATCACTTAGAACCAGAATAAGGTGCAAGGAAATTGAAGAGTTGTCTTGAATATTACTCGACAAAGGCCTTTGGGGAACCTTATGGGTGTGTCACCTGTGAAGGGTGGACAGTGTTGTCTGACAACTGTGCCTAGACCATAAATCACTAAATATTGGAAAAGCAGCAAATCAGTGCCTCTCCTTGGTGAAGCTAACCTAAGGACTGGTCAAGTGGACCATGTATTGTGAACAGCAGAAACAAATTAACTGCTCAGAAAAATCTTGGGGGTTGGGACCCTGAGAACCAAAGAACTGGAGAATGTGCATCTTGGGGATGGAGTCCCAAGATCACAGTGCTGTATGAACTTGTGGAAGCAACTCTAAGACCCTCTTTTGATGCAAACTGATACCTGTGAATCTACAGAAGGTAACTTCAGTACGTGATTAAATCTCCTTGAAACAAAGTTACATTGGAACTGTATTGAACTTGAACACTTCTATTTGGTCGAGAACATTTCCCTACTAGATTTTGTTGTAGGTGCGAGGACAAGCATAGGTTTGACAGACTTGATTTGGACTTGTGGACACAGATTCCTTCAGGCAAGGAAAATCCCACCATAGTATAGGGGTAGTTAGGCGTTACACCATCCTGAACATTAATAAAGCTTTGTTTAGAAATATATCTGTTGCCCGTGTCATCTCTCTTGATACCATGCCTGTCTCACAGGACGGAGGCCCCCTGTGTGATTAGTGACTACAGAAAATGCTGTATCCCCACCACTCACCTACCCCTAGCCCACCATCCTACACCCATAACCTTCAACCTCCTCTGACACACATGTGCTATTGTCAGACTGTCATACTAAACAGTACTGGGATGAGGAAGACTGTAGGCTCTACATAAAGCCTTCCCCCTTAGAGTTAGCAAATACTGGGACAAGGAGGTAAGAAGCAGCTAGAGAAAGGCTTCTTACCCAGTAACGAGACAAAAATACCCATGTGACCAACAAAGAAACAGCAAGAGCGGTACTGCCACAAGGAAGAGCTGCTGAGACAAAGATCCCCTGCAGAAACAACACTGAGCAGTCTAGTTCTCTTTCTAATAGCCCAAGCTTGAACAAAACCGTACAAGGGCTAAGACACCGGAGAAGTTCACCCTGGATGGAGTGCAAGATGGAGTACGCTCTGGGAAAGAGACCGACCAGGAAGCAGATAATGGAGAAGAACGCTCCCAAACTAGTCTGGTGTGCAGGGGTCACTCCCCGAACAGCAAGAAAGAAGCTCTGGCCTCCCTGAAGATCGGCCAGGTGGCGAAACGGTCCCATGCCAAAGAGAGGAATGTGCACTGCAGAAGGACCACAGTTCAGAGAAGGAGGCAGAAAAAGAATGCAGAGCTAATACAGATGGAAGACTCCAGAACACCACCGGAGCCCCATGACCAAGCCCAGCTACCTGCGAAGAGCCGATACCCACGCAGACATGTAGCTAATCAGAGACGATTGGGATAAGAGGGACTGGAACCCTAGAGCCATAGGAGAGTTAGCGTGGATATGTGCTTGGCAGAAGAGTGAACCAAGCCGACAACGGGAGAATTGGAAATCAGTAGGGAGTCTGGCACCCGCATCCATAACATAAGAGGACAGGAACCTCTCATATTTGTATCTCCATAGTCACAGTACCTGAGAGAGAGGGAGCCCAGGTGGGCTATGAGGGAATTAGAGCGTGGTTTAGGAACCCAAATGAAGAAGAGGAAAGCATCCTCAAAAGTGCATCATCATAATCACAGTATTAGTGTCTGGCAGGAGAGTATACCAGACCAATACTTCGTGAGCCAAAGAGGTGGCTCACAACGCCTGTGAAAGGTCACTGGAAGGGAGACATTCACACTGGTACCAGGAACTTTGTGTTGCACCTTTGAGAGCAACCACCACCATTTGATCCTGATAACAATTGTTTTGGTACCTTGGACATCCCGAGAAAGACCAGAGGGAAGGGAGACATTCCACCTGGCACTGGGAACTTTGTTTTGTAAAGCATACAATACTACAGAAAGGAAACCAAACTCTTTTGTTTAAGTTGGAACACTGAATTGTGCATCTGGGGACAGAGTACCTCCAGAGAGAAACATTTCTGCCTGCCGAAGAGAGTCATTCACGTAGGGGGAGGAGAACCAACCCCCTCCAAGATGTCCAGAAGGCAGACATTCTTCTTGACCAACATCCCCCATTTCTCTATTTGTTGAAGTATTAGATGTAAGGGACAGCAGGAGGTTTGTGCGCAGAGAACATTTATGATCTCAGACAAGACCCTTCGTGTTTACTTTGAGGCAGGGAATCCCCCTCAGAGTTAGGGATAGATAGGGTTTCCTTTTCTTTTGTAAAGCTTAAATAAAGCCGATTTTTTAAATATGTCACTTATTTGTCGGTTTGCCCACTGTGCACCCTTACAGTGCACTCCGGACCATGAGAAAGTCAAGATGGTGTAAGGGAAGTGAAATACTTCAAATTTGCAGCAAAAAGCATTTGTTCACTAGCCTGTTTTGCCTGGTGAAAAATACTGTCTCAATAAGGGCCATTTTGTCCACATGTGTAAGGAGGGTGCAATTAGTGCACTAGAGCCAGTGGTTACCAGCCAGTGGCCAAGAGAGGAGTCCATACATACAGTTCACTCATAACCCCTTTATCCCCCCCCTGGTTCAAGTTAGACAGGTTTGAGATTGTAGCAATAACGGGACCACAGAAGGGGCCAATTGATGACTTTTTGGTCAATGGGAAGTCTTTGCTCAAGAAAGTGGATAGTGGATCCCCATAGTCTATCATCTCAATGAAGACTTACACAGAAGCTAGGAGGGAGAGTGGAGGATCTAAGTGATAGGTATATGAAACCATGAGTATGGTGAGGTAGAATTTAACTGGTTGGCAAATTTGAAGGCCAGATTGAATGCAAGCGCAGGAAGTTCTCTGCTTGGATTTATGTGGCCAGCATTGGATCGGCCCCGTTGGGTTGGGATGAGAAAGCCAAGCTGAGGTATTAGGGTATAGGCAAGCTCCAAGGAACCAGTGACAGTAGCTGTGTTGGAGGACAAGTGGGCAGATGAATTTCCTGAAGTATTCTTGAAAGAGCTGGGGAGGCTAAGAGACTAGGAACATCATATTAGGGTCGAGTGAGCTACTCCAATTACAGGCAAGGTGAGGTTGGCGTCTCACCCTTTGAGGGAAAAGTAAAAAGTTGAACTGGACATAATGCAAACAAATAAATAAAATAAGGAACAATAGAGAGAATTGACAGATCAGACCGGTCCTAACCTGTGGTGTTGGTGGCCAAAGGTAATGGACATTTGATGGTCTGTGTAGACCTGAACAGGAACATTTGGATTGAAAGACTTCCTTTGCCCATTATATCAGAAGTGTTAGCCACCTTGGGTGAAGCCAACATTTTTACGGTCATAGATTTATCTGCGGCATATCAGGTGACTAATGCATGACTCAACATATGTCTTTTAAAATTCTGCAGGGGCTATTTTGGCTTGTGGTTTCAAATGTATGTTTGTCTTGGTTGATCATGGCCGGCCGCGAGAACGATCACTGTGGAGATTTTTTACTAATGTTTTCTATAGGAAAGGATTTCCACAGGAGATTGTTACAGACAATGGGGTGCTGTTTTATTCTGAAACTATGAGGACATTTCTGGAGGGGCTTTCCATAAGGCATACGCACAGCCCTATATAAAACTAGGGCAAATGGATTGGTGAAGCGAATTAAAAGATTAGTCAAGGAAGGTATTCAACTGGGTAGGTGCTCTGGATTACCCGGACGGGATGCGGCACATGTCAGGGTAATGCACTACACTGCATTCAGTGACAAAAGTATCAATTTTTGCGTCTCTTAAGAGGCGGGAGCCTGGAACACGGTTGGGTCCAAGGTGGTTAGGTATGGCTACCTTAGTGCAAGTAGATCGGGAGAACATGGTCAAGGTGATCAAGGAAGGCAGGAGCTCTAGAAGAGGATCTTGGACTGGGAAAAGAAAGCCAAGATCTCATATTGGTCTGTTGGGGACTTGGTGGCGTTTTGGAACCCCAGATTGCGACACAAGTGTAGGAGAGCAAATTCCTGGGACCCAAGAGGGTTAGGGCTGGGGGGAATTGTGTGGTTATTGTAGAACGTGGTGAGGTATGATTGATGGGAAGTTTGATGCCCGACAAAGAGGGCATGCAGCAAGGTGGAAGAGAGCGTTAGGCTGGAGGGAGAGAACTATTGGTTTCCTTTGTATTTGCTCTGCTGGGTTCATGGCTACCTCATCCCTTGGTATCCCCACCTCGGTGCCTGCTTTACAGACTCTGTAGGCCATTTCTTCAATGTTAAATTCTGTTTAGATGTCATTCTGCTTTCCGCTTTGAAGGACCACACTTTGTTCCATCACCAGTCTTTTTCTATGGGCCCTTCACCCAGGAAACCTACACAGGAGTCAAGTACTATTGGCTATTGAATGGTATCTCCATTCTCCCCCCTCTCCATTATTGGGTTTGCATATACCCAATCAAAAGGGTTTTTAGGCTAATTTTCCAAGTGGCTTTTAAAATGGATTCTCTTCTGCTTTACTGGGCTCCCTCAGGTGACTTCTCCGGAGACTACCTTTGAGGATGCTTCAGCAAAAGGATGCATGCAGCTGCAACCTTAGGTATCGGATCTCAGACTTCAGCCTATACAGCCCAGTTGATGGAGGGGAATTTTCAGGCTCAGCTAGCTACAAGCCTTGGAGGGCTGAACTTGTCCGGCTCTTGACATCACTGAAAAGCAGATTGCACCAGATCTTGCCCTAGATGGTTCAAGATCATTGGCCATGGAAGTGCGCTTCTCAGGGGACAATTCTGGCTGCAAGACATGGAAAAGATCAAAGCAATTGGCTTTGTTGCACAAGCTTAATTTACTTTTTTTTCATTGGTAAAAAGCAGTTTAGTCTCCACCATTGGAAAAGGGGATGCAGAGGAAAGAATTGGCAGCTCCTTTTCCACTCTCGGGATTTTGCCTTTGTTTAGGAGAAACTGGCTCCTAGGTGTCTACCTTTTCAATCTTTTTTTAAGGGTAAAGGTTAGACAGGGGAATCTGGTGCCTCATCATTGTCCTTACATGAGGCAACTAGGTACATTCCTCTAACTTTCTAAAAGCACGAGAGTCAGGCGAGAGTAAACGAGAGGAGAGGTGGTGGCGCCAGCAGCAGTCCGATTGAAGACGTGTGAACACAACGAGAATCACCTTCGTACCTCTGCTGCCTCTTGGCACAGCGGAGGTGAACGGTGAATGTGCTGCTGTTAATCAGCGCAGTCTGTCTAAGGCAGTGACCGAGTAAGGTAAATCATTTAACTCCATGAACCGGTAGGCTGCTACTCCTACTGGACGATGGAATACCTGGCTGCAACTGTGCTTAACCCCCCCCCCCACGCTTTTCATATTAAGTGACTTGCTGCTGGTCAGGGATCGGAATACAATCTACTTACTGTGCCTCTGGGGACTGTGGGGCGTTGCCATTTGGCCTCTCCCTTTGACCCAGGAACTGAGTGGCTCTAATTCTCACTTCAACATCTATTGCCTAAAACTATTCACTCTGCTCTGTCGTGACAACAGAGTTAGCAACACCAATTAAAATGCGATCTGGGCAACGTAGTGGGGTCGGTCCAGACTCACAGCATTACAAGGTCAGGTGGCTGATAATGAGCCTACCAAGGCAAATGTGGGATTGTCTGGGGGTTCTGCACTATGGAACCATACTAATGAAGGTGCCCCTCAAGCACTGACCACCGTGCGTAACTCTTGATTGGCTATAGAGCCTGCAGTGATGAGTCTGCAGGGGGAGGGCCAAACTGGTTGCCCATTTTGTCCATATTCACAACTTGCATCAACTTTAGATGACTATCCTAAGCTTCCCCCGCCCCAAAATATGCTCACTCAAGCTGAAGACCAGGGTGTTGATAAACGGGTGAGGGCTAGCTCAGCATTACGTGTCTCTACAGCTCTACACAAGACACCAAAACCCAATCCGGGAATTAGACCAATCTCCAGGCAACGAATAATGGATCATTTCATTAAATCTGCAACTACCAGCACAGAACTTAAAACTTTCCCAGCTTTGAAAGGCAAAGCAATGCTAGATCACTCGGTCATGACACAGCCAGATTTCCGTGATCTTAAGAATCTCATGGACATCAGCATTATTGAACTTTCCGATCAGGCAGAGGAACAACTAGAGGCAAATCAGCATAAATCTGCAGAAAGTGGGACACAGGAATCATGTGATGCATTTGCCTTGGACTCGCCTACTCCCCTGGTTAGTCTGTTGGACAGGGGCTCAGAGTGATTCATCGGCTCTGCATTATACCTTGAGGGAGATTGAGGAGCGCATCCGCTCGACTCATCCTTCTGTATCTGCATTAAATATGGTTCTGAGCTCATTCATCTCCCTCTGACAACATCTGTGCAGAATTAAAATCTACAAATGCAGCGCTGGCTGATGTCACGATCAAACTAGAAGATAGGGGCTGAAATTCAGTTTGGGCATGAAGGTCGAGGGACAAGAGCGGTGGAGGATGCATTGGGAGCAACCGGCACCTCCCATTCTGGTGAGAGACTCAATGGACATAATTGAAATTTCTGATTACATTACTGTGAATGATCCTCCTATTAATCAGTCCTCAGATGTGGGGCCTGATGTGAGTGCTATTCCAACAAGCTCTCCCCTTTCATGCACCGGGGGCCTTGTTCCACCAGTTATTGACCTTGTTATTGAGCCATCTATGACCAGGAGCTGGAACGGGGAGAGGGGTGGGAATGTGGAGCTGCCAAATGCCCAGGGGGTCTCAATAGCCGCTAAAGCAGCTAATGCTGCCAAATGGAAATTGTCGAGATGCAAACAGGGGGCCAGAAAGAACCATATTTTCTCTATTAGAGCTGCCCTCAGAACCCTCTTTCGTACTAGATTATCCCCGGTGATTGAACATGGAACTCTGAACGTAGAGCCTCCGCCTAAAATTAAACTGGCCGACTATGGTTCCAACTGATTTTATGGTACAAACTGACCCCAATCGTTAAGGCCGGATATGAAGGCCAGAACCTGGGAGAGCCCAGGAGGTCGCTGTTTCACCGGACTATGCCTCCTCCAACTTGGGGAATAGAGGGGCACATTCTGAGAGCACAAGCTCAAGAGATGGGGGGCTTTGCCCTGGAGTCAAAGGAACAGCTTGTAATGCCGCCACCCTTGTGATCACTGGTTGGGGATTATGAGGGAATGCATCCACCTGGGGTAATCCTCAGCCGTATTTAGTCCATCTGGGGCCGATGTGTGGGGGGTGTCTACCTCGGCACTGTTGCAAAACCATGGGGTAGGAAAGTGCTTGCCCCTTGGTGGGAAGGATGGGCTGAACACGTTGCCATCGATTCCTACTGGGGGGGGGGGTGCTCTGTCAACATGTGGGCTGGGTGTGGAAGTGGTAAATGAAGGCACATACCATCCGAATCCAACCATCCTCGAGTCTCTGCAGCTGCAGAGGTGAAGTATTGTGGGCCTTGTAAGATTTTAGTCAATACACAAGGAAGCAGCCTAAACACCGTCAAATCTGGAGGATCACTGGGCCTTGGGCCGATGGACAAAGGTGACAAAGGGCTCCATCTAATCAAAATTTGCAATACTCAAATTGTCAGATTTATCTCAATCGACCCAACATTCTATCAATTTTCTCTGTGATCCCCTCTCTGGCCTTGGTGGCATCGGCTGACACTGGGAGAGTCTCCTTCCCTGAGAAGGACTATGTGGGCACCATTATTATTCACCCGACTCCCCTTTTGGTAAAAGAGCTTATCCTTACACAAAGTGAAGCCCTACTTAATTTGGGATTTGAAGTTCAACTGATGAATGGGGACAAGGGGGGGGGGGGGGGCTCTACCTCCAATGAAGGCGAGCAGAATACTGTGCCACAACTAATTCACTCCGTGACGATGGGCCAGAGGAATGTTAAAGGTGGTGGGAAGGATATGGACTGGGCTTCCATCATCTCCCTGTGGCAAAAACTGGTCCTGTGAAAGCCGAGTTGGGGTAGGCACTGTCCGGAAAGTGGGTAGGGGGGCTGTTATGCCTAAAATCCTGGAACACTCGTGGCAATTCTCACTTCTTCTCTAATCCGCCCTGTATGAACAATCTTGAGAATCGCAAATTGCATCTGCCTTCAAGAGACTTGGCTTACCACTTCACCCATTTTGGATGGCTGTAGTGTCTTTGCCCAATCAGCTAAAGAAAGTACTGGTGGAAGGCCCTCAGGGGGTCTGCTCATTGCAATGGAAAACTCCCTGGGTCTAAGTGGGTCAAAAATTGTGAACTTGCCATTTGGCGTCCTGGGGGTGGACTTTAGTACCGCAGATGGCATGATCAAAATTCTGATTAACATATATTGGCTTGTTTGGAAAGATATCATTTAAGTTAGGATTTCCCCCTGCAATATTCCTCAACCCACAAACAATTCTAATTAGATACAAGGAAGCAGCAGGTAATCAGGAATAAAGAATAAGGAATAAGAAACAGAATTTGAATACAACATTCCCTCCCCAAAGAGAGGAAAAACTGGTTTTAGATATTACACTTTTAAAATGACATTTCGGAAATGGCTTTGTGAAAAACAATGAATGTGTGCAAAAATCATTAAAATCAGTACCAATCTCTATGGGAGCAACATTGAAAAGATACCAACAATCATGAGCTATAGTTTGAGCAAATGTAAACACTGAATCTGAATGGAAGGTTGAAAATAATTTAGAAAAAAACTCACATAAACATGTATTCCCACCTAAAATTAACCAAACGTGGGTGAAACACACTTATTTTGAGTGCAGGATGTAGCTATAGGCTATACACTCTGGAATTGAAATTAGGTCTCTGGCTATTAAACTGATGAAGATATGATGAAGATGAAGATATGCAAGGTTGAATGAGAGGCGTTTAGAAAAATCGGGTAGTGAAAACAGAAAAGAAACTCAGTTTGTACAAGAAAATATTTACTATAGTTTTACTCTATGACTAGAGCTTTTCCGGCTAGAACACCAAGGAGGGACAAAGTAAGCACTGGAGTTGACTCATGACTTCAACACCAAATCCCCAGTGCTCGCCCCTGCAGAACCAGTTGGATCACTCAAAGCAGGATGGAGAACTAAGATTTACACAAGATAAAATGACCAAAGATATGGCGTTTAGCAAGATAAATCAAAGACAGGATGGCAGTAAAGATTCTGACAATGTTACAAGTTAACGTAAGCATAGGATGTTTTAGAGTTTGGGATGAGACAAGGCAAGGTATACTATGGTTTTCTATGATTCCTATTAATACCTACAGTCCACTTTTAATTTAGGATTTTGGACTGTCAAGGGTTCTGGTCATCACACAGATCTGGTCTAACCAAGGACAGCTGGGCAAATCAGGCGGAACAGGATTAGGTGGGCGGTTCTGGTCAATGGACTGCACTGGACTGGGCCTTCTGGAGACTGGAGATCAGTGGGATGGCGAGTTTGCAGCAGGCCTGCATTTAGTAGCAGCAAGCCAGGTTGCATCAGGATGCTTCCCTTGGGTTTTTGGGATTTTTAGGATTTGAGGCCTAGCTGAAACAGTTCAGCAATGCATAGGCGTTGGCTTTACAATGAAATCAGGATCAGGATGCCATGCAGGAAATCAGGAAGAAAGTCAGGAATCAGTGTGTTTGTGTGGTCAGGGTCCCTTATTGCCAAATGACATCACTAAAGTATATGGCAGGGGCAGGCTTACTGTCCACACCCATAATGCTGGGATTAGGCAAGAGCATAGTTTCCGCCTTGCTCTTCACTGATTGGATCACAGAAAAGAATCTCATGTTTATGGGGTTATTTTTACAATGTCTAGAAACCATCCCTAGCTTCTAGACCCAAAATCTAGTTTTACCACAAATACATATTTATACAGTTATAACCTCTGAGAAAATCAGATACACAGGTTGCATATTTTGTGGTTCACATTTCAATCTAAACCCCAAGTCTGTGGGGCCTGTTTTAGCCTTTCTGCTACATTTTGGCAATTTTAACCATGAAAGATTTGGCCAAAAATTTCCCAACTTTATACAGAGATGTGCATTTACTCCTGGGATGTGTGTACAAAATGATGTGCGCAATATCAATACTTCCCCACAATCTGACATTCTTTACAACTTCTGTTCCTTAGCATTAGTGAGTTCTACCAATTCTTCACAGAAAAAGCATGAAATTAAAAACTATATTTTTCCTCATTCTTGCTGCAAAGTTCAGTTACAAAATAGGCTTTTTAAAACCAAAAGGAAGTCTATTGTCACTTGATCAGTTTTTTTCTCCCCCTCCCCACCCCCAAGTGCAAGCAAATGTCAATTCCTTTGAAGCAGGATGAGGGGCCTCTCTCTTGACTAAGTTTACTGCCCCTCCCACTTGAAAGGTGAGAGTCTTAGCCTGCTATTGTCTCAGCCTGGAGCAAAGATGAATGTCCGATGACAACTATGGAAGTCCCATTGTCCTGGGTATTCAAAGCCTCCGAGCTAGCAATTAGCCTTTCCTGTGCCAGCAGTTTATGAGGTGTCACCCTTTCTCAGGGCCAGCACTGGCAGAGCAAGGTTTTTTTTATATAGAGTTTGCCAACTCATCCTGGGTTTAACTTTTATTTTCTCATTTTAAATCTCGACTGAAACCTATGGAATCCAAACAGTTTATAGGAGTACCTTTATCAGCAAGAACATTTTTTACATTTTTAAATGAGCATGTCTTTACACAATGTTCCCTTAAATTCATTTTTCATCTGCAGCAAATACACACTTTGTACAGCTCTATTCTTTCCTTGGGTGCTGGAGTTGTTTGCAGCATGGATACATGTATCAGGCATCTGTTTAGAGTCTCTCTTACAGCTGATTCTTTAGATACACTTGCAAGGTTTTAGCCATGTGTCAGTGTAAAATGAAATATGCAGGCTTTTCATGTCTCACCCCTCCACCCCCACCTCCCCCTCCCAAGTTTGTATGGAGGACGTAATGGCTAGATGAATCCTAAATATAATTTCCAGAGGGTACACTATAGAGTTAGGCTTTGTGTCTCCAGATTCCAGAACCTTGGCGAGTCCTTGGATCAAAGGCAAACCGCTCTTCTAATGTGGGTGCTGAATACTCTGGAATTGGCTCCCATAGTAGTTCTACTGGAGGAGCAAAGTAGTACACTCAATCCCTTAACTTGACAAAGGAACTTCTGAAGAATGTAACCCCATCAATGACAAGACCGTAAACACAAAACCTCAGTGGATTGAACAGGTGGCTTCCACAGACTTCAGAGATTCTTCTTTCTTCGGTTTACTGCGCTTTCCTGTCCAGAGGAGGGCACATCCAGGAACCACCTTTTAACCTGAAGGGTCTGCCTGTGTACCTTCACAAAAGGTCCTTGTGCTGCTGTGTTCACCCCTTTCCGAATGATGGCCTTGTTAATGTGGTACTAGTCTCAAATGTTTCAATCCACATCTTAAGGATTGAAACTTTCTTACTACATGGATAATAGCATCAGTTGACCAAAAAGAAGGTCAAAGGATATCGGCAAGCATAAACACAAATGAATACAGTTTTATTCAATTAATCTCAAAAACACATTTTCCTTATTTTTAATAAAAGATCAAATTACATAAAACATTGAATGAAATACACCACGTAAAACACAACATAAAAAAGCAACACAAGTAAACCAATGTGTGTAGGTGCTATTCATATAGTACAAACAATGCCTCGTGGTACTTTCCACACTGGGGGCCCCTTTAGGTCTTGGGATTACAACTCCCAAATGTATTTCCTATTGTACTTTGTAGTAACCCGACGTGTACAAGTTTGTCCATAATACACATATCAATGATGGACTCTTCAGGGGCAAACGCTGTCTTGTGTCTGTGATATTTAAAAAAAAGGGGGCTCTTGAAATGTTCTCCTTTCCTTGCTTCTGATTAATTCCTATGTTATCCTGTTAATTTAAAGCACTCAATTATATTGGTCATTCTCGTTGGAGCCACCATCACTTGAGCTGTATGAAGTATTTTTCAGAAGTGTACTCAGATAGTTTTTTCCCTGATTTTTGATCTCCAAATTCATAATCTTTATTAGTGTGCATCAAAGCTTTTTCATGGGTGAAATTTTGTATGTCTTTTTTCATTCGTTTAATTCTGTGATGTTTTGGTTTTAAAATCTTGCATCTCTTTCAGATGTTTGTCAAGACCACTCTTGAAAGCTTCTATATCAAGTTTCTTTTTGATTTCTTCCTCAAGTTTAAAAAAAAAAAAAATCAATCTCAATCTTTTTGGCAGTCTTCTGAGCTGTCTCAATAACAAGGATGAGCCAATCACGGCCACACTTGTTGGCTATGTTGCTCCACTTGAGCTCAAGCTTCAAGCTCAAGGAGGAATTATTTAAAAGTAATTCCTTTGGAGAAAATAAGAACTATATTGGTTTGAGAAATCCATCAGTTTTCTGTGCTCCTGCTAATTCCCATACACCAGAATCCTTAGTATTCGAAAAGAAGGTTCTACGGGAGATGGAAACTTTAGAATCTTAAGGTACTCTCAAACATTATAATATAAATAAGGCAGATTAAAGTATCCTGAAAGATCTGGGAACTAAATGAGAACATTATTATCCGCCAAGCTGATAAGGGAGGTGCGATAGTGGTCCTGAATAGAACAGATTATGTGGAAGAATGTTCAAAACTTCTGATTCGTCCCACTATCTAAAAATACATAAAGATCCTAGTGGTGAACTTGCTTCTACTATTAGAAACAAAGTCACCAGAGTGGTAGAAATGGAAATGATTAGCAAGCAAGAAGGCGAATATCTAATGAAAGAAAACTGCAGAGGTCCGATCTTCTATATTCTGCTGAAAATCCATAAAAGCTTGACTAAACCGCCTGGTAGACCAATTGTGTCAGGGGATGACTCATTGCTAGTACCCTTTTCTAAATATGTTGACTTCCATTTAAGACCTTTTATATCGGGCATGAAGAGCTACATAAAAAGACACTACAGATGCTATTAAGAGAATCAAGGGGAATACCTTTCATCTCAATGAGAACATGTTATTATGCCTAGACATCCAGGCATTATATACAAATATACTTGAGCAAGCTACCATAGAAGTTGTTGAGGAAACTTTACTTAAAAGAGAAGATGACCATCCGGTCTCAAACCTTTAATAAATGGTGCACAGAGATGGCACTAACCAACAATTTTTTTCCAGTTTCTAGGACAGTTTTATAAACAAATTGAGGGAACTGCGATGGCTCCCCATTTACCACATTTATATGTGAACATGTTTGAGGAAACTGTAGTGTACTCTACTCTTAATAAATTTCAAGACAACATTGTGTGTTGGCTGTGTTACATAGATGTTCTTGTCATCTGGAAGGGCAGCGAAGCAGCAAGTAATTTTCTGAAATGGCTTAATGAACAAAACAGATTTAAAATTTACTGTATTAGTAATGAAAAAGTAAACTACCTAGATATCTGCATTTACCATCATCAAGGCTACCTGTTAGTAAGACCATATACTAAACACACTGATAGAAATGCAGTCTTACATTACAACAGCCATCATGCCCGACATGTTAATAATAATCTCCTGTTTGGGCAGTTTTTACACCTAAAAAATAAAAAATAAAAAACAGCACCACCAATTAATTGTATGAGAGCAGAGCAAATGTTTTGATGAAGAAACTGATTCATAGAGGATATCCCTATCCCTAAGTGAGAAAATCAGCGAAGAGGGCCTTCAACAATAGGGAAGCATTACTGGATGAACAACTCCACAGGCATGAAACAAAAAAGGAGAATCCCTTAGTTTTTGTGAACACATTTAGTAATTTGTCTTACAAAATAAAAGGTATCATCAATCGAAATTGGAAGAAAATAATGGCCAAAGAGAATGGTACCCCGCTAGTAGCCTTTAAAAAGATCATTACGATACGCAACTTAGTAATGAGAAATGTTATTGGCAAAAATAAAAAAATAAAAGCCAACAGAAAAGACTATGGGGATTACCACCAGTAGTAGGACATTACACTTGACAGTTCATGTGGGTTTGGAGAAGGAATGGAAGATTGCAATACGAACAATGTGATCTATCTCATTAGATGCCCCGCCAATATATCTATATAGGCAAAACAAACAGGAAATTTAAAACAAGGATGGTTGAGCACAAAAGCTGCATTAAAAACATGGTGGAACAAGCATCTCTAGTTAAACATTTTTGGGAGAAAAAAAAACAATTGTAATGAATTTAGCTGGATGATTTAGAAACAGATAAAATGAGAATCTCAAGAGATTATTAATAGAAAGCTACTGCAATTGGAACAGAAACTAATTTTCTTAACAAAAGGACATATTCATGGTCTGAACGAGGGTGTAGAATAGCATAATGCCTGGAAGGTTTTGGTATACTCTTTAGTGCTCGTACCATCGTTGTTATGAGAGAGATTTGTAACCATTGTAATGACAATTGCACGTGTTTCGATGCTGGCCCTGTGTGGCAATGAGTAAAATTGTAACATCTAGTTACTCAGAGGTGTATAAGCAGGTCTACCTGTGTATTAATAATTTGTAAAGAGATAACGAGTACCTATGATGAAACTGATCATTACAATGGGTTTTGCTATAGTTATGGCTTTTGTGGGGATAACTTGAACATTTAGCTCCTTGTGGTAGCATCTCCATAAAATCTGTTGAAATTTCTAGTTGTAAAAGACGTGGGCTTTGACTCCATGAATTGAGCGCGAGTATAATATCTGAAATCTGCGCCTTTCACGAACTACAATATCCATTATCCACCTTTTCACGCCCTTACACGTCGTAAAATAATGTGGTGCGGGCGAGGACGTCATCACGCACAACGTGATTAAGCTCGCTTTTTAATACTGCAGCCATTTTACTGACCAAAATCATTGTACCCCTCAACCAAGCCTTAAAGGCCTCCCATATTATGGTGCAAGTCAGGACCGACCCCTCATTTATCTCAAAGAAACCTTCAATTTTCTCCTGCATATTTTCTACCAGAGCACTATCTGAACATGGCCCGTGGCATTATCCACAAGGGTTGGGGCCGTGGTGTATTACAAAGCTCCAGTGATCTTACCAACAGAGTGATCGGAGAAGGTTCAAGCCAAAATTCTGCTGCCATGCAAGCGATGCGCCCAGCTTGCCTAGAGCAGCCAGAAATCAATCTGTGACATGGCGTCATGGACCGTAGACTAATATGGATATTCGGTCACTCAAGTGTTCATTCCTCCATACTTCAAAGAGTCCCAGTTGGCTCATTACTTGCTTGATCATTTTGGCTGTGCCAGACAAGTAACAGGTGGTTCTAGCTCGGGCCATATGTAGATCTAAGATCGTATTAAAGTCACCTCCCCACAAGATGGGAGTGTCTCCCATCCTATCCAATATTTGGGACACTTGGGATCATCCATGTTCAGGCTGTAGGGGTATACTAATGGAGCCCATACACCCGATAGCACCTCTGAAAATAACAAATCGACCTTCAGAGTCCGCCTGCATCTCCTCTACTTGAAATGGTAATGATCGATGCATCATGATTAGCAATCCTATAGCTTGTGATGAGTAGGTTGTGTAATATCCGTCGCCCCCATTTGGGTGTAAACCCAGCATTTACTTGGCCTAATGCGTGCGTTTCTTGCAGCATTATTTTAGGAGCGGGTCTATCCAGGTATGCTGAACCTCCCTGGCTTTAATGAGTTTGGTTTACTACCATGGAACGTCCAGGGTCTGAACAATCACATCACCCGGCATTTAGTCGTACCAATAAACAATAATGGAACATCACTTTACACAAGTTAATCAGGGCATTGCACCAACCAAGTCCCAACTATCCACCCACTGCGGTCTGCATTTAAAAAACATATTAACCCCCGACCCCCTTCTCCCTCCTGCCTCCATCTCTCATTCCTATGCTCAAACATTTCCCTTGAACTACCCAGTCCCTCCGCCCACCCTCACCATCCACCCCAACTTGAGATCAACCCTGTGTAACCATGGACATTTCCCGAGGTATGCCTTGTGCAGCCAAACCTCAGTAGGCCAGCCCAGCAACATTTTTGTGTGCCTGCACAAGCTATAGAAATTAACAATGTCAGAATAACATTTCCTCGATCAAACTTCCATGCCATTCTGTCTGGCATTGGTTCCTGCGTTCGGATTAGGTTCTCTCCCGCGTTCCTTCCGGTACGGGGTGCAGGACCGACGCCTTTAATATAAGCTGTGGCTTCTGCAGAATTTTTGAAAAAGTGAACAAGTAATTTTGCAGGGAACATAACAGCATATAGGAAATGCCTGGCTCTCAGCAATCTCTTCACTGAATCATATGACCTTTGAACTTGGACCCCAGGCGGCAAAGTAGGATAGATATGAATATTAGCTTCGTAGCGGAGAGTCCCACGTTTTCTTGATAGCTTTAAGATGTGGTCTCTGTCCCTATAACTAAAGATTTTTGCAATAATGGTGCGTGGCGGGGCTCCTGGTTTGGGAATCAGGGCCAAAGTACGGTGTGCACGCCCAACCACAAAGTGTGTGGAAAATTGATCTTCGCAGAATAAAGTTCAAGAAGTCTATGAATGGTTCCATGAGTCCCCTACATTCGGCCTCGGGTACTCCGACAATACGTACAGTGTTCCTTCTCGATTGCGATTTAAGTTGATTGCATTTCCCTCGGGTCTCAGAGTTTGGCTTTAAGTAGTGTGATATCACGTTGTGTTGGCTCACTGTCCTCCACCATACTTATTGTGAGCTCTGCCTTGTTGATACAGATCAGTTTCTTTTTCAAGTTAGACCCAATGGTGGCTACAATGTCATCCAATTTGACGTCAAAAGCCATTAATCCACTTTGCATTGCTAATATTTGGTCATCTTGAGTCTCACTATTCGAGGTGCTGGAGTTTCCTGCCTGTTCCGGCTTCACTGACCTGGAGCACAATAACTGGTAAAGGAGTCCATTGGGCCACACTTCTTTGCTGCTCCTTTGCTCATGTTGCTCCACCTGCCTCATCCCCATCACCACTATTCAGTCAGAGGGAGTAAGCACCATCTCTTTGTACAAGTATCTACCAGAGGATTAGGTTCTCATAGCAGAATGTTCCGATCACCCAGCGTCACCCCAGAACTAGTGGTGGGGCTGGTCACCGTTTACCTAGTTTGGCCTATTGGTCATCTACAGGATGTCACCATTGCCACTCCACAGGTTTCAGGCCCCTTCCCAGTCCCATTAATATTCAACAGCGCCTGCCAACTGATATACAGGATCAGGGTACAGGCCGCCACAACAACTGAAGTGGTAAAGCAATGCACTCAATGTTGCATACTCCCGACCAGATTGTTTCAGTGGCTGCAGGCACCAAACCTTGCACCGGCGGCCTCAGATATATCCTAATTTCACATTCCAATGATGCCCTGAGGCTACTCAGTACTCCTTTACACCATTTCTATATTCTTAACTCCCCAGTTGGGGGCATCTCTTGGGCATTATAGTTCCAGGGTCTGGCAATGCCCCAGCAGCGTAGGGGCAGCTATCGATGCATCCCCTTCCCCAAGTATTGTAGAAGCCTTGTTGAGCCCTCCAACCCTTGCTCTAACTTATCAGGATTTGCGGTGTTCAAGTCTGACCTGGGGGCTCAGGCAGCACCTCCAAATACGGCTGTCCCTCAGCGCAGCGGTCTGTCAGTGCGGGCCGCTTCCACTGCAATATACGGGTCTGCTGGGACAGTGCGCTTTCCCATACCCCTAATGTAATGAGGCTGTAGCGTTTTTCAGCATGTCACAGCTAGAAGGAGTATATTGTATGCGGTCCTCACGGGTCCATTACATTCCAGCAGCTCCTCTTCACCAAGGTAGCTGGAGGCAGCAGGTCACAGAAAGACGTCCGGGGAAATCTAGCAGAGGGTGCTGTGTGGGCTCCGAGTCTCCAGCATGAGAAATGGCACCGCAGCTGCCCTTGCCCCCCCCCGCAGCTCCTCTGCAGCCACGAGCAGCCTACGGCTGCCGGTGTGCCAATGAAGTTTCAAGCAGCTGTTCGCCCTCTCCGATGCAGCTCTCCTCAGTATTATGTTGCCTCTCACTGTCACCCAGGAACAACACCCAACGCTGAGAGTGGTTCGTCGTAGGTTGCAGGATCATAGAGCCCCTCGCCCACTCATCCTGCTGCAGCGCCAGGCTCAGTTAACATGGGCACATATCAATGGAAGTGTCCATCAGGGCCAGCTCACACGCACTACCGCCTGGCTCCTCAGCGGTCCGATTCGTTACTTCGGCTTCAAGGAGTAGAACAAAAATTGGACACGAGGTGCTCGAGGCCAGTCGCGGCTTCTGTGCACATGTGAAGTTCCAGAAACAGGCACGCAGAAGGATATAATGGTGTTCAGGATTTTGCCGGAGCTCGTACTCAGGTCGTCATGTCCCTTGCAGCAGAACCCCCTTCCCCCGGCAGGTCTTCAATTCGGCAACTGTCAGCGTGATCTTATAATGTAAGGGCACTCCCTGGAGAGGACTGCTCGGGCCTGCACATACAGTGAGACCTTTGGGGAAAAGGTGGGCGAGGCACCCATACCAGAGCCCTGGCAGAAGTACTCTCTGGGTGACCCTTCACCTTCTCACCTTCTCACCATCTCACCATCTCACCCCCCCCAGCCAAATACATTTCAGGAGCGGAAACAGGACGTTCCTCCTAGAGAGGCCTCTCCTTGAGGTTGGTGTCCGATCTGCCAATCTTTTGGTTCTCCACAGGTAGACTCATGTGCATCAAGGAAAGATAACCTTTTAGACCTTGACACCTCCAAATCTTGGTACACCTGGCTTTGGGTGGGTGGGCTCGAGAAGAGGGCTATCTTGTGTGGCGATCCAGAACAGGTAGGATACCTAGAAGCTCAAGCACCG
The DNA here is from genome assembly GCF_040938575.1 of Ambystoma mexicanum. Taxonomy (NCBI): domain Eukaryota; kingdom Metazoa; phylum Chordata; class Amphibia; order Caudata; family Ambystomatidae; genus Ambystoma; species Ambystoma mexicanum. The sequence continues at coordinate 413,194,720 of NC_090939.1, forward strand.
CCCCCTTTCCCGGCACAAACTTTATCACGGACAGTTCATTGTGAGCGACAATGGACTAACACTAGAACCGTATACCTGACATGTCCCAACACAAGGGTCAGGCAATTACACACACCTGACTTCCATCACACTTCCCCCACACAGATAAAAGGTGGAGCACAAAAGCACACTGAGCAAGGCAAAACACAAAAGGAAGCAGCAGTTCGCAGATGGCAGTATAACATGAGGAGAAAGGCAGCAAGAGCAGAAAAGGTTGCAAGGAGGGAATTGCCCTTGCCCTTTTCAGAGGAAGAAAACCACTTTCACATCCCCTCGACTATAACTTAAGACTGGGAAATGAAGCTGCAGAAAGGTGCATTGAGTGTCAAAGGTACCCAGGGCTCTCCCGCATGGATAGCCAAGGCAGGGAGGAGGGATTGCCACTGTGGTACTGTCCTTGGCTCCTAAAAGAAAGCAGCTCCAGTAAAGTCAGCACAGATGGTGAGTCGGGGAGACCGATAGCAGAGCGGTCTGTGTTAGAACCAAGGTTGCAAGCGGCAACATTGTATGAAGACTACTGCAAAGAACAGTAAGGCATATGTGATGTGACACGAAAATAATTGAATCAACAAGGATGGATTGAACTTTTGAACCCAAAGTAGATGCCATATACAGAGCGGTCCGGTGCCAAGTGGGTGCTCCTTTGAAGGACTCAGTTAGGCATCCAACTGAGTGTAAAATTGTCAACAGTGAATCTAAGTGGTCCATCAATGGGTCAAGCCAAAACCAATGCACATTCGGAAGTCTTAAATTGCTAATATGAACTGCAATTGGTCCGAGCCCGGCTGAGGGGTGATCTGGAGTGAATCATGCGTCACGCGAGTAAAGATTCTATAAGCATTGGAGAAGAGTTATCTGAGCACGTAAGAGGGCGATCCAGGGTGAAGAGTGAATCAGCCTACTTGAAAGGGAACTTTGTTTGTTTGATACATCAGGCCCTCTGGTTCAAGAGACATTTGATGATAGAAAGCCCCGATGCATGCAATAGAACTGTGTCCTCGTGCCGAAGTAGCCCAGGAGTGTGCCATGCTCGAGTGAACCGCCTTGTCCCATGCTAAAAACGTCCGGAACATCCAGACTTATTTTATGAACACCTTTTTCATGAACATTATCCCACAATATTTGTAACTTGGCAGTAAGGATTGGCAAAAGGTTTTTTAGTATAGGCCCTTTTGTTTTGACGAGACTCCACTAGGACTGCATTATTATTTTGATGGTCATAGCTTGCTCCCATCTTAGATTTAGGTTTAGATAGGTGTTTATCACCCCTTTGATAAAGTTCAATAACACCATTGAACTGTGCTCACTTGTGTGTCTTACAAGGATACCATGCCTTCCTTACAGATAACGACGGCTCCTGCAGGTTTATAGTCATTGCATCGAAAACGATGAATCGAAATGCCAATGCATTGAAAATAAGAGCATCGACATTCTATTATTTTACATTTAAAGTACATATCCATCGAAACCTTTCCATCGAATGGCTATGTACTTTTAAATGTAAAAAATAACATTTCGATGCTTTTATTTTCTACATTAAAACGTTACATGGAGCTGTCCAGTGCTGACATTTTGGCACTGGCCAGCTCCTTGTAACTTTTTTTTAAATATATATTGGGGGTTGCCCCCCCAGCCCCCTTGACCCTAACCCCTAAATCTAAAACCAACCCTAACACTAACCCGATCCATCGAATTTAACCACTGAAAATTATTCAATGAGTATGCTTTTCGATGGAAAGGCAATTCAATGATTTTATTGTAAGGTATGGTATGGCTTTCGATGGAAAGACCAGATACCCTCCTGCATAGCACAATAAGTGCTGGTTCTACTTACTCAAAATTATGATGGAGCGAGAGTAGTCTCTCCCACTGTTCAGTTGTTCTCTCTGCACTTCTAGCCTCTGCAGGAGCAGTCACGTTTCCATCTTCATCTGACAGTTTATAAACCGACCAGCTTACTCTCCACTAAAAGTCTTTGGAAGTAGCTCTGTCCATACAACATTCCCACTCATGTTCCATCCTGAAGTGAAATAGCCACCATTGGAAATCTTGCTGTGGTTCCAACTCCAGGTGCTTTTTGATCTGAGTTGGGCACAAATTCGATCTGCTCAAAGAACTTCCAGGCAGTTCCTTTTCTTTTTTGGCTCAAACTCCAGGTGCGTTCAATTTACGAGTCAGGCATAAACTATTTCCTTGAAGAATTCCCAGGCACTTTTCTCTGACTCATGAACCTGCTCTTGATTTAGCATACAGAATGGTTACATAATGTAAATGTTTGCATAGGTGCTATCTGTTTTGAATCAGCTTGACGAAATAGCTGGTTAGTACAGTACCATTGATTACAAAATCGAAATGGTTTTTCTGATGGTATAATTTGACTCTGCTTTCTTTTTATTCATTTAATTCTAGGTGGACAATTTCATGCGTTTCCTGTTCCTTGCTGAATCACTGTCAATGTTTATATTCATTATTTTCACATGCATCACTTGAGATTGTTTAAATTACTTGAAATTGTGTTTTGCTTCACATCCGTTCTCTAACCAAGTCATTACGGTTTCGGATGTATCTACCTAAATTGCCACAATATGTTAAACATCTAGTTAATAGGATAAATCACATTTTGATTGTACCCGTTTGGCCTTCTGCTTATTTCCTTTTAGGCATCTCAGCACTTTAGATTTGATATTTTTTTGATTAATAAGGGGTGACCACAATAGGTTCTGAATTATAAGCCTTGGTTTCCTCACCCTCTGGTAGCAGCACCCTCATCTGTTAGTGGTTCTGTGAAGGGTCTCCCGCCTCGATGACAATCTTTGGGTCTCCGATTCTTTTTGGAATATGGGTTCCTCTTGGACCTTTGTATTTTTACCCTTAGGGTCCTGTTGGCGGCTATTAAAGCTTTGCAAACCTTGGGGTCTTTGGGTGAATTGGAGATGTATGTTAAGGCAGTTGTAAACGTTTTGTTGAACAGAACCTAAAAGCAGCCCCTGGGAATCAGGCATCACCTGGCAGGAAAGTGCCATCACTGGCAAACAAGGAATTGGTGCAAACGGTGCCGCAAATCAACATGAGGGGAACTAACTTTGTCCATTATGTATGATTAGTTCTGCTATAAACTTGTGCTTCATATAAGCAATGTAAGGGTCACTTTTTCTCTTTAAAAGACAAATACAAGAAAGCAAATTGGGGAGAAAAATGACCCACACCCCACAACATAGGAGACCGACAAATAGAGACCATCCCCTACTGTCCCCCACCCTAGTATGTTCATAGCATAGGAGCAGAGATTACAAAACGATACCCTAAAAATAATTTTAGTCCCAACTTGAGAAATAGGGGGGTAAAATACTCCCACTGGACAAGGTTATCTGGAGCATTGGTTGTAACATTACCCGCCTCAACTGGTTCACATGGACTAGACTAGGTTCATCCCAGGTAGGAGTGCATGGACTCATTTGAGAAGGAACACATGTCAAGTGGAATGACAGATTTTAATTTGTAGGCTGGAACTTCATGTTCATGGTTGCAAAAATCAGTAAATGTTGGCCCTGGATTCCTGGGCCTAGCCCACCTGCTGTATAGTGAGCCAATAGTATGTGCAGAGGCCTGTTCAAAATGTTGGGTTGCTGGCGAGGGGCAGAGAGATGTTCCCTCTCCACACTAATCTTCACTTTCGTTGTGGAGCAGCTGCTGGTAGTACTACGCCAGGGCTTTGTGGGCAGAGACATTTTTGGAATGGAGCATGAAGTGACCATGTATGCGGGTGACCCTATGAAGAGTCCATTCACTAAGGCCTCCGACATGTTGGAATTGCAAGAGTTACGGATTGTTCTCAGGTCTCGGAATCAAATTTACCAAATCATGCTGGTTTCTGCTGGGCTCTTTTTGCTTTAGATAGAATCTTGCAGACTTTGCTGCTACCTTGTGCACATGAGGCATTTAAGGACGTGGGTATCACCATTTCCCAAAAACCAGAGGCATTTTTAAAGGAAACATCACCACGACTATGACTTATTAAAGCTTCTGGTGATCCTTACCCATGTCTAGGATTGGCAGAGATGCAGTGAGCAAAATTGTGTTTTTTCCTTGCTTCTTGTAGATTTTCACAATCGCCTGATTTCTTTTTTTTAACCTTTATTATTGTATTTTTCCACTGAAATACACATAGCTAGACAACAAACCAACACCCAAACCAAGAAAATCTCACCCCTCTCCCTCTCCCCACCACCACATCCCCAAATTCTCCCCTTCAGTCAGTCTTTTTCCCACCCCCATAGCCGTAGATATCCAGTAACTTGAGTCTTTGAGGGCACCACTGTCCTCTGAATTCCCCTCTCAGGTAAGCCAGCATCTCTCCCCACTCCGTGGAGAAATTCTCCAGTTTGTTATTGAGTGCGTATGTAACCCATTCCATCGACATAATAGCCCACAAATTCCTTAGCCAGTCTTGTTCAGTCGGGACTGAGGGAGACTTCCACCTCTGTGCGATGAGCGCCATTGCCACCAATGTAGATATCACCCTCGCCTTGGAATGGCTCCGCCTATCACCCATCTCCTCCCAATCACCCCTACCCGAAAGTATCTCTTGGGGATCATAACTGCCAGCCTCCCCTAGATGCTGGGCGTGGGCCCGTGTGAGATCACTCCAGAAAGACCTGAGTTTTGAGCAATCCCACCATGTGTGCTGCAGTACCTCCTCCTCCACTTCCTCTCCAGCACTCACCCGATGTAGCTGGGTAAATTCTGTGCAAGCGGGCCGGGGTATAGTGCCAATTGTATATATACTTATACCATGCCTCTTGAAATTGCACCGCTTTTGCCAGTTTCGGGATCTGTCTCCACAGCCTCTCCCAGTCCCGAATTCCCAGATGACTCCCGATCGCTGCTCCCAGCTCCTCATACGCCCAGGAAGGTTCCGAGCTGGTAAACTCTAGCTGCTTATAGAGGTTGGATATTAGCCCCTTAGATCCCTGGTGCGTAAGAAGAAACTTTTCAAATTGAGTTAAATCCCAGGTCGCAACCTTTCTCACCTCCGCGGACATTACCCAATGCCGAATCTGGAAGTATCAGTGTCTCTCCTGCTCCCCTATCCCGAATTCCCGCTTGCAATCCTCAAACGTTTTAACTCTGGTCCCATTGAACATGTCCCTCAGGGTGTTGCAACCCCCAGCTTCCCAATTCCGAAATGCCCCCCTCCTCCAATCCTGGAATAAAGTCACCATTTTTAAAGATCGGGGTAAACGGGGAGGGAAGGGTCGAGATTCCCCTCCCAACTACAGCCCTGTCCCAGCAATCCACCACTCCTTTGGTAATAGCACTTAAGTAAAGGTGGGAAGGCCTCAATCTCCTTGGGAGCCACAGTATCTCTCCTAGATGGCACCGAGCAACGGTTCTATCCATTTTTACCCAGTGCTTGAGGTATGACGCCGAAAACCATTCCCTGATCACCCTAAGCTGCTAAGCTGGGCAGCTTCATAGTAGCGGCGGAATTCGGGGAAAACCAGACCCCCCCCCCCCCCCCTCCCCCTAGAGGCAGTTAATAAGCGCTTTGATAGGCGAGACCTCCTCCCCTCCCATATAAAGTCCTTGACTGCCCAGTCAAGTTTTTTAAAAAAGGTTTCTGGGACCGATAGGGGAATGGCCTGAAACAAATATAGTAAACGGGGAAGATTAACCATTTTTAAGACTGCCCCCCTCCCCAACCAGGACATTTTCTGGGCACCCCATTTCCGTAGATCCTTCTTAATTGCCAATAATATGGGCTCATAATTTGCCCCAACCCAGCCCAACAGTAAGGGCGTTATCCTGACCCCCAGGTAGGTAAGCCCCGCTGGGCTCCATTTAAACGGTGAGTGTCCTCAACTCTTTCGCTTCGCCCTCCCTCAGAGACAAGTTCATTAGTTCCGACTTCTGTAGGTTGACCCGGAGCCCCGAAACCTTCCCGAATTTGGCGAGTAATCCTATGCTGGCCTTAATGGACGCCTTTGGATTCGTTAGTGAGAGGAGCATGTCATCCGCAAAAGCTGCTGCCTTATGCTGGACGCCTCCAAATGGTATCCCCCCCCTAATATCGTCCGTCTCCCTTATTGCCTGCAGAAACGGTTCTAGGTATATTGCGTAAAGCAACGGAGAGAGGGGACACCTCTGCTTCGTCCCCCGGCACAGCCGGAATGGCTTCGACAACTCTCCATTCACCAAGAGACGCGAGGTTGGATTCCTATAATTGGCAGTGACCATATCTATAAACCCCGGTCCTAAGCCCATTTTCATCATCACCTGGAATAGAAACGACCACTCCACCCGGTCGAACACTTTCTCAGCATCAAGCGCCAGCAAGACCGCCGGAGTGTTCGTCTTACGGGACTTCTCTACCAGATGGGCCACTCTCCTCATGTTGTCGGAAGTCTGCCTTCCCAGGACAAAGCCTGCCTGGTCTTGGTGGATTAAGGAAGGCAAATGCTCTTCCAAGCGAATCGCCAAGATCTTGGTGAAGATCTTGGCCTCAGTGTTAAGAGCGAATGGGCGATAAGAGGTGCAGTTCTCCGGGTCCTTCCCCACTTTATGGATAAGGGAAATCCTGGACTCCATCGCCTGATTTTTTTAATGAAACAGGATAACAAAGTTATACTGTGGTTACAGAAGATGCAGTGTTTCCATCTGTAGGAGGCTGTGCACGCTGGACTTTGAATCCCTACTTAGCAGCTCAGATGCACATTTGTGTCAGTGATTAGTTATCTAAACTCTGAGCAATGCAATCTTTGGGAAGGAGATTTCCGCCACAAGATGGGACCAGCCTTTTCTCAGGGAACCTAGAAGCAAAGACCCACAATGCTACCAGTTTAATCTTGGATGTAAAATATAGAGGAGCACATGCAAGAGATGAAGGTGAAGAAAAACTGCTTTTGGAGTCGCCTCCATTTTCAAAGAGACGTAGCAGACTGGCTCAAATCTTTGGTCTAAAAAGGGGGTTGTCTGGTCTGATGAAATAATGGGGAGACATTTGCACTGTTCACTACTATATACCCAATACGAAATACATGAAAGGCTACTTCAGTAGAATCACAAAGGAGGCAAGTAATAGTTAGCCCAGGTTCCCATTAAGTCAAAAGAGTTCAATTTCTTAATGACCATGCTTGAGCTAAGGGGCAGAGGCCATTCAATTATGCTTCTACCCAGAGCGTTACAAACTGCACAGACTATCAGAGGTGGGGAATAGACTTGCACAGAGAAAGTACCTTTTCGAATTAAACCCATATCTTTACACATATGATGCAGGTTTCCCAAAATGCCCTAAAAGCATCTACAATTCAACATTTCCACAGGATGGTAATGTAAAGTGGTCTTATATAGTGTCCCTATGTCAGCCTGTTGGCCATATTGTGCATGAATTTAAGAAAAGAGGAAAAGGGTTCGTTAGTGAGATAGTAGTAGAGTAGGATTGAAAATCATTGAGGCTAAAAGTAAACTGCCATTCTTCTATGGTATTGGCAGCAACACTTGAGACTATATGGTACTCAGGAGCGTTCAAGAGCCAATAGGTTAAAGCACTGTAGGTCTGGCATAACCACTGATATGGAGAGGTGGTGGAATGGCGTTTCAATAGGGCTAAAGGAGATTAGATACACTTCGATGAGTTATATATGATAAAGTAATTGTAGGAGTGCCATCTTTTGGATCGACATTAGTTTGTATAGGGGTGTGGTTGGTTGAGGTTTCAGTGTGGTATTGTTTTTGTTTCATCAGAGTACATTTCAGTTCTCATGTTGGCATCGGTTGAATAGCCATACTTTGGGTAATTTTCTTTGATCCTTTTTGCCTAGTTCTTGGGCATATACTTATAAGTTTGGTTGATTTTGAGAATAAGATCCTCCATGTAAATTCTGGTTGAAATGTGGTACGGTTACTACTGCATCATTGGTGTAAAGAAAAGTTAGATGGTGGAAAGCGTGAATTACCTTGCGTGTTGATTCAGGACCCCTGCTATGGAATGCAAGGTGGGCGGTGCACCGAATTTTCAAGCGAATCCTACTTTTAACCGGAAGCCAGTGGAGCGTGCTAGAGTAAGGTGTCCGTGTCTATTCAGCCTTAAGAGCAATTTGGCTGCTGTTTTATTTTTATTGTCTGTTCAGCATATATTCCGGGAGTCTAAGGTAAAGGCGGTTGGTGTAGTTTAGCCTTGATAGTACAAGTGTGATTACACCAATAAGTAAGTAGTTTATTAGATATACATATAGCAACAAGGCTTTGTATAACAATAAAGGTACAAAAATATTTATACAATTTATATAAAATAGCAACAGGACTCCTCAAGACTTATTGAAGACACTTAAAAATGTCAACTACATACATGTAAAAGTGGACAATAAAATATATTAAGTTTGTGCCATTTCCTTGCATAAAAGCCAACCATAAGGAAGGTATTTCATTCAAAGTAACTGCATTGTTGTATGCTTTGCAAAACTTCATTCATAAGTTTACAAGACATTCGCATTCTGTGATTATATTATAGACTGTCTCATGCGCTAGAATGCCACAGACGACAAAAAGTATGTTGAAACAACGAGTGATTATTCCAACGCTTAGGAGATAATACTACTGTAACATTAAATTTGATAAGCAAATAAGTACGAAAGATATGCGGACTAGGGTAGGCGGTGATGCAGGATGGTGGAATTACGCTAGATATTCTCGCGTTGCAATAATCCCGGGTGGAAGACGTACATCCAATGTGGAGCATATTTTCAATAAATGCTACCTCTGAGTTTCTTCTTGAGCCAGAGCTTCAAATTACCAGATAGATATGTATTGCTACCCTCATGGAGCAATTTATTGTGGGTCCGCTCCAGAACACTGATTGTACCTATCAGAGTTTTATCAGCGAGACCTAAAAAGGTCTTCATATAGGGGACAATGATGGTGTCTGTTTGCACAGTGAGTAACCGTTCAAAAGATAGTACAGATTGGGCTGTATAGATGTTCCAGATGCCTTTTATATTAAATGCAAGATAGAGCTATTCAATACCAACACATTGTGGTAGGCGGAATATCTTTTGTAGTAATTTTGCTTCAAAGATGATGGTTTCCTGAATTTGTGGCCCCAAATCGCTATTGCAAGGACAACAAAGCTGCGATCTTTGTGTTACATATGGATAAAACAGCAGATGCACAATAGCCATTGTTGCGACCAATAAATGAACTTAAGGTATTAACCAATGTCAAACATTTCCGTTTCAAGTCAGTCCAATGTAGATCCCATTTCATTTTGTCATCGAGCATAAGGCCCAAGTATTTGTACGACAAAACTTGTTCGATCGGTTTGGAGGAAAGAGTCCAATGAGATCTTTTGGGTCTGGATTTCTGGGTAAAAACCATAATTTAGCTTTTTGCTATGTTGATCAATAGGCCATTACCTGTTACAAGAGCATTCAACATCATTTGCAAGCCCGCTGGAGTATAATCCAACAGAATGAGATTGTCTGAATAGGCGAGCCAGCCCAAGGAGACGTTCTTAACTTTTATTGGATTAGCTGCTTGAATGTTAAATGCATCACACATGTCGGCCAAGTATAGATTAAATAGGATGGCTGAAATCATACAACTCTGCTTTACTCCGCAGTGAGTAGATATGGATTTAGATAATTTTCCAAGTGCATTAAGGCGGACAAACTGTTGTGTCAGCATGGAGAATCATCAACATACGGATCAGACCAGGGGAATCCCCCAACTGTCTAGTTTCCGCCACAGCCGATTGCTGCAAACTGTGGCGAATGCGGCATAAAAATCAATAAATGCACAATTTACATTTAGATTACAGCGTTGCCAAGAGTGTTCAATGGCAGAGCTCAATATTAGCAAGTTATGGGAAGTGCTAGATTTATTTCTGAAACCTATTTGGTTTATAGGCAGAATCTTATTGTCCGTGACCCAGGTATGTAGTTCATATAAGAGAACTTTAGTGATGATTTTAGAAGTGGAATCAAGCATCGCTAACATTCAATAATTCAAAGGATCATTCCATGCTCTCTTGTGTACGGTCAAGATGTTACTTGTTTTCCAAGACGGTGGTAGTATTCCGTGTGTACCAATATGGGAAAATAATATGTGCAGGGCAACTCCCCATAATGGAAGATCACTTAATTACAAGATTGCTAATGCCATCAGGGCCAGCAGCACGTGAAGATTTCAGCCCGTCTATGATGGCTATGATGTCAAGAACAGAGGCTTTGCATTCCCAAGGTACATTAGGGATCACTAATATTGATTCAGCTGATTTGTCACAGCCAAGAGTAGATTTAATGCATTTCACCCATGTATACTCATTGATACAGTTCGGGGTTAGATCGTGTTTTTTATTCTTCGCAAGCAATTGCCATATGCCATTCCCATTACCCATTAATGCAAGGCTGTCGATTTTAAGCCACAGCTGCAACTCAAGTTCTTTTTTATGGATTTTTTTTTTAACTTTTGTTTATTGGAAGAAAGTTGAGACAGGTGTAGCACATATTATGCAGAGATAGACAGAAATCACAATTAGGCATTACACCATGCACTTTTCACGGCTGCACCGAATGGGGAGGGGAGATTCGACAGAACAAGGGGACAATCGGTACTAAATACTTATGGTGCGCCGGGCGAGCCCGGCAGGGGGGGGTGGAGCTCCCCTCAACCTCGTCTCTATTGTTCAGGTAGCTGCAGAATTCAGTCCACACATTTTTGGGGCGGGATGACATGGTTAAGGATCCGATATAGTCCTCCTCACACACTTGCACCCAGGTGAGGGCTTTCAACCACATCTCAATGGTGGGGGGGAGCGACGCTTCCAACATTGTAATATACATCTTTTAGCGACAATAGCACTTACAATTAGGAATTTTGACAATTTAGCATTTTAGCATTTTCTCTGGACCACATCCCGAATAGAAGGGCCAGTGGATCAAGGTCTAGTGAGGACCCAATTATCTCAGAGCACTTTCGTTACCTCCCTCCAAAATCCATCCAACGCGGTGCAGGCCCAAAACATGTATATGGTCCGCCTTTTCAGATTTACATTTCAGACATACGTGAGATGGGGCATGTGAAAATTTTGCGACTCTGTGCGGTATATAATAAAGCCTGTTAAGGAGTTTATATTGTATGCGGTGGAATCTAGCGGTAAGGGAGACTTTAAGCGTGTGTACACACATTTTATTCCACATTCCTTCAGTGATTTCAATGTCCAGCTCCCTGGCCCAAGCTTCCAGTGGTTTGGGGGATACGTTCTCTAGTTTTTCCAGCTGCATTTTGTACAAGGAGGATATTATGCCCCTACCGCCCGTTGAGTTTGCTATGTATTCAAGTTCGGGTGAGTCAGGGGGCTCATCTGGGTAGAAGGGCCACATTGCACGGACCACCACTCTTAGCCTAAAGTATTGTAGTTCTAGCGCTGAATTGGAATGTTCGGGTCACCATGTCGGAGGGGTGATGAATTTACCGCCGGCATACAGATCAGTTAGTGCTCGATAGCCCAGTTTCTCCCAGTGTCGCAGGAAATGGTGGTCGTGTGTGGGGGGAGAGTCCTAGGAATTGCCATATGGGAAGCCATTTATAGTATGGACGATGCTCTTGTTCAGAATTTAAAATCCAACCCCTGCTCTGATCGTGGTGGCCACAGGATCTGAGGGAGCGTCAGTCTGATACATGCGTTGTAATAGGAGGGTCATGATGTTGGTCCCATCACCCGCCAATTTCTCTAATTTAACATGGGGGGGTTCGAGTGTGCGTACCAGTGCGTGGCGTGTTGGGCTTGAGCCGAGATCCAGTACCGTGTCAGATCTGGGGCTGCAAAGCCCCCTTTTTGGTAGGGTAGGGTCATGTGTTGCCACTTCTTGCGGACCTCGCCAGAATGCCAGAGAAATTGGGTGCACGCCGTGTGGAGCCTCTTGAAGTATTGCTTCCCGGGCCACACCGGAACGTTGGCGAAAATATAGGAGCTTGGGGACCGCAATCATTTTAACTAGGGACATTCTACCAGCCAGGGACAGTGGGAGGTTGCGCCACTTGAGCATCTTGGATTCAATGAGCTGTGCGGTTGTCTTGTAGTTGTCCTTCAGTAAAGAGGGTTTAGTCAGTGAGACCTGCACCCCGAGGTACCGGATGCCCCCCGGGGCCAAGCGTCGTGGAAATTCACATGACGGTTGTTGGGTAGCCACTGCAAGAGGAAATATTTCAAATTTGGAGTAGTTAATGGTAAAGCCGGAGTAAGTGCCTATTTTTGTTTTGTCTCGGATGATTGGGTTTAGGATTGTTGAGGGGTTTCTGACATAATACATCATCGGCATATGAGATTATTTCCGGTGTGTCCTGTATGCGAATCCTCTTGCCGGTGTGTCGATCTCTGATGTGGTCTGCCATCGGTTTGATGGCGAGCGCAAAGAGTATGGGGGAGAACGGACATCCCTGGCAGGTAACGCAAAGGGAGAGGAGACAGTGGAATTGACTAGGACCCTGGCCATTGGACCTGTATATAGCAGTTTTATATAGATCATATTTGGTCCCACCCCCATTTTCTCCAGCACAGCCCATAGGTATTGCCACAAAACCATATCAAAAGCCTTTTGGGCGTCTAGCGTTACCGCCACTGCGTCCGTCTTTGGGTTAATTCTGGACATTACATTGAATAGACGGCAGATGTTGAGTGCGGTAGAGCGTCCAGGGACGAATCCACTCTGGTCAGCGTGGACCAGGTGGGGCATAAATGGGAGGAATCTATTCGCTATTATTTTGGCAAAGATTTTCGTATCAGTGATAAGGGCCTATAGGAGCCACATTCGTCCAGGGACTTCCCTGACTTGGGGAGGACAGTGATCTGGGCTTCCCTTAGGGATGTGGGGAGGGTGGTTAACCGAAGTGATTCGGTCCAGACCCCATATAGTACAGGAGCTAGGATGGCAACATGTTCCTGGTAGAACTCGGATGCGAGCCCGTTGGGACCCGGGGCCTTGTTCTTTGGAAGGTCTGAAATTACCTGGACTATTTCGTCCAAGGTGAACGGGGCATTGAGTTGTTCCTTGGTGCTTTGGGATATAAGGGTCATAGGGATGCTTTCCAGCAGCTCATCCGGGTTGTGGGCTGTGTGTTCTGGCTGGGGGCCATATAGATTGGCATAGAAAGTAGCGAAGGTGCCAATGATGGCTTGGTCAGACCAGTGACGTAGGCCATGTTCATCTAAAATGTTATCTATTCGGATCTGCCTCCATCAGCACGCACTAATCTGGCTAACGTCATTCCAGGTTTGTCGCCCTCTCCATACCTTCGGGCGGCCAAAGGGCGAGCATGGTACCGTACTTCACTAAGGGCGTGAGATTCAAAAAGTTCCAGTTCTGTTCTAATTTTGGATAGAATTACCAGTGCTGGTGTGGAAGCATAATCTAGTTCCAGATTTTTGAGCTTAGTTTCAGAGATAGTTAAGGCCTGTTTTATGGCTTTCAGGACCCCCGCCTCCCTTGAGATGCACATCCCCCCTAATGTACACCTTAAATGCCTGCCAGTGGGTCCCCTCGGGTGTGTCTTGTGTGTTATTCTCGAAGTAAGTGTTTATGTCCGAGAGGATCTCAGATTTAAAGACAATGTCTGTCAGGGCCTCAGATTTCCAGTTGGATCTGCAGCAGCATGGGAGAGTGGTCAGAGCGTGCGTGCAAGGATCTTGACATCCTTCACCCTGCCCACCCGACACCCCAGCTGTCATGTACTGTCGAGTAGAAGGTGATCTCTGTCTTGGGGATGAAGCGTTCTCCACACATCATATAAATTGAGGGAATTCATGTGTGTAAGGAGTCGTCTAGCAGCTCGAGACCAAACCCTACGGGTGGTAGTTCTGTCCAGGACATTATCCAGTATGAGATTCATGTCACCCCCCCATATGATGGGAATTTCAAAAGATTTTGAAAGGATGGCAATTACGGCATCTATGAACTCAGGGGAGTCAGTGTTGGGACCATATGTGTTCACAAGCAGGCATTCGTCGTTGACCAGGGTGCAGTGGAGAATCACAAATCTGCCCTCTGTCAATGTGGGATGTGTGGAGTTTGAATTTTACCGATTTGTGGATGAGAGTCAGGATGCCTCAAGCTTGGGTGGAGAATTGGGTATAGGACTGTGCTAGGTTAGATAAGAGTTTCAAAGCGTGTGTCTCCTGCAATAGGAGCACCTTGATCCCATGTCTTTGTGCGTATGCTGTGATCCTTCGGGACTTTGTGAAATTTGTCAATCCGCGGACATTCCATGTTAGAATTTTAATAGCCATACTGACATTTTATGGGACATCCCAAGTGGAGGATTTGGCTCTGTGTACAGCCATTCGTGCTGTGGTGATGGACATGCTAGCAATCTATGGAACATCCCAATAGAAGGATCCATCTCAGACTACCCCCATAGGTGCCGAGGGGGCATAAATGTGCCCCTTTTTCCAACCAGTCTTCTCCTTCCTGCCAGTTTTCGTCAAACATTCCCCAACTACCCCACCCCTCGCCCTCGCTGCTCTGTTAGAGCTAGCAGTGTGAAAACACCCACCCGTGGAGCCACCACCTGCGTGCCATCCCCAACTTGGCGCCGCTCGGTATACACCCCACACAACAGAAATGTCAGAGTGCCATTTCCAACCAGGCCACTCCGACCCTTTTGCCCAACAGTGGCAAAACTGAAAACAGAGCAAAAAAAACTGGTATTGCAGTCGCACTGGGAGTCGCCACTGCTGTGTCCCACTTAAGCTAGTAGTGCGGCACGAGGAGCGCCTCTAGGACAGCATTGGGGTTACAGTGTACTGTGATTCGTCGAAGTAAGGATGGCGGATAGTAGCAGGTAAAGAGATGTAGTCTAAACTGGTATATAAGGAATGCAGAGGAGCTCAATCGTTTTCCATCTGGTCGTTGATAGGCGCTTCCAGTGGGATCTGTGATTCAATAAATCTGACTGCTTCGTCCGGAACAGTAAAGAAGTAGAGCTTATTGTGATAGGTGAATTTCAGACGTGCCGGAAATAGCATTGCGTATTCAATTCTCCGTTCTCGCAGCATTTTCTTCACCCCATTGAATTGTTTACGCTCCGCCTGGACCCCCACGGAGAAGTCCGGGAAAATTCTGATGATTTGCAAGTCAATTCTCAGTTCGACTTTCTTTCGCTCGAGGTGCAATATATGGTCTCGGTCTCTATAGCTGAGGACTTTAGCTATTATTGGCCTGGGGAGGTCGCCAGGCTTGGGGCGGGGAGCAAGTGAGCGATGCGCTTGTTCGATTGTGAAGAATGGTAAGAGCGGAGGATCGTCAAGGAGAACTTTGAGAAGTGTCTCAACTGCCAGTTCCATGCGACTCTTGAGTGCCGACTCCAGAACCCCCACAATGCGGATGTTATTTCTGCATGATCTCGATTCTAGATCACCACACTTGGCCTTGACGCTTTTCATAACACGTACTAGCACTGACAGTGTTTTGTCGGGTGAGTACATTGTCTTTGTTTGAGCCGAGTCTGGTCTCAGCCTCGGCAATCCTGGTGCTATGTTGGTCTAGTTTGGACCTAAGTGAAGCTACATTCGCATTTATGTCATCTAGCTTCTCATGGAATGATGCGAAGTTCTTTGCCATGGACTCCATTATTGCCGTCAGGTCCGGCCGCGGGGGGTCCGGTGGGGCCTCCATGTCAACATCCCTGGAGGAGGTGGCGCCCTGTTCAGGCCCGGGTGTTGGCCTGGTGAACTTATCCATGGTCCCCGTCTTGGTTGCGCCGCAAGATTTGTTGGGCATCACGAGGGCAGATGGTATCGCTTGTAGATGTGGGGGGGGACGCTGCTTGGTCGACCCAGGGAAGAGTAGCAGGCTCAGGGGGCCGCTGAGGAAGGTGATGGAGGGGTGGATTCTGTGTCCTTGAGCGAGTATGTTCGAGCACCTGCAGTAGAAGTCCCTGGCAGCCGCCAGACGGGGACCTCGGGGCCAGAGGTAGGGAGTCGGCCCAGGAGCCACCAGTCAGAGGGCCAGAGGCCGCCCCCCCCAAGGTGTAGTGGTGGTAGGTCACCCGACCAGGGGCAATTCCACAAGGAGGACAGCGTGGGCCTCAGTTACCAGGGTGAGGCTGCCGGAAGCCGGCGAGGTGCAGGGGCTCCCCTCCCACCAGCCTAGCAGGGCAATTGTGATGGCTCCTTGTGTTGAGGTGGCCAGGGAGCGGGGCCTGGGGCGGAGCACCCCCGGGCCAGTGATGTTGCGGTCTGAGCAGCAGTGCCAGGGGGAGTCCCTCTTAGGAGGTATTGCAGAAGTGCGCTTGGTGGTCTCAGTCACGAGGGCTGTGTTTATTTTACTGAATCGTTCAGTCGTGTGCCGCAGAGCGATCCGGGTGAACTCAGTGTTCAGGTGCAGGAGCTCGGGGCCATGTGCTTAGTTGATGTTGGCATGTGTTGTGGCGGCCGCCCAGCTCCTCACCTCACAAGCGCACCGATCCGATGTGCGTGGATCGGGCCCCCCGCAGGCGAAGCAGCCGCGGCGCCCCCAGCAGCATCGAGCCCGGCAGCAGTCGCGGCTCCAGGTGTCAATCCCCTGCGGGATCAGGGCAGCCGTGAGGGAGCCGGCGTCCACCAAAGCCCAGCCGGGAAGGTGCACCCAGGCCTCGGGCACCAAAGTGCGTCAGGCAGGCAGCTCCGAAGGATCTCAGGCGGAGGGAGGCGTGGTGGTCTGCCGACAGCCGACCACGCCGCCGGCTCGTCGCAGAAGAGCCAGGGAGTCACGTCGCCGGCTGCCGCACAGCAGTATAGCGCGGCCCGGGCAGGCACTACACGGCCCCAGCGTTGGGGCGCAGAAACTCTGCTCCGCCGGTCCGATTCTCGGTGAAATCAGGTGTGGATGTAGCTTACGATCAGCGCTGCAATTGAGGTATGTTTTCACAGCAGAGCTTGGTTTTACGCCGCAGATGTATTTAGATGAAGGATTGCTGGGCACGGAGCTTCATGGCTAAGCAGCCATTTTGTTGGCTGCTCAACAGCACCCCCCTTTTTTATGGATTATTAACCATTTTTATACAAGCACTTGAGGACTCTGATCTGAGAAGAGACAGTTAACTCTGAAGACATACAATCCTGGCGGTCAATAGTTTTAATTTCCTGTCGCAAATTTCTTTTGGCTGTTTGAATCATTTTGTCGTTGCCAGTTCTTAGAGGCAGAGGGATATTAGTTTTCTCCAAAAGGGTTTTATACGATCGTTGGGCCATGTCCTTACTTTGAATGGCAACCATCGTAGATGTATAATTGTCAATCATTGCATTGTTAGGAGTTTGGTCAGGAGTACAGGAACGTATGAATTCCGGCAGGAGAACCTGGGCCATTTTTTGTGCTCCCTTGATATTATGCTTTTATCTCAGGATGCGATTATTGCCCTGATTGAGAAAAATCTGTCCATTCCCATCATAATCCGGAGGAGGTTTAACTGCATACATGGGGTCGGTAAGTAGACAGAGGGGCAGGTGGTCGCTTTCATCGCGACTTACCACTCCCATGTCAACAATGTAATGCATACCTATTTGATTAGAGAATATATAATCTATGGTTGCAGCGGACCGACCCTCGATTCTTGTGGGTGCCATATTGGCATCACAAGAAGTCAGGCCATTTAGACGGACCGTGTTATAGGGTAGAAGTGTTTTACGCCATTTATTGCACCATTTATTGCCTTGAATATTAAATGCTGGCTTAATTGGCTCAGATTTATGGGAGTCATGGATCAATTGGTCCGTTAGGGACAACTCACCAATTTTGGCATTGAAGTCGCCAAGCAACCATATTGGAAATCGATGCGAATAGAGCTGGAGGATTGATTCAACTGTTTTCATATTTTTTGAGATTTGTATCATCTTAGGTGGATCAAATACATTAATGATAATCGTCTCTGCCTGGGAAATCTGTGCAATGAGGACATTGGATGTAGATTGAGGCAATTTCATAATTGACCAAGGAGCCTGAACTGATATTAGCAGCCCCCCCCCTCCCTTCGGACGGCCTAAAGGGCTTTTAGTAGCAACTTTGTGTACCGTACTGCGGTTGTCCAATTGAAACTCAGAGGTAACCAAAGTCTCTTCAAGGGCCACTGTCAGTCTAGAAAAAAAAAAAAAACAGACACCCCTCGAACGGAAGGCAATGCAGGATAATTGGTTGACGGAAGACCAACCGCCTCATTTTGGGCGTTAAGAATATATAGTCATTACATTAGCTCATCTAGTGTGCAGCCATTTTAAAGATGACCAGAATCGCCATTTTGTTTTCCCTCTGTTCTCTCTAACACTGCCACTTTGCCTCATGTAAAACTGCTTTGCTGAAGATATTATTCTGCTTCAATGGTCCAAGGTTAATAAAACATGTTGAAACATTATGTCAAAAACCAGGACAGAAATGCCCGGCTCCCTCCCTCACATATCCTTGGAGGCGAGGAGCAAGGCATTCTAATCAGTACACGGATGCCAGCGAGTCTCCCTGAAAGAATAGCAATGTACGAAACTAATATTAAAAGGTTTGAATATTGTTCTTTACAGCCCCCCTTCTTGAGCACTGTGAGGCCCGGAGAGCAAGCTGACCTCCAGAGCGTCAATAGAAACTAAAAGATAGCAAGGCCTGGAATGTGCCATTGCCCTACGCGCAGCTTGTCCAAGAAAACAAAAGCACTGTGTTCTTTTAAATAAAGAATGGTGTCCAAGTCCGAGATTGCAAACTGTTGCTAAATATAATGGTCTAATGTTTCATACTCATCATGGTCAATCATCGCCTCCAATTCAAAGGGAATGGATTAGGGGCGGCATCGAATGTGTCATTACTGACTGTAAGATGCTCATTTTGTATATATGTAACTGATGTACGATTCTCGCTCTTGCGTCCCCCGAGGTCTGTTAGACACACGTCGTGGGGCGTGGGACCATTTGGCCAACTGAGACTATTTGCTTTGCAATAAAGTCTAGATTTTTGTTTTCGGAATACAACCTCGTATCAGTTCGTGTGGGGTGATTGTGCCTTGTTTCCACATAAGAGGGTCCCTCAGGGGCCCCATCAAGATGGCGCCCGAATAGGGACACTCCCCCACTTATTCCATCGTATACGTTGCAAAATAAGGAAGGCGGTAAGGACGGCGAGGACGGGAACGATCGAGCCGGGATCAAGAGGTGTTTGGGGTGACCCTGCGTAAGCGATGAGACTCCTTTGCAGATCTGCACACAGCTGATCGATGTGCCCGGCCAGTGAGGCGAGGGTCCCGAAATGAGGCAGAGCCAAGATACGCAGACACGTTATTGGTTCCGTCAGTATACAGACGAATTGTGTCTTGAAAAGACAAATTGACTAATCAGGTGAGTCGTGCCCCGATTAACAAGTAATCCTGATATTGGTTGAGAGTTGATTTTGCAAAATCAAACACCCAGAGTAAGTTTGATTAGCCAAGGGTAAGGTTAAAACATGCCTGGGGTATTGTCCACCCTAGCAGGGCTTTTCCGGTGCGGCAGACAATCTTTGGAAACTGGCCAGGTCGCACCTCTGGGGGAAGGGGGGGGGGGGGGGGGGGGGGGGAACGCCGGCTTATGAGATGTATGTGAAGTATGGTGTGGGAGCGATAATGTTTTGTGAAATTTGGCATAAGCAAACCATAAAGCAGGAAGATCTTCAGTGGCCGAGGAATGGGAGTTTTGAGATGGATCGAATAGATAACCTGGAAAAGGTTTTGATAAGACATGCCCTGGGGCACTTGATATCCTTAGGGACTGGAGAAGGGAAGTAATGCTCCGATTTAGAAGTAGAGAGAAACATGAGCGCAGGCTTAAGTCGAAAGCGGAGGAAAAGGAGGAGGAGGAGGAGGAGGAGTGGAGTAATAGTTTGAGGAAGGCAAATAGACACGACCAGTCGAATATTGAAAAAATATATCCACAAAGAGAGCTGCACTCAGACGAATTAATAAATAAAATATTAACTGAAACAAAACTAGGGCGAGGGGAGAGACTAAGAAGACTACGTTAGTAGCTGTCACTCAAACCCCTCCTGTTGCTCAGCTCCTCCCAACCCCAGCACAGCCACAGGCTGCATCAGTAACTGCACTGCCCACAAGTCAGCCCGCCCGAGTGTTTCGCAATTACCACAGCGCCAACAGACATCCCCCGCTCTCACTGCCCCCTCTGCACCTCCCGCTCAAGAGGGTGTCTGTCCCGACTGCTCCCCCAATAAGCAAACTTGAACAAAGCGAACGTGTGAGAGTTACCTGCAATACGATTAGCAAGGAGGGAAAGCGAGAGCTGCAGGAACAGGCGGAAATGTATAAAGACGAGAATGATGGGGCATCCACGCTAGCGTCAATGTATGACTTCAGAAGGAGCAATGAAAGACAGGTATTGTTGGAATGCATGGGGGAATATTTGTCGGCACAATGGAAAAAGTTAATTGGGAGGTTACGCCACAGCGATTGTTGCATTTGAATGCATTGGCCTGTTGTAGAGGGAGAGATGAAGAAATAAAAGAGCATGTGAGCTGACTGTTTGAAAGAATGAACTTGATTAAGAATATTCTTAAATACTTGGTACACCGGGGTATAGTAGGAAGGATATTGAGAGGGGTAGAAAAGCAGCAATACCCAATAGATAGCGGCAATTTTTGCCGCGACCAGGGCAGACAGGTGATAGACAAAGACTACGAGTGTGTGTATAAGACAGTGAGATGGATGTCGAGCCCTAGGATTTCCGTAGGGGAGATAAATGAGATATGCAATGAGTACCCCTTGCAAAAGGATAGAAGCCCTGTGAACAGTAGTCGGGGTGTTACTCCAGCAAGTATCAGGACATAATAGGGGAAGAGGAAATGCACAGGGCAGGTGTAATTTGAACATGCATGGAGGGCCCTTGGGATTAAATCAATGTGCATATTGCAGAGAGGAAGGACACTGGCGAGCGCAATGTCCGCACTTGCAAAATAGAGGCAGGTACGGTCAGAGAAGAAAGCACAGAGGGCATCCAGGAACAAATGGCCACAACAGAAACCATGTGCAGCAGCACCAGAATAGTCAAGGGAATGGTGCACAGAATCAAGGCCAGGCTCCGAATCTAACTACTTTTACCCAGAGTCAAAATCATCAGGGTATGTAACATTGAAATAGAGGAAGAGGTGGGAACATTTTTGATACTCAATCGGGTGCATACTACAAGAATAGCAGTGACTACACTTAAGATGATGTGTTGTTACCCCAATAGGACAGCCCAAGACAGGGGTCGGAACCGGTGTCTATTCCCGTGAATCAGAAAGGACCCTACGTAGAAATGAAAGTCGGGAATGAAGAGCATAGGTTCCTCGTAGATACGGGGGCGCAGAAGTGCTCGATAGACCATCACTTGGTTCCAGATATACCACTGTCAGGGCGAAAGAATATTTCAGTAGGGTTTGCGGGTACCCCAGTAATAAATCCCGAGTCCAAATCAGTAGCTGTGACAATAGGGACTTTCACAACGTTGTCCATTTCTTTTAACAGAGAATTGTGGGGAAAATCTCCTGGGGTTGAAATTCTTGAAAAAACTAAGCGCAGTTATCCACTGTACACCAGATGGGGTATTCTTCACTATTTCTCCTCAGAATGTGCCAACATCTGAATTTGTGTCAAAACCTTTAACAGGGGAAGTGAGAGAGGTGCCAACTTGCATTTGGGTTGTGAATGACAATGTGGGATGCTTGAAAATAGAGCCAGTGAAAATTGTTTTAAAAGAAGGAGTAACGCTACCACGCATTCCACAGTATAAAATCTCAGCAGAAGGAGAGAAAGGATTGAAAAGTATTGTTTCTGATTTGGTGAAATGGGGGTGGTTGAAGAGATTGGAAGAATGGGGCTGTTACATGTACTGCCTGCAGTGTATAAGAAAGGGGGTAATGAGGTACCGTACCGTTTTATAATTGATTTGCATGCATTAAACAAAGTAGTAGACCCTCAATTCCCGTTAGTTCCAGATGTTACCACAATTTTGACAGTGATTCCTGCTTCGGCAGAATACTTTAGTGTTATTGATCTGAAGAATGCTTTCTTCAGCATTCCAGTACACAAGGAAAGCAGATATTTGTTCGCCTTCACTTTAGGAGGACGATCATTCACATTCACACGCATTCCACAGGGCTACACAGAAAGTCCAACTATATACCGTAGAGCATTAAAAGAACAGCTAGACATGCTAGAACTACCGGCAGGCTGTGTGTTGCTACAGTACATTGACAACCTATTAATTGCTGCTGACACGGAAGAGATTTGTAAAAAACGTACTGTCTTGTTATTGACATCTAGCTGCGCATGGCCATAAAGCAAGCTTAAAGAAATTCCAGTATTGTCAGAAGGAAGTAGCTTATTTGGGGTACCTACTCTCAAAAGAAGGGAGAAGACTAACGCCGGAGAGGATAGAGCATTTCTGGTATGCGTATTCCAACAACACAGAATGGAGTCAGCCATAATCGGCATGGCTTCTTATTGCCGTCAGTGGATTGTGAACTTCGCTTTAATTGTGAAATCAATGGTGAAGTTGACAAATAAGATGTTGTGATGCCTTTGCAGTGGAATGAAGAATGTCAGAAAGCATTTGATTTGCTTAAAGCTGTATTGTGTTCTGCTCCAGTTCTGGGCACGCCAAATTATGAAAAAGTTTTTAGGTTGTTTGTGCATGAGAGTGAAGGTTGCGCAATCTGTTTTGACACAGGAACAAGGTGGAAGAAATAGGCCGTGCAGTTATTTTTCTTCCGCGCTGGACACTGCAGCGCGCGCATTACCACAATGTTTGTGAGCTGTTGCAGCACCTGCTACGTCAGTGAAACAAACAGAAGGGATGGTATTGGGGCACACTTTAATTTTGATGGTGCCACATGCCATAGACATTCTACTCAATAGAACGCAGACGCAACACCTCACCTCTGCTAGATTGACTACATATGAAATAGTGTTGTTCGCACCCCACATCCAAATTATGAGGTAGTGCTTTGAATCCAGCAGAATTAATGCCAATGCCCGGGGAAAACATTGATGGGAATGAATCACCCCCCCCATGGTTGCTTACTGAGGAAGAAACAAAAGGGAGAATTGATGTAAGTGATACCCCACTAAAAGAACCGGATGGAGAACTGTTTTGTGACGGTTCCTGCTTTAAATTACCTGATGGCACTTCAACTGCCGCATATGCCATCACCAGGTTAAAGAGCATTGTGGAGAGTAAAAGAATTTCTTACAACTCCGCCCAAGCAGCAGAGATAATTGCTTTAACGAGAGCCTGTGAGATTTCTGAGAACCCGAGTGTAAATATATATACTGACAGCCAATACGCCTTTGGCGTGGTTCATAACTTTGGCCGACTGTGGGCCGAGAGAGGGTTTCTAACATCACATGGGGCTAGAATCCAACATGGCCCTTCGATTGTACAATTGTTGTCTGCACTTACGGGTCCAAAGCACTTGGCAATCGTGAAATGTGAAGCGCATAAAAAGGTGACATGCAAGGTGGGAGAGGGAAACGCATTTGCAGACAGAATTGCGAAACAAACTGCCACTGATTTGAACACAAAAATGTTAACAGTGCAGTCGGAGGAAGTGCCCTGTATGATACAGAATGGGATTGTTACCGTCAGAGATGCAGGCGGAAGCCACAGTTGATGAAATCCAAGGGTGGGCTGAGGGCTCTGCAGAATTGGATATGGCTGGTTGTTGGGTGGACAAGAAGAGCAGGAATTGAATGTTGCCAAATGCCTATGTAAATGCAATGGTCACAATGGCTCACAGCCCCACTCATATTTGTGCAAAGAAAATAATTCAACATCTAGCCAGAGTCTGGGAAAATCCACTCAAAAAAGAATGCCGAGAGGTTGATACAGAATTGTATCACGTGCCTACAACAAAATGTGGGAAAGGGAACAGTGACTCCAACAGGCAGTTTTGGCCCTCCCTCTATGCCATTTGAGGTGATCCATTTTGACTTCATAGAAATGGAGAGATGCCAAAACTTAAAGTATGTTCTGGTGGTTATATGTGCATTTAGTAAGTGGGTGGAAGCGTAGCCATTAAAAGACTGCACTGCCATAAGCATGGCGAAAGTAATGTTAAAGGAGTACTTCTCCCGCTTTGGTCTGCCCCGTGTCATATGGTCGGACAATGGTCCGCATTTTGTAGGTGCAGTAATTCTGCAGATTTGCGCAGGTCTCCAGATCAACAAGTGATTCCATTGTTCGAGACATCCGATGTCGGGCGGTCATATTGAACGCCACAACGGAATCTTGAAATCCAAGATTAGCAAGATATGCGCAGGCAGCAAGCTAAGTTGGGTGGATGCACTGCCAATAGCGTTACTGTGTATGCGAACGTCTGCAGGCGAGAACTGGGCTCTCCCCGTACGAAAGTGTCATGGGGAGACTGGCGAATGTATGGTGTGCACCTCAGCTGAAAAAGCTAAGGGAAGTGGAATATCCTGTACTCAGCATTTATTGTAATCTGTTAATGCAGAAATTGCGTTTGATTCATCAGCAGGTGCAGGAGGCATTGCCCATTAGATACACCGGCCCAGGACACGCATTGGAACCAGGAAACTGGGTGCTAATAAACTTTGAGCGAAAAACATCATTAGCACCCAGGTGGCATGGGCCCTACCAGATCCACCCGACTATGCAGACAGCGATACAGGTGGATGGACGAAAGGTGTGGATTCATGCCACGCATGCCAAGAAAGTCCCGCCGCCACTTGACACTTTGATCGGGACGATGACCAGGAAGACACAGCGGTTCCAGAAATGAAAGAAACAATTGCCAGTTCTTTGCCACAGAAACTGCCTGATCCTGAAATAAAGCCTGACAAGGTTGCCATAAAAGAGGAATGGCAAAGAGTGCCCCAACGTTGTCCAGCAGATTCTGCATCACTGCTGGCCGACACCAAGCGTATACCTCTGTGGCGCCCACCATCTTCTGTTGCGCCACAGCGTGCATCATCGCCCGGGCGCCCATCATCTGTCATTGCGCCCCAGGCTGACTCCAAGCTTGAGTCCGGAAGTGCACCCGCACCGTTTGTCGATCACACGATACCGGGAGCAAATCGGTATAACCTGCGGAGCAGAAAAAAGGAGTTATCACATTGTCATCTTTTTGTGATTGTTGCCTCCGTTTCCTATTCTCGGATGAAGTAGGAACCGGAGGCCTAGAGGAGAGTGGCGTGAAGGTTGTGCAAATCAGACAGCCCAACAAACGCGGCTCCTCGGTGCTAAATACATATGTCCTGAACCCGAGCGGACAAGCGGGGTACACATGGTACAAAGGCAACTGCTCTGAAACTTTAGAGCGATGTGCAGATGCACGGAGATCTTGCCAAATGAATAAGTAATCCAGGCTGAGAAGAGCTGGCATGGAAAGACTGTAGACATTTATCGAACTCTGACATTCCAACGAGTGCATCGACAGGAGATAGTCACGACTAACATGGTGGAAGAAGAAGAATGACGAGGGACGATGCCGGAATCAGCTTACGTCCCCTCCTGCACCAATGCTGATAATGAGTTAAACGCAGTACATAGGTTACAAAAAGGGAATGGTCGTAAGAATTGTATGTTGGGTTTAACAATAATAATGTGTATAATGAGTATACTGGCCCCAATGTTGACCGTATCAGTATACTTGGAGGAAACACACCCTCTAGAAGTACTTTTGCCTGTTATGAACAGTTCCACAACGGAAAGCCCAGTTCATGTGATTTCCTATACCTTTTCCCCAATGGAAGAGACATAGGGAAGGGTATGGGAACACCACATTACTATTAATAATGAACATGACACAATCAGAAAAAACAATTGCTGGGTTTGTGCCCACTTGCCACAGCATGGTGGTAATCGGGAATTGGATGGTATGTACAGCCCCTGCCACTGACCTCTGCATGCTATGCCTCGGAGTGCCTTAAATTATGGGAAATGGAACGAGAGTGAAACTGGTCAGTTAGACAAGACAGACATGAATGAATTTGAGGAAGTGATTATGAAACCCGTGGGTTGCTCCATATTCCATAAAGCACGATTGATTACACCAGCAATAATGCCACAGGATAGATTGTCTGTGCCTTATAAATCATCTGTGATCACGTTTCATATGAGCCCAGAAGGAAATAAGGATGTGGAGCCCCCTTCCTCTACAGTAAATTATAATCCATGTTCTGTCCCTTTTTGTTTAAGGAAGAAGGGCGCTTTTCAGGTGGGGACATTCACTAGATGCAAGAACATAGCTTTCCTTGATAAAGTAGAGCCAATATATGTGGGAGATCCGGTGTACTTTATATGTGGAGAAAAAGCATATGCTTGGTTAGCTAAAAACTGGGGAGGTACTTATTATTTAGGCTGTGTTCCCTGGGGTGTTCCTTTCAAAAACAGCAGATATAGCCAAATTGACCAGGTCACGACCTCGTCGGAATATTGGAGACGGGTTGATTGTAGAAGACATAGCAAAATCATTTATACCGTTCTGGGGCCAAGCAATAAACTCTTATAATATAAGAGGACTGTCCAGAATATTAGAAGAAACAATAAATCGAACAACCGACATTATATAATATGACTCTTGAGGAAAAAGGAATCCGATTAATGTCACTACAAAATAGAATGGCTCTCTATATAATCTTAGTTAATCGCGGCGGTGTTTGCAAAATCGTGGGATCAGCGTGTTGTGTATTTGTAAGCAACTCCTCCCCCACGAATTTCGAAGCGATAAGAAAATTGCATGTTTTGAGCTCAGATCTTCACCCCCCTGAAGGAGGTTGGAAATTGAACATAAACTCCTGGTTCTGGGAAGCGTTACGGTCCTGGGGATGGAAGCGATTTGCAATCTTAGTAGCAATTCTAGGAATATTGAAATTAGTGAGGAATGTGTACAAATGGTAGAACGAAAAAACTAGATCAAACGCTCACAATAACAATAAATCCAATGAATGAATCCAAAACAATTAAAGAATTCATGGCAATCGATATTGATAATAAGGAGGGGACAACGAGTGTATGCTAGTCAGAGTTCAAATCAGATTCTGAACCTGATCTAAACACTTGGTTGGAGGAGGATGCAATGTATGTATGAGGCGTTTGGCATATGGCCAAGAGGAGGGTTTGTCAGTCTAGAAAAGAAAAATCAGACACCCCTCGAACGGAAGGCAATGCAGAATAATTGGTTGGCCGAAGACCAACCGCCTCATTATGAGCGTTAAGAATATATGGTCATTAGTCATTACATAGTATTAGCTCAACTAGTGTGCGGCCATTTTAAAGATGATCAGAATCGCCATTTTGTTTTCTCTGTTCTCTCTAACACTGCCACTTTGCCTCATGTAAAACTGCTTTGCTGAAGATATTCTGCTTCAATGGTCCAAGGTTACTAAAACATGTTGAAACATTATGTCGAAAACCAGACAGAAATGCCCGGTTCCCTCCCTCACATATCCTTGGAGGCGAGGAGCAAGGCATTCTAATCAGTACACGGATGGCAGCGAGTCTCCCTAAAAGAATAGCAATGTACGAAACTAATATTAAAAGGTTTGAATTATGTTCTTTACGCCCCCCCTTCTTGAGCACTGTGAGGCCCGGAGATCAAGCTGACCTCCAGAGCGTGAATAGAAACTAAAAGATAGCAAGGCCTGGAATGTGCCATTCCCCTACGCGCAGCTTGTCCATGAAAACAGAAGCGCTGTGTTCTTTTAAATAAAGAATGGTGTCTGTAAGTCCGAGATTGCAAACTGTTGCTAAATATAATGGTCTAATGTGTCATAATCGTCATCATGGTCAATCGCCTCCAATTCAAAGGGAATGGATTAGGGGCGGCATCGAATGTGTCATTACGGATTGTAAGATGCTCATTTTGTATATATGTAACGGATGTACGATTCTCGCTCTCTTGCGTCCCCCGAGGTCTGTTAGACACACGTTGTGGGGCGTGGGACCATTTGGCCAACTGAGACTATTTGCTTTGCAATAAACCCTAGATTTTTGGGAATACAACCTCGTGTCTGGCGTATTAGTTAGTGTGTGGTGATTTTGCCTTGTTTCCACATACCAGGGGCCCTCAGCACCCCCCCTCCCCCCATCACCACAATAGTAAACATATCAATGTTACTCAATAGACCATCAGTTTCGAATATATGAGAGTGGCCGCGGGTGTTCCATGAATAGAGACATTCCAGCTGCACTGGTCAATTCCGAGTCCCAGAAAAGTGTTCTTTGAATGATATGGGAAGCCATTGCCAATAGCCACCAGGGATATCTTTTTGAGGGTTATGATTGGTAGTAGAACACTCACCATCAGTCTTTGACAATACAGTGCTGCAGCAAGATGCTGGATACAACTTGCTTGGTTTTATGAGGGATGGGCGGTTTATGTTTGGATGCCACTCCAACCTCTTTAGTTGTAGGTGAAACACTAATGCAGGAATTTACAGGACACCTTTTGGTGATAGGAATGTGGACTCGTTGGGCAATGTAGCCATGTTGAAGATTATCCTCAAAGCCTAAAATGTAATTAACTGTGGAATCAGTTTGAAAACAAGCAAGAGGTGTAGTGATTACACAACTCGATCTGGTCAACTAGTCGGATGTCATTAGAGGTTATTACATGAGGTGGTACTATAGTGGGAAATATCTTCAATGTAGCCGATCTGTTAAGTGGAGCTTGTGGCCGATCTACAGGGATTTGAGTCAGCTGTAGTGCTGCCATCATGCCAGTCAGTTTTGAGTTTAGTTGGCTAGATCGGGGATTTAATGGAGCGCCAACCATACTATTGCCTGTAAGCCATTTCTTTGGTAGCGTCATCTTCTGATTTTCAGCAAGACCGGCACTGGCATTTTTCAGTTGCGTGCCGAGGGTTTTCATTCCTTTGACATTTTTTGGATCAGCTGAGGTGTCATCTGTACTGGCACTTGGTGGCACTCCAGACTGAGCAATGTTAGATATAACAGTGGGCACAATGTGAGAAATAGCTTCATTAGTAACTATAGGCTGCTTTTTTAGGGAGGGAAGATACTTTTGTAAGATTACGCTTCCTTTGCGGCACGAGTCGGTTACCATACATAAAAGCCTGATGGACACGGTTCCGTAAACAGGATTTAGGCTTAAATGGTTTTACACAAGAAACGTGCAGAGTGGCCTTTTGGGATGTTAATGTATTTGATAGTGGAGAGGCAGAAGGCTCAGGGTGATTTTTTATATTGCACTGGCCACCACATTTCCTCCGGAGGCTAGTATGGATCAGAAGTGATTGAATGTCAAGTTGACTCGAAGAGTACATTTGGCTAGTAAATGAGATGTTCAAGGGCATCACATTTCATCAGAAGTCATGCTAGAGTCAATGTCTCCATCATCGGACTTGGGGCCAGGATCAGTGGCGACACCCCGAGTGGAACTCGTATGTGATAGAATGTGTGTTTTGGAGGAGGATTTAAACATAAAAACGGATGGTACATTAGATATAGAATCATGAGAGCTAATTCAGTTTGTGTTCGCTGAATCGGGGTGGCCAAGAAATGGTTCCGACAAGGTGGGCAATTTGGCTAGCTTTGACAGAGGTGTCAAGTATAACAGGGTCACCAATCGAACATTCTAAATCTTGACCTAGATATTCAAGCTCCATCTCTTCCAAACGAGAGTTAGATTGGTCAATGGATTGTTTCGTAGGGGATCCAGGGGTAAATTCAGGGGCATACTAGTTGGGAAGACCGAAGCAACTTTTGTTGGACCTGTAACAATGTCAATAGTGCCAGTCGATCCAAGGAAGGAGTTGTCATAGTTGACAACTTGCGCCGCAACAGATAATGCATTGGGGTAGTCGGGGACTACCACAGAGGCAGGCACATGCGTGTCAGGCATAGCAGTTAATGTACCGCCTAAATCATCATTAATAAGTTTTGAGCTTACACAGCCCAGCCCACTTGAAATTTCCAAAATCAGATCATCAGTAGTGACAGCTATCAGCCTCATATTACTAGCCTCAATATCAGCCTCAGAAACGTTAGCGAGAGTAGATTTTGGAAAATATGCAGTGATTGGATTACTATTAGTGGGTTTAATCTGCCGTGATAGGACCTTTGGGACACATACATCTATTTCTGAGCTTTTTGTGCATCTCTAATTCTGTAAGATGATCAGCCATGATGGCGTAAGTAATATTGGACTAACCAACTGTAGAACGCCCTATGGTTATAGACAGCTCAGGGAAGAGATTGGACGCGTAACGTCACTGCTTGCCGTATATCCGGCAGACTAGAGATACCAAAGATCCTCACAGCTGTAGATAACACATTACACAGTAACACTGACACTTTTGCCCCGCTATTTGCCCCACTCACACACTCATGTTATGACCGCCGTAAGATGTATGAGATGTCTGGTAGACAATACGGTGCAGGATGGCAGAATGGCGGCAGCAGCAATCAGACTTAAGTAACACCAGATGATAATCAGTTGACAATCAGTATTCTAATGAATATGACAATAGAATTAACGTACGTGATGACTGGGTTTGTGATCATCAATCTGGAATAGTATATCAATAAGCTGCAGCAAACGAAACAAGGGTGCGGTCCTAACAATGCAGCACAATGCGTGACTAAAAAGGCATCAAAATTGGACATTTTCTGTATGTGGTCTTGCTCCAATGATGAAAGAAGTCACAACTTTTTAAAACTATTTAAGACCACATTGGTAGATCACACTTAAAAATAGCTAAAATGAATTACACCATCGCCAACATTAAAACGATTAAGGCAGTAACAATTTGCAATTTAGCAGACTTACCAAACAAAGTTT
The DNA here is from genome assembly GCF_040938575.1 of Ambystoma mexicanum. NCBI lineage: Eukaryota > Metazoa > Chordata > Amphibia > Caudata > Ambystomatidae > Ambystoma > Ambystoma mexicanum. The sequence continues at coordinate 413,225,559 of NC_090939.1, forward strand.
TGGAAGCAAGTTTGGAAAGTAGGTCGAGCGAGAGGACTACGATATTAGTGGGTAAGTGTGCATTGTATTCACATTAATATCTACCTGCAACTTGTTCACAGCAGCAGTGGACAGAGGAGTTGCATTTATGAACCGCTACTAGCTGTGACCGATTTAAAACTTAATTAAGGAACCTAGCAAGATTTGCAGGCAGTCACGCTGCTCCGCTGCGAGCAGCGAACAGCCACTTCGTGCTACTTCAGGATTACAGCAATGGTACTGGACATGCAGGTCCCATCTGTCAGATCTCATGTAGGTGGAAGCTGCATTGCCATTTCAAGGTTTTAACCTGGGGTTCTACTGTATGAGGAATGTTCATATTAAGGTGATTCCTAATCAAGTTGGCAGCAGGCCTGTAATGTCCAGCCAGGTATCGGTGGTGTTTTGCTGCAGATCTTAAAATGCTTTGGTAGAGTTGACTTAAGCTGGTTTTCTGTCATTTAAGAGTTTTCATGTGAAAGGCACGTGCAGTGATAAGTGTGTTAAATGAGAAACATGGTTTACAAACTGCAAAAATTACTGAACAGCTAAATAGTGAAAGGACTTACGGCCAGAGTTAAGAGCCAGTGGTGGGATGAAGTAAATGTTGAAGAGAAGAGAGGATGGATCCTTGGTGTACTCTTTATTCCTAGTTGTGAAGATGAACTGAAAGGTTCCACGAGTGTGGTTCCTATTTTTTCAGACATTAGGCAACCAGGCATAGGACAATTGCTTTTACTCCAGTGTCCTATAGTCTATTTACCAGGATCTATTGACTAAATGCAGACACAATATCCAGCATCATGAGCGTGTTGGAGATTGGGAAGTAGTTTGCAGGGACATTCTGGCTCGCTCTCGATTGGTGTAGAGATTTGGCAAAGGCTGTTTAAAAAGAAATATGCCAGTCAGTTTCTTAGAAATCGCTTTGTAGAGATTGGCAATCAAGGAGGGGTCTGGGACGTCAACAGGTCTTCCAGAGAATCTACTGGAGTGGACTACAAACACAAAGGCCTGGCTAGTAGATGTATGCACTGCTGTTAAGTCGGATTGGAAGAGTTTCCTTTTTTGGTATGGTGCAGTTGGTCCTTCTTGGCCCAGGGGGCATTGGATAAGGAGAATTTGATGCCTCAATTTGAGTTGTTGCGTAGGTGTTGTAGCCATGTTACAGGCTAAAGGGATCTTCAATTTATGGAGGATTTTTGAAGACTACTTTCTGTCAATGTTGTGCTAATTAGATTCACTGCAAATAATGTGCTTTTTTTTATTTGATTGCATCTGCTCTGTACAAACTTGCCAATAGAAGGCTAATGCGTCTTTAGGAAGGCAGTTTCTTAACCAGATTTTAAAGCTTAAGGTTGTGAGAAAATGGTTTGGCAACTTGCTCTTTGTGAGGTTTGTGAAAGCTTGAAGGGCTTTTTTGATGCTTTGCTGTCCAGGGTGGTTTTCCAGGTGTGGACATCACGTTGATGGTCCAGTGCCCTCATCTGGATGACGGTTGTGTGACGGGCTTGGACACGTCAGGTTTTCTTGGAGATGTCCAGTTTGATCGCTTTCCCTTGCCTGGTTACCACTGGTGGGTCCTGTGGAAGATTTCAAAAGAGCTGGTTCTTCCGTGAAGATAGTGAATGGTATGGCCAGCTGGTCCCTTCATGGTAAGTGAATGGGTTTGAAACTCAGATTCAAATGAGCAAGAGCTAAAGCAAGCTCCTGGATTTCTGGCATCGCCCAGTTGGCAGGAGGTACCCCTGGGGAGCCAAGAAGGAGTCACAGCGCACAGAGTACGAAACTTCCACATAATGCACTTTAACATTTGACCCATAATGTATGCTCCATTATATTTAAATGAATCCTTATGTATACTGTCAATCATTCAAAGATGGCACATATGCAGGTTTGTAATGTACAAGTTAGCCTGGCCAACCATAGCTCCTGGTAATCGCTTGTTTTAAGCTAACCAGTCTCTCCTGGGGTAGCTGCATTAGCTAAATAGCTCCCAGCAATTTCGAACCCTGAAGAGTATTGCAACGGGAACTGGTCCATTTCACAAGTTCAGGTGTAGCACAGCAAGACTTGCAGCAAGTGACTGACCATGCAGTCATCATTCAAGCAAGGTGTTCCAGCGTGGCGAGTTATGGTTCTACAGAAACATTAGCAAATGCATTAGCCAGGTTTGTCTGTGAAAAAAAAGTGTTGCAAGATGGTGGCATGAAGATGGAGTGTGGCCATGTGTGGCCAAGCAAATTAAGGTGATTCACAACCCAGGATGAATGAGTATCAGCCCAATTCCTCCTCACTTGGCTGTTCTGTTGCCAAACGGTCTTGCAGTCAGCAGAATAACCTTTCTGGGACCATCGAGTGATCCTCAGAGCCAGATTGCAGATGAATAAAAGGTCAATTTTGTCATTGCAAACAAAATCATAGGTCAGAATACTGCTTGGTTATAGAAGGGACATTGAGGAGGCATCTGCTTCCAACAGTTTCTTTGTAGCTCCTTAGTGTAGAGGAAAGTCCACCGGCTTGTATATTTATTTTATTTTAAAAAAGGTAGCCATCCAAAGGGTCTGGGTTTTGAAATCCTATTAAAACAAGTAGAGAAGGTTTTTTGTGAGATCAGGTTGGGCGTAATGACAGCAAGGTACAATTTGATGGAAAGGTGTAATCAAGGTTGACTCCTGGAATAAGGTGCTTCAAGGAGTTGGTTGGTTTAGTGGTGTACATCTAGGGAGAGTTTGGTGCGGTTACTTGCATTTTGTTGTTAGTTCTTGGTCTGTCAAGTTTCCGGCTTCCGTTGATAATTTGTCTCAATTTATTTAATAAGTCATCTAGGGACGAAGGCTATCAGGGATATTTGGGGGAGATGCTAGGACTACATTTAAAAATGTCTCATGGACTGATTTTTTGGGGTTTTCAAAAGCAGACTCCTTCGCTGTCCAGCTTTTTCTCTGCTTGAATCCCACCATCTTTCAGTTTTATGGGCATGATGCAGTCCTGATGGGTAGGAGTGAATTCAAGAGTACAGTTAAGGCAAACTACTTTGAGGTTCCATTCATAGGATTGTGCATTTACCTTCATGTGAACATTCTAGCTGCAGATCTTAAGCTCATTAAGTGAAGGAAAACGTGAAGAGGAGCTAATCTGGGGCATCCAGTTGGGTTAGTGTAGCACTGTACTAGATCAATGTAATGCGTGACAGTGGAACTAGTGTCATTACATTTTCTGATTGAAGATCAACAAGTGCAGTGGGACAAGACTGATTAGTTGAGACACTAAATTAGGTGTTCAAGGACAACTGCCCTGCTCAGTTTATCAGGTTGTGCGCTCAATCATAGAAATGCTAAACAATTATCTAATATAGTAGTAGGTATGGTTGGGCAAAGCTATTCTCATGAATCCCCAGATGTCACTTCACTAGGGGTAGCCCCCTTTCCATGAGGCTAGGGAGGTGAGGCCACTACCCGATAGTCCCCCTTGGGGTGGTACTTCGCTGGTGGCTCTCATTGGGAGGGAAGCACACTATGGGATTAGTGACAACCCAGGCAGACCATGGTATCCTCATAGCCCACCGAACCATAACCAGCTTTCCCCTCTAAACACCATCCCTAGTGTTCCTAAGCGTTTCCTTAAATCCAGTAAGGTAAGAGTACTGGGCCGAGGAAGAATCCAACTGACTCTCGCTAGGAGTCCTCAAGATCAGCACTGTGATGAGGAGGAGGTACAGCAGAGAAAGCACCTCTGAATCATACGGAGCAGTCTAGTCTTTGTGGACTTCCCATTGGTCAAAGCAACCGTGAAATTGAAGAGGGAAGTTCAAACTCGATGAGATCCAGCCTGGAGGAACCAGGAACTGTGGTGGCAGAGGTCAGGACCAAAGTGAAGCAACCAATGACGAGATGCTCATAAATCAGGAGAGATGCTCTGTAGAGCTCCACCATGGTCGGACCGTGTCTGGACGCAGGAAGATGAAGTGCCAGCCGATCGAGAGTGCTGAGAGCATGGCCTGCCTGGGATGCAAGGCCGAAAGCAGAAAGCCACTGCAGAGCTGCCACAGAACCCAAATGCAGGAGGAGGTCTTCGAACAGGGGCGAGAGACCCAGAAGCAGCCGACAGACCGGTGAGCAACCAGAGGAGCGTTGGGAAACGGAGGGTTGTTGGGAACCCCAAGAGACTATACTACAGTGCGACACGGGTCGGGGAGCCACTTCCAATAAGGAGTGTCCTCCAGAGCAATCCTCTTTGTGACAGTCCATGGGAACGTGGAAGACCGGGGCTGCCCAGATCAAGAGAGCAAGAAGCCAAATGGATCTCAGACCCAAGAGCAAGACACTAAAGGGGTCTGGGTCCCAAAAGAGAAGGAAGCCAATGCTACAGGCGTCTGGAACCAGACAAGATGTATACCTGGAAGGATAGTGAATCAGGTAGGCTGTAAACACAGCAAGCATCGTTTAGAAGACCAAGGGAAGGGAGACATATCTGTTAGTGTTTGTGAACATTGTAAAAAGTAATCAAGAGGATGCAGTCCTTTTGACATAGTGTAGATACAAGTCTTTGTTCTAGGTGTTTTATTGGAACCTCAATCCAAGGAACCTTGTTTTGAGACTTGATTAGTATCCCTCAAGAACATTTCATTTGGAATCACCCAAAGTGAAATTTCGGCTGTCATACCGAAGAAACCATTTTTAGGATTCAAGAAGGCCTACCTTTTTTAGTTGTGTATATAGTACAAGGGTTGGAAATAGGTTTTGGACACGGGATGGTGGACTCTTTGCTTTAGACCGACATGACAAACTCCTTAGTATTATTTGAGTCCGGGAAATCCCTCTTAGAACTAGGGTCAGACAGGGCTTTCTTTTATTTTACTTCCAATAAAAGCCAGAAACATGCCTCCTGTGTGCCGGTCTCCTCCTTCCACACCCTTAAACTATGTAAAGCCAATTAAGCAATGCAATACGGTCTAGCAATTCAAAACATTTAAATGCAATTAGGGCGCGAGGCATAGTTGGGTGGAAATTATTCAAGCATTTTAAAGGATTATAGCAGTATATCTTTCAGTCCGGCAATACGGAACCAATAGTAATATGCACTCATGGAGCTGCATACAGAAGGAGACACTCTAGCCCTTCAAGGTCCAGGGTATGGGCAACCAGTGACTGTGCTAGCAAAATAAATAAATATTTACCAGTACCAATCAAGGAACACAGTGCAGTTGCGTGTGGAATCAATCTAGCAGTTTTAAAGTCAATCTAAACATGAAACAGTCGATATTAAGTGACAAAGGAGGCCAGTAAAGTTGGGCAATACCCAGTCTATCAGTGCAGTGTCAGTTCAGCAGTGTACTAATAAGATTTCATAATACAGAACCTTCAACATTATGAAATAAGTGGGCAAAGTGTGGCATGGTGATAAAAAATCCAGTTAGATTCTGGCTATACAACAAAAGTGGTATGAAAATAAATCTGGCTATATGCACCAATTAACCTGTCTAACAATAAATCGAGTGGGATACAAAAAAAACTGTCTGGCTATGCGACAATTAATTTGGCTACATTACAATACATGTGGCTATGCAATATTCTATGTTTGGAAAACAGCAGAGACATACTAAACATTGTTGGTAGCAATCTCAAGACCCATACATATTTGTGTAGCTTTCATCTCTAGAGATCCTTTGGAGCAAATATCCATGCTGCAAATCCCCATGTTACTCAAGATTCCTTTGCTCCCAATTGACCACGCGAGTGGTTTAAATTCATCAAGCGCACTGTTGATCCTTCGGTTTCAACCATAAAATTTTGTCACACCCTGGTTCATTCATTCAATTTAACAAAATCCAATATGATATTGCTTCCAAAGTTCCCCATTCTATTTCTTGTACCCCACTCCTTCTCGCAAAACTGCCCCAATTTGGGATTCTTTCAAATATTTTCAATTCTGATTTTTCTATTTTCTCTACTCTAAGAAACCTGCCTCCTATTCAGAGGATTCTCTTCCATCACATCTTGGTAAACCTACTCCCCGATATAAATGTCTCATTTTAGGATTGCCTCAATACTTTTTAGCAAAGGTTCCTTACTAAAGAAGCCCCAACTCGAGCCCATGAAAAAGGCAATTATAGACCATTACTTTTCTATATTTAGTCTTTCAATATTGCCCAGCAACTCAACCCTTTCCAACACCTTTCACATCACTGTTTGTTGCAGGGCTTCCAGTCCGTCTTACAGCCCTGCTATAGCAAACACTATCATGCAGGTGGTGGATGATGCTATGCGCACACTGGACATATGTAGAGCCTGCCTGCTGATGCTTTTGGATTGGGAAACAGCATTCAACATGGTTCACCAAAAGGGTTTGCTTAACATCTTATCCTGCATTGCTTGGCGTAGTTTACATTCTGCATAAACTAGTTGCAGTTTATGCACCAAGCACAGTTGTCGGCCCCCCTACCTATGGGATGCAGGGTTCCTCAGGGGTCAACCAGGTCACCAATGTTACATCTACATGGAAGTGCTCAGAAATATTGTGGTCATGGCCTGGAGGTGCACGAGTATGCAGATGACACCCAGATTCATCTTAGGGTGTCCTATCCAGCAGGACTGTCAGTGATATTGGGGGAAGCGATTTTTTTTTCTTATTTGAGGCATGCTCCTGCTTACACCTTTACTACCACTTGTGAGCCCCAACCTCCAACTACACATCACAAGTGTGAGGGAGGAGCCTGTAAAGCAAGTCATTTTGTAAAATAGGTTAGGTTGAATTAAAATAATTAAGGTACTATATTCACACACAGCTGCACACAACCCTAAGCTTAATTGAACAATACATTTGGAACAATGCACCCCAATCAATTCCCAACAGCTCTTCAGAGCAGGACTCCCATCTTCTCATCCTAACCTACATTCATTGGCTCAGAGTTTTAAAAAAAAGACTGATATTAACTGCAATCCTCTTCTTGAAGACGGCTATAATTTGTCGGAAATGTATTTCCATGGACAAAATTAGCACAAAGATGGAATATTACTACTGTTTCCAAAACCACAGGTGCAAATCTTTGCTTGGAACATTGGAGGGACCGAGTTGCAGCACGTGGAAAGATTGCATTTGCCAAGCACTATAAGCAGAGGCACACGTGTCCTAGTAAACAATATGCACATAGAAAACAGGTTTTCTAGATTGGGGAATGGGGAGCGTGTGGGCAGCAGGTGTCATATGAAATCGCTTATCACACTAATAACGTTATTCACACCTGTGCATACCAAATGTCCCACTGACAATTTTCTACTTCAGTATACAGTAATGTGATCAGTTCTCAAATGTGAACCATTATCTGACATTTTGCACCCTCCTATTGCCTCAGTACAGTAATTTAGAACATAAACACGTTCAAGCAACAACGTAGTCAGACTTATTGAGTGTTATGCAGCAGTTATGCAGAATTTAAAGTTTCTCAACGATTTGGAACCCTTTTCACGATTTAGCTTGCTGCTTACAATGCATAAACCTGTATCCTGCATGATCTCCAAAGTTCATTTTTAATATCAAACAGAGGTCAAGCAGGAATAATCAGTGGCGTAATCTAATGAGAGCCCCCCCCCGCTAGTCCTGCCGTGTGGGACACTAGCAAACTACTCTGTATTGTGCACCACAGCCTGGTCCACCACTCGTGCTTAATGAGGAGGAGGATCACGCTGCTGCAGTGGCAAAACGAGGACTCCACTAGGAGAAAGATTTACAATTTGATTCAAAACCTTCTATATCTTACATCAAACAGAAACGGGGGGGAGGGGGGGGGGAAGGGGTCTCCTTGCACCCAAATTTTGTAGCAGCCACTGTGTTCACCAGTAATATGCACATGACAATAGCACAGGTAGCTTTTGGTGCAGAGGTGGGCACTGGCATTGCAAACAATTAAAGGTCAGCGGCGGCAGGTGCATCTTTAGTGCAGGGGCATCAACATCTTCCACAAATTAGCACAAGTGAGCAAGCATAACAAGAGGGCCAATTAACGTAGAGGAAATCAGGAGTTTCTTCCAAGAACATTTTTAAAATAAGTAAAAATATTGCCTTTTACAACATGATTTTGGAGAAAAATGGGTTAAAAATTTATAGCTTACAATTGGTTCTCTAGGGTAATTCATGCAATATTTAAAAGATGCCAGGTCACCAACAGTACACCAGTGCATGTGACATTTTCAGGAAGCCGAAGCTCACAACATATGCCAGCACCGCCATTGCAAGTCCTTTTTAGGCAACTATGCACACAGTATATACCAGCAGAGCCAGTGTAAATAATTTCAAGAAGTCAAGTCCAGAATAAATGCCAGCATTCCAAAGTAAATAACTGATTGTGTGGCCAAAATCTATGCCATTATAGTTACTGTAAATAACCTCTGCAGCTATGAACACAATCTAGGCTGTTAGGGCCACTGAAAATCCAAGCTACACCCAGTGTTATTTGCAGAATTCTCAATATAGAAACTTGGAGAATGTTGCCAACAAAAAAAGTCAGCATTGTCACTACCAAGAACTTCCACAATCACTCACATAACCCACCCACATCACTCGCACAATAAAATCAGAAGCAAGGACATGTGTAGAGTTCAACTCTGGTGATGCAGGAAGAACAGACTTATCTATGCACCCCCCCCGAATCTGGTACCTCCTTCCCATCAAAACCAGAAGCGCACCCTCACTTATATTTGAGGACTGGGTGCAAAAACCCACTTTTAAAGATATGTCTTCTATCAAATGCCTAGTTTAAAAACCCTCCATTTTGTCCGGGACTGGATGATCTGCTTCCCCAAACTCCCCCTCCCCGTTAGCTCCTCGCTCCCTTATATTGATATGTGTATATAAAATCACAATTGAGACCTAAAATATTCTCACTTAGTACATGAACAATTCAATAAGTGAATCTCCATCATTCTGTAAAAAAAAATAAAGAAAAAAAAATCTTCAATGCTAATGGGTATAGTGATGAATGTCACAATAGTTCCTGGCTGCTTTGCATAAAATCAAAGCACTTTGGGAAGAAAATGTACACATTTGTATATTTAATGGATGTTGACTCAAACATGCAACTTTTTTGAGCACACAATGCAGTGGGCTTGGTTTTAATTTGTCACAATACTTACCCTAACATTAATAGGTCTGCAAAATATATACACCAGTTTGGACATGCATTACCTTTGGGTGCGAGGCGTGTGCCGAGCAGAAAACTTCACTCGCATCCGTTGGACATGCAAAGAATGCATCTTGTGACTTAGTTTGGGAAAGCAGCTTGTGAAAGTGTTCTCTTTATTGGGCCACATTGGCCCTAGAGGCACTGGGAGCCACAAAGCTGCAGCGGGACCCCACTATGTAAGTAGAAAAAATACCTCAAACACCTGGCTTGCATGCTCTTGCTCTGCTGGCAATTCCAAGCAGCTACATGACACATCCAAGAGATCACTTTGGTAATGTCTTGTTTTTCTGGAAATGTTTATGACCTAATCACCCCTCCACTGAAAGACTGTTCCACTTGATTATTCCACTAGCTGCACACATAAGCGTCCTAAACAGGCCTAACACAGCCGGAGCCCAGTTCCGGTGATTATTGACCAGACTGCACAAATTCTACTGAAAACAAATACCACCACACCCAATGCTAGGATGCAGCTACCATCGGGCAATCGCTTCAGCTGCACAAATAATCGGTGCACCCATGCCACCCGATTCTCTCAACTGACCTGGACCACGGTCCCCGAGAGGGTTCAACCTACCAGCGCTTTAAGGTCATTCCAATGATCTATAGAGCGCTATATAAATACCAAATAACAAAGTTAAAAGGAATGGGGCACAGTCATTAGGAAGACATTAAGGGCTTGAAAGCTTGTGAAAATCAGTCTCAGGAAAGCATCATAACACTGGCACCTGCTCCCAAGATGGTAGACACTGGATTTGAGCCCTTGGACAGTGGAGGTTCAATTACATTAGATAAGCCACTAGTCCTGAAAACAAGTTGAAGGGTGGGAGGAAATAGGACAATTGGGAAAGAGGAACTAGGAAGCATGTACCAATCACAAAAACCCAAAATAATTATGAAAAGGAACCAATCAGTTTTTATTGCAATTCCAGTGCACAATATCATGCGATTATCAAACTGTCTTCCTTTATAAAGGACATTCTTCATAAGATTCTTGTTAAAAGGGGCTCTTGAGCTGAGCACTGCATCAGAACTTCTGCGTACTAGGATAGACTTTCTACGATCATCATTCTACTAGTCCTATATTTTCACATGTAGTAAAAACGAGATTGAGGCTAGCAAGCTCACAACCGATATTCCTTTATTTAATGCAGAAAGCTCATGTAGACTATGTTAACCACTGCTGATGTATTTAATGGGATTTGTAATTCTCTGGCTGCACTTCAGCAGATGAAACAAACAAAAAAAGTTTACATTTTCCTGTTTTTTCTGACTCTGAACATTTTAAAGAGGCTCTACTGTAAGAAATAAAAAGGATGCCAAAACTGGATAATTCCAAGACCAATAATAAACAAGCATCGACAAAGCCAAAAGTTTTGTCTTGTGTATAAGTATTAGACATTTTCCAGGCATTGCTATTTAATGCCCGAGTGATCGAACAATTTTGCACATGCTACCCTCAATGGCCAGTTAATATCACCATGCCAGTGCCTGTCAAGTGCCTTTCCTGTGCCTACAAAAAAGGTCCAAACTATTGCATTGCCAATGCTAGTTTATAAGTGCTTTGTACCAACGTTTGGTAATTTCATAGCCTAGGACACCAACCCATGAGTCGCTATTACTGAATATCAAACAGTCTTGCTGAATCCATCAACCACCAAAGATGAAAAGCAGAGGTGAGATTCAATCTGTAAGAGTGTTTTGAACACAGATGACAGCAGCAAGCGGATATAATTAATGGAAATGCAAGTGGTTTATTTGCGGCTGTAATTCCATGCGCTGAGCAGTTGTTTGTCAGGGGTAGCTAGCAACATGTGTGGTCACCCATAGGCAGCATCGGGTAAGAAAGTATTAAGTGGGTATAATTGTCAAATCAAAAACTTAACTGGACCAATCAAAAGAAACTCACTACATGCAAAAGCCACCTTCTCCATCACACTTTCGCACCATAGACCATGTTTTGTAAAGACTTCGGTGACAGCCTTTGGACTTTGGGACCTACTTCTGGGCTGGTTCAGCTCCCTCCTAGACCATTACAAATTATAGCAGATGGTGATTTCCCATTCTGCCACTGTACCCACCAAGGAGATAACTGGTTTGCTCCTTAACTCCATGAACATTGGGTGCCATTACCAGTACGATAACATGTGACTATCAAGGAATGGCATGTTTCCAGGACAACTTGCGATTCGGCCACTATCAGGGTCGCAAAGCACTGAACTGAATTATTTCAAGGTGCATCCAATTATAGAAGCTAAGGAAAACAAGGCTGCATGAGGTAATGTGATTAGAGCATGGCCAACTTAAACAAGGCAGGATGTCAAGGATTGGCCCATGTCTCCTAGTTTTAGCTAGGAGCTCACACTTCCATTCAAATCTATTTTTGCACCAATGTAGAATGTCTTTGGAATGTCAAATTAAAACACTTTGTTCTACAAAGAAGAAAACACACACGTTATACATTAAGGGGATAATGTATAGGCATGTCTCATAGAAATACGCTAGTCAAAATGAGTGGTTTAATATTAAGAGGTACAAGTGCACACAATACAATTGAAACAGAGCTAGAGATCGCCAATTATGTCAGATCCGGGCCTCACAGACTAAATAGGATGAGGAGGACACCAGTCACCAACACCCTTTCATTTTTAAATGGCCTCTCTGGTAACCAAATCCCAGTAGCCACCCGACTGGTGGGGTATGTCCACCAAAAAGCCCTACCAGGTTTCTAACCTCCGTTTACCTACAGTAAACAAAACCACAATTTTTCAATTGTGTTCCCATTCTACTACAAGAATTGGAGAAGATGTGGAAGGAAGGCAGTGGGGTGGCAGGAGAAGAGGACACCACCAACAGTGGCCAATTGCAGCATACACTTGGCAGTATGCAAGTTGATAGAAAAAGCATGTCTTTCAAGATTTCATATTGCCATTAGATTTTTTTTTACAGTGAAGAAACAAACTTCAAACCAAAACCAAGTTCAACTACTGTCGGATATATTGACCCACTCAACTGCATTGCCCCACATCTCTAAGCTGAATTTGCACAAGAAACAGCAACCTGGCTGTGCTGGCTCCTGTGCGCACCAGGACCTCCAAACTGCATTTTGGCAGCAACAGAAAAATGGCTGCACCATCCTGCCTAGCACACTTCAGGCAAAATGGAACACGGGGACACAATGAAAAAGTATGCCAGTGTGTTCTGAAACCTATAAATGGAATCAAGTGAAAAGGAAAGCCTGCCATTGTTGCAAAAGCCAAAATCCCCTTCAAAATGAAACATTTTCACCCTTTAAACGTGCTGCTTTGAGGCCACTTCCATCTGTTCATTCTGAAACCACTGATTAAAAAGGCCCCGTCATGCCTAGGATATTTCACTGTGCTTCACCAAAACCAGGCATAATTCCCGAGTGACATGCCTAGTCAAACCAGCTCTGAGAGAAATCAATAAGCAACTTTACTTTCACTCGCACAGGAACACGCATTTACTCCTTTCCAAATGTATCCAGGCTCAGGAGTTCAAAGAGACTTTTGCCACTGAGCTGGCTCAGAGTTAATGTATCTATTCTTTAGATAAAACTCCTGCATTCAAGGAAATGACTACAGCTGCAAAGACAGTGTGGGCAGCTGAGGGAGCTGCAAAACCGAATTCAAAGAAAGAAATGCTAGCAGTGTTAACATGTGGAAAAATGGGCTTTGCGGACCAAGAAAAATTGCCCTGTTTAAAAATAAATTGTGAATAAAAGCCTGCTTACTTAGCAATGTAAAGGGTTTATGTTAGTGGTGATAATACACACATAGGCTATCTTCGTTCACAGGTTTGTTTAATTCAGGGCCCAAAATAAGAAATTAAAGAGTTTAAAACACATGGGCTGGATTTGCAAGCTCTCAGAAAAAACAGTCATTCCAGCTGCCAGCCATGAAACTTCCCAAGGAAGGGAGACCCACCATAAATCCAGGACACGTACGTGAAAAATGCCAGCTTGAAAAACTTTGAATGGGCTAGGAAAGTTCACACGCTCGTCAGACATTTTTCTGTGTTCCAGGCTGGGACAATAGAAGTCCTGGGACATTAACTGGTCACGTGTTAGGGGCAATAAAGACCGTCAATTAAGATGAGAAACCCCTACCTTGCCTGGAAGGAAATGACATTTGGTTGCAGTTGAAGTTAAAGAAAAAAATGACTCCACAATGGACTGCCTTTTGGTTACAAAGACTATTTTATAAAGAAACTTTAAAGACATCTCTGCAGCAAGAATTAGTAAATATGTAAAAAGTTTGCAATTTCTAATCTAATTTTATGGGCTCTTTTAAAACTTAGCATAACTCATTGCTCCAAGGGCAACATAAGTTAAAAAAATATGACAGTATTCCAAGGAAAGTATTAATGTTGCAAACATAACATTTTGTACATACATCCCTGGGGATAATTCATATCTGTGTACAGAATTGTGGAATTTTAGGCCAAATCATTCATGTTTAAAATTACCAAAATATATCCAAAGGGCAAAACCAGGTCACACAGACTGGAGGATTGGACTGATCTGTGCTGCACAGAATATGTAACATGTGTATAATTTGCCAAGAGATTGTAAGTGTATAAATGTATGTTTTTGGAAAAAAAATCAGATTTTCAGTAAAGTAAATGTGGGAGTTGTTGGACATTGTAAAACTCCTCATAAACCGGACATCATTCCCTTGGAAACCCAACCAGTTGAGAGCAAGGAGTCTAGCACCCTTGCCCAATCAAAGTAATTTAGGGACGTGGTTAGTTAATCCTGCCCAGCCTACACTTTGACGATGTCATTTTGCACTCATTTGACCCTACACACAGACACTTCCCGATTTCCTGAACTGCGTTCCTGTACCTGTCATCTTTCCAGACTCCAGATCCCAACTACAAGGCCAAGCATTGCTGATCCTGCTCCAGCAAGGCCTCAAATTCTGAAAAAACCCACAATCTCCCATTAACCAGAGGGAAAACTGGTACTTTGACATCCTGATCCAGATTGGCTTGCTGCCACTCACTGCATGCTGTTGCCATCCTGATGCCCTATCTTATCCAGTGACCAGAAGTGGTACCCCGTAAACAGTCCATGCCCAGCTGATCCTGTCCCGCTGATTTTGTCCGGCTGTCCTTTAGACCCGAGCACGGACTGTCCAAAATCCAAAAACAAATGTAGACGGTCGGTATCAAGAGGAACCATAGAAATTCATAATATACTTTGCCTTGCGTTGTCCTATCCCAATCTCTAAGCCATCCTATTCTGAAACTGATAGTTAAAATTGCCAGCATTATATGTGAAACCCTGCCTTTGATTCCTAGTGTAAGCACAGATTTTCTCTTCATTTTTGTTTTGCTAGAACATAAGCCTGTAGCGATTTTGATTAAATACATTTTCTGTAAAGGAAACGGGGTACACCACGTGAAGAGTTACAACGGCCACATAACTGGAGATTCACGGGTGGCATTCTCTTTTTCTTCTCATTAAATCCAGTTTAAGTAAAATTTGCAATCCATTTTAAAGACGTTTTTCTGTTGCTTCTCTGCTCTATTTTCCTAAAAACAAACCTCACTAGATCTTGCATAACTCACTGAATGTTCCAGCTAGAGACTTAATTTCACTTGCTTATTGTACCTATGCGATTTACAACCAAACACATTGCGATTTACCATATTTCCCCAGTTTTCATTTAAAAACAGTTTTGGTAATTTCAGGCGAGATTTGCAAAGTTTGCTAATTTTCCAACATGTCATTTGCTGCAAACATGTTTTAAAACCCGCCACTCATTTCCTGAACTGAATGCTCTTGGTTATACCTTGCTTGTGATCGTTTGTACTTCTACATGGTTGCTGTAGTGAAGAACTATATTTGCGTCAAGGTTTTTACACACATACATTCATTCATCCATTTCCAGGTGTCACTTTCAGCATTACCAGGGTTTAAAATCCATTTTTTTTCTCTTGTTTGGGGAGGGAAGATCCAATTTCAATTCTGTTTTCCCTTGGTCATTCCTGATTACCTACTGCTTATGTCGATCCACTCAGAATTGGTCATTTGTGGTTTGAGGGAACCTTGCAGGGGGAAATTCTAACTCAAGTGCTATTTTACCTGAAATCAAAAAGTGTTTCTATTCCCTGTGTGTCAATAGAAGATTAAACTAAGTGCATTGCTCACATTCCTATTGCTATTATCACCCCATTGGTGATTGCTACCCCATATTAAAAAGATGATTTCTTTTAATTTTCAAATAAATATTATATTTTACCAACCAGCCTGGTTCACTGTCCATTGTGACCCAGGGTATTTGAAAAGGGGGTGTGATATGAGTGGTGTACCATCTCAATATTGAATCTAAACATAAGCATTTGAGTCGTGCGCTGCATACTAGGCCGAGACTAAGGTGTGCATCGCCTGATTGAAATCCTTAACACTACTCTCCTCACTATTTTCCCACTTCCACTGTGTCCTATCGCACAAGGCTCCATTTCAGGGTCCTCTTAGCAAAGAAACAAGACCATAATTTCCCCAAGCATCCATATTTTATTATGACACTTTGCAATATGAGGTGCATGGGGGGAATACATTATAGTCCAAAGTGAAGGGTGCAGCCAGTGCGATATGGACTGAGTGAAGAATGTGTGGGTCAGCATGATCTTAAGCCTCCCCCTGTGCCAGTCCGAGTTTCCCCAGGTACACGCCATAATGACAGCAGCATAGTTTTACATCATTTCTCATCACAAACCCGACCTTGGTTCTGTGAAGATGAGGCCAGCTGACTCCACTTGATGGAAGATGGACGGAAGACAGGCGAATGTTGCTGGGACCAATAGCAGCCTTGTATCCCCTATGGAGCAGGCCACCCATCTATAGGGTCTCACCCACCAAACACACCGGTGTTTACTCTATATGTGATGTCAGTAGTGACAATGTGTTTCTTTATAACCTTGTACTTGTACTATTTTTTGGCAGATGTTATTGAGCAGCACAGTTCTTGGCTGGCTTACCCATTTGTGTTTTTTGTGCGATTGAAACTTGTCACCCTTGCAAGAATCTCTTGGCATTTTTTTCCCCCTATCAAGTCGAATTTTTTCTGGCGTGAGCATTTGGGGGCGTGCCTACATTTGGTGCCACCCTTCCCCCCCCCCCCCCCCCCAACATTATCGCAGTGCCCCCCATACCTGCACAGGTGTCCAGGCAGCCTTTCCGAAGGGGGCCACGCCCACCTAGAGCTACCAGTCCCAAAAACACATACTTCCCAGTGGCTGTACAGGAGCAGTCTTTGCAGAATCCAGTCTGCTCTTTGGAGAGGGGCATGGCTCTGAGGAGAAGTGGTGGTGTTGGAACCCCGAAACGGAGGATTTAGAGTGAACACGCAAACATGAGTATAGTCTTGCAAGAGATAGATGTATGGCAGAGTAAACACGCAGATATTGAAATTGTAGGTGTGGCATGTATGTGGATTATTTTGTTTTGGGCATTATTCATTTAAGAATATTAAAGAAAGGAAAATTGAATGGTAGGGAACCTGAGTGAGGGGAGATGGTGGTGCCACTTATACTGTATAATGAAGAAAACAAAAGTAATATATAGAAGAGATCCACAAAATTAGAGGGCTCAGGAATAGTAATTATTTTTGCTTGTTTTATCAGTGTTTTTATTGTGTAGGCACAGGAGGGGCAGCGTGTAGTTTGTGCTATATTTGAGTGTGAGCGATACAGTGAGAGGAATGGGGGGGTGAGAAAATATTTTTGGAAAGGAGGGAGTGAAAAATCAGGTGCGTTTTTTGATACCCTGTAACACTGCAGCACATTCGTATAAGCGCAAGGGTAGTGGAGGCACAATCACCCCCAACATGGGAGGAGAACTACTAAAGGTTCAGCAGTCTTGCACTTCACAGAGGGGAGAGGCCAGAGCCAGATACCCCCCTCCCCACCCACCTCCGGCAACTTGATGTGTTCCAGAGACTCTACAGGAGACCACAGTCTTCTTAATGAGAGGTCTTACAGGTGAGGGCCCCAACCAGTCAGATGCGTCTGTCACCACCATAATCTGGGATCAAAGTTTGTCAAAACACTCCCTTCAACCGGTTTTCTTGCACAGCCCACCATGCAAGATCCTGTCCGACCTGATCTGAGCCCACAATGGGTGTGACATGTGGCCCTGAAACTGCAACCATTTGTATCAGAGAAGCGATCTAATGCGTAGCATCACCTCTAGCACCACTAGAATTCAGGTGTCCATGAGGCCCAGAAGGCACAGGAAGGCAGAGGCCGGGACATGGGATTGGAGAACATTGAACCCCCAAAAGATCCGACAGGGAGGTTCTGCCCAGGCAAGTGTCCCAGACCACACAGAAAATTGGAGGAACTGGGATGGCAAAACCGGAGACCTTTTGAAGTTCAGGGAAAAGCCCAGGATGTGCCATCGAGTGTATGTGTGGAGTAGGTGCTCCAACACTAGATCTGGGGAGAGCCCGATTGCCCTCCCCCTGAAGCGAGCCGACACCACTGACATCAGCTTGGTAAAAACCCAGGGATACAAAGAAAGCCCAAATGTCTGGACCTTGATTTGGTAATGGTGTTGACCCACGACAAAACTCAGTTAGTTCCTCTACTTTTGATGAATCGGCATATGGAACTAGTCCTGCAGATGGAGGGCTTGTAGAATCTTAGCTAGAGTACCCATAAGGTCAGCAGCCACGGATCCATAATCGCGCACAATCCCTCGTCCTCCTTGAGCACCAGTAAAAGGAGTGCCACCCCTTCACTTGTTCAGAGAGCAGAACTAGTTCAATTGCGCTTTGACAGAAGCGGGCAGACACCTGCTCCAGTAGAATGGGGGTCCTGTGACAAAGGGATGGTCTGAGGACTGTGTTCGGGGGGGCTGATACAATGGAAGGCAATATCCCTGACAAATGACCTGTAAGGCCCAAGCATCAGATGCAGTCTTCAACCATTCCAGGCTGAACAGACAAAGTACCCCCCCCCCCCTCACTGGCAACAAATGGCAAATCCTATCACTGAGGTTTGGTGCCTTGGACTGCAGTGGGGCGTTGTAACGCTACCTAGTTGGGTGCCCATTCCCCTCAGGAAACGTCTGCCCTGTCCTCTTCCAGGGGCAGATCACTATGGTCCCTCTGGGCGAAGGTGGAAAAGAGATAAAAACTAATTCCCCAAGATGACGTCTGTGCGAAAAGCTGTTGCACTGCTAGCCCTAAAGACTTCACAGTTGAGGGTGTCACCCGCCTTAACTCCAAAAAGGTAACCATCCGTCAAATGGCATATCCAACAGTATGGAACAGATGTTGGCAGCAAAGTCTGACGTCCTGTGTAAAATGATATAAGGTAGACTAAATGCTACTCTAAAACTACAACATAGTATTTCAAAAATTACCCTGGAGAGTTTTGTATTATTGGCATGATTAATCAATAATCAGGTTTTCTGTCTGCCTACGTGAGTAAAATATCAAAACTGTTTAACAATGCTCCTGTATATTATTAGTTAGCCAAGCATTGGTACATGTTTTGGCGTGCCGGTAGTTATGGCAGCCATGTCAAGCCTTCCTCAGTGCAGGTGTAGCTAGTGACCCTAGGGGGCAGAGAAAGATCTCTATCAAAAACCCAATACTCAAATAAGACACACTCTTTACATTATCTGCTGCTAATCTAAACTGGAAGAATCCCACAAAGTACTTAACCTGTATTACAGACAGGGATGTGTAGTACTCTCCAGAAAAAGCGGAAGCCCATTTGTTGTGAAGACATCACCTACTATTGGACCACCAGTGTACCCCGGCGTGTGCTCAAGGCTACTGTAAGGAAAAATCAAAAAGAAGGGTGGGGGGCCCTAGTCAGACCCATGTTTCTGCACGTGAACAATAAAGACTTATGGATTTTTATGTACTCAGGACTGGCCTCATACTGGTTGCTTTTTTCAGAAAATTCAAGGAGGTACCTGTAGTGATAATGGAGGCCCAGTAACGTGGATTAATTATCCATTAGTCTGGTTGAAAAGCGTGGTTATTGTACACAGCAGAAGTAGTTAGTATAGCGCCTCAGTTTGGGGCTGGAATAGAAAGAAAAAAATGTCTAAATGTTGAACTAGATTTGCTGCTAAATAGTCAGCAGTCAAGATTAGTCACGTGGTGTAAACTGTATGTGCCCAAATATCTGGGCATAGGAAAATCACCAACCTACTTCAAAAGGTAAGATTCTATCACTCCTTGTGTCATGCTCAGAAAAATGAGTCCACGGGGACTGCATCCATTGTGAAAGAACAGCTGGCAGAGCTGAAAACGCACGGCATTCCGCGGGCTGAAAAGAAAATGTTTGCGCTCTAGCTGCACTGTGAAAGGCATGTAGTGTAGTTGAACATATCGGCTCTTCGCTGGCAGGGTTGAAGCGTGACTTGACTGTAGCTAGTCTGGTGTCTGACGCTTACTGAATCAACCCCGTTGGTATGGCAACAGTAGCGCTAAATAGCAGCGTCATTTGTGAGCGTCAACTATGTCCTGGACGTAGTGTTGCGTTGCCACGGGAACAAAACATTTTGTGCCGAAAAGCTCTGAATCACTACAGTAGAGATGGAGTTCGCATTTCTTTTAAAAGATATAGCACAAGCTATGGCAACTTCCTGCTGAAGTTAATGCGACGTGGAGAGAGCAAATCAATCCTTGCCCCACCAGATGTCTGGTGCGAAGATAAAGTTGTGCCTAGAGCATGCAATGCGCGATATTGATCTGATGCCATATAGATGAAGGAGTTAAGTGCTATGCAGCTTGAAAATAGCTTTAACAGGAGGAGCGTGAAGGCGGTATTCTATGAAGTACCATGTAGGCACTGACAAAACCAGCTTGAAAGAAGTTCCAAATGTAGTGAGGGAATCGATCCTTTCCCCAAATGATGTCTGTATATGATGATGTTCTTGGCGTCTTAAAGGCGAATTGGGTGAATGCAGTATCCCGTTGTAGGATAGTTGAAAAAACATCTGTGTTGGAAAGGCTGGCATTTAGCTAGTATATACACTATGGCAGCACATTAGGAGTACGTGTTTGTGGCTCTAATGAGGAGTATGTGCTCACCCGTGTGTGGAGTGGGCATGTGCTGCCGTCAATCTACTGATCATGTTATCACTAGAGGTAACCCCCCCTCCCCTGAGAGCCAAGCGGGATGGACTGGCGGGAAGGGGCTAGATTCTGTGGCGCTGGAAGTGCCATGTGTAAGGGTCAATATCTAAGTGGGTTACTCATGTATGTGCATGGTTTAGACAGTGGTGTAGATGCATCCAGATGTGGAGATAAGTAGTAACCAACACAAGTGTTAGACAGGAGGTATGAATTCTTCATTCAATCCACCATGCTAAATCATCCACAGATTGCTGAGACTCAATATAGTGGTTCACCAGGGGTGCACTTAGATTTCTGCATCTAATCCTGGATCTATGCTCACAGATTCTGAGGTGACTTGGTCGCAGCGTTTGGCCCACATACCACAGGGGCATTCTATGACATACGACTTGTTAAGTCTTACAGTTTGTCAGATTTCGAAGTACTCATGGTCTCCCATTGATGTCAAATTAGTTAGTCTTTCTGGTTAATCTGCAGGCGGTACCGTTGCTGCAAGGAAAGTGCCCAATGGTGGTCCAGAGGTTCCATAGACCCAGACTAGGGGCTGGTTTTATAATTCTAGAGTGGACCAGATGGGCTCAGATTTTTGGCCTGTTTGTATGCAAATCTCAGTGGTGGTTCATCAGGAAGGCTTAACCTGGTCAAAGGCCAATATTTGGATACAAGTTTGCGTACGTGGTAGGAATGAGTACCATGAGTAATAACACGGGTAGTTCTAGATTCTTCCTTCATATTGGTTACTTTGGGAGTGAGCAGGACATCCCTATTGTAGAACCTCACTTGTTTCTTAGATTTGGAGATGATCCGGAGTGGGTAGCCCCACTCAGTCAATCTACTGTCCAGATCCTGAGCATGATGGTAAAAATATTCCACATTTGTACAATTACGCCTGATCCAGAGTTACTGTTCATACAGGAGATTCTCCCGTAAATGTTTTGGGCCATCACTCGAAAAGTGTAGTAGCACATTTCTATCACTGGGTTTGCAAAACAAATTGCATTTAATCAAACCATCTTCATGCTGGATCTGTAAATGTAAGAAGTTAACCTCAGATCTGCTAAACTCCACTGTGAAAAAGAGATCCAGTAATGTCTGAAAAGGGTAAAGTAAATCTTGTAATACATTAATCATGAGTGAGGTTAGCCAGGGCATCGACCGATTGCTCCATGATCTTTGATATTGAGACCGCAAACTTCTGCTTAAATCGCTGAGAATAACCCTATATTTTTCTTGTTATATTCATAGCCATTTGGACATAACCCATTTAAATAGGGAGACCACTGAGCTGCCAGAGTAGAATTCCCCAAGATTACATAAACGCCCCCCGTTTATCCAAAATTATTTTAAAACCAGAAGCCTCAATTAAGTAGTCCAACAGTTTCATAAATCTGGTAAAGGAGGCTGAATAGTTTGTCAGAAGCATTTGGTTATCCACAAAAAGAAAAAATCTTATTGGCCTCCAGAATGAGCCAATGCCTCAATACCCAGGAGCACTAATAACCATAGTGCATAAGTTTAGCAAGTAGCCTGACAAGTACTGCAGATAAGCAGGAAGTCAGGCGCAAGATGGTTAATTTGCACAGATCCAAACTGTTGGCAAGTAGTAAATCATCACAATGGGATCAAAGAAAATCCTCAAACCCAAGTTTACTTTGGACTATCCAGGGCATACATTTGCTTCATGTTAAGTGACACCAACATTGTTGGGGCCTAACTTCAGACAGCAAAGCCTGTCAGGTGCAGAGTACCCGCCTCACATGATTGACTTTCCATTGCAAATCATAACATCTCTGGCTGTCGGGCCACAACTCGTTAGCCAGACCAGGGACATATGATAAATAGTAAAAGGTGGTGTTTTGTACAGTACCAAACACCATCATTAACCACTTTCAAAGCGTTTGGTAACAGGTTGTGCAATTACCATTACCACCATCCACATTTGTGGTACTCAATTTGCAACCTCAGATGGATGCAGGTGCGAGTAGGCCTGATGGGGATTTGAACCCTTGTCAATGCAGTAGCTCCTCAAAAGGCACATGCACATTATTCATACAGCTTAGAAACTAGGTTTAAAACCACCATTGGTGTGAATAGGCAGAGGTTAGTGTGCTTACTCCTTTTGGAAGGACTTCTAGTTGCTTTTACCATAGTCCGAGCTACAGAATCCATCAGCCTATTCTGATCGCATCGCCAAAAAAAAAAAAAAATAATGAAATGGCTGCATCAGTCAGAAACCTGTTTTGCCCCAAACAATCTGATATTGATCATGCACAGTCTCTTCAGGTCATGTCATCACTAGGGGCAGGGGTAGTATGGATGAAAAAGGTGTTCCGTCAAGCACATAGGTGCCCTTTTTAAGCATCAGAAGATTGTGCCGCTCTGTAGCAGTAGTGACTTCAAGGTTAAATGACCACCTGATGTACTTACGATAGACTGGAGACCAGGCTGGAACCTAGCACCAGCCTCATCAATTGGCCCCAGAAATTGATCTGACCACCAATGTTAAGTTTTAATGCATTCAGTAATTCATACATTTTACACCTGCAGCATTTATGTATTGTACTATGCTTTTTTCAAATGTGTCTTTTATTGAAATCTCGATGACCGTAACAAGAAATCAACAGCAATATAACAGTCAAAATGAGCACATCGAAACTTCTTTTCTTTCATTAGCAAAAAAAAACCCCAAGTCAAAATAATGTTAAAACAAAATATTAATATTGGTTCCACACAGTGTCCCAGTGTACTTTTATGTAACTCAAACAGTACCTCAATATTCCTCACCGAACCTTCCCCATGTATTATGCTTTATGGTGTTGACTTGTCCCATGTTTTCACGTTTATTGTAGTAGATCGATTAAATAAAAAAAAAAATACATTTTTAAAATGGCCCTCATTTATTGGCACCTTTCACACTTGTGTGAAGATGCAGATCCAGCATTTCACAGGGGGGCGCAAGTACAAGCTACGAAATGTATTTTAGCGAGGCTTTAGGCCAGGATAGTGATGTGGCCGTCATGCGGTTTTGTGGCATCACAGGGTAATTAGAATATACATATAGCTGTGCCGCACATCTGGGAGCTCGTAGGGCGAGGGGGGTGCAGAAAACACATGTGCAGAGGCGTACTGTTAAAGGGAACTTGGGTCAGTACACAAAAGGGCATGTAGGTGGGGCTTGGTTTTATTACGTAGATTGAACTGTATCAAATAGCATTGTTAGTTGATGTAGAGAGCAAGAAGATGGCCATATTGGCTCTGGTTCGTGTTGAAAGTTGCTGAGTACCATGGTATGGCTAAAGGCCACAGAACCCATCTAATTTATTTCATTTTCACTGTTTGGCAGAGGAGCACAAAGAGCAAAGGTCAGAATGGAAAGATGCCAAACTGGGTCCAATTGATTGTTGCAATGGAGTATTGTCTCATGGGCATGAAGCTGCTCTCCAGGCAAGTTTCCTTTCCCAGATGATGAATAAACAGTAATCGTGAAGGGCACAGTATGATGCACGAGGGGACTCCAATCGCAGCAAAGCCAGAATATAGAACTAGGAGAGCAGCAGTGGCCCTATTGACCACAGGGCATGTGGATCAGGAATAAAAGTGTGTGGTATAATGAATAAATAGAAACAATTCATTTCTAGCACACACATTTTCTCATGCAGATGTTTATCTTGACAAGATAACTACTAGCTTGGGCCCAGAGTTGGCCAAATGTATCAACATGAGAGGTAGAAAGCAAGCAGGTGCAGAGGGTGAGGGACGAGGGGATTCAATCAGAAGGGGATGGTGTGTTCCAAGGGCTGCAACATAGTTTCGCCCTAGCTGATTTCCACACAAAATATTCGTTTGGTTTTGGTGGGATGCTGCTGCCCGTGCTGTCTCCATCATATTGGTCCAATTAGCATTGAGCATTTGTATCACCTTGCGCTATGAAGGATGCCAGCCAATCAGTATGCCATGTTTTGTGCTGCCCAGCAGAGTATGTTGTCATTGCGGGCGGTTTTAAGATTGTGAAAAGGGAAACCTCCAATAGGATGGTTTAACGTATAGGGTTCTCTAGTGGATTGATGACGTGCAGCCAAACAACATGTTAGAATTATACTAATTGTTGCAATTGTAGAAATTGTTAATTCCACTTTTAAAAAGGCATAGTCCGGAAGTGGCAATATGAGAACATTGTTTCAAGTCCAGTTACACAGAGACTGGTTTTCTCCCAGCTGTTTGTTTAATAAAACTTGCATTTTTTCATTGGAACTCACTATTTTTTACCAATTTTTATTATTTCTTCAGATTACTTGAGTGACCACACCTTTATACTTGCAGCATTTGTTAAGTGTACATTTAGGATTTGTATTTCCGATTTACAAACAGAAACAATCAACTGTGTAGACTTACCCCCAATCCACTATACTTTAATGTCTTGCTGAAAATGTGTCTTTGGCTCAAGCTGCATTCTCCCCCACAGCCCGTGTCCACCTCCCCTACTCCAGCCATTGGTACCTTGCAGCATTAACAACCATTATTTTCCTATTGTTTAGTTTGGGCTATCAGATGTGTACTGCAATAGTTTGAACTAGCTTGCAACACGTACAAGCCTAGAGGGAGGAATAGCATATGAGGGGCACACAGTAATGACATATGAAGAGGGACATGCAGTCTATAGGTGTTTGGTTATGAGCTAATCCATTGACCGCCCATGGCTATGCTAATCCCTACGACCATTCCTGCCCATTTCTGCCTCTACCCCCCCATAAAAAAAAAAAAACTCCTCATGGGAACTCGCTTTAATCAAGCTGTACCATCAGACTTTGCACTAAAGGTCCTGTCAGGGTTTTTTCAAAGCAGTCTTCTTAGAGTTGACGTAATTGGAGTTGTAAACACACTGCTGGTGTAATCAAAATGTTTTACCAGGCCTGCCTTCAGCCATTCGATTCATAAGCACTCTGCGTGTCCTTCACTGAAGTCCTGTTTTAAAAGCCAAAACTAACCATGGCTGGACAATCATCAGCTGTATGGTAAGGATAATGTATGCCGACCAGATGGGTGAATGCACAGTGAAAATTACTCCATTTTAACCATACATGCCAACATTATTCAATCCATTTGGGAGACAATAGTCCAAGTCCTGGTTTTAACTTCTCATTTTGGGACTTGCCGTTTATAATAGGGAAAGAAAGGACTACAAGCCCTAGAACGCAAAGTCGAGTGTCAAAAAGCTTTAGTAAAGCACTAGAGCGGCCAGATAAAAGACAGCATGTGTGGCCCGTCCTGCTCTGCTGTGTTTCAAAGGGGAGTTCCCTGTGACAGCATGTCGTTTTCTGCTTGAGGAGCCACCATAACCCTGGAGACTCACTTGTTTTCATGTCGCCTCTCCTTTAGTTATTGCAGCCATAGTGACTGTCTTGGAACCCTGTCCTCATGTGCAGCAAGCTCTCGAACCTGGGGTGTTCAAGAGGAGAATGCTGTGTACAAGGATTCCCAGCATGCTCTTGAAGACTGGTTGTGGGGTTTAATGCAGGGCTAAGGCCTCGAGAGAGAAAACCCTAAGAAAGTTTATTTTGTTTACGTTTTGCTGACACTTATGCCACCCTTTTCCTGCATGCCCAATTAGTTACTTTTTTATTTAGTGCGTATGGCTAGTTTCAAGCCTTAAAATGTACACTGTACAAAAAATGTTAAAGATTAAATGGTACAATAATTTCACACATTAAGCATTTAAACAATAAATCAACAATTCAGATACTCTCATATCTGCAAAGTTGTGAACTTCTGTAGTTCTAATTTCCAGACAAAGTAAGTTGTGCTAGTGGTAACTAATGAGTCGGCAGAGTAGACGTTGAACCAGAACTGATCTGAGTTTACATTTTCAAACTTACGGCAGAAAAGGACATATCCTCTGATATTCATTCATGAGGCCAGGCCATTCGGTCAAAATAGGTCTGGCTGTTTCTACAGAGGCTACACTTCTGGTACTTTCTGCCAACCTAAAGCATAATACACTGGTAGAATATTGAAGAGTAGATGCATAGCCACTTAAGGAAGAATCTTAATTTCAGTAAATAACTACGTGATTGATTTGGTGGGACTGAGCTGTATATATACACCAAGTATCATTTCTTTATACAAGTTTCTCCACTAATTTTATTCAGTCCCAAGTCATGGTCTTGCTTTTGAGATCATTATGGAAACTTACTAATTTTACCTCAATAGGGGTGGTTAATTAATTCAGTTTCACAAATGAGACTCCACAGTGTTAAGTTAGAGCTACATGCGCAGCATTTCTGTGTCTATAAAGTGGATGTTTGGCAAACATCAGTAGCATGGAGTTTTCTTTGTCCACCTCAAATTTGATCTTCTAGTAGAACTTATCTTCCAGAGTGATGCCAGGGAGGGTACACCAAGTACCAAGCATAGAGCTTCACTGGAACTGCTTTAGATAGGCCAAGTATGGAGCACAGTATCTTTCCCTGTGAGCACCCCAGCCAGGATACGCGTTTGGCTGGGAGAGTTTCCAGGCCATTCATCCTCAGTATAGGTCCTTTTTGTATACTTTGATTTTCACCACATCTATGGTTGATGTCATTTACCAATTTCCATTTAGGAATAATTCATAGTAGGAGTCTTAACTGGCTGTCCCAAATTATGCAAGTGTTGGCTATTTCCAGCTTTCCCTCTTAAAAAACAAAATACAACCTTTTACCTGGTTTATTGCTCTACCGACCACTATGATCTTAGTTTTGGTTTTATTTAACTTCAGACAATTTAGAAGGGAATATTCCTGAAGAGCATTAATGGAGTGCTGAAGGCCTATTGGTGTGTTAAATCCATGAGGATGGTTTTGTCTGCACAGCAGATGCACGATATCGGCACACCCCCTAACCTAGGTGCAAAGGTGTTAGTTTTGTAAAAATAGCCTTCAAGGGCAGCTATGTAGAGGTTATAGAGAGGGGCAAGGACACAGCCTTGTTTTAGGCCAATATTTGTGGATATTGGCCTAGTTAGGGGACCCATTTGTGAGGTTCTCACGTG
Organism: Ambystoma mexicanum; assembly: GCF_040938575.1. Classification (NCBI taxonomy): domain Eukaryota; kingdom Metazoa; phylum Chordata; class Amphibia; order Caudata; family Ambystomatidae; genus Ambystoma; species Ambystoma mexicanum. Next base: position 413,252,910 of record NC_090939.1, read on the forward strand.
TACCGTCCTATCCGAGTAAAACAATTTTATATGGGATCTATGCCCCATTTTTCCAATTAGCTCCACAGTCAAGACTGGTTTATGCAGTCGAATGCTGCAGTACATTTATGTAGCAAAAGTATGTTGGGGTTGCCAATCTTGCATCCTCTAAGTAAGTGCATAGCCCACAGTCCGAATATAGTGCTAAAGCCTATACGAAGGCCAATCTGTTGCCACTATTAGGGCCAGTGACTCAGCCCATGTAGAAAACCGCTGATATAATAATGAAGCAAAGATCTTCATGCTTGAATCTAGCATGCCAAGAATGCGAAGGTCAAAAGGTTCTGCATAAATGCCCTCTTTGTGGATGGTATTAAAATAGATGTGCACCAACTGGCAGGTATTTCTGCTGTGCTCATAATCTTCTCAAAATCTCAGCACATTTCTAGGGGCTCCTTAAATAATACATTAGACAACCCATCGGGCCCCGGGGGCCTTTGATGGTTTTATTTTCTGAATCCTTCCCAATATCTCCTCTATATCAAGGATAAGGGCACTGTTGGGACTGTCTTACTTGGTATAGCCATTTCTTCAAATACAGCGTCTGCCCAGCAATGACTCTTGCCACTGTTCTTTGGCTTTCTCACAGACTTCTTTAGGTTTGGGGTCATCAAGATACTTTTTATAAAGAAACCAGACTTTTTTGGAGTCGTGGGCCTTTAAAATAATATATATATATATTGCCCTCCAATTGGCATTATTAAATTTGCTTTCATATTGCCTTAGCCAGTTTTTATATTTACAGCAAAGTGAACTCATGAGTGTCTCTGGGCTCAAGTAATTTGTCTTTCTTAGTCAGTTTTTTTTGTAAGTATTTCTTTTTAGCACAAATGTTGCCATCATAAGGAGCCCCATACTTGTTATTGTAAGAATGCTGTTTGCTAGGGAGATCTCATTACATTCTGCAAAATTTGCCTCCTATCCCAGCCACAATTTTCCAATAAAAATGTTAGGCGAGATGTTACATTTAACCAGGAAGGTGTTCACTTTAGTTATATTATTTTGGGTCGATAAAATACAGTTTCCTTACACATGAAATGTGACTTTCCTGGTTCCTCCACTGTTGGCACTTTTTTATGATTGGTAAAGACTACCTTCAAAGGTTGCATATCATTCATGTCTTTGAACTTAATACTGTATTCTCCAACTAATACAAATAAATCATGAGAGACAAAGATACAGTCCAAGTTAGAGGAAGAATTCCCATTTTGCCAAGTCGCAACATTATATAACCTCTTTTTCACTCTAATGTTGAGAGGCCGTGCTCTAACATACATGTCCATATAGGTTTCCCCTTGCTAGTAACCTATGATGGTATTTTCTCAAGAGGTGGTAGTACTTAAACCAAATGTTTGTTCATCAAGGAGACGATCCTCATCCCCAGGACTCAAACAATGAGCGTTAAAGTCGCCAGCAAGGATAATTGAATCATAAAATGTAATTTTATCTTGGTGAATCTTGACTGTGTTTGTATGCAGGGCCTGTATACACTTCAGTGCCTTCAATGCGTGGCGTGTGGCATGCTGCTTAAGGGAAAATCCAGTTGGATGCTGCTTCTACAGCCTCCTCGTGGCCTTTCCAAGATGGCTGAGCCTCCCCATTACACTAGTAAGGTACTGGTGGCGCTCACTTTCCCACCTCCCGCAACCAGATTGGTCAGGGCAGCATTCTTGTGCCCCATCAGGGAGCAAGCAGGCGGTAGCCACCCCCATTCCCAAAGGTCCTCCAAGGCCCCTGGGACTACCCACTCTGGCCCTGTCCTGGCAGGACACGGTCATGATTGACCAATCAGGACTACAACTGCCACTGCAGCCTCAGCCCTGCACGTATGGGTAAACCCCTCATTCATGTTGCCCCGCTGTAAGTACCCTTTACCCCTGCTGCGCTGCACATGTGCTCCCCTTCCATTACCATTCTTTGACTTATGGCAACTACTTGGCACACCTAGGATTCTTCACGACCCCTGTTGAACATTGCATTGAAGCCTGCACTCTTGCTACCACACACCGTCTCTCTCCAATTCTCTTTGCACAATTTGGTGCATTTCTCTGCCCCTGCTTAGTTTCGCCATAACTTGGTCTGCTTGGTCTCTCCCCAACACTCTTGTCCCCTTATTGGTTGCATTGAGGTGGCCTGTGTATCATAGTGGACATCTCGTGCAAACCAAGGACGGAGGGTCATGTACATGCGGCTTCCGTGGCTAGGTTGAGGGTGTGGATAGAACGATTGACAGACATCACTTCAGGTATTAACAAATCATAGGCCACAGTTCATATTCTCACAAACAGCATTTACGAACACTGATGGGAATACTCTACCAAGTAGTTCCATCCTTGAATATAGTTACAAACTGATGGTGAAGACTTCTACCCAAAGCAAAGTTCTCAAACACTGACATACCTACAAGCAAATTATCTAACTTTAAAAAAATCTAATAGTACGCCCCAAATAAAAAATCAAAACCATCCAAATGGAGATACTCGGAAGGCCACCCAAGATAGCTATTCTGTTCACTATGCGTCCCACACAGCATATTTTACCACATTTATGAAACAACTGCTTCTTAATAAAAAGGAAAATATATATATTTTATGAATCTGTATACTATGAAGCACGATGGAAAAGGTTTCATAAGCATCCTGTGGGGTGCAAATTCAGCCCCAGATTGACAAATTAAAAGGCCATGCAAGGACCATATTGTGAGTAAAGCTGGCTGATGGGCGAGACCCATTGAAACATGCAGGCAAGTTCAAAACAGGGCTAGTGAACAAACGAAAAAGGGCCTCCCTCAACTTTACCAAAATGGAAAGGCACTTAGCTGAGGGAGTGTGCCTCAGAACTGAAAACTGCTGAATGTGCCCAATGCATTCTAAAAGACATGTGTTGCTGAAAATCTTGACTCCATAGACTAGGAAAAGGCACAATGTGGCTGAGAAAGATAGCAGCATGTTACATTGAAGTTATGCAATACAAGACTGATCTGGTAATCTAAGTGACGTAAAGTGACATTACATTGACACAAAAAAACACTTGCTGTCCAACAAAGAAAATAACATTAAATGGAAAAGCTTATTTGGAATTTTAAAATGGACATTGGTTTCTTATTATGTTAAACTGTAGCCTATGTGTGAATAATACAGAAGTGACTCATGTCTTTTCAACTATTATATTAAAGAAATACCTGGACAGAAGGCCCAGAGGCAATGTAAAATGTTACATGTAAAACACATCTTTTCGATTTAAAATGTTCTTTTTCTCATAAGGATGCATGTAGTTTGCTACTGCAGCTTCCCCCACTGAACTTCTGAGCCGTCTATCTGGATTTCTGACCTCCGAGACCTTTGGCTGAGCCCCACCAGGAAACCAGGTCGGTTTCAGTTAAATCCAAAGAAATAAAAGTTTAGATCAAAATTGTGGAAGGGTCAGATAAGCAGTCAACAACACTGACCTTTCAGGACTGCCATGGCCAATAAACTGCCTCTCAGAGACTCATAGTGGAAGTTCAAAGCATGTGCATAAACAGACAACATAAGCAGATGTCCAAGTCATATTATTGGAGAACATGAAACTGTTGGGTGTTATCTGAATGTGAAACTATAAGCTTCTATATTAATGTCTTGCCACTCAAATAACATGGGACACCTTTTCATTAATAGGAGAACCATGTGTCGTAATGGGCTCATTCAGGATTTCGAAGATCACCAAAAGCCTGTCAGTTCTATGTAAATATTAACAATATGCAATTTGTGTAATTTAAGTTGGAGATGTAAATGGGTTTGTGACACTCCTATAAATCAGGAAAATCCCATACTTGTTGAGCTGCTAGAAAGTAAAGTTAGTGTGTTGTGAAGTTTGAGGTTGATAACAATTTCAGCTCATGAATAAACCACGAAAAATGATGTCTCTCTCCAGGAAGTTCGTGCTACGATCAAATTAGTGTGCCCAGATCCATCATAAATCATAGAATCCAAAAATATATACTTTGTTGTAGTTATCTGAGAATTGAAGAAAGTCGTCATGTTGTGAAAAAATACAACTTCCATTTCAATGTCATGTTTAAAAAGAAATGCATTTCTCTCCTCCCTTCAGTAGCCATAATCTAATCTCAGAAAACCTGTGCCCCATCAGCTGACAGAGGTTGGACTAGAGAGGTGGGGAGAAAATTAATATGAGATCTGTGGGAAAATGGCCTAGCACATCCCCATGGGGGAGCTGTCAAAAGCATTGGGGTACCAATTTACCAGGATAAAAGCGGATTAGGCCCGACATTTGAGGAGCCAGATGAGGACTGGGTGCTGGTGACGAGCGTCGACAGACCCCTTTGACCAGATCTGTGCTTTCCAAAGATGAGCCCTGCAGTTTCCCCGAGTCCCCAATAACCAAGGTCTCCCATGTATGTAGATTGATCCAAATGACAACAAAACAAACGTCTGGGGGGAATCTGTAAGCCTTAATCTCCTTCCTGCATAGTGGGGCTGGGGGGGGGGGGTCAAAACTGTAGACCCTGGCCATATTTGACTAAAGATAGAACTCGATTCCCCTCTAGAAAAACACCATATCCATTTTAAACTGAGGTGTGAGCGGAATCTGTTTTAACCCATTTCTTTTCATTAGTGGGGGGGGGGTGTAAGTGTGTATACCCTTAGCTTATTTACCGGTTTACAGAAAATAGAATTTAATGAATTCCCATAGGGTCATTTATCACAGGGTGATGTTTTGTCAAAATTCTAAATTGACAAATATTACCGCAGTGCACAGTAAATAGCTCTTGTCTTTAATGTAATTGGGTATTCCCTGCTGTTCATTTGAATGTGCTAGTATTCCCAAAAATGAAAATCCCCAAATGCCCTGCCTTTCGTTTGAACGTGCCATTGTCCTAAAAAAAGAAAAACCCTAGCCATTCCATGGTCCCAAACCCTGCATGACAAAATAAGCCAGGTGCGAGTCTCCAGTGATAGAAATACACTCTCCTGGGAGTGAGCAAGTGACACTCATCGCAGAAAGATTTTAGACTGCTTTGGGGTAAGGTGCCAATTTGAAAAAAATGTTCTCAAATGCATGTATTTTGGGTGCAGAGAGTTTACGCCCATGTTCAAATTGAAAGTATAAATGCCTGAACTTTCTAAGCCGATAACCAAATGACAATTTACCTGATTATACCGTCATATTGCAATGCATTGTGTCATTTAACAATTGGGAGTTTGCGGCAAAGTAGATAAAGAGTAAACCTGATTTGTATTCTGCCAAATGCAAAACGAAAAGTGTCCCATCTATTGTTTAGATGTGGAGGCCACAAAAAAGGTGGTGTGTGTAAATTGTTTTCTAAATATCCATTAAAACCATGTGTTAATAGAAATATCTATAGTCCAGTTTCAGTCAGGTGTGGCTCACTCTGCCCAGCAACAAAACATACCCTGGTTGAAGGGTGGATTTGGAGACAATCACAAGAAACAGTTTCAGGAAGCACAGACAGTCACTGACACACCATTCCTAACTTGCTAACAGCCAAATATCACTAGCCAATGGCCAGTGCACATCTTGCACCCGTCATGAGAAACAGTTTCACCAGAAAAAATTATTACCATTTCCCTGCAAGCGGCTTATGTACCTGGGATATCTTGAAGATAAAAAAAAAAGAAAAGACGAGGCACAAAGTGCCATGGTTTGAAATTAAGATTTGATGAGCAGGTGCTAAAATCAACTCCTGTGTTAGGCATCACCCAGTTAGCAGGAGCTACCACTGAGGAACCATAAAAGTGCCCAGTGCACCCTGAATCTAACTTCCACATTAGGTGCACTCTAGGTTTTGCCCATTATGTTTAGATGTGAACTAGAGGAGTTCCAATTCTTCATTAAAATTCTCAAAAACTAAAGTTAATGTCACATTCACCATTCCCCAGGCCAAGGAACCAGTTGGCCTGGGGAAACCAAGTCGATCCTCGTAGCCGTTGGTTTCAAGCTAACCAGGCTCTCCTACACCAGATGGAGCTACATAGCTCCAACAATTTCGAACCCTGTACGCCCCTGCAAGTAGCTACTTTGTTTCCTCCTTAATTTTACAGTGACATAAGTTCCCTGCACCTGTAGTCATAGGGATGGATCAACGCACAAACACAAAGAGAAGCAGGTGAATGAAGCAAAAGGTAGCCCACAAAAATCAGTTGGGATCTAGTCTGAACGTAGAGATGCTGGGGGACTTGAATGAAGGAAAATGGCACAATAACATTTCTTAGCAGGTAAGTAAACAGTTAATGCAGATTGGGTATTCGTAGGCTGAATACTCTGCATTAGACAACAGGAGAGAGAAATATACAGGCAAGCATGAATACAGAAGAAAACATGAAATTGTTTTTGGAGGATGTAGGGAAAGCCAACCTCGCCAGTCTATTAGGCCCAAAGTAAAGGCCACATTGTCAAGATTTAGAATGCTGAGAAATGGGGTACCCAATAAGAGTTCACTGCTTTTTTTCAGCATGCACAATGATGTCAAGCTAGCTTATTGGCACTTCTCCATGGAGTAGAAGAGGATGACTCAGTCCTGAACTCCTGATGTGCCAGGAAGCTCAATTACAGAGCGCATCCAGTGACACGAATCAGGCAGATCGATCTGGGGTCAGAATGCAGCATTGCACTCTTGACAGGTTCAAATTCTTCTTTCATGAACAGGCATACCGTGCAACAGACATGCCAGTTGTCTATGGACTTAGAAAAAAAACAGGCGAGTTCTTTTAGCAGTCCCTTCGAAGAGTCACGGCTTCCTTCTGTTCTTTTCAAGTGAAGTGAAGTACAAAATCACTTGAAGGGGGAGCTTTGACACATAACAGGGCAGTGAGATTGATGGGTGCTGTCAACCTTTGCAGCAGGTCACCCTTGTTCGACCCGCAGGACATCTCTGCTCATACTGCAAAATTGGTTGAAGGAGTGTTTTCCTCACTTCTAGAATGCTTACTTTCAACTGTGGTAGGGCCCTTTGAACGAGTTTAGTTCCAATAAGATTATGTTCTATTGAAGACGAATCAACGGTATGTGGAGTGCCAGTCCCTTAAGTGGTTTTATCATGACATGAGTTAGGCTCCAGACAGTAGATTTGACAATGAACCAATCAATGAAACTTTAACAAGTGCTGTCTCTCCTTTGCTGTGCCATGCTAAGGCTACAAAGTCAAGTAGTTTCACAAGGAAGGGATTTCATAGTATTTCCAAGCCTGCTCTCTGCACTAAACATCCGGCCCACTATCGGATCAAAAGGTCTCTGGTAATTAACCACTCTAATGGGTGGACCTGGGATTTAGCTTAAAGTCCTCCTGCCTCAATCAGGAAGTGGTGTCAAGACCCTTGCCAGAGGCAGAACGGATTTCCTGGAGTAGCTGCCTGTAAGTGATTTCAATCAGTCCGGCACACACCCATGTCAACACCTAGCGTGTAATGCACAACTGAAATCCTTATTTATTTTTGTCTAAAAGTTCTTTATTCTGAACGATGTACCACCCCTATCACGCCCCTCTCCTGGAACCCCCCCACCCCCGGTCACACAGAACCAGGAATCAGGCTGGTTTGCGCAGTTAAAATATTTATGTATTTACAATTTTAATCACACTGTGTTTTAATGGGTACACAATGATCACCAATAGGGTGATAACAGAAAAATCTCTAATACACAAGGAGTAATAATGAGCAAACCAATTATCACAGAAATAATACTTGTGTGTGTTCAGATCCAGTAGCACTGTGGTTAAAGGTTCCCCCTGCAGACCCCTCAACTCCCCAATAGGCAATGTAAAGAGCATATGAGGAAGAGCAGGTATTCAGGAATGGCAGAATTCAAACAAAATAAAAATCCCACTTTCCCCCAGCAAACACGAGAAAACAGAATTGACAGTCAAGCTGTCTGAATGGCTCTTAAAGTTATCTTGAGAATGGATGGTGCAAAACACTAAATATGGTCTAAATTGCTGAAATTGCCATCAATTCTTATGGGAGCCGCTTTGGATGGTTGCACACAAACACCAGCAAGGATTCAATACCAAGAAACAATTTGAAATCCTAAAATTCAAGTCGGGAGCAATCAAAAGTTGTTTTACATGTGTCCAAATTTCCCAAAAATGGAATTCGCTGCAAACTTTTCACTACGCGATAATCGTGATAACGGGAAAACTGTATGGATTTGGGATGCGGTTTTAGATGAGATTTAAAGCCGTGGATGTTATCTTTTGTTTCTAGCACAAAAACTGAGGGAGTTATGGACGTTTTAGTGGAGGTCGTTTTTTCAAGATGGGCGCAAGGATGGGAAACAGGAATGCACTTTTAACATGACAAAAAGGATTTCTTACACTAGAGGATGACCATGAACAAAAAGAATATCACACTAACAGTCAATTGATCAGAATGACTGCCTGCAGTGGTCCCGCCTTCTTCAGATGAGAAAAGATCAGCGCAAAGTTTTAACAATACTAGCACAGGAGGAAGATAGGAGGGATTGGATAGAGAGTTTAGACAATTCAAAATATACTCCTAACAATGCAGGTTCTGAATACAAGATAGGATGGGTTTAAGATAAGGATGGACTATGGACAGTACATATGTTAGTGACACAGTTCTATCTATAGATAATCACTAGATATGTTTTTAAACGGAACAGTCAGGATTCTGGTCAGGGATTCTGGTTCTGGGACAGAGCTGGGCATCCCGGGTTGGATCTGCAAGGTGCTCTGGTCACGGCACAGGACTGGATCGGATCTGCCCTTTTTGGTTCTGATGAAAATTCTTTTAGCAGGCAAGCAGTACAGCACAGCCCGGCTTTAGTATGATGCTTCCCCTTATTTTTATGATGCTGGTTCTGGAAATTGAGGCTAGCTGAAAACGGTTGAGGTATGCAAAGGGTTCTGCTTTGCCAAGTTTCTGGAGTCTGGAGCAAGGAAGATGGAAAGTTCTGCAGCAGGGTGCTCCGCCAGCATTCGGATAGTGGCTGAGTCTGTCTTTTTGAGTGGTGAGCTGTCTCTATTTATGCTATGATGAAGGGGTGTGTGGGCTGGTTTATCCTAAGCTTGCCCCTTTGCCAGCCGATTGGGTCAGGTTCTCCCCTCTGCCTTGAGAGAGGGGGAGAAAAACAGTGCGTCACCTTGATTAGGGAGTCCACCCCTAACCTCTTGAAAACAAAATCTACTTTTGACACAATACATATTTACACATGTGCAACCTCTATAACAACCACATATATAGATCACATTTTATATAGCAGCTATTCCTCCAAACCCCATAGCTGTGGGATCCTGTGTCTGCTTTCCACCAAATTTTGCCCTTTTCATCTGGAAGACAATGTCCAATTCATCAGCAAATTTCTACATTTGTGCGCCTATAACTTGGGCATAAGTGTATAAAGTTTCATACTTCTAGCAGAAATAAATTTGGTGTAAAATCACATTTTCTGCCGTTTCCTTCCAAAATATGTCACACAATTTTGCTGCCTCTTGAAATGTGCATCCAAAATTTAGATTTACAATTCTGTTATTTGTGTGTTTTTGACAATTTTAAGTGGCAAGTTATATGTATTTAAACAAAATGTTCTTGGTGAATGTTCAGCCACAGATGGCTGGCTGGGTCTGCCTCTTTTTCTCTCCCTTCAGTCCAGAAGCAGTCTCCTCCCCATTCTCTTGGCAGAGGCCATTTTACGACTGTCTTCTCACTTTGCATTTCCTGCTTTGCAGTGGTTTATAGTTTCCTTCCCCACTGCAGACCAGGTTCTCCCCCCACGCTATAATTATCGCTTTGGTGTGATTTCCTGGTGGAGGGAGCTGGAGGGAGATGCCTTGCCTCTGTGAAAAAGCTGCTATTCCAGTTTGGTTGCTTTAGCCAGGCTTACACTTAAATGTTAATTCTGTTGCATTTTTCCTTAGCTTAAAAAAAACTTGTGATTTCAAAATAGCAGCTAGAATTCTCATTCTAGGTTTTAAAACATGCGATTAAACAATTTCAACATAGGTTACTCTCGGTAACAGGCCTCTTCGAATGCATACTTTTGATTGCAGTTTATGCATGTTTAAAGTTTAATCCTGCAGGCCCCTGACATGTCATTCAGGCGGCACAGGGTACTGCACCCAGATTTTGACAGATTCACAGACAGGCCACTTTTGATGCTTTCAGTTTGTCAGGACATTGTAAGTTCACAATGTTTTCTTGCACTAAGTGAATTGTAGCACCCAGCAAGAATTTTGGATGTTTGCAGAGATAACGGGTCAATTGGGTGACTGATTTCTTGTGCTAGGGCAGTCCTGGTGTTTCCTCTAGTGTTGATAAGCTTGAATGCTTTTTGGTGCCATCTGTTCTTCAGGTGGGTTGGGTATGTATCCTACAGGAGCCCTATCCAGTGGGGTTGGGGGTACTGGGCGTATGGTTGTCAGGTGGTCTAGGACTCAGTTCGATCGCTGTCTTTGTTGTTCTCCGAGGTATTGGTGGTGGGTTGATACAATACTCTCACGGTGTGGTGCACTCTAGATGTGGGTCAAGTTAGTCTAAACAGAGTTTGAGTGCAAGACTAAACACGGCTAGAATGGAGTTCCAGACTAAACACGGCTAGAATGGATTTCCAGACTAAACACGGCTAGAATTGAGCATCCTGTAGAGTGGAAGAGAGGCCTACACCTAAAATGAGTACCAGACTAAACCGCTAGATTTGGGAGTCCTGCATAGTGGGAGTGAGGCCTACATCTAACAGTGTAAAATGAGTACTGTGGGATATATATTGGCCCACTCAACGGCATTGCCCCACATCACTAAGCTGCAATTGATCAAGAAACAGCAACCTGGCTGCGCTGGCTCCTGTGCGCACCAGGGCCTCAAAACTGCATTTTGGCAGCAACAAAAAAATGGCTGCACCATCCTGGCTAGCACACTTCAAGCAAAATGGAACAAGGGGACACCCTGAAAAAGTATGCCAGTGTGTTTTGAAACCTATAAATAGAATCAAGTGAAAAGGGCAGCGTTTTTGCTGCAGAAGCAAAAATCCCCTTCAAAATGATTTTTTTTTTTTTTTTTTTAAAACCCTTTTAAAAAATGCTGCTTTCATGCGATTTCCATCTGTTCATTCTGAAACAGAGTAAAAAGGCCCGGTCATGCCCAGGATATTTCACTGTTTCACCAAAACCAGGCATAATTCCTGAGTGACCGGCCCCAGTCAAACCAGCTCTGAGAGAAATCAATAAGCAACTTTACTTTCACTCGCACAGGAACACGCATTTATTACTTTCCAAAATGTATCCAGGCTCAGCAGTTTAAAGACTAACTTTCTGAGCCAGGTCAGTGGCAAATGTATCTATGCTTTAGATAAAACTCCTGCATTCAAGGAAATGACTACAGCTGCACAGACAGTGGGGGCAGCTGACGGTGCTGCCAAACTGAATTTAAAGAAAGACATGCTAGCAGTTTTAACACATGTGGAAAAATGGGCTTTGCTGACTGAAGAAAAATTGGCCTGTTTAAAAACAAATTGTAAATGAAAGCCTGCTTACTTAGCAATGTAAAGGGTTTATGTTAGTGGTGATAATACACACATAGGCTAGGTTATATTCGTTCACGGGTTTGTTTAATTCAGGACCCAAAATAAGAAATTAAAGAGTTTAAAAACACATAGGCTGGATTTGCAAGCTCTCAGAAAAAACATTAATTCCAGTTGCCAGCCATGAAACTTGCCCAAGGAAGGGAGATACCATAAATCCAGGACATGTACATGAAAATTGCCAGCTTGAAAAACTTTCAATGGGCTAGGACAAAGAAAGTTCACACGCTTGTCAGACATTCATCTGTGCTCTAGGCTGGGATAATAGAAGTCCTGGGACACTAACCTGTCCAGTGTAAGGGGCAACACAACCTTCAATTAAGATGGGAAACCCCCCTTGCCTTGAAGGAAATGACAGTTGAAGGAAGAAAAAAAAGGGCTCTAGTAACAATGGACTTCCTTTTGGATACAACTTTAATGACTTTATCTCTGCAGCATGAATTAGTAAAAATGTAAAAAGTTTGCAATTTCAAATCTAATATTACGGGTTGTATTTTAAAACTTGGTAGAACACATTGCCGCATGGGGAACAGAAGTTACAAAATATGACGGATTCCAAGGAAAGTATTCATGTTGCAAACATAACATTTTGTACATACATCCCTGGGGATAATTCATATCTGTGTATGAAATTGTGGAATTTTAGGCCAAATCTTTCACGTCTAAAATTACCAAAATATATCAGAAAGGCGAAACAAGGTCGCACAAATTTGAGGATTGGACTGATCTGTGCTGCACATATGTTGTGACATGTGTGTATAATTTGCCAAGTGCAATTGTAGAAATGTATGTTTTTGGCAAAATTGGATTTTCAGTAAAGTAAATGTGGGAGTTTCTGGACATTATAAAACTCGCCTCATAAACCGGACATCATCCCCTTAGAAATCCAACCAGTTGCGAGCAAGGCGGAGACTAGCACCCCTGCCCAATCCAAGTAGTTTAGGAGCGTGCGTAGTTAACCCTGCCCAGCCTCTACCTCGATATCATTTTGCACTATAAATAAGGGTCCCTGACAAGACCCTGGACAGACACTCTTTCTGATTACCTGAGCTGCGTTCCTGTCCCTGTCATCTATCCAGACTCCAGATCCCAACTACAAGGCCAAGCATTGCTGATCCTGCTCCAACAAGGCCTCAAATTCTGAAAACCACTAAATTTCCCATTAATAAGGGGGAAACTGTGGTACCTTTAGCATCCTGATCCACACTGGCTTGCTGCCACTCACTGCATGCTGCTGTCATCCTGCTACCCTGATGCCCTATCTTATCCAGTGACCAGAAGTGCTATCCGATAACCAGTCCATGCTCAGCTGATCCTTTGTCCGGCTGTCCTTTGTTAGACCAGATCCATGTGGTGACCAGAGCGCTGACTGTCCAAAATCCAAAAACTAAAAAGTGGACTGAGTATCAATAGGAACCATAGAAATTCCTAGTATACCTTGCCTTGCTTTGTCCTATCCAATCTCCAAGCTATCCTATTCTGACCCCAATATCTTGTTAAAATTGTCAGCATTATATGTGAAACCCTGCCTTTGATTCCTAGTGTTAGCACCGATTTTCATTTTCGTTTTGCTAGAACATAAGCCAGTAGCTATTTTGATTAAATAAATTAATTTTCCATAAAGGAAACAGGGTACACCATGTGAAGAGTAACAACGGCCGCGTAACTGGAGTTTCACAGGTGGCATTTTCTTTTTCTTAGCAATAAATCCAGTTTAAGTCAAATTTGCAATCCAAAGCCGTTTTTCTGTTTCTTCTCTGCTCTATTTTCCTAAAAACAAACCTCACTAGATCTTGCATGACTCACTCAATTTTCCAGCTAGAGACTTACCATTCACCCGTTTTTATTAAAACCAGTTTTGGTAATTTCAGGCGGGAATTGCAAAGTTTGCTAATTTTACAACATTTAATTTGCTGCAAACATGTTTTAAAATCTGCCACTCATTTTCAAACTGATTGCTCTTGGTTATATATTGCTTGCGATTGTTTGTACTTCTACATGGTTGCTGTGGTGAAGAACTATTTGCTTTAAGATTTTTTTTTACACACATTCATTAATTTATTCCTCCATTTCCGAGTGTCATTTTTAGCATTACCAGGGTTTAAAATCTGTTTTTCTCCCTTGTTTGGGAAGGGATGGTCCGATTGCGAATCTGTTTTACATTTGTCATTCCTGATTACCTGATGCTTTTGTTTATCCCCTCAGAATTGATTACTTGTGGGTTGAGGGAACATTGCAGGGGGAAAGTCTAACTCAAGTGCTATCTTACCTCAAATCAAAAGGTGTTCCTATTCCCTGGTGTTTTGTAGATGTGTCAATAGAAGGTTAAAGTATTGCTTACATTCCTATTATTATCACCCCATTGGGGATTGCTGCCCCATATTAAAAAGTGTATGATTTCTTTTTAATTTTCAAATAAATAATTATTATATTTTACCCACCTGCCTGATTCATGGTCCATTGTGACAAAGGGTATTTGAAAATAGGGTGTGATATGAGTGGTGTACCATCTCAATATTGAATCTAATCTAATATAACATAAACATAAGCATTTGAATTGTGCGCTGCATACTGGGCCGGGATTATGGTGTGCGTCGCCTGATTGAAATCCTTAACATTACCAGACCAAGCACAGCTAGATTTGAGAATCCTGTATAGTGGGAGAGAGGCCTACACATAACACCGCTAGATTTGAGTGCAAAACCAAACACTGCTACACCTGAAAACCCTGCACGGTGGGAGAGGGGCTCACACCCAACAGTGTAAGCCGAGTACAAGACTAAACACAGCTTGAGTGGAGTACAAGACTAAACACAGCTTGAGTGGAGTACAAGACTAAACACAGCTTGAGTGGAGTACAAGACTAAACACAGCTAATAATCACAGTACTAGCCTAGAGGGTGCAAGCTAATCACAGTATTAGCGTATACGGCGCAAGCTAATAATCATGGTATATCACAATCTAAGTAGGTTTGTTATGTGGCAGGGCTTCCAGAGTAGAGTGTTTGCTCTACTCCCCACCCTGGCCAACAAGCAATGCCCAACAGTTTGGGGTTTGTGTAGGCATGGGAAAGGCATTTGCCAGACACTGTCATGGTATTACCTGGCCATTGATGGTAGCAGATGTAAAATGCAGAGTACCTGACCATCTAACAGAAGTGCCTTGTGAATACCTAATACATACACAAGCCCAAACTGTTGGCTTTGCCAATGCTTGCTTTTAACAGGACTTCGGTAAAGGACATCTATAGTGCTTATAGAGTGGCTGAAAGCAGACCTGGTTTCAACATTTTTATTAAACCAGTAGTGCCTTTACAGCTCCAATTAAGTCATTAACTCTCAGGTGACTGCTTTGAGAAATGTCTGGCAGGCACTTTGAGTGCAAAGTTTGACATTAAGACTTGACTAAAGTCAGCCGAAAGAGTTCCCATGAGGAGGTGTTTCGGCGGGGAGGAGCAGGACCTGGATGGGAATGGCCATAGGGAATAGCATGGCCATCGGCAGTCAATGGGTGGGGACGTAACCAAACACCTTCAAGATTTATGTCTAATGACATTTCTCCCCTTCTGTACTCTGATGCACAATGTTCTGCTTATAGGTGGCTCTCCCACCCAATAGCCCAAACTAATGACTATTAGTGATTCAGTTTGCACCACCTATGCAATGGCAGGCCAATCTCAATATAAACCACTAAGATAACTTTTTAAGGCAGACTGCGCTTTATGAATTTAGCAGAACCCCCTTTCATTAAAAATCTACTTACATGAGCTCTTGAAATTTCCAAAAACCCAGAAGGTTTCTCTAACAGATGGAAAACTATCATACATACACTAATACGCACAAAAGGAATTCAGCACCAGGATGTTCCCTAACAGGTCACGTCGACACATACTTATATGCATTTGTATCTGTTAATCCAAAAGGGTTTCGTTCTTGGTTTTCGTGTCTACACGGTCACTGGTGTAAGAAAATCAATGCATGCTCTTCACCCTTTTGAGTACCCTCAACCCCCCCGTGCCCTCACTCCATCCGAGCATTATTGCTTCCCGAAAAGTTAATTGAAGTTGTACTTCTAACTAAAAGTGGCCAAATGTATTTATTTGCATTTGTAGAGCGCACTTACAGAGTATAAAACGGACTTGAAATTGACAGGCAGGAGCCCGGAGGTTTCATGGTTACACAGTAACAAGCAACAATACCGGAAATGACTGATACAGATTCATAATTCAGACAAAGTCTAGTTTTGATGGCCTTGCGGAAGGTTACATGTGGCTCGATAAATCTTAGGTGAGGTAGCAGTGCGTTCCAATGCGTGGCTGCTAGGGTGGAGAAGCTAGAGCCACCAGCGCGCACCTTTCGGGAAGTGGGCGTGACAATTGTGTTGGCAGAGCAGGATTTTAGGGGTCTGGTGGCAGTATGCTTGGTAATTGTTGGTAAGGTAGGGAGGGGCAAGTTCGTGAAGGCATGTGTGGGTGAGGGCAAGGATTTTGAAAACGATTCTCTTTGACAGGGAGCCAGTGAGCTTGCCTTCTGATTTCGGAGATATGTACTCTTCTTGCGATGATTGTGACTGCCCTCAATGCATTGTTTTGAGCTAGCTGCAGTTTGGCCAAGTTTTTGTTGGAGGTCCCAATGAGAAGGGCATTGCAGTAGTCGAACCTTGACCCGATAATAGCCCTTGCGATGGTGGGGCAGTTGTGACGGGCAAGGAAGGGCCTGGCGGCGTTGAGGATTTTGGAGTAGTAGGCTGAGGAGGCGGTGATAGCATTGACCCGTCTGTCCATGGACAGGTCGGAGTCCAGGTAGAATCCGAGTGTTTTCACATGGTTGGATACCTTGATAGGGATGTTATCAATGATGAATGAGGCGTACTGATCTTTGAGGTTGCCCAGTGTGAAGGGTGACCCTATGAGGAGGAGTTCAGTTTTTTCACTACTGAGGCAGAGCCAGTTCTCTGCCATCCAGGATTGGATGGTAGAATAGATGGTGGTAAGGGTGGTGGTGTCTGCTAGGTAATCGCCAGAGAGTGGGATGAGTACCTGTCTGTCATCCGCGTAATTGGTATATGATATGCCAAGAGAATCAAGGATGCTGGACAGGGGCCTAGTGAAGAGGTTATATAGAGCGTCAGCGCGATACATGAACCCTGAGGTGAGGAGGCCGAGTCAGAAAAGACTTTCATGGCCCTTCCATGGAGAAAGGAGGTGATCCATAGACAGGCTTTGGGGGAAAAGTTGGCTTGGGTGACAAGATGGTGGCACAAGGTGTTGTGGTCAACCAAGTCAAAGGCCACGGATAGGTCCAGGAGCAGTAAGAGCAGGTTTGCCTGTGTCTCTAAGATCGTCCATTTGGTTCTTTAAGTCTAGGAGAGCCGTTTCGGTGCCGTGGGCGGAATCCAGATTGCCGCAGGCCGAGTAGACTTATCTTCCAGGAACTTTTGGATTTGCAGGTATACTGCTTTGTCCAAATTTTTGAGCTGGAATGGTGCAGTGGTGATAGGCCTGTAGTTCCCAGGGATTGTTGGGTCGAGCGAGGGTTGAGGAGTGGGCGTACCCAGGCTTCCTTGAGTCCAGACGGGACATGGCCTGACTGGAAGGAGGCATCAATAAATGCTGTGAGGAAGGGGGCTAAGGTAGGTGCAGAGTCTTTAATGAGGTTAGCAGGGCAGGCATCACCCTTGCAGTTAGAGGGTTTGATGGATTTGAGCAGGGCGTTGACCTCTGTCTCAGTGATTTCAACTCAAATAGAGGGCAGGACGTGGTTTTGGTGGGTGGTTCAGCGTGCAAGTTGGCTATAATGCCGGAGAGGGCTTTTTGGTGGCCGCGGATTTTGGTTTGGAGGGTGTTAAGCTTCTCTAGCATGGCAGATTGAATGCTATTACACCACTTGTCTTTGATGACTGATGGCGGGGTGGCGGGGGGGCAGATGGTTTTTCCAGTTCCCTGAAAATGGAGAAGAGTTCAATAGACCCTGACTTGGCGTCAGAGATCCTAGCATTGAAGGAGGCAGCCTTGGCTAAGGTAATGTTTATTTTGTAGGATTTGGAGATGGCTTTGAATTTCTGTTTGGTGGTTTCAGAGGGGCTGGCTTTCCATGTGGAGAGGGCAATCCTCTTTAGCGCACGTTGATCAAGAAGTTCTTTGGTGAACCAAGAGTTAGCATGTTTTGCTTTTTTAAGAGTCAGTGGAGCAATGGCGTCTACTACTGACTTGATGACCTCCTTGAAGGTGTTAGCTAAGGTTTCAGGGTTATTGGAGGAGGGGGCCTATAAGGCAGGGTTGAGGAGGTAAGGTGCTAGGTTCTCGACTAAGTAGGCGTGAACTCCTAGCGTAGGTGGCTGGGCATGGTGAGGGAGGTGAGCGGGCCACTTTCTTGGTACCAAGTTTGAATTGGATGTAGTGGTGGTCGGACCATGGGATGGGCGTGTTGGCAGTGACGAGAAGGGAGCAGTTGTGATGACTGATCCAGTCGAGGGTGCGCCCTTTGATATGAGTGGGGTCAGAAATGGATTGTGTGAAAACGAGGATGGACAACGCATTCTTGAGGAATTTAGCATGGGAGTCCTTCGGGTCATTCAGCCCTAGGTTGAAGTCACCCAGAAGTATGACCTGTGAGGTCTTTTTTGATGTTAGACAGTGCAGGGATAAGGGTGTCATGGAAGTCAAAACATGGGCCTGGGGGTCTGTAGACAGTGGGTGGTTATAGTGCAATTGGGGGAAACATTTATTTTTAGAGCGAGGTGGTCGCTTTTGTGGTCAAGCGGACCTTCAATTTCTATTGCCATCTCTTTTGAACCAGCCCCCACTTTGCCAACAGTACAGCATACACTTTTTAGAAAAATAAGCTTTGAATTCCTTCATACATGCTGCCATTGTCATTACGGCATTAGAACTCAGATTTGGGACTATAGCAAGACAATTACCAAAGAGGTTTCCCTATCGTTAAGTGCAGCAAAAGCAGAATGGTGGGTCCACTGAGAAGATGTCTAAATATCAATTGAGGGGTGAAATATCTGTTGACATATGTTTTTTTATATATAAGGCGACACTTTTTTCTTTCATTTTTTAAATCAATCATTCTGAAATGCCAAGCTTCTGGGTGCCAACTTTGAATACATTTGACATCATGCTGTGAAAGCTGATAAACTGATTTGCTGTCATTAGTTCCTCCTGGACAGAACATTCCAGACATTGAACCAAAGTCTGCACCCAGTACAGTGAGACTTTGTTTCATCTAACTGGTATATGTTGACAGGAAAGGAAGAATTTACTAGCTCAACCTTAATATTAGAGATAGGCCAGCAGAAGAGTTCCTTGCGCCCCAGAGTGGTTGCCTCTGCATGCAGTGCAAAGATCACAGAGGGAACTGAAATATATTTGTCATGAGAGAAGCATGCAAAATGTTGTTCAGGACTTTGTACGTTGACAGCAAAGCCAGAAAACAAAACTCTAGAAATGGGAGTTGTCCAGCATAGACAATACTCATCGGAGATGGCTAACTCAGCACTTGTCATAACAGACTAAGAAATCTGCAGCCATTGCCCACTTCATTATTACAATCTGGCAGTGCCCGCTCTTGCTTTATGTAGGTGATGAGAAAAACTGAAGCATCAGTGTGGGCACCCCAATAGCTGATCTTGGCTACTGGACATGGAAACTGCCTTGCACCTGGAAGAACATTAGTAAAGGTATGAATCTTAGAAAAAGCCAACACAGGAAACGGTCACCCTCAGACCACAACATTCCCTGCTTCGAGCACCAGTAGGGCTTTGTACCACAATCAAAAAGAAAACGTAACCCAAGACATTCTTCTTAAAGGAACGGGTACTATGGAACCAGCTCTCAACATTGCCTGGAGCAAGACATTGATTTACTGACCAGTATGTACCGTACAAGTGCTTCAAAATCTTAAAAAGGTAACTTGAGTAGGTCGAACTAACTTTAGCCTAAAAAACAGATTAACATCCCAGCCATTGACTCTTGCTCCTCTAAAAAGCATAATGAAAACAATTAGAGTTTCTAAACATTGCAGAGTATGCACCCACAATAAATGTCTCTTTGTACACAGCAGACGTTTATTCGTGTGCCTTTCCTAAGTACTTGTGATGGGTTTCTAGCATTTAAATGAACGATAACATCACGATACAACTATCAAAATTAGACGATACAAGTATGCTTAAACTTCCTATTGCACAAAAATGACAGTTCGGACAGTAATATCCACATTTACAGTGGGGTTAGTTGCGTCATAATTGGTTAATCGCCACTTGCTAGAAGTTAAAAGGACTTGTGGGCTAAAAAGATGACACTACAGAGGATTATCGAGGCAAACTCAACACCACGAAGATGGCGCACAAACAAACCAGTGTCCCCAAAGTGCACAGCATTTTTTGTACACATTTTTTTATTTGAGATTAATAAGGCATCAACATACACGTCATAATTTGTAAATGGACTACGCATTAAACTACAGCAAAACATTGTTGCGTGCGATTTTGTTCTATAGTGGCAAAACAGTAGTCACTAACGTATTTTAATAGGAAGAAAGCTATGGAAAAGTAAAATTACTACATTCACATCACAGTAGAACGTCTCACTCACTATATGTGGTTTATCGAAACGCCTAGACCTTCTCACTTTATGTGGTTTATCTAAATACCTTTCTTTAGTGCACCTAAATGTTAACTGTACGGCTTTGGCAAGAGGTGGCCTGGTGTGTAAGGAGCAGGATGTGGTAAATTAGGCAAGTGAACACCGTAAGGGAAACCAAGCGATCGTTTAACCTTGCGCAGCATCTTTGAGGAAAAGAAATGTGTTTCAACAAAATGCACTCGGCTTTTAAGCGAAACAATACGCAGTCAATTGTTGTGCGCTTATAGAGAGGGGCGTTATGTTGAAGTGTATCATAATAGAAACAATTCACACAAGTAGGCTAACCGCAGTGGTCGAAGGGGGTTGGAGCAGTGCGCCTCTACTTTTTTTAGTTACTTTTGACTGCTCCTATTCTGTTTTAATAAGAAACCGTCCCGGATTGGTTTCGTTTGAGATAAAAATGTAGGAACAGAAAGAAGTTGAAACTTGCATTTCACTGAACGTTACCTTGAACAGCAGGCTCATTCGGAGCAGAACATTTCAGTGCCACCAGTTCGGCAGGGGCCCATTTGGCACAGACGTTAAGCCGCAGGAGCCGGTTTGTCACGACATGTTCGGCACAATTTTAGTTCTTCTTATACCTCTCAACTCACACTTTTGGCGGGTGTCACCTGCCACAGGCACCTCTCACCTGCCAAGCCCCTTGCACGCACATATAGATTAATGGGCTTTCACCCGCTAAATAAAAATACTGGTGTTTTCACCCACCATTGGGCCACTAAAGGTTGAGAGCTATGTTTTTAACATTAAAAAGTGATCCCAATATTTTTTTTTAAGATAAAATTAGGCCTTCTCGAACCCTGGCCTGTGGGGCTGCACAATTAACGGCAAGGCCATACAGATCATATTGATTTTATGTGCGCCAGTTACATGTATTAAGCGTAACTTGTCCTTCATGACCTATGATAATACAAGTAACTGGTGCCTTTGAAAGTAATAAAATCTCAATAACCTAGTGGTTAGTACTTTGGTCTTGTGGGCCTGCAGGCCAGGGCGCGAGACAGCAACAAGTCTATTTTTTGTTTTTGTTTTAATTAAGAATAATGGATTGCCGCGCCGAAACATGTTGGGGCCAACGCTTCCCCGCGCCCGACTGGTCACTCCTAAGATTCTGCGCCAAGCTGGCCGCGCCGAAATGGGGTGTACCAGGCATATTTGTTTCCAGGTTGTATTCCATATGGGAGAGGGGCATGGCAGTGGGGTTTATGGAAACAGGCCAGCAGGGAACATAATTCCACTACTTTTCATACACTTCGCAATTGGCTAACCAAGTTGTGGGCAGCATAGGGATTTCAGGCCCTTGGAACGAGTGTAAACGTCTCCTATGTCTCTATTCTTTATTTTAATTTGTGTTTATCGCTGGCCCTACCCAGACAGTCCCAGAGCGCCTAAAAGGCTCAAAGTTTGAAAAGGTGAGAGTTGAAAAAGTTACAAAATGTTCCAAGGAAAACTAGGAAGATTGGGATAGCAGTGTAGGAGGGCAGAGAGGAAAAGGTAATGTTTTGAGGCTCTTTCTGAAAGTGGTGATGGAGGATGCAGTGCCTACGAAGAGGTAAGATGTTTTCCAGAGAGAAGACACGACTCCTGTCTATTGGAGATATATCACATGAGGGTTTTTGAGAACGGCTTCAGGGCATTGCTGTTAGGGAAGCCACAAGGTTGTGAACGATATTATAGTCGTTATGATAATCAGTAGATAGCACGGTCAGTTACCATGTTACGTGCACAAGGTGGTGTCTACCATGATACTACGCACGAGGTTATATTCCACACTTAAGTAGAACGCGGGACCAACGAATGCATAATAATAGCCTCTGAGCAATGGAGGTCTGACATTAATCAGGGATCCGTGACCTTCACGCATTGTGCTTCAAGTCTATTCAGAAGGGTCACTTCGATTGCTTTGCCCTCACGCAGAGGGCTGCAAGGACGTGAGGCGCTCACTGTCTTGCGAGCACGGAGTGCCTCCTACGGGTCTCCTGCGGTTCCACGCCTTCTTAAGGAGGGAGGGCGGGCGGGGGACTTAATGACAAGTCCTTGTTGTACTGCGCACAGGGAACATTGGTGGCTCCCGAAGACGCGTGTGTGCGGGCGCAACGCTTTTTGTCGCTCCTCCTCGTAACCCTGGGGGCCTACAGAGGCAGGTTGTGCGGGGGGAGGGGTGGCTTTACCTCCGGTTGAAGTCCTTCTGATAGGGCTTCAAATAGGGGTCCAGCTCAAGCAGTCTAGAGAGCTCGGGAACGATGACGACCTCTTCCGTGTCCATGGCGGCGAGAGTTAGGCGGAGCAGTCGATGACCGAGCTAGTCGGCACTGCTGCTGTCAGTAAGAGGAGGCGGATGGGAATGGGCAGTATGACATTCGCCGCCGCATTTATAGTCTCGGTTCCTGCTGCACCGGGGGTCACTACCCTGGAGGACCTGTCACTCACCCCTGTACAGATTCACAGTCCAGCAAGCACAGACAACGAGCAGAGCCGCATCATGACAGCAGAGAGCCGAGTCCCCTACAGCGAGATGTGTCCCCCGACAAGACCCCAATAGGGAACAGACCCTCCTGGCTATTCCCTAAATCTGGAGAAGTATCGACAGTAATTTCATCCGAAGGGTCTGTCTAGCAGATTATTCTTTTAAATTGGCTGCTTTTCACCCGTGCACCCGGACGGTTTTCAAGTGCCTACTTTGTAACTTTGCAAGTGAAAGCTCTTGGAGTGACGCACGTACAGTTATCGATTTGTTTTTTTCAAAAGAAACTGATCGAACATAGGGAGGGAGCCCATCATAGTTAAGGGCGTTTAGGAATGTGCCCACCTATCACCCCCAAAACATGTTTTGAAATAATGGGTTGGAATGCACCGTTGTGAGACAAATTGGGTCAAAGCCATGCAATTTACAATTGGTTCTCTAGGCCCCGATAGTACACCTCGTCAACAAGAGTTTTCCCCAACATTTCCATGATTGTACACAATGTATGTCAACCCTTTTAATAATGCTGGTCTGCCAGCATTGCCGTTGTAAATCACTCATGATTTGGCACTCACAACATATGCTGGCATTGCCACTATAAAACCCTCTCAATAAGTTGTGTACACAATATATGCCAGCACTGTCCATGTGAAACACTTTCATGAAGCTGCACCCACAATGCATGTCAGCAATCATATTGTAAATCACTCTGACGATGTGGCAAGCACAATACATCCAGGCATATCATTGTATTTTACTGTTATGCATGATGCTGGTGCAATCATATGGCTTTGTTAACTTAAATACATTCACCCAACAATCTGTCTCTGCTCTTATTTTTTCCAGATTACCACTCTATCCTGTGTTATACCCCTGCAAACCTCCACGGTTATGTCAGCAATAACCTTTTTAGGGACACCTCGCATGCTCACCCTACCAGAACAGATGCACCTAAACATTTGCTGTTGTATGCCTACTTTGTGTACAAAAAGTGGGGGTGTCCTGACTGGAGAAGTCTAAGCCAACTGCCGCTTATTGATTGCAGTCTAGGTTTAAAGACAATGCGTCATCCTTGGGTGTCACCATTTGTGTATTTACCAAGGATAGCAGTACATGAGAGAACCATAATAATCCACTTGTGCTAGATCATTAGTCTGCAAAAGAACAGCTTTTATTAAGTGGCTGTCCTTGTTCTTTTACATATTGTTTGTAAAGAAATAGTAAGTACAAAATATATGGGTGTACATTTTTTCACCAAAGTCACACATAGAAAATGTAAACAAATATAGAGCAAATAGAAAAATTTTTTATAGAGCAAATAGAATTTTTTTTTTTAAAAAAGACATGTAGGAGAAGATAAGACAAAGTCATACATGTGCATGCTGACAGAAGTATGACAACATTCTGTTGCTGTTAGTACATTTCGTTTTTCTAATTGTAGAAAGTTATCCTTGAAAGTAAAAGTCCTTGGATAGGTCTAATTGGTTAGGCCAGGCTAAAAGGGTGACCAAAAAGTAGTTGATCGACGTCACTGAAGTAAATCTCTACTTGGATTTGGGGGGACCCCGCCACACCGCTAGGGTAAAGGAGTCCCAGGACGTTTCGGCTTTAGTGGGTCACAGCCTTCTTCATGGAGTCAAGGAAAAGGGTCCCCTGTGGAAATTTAAGGGAGCTGGGGTTACCTAAGTAAAGTAACAAGAAATTAAAGGGCACATAGTGGCAAAAACGGGGATATGTACATAAACATGTCATTGTCACAAGAAAGCAAGACCCCATGATTTAAACTGGAAAGTACATGTCTAATTATACTCGAGTTGGTGCACCAGGGCTGGCCTCACATCGACCTAGATTCTAGAAAGGTGGCAAAAACTAATAGAAATGTAATAAAATCCAATATATCAAAAATTCCTCTAAAAATTAAAATCAAATTTGGAAAAGGCATGCTGTCTAAATACACTAGATGGAGAAAATGTGCATTGGAGGAGCTATAATGCCACATTTTTCAAATTGCCCCAATCCAACAAATGTAGGGAGAGTAAAAAATGGTAGGGAAGGGTAGTACCTTTAGATGGTGCTGTGAAGCAATCACATGGAGTTCTGTGGCTGCTATGCAGTGCGTGGACTGAAAAAGGAATGGCGTTTTGGACGCTGCACCTACTTTGTGCAGACTCCTGCCACACTTAATAATTTTGGATTCCCCCTGTTTTATTTTTGCACTTTTAAAAACATTATTCTACACTGTTGAGGCAATATTAGTTCTACCTGCATTCATGGTTTCAGATGTGTTGATCTGTTTAAAATGCTTTCATTCATTACACCTAAACAAAGGTTCTTTTAACATGAGGTTTTACTCATATTAGACCTCTTTGACTTTTCGCTCTTGGCAATGCATGTTGTGGTTAACAAGAAGAAGAACTTGGACGATTGTGAGTCATGTTTCAAGGGCTTTATTAAAAAGAAAAGGAATCAAACGCCTAACTTACCATATTTCTCTGAAGGAAGTTCCCTACCTAGTAAAACATAAATAAGGGTGGATTCTAAAGTCCAAATGAAAACTCTTTAGTCTGAATCAAATCCAGCTAACGGGCCCTAACACTATAGAAAGCAACTTACTGAAAGAAGGAAAAGAGGAGGCTTTGTACACTAACCTCAGCAAGACTTCTGCCTGGCCCAGTTTATACTTGACTTGGTGTCAGTCTTCCAAAGTTCCTTTTTCGTAGCTGCAGGATATTCTTTCCAGCCTTGATACCAAGTAAAGTTTTGCAGTCTCTCCTCTTAATAATAACCGTTTCTTGATGCAAACAATTCCATTTCTCCAAGATTGCTTGAGAACACACAAAAAAATATTTCTATCTTTTCCCTCTTCTAGGTGCTGGGACTCCCCAAAGTCATGTAGTCCTCGGACAGCTTCTTTTTTTTTACACACGTTGTTTTGGATAGGGTGGTGGTAGTCCACCATGGTTGTTCAAAGTTTTACAATCTTTCTGGATTTCTTAGCCTTAATTCAATCCTTCATAGCTCTTTCTTTCCCCCTTTCATGGGTTAGTTGCATACTTGCGTTTCTCAGGCTCCCGTAATCGAAATAGCTTTTTCCAGCCATTATTCACAGAGTTAGTACTTTTCTCAGTCCCCCTTTCACAGGGTTTTTTACTCTCCGGGTTCTCAGGCTTCTGTAACCTGAATAGCTTTTAGAGCGATTTTTCACAGCGTTCATATTACTTTCACTCCCGCCTTTATAAGATATTTGCAAACTTGGCTTTCTGAGACTCTCATAACTGGAATGTGTTCCCCAGCTCTTATTTGCAAACTTCGTACCTTGTAACAGTATGTTTTCCGTCTGGTTTCTCAGGCTCCGAAAAACACATCGGCTTTCTTTGTGGCTACGTATCTCTGTATCTACCGTCCGACGTGCACAGAGCTCGCGGATCCGGGTATCCTCGTATGTTCTGGTCTTGGCGTCTTTTATCGTCCTCCCAAGCCACCACAGGTTCTGCTTGGTTGTGTCACCAGATGAGATGGCTTTCTTTCCGTCTCTGCCCTCATTCCAATCTGGACTTCTTGGTCGGCTAGAACGTCAACCTGTAGGCATTCAGTTAGCATCTCGCTCGCCCTCCTTGCTTCTGCTGTCTCTGCAGCCCAGCGTGGCTCTGCCCCTCCAGGACTTCAAACCTGCGGACGCTTACCTCTGCATAGCACTCCCACTACCTCTGTAGGATTCTCCCTTTGCTTTACAATCCGTCCTCTTCTTATACATGTCACAGAAACTATTTGAACAGTGTCCTTCTTTGTTGACCATGGCATTCAGGTTGTATTCAGCATTGCCTGCAGCCAAGAGAGGTAAGGAAGGATCTTTGAAAATTACTGTTGTTGGAGGCACACACGTCTTTCCCACATTCATATATGCAGACAAGGTGGTGTGAATGGGGGGCTCCATTCTGGAATGGAAGTCCTGGGGAGGTACTCCCAGTGATGTCCCACTTGCCCAGACCCCTATGGGTGGTCTTGCATAGCAGACTCACCTCCCTAGCCTCAAAGGGGGTGGCTCCCCTCTGGAGAGAAGGTACAAATGGTCCAGATTCATCACATACATCTCCCATTAAATGAGAAGCTCCTGTAGGCGTGGACCTTTAGCTCTGCCCCTTTACCTAAATTAGGCCCACCTCTAGAATTAGTAAGTGTGCCTTTTTTCCATAAAGCAAGTTTATTGTACAGATGGTCGGGAGTGTGCTTAGATGACTTCTAAGTGTCACACTATCCCTGGTCCCTGAACCACACAAAGAACACAAATACAGTTTGCAACAGTTAATACACTCGGCCAGATACTGTTACAAAGACATCCCCCAAACACGATTGGTTGCACTGTACACATACATTTAAAACCCACACAGTTCATATTGGACACAGACATTATAAACCAATCCCCTAAAAACATATAATTACAAGGTTTAAATGTTCAACACACCCCTTCCCAAAACCCTCTTCATATCTGGTGGCAGCCTTGCCTCTTAGTTACTGAACAACAGAATTTCTATTAATGACGCACACAGACCTGCCCTAAAAATACCTAAGCGCATGAAGACGAGAGAAAGGCATGTAGATTCCCTTTTGACCTATTTGTGTTTGCTAATCGCATTGCCCAAACCTGTCCGGTGTCCAATTCTTATGACTACTGGACCTTTCCTATTCACAAGAGTTCCTCCCACTCTCTGACAACACAATCGCTCTCCTGAAATGTATTACTACTGATCTCCTCAAGTGTCGTGGGAGAAGCCACATGTTCCAAATTCCCCTGCAATTTCACAAGATGCCTATCCCTTAAAACAAAAGAGTTCTCCTGTTTACCAGAGATCATATCTTCCATTCGCCCTCCAGCACTTGAGCCATCTGCAAACTGACCACAGCCACCCTGTTGACTTACAGAACCTGTTCCTTGACAGCTGACGGCCTTTGCAAACCTTTGCCACGATTGCAAAAACATCCTAATTAATCCAGAATACGAAGACCCATGATATACAAAGCAACCACATCTCATATATTTAATATCTTTTACTAAACTATGTGCGCATTTTTATGCCTATTATGATCTCTCATGACTGCCATTCATACAGCTAAATTCCACGTGCACATACTGATCGCCTGCTTCACCGGAGTGCGGAGGGGCCCTCCTTGTGACAATGTTTCATTGTTATGTTTCTGCACGCATTAAATCTACAAATGTGTCTACTCTACACAAAGTAACCTCAATGTAACACTTATCCCATTTACCCCAAATATTATAATATTTGTAGCAATTTGAGAAAGTGACTCAAATGACATGCTCACCCACCAGTCAGTGGTACGGCGCGCAAAGTTCGAACTTTTGAAATTTCTCAACATCCCCCATTGATCTGGAAAGGGGAAACAACTTAAAAAACATGTTGCCTTGTTCTTTCCCTTTTCGATGTTCAACCAAGAAACACAATGGTTGTAGATCTAAAAAACATATCATTACTCTGGCGTTTAGAATCTTTTCTCAGACTCATCCAGGTAGGGCAGAATGGTCAGCCACAAGCCAGAATCTCCTTTTGGTAAGTTAGTATTATTGTAAGTTTGGGATTGCCCATTTGATGGCCAGGGCTTCAAGTTCTACTGCCGTTTATGCATGTTCTCTGGGAAATACTGTCTGACTGGTTTATAGGACTGGATGTTCCAAGCCATTGCGTTCTTGTGACCGCATGACTCCTATTCTGACTTAAGAAGCATCAGTCTGCAGAAGGAATTCCAGATTAAATTCAGGATTTTTTAGGACAGGCCTTTAGCATCATTTGTTTGAGACCTTCAAAATGTGTTGGTCTTCACTCCCACAGACACGCTTTTGTGAATGGGAATTCTTGAGGTTGTTAGTAATATTGGCATCCAAGGTGGAATAGTTGGGTATAAACCTTATGAAATAGCCAGTCAATCCAAGGGAAAAATAAAGTTGCCTTTTGGTTTTTGGGACATGTGTTGCTTGTACTGCTTTGACCCTTTCAGTTTGGGGTTTAGTCAGTTAGTTTCCCACAAAACCCCGCAGATACTTAACAGTCTACTGGGCCAGGTGACATTTCTTTGGGTTGGCTGTTAAACCGTCTTTCCAGAGGGCTATCACGATCACATAAAGATTGTGCATGTGTTTGGGCCAGGTCTTGCTATGGATGATAATAATAAGCTCAGTAGAAGATAAAATAAGTTCTTAGGATTTTGTCCATCAGTCGTAGGAACGTGGTAGGGGCACTGTGCAACCCAAAAGGAAGTACTTTGAATTGTGGAATGAAAATGAAGTTTCATCTCTATCTGTGGGGTTCATGGGACACTTGCCAACAACAGCCTTTGTTTAAGTCCAACATGGATTTATACTTTGATGACCCTAGCTACTCAATGAGTTTGTCAATTCAGAGCATAGTTTAATTGTTAAACGTAGAGTTGGAATTCAGTTCCATTCAGTTTTCTAAAGTCTATGGGCCTCATTACAAGTACTCCGGTCCGGAATTAACACTGCCGGTAAAACCATACCGGCACCGTTTCCATGTCCGCCCAATCATGACCCGCGGCCCCAGTAATAGCACCACCCTAAACCGCCACCGCGGAAATAGGGGTCCCGTTAAGTCCGTCTGCACGGAAACCCCTCCGTTACCGTCAACACGAAACACCGTGAGCATCACAACTAGCGCGGACACGGAAATACCGGCAAAGAAATGGCAGAAATACCGTGATCACGGTGGCGGAACCGCCGCCACCGCGAACATGGCGTTATACACTGCCTGCTGAACTGAATCAGGGCACAGGTGCACCAAATCAGCCCAGCTGGACCTAGCAGGCAACTGGGAGCCTACAAAAGGGCCACACCCAGCCCAACACAACACAGAACCATGCAGGCAGCAGGTCTAGTAGCACTGGGACTGGGCCTACTCAACCAACAGGCAGCACTGCACATGGTGGCAGTAATGGCGCAGAGGAGGAGGCGTAGGCGGAGGAGGCGCAGGCGGCAACCAGCCAACCCTGCAGCTATGGCAAACCCCATTGCCCAGCCAGCCCGACCCCGCAGCCAGCCAGCAATACCACGCATCAGGGCCTCACCCTGGAACCTCACCCCAGGACAGATCCACACACTATACCGGCTGGACCGTGCAACAATCCTGCACATCACCGCCATGATTGAGGACAACATCAGCAGCCAAATTGACACCCCCACCGCCATCCCCCCCTCTTGAAGGTCGTCTCAGTACTGCCTTTCCTTGGCACTGACACCTATCAACACACGGTTGGTGAGCTGCACGGCATATCACAACCCTGTTTCTCCAAAATCCTGATACCGGTACTGGATGCCCTGTTGCGCCATGTGTCGGAACACATAGCCCTACCCCGCACCCTCCCCGAGGTCATTGCCACCAAGTTGGCCTTCCATGCCATAGCAGGCATGCCAAATTGCATAGGCACAGTTGACTGCACCCACGTTGAGCTGACAGTACCACATGCAATTGAGGCGGTGTTCCGCAATAGGAAACAGTATCACTCTTTGAATGTCCAGATGGTTTGTGATGCCATGCAACTGATTACACACTGCTGAGCACGTTTCCCAGGCTCATCACATGACTCAATGGTACTGCGTAATTCCACGTTGCCACAGTACATGGAACGCTATGCCGGACAAAGCACATGGCTATTGGGTGAGTACAGCTGACGATGCTACAACCCTGTCGAAGTGGTTTGTGTGTGTCCAGGCCAATGAGCATTGTGAGTGTGCCGCTGTGACCGCACATGCATCACCCCCCTTCCATCTACCAAATACACAGCGGATGCCAAACATCATGAAGGAAGACATGACAGGGCACCACAATGTGCCCATGCACACGCTGGCACAGCCAATCCCGTCACTGTCCCATTAACCCTGTGCCACTGCAGACACCCACCCTCAATTGAAACACTGCCTCAAAAGGCACGAGAGGCGTGTAAATGAGACGACGTGCATTTACTACTTCCGTACAGTGGAGTCACTCTGCCATGTGTGGACAGCACTGCACCGTGACATGCACACAATCAAATGTCACCCGCAGGGCACAGTAAACATGCAAGTTAATGTGTAGGCCCATATCCAGTCAGCGACATACATCGTGATGCCCAAAACATACCTCCATGCACTGCATGGTACATATGCATGAATGAATGATGATACAAGAATGCACAGCAGCAGATGAGGACATGATGCCACAAACACTGACATGTTCCCCCATCTACATCCCATGTAGGTGATGCGGGATATGCACTCATGCCATGGATGATGACACCTGTACGGAGACCAAGGAACAGGCATGACGAGGCATACAATAGGGCACATATCCGCACAAGTGGAATAATTGAGAGGACATTTGGACTGCTGAAGGCCCGTTTCTGCTGTCTGAGCAGATCTGTCGGATCACTGCTGTACAGCCCAGTGAAGACAGGTAAAATCACGCTCGTATGTGCCATGCTGCACAATATATGCCTGCACAGGAACATCCCAATGCCACCAGACGCAGATGAGGAAGATGGGGATGGGGATGGGTATGGGGATGGAGATGGGGATGGGGATGGGATGTCACCGCCTCCCCCTGGGGGTCCACATGATGGCCAGAGAGCACGGGATGCCCTGATTCGCATTTACTTTTGAGTCACAGCACATTCACAGAAATGCACGAACATGGTGACGACAATGAATTAATAGTTGCACTGCAAAATAAATGATCAATGTCCACACATGTATGTCTTGATTCGAAATGGTGATGTATTGATGTAATAACAACAGGGAAGGAGGTGCATTGGTTAGGGAAGCTGTACACGCGGCACCACCCACCACCCAAACGTGCCCACCCCCACCCAGACCCCATTGTTCAAACCCCCAAAACTACCTACCCCACCACCCAAACATGCCCACCCCTCTCACACCCTTGTAGTCCACATGTGTCCTGCACTGCCCCACACACATGCCATCACTTCCGTGTGCGCTTCTGTGCCTGTGCAACCTTGCCCGAGGGACCCGTTAGCCTACTCGAGCGCCTCCTTGGACTGGCAGTAGTGGAGCTGGATGGGGTGGTTGTGTTTGATTGGGCAGAATCTGGGATTGAGGGCATCCGTGCCAGATTTGCCTGTTGGCCAACCAACACGGCCTCTACAAGCCTGGAGGTGTGGTCATTGCCCTCCCGCACATGGCGTGCAAGGGTTACTATAGTGCTCGCAAAGCGTCCGATGGACCTCGACAGGCGACGCACTGAGGCGCTGTAGCTCTCCCTCTGCAGCCTGGATTCCTCTAGCTGCCTCTCCACCAGCTGGGTGAGGGTAGCCTGCTGGTCCTCCATCCGCTGCATGCGGGCATTCAGTTCGGCCATGGATGGGGTGGGCGACCTCATGGGACTCCCCAGTGATGTGGGGCTGAACCCCAGCTCATGGAAGGAGCCCAGGTCTTCCAATGTGGGCATCTCCCCCTGTGGCCCCGTTTCCGAGTGCTCTTGCGGGGCACTGTTATCACTGCAGGCCGCCCCCTCTGCAGTGCTGCTGTCTTCGGTGTTGTGTTGGGTGGCCATGATAGGTTCCTGTGGCACCTGTCTAGACTCAGCCAGTGTGGAGACGGTGGGGATGTCGGTGGTGGTGGTGGGCCGCACATCTGTAGTGGCTGGTAATGTGGCCAGCGGTGCAGAACTGCCGGCAGCATCCTCCAGTGTGGTGGCGGTGGCTTGTGTACTTGCCGGTGCAGATTGGCTGGCCTGTTGTGCAGTATCACTGTCACTTGAAACGGCTGTGGGGACACAAAGGGCATGCAATTAGTGTTGTTGTGGTGGCAGATGGGTGCATCACATGCGTCATTAAGATTGTACATTGAATAGTGTTGGTCACATGCATCTGATTGCTGGTGTATGCATTCTGTGATATTGGTTGCCATATGGATCATGATGGCTCCTTTGGCCCACACATGCACTGCCTGGGGGGGGGGGGTTGTTAATGGGTCCTTTGGCCCACACATGCACTGCCTGTGGGGAGGGGGAGTTGTTAATGGGTCCTTTGGCCCACACATGCACTGCCTGAGGGGGGTTGTTAATGGGTCCTTTGGCCCACACATGCACTGCCTGGGGGGGTTGTTAATGGGTCCTTTGGCCCACACATGCACTGCCTGGGGGCAGGGGGGTTGTTAATGGGTCCTTTGGCCCACACATGCACTGCCTGGGGGGGTTGTTAATGGGTCCTGTGGCCCACTCATGCACTGCCTGGGGGGGGGGGTTGTTAATGGGTCCTTTGGCCCACACATGCACTGCCTGGGGGTGGGTTGTTAATGGGTCCTTCGGCCCAGTACTCACAACTGCATATTTACATGAGGCATTCATGTTTGGGCACTTACCGGCATCTGCAGGTGGGCTCACTCCTGCCTCAGCCTCCCCGATCCCATGGATTCCCTCTAGGTGGAGGACGCTGCTGCAACGCTCCTCCCATGCTTGCAGCCTCAGTGGGGAAGGGGGTCCTCCGCCTGTCCCACTGCTGCGTTGGCGGTGCGTGGAAATGAGGTTGCGTACCCTCAGCCTCAGGTCGTCCCACCGCTTGTGGCAGTCCTTCACGCTCCTCACTGCCACGCCCACAGCGGTGCAATTGCGTGCAGCTTCGGCCCACATCTCCTTCCTCCGCTGCTGTGTGGCACGCCGTTGGTCGGCACTGAACAGCATCTCTGCATTGTCCACAATGTGCTCCACCAAGACGGTTAGCTGTGCCTCGCTGAAGCGCTGTTTGCGCTGCCTCTGAGCAGGAATCCTGGCAGACATGCTGGTGGTCCCTTTTAGCTTCTCAGAGCTAGGATTGTGCTTGTGCTGGTTCTGGATGGCAATGGATTGTGCTTTTATATGATGGACGCCTCTCTGTTTCCTGTTTTGGCGATCATGGTATTTCCGTGTCCGTGGCGGCAGAGGCGGAAACGGGTTTTGCGCCACTTGTGGCTGCGTTATTTCCATTTCCATGGGGTTTTCCGTGACGGCGGTAACAACGTTTCCGAGTCCGTGTGGTGCGTGCGACCAACAGCGTGTAATCGGACGGTTTTTCCGCAACCTTGCGGACATGGAAACGTTTTTACCGCCGTCACGGATTTTGCACGGTCCCGGACTGGGAGGATGTAATGAGGCCCTATATAATACCTCCAGTCCTTGCCTACTTTGGCTACTAGGACAATGGGAGACGGCCAAGGACTCTCTGAGGGCTCAATGATATTAGCCAGGAGCATCTCCTGGAGTTTGATATCAATAATTTTCCTCCTTGTCTTCCGGGATCCAGTATGGCTTTAGGTTTACCGTTTGTCCGGCTGGGGTCAGGATATAACAATAGAAATGCTGCCCTCTGCCAGGTTGCTCCATAAATATGTCTGGAAATTGGTCACTGTAGTCTCCTCCACGGGATCGACCTTCCACTCAGCAGGTTGGTATGGTAAACCTGGGTTTTCTGTCTCTCTGGTTGGGCTACTAGATAGTTTAATGGACCATTTTTTCATGGACTTTGTAAGGCCCGTACTATTTTGATATCATTTTGTTCTCAGAGGTAAGAAGGAGAACTGGAACAGACTCACCAACGGAAAAAGACCTGGCTACCCCTTGTCTATCATTTCGAGTTTTCTGATGTTCGTGTGCCCTTCCCGGATGTTGTCAATTTCCCTTACTGCCTCCATATGGGATTTACATTTTTGTGCTGTTTGGGAAATAGGTAGGATGGCTTCATCCCTTTCTTCTCAGTTCTCTTTCAACATTTCTAAAATATCGTGAGGCTCTCACCCATATAGTAATTCAAACATTGAATAACCTAGAGATGACTGTGGAGTTTCTCTGATGGCAAATAGGGCCCCTAGAATTATAACATCCCAATTTCTGCCATCTGTCTCTATAAACTTGTGGAGAATCCTTTTCAGGGTACACCAGGCCATCCATAAATGGAGGTCTGCAGGGTTTTGATTTTTAATCTCTCTTCTATGTTCCCCGTGATGTTTGACATAAAAGTAGCACGCTGGTTGTTACTCTAGATAAAAAGGGAAAGAGGTGTTTTAGGATCTGTTGAATAGCCTTGTTCTATAAAGGGTAGGCCCCAGGATTGTAGGTGGTCTAGTCAACAATCACTAGTATATATTTGTCCCCTATTTTTGGGGGGATTAAATCGTTTTATTGCATTTAGGTCAAAATGAAAACCAAAACTTACTTGGGGCCCACTATGTCCATGGCTATTCCCGAGAAGGGAATACCAATAATGGGAAGTGGTTGTAATTCAGCTGGGGTAACTGGAGTGGCTGCGGTTTTCTGGCAGATTTTGCATGTTGTGACATAGTTCTTTACATCAGTGAACACCCAGGCCAGTTGTCATGGTCATGCATGCAGGGGTCGCATGCACAGGAGACCTGGGTGGACACTGTCCTGGCGCCTTTAGCACCAGGCTCATGAACAAAAGTAAACAAGAACATCCATTTAACACCAAAAAGCTTTTATTATGGACATAGCATTTCAGATGCATTTACCTTGAACATTCCATCTATTAAGCAGGATGCATTAACCTTGAACATTCCATCCATTAAGCAGCCCCAAGTGTATTGTTGGGTGTGGCTGCTAATGGATTGCCTTTGCACATGCTCACTCTCTATGAGTGGCAGGGTGTGTCTGGTAAACTGGCCCTAATGGGCGTGCCCACAATCTTAGCTATATAAGCTGCCCTGATCCTCAAGACAGACGCTTCGCGTTATTCTGTATTTGCAAGCAGCATAACACTCACCATCGCCAGAGGTCAGACTTACCTTTGAAGATCCTGCTTCCTGGACATCTTGCTTCCTGCCAGCATACTTACCAACTCGGGGAAGCTGTTCTTACCTGTACATCTCTTCGGCGAACCAAGTATTCATCTTTACACTTTCCGGAACGCCGAAATCCTTATCTTGGCACCGCAGCACGACCCGCTCCATCATTGACAGCAGCGCCTGCAAGGAACAACAGAAGACAAGGTTAGACATCGAAAAAACAGTCAGTTTAAGGTTGCGCTTCGCCATACTTCGCGTTTCCTTAAACCATCACTTACCTGCTGTCGAACATTGCGGTAGCATCCATTATCCATCCGGCCGCGTCTCGCGTCTCACAGCTGCATTGAGGCCGCATTTCCATCTAAGGGAAGAAAACAGAAGAGAGACATTATTGCGGGAATAAATAAGAGCAACATATAAAGACATTAAACAGAACGAACAGCATCACAAGAGCTCAAGAAAGACTTACCAATCGTAAGGAGGAGCATAGTTGCAGCTAGACTGGACTAATCCTTATCAGGGATCAGTGAAGGAACTAGATCCCATTCGACGTGTCCCTGCCAGAAGTAGCAGGACGGAGAGCTTATCTTCCATAATTCACAGGTGAGCTTTATGGGCCGGCGTATACTCACAGAAACCGTACTTTGGGGTGAAGGGTTCGAGAGGTACAACAATCAAAGATTGGTGCACTCACATACTGTTATCTCCACAGGAGCAGTATCACCACGTACCACCACCACTCACAGCTTTTCTACTGAGGGAGAGGCCTGAAGGGGGTGATTCAAGTTCAGGGTGTGCTACATCCGTGGCCCAATGCCTCCGCAGAGACCAGGTGAGCGTAGCACCAGTAGGATTGGGATACCACTTGGCTTTGGGTCTTCCCTATCCCCTAATGGGCGGCCGATAGATGGGAGTTTGCAAGCTTCCGAACCATCCTTTGGTGAGTGCCCGGTGAAGCCCATCCTTTCCTATGTCTCCTCAGTATAGTAGTCCTTTTTGCCTGGCTATGACTCTGCTCTTCTGAGGTTACACTGGAAAAAGTGACCGTTAGGTCAGGATTGTTTCTTTGAGCGAAGGCAAGATTGGGTAACATGTTTTTTTCCTTCACTTTTCTCACCTACGGTTCCTCTCTAGCAAGGTCTGCTTCCTGAAAACCCATTGACCCGCTCTTGGTTTCGAGTAAAATTTCCCTTTCTTGGGGAACTGAAGTAAGGGCTTTCTCGAGGATTCCCTGAGCTATAGCCTCCCCCACTTTAACTAGGAAATTTGAGGTTTTATGGTTATGGGGGAGACAACCTTTACCTCCCCCTATACCCGAGAGCTACTACCCTATTGGAAACATCTACTTTGTATCACCCAGCTAGTCCAGATTTACACACCAGCCTGATATAGGAGGGAAAAGACATAAGCCTGTTGGTATTAAACCTCTCTCCTTTGGGGTATGGATATGGTTTCCAGGCTATATAAATCAAAGCCAATGGAAGGATTCCAAGATGGCCGCCATGAGGAGAACTGCGCGATCAGGTTTCTCCTTCCCACTGGGGCCTGTACCATAAGGATTTAATTACTATACCTTCCCCAGGCGAGGGGTCGGATTATAGCAATAAGTGACCCATGGAACAGCAATCAAATAGAGGGTCTGAGGTGAGTTGGATTGGTGACAGGGGGATGGCGAAAAGTCAGCGGGCTGGCACATAAAGGAGAGAGGCTTGTGGCGACATGGGTCCCCCTGCGAGCTTACCGTCTACTGAAGAGGATCATAATAGAGGAAGGTGCTGGAGCTGCGCCCGGGTCAAAGGGCTAGGGAGCATAGAGGAAACCGGGGGTCCCGGTCGGGGGGCCCAGGGACGCACCGCACAACCTGCCGAGCTTTGCCACATGAAACCCCTGGGACCATCGTGGAAAACGGAGTCAGTTGCGGTGAAGGGGAAGGCTCCCTCACCCCCCACATGCAGCAGGATCAAAGGGTGCAGGGGAGGCGCAGGCAGATCGGGGGTGTCAGCCTGGGAGAGGACTTCAGAGTTGTGGCAAGAAGAGCTGATGTCATATCGGAGAGTTGTCGGGGCCGTGCCTGACTGCCGACCCTGGGCACCACCGATGTGTGCTAGTAGGAGAGAGTGAAAGGAAGTCACGTAGCCCCTCCTCCCCACACCAGCAAGAGGAGAGGGCTACAGGGACCAGGTCAGCGACCGTCCCCACTCTCCCCGGGGCACATTGCTGACTCCCAGCTGCCTGGGAGGCCTGCAGCTGGAAGGCCCGTGATAAGGATGAGAAGTGCCCCTCCCAGGTGAGCCTGCAGCATCCGGTGCTCTGGAAGTGGCGGGCGAAGAGCCAGCAGCCCGTCCATCGGACCATTGGGCCCACGTACCTGACTGCAGAGAACATTGAGCAGGCTGGCAGCGCCAACTGGGACAGTAAAGACTCTCGGGTCTTCCCTCAGAGGCAAAAAGCAGGGTTTCAGCGATCTGCTGGACTAAGCTACCAGTGCCCAGGGCGGTGCCAGCCCCACTATCCAAGAAGTGCTGCTTCCCAAGAAGCCATATGGCCACAAGGTAGGGGACAAAGACAGCAGGTAATAGCCGAAGGTACTCCCTACCCAAACATAACTCTACGGCCTATCAAGATAGGTCTGAGGCCTACCAAGAAGGGCATGTCATGATTCCTGCCGCTCATATCCCCAGCCCTCCAAGATGTCAGGCTGGAGCCAGGCCACGATCACCTACATGGCCCTCATGGGCCTCTCCATCCCTCCAAGACCCACTTGGAGTCAGACTTGGCGCTTGTGGCACCAGACTCACTCACTCCCATAGGATAACATTGGGGATTGGGCTTGTAGTGCTTTGATGGGGACAAGATGGATGCCCCCACATATTTCGGTTCCCAGAACTGCATGTGCAGTCTAGTCTTTTGGGTGTGGTTCAGCCCAGAGACACCTGGGATACCCATAGACTATTTAAGCCACGCCCAGGCTGAGAAACATGCTTTGTGTTTTCTGCACCTGCAGCGTGACACTCACCGTGTTCGGATCGGTCGCCAGTAGGCCTGCATCTTTCTTCTGTGCTCAGCTCCTGCAAGAACAAGAACACCGTTGGGAACAGCCTTACCTTGCGGCGCTTCTGCCCATCATTCATTGCTTCTTCTGTTCTGCGGGCATCTTCGGTGGTGTCATTCCCATCCCGGCATGCCGCTTCCTAAGGAAAAGGGAAAATAACAGAAAAAAGGCATTAGTAAGCATTCAGCAAATCTTCGCTTATTTTTAAAGACTGTACAAGCTTCAAACGCTTACCTGAATCCCAGCCGCTCTGGGGGAACTCTGTCTCCGGAACTTCTCATCCATCTGCAAGAGGGAAAAGACACTCCAGGTTAGCGTGGAAACTTCTAGAGGTGCTGCATACCGCGCTTACTCACTGCATTTCTTCTTCATAACCGGCATCCATGCTGAAAACGTTGCGGCACCTAAAAGACACAGAAAAAGAACTCAGTTCAATACAAATACAAAAGGGTTGCATCGCGCATCGAGCTCTCACTCCCTTCAGCGCTACTCATCTCAGCAGCACGTCACCATCCCCAGATGCCGGCCATCATCCAAGGAAGGAAAGGAACGAAGTTAGAGAACTGTTCAAAAGACTCAGGACGGAGAGCACACTTTCCAAGAAAACAAGGTGAGCTGTGGATCAAAGGGAAGGGTTGGACCCCGGGGGAAGAAGGGGTTCAAGCACACAGAGACAATAGGGAGTTAAACTCTACCAATCCTGTGTTTCAGGCCCAGTCTCCAGTCGATTAGACTCCAGGGAAGGGTTTGAGGTCATAAGAGGTCAGAACAGGCTGAGTGACGTCCCCGTGGATACCAGGTGAGCGTTACAGGGCAATAGGCACAAAGAAAGTCACCCAAGGCACCACAGCAGGTCACAGGGAGATTGAAGGGGATACCCCCGGACTGGAACACAGGGGAGGAGCAAATACAATCAGGCCCTATTGAGTGGCAGAAACACGGATAGTAGGGTAATTGAGAAAGGCAGAGAGAGATCCCTGGGGGCAGGGGGGGCGTGGTCTGCCACACCCAATTCACAGAATCTAGTCAACAGTTCAGGGTGCGATACGGCAGGCCGGAAGGGCAGGAGAGACCAAGGAGGAGGCATTGTGGTGGCTAGCCAAGAAAGGAGGGGAGCAGGGACAGTCCCTCCCAGAGGGGCACGGAGCACAAACCAGGACCATCTCAAATAGGTGGGACATCTCGGGTGCCCCACCCTTGAACGAAGTGGATGAACCAGCCCTCAAGCTTTATCAGTACCTTCCCACCTTCCCTTACGCAGCAACGAGCAAGATGTCTAAAAATAAAGGAAAGACAGCCCAAAACTCAACAAAATCTGCAAATCCCAAGAAGGCAACATATAGAGACTTTGGCACAAAGATGGGGGAACTCTGATAAAGGGCAGTCAGGACCTGGAGAGACCAGTGGAGGAGGAGCTCCAAGGAAAGACGGTAAACGATCAGGTTGTCACACAGGAGGTCCTTCAGCAATGTTTCCAGGACTTTGGGGAGAAAAGCGCAAACGCCATACAAACACAAATGAATAAGATGAGAGAGGATTTCTCGTCAGCACTGCAAGCAATGAAGGGGGACATGAATAAGCTGGAGGAGCGAGTTGATTCTACTGAAAATGCGATGTAGGAGATAGCCGATGACACACAGAAGATCGACAAACTGGTGAAACACCTGTCTAGGGTCACGCAGAACCTAGAGATGCAAAGTGAGGACCTTGAAAACCGATCAAGGCGGTTGAGTGTAAGAATAAAAAGTCTGACGGAAGTGGTGTGTGACAAGAACCTAAGTTCAATGGCCAAACAAGTGTTTGTAGAGTTATTAGAATTGGAGGATGGATCTGAGATCAAAGTGGATCATGAGCATAGAGTGGGTCCAAAGAGGAGCGAACCGGGAGCAATACCCAGACATGTGCTGGTCGCCCTACATACTTACGAGCAAAAGGAGAGAGTCTTGGCAGCGCAGAGCAAAAACAATCACTTATAACGGATCTAACTTACAACTTCACCAAGACCTGGCACAGAGTACTCTAGCGAAGAGACAGTTTATGGGCCCGGTGGTCAGAGCGCTGAGAAAGGAGATATGTTATAGATGGACCTTTCCATTTGGACCGTTGTTTGAATGGTAGGGGCGCCGGATTGCCACATGCGAAGAAGGGATGAAACTCTTAAAAGTCGAAGAGGAAGACGATCAATGGTGGTCCCAAAAGCTGACAAAGCAACCGGTCAAGAGGGAGATGTGGGAATGGATCAAGTACACATCGAAGAACTCCAAGAAAAGACGAGCACCTTGTGGCCCAGCCGGACCCCTGAAGGAGGGCCAGGAAGGGATGCACGCCCCTCAGAAGACTCCATGAGCACATCAAATAGAAGACTGTGGGGCCAGTGGTTTTTGTTTGTGGCCTGTCTGGGGATGGTGGTCTGAAACGAGGTACCAGGTGGGTTAAGGGAAATAGGCTATCCTGGAGTCTTTCATGGGTCTGGGGGAACCCGCACATGAATTTGCTGGGTTGGAGCAAGGGCTCAACTCCCGAGATAGATGGTCAGAGGGGCTAGAGGCTGGTTGAGCCCACCCAATGGGGGGAGGGGGTAAGTGGAAAGTGGAGTAGGGGGGGTCCCAATAGGCCAGTCAATGCAAGAGAAGTCCAAGGGGCCCACCATGACCATGGCTAGGAGAGATACACTTAAGATTATCTCCTGGAACATTAGGGGGATAAACTCCCCAGTGAAAATGAAAAAAGTAGAGCAATTCATGGGGCGTGAGGGACTAGGATTAGTAGCCCTCCAGGAAACATATCCGAAATGAAGACACACATAAAGTGAGACTAAAGTGTTACATCAAATATACCAATCCAACACGGAAGGGAAAACT
Organism: Ambystoma mexicanum; assembly: GCF_040938575.1. NCBI lineage: Eukaryota > Metazoa > Chordata > Amphibia > Caudata > Ambystomatidae > Ambystoma > Ambystoma mexicanum. The sequence continues at coordinate 413,294,323 of NC_090939.1, forward strand.
GGATTGCTGATAGCTCTACGGGACACCCTGGGCATTCATGTTATCGCCACGGACAGAGACACAGATGGTCGGTTATGTAAGGGAGGCATGGTATCACAAGTAGACACTGACACAAGAGTTGGCAGTTTCAAAACCTTTATTGTTAGATTCAAGGGGGTTGGAAAAACCCCTGCCTGGCCCTGTAACTAAGATGTGAATAATCTCCACCATCAAATAATAAAGAAACAGTCCTAGTCAGTCTTAGTCAAACAATAAAGGCCTATACTAACAAAAACCTAATGGCTGCCCTCACTCTAATACAGACTAATATGACATAGGGCTAGTTAACTAAAAAAGGAAAAATCAGCAGTGAAACGAAATGTCAAAATGGCAATATAAATCAGTATTAATTCTCGTCCCCACGTTGTATAGCACAGGGTTAGATGGAGCACTTGATGGATGAACACACTTTGGTTTGCGAACACAGTTAGGCGGCTGACTCTGCCCTGCAGAGCCTTCTTGGCCGTTCAAGTCTGAGTCACAAGATCCCAGGTTTAACCTCTCGGGTTCCTCTCACCCAAGTCTAAGTCACCCTTCAAGCCTCTACACAGTTTCAACAAAACGTTTCTAAGTATAGTATTTGGTTGCAGTTCACTATAGGTTCCCCTCAATTGGGCTCAAACGTTTTCTCCTGGGTGGGGTTCCCTTCCCCAAGCTTTCTTCACATTCCACACTGTAGATTCCCCTCAACCTGGGCTCAGACCTCCTTTAATATCTTAATTTAGCTGTCGAAGACTTTCGAAAACTGGGAGGATTTTTGCTCTCACCTCCACATGACCACTTCAACCCTACGTTCTTTCTTTACGTCCACTTTACATATTTTCCTTTCAGTTCCAATGTCTCTTGGAAATTATACTTGCTACATATGACTTGCTTTCATATAATTTGTTCCTAGATTAAGTCTCTCAAACCTTTCTTTCATGCAGTTTTGTGGTTACTTTCTTCCTCTTGCTTCCCGCTGCCTCTGCAGTTTTAAAACATTTCATAGACACTTTCGATTGGGCAACCTCACTTCGCCAGATCACTCTGCTACTTTGTATTTTGTATTCATAGTTCTTAACAATGGATTCACTTTCTCTCGCAGCTTATTGGCGCTTGCGTAACCTTCATCCCTTGGATACTGTTGCAAGCAATTCAATTAAACGCATATCAGGCTTTCTTTGCTTCCCTCAACTCACGGCCATGTTAAGATGCTTTCCATCTTTCACGACTTTGATGGAGGAGTCAATGTTGTTACCACTACCGCTTCTGCGCCTCCCCAACTCTGCCGTTCGCCCGGCAGGGTGGCTGGTAACCTTGTAGCACTCTGAAGACTCCTTTTCCCTTCCAGTTGAACTGTCGTGCGCAATCCTCACGGCCTTTCGGAAATAACGATCTTTCGCCTGGTGGTGGGGGGTGGTCTCTGGTTTCCTGTCCCTTCGGTTCAACCCCTTGGTTTGTCTCTCTTTCGCATGGTTCGCCATAGCCCTGGAGGAACTGCTCCTTATCATGCACCGGCTTGCTTGCCTTGCTCACCTTCTTAGAAGAAAATGTCTCTAATTCTGGACTCCAAGTCCCATTATACATCATTCTTATTTTACCCCCACTTCGCCAGCTCCCCTAAAATAGCACACTGGCAGTTTGGGGAGCAGCAGGTTCTTGAGGGTATTTTTATGAGGTCAGGGTTTTACCACCTGCCCCTCAAAGGCCTGGGTTTCAGTATCTTACCCAGGGAAGGAGCTGTGGCTTGGGCACTTCCAGGTAACCCCAGCTGCAGCTGGTTTGTCTCCCTGGAGGCACTGCTCCCTCACCACACTGCAGCCTCCCCTGTACTCCCAGGCACAGTGTCTTTGTAGTCGTTTGCAGGCTCTCCAGGAGTCCTCCAACTGGTGTTCTTTCCTTCTAGCCTCTGTGCTTCCTCCAGCACCCCCAGCTTGCTCAAAGTGTGCCTGTGTGTTCCACCTTTTATACTTGCTGGGAAAATTAACCGGAGTCGGTTGTGAGTGGTTGCCCAACCCTTCCTGACTCTGCCTAACAGGACAAGATGGAGACTGCCCATAGGAATCTATGGTACATTGTTTCCTATGGGTAATCTTCTTGGCTGCTATTAGCCTCTTCTTTGTCTCAGCGGTTTTGGGAAAAAGCAGCGGGGAGGAATTATGGGAGTTGTAGTGTTCCCTGGTGATTGTGTGTAAATCAGGTAAAATGTCAGAAAAAGGGAGATAATCTTGTTTCTATAGGACACGGGGTGATGTGTAATTTCCTTTTCCCGCTCTCCTATGCCTCACTTTGATCTTGGTACCAGTGTGAATTGGGTGGGGGCATGACGGGATAGGATTTATAATGGTGTATGACAGTGAAGGGAATGTCAGATAGGGAGGTATTAAGGAAAGTGGGACACCTTGTCTCACCTTGGGACTCCTCCTCCCTCGCTTGTCCGCCCCCAGGGTTGGGATCCGAGAGAGACGGCTCTCCCCTGGCCACCTGAGTCATGGATCTCCAGGAATAGCATGGAAGAAACGCCTCAGGTTTCTCACAGTACCTAGCAATAACCATTCAAGGGAAAGAAGGGACATACACGCTGGCAGCTATCTATGCCCCTAATATAGGGCAGGACAAGTTCCTAAGAGCAATACTATATAAACTGGAGGTCTTTGCGAAAGGTCACATCATATTGGTAGGGACCTCAATCTGGAGCGGGATCCAGGGGAGGATAGGAGCGGCAAGGTTTTCCATAACCAGGGCAAACCTTCAACGGAATGAAATTCAAAAATTGTGCTACTGTCGTTGGTGGACGGTTAGAGGAATTGTGGTGGAACACAAAGGGGTACACCTTTTACTCCTATGTGCACAGAACAATTTTGAGGATAGAATATGCCTGGGTGTCTATTTCCTTACTGGGAGCGGTGGAGGTTGGTGCAATTGCCCTTGCCGACCATGCTCCCATTACACTGTCCCTACTTATGGGGTATGGATTGTCTGGGCTGTGGAGATGGCAGTATTCAGGTTACATCCTTAAGAATGAGATTGTGAGGGGGGAGGTAATTGAAAAAATACCAGAACATTTCCAGAACAAAGGTGTAGGAGGGACAAGCCATCAAATGATGTGGGACTCATTCAAGGCCACCTTGCGGGGGGCGCTTATAGCGATGAAAGCTCAAAGGGATAAACAGATGAGGCTGCTGGAAATAGAATTGGAGACAAAGTTAAAACATATAATGGGTTGTATGGAGGAAGGAGCTGGTGGTGTGGTCCGGAGGACATACTGGCTGATTAGGGGGCAACTGGAGGTCTTACAATCAAAAGCACCCGAGCGATCACTGATCTACCTCAAACAGAGGTACTGCATTAAAGCTAATAAAGTGGATCGCCTGCTGGCTAGGATGTTAAGGATGAAAAATCTGTCAAGAACTATACTAAAAATCAAAACAGAGCGAGGAAAGTACAGCGCTGCCAGACATTATGCAGGTGTTCACAAAATACTACTCTGTGTTATATAAGTCAGATTCCTCGACAGAGCAGGCCCAAAAGGAATATCTTGCAAGGTATCCTCTACCCCTAATCCTGAGACTGAACGGGATGAACTGGGAGGTGACCCAGAGGAGGTACAGGAAGCAATAGCGAGCCTGCCAAGTGGGAAAGCGCTGGGCGCTGATTGATATTTGGCAGACTATACAAAACCTACAGGGAAATTGCTATTCCACACCTTGTCCTGCTCTTTAACTCCTTTGGGAGAATGGGAGGAATTACACCAAAGATGGAAGAAGCCAAGGTGGTGCTGTTGCTGAAGCCAGGGAAAGATAATACTCAGTGTGGATCGTCCAGATCGATCGCGCTTATAAATATTGATGCAAAAATTAACACGAACGTCCTGGCTAATCGCCTGGAGCGGCTTCTTCCACGGCTTATCGATCAGCACCAGTCCGGCTTCATTAGGGGCAGAAAGACTTGCGACAACAGTCGAAGGGTTAACCACCTCATTGAAAAGGTTAACAAATCTGGGAACCCGGCCCTTAGCTTAGCTTTAGATGCCGAAATGGCATTTGATAGGGTCAAGTGGTAATTCCTCTTTCGCACCATGGAAAAGATGGGATTCGGGGTAAAATTTCTATCAATGGTTAAGCCAATTATTGCAAGCCCTCGCTATACCTGGCAATTAATGGGCAACTCTCAAGGAGTATCCAGGTCTCGTGAGGCACGAAACAGGGATGCCTCCTTTCCCCGTTACTATATGCTATCTACTTAGAGTATATATATACTAATATATTTATTAAGTAGACCGCTACAAGCCCGAAGGCCTCAGAGTGCAGCAAGCGAGAAGACAGCAAAGCAACGAGAATACGGACAGGTCAATCAAAAGGACGCTTAGTCATAACAGAAACAGGAGTCAAACATATAGTGGGAGCACTCTACGGCATCCTTAAAGAGGGGGAGGAGCCCGGGAAATGGAGATACATGGAGCGTTGGGAGAAATCAGCGGGACACCCGATTGAGATAGAACAACGGTCCTTACTGTGGGCGCAAATCCCCAAGCGACACAAGGGCAATCCAAATACAAGATATATGGATTAAGATGATGGTCTAATGGCATATCACCCCAGAAACACTTCCCAGGTGCTACCAGGATGTCCCTGAAACATGCGGGAGCGAATGAGTGGAAGTGGGGACATGGGAACATATTTGGTCGGAGTGTCTGAACATTCCATCGTATTGGGCGATGGTCAGATCAGCGATGGAGGAGATGTTTGGGGTACGATAGACGGGCAGTTAGGGGATAGCCATCTTGGGAATGTGGGGGTCTTAGAGCGGATACCGATGAAGTCACAAAGAAAGGCGTATGTAATCATGATGACGGCGGGTGCGCTGGTGGTTGCCCAGAAACGCCCCTACTGAACATGAATGGGTGGGAAAAATCTGGAACTTTGTCGCACTAGAGTGAGTTACCTACTCCATCCGGGGTGACCACCAATGCTTTCTTATAGAATGGGACATCATTCTGAAGTTTCTTCAGCAGGAATTAAGGGGAACATGATGCCTGAGGAAAATGAAACCTTTGGAGGTGATCTGACTGCAGAGGGTAGCGCGGGCACACCTGGGCCAGAATGTAAGGGACCAAGGGAATGAGCAGAGACACAAGCTTCTGGATGTGGCCTCAAGTGGGAAAAGGGAGGCACGGACTGCAGAAAGGGAGTGTGCTGGTCTAGAAGGAGAATATAGGGGGCAAGGCAAGGGGGTAAGAGAAGGCGGGGCTTTGGAGTAGGGGTTGAGGTAAGGGTAACAGTTGGGACAAGGGAGGGAAGGGGGGTGGAGATGGGGAGTTGGGGGAAGGGAAGCTATCAATGGTTTGTTAATTTGAAAATGCCAAGAAGAAATGTACTTTAAAAGAAATCAAAGCCAATGGATTAGGGAGTGGCCAAAGTAAGGGGTTTTGGTCTCTCGCTGATCTTAGTGCAGAGGAGGGGTCCCCAGCTTATATCAATTGGTATACACCCCACTTCTGACTCCATATGTGGTGAACCAGAAGAAGGACTCGGATGATTGTGAGTCATGTTTCAAGGATTTTTTAAAAAAGGAAACAAATCCAACACCTGACTTACAATTTTTCTATGAGGGAAGTTCGCTACCTAGGAAAACAAAACTAAGGGTGGATGCTAAAGTCCAAATGAAAACTCTTTGGTCTGAATCCTATCCAGTCAACAGGCCCTACCACTATAGAAAACACCTCACTAAAAGAAGGAAAAGTGGAGGCTTTGTATAATTGCCTCTGCAAGACTTCTGCCTGGCCCAGTTTATACTTGACTTGGTTTCAGTCTTCCAAAGTTCCTTTTTTGTAGCAGGATATTCTTTCCAGCCTCGATACCAAATTAAGTTTTGCAGTCTCTCATATAATACAAATTGTTTCTTGATGCAAACAATTACATTTCTCCAGGACTGCCTGAGAACACACAAAAACAGTTCTGTCCTTTTCAACCTTCGAGGCGCTGGGAGTCCCCAAAGTCCTGTAGTCCTCAGACAGAGTCTTTTCTTTTACACAAGTTATTTGTAGCCTTAATTCCATCATTCGTATCTCCTTCTTTCCCCCTTTCATGGGTTAGTTGCATATTTGGGTTTCTCAGGCTCTATAACCTGAATAGAGTTTTCCAGGTGTTACTTACAGTGTTAGTACCTTTCTCAGTCCCCCTTTCATTGGAATTTTTTACTCTCAGGTTTCTCAGGCTTCCGTAATCTGAATAGCTTTTCCAGCAATTTGTCACAATGTTCGCATTACTCTCACTCCCCCTTTTATAGGGTATTTGAATACTTCACTTTCTCAGGCTCTCATAACCAGGATGTGTTCCATAGCTCTTATTTGCAGTCTTTGTACCTTGTAGTGGTATGTCTTCCGTCAGGTTTTTAAGTTTCCCAAAACCACGTTGGCTTTCCCCCGTGGCTACGTATCTCTGTAGCTATGTTCTGACGTGCCCAGAGCTGAGGGATTGGGGCTCCCTCATATGGTCTGGTCTTGGCATCCGTTATTGGTCTGCTGTGCCACCACAGGTTCTGCTTCTATGTGCCACTAGACAAGACTGGTATCTTTCCGTCTCTGCTCTCATTCCGACCTGGACTTCTGGTTTGGCTTGAACCCTAGCCTGTAAGCGTTCAGTTAGCGGCTCGCTTATCCTCCTTGCTTCCGCTGCCTCCATGGCCCAGTGCGGCTGCGCCCCTTCAGGACGTCAATACTGTGGAGGCTCTCCTCCGCGTAGCCGTCCACTGCCTCCATAGGAGTCTCCCTTTGCTTTACAATTTGTCCTCTTTTTATACACGTCACAGAAACAATCAAAACAGTGTCCTTCATTGTTGAGCATGGAATTCAGGTTGTATTCAGCATTGCCTGAAGCCAAGAGATGCAAATAAGGATCTTTGTAAATTAAAGTGTTTGTAGGAGATAAAGTCTTTTCCATATTCATATAGCAGAAAAGGTGGTTTGGACGGGGAATTCCTTTCTGGAATGTGGATCCTTGTCCCGAAGAGGGGAGTAATTCTGAGTGATGTCCCACTTGCCCAGACCCCTAGGAGTTGGACACATTAAGGATGTTACTTTTCTTTAATTAAATTTACACGCATGAATTCATGTGGGACTCCTGGTGGTGCAGCTCTCACCTTTGGTTTTGCTGAGCAGATCCATGGAATACCCTTATGGCACCCATGGGTAGGGGTGCAACCCTGTGCCCCTAGTGTATGTTTTTGGGCACCTGAGTGTGACCCACAGAGCAGGGTACGGGCTGGTGGCAGCTCTGTGCTGAATTGTCTGGTGCCCTGAGCATCCTCCATTTTGGGATGCCCAGGCCCTGTCATGGGAATCGGTATATTCCTAATGGAGACAAAATGTCCCCCATGGCCTCTTGCCTTCCATCGCCTGTTACCTTGATCTTCCCAAAGTCCCAGGAAGCCCTGACTCTGTCCCTTCCCCCTGACTGGCTGTTGGGTGGAAGTTCCATATATGGTAGTGTGGGGAAGTGCTGACCAGACTGGCTGGAGCCTTCTCAACGACCGTATGTTGTGGGTATGCCTGTGGGTGGGACCTGGGTGAATGGAATGTGTGACGAATACGCATTCTGTGTTGTGGGTGTCTAGTATCTAGTGGTTGACACAATGACTGAGAAAGCCCTGCCCGAAACCGGTACTTGTCCCAATACACATAACTTGTTGTGAGTGTCTGGAGAGAAGTGAATGGCCTGAATGCACCGTGTGCCTGATTGACTGCCTGCCTGCATGAATGCCCTTAGTCGTGATTGGATGCTTGAGTGTGACCCAGCGGAATTAATGAGAGATGAACAGTATATCTGGGGACCTCTCACTGCTAGGAATCGTGTTCAGAAGCTGAAGTCCACTACGACGAGTAACTGGAGTGAAGCTTGACCTTGAAGCCCTGCTGGACGAGAAGAATCGCTGTTGCTCTCCTTCACAATATGAAAGCTGCTGTGTCTACAAGGACTGACCCAGAGAGGACCTGGTAAGGCGCTCTCTTCCCGAGCTACGAGGAACCATTGTGCACCAGCTGATCTTTGCCTAAGCTCCATGGTAGCCAGACCTTCGACAGACTGCTGACCCGATTCGGGGACTGCTACGGAACTCCAAAGGGAAGCGCCCGGACTGTTGTCTGCCACTGTCGACGGCCGCCGTTGCCGACTGGAGCCGCCGTGCTCCCGTTTTGCCTAAGAACTTCATTGATTCAAGGACGCTCTCGTCTGCATCGTCGCTGCTGTATCCTGCTGGAGAAGGCCTGACCGTCGACGCGCTGAGGAGCATCCGCCAGTGGGTTTCCCGCCACCCAGGGACCACAGAGACGGCGACGACTCGACACCCTTGCTGGGCCACAGTTCTTCAAACTCTTTGCGGTCCAGAACTATCGACACCGAGGTGCCCCGCATACCTCATCCCTGCAGGACGATTACGCTTCCCCGTCAACGAGCACCGCTAGGAACAACGCGGTCACTTCAACGTCATAGCTCGACCTGTTCTCCGTTGGACGTTCGACGACCCGTGACTCCTGCCTGAAAGGGAGGACACTCAAGAACGGCCGTCGATTCCCCGACGAGGAACGCCACAACGCCAAGGTACTTTGAGGTTGCAGAACTATTGGAAAGTCTAGTGTGAACAATATATGGACTGGGCTTGTGATACATCTTTGCTTTACAGGTTGCCCAGGTGAGGGGATCTCCACACAGAACTGTCTCTAGGTAGCGGGACCAGTATTCTGCCAATTGTTCAACCATCTTGCTTTCATTCCTCTCTCTACTGCTGATTTCATCTTTATTTTGATTTGTGTGTCATTCTGACCATATGCACTTAAATGAGATCTGATAACGTTAGTGGTACCACTTTAGAACTGTATATATTTACCATTGTTGATTTTCGGAGTACAAAGTGAGTTATCGTGATAGTGTATGTGACCTTGAATATTAATAAAGACTGTGTTTTAACCAATACAGTGTGCAGACATTCCTTTGGGGGTGCTTGGGGACTACACTGTACTTAAGAACCAGCCTGCATCACCTCCTGAGAAGCTAGGCCTTGATTGCTCGACCACGCACCAATATTAGAGAATCTTGGCTGGGGTCCTCTGCCTCTCCTCTACCATATAGAGAGCGGAAGTACAGACACCCCACACCGGCGTCTTTACACTGGTGGTAGCGGTGGGATGCTTATGGTTTTAAGTATCAGTGTATAACCGTACCACTTACGAAGGATATCTGCACTTTGTTAAATTAAGGTTTAGTTGTGTACAAGATAACTGCATTACAAGCAATGGCATCTATTGCGAATGGTAAATTGACTCGGATGAGCTTAGAGGCTCTCCAAAGTGCTTGTGAAGCCAGGGAGTTAGACTTTTTTGGATAAGTCTAGGGCAAACTGATAGCGACCCTGGTGGACTACCAGATCGATTGTGAAATTCTTGAAGGGGGGGATGCAACCAGTGAGGACTCTACCCCGAGGGTTGTCGCCAAATCTGATTCTGGGAATGCCACCATTCCTGCTGCCTCTGTTCCGAACCCCAGCAATTCCTTAGAGCTTGAGTTATTAAGGATGAATATCGCAAGTTGGAAATAGATGCTGAGCTTAAGAAAGAGGAATTGGCACAACAAGTGTAGCTCAAGAATCGAGATCTTGAACTCAAGAATGGGGATCTTGAACTCAAAGACAAGGACACTGAATGTCAGCAAATCCATTTAGAGAAAGCTCGAGTGGAGAATTCAGCTAAACCAGTTGAGAGTGTCAGGTCCCCAGCAACCAAGTTTATGAAAGATTTGGTTGGTGTGTATGCAGAGGGTTCTGATATCCTCCAATGGATTGAAGCGTTTGAAATGGCTTGTGCAATTCATGATGTTGATAAGAGAGATTGGGCTAAGTGTTTGTTAAGCAGAGTGCCTCAAAATGGATATGACTGTATTCTGAAACTGAGTGTGGAAGAAAGGGGTCAGTATGAGTGCATGAAGTCTGCTTTAATTGCCAAGTTTGGCAATACACCAACCCAATACCTTAAACGGTTCAGGGATTTTAAGAAACAAGAGAATGTGTCTTGGATTGACTGGGTGAGTGCTGCGCACATGAACATGATGGGGTGGATTGATGGTTACAAAGTGTTTGTTGAATTGTCTCACCTCTTGTTTTTTGAGGTTTTTTTCGGAAGCCTGTTCACCGGAGCTGCGTCAGTATGTTGCTGACCAGAACATTTTGGATCCCTTTAAGCTGGCTAGGTTGGCTGACAAGTGGGTCTCCCACAGGGTGTCCCCTAAGGACTCCAGTGGGAAGGACAAGGACAAAGAAAAGGGGGCCTCTCAGAAAGCTGAGGAGTCCCAAAAGCAGTCACAGTCGGGTGAACCAAAACCTTCCTCTCCTAAAACCCAAAAACCTAGTGGGGATAAGTCTGTTGTGGGTGGGAGTAAGAATAGTGGTCTGCCTGCTGCAAAGCAGGGTCCCAGTGGTTCCAGTAACGTACTCCGCACTCCTGGCACTTGTTGGGATTGTGGGGCTCTGGATCACCGAAGGGGTGACCCCAAGTGTAAGGGTAAGGCAGTTGGAGTCCAAACTGTCAGCCTGACCTATCCCTACTCTGTACCTGAGCTGGAGGCCACTGTACTCCCCTCCTCTACTGGAATCACTTTCGGTGCTCCCGTAGAGATTTCCTTAGTGTCCCTTGGGGCCTGGGACCAGTACGCAGAAATACTGGCGACTATCCCACAGAACACTCCTAGGTTTTTGAGAAGTGTCCTCTTGAATGGCCAGCCTTCTACTGGTTTGAGACACTGGGGAAAGCATGACAGTGGTGGACAGGTCCCTGCTCAAGCCAGAGGACTATGTAGGTGCTCCTCTGGGAACCACCAGGTTAGCTGGTGGGCCTCCCAAATTATCGCCTGTAGCCTTAGTCAACATTACGATTGGAGACAAGACAGCGATGCTTCCGGTCCTGGTTCAGGACAATGTGCCTGCGAACATTTTGTTGGGAAACGATTTGGTCGAGTTGGGGATGATCAAGGATGGTCTACCCATGGCTGCTGTGGTGGTCACCCGATCGCAGGTCACACAGGGTCCGGCTGCGAGCCCAGTATCCTTGCCGATGGTGAAACCCAAGGCACGAAGGAAATGGAAAAGTAAGAAGGCCACCTCTGTGGAGGGAGCCCCTTCTCTTCCTGCTGTTCCGACAGCACCCATTGGGATCCATGCTCCAGATGGGCTGGGTCCAGTGGTGAATCCCGTCTCAACTCCTGTGGGAGAAGAGCCAGAAGACTTTCCTGTGGGAGAAGCTCTCAACCCGGAGGATCATCTCGACCTTCAATGCTTGTTAGCTGAATGGGGACCCTCCCGGGCGGACTTCTGTAAGGGACAGAGAGTGCCACTCTCTCAAGGGTCTGAGGGAACAGGCCCTGTCCCAGGCACAAGGAGAAGTGCCTAGGACATTCCGGATTTATTGGGAAGGTGAGCTCCTTGTTAGTGCCCTCAAGAGGTTGGTGCTACCCCAGGTTTACAGGCCCTTCCTGAGCAGTTGGCGCATGAGGTGCCCTTGGCTGGTCATCTTGGTACCAAGAAGACTAAGCAGAGGCTCTCTGCCCATTTCTACTGGCCTCGGATGGGAGTAGAAGTGGAGTCCCACTGCAGGACCTGCCCAACTTGTTAGTTGTCTGGCAAGACTGGAGGCAGTGTCATTGCCCCACTGCAAAAAGGATACAGAACTTAATCTGAACCTAGGTGTGCTACCCCTTGATCTCCAAACAGAGTTGCTTCAACTTTGTGTCAATATAATATATAATTCTTCAATTTCAAAATCATCACTCTGTGATCAATTGTTAAAATCATGAAGATTGTTGTCTTCTGTTTATTGCTGAGGCTTGGGCATCATGCACTCAATCAGCGCCATATATGTTTGTTATGCCAATGCATTTCGGGCACAGTCCATCATCAGGGCTCTTGGCGCTCTCATTTACACTTTAACATAAACCATAAAACATACAACATAAAACATACATCGGCATATTTTTCAACCAAAATGAACATGTCATTAATGTCAATAATAACCATAGTACATTATTGTATATCACGATTGTTTGTTTCATAGATTAATCATAATGCATGAATCCAAATATTCAGTTTAGTGCAGCAGATATTATAAATTGAGTCCGATCATAATGTATCAAAAGTTAGAAATTAGGTCACATACCATTGTTGCAGGTTTCAAATTCCCCAGGTGTGTGTCATCGTAGGTAAATAAAAAAATAATGATTAAATGTACATGAGTGTTTAAATCGGGCATCTAATGCATTTTCACTCATTGTTCAAAGCATATAAAGTACCTCTTAAGTGGCTGTGCTAGCCTCCCTCCTTTTCGTGATGCTCCGTGATGCCTCAATTTCATATGTTCACGGTTGACCTATAAAAAGTAATCGTGTTATGTTAGTGTGCCCCTCGTGTCTAGTTTTTCATTAATTATCATACTTTGGACCCTTGCTTACCTGTATCAACCATCAGCAACTCGCTTATCCCGTATCGTGAAAACGTTCGTCCTAGCTGAACGCCGGTTTTCACTGTTTGGGTACGTTGCTATGCAACCCGTGCGTGCGCCAATGCTACGCGGGTGCTTACTTTCGTTTTGTCATGCTCGCCTCGCACCGGCTCTTCTGTCAACAACTCTCTGTTAAAGTGACAGTATCATTTCTGCTGCTCTTAATCCAAGCTCAGTATAATTGTAAACTCAATGTAACAATTATATTAAAAAAATGTGTTTGATGGGTAACATTCAGATGCTATGTTTACATGGATGTCATTATTACAAAAATCTAAAGGTTGTGTGAATAAAGGATAACAGACCCATGTTACTGGTTCTATGTGATTCTATAACTGTGTTGACAATACCAAATGCAAATACCTCCTGAACAAAATGATCATACAATCTGCAACAATTACGGTGTCCACCAACTCGGGAGGCCGAGGCAGGAATACCATTCCTGCCTTGGGTCCCGCTCAAGAACGTGTTCTGAACGGGAATGTTCCCTCGTTGTGGGCACTGCACAACTCGTTCAATCTCATCACCATGTTGTGATGTTCAGGTCCCCATTATGGTAAACATGGTGGGTACCATGAGAGTATGTGTGTGAATGTAAGCTGTACAAAAGACTCTGTCAAATTCAGTGTTCAATGTTCTTGTTGTGTTATCCTTGAACTGTTTATCCTTTGTACTATATTACAGAAAACATGTGTAGTTTATTTCTTCGTTAATTCCACCAGGCTTCAATGAGTCCAGTCTATCTATCCAGTAGGATTCTCTTTGATTAAGTCTCTTCAAGACATCCTCATGTTTGTCTCTCGGTTTGATTACTTCCAATACTTGAATCCTGATCTGGTTGATATTATGTTTTTTGTCTTCCCAATGTCTTGCTATTGCAGAATTTTTGTTATTGGTGCGTATATTAGATCTGTGCTCATTCCATCTGAGTCGACCAGATCTTGTTGATTGTCCTACGTAGTATATACCACATGGGCATTTAATGGCATAGATTATGTTCATTGTGTAGCAGGTTGCAAAGCTCTTTAGTTCAATTTTTTCTCCTGTACGTGGGTGATTTATGATATTTCCTTTAGTGACGAAATTGCAATTACTGCAGTGTAGGCATGGATATGTGCCCGTCCTGCGAGTTATATGTTGTTGCATCTTGGGTCATGTTTTTACCAGTCTGTCTCTGAAATTTCTTCTGCTCCTCTTATATGCAAAAATGGGGTTGTCTTCAAATAAATGCTCAAATCTTGAATCATTCCTTAATATCTGCCAGTTTTTAAGTAATGCTGTTTTTATTATGTTGCTATGTATGGAATAGCATGATACAAATACCATTGGTGCTTCTGATTTCTTGGAGTTCCTATTATCTTGTGATTGGGGTGTCAATTCTGTCAAGCGTTCTTATGCTGATGTTATCTCTGTCTCTTTATATCCCCTGGCCAGAAACATCTTTCCCATTGTTTCAATCTCTTTTCCACATAGGATGGGATTGCTGACAATACGTTTCACTCATCTCATTTGGCTATATGGTAAATTCCTGAGCAGGCTTGGCTGGTGAAAGCTAAGTCAATATAGCAGGGTGTTACGATCTGTCTCTTAGCGATACATGTTTGTTACATACCTTCCTTCACTAACAGATATGGCTACATCCATGAAATGTATTTCGGTGGAGGAACTTTCATGAGTGAATTGTATCCTTTGGTCAATGGTGTTGAGATATATGAAGAATTGCTGTAGTTTGTTGTGTGATCCAGTCCAGATGCCGAATATATCATCTTGTCCAAAGTGCTATCTCCCCATTCCAATTGGTGTGTGTTAATATGTGATCTTGTTCAAATTTGTACATGAAACAATTTGCATAGGTGGGGGCCATGGTTGCCCCCATTGATGTTCCTGATGTTTGGAAATAGAATGTGTCTTTGTACTGTAGATAAGAGTTCTCGGCAATAAACTCCAGCAGCACCATGATGAATTCCTTTATTACTCTCATTTCTCCTTCCTCATTCATAAGAAACCATTCTATCGCTTCCTGCCCCATAACATGGGGGATCGATGTATAAAGGCACTTGACATCTATTGTAAACATGATTGAGTTCTCAATGTAGCCAATATCCTGCAGACGATTCAAGAAATGTGTGGTGTCTTTGGTATAAGTACACGTTTTTTGTACTAGCGGTTGAAGGAAAAAATCTATATATTGACCAAGAGGTTGTAATATACTGTCTATGCCTGACACTATGGGTCTTCCAGGCGGTTGCGTAGCATGTTTTGAATCTTAGGCAGTGTATAAAAGTTAGGTATACGTTCAGCGAGGATGCAGGTTTTCGCGATACGGGATAAGCGAGTTGCTGATGGTTGATACAGGTAAGCAAGGGTCCAAAGGATGATAATTAATGAATAACTAGCCACGAGGGGCACACTAACATAACACAATGACTTTTTATAGGTCAACCGTGAACATATGAAATTGAGGCATCACGGAGCATCACGAAAGGAGGGAGGCTAGCACAGCCAATTAAGAGGTACTTGATGTGCTTTGAACAATGAGTGAAAATGCATTAGATGTGCATTTATTTTTTTTTTTTACTTACCTACGATGGCACACACCTGTGGAATTTGAAACCTGCAACAATGGTATGTGACCTAATTTCTTACTTTTGATATAATATGATCGGACTCAATTCATAATATCTGCTGCACTAAACTGAATATTTGAATTTTGCATTATGATTAATCTATGAAACAAACAACCGTGATATACAATAATGTACTATGATAATCCAATTGATTGGTGGTGATAAAAACGATACACACATGGTTATTGGTTATTATTGACATTAATGACATGTTGTTCATTTTGGTTTAAAAATATGCCGATGTATGTTTTATGTTGTATGTTTTATGGTTTATGTTAAAGTGTAAATGAGAGCGCCAAGAGCCCTGATGACGGACTGTGTCCTAAATGCATTGGCATAACAAGCTTATATGGCGCTGATTGAGTGCATGATGCCCAATCCTCAGCAATAAACAGAAGACAACAATCTTCATGATTTTAACAATTGATCACAGAGTGAGGATTTTGAAATTGGTGGAATTATATATTATATTGACACAAAGTTGAAGCAACTCCGTTTGGAGAGCAAGGGGTAGCACACCTAGGTTCAGATTAACTTCTGTATCTTTATTGCTCATTGTTTACCTATACCCTGTGCCAGGGTTTTAAGGTGCGCCCTAAATATCGAATTGACATTATCTCAATCCAAGAAGTTACTTTGAATACTCAGCAGTGCCAACCCTCTCCAATTCAATTGCCCCACTGCAACCATTGCCAGTGGTTGGCACACCGTTTGAGAGGGTGGGCATCGACATCGTCGGTCCCCTTGACCCTCCCACGTCAGGTGGACATCGGTTCATCCTGGTCTTGGTAGATCATGCCACCAGGTACCCTGAGGCTATACACCTTCGGACTGTAACTGCCAAGGTGGTTGCCAGGGCTCTCCTGGGCATTTTCACCCGTGTTGGATTCCCTAAGGAGGTTGTCTCTGATAGAGGATCCAACTTCATGTCGAGTTACATGCATACCATGTGGAAAGAGTGCGGGGTAACCTATACATTCTCCACCTCCTACCAATGCCAGATCAACGGTCTGGTCGAGAGATTTAACAAAACTCTCAAGGGCATGCTAAGCGCTTTGGAAGAGCCCCTAAGGAAGAAGTGGGATCTTCTCCTGCCATTTGGTGTTGGTGCCATGCCTGCTGTTTGCTTACCGAGAGGTACCTCAAGAGGGTGTTGGTTTCAGCCCCTTTGAGTTACTCTTTGGACATCCCGTGAGGAGGCCCGTTGCCTTAATCAGAGAAGGTTTGGAAGCCATCTCTCCAGGTCCCGCCAAACAAGTGGGAGGATGACACAGATGATGGGTCAGGCAACAGTGAATCGTAAGGCCAGCCAAGAGTTGAATAATTACTGGCATGACCTTAAAGCATCGCAATTGTACAGTACTGTACGTTATTCCTCACATATTGTATTGACTTCACATAACTCCAATTCTGCTAATTTTAATGTTCGGCTTTCATACTTGTGATTGCGCAAAGTTTCTCTCTTTCTCATCCGTTCCCCTGTGACCTCCCACCTCTCATGTTCTCCCGGTGCATCTTCTGATGCAGGGAAACCTTGCGGGGCTCGGCATGAAGCCAGGTCTTCTGTTTACTGGTTCCTCTTCTCTGTCTCTGGTCTCATTGTAGTCTCGTTCTCGGCCCCTCAGCAGCAGCAGGATGCTATCTACAGATGTTGGCAGCAGGGAACCCATAGCACTGCCTCCTTGGGCAGTCTTAGCATCATTAACTGGTCCCTTCAACCACCATGATGCAGCTGTGGTCACAAGACCACCTGCTGTGGGAACTTGGTTCCTGGTCGAGCAACGGTTCTTCCATTGCAGAATTCTTCAGCGTCTCAATCTGGCATCCATTGCCTACCCAAAAGTCATGGGCTTCGCAACTTCACTCTGTTCCACCTCTCCTAGGCGTAATGACATCAGGGGGCTTACCCTTCTTAGCATGCTCTCTCTCCTTCCAAGAGCTCTACTCATTCCAGTTATGTACTGCTGTTGTTTTAAAGATACATTTCCTTTTTCTTTGTATGGCTGGTTTGTTCCCACTTTGCTTGTAGCCATCAATAAGGATGACAGATCCGTCTTCATAGCTGGCAGTCCTATCAGGCTTCAGTAGCTTGTAGCAGTGGATTGTATTGAAAGCCTCTCTCTCTCTCTCTCTCTCTTGGTAGCCTAGCCTGCAGGTGCTTGTAACCAGTGAATGCAATTAGACTCTCTCTAGCCTGAAGCAGCTTGTTGCAAGTGAGTGTACTTACTATGCCTCCTCCAGCCCTTTACCTCTTGGACAGCATACACCTACCAGAATGCATCTGCTGGTTTAACCCAAAGCCCAGAATTAAATATGAAGTAGTTTGGTCCAAAACTGCAGCAGTAAAACAGGTAAATGAACGCCATGGCTGTTTAGTTAAGATATGAACAAATCTATGAATGGGTGCATACACTTGTACTGGGTAGCAGGCGGGTAGATTCCTAATAACCAGGAAGAGATGCAAGAGAGAGCAAGAATGAGGATGCAAACGTCAGGAGGAAGATAGCATCCCAGAACCACGAAGAGCAAACCGACTCCCGAGATGGAGACCTTCTGAAAACGTCCTTGTTGAAGAGGGAAGGTAACCGTAGACCTAGAGGTGCCGGAACAAAAAAGGCAATTGTTATAGTACTAAGCTAACTCATCACATTCTTGAATCTGAAAAAGATTTAACTTCAAAGTAAAGAGAATATAAGTGTGATGAAATAGAGAACCATTATTGTGCTGAACTAACTTGTCATAGTACTAACTTTGGAAAAGAGTTAACTTCCAAGATAAAAGGACATAAAACACATGAAGAGCGAGAGAATCGTTATCATATAGAGTTAACTTGTCACAGTACTAAATAGGAAAACGAGGCAACTTAGAAACCTGAAAGATACCAAGATGGTGGAGTAAAAGACAGGCCTGGTCAGGCATAGTTAACTGGTTATAGTGAAAGAAGTAAGAGTCAGTTAACTTGTAAACCAAATAGATACAAAGCACATCAACAAAGAAAAAAGTAAGAGAGGTTGGACATTATTTTTTTTTATTTAAATTGTTTGATTTTATTGGTTACTACATGGTTATACAAATTAACAACCTTTAACCCCAGTTTAACTTTTGACGCATGAAAAAAGGAAAAAATAATGTTTTCCATAAGTTACTCCGGCACTTTCGTTGTAGAAATCCGTTGGAAGATAATAATAAAAAATTTAACCAGAGCCAAGGTTATGGATATTTTTTCTCCTGACAAGAGAATTTTCCACCATTGGTCCTTTGGTGTGCGACCGTATTTGCTGATCACTTTGGACATTAAGTTTTCTCTTTGGTGGTCTACTACTGGACAGTTCATCACCAGATGATTAAGAGTTCCCGTAGATCCATTTGCATAGCACAGTCTGCATACCAAAGAATCTCCTTCACAGTTCTTCTTTTTAAATGTTTCTTTAGTAGGAAATAAGTTAAAACGAAAAATTTCAAAAATTGGCTCCTGAAAAAGCAATTTGGAAAAGCCGGCAGATATTTTGGGACAGTGTTTAGTTCACGACTCTCGTCCGATGATCTCCCGAAAGATCTATATTTGTGTCTTTCATCCTGTGTACAGATCCAATCCTGGATGTACAATTGTTTTTTTGATCTTATCAGGTGTACTGATGAGGGTTTGTTCACATTCGCCCAAATTCAGTAATAGCATTTTGCCGTTTCTTTCCCATTCTGTTAGAGCAGGCTCCATTTGTTCAATTAGGGCTTTTTTCAAGCAAATGAAACCACCTTTTGGTACCTCTTCCAGAGCGTTAGGGACTTCCACGTAATTATCACCTTGACTGAGGTAAGGCCTATTTCGATGCGTACCACTTGAATTAGTGTTCTTTTTGGGAACCCAGTACCTTTTTTCAAAACACACCTTCGATTATTGCCCACTTTTCAATTCAGAAATTGAGACAGGACTCAGCACCATATGTTAGAAATGGTGTTACTTTCGATCGATAGTATGCAATTAATGGGATCATAGAGAAGCAACAGTACATCTTAAGGAGTATCCTTCCTTGTCCAACCAGATTTTGTGCATTCCTGATAAGTGACTCATACCTGGGAGTATCGATAGTGCTGGTGTACAAACAGACTCCCAGGTAGGTGAAAGACTTCACGACCGGTATTATTACACCCAAGAGGTGGCTTTTTATCTGTGTTTTCCCTTGGGGGTCCTTTCTGGTTTCCTAACGGCAATATACTTGATTATTTTGGATTTATTAAGAGCCCATTTGATTCGATGTAGGAATGATGGGTTTCCAATTGCCTTTGCAGACCCACTGGGGTCTGATCCATAAGGACCACATCATCCGCGTAGAGAATTCTCTTAATATTGGCCATAATTGGAGGAAAACATCTTACATCCATGAACACTTGATCCACATCAGAAATAAAGAGATTGAAAAGTTCTAGGGGCCAGCGGGCAACCTTGTTTTAGGCCCTTATTTGTGTGTACCGCTTCGGTAAGAAGGCCTGCCGTGTCCAATCTTACTTTTAGTGTTGTATCTGAATATAGATCTTGTATTGGGGCCAACAAATTATTTGGGCAACCCCACTTCTTTAACTTATTCCACAACTTTGGGCGAGTGACTGTCTCAAACGCTTGAATCAAATCAATGAACACAATATAAATCCTCTTTTCCTTATTCCTTTCGGTTCTTGCTTTTAGTAGATTTATAATAGAGATGTTTAGCATTGTGCCAAGCCCCTTAACAAATCCAGACTGCCAGATGTGCCTATGTCCTGATGTTATGGACCATTTGACTAATGATTTCAAAATCAAAGAAGCAAAAAACTTCCCCAGGACATCTAACAGGGCAATGGGGGGATAGTTGATGGGTTCAGTTCTTATTCCCTTTTTGAAGACCGAAATAATGATTGATGTTTTCCAAGAACACAGAATCTTCTGGGATTTAAAAATGTAAGTAAACAGGATTGATAGACATTTCGCCCATTTCACCTTGTCCTGTTTTAAAGTGCCATTGCTTAAACCATCTGGTCCCGGGGCTCGAGATGTAGTAGCTCTATGAATAATCTCCTCAATCGCATCTGGATTAGTTTCAAGTGAATCCCAGATCTTTTGCTCTGGCAATAAAATTGGTCCTCTCTCATGGTCTGGATCATAGAAATTCATAAAATGGGTTATTCAACAGGCGGCCAATATCGGGTTTGAAGTTAGTGCCTCTTGTGGAGAATCTGACTGGTTAATTAAAGTCCTCATCTCTGCTGTATTGCTATTCTTGAGTTTCGTTAACATGTTCTCAGCGTCTTTTCTCATATCTTTTTTTTAAAGACGCAACCAATTATGATATTGTTGACGTAGTTTGTGTCTAGTCACAATTGCAGAGCTGGAATAATCTTTTTTTAAAATTGCAATATTTTTCCTCGGGGTATTCTTTTTTTGTTCCACCATCTTGGCAAAAACGTGCCGATGGATAAATTGTGTTTTGGCGTTTAGCCCCTTTTTTGTCTCAAACATGTTAAATAGGGCCAAATAATCTAGTCTCCGGGACTCACCCAATGATTCCAAGTGTGTAATGGTTGAATGTAATCTTTCTGATAGGGATTCCAGGTTGTGTGATGCAATCTTGTCTCTATTTCTCCCATGAGAGTCCTCTAGACTATTAGGATAAGTTTGACCCTCATATTGTACAACTGGTGCAAGCATCAGACTTAGTAAATTATGGTCACTCGTCCCCATAAGTACAACTGTCATGAAGCTTGTTACTGATACCCATGAATTAGAAATACATATGTAGTCCAACACCTGCCCTCCATCTTTCCTTGCCTGTTGTTTCTGGATGGGATGACTCACTGAATATTCCCATTTAATATATTCATATCTCTTGAATTAACAGTTTTTCTCCATCGCAGTCCTCTGTTTTCTACTGGGGTAGACTTTAGTAGATCGCTGTTGATAGCTTCACACTGCTTATCCATACTACATATGGCATTAAGATCACTGCATACCAGAAACCATGGGTCAGTCCATTTCATCCTGCACCTGTCTATCCAATCCTCCACCTGCGCTGGGAAATTATGGCTGGCGATACTCGCCGGGTTCCAATATAGGTTGAAAATAACGAAAATTGTGCCCTTATTGGAGTAGTCCAACCCTATTTTTCCTACCGGTGTTTAGATTAGAGGGGTCGGGTCAGTATTTCCATGGTTGTAAATTGTAGCTTATCATTGATTAATATCAACAGCCCAGACATAGGCCTGCCCTTCACACCTTTAATAGCTAGATTCAAATACACTCTGGACCCCTCTATTAATGTTGGGTTCTCAGCCAGGTCTCCTGCAGGCATAGTATGTTGTGCACCTTGATATTATCGATCCCTTTAGAAAACAGGTGCGCAAAACCCCTCATATTCCAACATGCCACCGTAAGGGGTTTATAGTTCATAGGTCGTAAGATCTATAGCATTTTGATTTTGTCCACCACCAGTCTCTTCAGCCATTTCCAATTTTCCTCTGTTCTTTTGTTTCCAATCTATGTTGTTTCAATTCGGTTAATTGCTGATCTTCGATTGTTTCTTCTACTATTCGATCTTTGCCTTTTTCCTCTATTACTAGACCATGCAGAACGATTACCTGACCTTGAGGATTAGAGATGTTTCTGATATTCCCTATGGTATATCTGGAGCTTTTTTGGAGATCGTATTATGATCCTATGCTCGATTAGGTCAAATCCCATTGGTTTTAGGGAAATGGCTACCTGTTTTAGCAAATGAGTTATCCAGGGGGTCGTTGGATAGATAATCACTCTATCGGTTTGGTGATCGTCGAGGAATTCAACTATTGCCAGATCGTCCGATGTCAAAGATCTTAGGGTGGCTACATGATGAAATAATCTGATGCATTTGCTCTATTGAAGATTCAAATATTGTCATTCATTCCAGCAAAAGCCCGTCTTGATGGATGTTACTGTGGGAATTGTGGTTTCTGATCTATGTTTATGGTCCCGTGGATCTCTTTCATAAGGTTTGGATGTCATTTCCCTTCTCCAATCTACTCTGGAATGGGATAGGGGTAATTTTAGTGGTGATATCCAGTATGTTTTACCCCCGTCCCTTGATGTTTTAGCCTCAGTTTCATAGATAATCACAGGGTTAGCATCCTTCGTAGGAATTACTTTTGAGAAGCAGCCTTGCACATCTCCCACCTTCGTTTTGTTTTGATCAGTAGTGTCATCCGGCTTAAAGATTGGAATAGTGACCAGTTCCTTGACTGAGGATGAAATCTCATCCACTTGTCGAATTGCACAAGAGTTTTTCTCGGTGTAGGCAACTTCTCCATCCTTCCTTAGTCTTCTCGAAACACTAGGTCCTTCTGGCTCCATTCAAATAGGACCTATTGGTCTTTTGCTCCATTCTGGTTTTGAGACTTTGTCCTCTTGATTGTTCTATTCATCCTCACTCACCAGGTCTTCAGCCACCTCCTTCCCTTCCTCATCCTTAGTGCGATCGAAAATTGAGTGTGTAGACAAGTCCACCAGATCTATCGAAGGACTGTTCGGCTCCTCGTCCTCTTGCATTTCTAGATCTTGAGGCACTACTACATCAGATGGTGGGGTTTTTGTCATGTGCACATTTTGGGTTACGGATTTGACTTTATGATCCAGATTGGAGGTATCTCTTTTAGTGGGTATCGTAATATTGTTAATACATTTTGTGGCTAAACTTCCTCGCTGTTTGGGTTATGACTTCAAGTTCTTAGTCTTACGCATCTGCTGGATTTGCTCCCGTTCCACATTTGCCAATACCCATAGTTTATTTGGGTTGCTTATCTGTTTGGTCGCATCCTTTATGGTGTCTGGTCTTTGTCCTGTTTTCACCTTGGTGAAGATTGGGCATAGTTGTTTCAGATGTTTAAAAGATTTTACCTGCTCCTCGCTTGTGTCTTCGATAGATTCAGAGGGTTCAATTTCCAGAGACCTTGATTTTGATTGTGATTTTTCAGACACTAGTTGATCATCGCCCTTTTGAGCTGTCTTCCCAGTTGGATTACATTTTTTCTTATGGGTGATTTTGCTGCAAACTCCACCTCACATTCCCCTTCCACACAGCCTCTGTTAGCTTGGTCTATACCTTACATTTTGTTCTCGTCATGGTCTATGGATTTGTGTACTAGTCCGTGTGCCTTCTCTGTTGTTGTGTCAGGTTTAGCTTCTAATAAGTTGATAGCAGTTTCAGTCAGCAGTGTTTGTAAATCCGGCAGATCAAAGAGTCTTGATATCCGCCATGACTGCTTTTCTTTAATTACTGGATCCAGAATTGTATGCAAGAGTGCAGCCACTTTTGCAGTACTAGTGTCCATGTCTTTTTGAATTGCTGTAACAAAGGCTTCAACGAAAATCATTTTTGAGGTTAGCATAGCCAACATTGTGGTTTGATGCTTTAGCTGTTCACAAACTTGTGTGTATAGCTTCATAAATGGAGTTAATATAGCTGTAAGTGTGGTGATAATTGTAAGGTCCGTGTTTGATCCTGTATGACCTTCCGTTTATTTTCGGCTATTCGCACCTTCCTCCAGCTGTGTTTGCATAGAGGCTTCTCCCCTTGTCTTGCCACCTTTATGAGGTGAAATTTGGTTTGGTTTCCCCATCTGTCCCTCAGGGGTCATCAATGACTCAATTGGTGTCCGACCTTCAGTCGGGTGTTGGCAGTTAGAGGTATACATTTGTAGATTTACTGTGGTAGAAGTCTTCAGACCCATACTACATGCAGCTGCTTGAGTCCTATAGGTTGACAGTAAGTGTACCCCTTCCTTTTCTGCCAGTGATACACTTTCTAACATTAGCTTGTCTGGAATTTCTGCTCCTTGGCTACCTCTGCATATTATATTACTGTCACACAGTGGGGTTGTGTTCTGGTAGGATCCTCCGCCCCTTGTGCAGGGTCCCACCGGGACAATCCTCTAGGTTTCCATATGTTCTTTTCGGGGCGATGGTAAGGAAAAGCCGGTTGCCTTCTAGACTGAGCGATCCGTGCTTGAAATTTGCCTCTGGCAAGCGTCCCAAACACCCCGAGTTTCTGGTTATTTTCGTGCTCTCACGAAAATAACACAATTAGATACAGCTGACTTTAGGGGCACAGCCTGTTGGCCCGTGGGATATATCACTGCCCCAGATAGGGCTCTCTCTTTTTCCAAAGCTTCACAATGTTGGATCGGGAGCAGTCTATTGTTTATACAGCCCTCTGCTCCATGTTCTTGTGATGCAGTATATGACCAATTCGAGTGGTCTGGCGTTTTATCAGTCGGGGGGCAAAAACCGACAAGGTTTGGGGTGGTACAATATTAGCGTTAGTGGAGTTCCGCCCCTTAAATTTGAGTGCCTCCTTAAAGGTCGCAGTACTTTCCGCAATCACCACTTTTAGTGAGATTACCGGACATACATTGGTGATTTTAAATTCACTCATCTCCTTGTCGCAGATGCGATTTTCAGTCCTCACTGCGTCAGTTTCAGGATCCATACCTATTTCCGATGTATCCATAAATGTAAATGGTGGTGAGGTAGTTTGCAACTTAGGTTCCGGTAGACAGATGTTCATTTTATTCAGTCTCCCTCCGCAAGTGTTATGTGTCTCCATTGAATATAGATCACCGGGCAGATGGACGGACGCTGTTGACAAGTGGTTCAGGCAAGCACAACCCTATCCTGCACGGGTAATTCAATTCTGCCGTTCCACTTCAGCCGAACACTCGGCCAAACACTCTGCCACGCTCCGCTATTGGCATGTGTTTTGTGCCATTTGCCATGCCGTTTGCTCCTCCCTCTTCAGAAGAAACAGAGCAAACAGACTCTGTTGCAGCTCAAACACAGTTCAAACGCCGGCACAATATACAGGAAATCAGCAGGGCCAACACTTGGTCAAACACTCGCCACGTTCCGCTAGTGGCGGGTGTTTTCTTCTGTTTGCTGTACCGTTTGCTCCTCCCTCTTCAGAGCAAACAGGCTCTGTTGCAGTTCAAACACAGTTCAAACGCCTGCACAAGACGCAGGAAACCGGGAAATCAGCAGGGCCAAGACTCGTCCAAACACTCTGCCACTCCGCCAGGTTGAACATTAAGAAATAGAATCAATGTCAAGGAATATCCTGTGTAACTGTGCAGAAGGGGGAGACTGACACACAGGTGGCGTAGTGGTTGCTATAGAGTTTTATTGAACAAGAAAATAAAGAGGAAACCTAACTTCCCATATCCTTATGAGGGGTTTCCCTACCTCAACTAAAGTGCTAATGGGTCTGACAGAATGTCCTTGTAAGTTAAAGAGTCCACTGTCATGTGTCAAAATCTTTAATTCTGTCCCTTACACTTATAACTAAAGTACAAGGTTGCATCAATGTTCTTGGTCTAGGAGAATGACTCCCTTCTCCTGGAATGGGTAGCACAGTTCTGGTGGCAGGTTATTAACCAGGGGGAATGCCTGACAAAGGATTGTCAATACTGCAACACTCTGTATCAGAAAAGCTCTCTGTTTTCTCACCCCAGGGGGAATGACTCCCTTCCCCTTGATCACAATATTTTGTGGTTTGATCCTTTTTGCAGATTCAACTACTGGTCTCTGGCTTTAACTGTTTCTCACACATCATCAGGGGGAATTACTCCCTTTCCCTGGACTCTTGAATAGATTGTCCCTTTTCAGGTACATGTAGCACTACCAGGAGAATGACTCCATTCTCCTGGTATCTTGGTTTCACAGTCACTTTACAATGAGCCGTACCCAGAAGCAATGACTCCCTTCCCCTGGTGATTCTTGTTCACACTTTTCTTTCTTTCCCAACAGTTCATGCACAAGTATGATTCTAGACCCAGGTTTCCCTCAGTATAGCCCACTCTGGCTTTCCAAGTACTGTCACGAAGAAGAGGGTCATTCTTGGTTACTTTCTTTGTATCGTGGGTCCGAGACCCATGTTTCTCTATTCATCTTGTTGGACAGACCTGGTTCCCTATCCTGCCAAATACTGTCACAAAGAAGATGATTTACAAAGTACTCTTGACTTACTCTTAGTTCATTGGACGTACTTGGTTTACTAGCCTGCCAAGTACTGTCACAAAGGAGATGATTTGTAAAGTCATTTGGACTCTCTCTCTCAAGCTGTTGGGTTATGTACTGTCCCCTCTTTGGGAGTTCATCCCCTTTTCCAATCACAATATTTCTCTCTTTCTCTGGGGGTCTTTTACTACCCCCATTCTCATGTTGGGTTTCTCTGGTACTTCCCCTTAAGTGCCAGCACTTACCTTTGGACATCACCAGCAAGCCTGGATTCTTCCCTACCTTTAGGGAACATCTTGGCAGGTCCGGTCTGCCCAGGGACTCGTTCTTGGGCTTCTCCCCTCAGTCTGTGGCTCTGCAGCTCCTCGCTTTCTCCAGCCTTCTCACACTCTCGGGGCCACACAGTCCCCCTGCTTTCTCTGGTCTGGCTATTCTTCCAGCCACCGGATAGGTCCTTCCATGTCTGACCCAGTAGAGACATCTGCTTCCCTCTGACAGCATCCCAGTCTACAGCCCTTACTTCATCTGGCGCCAAACCACTACTCGTTTCTCAGCTCCTCCAGGAACCGCTTGACAAATGCCCTAGTCCGTCTTCTGTTTCTATGTTGGTGTTGGTAGAGGCCCTTAGAGAACTAGAATGCTCACACCTACTTTTGGTATTGATCTTCATAGTTCTGCAAATCCCTTCCATCCCAGACTTTGTGATGCAAATCTTACTTGGGTAGTCTGGGATCTTCTTCGTCTCAGTGGATCTTATGTCACTGGCCCGGGCACAAATACATTTGGTGGTTGAGTATACTACTGCAGTCTACCAAAGGTGTAGATTGAGGAGGGGTGATTGGGAGGGGGTCCGACTGCATTCTCCCTAGATGTCGGTCCCTACCCCCAGAGTGGGAGTCTCTCTCCATGAGATTCTCCTGCTGTGCATCACCCCAGGGGTAATATCATGTAGCGGCCTCACCTCACTGCCCTCATGGGAAGGGGCTCCCCCATGGGGAAAAGTGATGACATCTAGGGATTTGTTACACCTGGGAAAGGGGAATGATAAAATGTCATCCTGTACAACAACATTATAGTGCTAAAGAGAAAAAGGATACAATCCTGAACTTAAAGACCAAAGTCTGATATCAAATTTTAAATTGGAAAAGGGGGAGCAAAAGGGAATGCAAAACAAAGAGGAAATGTTCAGGATACCCTTTGTGAATTGAAGTGTTTGATATGAGAAGTCACAAGAGACTATTTGCGGATCATATATTAAAGACTGCTACTAGGAGTACCCGAGGAGAAGTGAGTCATTCCCCTGCCTTATGTTAGTTTCTCATAGTGGTAAGGTCAGTAAGGGCAGTTTTGGACAGCAGACTTGTTTCTTTGGACATTCATGACTGACATACAAGCACCTTAGTTAGTAAAGTAGGTAGGGATTACCCATAGAGTAGGGAGTAATAGGCCTTCCAACTTGCCACAAATGGTGTCAGAGGTGGGATCGTTGGCAGCTGATAGAAGTTGGGGTCCCATAACATTCACAAAGATAAGTTCGAAGGTCAAAGATCTGAGCGTAGCTACAGCCAAATCCATAGGATTTTATCTCCAAAGCACTGAGGAAAATGAAATTCCCCCGGGTGAGAGAAGGCCAACAGGTCTAAATCTAATCCCTCCCAAAGGAACCCTTGTTGGACTCACTTCTAAATCAGGATTGGCCTGGAGACATGGATTAGAGGTAATGGCAGGGGTTATTGACCCTGATTGTTGGGGAGATGTCAAAGTGCTTGTAAATAATCGTGGGAAACATTCCTACACAGTGAGAGAGGGATAAAAGATTGCCCAAGGTATTTTAGAGAAGGCATTGTTCGCAGTACACCCAGAAGTAGTAGAACATATAGAGACAGAACGTGGAGAAAACGGGTTTGGGAAGACTTACCTACCGGTCATAGAGAGAAAGCATGAAGATCTGGAAGAGGTTGTCCCCTTGCCTGAGTTGGCTTCACACAGAGAAATTATCCCATTCTCACAGAAGCCTTTAACAAAGTAATCTCTGAAGAAGAGGGATGTAAGCAGGCTATTCCATTCTTTTTCCTAAAAAAAGGCTTACTATATAGGGGGGCTAGAACATCTGAAGTTGTACACCAAACACAACAGGCAGTACCAAGACGTCACAGTCACACAGTACTAGAGCTAGCCTACTCCCACCTCACCGCAGCTCATCAGGGAATATGGAAAACACAGACCAAATAATAATTCATGCCTCATTTTCTGAAATAGGTGAAAGAAAAATGTAATATTAAGACCCTACGAAACTCAGTATATCACCCTCAGACTGATGGACTCTTAGAACGTTTCAACCACACTTTGAAATTAATTTTAGGAAAGTTGGCTGAGGCAGATTGGAAGAATTGGGATGTGATGATACACCATGGCTCTTTTTGCAGTCAGGAAAACTCTCCAAACCTCTCTGGAATGTTCCCCCTTTGAACTTCAATATGGAAGGGAGCCACAGAATGTCATAGACATGCTGAAGAAGACCTGGGAAGAGAGAGAAAAAGCTTTATTACCAATTTCTCAAGCAATTAAAAAAACATATGCAAGCTATTTGAGAAATTGACAAGAAACATTTATGGCAGGGCCAGGAACAACAACAAGCTGCACGTTAACTATCACTTGCCCCCAATTGGCATCACGAGGGACTGCATAGGCAAAGATGGCCACCCAGTTGCTGTGAGCCAGCACCGTCCCACAAACTTTGTTTTGCCCGCACCCACATGGTCACCTGATTGGCCAGCTGGGGAAGATCTCCCCCAATCACATGCCGGCAGGCGTGAGCCAGCTTCCTGTCCGAAGGTGCTGACCAAAGGCCCCTGTCCTAAGCCTGCACAGAAGCCCCCAACCTCCCAGAAGAGCTAGAGACCCTCTCGCACTGCAGGAGCAGTTTCTGCCACCATCCGACACGATCTGCGAGGCCATGTAATCCCGCGGGCCCTGCGCACCTCACCAGCTAATATCAGCAGATCTCTGCTGGAAACGCGGCGAACAGTGTTCCACAGCCTTTTACCATCCGCATTTGCAGATTTACCACTATCATCATACAGCTGTGATTTGAGGCTGTTTTATTTTTCCTGCATTGTTCGCTGCACGTTAACTATCACTTACCCCCGGGGGCGTGGCTTGGACGCCATGTGAAAGGACGTGCCTGAACGGGAGCTCCCGCTGATCCGAACATTATCCGGCTGAATCCGCGCAACGGCCGCTACGATGTGGCATAGACGGTGATGACTGTAAATGCAAAGCTCGGCTGCACATGTGGATGCATTCTCACACGGGATTGTGCAGCGCTTGTGTACTCAGGAGCCGCGTGAAGTTTTTGGGCCGGAGCTTCGCCGGCAGACAAAATGGCTGCCGTCGCTTGATGTTGGGACAAAGGATCGGGGACCGGATTCTGGAGGCGATTCCCTCAGTTCACGTTCAGCGCGATCCAGCGAAAGCAAGCTTGACTGGAGGTAGCCGAAACTGTGTGGCGACGGGGGGACATAGTGCCCCCAGGCCTGGGGCCTAAGCGAGATCGAAGGGACGCTCCTGATCGAAGATATGACGAGCAAGCTCCTGAGGGCGAAGAATAAACAGCCCACGCTCGACGAATTTACCAAGACATCGCCTGGCACCGAGGGGACCAGGAGCAAAGAAAAGGCCCAGCCCAAGGAGATGGCCGCAGGAGGAACGAACCAGGAGGTCCTGGCAGCGATCGCAGATCTGAAGGCGACATGGGAGACCAAACTCCAACTTGCGGTGGCCGAACTGAAAACTGCGATGGAACTTCAGGTCGGGGCGGTACAGGAAGACGTGAACCTCCTGAGGCAAGATGTGCGAACCCTGGCCGAGCGCACAGAGACCCTGGAGAAGGAGATGGGCCCGACTGTGGCGGAATGCACCGCGCACAAACGAGAGATCCATGCCCTGGTGCAGAGGGTAGGCAACCTGGAAAGCAGGGCTGAAGAGGCAGAAGGTCGGGCCCGCAGAAACAACATCCGGATTGTGGGCCTACCGGAGGGAGCTGAGGGCCAGAATCCCACAGATTTTATTGAGACTTTGCTGCTGCAGGAGATCACCGGAGGTGCCCTAACGCAGGGATTTGCAGTGGAGAGGGCACACAGGGCCCTGATCAGAAGGCCACCGCCGGGTAATCCGCCCAGGCCCGTGATCGCCAAGATCCTCAACTACAAAGACCGGGAGAAGATTCTGGAACATTTTCGTAAAGGGGGCACCATACGGCGAGGGGAGGCAACCATCTCTGCTTACCCCGACTACACTCTACAAGTGCAGCGCAGTCGGATGAACTTTGGGGCGGTCAAAAGGCACCTGCGGACGGCCGGTTTCAAGTATATGTTACTCTACCCAGCCAAACTTAAGGTCTTCTTCAAGGCTAAGACGCTGTTTTTCGACACCCCTGAGGAGGCCATGGAATGGCTCGATGCGCAGAACTGCCCTCAGGAGCCTGATGAGCAGATGGCGGACGGAGCAGGGAGAGTTAAGTGAAACAGTGGGCCTGGCGGACTTTGAACATTTGGACTGGAATATAGTCTTTGCCACTTTGTGATGGGGATGCATTTTTTAACTGTTGCGAACATGGTCCGCGAGCGCGGATATAAATGTGTAGGGGGCATCCGAGGGCCGTTTTATTCGTACCCCAGTGTGTGGTTAGGTTAGTCACTGTGTGGGGTGTGACACCCTGTCGGGTTCTCTACGGGGGCTTCCGTAGAGAACCGAACACGGGGATGCCTGAGATCCAGGGATGGAGCTGGGCGGTTGGTTGGGGTAGGGGGGTGGGGGGTGTTAGTTGTTATGTGAGCCTGGGGAAGAAACTGAGAAGGGATGTAGTCGGGACTGGGGGGAGGCGATCAGACCAGAGGGGGAAGTGGGAGCTACGGATAAATTAAGGTATTGACATGGAATGTTAGAGGGTTGAATAGCTACCTGAAGCGTAATAAGGTCATGCTGTATTTGAAGAGGCAGAGGATAGACGTGGCCTTGTTACAGGAGACGCATTTGACACGGGATAAACTTGAAATGGTGCGGAGAAAATGGAGGGGGACAGTGGTTGGATCCACATTCTCTGCGTATGCCAGGGGTGTGCTGGTTTGGGTTGCACCACATGTCCCGTTCAAGCTCTTGGGGGAGGTTGTGGAGTCGGACGGGCGGCTGGCCATGGTTCGGGGGATTGTGGAAGGTAGAGTTGTCTGTATCATAAACACTTATGCGCCCAACCAGGACACAGCGACTTACTTCAAGACACTGTGCGCGAGACTCGGTGAAGGGATGGGGAGCACAGTAATCTGGGGTGGAGACTTTAATTGTGTGCTTAACCCCAGGGAGGACAGGTCGGATGACAAAATGGTTAGGCCCAGCCCAGCGGCCAAGGTGTTGCAGTCGCTGCTAGCGGATCTAGGGACGTGTGGAGAGCGAGACACCCGGGTGGGAGGCAGTATTCGCACTATTCGGCTCCGCACCAACTGCACACGAGGCTCGACTACTTTTTTGCCACTCCAGACATTCTTACGGAGTGTGAACAGATTGACTACAGGGCGAGGGTCCTCTCGGACCACTCGCCCCTAATCATGCATTGGGGGCTGCGCCCCCCACGTGCACGGATTCCAACATGGCGCCTTCGGGCGGAAGCGCTACGGGATCCGGTATTCAAGGAGGACATGAGGGAGGAGATAGTCGCGTACTTTGAGTCGAACACAGGGAGTGTCAAATCGGCTGGTACTTTGTGGGAGGCTTTTAAGGTGGTGATGAGGGGAGTTGCTATCGCGAAGTCCAAGGGATTAATGGGCGGAATCCTGACCGACCTGCGAGAGGCCGAGATCGAGCTGGAAAAAGAATTGGAGAAGGGTGGGACCGATGTGGAAGTAGTTACTGAGCTGCAGCAGCGGTGCACTGGGCATTGGGACAGACTTTGTAACCTGAATTATACGAAGTACATTGAGAGGTTGCATGCGGGTGGGGACAAGACAGGCAGGCTCCTCGCTTGGCTATATAAGAGCGAAACCCCTAGGGCTCCGATCCGATCGGTCATCACTGAAGGGGGTGCGGAGATCGATACGCAAGAAGGGGTAAATGGGGCATTCGCAGAATACTACCAAACATTGTATGAAGATCGGGAAGGGGGGAGCCGAGAGGAGATAGAGGAAGTACTCGGGGATATAGGCCTGCCCAGAATCAGCGATGAAGAGCGAGAGGAGATGGATGCTCCGATCACTCTGGAAGAGCTCAGAGAAATAGTGCGACAGCTGCCCACTTGCAAGGCCCCGGGGGCGGACGGGTTCCCCAGCGAGTTTTATAAGGCGTATGGGGAGGAGGTACTCCCACCCATGCTGGACATGTTTAATGAGGCGTTTGAGCTGGGACAGCTACCAGAATCACTCAGGGAAGCGGTCATAGTGCCACTCCCCAAGCACAATACACCGGGACACGGTTGCGGCTCCTATCGACCCTTGTCAATGCTGAACCAGGACAGCAAGATCCTAACAGCTGTCTTGGCGGCTAGAATGAGGAGAGTGATAGGCAAGCTGATTCACCCTGACCAGACGGGCTATGTCCCGGACAGGAACATTACCCACAACCATAGACGCCTACACAGAGTGGTCGAATGGGGATGTAGCAAAGACGGCGAAATGGCGATAGTGGCGCTGGATGCGGTCAAGGCGTTCGACTCTGTTCGTTGGCCGTGGCTGTTGGCGGCACTGGATCACTTCGGAATGGGGCCAGGGTACAGGAGGTGGGCCGAATTATTATATAGCGCGCCTCTAGCCAGAGTTCGTACGGGGGCAGTAGTGTCGAATAGGTGGCAGTTAGGTAGAGGCACCAGGCAGGGATGTCCTTGGTCCCCAATGTTGTACATCCTGGCCCTTGAGCCCTTGGCAATTTACCTCCGGCAACAGTATGACCCGGTGGGCATAGAGGTGGGGGGGGAGAGCCATCTGATATCCCTGTATGCCGACGATATGCTGTTGTACCTCCAATACCCTGAAGAGAACCTGCAATATGTCTTGGAGGTGATGGAGAGGTTTGCTTGGCTTTCTGGTATAGCGGTCAACCCTCGGAAATCCACCCTGTTCCCGCTGGGCGGCTATGTGGGGATACCGGCTGAGAGGTTGCCAGTATTGCGAATCCCATGGGCGACAAGCACCTTTCGGTACCTTGGCATAGACGTATATCACACGACCGGGGAGGAACACAGGCACAATACTGAATTGGCAGTGGGGAGGATCGAGAAGTGCATGAGGTTTTGGGAGAGACTACCCTTAGCGATGATGGGCCGGGGTGCTATGCTTAAGATGGTCGTGCTACCTAGGCTGCTGCATTATTTCAATAACATTCCACACATGATACCCAAGGGGTTTTTTGCTAGACTACATGGGGCATGTAGAGATTTCTTATGGCAGGGCACGCGTAACAGGGTCGCATTGTGGAAATTGCAGAGGGCTTATGAGAAAGGCGGCGTGAGGCTGCCGAACTTTGAGGCCTACTACGTGGCAGCGCAGC
Source organism: Ambystoma mexicanum (assembly GCF_040938575.1). Lineage (NCBI taxonomy): Eukaryota > Metazoa > Chordata > Amphibia > Caudata > Ambystomatidae > Ambystoma > Ambystoma mexicanum. The sequence goes on from NC_090939.1 coordinate 413,328,050, forward strand.
TGCAGTACGTGGCCAAGTGGCTTTCGGACGACGAAACCCCGGAACATAGACTGTTGGGAAAGGACTGCTCCCCCTTCTACCTGCGAGAGATTATTTGGGTATCCAGCACATGGATGAGGGGGCGTCCTAAGATGCTAGCGTTGGGCAGGAACATGTGGCGAAGAGCCTGCCGGATGATGGGGGGGATCCCCTGCCGTGCATGCCGCTGCTGCCGCTGGTGGCCTTGGCAGGGGAAGACGGACAGCTTAGGGCCATCCTGCGAACATACTGGGAGGCAGTGGGGCTGGTCACTTTGGGGGACATTTGGCAGGATGGGGCCTTGGCGGAGTTCGCAGATCTGGAGGCGGGGGCGGGGCTGCATGCGGGGCAATACATGACGTTCCATAGAGTGGTCAGGGAGGTCCGGAGCACTTGGCCCGAGACCGTATTGGCTGACGAGCCGGATGCGACGCTGGAGATTATGTATGACGCATCCGAGGGCGGGCACGAGGTCTCCAGGCTGTACGAGATGCTGATGGCAAAGGTTGGGAAGGATTTGGGGTACCTGAGGTTGGAATGGGAAACAGAGATGGGGGCCCCGATGGCGGATGGGCAGTGGGAGTGCGCCCTGGGGTACCACAAAAAAGTATCGAGGAATGCCAGGTTTAAACAGATACAACTATATATCACGCATAGGGCATACATGACCCCCCTGAGAATTTCCAGATTTCGAGACGCTGGGCGCCAGGCGTGTCCCAAGTGTAACACAGAGAACGCTGATATGATTCACATGTTCTGGGCCTGCCCAGTGATTGCAACCTACTGGAGTGAAGTGGCGCAGAAGCTGGCAGGGAGGGGCATTGTACTTAAGATAGATTCGGCCTGGGCCTGTTTGCTTGGGGGGTACCCCAGGGCGCGCAAGCTTCGGCACGTGGAGAAGCTTAAAGATTTGGCTTATACACTTGCCAAACGCAGAATAGCCATGGGATGGAAGAATTGCCAGAGGCCACGGGTGGAGGTATGGTGGCGTGACCTCCAGAAATGGGCTGCTGCCGAGACGACAGCATGGTGGGAGGCCAGCAGGGTGGGAGGGGAGGAAGAGGTGAGCTCCCTCACGGCATGGAAGGTGCTATTGGCTGAACTGTTTAGTACGGGGTCGACCTCGGCTGGATCTGAGAGCGACGGAACCCCACCACACGGAACGGACAATGATGGTGGACACCCTACAGGCTCATAGGGGGGAGGGAAGGGGATTGTTAAGTTAATTCTGTTCTGTTTTTTCTTTCTTTTCTTTTTCATATCTGTTGTTTTGCCTTTGTTGTGGCTTGATGTGTTCTATTTATGTTCTGTTGCACTGTGTGGTTATAAAATAAAATACATTTAAAAAAAAAAAAAACTATCACTTACCCCCATTGAGGACCACGAGGGTCTGCATAGGCAAAGATGGCCGCCCAGTCTCTGTGAGCCAGCACCGTCCCAAGGACTTTGTTTTGCCTGCACCCACCCGTTTACCTGATTGGCCAGCTGGGAAATATCTCCCCCAATCACACGCCGACAGGTGTGAACCGGCTTCCTGTCTGAAGGTGCTGACCAAAGGTGCCTGTCGTGGCTGTCTGGGGCCATGGGGCCCGAAATGCTGCCTCACTCATCCGACTTATCAGGGTAAGAATGACCACCCGAGCCCACATGCAGCCAGCATTCTCCTCCTAATCACATGCCATTTGCAATCCTCGCACACCCTTGCCCCGTCGGTTCACCATTGTCAGGCCACATATCCCTACATTCTGCCACCAGACGGGCAAGTCCCAACGCTAACCTTCTACTATTGACTCCTTGCCTCCTTGTGTGCCTATTCTCACCACGCGATCTGGCAAACTTAATAGCTGTTGCGGTATTGGCTATGGCTATTGTTGCAAATTGTGTATTCTGTATCGCTGCTGCTTGTTAAACTAGCCCATTTTGGTGATAATTGCTTGTTTTTTTTGGGTGATAATTGCAATGATTATTAATAATTTGGTGATAATTGCATTACTGCTAATTGCTAACTGCTGAACTGTTAACAATTTACAAAACAAGCCTATTCTAGTGAGTATCCCAATGTTGAATTAGCCTATTTTGCTCTACTAGCCCATATTCTTTGGTAATCATCACTGAGCTAGGACAGCTCGCCTGCTGATCACTTGACTTGCTAATTAATGTCTAACTAAACTACAGTTCAGTAACTGTGCCCGCACTACCACCCTTTATGCTTGTGCCCCAACTACATCGTGACAGTCTTCTCTCAACTATGTACTGCCCCTACCACATCTATTATGTACTCCTCCTGACCACATCTGCAATCCTTGAATTCAATATCAGCACTGCATACATCTCATATCCCCACACTTAGCACGCCCACAACACAGCACCCCTTTTTACATACAGCCATCCTCACCGATCTGCACCTCAATGCTTACATCAACACCTTACTTCCCCCAGCACAGCCACCAATCAACCCACATCATGCACTGCATCAATCCATACTTAAACTCACCAGCCCTATGGCTTGACCACTTCACACGCAAACCCACATCCAAACAACCATGCTCGCTAAACCTCAGAAACCTGAGACTAGGCTCTAGATTCGGCAAAAACGCCAATTTGCTCTCACTCCACAAAGAAAAACCCCAGCAAGCCCAACCCTAGACAACAAAACAGACACCCCCACCACTAATCTAGTAAACACACCCACCACCCACCCCAACATCTGCCCACCCACAGTAAAAGATACTACGATTAAAGGGGCCCTCATCAACGCCAGATCGCTCTCAGCACACACACTTGATATCGCTGATTTCATTGTGACCGAAGACCTTGACTTCTTAGCCGTCACCGAGACATGGTTACACGCAGCATCCGGATCATCACTGGCCTTAGCAATACCCGATAACTATGCCATCATTAGATGCGACAGGGACACCAACCAGCCAAAAGGCGGAGGCGTCGCCTTCATCTTCAAAAACTCATTAGATCTTAGACACATCCCTAACGACCAAATTCCCTCTGCTGAATTAATATCGGTTAAATTACCTCTATCCCCCAATCAAATCGCCACAGTGCACCTCTTTTATCGCCCACCAGGACCCATCTCCTCCGTTGCCGAAGACATAACTACTCTCCTCACAGTTAACACCAAACCCAACTCAAAAATGATACTACTCGGGGATCTCAATCTTGGCTTCCAAGACCTGAACGACCCCAAAGCCATAGACTTGGCCAGCTCCCTGTGTGATTTAGGATTTAATCACCACATCCACAAACCCACCCACAACAAAGGGAGAACCTTAGATTGGCTCACGGACCTTAACTGCAGCATCAATCTAATGTCGGTCACACCTTCCATCTGGTCTGACCACCACAAAATAACCTTCACAGTCAAAGCATCACCTCCAAATCCCAAACCTAACATTGCGCCCTCCATAAAAACCAGCAATAAGAAGGATATTACAAAAGAGAATCTACTACCACTAATCCTTCCCCTTCTCAACAACTCTACTATTTCCTGTTCCAATCCCACAGCACTAATTGATACCTATAACCATACCATCCTAAAAGCTCTAAATTTCATAGCCCCTCTAAAATTGCGTAAATCAAAACCAATTTGCCGATCTTAACTCGTGGTTCACACCACAGTTGAGAGATCTACGCAAAGCAAAATCACACTGGAAAAGGCACCAAACCAATGTCAATAAAAGCGCACTAATCACTGCCTCTACTATCTATAAGGATGGATACTCTCAGCAAAGAAGGATGCATACAATAAACGCATCCTGAAGGCGGAATCTAACACCAAAGACTTCTTCAAAATTCTCAAAGAACTTGAATCTCCTATAACCCCCATCGACAAGTGTACTACAGGCACCCTCTGGTGCTCCAACATCCAAAAGGCACTTCTCGATAAAATAACCACCTTAAAGGTTAAAATCAATAACAAAAAAAGCAACACCACACCCAATCCTAGACACCCCGCACCCCCCCACCCAAGCAAACCATTCAGCTTCTCACCCCTTTCTATTTGGGAGGTTGAAAGCATCATCAAAAAGCTCAAAGCCACCAACTGCCAAGGTGACCCCTGCCCCGCAACAGTCATCTAGGAAGCTGCCCACAACCTAGCTCCATTCATTGCGTCCTTCATAAATGCCTGATTCAAATCAGGTACAGTCCCCGATAATCTCAAAGATGCGTGGGTCATCCCTCTCATTAAAAAACCTACCCTAGATCCAAGCAACCCCTAAAATTACAGGTCCATCACCACAGTGTCGTTTCTCCTGAAAACCTTAGACTGAGCAGCATATCTACAAATACAGGGCTAACTTGAATCTAACAAACTCCTTGGCCTCCGGCAATCAGGTTTCCGTCCTAGACATGGAACAGAGACCGCCCTCGTTGCCCTAAAAACACAAATCGAGGACATTAAAGACAAGGGCAAGTTAGCCTTATTACTCCTATTAGACCTCTCTGCAGCCTTCGATCTGGTTAACCATTCAATTCTTTGCCATCATCTAAAAACAGCCGCCCTCTTCTCAGTTGAAGCCACCTCCTGGATCAGCTCCTTTCTAGCAAACAGAACCATGCGGGTATTCTCCCCATCTGCGTCTGCCGAGCCCTCACCAGTCACATGCGGTGTCCCGCAAGGAACTTGTGTTTTCCCCACATTGTATAATGTGTTCACAAAACCACTGTTTGATATTCTCGACTATCTGGGTGTCACCTATACTAATTACGTGGAGGACACCCAGATACTCATCCCCATCACTGGAGACCATGAAACAGATTCCAAAGCTCTTAACAATGTCTACTCAGTCATCCAAGCCTGGATGGCACATCACAGCCTTTGCTTAAATGATGACAAGACTGAGCTACTCATTTTAGGCTCTCACCTAAAACTCAATAAACTGAACCCTGCCTTTAAATCTTTCAATATTGATGAAAACACCATCAAAGTGTCTAACAACACCAAAACCCTCGGTTTTTACCTTGATTCAACCCTCACTCTGACAAAGCAAGTCAATGCGGTGGCCTCAGCATTGGCATACACATGCAAACTCCTAACATCTTGCAGGGCATTCCTCACTGCCCCAAACTGCATAATCCTTGTAAGAATGCTCATTATGGCCAACATTGATTATTGCAATGCCCTCTACTTAGGGACCAGCCTCAAAAATATCAATAAGCTACAAGTAACACAGAATAATGCTATCAGAGCAGCCCTTAATATTCCTAGAAAATCTCACATCTCCGACACAAAACGGAATCTCCATTGACTCCCGGTTGCACGCAGAATCTCGCTAAAAGCCCTTGCACTCACTCACAAATGCTTAGCCAACCAAGCTCCTGAGTACAACGCCAACCGCTTTACCATCCACACGGCCACCCGATCACTCAGATCCGCACAAGACCACTCACTGGCCATACCCAGATTCAAACTGCAGACAGCTGGGGGGTCCTGCTTCCCAGTGCTAGCCTCCAAACTTTGGCACTCACTTCCTAAAACACTCAGAACTGAACTCCCTTACCTTGTCTTCAAGAATAATGCCAAACTTTGGCTCACTGAACAGGACATAGCCTCTTCCTCAGCTTGATGTATAGATTGTCGAAATGCCTGTATATACTTCTGCATACAGACTCCTTTGTCTACTCTTCCCTTTAATTTACTACATTGTAATTACCTGTAAATAGCCTGTAAAGTATGTACTTCTCTGATGTTTGTTAATCTGCTTAGAATCATATGCTGTGCATAGTCCGACATCCAGTGGTCACTACAGAGTATTGCATTTTGTTTTCGTAGTCAAAAAGGGGACGTCGACAAGGCGTGTCTGTAACACTATCCCTATAGTGACGTGCATTGTACCCACAATCGCTCACGCGTCGAGGTCCCTCAGATTGTTTTTTTCCACCCAGATATTGGTCGCCTTAATGCGGAGCTCCTCGAGAGAAATTGCAAAAACATTTACTCGACCCTTTGGTCGTTAGGTATTATTAAATACATTACTTTAGATCCCTCCTTCGACGTCGAAACTGCAAAGCTGTTTCACCGCCGAGTACGAACTTCGACGGCGGTGACTTAGACAGAGGAGATCCTTTGTTGCAGCCGAACACGTGGCCTGGCCTGGCCGGCCTTATACAGTAGGGAGAGTGGGGTCGTGGGACATTTCTTCTATTTCTAATAATGCCTTTCTCCTTTTCCCCCTTTCCTCCGGGCTCGTTATCACTAGTATCTATATCCTTAGCTATGGAGAGGACTCTGTTTAGATTTTGCCCACGCTGTAAGGGCAAGTTTACATGTAAAGCAAAGCACAAGCGGTGTAACCGTTGCTTACCCCTCGACCACAACGAGGAAGGCTGTGTGGCCTGTAAACTACTTCGCCCGAAAACTTTAAAGGAGCGCAGGGTCAAGAGGTGGGCAGCCTACGCTATGTCTAGAGCTGATTCGTCACCCGCCGCCGGCGCCGGCGAGTGTGACGAGGATAGTGATAACCCAACCTCCATTTCGGAAGTCGTAGACCTCTCTAGGGAGTGTACCCGCTCCTCGATGTCTCTCCCCGGCCCCGACAAGTTTGGCTCATGCCCTAAGTATGGGGATGAGCACCCGGGCGACACTGACAAACACAGAAGGCATAAACATAAACACACAACCCACAGCACTTCTTCATCGAAAACGAAGAAAGCCATAGCGCCAACGGAGACGCCGGATCCACCAGCGTCCTCCACCGACAGTAAGGGTCGTAAGCCCTCCCCGCCACTGCAGCCGCGACTAGCGACTAGGCTACCTGCAGACAAGGGCGCTACCACCAAAACATCAGGTGACGCTTCTCGTAAGAGTTCTATCGTCGCTGAAAAAGACTCGGCACTGCCCAGCACGACGCCAGACGAACCCTCGACGGAGAAACTAATCATCGAGAGCTTGGCGCATATAGTTTCCTATGAGGGCCAGAAACGGACGGCGAGTGATACGCCAAAAACCGCTCACAAGGCCAGGGAACCTCTGAGAAAGCCGGAAAGGAGGCAGGGACAGCTCCCACCGTCGAAAGAAGGCCCTAGCCTACGAGAAGGGTTCTCAGAAGGCAAAGGGACTTTATCCTCGACGTTATGGGACAGACCAAGACGGCTACAGGAAGAACAGCCTCCTTTTTCGCCTCCAGACCGTTCTGGGTTACCACATTGGACTCTTGAGAGATTCCAATCGTGTATGGAGAAACTGGATAGATTTATGTCCACTCCTGAACAGAAAACTCCCAAGAGGCCAAGGGAGGTACTTAATGAGGATCTCAGGGCTAAATATACTAGACTATTTAACCCCCTTCAGGAGGAATCTCATACTTATGACCTCATTGAAGAAGACCCTCACTTCCAAGAGGACGAGGAATTCTTGGATGGTGAAGACCAACAGAACCTCGAGGAAGAAGGTTTTGAGGGAAACCTTGACATAGGTGGGGGGGCTTCGAGTAAGACCCAGATGAAGGTGGCTCACAGCGTTGGCAATCACCAACAGAGTCTACAGACCCTGAGATCATAAACCTTCCCTCTCCTCAGACACCACCAGTCAGGAATCCTTCACCAATAGATGATCAACCCACCTTCAACACGCTACTACGGAAGTCAGCAGCGCATTTTGAGATTGAAACTGGTGAGATTACTCCCGATACTGATTTTGTAGAAAGAATCATTAAAGAAAAACCTCCCACTAGCCAAACCATTCCCCTCCTCGCCTCAGTTAAGAGAAGAATCACTCCATCGCTGTCTACACTGGCACTGGTCAGAGGGGTCAATCCCAGAATTGAAAAACTGTTTACTCCCTCTCAATTAGACCCATTATATATTAGGGGTCACTCAATTCGAGACTCCTTGGTGGTAACTACCACAAGGAAAAGAGCAAGGTTTCCGCTGTCAACCAGCAAAGCACCCCCAGACAAAGAAGGAAAGAAACTCTACGCCCTGGGTAAAATAATTACAACCTCGGCAGCTTTTTCAACCAGAATTGCCATTAATAATACCCTACTGGCAAGTTATGCTGATGCCCAATGGGGCAAATTACGGCAGGACCTCGAGGAAGTCCCTGAGCCCTTGAGAACTCGCTTATTGACCACAGTAACAGAAGGAACTCTGGTTAACCAGAGCATCATTAAAAACACTCTTGATGCTGCAGAAACGGCTGGCCGTTCTTTAGTCCAGGGAATACTTCTGAAGCGTCATGTCTGGCTCCGCAATTGCGGGTTTAAGCTGGAAACCCAGGCGTCACTCATTAATAAACCAATAGAGGATTCTAACCTCTTTGGGAACACAGTGGACGACGCACTGGAGACTGCGAAGAAGGATTTCGACACCCTCAAGACTTTAGACCACATCTCAAGGCCTCCCAATAAGCGAGGATTCGGCAACAAACGCTTTTTTCGAGGCCAACGCCAACAACAGCAACAACAACAGCAGTACACTGCAGGCAACTGGTCCTCTAATCAGGGAACCAGTGGCCAGTACACGCAAAGAGGACAGCGCCGTGGCAAGGGTAGAGGTCGGGGCCCCACTCCCAGAGGATCCCCGGCTACCAACACCAAATGACCCGAAGGTTCGGGTCCCCTCACATGCATCGCCGGTCGGGGACCGGTTAACATCTTTCCTACCAGCATGGGAGGGAATAACATCAGACCGCTGGGTATTGGCAACCATAGCCCGTGGTTACTGCATAGAATTCAGTCGGTCCCCCAAGTTCAGACCCCCAAGGGGACGACGCTTATTACCAGAGCACCTCGCCATTCTTCTTCAAGAAGTGGAATTGCTGCTACTAAAGGGAGCAATAGAGGTCATGCCTCTATCACAGGTAACGGAAGGTATTTATTCAGTGTACTTCCTTGTACACAAAAAGGACTTAACCATGTGCCCTGTACTAGATCTGCGCCCAGCGAACAAATTTGTCAAACCTCAAAAATTTTACATGGTGACCCTACAGGAAGTGATCCCCCTACTTTCTCAGGGAGATTACATGACAACACTGGACATGAAAGATGCATACTTTCATATTTTAATGTTGCCAGCGTACAGAAAATACCTCAGGTTCATGATAGAGGGAAAACACTACCAGTTCAGAGTGCTACCCTTCGGCATAGCGTCAGCGCCGAGGGTATTCACAAAAGTACTGGCAGTGGCAGCGGCCCACCTGCGCAGGTTGTCCATCCCGGTATACCCTTACCTCGATGATTGGCTCATAACAGGGGATTCTTACGAGACATACTTCTCAAATACCCAAAAGACTGTATACCTTTTGTTCCAACTGGGATTCTCCATCAACGAGAAGAAGTCCAGCCTAGACCCCAGCCAGATCAAACAATTCCTAGGGACTCTAATTCGAACAAAGGACAGCCTTGTCTTCCCCTCCAACAAGAGGGTCCAAAATATGCTGTGTCAGATCCCTCAATATGAGGCCGGTCGAGAGGTGACGGTGCGCAAAGCAATGCGCTTGCTAGGAATGATGACGTCATGTATATATTTGGTACCTCATGCGCGTCTGCACATGCGCCACATGCAAGAGTGGCTGAGTGGCTCAACAGCCAGTGGTGTCAGGCCAGCGGACAATGGGACGATCTAGTGGTGGTCTTGCAGGCCTTGGTTCTCTCGCTACGGTGGTGGTCGAAGGTAAACCTTGTAATAGGGAAACCATTTTTCCATCCCCACAGTGGAGGCCACTCTAACCATAGACGCATCCCTCACAGGATGGGGGGCTCACCTATCCCAGCAGACTGCACACAGAGTTTGGACTCCGAGTGTAACGTCCAAACACATAAACTTGCTGGAACTGCTAGTAGTCTTCAAAGCACTGAAGGCTTTCCAGACACACCTGCAAGGGAAGACAGTGATGGTCCTCACAGACAGCATCACAGCCATGTACTACCTGAACAAGCAAGGGGGCACTCACTCTCCAGGACTGTCCAAGCTGTCCTAGAAAATCTGGAAGTGGGCTCTCAAACACAACATGTTCCTGTTGTCACAATATGTACCAGGGGAACTCAATCTGCTAGAAGACGAACTCAGCAGAGACTTCCCATTGCCCGCAGAGTACGAATGGCGGTTACAAGAAGACATCGTCTTCGACGTTTTCACACAATGGGGATTCCCAGAAATAGATTTGTTTGCAACCTTGGACAACTCCCAATGCCAAGATTACGCTTCCAGGTACCCCCAGAACCAGTCCAAAGGGAACAGTCTCTGGATAACATGGTCAGGGAAATTTGTTTACGCTTTTCCCCCGACTCCCCTTCTCAACAAGATAGTGCACAAGATGCATCAGGAACCAGTCACCATGATACTAGTGGCCCCTATGTGGGCGCGGCAGCCATGGTTCGCTCACTTCATGGAGATGTCTCTATCTCCTCCATTGAAACTTCCCTGCCCGTACAACATGCTGTCACAAGACAAGGGCAGAACGCTACACCCATGCCCACAGACCCTGAATTTAGCAGCCTGGCTCCTGAGGTCATAGAATGCGGACATTTACAACTCCCTCAAAGATGCACGGACATTCTTAGGGAGGCTAGGAAACCTAACACTCGTTACTACTATTCTAGCAAATGGAAGAGATTCGCCATCTGGTGTAGAAATAAGATCATCAACCCAGTTGACTGCTCTCCCACACATATTGTTCTTTACCTGACTCACTTATTAGACTCAGGATTGGTCTTTAATACTATTAAATTTCATCTAGCTGTACTTTCCGCATACACCACTTCTCAACTCAAAGTGTCATGGTGGAAAGTCCCAGTTATTAAAGCCTTAATGGAGGGAGCAAAGAGGATACACCCTCCTATAGCCAACCCAGCTCCCGGATGGGACCTAAACGTGGTACTTACCAGGCTTATGGGCTCACCCTTTGAACCCATGCACAAGGCATCCCTTAAAGACCTCACTCTTAAGACTGCTTTCTTAATAGCTATCACCTCCATTAGGAGAGTGAGTGAACTACAGGCGCTCTCTATACTAGACCCCTTTGTAACAGTTCACAAAGATAAGGTGGTTCTTCCCACACATCCTAGGTATGCACCAAAATGTATTTCAAAATTCCATGTCAACCAGTCTATAGAACTATCAACGTTCTTTCAAAACCCTTCAAATTTAGGAGAAAGGAGCCTGCATACACTAGATGTGCGCAGAGCTGTCATGTTTTATATAGAAAGAACTAGACCTCTGAGAAAGACTAATCAGTTCTTTGTCTCAGTGGCAGCAGGAAGAGAAGGAGATGCAGTTTCAAAATCCACTATATCTAGATGGATTGTCCAATGCATCACTCTCTGTTACACTCTTGCTAAGAGAGAACTACCCTTCAAGCCGAGAGCACATTCTACTCGTGGCACTGGGGCTTCCATAGCATTCATTGCAAATGTCCCTCTTGAGTCCATTTGCAAAGCGGCAACCTGGATTTCTGTACACACCATTACAAAACATTACTGTCTAGATGCCCACTCTAGATCTGATTCCCAGGTGGGAAAAGCAGTATTAAGACATCTTTTCTCTACTGTTCCTTCTCACAACCCACCTCCAACTCCGGGTACTGCTCGCTAGTCTATGCACAGCATGTGGTTCTAAGCAGATTAAAAAACATCAGAAGACAATGCATTACTTACCGTAAAAGCATTTCTGATGGTTGTATCTGCTTAGATTCACATGCGCCCACCCTTCCTCCCCGCTCGGATGGAAGGAACATAGACATCCTTTATCTATCCCTCTCTTTTCTGTCCTCAAACACGTCTAATAGGCTCCCTCAGGGCAGAAAAAATACAAACAGAGGGACCTCGACGCGTGAGGGATTGTGGGTACAATGCACGTCACTATAGGTATAGTGTTACAGACACGCCTTGTTGACGTCCCCTTTTCGACTATGAAAACAAAATGCAAAACTCCGCAGTGAACACTGGATGTCGGACTATGCACAGCATGTGAATCTAAGCAGATACAACCATCAGAAATGCTTTTGCGGTAAGTGATGCATTGTCATACACACCGCCATTACCTGAATTATGATGCTCTGCACTGTTTATCAGCAATTTTGTAAGACATGCACCCAGATGCCCCTGGGCCAGGTGCGCAAAATAAATAAACCAAATACAAATATAATTGAAGAGCATTCACCCGCACCTTCTCCGTAGGACAATCAGTGTTGGTCCTTCTACCCACACAGAAAATAAAATGATCTCATGCTGACACGGCCCCTATAAGGTTCTGGATCAGAAGAGCCCATTAAACTATCTTATAGCCCAACCTGACCAATGCCAGAAGATGCAGGTATATCATATTAACATAGCTTAACTGCTGAGCTTTAATCAAGTCTCAACACAGAACCCTCGCAAACATATCCCTGATAAATCCTGCCAGAGCGAACACATACTCCTGATCTCAACCACCACACCTACTGCTATGAAGCAGCCACTACACGAATTCCGCACCAGCTGCACACATACCTGGTGCGCACACCCACCTTTGGACTCTCTACTCTCTCTACTGACCCGAACTTCGGTTCCCAAGGGCGTTCAAACTACCAGCGCCTTCAGACCATACCACTGGTATATAAGGCGCTATATAAATGCAAAATAACATAACATAACATAACATACAAGAATTGACTACACGAACAGCCTCTACCTAGGACTGCCAGAAAGATTCACCAAGAAACTGTGAAGGGGCATAATACCGCAGCCAGGATCCTATTAAGACTAAACATAAGAGAACTGAAGAGCCTACACTGGTTACCAGTAAAAAAACACATAAAATTCAAAGCACTCTGCATTGAATTTGAAACGTAACCTTGACGTGGAGCAAGGTTTAGTCAATGGAGCAATTGGTACAGTTGTTGGCTTTGAGACGTATCCACAAAACGACAACATTCAGTTTGTCAACATCCACTTTGACAAACTTTCAGAAGTCTAAAGGATAGGACACTCAACAGCACAATCCCTTCTTTTCAAAGACATGCATGTACGCAGAGAACAAATCTCTGTCTCTTGCATATGGAGTCACCGTTCACAAATCACAAGGTCTAACCCTAGATCAGGTACTGATTGACATTGGCAGCACAGTCTTTAACCCTTTAAGTGCCATGGGTTTTTCCCCCCCAGTGCCAAGGCCTTTTTGGTGATTATTCAATGCCTTTTAACTTTTTGCAAATGTGCCCCTTTTTTCCCACATGTAGGCGGTCGTAACGCCACCTAGGTTGCTGTAGGGGGTGAGAGAAAATAACCAAAAAGGAAGGAAATTTTGTGTTTTCTCAAAAAATGGCAATAAAATGATGTACAAAGAAGCCTGTGGTTTTTTCCTTGTAAGAGCTAGGAACAAATGGTTTGCTGTGCTGAATTCCCCAATTTCCTGGATTTCAAGAACAGGTTGAGTGGAAACAGCCTCTACCTAGGACTACCAGAAAGATTCACCAAGAAACTGCAAAGGGGCATAATATCGCAGCCAGGATCCTATTAAGATTAAACATAAGAGACCACATCACTCCAGAACTGAAAAGCCAAAATTATTTTGATGTGGTTATCAACTGTTTTGTGAGAGGTAGGCGATTTTGGCCATTTTTGCCAATTGGACATGCGTGGTCACAATGGAAGAAAATGGTAGGAAAGCCAAATTGGAGGACAGAAAGGCATACATTTCTGAAAAGTAGACAAAATTCCAAGTTTAGGAAGGGGTGATTTGCGCAGGTCGGGCAACAACTAGGTAGGGGAAAATGCCATAGTTTGGGGAAAAAGTGGGAAAATGACCAAAAAAAAGGGTATGTGGTGGACATGGTTGGCTTGGTACGGCAATGGATTCTATGAATTTTGAGAAAAACAATGCTCCGCTACGACGTCTGACTTGCGCAAGTCGGGCCAAAATGTATTACTCAGAAACCCCACCAAAGTCCGAAATGTGGCGAAAAAAAACCAATTTCCGCACATTTCACTTGGCTCACCCACCGAAACACGCTGCCAACAACACATGGCCGACCTTCCTGCATTCCCACACGTGTCCCGATGAAAACGGTACCTCACATGTGTGGGTGCACCTACCTGGGCGCCAGGGGGAAAGCCTAAAACACCCCTGACCCCAGGTCTTTTCCGACAGCTGAATTTCATGATTTTTCCAGACGGGCACACCATACAGATATGGACCCAGGGTGTACAAGCCACCAAGGAAAACAGGGAACACCATGCATTTCCGAAAAGAGGACATCCGTTTGAATCCGCAGAGGTCTGACTTACACAAATCGGCCCTGAATGTATTACCCAGTAACCCTGGCAAAGTCCGAAATGTGGCAAAATAAAAAACAATTTCCCCACATTTCACTCGGCTCACCCACCGAAAGACGCCACCAACAACACATGGCCTACCTTCCCGCATTTCCACACGTGTCACGATGAAAACGATACCTCACATGTGTGGGTGCACCTACCTGGGCACCAAGGGGAAAGCCTAAACACCCCTAACCCCAAGTCTTTTCCGACAGCTGAATTTCACAATTTTTTCAGACAGGCACACCATACAGATATGGGCCTAGGGTGTCAAAGCCACCAAGGAAAACAGGGAACCCCATGCATTTCTGAAAAGAGGACATCCGTTTGTATCCGCAGAGGTCTGACTTGCGCAAATCGGCCCAGAATGTATTACCCAGAAACCCCGGCAAATTCCAAAATGTGGCAAAAAAACCCAATTTCTGCACATTTCACTCGGCTCACCCACCGAAACACATCGCCAACAACACATGGCCTACCTTCCCACGTTCCCACATGTGTCGCGATGAAAACGGTATCTCAGATGTGTGGGTGCACCTACCTGGGCGCCAAGGGGAAAACCTAAAAGACCCCTAACCCCAGGTCTTTTCCGACAGCTGAATTTCACTATTTTTCAGACGGGCACCCCTTACAGATATGGGCCTAGGGTGTCCAAGCCACCAAGGAAAAAAGGGAACCCCATGCATTTCCAAAAAGAGGACATCCGTGGGAATCCGCAGAGGTCTGACTTGTGCAAATCGGCCCAGAATTTATTACCCAGAAACCCTGGCAAAGTCCAAAATGTGGTGAAAAAAAACATATTTCCCCACATTTCACTCAGCTCACCCACCGAACACGCCACCAACAACACATGGCCTACCTTTCCGTGTTCCCACACGTGTCCCAATGAAAACAGTAGCTCACATGTGTGGGTGCACCTACCTGGGTGCCAAGGGGAAAGCCTAAAACACCTCTAACACCAAGTCTTTTCCGACAGCTGAATTTCACGATTTTTTCAGACGGGCACACCATAGAGATATGGGCCTAGGGTGTCCAAGCCACCAAGGAAAACATGGAACCCCGTGCATTTCCAAAAAGAGAACACCCGTGGGAATACGCAGAGATCTGACTTGCGCAAATCGGCCCAGAATTTATTACCCTGAAACCACGGCAAAGTCTGAAATGTGGTGAAAAAAAACAAATTTCTGCACATTTCATTCGGCTCACCCACCAAAACACACCCCCAAAAACATGGCCTACCTTCACACGTTCCCACACGTGTCCTGATGAAAACGATACCTTACAAGTGTGTGTGTGTGTGCATCTACCTGGGCACCAAGGGGAAAACCTAAAACATGCCAAACCCCAAGTCTTTTCCGACAGCTGAATTTCACAATTTTTTCAGACTGGCACACCATACAGATATGGGCCTAGGGTGTCCAAGCCACCAAGGGAAACAGGGAACCCCATGCATTTCCGAAAAGAGGACATCCGTCGGAATCCATAGAGGTCTGAATTGCGCAAATTGGCCCATAATTTATTATTCAGAAACCCTGACAAAGTGAACATTGTGTTTTTTTCCCCACCAAACATCACACTTTGTCGGGGATTGTGGGTAATAAATTCTGGGCCGCTTCGCACAAGTCAGACCTCTGTGCATTCCCACAGGTGTCCTCTTTTCAGAAATGCATGGTGTTCCAAGTTTACCTTGATGGCGTGGACACCCTAGGCCCAAATCTGTATGGTGTGCACATGAGTCAAAATCCTGCAGTCCTGCTGTGCAAAAAGAGTTGGGGTTACCCGTGTTTTTGGCTTCGCCCTTTGCGCCCCAGTAGGTGCACCCACACATGTGAGGTACCGTCTTCATCGGGACATCTGTGGGAATGCAGGCCGGTAGGCCATGTGTTGTTGGTGGCGTGTTTCGATGGGTGACCAGAGTAAAATGTGCAGAAATTGTGTTTTTCCCCCAAATTTGGACTTTGCCAGGGGTTCTGGGTAATACATTCTAGCGCGATTTGCGCAAGTCAGACCTCTGTGGATTCCCACACGTGTCCTCTTTTGGATAATGCATGGGGTTCCCTCTTTTCCTTGCTGGCTTCGAAACCCTAGGCCCAAATCTGTAGGTTGTCTCCCCAAACTCTTTGGGGTTTACAAGTAGTGTAGCCTTTTTCTTTTTGGGCTCCGTTAGGTGCACCCACATATGTGAGGTACCTTTTTCATCGAGCCATCTGTGGGAATGCAGGACGGTAGGTCATGTGTTGTTGGCGGTGTGTTTCGGTGGGTGACCAGAGTAAAATGTGCGGAAATTCTGTTTTTCCCCCCGAATTTGGACTTTGCCAGGGGTTCTGGGTATTACATTCTGGGGTGATTTGTGCAAGTCAGACCTCTGTGGATTCCCACAGGTGTCCTCCTTTGGGAAATGCATGGGGTTCCCTCTTTTCCTTGCTGGCTTCGACACCTTAGGCCCAAATCTGTAGGTTGTCTCCCCAAACCCTTTGGGGGTTACAAGTGGTGTAGCCTTTTTCTTTTTGCGCCCCGGTGGGTGCACCCACACATGTGAGGTACCTTTTCATCAGGACACCTGTGGGAACGCGGGAAGGTAGGCCATGTGGCGTTGGCTGCGTGTTTTGGTGGGTGAGCAGAGAGAAATGTCTGAAAATTGAGTTTTTTACCCCCAAATTTGGACTTTGCCGGGGGTTCCAGGTAGTAGATTCTCTGCCGATTTGTGCAAGTAAGACCTCTGTGGGGATGCGGGAAGGTAGGCCATGTGTTGTTGGCGGTGTGTTTCAGTGGGTGGCCAGAGCGAAATGTCTGAGAATTATCTTTATTTCCAGCCAATTTCAGAGACATTTCCCTCTGTCCAATCACCGAAACACGTCACCAACAACACGACGATGTCATACCTTCCCGCGTTCCCACAGGTGTCCCGACAAAAACGGTACCTCAGATGTGTGTGTGCACCCACCGGGGCGCAAAAGGAAAAGGGTACCCACTGGTAACCCCAAGCCTTTTGGCACAGCACATTTTGTTCATGTGGGCAACCTACAGATTTGGGCCTATGGTGTCGAAGCCAGCAAGGAAAACAGGGAACCCCATGTATTTCCCAAAAGAGGACACCCGTGGGAATGCACAGAGGTCTGACTTGCGCGTAACACCATGTGGGTGTACCCTCTCCTAAGCACAGCGGCAGCTCCAGGGATCCCCGGCAGGATCTCCATTCCTCCCCGGAGGTGACACCTGTAACGTAGCACAGCCAGAGCTGCAGCCTGGGCTTGCAGACAGACAACCCACATGGGAGGCATCCGCTCCCAGAGAAACACCAATGTTCTGCTGGCATGGGGGGCAATTTGTGTCCCAGCCCACAGAAAATATCTGCCCGGACAGCCTATTCCCCCCCACACCACCAACAATCCAGCCCCAGTCTCACCCACCCCACTGACAGTTTGCCGTAACCATAGAATAATAAAAAACAGTATACACATAATGTTGCAGCTTCTCGCATAGAAAAAGCTGTAAACAAAACAAAAAGAAAAGCATGTGTTACCTACGGTCACACCAGCAAAAACAAATCAATACTTTCCAAGCATGCCCCCCCTTGCAAGCCATCCCTGGTGGTCTACTGAACCTCACCCCCCAGTGAAAACCCATTTGCCCCTTCTTACAGACAGATAACTGCCACCAGGGAGGGCTGCATGATGTGCCCCCCCACACTCCATTTGGGTGGGGGGAGAAACCCACCCCAAAATGTCAGACAGGCCCCCTTAACAAAGAAAAAAAATGAAAATGGCAGGCTGCACTTTAGGGGGTGCTGAGGGGCACCCTAAATGGCCAGAACATTTTGAAATGTAATGGGGGGTGCACCTCTCCACACCTACCCCAATTGGAGGGGCAGCGCAAGGTTTGGGCACCCTGGGGCCAGATTGGCACACCAATGTGCCCCTCTGCACCAAGGCAAGTTTGCTAAACAAAGAAATACATTGAAATGGCAGGCGGCACTTAGGGGTGGGGGCTGAGGGGCACCCTACACCACCGGGGAACTTTATAATGTGAAAGGGGGTACCCCTACCCCAATTGGAGGGGTGGCGCATCTCATGTAGCCCTCCCACGGGGCAGATAAGGTGGGGGCTGTCCTGCACTCCTCCCTGGGCTCAGGTGTCCCTTCCTAGGAGCAGATATCTGCCCCCAGGGAGGGCTGCCTGAAATGGCCCCAACTCCATTGTGGGTGGGGGGGTCACCGCCCCTCCCCATTAGAAAAGTCCCCATCGGTTTGGGGTGCCCCACAGCACCCCTTAAAATACGGTCTACCATTTTCACTTTTATCCTTTGGTAACCCAACTACCCTTGGCGCAGATGGGCCCAATGGTGTGCCAATCTGGCACCAGGGTGCCCAAACCTTACTGCCCCACCCACTGGGGGGCCTGTCCCACAATTTCTGTTGGCCCTCTCCCCTCTCACCCCAAATGGGTGGTGGGGGCACCTCATGCAGGCCTCACTGGGCCTCCTACAAACGGCTGCGTGAGGTACACAGCCCCTCCATTTGGGGTGGGGGGAGAGGGCCACCAAAACTTGTGGCACAGGCCCCCCAGTGGGTGGGGCAGTACGGTTTGGGCACCGTGGGGGCAGATTGGCATGACAATATGTTCCTCTGCACCAAGGAAAGTTTGGTAAACAAAGAAAAAAAATGAAAATGGCAGGCTGCAATTTAGGGGGGGGCTGAGGGGCACCCTAAACCGCCAGGTAATTTTCTAATGTAATGGGGAGTGATCCTCTCCCCCCCACACCAAATGCATGGGTGGCATCTCATGCAGCCCTCCCTGGGGTCATATGCCCCTTCCTAGGAGCAGATATCTGCCCCCAGGGAGGGCTACAAGGGGTGCCCCCATTTACCCTTTGCCATAAAATAAATCTCTTGTGGCTAGTGGCCCCCCACTCCCACCCACATCTCCCTTTTGTATTTTTTTCTTTTCATTTTGCCCCCTTCCCTGGGGGCAGATGATCAGCCATCTGCCCTCAGGGGGGCCCTAACCTGCAGGCCCCATCCTTTGGGGGGCCTGCACACTTATTCCTGGTGGCCTCCCCCCTCCAATAGGATGGGGGGCCACCTCATGTACTCCTGCCTGGCAGCAGAGGCCCCCCCTTTCCACTTGGTGTGGGATGGGAGGGGGAGGGCCACCACTCTCTCATGAGTAAAAAAAATCCCTGGTGCCTAGTGGCCCCCCATCACCGTTGTATTTTTTTAATTATTTTTTTGTTCAATTTGGCCCCCTCCCTGGGGGCAGATGATTAGCCATCTGCCCCCAGGGTTCTGCACATATGTGCCCCCATGCTTTGGGGTCCGGGGGGAGGGCTGCTCACTGTAAGCAGCCCCCCCACCTACCCCCGCCTCTCAGACAGATCCCTGGTGTCTAGTGGGCATTGCTGGGCGCGGATCGAGCGCTCTGCGCCCGATCCGCGCCCAGCAATGCTTTCACAAAAGGTGTCGTTGGAAAAGGGAGAACCTCCCCTTTCCAACGACACCTCCCTCGATCTCTGGCTTGAAATACAGCCAGAGATCGGGGGGAGAAAGGTGCAGACTCACCTTTCATTTTCACTGCGGCAGCCGAAATCGCTGCCGCAGTGAAAATTACTTTCACTTTCGCATCGGCGTGCATTACGCACGCCGATGTGAAACTGAAGGTAATCCTGCCCCCGGGCAGTGAGGGGGGGACCTTCCCCTCACATAGCCCGGGGGTTGTATTACAGTTTTGAGCGTGCCCTGCTTTGCAGGGATCGCTCAAAACAACGTGCCAAAAAGGACAAGCTATCTCGTCCTTGGCATTACGGAGGTAATGTCAAGGACGAGATATCTCGTCCTTGGCACTTAAGGGGTTAAAGAAGGTATGAGTTATGTAGCACTTTCACATCTACGTACAATGGAAGAACTATTTCTAGTCAATTTATATAGAAACAAAGTCAAGTCTGACATTCCTTGCATCCTAGAGTATAACAGACTATGTGCACTCTACACACCCCATCTCGATATGTACCCTGTTCCTGAAAAGGTAAAGTTTTGAAAAGAAAATGAATGCAAACAGAACTTATAAGTCCAACAATACCACCAAAGAAACTAAAAACAACTGCTACTCCATCAAGTAGTACAACAACAAAACTATCTAGTGCAAACACAAGTGCACATCCATCAGCAGATATAAAGAGAAATATTTCTTCTAAAAAAGGGAGGTCCAGCAAATAACACAGAGACAGAACTCGCCGGTCCATTTACATTTTTCAACACAACTGGTTTAAATTGCTATGCAAATGTAGCAATCAATCTGTTCCAATTGCCACAAATTGTTCAAAGCATTCACTTGAACGCCTCAGACCAGTTGTGTTTGCAAATGCTTGTCCTTCATAGAAATGGCAAAAATAATCCTGACAACACTTACAGTGGGCCTCATTACGACCGGGCGGTAAGGGATTACCGTTACTGGTAAGGGCACCAGTAGCAGTAATCCCTTACCGCCCTACTACGAGTTCCCTCTGCGGGTCCTCCCTTAACGCCTGGTTTTACCAGGCGTTAAGGACAGGACCCGCAAAGGGACCTTAGAGCTAATAACGGTACTGCAATTTGCGGTACCGTTATTAGCACCTTCCCCATTCCCATTGAGCCCTATGGGGGCTCAAATCGGAATGGGGAAGGGTCCTGGTGAATGGGGAATTACCACCCCCGCCGACCTTGGAATGGGGCGGTAATAGCTCCATTCACCAGGGCGGAGTCGGTGAGGTTTTGGAGGCAGCCATGGTGCTAATAGCGCCATGGTTACCTCCAACCTCGTACTGACCCCCAGTGTCTCAGGAATAAGGCAAGAATTGGACTACTCTGCAGGAATGGTAACATTCACTACAAACACACAGGAAGATCCACAATAATTTCTAATGTACTTACTACAAGTACTGGAAACCAAAACATACCTATAAATGAAATCTTCCAGATTTCATATACGTGGAAATATATATGCATTCTCTGCAACCATGTTGCACAAGAGCACATCCCTAATGAACGATTTGTGTATGTATCTATACCAAATTGTAAATTCATTCCATTTCATCAGCTGGTGCAAAATGCAAATCATGCCATATTATGCATTGTTTGCAATTGAGACAATCGTTCCTCCTTACACATAAACTCACATAGCCAATATGTAATACTAATACTTTTAAGGTACAATGCAGATGGTACCAAAAACAACTGCAAGCTTACTAGCTTCACACACAGGCAAGTATCTCTTGGCAAGAAAACCTTCACAACAGTAGGCATAATCTACCACACTGGTGCCACAACCACTGTAGGTCACTATACTGCATACATTAAAAAAAAGATGTGGGTGGTTTGAATGCAACAACACTTCCATTACTCTAAAACAGAGATTACCAGCTAATCTAACACATGCCTACTTAATATTCCTTAAACCTAAATGCCTACTTAATATTCCATAAACCTAAATTTAGTCACTGACCTGTGAAACTATCAACAGTTAGTGCACTGTAGACATTTGCCTTAAGTACTGCACACTTCAAACAAACATACTGTGAAAGTTAAATTCACATAAATGTAGTGAACGTTTTTTAATGCTGTATAACTATCAACCAATGTAGAACTATCAATAGTTAGTATCTGACTGCAGCCATACTACTCCAATGCTAATTCTGAATAGCAAAATAGTTAGAATACACCAACAGGCATCTAACTGCTTTCAGAAATACCCTTCAGAAGTATAAAACTATCAACAGTTAGAATGAACCAACTGGTATCTAACTACATCCATAGTACTGCAATGCTGTTTTTAAAATGAAAAACTGTTTCAATACGCCAACAGATATAAATGTAGTACGTTTTTGTTAATCCTGTATAGATTATTTTCCCAATGACCTAATGATTATGCAAACAGTAACAACAACTGTGCACAACACACAGTCATGTTGTTTAAAACATAGTACTTATAATGTACTGATTATCAGGGTCTAAAAAGTACATGAATATGTGAGATTGTATGCAATGCGAAATTGTAAACTATCCTACCTAACATATTATCACAGAAAAAGAAACAAAGATTTCTCCTGCATTACCATGTACAACAAACTCAACCTGTACCCCCAATGGTACATCAATCATAAGTACCATTGTATTGTGTCACCATGTTACAAATACTATACACTGCCCACACACTATGTATAATTACCATACACATATTATTATAATTGTTGTTTCCAATGGCTGGATTCAATTTCTGTACACATATTATTACAATGGTTGTGGCCACTGGCGAGATTCCTGGGTGCATGGCCATATTATGCTGTGGTGGTTGTGGCCAGGGCCATGCACCCAAGAATCTAGGCCCTGGCCCCAACCACCACAGCATAATACGGCCATGCACCCAATAATCTGGCCACTGCCCACAACCACAACACCACAACTTGTCCTGACCTTCCCAATTCAAATGACATCTGCAGACATCGAAATGGACCACCAACTTTATTTTTCACCTATACAAATATCCCCATATCATCTAGATTCCACTCCCTTATGCTGACCAAGCCCTCTTGCAGTCACCAAATAACCCCAAATGTGTTTCTCAAGCTGCCCACCCAAGAGTCTATCTGTGGACTACCACAGTGTCCACAGACATCTGCGCCGCCCGTATGCTCTTCTTCCACCTAAACAACGAGCCCCATATCTTATTTTTTTCACTCCCCACCCTTCTCAGCCCCTCTTTCAAACACCAAATGACCGAAAATGTGTTTCCCAAACTTTTTCCCCACCACGCTGTCCGCTGTCAGTCGCGGCTGTCCGCAGATACAACATGGCGGCTGTTTTGGAAAATGTGATGCACCTCACACTTTTCATCATCCAATCACTGGGCGTGCTTGATGTCCGCGGACATCACATCGGCCTCTGGTCCAATCGGAACCCGTCAATGGAGCGAACAGGGAAGTGAGTCCACGGGCCGAACACAGATATCACACATTTTTGTAGACCAAGCCCCCACTCCTGCCACAAATTTGATGGCAATCCGACCAGCAGTTTGGGCTGTAGATGTGAGCAAACATTTTTTCCCATTTTGGGACCCCCCTACAACTTTGACCACCCTTGTTGAACCCTCACCAAACGTACCAAAAAAATTCAGATGTGCCATAGATTTTATTTGCAAAGTTTGGTAAGGATTCGTCCGGGGGGGGGTGAAGTTATAAGCCCCCCAAAAAGTGCTCTTCCTATGGGTTGAGCAACTTAACCACAACTACAGGGCCTCTCCTGCAGGCCCTCTAATATGTCCTACCCATATTGAGCCAATGATGGGCTACCTCACTCGAATGGAGACACAGCGGAGACCACGGGTTGGCTGCCAGTGCTTCACTAGACTTAAACGTGGGGAAGCGTTTCTTCTATGAGATAAGCATCTTGTACTACATCGGGACACCACACATAAGTATGTATCACATGTAAAGAGACGGGTTTCAGCGTAAGGTAGAAAATGGAACCACCAGTTGGGAACGCAGGAGTAATGTAAATTGGAGGCATCCTTTAAAGAAGGGTGGCGTCCGTCCATCCCGTACAATTTAATACACTATTGGCCTTTTATCCCTGGTTTGAATTTTTGTGCACTTATATGGCACAGCAAGGGGATATCTGTGCTTAGACATATATATACCTTTCCTTGTGCATCCTCTACAGGTGAACTAATCCACCTTGGTGTAGCAGAATCAGACAAGAGTTGTCTCCAGGTCCAGCTAAACACTCCAACGGGCGGGGGTAAGCGCCCTTACATATACTTGAACATTCTCCCCTAATGTGGTGGTAACCACAGATGGGGGCTTGCACTCAGTCGGACAGGAATACTATGCTAGCTTACAATACAATGCAGCTTTCCCCATTCCCCACAGAGTGCTTGTAAAGAAACCGTATTACCTGTCCCAGAAGGTCACAAATGACATGCCCAATAGGGAATTAAGGAGAAGGCAAGCAATATGGAAGGCACGTCATTAGTTCAATTCTAACAGAGATGCAGTTTGGAACTCTAATAATCATAGTACATATTTTTTAACTATGGGATCGGGGTCACTCTCACACCTTCCTTTTATGTTGTGTTTCAGGGTTAGGTGGCAACAAGATAAGGTCCTGAAGAAGACAGTAAATCAGCTAATCTCCAAAAACATCAGCGTAGGACTGCAGTGGGGTGCGGGGCAGGGAGCATGCTCACACTGGCAAGCCTTGGCGTAGTGTATGAGAAACTGAAATGATATTTTCTGTGACGTAGACCCTGTTTTAAAGAATGTTTAGGTAGCAAGTTGATTGTTCTGTAGAAGCACTTGGTTGTTTGAGAGAAACAAAAATACACCTGAGGACAGATGAGGGATTAACTATCTGCATTGTTCAGGTGTACATGTTATAGGATGATTTGTATTGATTGTATGTTTATTCAAAATTGTAAAATGGATGAGGATGCTGTCCACTTCTTGAAGTATTTGAGGTATCAGCTGAATTTGTGTGCTAAAGAAATTGTTATGGGATAACTTGATAACAGAAAATTAAAAAAGATGATGAAATATAAATATATATACATAAAAAAAGATTATGGACCAATACATTTTGAAATTGGTTCTGTTCACTGAATTCCATGAACTTTGTGTGTTTCATTTATTGGAACAAGTTCTTTGAAAAAATGTAAGGCAAAATAAATGCAGTAATAAAATTTTGGGTATAAAATACTGATAAACTGGAACAACTCTTGGAGCAGTACAGAAAAGGGAAACTTGGCTGCCATGTTGGATGACTGCCAAGGCCTTAACATGGTGGCCATCTTGATGTGTCTTCCCATGCCTCTGTTGCTTGGTGAAAGCGCCAGCATCGTTCAAGTGTAGACCAGCCTTCCACAGCCCCATGTTTTTCTTTTTAAGGAGGAAAATGTGGCAGGGGCCATAAGCATGCCCAATGAGGCTCTTTTGACCCTTAGACCCCCCATGACCGTGACAGGGGGTGGTGTACTGTGTGAGGATAACCTGGGCAGAGACAAGGTCCAGGGTCGTGGGGAGACTTTGCAGGGAGAGATACAGTATTTCACCTTGGAGAAAGATACTCTTGCCACTGGGTTAAAGGAGGAACTGGCTAATTGTCACTTTGATAAATCTCGACCTCCTAGAAAGGATGAAAGGGTAAACTTCAAGCCTGTAACCCAACAAAGAATTGTATCCAAGAAGAGATCTTTTGTACCCCTAAAATGAAATATCCTCCCCAATGCCAAAGGTATACCAAAATGAATGACGGATGTATGGCCTTTTCTATACAGTCTGTCTCTTAATAAGGTTAAACCATACAATCCCTCTTCTAAAAACATCAAGGGAATTAAAACCACTATTAAAAGTAGAAATGACACAGGAAAACACAATTTCCTTAAAATGGACTACATGTTCCAGAATCCCTCAGGGACTGTGACGAAGAAGAGGGCTGAGGAGGCATGTAGAAGTAAAGGACAGGCAAGAAGGCCTAGCTGCCTTTGCCATAGTCAGGCAATTAATACTAAGGGCCTGCACCTGAACCCAATTGCCCCACCTGAGAGACATAAAAGGCTGCAGCAAGAAGGAGTAGTAGACAGAAGCTGGAGCAGGTGCTGGAAGGTCGAGACCAGTAACAGAAGAAGAAGCGGAGCACAAGGTTGGCAGTTCACAAGGAAGTATGACCACTTAAGGGATTCTGGAATGAAAGAGGAGCAAATTTCACGTGCAGGTTCTGAGTTGGTCCTGTGCTCACAAACCCTGTTTGGCTGTGGCTGCATTGGAAGAGACTGGGAGAAGTTAGCAGTCTTTCCAGGTGCGCCTAATTTCTGTGAATGCAGAGCTGAGGCTGTGCAGCTACCCGTGGCCCATGTGCAGAAGCAAGCTGAGGGAAGTAGGAGAGAAGGAAACTCTCTGTGGTCGAGGCCGGATAGGAGATACCCATACTGCAGAGGGGTGTGGGCCCCAAGAGTGCATGAGGCAGTAGTAGCAGAAAGAAAGTCGTGAAGTAGAAGCCGCCCGCAGCTGCTGTGAATGGAGCTCCATGCCCCAATTGACACAAAACTCCTTGCCGGTAACTGTAACCAGCTAAATTAACACTTGCATAGAATTGTGAGCAAGTAAAAGTTGTTTGTTGCTGTGGGAAATCTTCACAACAAAGGAATTGTATCCCGCGCATGTTTAGCATAAGTTAAAGTGCACGGGTAGAAGGAAAGTCTTTCATTTTCCATTGGTGTATTAAAAACCCTTTCCAGAGTGGTCACGTGTCTCCTATTAAGAGGAAGAACATTGCCAGTAATCACTTGAGAGGTAGCAGCGGACTTTCCTGGATTGTTACAAGAACACTTACATCAAGGTTGTGTGTAAGTGATTGTGATTCCCAATACACGTTAAAGCAGAACTCTGTATGAAGAAAAGGCAACGCAAGTCTTTAAGTTGAAATTCTTCATCAAAGACTGGTCGTGTGTACCTAATTTTGTTTCTCTATTGAAACCTGATTCTTGAAACATTCAGAATAAATACTTTGCAGTTGTAGAAATTGCTGAAGTCACAAGAAGATCCAGCATTAGCCAAGGCAGTAGACCGACACTTTCTAATGCAAAACCAGCCCTGTTAAGACCTAACCACCGATGTTTTGAAGTTGTTGAAGCTGTTATAAATCCAGTGTCCACTGATACAAGGGTGACAAGGTTAACCAAGGCTGGAAGAGTGGCAATACAGCTTTGGGGTAACTACTGGAAATAAGAAGGTGTTGAACCCGTAGGCCCTTTAAGCAAGGTAGCGATTTATTAGATGGATGGGGATGCAGAATTTACTCTGACACCAATAATAAAACCGTGTCAGGAAGTTGGCAAAACATAACTGTTTTATTTACAATTATCTGAAACAGGGAGTACAACGAACATCAACAGACGTTCGCTCAAATCTCTCTCAAGAGGTCTCAAAGCATTGCATAAAAAATTTCATTTATATAATGAAAATTCATCATTATTAACATCATACTAAATGGCAAAATAAGAAAATCTACTTGGGTTTGTGGTTGGTCTACGGAGAACATCTAGGTATACTTTCTAGGCTCTTTGCCACGTGGCCCTCTACAATTGGTTGGCATGCTTGTACCCTTCTGGAATATTCCACTCACTAGCAGCACTCAAGATGGTACCCCAGGTCCTTGTGGGTGGACTTGACCATGCCTTCCGACTTAATTAACCCATCATCCATCATCACTCCTGCTATCTGCCTTTCAAATTGTCTTTGAACTCGGCCTTGCAAAGTATCACTGCACCTGAGAATATAAGGGAGTGTGAGCACAGTCTTATATTCAGTCTCGAAGTAACATGCCCAAAGTCGATTTCCATCTAGACCATGTGACAGGAGACCGTGTTTTTAGCTTCTTCTTTGTATTTAATACTATTTAATGAAGACAACCTGGCACTCATAGTGTTTTTCCATTACACCTCTACAGGAGCTCGCCTCACTTCTCATGTTCACTGTATCTTCTCGAATAGATAACCAGTTTTGGCTGCCTCAACCCTTGACACTTGGCCAGACAAGCCTTCTCAAATCTACCTCCATCATCAGCTGTTTTCTTCTACTGGGCCACACTTTCAGCCTTAGACTGGATAGGGAATTCCTTCATAGAGTAGGCTTATTTAGGTTTTCTTTGCATTTACTGTCTAAAATAAAGGCCCCAATTCATAGAATCCTGCGCTGAAATGGCGCAAGCGCTGCACGCCGAGAAGGAGCGTGCGCCAGCCGTGGCACAGAGAAAATTGCGGGGCACACCTATTCATGGATTTCCCGAGGCATCAGTAGCCGTGGCGCAAGGATTATCAAGCTGTGCAGTAATGCCCTCAACAGTCCCCCACGCTCAGTAAAAAGTAAGCAAAATGCCAAAAATGGTGCAAACCCTGTGCCGTCCTTGGTCCAGCATACAGCCCCCCTAGCAAAATCATGTGAAAACCCTGTGCGATCCCCACCCGCACCCCAGAGTAATCGCACGAAAACACCTCGCAATCCCCGGCTGCACCCCAGCCAAATCACGTGAAAACTCAGCACGTATCCCGGCCGCACCCCAGCGTAATCGTGTGAAAACTAAGCGCGTACCCAGGTCGCACCCCAGTATAATTGTGTGAAAACTCAGCGGGTACCCGAGTCGCACCCCAGCGTAATCACGTGAAAACTCAGCCCGTACCCGGCCGCACCCCATCCAAATCGTGTGAAAACTCAGCGCATACCCTGGCTGCACCCCAGCCAAATCACATGAAAACTCAGTCCATACCTCGGCCGCACCCCAGCCAAATCATGGGAAAACTCAGCGCGTACCCTGGCTGCACCCCAGCTCAAAAACACCCCCTAATCCCTGCAGCAATCCACTGGAAGCAGACCCCTCCTGACGGGACACCCACACCCCAACCCCCATCACCCCAGCCTGCAGGCAGCCCCCTCCACATGGGACACCCCAACCCCCATCACCCGTGACACCACCCTGCAGGCAGCCCCCACCACATGGGACACCCCAGCTCCCATCACCCAGCCTGCAGGCAGCCTCCACCACATGGGACACCCCAGCCCCGATCACCTGTGACCCCAGCCTACAGGCAGCATCCTCTACATGGGACACCCCAGCCCTCATAACCTGTGACGCCACACTGCAGGCAGCCCCCACCACATGGGACACCCCAGCCCCCATCACCTGTGACGCCACCCTGCAGGCAGCCCCCACCACATGGGACACCCCAGCTCCCATCACCCAGCCTGCAGGCAGCCCCCTCCACATGGGACACCCCAACCCCCATCACCCGTGACACCACCCTGCAGGCAGCCCCCACCACATGGGACACCCCAGCTCCCATCACCCAGCCTGCAGGCAGCCTCCACCACATGGGACACCCCAGCCCCGATCACCTGTGACCCCAGCCTACAGGCAGCATCCTCTACATGGGACACCCCAGCCCTCATAACCTGTGACGCCACACTGCAGGCAGCCCCCACCACATGGGACACCCCAGCCCCCATCACCTGTGACGCCACCCTGCAGGCGGCCCCCTCCAGACCGGACATCACCTGCATGCTGGATGTTGACATAGTGACACATGATTAATCCATCGATGGCGTGTCATGCACCTTGACTGCCGTGTAGTGACACCACCCTGAACATCCAGGTCAAAATGTATCCTGCAAACACAAACAAATGCATACACCTGGGCCACATCCTTGAGTGTGGCAGCTGCTCAAACACTATTGCTGTCTGCAACCATCTCCCAACATACACATCAAACAAGTTAATGGTAAAGTGAGGCCCTGCTGCCCATGTGACAAAGTCATGTCAAGAATCCCCATGGAGAAATAGTCACACAGTGACAAAATTAAAAGCAGCCTCAATTTGTGCCACGTGAACAGACACTGCCTAGGCATGTAATAGCATGTACCTCAATGAGGTGCCATTACCAGAACAGGTAACCTAATAAACACATCACTGTTCCTCCCATGTGTGAAGGCCATGACATGAAATCATATCAAATGACATGTCATTCATATTGCGCTTACACACAAGTGTCTGAAGGTGCAAAGAGTCCGGGAAGGGGGAACACAGTGAAGACAGAGACAACGAACTTGGTAGGGCAGGTGACATTGAGATGGCGCCAGTGCATGGGAAGTGGGTAAGGAGAAAAGTGCAGGGGGAAGGGGGAGGGGGCAGTGCAGTACATGGGAAGGACATCATAACAAATACAACAATTAAGAAAACAATCAATCTGCGACCTGCTGGTGGCAAGTGCAAGCCTAAGTGCAGACATCAGGTGTGAAGTGCAGGTAGGGGGCTGTTGGCATACATAAAAACAGCCCAAGTGCTAGGATGCCAGGGAGGCAGTGCAGGTGTGCAAGTGGCGGGCGAGGGGACCTTGGCCCAAGTTCAGAGGGTAGCCAGGTGACCAGTGCAGATTCAAACAGGAGTTCAGTAGGGCAGAGGAGGACCGAAAGCACAAGCAAAGAGGAATGACTTCAGTGTTGATTGAGTACATGGCAATCAGACAGTGCACTAGGCAATGAGACTGCTGCATTGGTCTGCCCATCTGTAAAAACAAAGTAATGCCAAAATTACATGCCAGTTCAAGATGCAGAACAACTCCAGAGACAATGATAACTGCACAAACACATGCTGGTGAAGGGCAAAGTCAGCGTCAAGCAAATCCTGGCCAAATATTGTGAACATGTTACACTCCCAGTGTCACCCCACCCACCACCCTCACAAACACAGTGAGGGCCAATGCACGGTGATGTTGCACATGTGAAAGCAAATGCCACTTGACCGTGCACACCCAAACTCACCCTTCACACTCATCCACTGGTCAGCCACATGTGTATATTCACCACGCAAATGGATAACAAACATGACACAAGCACACTGTTAGAACTCACCACCAGGTAACAAGGACGGTAGGAGCACGGTAGCAGAAGACTCCGGGAGTCGCTGGAGAATTCTTCCCACAATTGTAACCCTCTGATGTGTAAAGCTTACAGACAGAAGGATAACATATTTGGAAGAGGAGACGCACACACACACCCAATGGCACCAACTGGGAGCAATAGAGAGAATAGCAAGATCAGTACTGTTGTAATCTTGTATAACCGAAAGTAACAGAATACCAACTACACCAACCTGAACGGTGGTACTCTGCGTTGATATTACAGAAGGGTAGTGAAGATTTCTTCAGTAGCCCAGGGATTCCTAAGCCAATCAATACAAGAACAAAACAAAAGTCTATTGAGGAATCTATGAGAGAGAGTGCTTAGAGTACTAATACATGAAAGGAGAATGGTTCTTTCCATTCAGTGTTTTGTAGTTTGTCTGTGGTCCCAGTTTTAAGGATCCAAGGTCCTACCCCGACGGCACGAGGACGCCTAGAAGTTCCAACAATCCAATGTCAAAGGACTACCCTGACGGCACGAGGAGTAGTCTCTAGTCTCTGAGATCCAACGCGATGGAGTTCGAGGAGTTCCCCTTCGAACTATTCCAAGAGTCCAGGCAGATAGTTCTTTCTGCAGACAAGTTGGTGGCAGGGGCAGACAGATGAAAAAACTTCATAGGATAGATGGGTCTTGTCACGTGCAGGCAGTGGAAAGCCAAATCGCAAGGCAGAGGCAGTCCAGTATGCAGAACGAGTTGGCAACGTGCAAGCTATGGAAAGCAGAATCACAAGGCAGAGGCAGTCCAGTATGCAGAACGGGTTGGCACCGTGCAGTCTATGGAAAGCAGAATCACAAGGCTGGGGCAGTGAAGTATGCAGAGCGGGTTGGCAACGTGCAGGCTACGTAAAGCAGAATCACAAGGCAGGGGCAGTCCAGTATGGAGAGCGGGTTGGCAACGTGCAGGCTATATAAAGCAGAATCACAAGGCAGGGGCAGTCCAGTATGCACAGGGGGTTGACAACATGCAGGCTATGTAAAGCAGAATCACAAGGCAGGGGCAGTCCAGTATGCAGAGCGAAGAGTTCATTAAGCAAGACAAACAGCAGCAAGGACGTAGTAAGGAAACAGGGTTGGGCAGAAGCAGGTAGACAAGAGGCAAGGTCGAGGCAGAATCAAAAAAGGCAAAATACAGGTCCAGAAAATGAGGATTGCAAGAAGTACGAGGAGGTTCCAAACACTTCAATCAGAAGCGCTCTGCCGTAGTCTGGGGGCCGGCTTTATTCTGTGTACATCACGTGCCATAGTCACGTGACGTGTTGACAGCAGCGTGTCTGCGCCAGAAGCGTTCTCCTCGTTCCCAGGGCAACCGGTAACAAGTGAGAAACGGAGCTCGATGTTGCAGCCTAAGGTGACGTCCGAAACGTGAAAAACAAAGGCCCAAGGATTTCTTTTTAGGTGTCGGACGTGCTAGCAAGTTTCTTTCCACAGGTACTTTAAACCCAGACTGTGTAGAACCGTGATTCTTAACACACACACATGACCAACAATGGTCAGTACCAGGGACACCAAACCGGCTAACAAAGCGGCATACTGGCAAAAAGAATTCCAAGAAACAATGACTGTGAGTAAACAAAATACAGTATATTGTACAGTCGTATTGTGGTCATACACACTGTAAATACATTTGCTAAATATGTACATGAAGAAATCAAAAGAAAGAGAAAATGTCCATGTCCATAAAAGTTATCTCCAATAGCAGCAACATGAGAAAATAAAACCATTACCGCATGTGAACAAAAAAATTAGAAAACCCAAGTAAACTATGTACAAAAAAAACATGGAGCAAAGTCCAAATTGCACTCCAAATAATAAAATAAATAAAAGCAAAACCACACATGAACAACTATGTACAAAAAATGGAGTAAAGTCCAATATCTCCAAATAATAAACAAAGCCAATGGAAACATATATCCAAATGATTATTTACAAAGGCAGCGGGCTAGTCCTTCTCCTCACCATCCTCCCTCAATGTTTTGGCCAGGGCATCATCGTACACTGCGTCCAATTCCTGTAGGCGGGCCTCGAGGGCTTGCAGGGACTCTAGCATGATCCTCTCTATCCCCTCCTACTCCCTGCAAGTATCCTTGAGGACCTTAGCCCCTCTCTCTGCCCGACACAGTGCTATCTCCGCCCTGACCATCATGAGTCTCGCCTTCCGTGCCCGCTGCCTCTCTGTCTTGATACGCTGCCCGTACCGCTCCAACACGGAAGACATCCTCCGCCGAAGAGGTCCACATTAGCATCCTGCCTGACTCCCGATACCTGCCTCCCTGAGATGGTATGCCCTGAGTATTGTTGCCTCCTACTTCGATCCTGCTGTTGCCTAATTGCCCGGTTCCTGCTTAGTAAGGATAGCCTCCGAGATGATTACATCACCCGGGGCCATCGGGCCCGTGCCCTGCTCCTGGGTTTCTGCTCTCCCTCCATTGCCACAGCTCCTCTCGTAGCCTGGATTGGCGTGGTGACCACCTCGCCTGATCCAATGTTGACTCCTGACTCGGGCAGGGATGTGATCTCCAAAAGATGGACCGCCGTGAGTGGGACAGGTACACAGGGGGCCCAGGTGGTATCTGGGCCGGAAGGCACCAGGGAAGACGACTGGCGCACAGAGGAGCAAGACGAGGAGGGTGTGACATAAGTGGCCAGCCCACGCACCCAATTTGAGGCCAGGAACATAGCTAGCCAGTTCAGGAGACGCCAGACCCCATTGTGATGATGTACAAACATACGATTGTAAGCCTGCACATCATGCACATCATCGCGAATGACGCCTGTACGCCTCGTGATACCGGCTAGCAGCGGTTCCACCCTTTCCCGAATGGCGAGATCCACAGGCATTGGTGTTTCTGTTTGTGTGGAAACATCCAACACCTGCTGAGGGGTCTGACCTGGGGCATGGCGGCAGGTGCATACAGGTGCAGGCACAGGCCCATGGGCAGGATTAGGAACAGGCACCTTCACAGCGACCTTCACTGCCTCCTGCCCGTGGTACTGGACTGCATCAGTTATACCCACCTCATCACCCCCGCCGGGCCCCATGGACTGGGTTGATGCAGCCTTCTCCTCCTCCCCCATCAACCTGGATACTTCCCCAGCGTCTTCCGCAGTGGATTGCCCCTCTGTGTGCTCACCTGCCCCCCCCCCGCTGCTGGGTGTCCACGTCCACCTTTGCACTCTGGTACCTCCCCTCAGCAGCTGCAGCCGATGTTTCAGACACGGCACCAGTCTCCTCGCTCCCCGATGATGTTGATGCCAGGGGGCGTGACTGGGACCTGCGTCTATGCCCAGTAGAGCCATCCCTGCTGCCTTGCTCCACAGCACCTTCACCGCCCTATCCTTCCAATGCCGCTGAGGATAAGGAGACATAGAACACATACATCAGGGTACTGTACCTATGTGTGTTTGGCACAAAACATATGCACATGAAGTACACTGACGAAGGTACCAACCATCATTGCCCTCCACAACACACCGGTACATGCAATGTACATGCATGCACATACATGTCTTTCCTTCACAACAGACAATCACATCCTTGGACATGGCACTGTCAGCACCTACAAATTGTGCATGTTCCTCATATGCATCATGGGACATACACATGTCATTCAGACACCTCACCGGACAGTCCTGAAGCAGTGCACTGAGATATCACATCAGAGTCTCCTCAATGTCAATCAGGCAGCACGGGGCGAAAAGGCACCTACTAGCAGAACTTGTAGTTTGCCGGTCCGGTAACAACGGTGCTGGTAGTTTACCGGCACCATTGTTACCGGACCAGCAAACTTGTAATGAGGCCCATGCACACTTACCAGACGACTCCAGATGGTGCTCCAAATCAATAACCTGCGTGTGCAGTGCCGGGTAAAACCTCTCCATGACCCTCATCTCGGTGGTGTTCAACCGGCCCGGCATCCCCCTTGGCTGTCACCAGCCTGGAGGAAGCACCGGGCCTTGTTGTGGGTCCTGAATTTGAGCTCCTCCCAGCGCTTGTGCACTTGGATGTATTCCCGCGGTGCCAACCCTCGGCATTGATGGCACCCACGATCTGGTCCCAGATCATCTTCCGTCCTTCCGTGCCGACTTGCGTTGGTCCATGGAAGTGGGCATCATAATGCCCCAGGACATGCTCCACCAGGATGTCAACTTCTCTGGTAGTGAAGCTGACAGCCCTCTGCCTCGCTGCCTTGGGGTTGCCAGTTGCCTTAGAAGATGATTGTCCAGACATGGCAACCCCTGAGGCAGGTGTGGGTGGGAAAGGTGGTCCTGTGCCTGGGCTGTGGAGAGGAGGTCTGGCACGTTGGGAGTCTTCTGGATCAGCAGATGCGGTCACAGGGCCGACGACAGGAGCATTGGCAATGGCTGTACAGTAGGCACTCAAATTGCAGGGCACTTGGGCAGAAGGCCCACACAGTGGGCAGGCAGCAGCAGATGGCTCGTAGGAAGCAGCTCAGGGCAGTAGGAGGCAGGTACATTGGTTGGTAGGCAGAAGCGTGGGTCTCCCATGTTACTCGCGTGGGCAGCCAGAAACAGAGTGACAGGTGCTCTGCACGTGAAGAAACAACGCGTTAGTGTGAAACCAGAGCAAAGGGCCTAAGCACGTAAGTTACATGACACGCTCTGAATCGGGATAAAAGAATGCATAGGAGAACATCACACGCTTGTGTGAGTTACAGCGGATGGACATGTGGACTTTGTAGATATTGGTGTTTCCACGCGATTTTTTTCACTACTGCGACAGTGCACACTTTTTGTTTTGGTGGAGGACTTGCCTCCACGCACACACATGTGTACTTTTCCCTATTTTCTGAGGCTAACGGTGAGTGGCGTACATATTTTGCATACTGTGGCTGCCCCTGTGTGTCGCATACACCCATTCTTAACATCACAGTACCTTACGTGTCCTTCGCGTATGCATTTTTTGTGTTGCTTGGTGCCACAGCGTACTGCGTAACGTTCATTCTTTTCACGCGAGCTACCGATGGGTCATGTACATGTATTTTTCATTTTTGGGGTGCCTGTGCATTACGCGTTCCATTTTTTTTCTCCCCAAGGGTTATATTGAGCCTTCCTGGAGCACACTGGTACCTTGTACATCACGTACACTGCCCCCTCGCTCAAATTGCCCAGGACAATTGATAGCTGCACTTCCCATTGCACTAATCCATCAGTGTCATGAGTGGGAGGGAAACAAGTGGGAAGGGAGGCAGAGGTGGCCGAAGTGGCCGAGGTGTCCGAGGTGTCCAGGGCCATGCAGGTAGAGCTATGCCCCCCAACCAACAGGGTCAGGGAGATGTAGCTGATGCTGACGCCCCCAGCATCTGGGGTCCAGGAGCAGCAGGGTCATCTGCTGTCCACACCAGCCAGGATCAGGAAGCTGCAGGGGCAGCTGCAGCCCCCACCACCCATGCTCAGGGCCACCCAGCCAGGCCTGTAGTGGTCATGGCTATGGTCCACAGAGATGCAGGGGCAGATGTCATTGTGTCCAAGGCAAAGGGACGTGCAGTGAAAGGTCCTGGCACCAGCACCCGGGTACGGCTACCTGCAAGGCAACCTACTGTCTCAGCATCAGCGGTTAATGCCATAGCCCAGTCAACAGTGCTCCAGCCCCTGCTGAAAATCACTACCCTGAAACACACCCCAACCCGTCACCCACCCTAGCGAAACCAAGAAAAATGGGAAAAGTAGCGAAGAAAGCGTGCGACCGCAAGCGGCAGGTCCACTTCTCCCGTGAGGAACTCACCGTGCTAACAGAGACCCTCCAGGAGAATGCTGCCGTCGTCTTCTCCACGCAAATGACCAGAACGGCACTTGCAAACAAGAAGACCATATGGGCTCTGGTGGCACAGCGGGTAAGTGCGGTGGGGACCGCACCCCACAGCAATGCCGCAAGCGATGGGACGACCTGCGGATACGCGTCCGCAGCATACTCTCTGCCAACCGCAACATTGCCACAGCCACCGGGGGAGGTCCTGAATCACCCATCAAGTTGACCCCCTGGGAAGAAATCTGTGCCTCCACCATCGGAATGGAGAGCATAGAGGGAGTCGGAGGGATGGAGAAAGGAGTGCAGACATCCGAAGATTCAGGTAGGTGGGCCAGATAAAACAATGCCAAATCCACACAGTCCATCCATGTGAAGTACCATGCGTCCACATAGTGCAACAGAAACACATGTCCAGGAGAACGTCCACACACATCGGCCTGATAGCGCACGTTAAAACCCACAATAAATACATAAATAATTAAAAACCCCTAATACACGCACTACACGTGCAGCAGGCACACCCTAACTGCAGGCTGCCAAACAACTGCACCCTCACTCCACACACAAATCAAAGCACCTCCAAGGCCCCGACCCAAATCACCCTCAGGTACCACCCCAATGCATGTGATACAATGCCATTCCAATTCCCACAGACCCATCAATAACCCTCGCCCTCCTTTACTCCACCACAGGGTCCGATCCAAACGACGAGCTACAGGACACCCCTACCAGCACACCTGCAAAGAGGGCCAAGACCAACGGCCAGAGACCCTCCACCTCAGCTGCACGCATCAAGACACGGCAGCAGCACAAATCAGGTGGCAGCACAGAGGAGGGAACATCAACAGGCACCCCAGCAGCCAGCATGCCCACAACACCACCACCACAGGTCCCCCCAATGGATGCCACAGAAGGCACTGCCTCTGGTGGCAGCAGCACCATAGGTGACACCCCATTGATGGCAGCATGCTCGGACACAGAAAACGGGGATGCCGAAGTCAGATCCATCCATGACCTGTCCCAATCCCCCTGTCTGTCCCATCCCGTACAACATGAGGATACCACGCAGGGGCACCCACAAGACGACGACTGGCCATCCCCCACAAGCCCTGTGGCAAGGCAACATGAGGACAACAGCCCCTCTGTGACACCCCCGCAAATGGCCATGGCCCAGCAGAGGCAACAGTCCCTCGACCAGTTGATCGAACAACAGCAGCAACTGGCCACGCTCCTCAAGGACCATGCTGATGAATGTGGGGGCACTAAGGCAGACATAGAAACATCAACTGAGACACTTAGGGCACAAATCGAGAGTAGCACCGAGAGCCTGAGAGTCCAAATGGAGAGTAGCACCGAGAGCCTGAGAGTCCAAATGGAGAGAAGCACCGAGAGCCTCAGGGGGGAACTGCATGCGACGGCCAAGGACGTATGTGCCGAACTTGCCGCAGTGCGCCGTGTGCTCACTGAGCTCTCGCAAACCCTTAGGGACATGCATGGACGTGAGCAGGCAGACACATCATCCGTTGCAAGTTCCGTCCAGGGCAGCCCCCAACGTAGATCTGGAAGGAACCTGCGCTCCACAGGCAGGGGTGCCCCTGATACCCGCAGAGGGGGCATGCAATAGCGACAGCCCACTGACAATGAGCATCTTTGGACACTGGTGTTCGGGGGGGAGGTAGGAGGGTGGAGGGGGTGTGTTGGGCTCACTTGGGTGGCGGGTCGATAGGGTGTTCAACATGACATCACATATGCCATAAAAAGTGCACGATCAACCAATGAGATGTGTGGACATTGATCTTTGTTTACTAGGCCATCATAGGCGTACAGTCCATATTGTGCATGTCCCAGACACACGCAGTGCCACGAGTCCCGTGTCCATGTATCAGCCACCAGGCGTGAGTGCTAGAAGCATACATCAATGAGATGCTGACGAATGTCACGGGCCTCCGGTGCCTCGCAGACTCCATGAGGTGCTGCCACATCCCCACCCTCATCATGACCATCATCAGGTGCTTGCAGTTCTGCGTCAGGGGGCATGGGCACATTTCTACGTACGCACATGTTGTGGAGCATGACACATGCCATCACCATCTTTGCAACCTTCTCATGGCGGTACAGGAGTGCCCCGCCAGACCTGCTGAGGCAGCGGAAACGGCCCTTCAGTAGGCCGAATGCCTGTTCTATGACTACACGGGTACGTGAGTGGGCATGGTTGTAGTCCTCCTCATGCTGGTCCCGTGGGTTCCGGACTGGTGTGAGGAGCCATCTCTTCAGTGGATATCCAGCATCACCTGTATGTGGACGAGAAACGTATGATGTGGAATGCCATTGATACGTACGCACACCCCCCCCCCTTCCTGCCAGGTCATTGCCGCATCACATACCCCACATCATCATGCATGAAATGAGACTCACCGAGTAGCCAGGATCTGTTCCCTGCGTGTCGCTCCATGTAGCGTGGTATTGTAGAGTTCCTCAAGACCATAGAATCATGGGTTGATCCAGGGAATCGGGCACAACAATGTGTAATGATCCTGTTGGAGTCACACACCATTTGTACATTCAGGGAATGAAATTGTTTTCGGTTGCGGTACTGGGCCTCCATGGCATGTGGGACGACCAATTCAACATGGGTGCAGTCGATGGCACCAATGCAACCCGGTATGCCGGCAAGTGCATGGAATCCCACTTTCGTGTTTGTAATTTCCTGCTCCGAGCGTGGTAGGGAGATGTAGTCGTCTGCGTGCTGCAGGAGGGCATCGAGCACTTG
This sequence comes from Ambystoma mexicanum, assembly GCF_040938575.1. Classification (NCBI taxonomy): domain Eukaryota; kingdom Metazoa; phylum Chordata; class Amphibia; order Caudata; family Ambystomatidae; genus Ambystoma; species Ambystoma mexicanum. The sequence continues at coordinate 413,367,330 of NC_090939.1, forward strand.
CAATAGTGTCCGTGAGAACAGTGGCTGAGAAATGCCATGCAACTGTCCGACTGTGTGCTGGTAGGTGCCTGTGGCCAGGAAGTGGAGTACAGACACCACCTTCAGTAGGGGTGGGATGGCGGTTGGGCTATCTATCATGCTGACAAGGTCAGCCTGTGTCATGTCCACAATGGCGGCTATGGTGTCCCGGTCCAGACGGTAGAGGGTGTGGATCTGCTCATCAGTGAGGTTGAACGGATGTGCTCGGAGGCGTGGTATTGCGGGCTGCCTGCGTGGTGGTAGTGGCTGTGCTGGTGGGCCTTGCTGGCCCTGCCTTGGCCTCCTCCTCCTCCTGCGTCTCCTCCGTGCGGCCGGTTGTAGTTGGTGTTCGTCTTCTTCTTGGAGTTGGAGTACTTGCAGTGCTATCAGGTCCCCCAGGGCCAACATCGCGAGTCCTGCCGGTAGCATTTCGGTGTGGTTGTGGGAGGAGACTGGCTGGGCAATTTATGTGTTTTCAGGCTGTATGGCCTCCACCTGTGGTGATTCATTCCACCTGTGCAAACTGCTCTCCCCTTTGGCCGAGCACGTCACGCGCACAACGCTGCAATTCGGGGAATGGTATCTTGCTATTGCTATCATGTATTTGTACCCGATGGCCGTGTAAGATTGGTTGATATGTTCATTCGGCTATGGTCCCATTGTTCCCCATACTATCTGTGCAGTCGCGAACAGACTTGTGAAGGGTCAGTGGAACGTAGTACTCGAGTAACGGTGGGCCCTCATGCATCACTGTACCGAGTTGCAACGACGGGCGGGGCGTCCCATTCGTGGGTGAAGGCAGTTGCCATTTTCACACACAGCCGCACTCGATGGAATAATTAGTGATTTCAAACGGCCACAGATGCCTTTCCGACGTGATGTTGCAAATGAGGAATTCGAAGGGCGGCGCTTTCGGTTTCCAGCTAGCGGCGAGGAGATGCCCACAGGTCTGACTGCAAATATAACGTTCTATTGTTCAATGTCCTTGAGACAGGGCCCATGGCGAGGGAGCAATGATTGATATGAATAGTTTGGGATGCGCAATAGCTACGTGGGCGATGAGGCCGGCCGTTCCCAAATACATGTTACTTCACAACACTGGAATTACGGGCTGGGGCACTGTGGATTTTGCAGGCTGCATAACGCACAGACTCAATGGATGTTTCTAATGTTATGTGAGTGATTATTCAGGCGTTTTGATCCCGGGATGAGGGAATGATGAATGGATGCATGGGCAGGTGATTTGATACAGAGTTTGCCATGTACAGGGCTTCTTGGGATCTATCCGCCTCCCCTACGCTATGTGATGCAGGGCTGCCATAGTGGGACCATCGTCTATCTGGCCTTGTTGAGCCCTCCCTGTCTCGAGGCGCCCTCAGACACTTGTGTCCATGCACGTTAACATTCCCATCTGATGGATTCTGTTTTGACAGACGCATGCACAGGTACACTCGTTTGTGATGGTGTTTGCACCTCGATATAGATGGTTATGAGTCGCAAGTGGTTTTGGGGTGGTGATGATCCTTTTGAGTGGGCTAGCATGCATATGGCTGTGGATTTCGTGTGATCATTGAAGTGAGTTGTTCGAATGTAGTTCTGATGGCCATTCTGTTCTTTTTCTTTTCTTTTGGTTGACAGGTATCTCCTCCCCTTTTGCCACTGCCATCTGTATGCCACTCCTGCAGATGGATTTTACTCCCGACACCTGCTGCTTCGTGTTAATCAGTGGAGCAGCATTACGATCTTATGGGACGATCGCCAATGGCCCGCATGCCCTTACGCAGTACTGGTGGCTCGGAGCAACATTTCGGCCTTTCAGCTGGACTAGTGCCTCCCCATTGGGACGGCCCTGCGGTTCTGTGCGCTTCCATGTTGCCTTTTCGTACGTGAATGTGGCTCTGTGTACCATGGGGGAACAGGGCGACACACAAGTAGTGGCTGGTCATTTCTTGCGGATGCAGCCCACAATGGTGATTAGTGTTTTGGAGTTCATGGCCTGATGGCTGTATGGGCTTGGTGACTTTGATGTGCATAAATTTCTATTCTGATTTGGCCCGTGTAGCGTTTTTCTTTGCAAGTGATGTGGCATATGCCTATTTGGGGGGCGATGTATTGTGAGGAGATCTGCATTGGGTTCCAGCTTCGGGGTTTAGTTGCGTGGTACTGTACTGGGCGCGTTTGCCTACTAAGCCCGTGAGGTCAGGGATGGGGGCTGCCTATATGACAGTTTGAATGTTGTCATGCTCAGGGGCGGGGGATTGGGTTTTGTGTAACAGATGCCGGTCAGCCAGGTGGACTGGTGGAATGATGTGATTTTCGGAATATTGCTGGTCACAGGTGCCTGTGTTTGCGTGCGTTTCTTGGTGGGGGACTGTGGTCATGTCCATTGGGATGGCTTCTGTATTCGTGCCATCTGTGCCCTGCAGCTCCCATTGGCCCCTGTTGTGTTTCTTTTGTTCGTTGGCATGCATGGGTGACTTGTACATTTCAATGGTTGCATTGTGGCTTCATTGCACCTACGGGGAGTTGTACTTTGTGGGCAGGGAGCGGTGTACAGGCACTCAGTGGGGCCGTTTACGGTTGATTCGCGATGCCGTACTTCTCGCCATGGCGGAATGGTACATTACGCCATGCCTGATGGCGTTAGGTACATGTCCGCTAGGGTCGGAATTGGCGTACCGTTGCACCATGGTGGTGTTTGCGGTTTGGCATGGCGCGCGCGCGCGTGCTTGGTGCAGTTAGCGTTGGCGTTCACTACGGTGTCGCTAATGGCTTCGTACTTTGCGGTGACGGGTCATAGTCGCACCGAGCGCTATTCGATGGCGGTATTGCATTTCCGCCATCGTTTTTCGATTTCCGCCAGGGTCGTAATGAGGGCCACTGTCTCCAGCGGACTGGTCATTCCTATACAGGGCTACTGCAACGGACTCTTCCATGATTTGAGTGCGTCTACTCTTTTCCTCTGCAACTCATCCAGAACAGGACTGTGAGAATTGTCCTTTTGTCTTGGGGCCAGGTATTGTATCTCCCCAGGACTGTGGTCATGGCACTGGCTCCCAGTGGCTACGACTGTTCAGTTCAAAACCCTGTGCATTGTCCACAAGGCCTTATGGGTCCTGGGGCCGCAATTCCTTCAACTCTATCTTCCAAATTTGCTGCCTTCTCATGGTCTTAAATCATCCCTCTCCTACTCCCTCTGGGTCAGTTGCTTCTCCTAGCAATGAATTGGTGGTTGATGTCTGTCTTTGGCTGGGGTCTCCCTCTGGTACAGCCTCCCTGCCTGAATGGAACTGGAGATGAGCCTTCTCTGGGTCTGTAGGCACATCTGATGCTTCCTCATGTGTTGTGCCTTCTCTCCTCTTCTCCCCTGCTGGAGTCCTGGATGACTGTGAGAATGCACTAGTCACCTGCCCACACTCTAATCTCTGTGATGGGCCTCTGAGCCACTGATTGAACCCATGCACTGCCTCCCTGGCACCCCCCACACTTGGGGGCTGTTTACTGTATCCCTACAACCCACTACCAGCACTTTACACCTGATGTCTGCACTTACCCTTCCACTGCCACCAGTCCGCTGCATTTTAATTACTGACTATGTTGTTATATTTTTATTTGAAGCAGTTCCCATGTACTGAACTGCCCCCTCCCACTTCCAACCCCAGGTCTCCCCTTTTACCGTGCTTCTTCACTTGCGTAATGTCAATGTGACCAAGCCTCATGGGATAGGTGTGTCTGGCTTCACTCTATTCCACCACCCTTGCATCGTTCCACCTTGTGACACTTGTGTGTTCGGACTTTGTGAATTACATGTCATGTAATGTCACATCCATTGTACATGGCTCTGGGACAGTAGTCATCAAGTACCATCTCATGTTATTTGACTGTTCAGGCATGGCTATGCTACGTGGCATATTTGTATTTGCATCAGTGATGTTAGTGACTGAACTATGCCAGTCAGGCACTTGTGTGTGAAGCAGGTGCTATGCACTATGCGCTGCATGTGGGGTTGAGCCCTTCCACACACGTACATGGCTTCTTTCATGCTATCCATCTCTTGCATTAACATTGTGAACATATGGGACTTAGCGACATGCGTGACATAGCATATTAATGTGTTGCAGGACTACAATGTGATACCTATGTTTGTGGGCTGTGCTATTTACGTGGCTCTTCATGTTTTTTTCTGTCCATGTGTAGGTGATGAGGCACTGGATGTTGAGGAGGAACAGGATACTGAGCTCCCACAGAGCTTCAGTGGAGGACGTGGTGTGCCAGCCCATGATGATCCACTGGTGCTACAGTCCATCCCGGGCCTGACTCAGTATGATTCCACCTCTGATGAAACTTGTGGATCTGGTGGTGAACCGGATTTGGATTCCTCTGTGCTGTCGCAGGTGAGCGCATCAAGTGTTGGTGCTGTTGTAGCCGAAATGTCTGCAGGGGGTCACGTCCCCTCACTGGGCCAATCAGTGTTGTCACGTCAGTCTGTGGTGGTTACGGCTAAAGAGTCACTGTCCACACTATTGGCTCCTGGCACTGAGACAGTTGAGCAAGGGAGGGATGCAGTCCTGCAGCCACAGACAGCAGCATCACATCAAAGGTCATGTTCCCTTGGGTCAGGCAGGCGTGGGATCCGCCACCGTGGTGGACGTGTAGCGGCTGGTGATGCAGTGTGGGAGCAGTCTATATATACTGCTGCACAACAACAGGGTGCTTCACATGAGATGTTGACTCAGGGTATCGATAGGGCGGCCAATTCCATGATCCCCCTAGAAAGACAGGCAGAGCACCAGCTGCAGGCATTGCGGTCCACATGCCGCTCACACAAGCTGCACATGGAGGCCAGCAACAGGAGCCGACGGGCGGAACTGAGGGCTCTGCAGGCATCCCTGGTTGCAGAGGGTCAGGCCCACAGGGACGCCCTGAGGCAAGAGTTTCTGTCCCATGCGGACCTCCAAGCCATCATGTTGCAGATGCATTCATCTCAGTCCCGCATGGCAGCTGCCATATAGGACCAGGCCAGGGCTATGTGTGGCGAACCTCCCTTACCCCTACCACCTTCTACTGCTACACCGGAAAGTGGCACCAGCAACAACATCTCTCCCGATCCATGATAGCCATGCGGCTCATCAATCCATGGAGGTTTTTTTTTTTATTCTCAACATCCACACATGTGGGTGTTGACATGCACCCTGCAACACCCACCCTCCCCCCAGTCCACCATGGGCATTTTTGATTTTTGTTTACTTGTTTTTCCCCTTGTGAACCTTGGTGACTTTACAGCCTATTTCACCCTGTTTACTTTTGTTGCCATTCATGTGTCCTCATTTGTGCATAAGTTGGTCCTTAGTTACGAGTCTCTACACCTTCCCTTGTCTTGCCTGTGGTCTATTATGAATTTATGTGACCCTGTGTTGCTTTGTGCGGCATCCAAGGGCATCCACTGTAGGTTCCAGCTGGACCCATACCGGCTTGTCTCGTGTTGGTACACTCCTTGTTTGTGCCTTAGGGTCCATACACATATGCGACTCCTGCTTCCCCTTTCCATCCGCTTGCAAGGAGTGCAGTGTGTAAAAGTAACTTACACAGAGCATTGGTCTTCCATTCTATCTGTGGGCAGTCTTAAATCCAACCTGTGTATACACCCCTAGTGGGATTCATCATTGTTTGTCTAGTGCATTGTTACCATCCGTTTTATGTTGGACATTGAGATCCATCCTTTGTTCCTGTTCCATCTTCATGTATTACCTTTCCTATCTCCAGTATTGTTTGCCTTCCTGTTGTATGTGCTTACCTGCCCCCTTTAGTTAGCAGAGCCACACAAAAAAGACAAGGGTGGCCTGTGCAAGCTATGACACATTGAGGCACTTGTGCAAATATGATGAGTCACTGTCAGACAGATTCACTCTTGGGTCCTGTGTTTCTGGTATGTTGTACTGGGCAATTGCTGTTACTGTGTACATTATTATTTTGATGTGTGAGAGCGTGTTATTTCTGAACTTGTTCCAGTGATCACTGAGCGCTTTGTGACAGTAGTGTTATGTGATGTAGGCCATTTCTTTATCTCTTTTGACATTACATAGCATGGCATGGTGTGGCAACCAGGTTACATGAAGTGTGGGAGGGTTTAGGTGACATACCTGCATTTAGATTTGTACTTTGGCATGGTGTTAGTGGCATTCTCATCGTCCATGTGTTCCTTTTGTGCACAACTGATTGAATTAGTTTAAGTTCGAAGGGATACACACAATGTAGCACTTCCAAGGACACATTCTCAGGGTGGTAAGGTTGGGACAGATGATTGTCCCCTTGTCATCATCGAATGTCACCTGGAATGTGCCAGGGCTGTGTGCACTCCGCAGCGGTTGGATTTTAGGTGAAAAATTGTGCCACAAGATGGGTACAGAAAGCCTCCCCGTGCCCTTTCCCTTCCCATGCACATCCGCCGTAAATGTGGTTGGGGATGTGGGGGCACCACCATGTCCACCGGTACGCCACGCCGTGTTGCAACGTTGTGCTGGACACATGCTGCCACAATGATCCTGCACACTACTGGTGGTGCATACAGTAGCTCACCACCAGAGTGGGCAAGGGAGTGGAAGCGTGACTTGAGCACTCCGAATGTGCGCTCCACTATGGCCCAAGTTGCAATATGGGCTGCGTTGTATCTTACCTGGGATGGTGTGGTGGGGTTCCGTATTGACGTCATCATGTAGGTGCTCAGAGGGTAGGCACTGTCCCCTGTAGAGGTGACAATGCTTGTCAGTGGTGTGGTTTTGTCTGTGTGTGACATGCATTTATTTGCAGGGCCATTTGTACTCACCAATGAGCCATGTGTTGCCTTGCCTCCCAGCTTCCAGGGCCCGGTATAGGGGTGACATTCTAAATATGAAATTATCATGGGTGGACCCTGGATAGTTTGCATATACAGAGTTAATGATTCCCTTGGCATCATATACAACCTGTATGTTGATGTAATGCCAGTGCTTGCGATTGCGATAGATGTGCTCTGTGGCCCTAGGTGGACATAGGGCACCATGGGTGCAATCGATGACACCAAGCACTTTAGGGAAGTGCGCCACCCCACAAAAGTCCTGGGCCACGGCTTGCCTTTCTGTAGGTGTTGTGGGCATGTATATGTGCCTGTGGACTGACGTGCATGCAGTCATGATGGCCAACAGCTGGTGTAAGCAGCGTGACTGCGTGGGCTGTGAAATGCCCCAGACTATGGCAGTTGTCCGTTGAAATGACCCAGTGGCCAAAACATGCAGTACATTGAGCACCTTTTACTAGGGGCTCAGTGCTTGGGAGCACAGGGTGGGTGATGTGAGGTCATATTCCCACTCCCTGACTAGGTCTAGTATGATATGAGGTTGAAACCTAAACCTGCCATAGACCTGGTCATCAGCCATCTCAAAAAGGCTGATCCTGGGTAGAAAAATGCAGGCCCTGGCCATCATCCCACTCCTGCGGTGTCCCACAATCACTGTTGCGAGAAATGGTACATTCATCGCAGCTGTATACGCGCATTGGTTGTTCACGCAGCCTTTTTATGCATTGGTTTTCGTGGGCAGTGACGCTTACGCCTACTTTCGCCTACTTTCGCGTGGCAGACGTGTTTCGAGATTTGCAGGTTTTTTTCTGTGCGCTGGAGAGCCCTGTTCGATTCCATGAATACGTGTTGTTAGCGCACGTATGGGTGTTGCAAGGTTTTTACTGTGGTACTTCCCACGTTACGCCCACAATTTAGCTTGTTGTTCCCCATTCCACGTGTTCCGCCCCCTTTTTAGATGACTGCACAAGACTGTACGCCCCTTTGCTGAGAGTCTCACGCAAGGCGTTCGTGGCGTCGAAGTGACGTGTTGGACCCCCAGGGATTCAGCGCAAGCCTTGGGTAAGCCCTGCGCATTGTGTTCAATGAATCGACAAATGGGCGCATGTGCTTGTTTTCGTGCGCAAGTTCACATTTTTAGGCACAATTCATTCTATGAAGCTGGCCCAAAATGTCAAATACTGATAAAACTACAAGCAGGTGTCTGCCTCGCATTCCTGACCCCTTACAAAATCCAGGAAGACTTTTTTTTTTTCATTATTTCACTAATTTTTCTTTCCTCATGTTTGTAATTGTATTGAAGTTTGTAATGTAATTTATTAATGTTGCCATGGTATTTCAAAGTATCTGCTGTTGGTGACATTAAAAATCAGCTGCAGCCAAGGCCAGAAACTCAGGCATAGCTTGCAGAAATCAAATAAGTGACAATCTTATGGCCATTTGAGCACGTTTGTGGAGAAATGTGTTGAAAGTTTGATTTCTTTTAATGCATATCGTATGTCTGATGTTAAAACTATAATACATATTTTGCAACTCAACTATGGGCCTCATCCCAAGTTGGGCGTTACTGTTGGGTCGTGCAGTAGTATTAGCGCAGCATCACAACCTGGCACGCACAAGCACCCCACGCCGCCTGGCAGAAACAGCACCGAAATAAGGGTAACCACCGAAGTATTGGCGCAAATAGCGCTACCGCTGACGATCCCAATGCTAATAGTGCTGGCACTATTAGCGCCGGTGGAATTTGCGTCATTGCCGGAACAGGAAGCATTGCGGTGGCCATTTTGAAAAAAACAATCCATTCTAAATCTCCACTTCCTGCAGCCATCGGGACCTGGAAAACAAGCCAGAATGTCACAAGGTGCCTGAAAATCGTTTGCGAAAGCCCAAGTTCAGTGAGGTGGAGCTGGTGGTCCTCACTGATGAGGTAATTGCCCACTGTAATGAGCTATATGGCTCTGGTGGTGCGTGAGCAACCATAACACAATGCAGCAGGCACACTAGCATGTTGCGGGCACAGTTTCCTACCCCATGTTGGCATGGCAGACAAGCAACATGGAATTACATGCCCACCTACACCGACATGGGCTCAGCTACCCAATCACTGTACACCACAATGCATCCCTGCTGGCAGCACAGCAGTGCCTCATAGAGCCATGCCATGCCATGCCAGTGCCATGAAGTAAGCCAAAACACCCTCTCCCACAAGGTGAGTGCCACCCGGAAAGGGGGTGTGGAGGCATGAAGGACCACAAGCATGCAAGCCATACATCAGCTGCCCCAGCATGGACATCATGCCCTCCCCACACACAGGCCAACGGCCAACTGGCCATGTGTCACACACTCACTGTTGCAACCACCCCCACAATGCTGTGCCCACATGCAGTCTCCCCTGAATAGCTATTTCCATCTGTCCAAATGTATGGGGTCCCACTCTGTACCATAGCAAACACACGTGGTGGAACCATACCTGACAAAATGTCCAATGCCCCCTACAAGAACTCACGCATCACCAGAGGCATCGGAGCAGGCCCATCTGGAAGTGGTGCACCCAGGCCCTCAGCGCCAGCCACCACCACTACCCCACAAAGACAACCCTGAGGCAGATGTCCCGCAGTGAGATGCTGCAACATAGCAGGGCCAAGCACATGTCAACTGCTCAGCCCACCAGGACCACTGTAAGGCACACTGCACCCACTCATGCAGTTGGAGGGTCTGACACTGAGGAAACACCTCCAGGCCGAGCGACTGTGGAGACACGGGAACACCAGCCCAGTGTCACTGCTTACGGAAGGGCCACACACCCCTGAGAGCCCTTACCACCACCAGTGTGCACAAACCACTGAGACGAACAGTGAAACACCTTCTTATGGCAACCCTGACAACAGCCCAGGGCCACTGTACAGATGGAGTTGAGCAATAGGGCATATTCACTCTGAACACTGGCAGGTCATCAGTGACTGCCTACAATGGGCCACCCGCAGGATTTTGCGGGCCATGATGAGGATGGCTGCCCTGACAATGTATGGGCAGAGGGTCAGGGAGATGACTGAACGGGCCATAGCACTCCAGCATATCCGGGTGCCAGGCTCAATGGCTTCCAGTTCCACAACTCCCACTGAGGAGTCTCTGCTTAGCACACCAAGGCATGGGTCACAGCATCATTGGGACTCAAGATCACTGTCATGGGGGAAAGGGCGAAAACCAAGTAATGAACATACCCTATAGCAGTTTAAAGTTAGACGTAAATCCTGGCACAGCTATTAAAGAAGAATTAGAAGGCATTTATTAAATAATTGCATACAAAATTCATCATTGAACAGTTTCTGTTTCTGAGACAGATATAACAAAACCTAAAAAGAACTAATTGAAAAACATCTCAATCATTCCTCTCCCCTAACACACTTCACATCCATACCTTTCATACTTATCACACAACAAAGGTAAACAACAAATCAACAAAAGTTTAACTAATTGTTAGAGCTGTTCTGTAGTTGGTCTGAAACCCAAAATCCTAAGTCTCTAATCACTGGGTGAAAATTGAATAACTCTATTCCGTGCACACTGTGGTGTGCACACAAACACTGGTACATTAAGTGCAACTAATGTCAATAATCGGCTCCTTCAACACTCAGATTCATATGGAAAATTGTCTGTGCTGTTCTTGTCATTGACTTGAGTTTCAGCTGTGGTTGTCCGATGCCAAGCAGCACGATCAGCCTCATCAGGACGACAATCCAAGGTGGGGCACGGAGAGCCTCTGGACGCTGTAATAAGGTAAACATGAAAAACTAAGTAGCCAACCACATCTATAGGTTTGTGCTGGGTGTGTAACAGCTTTCATTTACATGCTGCCGAGTACTAGGTCAGTAAAAGAGTGTGGCATAAGCAACATTGCTGAAAAAAGACTGAGAGCAGTGAGGACCGCCCCCGCACCGGCCAGCGGAGGTCGAGATGTCAAAAAGGGTGACCCAAAGAGGATGCAACCAGATGGGTGAGGAAAGCGCTAAGAGTGCAGACATGCTGGCCGAGTGGCGGCCTAGGAGTGGTATCACCTCGGGTTCGAGGTGCCCAAATACAGAATAGGTGAAGTGCCATGGACAGGTCAGGCTGCGCGGGGGCAGTACCCTAGTGACCGTTGGATTCATGTTTGTGAAAAAAGGTAGTGTGGAGGGAGAAAGAAGCCACAGTTATCATTGACATTGAGACACGTATTGCCCTGAGTGGCCATGCTGAGGAGTTGGTGGTGGCTGGAGGGAGGGGGGATAGTGTGCCGGGGAGTTGGTCGTGGGTGGAGTTAGGGATAGTGTGCTGCAGAGTTGGTGGAGGGTGGGGTGAGGGGCTTAGTGTGCTGGGGAGTTGGTGGTGGGAAAAGGGAGGGGGGATAGTTGGGGCACATCATATCATACAAAATGTTAAACCTCAACAATGTTAGGACATTCCTGATTGTGTCATTGTCGTGTTTATTGATAGAGGTAAGTGTCACAGGGTGGTGCTTGGCTTGTGCCATGTGAATGTGTCAGAAGAAATTGTCTATCAGTCCCTGGGGAGCCAGTCTCCCATCCTTCGCATAATCTCTGCTAAAGCGTGCATTTGCCCGTGCCACAGGCACTGCATCCTCATCCTCTGGGGATGGCATGTCCATGTCAGGGGGTAGTGCAACATTCCTCTTCAGAAAGATATTGTGCAGCATGGCACACACAAGCACAATTATACCCACTTTCTCTGGAGCGTACATTATGGCTACACAGGTATGGTCAAGGCAGTGAAAACGTACCTTCATGAGGCGGACGGTGCGCCCTATGCACACACAGGTCCTGCTATGAGCGCGGTTGTAGGCAATATGCTACTGTGTTTGTGGATCATGCACAGGGTCATTACCCAGGTCAGCTGTGGGTATCCAGAGTCATCTGCATGGACGAGGCACAGCCAATAGTCATGGTGTAAAGTGTGGGGTTGCCCTACACAATCTCAGGGCAATGGACATCTTGTGCATGCAGATTGGCTTTCACTTGGTGGCATGTGTCTATTCAATGTCTATGCATGCTGTGTCATTTGTGTCATGCATTGTTTCTGCTTCACATGCACCCTGTTCCCTTGCAGCATATGTTATGTGAGTTGTTTGTCGGTGACATGTGCAGCTGACATGGTGGATGTCATGTCATGTGGCAATGTATTTCCCCTGTGCATGTGGCATGCTGGGTTTCTCATGGGCCCTCCCTAAGATTCTGTGGCCACCGGCTCACCATTGTGTGCTGGGCGCATAAGGGTGCATGGCTGTTGTACTGGCAGGGTTGTTGTTGTGTGATGCAATGTGGCCATTTGTCAGCATTGCTTTGGTTTGTGCATGTTGGATTGTGGGACCTGTAGCCATGTTTGTGTTTATAGTTCTACTGTTTGTGTACATCAGCTTCCCCATCCAGGTAAGTCCGACATGTGCATACTCCCTGGGCTGTACTGTGATGCTGGTGCGGGAGGTGGTCAAGTAAATATATTGCATTTGCTTGCATGCCATGCTTTGTGTAGTTATTTACACCCCAAGCCCATTTGGATTTGTACTTCTCAGCGCATGGGTGCAGGCAATTTTCCTCATCCACTATCCAGGTCCGTTGTCCTCTGTGCCTCTCCATGTATCCTGGCAGTGTGCTGTTCTGTAGGACAATGGAATCTTGGGTGGAACCAGGGTAGCGGACACAGCAGTGGGTGATGTACAGGTTGGGTTTGCAGGCCACCTACACATTCAGGCAGTGGTAATGCTTGCGGTTATGGCACGCTGCTTCATGGTCCTGAGGGCCACCAATGCAACATGAGTACAGTCCAGGGCAGCAATCATATTTGGCATTTATGCAACAGCATACAACTGTGCCTTCATGGCATTGACCTGGGCTGGGGTGGTAGGCAGTGCGATGTGGCGTTGCACCTGCTGCAGGAGGGCTACAAGCACCTGGCCCAACACTGCGCAGAATGTGGGCTGTGCCATACCGTGCATCATGGCCACAGAGTGCTGGAAGATGACAGTTCCAAGGAATTGAAGGATGGGCACTAGCTTTCACAGTGGGTTCACAGCTGTCTGGATGTTGATCAGTTATGGTCTCCCTGTTGAGGCGGTGAAGGGTGAGAACTGGCTGTCAGTGAGAGCCCAGGGTGAGGGCCTGACCCTGGGGATCGGTGCATGCCTTACTTGGGCTCTCCTCCTCCCCACCACCCCTGTACTCCTTGTGCCCTGGCCTGGTTGTCCTGTCTCTACTTCCAGGCACAACATGAGCAGCTGCCCGTCCCAGCCCACAGTAGCTATTAGCCGCATGGTGTTGGAACCAGTGTTTGGGGCAGGGGTGTGCCTTATGTAGCTCTCTGTAGTGGATTGGGATCACCTGTGTTAATTTACCTCCAGCTGGAGGTAACTGTGCAATGTTTTTGGTGGTATTAGCGCTGATTTTTGGCGCTAATACTGCTGTACACAGACTTGATGCAGCTGTGTTTGCACGTCATGTAGTCGGTGCAGATACCTCCGGCTGTAATGGCACTGGCTGTAATGGCGCCGGCTGTAATTGCGTCAGCTGATTTTGCAGTCAGCGGTAATTGTGCCAGCTCATGATCCGGTGGAGCGGGATTGGCAGCACTAATTCCGTTACTGCCACTTTTAATGATTACTGCCCAACTTGTGATGAGGCCCTATGTGGGGTTTCCACTTACTGATTCCAATACGTTGAGAAACATTTTTTGTTTGCTCTTTATGTAGTCAGCACATGTTACTTTCATCATGATATGACTTGTAAGGCACTCTGTTGCTTTCCGAAGCTATGTCTGCGCTTCATAAATACCCATACAATAATAATAATGGTAGTTGGATTATGGGTGAGGGACGCAGCAGGTTGCAAATGTTGAGTGTCCTGCTTGTGTGATGTGTGAGGACACTGCCATGTTGATAAAGGGAAGGATGTATGTTGCCAGATCATCTCTATGGATATTTACATGTCGAGTAGTGTCTGAAAATGATAACGTCCATGACTGCTCATCATGCATGCACTGGCAACATTTAAATGAGAAGTTAAGGTCGATAATGGTTGGTTACGTGATTCATTTAATCAGCTGTTGCATTTGGAGGTGGGCATGGCTTTTCCTCGAATTGGAGGAGAGGAAGGGTCTCCCTCCCTATGTCTGATTACATTCTGTGCTACACTGGATGTGAAAAGATAACTCAAGGTGATCGGATCATCTGCATGTTCAATTTGGCTGACCCTCCTCATCTCATGTACCCCTTTGCCCCCATCCTTCTACTTATGACTTTATCTTTGTTAGGGAGAGTTCTCTGTAAAGGCTAATTTCCCAAACCTAGTGAGTCCCCCAGCAGCTTTGCTGGATTTTTGGAGGTTTAATTTTTTCTCCTGCTAAGAGTGAGACTCTTTTTCTCCCACTCTTAGGCATGATTTGAGAATGTCTTTTGACTTTGTAATGTGTTTTATGGGCTATGGGGTCTTTTACTCCATAGGGCTTCATGTGTTTTTGGTAAGTGTGTTACACAGCACCCTCAGTGCAGTAACACAGGGGTGTCATAGTGGCCCCTAAACATAGACTCCATACCCTGGGACTGACTACTGTCTCCCAGGGCATGTAAAGTCACCATTGACTTTCTTAGTCTTTAATTGTGAACAGAACCAGTAGAAAACCATCATATTGTGGAAGTACTGGTAGGGGTAATTCGATTGCCCCAGGCTCTGTTTTTCAAGGGGGCACTGTCCAGTCCCCCCTTGTCGAGTTTCTGGCTGGTGGCAGTGGTTACCACGCAAAATATTCCACCGGAATATTTCCTATGGGATTTTCCCATTCATTTTAAACGCACCACTTTTGTGGTGCAATGTTAAAGATACCGCCAGGTTATTTATTTAATATTTATTCCCCGTATGGGTCTTTTTGCCAGGACTCGGTTTTAAAATGGCGTTTGTGTTCGCCTCTGTAACTCCAACCCAAGTCGAGCCCTTTGTTCCACTTTTGGCGGGCTTCTGCACAGAAGCCTCCAAAAGTGGTGCCACTCTGTCTGGGTCTACAGGATGTGTGGGAGGGGGGAATAGGCACCCTGGACTAAGTTGCCTTGGCAACTCAAGTCACACTCTTGTGTGATTGGCCCAGTGGTGAGCAGCCCGGCTCACCACTTAGCATGTTTGATTGACAGCTAGGCTGGTGAATGGGGGTTTTGCTGCTTAAAAGCAGGGCTTTGGGGACTGGAACTTCAGAAGTCGCCACAGGACCTAAAGAATCTGAAGAGGGGAGAAGCTGAGCCATCTACAACGACGACACCACCGGTGGAGCCCTGCTGTACGAAACTCACCACTTTCTCGACGACAGAGAAGATCTTCTTCCAAGAGAGTCTTCTTCCCTTTGAGCTGGTGGGACCAACCAGTTCGCCTTTTTTGCCTTCCTGGATCGTCTCGTGGTCGAATCGCCCGTGCAAAGCACCCCGGCGGCCGGATAGCCACACTTCACCACTAACGCGAATAAAAGGGTAGTACCTTTTAAGCGGGAAACTCCGCGGCTGGTTTCTTCCCTGGCAGGGCAACGACCTCCAGCTTTCCTCCACGTCGAGACCTTCTCTTCCCCTGGACGAAGCACCGACTTGCACCTGCTGCCAGGAACAACTGCCCCCGCTGGAGCTTTCTCACCATTTCAGGTACTGTGTCCCGTCTGGTTCCCTTGCAACAGATTGTCAAGGTGTCCCGTAAATCCTTGACTCTCTATCCTGGGGTGACCTGGGACCTGGTAACTAACTTTTCTGAACTGATCCAACTCCTTTTTGAACTATCTGCAAAGACTTTTAAAGTGTACTTCAACTGTGTGATCTTGGGCACATTCCGCCTTGCTCTCTCCAAGAGTGGGCCTGGCCTATGAACTTTTTGCTCTACGGTAGGCCCTGCCTTTCTTGACTTGCTGTGGTTCTTTAAAAGTGTTGGTATTGTGTGTTTTTTCCTATTTCTGCCGTTTCTCTCCCCTTTTAAATAATTATTGGAGTGCCATCTATGGTTACGCGCTCACCTCTGTTTTGCTAAATAGTGGTGTACTTACCTAGACTTGTCAAATAATTAATTAGGGAGGTGTATATATTTCTAGTGACTGTGTTTGAACTTGCTTGACATATTAGTGCCAGTGTATTTTTACAAGTGTGTTTTTAAATAAATAATTATATACTTTTATACCAAAGCTCTGGTCAGTGTTTGCTTGTACTACTGTATTTTTGGCCCTTTTGTGTATACTCTATATACTGCCTAACTCTTCTTGAGAGAAGTCTGACTGCTCAACCACAGCTACCAGGTAAATCTGGGTGGTGCAGACTGCTACCAATTGGGTTTACTGCTAACACCTGTAGTCTTAAACTTTTTGCAGTGGTCCCTAAGGGAACTGCACAGGTTTCTGCCTAACAATGTTGTTGAATAATACCTACTGCATCAGTCATTGTCGAATAGTGTGCCAGAATCTTTTTGAGAATATGCCCCAATGTGCAGATATTATGTATTTTGTGGTGCGCTTTGTGAGCAAGTGTAGCATCACTCATATGGGTAAAGAGTGCATTTGCTCAATTTCTGAAGGCACTTGCTCCTGATTGTATTATGAGGAAATGGTATTGCTTATTGTGCAAGTGTGGATATGCCTAACCTTTATGAATTAGATTTTTGCCCCATTTTTGCAAACTTTTGGTAGACGCTCCTCTCTTGTATGTCTAATCCGGTTTATTTACGTGATTTCCTCCCACTTTGCACACTTTTTGCGCTCATGCAGTTCTATTTGTTGCACATCTATAGGTAATTTCTTGCATATCCCATATCTGCAGCAGACGAAATTGAGAAATGCCCTTAACTATGTTTCATTATACACCCTCTAATTCTTTTGAATCTTTTGGGTGAATGCTTCAGCAGATCGTTTAATGTCTTAATGCCTTTTAGCATATCCACAGCTTGTACCTTCTATGCCATCAACAACTGCACTAGATAGGATCCTTTCATGAGGAGTATTAGTATTTGCTGTTGTTGGAGTTGTTTGGTTGCTGTTTGTCGCAATGCTTTGCAATGGTGGTGGTGGGATGATCAACTTCAAGATTTTGATAAGTTTGATTTTGTGCTGGCAAAGATGCATAGTTGCAACAGCATTAAACACTCTACCGTCTCACCTGAATCTACTTGGCAATGTGATCTGAATGCAAAAAACTATTTGACAAATAGTATTCCTAAAGGTCACAGTACCAGCTACTTTTTTTAAAATTTTATTTTTAGTGCTACACACAGGTTTAGTTTGTCCTTCTTGATAGTATCTGACACATTCATGATCGTAGTTTCAGAGTTGAATCTCTGTGTTTTGAACCTATCATGCCATCTATTACCAAGATCATGGACTTGGCCAACATCCTTTGTAATATTCTCAGTATAAACTGTCCTTGTTGCAATCTTAACAAGTGCAGCTCAATCATATGAACATGGATTTGCAATCTGTTTAAGGTCAATAAGGAATTTTGTATTTCAATATCCTCTCTGTTTACTTATGTAGAGTCATAATGATGTTTGTGTGATGCTACTTGCTCCGGTATCCTTACCATGCTCAATGTCTGTTCAGGTATATGGTCAAGAAATGACACACTTAACAAAATAGCATGTAGGTGCCTTAGAGTGTTGTATTCTGTCGATGTCAGAGAAACCATGTTCACACATTAGTTTAGGGTAATAGCTAAACAGAAATAGCTGTATTTGTCTTGCAAGACAAAAGACAAACTACATCATCACAGCACTGGAACTGTCTGCAACAACCTGCCATGTCCACCAAACCTCTGCCTTTTATTGGTCAATTGTCAGGTGACCGATATGAAAACTAACAGGAATCTTCCAGAACGTTCACTCTAGTACTACATGGCAGGGACAAGACCTCTCTCCCCATCAAGTTCATTAGAAACCTCTTCATAACTGTCTTGTCAACACCTCCTCTCATGATGCAACATCATATTCTCTCAAACAGTCTCCATTTGCATTTCTGGTTTATGCTAATTCCTTCAATCACGTGTTCATAAAATACCTTGTCCTGGAAAGCTGTGAGACAGCAGTGTATGAGCATGTCAAATAGAGCAAGATACAAATAAACATGTTTTGTCAAAACCAAATACGCAGGTGATATAAAGCACAATTGAAAGAGCCTGCTCTCAAGTAGAGGGAGAGACTGTTACAATAGGGAAACAGAACCACTCCTCATTGAAAATTCACTTCAGACTTGAAATACCATCTATGACTAGAATAAAACAACATCCCACCCACACCTACTAAACCTCCAGTTCCTTGAAAGCTCTATTTTAATGTTGAAGTACTTGACTGGCTTTCCCTCAAAACGCCGTTTCCCTTTTCAAACTCTTCCCATATTGCAGGATCTGGCACTTTCAAAACACTAATTTCCGTATAATATGCAATCAACTCAGAATAATGATTAAAGTTTAATGCAATGTAATAGCTGGTTCCTTCTACTGATGAAATCTGTGTATTACAATCACCACATCTAACAGATGTTACTATTTGCAACAAAGATTCCACCAGTGCCATGTAAGCCTGCACCATTTCACATTTTGGGTAAGAGTGCCCTTGAACATAGTCAAACGTATTCATTTTTTGACACATTACATTTATCCATGATTACGAGCAGGTCTTGAATTTTGCAGTTCTCGATACATTTGATTTGTAATGTGTCTGTTTTATTAAAACATGCTATACATGGATTGTTCTTGAAGTACACCTCCAGCTAGTGGTCGTACAGAGCTATAAGTGTGCACTTATATGTTTCTTTGGCACATCAAAGATATTTGCACATGTTAATTTGTTGTACTTTGCTCCACCTGTACCAGATATCCCACATATCACGAATACCAGATTATCAAGAAAGAGAAAATAACATGAAGACATTCCATACATATGGGCAGCTGTAAGTCAAATGTATCACAAATACACTGTTCGGACACTATTAGTTGTGGGACAGGACAATAGAAACACACATCTAATGTAACAACCTACTTATAAACTGTTTCATAAACATGCTTTGTTATATTTTCAGATATGTTAGGAAAGTCAACTGAATTGAATGATTTGCCAGGGTCGCTGGTATGAACGGCAGGAAACAGATGTGATTTATTTTCTTTGGCACTTCTTGCAATGCTGCATTGCGAACAGTCCAGCTTGGAACACACTTAGGATTGATATGAAGGCTGCCCTTATGGCCTCACACACAATGATGCCATCAACTCAAATCTATAGGTTCAGACTGCTGTGTCAAACTGTAAATGTGCATGATAATAAATGCAGGGTGTATGAAGAACTGCTGTCAGAACAACGCATTAGAATGTACATGATCTGCATGGAATATCAAGTACTGCAAATGTAATGTATGGCTACACACAAAGAACAAGAAAAGCAAACAACATATACCTTTAGCAATATTAATTATTATTACTTTTCCGTTCTGTTGGCCTGCTAGACAGATATAGGATGTAGCCAGAGCGGAAAAGCTAAATTCCTAATTGCTGCATGAGCTAAAAGTTAAAAAGTGGAAGGTGCCAGAATCCAACCTTTAAAATTCTATGTTCACTCGCTAAACACATAGAGACAGTCTCCCAAGAGCTGAGAGAAGAGCTAAATAACGACTTCTCTTTGTAACTGACTTTTCTCAAAACTGCATTAGCTAAGAGTTGACAAGGGGAAGTTGGCAAAATCCAATCTTCACTTTTTCACACTCAGTACAGGGGTCAAATTGTGACTGATTAACTTCTAGAACAGATGAAATCTTTAATCTTACAGCCACTAATATTTTGTCAGTCACGTTGAATATATAGGCCACATATAGAGACACAAAAGAGACACCTAGCAGTTACATTCGGATACCTCAGGCCTCGCTGGTGTGCTTGTTGGGGTGAATAGATGAAGCATGAGAAGACCTGAGCCTATAGAAGGGAAGTCATTATCCTTGAGTCTGTCTTCCTTTCCTACGTGAGCAAAAGATGTGCTTGTTTTGCTGTATTTGAACTGGGAGTGATGTTAGCTTTTAGAGCAGGATATATGTACTTTTAACATTGTATGCATTTAACCTAGAACACTGGTTATTGTTTTTCACCAAAAATGACTATAGCTTATGTATTCTTTCTGCTATTCAGACTGGTGGCTTGTTATGCCCTAATTGCTATTATCACAGCTTGCAAAATAAATGCACATGTTTGAGAAGATTATGAATACATTAAACTACATTATTCATTCTGTGAAGGGCCAGAAATGAGAGACAGACACAAAGTTATATTATTAAAAATAGAAGGGGGTCACATAAACGCCTATCTGTCCCTATCCTAACGAGAATGTTCCTACCTAGAACACTAAGCTAAACAAAGACAACCATGTGTTCAATTGTATCTGACCCTCACACTAACATATATAACCGAAGTGCTTAAGGTAAATGTATCTGGTTTCAGTTCAATAAAACAGTGCAAAAGTTCAGACTTATAATTCTCGCAAACTACTCCTTGTTACCACAGTTTGGTTGCCTTTCCCTAGATCAATTCAGGAAGACTTTTGAAAAAGATCTCGTTCAACAAAGTTCTATTCAGTTCAATGAAACATTTATTTCCATCCAATACATCCTTCAACTTGGTAAAGTAAATGTCTCTTTCACAAAACCAAAGCAACTGTTTCTTTCACATTCACAATTGTTCTTTCGAATTTTACAAAGGAAAAGTGGTGCCTACACTCACATACGGTATGGGAGCAACCTTGACCATACCAAACAGCATCTGGCGCAGATTAGAAAGTCTGATTTGGAAATCAGTTTTAGGACTACCAAATTCCACCTCGATGGATCTCATCAGACGAGACTTGGGCCTACAGTCGTTAGAAACAACGGTGATGCTACACGCTCTCACTCTCTTCAGAAATACCTTAATACCAGACAGTCCATTAATTTACAAAATCGTAGCTGATGAAATCGCAAAGCAGCGAACAATGAACTTAAACGCATGGTCAGAAAACTTAAAAGGAAAGCTATCAGATATTGCATGCTCAGTCGAAGATCTTAAGCATAATCCGGAAAGAGTAAAAAGAAAGTTAAAGGAACTTGACTGGATCCTGACCCTATCGAAAGCTCAATCAAACAAACTGACCATGAATCTTCCACCTACCTTTAACAGACTCAATGTACCTATACCATACTGTTCTAAGTTTCCAAGCCAACAGCTAAGAAAATTCTTCATGCGAGCTCGTTTCAACCTCCTGTTGACGAGAGAAATTTTAGCAATCAGATCCAGTCCAACTTACATTATCTGTCGCCTTTGCCACAATTCCACTACGACAGAATCAATCAAACATCTCTTACTTAGATGTCCTAACGTGAGAAAAATTCGAGCCACCTATCTGTCGACACTAGTCTGTGAACACACATCTTTCGGAGAGGAAGAAGAACTTACGTGGTGGAACAGGTTAATGTCGGGAGAAAAAACCAGATGGACAATCGCGACTGTCAAAATCCTGGAGTCTGCCTTTGAAATGATCAGTTCCAGTTCACAAACCACGAGCGAGAGCAAAATCTCCGAAGCCTCCACTCCCTCACAACAATGTTGATAAGGGAGATCAAGCTTCCTTCGGTATCTTCTCTGCGTTCGGACTCCTACGTCCGCTTGAGCCTTACCAACTTCATTTATACACTATACTGACCTGGAAGAGGTAATCCCGTTCTCACCGGAATCTGACATAACAACATGAAAGCTCGAGGCGCATCTCATTAAGGGTTGCTGCCGTCCTCAACTGTTTGTAAAAATTCTTTTCATTGAATTGTAAACAAATTAAAAAAAAAAATAAAAAATAAATTGTTCTTTCGATGACATACTTCTGTCAGAACAATACCACAAATATCTTATTGTTATACAACAGTTTGTCATGATGATAAAGTTAATAGTTTCTTTCCACAACACTTTTTACCACAACCACATTTCTTTAAAGCCACTGTTTCTTTCCTAGTTCACCTGCCTACCAGGACTAACTACAAAGTGCCCCTTTCCTGCTAGTAAGAAAAAAAAAACTCCTAGTACTATGAATAGTCTCTTCTGCTAGTGGGAATATTTGTTCCAAGGTTCTCCACATCAATTACTCCTAGTGAGGAGGTTTGCACAATAT
The DNA here is from genome assembly GCF_040938575.1 of Ambystoma mexicanum. Classification (NCBI taxonomy): domain Eukaryota; kingdom Metazoa; phylum Chordata; class Amphibia; order Caudata; family Ambystomatidae; genus Ambystoma; species Ambystoma mexicanum. The sequence continues at coordinate 413,389,344 of NC_090939.1, forward strand.
TTGCCTGTCTTTGTAGTCTCTTGATTGTAGGCAATGTGGTTACAGATTTCCCCAATCTGGTATCTCATGAAAGGAGAATTGCACATGTGTTGCCATCTTAACCCTCCATTATAGTTTCTTGGCTCTCGACAATGTGGGTTACAGGTTTCCCTGTGCTGATATCTAATGAAAGGAGAATTGCACCAATGTTGCCCTTTTATTCGACTTGTTCGGTACTCAAAATTATATTTTCTTGTTAATTGTTCTGTTCAGTGTGCCCCGGGTTACCTCTTTCTTCAGGCCAACTCACTGGTTTCCTTTGGTGTCACAGCATCACTGCTGGATGCTGCTTCAAATCCTCTGCAGTCTTGCTTTATCACTGACAGCCTTCCTGTGACTACCGCTGTCTGCACAGATCTTCTTTGGAGCTCTGTCCGGTCTCTGCATCCTCCATCAGAACGGAGCGACTCCTGTCAGGTTGGGAGTATGTCTTCTGAACAGCTTGGCTGCACTCCTGGCTGCCATCCACGACTTTAATTCCTGCTGCAAAATCACATGCCTTCTCTTCTCGTGTTGGCTCCTGTTAGCGTTTTCTCCGCTTCTGCACCTACAACTGCTTCGGCTTCTCTCTCCTTCTGCCTCTGCTACTCTTTCTTCCACCTGCGATGCTTTCCGTATTTAAATGTCCTGCTTAGGTGATTTGAAGGGTAACAACTAGACTGCACAGTCTCCCTAGTAGCACCGTGACGATGATCAACTCTTTGTCCCTCTTCCTCATCCCAGTACCATAGGCATTATGGATCTTGAACTCCATACTGTTCTTAAGTTTTCTATGGCTATTGTTGAACTGAAAGTAATCAGAGCTAGCAGATGTTATATGAATAGCAGTTACATTGCTTGGTTCTACCTTACAATATGCCATCAATATTTCAGGCAGAATGTAGGAATCATGAGTCAAAGATGTTACCACTTTGTCCTTTAAGAGTCTCCTGCCACATGATCCACCCTCATAATACCCCCTCCCCACAGGGCCAGGCTCAGGTAGTGGCTGCCTTCCCATGGCCGCATGAGAGGAGGCCCATTCTGGGCTTTTAGTGATGATTTCACTACATTCATCACATATCCTTCCCCCTAATGTCACTGATTTTTACAGCCTCTATTGGTGATCAAGAAAGAAATCTGCATTGCCCTGTTCTTTTCCTTTCCGATGTTCTAAAGAAAAACAATAAGGCTGTAAATCCTAAAAACCAGCACATGACTCTGGCATCTGTGTCCTTTCAAAGACTTATCCATTTAAGGGGGGCATGATCTGTGACAAGTCGAAACTTCCTACCCATTAGACTGTATCTTAAGTAGGTCACAGCCCACTGAATAGCAAGGGTTTCAAGCTCTTGAGTTGCATAGTTCTTCACTTGAGGAAATCACTTCCTGCTGATATAGAGGATACAATGTTATAAACCATCATGACTGTGAAAGCACTACCCCTAGACCGGTATGTGATGAATACATCTGTAGGATAAACTCCCTATTGAAGTCTGCCAACTTTTCAATTTATCAAGACACACTAGATCCTCTGGGCGCCATTTAAATACATTTCTGGGGTTCTGCATTCCTAGGTGTGTCTGTTAGAAGGGAAGTGATGGATGCAAAGTTAGGAATGAATTGCCTTTAATATCCAACTAGACCCATAAAGGCCCTTAGTTCTTTCTTGATCTTAGGGGCTTTTGTTTCTTTAGTGGCTCTAACCTTATCAGTTTGGGGCTGGACCAACCCATTTCCTGCAAAGAGGCCTAAGTATTTCACTGCGGACTTGGCTAGATGACATTTCTTTTGATTTTCAGTAAGTCCAATTTTCCTTAGAGCTTGCGTAACCAGATATGAATGGGACATATGTTCTTTCCATGATTTACTATGGATGATAATGTTATCGATATAAGCTCTGCAAAAAGAGGCTCATGGTCGAAGAACTTAATCCATCAATCTCTGAAACGTGGCCAGACCCCATGTAAACCAAAGGGTATAACCATAAATTAAAAGAAACCTATAGGAGTGGAAACGGTTTTGGTTTATCCGAGGGGTTGACTGGACCTTGCTAACATCCGTTGGTCAGATCAATTGTGAAAAGATATACTAAATCTCCCTACCTGTCAATAAGATTATCTGTCATGGGATAACTTTCGAATTGTGATACTTCATTAACCTTTCTGAAGCCAATCCAAAGTCTCCATGACTGGTCTGGTTTAGCTGCTAGTACAATATGAGAGGACTACGGGCTTTGTGAATGTTCAATAATATCAGTTTTTAACATGGCTTCCAACTCTTCTTGAATAATTCTTTTTCTACTCTCAGGAATTCTGTAAGGCTTTAGATGTACAACATTTCCTGGAGGGGTACGTATATAATGGAACACTCGTTTAACTCTTCCTGGTTTAGTTCTAAATATGTCAGGGAATTGTTGTGTAAGGTCCATTAATTCTTACTTTTTATTGTGTGCCAAATCTGGAGAAATTAATTTGTTAGTGTCATTTCCGTCAGTCAGTATACTGGTTTACATTACTGAGGTATCTTGAACTGCACTTTTTCTCCAATTCTTTAAGAAGGTTAATAAGATAGATGTGAGTCTTATTTTTTCTATCTGGTTGTGAAACTCGATAGTTGAAAGGTCCTGTTTGTTCTATGGCCTCATAGGGTCCATGCCATCTAGAGAGCATTTTGTTTTCAGAGGAGGGAAGTAGAACCAACACCTTTTGACTCACTGAAAAAGATCTTGTCACTGCTTTCTGATCATAGCATTCCTTCTGTTGTTCTTGTTTTTTTTCTCCATATTAGTCTATACTATAGTTCTAACAGCTGCCATATGTTCTTTCAATCGCTGAGCGGTTTGAGATAAGGGCGGGATCGTTTTTTTCCTCTCTCTTCCAATGTTTTCTGTAACATATCTGGTTCAATGCCAGCTCTGTCACTGCTCTTGACACTCTTCTACTGGAGGGCTACAAGATTCTCTCCAAACTCAGACCCAACCGTCTTGTGGTGGAGTGGCCCTTATCTTTCCTGATGGGTCCCTGCTACCATCATACCAAGGCTATCTTATTACTCATTCGAATGCCTCATCTGCAGGCTTGGCATTTCTCCTACCTTCTCGCATACTCTACAGGCCCCCTGGCCTGCTCTCCCTCTTCCTCTCTGAATGGGCTGACCTTACCTCTTCTCTCATAACTTCGACATCCAAGCAGGGCCGGTGCAAGGAATTTTGACACCCTAGGCAAATTGTCAGATTGGCGCGCTGCGTCACACTGTGGGTCCTAACCCTTCTCAAGCAACCGTCCCCCTTTTGTTAACAGTTTCTGCAACCACCTGGCCCCAGTTATAGGGTTATTGTGAACAGACACACAGGAGAAATGAGTATTAAGGCTCCATCATAGACACTGACAAACAGAAGTACGGTCTGCAAATACAGCAACCCAGAGCAGTGACACCCATTAGAAAGAAGAAGTTACTTTTGCTCATTTGATCATTATTCCTGCCATAAAGCTTGAAAAAGTGTTTTATATTATGTAATAAAATACAGGTCTTCAAGCACTGGAGTAGTGCTATAGAAAGGAATTGCTTCTGTAGACACGATAACTTTGAGGTTTAAGGCATGATGCTCCTCTGCACCTCTACCACCTTTAAAGCCCTCTCCCTGTAGTTGATATGATATGATATGGCATTTATAACACGCCTATGCACAAATGCTTCAATACACTCTGGCAAAGCCTGGGTCATAGTTTTGTTTCCACAGCGTGACTTACAGTATTCCCATCTAAGCCCACTCTCTGAGCCTTTAAATCCTAGTTTTGGACTAGTAACTACTTTAACTTATTAGGTCTCCATGATGAAAGACAGAAAGGCCCTAGCAGAGGACAACTGGAACAAGACCACAACACTAAGGACTAAGGAAGAATGGGATGGAAAGCCGCATTTCCACTTCCAGTTACAGTAAATAATTAAATAACATCTGTGTACAATACAGCTGTTCTTTTTGATGCATGGTTTCAATTTCAGGACAATCAAATTCCACGGGATATAATTACATTTAAAAATAAAAAATGTGTTTTAAAAGATCTTGATGCTTTGAAAACCAACAAAACGTTCCCCAAAATACAATCTTTTCAAAGTGGAAAGTGCAGCTCTCAAAAGCCTATCCAAAGTTCTGAGAACATTATAAAACCAGCTGACAAAGGTGGTGGAATTGTAATTATGTCCACTGTTCAGTACCAACAGATGGTAAACAACCAATCACTGGAAACAGAAAGTTACAAAACATTGAAGAAAGATCCCACTAAGGATCTGAAAGCCTTATTGAGGAAACTGTCAAATTTGGATTTGACCGAGGATGGATTACCAATAAAGAATTTGAATTCCTTACTACCAGTCAAGGTCGTATACCTACCCTCTATGCTCTACTGAAAATTCACAAAGATCCTGTTACTCCACCAGGCAGACCAATAGTTTCAGGCTGCATGCGGTTCAATCCTTGAACCACTGTGCATATTTGTAGACACTTTCCTCTATGAGCATATTAACATGAACATATTTGAGAGATACCACCCATACAATTCAGACTTTTGAGAACCATGCGTTTCACCAGTCCAGACAGTGGATGGTAACCTGGGGCATCAACTCACTTTATACTAGCATAACCCAAGACCTGGCTATTGAATGCATGAGGGATCACTTGACGTACTACAATCTACAAAGTCAGGTCCCTGACAATTTTATAATTGAGTTAATGACCCTGGCGCTGTGTAAAAACAACTTTGAATTCAATAAACAACAAACAAAAGGGACAGCAATGAGAGCGGCCATCGCCCCAAGTCTATCCATTTTATTTATGGCTAACTTTGAATCTAGCAACATACTTTCATATAAGAATCCATTTCACAACCAGATCAAAATTTGGAAAAGGTATATTGATGACATTATCTTCATCTGTGACGGATCGGAAGACAGACTCAAATCTTTTCTTACATGGCTGAACAATGTTGACTTCAATATTCAATTCACTATGAAATATAGTAACATTGAGGTTCATTTTCTTGACCTGAAAATTCAACATGAGCCAGGTAAACTAAAATGCAGCCTTTCCTGTAAACCTAGTGATCGAAACACACTATTGCACTTTTCCAGCGACCACCCACGACACCTCAGAGAGAATTTACCTTATAGGAAATATCTCCATATCCAGAGAAACTGCACAACACTGGCAGACGTCTACAGTCATGCCGATGATTTAGATTCAAGATTGAAGCAAAGGGGCTATCCCAAAAAGCTCCTCAGCAGATCAATGAAACAGGCAATATTCACTGATGGAGACACCTTACAGACCCCAAAAGCTCCTCCCAATGTGGAACAAGAAGGAAGCAAGATGACATGCGTGATCACTCATGGTCTTCATACATTTCAAGTAAAAAATGTCATCACAAATTATTGGCCTTTAGCGAAACTCTGTCCAGCTAATGAACCCATCCCCAGATTTGCATTTAAATGTGCAAAGAACCTGCGAGACAAACTAGTACATTCCAAATTCATCAAATTTACACTTAGGACCAGTGTATGGAATCTACAAACCACCCGTTATGCTCACCTGGCTCCCACAGGGGCGTCGAACTGGACAGCTGCGGTTTCCACCCACATGACGCGTAGTGCAGAGATGACTGACTGGACTGGCCCACCTAATCTCGTCTGCTTAACCCGAAGAAGTATTCTCCTGAAAGTGGAGAAAGGGAATTAGCCACCTGTGGATTTGAGTGATAACCCCCCCGCCCCTCACTGTTCTCCCCTCTAATCACCTCTGATGTCTCTTTTTATATTCTCATCTTAAGTTTTTAAAAGATTAGCTCTCCATCCTGCGTAGAATGCAGAGGCGCGTGGATAACCAGTTACTTCACTGGTCCGAAGGAATTGGAGAGTTCCAGAACAATATTGACTCTGAGGTCCCTGGCGAGGAGCCGTAAGTATATAGTTCGTAACAGTTCAAAATGTCTGACTTTCACTCTTGTCCAATTCCTTGCAGCTTGCAGCTTGACCCTAGAGAAGATTGCCTTGTGCGGCTGGTAAAGTTCAGGTAAGAGTCTGTAGTATCCAACACTGTCTGGTAAATGACACCTGTATATAATCTGTTGCTTTCTCCCTTTTTACAGGTGCTGAGTGAGAATTATGGTGTTTTGAGGAATAATACCTCTGGCGGTAAAATCAGGTAAGTCTATTATGGTGAATGAGATTCCCTTGGTTTGTTCTTTCGGCTCACCTGGCTGTCCTTTTGTTCCCCTTAGATGCCGGAGTTCAGCGAAGATGAATGGAGGCTGCGCCAGCCCGTGGAGATGAAGAATGCCTCAGGCGGTAAAATCAGGTAAGTGTATTGTGGTGACTAATATTGCCTTATTATTCTCTCAGCTCTCCTTGCTGTTCTTTATTCTTCTTAGGTGCCGGAGTTTGGCGAAGAAATTATGAAGACAGAGGTGGATCGTGGAGGTGCTGTGAAGGCTGGTGAGTATAGTGCAGTGCTGCAGCAGGCGATGTGACACGCATCAAATAATGTCTTTCTTCCTATTTGAATGCGCGATGGATCCAGAATCAGGTGAGGAAATAAGTATTGTTCTTGTTCTAACCTTTTTCCTTCTTTCTCCCTTTTCTCTAGGAGCTCCAGACTCGAGGCGGGCGTGGCAGAAGACTGGATGCTGGCTTGCAGGCACGGTGAGCGTTACGCTGCAGGATGCAGAATAACGCGAAGCGTGAGCTGCTCTTCGGGCGTGGTTTAAATAGCCTTCAAAGTAGTCCCAGGTAAGAAGTTCCCAAGACCACACTGAGTAAGAAAATAGTCCCTGAAATAAAGTAGTCCCCCTTCAGACTTCACATTGGCTTGAATGCTGAGCAGCATGGTCTGCATGAGGTAAGTGAAAGCAAATGAGCCTGGCGCCTATGGCGCCAGGACTGATCCCTTCTATGAGCCTGGCGCCTATGGCGCCAGGTCTGTACCCAAATAGCCCCTAGCCTGGGCTGCTGGGTTTTTCCCAAGTATCTGGATGCCTGCTCCCGGGACAGATGGACCTGGTCCGGATGCCCGGGGGTAGGAATCATGACAGCACTCCACCCCAAGGCCCCCCCCCACAGTCGTTCTTCCTCTTGGCCCTGGTTTGCCTGGGAAGTCGCAATTGAATTTTTTCACCAGTCGGGGTGCATGAACATGGTCACTAGGTTCCCAGGATCTTTCTTGTGGGCCGTAACCTTTCCAGTCAATTAAATAAAAGAGTCTTGAGTTAACTATCTTAGAGTCCAGGATATTTTTAACTTCAAATTCGGGTTCCCCATCAATTAGGATAGGATCAGGTGGATTGGTTAATCTTGTCCCGGGTTGGACTGGTTTCAGGAGTGAAACATGAAAGACAGGGTGAATTCGCATGTTAGAAGGTAGTTCCAATTTAACGGCCACCGGGTTGATGATGGCCTTAATGGTGTAAGGTCCCAAATATCTAGGGTTAAAAGTCTGAGTTCCTTTCAGGGGTAAGTGTTTAGTAGCCAGCCAGACTTGATCCCCAATCTGGTATTGTGGAGCATCACTCCTATGTTGGTCAGCATTTCTTTTGTATTTCTCTTTTGCCCTTTTTAAATGCTCTGTTGCTTCCTTGAAGGCTTGTGCAATAGTAGAGTGCAAATGAATCACCGTGGGCATTTCTAGGTGTTGGGGCAAATCGAGTTCACAGGTTTGAGGGTGATGCCCATACATTGTAAAAAAGGGGCTGTGACCAGTTCCTGAGTGTACAGAATTTTTGTATGCGTATTCAGAAATCCACAAAATATCCTTCCAATTACCTTCGGTTTGGTGTAGCATGCAACGTAGGTATTGTTCAAGAGTCTGGTTAGTCCTCTCTGTTTGACCATCGGTCTGGGGATGGTGACTGGTAGATAACCTCACGTCGATTTGCGCCAGTTGGCAGCATTTTTTCCAAAATTGTGAGATGAATTGACTACCTCGGTCTGAGACCAATATGGAAGGGAATCCATGTAGTCGAACAATATTTTCAAGAAATTCCTTGGCTAAAATTGCAGCGGACGGTAATCCCTTTAAAGGAATAAAGTGGGCCATCTTGGAAGAAAGATCTACTACAACTAGAATGGTGTTAAATCCACTACATGGGTGCAGATCAGTAATGAAGTCAAGAGACAAAATGTGCCATGGCGTAGGTGGAACATCCAAAGGTTGTAAAAGACCAGCTGGTTTCTTCTTCTGGCTTTTGTTTTGGGCACAGATTCCACAAGATAGCACAAATGATTTAACGTCTTTTCACCAGGTGGGCCACCAAAATTGTCTCTTAATTTTAGCTTCATTTTTTGCGACCCCTGGATTTCTTTCAATCAGCGCATCATGATAGTTGGCGATGACTAATTCCTTTAGCACCTTGTGTGGTATGAATAGACGACCTTGATAGTATGGTAGATCATTGATAACTGAATAATCTTGGCCTTTCTTTACCCAGTTCTTTAGGGCTGCTAGAGTAAAACATTGCTTGATTTTTGAATGAATGTCGTCTAGAGTTTGTAGAGTAGTTATGCCAAGGATTCTTTCTTCTGAAATTATAGGTACAGGTTCCGGGTTCGAGTATGCTTCTTCCATTCCTATTCGGGATAGGGCATCGGCCTTGCCATTTTTACAACCTGGTCGGTAAGTGATCACAAAATCGAATTCTGCAAAGAATAATGCCCACCTAAGTTGACGTGATGATTGGGCCTTGGCTGTCTTCAAATACTGCAAATTCCTGTGATGGATGATTACAGTGATGGTATGCCTGGCGCCGAGAAGATAATGCGCCAAGCCTTGAAAGCATATTTGATGGCCAATAACTCTTTATCGGTAACTGCGTAGTTTAATTTGGGTGCCGAGAATTTTCTTGACCAGAATGCTACTGGATGAAGTTGGCCGGTTTCCGGATCCTTCTGAGACAGGACAGCTCCCATGGCTAAACTGGATGCATCCGTTTCAACTACGTATGGAAGCTCGGGGCGAGGATGCTTTAAAAAAGGTGCAGACGTGAATTTCAGTTTTACGTCGTGGAAGGCCTTTTCAGCTTCTTCAGTTCACAAGAAGCGCTTGTTCTTTTTCAAAAGTGCTGTGATGGGATGTACAATATGAGAGAATTCAGGGATAAATCTCCGGTAGAAATTAGCAAAGCCAAGCATGCTTTGAGCTCCTTTAACTGAACTGGGTGATGGCCATTTGAGGATGGCATCCACTTTTCAAGAGCCCATTCGAACTCCTTTTGAGGTCAGGATAAATCCTAGAAATTCAACTTCTGTGGAATGAAAGACACATTTTTCCAAATTTGCATACAACTTGTGTTGGCGTACTTTTTCAAGGACTGCTCGAACGTGCTTAACATGGTCTGATCTTGAGGAGGAGTACACTAGAATGTTGTCTATGTAAACAACAACACCGATGTAAATGAGTTCACGAAAAACATCGTTCATAAAATACTGGAAGGCTGCCGGTGCATTGCACAACCCGAAAGGCATCACCTGATATTCGAATAATCCGTACTTGGTGAGAAAGGCAGTCTTCCATTCATCGCCTTTCTTCACACGTACCAGATGATACGCCCCTCAGAGATCTAACTTAGTATAAATACAAGCATCCTTAACTTGGTCCAGTAATTCGGGGATCAGAGGCAACGGGTATCGTTTTTTTACCGTAATTTGGTTTAATGCGCGGTAATCTATACATGTTTTAAGGTCACCTTCCTTTTTAGGTACGAAAAACAGAGCTGAGGATGCAGGAAACTTGGATGGGCGAATGAAGCCATTAGCAAGGTATTGATCCAGGTATTGTTGTAGGTGAAGGTTTTCAGGCTTCGTAAGGGCGTAGATCCTGCTGCATGGGGGTTGTGCACCGAGTACAAGATTGATCTGACAATCGTAAGATCTGTGAGGTGGTAAGGTGTTTGCCTGTTCTTTCTGAAAAACATCCAGATATTCTTGGTATTCCTGAGGTAACTGAACAGGTGGGTTAGTGACTGTGGCCAGGCCCTTGTTCAAGGTTTTTTTTTTGGTAACAGGTGTGTGTACAATCTGGGAAGGTCATTCTCTTCTCTCGCCATTCTATACAAGGATTATGTGTTTCCAACCATGGCATTCCCAGAATTATTTGGAATTGTGGAGCCTTGATTAAGTCAAACACAATGCTTTCTCGATGCCCATCTTGACCCAACAGTGTCATCTCTGTAGTGGAATGAGTTACTGGCCCAGAGGCAATTTCAGTTCTATCAACGGTAGTGATGACATCTGTAGTGGTTCTTTTGCAAAGAGATAGGTTCATCCTTGAAGCCAGTTCTTGATCCATATAGTTTCCTATGGCCCCGCTATCTATGTACGCTCTTACTGCGTGCATACGTGATGGCTGCCTAGGATCAATGAGGACCATTGGCACGATTAGCTGCGAGGTCTGAATGTCCTTCTTTAAGCTCAGCAAGCGGACCTCTACGCTTGTCGGGTGTGGTCGTTTCCCGGATCAGACTCTGTTTGACTCTTGTCTGCAGCTCCTACCACCTTTTTGGGTGGTTTTACTGGGCAATCCCGTAGAGAATGTCCCGAAGTTCCACAGTACAGACACAAGTGCAACTGTCCTCTCTTTTCTCTTTCCTTCTGAGTTAAAGGTCCCCTAACCCCCCTGATCTGCATGGGTTCCGGTACATCAGTTCCTTTGGGGGTAACATTGGGTTTAACCAACACTCGATTCTCGAACTTAGCTCGATCCGCCTTTCTATTCTGAAGTCGGTGATCTATCTGGACCACTAAGTCTATATATTTAGCCCAATCCTGAAGTGGGTTCACAACTTGAGCCAAAACATCTTTGAGTTCTCCTCACAGTCCACGATGGAATAATGTAATTCGCTTTACCTCGGGCCATCCTGTTTCCACCCACCACCAACCTATTGAAGGGAGCGATATAGGTTAGAAGATCCTGGTTACCCTGTCGCAGGGACAAAAGTTTGTTATTGTTATGCTTGAACTAAAATGGCGCTGATGCGCAATGCATTCTGGGAGCGCTCGGAGCCATGATGGATATTTACTTCATGCCGCAGTGAAAAGCTGCACACATTTTGCTGAGTGTTAGATTCACGATGCTGAGAAAAACATGCTTTCCAAACCTGATATGCGGTCAAGGACATTTCTGCTGGGAAAGCTAACTTTGTTATGGTTTGCTACTGTTCTCCATGGAGCGTGTTTTTAGAGAAGGGAGGCACTGCGCTTCTTGGGGGGAGCTCTCGATTGACCCAGCTGGCAACCGACGGCTGTTCCTCACCTGCGCAAGTGTAATTTCCAGAAGGTTCGAGAATTGACTCCCCTTTGTGGAGTGTGTATATATGCGGAAGCCCAGAGGTGGTCAGGTGAGACTTCAGCCAGAGAAGGACGCTTGCGTCCGGCCCTCCTGTGAGCTGTGGTGCTCTCGGCCTGGCTGTTCCCGGGGTCTTCCAGCCACTTCTGGGCGAGATGAGGAATTCTGTTACGCTCACGGTGATGTATTTCCTTTTGAATTCTTTACTTCTTCTGTGATTTATGTCCATATTATTTTTGTGAGTTATTTCTATGTACTTCTAAGCTTTGAATAAATAGCCGTATAAGAGTTGATTATCTTCTAAGAATGCGTGGCTGTGAGATATTGCGTCTGTCTACGTTCAAAGTATTTGCTCTGTAATTGCATTGGTGATTTATGTTTGTTCCGTGCACTTTGGGGAGACCAATACATTTTTGGCGTCACGAACAGGATACTTGTGATGAGTTGTGCCGAGTATTCAAGAATCTGTTGAAACATAGATATGATTTGGTTGTCTTGTAAGTGAAGTTTTTGAATAGTGAAGTTTTTTTTCCCTTTTTGTCAGTGTGTGAGTGCCTGTGGGAGTGATTGTAGCATGGAGAGAAAAAATATATAGATTCAACGAGGTTTTGCTTTGTTTGCGATAATGAGTAGTTTGTTCAGGAAGAAGAGCGTTACCGCTGGCGATGACTGTTCTGATGTTGTTATTCCAGGCTGGACTAAGAGTCCATATGATAAGTTGGCTCAGGCGTGGTCATGTGGTGCAGTTCTAAGTGAAACATGGGATCAAGGATTGGGAGATGCCGATCCGGCTCATGTAATGGCATGCTTGCAACAGGTTCCAGTAGAACGTGGTAAAGAATGTGCGGCATTAGGTGGACGAGGTTGGGTTCTTTTGCATGCTTATAGGAAAATACATCAAATGAAGGTGGAAATGAAAAATGAGGTCTTGCGATTAGAAAGAGAGCTAGCTGCAGAACGGCAGACTGCGTTAATGCAGCAGATTCAAATGAAACTGTTTAAAGATAAGGCCAACACATATCAGGCGGTGGCCGAGAGGGCAGCAGTCAGAGTGGCCCGGTATAAGTATGGGAAAAGACGGGGAGGGGTCAGCCAAAGAAAGGGGGCAACTGTAAACGCTACCGCTGATGTAGACTGGGATCCGGATAAGTGGGATGGTGATATTTTTGATTCGACCAGTCTAGAAAGTAGTTCTGCAGATGAGTCTGAGCCCAAAATGGAAGTGAAACAGAAAACAGTGGCGGCTAAACCCGTTAGAAGACGGCGAGTCGGACCCCACCCGCTGGCGGAATGGTGGATTTAACCACGCTGGAGGATTACACACAACAGGAGGTTGGGGAAATGATTACCCGTTTGAGGCAAAAATCAGGGGAAGCTTTACTGACATGGATGGTGAGATTACTAGATGGGGGTGCTGCAGGGTTGTTGCTAGATTCTACGGATTCACCGCGTTTTTTACCCCTGTCGATTGACACCAATGTACAGGAGGTCTTAAGAGCAGGACCGCCCCCTGATGCAAATGGTCAAGATACGGAGGTGTCTTTGTTGCACCTGGTAGCCCAAGCATGTAACCGTAAATACCCTATTACTACAGATTGGCCCAGTGAAGAAACGAAGTGGTATACATTGAGAGAAGCAATTCAAAAAGTCAGAGAGCATGCTATGAAAGAGGCATTTCACATAGATGCTCCTAATCACATGGGAGCCGTGCCGCTCTCAGTTTCAACTCGAAACATGGTGATTAGCACTGCGCCACCCGCATACAAAAGTGTCATTATGACTTTGCTCGTAGTGTGGGATGTTTTTACCCATGCATCCAAGCCCTACCATAAAACTGTGCAGTACTGGCATGGAAAACATCATGATGGCCAGAACTCCCCAGAGAGTGCACAGGGAAACATGAAGAATAGGCTGCCACCCATTTTTGCCTATGTTGTGAGCACAGGAGTGCACTGCCTAAAACCACCATTGGGCTACGCACACAGTAGCCTGAAACCATTGGGAATGGCAATGCTGATTGTCAAAAGGCAACTCAGAACTGTGGAGAATTCATTTTCTTAATCCCAAAAATGGTTGCAATACCAGTACTTACCACTATCTGAAAGCCGGCGTTTTAAAACCACCAGACTTTTGTGTAAAACTGAACAAATGAAACAAAACCAGGCCAAGGAAAGACTTGCTAAGAGGTGGAAGAATGTAAAACTATATTCTGAAATGACTTGAAGGAAGTAATTATTTAATGTATAGGTAAAAATGTTCAGTTTGATTTGAATGTAGAAAACTGGGAACAAAAAGTTACATTTAGCTGAAACCTGGCTTAATGAAACTGAATTCTGCCTGACAACTACCCCCGACAGGAGTTGAAACCTGCTCAGCCACTCTTCCCCTTGCCAAAAGGAGTTGACACCTCTCTGATTAGATTAGGGGTGGAGCACCTGGGCACTGGAGGGACCGAACAATGCAACTTCCTTGACTCAGGCAAATGTTATATTGAGGGCGTCGTAAAATAGCTTCCTCTTGGGAGAAACTGGGGGGCAGCTGTGCCTCTGTGAACAAGCTGGCTTGGGGGAAGTAGATAAACCAGTTATTCCACCATGTGATGTGGGAAGCCGCACCCCCTTTTGACCAGGGCATAATTTTAAAAAAGATGGATAATTCATAGTAGGGACTTGTCAGAATTATAGAAGTAATACCATTATTCTTGTGATTTTTCGGTGCACATTTTAAGAGGCGTTAGGACCCTGTGGTGTATTCTGGGGGGTTGCTAGCGGAAAATAGGGTCTCACTCCAAATGTATGCATGTTAAAAATCTGACACTTTATCATCTGTAACCCATATCCCTGGTGCACATTTGTGTAAAATCTGGAAAGGTTTAGAGGTCGTTATCTGGATGAAAAGGGGAGAATTCTGTCATCAGTGGACACGACATCGAACAAAGACAGGGATCGGATGGTTTCGTGCTACAGAAAATATGTTAACTGGACCTATAATATTAGAAAAATGGTACATAGATAACTATGTATTTGGGTCAGAAATAGATTTGTGTGCAATCTGACAAGGGGAGGTTCCTCTGACCATAAAACCTACAGCATCACTCTGACTCACATTTCCTTCCCCCAATCAAGGGAGAGAGGAGAAATTGGCGAATGATAAGTGAGAGGAGCAGGTTAAGCTAGCCCCAGGCACACACCCATTTTCAAAACACATAAAAAGAGACTGCTGGGACAGGTAGGGACATTTAATTCCATTTGCTGCGGAGCATGCTGACCGACGACTTCACATCCAGAGATCCAGACTTCAAATCCATCAATCACCAGAACCTTTAGCAGAAATTAACTCCAGAATTTGTAGCAGAGAGGCCTGAATCCACCAGCTGAATCCTCTTCAGCAGGCCTCAAAACTAAACAAACTATTCAACAGCGGGGCGAGCTGTTTGAAGTTTTGCCGAGAATTTTCGCAAGAACCTGTAGCAGTACCCAGAAAGCAGTGTTACATCCAGAATCCAGAGAGGCTAGACCAGCAGAGCAGAGCTGACCCAGATCGCTGTGAGCAGAACCGGTGCCTGATTGACCCGCCGAGCAGACAGAACTGCAGCCGGACGTGTTGACCAGATCCGTGACGAGGCCTAGTTCAAATTTATATTGTGAGTACCTAGCAGAACTGTGCAGAACCAATCTCTTAGTTAAAATAATCTAATCCAAACTATTTTAACCTAAGTAGAACTGCCTCCTAGAAATTGTGTCATCTGTCATTTTTAAAGCTGCACAACTGTCACCTGTCAATTCTGCAGCTGCAAGCTGTCACCTGTCATTTTGAGTTTACTTTAAATCCGAAAAACGACCTTTATTTAATTGTCCGTATCTCTGGAACCGTTTGGGCTAGGAACGAAATTTAACTTTCATCTGAAAGCTTAGAATCTAGGCTTCCCAACGAACCTGGAACCGACTTCCTACTCCCTATACGTTTCCCGTAATCGCGAGACACGCACTTGCGAAATTTACCGCGATTTGCGATTTGGCCCGATTTCTTCATCTGTCAAAATCAGCAGCTTTTTGCTTCTCTTTGCTAAAATTCGTTTGAAATCTGTTAATCATTCATAGAGTATTGTTAAAGTGAGCCTGAACTAATATAAAGTAGCCATCACCTACCCTGAACCTCTAGAGGGAATTAAAAGCAATTTTAGCACCTTTTCACTTCCTTGCAAACCACATTAAAGTAATTTGCCTGTGTTTAAAACTCATCCCTGTTTTCCCTAAGCTTGCTGGGAGAACTGGAACTGTGTATTGCATTATAAAGTGTGATTTGTTGGGATTCTTGAAGACTGTGTGCTCTCCTTCCATTTCTGGTATTGCATAGGGGGGGAGTGAATTGTCAAAAGAAAAAGTGATCATATTACCTTTTGCTAAAATCATATCAAGTTATTTTCTGTACTGCATTTCATTCATCATTGCATTGTCCTTGAAGCCATAAAAGCACTCTCAGCTACCTCATCCTCTATACTACACCTAAGTAATCAAGTGTACCACTGTAACATTACCCATTGTGGATCCACATCATATGTCTCAGTGTACTATCAGATATTAATTTATTATAAAAGTGTGATATATATATATTGTTTAATTTTTCAAATAAACCTTTTAATTTGCAAAACAAACCTACTTCTTGGCTCAGTGGGGTCAGGGGTATTCTAAGAGGGTGGTGTTATACAAGGGTTGTCATCCAGAGTACTGAACTGAATATAAAAATAAATCAATAAGGGTTTTCCTCAGCATCCCAGACTAGGCATTGACTTAGCTGTAGTGTTGATTGAATATCGCTTACAAAAGTGGGGGCTCGGAGCCGGGATATTCTGGGTTAGATTTACCACTTGTGCAGATTAATACAGTGTGTCAACTGACCAGATACACATATCCGGTTAGATCACCACGCTGTTTTACACTGTGAAAGCATCCCTCAAAGGAACGCTCTAAGGAAACGGTCTGTTTTGCAAAATAAAATACAAACTTCTGTAAGTCAGGAAGGAACTCAAATTCCAGAATGACGACCTTGGTAGATATGAAAATAGCCAGAGAGCACTTGTTACATAAGCTTTTTGTGAGAGGTCAGTGGACTCATCAGGACCAAACGGTCTGGTTGCAGGCAATCACGCAACAGGTCACTGAAACAGGGTCAGATATATGGGGAGATCAGGGTCCCCTACATGTGGCCCTGAGCGAACTATATATGGCCCCTAAAGCCAAAGATGAACATAATAAGATTGCCCGGATAGAGGCATATTTGTATCTATATATGGGAGCCATGCAGGTCAAATGTGCTGAAGGCCAAGATCTGGCAAATAGGCAACAGATGGCGTTAGAGAAGGCCCAATCTGATCTGGACTCTTCTGAGCAGAGGCTGCTCAGGAGCCAGGAGTCAGAAAAGGACAGCAGACAGTACATCACTAAAATAAAGGAGGATATGGATGTGCTGCAACAGGAAAAGGCGGGCCAGGATACCAGATTTCTGGCCTTGCAGAAGGAGTACCAAGAAGGTTTGGACTCCCTACTGCAGAGCCAGAAAAAGCTGGAGCAACAATTAGATTTCAATAGGGCATGTGCCGAGCAGGTAGTCACCCTGCAAAGCCACCTAGATAGGGAGAAGGCAGAGAGCAATAAACTGATTTTGAAAGACCTGGATACCCAGGCAGAGTTTGACCAGGAGCGCCAGAAAGCTGGTGCCTTCCAAAGGCAAAGGGACGACCTGGCGGCACAGATGCAGACTCTTAGTCAGGAAAGGGATACCTTAGGCCAGGAAGTCTGCCACTTAAAAAGGAAAATGGAAGAAAATCACCTGGCCCTCCAGAGACTGGGTGACCTCCAAAAAGAACACCAGAACTTGTTAGAGCACACCAGGAGGGTGGAGGATGCTCTGGCAAGAAAGGAGCAGGCCAATAGGGACACAGCTCAGGGGGGTAACCCTCCTGCAGCAGAGACTGGCCCAGTACTCCAGGACCAATCAGGAGGCACACAGAGAAAATGAGGCTCTCTTCAGCACAATGATAGGCTCCAGCAACAGGTAGCGATGCAGGAGAGACTGATCGAGTCTAGTAAGGCCTTAACTGAGGAACTGAAAGCGCAAGCTCTTGCATTGCAACAGGGAGCAGGGGCTGATAGAGACGAGGTGCGCTGGGAAAGGGAAACGCTTGAGCATAACCTCAGGAGCCCTGGTACCAGAGGCCTTCATCTCTCCCAGTCCCTGGACTCTGCCACCCCCATGTCCCCTCGCGCACATGAGCCCAGGGCCATGGAGATGGCAGATTACTATCCAGCTAGAAGTATGGGGCTCATAGGCCAGTACCTCCCAGGAATGGATGGGCGGACATCCGGGTATGGGCACCCAAGCACAGTGCAATTTAGTGGGGAACCCCAGGAGAGTAGGCCCATTAAGAACATCCTGAAAACCTCTGCCCAGTTAGGTCAGTGGGGGGGTACCCATCAAATCCTGGCAGCAAGGAGGGGTCTGAAGACTCCTCTGAGCATTACAGGACACAGGAGACTGAGGGGTCTGAAGACTCCTCTGAGCATTACAGGACACAGGAGACCAGGTCCCCACATTCTGCCAGCCATTCCCAGGCTCGCAGAATCTGGGAAAACCTGCAAGATCAGACGGGCACCTCTGGGAGCAGCGCTTTTGAGTCGAGGATGAATGGACCAGGGTTACCCGAACCAAAAAGGCCAATAAGGCAAAAAGGGCCTTGCTTAAGGACCCATTGAAACAAATAAAGGCAATAAGGAGTGTCATCACGCCTTATCATAAGAACGCCAAGTATTCTGTTTGGGAACACTTGGAGCTCTATGAGCAAATGATGGAGACTTTCCATTTGAAGGACAGCCAAAGCTGTATTCAATATGTAAAGTGGACCTTCTCACCAGAATACTCCAGTTTCTTTGCGGGGCTGGAGGATCAAAACCATTCAAGGTGGTCCACATACAGGGCGGCCATCTTGAAACATTTTTCTGTGCACAGAAATCCTCAAGAGGCTCGCAAGGCAGCCTACAATTTGCAATGTGGGGAGGATCAGGCCCCACAAGAGTTTGTGCAAGAATTAAAGCGTGCTTTTGCGCAGACCACCAGAAGGGTGCGCACGGATAGCAGAGAATTTATCAATACGTTTTTCCATGTCTTACCCAAATACATAATGACCCAGCTCGTGAGAGATTTTCATGAGAAAAGATCTTTAGACTGGGTCATTGAACAGGCTACCCGGATCTATGAGGTGCAGAAGCCCATCGAAAATAAAAATAATGTGCCGAAAAACCCCAAAACCAACAGCACCCCTGCTGCTGCCAAGGTGGCAGGTGTAAAGGTTGCCCCCGTTTTAGATTTGGAGATGGGGGGCCTAAAAACCTGCCTGCACCAACTAATTCCCAGCCCAGAAAGCCCTCGGGCCAGCCACAGACAGGGATTGGAGGAGGTAGTCCCACAAATGGGGTCCCCCGCCCCCCTGACTATGTAAGTCCCCGCTACAAGGGAAACTGACCATTCCTGGGTTATGTGTGGACTCCTCCAGCCCAAGGGGGGGATCCAGCCAAGCACCTGACCCGGGGAACTTCCCTCCTAACTTCCCCCAGGAGGGCAAAAATTCAACAAATCCTGGGCAGAACTTTTTCCCCAGGTATCCACCAAATTTCCAGCCCCAAAATCATCCATCCTTCTTTCCCCAATTCCCTGAGCCCAGGCAACCTAATCTGGGAGAGGGGAGGCCAAGGGTGGAGGGGTACCAAAATCTTCCCAACCAGGGGTACTACCAGAGAAGGGATAGCTACCCTTCCCGGGATCAGCCCAGGGGAGAAAATAGAGCCCCGTATCAGCCTGAGCGGGTTTCACAACTTGAGCGCCAGGTCCAAAATATGGCACGGGATCTGGGTCACATACTGAGGGCTCAACAGAACCCTCAGATGAGCATGCCACCGCAGAATGCCCCAAACTCTGGACCTGGTGCTCCAGAACAATGACGGGGGCAGCACCCCGATAACCCACCGGTTTCCAGGGAGGAGGCATAAGGGGAAGGGGGGTGTAAAGCCTTGGAGGAAGCTTCCTTCCCAACTTGTAAACAGCCCCTGGAAAACAAGGAACCGGAAACAAAATCTCCTGCCCCTGAACGCCTGCCTCCCAACGAGCAGAGGGGGGGTA
This sequence comes from Ambystoma mexicanum, assembly GCF_040938575.1. Taxonomy (NCBI): domain Eukaryota; kingdom Metazoa; phylum Chordata; class Amphibia; order Caudata; family Ambystomatidae; genus Ambystoma; species Ambystoma mexicanum. The sequence continues at coordinate 413,408,863 of NC_090939.1, forward strand.
GGAGAAACAAAGGACCCAAACAGACCCACTTTGTGGAGGAGGTACAGGTCTTCCAATTTGAGGGAGAGGGTGTCATGATCTCTGCTTCCAAAAGGTCAGGGTTTTCCCAACTCCCTTGGAAGCAGATCCATAACCCAGGTTCCGAGTGCCAACCAGTCCCAATTGGGACCTTTTGGACCCAGTCCTGGCGCCAGTGGCACCAGGCTCATAAATATGCCCAGTCCCAGCGCTGGAAGCGCCGGGCTCATAATGCTTGGGTGGACTTACCTGCAGCAGACCATGCTGCTTACTTGCCTGCCAGTTGAGCCTCTGATCCTCTTCTGTTTGGAACTACTTTTCCTGTTGGGTGGGGCAGGAGCCACTCCCTAGATTCAGAACACTGGAACTCTTCTGGAAAGCAGGAACTCTTTTCTTACCTAGGCGTGGCTGTGGAAGGAGACACCTAAGCACTACAGGAGGCTATTTAAACCACACCCGATGGATGAATCTTGCTTTGCGTTATTCTGCATCCTCTGCAGCAGAACGCTCATCGTGTCTTCTGCATCTGATCCTGGGCCTAAGGAAAAAGGCTTACCATCCTGAATCCAGTCTTCAGCAACACCTATAAAGACAAGAAAGAACAGGTTAGCATTACCGTCTTCAGTGACAGCTCTTCACTTACCTGATCCATCGGCTGTCACCAACGCCTCGCGCTGCATTCCGGCATCTGAAAGACAAAGGCTTACCTACTCTTCGTGCGCTCCGGAGGTCTTCACACTGCATTCCGGCATCTGAAAGACAAAAGCTTACCAACTCTTTGCACGCTCCGGAGGCCTTCGGCGCTGCATCCCGCATCTGAAAGACAAAACAAGGTGCGTTTAAAGACATTGGGGAACTTTAATACTCACGTGCCATTACTCCTTTCCACATCTAACCCAGTGGGTATTTCGGCACCCTGCAGCCGCTCCGAACTTGTACCTGCAAAATAAAAAGACAGTTAGAGCGCATCGTGAAGCAGGCAACAAGCGCTTACTTACGTGCTTCCAGGCGCTTCTATTCATCACACGGGCTCCATCTTCAACTCACTTCAGCCCGTCATCCGCCATCGCCGGAACCCTGCAAAACAAGAAACATCATTACTAAAGACTTTAAAGACATTAGAATTACTCGAAACTTACCGTTCGTGCAGTAAACGACGGACAGCAGTCCTCTGAAGTCAAGAGGCCTGCTCCCCTTATCCAGTGAAGAAACTGGTTACAGCACCCTGCCCCGAGGCAGATGGAGAGCACGGCGTTCACTTACCTAAGGTGAGAGCGTTAACCTTTGGGGTTCTACAGGAGAAGAGAAAGGGAAGAAGAGAGAGACATTCAATAACCCAGTTCCTTAATCCCATATTTTCTATCTGCAGACATCTTACCCTTCGAGTCAGACATACAGTGCACAGAGGTCCAGCCCAAAGAGCCAGCCGTGTGTTACACATCACCTTTGAAGATACGGCATACGCCCAGTCAAGACCGGCGCCGCTACGGGAATCAGGTGAGCGTTACAGAGGGATCCTCAGAAGATCCTGGGGAAAGGATCTTCTCCTTTAGAGATGGGGGAACTCCTCCCAAAGAAAAATGGGTCCACAGGGATTCCAATCCAGACTGGGGAGATATGGAGACTGAGCTACCGCCGTCTATCATCTCATCCCAGAACCCACAATACCGAAATCCCCTGGTTCAAACCCATCCTGGTGAATGCCTCCAAAAAGGGGGGGGGCGGCCCAGAACCGGAACCAGGGGAACCAACAATGGCTCTGATCTCCAGTTGCCAACTTTTTCTTTCAGATTCCCAAGACTCTCCACAGAATTCTGCCCAAATCTCTTCTCTCGCCATGTCCAAAACCAGAAAATTAGCCCACCAGTTGTCCAAAAATGTGCATTATCTGTGCCCCCTTGAGGAGAAGGAGGGAAGATATTATGCCCCGGTACAAGTACAGGGGCAGGGTACAATTTCAGCGCTGGTGGACACTGGATCTCAAGCTACCGTTCTGTCCAGAAGGGCCTTTGATGAACTGAATTTAGGAAGGGGAGAGAATTATCGTATTCCTCTCATCTCTCTTCCTGGACAACTCCAGAACTTTGACGGGAAGGCAATTCCCGTCGAGGCGACAGCAGATTTGGACATTAAAATTGGGTGACACAAGGTGAAACACCCGGTCATAGTAGTGACTCCAGAGGGCACCCCTTGTTTACTAGGGAATTACCTCCTGAGAAGGTTGTCACCCCTAATAGATTGCGTAAACAAGGTCCTCTGGACCCAGACTAGCCGACCAATAAAATTAAAACAGTGTCAACCATGTTAGTTTAAACGGCACATGCCACATGGTTGAACAAAAATCTGACCAAGTAGAATTTCACTTCCAGAACAACCAAATTCCAGACGTGACAGTAATAGCAGTAGGACAACAGACTGGTGATGGGGGGTCCTCTCTATTCCTGAAAATCAACCTTCCTTCCAGTTTAAGGTGGTATTCCACACTGGAAGGAAACACTCTGAAATTCTTTACCAATCCACAATCAGACACTCCCACTCCTATAGTTCAGAAAGATGTGAAATCAGCTCAGAGCCTGGCTGATATTCAAGAAATTGGAGAGCAGTTGTTCATCCCTGTTCAGTTAAATGATTGGAAGGACTCTGTTCTCGCCCGAGTGTGTGTGAACAATGGTAAGAGCTTCATCAGTGAAGCCATATTCCGACAACTCCCAAAAGATCCAGCCATCCCCACATTCAAACTGATAGACAAATGGGAAATGGACCTGGAAGCACCTAATTCCATACATCTCCTGCCAAGCAGGTGTATGCTCAAAATCTCCATTGGCAACAAGAGCATAGTCCATAATTGTTGGGTCGTGCGAGACGTCACTGACGCCTTTTACTTAGGCAGTGACATTCTCAATCGCTTTGCCATTAGTTTGGACCTAATCAACTTCAAAGCTTGGTCCCGATTAGCGGATAATCCCATGGGCTTTGATGATCAAGAAAAAGCATTTAGGTCAGCTCAATTGCTGCCTTATGCAGTTGAAATTCAGATTAAAGAGGAAGTCACCATCCCAGAAAGGACCCGACAATTCTCCCTGGAAGTGAAAGTTAAAAGAGGACAAAAATTGAAAAACCCTGTTGCTTACATACATCTAAATGCTTCTCTCCAACAGCAAGGGTTGGGGGTAAACCCAACACCATTAGTCAACATAGAACATGACACCATTCCAATAGAGGTGGATACCAGCGACTTAAAGAGTATTACTCTAGCCGCAGGCACCATTATTGGAATGGCGATTGATGACCAACATTTCTCCATTGATTTAGGAAATGAACTGTTAGGACCAATCCCCAAGGACTGTTTTGACAGTGACAGTGAGGACAATACAACACCAGACAGGATTTTCACCCGGCATGGGGGGAACTTCCGGGTGTACACCTCTTGCCCTTATGGTAAGGAAGATGTGACTTGTGACTTCAGGAGGGATGAGGTGATTTTCCAGGTCCATGAGGGCTGCCTTTCCCACCTGAAGCCTCCAGTCCAAATCAGCACTCTGACCAGGGACTTCTCCACACAGCTGGAGGAGGCCGCTGAGATAGCCAAACCAGAAGTCTTTCCAGGCTTCAGGCAGATGGTGGAAGAGAGAGTCAACCTAGCTGATGCCTGGTGTCCAGACATTTGGTCGACCTAAAACTGGTCGAATGACATTTGGTCGACGCAATTTGGTCGAAAACCAAATGGTCGAATTTTTTTTTAATTATATATTTATTTTTCGGGTTTTTGTTTTTTACAAAAATGGGTTTTTAGAAAAAAAAGGGGCTTGGGGGGGGGACCCCCCCCCAAAAAAAAAAAAAAGGTGAAAATAAAAAAAATAAAAAATTCGACCATTTGGTTTTCGCCCAAATTGGTTCGACCATTTGTCTGGTCGACCAATTTTTTTCGACCAAATGTCTGGTAACCCTGATGCCTGTGTGACTCTGGAACAGAAGCAAAAGTTGAAACAAGTTTTCTTGGATTTCCAAGATCTCTTTGCGGTAGACTCATATGACTGTGGTCGCACCGACATCCACACCACAACAATTCCCACGGACCCTGGAATGACTACAGTGTTTGTGAAGCAATATCGCTTGCCTCTCGCATCCATGGAGTCCCTTACTGAAATAATTAAGAACCTTGAGTCCCGGGGAATAATCCGTCCAGTCCACAGCACTTTCAATAATCCGGTGCTGGGAATATTGAAGCCAAACGGCCAGAGGAGACTCTGCGCCGACCTTAGGGAGCTCAACAAAAGGGTCCATACTTCCCGATGGCCTCTGCCCTACATTGACCAAGGGCTGGCCCAGATTCAGGGGTCACAGGTATTCACAGCAATAGACCTGACCAATGGATACTGGACCGTGCCTGTCAGTAGGGAGGACCAATACAAACTGGCTTTTACCTTTGGGGGCCAGCAGTACACATGGACCCGGACTCCCTTCGGATACCTCAACTCCGGCAATGAATTCAACATTTTCCTACATAAGGCCATGCCCGACCTGGGTGCGAGGGGTAACCTGACTTATGTAGATGATGTCCTCATCAAAAGTTCATCTGTGGAGGAACACATAGCAGAGATCCGTTATGTTCTGACACAGTTGAGGGCCGCCGGAGCAAAACGTTCCTTTCAGAAAGCACAGTGGTGTAGAACCCGTGTTAATTTCTTGGGGCATGAGATTACTCCTCAGGGTCTCTGTCCCCAAGAAAAGAAAGTGGAAGCACTCCAGAAACTGAAAGACCCCACAACTCTGCGGGACCTAAGGAGCCTCCTTGGACTGACTAATTACAGCAGAAAGTTCATTGAAGGCTACGCAGAGATCACTAGACCCCTGATTCATCTGTTGAAGGGGGGGGGTCAAATAGGAATGGGGTCCAGAACAATCCGAGGCAGTAAGACAACTCAAAAGAAGCCTCTCACAAGCGCCTTGCCTAGTTTACCCTGTCAGAAACAAGGAGTTCTTCCTGGAGACAGGGTTCTCTAATACGTGCTTGACGGCAGTATTATCTCAAAAGCATGACAAGGTCAATAAAGTAATCTCCTATGCGAGCAAAACCTTATCCTCTGTGGAGGAAAAATTCAACGATTGTGAGAAGGCACTCCTGGCAACAGGGTGGGCATTGAAGAATTACCGCCCGTTTATCCAGGGGGAACACATCATAGTGGAGACTCCACACCAGCCTCTGCAATATCTCCAAAGTGACAGAATCCGGGCCGGAAATGTGAGTAATTCCCAAATTACTTCCTGGATTCTGTCAATGGAAGGCTTTCCTGTGGAGGTCAGATATGGCCAAAACAAGAAGAGTCCCCTGGCGCAAGGTCTGGCTGACTTGCACGATTGTGCCAGAGAAAACTGTCTCGAGGACGAAAGTCTAAAAATCAAGGACAACATGGAGGCATAACTTAATTCCCCACACAAAGTCTTTGAAGAAGACAATTGTGAGGGAATGCCCACTGTCTATGTGGATGGATGCTCTTACCATGTTGACAACAACGGGGAGAAAGAACTGGTGGCCGGTGTAGGGAATGCATGGGTGAAGGAGTTTCCAGAACCCTCCGCTGGATACAAAATTAGTCCCCGAAGTAGTCAGGTGGCACAATTGATGGCTGTGCATCAGGCCATCCTCACTGCTGTCCAACATCAACTCCATGAACTGGTCATAATCACAGATTCGGATTATGTACGGAACGGGTTCGTGGAGCACCTGGTTAACTGGAAAACCAGAGGCATGTTATGTGCTAATAACAAACCCTTGAAACATGGGAAGTTAATTCAAAACATTGATGATCTGGTCACATCGAATGGGATGACCATCTACTGGAAAAAGATCAAGGGTCATTCCAACATGAGTCATGTCAGCTAAGTCATTTCCAGACAAAACTGGAAATGTCTTAGCTGATCAGCTGGCCAAAACCGGGGCCATCCAAGGGGATCTAATAGAAATAGAGTCCCTGTTGGGGGAAATCCAGGTCACTGCTATCACTAGGTCCCAGACAAATGCTCACAATGATCTTTCAACTGCACAATGGAGTAATGAGACCCCTGATGCTGATTTAATTACAGCTCAGAAGGGGGATCCAATTATTGGTAAGTTTTACCAACACCTTGAGGACCCTGAGAACTTTCCCCCGACGGATACCGATTACATTGGGAAAGAGGATCTAAGAGTGTTGATGAAATGCCCAAAAAGGTTCCGAATCCAAGACGGTTTGTTGGTAAGGAAATCCCAAGCTGGCCATGATCAGTGGGTGGTCCCTACCTCATTCCGAAGCCTGATGTTAAGTCATGCCCATGACGCAGCCACCGCCGGTCATAGGGGGTTTCACACAACACTGGACATCTTAAGAGAGGTTGCATACCTCGACCAATACTTAAAGGGGTGTCTTGTGTGTGCAAAATTTCATCCATAATCCCTCACACACCGTGCGCCTCTCCAAAAGAGGGGGATGACACTGCCATGGTCAGATTTGCAAATCGACTTTGTAGGCCCTGTGATTCGCTCGTCTAGAGGAAACAAGTACATGTTGACCGTTACATGCTTGTTTACCAAGTGGGTGGAATGTCTCCCGGCCCCAAATTGCAAGGCTGAAACAGCAGCTGCCCTGATGATTAACCACATCTTTTCCCGTTTTGGTCTACCTCAAAGGATTGAGTCAGACAGAGGTAGCCACTTCACCAGTGAGGTAATGACAAAGATGTGGGAGATACTGGGGGTTAAAAGGAAGCTACACATTGCTTACAGGCCAGCTTCTTCTGGAGCAGTGGAGAGATATAACCGAGCCATTGTGAGCATCTTAAAAAAGTTTGTGGCAGATTCTGGGCCAAGTTGGGATATCCGATTACCTCTGGTCCTAATGGCCATCAGATCTACCCCTTCATCTGCAACCAAAATGTCACCATTAGAGTTGATGACTGGACGCAAGTTGGTGTTTCCCCAGCATTTGCTCGACAGAACCCAAGAGCAAACGTTGATAAATGCCTCTACAACTCATGAGTATGTGGTGAATTTAAGGAAACACCTTCAGCATGCTTTTCCCTATGCTCGGCGGAATCTAGAAAGATCAGCCGAGAGCATGAAGACCCACTATGATTTAAAAACTACCCGAAAGGAATATAAGGTGGGTGATCGGGTCTATCTATACAATTTCCAAAGGAACCAAGCCAAACAGCGAAAATTCTTGCCTACATGGAAGGGACAGTTTGAAATTATAGACAAGATCTCCCCTGTTGCCTATAAGATCTGCATCCCCAAAGGCAGTCTGGCGGAAGGGGAAGACAAGTGGGTACATATAAATCAGCTAAAGTGTTGCCATCCCAGGCACACTCTGCAACAACTGGAGGAATCCACTGGAATCCCAGAGGGGGCCGCTCCAGAGTAATTCAGTTCCAACTCTAAAATATCCCACATATAGTCTCTAAAATAGTATGATTTGAGAACAAAAATGTTTCTAGTTATATCTTGTCCTTTTAAAATAATACTGCAAAATGTCTATTAAGGTATAAAATGTACATGCCGCCCCACTAGATCAATAATGGTGGGGAAGAAATGTCTATGAATAGGTATCGCCGCTTTCCTTTGTCGTCCTAGGAGAAAGAAAACATGGAGACTGACCACGGAAGGCGACCTGGGGACCGGAGCGAAGATCTGAGGGGCCCGGGGTACCGCCCAATCCTCCCATCAGGACCAGCAAGGAGAACTGATTGATCGACTGGAGGGAGGAAAAGATGCTGAACTGTGCCTTCTATGGAATTGGAAGAAGAGGAGGCGAACATCCCAGATCTTGCGAGTTCCATCAGTGAAAGGACAGAATGGCCATCGCAAGAGGGGTGGGCTTGTGGGATGTTCTTACCCATGCATCCAAGCCCTACCATAAAACTGTGCAGTACTGGCATGGAAAACATCATGATGGCCAGAACTCCCCAGAGCGTGCACAGGGAAACATGAACAATAGGCTGCCACCCATTTTTGCCTATGTTGTGAGCACAGGAGGGCACTGCCTAAAGCCACCATTGGGCTACACACACAGTAGCTTGAAACCATTGGGAATGGCAATGCTGATTGCCAAAAAGCAACTCAGAACTGTGGGGAATTCATTTTCTTAATCCCAAAAATGGTTGCAATACCGGTACTCACCACTATCAGAAAGCCGGCGTTTTAAAACCACCTGACTTTTGTGTAAAACTGAACAAATGAAACAAAACTAGGCCAAGGAAAGACTTGCTAAAACTATATTCTGAAATGACTTGAAGGAAGTAATCATTTAATGTATAGGTAAAAATGGTCAGTTTGATTTGAATGTGGAAAACTGGGAACAAAAAGTGACATTTAGCTGAAACCTGGCTTAATGAAACTGAATTCTGCCTGACAACTACCCCCGACAGGAGTTGAAACCTGCTCAGCCACTCTTCCCCTTGCCAAAAGGAGTTGACACCTCTCTGATTAGATTAGGGGTGGAGCACCTGGGAACTGGAAGGGACCGAACAATGCAACTTCCTTGACTCAGGCAAATGTTATATTGGGGGCGTCGTAAAATAGCTTCCTCTTGGGAGAAACTGGGGGGCAGCTGTGCCTCTGTGAACAAGCTGGCTTGGGGGAAGTGGATAAACCAGTTATTCCACCATGTGATGTGGGAAGCCACACCCCCTTTTGACCAGGGCATAATTTTAAAAAAGATGGATAATTCATAGTATGGACTTGTCAGAATTATAGAAGTAATACCATTATTCTTGTGATTTTTCGGTGCACATTTTAAGAGGCGTTAGGACCCTGTGGTGTTTTCTGGGGGGTTGCTAGTGGAAAATAGGGTCTCACTCCAAATGTATGCATGTTAAAAAACGGACACTTTATCATCTGTAACCCATATCCCTGGTGCACATTTGTGTAAAATCTGGAAAGGTTTAGAGGTCGTTATCTGGATGAAAAGGGGAGAATTCTGTCATCAGTGGACACAACATCGTACAAAGACAGGGATCGTATGGTTTGGTGCTACAGAAAATATGTTAACTGGACCTATAATATTAGAAAAATGGTACATAGATAAATATGTATTTGGGTCAGAAATAGATTTGTGTGCAATCTGACAAGGGGAGGTTCCTCTGACCATAAAACCTACAGCATCACTCTGACTCACATTTCCTTCCCCCAATCAAGGGAGAGAGGAGGAATTGGCCAATGATAAGTGAGAGGGGCAGGCTTAGCTAGGCCCAGGCACACACCCATTTTCAAAACAGATAAAAAGAGACTGCTGGGACAGGTAGGGACATTCAATTCCATTTGCTGCGGAGCATGCTGACCGACGACTTCACATCCAGAGATCCAGACTTCAAATCCATCAATCTGCAGAACCTGTAGCAGAAATTAACTCCAGAATTTGTAGCAGAGAGGCCTGAATCCACCAGCTGAATCCTCTTCAGCAGGCCTCAAAACTAACCAAACTATTCAACAGCTGGGCGAGCTGTTTGAAGTTTTGCCGAGAATAACCTGTAGCAGTACCCAGAAAGCAGTGTTACATCCAGAATCCAGAGAGGCTAAACCAGCAGAGCAGAGTTGACCCAGATCGCTGTGAGCAGAACCGGTGCCTGATTGACCCGCCGAGCAGAAAGAACCGCAGCCGGACGTGTTGACCAGATCCGTGACAAGGCCTAGTTCAAATTTATATTGTGAGTACCTAGCAGAACTGTGCAGAACCAATCTCTTGGTTAAAAAAGTCTAAACCAAACTATTTTAATCTAAGTAGAACTGCCTCCTAGAAATCGTGTCATCTGTCATTTTTAAAGCTGCACAACTGTCACCTGTCAATTCTGCAGCTGCAAGCTGTCACCTGTCATTTTGAGTTTACTTTAAATCCGAAAAACTACCTTTATTTAATTGTCCGTATCTCTGGAACCGTTTGGGCTAGGAACGAAATTTAACTTTCATCTGCAAGCTTAGAATCTATGCTTTCCTAGAACCGACTTCCTACTCCCTATACTTTTCCCATAATCGCGAGACACGCACTTGCGAAATTTACCGCGATTTGCGATTTGGCCCGATTTCTTCAACTGTAGAAATCAGCAGCTTTTTGCTTCTCTTTGCTAAAATTCGTTTGCAATCTGTTAATCATTCATAGAGTATTGTTAAAGTGAGCCTGAACTAATATAAAGTAGCCATCACCTACCCTGAACCTCTAGAGGGAATTAAAAGCAATTTTAGCACTTTTTCACTTCCTTGCAAACCACATTAAAGTAATTTGCCTGTGTCTAAAACTCATCCCTGTTTTCCCTAAGATTGCTGGGAGAACTGAAACTGTGTATTGCATTATAAAGTGTGATTTGTTGGGATTCTTGAAGACTGTGTGCTCCCCTTCCATTTCTGGTATTGCATAGGGGGGGAGTGAATTGGCAAAAGAAAAAGTGATCATATTACCTTTTGCTAAAATCATATCAAGTTATTTTCTGTACTGCATTTCATTCATCATTGCGTTGTCCTTAAAGCCATAAAAGCACTCTCAGCTACCTCATCCTCTATACTACTCCTAAGTAATCAAGTGTACCACTGTAACATTACCCATTGTGGATCCACATCATATGTCTCAGTGTACTATCAGATATTAATTTATTATAAAAGTGTGATATATATATATTGTTTAATTTTTCAAATAAACCTTTTAATTTGTAAAACAAACCTACTTCTTGGCTCAGTGGGGTCAGGGGTATTCTAAGAGGGGGGTGTCATACAAGGGTTGTCATCCAGAGTACTCAACTGAATATAAAAATAAATCAATAAGGGTTTTCCTCAGCATCCCAGACTAGGCATTGACTTAGCTGTAGTGTTGATTGAGTATCGCTTACAGTAGGTATGACGGGTAAGGCTACTGATGAGGTAGCAGATGCCATTCGGCAACTTGCAGATTTGGGGGAGTGGGATAAGAGCGATAACAAGCCACGGGAGAGAGAGGGGCGTAGTGAGAGAAGAACCGAAGGCAGGTGGCAAGAGAGCAGAGACTCCCGAGTGTCCTGAAAAGACATGTTCTTGGCTTTGTTAAAAGATGGTGTGCCATACGAAGAAATTGATGGCATTGAAACCAGAGTAATGTATGAATTATATAAAAAACGAGGACTTGCAGCCAAAGAGCGCTATAAACAGGTTAAGAAACAAGTAGTCACCGCGGCACAGGGGGACACTTCACATTCTGCTCCCCCTGCGGAAGAACAAGACGAAGGTTCTATAGGGATATCTTCCCCCGTACCAGCCAACATACGCTGATTTGAGAAAGGTGGTGAGTGCGATGCTAGAGGCAGAGTCGAGTCACACTCATTCGAAGTTTGACTAGGGCTTCGGCCAAGCTCCGGCAGCGTCTGCCCGCCTAAAAGTGGATAGGCAGCCTCATGTTGATGTTATGATTTTTTGGGGGCCAGGAAATACACAAGGGGTGCAAGCATTGATAGACACCGGGGTGGAGGCCTCTTTGATTCATGGTAATCCAACACGATTTAAAGGCAAACAGTTTACTATTACAGGTCTAGGGGGAAAGGAGACCCCCGCAGTACAAACGAAAGTGGAGATGAAAATAGGCAATTTGAATAGGCAGAAATACCAAGTGTTGATTGTCCCAATACCTGAATATATAATTGGCTTTGACATTTTGGAAGGGTTAACCTTGGGACTTGGCGGTAAAACGTACCAGTTTGGGGTGAGTGCATTAATCTGTACATCCATTACCGTAGGCAAATTGAAGATGCCCCCAGTGCAAGTGCCAGTGGAACCAAGCGGGTAGCAATGAAACAATACCGCATTCCTGGGGGGCACAAGGAAATTTCAGACACCATCAAAGAGTACTTGGAGGCGGTTGTATTACGCCCTATTACCACCTCATGGAACAATCCTCTCTGGCCTATTAAAAAGGGAGATGGGTCGTGGAGGATGACGGTGGATTACAGGGATTTGAATAAACACACTCCTTCCTTAGTGCCGCAGTCCCAGATGATATTACCTTGATTGAAAATGTCCAAAAGTTTGAGGGGACCTGGTATGCAGTGATCGATTTAGCTAATGCATTTTTCTCTGTGCTAATTGCTGACAAGTGTCAAGAACAGTTTGAATTTTCGTGGAGTGGACATCAGTACACTTTCACGAGGCTACCTATGGGGTACATACACAGCCTGACTATCTGTCACCGGCTGGTGGCAGAGCACTTAGACAAGATACCGTGTAAACCTGACATACAAATCTCTCACTACATTGATGATATTTTGATCCAAGGCAAGGATGAGCACAGTGTGCAAAGCCAGTTAGATGTCCTTATGGAAGGATTGAAAAAGGAAGATTAATCTGAGTAAAATTCAAGGTCCAGCTGAAACAGTGATATTCCTAGGGATTCAGTGGCATCATGGGCATCGACAAATGGTGCCAAAAGCCCGACAGAAAATACTTGAATTCATCACTCCAATGAACAAAAAGCAAGCTCAGCAGTTTATAGGACTGTTTGGGTTTTGGAGACAGCACATTCCTCATTTAGGTCAGATATTGGCCCCCCTCTATAAGGTGACACGAAAGAAATATGAGTTTCAGCGGGGGGAAGAGCAGCAGAAACCCTTTGAGATGGCGAAAGACACCGTGCTGCAGGTGCTTTATTTATGGCCCTTGAAGGAAGGAGAAGTGGAATTAAATGTGTCTGTACAAGACAATTATGCTAACTGGAGTGTGTGGCAGTAACAAGACAGGAAACGTGTGCCATTAGGGTTTTGGAGTCGTAAGTTGCCTGACGCTGGTGAATCATACACTCCATTTGAGAAGCAATTGCTGGCGTGTTATTTGGGCTCTTGTTGATACCGAGCAGATGACGGTGGGCCATGATGTATTCATGAGACCAGAAATACCAATCATGCAATGGGTACTGAGCTCTCCTAAAACGCATAGAATAGGACATGCTCAAGAAGCCAGCATAATTAAGTGGAAATGGTATATTCAAGACAGAGCCAAATCAGGAAAGGGTGGAGTGGCAAAATTACATGAGCAAGTAGCCAACATACCGCCCTCAGATTACAAACCACCAGAAGTGCCTGAAAAACATGAGTCTCTCGTGAAATGGGGAGTACCTTACAGCGATTTGACCGTGGAGCAAACAGAGTATGCTTGGTTCACGGATGGTTCAGCTCGATATGTAGGAACTGAGCGGTACTGGAAAGCAGTGTTGTACAATCCCAAAACAAAAAAAAATGTTGACAACTACAGGGAAAGGGAAGAGCAGTCAGTTTGCAGAACTTTACGCAGTTTACCAAGCATTGAAACAAGAGACCCCTGGTCAATGTTATGTGTACACAGATTCATGGTCAGTGGCGAATGGATTGGCAGTGTGGTTGCCAACTTGGCAAAAGAATGGGTGGAAGATTCATTCAAAAGAGTTGTGGGGAAAAGAACTGTGGCAAGATATTGAAGAAATGTTATTACAAAGTGAAGTCACTGTATATCATGTGGACGCGCATTGTGCCACAGACTCATTAGAATGTTGGTTTAATTCTGTTGCAGACGAACACACCAAGATTTCATCTGTGGATGCAGAGGTTCAGAAAGACGATTTGGAGGGTTTGGCCAAATGGGCCCATCAGAAATATGGGCACCTTGGAGAAAAGGCTACTATCAGGTGTGCACAAGCTCGAGGAATCAGTCTTCCTTTAGAAGTAGTGAAAACGAGCATTTTGCAATGTCCCGTGTGCCAACACCATTTTCATAGACCTATCCCTCAAATTGTTCGAGGCACATTTAGAAGAGGTAAATAACCAGGTCAAATTTGGCAGATTGATTATATCGGTCCCATGCCAATCAATAGAGGTTGTCAGTATGCATGCACTATTGTGGATAAATACTCAGGATATTTGATGGTTTTGCTGTGCAAACGTGCAACCCAACTGAACACCATCAGGTTGTTAGATCAGATCATATTACATTATGGAGTGCCTTTGCAGATTCAAAGTGACAATGGGTCACATTTCAAAGGCAAACTAATACAGGAGTTTTGTCAGGAAAAGAGCATTGAGTGGGTGTATCACGTTCCATATCACCCAGCTGCTTCAGGGTTAATTGAACGAATGAATGGGTTATTGAAAGAACAGTTGCGCAAACCTGGAGCACGGCAGTTTGGCAGGCTGGCGTGATCAAGTGTTTGATGCGGTGCAAGTATTAAACAATAGGCCTGTGTATGAACATGAAACTCCTTTGATGCGAATAATGACTCCTACTTTACAGGTTCAACCCAATTCAGTCAGAGAAACACTATTGTACTGGGAAATTACTCCAGGTTCTTTAGCTCCCTATCGAGCAACTCCAGAGTCAGCAGGGGTAGACTTGCATTCCCATGAAGAAATCAGATTAGATCCAAGAGGAATAGTTGTAATTGAAACAGGGATTGGAGTACAGATTCCCCCAGAGCATATGGGATGGATTGCCCCTAGACCTGGCCTAGCATTGAAGGGAGTTCAAGTGTTGGGAGGGGTAATTGATGCTGATTGCCAGGGCGAGATTAAAGTCATCCTAATGAATAGTGGGGATCAATTGTTATCAATCCATAAGGGTGATCGAGTGGCCCAATTAATAGTCATTCCCATTAAGTTGTCCATGATTAAGAAGGGGGAGCCTCCTACAGTGTTAACTACCCGTGGGGGCAGCGGTTTTGGCTCTTCAGACAGTATGGTACCGGGTGCAAAGGTGTGGGTGGAAAAGCCAAGTGGCCCACCAGTGCCCGCAGATGTCATTGCATCAGGCAAAGATCAAGTAGTTTTAGTTATGGAGCCTGGTAGAAAGAAATGGCAAAAGTACCCGCAGACAAATGTTATCTGAGAGAGTGATGTGCAACACTGATATCTCTTTTCTGGGTTTGCCTTGTAGATCCTGTGTCTGGTTGGTGTAATTGTGGCACTGAATGGACTCCATTTGGGAGAGTTAAACAGTCTGCTGCTACCATAAAAAATGTCACATCTGTGCCAGTCATCAAGGGGATACTGATAGTGATGAATAATGTTGTCCCCAAGCAGCCTTATGCCAGTGCCGAAAAGCCAGCCAGACCGAAGACATGGATTTATGAAATGCGACAAACACATCAGGAGCCAGTGAAAACAACCTTGATGCCAGTCGTGCAGGATACGTTTGCAGGAAGGCGAAAACATTCTCCTATGATCACTCAAGCGGAGAATATGTGGATATATTTGGCACAGCAAATACTGAACATATCACACTTTTGTCTTACTGATGTGCCCAATGCTGAAGCTTTATTGACTACGTATTTAGTAGCGGTGCCGACACCTGTTCCGGTTTTAAAGCATATCTTCGGCGTCACACACAATGATTCTTTAGTTCAAGACTCAGATATTAGGCAATCTTTTTCAGTTTATGAATACTGTAGGTTCTGCCAAGAGACTGACCGTAAATGGAGAAATTTGACACGTGTTATTACTTATAATATAACCCAAGGTGATGTATGTTATGTTATGACATGCAATGCACAAGAAATTGGCAAATGCCGACAAATAGAATTGACCCATCAGCACAATCATACAATGTTCGAGAGAAGACTATGTTCGCAAGTGCCACGCAAATGCACCAGTGTAAATAACACTATGTCTTGTAATCATACAGTGATAACTGCCAGTCATTTGAATCATGTGAAACTTCCAACAGGATGGCTCTTTTCATGTGGTAACATTACATACACTTATATTCCAGCTAACATTTCTGGAGGTCCATGTGCTTTAACTCGATTAGGACTAATGATGTTTCCTTTACACCCAGCGTTAACTCGAGGTAAAAGGTCAACTTTCGAATCTGTAGGTCTATCTCCTGACTGTGATTCACATGTAAATTTATTATCAGAAGCTGAGGTTCTAGCATTAACCCTTTCATTAGTGGGAGTTTGGGGTTTAGCTGCTGGAGGTTACAAATCTTTGATGAAATTATCATGTTTAGTAGTCAAAAGCCTTAATCATACTTCGCAGGCATTAGAAGAATTACTCCTTGATAGTCAAGTTATTAGAAAAGCAACTTTGCAGAACAGAGCTGCTGTTGATTATCTATTGCTAAAACATAATTTAGGGTGTAACACATTTGAAGGTATGTGTTGTTTCAATTTAAGTGACCATTCACAATCTATTGAAAGTCATATTCGAGGTTTAAGGGATCTCATTTCTCAAGTGTCTCAAGATCGTACTGGAAATTGGTGGGATTGGTTATTTTCATGGATACCTGATATTGGGGGTACACTACGTTATGCTTTTGGTTGCATTTTTATTATATTGTCTATCATAATTGCTTGTTGTTGTTGCATTCAATGTATTCCCAATTTAGTCTTAACATTTCGTAGGTTACAGAGACCGGTTCCTGTGCCACCGGTTATGGAAGGTAAATATCCAAGGGTGTAATTGTTATGCTTGAACTAAAATGGCGCTGATGCACAATGCATTCTGGGAGCGCTCGGAGCCATGATGAATATTTACTTCATGCCGCAGTGAAAAGCTGCACACATTTTGCTGAATGTTAGATTCACGATGCTGAGAAAAACATGCTTTCCAAACCTGGTATGCGGTCCAGGACATTTCTGCTGGGAAAGCTAACTTTGTTATGGTTTGCTACTGTTCTCCGTGGAGCGTGTTTTTAGAGAAGGGAGGCACTGCGCTTCTTGGGGCGAGCTCTCGATTGACCCAGCTGGCAACCGACGGCTGTTCCTCAACTGCGCAAGTGCAATTTCCAGAAGGTTCGAGAATTGACTCCACTTTGTGGAGTGTATATATATGCGGAAGCCCGGAGGTGGTCAGGTGAGACTTCAGCCGGAGAAGGACGCTTACGTCCAGCCCTCCTGTGAGCTGTGGTGCTCTCGGCCTGGCTGTTCCCAGGGTCTTCCAGCCGCTTCTGGGCGAGATGCAGAATTCTGTTACGCTCACGGTGATGTATTTCCTTTTGAATTCTTTACTTCTTCTGTGATTTATGTCCATATTATTTTTGTGAGTTATTTCTATGCACTTCTAAGCTTTGAATAAATAGCCGTATAAGAGCTGATTATCTTCTAAGAATGCGTGGCTGTGAGTTATTGCGTCTGTCTACGTTCAAAGTATTTGCTCTGTAATTGCATTGGTGATTTATGTTTGTTCCGTGCACGTTGGGGAGAGCAATACAGTTATCCAGGGCCTGTCCCTGTGAATGTCGGGCGAATAGTCTATCTATGCTCAATTGAAAACCCTGAAAGTCACGAAGAAGAGGGTCGTCCTGGTTGACTAGAGGAATCGACCAATCGGCTGCGCTACCACTCAGATATGATAGTACAAAGGCTACTTTGGCTTGATCATTTGGAAAGGCTCCCGGTCTGCATAAAAAGTGCAGGTGGCATTGATTCATAAACACGGCGAACCTTTTGGGGTCCCCAGCAAAGCGTTTGGGCGGAGCTAAAGGAATAGTTCCTGGTAGGATTACTTGCACAGGTTTGCTTGATGAAACAGGAGTTGGGTTTCCCCCTAGCCCAGGCAGGGGTGTTTGTCCAGCCTGGCTTTGCAGCAATTGCCTAGCAAGGTCATCAGTTCGCTCCTTAGACAAAATCAGTTTTCTCCTGAGCACATTAGTTTCTTGGCGGGCAGAATGTACTTCAGCCCTTAGTTCCCCTAGTAATTGGGCCAGTTGGTCAGTTTCTGAGGTCTCCATAACGCCCGGGTGGGAATTTGTGAGTAGGCTTCACGTTCTGTTACGCTCACCTGGCTCCCACAGGGGCATCGATCGGAACTGAACAGCTGCTGTTTCCACCCACGTGACGCGTAGTGCAGAGATGACTGACTGGACTGGCCCACCTAATCTCGTCTGCTTGACCCGAAGAAGTATTCTCCTGAAAGTGGAGAAAGGGAATTAGCCACCCGTGAATTGGAGTGATAACCACCCCCCACTGTTCTCCCCTCTAATCACCTCCGATGTCTCTTTTTATATTCTCACCTTAAGTTTTGAAAGGATGAGCTCTCCATCCTGCGTAGAATGCAGGGGCGTGTGGATAACCAGTTACTTCACTGGTCCGAAGGAATTGGAGAGTTCCAGAACAATATTGACTCTGAGGTTCCTGGCGAGGAGCCGTAAGTATATAGTTCGTAAGAGTTCAAAATGTCTGACTTTCACTCTTGTCTGATTCCTTGCAGCTTGCAGCTTGACCCTAGAGAAGATTGCCTCGTGCGGCTGGTAAACTTCAGGTAAGAGTCTGTATTATCCAATATTGTCCGATAAATTACACCTGTATGTAATCTGTTGCTTTCTCCCTTATTACAGGTGCTGAGTGAGAATTATGGTGTTTTGAGGAATAATACCTACGGCGGTAAAATCAGGTAAGTCTATTATGGTGAACGAGATTCCCTTGGTTTGTTCTTTTGGCTCACCTGGCTGTCCTTTTGTTCCCCTTAGATGCCAGAGTTCGGCGAAGATGAATGGAGGCTGCGCCGGCCCGTGGGGATGAAGGATGCCTCCGGCGGTAAAATCAGGTAAGTCTATTGTGGTGACTAATATTGCCTTATTATTCTCTTGGCTCACCTTGCTGTTCTTTATTCTTCTTAGGTGCCGGAGTTTGGCGAAGAAATGATGAAGACAGAGGTGGATCGTGGAGGTGCTGCGAAGGCTGGTGAGTATAGCGCGGTGCTGCAGCAGGCGATGCGACGCGCATCAAATAATGTCTTTCTTCCTATTCGAAGGCGCGATGGATCCAGAATCAGGTGAGGAAATAAGTATTGTTCTTGTTCTAACCTTTTTCCTTCTTTCTCCCTTTTCTCTAGGAGCTCCAGACTCGAGGCGGGCGTGGCAGAAGACTGGGTGTTGGCTTGCAGGCACAGTGAGCGTTACACTGCAGGATGCAGAATAGCGCGAAGCGTGAGCTGCTCTTCGGGCATGGTTTAAATAGCCTTCAAAGAAGTCCCAGGTAAGAAGTTTCCAAGACCACACCCGAGTAAGAAAATAGTCCCTGAAATAAAGTAGTCCCCCTTCAGACTTCAAATAAGCTTGAATGCTGAGCAGCATGGTCTGCATGAGGTAAGTGAAAGCAAATGAGCCTGGCGCCTGTGGCGCCAGGACTGACCCTTTTTATGAACCTGGCGCCTACGGTGCCAGGACTGTACCCAGATAGCCCCTAGCCTGGGCTGCTGGGTTTTTCCCAAGTATCTGGATGCCTGCTCCCGGGACAGATGGACCTGGTCCGGATGCCCGGGGGTAGGAATCATGACACCACCACTGGACATTTCCCATAGCATGCAAATTCACGAAAAATATGACATTCTTCAACATTGGAGAATAAATCTAGACGTTGTCCAACTGGACTAATTGCAAAACCAAACAAGTGGTTTACTTCATTGAGTGCTCTTGTGGACTCAGATATGTGGGCCAAACCATCAAGCCCAGCCACATCAGGATCGCTGAACACAGGTTGAAAATTCAATGCAAAAGACTCTCAGCACCATTAGTCAACCACTTCATTGAATACCAACACTCACCCATTGATATTCTATGGTGGGTGTTGGACATCGTGAAAGAATTGCCAAACACAACAAGAAGCCTTTTACTCAAAGAAACCAGTTGGATCCATAGACTTGACACCCATCGACATGGCCTCAATGAAGAATTTCATCCCCCACCACGACTTCACCATTCTACCACTATGGACCTTCTAGGCAGACAGCTTTCAGGCCTCATTACCTGCACTACTACTTTCAACATTGTCCACTGAGGATTCACCTCAAATCATCATACCAAGTACAGACAACAACCACACTTCAGGATCGACCCGCCACTTTCGGATCCGCATTGGTCAGCATTGTGCCAAGTTCACTAATTGCAATACTCCACCAGCATATGCCATATAGAGATGTTATCTCATATATACCTTTTGCATAGCTGGGAACTGCTAAACTCAACCATGGGTCGTAGTATCCCTTTAGTGTAATCATACAGGAGATAGCAATGAGGATCAGAACATGCTTACACAACAATGTCCCACTTCATTATTATCCCGAGCACACATTTCAGCACTAGCTATCACTTGTAACAGAATTACGGCAAACGGATTGTGGTTGCCATGACAACATGTATACACTAGCAGACGCATCCGCACGTCATTCGAATGCGCCCTATCAAGCTCGTCACCTTGGTTACTGCAGCAATGGTAATGTCAACAACCATGCTGACCTGGCGCAACAGCCTCACACATACACGGCAGCTGCACCACGAGGCTCCAAACATGGATTCAAAGTATGTCGATATAAGGGGTTTCTCCAAAGGCACCAGTTTGTCCTCCCATTTGAAGAGCCACCACTAATGCCACTCTGGCTTTTTCCTTTTGTTTCCTTCTCTTTCACCCACCTTCCTGCCATTTTAGAAATTAAAGGGCCTCGATCCATGTACACAGTAGAAGTCACAAATCAGACCTCAGGGCTATAGCCGTAGGAAACAGGAGTTGGCTCTTCAGGATCACCAACATAAGGTACTTCCATCTCCCTGCCCCATTGAACAATGAACTATTGACAGCCTTCCACTGGCAGCATGCCCAATTTCTGTCTATTGCCTTTTGCTCATCTATGTTAGGAATCTTAACCCAGCAGATTTTTCCATCTCACTTAATTTATATGTCATCCCCACAGAATGCCACCTCACAAGGGAAAGCCCTACTCAGACTGCACTGCAGCCACCTGTTGAAGATGTAACTTTTGGAACTCCCTGTCAACTCCTTGCTCCTCCTCCCCTTTGCCTAGACTCTCTCCCTGCTCCTCAACTGTGTCACTGGATTCAGAGCTGCTTGCAGGTAAACGGCGTCTAGATGTGTAGTCCTTCTCTTTCTTTTGAAGTAAGTTCCTACCTCAAGAGGAAGCCACGGTGGCCTCCTGTAAAATGGCAGCCCCATGGCTCCCGACCCGATGAAGGACGGGAGTGAGGAAAAAGGCCAGTGGGCACAAAAACCACAGAGGTTGTAGTGCCTTGTTGTCCGAGGCTGCATTCCAAATTGTCCTTGTGCCACAAAGGTAGGTATAACGGTTCCAGTGGAATGTGGCAGTTCTTCTTTATGGACGTACTTTCTGAAGAACGAGTAGATGGCAGGAAGAAGGACGGGCACAAGAGGCAGAGCAATGGTAGCGAACCTCCGCTGATGAGAGTAAGTAAAGAGGCAGTCTTTCCAGCAGCAGCGAGCCGGGAAGGTTGCAGGAGGTGAAGGGAGAGGGAGACGGTTTGCTGAGGGCGAAAAAGTAAAAAGGAAAGACGAAGCAGCAAAGGACCGGAGGAGAATTGGTGAAAACGGAAAATGGAGAGTGGAAGAACCGTACGAAGAGAGAGCGAACTGAGAGATCCAAAAGAGGGGAAGAGAGCCAGGAACAAGAAGGGTTAGATCAAGGAAAGAGTTCTGGCAAAGGAATGGAAAGGAATTCAAGCGTATGACCGCAAAGAGAGAGCAAGCAGCAGCTGTTGCAATGCGCCGACCGCCAGGAAAGAAACCATTAAGAACCTCCCGGCGGCGGCGGCCATGATGGAAAAAGACTAGACCAGCACGATACAAACAGATAAAAATGTAGAGGGACGATCAATGGCGACCCAACCTTCACCTATTCCATATGCGCAAAGAGCCTGTGTGCATGAAACTCCCCCGTACTTCAATCAAAGGGTATGTTTCACCTGGGGAGATGGCCAACAACATGCAGGTGTAAATATTTAGGGTACACTGGGTAGGCTTCAGTCACTTTAACCTATTCCCCCTTTTTGTCTGCTTCCCCGTAGGGTGCTCCCACCTGCCCTGAGGAAGGCTTTATTGACTGCCAACCTGCTAGCTTCCTCCGAAACATGACCTTGAACCCCAACATCAGAACAGTGGTTCATTAACACAGCTAGGATGTACACATCCACATAGGCATATCCCAATATGGGCACTCACTTACCATGTCCAAAGAGTGATTAGTTCTCTCAGACATTTAGTCAGAAAGGAATCTCACAATAGATTTTTCTGTTGTGTTCCCTACAATAAATAATCATCAATTTTGAAACTTTTTTTGAAACTTGGAACTTACTGACAGTGATCAAATCAGATTTAGCACATGAATTAATGCTTAAAGCTAAACTATTAATGAGTTATATCGAAGAAACTACTGATTTTTGTTCATTGTTAATCTATCCATAAGATATGCTTATCAAAAGTCCAAACTAATTGACTAGCCCCACCTTTTCTTTTTCTTGTAATTGATTGGACTTCATTGCATATAGTTTTCTTTGATGTCTTTATGTATTTTGTCACTTGTTATGTTATAATACGGGCATGTTTTTTATTAATAATTTGAATAAAGTACTTTAAAACTAAGTTCAGCAGATATAGGTTTTCCACCTTTCTGCTTCTCTTTCTTAGAAATTTAGAGTTTTTTTTAGCACTGTTTTGTGAATACACGCAACCTATGAATCAATTTTGTACCAAGTTCTGAAGTACTCAAACACAGCGGGGACTATATATTTTTTGATGGTAATTACATATGACCCCTACAACCTCTTTATGGGCTGCACATAACAGGCCTGAATTAACTTCAGCTCTGTGTCTGTCTTCCATGCTTAGACATGGAAGGCACAGTGCAGCAAGCCAGCTATCATGACCTGTTCTGTGGTCAAAGGCAAAGCTGGTGGCAGATGGCAGAGCTGTTTCCTGAAGGACAGATGGACACACACACACACACACACCTTGGTGCCAAAAGCGCAGGCACAACTGTACTTATGTTTGTTTATTTATTTGTGTTTATTTATTGAACATTTGTATGGCGCCTATACAGCAAAAAGTGTTTCCAGGCATCACAAGACAAACAAGGGTGGGGTGGTGGGGGCATATGACCAGAGGAGAAAATAACAATTATGGTCCTACTAGACCATGTGACATTCAGATTGTGCAAGTGCAGTAACAGGAAGTGCAGGGGAAGGGGGCAGGTCATGGAAAAGGGATGGGATAGGGAGAAGGGAAGAGGGAGAAGTGCAGGAGGGAAGGGGCCCCAGGGGCTGGGCACGTGTTAAGGGGAGCTCAGGAGGGCAAGTGCTTGGGGAAAAACCAGGATTGGGGGTCAGCTAGCATGAATAAAGGGGGTGGACCAGACTCAGTAGACTAGTCGGGGAAGAGTGCCAGAGGGCAAGTGCTGGTAAGCAGAGAGGGGGAAGACTGGTTGAAGGAGGGCCTGGCCCCAGTAAAGGCTTATAAGGGTACAGGCAACCAGACATAGCAACAGGAAAGGGGGAAAGGGAAGGAAGAGGAGAAAAGGAAGGTCTTGAAAAGCTTCCGGAACTTAAGAAGATCCGGCTCAAGATGAAGAGGAGCAGGGAGGCTGTTCCAGAGAGAGAAGAAAGAGATCTACCCCTTACTCTCTGCTTGGAGAAACATCTGACCTACAGAGAGCTAGAGCTAGAGGACTGAAGGACTCTAGCAGGGAGGTATTTAGGGAGAGAGAGTTGGATGCAGTGAGGTCCCAGGCCCCAGACAGCCTTGTGGATGATGCAGAGGATCTTGCATTTGATTCTAGCAATCACAGGGAGCCAATGGAGAGATTTTAGGGCTGGAGAGATTTTGTCCCTGGGCTTGAGGCCAAGGATTGGCACCCAGAGCCACAGATTGAAGGTTTTGAAGCACAGAAAAATTAAAGACAAGGAGCCTTACGGGGGCAATGAGTGTATGTAAATAGAAAAAGAAATTGAATTGTTACAGTCACAGCGCCCGCCCTGGGTCCTGCCCTCTCCCTGCTGACCTGTGACCAGGGAAATGGTCCAGCTTACCCCAGTTAATTTATGGCCCATGGCCACAGGAGTCACAATGACACAAAAAAACATGTATACACTCATTGTCCCTTCCACTTCTATACATCTACTCCCTATCCCACTCTGTTCACATATTGACACCCCCAAGACTGATAGACAGAACGATTACAACAATAGGGCACCCCTCACCTGCCTGTGCTGTGCATGTGTCTGGTTCTCTATCAACAGGCAGGGTAGCCAAACAAGGCTTTCGGCGGCAGGCTGCATCTAGTGTGCATGGCGGGCCATGGACGGTTCAGATCAGACGACCATCCAGAATAGAAGAGCATTTGCATGAGCATCAGTGACAAGGGCACGTACCTGTGGATTAGTACCACACGAGGCACAGCGCTTCACACCCACACCCGTGTCCTGACTCAAACATAACCGCACAGTGCCTGCTGCTGCAGACAGTGTTGAGTGTGCCGCCCCCCTCATGATCCGAGAGAGAGAATAATAGATATATGTATACAAAAAATGTATAAGTGGTTATTGCCTTCGGGGGCATTTGTCACTCTAACATTCTCACATTATAGGCAAGCTCCTAACCTTGCCTAGTGGTAGCACCGGACCTGCATCCAAGCTGCTCCTCCTTGACTTCAATATTCATCTTGATTCATCTGATGCACACACTGTACTCTTCCCTGACCTCTGTGACTCTCTTTTACTCACCATTCTTCCCTCTGGTCTGGCCCACTCAACCGGACACAATTTCAATGCACTCATCTAAGCAGACCTTCCTATCTCTAACGCTCTGATCACACCCCTGTCCTGGTCCGACCAGTCCCTCTTCTCCTCTCACCTGCAGCTCTTGGGCTCCCTGGCCAAGCCACCTCCCACACTGTCCGCCTCCTTCTCTGTCATTTGACCGATGAAGCGATTATCAGTGCTGCTTTTGCTGCCTCTTTCATCCCCCCTCCAACACCTGCTATTGACTATCCCACTGACACAGCCCTGGCTAACCTTCAGCTCTCTATCTCTAAGGCCCTTCACACCCTTGCCCTTGTCATGAGGATCCCTATGAAGCCTTCCTACAAATGCAACAGCTGGTATGATTGAGACCTAGCCTCTCTGAAACGCAAGTGCTGTATTGCTGAACAGAAGTGGCTAGGCTCAAAAACATCCTGTGACAAGCTGGCCTGCCCCTGCTCCAAAGGCAATACCGTATCTCCATCCGCTCCAGGAAGAGGACCCATATCCACGCTCACATCTCTGGGGCTGCCAAAAATAGGCTGAACTCATCAATCCTACTGCAGTCTCCACCTCTCCTCCCAGGCCCTCTCTACTGGACTGGACTCCCATTTCACAGCCAAAAACCAGGACATTGTGTCCTCACTCACCTCTACCCCCCTTACTCACCCACCTGCTCTCAGGCTTCCCTTGGACCCCCTCTCACCCTCCCCCATTCTATCCTCGTTCTCGCCCATAACACCGGATGAGGTCTATAAAGCTGTTTGCTTTATGCAAGTCTCCTCGAAACAGGTGCTCCCCTGCTCCTCCAGAAGTATCAAGGACAACATCTCCTCCCTTGCCCCTGCCTTGTCTGATTTCTGTAACCATTCCTTTGCCACTGGCTCTTTCCCATGCTCCCTCAAGTACTCACTTGGGCACCCTCTCCTTAAAAAAGGTGTCTGCCGACCCCTGCTGCCCAGCTAACTATCCCCCATCTCCACTAACCCCTTCCAGGGCAAACACTTGGAGAAGTTGGTCATCTCCCAACTGACCCACCACACTGAATCTGTTGGCTGTCTCCATGGCCACCAATCTGACTTCAGAGCATCCAGGGGTAAGGAAACCGCTCTCCTGAACACCTGTGAAGACCTGCTATCAAATCTTGATCTCTCCTATGATTTGACATGGTCAATCATGCCACCCTCTTAAAGCGGCTCAACCAAACCCTTGGTATCATGGATCTTGCTCTGGATTGGTTGAACGCTTTCCTTTCTCATCGATCTTCCCAGGTGCAACTGGAGCTTTTCCTCTCCTCCACCTCATTCTCTACCTGTGGCATCCCTCAAGGCTCTAGCCTAACACTGTGGCTCTTCAACATTTAGCTTGCCCCTCTGGCCCACTTGATTTCCTCCTTCTCTCCTCATTTCCAGTGTTATGCTGATGACACTCAGCTCTCCTTCATGCTTTTCATGTGTACCTCCTCTTCCTCCTTTCTCATTTCTGACTGACTCCCATTCAGTCATGTTGCACAGCTAATTATCTCTGTCTTAATGCCAGTAAGATCGAGATCCTTCTCATTGGAGCAGTGACCCCTGCTCCCAGCTTCACTTCCACTTTCTGGCAGCCCTCCTTGGGTCCCCTCCTCTCACCATCTAGTGAGACAAAAAACCTTGGTGTTATCTTTGACTCCTCCCTCTCCGTCTCCGCTCAAATCACGGACCTTGCCAAGAAGGCACACTTTCAGCTTCACCTCCTCAGAGGCATTCTCACCTTTCTTAGTTTCCCCCGGAAACTCAGTGTCTCTAGGCTGGACTACTGCATCAGCATCTTCCTCAATATACCTCTTTCCACTCTTTGCCCCTTCAGCTAATCCAGAACAGGACTGCAAGACTAATCCTTGGCCTCAAGCCCAGGGACCACCTCTCTCCAGCCCTTATGATTCTCCATTGGCTCCCAGATGCTGCAAGGATCAAATTTAAGATGCTCTGCATAATCCAAAAGGCTTTCTTGGGCCTGAGACCATGCTACATCCAACTCTCTATGCCTAAATACCTCCCTGCTAGAGCCCTTCAGTCCTCTAGCTCCAACTCTCTGCAGATCAGTGGTTTCTACAAGCAGAGAGTGGGGGTTAGATCCCTCTCTTCAGCAGGTGCCTCCCTCTGGAATGGACTTCCTGCCCCTCTCAGACTTCAGCTGAACCTCCTTAAGTTCCAGAAGCTTCTCAAGACCCTGCTCTTCTCTACCTCCCCCCCCTCCCACTCCCTTGCTAATGGCCCCATCCTGCCACTGTGACTGGTGGCCTGGTTCATTTATGAGCCACAGAGAGCTCTAGGCCCTCCCTGCCAGTCTCTACCAGCACCCCCTACCAGCACTGCCCTCCTGGGTCCTGTCCCTGACAAGCCTGGTGGGGTGGGCCTCCCCCCAAGCTTGGTCCATCCCCACTCCCTTGCACTTAGGTGGAGATCCTCCCTTGTCATTCCCCTGCCTCTTGCCCCTCCCCCAGGATACCCACTGTGCACTTGCCTGGCCCCTGCCCCCGCACCTCTTGTTTCTGCACTTGCGTGATCTGATTGTCACAATGTAACAAGGCATAGTAGGACCGTTACTGTTGTTTATATCTCCTTCTTCCCCCCCTTGTTGCCTTGTGGCACCTAAAAACACTTGTTGCTGCACAGTGCACCTTATAAGTACTCAATAAATAAATAAATGTAAAATAAAATATCTAGCACATCCCTTGGTTCCCACCCATAAAATAACTCAAATGGGGAGACTCCAGTAGAAGACTGGGTGTGTTCCTAATGACAAATAGGGCCCATGGTATCATAACACCCCAATTCTTTCCATCTGCTTCTACTAACTTCTTTAAGATGTGTTTCAAAGTTTGATTAAATCTTTCAACCAAACCATCAGTTTGAGGATGGTAAATGGAGGTACGTAAGGATTTCTTTGACCTCTGCCATACATTTACTCATATATAAAGATCCTTGGTCTGTCAAAATCTCTTTTGGAAAACCCAATTCTAGAGAAGCAGGGAATTAAGTGTTTTATGATTTGTTGTAAGGTATTATTCCTAATGGAAAAGCCTCAGGGTAATGAGTTGCATAGTCTAAGATCACCAGTATATATATCGATTCCCTGGTTTTGATATTTCTAAAGGACCCACTATATCCATACCTATGTGAGAAACGGGTACATCTATAATCGGCAAGGTTTGTAAGGGAACTGGAGAAGGAATTTCAGGACTGGTTTTCTGGCATAAGTCACAAGTACTAACAGCATTATTTTTATCAGCCTAAATTCATGGCCAGTAAAATCTGTTCACAATTTGCACCTGAGTTTTTGCGGTTCCTAGATGTCCCCCTGTTAAATGAGACTAAGTGATTTCTAGGACAATATTCTTATGGCTTTTGGGTACCACGATTTGTGACCCCCCAGGTCAAGCCAACTCCAGCACTGCCACCTACCTTCTTGGTTATCTGACCCATGAAGCGTGTGTCAGTTGAGGCTTTCACCACTACCTTCTCATCCCCGTCCTCCTTTGGCTGGTTCACAGCCTGACACAGCCCTTTCCATGCTCCACTCTGCTATATCTGATACTCTTGATGTCCTTGCCCCTGTCATGAGGATCCGCTTGAAGCCCAAAGACAAGTGCAACTACTGGTATGACTCAGACCTTGCCACCCTAAAACGCAAGTGCAGGGTGGCTGAGAGAAACTGGCGTGCTTCTGGTACATCCTATGACAAACTGGCCTGCCGTCTGCTCCAAAGGCAATATCGGCTCTCTGTCTGCACCAAGAAGAGAGCCCACATCCAAGTCCGCGTCTCTGCAGCATTTAACAATTCGGCCAAACTCTTTAAAATCTGCAAGGAACTGGCCAATCCTGCTGCAGTCTCTACAGCAGCAGATAGGGGAAGCAATTCAGTATTGTTGATGCTCGACCTATCTGCAGCATTTGATACAATCAAACACAAGACTGTCCTTCAACGGATTAAGAACATCGGAAGGGCAGACAAAGTAGCGGTAGACTGGATCAATTCCTTTTTAGAGGATAGAACACAATGGGTAACCCTGGGAGCCTTTCTCTCAGAATTAATACAATTGAGATGCAGAGTCCCTCAGGGGTCAGCACTTTCCCCGCTGATCTTTAATTTATACATTTAACCACTATTTGACATCCTGAGGAGACACGGTCTAAGATTTCACTCATATGCGGACGACACACAGATTTATGTGGAGACGGATAATCTGTCAGAGGCTTTTCAGACGATAGACTGTTGTATGCAAGATGTAAAAAAGTGGATGGCCTGCAACCAACTACAACTTAATGCAGGCAAAACAGAAATAATTCTGTTTAGATCAGAGAAGAAATATAGAGAGGAAGATACAAACTACAACCCGCAAATCCTGGGAGTGAATATCCCATTCTCAAAGAAAGTGAAAAATCTTGGATGCATTTGGCAGGAAAACCTGGCTAGTGAAGCCCAGACAGGGGCAAAAGTAAAGTCAGTATATTATTCTCTGCGAATGCTCAGAAATGTGCTCCCTTTTCTATCATCTCAGGATCTCCCAGTAGTGGTGGGCGCCCTGGTTAACTCCCACCTTGACTACTGCAACAGTCTTTTGACAGGGATCCCAAGGAAACTAATGCTAAGATTGCAGAGGGCCCAGAATGCGGCCGTCAGACTAATAGCTCACTTGGGCAAAAGAGATCATGTCTCCACAGCCAGGAAAACGCTACACTGGCTGATGGTGGAAGATCGCATCAAATTTAAGGTGGCATGTCTGGTGTACAAGTGCTATCACAAACTTGCACCTCGATATTTGAACACCAGGATTCAACACTATTATCCAACCAGAGTCCTTCGTTCAGAAGATAAATTGCTGCTATGTGTCCCGAGGACAAAATGCATCTCAAAAGGAGACAGAAGGTTCTCTGTATTTGGGCCTAAGCTCTGGAATCAGCTGCCCCTTAGTATCCGATCTTGTACTACGCTGGGAAGATTCAGAAAGGAATTGAAAACCTTCCTGTTTAAATGATCCTATTCCTTTAGGGTTGTTGCTACTTCGAACTCTCCACAGTGATTGGTCCAACTTTTAGTTAACGTCTGCGCCCTAATGCAGTTATCTGCCTGGTGCGCTCAAGAAATAAATCAAAATCAAAATCAAACTCAAATCTCCTGTCCCCTCCCAGGCCCTCTGCACGGCCCTGGCTTCTCATTTCATCTCTAAAACTCAGGATGTCCTGTCCTCTCTCTCTTCCTCTCACCCTGCCCCTTCTACTCCCAAATCTTCCTCCAGCCCTTCCTCAGCCACCTCTCCTCCCTCCTTTTCTTCCTTTCCCCTGTTCTCCCCAGATGAGGTTTCTAGACAAGTCCGATCTATGAAAGCCTCATCAAAACAGGTCCTCCCCTGATCCTTCAAAACCATCAAGGACCATATTGACACCTTGGCCCCTGCTCTGGCGGACTTCTGCAACCACTCCTTCGCCACAAGGGTCTTCCCTTCCCCCTTTAAGCCCTCACTTGTGCAGCCTCTTCTTAAGAAACTCTCTGTTGACCCATCCTGCCCAGCTAACTATCACTCAATCTCCATCACTCCTTTCCTGGGCAAACTCCTCGAAAAGCTGGCCCTCTCCCAGCGCGGTCTCCACAATGAATCTGTTGGTTGTCTTCATGATCATCAGTCTGGCATCAGAGCGGCCAGAAGCACAGAAACTGCTCTCCTGATCCTCCGTGAAGACTTGCTCTCCAACCTTGATTCCAACACCCCCTGTGTCCTCATCTTGCTTGATCCCTCTTCTGCCTTTGACACAGTCAACCATGCCATCCTGCTCAACCGTCTCCGTGATAACCTGGCTATCACCGGTCAGGCCCTGCCGTGGCTGGCTTCCTTCCTCTCTGATCGACCCTACCAAGTACAACTTGGGTCCTTCCTCTCCTCTATCTTTATCTTTACCTGTGGTGTTCCCCAGGGGTCTAACCTCTCTCCCTGTCTGTTCAACCAATACCTGGCACTTCTTGCCCACCACATTGCCGCTCTCTGCTCCAAGTTCCAGTGCTATGCGGATGACACTCAGCTCATTTTCAGGCTGCCCTCAGCCACCTCTTCTCCTTCACTCATCTCTGACTGTATGTCTGCTATCCAGGAGTGGTGCGCCGCCAATGATCTATGCCTTAGTGCCAGTAAGACTGAGATTCTCCTCATCGGCACACCCGCTCCCTCCTTTCCTGCCACTCTCTGGCCGGCCTCTCTTGGCCCTCCTCCTGCCCCCACCTGCAAGGCTAAAAACCTTGGGGTCATCTTCGACTCTACACTTTCCTTCTCTCGTCACATCTCTGACGTCTCTAAGAAGTCACACTACCAGGTGCACGTCCACAGAGGTATTCTTCCTTCCCTCTCCTTCCCCCATAGGCTCACTGTCTCCAGAGCTCTGGTCCTCTTTAGGTTGGACTATTGCAACAGCCTCTTTCTAAATCTGCCTGCTTCTACTCTCCACCCTCTGCAACTCATCCAGAATAGGACTGCGAGACTTGTTCTTGGCCTCAAGCCCAGGGATTGGTATCTCTCCAGGACTGAAATATCTGCACTGGCTCCCAGTGGCTGCAAGGATTATGTTCAAAACCCTCTGCATTGTCCACAAGGCCTTTTGGGGCCTGGGGCCTCATTACCTTCAACTGTCTCTTCCTAAATATCTTCCTCCTCAAGCTCTTGGCTCATCCACCTCCAACTCCCTCAGGGTCAGCCGTTTCTCCAAGCAACGAGTTGGTGGTAGATCTCTCTCTTTGGTGGGGCCACTCTCTGGAACAGCCTCCCTGCCTCCCTGAAACTTGAGGAGAACCATCTCCGGTTCCGGACGCACCTTAAAACCTTCCTCTTTGCTTCTACTTTCTCTTCCACTCTCCGCTGCTGAATTCCTGGTTGAAACTGAGATTGCACTGGTTGCCTGGCCACCCTTCTGATTGCTGGCCCAGGCCCCGCCAGCTGCACGCCTGCACTGCCTCCCAGGCAACCACCGCACTTGGTGGCTGTTTCTGTATCCCGATTGACAAGGGGGGTCCTGGGAGTCTCTCTGCCAGACATTAGTCCTGGTTACGAGAGACTTACCCAGAGTCTTTAGCTCACTATCTTTCACAGAGAAGAAATATCCCAAACATATCAGTCTTTGTCCTGCCCTGGGGCAGTCCAGCACCGAAATCCTAGGCAATTCTCCTCTGAACAAGAGTACCAACAGCATCCCCAGACAAGTGTTTCGGTCTGGTTGGACCTCATCAGTAGGGAGGAGCTGTGCCTCTCTAAGAATAGTGAGCAAGGGGTCCACGTCTGGATTCCCCTAGTAACTTAGGGTGAGACCCAAAGTTACTTAAATATGCAAATTGGCAAGGGGGATCCTGGGAGTCTCTCTGCCAGACTTTAGTCCTGGTTACGAGAGACTTACCCAGAGTCTTTAGCTCACTATCTTTCACAGAGAAGAAATATCCCAAACATATCAGTCTTTGTCCTGCCCTGGGGCAGTCCGGCACCGAAATGCTAGGCAATTCTCCTCTGAACTGAATCCCTACAGTCCCCCTACCAGCACTTATGTCTGCACTTACCTTGCACTTGCCCCAGTTGGCCATATTTGTATTTCTCTATTTATTCTTTTATCCCATGTAATGCACTGTTCCCTTCCCCTTCCCCTTCCCCCACACTCTTTTCCCCTTCCCCCTTCCTATGCACTTGCACGTTCTGAATGACACTGGGCCTAGTAAGATCATTGTCTGTCTTTCCTCTGTTCCCCCTCCCTTGCCTTGTCGCATCTTGAAACACTTGTGTATAGGCACGTTATAAATGCCATATCATATCATATCATACCTAGGAATACCCTCTGGTCCAATGGCTCCTCCATACAACAGTCCAGACTTTAGAAAAAAAAAACTGGTCCACTCTTTTTCCTTCCTTCCTCTACAGGCAATACTAGAAGAAATGGTTACTAGCATAGCAAGGGATCATTTCGTTGGGCAACAGCTAGATCTGGAATAACCTCAGGCTCTTCTTCTACACTGGGATTGTTATATTATTGAATCAGGAGGAGGCTCTATATCTGCTTCTCCAAAACCCTGAGTTCCTCTCTCTTTGGTATTACTGCTCTCAATTTACTTGGGTTTTGGAACTAGAGCCTTCTCCAAAATCCCTTGGGCTATTCTTTCTCCTGCTTTAATTTGTTAAATTTTATTTCCATTGTTTTGCAACATTACTTTTATATCCCCATATAATCAGGGTCAATCACTCCAGCCAATACATCAAAGCTGTAGCGCCAAGCCAGGGCTGACTTAGAGGCTACTCAGTGTATGTACCGGGTGCGGAACAAGAACCAAGTCTGTGGATATTGTGAGGTGCCAGAAATGTGAGGCCGACTACTTTGTGAAACTGTTTCAAAAGATGCCATTTTAGTAACTCAAAAGGTTGGATAAACACATCACTATCCCTACCCTGATTAGGATTTCCCTACCTAAAATAAACTAAAGGAAACACTCTAACAAAAGGTTTCTGTCCCTCACAAGTGTACATAAAACAACTCAACTCAACTCAACAAGGTGATATATACCTCGGTCACCCTTTGATCGGTGTGCTCTAGCTTAGTTGTAAGCTCCGTCATGCAGGAAATGAATTCAGACTTAATATCAGCCATACAAGCCTGTACGTCCTCTTTGGTGGCAAGGGCTTCTCAATCCTCTTGGGATTTCTGTGGGGTAAGCTTGGGGGGTCATGTTTCTTTCACTTGTCAGTCGACGTGAACATAGTGGCGATATCTGGGTTCTTACCGGCTTTTAGTTGCTTCGCCATTGTGCCGATTGGGAGTCGGGTAAGTGGTCCAGAGATCTCTCAGGGATGTAGAATGGGGGAGGCTATTGTCTGAGATCAGATCATACAGTTATTGGAGTAGGGATCCCGGTTCCTTGGTTAGTGCTTGTGGGGGTAGATGCTTCCGTGGATTGAAGCCACCCAGAGTGGGGTGGGGAGGAGAGGGCGATTTTCGGTTTCTCAAGCAGAGTGTGGGGTTGTGATGTTGTCCTTCGCTTCTTAGTGCAGACTGAAGAGGAGGGGGCATAGGAGTGTGCCGTGGCACCCCAGGAAGGAAGTGGAGAGAGAAAGGGGAGCAGAGCAGCCACAGGTGCACCCCCGCTCACAGAGGCATCCTCGGGGTGGCAAGTGGGGGCCCAATTCGTATTAGGCATTGAAAGTCCCCGGTGGCAGTGAGGGTCCCTTCTGAAGTCTGTGCTTTATGGTAGACTGAATGTGAGGCTGGAGGAACTGGAAGGGCAGGGAGCTTTGTGTAACAGCTTGTGTTGTGGTTCCTCACAGCCAGCTAGTTGCCCACCACGATCAGAAGCCGGTGCCAGGAGGTTGCCGTAGAGGGGAGGCCTCCCCCCGGGGTGCAACATACCGGGCTGGGTCAGTTCTGGGGTTTTCAGAGGTGCTGTCCCATGAGTAGAGCTTGGGCTGGGCTGGGGCCACACAGCGCCGGTGTCATGATGCCTACCTCCAAGGAGCCAGGTCCGACCCAGCTACCCCAGAGGCAGGCATCATTTCCCCCAGGGGAGTGCCAGCGGGCCCAAGCTGGGGCCCTTTGGACGCAGTCCTGGCGCCTTAGGCGCCAGGCTCATGTTGGACCTCTGTCCTGGCGCCTTAGGCGCCAGGCTCATAAAGCTAGACATGTGTTCAAGTGTTTTAATGTGCACTTACCTGATGCAGACCATGCTGCCACATCCAGGCCCTCTTGAGGCCTGAATAGGAACTACTTTACCTGTGGGACTTCTTTCCACCCGGGTGTGGTCGGGGAAGGATACATACCTGATCGGAGGAAGGATACACACTTGGAGCTTTTCCAAAGCTATTTAAACCACACCCGATCAGCAAGTCACGCTTCGCGTTGTTCTACTCCTCGCAGCTGGACGCTCACCGTGTCAGCTCCTGCATCTGGACTTCAGCCACGCCTGTCAGCATCCTGGGTCACCTGCAAAGGGAGACAAGAGACCTACCAGCTAATCTGCACCACGGAGACATCACCGACGATCCTGAAAGGGAAGACATCATTTTTAAAAGCATTTCGTTACGATCGCTGCAGCGCTGCATTTCACTCACCTTTCCTGGGTTCCTCCATCTTCAGCAGCGATCATCCGGATACACAGCCACTTCCCAGAGCCTAGAGAGAAAGACAAGAATAAGAGGTGAGAGAAGGAAGGGAATAGGAAAAGCCCAGTTTCCTTCTAAGATTTACCTATTGGGTCATTCCCATTTCATTTCGGGTCTTGCTGCTTCCAAGCAGGACCCCGGCACCTATGGGGAAAAAAGACAAAGACATTAGATGAGCGAATGCAAAAACATCACCTGAGCGCTCATCTAGGACTTACCAGATCTTTACTGGAACTGCACGTTTCACTTCGGGTCGGCACCATATTTCTGGCATTCCGAACCCCGGCCCCTATGGGGAAAAGACATCAACATCAGCGCTTTGTTGCAAGAAGTCTCCAAAGGAATCTTCATTCATCACCTGAAAAAAGACAATGAACATTATTATTTAAAGCTTGAACTTTTGAACTTGCAACAGAACTTTTACAGCGCCTTACCAGTATAATCAAGCTTACCTGAACTCCCATCCAACCTCAATCCAGTGAAGTAACTGGGTTCAATGCGCCCCTGCGTCAGAAGCAGGATGGAGAGCTCGTCCTTTCAGACCCTAAGGTGAGACTTCACGGGGAATCGTGGAAGGGTATCGTGGAGGGTTGGAAGAAAGTGGGAGGCTTGAGCATAACTCAGTCAGTAGGTAATACTCCCTTTTCACGCACAGGGGAATATTCCTGCGAGCCGGAGAAGCCAGAGTAGAGGGCCCTTCCTGTCCATCTTCAGAGTCCTGCGCTTCACCATTGAAGAAGCATCAGCACTCGAAGCCAGACCTGCGCCTCCGTGGGAATCAGGTGAGCGTTACAGAACGTGAAGCCTACCCACAATTTCCCACCCGGGCGCTATGGAGACTTCCGAGACTGACCAGCTGGCCCAGCTTTTGGGGGATTTACGGGCAGAGGTGCACTCAGCTCGCCAGGAGACTAACGCTCTCAAAAGAGAACTGATCTTATCTAAGGAAAGAACTGATGACTTAGCCAAAAGGTTATTACAGGCCCAGGCAGGGCACACTCCTTTACCTAATTCCGGAGACATTTCCACATCAATGGGTTTGAGTAACCCGGTACAAATTAATCTACCTGGACACATGCCTTTGGCCCCGCCTGAACGTTTTGCGGGGGATCCCAGGAAATATGCCGTCTTTATGAACCAATGTCGTTTACACTTTCTATGCAGACCCGGAGCCTTCCCTAACGACCAGACCAAGGTAGCCTTTATACTATCTTACCTCAGTGGCAGTGCTGCCGATTGGTCTATTCCATTGGTAAATCAGGATGATCCCATTCTCCAGAATTTTCAGGGCTTCCAGGCCAGCATGGAAAGATTGTTCGCTCGACACTCTCAAGGACAGGCCCTTGATAACGAACTGCTATCCTTATGACAAGGTAATCAGGATCTTCTATCCTACATAGCCACCTTTAACAGACTGGTTGTGGAAACTGGATGGCCAGAAAGCAAAAGGATCACATTGTTTCATTGAGGCCTGCGCGGAGAGCTTAAGGATGTTCTAGCTCAGATAGTAAACCCACCCCAGGTCTGCGCAGACTACATTGACTTGGTGGTTCAACTTGATCACAGACTTCAAAATAGAAAAGCAGATCGGTTCAAGTATGAAAACCGAGCACCGATCAAAACCCACGCTACCTCCAAGAGTACCGACGTATCTGAACCTATGCAAATCGGTGGTGTTAAAGGACCATTAACGCAGAAAGAACGAGAGAGAAGGCGGCAAATGCAACTTTGTCTGTATTGCGGGACTTCCGGTCACTTTCTTCGAAATTGTCCAGTTAAACCACTTAAGAAGGTGGTTGGAGCTACTGATAACGAATTAGTGACACCTGATTCGGGAAACGACCTAGCCCGGCAAGCGTAGGGGTCCGCTTGCCGAGCTTGAAAACTAACTCTTTGACCTCGCATTTCGTCATGCCAATGGTGCTCGTGCACCCAAAACAGCCTCATCAGTTGCATGCCATAAAAGCATACATCGACAGTGGAGCTATTGGAAATTACATAGACCGTGAATTGGCTTCCAGGATTAAGCTTCCTCTCCGCCCGAAAGTAACCCAAGATGCCATTACTACAGTAGATGGAACCGAAATAGCCTCAGGGCCTGTAACGCATTCCACTGTTGAAGTGACACTGGTGGGTCAGGATGGACATCGGGAAGCAATCGTGTTTGATGTGATCAAGGCCCCACAATTTCAAGTAATTCTTGGAATTCCTTGGTTAGAAACACATAATCCCAGAATTGACTGGCGAGCAAAAAAGATAAGTTTTCCTGATTGTGAACCAACTTGTTATCCAAGAAATCCAGCTATGGGTCTAGCCACAGCAACTTCCACCCCTGTACAGCTACCGTCAGAATACCAAGAATTCCAAGACGTTTTTCAGAAAGAACAGGCTAACACGTTACCTCCCCATCGGTCTTATGATTGCCAGATCGATCTGGTACCCAATGCTCAACTACCTTGTAGTAGGATTTATGCTCTTACGGAACCTGAGAACCTGCATTTGCGTCAGTATTTAGATCAGTACCTAGCCAATGGTTTTATTCGCCCGTCCAAGTCTCCTGTCTCTTCAGCTCTGTTCTTCGTGCCAAAAAAAGAAGGCGACCTTAGAACGTGTATAGACTATCGCACCCTAAATCAAATAACTATTAAGAATCGTTATCCTCTGCCCTTGATCCCTGAGCTTATCGACCAGGTGAAAGTTGCTTGTGTGTACACCAAGTTAGATCTCCAAGGAGCTTATCACCTGGTGCGCATAAAAGAAGGCGACGAATGGAAGACTGCATTCCGCACCAAATTTGGGCTCTTCGAATATCAGGTGATGCCCTTCGGTTTGTGCAATGCACCTGCCGCCTTTCAGTACTTTATGAATGATATTCTTCGGGAACTTATCGATGTGTGCGTCATTGTTTACATTGACAACATCCTGGTGTACTCTTCTTCAGAATCTGATCACAGAAAACATGTTAGGGCAGTTCTGGAGAAACTGCGCCAGCACAGACTATTTGCAAAACTCGAAAAATGCGTTTTTTATACCACAGAAGTTGAGTTTCTCGGATTCATCCTGACACCTCAAGGAGTCCGAATGGACTCGCGAAAGGTGGACGCCATCCTCAAATGGCCATCTCCAAGCTCGGTGAAGGGAGTTCAGAGCATGCTCGGCTTTGCCAATTTCTATCGAAGATTCATCCTGGAATTTTCCCGAACAGTCCAACCCATCACCGCTCTTCTAAAGAAAAACAAACGCTTCGAATGGACTCTTGAGGCCGAACAAGCCTTCCAGGACCTGAAAACCAAAGTCACCTCTGCACCTGTATTGATGCACCCGCACCCAGATCTCCCGTACATAGTGGAAACCGATGCTTCCAGTTCGGCCATGGGAGCTGTCCTGTTGCAAAGAGACCCAAAAACTAACCAACTACACCCAGTGGCCTTTTGGTCCAGAAAATGTTCTCCTCCTGAAATCAACTACGCAATTACCGATAAAGAGTTACTGGCCATCAAATCTGCTTTCAAGGCTTGGCGTCACTACCTTCTCGGGGCAAGACACACCATCACCGTAATTACGGATCACAGAAACTTACAGTATTTAAAGACGGCCAAAGCTCAATCTTCACGACAACTCCGATGGGCTCTATTCTTTGCGGGATTTGATTTTGTAATTACCTATCGCCCTGGCTGCAAGAATGGAAAAGCAGACGCCTTATCCCGGATTGGCATGGAAGAACCTAATTCGAGCTTAGAACCTGTGCCCATCATACCTGAGCAAAGAATCTTAGGCTTAACTTCATTGCAATCTATTGAGGCTATCCAAACGCAAGTAAAACAACTTCTAGACTCTTCAACCTTACTGGAATGGAGTCAAAATGGTCCTCATTACACCGTTAAGGATGACTTACCCTACTTCCAGGAGCGGTTGTTTCTGCCAAGTAAAGAATTGCAAGAACTTGTTATTGCCCATCATCATGAATCTTTAATGGAAGGACACCCTGGTATCGCTAAAACGGAGGAAAAAATCAAACGCCACTTCTGGTGGCCTTCTTGGAGAAAAGACATAAAGTCTTTTGTACTGTCTTGTGGAATTTGCGCCCAAAACAAGGCTCAAAAGAAAAGGCCAGCCGGCCTACTTCAACCCTTGGATATTCCACCGGCACCATGGCACACCCTGTCAATGGACTTTATAACAGATCTGCCTCCTTGTGCTGGTTACAAAACAATCCTTGTAATTGTGGACCTATTCTCCAAAATGGCCCACTTTATCCCTTTAATGGGTTTGCCTTCAGCTTCCACCTTGGCCAAGGAATTCCTGGAGAATATAGTTTGCATACATGGTTTCCCTTCCATTTTAGTCTCGGATCGTGGAAGTCAATTTATCTCACATTTTTGGAAGAAGTGTTGCCAACTAGCACAAATAGATGTGCGGTTATCCACCAGCCACCACCCCCAGACCGACGGACAAACCGAGAGAACCAATCAGACTCCCGAGCAATATCTTCGGTGCATGTTACACCAATCCGAGTTAAATTGGAAAGACATCCTTTGGATCGCAGAATATGCATACAACAATTCAGTGCATTCTGGAACCGGACAAACCCCCTTTTATACTTTGTATGGTCACCATCCTCGGACCTCTGATCTAGATCCACCTCTGACCCTGGAAATGCCCGCAGTAAATCATCTGCATTCCACAATAACCCGAGCCTTCAAAGAAGCTGCAACTCATTTACAGCAAGCCAAGAAAAAGTATAAAGAAAACGCTGATTTGCACCGAAGTAAAACTCCTCCTTACCAAGTAGAAGACCAGTTATGGCTAGCAACTAAACATTTACCCCTCAAGGGCCCGCGAACCTTCAATCCCAGATTCATAGGACCTTATCCCATCAAAGCTATAATCAACCCAGTGGCCTTTAAACTGGATCTACCGTCCAACATGTGTATTCATCCAGTTTTTCATGCATCACTTTTGAAGCCAGTACAACCAGGAACCCGATTGTCCAAACCTCCAGATCCAGTTCAAATTGAAGGGGAATTAGAATTCGAAGTTAAAGACATTTTAGACTCCAAGGTGGTAAAGTCGAAACTCTTCTATCTTGTTGACTGGAAGGGATATGGACCTCAGGAGAGATCGTGGGAGCCTAGTAACCATGTCCACGCACCTCGATTAGTACAAAGGTTTCACCGGAGATTTCCGAACAAGCCCAAACCCCCAGAGGGAAGAACCTTGGGAGGGGCCTTGAGGGGGGGTACTGTCATGATGCCTACCTCCAAGGAGCCAGGTCCGACCCAGCAACCCCAGAGGCAGGCATCATTTCCCCGAGGGGAGTGCCAGCGGGCCCAAGCTGGGGCCCTTTGGACGCAGTCCTGGCGCCTTAGGCGCCAGGCTCATGTTGGACCTCTGTCCTGGCGCCTTAGGCGCCAGGCTCATAAAGCTAGACATGTGTTCAAGTGTTTTAATGTGCACTTACCTGATGCAGACCATGCTGCCACATCCAGGCCCTCTTGAGGCCTGAATAGGAACTACTTTACCTGTGGGACTACTTTCCACCCGGGTGTGGTCGGGGAAGGATACATACCTGATCGGAGGAAGGATACACACTTGGAACTTCTTCCAAAGCTATTTAAACCACACCCGATCAGCAACTCACGCTTCGCGTTGTTCTGCTCCTCGCAGCTGGACGCTCACCGTGTCAGCTCCTGCATCTGGACTTCAGCCACGCCTGTCAGCATCCTGGGTCACCTGCAAAGGGAGACAAGAGACCTACCAGCTAATCTGCACCACGGAGACATCACCGACGATCCTGAAAGGGAAGACATCATTTTTAAAAGCATTTCGTTACGATCGCTGCAGCGCTGCATTTCACTCACCTTTCCTGGGTTCCTCCATCTTCAGCAGCGATCATCCGGATACACAGCCACTTCCCAGAGCCTAGAGAGAAAGACAAGAATAAGAGGTGTAACGCTCACCTGATTCTCGCAGAGGCGCCGGTCTTGACTGGGCGACTACCGTATCTTCAAAGGTGATGTGTAGCACCCGGTTGGCTCTTTGGGCTGGACCTCTGTGCACTGTATGCCTGACGTGTAGAGTAAGATGTCTGCAGATAGAAAATATGGGGTTAATGAACTGGGGTTATTGGGGTGTCCCTATCTCTTTCCTCTTCTCCTCTCCTGTAGACCCCCAAAGGTTAACGCTCTCACCTTAGGTAAGTGAATGCCGAGCTCTCCATCTGCCTCGGGGCAGGGTGCTGTAACCAGTTTCTTCACTGGATAGGTAGCGCAGGCCTCTTGACTTCAGAGGACTGCTGTCCGTCGTTTACTGCACGAACGGTAAGTTTCGAGTCATTCAAATGTCTTTAAAGTCTTTAGTAATGATGTCTCTTGTTTTGCAGGGTTCCGGCGATGGCGGATGACGGGCTGAAGTGAGTTGAAGATGGAGCCCGTGTGATGAATAGAAGCGCCTGGAAGCACGTAAGTAAGCGCTTGTTGCCTGCTTCACTATGCGCTCTAACTGTCTTTTTATTTTGCAGGTACGAGTTCGGAGCGGCTGCAGGGTGCCGGAATACCCACTGGATTAGATGTGGAAAGGAGTAATGGCACGTGAGTATTAAAGTTCCCCAATGTCTTTAAACGCACCTTGTTTTGTCTTTCAGATGCGGGATGCAGCACCGAAGGCCTCCGGAGCGTGCGAAGAGTTGGTAAACTTTTGTCTTTCAGATGCCGGAATGCAGTGTGAAGACCTCCGGAGCGCACGAAGAGTAGGTAAGCCTTTGCCTTTCAGATGCCGGAATGCTAACCTGTTCTTTCTTGTCTTTATAGGTGTTGCTGAAGACTGGATTCAGGATGGTAAGCCTTTGCCTTTCAGATGCCGGAATGCTAACCTGTTCTTTCTTGTCTTTATAGGTGTTGCTGAAGACTGGATTCAGGATGGTAAGCCTTTTTCCTTAGGCCCAGGACCGGATGCAGAAGACACGATGAGCGTTCTGCTGCAGAGGTTGCAGAATAACGCAAAGCAAGATTCATCCACCGGGTGTGGTTTAAATAGCCTCCTGTAGTGCTTAGGTGTCTCCTTCCACAGCCACGCCTAAGTAAGAAAAGAGTTCCTGGTAAGAAAAGAGTTCCTGCCTTCCAGAAGAGTTCCAGTGTTCTGAATCTAGGGAGTGGCTCCAGCCCCACCCAACAGGAAAAGTAGTTCCAAACAGAAGAGGATCAGAGGCTCAACTGGCAGGCAAGTAAGCAGCATGGTCTGCTGAAGGTAAGTCCACCCAAGCATTATGAGCCCGGCGCTTCCAGCGCTGGGACTGGGCATATTTATGAGCCTGGTGCCACTGGCGCCAGGACTGGGTCCAAAAGGTCCCAATTGGGACTGGTTGGCACTCGGAACCTGGGTTATGGATCTGCTTCCAAGGGAGTTGGGAAAACCCTGACCTTTTGGAAGCAGAGATCATGACAGTACCCCCCCTCAAGGCCCCTCCCAAACCGGGCTTCTCCGGGGGTTTTGGCTTGTCAGGAAATGTTCGGTGAAATCTTTTGATTAGGCGAGGAGCGTGGACATATTCAGCAGGTTCCCAGGATCTCTCTTGGGGGCTGTAGCCTTTCCAGTCAATTAGGTAGAATAGTTTAGATTTGGAGATCTTGGAGTCCAGAATGCTTTTGACTTCAAACTTGAGTTCTCCATCCACTAGGATAGGTTTTGGAGATTTGGTTAGTCGGGTTTGAGGTTGCACGGGTTTTAATAGAGAGACGTGGAAGACCGGATGTATCTTCATGTGCGGGGGCAAGTCCAACTTGACCGCTACTGGGTTTACTGTGGTAGTGATGGAATAGGGACCAAGGTATCTTGGGTTGAATGTGCGTGGCCCTTTTAGAGATAGATATTTGGTGGATAACCAGACTTGATCCCCTACTTGATAGTGAGGGGCTTCCTTCCGATGTTGATCTGCTCCTTTCTTGTATTGTTCTTTAGCCCTTTGAAGGTTAGAAACAGCTTCCTTAAAGGCTTGGGTGATTGTAGAATGCAGGTAGTCTACTGCTGGTGTTTCAAGATCTTGGAGGGGATCCAACTCTGAGGTTCGAGGGTGACTGCCGTACAAAAGAAAAAACGGGGTTTTCCCAGTTCCCGAATGGACAGAGTTATTGTAGGCATACTCGGCTATCCAAAGGATATCTTTCCAAGTTTTTTCAGTTTGTTGCAGCATGCAGCGTAAATACTGTTCCAGAGTTTGATTGGTCCTCTCGGTTTGTCCGTCGGTCTGAGGGTGGTGACTGGTCGATAGTCTCACATCAATTTGAGCCGACCGACAGCAACTTCGCCAAAAATGAGAAATAAATTGACTACCTCGATCCGAAATTAGAACCGAAGGAAAACCGTGCAGTCGGACGATGTTTTCGAGAAATTCTCGGGCCAGAGTTGCTGCTGTTGGCAAGCCTTTGAGCGGAATGAAATGCGCCATCTTGGAGAATAAGTCCACGATTACTAGAATCGTATTGTATCCGGAGCATGGAGGTAGATCGGTGATGAAGTCCATAGAAAGCGTATGCCAAGGGCGAGGTGGGATGTCAATAGGGCGTAAGAGGCCTGCTGGTCTTTCCTTTTGACTCTTGTTTTGGGCGCATACTCCACAGGACATTATAAAGTCTCTGATATCTTTTTTCCAAGACGGCCACCAGAAGTAGCGCTTGATCTTTTCTGAGGTCTTGGCTATACCGGGATGACCTTCCATTAAAGAGTCGTGATAACAAGAGATTACTTTTTTCTGTAAATCTGTGCTGGGTAGGTATAATCGTTCTTGGAAATACAATAAGTTGTCCTTTACTGCAAAGTCCTTTCCCTGCAGATGCCAATTCTGTATGTCTGCTGGAGTTACAAGTTGCCTGGCTTTATCCTTAACTTCCTCTATGGATTCTGTGGCGATTACACCCAGAATTCTTTGTTCGGGAATGATTGGTACAGGTTTAGGGTTGACCAAGTGTTCTTCCACTCCCATCCGAGAAAGGGCATCGGCTTTACCGTTCTTTGTACCAGGTCGATAGGTAATTATGAAGTCAAACTCGGCAAAGAATAATGCCCAACGGAGTTGTCTATAGGATTGGGCTTTTGCGGTCTTCAAATATTGCAGGTTTCGGTGATCCGTAATCACAGTAACGGTGTGTCGGGCCCCCAGCAGATAATGCCGCCAAGCCTTAAAGGCAGACTTGATAGCCAGAAGTTCCTTGTCAGTAATCGTGTAATTGATTTCAGGAGGCGAGAATTTGCGGGACCAAAATGCCACGGGATGCAACTGATTGGTTACCGGGTCCTTTTGTGATAGAACTGCCCCCATGGCAAGGCTTGAAGCATCAGTTTCAACGATGTAGGGGAGTTCGGGGCGAGGGTGTTTTAAGATTGGTGCAGAGATAAATTTAGTCTTCAAATCCTGGAAAGCTTGTTCCGCCTCGGTAGACCATTCAAAACGTTTGTTTTTCTTTAACAAGGCAGTGATGGGCTGGACTATTCGAGAGAATTCGGGGATAAACCTGCGGTAAAAGTTAGCGAAGCCTAACATGCTTTGCACACCTTTTACGGAGGATGGTGATGGCCATTTGAGAACTGCATCGACCTTCTTTGAATCCATACGCACTCCGCCAGGTGATAATATGAATCCCAAGAATTCAACTTCAGTCACGTTGAAAACACATTTTCCAACTTAGCGAAAAGTTTGTGTTGACGCAATTTTTCGAGGACCATTTTCACGTGTTTCCGATGTTCAGATTCCGATGAAGAATAAACGAGGATGTCGTCAATGTAAACAACAACACATACATCTATGAGCTCTCTGAGGACATCGTTCATAAAATATTGAAAGGCGGCCGGGGCATTGCAAAGTCCGAAGGGCATGACCTGATATTCAAATAGCCCATACTTGGTGCGGAAGGCCGTCTTCTATTCATCGCCCTCTTTTACTCGTACCAAGTGGTAAGCTCCTCTAAGATCCAGCTTTGTATATATGCATGCTTTTCTGACTTGGTCCAG
Source organism: Ambystoma mexicanum (assembly GCF_040938575.1). Classification (NCBI taxonomy): domain Eukaryota; kingdom Metazoa; phylum Chordata; class Amphibia; order Caudata; family Ambystomatidae; genus Ambystoma; species Ambystoma mexicanum. The sequence goes on from NC_090939.1 coordinate 413,453,529, forward strand.
GAGTTCAGGGATCAAAGGTAATGGATATCTATTCTTAACGGTGATCTGGTTCAGGGAGCGATAATCGATACAAGTTCTAAGGTCTCCTTCCTTTTTTGGAACGAAGAACAAAGCTGAAGAAGCAGGGGACTTGGAAGGACGAATAAACCCATTTGCCAGGTATTGATCCAGGTATTGTCGAAGGTGAAGGTTCTCAGGCTCGGTGAGGGCATAAATTCTACTACAAGGAGGAGTAGATCCAGGTATCAGGTCTATCTGGCAGTCATAAGACCTATGAGGAGGTAGAGAGTTAGCCTGATCCTTCCGGAAAAAATCTTGGTATTCTAGGTATTCGGGAGGTAACTGGGGAGTCTCTGAAGAAATTGCGGCCAGTGCAACACCAGGTGGAGGGTGACAAGTAGAGACACATTCTGGAAACTGGACCGTTCTTGCTCGCCAATCGATCAGAGGATTGTGTTTCTCTAACCAAGGTATTCCTAGAATAATCTGAAACTGAGGGGCCTTGATCACATCGAACACGATCTTCTCATGGTGTCCATCTTGACTTACTAGCGTCACCTCTTGAGTGGTATGCGTTACTGGCCCGGAGGCTATCTCCGTACCATCCACCGTAGTAATGACGTCCTTTACAGCCTTGGGACAAAGAGTTAGATTCATCCTCAAAACCATTTCATGATCCACATAATTGCCGATGGCACCGCTGTTGACGTAAGCTTCAATTGCATGTAATCGATCCGGATTATCAGGGCTAATGAGGACCATAGGTATCACGAAATGCGAGGTCACGGAACTGGTTTTCACGCTCGGCAAGAGGACCTCTATTCTTGTCGGGCGAGGTCGTTTCCCTGCTCAGAGTTTGTAACTTTGGTAACTGCAGCTCCTACTGCCTTCTTGGCAGGTTTCACCGGACAGTCTCGAAGAAAGTGCCCTGAGTTTCCGCAATATAGGCATAATTGCAACTGTTTCCTCCTTTCCCGCTCCCTTTGTGTTAGAGGACCTTTCAGACCCCCTATTTGCATGGGTTCCCCGGAGTCTACTCCTTTGGAAGGAGTTGGCGGTTTGGAAAATACTCGAGCATCAAACTTGGAACGATCGGCCTTCCTGTTCTGCAGCCTGTGATCTATTTGAACGACCAAGTCTATATAATCCGAACAGTCTTGTGGGGGATTCACTACTTGGGCTAAAACGTCTTTGAGCTCTCCACGTAGACCTCTATAAAACAGCGTAATCCTTTTGTCCTCAGGCCATAGAGTTTCCACTATTAGTCTATGCAATATAAGCCAAAAGGTCTTGATTACCCTGTCGCAACGAAAGAAGCTCATTGTCCAAGGCCTGCCCCTGTGAATGTCTTGCGAACAGTTTTTCCATACTAAACTGAAAGGCTTGAAAATCATGGAGAACCGGATCATCTTGATTAACTAGAGGGATCGACCAGTCTGCCGCATTGCCACTAAGGTACGAAAGTACAAAAGCTACTTTTGCTTGATCAGTTGGAAAGGCTGCTGGCCGGCATAAGAAGTGCAACCGGCACTGATTGATAAATACTGCAAACCTCTTTGGGTCACCAGAAAATCGTTCGGGCGGAGCCAGAGGTACATTCCCAGGTAGGTTGATCTGCACTGGATTCATAGAGGATGTTGAAGGAAGATTTGCCCCTGATGCGGGTAACGGGGTCTGTCCGGCTTGTGACTGTAGCACTTGTCTAGCAAGATTGTCTGTTCTCTCCTTGGAAATAATTAGTTCCCTTCTTAGAGCATTCGTTTCCTGACGAGCTGCATGCACTTCTGCCCTTAGTTCCCCAAGTAACCGGGCTAGGGGGTCAGTATCCGAGGTTTCCATAGCGCCTGGGCGAGAGTTTTGCGGTAGGCTTTGCGTTCTGTAACGCTCACCTGATTCTCGCAGAGGCGCCGGTCTTGACTGGGCGACTACCGTATCTTCAAAGGTGATGTGTAGCACCCGGTTGGCTCTTTGGGCTGGACCTCTGTGCACTGTATGCCTGACGTGTAGAGTAAGATGTCTGCAGATAGAAAATATGGGGTTAATGAACTGGGGTTATTGGGGTGTCCCTATCTCTTTCCTCTTCTCCTCTCCTGTAGACCCCCAAAGGTTAACGCTCTCACCTTAGGTAAGTGAATGCCGAGCTCTCCATCTGCCTCGGGGCAGGGTGCTGTAACCAGTTTCTTCACTGGATAGGTAGCGCAGGCCTCTTGACTTCAGAGGACTGCTGTCCGTCGTTTACTGCACGAACGGTAAGTTTCGAGTCATTCAAATGTCTTTAAAGTCTTTAGTAATGATGTCTCTTGTTTTGCAGGGTTCCGGCGATGGCGGATGACGGGCTGAAGTGAGTTGAAGATGGAGCCCGTGTGATGAATAGAAGCGCCTGGAAGCACGTAAGTAAGCGCTTGTTGCCTGCTTCACTATGCGCTCTAACTGTCTTTTTATTTTGCAGGTACGAGTTCGGAGCGGCTGCAGGGTGCCGGAATACCCACTGGATTAGATGTGGAAAGGAGTAATGGCACGTGAGTATTAAAGTTCCCCAATGTCTTTAAACGCACCTTGTTTTGTCTTTCAGATGCGGGATGCAGCGCCGAAGGCCTCCGGAGCGTGCGAAGAGTTGGTAAACTTTTGTCTTTCAGATGCCGGAATGCAGTGTGAAGACCTCCGGAGCGCACGAAGAGTAGGTAAGCCTTTGCCTTTCAGATGCCGGAATGCTAACCTGTTCTTTCTTGTCTTTATAGGTGTTGCTGAAGACTGGATTCAGGATGGTAAGCCTTTGCCTTTCAGATGCCGGAATGCTAACCTGTTCTTTCTTGTCTTTATAGGTGTTGCTGAAGACTGGATTCAGGATGGTAAGCCTTTTTCCTTAGGCCCAGGACCGGATGCAGAAGACACGATGAGCGTTCTGCTGCAGAGGTTGCAGAATAACGCAAAGCAAGATTCATCCACCGGGTGTGGTTTAAATAGCCTCCTGTAGTGCTTAGGTGTCTCCTTCCACAGCCACGCCTAAGTAAGAAAAGAGTTCCTGGTAAGAAAAGAGTTCCTGCCTTCCAGAAGAGTTCCAGTGTTCTGAATCTAGGGAGTGGCTCCAGCCCCACCCAACAGGAAAAGTAGTTCCAAACAGAAGAGGATCAGAGGCTCAACTGGCAGGCAAGTAAGCAGCATGGTCTGCTGAAGGTAAGTCCACCCAAGCATTATGAGCCCGGCGCTTCCAGCGCTGGGACTGGGCATATTTATGAGCCTGGTGCCACTGGCGCCAGGACTGGGTCCAAAAGGTCCCAATTGGGATTGGTTGGCACTCGGAACCTGGGTTATGGATCTGCTTCCAAGGGAGTTGGGAAAACCCTGACCTTTTGGAAGCAGAGATCATGACAAGAGGTGAGAGAAGGAAGGGAATAGGAAAAGCCCAGTTTCCTTCTAAGATTTACCTGTTGGGTCATTCCCATTTCATTTCGGGTCTTGCTGCTTCCAAGCAGGACCCCGGACCCTATGGGTAAAAAAGACAAAGACATTAGATGAGCGAATGCAAAGACATCACCTGAGCGCTCATCTAGGACTTACCAGATCTTTACTGGAACTGCACGTTTCACTTCGGGTCGGCACCATATTTCTGGCATTCCGAACCCCGGCCCCTATGGGGAAAAGACATCAACATCAGCGCTTTGTTGCAAGAAGTCTCCAAAGGAATCTTCATTCATCACCTGAAAAAAGACAATGAACATTATTATTTAAAGCTTGAACTTTTGAACTTGCAACAGAACTTTTACAGCGCCTTACCAGTATAATCAAGCTTACCTGAACTCCCATCCAACCTCAATCCAGTGAAGTAACTGGGTTCAACGCGCCCCTGCGTCAGAAGCAGGATGGAGAGCTTGTCCTTTCAGACCCTAAGGTGAGACTTCACGGGGAATCGTGGAAGGGTATCGTGGAGGGTTGGAAGAAAGTGGGAGGCTTGAGCATAACTCAGTCAGTAGGTAATACTCCCTTTTCACGCACAGGGGAATATTCCTGCGAGCCGGCAAAGCCAGAGTAGAGGGCCCTTCCTGTCCATCTTCAGAGTCCTGCGCTTCACCATTGAAGAAGCATCAGCACTCGAAGCCAGACCTGCGCCTCCGTGGGAATCAGGTGAGCGTTACAGCCGGCTGCGGTTCAGGCCCAGGTTGATCCCCCTTCACACAAGTGGAGGAAATAAGGAGCCGGCATGAGGAGTAGGCTTGAGGCCGAGCCGACGCTCCGTGAGGGGCACTGAACGTTGCTGCTCCCTCGGAGCTGATGGAATGAACTATTGGAATTCGAGGCAGGGGGTACCCCGGTGCCTCAACTCACCCCTTGCTGGCGCTGGGGCTCGTGGTCTGGATGCTTGGTGTTGCTGGGGGGGTCCCTCTCCCCGTTGGGGTGCCACAGCTCAGGCCAGAGCTCTCCCCCACGAGAGCGCTGCGCTATGTACAGGGTTCCCGGGGCTGGCGGGCTTGATGCTGCCACTGTGTCTGGTGGCGAGTGGAGTCCCCAGGCAGGGGTCACAGTTCCTCCAGAGCCATAATCGGGCGGGGGGAGGGGGAGCAGCGTAGCTTGGACTTTCAAAGCTCGGAAAGCTCACCACCAGGATCCTGTCCCGCGTCGCCGCTGGCTCTGCCAACTCCATCTGCCATTTTGGAAGGAGGCGGCGGAGGGGCCACAGAGTGCGAAGCTCGTTGTGACAGCTGTCAGACTCAATTTTTGTTCCTTTGTGTGTCTCAGGGCTTCCGACATCCCACGTCGGGTTTTGTCATTTTATTAGAAGCTGGAACTTGACCAAAATTTTATATGCAGCAGGCTCATCACGGAAGCCTCTAGGAGAGCGTCCGCATTGCTGGAGCTCCAGGCCATGCCCCGACACTTGTAGTCTTAATTGTGTGTAGTGTTCCCAAAGGGTACTGCATATGATTCTACCTAACACTGGTGTACGGTGGTGAGGATAAAGTATAGACTGCTGTTATTACCTTGACTCAACTAACCACAAGGCTAAACACCACTAAATCAACTTTAATCATGTCTGATATGGAAAGCTACAGTCAGGAGACCCTCCTTACTTACACTGTTGATCATTTGAAAAAACTTTGTAGAGACAGGAATCTCTCTGTTAAAGGCAAAACGTCACAATTAATTGAACAGCTGTTGGAGAAACAAAGTCTGAGGAGTGGGTCTGAAATATCTAACCCTCCAGCAAATGTGGAAAATAATGAGGATGATAATGTGTCAGATATTATTGATGAGCTATATGAGTTAGATGAGTCTCACAATGTAGGCCCTATTGCTCCTCTGCATGCTCAGCAACCTCAACCTTTGTCCACTTGGACCCCTACAGGTCCTACACTCAGTCCTGAATTCATTGCTCTAGAAAAGATGAGGCATGAATTGGAATTCAAACGTATTAATGATCAAACTGAACAAAAGCATCAAGAACTTAAGCTCAGAGAAATGGAGTTGAACCATGCACTAGAAATGAAAATGCTTCTCTCCCAGAGTCTTCTACGTCTTCCAGTCCTAAGAGACCGCGTATGCCTAAAAAAATTGTGGGTATGTATGAGGCTAAGCTTGATATTTTGGATTGGTTGGCAATGCTTGAGTATAACTATGGGATTCAAGACATTACAGGGAATAAGTTGCTTCCTTGGCTCTTATCTAGGCTACCCACTGTTGCCTCTGATGTTGTGATGGAGTTGGAGAGGTGGATAGGATGGATTATGCGTGTGTGAAGCTAGCTTTAATTGCTAGATTTGGGAAGACCTCTTCCCAGGACCTTAAGAGGTTTAGGACCATCAAAAAGCATGATGGTACCCCTCGAGCTACCTGGGCATGTGAATGTTTGAAAAACTTAGATGGTTGGGTTAAGGGTTACAGAGTTAACACTTATGAAGCTATGAGAAGTCTTGTTATGTTCTAGTCAATATAGGATCCATGCTCTCCTGAGCTCAGACAGCACTTGGCTAAGGAGATAGATACAAAGAAGTTAGTTAAGGCTGCTGACTTGTGGGTTGCCAACAGGGCTACTCACAAGGATTCTGGGGCAACTTAGAAGAAGGATGAGGCAAAGCAGCCAAAGAAAGATAACAAGGAGAATTCTAATACCTTCAATCCAAAAGAGGGCCCCAAACAGAATAAGGGTAAGCCACAAGGGAAACCGAATCAGGCTAGTGTACCTTCTGGACCCAAACCAGAAGGAGGTCAGAACAAGCCCCCATTCATCAAAACATTTGGGAAATGTTATGTTTGTGGGTCAAATGACCATGTGAAAGGGGATCCCAGATGCAAGGGTATACCTTCAGGGGTCCACACTGTCTCCTTAGCCGTCTCTACAGAGGAAGAAGTACCTATGGCAAGTTGAAACTTTCACCTACTGGCTGATGAACCCATAAGAGTCTCAGCTAGTGTTTTTTTAGTGTCCCTCGGTTTGTGGGAACAACATTTAGATGTCTATAATTCCATCCCAGATAATACTAAAGAGTATTATAAAGATAGTGTTCTTGTGAATGGCCAGGAGACCCCTGCCATCAGAGACACTGGAGCCAGCATAACTGTGGTGGATGAATCATTTTACAAGGTAGAGGATGTTGCTAAGGCACCCAAACACCTAACCAAATTAGCTCTGTGCAAATGCTTCCCCAGTTACTAGCTCTCATCCAGTGCAATGACATGACTGTCAAAATACCTGTTAGTGCGCAGAGTGAAGTGCCTGGGAGAGTCCTGTTGGGTAATGACCTGAAAACTCTTGGAGTTGTGTCTAGTACCCCAGGCCTCCCTTTAAAAGGAGACAGGATCTCAATAGGATTGCAAGGGAGAGCACCTTGAGAGGCTTTCCAGGGAAATTGATAGAGGAAACTATCACCCCCAGTCCACAGGACTTACTAACTGCTATTTCCAAGAAGAAAGAGGCAAAGGGGAAACCTAAGACCTCCAAGAAGAAAGCAGCTAGCACCCCTGTGCTACCAACAAGGACATCCCCAAGATTGTCCAAAATCACAGCGGTGACTCCTCCACCAGCTGAGGCTGAGTGTGAGGTGCGACCCTGTTTGGTTGATCCAGTCTCTGAAGAGTCAGATCTGGAAGAGAACCTTACTCTAGTTGGAGATCTGGATCCTGTTGACCATCCTGAGCTGCAGTCTTTACTAGGAGAAGGTGGGCCCAACAGGGCAGACTTCAGCAGAGGACAAAGAGAGTGTCCTACTCTTGAAGGCCTTTGCCTACAGGCAGCTGCTCAGCTCGATGGGCAAGAGGCTGGGAAGCATGGGTTGCACTGGGAAGATGGCCTCTTCTACAGTGAACAAACTGAGTCTTTCCCTGGGGACTGTAAAAGACTTGTAGTGCCTCTAGAAAACAGACTCCAGTTGCTACAGTGGCACATGAGATACCTTTGGCTGGTCATTTGAGTTTCAAAAAGACCAATGAAAGGCTCTCTTTATACTTCTACTACCCTAAAATGGGTTCGGAAATTGACATATTCTGTAGGAACTGTCACACTTGTCAAACCTCTGGCAAGAATGGAGCCAAAAATGTGGCACCATTGGTGCCTCTCCCAGTGGTAGGAGTTCCTTTTGAGAGGTTGGGCATCAACATTGTTGGTCCCCTTGACCCTCCCACATCTTCAGGAAACAGGTTTATCCTGGTTGTAGTAGACCATGCTACTAGATATCCTGGGGCAATACCTATGAGAACTGTTATGGCTCAGGCTGTGGCTAAGGCTCTACTTGGTATTTTTACCAGAGTAGGGTTTCCCAAGGAACAGATATCCGACAGAGGATCCAATTTTATGTCCCGCTACATGCAAGCCATGTGGAAAAACTGTGGTGTCACTTAAAGTTCTCTACAGCCTATCATCCACAAACCAATGGACTGGTAGAGAGGTTTAATCATACTATGAAGAGCATGATGTACTATGAAGAGCATGATAGGTACTTTAGAGGAACCCCTTAAAAGAAAGTGTGACCTTCTACTGCCATGCCTTCTCTTAGCTTATAAAGAAGTCCCTCAGGAGGGAGTTGGATACAGTTACTTTGAACTTCTCTATGGCCATCCAGTCAGAGGTCCTTTGGCTCTGATTAAGGAGGGGTTGGAGAGTGCTCCTTCCCCCAAGCCAGTCAGAGTGACCGACTATGTGATAGGTCTCTGGAGAAGAATGTCACACATGATGGCAGAAGCTAGTGATAACTTGAAAGCAGGTCAGGCTCTGGTCAAACAGTGGCATGACCAGAAGGCCAACATGGTTGAGTTTGCTCAAGACCAGCTTGTGCTAGTTATGGTGCCAACAAGGCAGAGGGCCTTGCAGGACAAATGGATAGGACCCTTCAAGGTTGTGGGAAGACTTGGAGAGGTGAACTATCTGGTGGATTTATGCAGACCTAAGGAGGCTCCCAGAGTCTTTCACACCAACCGTTTGAAGGCATATGTCTTGAGACCAGAAGTGGGAGCTTTAGCTTCAGCTCAAGAGGAGGAGGAGAGTGAACCTCTACCTGACCTACTCAGAGGCCAACCTTTAGACGAGAACATAGAAGGAGTTAATCTCTCTTCTAATCTGACATCTGAACAACAGGAGGAGTGCAAGTTTCTGTTAAATCAGTTTGCCTCACTGTTTTCACCTTCACCAGGCTTGATCCCTTGGGGCCAGCATGGGATTCTCACTGTTGACTGTTTACCTGTGAAAAGCAGAGGTTACAGAATGTCAGACCATGTAAGAACCCACATTAAGGCGGAGGTTAACAAGATGCTTGATCTCGGGGTTATTGAGCCGTCTACAAGCCCATGATCTAGTCCAGTTGTTCTAGTACCAAAGGCAGGATCCAATGAGTTGAGATTCTGTGTGGACAATAGAGCTCTAAATGCAGGCACCAAGACTGATGCCCATCCTTTACCAAGGACAGATGAACTGGTGGATAAACCTGGTGCAGCCAAGTACCTCAGTACATTTGATCTGACGTCAGGCTATTGGTAAATAGCCGTGACAGACCATGCCAAGGAGAAAACTGCATTTTCAACTCCAGCAGGCCTCTACCAGTTTAAGGTTATGCCTTTTGGATTAAAGAATGCACCTGCTACATTCCAAAGGATGGTCAATCAAGTTCTGAATGGGATGGAGGACTTCTGCATGACATACTTGGATGACATTGCAGTGTTCAGCCCTACTTGGAAAGAACATGTTGACCACTTAGGATATGTATTGCAGGCTCTTGAGCAGGCCCATCTGACCATAAAGGCAAGCACATGTCAAATTGGTCAGAGAAAAGTGGTCTACCTTGGTCATGAGGTAGGAAGAGGTTAAATAAGGCCATTGCCTAGCAAAGCACAAGCTGTACAAAACAGGGATACCCCTACTACTCAAACCCAGGTGAGAGCCTTCCTAGGTTTCACTGGGTACTACACGAATTTCATAGAGAACTATGGGACCATAGCTTCTCCCTTGAATGTAGTCTCCTCTCCAAAATTCCTTAAAAAGGTTAGATGGAATGAGGAGTGCACTCAAACCTTTGAAAACCTGAAGAAAGCCCTTTATCAAGCTCCAGTCCTAAGAGCTCCTGATTATCACCAACCATTCATTGTGCAGACAGATGCCTCCAATACAGGTATAGGTGCAGTCCGTAGTCAACTGGATGAGAAAGGTAGGGAGAACCCCATTTGCTTAATCAGCAGGAAGCTGAAGGAACCAGAAACAAGGTGGGCAACCATTGAGCGTGAATGCTTTGCTATTGTGTGGGATCTGTAGAAGTTTAGACCATACCTGTATGGATCTACTTTTGTGATTCAGACAGACCACCAACCCTTGAGATGGTTAATGCAAATGAAAGGGGAGATCCCAAAACTACTTAGATGGTCAATCTTGTAAGTGATTTGAATCCGGCACGCACCAAAGTCAAGCCCAGCATGTAGTGCGCAATTGAAACCCTTATTTATTTGTATCTATAAGTTCAATATTCTGAACAATATACCACTCGTATCACACCCTTCCCCTGGAACCCCCACCCCCCCCCCCCCGGTCACACTGAACCAGGAATCAGGCTAGTTTGCAAAGGTAAATATTTATTTATGTATTTAGAATTTAATCACAATATATTTTAATAGATAAACAACAATCACCAATGGGGTGACAGAACACTGAATAGTATCTTTAATACACTAGGAACCAAGAAATGAGCACAAAAACAAATGCAGTATAGAAAATAATACTTTGGAATTGGTGTAGAACAGATGGCACTATGGTTAGGAGTTCCCCCTTCAACCCCCCTAAAACTACCAATAGGCAATGTAAAGAGATGGGAGGTGAGAGCAGGTATTCAGGAATATCACAAATCAAACAGAATATTAGTCCCACCTTCCCCCTTCAAACACAAGAGAAAAACGGAATTGACTTTTCAGCTGTCAGGATGGCTTTTCAATTGTCTTTGGAATTGACTGAGCAAAAACACCAATTGTGGTCAAAAATACTTAAATTGTTATAAATTCCTATGGGAGCTGCTTTGAACAGTTGCACACAATCACAAGCAATGGTTTAGTCAAAAGAAAACAATGGAAATCTCAAAGTCCAAGTCGGAAACAATTTAAAGCTATTTCACACATGTAAAATTTCTCAGAATGTAAAATTGCGGCAAACTTTTCCTTATGCGATATTAAATATAATGCGAGAATCTGGGTCTTATGGATAGCTAAGGATGTTAGGTACAAGTAGGAGTTGAAATTCCATTTCTATCACAAAAACTGAGGGAGTTATAGAGGTTTTAGTAAAGGTTGTTTTTGTAAAATAGGCGCGAGAATGGAAAACAGAAATGCACTTTGAAAATGACAGATGGGTTGATTACAATAGATTATGAATATGAAGAAGCGAATGACACAGATGGATCTTAAAGTCACGTAATCAGCGTAACCTGCCTGTTACGGATACTCTACTTCTTCAGATGAGAAAAGAATCAGCGCAAAGATAGTTCTAGCAACACTATGGTTCTGAATGAAAGATAGAATGGGTTTGAGATTGGGATGAGACATTGCAAATATACTATGGGTCACAGTTCTTCCTATTAATACTCACAGGATAAGTTATTAAATTGGACTGTAAGTTCTGGTCATGGATTGGATCTTGTCTAGGAAGAACAGCACATAAGGCACGGGATCGGGTCAGCTAGGCTGGTCACCAGATTTGCACAGGATCTGTCCTTTTTGTTTATAGATATTTCAATCAGCTGGATATCGAGTTCGGATAGTTCTGGATAGCAAGCCAGAGAAATTCAGGATACTAGTCCAAAAGGCCTTCTCACACCACAGCGCTTCACTGGGTTGCAAGAATAATTTGAAGATTTAGGCCTTGCAGAAAGTCAATAGTTCTCTACTGCTTGCAAGAGTCTTGGCATCTGGATCTGGAAGGATGTAGAATGCTGGATCAGAGTGCTTCACCGGAATCAGGAAAGTGAATGGATCAGTCAGTCCCTATGTGTTGTCAGCTATCTCTATTTGTCCTTTAAAATGACATCACAAAATGGATATATGGGCCGGCTTAACTAAGCCTGCCCCTGTGAGCTGGGATTGGGTCAAAACTTCATCTCCGCCTTGCATTTGAGTGATTCGATCAAGGCCGGATGATGTCACATTTTATGGTTTACTTTACAGTTCTTAGAAACCTCACTTTAGCTACTGGTCTCAAAATCGGATTTTATACTAAATACACATTTCTACATTGGTCACTTTTACACAAATTACACACAAAGATGCCATATTTTATGTAGCATCTGTTCCTCAAAATCCCGTAGCTGTGGGGTCTTGTCTCAACTTTCTATAGAATTTTGTCCTTTGTCAACACAATTTCCAAACTTTATGGAAATTTCCACAAATGTGTGTGTTTAACATAGGAATGTGTGTGTAGATTTTCACAATTCTAGGATTCATACATTTCACATAAAACCACATATATTGCCATTCCTGTCTTGAACATGTTACACGGTTTTGCTGCCTCTTAAACCGTGCAGCCAACAATTAGACTAACAGACATGTCCTTGGTATATTTTTCACCATTTTGAATCATGTTATGAGTCTTTAAAAATTGTTCTTTGTTCATGCCTAACAGCAAATGGTACACCCCTTTTTCTCTCCCTAGAGTCTAGGAACATCTCCCTCCTTGTTTGTTCCTTCCAGGAGCCATTTACAACCCTCTTACACCTCTGTTTCCTGGGCTGAAGGGACTGCTATTGTTCACTCTCTTTCTGTAGACAAGAGTCTGCGTTAACCCCCAATGAGCACCTCCCCGTGAGTTTCTGCTGAGAGGAAGGCCCTCCTCTTGGGAGAAACCTGTTTGTCCACTTCCAAATGGTTGCAGCTCAGCCAAGCTAATTTATTCTTAATTAAAACCAGGAAAAACCACATTTGTTGCATCAAACATAAATGCATTATTTTGTCAGCTTTAACTCTGTGGGATAAAAAGCAACTGATATCTGTATTCTTTTTAGCCACAATCCTTTTTATGTTTGCTGACCCGGCAGACTTTTTAGTTTAGATCACTTTAAAGTTTCACCAGTAACTCATCTGACAGCTGTCATTCAGGTAGCCAACGGTACTGCACCCAGATTCTGACAAGGGCTGTCAGTTTACATACAATCCAGTTTTTCTGAAGAATGTTTTGCTCTTCACATTAGGACTTTGTATGTTTGCAATGCTTCATTAGATTACATGAACTTTAGCAACAGGCAAGATTTTGGATGTTAAGAAGTGTTGTATTATAGGCATTTTGTAGTTTTTAAGCACCAAAGCAAATGTCATTTATAGGCACATTTTGGAGTTTTATTTACAAAGCGCTGCTTTTCTCTCTGCACTCTGTTTGCTGGTCATGTAGCCCACTGGCACATATTCTGCAATGTGTGCTCTATTTCACCACACATGCACCATGGAGGGCAGGTTGTGCATCCATCTTTTTGTGTGCTTGAGAACGGAACAGGTTTTGTTAATGGTTTTTTGTAGGTTTTAGGCGCGCACAATAGTTTTGCCACCATTGTTGCAGTTCCTTCCAGCATAAGTATTTGGGTGAGACTGCATAGCACAGCAAAGTGGTTCAATACATCCCACAGAGCCCCCCTCCTGACTTGGTTTTGACCGCCCATCAAGGGGAAGTCGGGAGATTGGGATGTTCTTTTTCTGTCCGTGTGGAGAATTTCAGTCGCTTCTCCCGTCAGTGCAGGAGCGACACGCTCTCCTCGCCGGTTTAGGTCTGGAGTATTGCTGGTTCTGGTTGGGAGTATGGAGCAGCACTCTGGGCTCCTTGGGTCTTTCCTCGTGGTCCCCGAGTGGTCCTCCTGGGTAATTCTTGGGATGATTCTTAGTCCAGATGCTAGAAGATAGAACATATCATGGTTATGGAAATTTTTCCACTACTGTGTCCACACGTCATCTTGGGATGTCAGCAGTGGGAGAGATACATTAAAATTGGTGATATTCCCCATCTATGTTTACTAATGGTCTTAACAATCTTCTCGTACATACACAGTGAACATTTAGTAATTCTTTTATGTTTCCGGATTTTCCCCCTCTGGGTTTCCGGTTGGCTCCTCTATTTGCCGTGAAGTATGCCTGGGATGGCAACTCTCCAGCTGGTTTATGTGGACCCACTTGTCTTCCCCTTCTGTCAAACTGCTCTTGGGGATACGGATTCTGTAGGTGACTGGTGAGATTCTCTCCACAATTTCAAAAGGACCCCGCCAACCTGGGAGGAATTTGCGCTCTGTGGCTTGGTTCCTTTGGAGATTGTACAAGTAGACCCGGTCTCCTACTTGATATTCTTTTTTAGTTGTCTTAAGATCATAGTGGGTCTTCATACTGTCTGCAGATCTTTCTAGATTCCGCTGAGCATAGGCAAAAGTATGTTGAAGGTTTTTTCTCAGATTCTCAACATACTCATGAGTTCTGGAGGTATTCATCAAGGTCTGCTTTTTGGTTCTGTAGAGCAGATGCTGGGGTAGCACCATCCTTCGTCCAGTCATCTGCTTAAATGGAGACATTTTTGTTGCAGAAGAAGGGGTAGATCTGATGGCCGTCAGGACAAGGGGTAATAAAATGTCCCAACTTGGCCCATAGGCATGTGTAGTTTTCTTTTGACCACAAGTATCTCCCACATATTTGTCATCACTTCACTGGTGAAGTGGCTACCTTGGTCTGACTCAATCCTTTGGGGTAGCCCAAAAAGCAGGAAGATGTGATTGATCATCAGGGCAGCTGCTGTTTCTGCCTTGCAATTGGGGGCCGGGAGACATTCCACCCATTTAGTGAACAAGCATGTTACGGTCAACATGTACTTGTTCCTAGAGGAGGGAATCACGGGCCCGATAAAATTGACTTGCAAATCTGACCAAGGCAGTGTCATCCCCCTCTTTTGGAGGGGAGCACGGTGTGTGAGTGATGTTGGCTGAAATTGTGCACACACAAGACACTCCTTCAGGTATTGGCCGAGGTCCTGCCCCATGTGTGGCCAGTATGCAACCTCTCGTATGATTTCTAATGTCAGATGAAACCCCCGATGACTGGCTGTGGCCGCATATTGGGCGTGACTTAGCATCAGGCTTCGGAATAAGGTAGGGACCACCCACTGGTCATGGCCAGATATGGATCTCCTCACCAGCAAATTGTCTTAGATTCGGAACATTTTTGGACATATCATCAACACTCTGAGGTCCTCTTTCCCAATGTAATCGGTATCCATCAGGGGAAAGTTCTCAGGGTCCTCAATGTGTTGATAAAACTTACCAATTATTGGATCCCCTTTCTGAGCCATCATCAAATCAGCATCTGGGATCTCCTTACAACATTGTGCAGTTGATAGTTCATTGTGAGCATTTGTCTGGGACCTAGTGATAGCAGTGACCTGGATTTCCCCCAACAGGGACTCAATCTCAAGTAGATCCCCCTGGATGGCTCCAGTTTTGGCCAGCGGATCAGCTAGGTCATTTCCAGTTTTGTCTGGTCCCTCTACTTTAGAACGACCCTTAATCTTTTTCCAGTAGATGGTCATCCCATTCGAGGTGACTGGATGATCAATATTTTGTATTCATTTTCTGTGTTTTAAAGGTTTATTATTAGCACATAGCATGCCTCTGGTTTTCCAGTTAACCAGGTGCTCCATGAACCTGTTCGTACATAATCTGAATCAGTGATTATGACCAGTTCGTTGAGTTGGTGTTGGGCAGCAGTGAGGATGGCTTGATGCACTGCCATGAACTCTGCCACTTGACTACTTTGGGGACCGGTTTTGTACCCAGCGCAGGGTTCTGGGGCATCATTCACCCATGCATTCCCCACGCCGGCCACAAGTTCCTTTTCCCTGTTGTTGTCAACATGGTAGGAGCACCCATCCGCATAGACAGTGGGCATTCCCTCACACTTGTCTTCTTCATAGACTTTGTGTGGGGAATTAAGGTATGCCTCCATGTTGTCCTTGATTTTAAGTCTTTCGTCCTCAAGACAGTTTTCTCTGGCACAATCATGCAAGTCAGCCAGACCTTGCGCAAGGGGACTCTTCTTGTTTTGTTCATATCTGACCTCCACAGGAAAGCCTTGCGTTGACAGAATCCAGGAAGTAATTTAGGAATTACTCACATTTCCAGCCTGTATTCTGTCACTTTGAAGATATTGCAAAGGTTGGTGTGGAATCTCCACTATGATGTGTTCCCCCTGGATAAACGGGTGGTAATTCTTCAATGCCCACACCGTTGCCAGGAGTGCCTTCTCACAATTGTTGAATTTTTCCTCCACAGAAGATAAAGTTTTACTCTCATAGGAGATTACTTTATTGACGTTGTCATGCTTTTGGTATAATACTGCCGTCAAGCACGTATTTGAGAACCTTGTCTCCAAAAAGAACTCCTTATTTTTGACAGGGTAAGCTAGGCAAGGTGCTTGTGAGAGGCTTCTTTTGAGTTGTCTTACTGCCTCTGCTTGTTCTGAACCCCACTCCCACTTGACCCCCCCCTTCAACAGATGTATCAGGGGTTTTGTGATCTCTGCGTAATCCTCAATTAACTTTCTGCTGTAATTAGTCAGTCCAAGGAGGCTCCTTAGTTCCCACAGAGTTGTGGGGTCTTTTATTTTCTGGAGTGCTTCTACTTTCTTTTCCTAGGGACAGAGACCCTCAGGAGTTATCTCATGCCCCAAGATATTGATACGGGTCCTGCACCACTGTGCCTTTTGGAAAGAGAGGTTTGCTCCGGCAGCCCTCAACTGTGTCAGACATAACAGATCTCCGCTATGTGTTCCTCCACAGTTGAGCTTTTGATTAGAACATCATCTACATAGGCCAGTTTGACCCTTTCACCCAAGCCAGGCATGGCCTTATGCGGAACGATGTTAAATTCACTGCCGGAGTTGATGTATCCGAAGGGAGTCCGGGTCCAAGTGTACTGCTGCCCCCCGAAGGTAAAGGCCAGCTTGTATTGGTCCTCCCTACTGACAGTTACAGTCCAGTACCCATTGGTCAGGTCAATGTATACCTTTGACCCCTGGATCTGGGCCAGCCCTTGGTCAATGTAGGGAAGAGGCCATCGGGAAGTATGGACCCGTTTATTGAGCTCCCTTAGGTAAGCACAGAGTCTCCACTGGCCATTTGGTTTCAAAATCCCCAGCACCGGATTATTGAAGGTGCTGTGGACTGGACGAATTATCCCACGGGACTCAAGGTTCTTAATTATTTCAGTAAGGGACTCCATTGATGCGAGAGCCAAGCAATATTGCTTCACAAACACTGAAGTCATGCCAGGGTCCGTGTGAATTGTTGTTGTGTGGATGTCGGTGCGACCACAGTCATATGAGTCCACCGCAAAGAGATCTTGAAAATCTAAGAAAACTTGTTTCAATTTTTGCTTTTGCTTCAGAGTCTCCCAGGCATCAGCTAGGTTGACTCTCTCTTCAACCATCTGCCTGAAGCCCGGAAAGACTTCTGGTTTGGCTATCTCAGCGGCCTCCTCCAGCTGGGTGGAGAAGTCCCTGGTCACAGTATTGACTTGGACTGATGGCTTCAGGTGGGGAAGGCAGTTCTGGTGGACTTGAAAGATCACCTCATCCCTCCTGAAGTCACAGGTCACATCTTCCTTACCATAAGGGCATGAAGAGTACACCAGGAAATTCCCCCCATGCCGGGTGAAGATCCTGTCTGGTGTTGTGTCATTGTCGCTATCACAGTCAAAACAGTCATTGGGGATCGGTCCTATCAGTTTGTTACCTAAATCTGTGGAAAAATGTCGGTCATCGACCGCCATTCCAGTAATAGTGCCTGCACCCAGAGTGATACTCTTTAGGTCGCTGTTATCCATCTCTATTGAAATGGTGTTGTGTTCTGTATTGACTAGTGGTGTTTGGTTTAACCCCAACCCTTGCTGTTGAAAATGGGCATTGAGGTGAACATAGGCGTCAGGATTTTTCAGTTTAGGTCTTTTTTAATTTTTTACTTTAAGTGGGAATAGTCGGGTCCATTCTGGGATGGTGACTTCCTTTCCAATATGAATTTCAACTGCATATGGCAGCAGCTGAGCTGACCGAAATCTTTTCTCTGGGTCATCAAAGTCCATGGTATTACCCGCTAATCGGGACCAGGCTTTGAAGTTTATTAGGTCCAAACTAATGGCAATGCAATTGAGACTGTCACTGCCTAAGTAAAATGCAGCAGGGACATCTCACATGACCCAACAATTATGGACGGTGTCCAGTTAAAGTTTCGGAAACAAAAGGATCGAATGCCAAAGGTGAGAGTGCATTCGACCGAAAACAAAAGGATCGTTTTTTTTTTAAATGTATATATTCTTTTGCTCTAGTTTAGCTTAAAAAAGGTGTTTTTCCACCAAAAACAGGGGTTTGTGGGGGACCCCCCCCCAAAAAAAAATGCAATCCTTTTTTTAGGTCGAATTAACTCGACCCTTTTGTAATTCGACCCTTTGTCAATACTATAACCTATAACCATTATGGACTATGCTCTTGTTGCCTATTGAAATTTTGAGCATACACCTTGTTTGGAATTGAGTGTTTCCAGGTCCATTTCCCATTTGTCTATCAATTTAAATTTGGGAATGGCTGGATCTTATGGGAATTTTCAGAACATGGCCTCGATGATGAAGCTTTTACCGTTGTTCACAAAACTCGGGCAAGGACAGAGTCCCCCGCATTTAACTGAATGGGGATGAACAACTGCTCTCCACTTTTCTGAATGTCAGCCAAGCTTTGAGCTGATTTCTCATCATTTGGGACTAGAGGAGTTGGATTTTCTGATTGTGAATTTGTATAGAATTTCAGGGTATTCACTCCCAGTGTGGAATGCCACTTGAGACTGGAAGGAAGGTTGATTTTCAGAAATAGAGAGGACTTCCCATCACCAGTTTGTTGTCCTACTGCAATTACTGTCACGTCAGGGATTCGGTTATTTTGGAAATGGAATTCAATTTGGTCAGGTTTCTGTTCAACCATGTGGCATGTGCCATTTAAACTAACATGGTTGACACTATGTTTTAATTTTATTGGTCGGTTAGTCTGGGTCCATAGGACCTTGTTTACACAATCTATGAGGGGAGACAATCTACGCAGGATGTCATTCCCTAGTAAACATGGTGTGCCCTCTGGAGTATATGACGGGGTGCTTCACCTTGTGTCGCCCAATTTTAATGTCTAAATCTGCAGTCCCCTCAACAGGAATTTCATTCCCATTGAAGTTCTGAAGTTTTCCAGGAAGAGGGGTGTAGTGAACAGGGAAACAGCACCCCCCTGGGGCCAGCCTTTGGTGCAATATAACTCCTAATCACCTTCCCCTCACAAGTAAGAAACTATGCGAGACACAATGAGCTCAGTCTGGAAGAATGCCACTCACTCAGAAGATTTTATGCTTGCATTTATTTACTACATAAACTAATTAGAATCAAGCAGCAGTTTTTAATAGTATGGGAATTAAAGTGCAAGCTGAGTAATACAAATTGTCAGTCACAGATGAATATGCAATTATTCTTATGCTCCTAGGAATCGTTGATGTTGATACGATAGAATCACACTCAGGACCCACGCCACTCTGTGCCCGGCACCGCTCATGGAATGGCCTAGCTGTCATGATCTCTGCTTCCAAAAGATCAGGACTTGCCCGACTCCCTTGGAAGCAGACCCATAACCCCGGTTCCGAGTGCCAGCCAGTCCCAATTGGGACCTTTTGGACCCTGTCCTGGCGCCAGTGGCACCAGGCTCATAAATATGCCCAGTCCCAGCGCTGGAAGCGCCGGGCTCATAATGCTTGGGTGGACTTACCTGCAGCAGACCATGCTGCTTACTTACCTGCCAGTTGAACCCCTGATCCTCTTCTGTTTGGGACTACTTTTCCTGTTGGGTGGGGCAGGAGCCACTCCCTAGGTTCAGAACACTGGAACTCTTCTGGAAAGCAGGAACTCTTTTCTTACCTAGGCGTGGCTGTGGAAGGAGACACCTAAGCACTACAGGAGGCTATTTAAACCACACCCGATGGATGAATCTTGCTTTGCGTTATTCTGCATTCTCTGCAGCAGAACGCTCATCGTGTCTTCTGCTTCTGATCCTGGGCCTAAGGGAACAAAGGCTTACCAACCTGGAATCCAGTCTTCAGCAGCACCTGTAAAGACAAAGAAAGAACAGGTTAGCACTATGGTCTTCAGTGGCAGCGCATTTCTTACCTGGTCCATCGGCTGTCACCAACGCCTCGCGCTGCATTCCGGCATCTGAAAGACAAAGGCTTACCTACTCTTCGCATGCTCCGGAGGTCTTCGCACTGCATTCCGGCATCTGAAAGACAAAAGCTTACCAGCTCTTCGCACGCTCCGGAGGCCTTCGGCGCTGCATCCCGCATCTGAAAGACAAAAGAAGGTGCGTTTAAAGACATTGGGCAACTCTATTACTCACGTGCCATTACTCCTTCCCACGCCGAATCCAGTGGGTATTCCAGCACCCTTCAGCTTCTCTAAAGCTCCGAACTTGTACCTGCAAGATAAAAGGGACAGTCAGTGCGCATCGTGAAGCAGGCTACAAGCGCTTACTTACGTGCTTCCAGGCGCTTCTATTCCTCACGCGGGTTCGATCCTCAACTCTCATCAGCCCGCCATCCGCCATCGCCGGAACCCTGCAAAACAAGAGATATCATTACAAAAGACTTTTAAGACATTTGAAGTGCCCAGAACTTACCGTTCGTGCAGTTAACGACGGACAGCAGTCCTCTGAGGTCAAGAGGCCTGCACCCTTATCCAGTGAAGAAACTGGTTACGGCATCCTGCCCCGAGGCTGATGGAGAGCTCGGCGTTCACTTACCTAAGGTGAGGGCGTTAACCTTTGGGGTTCTACAGGAGAAGAGAAAGGGAAGAGGAGAGAGGCACCCAATAACCCCAGTCCATTAATCCCATATTTTCTATCTGCAGACATCTTACTCTTCGAGTCAGACATACAGTGCACAGAGGTCCAGCCCAAAGAGCCAACCGTGTGTTACACATCACCTTTGAAGATACAGCATTCACCCAGTCAAGACCGGCGCCTCTGCGGGAATCAGGTGAGCGTTACTCCCACCCAGGCGCTATGGAAACCTCGGATACCGACCAGCTAGCCCAGTTACTTGGGGAACTAAGAGCAGAAGTGCATGCAGCCCGTCAGGAAACAAATGCTCTAAGAAGGGAACTGATTATTTCCAAGGAGCAAACAGACGATCTCGCTAGACAATTGCTACAGTCACAAGCCGGACAAACTCCGTTACCCGCATCAGGGGCAAATCTTCCTTCAACATCCTCTACGAACCCAGTGCAGATCAACCTACCTGGGAATATACCTCTGGCTCCGCCCGAACGATTTTCTGGTGACCCAAAGAGGTTTGCTGTATTTATTAATCAGTGCCGGTTGCACTTCTTATGCCGGCCAGCAGCCTTTCCAACTGATCAAGCTAAGGTAGCTTTCGTGCTTTCGTACCTTAGTGGCAATGCGGCAGACTGGTCGATCCCTCTAGTTAATCAAGATGATCCGGTTCTCCATGATTTTCAAGCTTTTCAGCTCAGTATGGAAAAACTGTTTGCAAGACATTCACAGGGGCAGGCCTTGGACAATGAGCTCCTTTCATTGCGACAGGGTAACCAAGACCTTTTGGCTTATATTGCGTCTTTCAACAGACTGATAGTGGAAACTCGATGGCCTGAGGACAAAAGGATTACGCTGTTTTATAGAGGTCTACGTGGAGAGCTCAAAGATGTGTTAGCCCAAGTAGTGAATCCCCCGCAAGACTGTTCGGACTATATTGACTTAGTCGTTCAAATTGACCACAGACTGCAGAACAGGAAGGCCGATCGTTCCAAGTTTGATGCTCGAGTATTTTCCAAACCACCAACTCCTACCAAAGGAGTAGACTCCGGGGAACCCATACAAATAGGGGGCCTGAAAGGACCACTAACACAAAAGGAGCGGGAAAGGAGAAAACAGCTGCAATTATGCCTCTATTGCGGAAACTCGGGGCACTTTCTTCAAGACTGTCCGGTGAAACCAGCCAAGAAGGCAGTAGGAGCTGCAGTTACCAGGGTCACAAACTCTGAGCAGGGAAACAACCTCGCCCGACAAGAATAGAGGTCCTCTTGCCGAGCGTTAAAACCAGTTCTGTGACCTCACATTTCGTGATACCTATGGTCCTCATTAGCCCTGAACATCCGGATCGATTACATGCGATTGAAGCTTACGTCGACAGCGGTGCCATCGGCAATTATGTGGATCATGAAATGGTTTTGAGGATGAATCTGACTCTTTATCCAAAGGCTGTAAAGGACGTCATTACTACGGTGGATGGTACGGAGATAGCCTCCGGACCAGTAACGCATACCACCCAAGAAGTGACGCTAGTAAGTCAAGATGGACACCATGAGAAGATCGTGTTCGATGTGATCAAGGCCCCTCAGTTCCAAGATTATTCTAGGAATTCCTTGGTTAGAGAAGCACAATCCTCAGATCGATTGGCGAGCAAGAACGGTTCAGTTTCCAGAATGTGTCTCTACTTGTCACCCTCGACCTGGTGTTGCACTGGCAGCAATTTCCTCGGAGGCTCCCCAGTTACCTCCTGAATACCTAGAATTCCAAGATGTTTTCCGGAAGGATCAGGCTAACTCTCTACCTCCTCATAGGTCTTATGACTGCCAGATAGACCTGATACCTGGATCTACTCCTCCTTGTAGTAGAATTTATGCCCTCACCGAGCCTGAGAATCTTCACCTCCGACAATACCTGGATCAATATCTAGCGAATGGGTTTATTCGTCCTTCCAAGTCCCCTGCTTCCTCAGCTTTGTTCTTCGTTCCAAAAAAAGAAGGGGACCTTAGAACTTGTATAGATTATCGCGCCCTGAACCAGATCACCGTTAAGAATAGATATCCGTTACCTTTGATCCCTGAACTCCTGGACCAAGTCAGAAAAGCATGCATATATACAAAGCTGGATCTTAGAGGAGCCTACCACTTGGTACGAGTAAAAGAGGGCGATGAATGGAAGACGGCCTTCCGCACCAAGTATGGGCTATTTGAATATCAGGTCATGCCCTTCGGACTTTGCAATGCCCCGGCTGCCTTTCAATATTTTATGAACGATGTCCTCAGAGAGCTCATAGATGTGTGTGTTGTTGTTTACATTGACGACATCCTCGTTTATTCTTCATCGGAAACTGAACATCGGAAACACGTGAAAATGGTCCTCGAGAGATTGCGTCAACACAAACTTTTCGCTAAGTTGGAAAAATGTGTTTTCAACGTGACTGAAGTTGAATTCTTGGGATTCATATTATCACCTAGCGGAGTGCGCATGGATTCAAAGAAGGTCGATGCAATTCTCAAATGGCCATCGCCATCCTCCGTAAAAGGTGTTCAAAGCATGTTAGGCTTCGCTAACTTTTACCGCAGGTTTATCCCCGAATTCTCTCGAATAGTCCAGCCCATCACTGCCTTGTTAAAGAAAAACAAAGGTTTTGAATGGTCTACCGAGGCGGAACAAGCTTTCCAGAATTTGAAGACTAGATTTATCTCTGCACCGATCTTAAAACATCCTCGCCCAGAACTCCCCTACATCGTTGAAACTGATGCTTCGAGCCTTGTCATGGGGGCAGTTCTATCACAAAAGGACCCAGTAACCAATCAGTTGCATCCCGTGGCATTTTGGTCCCGCAAATTCTCGCCTCCTGAAATCAATTACACTATTACTGATAAGGAACTTCTAGCTATCAAGTCCGCCTTTAAGGCTTGGCAGCATTATCTTCTGGGGGCCCGACACACCGTTACTGTGATTACAGATCACCGAAACCTGCAATATTTGAAAACCGCAAAAGCTCAATCCTCTAGGCAACTCCGTTGGGCACTATTCTTTGCCGAGTTTGACTTCATAATTACCTATCGACCTGGTACAAAAAACAGTAAAGCTGATGCCCTTTCTCGGATGGGAGTGGAAGAACATTTGATCAATCCTAAACCTGTACCTATCATTCCCGAACAAAGAATTCTAGGTGTAATCGCCACACAATCCATAGAGGAAGTTAAGGATAAAGCCAGGCTACTGGTAACTCCAGCAGACATACAGAATTGGCATCTGCAGGGAAAGGACTGTACGGTGAAGGACAACCTATTATATTTCCAAGAACGGTTATACCTGCCCAGCACAGATTTACAGAAAAAGGTAATCTCTTGTTATCACGATTCTTTAATGGAAGGACATCCCGGTATGACCAAGACCTCGGAAAAGATCAAGCGCTACTTCTGGTGGCCGTCTTGGAAAAAAGATATCAGAGACTTTATAATGTCCTGTGGAGTATGCGCCCAAAACAAGAGTCAAAAGGAAAAACCAGCCGGCCTCTTACGCCCTATTGACATCCCGCCTCGCCCTTGGCATACGCTTTCTATGGACTTCATCACCGATCTACCTCCATGCTCCGGATACAATACGATCCTAGTAATCGTGGACCTATTCTCCAAGATGGCGCATTTAATTCCACTCAAAGGCTTACCAACAGCAGCAACTCTGGCCCGGGAATTTCTCGAAAACATCGTCCGACTGCACGTTTTCCTTCAGTTCTAATTTCGGATCGAGGTAGTCAATTTATTTCTCATTTTTGGCGAAGTTGCTGTCGGTCGGCTCAAATTGATGTGAGACTTTCGACCAGCCACCACCCTCAAACCGACGGACAAACCGAGAGGACCAATCAAACTCTGGAACAGTATTTGCGCTGCATGCTACAACAAACTGAAAAAACTTGGAAAGATATCCTTTGGATAGCCGAATATGCCTACAATAACTCTGTCCACTCGGGAACTGGGAAGACCCCGTTTTTTCTTTTATACGGTAGTCACCCTTGAACCTCGGAGTTGGATCCACTCCAAGATCTTGGAACACCAGCAGTAGACCACCTGCATTCTACAATCACCCAAGCCTTTAAGGAAGCCGTTTCTCACCTTCAAAGGGCTAAAGAACAATACAAGAAAGGAGTAGACCAACATCGGAAGGAAGCCCCCCAATATCAAGTAGGAGATCAAGTCTGGTTATCCACCAAATATCTACCTCTAAAAGGACCACGCACATTCAACCCAAGATACCTTGGTCCCTATTCCATCACTACCATAGTAAATCCAGTAGCGGTCAAGTTGGACTTGCCCCCTCACATGAAGATACATCCGGTCTTCCACGTCTCTCTATTAAAACCCGTGCAACCTCAAACCCGACTAACTACATCTCCAAAACCTATTCTAGTTGATGGAGAACTCGAGTTTGAAGTCAAAAGCATCCTGGATTCCAAGATCTCCAAATCTAAACTATTTTACCTGATTGACTGGAAAGGCTACGGTCCCCAAGAAAGATTCTGGGAACCTGCAGAATATGTCCACGCGCCTCGTCTAATCAAAAGATTTCATCGAACATTTCCTAACAAGCCCAAACCCCCGGAGAAGCCCGGTTTGGGAGGGGCCTTGAGGGGGGGTGCTGTCATGATCTCTGCTTCCAAAAGATCAGGACTTGCCCGACTCCCTTGGAAGCAGACCCATAACCCCGGTTCCGAGTGCCAGCCAGTCCCAATTGGGACCTTTTGGACCCTATCCTGGCACCAGTGGCACCAGGCTCATAAAGATGCCCAGTCCCAGCGCTGGAAGCGCCGGGCTCATAATGCTTGGGTGGACTTACCTGCAGCAGACCATGCTGCTTACTTACCTGCCAGTTGAACCCCTGATCCTCTTCTGTTTGGGACTACTTTTCCTGTTGGGTGGGGCAGGAGCCACTCCCTAGGTTCAGAACACTGGAACTCTTCTGGAAAGCAGGAACTCTTTTCTTACCTAGGCGTGGCTGTGGAAGGAGACACCTAAGCACTACAGGAGGCTATTTAAACCACACCCGATGGATGAATCTTGCTTTGCGTTATTCTGCATTCTCTGCAGCAGAACGCTCATCGTGTCTTCTGCTTCTGATCCTGGGCCTAAGGGAACAAAGGCTTACCATCCTGGAATCCAGTCTTCAGCAGCACCTGTAAAGACAAAGAAAGAACAGGTTAGCATTACGGTCGTCAGTGACAGCTCTTCACTTACCTAGTCCATCGGCTGTCACCAACGCCTCGCGCTGCATTCCGGCATCTGAAAGACAAAGGCTTACCTACTCTTCGCATGCTCCGGAGGTCTTCGCACTGCATTCCGGCATCTGAAAGACAAAAGCTTACCAGCTCTTCGCACGCTCCGGAGGCCTTCGGCGCTGCATCCCGCATCTGAAAGACAAAAGAAGGTGCGTTTAAAGACATTGGGCAACTCTATTACTCACGTGCCATTACTCCTTCCCACGCCGAATCCAGTGGGTATTCCAGCACCCTTCAGCTTCTCTAAAGCTCCGAACTTGTACCTGCAAGATAAAAGGGACAGTCAGTGCGCATCGTGAAGCAGGCTACAAGCGCTTACTTACGTGCTTCCAGGCGCTTCTATTCCTCACGCGGGTTCGATCCTCAACTCTCATCAGCCCGCCATCCGCCATCGCCGGAACCCTGCAAAACAAGAGATATCATTACAAAAGACTTTTAAGACATTTGAAGTGCCCAGAACTTACCGTTCGTGCAGTTAACGACGGACAGCAGTCCTCTGAGGTCAAGAGGCCTGCACCCTTATCCAGTGAAGAAACTGGTTACGGCATCCTGCCCCGAGGCAGATGGAGAGCTCAGCGCTCACTTACCTAAGGTGAGGGCGTTAACCTTTGGGGTTCTACAGGAGAAGAGAAAGGGAAGAGGAGAGAGGCACCCAATAACCCCAGTCCATTAATCCCATATTTTCTATCTGCAGACATCTTACTCTTCGAGTCAGACATACAGTGCACAGAGGTCCAGCCCAAAGAGCCAACCGTGTGTTACACATCACCTTTGAAGATACGGCATTCACCCAGTCAAGACCGGCGTCTCTGCGGGAATCAGGTGAGCGTTACACTAGCCCCAGAAAGCCTGCACACGAGCACGAATGTGACACCCGGAGCCTCTGCCCTCTAGTGCTGGCTGGCTGTCCAGGCGCTGTTTCTCTACGTGCACGCTTCTCTCGAACAGCCCAGGAAGAGTCCCTGCCTAACTGGCCCAGGTAAAGATCTCTTATTAGGGGCTGCACGTCAATCACTATGATGCATCAGCTCTTTGAGAATCTTCTAGGCCAAACCTTCTATGCAGCCAAACATGTTTTCGCCTGGAAAGTTCCAACTAGAAACTGCCAGTCTTGGCTCCCAGTCTCTGTGTACGTTGTTTTGGGAAGCGCCTTCTACATTCCTGTGTTATCAGTGCACCTGACTCGCAGAGAGAAAGGCTGTGCCTGGCTCTTAAAGGCTTCGCAGGGCTTCTTGCAAAACTAGATGTTTATGTCTCAAAAAGGGCCTTTGCAGTTAACCCCTCGCAAGCATGCTGGCCCGGGCTTCTTGCAAAACTAGATGTTTATGTCTCAAAAAGTGCCTTTGCAGTTAACCCCTCGCAAGCATGCTGGCCCACTCGGTTCATGAGGCCTGGCTGGTTCAGCATTTCGCTCCACGCTTCGAATAAGCTCTAAATATATGCAAGATAGCTCAGTAGATTAACGCAAGTGCAGGTTAATTCAAGTGCCTAGATGCTTTTCACGACAAGGGGTGAGAGGGATTTGGTATTTCTCCACCCTTCCCGAATTCAGCTGATCAAAGGCCCTTTTTGACAGAAAGGTGGCTTGGGATCCAGTGACCACCAGTGCCAAAAATGTACATTGCCCCTGTATTTGGACCGGGGCATAAAATCTTCCCTCCTTTTCCTCAAGGGGGCAAAGATAATGCGCATTTTTGGCCAATTGGTGGGTTAATTTCTTTGCTTTGGATTCTGACAGAGGGGTGATGTGGGCAGTATTTTGTTTGGGATCTTGGGAACCTGTAAGAAAAAGGTGACAGTTGGAGATGGGGTATTTTTCTTTGGAAGGAGTTCCCCCATCCCTGAAGGAGAAGATTCTTTTCCCAGAATCCTCTGTGGACCCCTCTCCTTCAAATTGGAAGATTCAAACCTCCTCCACAAAATGGGCCTTTTTAGGCTCTTTATTTCTCCTACCCGCCCTCTGTTCCCTAGGTTGCAGATTTTCGGGGGCAGGAGATTTTTTTTCCGGTTCCTTTGTTTCCAGGGGCTTTTCACAAGTGGGGAAGGAAGCTTCCTCTAAGGCTTTACACCCCCCTTCCTCTTGTGCCTCTTCCCAGGGAACCGGTGGGTTGTCGGGGTTCTCTCCCTGTCATTGCTCTGGAGCACCAGACCCTTGATTTGAGGAGTTCTGAGTCGCCATGCTCATCTGGGGGTTCTGTTGAGCCCCCAGCTTGCAACCCAGGTCCTGTGCCAGGTTCTGGACCTGGCGCTCCAGTTGGGACACCCGCTCTGGCTGGTACGGGGTCCTCTGGCCTACCCTTAGTTGATCACGGGAAGGGTAACTGTCCCTTCTTCTATAATACCCTTGGTTGGGATAGTTTTGGTACCCCTCCACCCCTGGCCTCCCCTCTCCTGGATTGGGCTGTCTGGGCTCAGGAAAGTGGGGAAAGAAAGAAGGGTTGTTTTGGGGGTTGGTGTTTGGCAGGTGCCGGGGAAAGAAATTCAACCTGGCATTTGGGGGATTACTGTCCTCCTGGGGAAAGTGAGGAGTGAAGTTTCCTGGGTTGCGGGCCACCTGGTTGGATCCCCCCCTTGGGCTGGGGGAGTCCACACATAGCCCAGGATGGGTCTGTTGCCCTTGTAACGGGTGCTGATGTAGTCAGGGGAGTTAGGAGTCCCATTTGTGGGGTTACCTCCCTGACTCCCTGTTTGGGATTGGCCCGAGGGCCTTCTGGGTCTTTGATTGGTGGGATTTTGCGCAGGAGTGTTTTTAGGCCCCCCATCTCCAGGTCTAAAATTAGGGCAATCTTCACCTCCGCCACCTTAGCAGCAGCAGGGCTGTTGGTTGGTTGTGGGCTTTTATTGGCACTTTCATTTTGTTTTCTACTGGCTTCTGCACTTCGTAGATGCGAGTTGCTTGTTCAATGACCCAGTGTAGTGATCTTTTCTCATGAAACTCCCTCACCAGCTGGGTCATAATATATTTAGGGAGGGTATGAAAGAAGGTATTGATAAATTCCCTACTGTCTGTGCACACCCTCCTGGTGGCCTGCGGAAAGGCAAGTTTCAGCTCTTGGACAAATTCTTGTGGGGCCT
Source organism: Ambystoma mexicanum (assembly GCF_040938575.1). Taxonomy (NCBI): domain Eukaryota; kingdom Metazoa; phylum Chordata; class Amphibia; order Caudata; family Ambystomatidae; genus Ambystoma; species Ambystoma mexicanum. The sequence goes on from NC_090939.1 coordinate 413,482,198, forward strand.
GGTCTTCCCCACATTGCAGATTGTAGGCTGCCTTGCGGGCCTCTTGATGGTTTCTGTGTATTGAAAAATGCTTTAAGATGGCCGCCCTATAGGTGGACCATCTTGAATGGTTCTGGTCCTGCAGCCCCCCAAAGAAGCTGGAGTATTCAGGTGAAAAGGTCCATTTGACATACTGAATACAGCTTTGGCTGTCCTTCAGGTGGAAAGTCTCCGTCATTTGCTCAAACAATTCGAGGCGCTCCAAAACTGAATAGCTGGCATTTTTATGGTAGGGCGTTATGACGCTCCTAATAGCCTTGATTTGCTTCAGGGGATCTTTCAGTAGGGCCCTCTTCATTTTGTTGGCCTTTATAGTTCTGGTCATCCTGGTCCACTCATCCTCTGACTCAGAGGCACTGCTACCGGAGGTGGCTGTCTGATCCTCTAGGCTCTCCCTGATTCTGCGGGCTTGGGAATGGCTGGCAGAATGTGGGGGCCTAGTCTCTTGAAACCTGTCCCCAAATTCCTGAAGGGCCAGCTTACTTTCCTCCAATTTCATTTTTAAATGGCTGACTTCCTGGCCTAAGGCATCCCTCCCCTGACTTAGAGTGCCCCTATATGCAGCTAGGTCGTCCCTATGCTTTTTAAGTGCCCCAGCACTCCTCATCAAACTCTGTTTGGGATTCTAGGTATTTAATAATTAATTTATTATTTTCCTCTTTTAATTTGTCTATGCAGTCTTGTAAGACACCAAACTGTTCGGCACAGACTCTGTTAACATTTAATTGCTGCGCCAGCTTTTGTTGACTCTGTTGTAGAGAGTCCAACCTTTCTTGAACTCTTTTTGCAGTGTCTGTACCTGAGCATCTTGCTCTGCATTCTTTTGCAGTAAGAGAGCCAGATCTTCTTGGAGTTTGGTGGCATACTGCCTAGCCTCTGTTTCAGATTCTTGGCAACTCTGGAGACTTTGCTCTGCAGAGACCAGATTAGTCAGGATTTTCTGCAGTGCTTCCCTTTGCCTCTTTGTGAAATCTACATTGTCTGTGTACTTTTCCTGTATGACTCCTATGTGGAGGTACAGGTAGGCCGCTATTTTGGCAATTTTGCATTGCTCCTCTTTTATTTTAGGTCCTGCCAGGTATCAAGATTGATTTCAGTGATTTGCTGTTTTATTCCCTGCAGCCATACCTGTCAGTTCTGTTCTGGCCATTCACCCCTGACAAACAATTTGTGCAGTAGGTGTTCCCTAGCAATATTGATTTCTACTGGGGTGGCCATTCCGGAAATATTAATTTCCTTCTGACATTCTCAGGGTTCTTTTACTTTGCAAACAGGCCCAATTCGAATTGAATATTTCTTTTGAGGGGCGCTTGTACAGTGTAGCACAGTATGGTAACCCAACAAGGTGTATGTACCCCGCTGCCTAGCACGCTGTGTTAGACTGTCAGAAGTGGTATGTCAAATTCAGGATCCCGCAGACGAGCCCCCAAGCTGTAAGTGATTTCAATCCGGCACGCACCCAAGTCAAGCCCAGCATGTAGTGCGCATTGAAACACTTATTTATTTTTATCTATAAATTCAATATTCTGAACGATATACCACTCGTATCACACCCTTCTCCTGGAACCCCCCGGTCACACTGAACCAGGAATCAGGCTAGTTTGCAAAGGTAAATATTTATTTATGTATTTAGAATTTAATCACAATATATTTTAATAGGTAAACAACAATCACCAATGGGGTGACAGGACACTGAATAGTATCTTTAATGCACTAGGATTCAAGGAATGAACACAAAAACAAATGCAGTACAGAAAAAGAATACTTTGGAATTGGTGTACAACAGATGGCACTATGGTTAGGAGTTCCCCCTTCAATCCCCCTCAACTCCCCAATAGGCAATGTAAAATGATGGGAGTAGAGAGCAGGTATTCAGGAATAGCATAAATCAAACAGAATTTCAGTCCCACCTTCCCCCTTCAAACACAAGAGAAAAACGCAATTGACTTTTCAGTTGTCAGGATGGCTTTGAAATTGTCTTTGGAATTGACTGAGCAAAAACACCAATTGAGGTCAAAAATACTTAAATTGTTTTAAATTCCTATGGGAGCCACTATGAACAGTTGCACAAAATCACAAGCAATGGTTTAGTCAAAACAAAACAATGGAAATCTCAAAGTCCAAGTCAGCTATTTCACACGTGTAAAATTTCTCAGAATGTAAAATTGCGGCAAACTTTTCCTTATGCGATATTAAATATAACGCGAGAATCTGGGTCCCATGGATAGCTAAGGATTTTAGGTACAAATAGGAGTTGAAATTCCATTTCTATCACAAAAACTGAGGGAGTTATAGAGGTTGTAGTAAAGGTCATTTTTGTAAAATAGGCGCGAGAATGGAAAACCGAAATGCACTTTGAAAATGACAGATGGGTTGATTACAATAGATTATGACTATGAAGAAGCGAATGCTACAGATGGATCTTAAAGTCACGTGATCAGCGTAACCTGCCTGTTGTGGATACTCTACTTCTGCAGATGAGAAAAGAGTCAGTGCAAAGATAGTTCTAGCAACACTATGGTTCTGAATGAAAGATAGGATGAGTTTGAGATTGGGATGAGACATTGCGAATATACTATGGGTCACAGTTCTTCCTATTAATACTCACAGGATAAGTTATTAAATTGGACCGTCAGTTCTGGTCATGGATTGGATCTGGTCTAGGAAGAACAGCACATCAGGCACGGGATCGGGTCAGCTAGGCCGGTCACCGGATTTGCACAGGATCTGTCCTTCTTATTTGTGGATATTTCAATCAGGTGGATAGCGAGTTCCTCAGGCAAGCCTTGTGGTAACAAGCCAGAGAATTTCAGCATACTAGTTCAAAAGGCCTTCTCACACCACAGCGCTTCACTGGGTTGCAAGAATAAGTTTGAAGATTTAGGCCTTGCAGAAAGTCAATAGTTCTCTACTGCTTGCAAGAGTCTTCTGGATCTGTGTGATGCTGGAAATGCATCGGAGCGACAGGGCCTCTGTATCCTTGTCCTTTGCTGCTTTTTATCGTGTGTTCTGACGTGTTTTCTGCACAAGAGTTCATGTGGGACTCCTGGCGGTGCAGCTCTCTCCTTGGGTAGGGGTAAAACCCTGTGCGCCTAGTGTATGTTTTTGGGCACCTGTGTGTGGCCCCCAGAGCAGGGTATGGGTTGGTGGCAGCTCCGTGCTGAATTGACTGGTGCCCTGAGCGTCCTCCATTTTGGGATGCCCAGGCCCTGTCATTGGAATCAGTAGATTCCTGATGGAAACAAGATGGCCCCCGTGGCCTCTTGCCTTCCATCGCCTGTTACCTTGATTTTCCGAAAGCCCCGGGAAGCCCTGACTCTGTCCCTTCCCCCTGACTGGCTGTTAGGTGGAAGTTCCATATATGGTAGTGGGGGAAGTGCTGACCAGACTGACAGGTGCCTTCCCAACGACCGTATGTTCTGGGTACGCCTGTGGGTGGGACCCGGGTGAATGGAGTGTGTGACGAATATGCATTCTGTGTTGTGAATGTCTAGTATCTGGATTTTGACACAATGACTGAGACAGCCCTGCCCGAAACCTGGATGAATGCAGTGTGGAGAGCTGAATGTCTGGGTACTTGTCCCAATACACATAACTTGTTGTGAGTGTCTGGAGAGAAGTGAATGGCCTGAATGCACTATGCATCTAATTGGCTGCCTGCCTGCATGAATGCCCTTCTGACTGATTGGTTGCCTGTGTCTGACCCAGCAGAATGAATGGGACACCAACTAGTATATCTGGGGGCCTCTCACTGCTAGAATTGTTGTTCAGAAGCTGAAGAGTAACTGGATTGAAACTGAAGTTTGAGCTTGAAGCCCTACTGGAAGAGAAGAATTGCTGTTGCTCTCCTTCACAATCAGAAAGCTGCTGTGTCTCCAAGCACTGACCCAGAGAGGACCTGGTAAGGCGCCCTCTTTCCGAGCTATGAGGGACCATCGTGCACCAGCTGATCTTTGCCAAAGCTCCCTGGTAGACAGACCTTCGAAAGGCTGCCGACCCGAGATGGGGACTGCCACGGAATCCCAAAGAGAAGCTCCAGGACTGTTGTCCAGCACTGTCGACAACCGCCGTCGCTGACCGGAGCCGCCGTGCTCCCGTTTGCCTAAGAACTTTCAGATCCAAGGACGCTCTCGTCCGCATCGGCGCCGCTTTATCCCACTGGAGAAGGCCTGACTGTCGACAGGCCGAGGAGCCTCTGCTGGTGGCTTTCACGCCACCCAAAGACTACAGAGACGCCGATGACTCGACACCCTTGCTGGGCCACAGTTCTTCATACTCTTTGCTGTCCAGAACTATCGACACTGGGGTGCCCCGCACGCCTCTTCCTTGCAGGACGTTTAGGGTTTCCTGTCAACGAGCACCGCTAGGAACGAAGCTGCCACTTCACTGTCACCCTGTTCTCCGTCGGACGTTCGACGACCCGTGACTCCTGCCTTAAAGGGAGGACACTCAAGAAGGGCCGTCGATTCCCCAACGAGGAACGCTACAACGCCAGGTACTTTGGGGTTGCAGAACTATTGGGAAGTCTCTTGTGAACAATATATGGACTGGGCTTGTGATATATCATTATTCTACTGGTTGCCTAGGTGGGATCTCCACACAGAACTGTGTCTTGGTAGCAGGGCCAGTATTCTGCCAATTGTTCTCACTAACTGCTTTCCTCTTACGTCTATTGTTGGTTTCCGTTACAAACTGATTTGTGTGCCATTTAACCGTAACGTTGATGCACTTTGAAGAGATCGGACAGTAAATGTTGTACCACGTAGAACTGTATATTTGCCATTACAGATAACCGAGTACAAAGTGAGTTATCGTGATGTTGTACATAACCTTGAATGTTAATTATATGAAGACTGTGTTTAAACCGATACAGTGTGCAGACATTTCTTTGTGGGTGATTGGGGACTACACTGTACTTAAGAACCAGCCTGCATCACCTCCTGAGAAGCTAGGCCTTGATTGCTCGACCACATACCAATAATAGAGAATCTTGGCTGGCGTCCTCTGTGTCTCTCCTCTACCATATAGAGAGCAGAACTACAGACACCCCCTCCGGTCTTTACACTGGTGGCAGTGGTGGGATGCTTATGGTTTTAAGAATCAGTGTATTACCATGCCACTTACAAGGATATCTGCACTTTGTTAAATTGAGGTTTAGTTGTGTACAAGATAACTGCATTACAAGCAATGGAATCTATTGTGAATGGTAAATTGACTCGGATGAGCCTAGAGGCTCTCCAGAGTGCTTGTGAAGCCAGGGAGTTAGACTATGTGGATAAGTCTCAGGCTGAGCTGTTAGCTGCCCTGGTGGACTACCAGATTGATTGTGAAACTCTTGAAGGGGGGGATGCAACCAATGAGGACTCTACCCCGAGGGATGTCGCCGAATCTGATTGTGGGAATGCCACCATTCCTGCTGCCTCTGTTCCAAACCCCAACACTTCCTTGGAGCTTGAGTTATTGAATATCGCAAGTTGAAAATAGATGCTGAGATTAAGAAAGAAGAGTTGGCACAGCAACTGGAGCTCAAGAATCGGGATCTTGAACTCAAAGATAAGGACCTTGAACTCAAGAACCGGGACATTGAATGTCAGAGAATCCACTTAGAGAAAGCTTGAGTTGAGACTTCAGCTAAACCAGTTGAGAGTGTCAGGTCCCCAGCAACCAACTTTGTGAAAGATTTGGTTGGTGTGTATGCGGAGGGTTCTGATATCCTCCAATGGATTGAAGCGTTTGAGATAGTTTGTGCAATTCATGATGTTGATAAGAGAGATTGGGCTAAGTATTTGTTAAGTAGAGTGCCTCAGACTGGATATGACTGTATTCTGAAACTGAGTGTGGAAGAAAGGGGTCAGTATGAGTGCATGATGTCTGCTTTGATTGCCAGGTTTGGCAAGACACCTATCCAATACCTTAAAAGGTTCAGGGAATTTAAGAAATGAGAGAATGTGTCTTGGATTGACTGGGTAAGTGCTGCGCACATGAACATGATGGGGTGGATTGATGGTTACAAAGTGAAAACCTTTGTTGAATTGTCCCACCTATGAGCATTTTTCGGAAGCCTGTTCACCAGGGCTGTGTCAATATGTTGCTGACCAGAAAATTTTGGACCCCTTTAAGCTGGCTAGGTTGGCTGACAAGTGGGTCTGCCACTGGGTGTCCCCTAAGGACTCCGGTGGGAAGGACAAGGACAAAGAAAAGGGGGCCTCTCAGAAAGCTGAGGAGTCCAAGAAGCAATCACAGTTGGGTAAACCAAAAACTTCCTCTCCTAAGACCCAAAAACCTAGTGTGGATAAGTCTGTTGTGGGTAGGAGTAAGAGTAGTGGTCCATCTGCCGCAAAGCAGGGTTCCAGTGGTTCCAGTACCATACCCCGCACTCCCGGCACTTGTTGGGATTGTGGGGCTCTGGATCACCGAAGGGGTGACCCCAAGTGTAAGGGTAAGGCACTTGGAGTCCAGGCTGTCAGCCTGACCTATCCCTACTCCGGAACCTGAGGTGGAGGCCACTGTCCTCCCCTCCTCTACTGGGATCACCTTTGGTGCTCCCGTCGAGATCTCCTTAGTGTCCCTTGGGGCCTGGGACCATATTGCAGAAGTACTGGTGACTATCCCACAGAACACTTGTAGGTTTTTGAGAAGTGTCCTCTTGAATGGCCAGCCTTCTACTGGTTTGAGAGACATGGGGGCAAGCATGACAGTGGTGGACAGGACCCTGCTCAAGCCAGAGGACTATGTCGGTGCTCCTCTGAGAACCACCAGGTTAGCTGGTGGGCCTCCCAAATTATTGCCTGTAGCCTTAGTCAACATTACGATTGGAGACAAGACAACAAAGCTTCCGGTCTTGGTTCAGGACACGTGCCTGCAAACATTTTGTTAGGTAACGATTTGGTCGAGTTGGGGATGATCACGGATGGTCTACCCATGGCTGCTGATCGCAGGTCACACAGGGTCCGGCTGCGAGCCCAGCACCCTTGCCAATGGGGAAACCCAATGCACAAAGGAAATGGAAGAGTATGAAGGCCACCTCTGTGGAGAGAGTCCCTGCTCTTCCTGCTATTCCGATAGCACCCATTGGGATCCATGCTCCAGATGGGCTGTGTCCAGTGGTGAACCCCGTCTCAACTCCTGTGTGGGAAGAGCCAGAAAACGTTCCTGTGGGAGAGGTACTCAACCCGGAGGACCACCCCGACCTTCAATGCTTGTTAGCTGAAGGGGGGCCCTCCCGGGTAGACTTCTGTAAGGGTCAGAGAGAGTGCCTCTCTCTCTCTCTCTCTCTCTCTCTCTCTCTCTCTCTCTCTCTCTCTCTCTCTCTCTCGGGCCTGAGGAAGGAGGCCCTGTCCCAGGCACAAGGAGAAGTGCCTAGGACATTCTGGATTTATTGGGAGGGTGAGCTCCTTCTTAGTGAGCCCACTAAGCCTGAACCTGGTGCCCTCAAGATGTTGGTGGTACCCCAGGTTTACAGGCCCTTCCTGCTGCAGTTGGCGCATGAGGTGCCCTTAGCTGGTCATCTTGGGACCGAGAAGACTAAGCAGAGGCTCTCTGTCCATTTCTACTGGCTTCAGATGGGAATAGAAGTGGAGTCCCACTGCAGGACCTGCCCAATTTGTTAGTTGTCTGGCAAGACTGGAGGCAGTGTCATTGCCCTACTGCAGCCATTGCCAGTAGTTGGCAACCCGTTTGAGAGGGTGGGCTTCGATATCATCGGTCCCCTTGACCCTCCCACGTCAGGTGGACATCGGTTCATCCTGGTCTTGGTCAATCATGCCACGAGGTACCCTGAGGCTATACCCCTTTGGACTGTTACTGTCAAGGTGGTTGCCCGTGCTCTCCTGGGCATTTTCACCCATGTTGGATTCCCTAAGGAGGTTGTCTTTGACCGAGGATCCAACTTCATGTCGAGTTACATGAAAACCATGTGGAAAGAGTGTGGGGTAACCTATAAATTCTCCACCTCTTACCAACGCTAGACCAACGGTCTGGTCGAGAGATTTAATAAAACTCTCAAGGACATGCTAGGCGCTTTGGAAGAGCCCCTAAGAAAGAAGTGGGATCTTCTCCTGCCATGCCTGCTGTTTGCTTACAGAGAGGTACCTCAAGATGGTGTTGGTTTCAGCCCCTTTGAGTTACTCTTTGGACATCCTGTGAGGGGGCCCCTTGCCTTAATCAGAGAAGATTTGGAGGCCACCCCTCCAGGTCCCGCCAAGCAAGTGGGGGACTATGTGTTATGCCTCATATGGAGGATGACACGGATGATGGGTCAGGCGACAGCGAATCTCTAGGCCAGCCAGGAATTGAATAAGTACTGGCATGACCTTAAAGCATTGCAAGTGGACTGGACTCCAGGACAGAAGGTCCTTGTGATGGAGCCTAACAAGCCTCAGGCTTTGAGAGATAAATGGACTGGACCGTTCAGGATAATCTCCAAGATGGGCGAGGTCAATTATTTGGTTGACATGGGAGCCTCTGGGGTAGCCCCTCAGGTATTCCATATTAACAGGCTCAAATCTTTCCACAGGCGAGCCGAAATCTCATGTCTCTTGCTAGCTTCAGAGCAAGAAGCGGATGAGAGTGAGCCCCTTCCTGATTTGCTGCATAGCAACCCTCAGGCTAGCTCCGTGGAGGGAATCCATCTCTCCCCCGATCTGACGACAGAGCAGCAGATGGCCTGCAGGGCTTTGCTCCGGCAGTATGCCTCTCTGTTTTTATTGACACCAGGCCTTACACCGTGGTGTAGGCATGTGATTGACACTGGTGACAGTGTGTCTGTCAAAAGCAGGTGCTAACGTATGTCAGATACAGTTAAGAACCACATCCAGGCTGAGGTCGCCAAGATGTTGGATCTGGGTGTTATTGAACCCTCAACCAGTCCCTGGTCCAGTCCAGTGGCCCTTGTCCCCAAGGCAAGTTCCCAGGCAGGTACCATGGATTGGAGGTTCTGTGTGGACTACCGAGGAGTCAATGCCGTCACCAAAACTGACGTGCTCCCGTTGCCCCGGGCTGATGAGCTCGTGGACACCATAGGTGCTGCCAAATTGGTGGGCACCTTTGACCTTACCTCAGGCTATTGGCAAATAGCTCTGACGGACCATGCCAAGGAAAAGACGGCTTTCTCAACACCTGAGGGACTATACCACCTTTCAGAGATTGGTCAATCATGCGCTCAGTGGGCTCGAGGCCTTTTGTGTGGCCTACTTATACGACATTGCCGTCTACAGTTCCACCTTGGAAGAGCATTAGATTCATCTGAATAGGGTGTTGCAGGCCTTGAAAAGGGCTAAACTCACTATCAAGGCCACCAAGTGACAGATAGCTCAAGGGAAAGTCACATATCTTGGTCATGAGGTAGGAGGGGGTCAAATCCAACCTCTCCCCAGTAAAGTACAGGATGTACATGACTGGGAGACTAACACTACTAAAACCCAGATGAGAGCCTTTTTGGGTCTCACTGGGTATTATCACAATTTCATGGCAGACTATGGAACCATAGCTGCACCCCTGACAGATCTGACTTCACCCAAACAGCCTAGGAAGGTTAATTGGACTGAAGACTGTCAGAGGGCTTTTGATGCCTTGAAAGAAAGTCTGTGTAGGGCACCTGTGTTGTGTGCGCCTGATTACAGCAAGCCCTTTATCGTTCAAACTGACACCTGCGACACCGGAATTGGAGCTGTCTTGTCCCAGTTATATGACAAAGGAAGGAAACATCCCATCATATTCATCAGTAGACAGCTCAAGGGTAGAGAATTTAGGATGGCCACTGTTGAAAAGGAATGTTTTAGTATAGTTTGGAGCTTTAGGCGATTTAGACCCTTCCTTACTGGGTCTACCTTCAAGGTCCAAACAGATCATAAGCCCCTGAAGTGGCTTATGCAGATGAAGGGCGAGAACCCGAAACTGCTCAGGTGGTTCATTAGCCTGCAAGGGCTAGACTTCACCATAGAGCATAGACCAGGGAAGAGTCACGATAATGCAGATGGCCTTTCCAGAAGGTATGCTGACCGTCTGGATGAGGATGTCTATCTCCTGGGAGATTAGGCACCCTAACCTCAGTTCTGGGGCGGGCAACTGTGATGCTGGAAATGCATCGGAGGGACACGGCCTCCGTATCCTTGTCCTTTACTGCTTTTTATTGTGTGTTCATGTGGGACTCCTGGCGGTGCAGCTCTCTTCTTTTGTTTTGGTGAACGGACCCATGGGATACCCTTATGGCACCCATGGGTAATGGTGGTACAACCCTTTGCCCCTAGTGCATGTTGTTGGGCACCTGTGTGTGGCCCCCAGAGCAGGGTATGCACTGGTGGCAGCTCTGTGCTGAATTGACTGGTGCCCTGAGTGTCCTCCATTTTGAGATGCCCAGGCCCTGTCATTGGATCAGTAGATTCCTGATGGAAACAAGATGGCCCCTGTGGCCTCTTGCCTTCCATCGCCTGTTACCTTGATCTTCCCGAAGTCCCGGGAAGCCCTGACTCTGTCCCTTCCCCCTGACTGGCTGTTGGGTGGAAGTTCCATATATGGTAGTGGGGGAAGTGCTGACCAGACTGACTGTAGTCTTCCCAACGACGGTATGTTGTGGGTACGCCTGTGGGTGGGACCTGGGTGAATGGAGTGTTTGACGAATACGCATTCTGTGTTGTGGATGTCTACTATCTGGTGTTTGACACAATGAATGAGACAGCCCTGCCCGAAACTGGTATGAATGCAGTGTGGAGTGTTGAATGGCTGGGTACTTGTCCCAATAAAAATAACTTGTTGTGAGTGTCTGGAGAGAAGTGAATGGCCTGAATGCACTATGTACCTGATTGGCTGCCTGCCTGCATGAATGCCCTTTGACCGATTGGTTGCCTGAGTGTGACCCAGTAGAATCAATGGAAAACCAACTAGTATATATGGGGGCCTCTCACTGCTAGAATTTGTGTTCAGAAGCTGAAGAGTAACTGGAGTGAAACTGAAGCTTGACCTTGAAGCCCTGCTGGAAGAGAAGAATTGCTGTTGCTCTCCTTCCCAATCTGAAAGCTGCTGTGTCTCCAAGGACTGATCCAGAAAGGACCTGGTAAGGTGCCCTCTTCCCGAGCTACTAGGGACCATCGTGCACCAGCTGATCTTTGCCAGAGCTCCCTGGTAGACAGACCTTCGACAGGCTGCCGACCCAAGACAGGGACTGCCGCGGAATCCCAAAGAGAAGCGCCCAGACTGTTGTCTGCCACTGTCGACGACTGCCATCGCCGACCGGAGCCGCCGTGCTCCCGTTTGCCTAAGAACTTTCAGATCCAAGGATGCTTTCATCTGCATCGCCGCTGCTTTATCCCGCTGGAGAATGCCTGCCCGTCGACACACTGAGGAGCCTCCGCCGGTGGGTTTCCCCCCACCCAAAGACCACAGAGCGCCGACGACTCAACGCCCTTGCTGGGCCACAGTTCTTTAAACGCTTTGCGGTCCAGAACTATCGACACCGAGGTTCCCCTCATGCATCTTCCTTGCAGGACGTTTACGCTTCCCCGTCAACGAGCACCACAAGGAACGAAGCTGCCACTTCACCGTTATAGCTCACCCTGTTCTCCGTCGGACGTTCGACGACCCGTGACTCCTGCCTTAAAGGGAGGACACTCAAAAAGGGCTGTTGATTCCCCGACGAGGAACGCTACAACGCCATGTCCTTTGGGGTTGCAGAACTATTGTGAATTCTTTTGTGAACAATATATGGACTGGACTTGTGATATATCTTTATTCTACAGGTTGCCCAGGTGGGGGATCTCCACACAGAACTGTATCTCGGTAGCAGGGCCAGTATTCTGCCAATTGTTCTCACCAACTGCTTTCCTCTTACCTCTATTGTTGATTTCCATTACAAACTCCATTTTCTGGGGCTGACTACTGTCTCCCAGAACATGTAAAGTTGCCATTTGCTTTACTAGTCTTTTTAAATTTACAGACCCAGTACACACTATCTTCCATAGAGTACTGGAAGGGTCAATAGTTATCCCTTTTTGTCTGTTTCTCATGGAACATTATTTCGTTCCCCTTTCTCTAAGATTTGGCTGGTGGCAGTCGTATCTACCATTTTTATTCTACCACGAGCTATGAAAATAACCTCAGTACTGTTAGAGGCTTGGTGGTAGCCTCAAACTCTAACCTGCTGGACCCCAATGATTTTATTTTGGTTTCGGTCGGGTTTATTCGCCGTTTCTTTTTGTAAAGGTCTTTCTCATGTTTTACTCTGTGCCAAACCAGGTTTGGTTCCTTTGTTCGCCGTCCTTTGGTGGGCTTCTGCACAGAAGCCTTCCTTAGGCACTTGAGTGTCTAGGTGGACAGGATGTGAGGGAGGGGTTTTAGGCCCCCTGCACAGGGTCTCCTTGGAGACCCAAGTCGCACTCTAGTTTGATTGGCTAGAACCTGTTTGGGTTTTAAGGAGCGCACCTTTTATTCAACGCTTTGCTCTGCTGCTGGCTCCTTCCCTGGGCAGTGCAGGACCGGGAGCCTGCAGGAACTGCCAGGAACAACCGCCTCAGCTACAGCATTCTTCTTCATTTAAGGTACTGTCCGGTCGTTCGTCCCGCCTGACCACGGTGAAAGTGTTTGACAACTTTTGCCTCTCCAAAGGCTTGTCCTTCTCTTCGCTTTTGAATAACTTTTCCTCCAACCAACTTCGTTTTGAACTCTTGGCAAAGACTTAACCGCAAACTACTCTGAACTGTGTGATCCTCTGCAAAGACTCTGAACCATTAACAATGGCCCAGGCCTATTGATTTGAATCCTAGTTTTAGTAAGCCTTTTCTAGATTGCTCTGTCTATCACGTGTTGGTGTTGTTGATTTAGGATAACCTTGTCTTTCCCTCCCTTTTAAATTGCTGGAGTGCATTTTGCTCACACTTCATTTTGAGCTTAACTTATCCAGAATTGATTGGGTGTTGTGTAGTGTATTAAGATTGTGATTTTCTGCTGCTTTAGATTAGTCAACTGTTTTATAAGTGATGGTGTAAATAAATGTATATTCTTTTACTCAGAAACCTTGAATCAGTGTTTGCTTGAAGCATAGTAATTGCTGTCCTTTGTGTAACTTCTGATACTGCTCACTTTATTCTTGAGATAAGTCTGGCTGCTTAGCCATCACTACCACTTTACTGTGTGGTACAGGCTTGTACCAAAGGTGAATTTGTACTTACACTTGTAGTCTTAATTGTGTGTGGTGTTCCAAAAGGGTACTGAATATGATTCTGCCTAACGCTTACTTCTTCAAAACCTCTGATCACAGCACAGTACTTCAATGACATCCACTTGGTCCACTCACCTGCCTGGCCTACTACTACAAAGTACTCTGCCCCGGTGCACTCTCCTGCCAAAACAGAATACAACTGATAAATACAAGTATGTCTTTGGTAAAGGTTAGCTTCCAACAAGGTAGCAATGTCTCTTGCTTCACAACATCAAGCTTAAGAATGTTTTTGGGGAAAACAAGAAGCACACTGGTGCTGTTTATTACACATTGGTGATTGCCACATGCAATGCACGTTACGCTCCACCCCTCCTGAGTATCTCTGATCAGAAGGGCAGCCCTCCTGGAACTTTTTCTTTCCCTCTCATGCATTAACTAACTTCTGACAATAATTCTCTCCCACTCTGACAACTCTTTGGCTTTGGGAATGTGGGTTTAAGCCAGTTTCTCTTATGACCTTTATTGTATAGGGGCAATATGTTTTACAAACACTGGGCTTCTTAATGGCCCTCTTTTGGCTTTGGCAATGTTTGTTCTTTTCAACTTCAGTCCTCTAGCTCCAACTCTTTGCAGGTCAGGTGTTTCTCCAAGCAGAGAGTGAGGTGTAGATCTCTCTCTTCGGCTGGAGCTTCCCTCTGGAATGGCCTCCCTTCCCCTCTCCATCTTGAGCCAGATTTCCTTAAGTTCTGGAAGCTCCACAAGACCTTCCCATTCTCCTCCTCCTCCTCCTCCTTGCCTCTCCCTCTCCCATGCCAGTATCCACCTCTGCTACAACTGGATGCCTGTGTCCCTTATGAGTCTTGCTGGGTTAAAGCCCTCCTGTGTCCAGTCCTCCCTTCTCACCCCATCCTACCAGCACTTGCCCTCGGGAACCCTTCCCTGATTAGCCTTATTTATTTATTTATTTATTGGTCATTTGTTAGGTGCTTATACAATTAGCAACAACTGTTTGAAAGTGCCGACAGGGTAACAGGGTGGGGACAGGGGAAGGTAGACAATAAATTACAACAGGATAAATAATTGAATGAATAGTACAAACAAATAATGAGAATAACAGGGAGGGGAGACAAACCTACTATGCCTTGTGAGTTTTCAGAATGTGCAAGTACAGGGGCCAGGGGGTAAGGGATAGGTGCTGTGGTGTTCATGGCGAAGTGCTCAGGGCGAAGTGCTAACAAGAGAAGAACGTAAGTGCAACCTTCCATGGGGAGGGTGAGCCTAAGTAAGTGCAGTAAATAGGCAGCGGCTGGAATGAGAAATGTGGGGGTCAGGGCCCAGAGGGCCCTGCACATCAGTCAGGCTACTATATGATTAGCGGGGAAGGTAGAGGAAAAGAGAAAGGTCTTGAGGCTTTTTCAGAACTTAAGGAGGTCCTGCTCAAGATGCAGAGGGAGACTATTCCACAGGAGGGAGGTCGCTGAGGAAAGTGATCTACCACCAGCTCTCTGTTTAGCAACCCACTTTACACGCAGGGAGTTGGAGCCAGAGGAACGTAGGAGTCTAGAAGGAGAGTAGTTGGTCAGGAAGCGTTGAAGATAGAGTGGTCTCCAGCCCCAGATAGCCTTGTGGATGATACAGAGGATTTGAATTTAATCTGTGCTTAGACCGGGAGCCAGTGAAGGCTTTGTAGGGCAGGAGAGATACTGTCCCTGGGCTTGAAGCTAAGAATGGTTCTTGCTGCCCTATTCTGGGTTAGCTGGAGGGGTTGCATGTTGGATGAAGGAAGATTAAAGAGCAGGCTATTGCAGTAGTATAGCCTGGAGAGAACTGGAGCATGGTTAACATTGAGTCACTGGTGGAAGGTGAGGAAGGGTAGAGTTCCTTTGAGAAGGAAGAGCTGAAAGTGGGACTTCTTGACAATGTCCTGAATATGAGGAATGAAGGAAAGGGAGGAATCGAAGATGACTCTGATATTCATGGCTTCAGAGGAGGGGACAGGAGTGTAGCCCATGGAGGAAGGCCAGAGTGAAGGGAAGAATTAGGGTGCAGGGGACCCAATATGGAGAATCTATGTTTTGCTGGCATTGAGGCAGGGATCATTGGCAGTGCACCAGGCATGGAAGGCAAAGAGGCAGTCAGGGATGAAGGAAGGTTCAAGGGGGTCAGTAGGAAGTTTGAAGAAGAGTTATGTGTAGTCAGCGTAGCACTGGCGGTTGGGGGTGAAGGATGAAATGAGGCGTGCCAGCAGAGAATGTTATATGTTAAAGAGCCAGGGTGAAGGAATGGAGCCCTGGGGGATTCCACAGGTGGAAGAGGAAGTAGGGGAGGAGAAAGGGCCCAGAATGGTTTTGGAGGAACGGTCAGTTAGGAAGGAGGTAAGCCAGTCCAGTGCCCACTCCGAGATACCCAGGGTATCATGAAGACTTTTTATGAGAATGGAATGGTATACTGGGTCAAATGCAGAAGAGAGATCAAGGAGGATGAGGAAAGCAGGGGAGTTGGAGTCAAGCGATGCAAGCAGATCTTCACAGGTGTTCAGAAGATTAGTGCCTGTGCCTCTGGATGCTTGGAATCCAGACTGGTGATTGTGTAGATCACCAACAAGTTCGGTATGGGGGTTGTGTTTGGGAAGGGCCAACTTCTCGAGCAGTTTCCCTAGGAAGAGGGTGATGGAAATGGGCCAGTAGTTGGCTGGGCCAGAAGGGTCAGCAGAGGTTTTTTTTAAGAAGGGGCGCACAAGGGAGTGTTTGAGGGAGGATGGAAAAGAACCAGTAGCAAAGGAGTGGTTGCAGAGATCAGCAAGAGGTTTTTTGAGGTGAAGTGTCAGGGTTTGGGGCTTCCGTAAGAAGAGGAGAAGAAGAGGGAGTAGAAGGGGGAGAGCAGGGGAAGGAAGGAAATTGAGGAGAGAAGGCAGGATCCGGTCAAAGAGAAGGAGGTTGGCCTGAGGGCCTTGAACCACGACTGCACCCGTGCAGTAGACATTGATGCAGCAGCAGGATGAGAAGAAAACCGCGAGGAGGACTTCCCACTTGCTGCCGCCATTAATGGAAGTAGAAGAGTAAGGTGGGAGAGTGGAAGTGAGGTGAGAGTTCCATAGGTCAGGAGATGGGACAGGGAGAAGGATGTTAGTGAACATCTATCTTGAAGACGCACTGACATAGGTGTCTGCACTTGGGATGCCAGGGTTGCAGCAAGGATATCTTTTGTAAGCTTTTTCGGTCCAGATTTTCAGAGAGAGGGAGGATAGGTGATGGTGTAGCAGTTGGAGTAGATCGGGGAGATGGAGAGTGCCAACCTTGAGCAAGAGGAGGAAGTGAGGGGGAGAGAGAAAGCGAGGCAGTGGTGGGGGTGTGAGTGCTGCAATGCGGTTCTGAACCTGGCACATAGTTGGCCAAGTGGATGACAAGAGTACAAAACAAAATGGCACACCTAAATTCAATTTTTACACTAACAGACACAAGCTATGGCAGATAATGGCACACCTAAATTCGATTTTTTCACTTACAGATGCATACAATGCAGGATAAAGGCACACCTAAATTAACTTTTTACACAAACAGACCAAACTATCGAGGATAATGGCACACCTAAATTCGATTTTT
The DNA here is from genome assembly GCF_040938575.1 of Ambystoma mexicanum. Lineage (NCBI taxonomy): Eukaryota > Metazoa > Chordata > Amphibia > Caudata > Ambystomatidae > Ambystoma > Ambystoma mexicanum. The sequence goes on from NC_090939.1 coordinate 413,498,989, forward strand.
GCACTAACAGGCACAAACTATGGAGGATAATAGCAAACCTAAATTCGATTTTTTACACTTACAGCCACAATCTATGGAGGATGACACAGGAATTGCAGCACAGCAGAACAGAGATAGGGTTCAGTGGAAATGTAGTTACGGGAGTGAAAGCGGAGTGACGTTTTACTGTAGTCCAAGGGACATCTGTAATGTGAATGACTGGAGAGGCAGAGGGAGTGAGTTACGTAGAGGCGAAGCAGCCATCAAGTAATAGACACTACTCACGTGATGACCAGCAGGGCAATGTCAGGGTCCAGATGTGCGTGGAAGGAGTGTCCTACATGATGGGGCATCATTGGCTGTAGTGGTAACAAAGTTGGGCCCGGAAGCCTGGCCAGGCACTGACAGGAACAGACATGGCCTTCGATGCGCACCTTAGCTGAAAGGGCTGGCTCCCGCCTCCCGGTTGCTGCGACTGGCTAAAGACAACCTAGCCAGCCAATGGGGCAGGTGGGGAGAAGGCTGAGGCCACAGGGTGCTTCAAGAGGCCTATAAACTGCAAGCAGAGCAGTAAAAAAGATTCAGATTTTTTTTTTAAAGGTGCGTGGCAAAGGTACAGTCAGATAAATGCTGGTGGAATGCTGGTTTTTTCATAGATGCAAAATAAAAGAGATTAGCCTCGGCAAAGCGCACTGCTTATGGAATTGCAAGTAGGCTTATCACAAACAAACTAGCCATAGATGGATCAGACCAGGAAGAGAATGCAGGGCTACCAGAGTGCGGTCGTCAGCTGTTCTTCACGCCACAGTTGCTAAAGAGAGAAGGACTCTCATGGGCCTCGATGTGGGCCACAATGCAGCAATTTGTCTCCTGCAATCTCAAGAGCTCTACCAGCTCCCCAACTCCAATGTTGGTCCATACTGGTATAATGGTATACCCCATCCACTCACAGTATTACCTTTCCCCTAGCTTGCCCTGGCAGTAGCCCTCCTGGGCACCCCTTTGCATTTACCCAGCCACATGAGCCCCCTCCCTCCAGCACTTCTCCCTCTTCTCTCTGCCCCTTTCCATCTTTTCCTTGACCTGCCCCCCTCCACCTGCACTTCTTGATACTGCACTTCCACGATTCATATGTCACAAGGCCTAGTAGGACCGTCATTGTTGTTTTTTCCTTTGTCCTCCCCTCTTTTGTCTTGTGACACCTGGAAACACTTTCTCCTGTATGGGTGTCATACAAATGTTCAACCGGTTCAGCATCAGTTCGACTCATGACTCACGACTCATAATGGTGGTCCCTATGTCTCTTGTCTCCTCTAACTTCTGCTTCTGATGCCTATGTGGAGGTTCCACAACTACTTCACCTCGCTCTCTTCTTCTTCTATGGCTTGCACCTGGAGGGGCCTTTTATGCTGATATGTCATGAAAGGAGAATTGCTCCGATGTTACCTGTTAGGCAGAGTTTGTATGCAGTACCCTTTGGGACCTCTAAACACAACTAAGACTACAGGTGCAAGCAAAACCAACCTTTGGTATAAGTCTGTACCACACAGTTTTTGGTAGCGAGCTGAGCAGCCAGGCTTATCTCAAGAGGGAATATGAACTTGTAAGGGTGTTGCACAAATGTCTACAATGACAAGTATTCAGATTGACACTTATGCTCAAGGTTTCACTTATTAATTTATTACACAATCATTTATAAAGCATTCACTAAATGAGGCAACCAATATCACACAGAAAATTATACTACAGTACTGATTACTAAGCAGTTGAGCTCCCTTGAAGTAGGAGCAAAATAGCATTGAAGTAGGAGCAAAAAGGCATAAGTTAATAAAACAAATCTTATAGTTACTCTAAAACAGTGCAAACAGTTTGAGTTCACCAGAGGAGTTGATTCAATGCAATAGATAGGCCAAAGTCAATGGGCTAGTGCCTTGTATAAATAAAAACGGTTCTGGTATTTAAAACGGAAAAGTCTTTGCCATGGTTCTTAGAAGTAGTTCATAGAAGAAAGGTTCATATGTCGGGTCACAAGCTGACTAGGCCTGCAAGTTGCCAAAGTTGCACAAACTTTCGCGTTGAGAGGTAAGTTCTCTCGGTCGGGTTTCACAGTACCTTATATTAATGAAAAAGATGCAGTTTAAGACTTCTGTTCCTGGTAGTTCCTGCAGATCTTGCTGTTCCTGAGCCTCAGTCGTGGGGACAAGAGGGAGGACATCAGGGGACTCCTGCACTGCACGGGGACGGGCCACAAAGCTGGCAAATTGGCAAATTTTCGATTCTGGTTGCTGTTCTTCAAGCACACAAGCTGGTGACTTTCCCCCTGGTTAATCCTAACCAGCTCCGAGAATGGTAGCCAGGTGGCTTACGAGTTGATTGGTCCCACCAACTCAAAGGAAGAAGTCGCCCTTGAAGGGCTTCTCTGTCGAGATGAACTTGGCAATTTGGACCTGCAGCAGGGCTCCACCGGGCACACCAACGGTCCAGTAGTTGCAGCAGCCGTCTTCTTCCTGCTCGTCTTCGGTTCTTTCATTCCAGTGGTCGACTCTGCCTTTCAGTCCAAGAGACTCACCTTGTAAACCGTTTTCTCCCATTCGTTCCAGCCTAGCTGCCACTCACCCAGCAGGGTGGCTGTCCTTGGCAGTCAGCCAGCCAATCACACCAGCATGCATTTGGGTCTCCTAGGAGACTAAGCACAGGTAGTTTCGGGCACCTCCCTCACTTCCTGTCCACCCCAGACACTCGGGCGCCAGAAGCAGTCTTCAGTCCTGAAGCCCGCCAAAGGCATACAAACAAAGAGAACAAACCTGGTTTGGCGCGCACAGACAAACTCTACAAGGAACTTTCCAAAAATAAATGGCGAAAAAAGAAGACCGGTACCTGTTTAAACAAAGAGGGTTTAGGCACTATCTTGAAAAACATGGCTCCCGTGATTTTTAGCTACCGGTATTTGGAGTCGGGAAAAATGAGGGTAGTTTGTTGTAAAACCACTGCCACCAGCCATTCCGACAGGAAAGGGTAGCATTTGGCTGCTATGTGAGTTTCTAGACATAGGGGATACTAGGTAACCCCTCCAGCACTCTATTGTAAGATAGTGTGTGCTGGGTCTAGGAATTTAAGAAGACTAGTATAGTAAAGTCAATTTAACTTTAAATTCTCTGGGAAACAGTAAGGTATTTAAACCTTGGGACAGCCTAAAAATCTTCCCTGTGTCACTGCACTGAGGATGCTGTGTAACTCACATGAAAAGATGATGCCTATGGAGTTTTCTAAAACTCCATAATCAAAGAACACAAGAGTAAAACACATCAAAATACATGAGAGAGTGGGAAAAAAGGCTCACACTCTCTCCGGGTAAAAAAAATCCAGTCCTCAAAAACCAGCGTTGAGTGTTTGGCTGAATTACATCTGGTATCTGGCATCTTTGCAACATTGCAACATTGTGTGTTGCTGTGGACTTCAAATCCAGCAAAGCTGTTGGGGGTCTTTAAGGTGAAGGGAATTAGCACACTTATGAGAATTCTCCCTAACATTACCGTTTCATTCTACTTGTTTGGTATTTAAAATCATATTTTCTTGTTAATTGTTCTGTTCGGAGCACCCCAGGGTTACCTCTTTCTTCAGGCCAACTCACCGGCTTCCATCGGCATCTCTGAGTCACTCCTGAATGCTGCTTCAAACCCTATACAGTCCTGCCGTATTGCAGACAGCTTTTCTGTGACTGCTTCTTTGGAGCTATGCAAGCTTCATTGGGTCTCTACGTCCTCCAACACACAAGAGCAACTCTGGTTGGGTCGGGAGCACGTCTCCAGAACAGCTGGCCTTCTGTCCCTGCTGCCATCCATGACTCTGCTTCCTGCTGTGCATACTCTGCAAAACCGCATGCTTTCTCTTCCAGCATCGGCTTCTGCTGGCATTTCCTCCTCTGCTGCAGCTCCAAATGCTTCGGCCTCTCTCCTGACTGCTATTGCCCCTGCTACTCCTTCTTCCACTTGTGGATGCTTTCCACATTTAAATGTCCCGCTGAGGTGATTTGAAGGGCAACAACTAGACCTCACGGTCTTCTTATTTGCACCTTTGATCATCATCAGCTCTTTGTTCCTCTTCCTTGTCCCAGTACAATAGGCATTATGGATCTTGAAGTCCACAGCAGTTTTAGGTTTTGATTGGTTATTGTTGAACTGAAAGTAATCAGAGCTAGGAGATGTTATATGAATAGCAGTTACATTGCTTGGCTCTACCATACAATATGCCATCAATGTTTCAGGGAGAATGTAGGAATCATGAGTCAAAGGAGTTACCACTTCCTGCTGATAAGTGTCTCCTCCCACATGATCCTCCCCCAAAATACCACCCCAAGGGTCAAGATTAGGTAGCGGCTGCCTTCCCCGTGCCACATGAGAAGAGGCCCATACTGGGGTTTTAGTGATGATTTCACTGGATTCATCATAATTCTCTTGTCAAATGTCATTTATTTTTGCAACAGTTCATAACTGTCATCACAAACAAGAGGGGCTTGCGTTCAGTTTAAATTTGTGGCATTTTTGTTTAGTCATGCTAGAGCACAGTGGGCCATGAGTAGATATGCTAAGCACTAGCAGTGTGCATGATTTGCATTAGTTATGAACGAGGGCTCATAATCAAGAGCCAAAAGTCACAGTCCTATTTCCTGGGTGGAGACGCCATAGCTCTTGATCTCTCGCGTGTAAATAGGAAATCACGACAAGATAAGAACTTCTTTTTCTATGTTAGTTTTGGGAGTCCTTCACCATTTCATCATCATCTGTCCTACTTGCAGATTCTACGGTCTAAACATTCAAAATAGTAGAATTTGCTACATTTCCAGTTTTGCCTGGAAACCATGACATGTGTACCTCTCGAAAGGATTTTAAATCCTTAGCTTATTTTGACATCAAATCCCTTCAAATATTTTATTCTTTTTCTTTGGGAGCTCTGGACCATTGGAGAAGATGGACTCTGGCATGTAGAAGGGTAGTTTCTGTAGCGATGATTTAAGCATGATTGTATCAAACAATGATCTGGGTTGTGATTCCCCTTGCTCATGACACTGCATGAAGGGTTCCCTTTCCAACAGGTGTGTGCTCAACGATGTTGATAATATCTGCAGGCCAGTACACAAATATTCCTTTCACCAAGTCATTGTGCTGGCTCTTCCACTGGATTTCTGTGACACAGATTATCCCAGAGTCTTGGAGAGACAGTGTTGTGATCCTTGTCCATAAAAAGGGAACTCATACGGACCCAGGAAATGATCATATGTTAGCCATGCTTGATGCCCCAGCCAAAGTCTTTGCCAGAGTGCCACCGAAAGAGCTTGGTCAGATACTAAGAACATCATCATCTGCAATCAAACAGGATTCTGTAAGGGCTCAAATATTTTTACCAACTGCTTGGCTCTTGCCACTATTCTACACAAGTCCTGGTCCACCTGCAAAACCCCAATCTACATAGCCTATATTGACTTCAGTTCAGCCTTTGATACGGCAGACAGAGGTAGGTTATGGAGAAAGTTGCATGCCTGGGGTATTCCGCCAGACCTCCTAAAATGATTATGGCACTCCATCAGTGAACTAGGGTTAAAATTTGTTTAGATCAACGTGGTACTCTAACTAGCTGGTTTCAGACCAGGAAGGGGGATCAAGCAAGGATGCAACCTCGCCCCAATGGTTTTTAATCTATATTTGGCAGATTTAAATAAAGAACTTGCAAGTGCTCACACTATTCCACCAAAGTTAGGTGCCACCCCCTTACAATGGCGGGGATACGCTGATGACTTGGCCCTCCTTGATTTGACGCCGGGTGGCCTGCATTCCTCATTGAATGTTCACCAATTATACTCAGAGGCTAATTCCCTGAAAGTCAATAGACAAAAAACTAAAATCATGATTTTCACCCCAAGAAATACTAAGTCCTTGGATGTAAGTGCTATATGAAGGGAAGGTGTTCTCGGAGTATAGGTCCCTAGGTATCCAGTTGGACTCCAGATTGCGGGGCCTAGCACACCTCAATGGTATTAAGGTGAAAACTGCCCAGCTTGCCAGAGCAATTTCTTCTTTTGCTCGTGTGGGGGGTGGCTATTCCATGGGGGCCCTACTGAGACTGTATCAGGTGAAAATGTTGCCAATTATCCTCTATACGGCAGAGACCTAGGCTCCCCTAATTTCCACTGAGCTGGCTAAACTGGAATCTGCCTCACTAAAGAGGCTACTCAGGCTCCCTGTTAACACGGCTGCTGAGGTGGTATATTTGGAGTTTGATTTGGCTCCAATTCTGATGCGTTACCAACTGAATATTCTAATTGGAAAATGCGGCGGATGGCACCCTGAACAATTCAGTCTATGGTGTTTTACAGTCCAGAGTGGCACGTATGATGCCTAGTGCAATTGCAACTATTACATCTGTTGCAGAAAGGTGGCTTGCTTGGATTTGTGCCAGAAAACATCTTAGTAATGTCGTTTCGAAGGTATAAGCTCACATTGACATCTATCTTATGAGCTAATAGCAGGGACCAGCTGATTGCGAATCTGGCCAGTAAAAGCTTTGCCTCTTCCTTCATTGAGTATATTCAAACTAGGGACCATTTTACTAAGCATATTCATCATTTCCCTGCAACTGAATTAAAATCCCCTGATTTGTTTCAGCAGATTATCAAATTTGAGTGGGGGAAATATATTTATCCAAATAAGGCTCCATCCTTACTAATGAATATCTTCTGGAATCCTGCAGCGATTACTTTAAAGGAAATGATAGATGTCTTGGAAGTAGATCTGGATTACTGGTTGTGAAGGCATCATGAAGAAAGACACAGACAATAGATTCAATTTTCAAATAAAAACTCTTTTATTAAATTAAATGTCAGGATGGTGTAAAGCCTAACTTGCCCAATGCTAGTCTCTGGAGGATTTCTCAGGGGCAACGGCTCGCCTTGGAAGAAAGACAACACGGAGCAACACAGGTTTGAACCCGGGTCTGTGCTTAGAAACCTCTGGTTATTAAGCGCATTATAAATAACATATCATATCATATCATATCTAAGGAGGGATTTCCCTACCTAAATAAACTAAGGATAGTCAGTAAGTTCAACTTAAAAGTCTATCTCTGTCCAAAACCTATACTTGCCCTCACAACTAAAGCTAAACAATGTGCAGGGATGTCAGCACCAAAAAAATAGTGTTCCAAATCAAGTTCTGAGCTTTGTCCCGCTCTTAGCATGCGTTTCAGCTCCTTCCCAAGTTCAAAACAGTTCCATAAAAAAGAGCTTGGGTTCCGTTCCCCAAATTCAAAACAGTTCCAATAGACCTCAGAGTTCTCTTCCCCAAGTTCAACACAGTTACAAAGATTCTCAGAGTTCCCTTCCACAAGTTCATCACAGTCAGTTCTCTTGACTTTCAATAAGTGTTCCAAACTAACTTTGCAACCTTTCAGGCTTTTCAACGGTTCACTTAGCTTGTTCTTTTCAATACTTGATGGACACAAAAAGCTTCATTCTCTTAACTTTCCTTGGTTCACTCCAAGGAGGGGTTACTCGGTCTAGGTGCAGTTGTCGGACCACACAGCCCACCCAGTGCAGGTCACACAACCACTTACCCTTGGCACTTTGTTATATGCACTTGTTCACATCGGATATCTTTGCCAACACAGGCTCCCTCTTTGAACCTGTGTCGATTGTCCACTTGCAGTTCATTTTATCCTTTGCAGCTTCTTGCCTCTGCCACAACGTGACTCGCACATCATTCACTTCATGGGGTGCTTTCCTTGTCAGCATTTTGCTTTCACACTTCACAACAGTGTTTATCATTTGCTTTTCACTTGTTTCCTAAGCCCTTATTACTGGCTTTCATTCGGTTCATACTTTTACATTGTCCATCAATGGGCCTCATTACAGGTTGGGCGGTCCGGAATTAACAGTGGCGTTAAACCCGCCGCCACTGTTAATTCTGGACTGCCCGATCCCGAGTCCTGCAGGCGGGAGGTGATGTTCCTGCCAGGTCTGACCTGGCGGGTTTAACACCGCCCGCCTGCAGGCGGACGTGGAAACACCAGCACCATCACGAGATGGTGCCGGTGTTTCCACTTCCCCATTCCCATTGATTCCTTTTGGACTCAATGGGAATGGGGATTTACTGAATTCCGCCTCTGGAATTCCCGGGACACCAGGGTCGTAATGCCCTGGTATTTCCGGGAGTCACAGAGGCAGAATGGTAATACGAGTCCGGTGGTAACCAGGCAGTTTTACCACCTCGGTTACTGCCGGACTTGTAATGAGGCCCAATGTCTTTTTACTTGCTCTCACAGAATGAAAAAATGCACCTTACTTTCATTTCACTCGTGCTGTGCTTTCATGTACTTTGCATTACTTTTCCTTAGTTCAGTATTTAATAATGCATGAAACACTTTGCAGCTTTTTCGGCATTCATAAATCTTTCCTTCGGTCTCCCAACCCTCTTATCATGAGTTTTCATCTGATCAGCATCGCCAAAACCCAGCCATTGGAGTGCCCGGGCGTGGCGATTCCCTTTCCGTCACTCACAGGTCTCTGGCAGCTCCTCTGGGTGTTTCGGCTTTTTCCTTTGGGGTTTCTCGCTCTCTGTTCACTCGCCAGGAGCTCTGAAGAGCAGTGCTCATTGCTTCAGAACCTTCCTGCTGCTTTTGGCAGATACCTAGAGTCTTCAGTGTGCCCCAGCTCTAGTGGGGGGCACACAGCATTGGATTCTGCAGAGCTCCCGTCCTTTTTACAGTCTGCTTGGGCTACGGCGTCCTTCTTGCTCTCCTGCAGCACTCGGCAACCTCTCCAGCTCTTCAGACTGCTTTGTACCGGGTTGTTGCTTCTTTAACCCCAGAGCTTCTTCCTCCAGGTCGGTCTCTCGGGCCAGGCAGCTCTCTCGCCCCAGGCAGCTCACTCGCCCCGGAAGATGTCTATTTGACGTTTTCTGGTTTCTCTCTATATACACCTGTAGCCTTTCAATTGACTGCAGGTGTAAGTCTTTTGCCTGACCCCAATTAGTCAGATATGCCTCACCATGGCAGTAGTGTTTCACAGTCCTCTTCTTCGTCTCAGTAACTAGAGAAGTGAGCATTACTCCTAGTTGCTTCTTCTTCATCCCAGTCCCAAAGGCATATGAATGTGGGACAGTGTGTGTGTGTGAAAGAGGGGCAGACTGAAAATAACCTACAAAGGTAGGGGGAGGGCAGGGTGCATTTTGACAAGGGAAAGGGGATACCATGCCTCATCTGAAGACATCTGCTCCCCACTTCCTAAAATCCCTCCACCCAGGTGATCCTCCCTTGCATATTCACCACAAGGGTCAGGATCCAAAAGTGATGGCCTTTCCCTGGCTACCTGCGATGAGGGTCCAAGGGGAGTCGATGGGAGGAGGCCCTCAGGTTCCTCACATGGTAAAATATCAATACTACAGTAGAAATTATAATCCGTGGGGATTTTACCAGCTGTTAATTTAATGATTTAGGTGGCACAGTGAATGTATTAGCATACAGGAAACTCTCTTTGCAGAGAGGTAATGAAAAGTCTGCTTTGACGAACGCTTGGGAACTGCTTAAATTGAATGGTAATATTCCAGGAGATATTCCACCTAAAACAACATGTAGAAAGGGTGCTGTATCCTCCACTATTGATTACATCTTTGTTTCTCAGGATTTATGTCATGCATGTAAGTCCCTGAGTGTGCAAGACATAAAAGTTAGTTGGCGGATTGAGGAAGATTGTTTGATGAATCCTGCTGCTCTGTTTCTACGTGCTGCTGTTGATCATTATTTCCACCGTGCAACGTGCTACATTCTACATGGCTTTTTGGAAACGTTTCTGCAGCCTGAAAGAGGCCTGAAATAAGTCCTCTTTCTACCACCATCACTGTTTTTGCACAACAAACGCCCTCCAGGTAGCAGAGCGACACTGAGTGGGGAAGAGTATTTGGTGAATCCTGCTGTTCTGTTTCTACATGCTGCTGCTGCTCGTTATTTCCACCGCGCACCATGCTAAATTCTACATTGCCTTTTGGAAACGTTTGGGCATCCTGAAAGAAGCCTGATAGAAGTCCTCTTTCTACCACCATCACTGTTTTGCACAAAACACCCTCCAGGGAGCAGAGCGACGTGGAGTGAGGAAGAGTGTTTGGTGAATCCTGCTGCTCTGTTGTTACGTGCTGCTGCTGCTCGTTATTTCCACCTTGCACTGTGCTCCATTCTACATTGCTTTTTGGAAACGTTTCTGCAGCCTGAAAGAAGCCTGAAGGAAGTCATTTTTCTACCACCATTACTCTTTTGCACAAAACGCCCTCCAGGGAGCGGAGTGACGCGGAGTGAGGAAGAGTGTTTGGCGGATGGCGGTCCACTGCCATTTCCCAGCGTTGCTTCCTGTTTCTGCATTCGTTTATTGCCCACAACAATGGTGGTGCCTTTAAGTCTCCTGGAGGGGATAAACATAGTTGCCATGAGCTATTGATGCTTCATATGTTCGATCTGTGAACTTCTCTACTGACTGAAAGCCCAGTCTAAAGTGCTTTGATCATCCGGCTTACACTTCATTTATAACCTTGTGCTCCCCTCAAGAGCAAACAGGAAGTCACTCACTGATCACATGCAATGCATGGCCTGCAGCATGCTCTAATTTCAAACAGCTTTTTTTCCAGCTGGCTCCACTGTGCCTATTTTGCATAGTAGATCGCTGCCTGTACCACATGGCGACTACAGGTTTTCAAATCCTTTGATCCACATGGCTTCTGTAACTGTGATGGGGAGTGACTGGGAGAGGGGGATAGAAGCAACTTCTACACCTTGCTTTCATTCCAAGGAGACACCCGCAGAAAATTTGGTGGGCGCCAAAGATACAATGTGCACGGAAAGTGATAAGGATCAAGAGAACTTGCTCGAATTATTTGTTCCTTTCTCACTGGAAGTACTGCACTCCTGCCCCCTGGACATACAGGTCAAAATAATTGCTAAAGCCGCTTCCCCTTGTAACACCTTGGAGAATTATCAGGACAGTGGGCTTCCTGACTTGACGAGTGAAGGGCCAAATAAAACAATTACAAACAAAAACAGTATCCTGGCCCTCAACTCACTTGAAGTTGAGAAAGATTCTGCTACAATTCCTGCCATTTCCATAGTAGGGGACTCCAGCTCTACGCCCATGATGAGTGGTCCAAAACCTTTAGAGAAGGAGACGAGGGGGGCAAAGGCCCCTCATTCGAAACCTTCTACTTTTGGGACACTAAAACAGCCTAAGAAAAACAAACAGTTTTGTGCCACCTCAGGTCCCTCGATTTGGAAACCAAGAGGTCTAACTCCAGGTCTCCCACATGCTAAAAAATTGTTATTTCATGTACGGCCTAAGTTTGTTTGTTTGTTTATTTTATTTAGTATAGCGCTCCAGACCCAGGGGTATATGGGCGCTTAAGGACATAGTTACAGAATATATAGAGAATACTTTCAATTATAAAGTTGTGATGGTAATATGCCATATATGGTATGTACAAGCAGGCAGTTAGATTTCACAATAGACATTTCAGGGTATGTACAATATATATAGTTAGAAATAGGCTAGTCTACCTGAAGGTTGTCTTCTCCAGAAGCCAGCTGATGACTAATTTTCTGAACAATTGGAAGGTTTTGGCCAAATTAATATTCAGAGGCAAGGTGTTCCAAAGTTGAGGGGCAAGGACACTGAAACTCGAGCCTCCGGCTCTTTTGGCGGTGAATCTGGGCACCATGAGGCAGAGAGTATTGGAGGATTTAGTGATTCTAGTGTTAGGTTTAAAGGTGAGTTTGTTGGTAATGTACGGGGGGCGAGGTGGTTTAGGGCTTTATAGGTAAGGCAGAGGGTTTTTAAGTCGATTTTTTGTTGGATGGATAGCCATTTGCAGGATATTCTTAAGTGGGAGATGTGCTCTCTCCTGGGAATATTTAATGCTGCTCTCAGTGCATTATTTTGGAGCATCTGAAGTTTCTTGACTATAGCTTAGCTGGCACCAAGGTAGAGGCTATTGCAGTAGTCAAGCTTTGATTGAATGAGGGCCCTGGCCAGAATGAGGCAACTGTTTGTGGATAGAAAAAGTCTGCAAGCCCTAATTAGTTTTCCAGTGTAGGCGGTAGCTGAGGCGGTCATGTTAACTTGTTTGGAGAGGTTGGTATTGGCGTCAAGGTAGAAGCCTAGGTTTTTTACGTTTTTCATGACTGGGATGATGTTGCCATCAATGATGAAGTTGGAGTAATCTGTAGATTATTGGGGGCTCCGACTAGGAGAAGCTCGGTCTTCTCATCATTCAGGCAGAGGCCGTGTGTGTGTGGCCATCCATGCCTGAATGATGGCGAAGATTTTGTTGATCCTAGTGGCGTCTGTGTTGTAGTTGCCAGTGATGGTGAGGAGTATCTGGGTGTCATCTGTGTAGTTGGTGTAGGTGACACCCAGATGGTCCAACTTATCAAAGAGAGGTTTTGTAAAGATGTTATAGAGGGTGGGGGAGACGCAGGACCCTTGTGAGACACCGCAGGTGATGGGGATGGGGTCTGCTGCAGCCACCGATGAGAAGACCCTCATGGTTCTGTTGGCTAGGAAAGATTGTATCCACATGACAGCAGAGGGGGAGAAGTGGGCGGCAGATGAGAGATGGTTGCAGAGTATTTTACGGTTAACCAGGTCGAAGGCTGCTGAGAGGTCTAGGAGGAGTAGGATAGCTGCTTTGTTTTTGTCCTTGATGTCGTCAACAAGGGAAATCTCTGTTCCGTGTTGAGGACGAAAGCCAGATTGATGCAGGCCTAGCAGTTGAGTGGACTCTAAGTAATCTTGGATTTGCAGGTAGGCAACTCTGTCGAGGATTTTTAGCAGGAAGGGGACTGTGGTGATGGGCCTGTAGTTGGTGGGAATGGCAGGGTCGAGAGATTGTTTTTTTAGAAGGGGGAGAACCCAGGACTGTTTCAGGTTGTTAGGTACAGAGTTGGTCGAGAAGGAAAGGTTTACTAGTTTGGAGATGATGGGGGCTAGGTCTCGCGCAGCATCTTTGATGATCTGGGTGGGGCAGCTATCCCCTTTGCAATTAGAGGGTTTGAGGGATGCTATAATTTTTTGGATTTCGGGTATGGTGACCATTTTGAATGTGAAGCTGGAAGTATTGCTGGTCGGGGTGGGTGTGCTAGGTGTGAAGGCGTTACTGTTAGAGAGTTGTAATATTTTTGCCTCGATTTTGATTTGAAGACCAGTGATTTTGTTAGTCAGGGCAATTTGGATACTGGTGCACCATAGCTTGTCCTTTGCACCAGTGTCAGTTGGAGGGTTGGGATTTTCTAATTCCTTCAGTATGGTGAATAGCTCTTTAGCGGAGGATTGGGCATTATTGATTCTGACATTGTAGGCTTCCTTTTTGGTGCAGATTATCTCTTTCTTGTAGTGGGAGGAGATGGTCATGAGATTAGATTTGTTTTCTGCTGATGGGTTGGTTTTCCATAGGATTTCCATCTTGGCTTTCTTTTTTCTAAGAGCTTTATGTTCCGGTGTGTACCAATGGTTCAAATGGGCTCTAGGTTCAAATGGGCTCTAGGTTTACCTTTGCGTAGCTTTAGTGGGGCAACAGCATCAATGGCGCTAGTTAGGGCATCATTGTAGGTGGTGACTAGAAGGTTGATGTCGGCTGTGGCTGGGAGTGTGTCGAGGATGGGGAGGATCAGAGGAGTGAGGGTCTGCGCAGTGATATTGCGTTTTTTTCTCATCAGGCAGGTTGGTGCGAGGGGGCTCTGCTTAGGGTTAGGATTGTTTAGGTTGATGTCGAATATTATGAGGGAGTGGTCAGTCCATGCAAGAGGTTGTGGGGCTTTGCAAGTGATATTACAGTTATGGGCTGCGACCCAGTCAATGGTTCTACCTTTCTGGTGGGTAGATAGTGTAATGACTTGAGTAAAGTTGTGCTCGGATAGGGCATTAGCCAAAGAGGCGGCTGGAGTGTCGTTCGGGTCATTGTACCCTAGATTAAAATCTCCTAGAATAATATTTTGGGAGTGGGGCTTGGAATTCTCTGCTATGAGAGTGGTAATGTCTTCCTCGAAGGAGCCTTTGGGGCCTGGGGGCCTGTATATTAGTTGCAGAGTAATTGTGCTCTTAGGGGTAGTTTGTACTTTAATGGTGAGGTGCTAACAGGAGTTTGGCGGGGGGAAGTGATCGGTCTGAGGTCGAGTGAGGATTTGAAAATGATTGCTACACCTCCTCCGCGAGCATTAGGTCTGTCCGCTCTGAGAATGGAATAGTTGTCGGGAATGGCAAGAGTGAGGTAGGGTCCTGCTGCTTCATGTAACCATGTTTATGTAGTAGCAAGGAAGTCGAGATCTCCTGATAGAATAATGTCGGCAATTTCGGTGGGGTTGGGCTACTAGGGATCTAACATTGAGTAGTGCACCTTTTAGAGATGTCGTGTTAGTGGCATTAGCGCTGTCCTTAGTTGTGGTCTTGGTCATAGGTGTGGCAGGCAGCTTACTGGAAGTGGTGGGGAGTCTAGCGCCGAGTCTGTTTTTGCGGTCATGGAGGGTAGGGTTAGTTGTGGGGCGGCTGTGTCCTAGTGGATTGGGACGGTATGGGTTAGTGGCAGTGTGGTCAGCTTTGGTAAGGTTAGTAATGTTGGGTGGGGTATTAACTGGTGTGGCATTAACTTTAACAGTGATGTGTTGGTGAGCGATGTGTGGGAATGGTGGGAGGAAGGGTGTGGGACAGGGGATAGGATGGTGTCTAGGGCAGCTGAGTTTAGCAAGTCCATTGTTGTATGGTATGTAGCTGTTGCTGCTGCAATGAATGCTGTTGTTCATAATGCAAAAAGGGAACATGGTGAGAATGAGCCAAGGGAGCATAGTTAATATATTGCAGAGAGTGGGCAGTTTAGTTGTTGGTATGGCAAGGTGGGCAAGGACTCGGTTCGAGATTGCTAATATGGTGCAGAGGAAGGGCAACTTCAATAGATTACAGCCGCAATTTCAGTTATACAACATCAGGGCATGCCTAGGCTAAAGTCGAAATTACTTGTAAGGTGCAAAAAGAGCAGTTTCAGTTATGCAATACCAGGCAGGCATAGGCTAAATTCAAACTTGCTAATATAGTGCAAAAAGGCAGTTTCAATCGTGCAATATCAGGCAGGAATAGGCTAAATTCGAAATTACAGACAAGGTGCAAAAAGAGCAGTTTCAGTTATGCAGTACCAGGCAGGCATAGGCTAAATTCAAACTTGCTAATATAGTGCACAAGGAGAAACTGGCTCTGTAACCCGAACCTGCACTCCTGGCTCAATTGAACACATAGATCTGGGAAGTGACACCTCTAAGCCAACTTCAGCCTTCCAGAACATAGGCTTCCGGGAGAATGAAGACCACCACAACCAATCTCCAGTGAAATTAATCTTTGTTCCTAGGACTTCAGAAATTACTATGGAATGTCTCAGTCAGCCCCATGATCTATTCCTGGTGGGGGTTCCAACAAGCGGATTGGAAGTCCCATCAAATGTCTCACCACACAATGAAATATACACAAGTGATTCAATTGGACACAAAGGAACACATAAAATAATTGCAAGGCTTGGTAAGGCTTTGCCTCAAGACAGTGGGACAGGTAAATCTACCCAAGCACCTAAACGTAGGCATTGATGTCTTGCACAGAGGACCAGCTAACAGACCAGGACCTGTTATTAGATCTTGCTGCTGCCCAAATAGAAAAAAAGCAACTAGCATCCCCATCATAGATGCACACATGATTACAGCTTTTTCCCTTACAATGGCCCCCTTCATGAATCTGTACGAAGGGTAGGGCGACCAAATTAGAGACCAAAATACTCTTTTGGCCATGTTCCATTCCAAAACAATCTACATTGAAGGCTTCATTTCGGCCTTAAAAGAGAACGAACACAGAAGCCTTGCACTAATTACGTCTTTCTTACAGAACATCTTAGAGTTGATTATAAAAGAAAAGGAAAATAGGAGGGCCTCCTTGTCAATAAACCAGAGGTTGATTCATCTGCTTACCACCGTCAATGAGTAAACTGCCTTCCTGGGAAGAACTGACAAATAATTGCAAAGCCAGGAAGTTTCCTCTGAGGCAATCAGACTCAAACCACTTAACAAACAAAGCAAATCCAATGTGGTCTCAAAAAACAACAATACAAATCCATCATCGTCCAAAAATTGTTAAATTATACTTGTTAAGTCAAACAAAATAATTTTAAGAGCTCCCTTATTGGTCCCCAAGAGGGCTCCCTCATCAGCACTTGTCCCGGATTCTCCAGATCCTATGGAATCTTCAGCAAAACGACAGACCCTATTCCTAAAATAGGCGAAAACAGTGGTCCTAAATTTTCAAGAAATCGTACTTTAAGGAAAGAGTCACCGTTACTGTTAAATGCAACAGCAGAGTCCTCACTCCTCAAACAGAGACGGAGAATAGAAATAGTGAAGAACTTTAGGACTTGTGATGCCCCTCCAAATCAAACAGGTCCTACGAAAAGAAATAAAAAGGTGACTCCATGGATGAATCAGGTACAAGTATAACTCTTGAGGGTGTGCCTCAAAGCCCCCTAATCAAAAATCTGTCCTTGGGGCAAGAGATAGACGGTGACAAGTTACCATCTAAGGACATATCCATATCCATGACTAGTTAATGAACCTTTCAACATACTCGGAAGAATGGGACGAGGTCTTTCCAACGAATGACCAGCTGCAAGACTCGTTGGTAGAACGTATGGTTGTGTTAAGAACAAGCCACCAAACACGCTGTCAGCCTATTATGCTGACAGATAAAGAAAGCAGTGATGAGCGTGAGGTTATTTTTGAGAGGCAGGCGACGGGAGAAAAGATTGGTTCTGCGTCATCTGGTCACCGACAAAGGCCTGAAGTAACCTCACACATACACATGGCCAAATCTACCCAGGCAACCAAGAGGGTCTCCCAGCAAAAGCCTATTATGGTGACAGATACAGAAAGCAGTGATGAGCGTGAGGTTGTTTTTGAGAGGCAGGTGATGGGAGAAAAGTTTGGTTCTGCGGCCTCTGGTCCCCGACAAAGGACTAAAGTAACCTCACGTGTACACATGGCCAAACCTACTCAGGTAACCAAGAGCGTCTCCCAGCAAAAGAGTCACCATATTGACTTTAAATCTTTGGAACAAAAAAGCCAAATCTCTAACAGACAAGCCTTTTGGGGAAATAAAGAGAGGTCCCAACTAGCACCCCCTATTGATTTGGCGACACCCCAAGTGGACCATTGGAGCTGAGGTCTAAAGAAGGGAAGTGAGGGCAAGATATCGCTGAACCTTGAAAGAATCTTGCACTTAAGGGACAACCTATTCTTCAATAGAGCAAATGTCTTGAGACTTTTTCACAGCATCCCAGCACTAATCCTAATTCGCTCTAAGGATATTGACCTGATTGAATTTCCTGACAAACGAAAGAAAGACAAGGTGATTCTACATCTCAATTCTGATGGAATAAAAAGCTTACTTGTACAAGAAAACCACCAACTGATCTTTAGGGAATTTTTACTAAGAGACACAGATAGACATGCATCGGAAAACGCTGACAAACCAGATGAATCAGGAAGACAATTGTTGAAAGGTTTTAACCCGCAGAAGACTACATCATCTAAGGGAAATCAAAATGATTCCTTGTCTTTGTTAAAAAACTTGAGGAATATTGTAGAAAACTCTAATCGAAAGAATACTAGCAAACCTCAAAATGGTAAGCAGTTAAAGGCCTAATGCCCATAGAACGGGGTAAATGAGCCACTAAAGGACATGACCCTCGTTTGTTCGAACACTAGGGGCTTCAGACAATTTTTTGGAGAGGGGAACATGCCTTTTGAGTCCGCTGACTTGGTATGTCTGCAGGAAACATGGTTAAGGGAAAAACCTACACTTAAGGGATTTGTATCCCGTTTAACTCTGGCTACAAAGGGCCAGAAGGGTTCACCTATGGCTGGCCTAGTGTTCCTACTGAATAATGACTGTCATCTAAAGATAACCTTGGTAAAAAACGTGTCTCCCCTAATCTAAATTGTCTTGCTTGACAGAAATATTTCAGATGGTAAAAGTATAGGAGGTTGGCTAATTTGCAACCTCTACTGGAACACGAACTCAGAGATGGCCAAGAACTTCAAAGATCAAGTAATGAATGAAAGTGATGATGCAAGAGTCACTAGGTCGGTCTTAAAAATAATAATTTGTGAGACCTTAATATTCACTGCTTTAGCAGGGATTTAATCTTGGTGGCAAGTCCTATGCCGAACACAGATTAAGCTATCCTACATGGTTGGAATTGGAGAAAGGAACTCGGTATAAGAAACATTGAGATCCTAAATGGTTTTATGATGGGAGACATCCCGCCTAGTGAGACGTGGAAGCGGGGTCGTGAGAGGCTGATCCTCGACAACTTCTTTGTTTCTAACAACAACAAGCCACATATAAAGTCCCTAGTAGTTGAGACGACTGGCATGAATGACCATAATCTCCTGAAGCTGCGAATGGAAGGTCCTTATTACAACGAAACACAAGTTGGGCCAAATGATTTAACAGTGCTTCCAGGTAGAAATGGATTGAGACTGATGACAAAAAATATAATTGCTCTTAGAGAGACCCTTGATGAGTCCCTTCTAAGGGTGGATCTCGACTACCCAAACATTTTGTGCTTATATGCGGAAAAACAAAACATAGGCAGGAAACTGGGTTTTCGACATCAACATAAATTTGACATTACGGTTTTTGAAAGAAAAAAAAAGCTGAATAATTTAAAAAGAGTATGGCTGAAAACACCCTCCCCAAAGACTCTGTAAGACTTCAAAAAAGGTAAACAAAGCTATAAAAACTGTCTGAATTTGCATAAGTGCACAATAATTCAGAAGGACGCTGAGTACATGCTTCAGCTAATAGCTACTAAGAACTCGGGCGAGATGTGGAAGATCCTTAACTCTATGGAAGCACGCGTACAATCCTTACAAGCAAATCCTATTCCAGCGGGAAACTGGATTATCCATTTTAGTGATATTTTTTCAAGCAAAATAACAGCCAGTACTGACACAAGTTGCTTGCAAAATCATCCCTGGACTTTTGAAACAAGTAGCGACAATATTCTGGATTTGATTAAATCTTCAAGTTCCTCCAGAGCCGAGGGTCCTGACGGCCTAACAAACATGACTCAGAAAAAACCCCCAGAAGAATGGGCATCCTTCATGTTCGACTTGTTCGAAATAATAAAACTACAGAGGGAAATACCTACTTCTTGGAGGTCTTCCATCATAGTCCCCATTTTCAAGAAGGGCGATAGGTCGTTACCCGGAAATGATAGAGCTATTGCCCTACTTGATGTTATGGGGGAAATATTCGCAGATGAAGCACTTGTCCATTTGGCTCAGGGACACTAAAAATCGAGACCCATGGCAGCCGGGCTTCAAAAAGGGCGTTAGAACTTCGTTGAACTTATTTCTTATAAATCTGTTAAAACTGAGAACTACACAGAAGAATAGTAAGACATTGTACTTGGCATCAGTCGACCTATCCAGGGCATTTGACTCTGTAAACCGTCAAACTTTGTGGAACAAACTATATGCCTGGGGCTGTCCTAGTGACGTCTTGGAAGCCATAAGGAGTCTCATCACGACAACAACCGTCTGCATAACATTGAACAAAGTGGGTGATCTAACTGACGCAATTTCCACCAATTTTGGCATGAAACAAGGTTGCCGTCTAGCACCTGCAATCTTTAATTTACACATCGCTGACATGGAAGATTTGTTCACAGACATTAGATCATTCCCTCCTAGTATTACCGAAACACAGGCCAAAGACTGTTATACGCAGATGATGTAGGATGAAACACCAATTGGGCTGCAGCGCCAGTTAGATGCACTGGCCAAGTTTGTTTGTTTATTTTATTTCTATAGCGCTCCGGACCCGGGAGTAAAAGGGCGCTTAGTACAAGTTACAAGGCACAGTACATGGTGATAAGCAGTAATACTAGAACAGCTTGAACACAGTTATATACTAGGAACAACAGTTATATACAAGATATACAGGCAGTGGAGGTGATAGCAACCAATGATGACATAAATGAGGCATGTGCAATAAGTGCAGTTTATAGCGGAGTCTAACTTCAAGGTTGACTTTTTGTCAGAAGCCACCCGATGGCAAGTTTCCTGAACGACTGGAAGGATTTGGATGACTTAATATTCAGTGGCAGGGTGTTCCAGAATTGGGAGGCGAGGACAGTGAAGCTCGAGCCTCCGGCTCTTTTAGAGGTAAATCTAGGTATTGTGAGACATAAGGTATTGGAAGATCTCATGGTTCTGATGGAAGATTTCAAGGTGAATTTTTTAGTCAGGTAGGGGGGTGCTAGATGGTTGAGAGCTTTGTAAGTGAGGCAGAGTGTTTTTAGATCAATTTTATGTTGGATGGTGATCCATTTGCATGTGGTTCTAGTGGCAGAGATATGCTCACGCCTGGGGATGTTTAGCACTGCCTGTAACGCATTATTTTGAAGGACTTGGAGTTTACCAATTATCGCTTGGTTGGCACCTAAGTAGAGGCTGTTGCAGTAGTCTAACTTAGATTGTATAAGAGCTCTGGCTAGCGTGAGGCAACTATTAGGGGAAAGAAATGGTCTACAGGCTCTGATTAGTTTTCCAGTATAGGCAGTGGCAGAAGCGGTCGATTTGTCTTGCTTAGTGAGGTTAATTTTGGCATCAAGATAGAAGCCAAGTGTTTTCACGTTTTTGGCGACCGGGATGGTGTTGCAATCAATTATGATGTTGGAGTAGTTGAGACTTAGTTTTTGTAAGTTGTTCAGCGAGCCAACAATGAGCAGTTCAGTCTTCTCATTATTCAGGCAGAGACCGTGTGTGGCCATCCATGCCTGAATGACGGAGAAGATTTCATGGATCCTGGCTACATCAGTATTGTAATTGCCCGAGATGGTGAGGAGTATCTGTGTGTCATCCACGTAGTTTGTGTAGGTGACACCCAGACGATCCAGTTTATCAAAGAGGGGCTTTGTAAAGATATTGTATAGGGTGGGTGAAACACATGAGCCTTGAAGGACACCACAAGTGATAGGGATAGGGTCTGCTGCTGTCACCGGAGAGAAGACCCTCATGGTTCTATTGGCCAGGAAGGACTATATCCACATGACAGCAGAGGGGGAAAAGTGGGCGGCAGAGGAGAGGTGGTTGCAGAGTATTTTATGGTCGACCAAGTCGAAGGCTGCTGAGAATCTCGGAGGAGTAGGATGGCAGCCTTACCCTTATCTTTAATTTCGTCAATCTGACTTTTAAGATCAACAAGGGCAGTTTCTGTTTCATGTTGAGGCCGGAAGCCAGACTGACGCAATCCAAGTAATTGGTTGGACTCTAGGTAATGCTGAATTTGCAAGTAAGCAACTCTGGCAAGGATTTTTAACAAGAAGGGAACGGTTGTGATAGGCCTGTAATTTGTGGGGATGGTTGGGTCCAAGGTCTGTTTTTTTAGTAGCGGGAGGACCCATGACTGTTTTAGGTTGTTGGGTATCGAATTAGTGGAGAATGACACGTTTATGAGCTTAGAAATGAAGGGGGCGAGGTCTCTTGCTGCATCCTTTATGATCTGTGCGGGGCAACTGTCCCCTTTGCAGTTTGATGGTTTGAGGGATGTTATAATTTTTTGCACTTCTAGTACGGTTACTTTTTTGAAGGTGAAGCCATGGTTAGTGTTAGGGGTGGTGGGTGGGCTAGGAATAGGGGGTTAGGGGTGGGGCTGCTATTGGAGAGTTGTAGTTTTTTATTTTCGATTTTTGTTTGTAGGCCAGTGATTTTGTTCGAAAGGGCATCTTGGATACTAGTGCACCAGAGTTTGTCCTTCACGGACGTGTCCGTAGGTGGATTGGGGTTTTCTAACTCCTTCAGGATAGTGAATAATTCTTTGGTACTGGAACTAGCATTACTTATTCTTATATTGTAGGCTTCCTTTTTAGTGCGAATTATTTCTTTTTTTATAGAGGGAGGATGCATTTGTGACATTGATTTTGTTTTCCTCTGGTGGATTCATTTTCCAAAAGGTTTCCATTTTGGACTTTTTATTTCTTAGTATTTTTTTTTCATAACAACATTTTATTAGTTCATACAGATTACCAAGACATCAACAATAGCATCGTAATCAACAATTACAGCACTCAGCAATACAAATTCGCATGGAAGATAAGTTATTAGTCCGTGTTAGGCATAACTCAATTGTACGAACCTATTTTTGGGCTTGGCGGATATGTCAGCAATTCTGGGTTAGGTGAGTATAATTCAAGGTTACGGGATGTTCAGTAGAGGGGGCTGCTTTGCAGCCATCTGGTGAGTGGTGGTCTTCTAGATAGAGCCGGGAATTTGGTTGCGTAGTCCATGAAAGGGTCCCAGATATTCATGGAT
Organism: Ambystoma mexicanum; assembly: GCF_040938575.1. Taxonomy (NCBI): domain Eukaryota; kingdom Metazoa; phylum Chordata; class Amphibia; order Caudata; family Ambystomatidae; genus Ambystoma; species Ambystoma mexicanum. The sequence continues at coordinate 413,521,396 of NC_090939.1, forward strand.
TTGGTGAGTGAGTTATTTCGGATCGCGTTTACCTTTTCCGCCACCGCAATGTCCCAGCATTTGGACCACCATAGTGCAATCGAGGGTCCATCCTCATGTTTCCACAGACGGGCCATGGCAATTTTCGCTGCAAGGAGCAGCTGCATGCACAACTGTGGAATGTGACCTGACATTGGTAATGCCCCGTCCCCTGTTTCCCCTAGGAGAATGATTCCCGGGTCTCAAGGAAAAGTGAGACCAGTAATGTCTTTGATGTGTTTGGTCACCTCCCTCCAGTATGCCTCCACCTTCGGGCAGGTCCATACCATGTGAAACAATGAGCTGGGGATGCTGCAGCCCTGCCAGAAGTGGTCAGAGAGATTTGGATTAGCTCTGTTGATTTGGACATGGGTCACATAATATCTGTAACAGAGTTTGTAACTGCCCTCCTTGTTAGTAATACATTGCAAGCTTTTGTGCAGCCTTGCCCAGATTTTAGACCATTCCTCAACCTCTATTTCTCGTCCTAGGTCTCTCTCCCACTCAATCATATATCTATCTTTTTGCGTGGGATCCACCGTGTCTAGGAGCCGATATAGTGTGGAGATTCTGCCTCTTTTTATCAGGGTTGTGAGGGTGCTTTCTAGAGCCGTTAGCTCTCTGTCGCATTTCTCTCGAACCACTCTGTGAGATAACTAGTGCCTTAATTGTGTATAATGGAATCTTTCTCTCTCCCCTACCACAAATTTCTCTTTACATCTTTCAAATGAGATGGGAGCGCCCTCCTCTAGGAAGTCGCTTGTTTTAAGTAGTCCACCCTCCCTCCAGTATTGGAAACTATTGGGGTCGCAGCCTGGTGAGAACTCTGGGTTATTCCAGATAGGTGATAGTGGGCCCAGCCCACCCCTAATGCCCCATTTCCGAGCCGCTGCTTTCCAGCAGTGGGCGGTTGTGATTGTAGCAGACGGGGGCCAGTATTCGCTTGCACTTTTCTTTCTGGCAGGTGTGGGAGGTCCGCGGGGTTGCCCGGGCACCAGGTCTCCTCTGTCTGCGTCCATTTTGGGGCGTCATCTTCCTGTACCCAAGAAAATGCCTGTGATAGTTGAGATGCTAGGGGATATCTGGCTATGTCTGGGACACCCAGCCCCCCCTGATTCTTGTCCCGCATCATTATTTGTTTGCCAATGCGTGGCTTTTTCCCTCCCCAGACAAATCCCTGTATTTTCTTCTGCATGTCCACAAGTACTGGGCCCGGGATGCGGGTCGGTATTGCTGTGCAGGAGTATAGCCACGTGGGGACAATGTTCATTTTTATGGCTGCGATCTGCCCGAACCAGGAGATTTCCCTGGAGGACCAGGTCTTTAGGTCATTCTTGAGATTTGTAATAAGATGTGGGAAATTTTTATTGTATAGTTGGGCCGGATCCTTAGTGATTCATACCCCTCGGTATTCTATTGGCCCTTTTGCCCATTGAATGGGCATTAATGGGTGGAGGGCAGCTCTATCAAGCCCACTGATGTTAATCGCCAGGGCCGCTGATTTGTCTAAATTGATTTTAAACCCTGATAATGCTCCAAATTCATCGATTTCTTTCCATAGGGAATCTAGGGATGATGCCAAGTTCGTAGCTGTGATTAATACATCATCCGCATATAGAGCGATTTTATATTCCCGGCCCCCTATCTTTATCCCCCTTATCCTGGCATTCTGCCTAATCCTGGCTGCAAAGGGCTCCATAGATAGAGCAAAAATCAGAGGCGATAGCGGACACCCCTGTCGGGTGCCCCTAGATATCTGTATTGCTTCCGATCTCCTGCCATAAACCCGTAATTGCGTTGTGGGATTTTGATAATTGGCCATAACCCATTTGGTGAAGTTTGGGCCAAATCCAAAATGTTCCAGGGTTGCCCACAGGTATCCCCAGTCCATCATATCGAAAGCTTTATGAGCATCTAATGATAACACTGCCATTCTGTCCCCAGTTCTGTGGGCATGTTCGATAATGTCTATTGTTCTCTGAATGTTGTCATGAGTCCCTCTCCCAGGTATAAACCCAGTCTGATCACTGTCAATTAGGCTTGGCAGAACAGCGCCCAGTCTGCCCACCAACACTTTAGCGAAAATCTTGCCGTCATTGTTCATGAGCGTGATAGGGCGGTAAGCGTCGGGCAATTCCGGAGCCCTTGCGGGTTTATGGAGCAGGACTATTAATGACTCCGCCATTGACCTAGTGACAGAGCCGGATGCAAGGAAGGAGTTGAATAATTTGACCATCTGGAGTCTGGCATATTTCTTGTAAAAGGATGCAGAAAGGCCATCAGGGCCTGGAGCCGTGGATTTCAGCGATTTGATGGCTTTGATTATTTCCTCCGCCGAAACAGGCGACTCGAGATGCTCCAACTGGGTCGTGTTCTGCTCGGGTATTGATTGTAAGTACTTTGGCAGATTGTTTAATGTCATTGACGGACCATTCATGATTTCTGAGTGGTATCTTGATAGTTCCGCAAGATTCTCAGCGTCACTCTATAGAACTTTGCCATCCGCTCCAGCTATTGTAAGGATGTTGTTTCTGCTTCGAGTCTTTTTCAGCTTTTGTACTAGTACTCTGTTCGCTTTACTCCCCTTCATGTAATAAAACTGTTTCGTAAAGTCTAAGGACTTAGCAGTGCGGTCGGCGCAGTGCATTTCTAAGGCTGTTTTGGCTTTTCTTAGCTCTCTCTCGGCTTTTCTGGAATATCTCCTTTTCAGAACTGTCTCCAGTCGGTTCACATTCTCTTCCAGTTTAGATGCGGCTATGTTGGAGACTCTTCGTTGTTCCACTCCTGCGCTGGTTAGCGAGCCTCTGACAACTGCCTTCATTGCGTCCCAGATGATATTGATAGGAGAGGACTCCGTAGTGTTTTCTCTGAAGTAGTTGACTATCGTGTTCTCGACTTCCAGTCTGATGCATTCATCCAGGAGCAGAGCGTTGTTCAGTTTCCAGTGTCTATGTGCAGGGAGCTTTTGCCTCCATATAGCTAGGCTCGCTGTCACTGGAGCGTGATCCGAGATCATACAGGTGTGTATTGCAGTTGTTTCCAAGCATGGGTAGATGACTCCTGAGATTAGGATGAGGTCGATTCTCGAGAAGCCTTTATGTACCTGGGAATAGTGAGAGTAATCTCTCAAGGTCTCGTTAAAGAGCTTCCAGGCGTCAACGGTTTCCGTTTCCCTTAGTAGCTTGGCTAGTGAGAGTGCATTTGCATAGTCAGATTTAGTTGGTGGAAGGGTCTTGTCTATCTGAAGATTCGGTATTGAGTTGAAGTCCCCGCCCATCATTAGGTGCCCTTCTTGGAAAACTAAAATAATTGGAATTAGATTTGTGATGAATTCAGATTGAGTAGAGTTGGGCACGTAGATTGCAGCAATGGTGATCGGGAGCTCCTCGAACATCCCTTTGAGTAGGAGGTATCGCCCATTTGGATCTCTTTTTATAGCAATCTTTATTAGGGGAACTCTATCACTGAGGAGTATTGCCACTCCCCTCTTCTTCTGGCCTGCGGTGGCAAAGTATGCTTTCCAGTACCTGCTGAATTTTACTCTGTGTTCATCTTCTTGTAACAGGTGAGTCTCTTGAAGCAACACGATGTCCCCCGCTAGTTGCCCAAGCCTGTGTTCTACGGATTTTCGTTTCCGTGGCGAGTTGAGCCCTTGCACATTCCATGATAAGATTGTTATTGCGCTCGTGTCAGCCATGTTTTCCTGTTCCTTTCTTATCTGAGTTTAAGTTCATATCCGCCTGCTCAGAGTGATCTTCCATTCCTGAGGTTGGTTCAATGCTTCTGTGGTTGTTTGTTGCTGTTTTCATTGACCCGTCTTGATGTGAAATTGAGTTCTGTGCCGCGCCACAAGGGCCGCCTGGCCCAGGGTATTTGTATGTCTTTCGGTAATCCCCACTTTCTCCCCCCTGCCCCTCAAACAAACATGTAGGAAGAGCACTGTCCTACTGCCACTGGAGAACTGGTGGCGTCGATGCGCTTCTTCCGGCCAACTGGGCCGCCGAGTGAACTGAAGAACTAGGAATTATGCCGTGCAGCCGCACTGCGTGGTGTATTGGTTTCTGTCTCGTGCAGTGTATAGGCTCCAATATGAGCCTCTCCTCTTCCGTTGGATCCACAGGTCCCTAATTTCTTAGTATTTTAAGTTCTGGTGTGTACCAGGAGTTAAGATGTGCTTTGGGTTTACCTTTGCGTAGTTGTAGAGGGGCAACAAGGTTGATAGCTTTGGTCATGGTGTTATTGTAGGTGTCTACTAGTAAGTTGAGGTCCGATGTGTTGGGGATCATGTTTAGGGTGGTTACAACCAGTGGGATGAGGGCTTCAGCGGTGATGTTCCGCTTATTTCTCGTCAGACATGCTGTTGCAGGTGGGCGCTGTGTGTGGAGTGGGTTATTAGTACTAATGTCAAATGAAAGTAGGAAGTGGTCCGTCCATATAAGTGGTTGGGGGTCCTTGCAGATAATGTTACAGTTGTGGGCAGCGAGCCAGTCTAAGGTTTTGCCTTTCTGATGTGTAGGTAAGGTGTTCAGTTGAATGTAGTTGTGTTTGCAAAGTGCATTAGCAAGGGAAGATGCTGGAGTGTCGTGGGGATCATTGTATCCCAAGTTAAAGTCACCTAGAATAATATTCTGTGATAGAGGTTTAGATTTTTCAGCTATGAGGGAAGTTATGTCTTCCTCGAAGGAACCTATGGGACCAGGGGGTCTGTATATTTGTTCCAGGGTGATAGTGTTCTTAGGGGTGGTTTGAATTTGAATGGATAGGTGTTCACAGGAATTTAGAGGAAGGGAGGTCACAGATCTAATGTCAAGCAAGGATTTGAATATAAGTGCTACACCTCCTCCACGGACATTAGGTCTGTCGGCCCTGAGGATGAAGTAGTTGTCTGGAACCACAAGGGTTAGAGAGGGACCTGCTGCGGCATGAAGCGAGGTTTCTGTGGTGGCGAGGAGATCCAGGTCTGCTGAACGGATGATATCTGCAATTTCCGTAGGGTGGGCCACAAGGGATCTAACATTAAGTAAGGCTCCTTTGAGTGGCACAGAGTTTGCAATGGTGTTTTTATTAGTGATTTTAGTTATAGGATTGTTGGTCATTTTGCTAAGTAAGGTGGGGAGTCTACAACCTAGTCTGTCGTTACGGGTCATGAGGTTGGGGTAGGCTGTAGGGCGATGTTCTAGCAAATTGCGTGAGTTCTGGATGTTGTCTGGATGGTCATCTGTGGCGAGGTTAGGTGGAGGGTTACCTAAAGTAATGCTAATTTTAGTACTATGGTCTGTCGGTGCACTGTGGGGGAAAGGAGGTAGGGAGGGCAGGAAGGGTGTGGGGCAGGGAATGGGGTGGTGTCTAGGACAGCCAAGCTTGGCAAGTCCATTACTGAATGGGATATAACTATTTCTGCTACATGGCATGCAATCGGGCATAATGCAGAAAGGGAACATGATGAATACTAGCCAGGCTGGCATAGTTCAGGTATGGATTCAGGTAGTAACTAGCTAGCAACTATAAGGCCCAACACAAATCAAATGTGGTCTGTTAGCGACCATAAGGCACAACACAAATCAAATGTGGTCTATTAGCAACCATAAGGCACAACACAAATCAAATGTGGTCTATTAGCGACCATAAGGCACAACACAGTCAAATGTGGTCTGTTAGCGACCATAAGGCACAACACAAATCAAATGTGGTCTGTTGGCGACCATAGGGCACAACACATAATGCAGTGGGGCAGCATCTAAGTTCAGAATAGAACATAAGCTGAGATGGAGTTAGGTAATGCCTGGGTTCAGGTAGGACACTTAAGCTAATAATGCAGTGGGCAGCATCTGAGTTCCGAGTCGTACCTAAAGCTACAAAACTAAGGTGTCATGTGCGAAGACAGTAGTAGTGTGTCAGAGCGCAAACCTATAAGGCACAAGCTGGCAGGTTAGAATGCTAGGGTACAATGACTAAATCTGGCAGAAAAAGCAATCTAGATGCCGTTTGCTGGTGAGAGCCCAAGAACTATAGGTACGAGAAGAAACAAGCATGCTGCCGAAGTCTGGAGTGCAGCTGGGGGAGGCATATGGCCTACCTTGCATCTGGCAGGGCACGCGGGCATCGATCCTGTAGCCTGCTGCTTCTGCAGTGGATGGAGGGAGATCCTGCTCCTCTAGGGTTCAGTGGAGATGCTAGTACAGTGAACATACTTTGTGTATAAAGAAGAGAAGAGTAGGGCGCTCCGGCGCGCTCCAAGACGCGAACAGGGGGCAAACAGGTGCCTTAGTATGGGCCTTTGTGTGGCTGCCGGCGCTTCCGCCTGCCGGCGGATGTGGGCGGATGAAGTATTTGCTAGTATCCTAGCAACGAGGCATCAGCCTCAGTTTGGTGCCGCACTGCGCCCTGCATTTTGAAGTTAGGCAAAGTAGGAGAGGCAATGCAGGATCGATGACGCCTGGCCGTTGGTGTTTGATTTCCGATTTTCATTGGTGGAGGCAGGGTAAGGATGGGTAGCTGTGCCTACTACAAGGATGGCACCTCAGGGCTTTCACTTACAGCTGGGTGCCGTGGATGGCGAATGCCGATGCATGTGTTGTGCTCCTGGAAAGATGCTGCTGCAGGGGAGGAGGGGCTATTTGGCAACTAACGATTTAAGGATAAATCCTCTGAGATCTAGTGTTCTGATTTTTGGGAGGAAATGCGGGGCTAAGGCTAAAGGCTGCAGCTGGTTTATTGAAGGTGCAAAAATACTGCTGATAACCCAAATTACTTTTTTGGGAATATCAATAAATGACAGTTTAGAAGCTGTGCATCGTGAGGTGGAGAGGAGAAGAAAAATTAAATGCCCGGCCGTGCTAGCCAAGATCATTAAAAAACGTTTTTGCAACTTCACACTCACACCTGTCCTCACTTTCCACCGCACTAAGGTAATTCCCATACTGACGTACGGTTCAGAAAGCTCTTTATCTTTGTCCTGGAAAATATGGCCATTTCTTGAGGGCTTATTTTGGAAATAGGTTTTATCTCTACTGAAATCTACGCCAGTTGCAATTATTAGAAGAGAGCTTGGTTTAACATCTTTATATACACAGTTTGGAAGAGTCTCTCCTTTTACCAAAAATGCCTGACACCACCGATAGAAGGAGGATTTACATTACTGAATCAAGCTATCTGTGCCGAAGCGATCGCTTCCTTGAAGATTGGTGCTCCAAATGCATCGGAATTCTAAACAGTCTTGGGCGAAATAATAAGTCACTAATAGGTAACCCCGAGAATGTGATGAAGGCTCTTCTTGACCAGAACTGGATTGATAAATTGGATGTAGCAATTGAGTACACGCTGTATGGGAAATACTGCACAGACACTAGAAGACAAGGAACAACCTTACTGTACCTTCAAAAATTTCCATCAGACATGGCACACTCTCAACTCCTGAGACTGCATTTTAATTTGTTTCCGGCCAAGGTGGGGCTCGAGGCCAGGAAACCAGCAACCTGCAGGGACTATCGCTGTAGACTTTGTTGTCATTTGTGGGAATCTCTTCCACACCTCATTATGAATTGAACCAACTTGGGGCCTCCCATTCTTTTTTTGCCATTACTAGCGTGGTTGTTCTTTATTAGCCCTTCTTCTCCCATTCTGGGAGGGGTAGGTCAATGTGTGTGTTTTTCCTTTGGCGGGACCCTGTTGGTATTCCTGCCTAGGCTCCAGAGTATATGGGCAGGCAGGAAGTAGGGGAGGAGTTTTCCACCCCCTGCCCTTTGTCTGCCAGAGTGCCGGAATAGGTCCAGCTCCCACAGGGGTTCTGCCTGGCCCCTTTCTGTAAAATGCTGAGAGAGATTGCAGAGGAGTGTCTGCTGGAGCTGTGTAAAAGGTGAGGCTTCTGGAGTGAAAAGCAAGTCGACCACTGGAAACAGAGGTAACCAAAGAAGAAGATGACAAGAGATGTCTGCAGTCACTTTGCAACCCTGTGAAGTGACCACTGCTGTCTTGACCCCGTTTTCAATGTGACAGAGGAGCTCCAATGAGGCTGACTCCTTCCCTTTGGCTGTTGGGAACAGCCAGTCCCAAGACGAACTTTGAAACAAGCCATCTTCCGAGGTCCTAGGAGCTTCAAAAGCTGCAGAACCAAAATAACAAGTGACCTGCTGCCCATTTTGAGTGCATCATCATGGAAAGGCTGAATCTATCCAAATCTTTGTTGAATCTGTAAGGACACTCCAGAGATCCGATCCAATTTGCCCACACCCCTTCACCACAGTATGGGAATACAGGAAGTGAAGAAGATTGACTGCGCGATCCATGTCTTTTGTTGGTGCTGCAGAAAAGGCATCAAAACCGCAGAGTGAACCAAGAAGTTGCTAAAAGTCGTGCCATAGGTCCTCCGTGAGACTGCTGCTGAGAGATCCCATCCATTGTCCTGCCTTCAGTCATCAGACAAAGGAATCCGGAGGTCGCGTCCAGAGCTGGAACATCACAGAGCATCCAGCACAAACATTTTCTTCTTACCTAAGGTACTGTGGGGAAAATGGTATTGCTTAACTGATTCCAAGAAGTCGCTCCAGAGTGTTGGAGTGCATGTAGAGGTGTCCAGGGCAACCCCCTCTGACCTCAGACCCAAGCTGCTGCTTGTGCCCCCTTCTCGGGTCTGTTTTAAGGTATCCCTTGTTAGTTGTTAACTTGCTACTTCAATAACTCTAGACCCTGCAAGAAATCCACAGGAACTCTTCGTAATTCGCTGCTTGTCAAGACTCAAGGCTTCTCCGAACTGCCTTTAGCTAGGGTAGTGTTTTGGGACCTAAAAGACTTACTAGGTGAAGAAATTGTCTCTAGGACCTTGAACTAAGATTATGTTGCACTAACTAACCATTTTCCTCCCTTTAAGTGACTTTTCTATATGTGTTTGCAGAGTAAATCTATTACCATATAAAGTGTTGAAAACCGCATGAGTGCCCAGTAACAAATAATACGATAACATTGTCTTTTCCCTTTCTAACATTTCTACAAATGTAACTGCAAACGAACATAAAAGTGAAAGTGCCCTTTGTAGTGTATTATCAAGTAATCTGAAGTATTTAAGGGAATTCTGCTGTAAATAAAATAAATATATACCTTTTATATAACTATATGTGTAAGTGCTTCTTTGTTGTGCCTGTCTAGCTAAGATTTAGTGTACTTACCTACAGCTCACATCTTCCTCTTAAGATGAGCCTGACTGCTCTGCCAGTGTACCAAGGTCCTGAGCTAGTACAGACTGATACTAAGAGTTGGGGATCTACAAATCTCTTGGATAGCTTATTATAGTTTTACTGTCATTGGGACTTTAGAAAAACTCCCCAAACATACTATAAAAGTCTGAATAAAGTGGGAGGGTCTTTTATCAGATCCAATTCGGAAGATTGAGGTCTCAAGCAAAGATGAGTTTTGGCGGTAATTCTTTTTAATGTATTTATTGCTGACATTGGTGGCACTCTTAAAAATGCACATTCGTTCCCCCCTAAGTTGGATACTGTCACAGTCAATTGGTTGCTGTATGCAGATAATTTTATATTATTAGATCAGGCGCCGATTGGCCTCTATTGGCAACTTTCAGTCCTCCACGTAAACCATGGCAAATGAACTGATGGTGAATTGTAGTAAATCTAAGATTATGATTATGAGACAGCCGGTCTCTTTTGAATACAAATCTGAAAGTAGTTTCGCAGTTTACTTTTTTAGGTTTTAACCTGTCAGAAAGGCCGAGTCCACAACATTTGATATTCTCCTTGAAGAGCATGATACCTACGCTGACCATGCAGGCTTAACTTATTAATAGATGATATGGACGTGTTTCATGTGTCCCAATCATTACATTTTACAAATGTAAAGTTATTCCAATCCTAATTTATGGAGCGGATGTTATTTTAGACAATAATAATAATAATAATAATAATTAGGCTTTTATATAGCGCTACAAACCCTCAGGTATCTGAGCGCTGCTTATTATTACCCACGGTGTGTGGTGCTCATTTATCGACCTCGGAAGGATGAAAGGCTGAGTTTGGCCCCGCCGGGATTCGAACCTGCGTTAACAGGCTCTGCACGGGTGTCAAAGCGGGCGCTCTACTCGCTGTGCCACTTGACCGGTACAATGAAAACATCCAGCTGAGTAGTCTAAGACATTTCTTGGAAGCAGATGCTATGTTTGTCTCTTGGTACACCTACTCCTTTACAGTGATTTGAACTAGATATACTTTCAATTAAGGCAGCAGTGAGCTGGAAGGTTTTGTCGATCTTTCTGAAAAGGTACATTGCCAGCGAAGCATCGTTAGGTTACCGTTTGCTTAAAGTTGTTAAGGGTAAAAGAGAACTGATTGTGAGTGCTTGTACAGAATATTGTTTGACAGTCATGTCTTCATTTGAAGTTACTCCTGAGTTGTTGGCAGAAAATCATAAAAAGCTTACTTGGAAAATAAACTGGATACAAACTATTGAAGAGTTTAAGAAATATACCTTCCACCATTATATATTATTGGAAGGGAAAGATTTAAATACTATCCTTAAATATTTAATTAGATTTCCTGTTGCACGATGGTGTGCCTACTTTTAAAAATAAGATGACATCTTTAACCCACAAAAGAGATCTTGGGAGCCAGAAATAAAGTAGCAAGAAGCGCAAGATCTTGACACATCTTTAAAAAATTTGAAAAGATTGAAACCTTGAAATATCTTCTGTTTGAATTTGTGAATCTGAGAGAGGCGAGGCAGCTCCATTTTGGTCGCTTCTTTTAAGAATTTAGAAATTGTACAGTAGAAGATTTTTGGTAAAAGCTTTTGGAATGCCGCAGATGTCACGGACAATTAATTTGATGTGATTTTTTAAATCCCTTTTTTCTGATAACTCACCATCTGAATAGAAGCATAATGATCGATTGTTTTAATAGGGATTTCTTATGTATAGATATATGATTAAAGATGTCTGACAAGATGTGTTTTGAAGAGTAATAATGTATTGTTTGTTTTGAAGAGATGTTGATAGTCTGTATAAATTGCTCTCTTTTTAGCTTCATCATTATGTATATTGTCTGTTGTGATTTGTGATAAGATCACCAGATGAACAATAACACAACAAAAGAAATTAAAAAAACATAAAATTCACTTTATTATTCCCCATGCCTAAACATTCTGTTTTTGTTACCCTGGCATGAGTCCTTACTGAGGGATCTGCCCCGTCAGTACAACTTCCATTACAGAGGTCAGAGGGGGACCCATAGGGTGCAACTGATGGAACGGACCCATTTCCTCTGCCTGGCGTCACCCACTGTAGAGTTTGCCCCTTCACTCACCTGCTTCACGCCATGGTACCCATCAACATTTGCTTTTTTGTATTCTTCCCTCTTTTCTAAACAAATTCCCCACACTATATAAATTCCCTTTGATTAGCTATTACTATTCCCTAGTCCTTATAACTATTAAACTATACAACTATAAATCTAAACATGCATCTAAACATACATTTAAATATCCACACAAAATAACATATTAAAACATATGATTTTACACAGGGATGACTGCTGCATTTAGCCACCATTTTCCAGTATCTGTGGGTGCTCTTTACTGGTTGTCCAGGGGATCTGCCTGTGATGTGAATGGGGCTGTTCCACAGTCCATTTTTCTGGGAAGGCCCCGTCCACCATGTGGGGCTACCCAAACTGACTGCATAACCCACGCACACAAACTGTCCTTAGGCAGCCCCCGTACCTGGGTGGTGGTCCGTCGCAATCACTGCTGCAGACTGAAACCTCTACACATCTTATTGAGCAGCCTCAAGCCTTGGGGTGCCACCTGTGAGCGTTGCCACAGCCCCAATTCCTTTAATTATTCAGGCAGCATCCCCTTTGCTGTGGGGATGCCACCATCATCTACCACCTCCTCCGGGCTGCTAGGATGTGGAAGCCTGTGAACTCTCTTCTCTCTACTCAGGCGCACAGGGTGCCTGGGGCTTTCTTCATCATGACCCTACCCTTGGTGGGTGGGGCAGACTTCCACCTTCTTCTGCTCTTCACCTTCTAAGCAGTCTATCATATGCAGCCCTGGAGGGTTTCTCTCTTCAGGGCCTTTCCTGACTGGCCCTGGGGCGAGCCGACAGTGGGCACGGCCACATTGCTATATTCAGGCCGATGGCCCATGCAGCCCTGATTGGGCGGCACCTTCTACCCTGGCCGCCTCAGGCACACAGCCCGGTGGCTTTTGATTCTTGGGCCTTCTGGTATGTCACACAGGTGGGCCGACAGCCCTACAGCCCCCACAAAGGCCCAGGGTGCACCGGGCATGCAGCCCAGGCATGTGGATGATGCCAGGTCGCACTGTACATGCGACCCAGTGTTTTAAAATGTTTTTATGGTTACCCTGGGGGTCGCTCCAGTACACGGCCCCCTAGGGAGCCCTCATTGGCTGCTGCTTTTGTCTTCCTCCTCCTCAATGTTTTTTTGCCAACGCTTTTCCTTGAATGTAAATTTTCCCCTATCTAGCCCACTCCTGGGCAGGGGCGCTTTCAGCTTTGTTTTTTTTCTCATTGTCCCCATGGTGTGCAGTATGATGCAGGACAGGTAAGTATGTACAGTAATGCAAACACAATACACACATGCACACTACTCCTACACCCTGGTGTATGTGTCTTTACTTCTAGATTTCCCTCAGAGGGCAAGCATGTAGCCCTGCCTAGCCGGACCCAATTAGGGAAGGGGCTACATAACCATATAGGAAGTGCTACAAACTTGATTGTTGAGGTGTACATGGGTCCACAGGGCACAGGATGGGTTGTCTTTCTGAAGACTGGGTGGAATTCTGGCAGGTGAGCTATGGGAGAAAACAGGTGTGGATGAAGTGGATGCAGGGGAGGTGAGAAGGGGAGTAGAGAAGGACTTTAGAGGGGAAGAGGAGGGTGTTTAGAGTGTCATGGGTCTTAGAGAAGGACTACAGACTAGGAAGTACCCTGAATATTTAATGTATTATCCACACACCAATCCTCCAGTCAGACCAGCTGGGAGCCTGATTCAAGTTTTGCTTCAAGGAATGATCTAACATTGAATGTGCAGTGGCATGTTTTGCACCAACATGGTGTTATGTTATTTTATGTTATGTTATTGGGATTTATACTGTGTTATGCTTCCATTTGTGTGTTCCCTTGGCACTACGGGATCTCAAAACAAGGTGGGCTGGGATTTGTTTATAGGGACAGAGGAAACATGCAAGATAGCTTTGCTGTTTCATTGGTGCGTCCAGGTCAGAAGAAGTATGATTTTGCGTGAGGGTGTGTTTCAAAGTGGTTTGGCTCACAGGCATCTGAGCTTTCTGTAGCCAGATTGGACCCTCATGTGCCCATTTTGCCAGGGTGCATTGGTTAGGAATGAGTTACACCAGTTGGTGGGAGAGATAGTTCTGAGGGGGGTGTTCATTTGAAATGTGTATGTGACTTCGTCAGTAAGGGTATTTTGAGGTACAAAGTATATTAGTGAGGGGAGTATGCAGCGGCAATCCCGATGAGCATTTGACGTACTGTATCTTGTACACTGTAGAAATGTGAATGCCCTAGTAATAATGCTCCTCAGGGGACAGTCACTGTGGAGGAATTTAGATGCAGCCCACATCAGGGAAATCCCTGACAGTGGAAAGCAGGCACCACCTATTGGAACAATCACAAGGAGCCAAAAAACAATGAGGGACTCATTCGTGCCAATATCTGTGGGGAAATCTCGGAGTAGGATCACAGTTGGCACATGGTGGCATGAAACATACTGAAGCAAACAGTTCAGTTTAAACTCTTTTATTCGTATCTCTCCATTAAAACATATACAACAGTTACAACATTCAAATGTCCCAACATTCCACCATCCATATTGCCCCAAGTTTAAACGGAGCAAAAATAACTCATAAAACCCTCTCATTGTACAAAACAAAACTAGGATAAAACGAGCTACAATTCCTACTTTCTTTTATTCAATAAAACGTTCCTAAACATGAAAGTTTCTCGAACATGCTTACAAAGGCTAAAAGTAAACCATCATAAATACAATTCCTTATTGTGATGTATCTGATGATGTCATCACTTCTCTCCCAGGGATTACCTCTCCCCATGTGGCCAGGCTTCAGCAGCCGCTACCTGATCCTGACCCTGGGGGTGCATATTTGAAGGGGGACTACATGGGGATGACACAACATCATCAGGTGAAACATGGTATCCCCCTTTTCCCTTAGACCCTGACTACCCCTCCGTAATTCCACAAGCCTTTATGACATACTGTAACAGCTTCCTTCAATCACCCATGAAGTCTACTGATAACATCTTTCCATATTCTGTGAATAGAATGCCAAGGACTACCTTTCATTCCCATGTATATTGAAACACTGGTAAGAGGGGGCTGAATGGAACAATGAGGATCGGTGAAGCCGAGAAGCCCAGGATGAGCTCTAGTGGTTGCGAGCGTATGATAGGTGCTGGGACATTTAAAAACCCTGACCAGCATGGAAGAGAGAGACACTGCCTGGAGAAGCTTTGTCCTCTCGGTGCTGACCTAGGGACTGTCGAGCCACAGAGAGGGCCAAGGATACAGCGGAATGAGAATGACTGCCGGAGCAGCTTCTCTGTGCTGGGACCATAGCAGGGACAGAAGGCTAGTCTTCCTGGCAGCCACGGGAACTGAGAATCAGTCCCAGAGTTGCCCAAACATGGAGAAGGGTTCAGTAGCAGAGTGAATGACGTGGATGTCGCTAAGTGAAACTGGCGATCCCATGAAGTGGAAATGGGACACCGGAGCGCTGCTTCAGGTATAATGTGTGAGGACTGGAGAATGCAACAAAAAGCTGGTGAGTCCTGAGAAGAGAAGCTGGGACACCGGGGCACTTCGGCAACGCTATCAAGGACAGATAAGAGCCAGTGAAGTGAATGAAAGGGATTTGAAACCCGATATGTCAAAAAGGAATAATAACAGAACTCAAGTTTGCACGTTTATAAAGTGAACAGTACGAGAATGTCATGGCAGGACAGTATACCAGGCAAACTCAAGTTTGCAAGTTTATAAAGTGAACTGAATGAGAAATTCCTGGAAGGAGAGTATACCAGGCAAAGTCAAGTTTGTAAGTCAAACTGCATTGAATGTGGAGAATAACCTGGCAGGGGAGTATACTAGGTGTTCTGTGAGGCTGGGACCTGCATCTAAGTTGTTTTGTTGACCAAAGAATCCCAAGTAAGACTCACATCCTTAGGATTTTGAATTCTTTGAACAGACCTGGGGAAGGGAGACATTTCCCTAGGAGTGGAGTGCAATGCCAAGAGAAGAGAGTAATCCTCTTGGGCTATAAAGAACTTTGATTGTTTTGTTATTCTGTTTTATTGGTGAAGAGAAACCTGTAGAAAGGAGCCATTCCCTGGAACTTTGAACACTATCCATTGTGAACCTTTGTTTTGGAGTTTTACCTTTCTTTTGAATGCGAACATTTGTGCACTTTCAAGACCCGAGACATTACCCTTAGCACCTTAGAGTTACTGTTAGAATATGAGGGCTAGGATAGGATTTTGAACACAGGACATTTTGCGTTGGACATACGGACACAGGACAGACCCTTAATTTTGGTTGAGGTAGGGAAATAACTCCTGAGAGTGGTGCATTTACCAACCCCTTTATTATTTTGAGTAAAAACCTGTTACCACAATTATGAGTCCTCTGTGTCTGTGTCTCATTCCTGGTTCCTCACATTATATAGGAAAGGGCCTCTAGGTAAGTTTTAATTCCAGCCATCAAAAAATGAGGCCTAAGCTCTCTGTGGTGCCTAGTGCCTAAAAATTATCACAGATTAGCTGGAACTGCCCCAAGTCCTCATCAATTCCCATTCCACAGTTACATTTTGTGGTCACCAGCCCCGTTTTCCAGGTATTATGAGCATTCAATGGGCAGACAACTCTAATCATCAGGATACATTTCCTACATTTGTATGATTTATTCTTACCAATAACTCCTCCCACATCTGAAAGCAGCTGGGTAGCCTTATATAATGTGAGAGACTTTCCTCATCAGCTCCTCCTTTTTAATAACAAACAATTCCCCAGCAGACACCTCATTCACACCCTTGAGTCCCCATTTACTGAACAAGGCACACCCCTCATTGTACCATTTATATTACCCCCCCACCCCCTTGGATTCTGAGCACACCATCTCGGCCAGAGCGGTCTGAAAATTGGTGTTCCTCAAAACCAACACTTGCATTTTTAAAAAAGATGTTGCCATCCTCACATTTGCCAGCATGCTATACTTGGGACTCCCGGCTATACCCAAACTGCACTATTTGGTGGCTCTGGAGGGAGACCAGTTATTTATTTTAACATTTTATTCAGGGCTACTTTCAGTTGGTCCCATTTTGCAAACCCCCCAAATTTGCCCATTAGCTGCCACGTAGTTATTTTTACCGTTCTCAAAAAACAATATTTTAGTTTTCTCCATATTAAGCGTAAAGCCATTATAGGGGATATTAATGGCTTCATAATCCAAGTTCCTTTGTAACCCCCTGGAGTAAAGTCCAATAGTGCTGTATTGTCAGCAAATGAAAAAGAATCATATGACACATTTTTTAGTGAAGGTGGGACAATTCTCTCCTTTCACTGCTCAAGGCTAAAATCGGAGGGGAAAAGAATAAATAAAAGCGGGGCCAGTGAACATTCTTGTTTTACCCCCTTATTAGTATTACACTCCTGGGTAAAACTTCCCTTAGATGGGCAGTATACTGCTGCGTGAGTATCATGATAACAGACTTGCATCAGCTTAGCAATGCACTTGGAACCCTAATTGATTCCAGGTTCTTCCAAAGGATACTCCTGTCTGTGGAATCAAAAGCTTTTTCCAGGTCTAAAAATGCTACATATAACTTGCCCCCTGTAACCTTGCAATACTCTTCAATGAAAATATTGATAATAAAACAATGATCAAGGGTGGAAAATTTTTTCCTAAACCCTGCTTGGGTGGCACTCAATATATAATTACTCTTAGCCCATTGATTCAGTCTCTGCATCAAACATTTACAAAACAAGTGTATTGGTCATGTCCAATAGTTGACAGCAGTTTGAGTCAGCGATAGCAACCTTTTTAAAAATTGGGATAATTTAACTCCCTCTTTTGAGACTGCATTAAAAAGACTTGTAAGTAAAGGAGACCACCATTCCCAAAACCATTTATAAACATAAGAGCCACAACCATCAGGGCCAGCTGCCTTCCCCAGGGCCAAGGAAGCAAACAGTTGGGCATCCAGAAGAATCATCATAGTTGGACACCTAAAAGGAAACAGCAATGTATATCCCTGGAGGCACAACTACAGTCAGACTGTCGTGTAGCACACTTTGAGGGAGACAACGGAGATATGTACAGTTGGGTAACACCAAAGAGAAAATCAGGGAACAACTTCAGCAGATCAAAGTATAAAGTTTGCAAGTGTGGGTTTATTGTGGTCTGTACTTCAGGATGAGCCGCTTTTGGGTAGCTCCTTTCTGCACAGATGAAGAATGGAATTGAAGTGAATTTTATGTGGTGCACCTATCTCTTTGTAGTTGTCCTAGTGAGTGCTTGCAGTTGATCAGTGTTTCTGTCTAGGACAACCTCTCCCTGTAGGTGCAATGCATGACTCTTTTATATTTATGAATACATTTTGGTCCATTATGCAAAGGCGAATTACACTGATCTAATGCCCCCAGCAACGACAATGACACTCCAAAATCTGGGTTAAGAAACATGCTAATATAGTCAGGAGATGTTTTGCTTCATTAAATATAGTACATTTTTCAAATGTGGGTAGCCCCTTAATTTACAGTATTTACAGAGTCACCCAAAACACTAAAAGTGGTTTGAGACTACTGTGAAAAATAACTTCAAACTGCAGGCTGCCAACCTTTGTCCCACTAAATAGTTTTATCAAAACATAGATCATCATATTAATTTTCCCTATTTGCACAAATATGCATACAGATACAGGCATGTATGAATGACTAGTCTATTTAATATAGACACATGACTAATTTATAGCTCAATACTGTTCATTAAACATTAGCAGCATCAAAAGAAATGCATTTAAAAACAGTCAAATATTGTGAGACAAACAATCATCAGCAAACTATATATATATTTTTAGTTTTTATTTATTGGCAGAAGCTACAGCAACCACACTTGACTGAGCACATTGTACAAGAGATGCATTAGTGATATACAGCACATATAGCAAACAGGGAATGCTTCAATTAAGTAGCAGACAGTAGCTGACTGATGTGCATCACATAGGAGTGCAACTGTGAGGTAACAGGAGAGCCACCACCAGACACACTCTCAGACTGATGCATGAGATAGCTGTTAAAGGCTGACCACACATTTTGGGGCGGGTTTGTACTGGGAGCATTATCAGATACTCTTCCTCACAGGTACGAGAATGAGCAAACTATATTTTGTTTCAACATGCGGACTGTGTATTTTTTATTCTAATTTAAAGCAGGCACTACAATCAATCGCACCATTATTTCACTGGGTAACTTCTGATTTGCTTATGTTTTTATTTCCACATGAAACGACATATGTAATTCAAACAACAATTTAGAAATGTGGGTGAAATATTTCCCTGGACAATGACAGTTAACAATGTATTAGGGAATTATGGTATTTCAATGAGAAAACGAAAAGAAAACGAAAAGGCTTCAGTTTTCTTTTGAAATAAGAAGGGCTTCTCTTTTGATCACATTAACACTGAATTTAAAAACATGGTTTTGGTTTTGAAGTAGGAAATAAATTAAAGGAACATTTGAAATTCTCTTTTTGGATGAGTGGGGTTTGCAAGCAAGGATTCACTTTAAATAGTTAGGTCCTATATTTTAATTTCCCTAAAATGGGCATTTCCAATATTTTACAAATGTGGGAAAACAATTCAACTTTTTCTCATTTATTTATGTGGGCTATCACAGAACATTAAGCATTTCAGTTCATTTGCCATATCAGTGAAATCACATGAAGAAGTCACAGATTTCAGGTGACTCTTTGCTTTCTGAAACACACCCCTGGGATATTACTTATTTAATGTAGTTGGAGAGACACATGGCCCCTCTGCCTAGGATTCAATTGCTAAGGGATTGAGTATTTAAATACACAATGTATGATGAGTGCATTTGTATTTCAGTGGTTGGATTACTTCTTTTCGGGTGGACTCACACTCTAGGATCAATTACCTTTTTTGGCTGGCGCTGTCCTGTGGATGAGTGGGCACTGGACTTCCAGGTCATCTGGTTCTTCTCTGCCCTTTTAATCCAGGTAGAATAACAAACACTAGCTCTGGCCATGTTCTGGGTAAATTTAGAATATCCTCCTTTGTACAGCACGTAAGGGATCAAGAGGAAGACTCCGACACAGTGACATTTTTGGTTTTTGTTAAAAAGTTTTATTGATAAAATAAAAGGGGAATGTGGGGGAAATCCTACACATGCCTAACTCTAGGAGGGGTTTCCCTGCCTCAACAAAACAAAAGCATGTTAGTGTCTGAATGTCCAAAGCAACATTTCCTCTGTCCTGTGTCCAGAATCCTAACATGACCCTTACACAATAAACTTACAGGGTAATTCATAGAATTTCGCAGAAAAGTGTCGCAAGCGGCTGGCGCAGAGTGTCCGCGTGCGATTGACTGCGCCAGGCACGTGCGCTAAAACCGATTTCCGCGCACAGCGTATTCATGGATTTCATGCTCCCAAACCAGCCGTGGCGCAGAGTATCGCAGCGACCCTGCAGCAGCGCCAGTAACGCCCCCAAGAACGCCCTCGCGCAAGGAAAAGCCAGCAAAATCGCTAAATCATCGCAAAGGGCTGCGCTAACCCTGGACCAGTTTACAGGGCAGCCAAACAAGGAACGCAAAGCGGGTAACGTGCATATCAGGGGTACACGTGAAGTCATACACGCGATTAGCCAGGGTAAGTGTATTACAGGGGTACACGTGAAGTCATACACGCGATTAGCCAGGGTACGTGTATTACAGGGGTACGCGGGAAGTTTAACACGCGATTGGCCAGGGTATGTGTATTACAGGGGTACGCGGGAAGTTTAACACGCGATTGGCCAGGGTACGTGTATTACAGGGGTACGCGGGAAGTTTAACACGCGATTAGCCAGGGTAAGTGTATTACAGGGGTACACGTGAAGTCATACACGCGATTAGGCAGGGTACGTGTATTACAGGGGTACGCGGGAAGTCTAACACGCGATTGGCCAGGGTACGTGTATTACAGGGGTACGCGGGAAGTTTAACACGCGATTGGCCAGGGTACGTGTATTACAGGGGTATGCGGGAAGTTTAACACGCGATTGGCCAGGGTACGTGTATCACAGGGGTACGCGGGAAGTTTAACACGCGATTAGCCAGTGTAAGTGTATTACAGGGGTACGCGGGAAGTTTAACACGCGATTAGCCAGGGTACGTGTATTACAGGGGTACGCGGGAAGTTTAACACGCGATTGGCCAGGGTACATGTATTACAGGGGTACGCGGGAAGTTTAACACGCGATTGGCCAGGGTACGTGTATTACAGGGGTACGCGTGAAGTTATACACGCGATTAGCCAGGGTACGTGTATTACAGGGGTACGCGGGAAGTTTAACACGCGATTGGCCAGGGTACGTGTATTACAGGGGTACGCGGGAAGTTCAACACGCGATTGGCCAGGGTACGTGTATTACAGGGGTACGCGGGAAGTTTCACATGCGATTTGGCCAGGTACGTGTATTACAGGGGTGCGTGGGAATTATCACACGCGATTTGGCTTGGTACGTGTATTACAGGGGTGTGCGGGAATTATCACACGCAATTAGGCTGGGTGGGTCCTCACAGGTGTTCCCTGTACACCCTCCACAGCCCCTGCAGGCAGCCCACAAAACAGGGGACTACCCTGCACACCTGCTCATGTCCCCCTGCACCCCCACCCCCCAGCAGTGCAGGGGCACCCTCCACCAGGCCCCCACTCATGTCTCCCACCACCCCCACCCCCCAGCCACCAGGGTCACCCTCCACCAGGCCCCCACTCATGTCTCCCACCACCCCCACCCCCCAGCAGTGCAGGGGCAGCCTCCACCAGGCCCCCACTCATGTCCCCTATCACCCCCACCCCCCCGCCACCAGGGTCACCCTCCACCAGGCCCCCACTCATGTCTCCCACCACCCCCACCCCCCAGCAGTGCAGGGGCAGCCTCCACCAGACCCCCACTCATGTCTCCCACCACCCCCACCCCCCAGCAGTGCAGGGGCAGCCTCCACCAGGCCCCCACTCATGTCTCCCACCACCCCCACCCCCCAGCAGTGCAGGGGCAGCCTCCACCAGGCCCCCACTCATGTCCCCTATCACCCCCACCCCCCCGCCACCAGGGGCACCCTCCACCAGGCCCCCACTCATGTCTCCCACCACCCCCACCCCCCAGCAGTGCAGGGGCAGCCTCCACCAGGCCCCCACTCATGTCTCCCACCACCCCCACCCCCCAGCAGTGCAGGGGCAGCCTCCACCAGGCCCCCACTCATGTCCCCTATCACCCCCACCCCCCGCCACCAGGGGCACCCTCCACCAGGCCCCCACTCATGTCTCCCACCACCCCCACCCCCCAGCAGTGCAGGGGCACCCTCCACCAGGCCCCCACTCATGTCTCCCACCACCCCCACCCCCCAGCCACCAGGGGCACCCTCCACCAGGCCCCCACTCATGTCTCCCACCACCCCCACCCCCCAGCAGTGCAGGGGCACCCTCCACCAGGCCCCCACTCATGTCTCCCACCACCCCCACCCCCCAGCCACCAGGGGCACCCTCCACCAGGCCCCCACTCATGTCTCCCACCACCCCCACCCCCCAGCAGTGCAGGGGCAGCCTCCACCAGGCCCCCACTCATGTCTCCCACCACCCCCACCCCCCAGCAGTGCAGGGGCACCCTCCACCAGGCCCCCACTCATGTCTCCCACCACCCCCACCCCCCAGCCACCAGGGTCACCCTCCACCAGGGCCCCACTCATGTCTCCCACCACCCCCACCCCCCAGCAGTGCAGGGTCACCCTCCACCAGGGCCCCACTCATGTCTCCCACCACCCCCACCCCGCAGCACTGTGGGGCACCTGCCAGCAGGCCCCCACCCATGTCCAACTCATGTCCCCCACCACCCCCACCCCCCAGCACTGTGGGGCACCTGCCAGTAGGCCCACACCCATGTCCAACTCATGTCTCCCACCACCCCCACCCCCCAGCAGTGCAGGGGCAGCCTCCACCAGGCCCCCACTCATGTCCCCTATCACCCCCACCCCCCCGCCACCAGGGGCACCCTCCACCAGGCCCCCACTCATGTCTCCCACCACCCCCACCCCCCAGCCACCAGGGGCACCCTCCACCAGGCCCCCACTCATGTCTCCCACCACCCCCACCCCCCAGCAGTGCAGGGGCACCCTCCACCAGGCCCCCACTCATGTCTCCCACCACCCCCACCCCCCAGCCACCAGGGGCACCCTCCACCAGGCCCCCACTCATGTCTCCCACCACCCCCACCCCCCAGCAGTGCAGGGGCACCCTCCACCAGGCCCCCACTCATGTCTCCCACCACCCCCACCCCCCAGCCACCAGGGGCACCCTCCACCAGGCCCCCACTCATGTCTCCCACCACCCCCACCCCCCAGCAGTGCAGGGGCAGCCTCCACCAGGCCCCCACTCATGTCCCCTATCACCCCCACCCCCCCGCCACCAGGGTCACCCTCCACCAGGCCCCCACTCATGTCTCCCACCACCCCCACCCCCCAGCAGTGCAGGGGCAGCCTCCACCAGGCCCCCACTCATGTCTCCCACCACCCCCACCCCCCAGCCACCAGGGTCACCCTCCACCAGGGCCCCACTCATGTCTCCCACCACCCCCACCCCCCAGCAGTGCAGGGTCACCCTCCACCAGGGCCCCACTCATGTCTCCCACCACCCCCACCCCGCAGCACTGTGGGGCACCTGCCAGCAGGCCCCCACTCATGTCTCCCACCACCCCCACCCCCCAGCAGTGCAGGGGCAGCCTCCACCAGGCCCCCACTCATGTCTCCCACCACCCCCACCCCCCAGCAGTGCAGGGGCAGCCTCCACCAGGCCCCCACTCATGTCCCCTATCACCCCCACCCCCCGCCACCAGGGGCACCCTCCACCAGGCCCCCACTCATGTCTCCCACCACCCCCACCCCCCAGCAGTGCAGGGGCACCCTCCACCAGGCCCCCACTCATGTCTCCCACCACCCCCACCCCCCAGCCACCAGGGGCACCCTCCACCAGGCCCCCACTCATGTCTCCCACCACCCCCACCCCCCAGCAGTGCAGGGGCACCCTCCACCAGGCCCCCACTCATGTCTCCCACCACCCCCACCCCCCAGCCACCAGGGGCACCCTCCACCAGGCCCCCACTCATGTCTCCCACCACCCCCACCCCCCAGCAGTGCAGGGGCACCCTCCACCAGGCCCCCACTCATGTCCCCTATCACCCCCACCCCCCTGCCACCATGTGCAGCCCCCACCAGGTCCTCACAATCCCCAATCATGTGCGTAATGGTCATCCTCCACAGCCAAAAAGACCTACCAAGTAACCCATTCACCCACATGGAAATGGAAATCACATGTTACACCCCCAATGTACATGAAGCAAATGAACCCATGTCCGTCACACACATATTTTCAAATTGAATGGGAAAACACACAACATGACATGCATGAAACCAATGAGATGAAACCACACAGTGAACAATGGAAAAAAAAATGTATTGAAAAAAATACAAATGCCAAAGAAAGAAAACTAACTACAATGTAAATGTGAAAAAATAAGCTGCATGTCCGCATAAAAACACAAAACTAGAAAATCAAATCCAAAAAATTATGTCCAAAGTGAAATGTAAAAACTCTCCATGCAACAAAGAACTATGTACAAAAATAACAAGGGTCCATCATCACAACTGAACTAAGGAAACCTCCTAAAAAACCTACCTAAATATCAACTATATACAAAAAGTGGAGCAGTGTCCGTCGACTCCAAATAATAATAAGAACGAAAGGAAACCTAAAACTAAAGAACTATATACAAAGGCGGCGGGCAAGTCCAGCGGCTCACTCTGTGGTGTTCCGGGCCAGGGCATCATCGAACTCCTGTTCGATGTCCCGGAGGCGGTCCAGTTCCATGGCCCCGAGGGTCCGCAGGGACGACGCCGTGTCCTCCTCCAACCCCCTGCGGATTGCCTCGAGGCACTCGGCCCGCCTCAGGGCCCTCCGCATGGAGTTCTCCGCCCTGACCATTGTGAGCCGCGCCTCTTCCGCCCGCCGCCGCTCCGCACCTATGGCGTGGCCCAACCGCTGCCACACGGAAGACACTCTCTGTCCTGGGTCCTCCTGCCCTCTGGCCGATGCCTGCCCCTCCGATGTCGAAGGCCCCGAGCCTTCATGGCTCCCACCATCTTGCTGCTGCTGCTGCTCTGCCTCTGCCCGTGCACTGCCTCCTGCTGCCTGCACATCCTCCGCCGGCTGGGGTGCAGTTGTTGATGTGGCCACCCCTGCTGGACGTCCGACTCCCGACTGTGGCAGGGATGCCTCCTCCACCAGCCTGGCCGCACTGTCAGAGGCAGCTCCACAGGGCACCCAGGTGACTGATGGGTGGGAAGATGGCACAGAGGACGACTGGCGCGTAGGGGGTCCAGTTGAGGAGGGGGTCGGAACAAGCCCCATCAGACGGAGGAATCCGGTCTGGGTGACCTGTCCCAGCAGGCTGACGTGGTCAACGAGCCATTCGAGATGACGTGCAGTCTCTCCATGAAAAGACTGCAGGTCACCTCGCATGGCCCGTTGACGCAACGCCACACCAGCCAGGACAGGCTCAACCCGGACCTGGATAGCCACGTCCGCAGGCAGAGGAAGGCCAGTTGACGTCAGCTCATCCCCTGCCTGAAAACGGGTCTGGACGTAGGCATCCCTGCTGGTGCAAGATGATGCAGGGACAGGATCGGGGACAGGATTGCACACAGGCACCTCCGCGGCCGCCTGTGCTGCCTCCTGTCCCTGGTCCTGGACTGCACCACTAGCACCAGTGGGATCCCCACCTCCAGACCCCGTCTCTGGTGCTTGCGCGGCCCCCTCCTCCACCAAACCCCCCACCAACCTGGATGACTCTGTGCCATCTTCCCCTGTTGGGCCCTGTGGGGTCCCAGCTGCCCCTTCTGCTGCCGAGGAGTCCAACTGCAACCTCCGCCTCTTGGACCTCCCCCCGGCAGCTGCGGCCTGGGACGCGGCACCGGACTCCTCACTCCCCGACGAGAGGACAACACGGGAGGGGAGCCGGGCCTTGCGTCTCCGGCTGGCGGTCGGATCCCCGCCGCTGTGCTCCACAGCACCTTCTCCGCCCTCTTCATCAGTTGACGCTGCAGACAGGGAGAAACAAAACACAGGCATCAGGGCACTGTACAATGGACACATACACGCATGACAGTTGCACATGAGTGGCATTGGCAAACCTCAGACATGTCATCACAATCCCCAACACACATGTCATTGCAACTGGCACACATGAGCCATACCACAGCCATATCGCAACTGCCACCACCATCCCTACACATACAACAGCATCAGCAGCCAAAGGGGAGCCATACATCACATGCAACACAGGAAGTGCACCACACATGTACACACACCACCACACTTGCATGCATGTCTACACCTCTGCCAAGTGTCGCACTGTTCAGACGGGCATCCATGTCACATCTGCCAATCAGGCTTCCACATACCGCTGTCACATGCATCCATGTAGCATCACTGTTGCACCTTTGACAAATACACACACATGCACATGTACACAGTGCTCATACATGCAGCCGAAAACAACATACATGCCTGACATCACGGACATGTCTACTTACATACACATTCATCCAAACATGTGTGCACGCACAACTGCATTTGCCATGCAAGCCCACACACACAAGCACCATCCATGTCTCACACATTACAGCCCTCGCATGTGTCAGCCCCACGGCCCTGTACACCCCCACCCATACTCCACCCCATACAAACAGATGTGCAACCGGCACAATGGGGAATGATCACCACACGCCCTGCTCACAACCAGGATGCATGTACACTCACCGCTCGACTCCAGACGGCTCTGCTTCTCTAGGACCTGGACGTGGAGCGCTGGGGATATGCGTTCCAGGACCCCCATCTGTTCTTCCGACAAGTGGCCCCGGCGCCCCTTCGCATCCGCTGCCTTCAAGAGGCGCCGGGCCTTGTTCAGGGTCCTGGACCTGAAGTCCTCCCAGCGCTTCCTGACATGTTGTAAGTCCCGGACTGCCACCCCCTCCGCGTTGATGGCAGTCACGATGTCTGTCCAGATCCGAGTCCGTCCTTCCTTGTCGGCGCGGGAACTTCCAAAGAGGGCATCATACTGCCCCAGGACTTGCTCCACCAGGACACCAACTTCGGTGGCACTGAAGCTGGTGCCCCTCTGCCTCTCTGGCCGGGGGTTGTCAGTGGTCACAGATGGTGTTAGCCCCGACATGACAACCCCAGAGGCAGGAGTGGGTGGGCAACTGGGTCCTGGGGCTGGGCTGTGGAGCGATGGAATTCCAGTCGGGAGTCTTCTGTTCCAGCAGGGGTGGTCACAGCAACAGCACCCCTGGCTGATGTGCAGGCAGCAAATGGCAGTGCACGTGGGCAGCAGGCAGTCAGGCAGCAGCAGATAGCAGGTGGGAGCGTGCTCGGGGCTCTGGGGGGCAGTAATTCGGCCTTCTGGGCAGGAGCGTAGTCTCCCGTGTGCTCACGCGTGGCCAGCTTGGTACGGAGTGAATTGGCACGTGAAAATCCTGCACGTCAGCGTGAAAACCGAGGAAAGGCCCTTAGCGCGTAAGCGCGTCAGCACGCATACGCGATTCCATTGGACCAAAGGCCCTCAGCGCGTAAGCGCGTCTGTGACGTGACCCGCACGGGTGTTTCCCACACAGCACGTGATGACAGAGCACACGTGGAAAGACTGCACGTCAGAGTCTCATCGCGTGTAATTGGACAAAAGTGCGTGTACACGCGATTGGCCTATGTACGTGTATATGAGGTGTGCGCGGACACTTACACACGCAAGTACGTCAGCGCACCTGTATCCCGGTGTACGGCCATTTCCACCAATCACACGCAATGAGACTCTGACGTGCAGTCTTTCCACGTGTGCTCTGTCATCACGTGCTGTGTGGGAAACACCCGTGCGGGTCACGTCACAGACGCGCTTACGCGCTGAGGGCCTTTAGTCCAATGGAATCGCGTATGCGTGCTGACGCGCTTACGCGCTAAGGGCCTTTCCTCGGTTTTCACGCTGACGTGCAGGATTTTCACGTGCCAATTCACTCCGTACCAAGCTGGCCACGCGTGAGCACACGGGAGACCACGCTCCTGCCCAGAAGGCCGAATTACTGCCCCCCAGAGCCCCGAGCACGCTCCCACCTGCTATCTGCTGCTGCCTGACTGCCTGCTGCCCACGTGCACTGCCATTTGCTGCCTGCACATCAGCCAGGGGTGCTGTTGCTGTGACCACCCCTGCTGGAACAGAAGACTCCCGACTGGAATTCCATCGCTCCACAGCCCAGCCCCAGGACCCAGTTGCCCACCCACTCCTGCCTCTGGGGTTGTCATGTCGGGGCTAACACCATCTGTGACCACTGACAACCCCCGGCCAGAGAGGCAGAGGGGCACCAGCTTCAGTGCCACCGAAGTTGGTGTCCTGGTGGAGCAAGTCCTGGGGCAGTATGATGCCCTCTTTGGAAGTTCCCGCGCCGACAAGGAAGGACGGACTCGGATCTGGACAGACATCGTGACTGCCATCAACGCGGAGGGGGTGGCAGTCCGGGACTTACAACATGTCAGGAAGCGCTGGGAGGACTTCAGGTCCAGGACCCTGAACAAGGCCCGGCGCCTCTTGAAGGCAGCGGATGCCAAGGGGCGCCGGGGCCACTTGTCGGAAGAACAGATGGGGGTCCTGGAACGCATATCCCCAGCGCTCCACGTCCAGGTCCTAGAGAAGCAGAGCCGTCTGGAGTCGAGCGGTGAGTGTACATGCATCCTGGTTGTGAGCAGGGCGTGTGGTGATCATTCCCCATTGTGCCGGTTGCACATCTGTTTGTATGGGGTGGAGTATGGGTGGGGGTGTACAGGGCCGTGGGGCTGACACATGCGAGGGCTGTAATGTGTGAGACATGGATGGTGCTTGTGTGTGTGGGCTTGCATGGCAAATGCAGTTGTGCGTGCACACATGTTTGGATGAATGTGTATGTAAGTAGACATGTCCGTGATGTCAGGCATGTATGTTGTTTTCGGCTGCATGTATGAGCACTGTGTACATGTGCATGTGTGTGTATTTGTCAAAGGTGCAACAGTGATGCTACATGGATGCATGTGACAGCGGTATGTGGAAGCCTGATTGGCAGATGTGACATGGATGCCCGTCTGAACAGTGCGACACTTGGCAGAGGTGTAGACATGCATGCAAGTGTGGTGGTGTGTGTACATGTGTGGTGCACTTCCTGTGTTGCATGTGATGTATGGCTCCCCTTTGGCTGCTGATGCTGTTGTATGTGTAGGGATGGTGGTGGCAGTTGCGATATGGCTGTGGTATGGCTCATGTGTGCCAGTTGCAATGACATGTGTGTTGGGGATTGTGATGACATGTCTGAGGTTTGCCAATGCCACTCATGTGCAACTGTCATGCGTGTATGTGTCCATTGTACAGTGCCCTGATGCCTGTGTTTTGTTTCTCCCTGTCTGCAGCGTCAACTGATGAAGAGGGCGGAGAAGGTGCTGTGGAGCACAGCGGCGGGGATCCGACCGCCAGCCGGAGACGCAAGGCCCGGCTCCCCTCCCGTGTTGTCATCTCGTCGGGGAGTGAGGAGTCCGGTGCCGCGTCCCAGGCCGCAGCTGCCGGGGGGAGGTCCAAGAGGCGGAGGTTGCAGTTGGACTCCTCGGCAGCAGAAGGGGCAGCTGGGACCCCACAGGGCCCAACAGGGGAAGATGGCACAGAGTCATCCAGGTTGGTGGGGGGTTTGGTGGAGGAGGGGGCCGCGCAAGCACCAGAGACAGGGTCTGGAGGTGGGGATCCCACTGGTGCTAGTGGTGCAGTGCTGGACCAGGGACAGGAGGCAGCACAGGCGGCCGCGGAGGTGCCTGTGTGCAATCCTGTCCCCGATCCTGTCCCTGCATCATCTTGCACCAGCAGGGATGCCTACGTCCAGACCCGTTTTCAGGCAGGGGATGAGCTGACGTCAACTGGCCTTCCTCTGCCTGCGGACGTGGCCATCCAGGACCAGGTTGAGCCTGTCCTGGCTGGCGTGGCGTTGCGTCAACGGGCCATGCGAGGTGACCTGCAGTCTTTTCATGGAGAGACTGCACGTCATCTCGAATGGCTCGTTGACCACGTCAGCCTGCTGGGACAGGTCACCCAGGCCGGATTCCGCTGTCTGATGGGGCTTGCTCCGACCCCCTCCTCAACTGGACCCCCTACGCGCCAGTCGTCCTCTGTGCCATCTTCCCACCCATCAGTCACCTGGGTGCCCTGTGGAGCTGCCTCTGACAGTGCGGCCAGGCTGGTGGAGGAGGCATCCCTGCCACAGTCGGGAGTCGGACGTCCAGCAGGGGTGGCCACATCAACAGGTGCACCCCAGCCGGCGGAGGATGTGCAGGCAGCAGGAGGCAGTGCACGGGCAGAGGCAGAGCAGCAGCAGCAGCAAGATGGTGGGAGCCATGAAGGCTCGGGGCCTTCGACATCGGAGGGGCAGGCATCGGCCGGAGGGCAGGAGGACCCAGGACAGAGAGTGTCTTCCGTGTGGCAGCGGTTGGGCCACGCCATAGGTGCGGAGCGGCGGCGGGCGGAAGAGGCGCGGCTCACAATGGTCAGGGCGGAGAACTCCATGCGGAGGGCCCTGAGGCGGGCCGAGTGCCTCGAGGCAATCCGCAGGGGGTTGGAGGAGGACACGGCGTCGTCCCTGCGGACCCTCGGGGCCATGGAACTGGACCGCCTCCGGGACATCGAACAGGAGTTCGATGATGCCCTGGCCCGGAACACCACAGAGTGAGCCGCTGGACTTGCCCGCCGCCTTTGTATATAGTTCTTTAGTTTTAGGTTTCCTTTCGTTCTTATTATTATTTGGAGTCGACGGACACTGCTCCACTTTTTGTATATAGTTGATATTTAGGTAGGTTTTTTAGGAGGTTTCCTTAGTTCAGTTGTGATGATGGACCCTTGTTATTTTTGTACATAGTTCTTTGTTGCATGGAGAGTTTTTACATTTCACTTTGGACATAATTTTTTGGATTTGATTTTCTAGTTTTGTGTTTTTATGCGGACATGCAGCTTATTTTTTCACATTTACATTGTAGTTAGTTTTCTTTCTTTGGCATTTGTATTTTTTTCAATACATTTTTTTTTCCATTGTTCACTGTGTGGTTTCATCTCATTGGTTTCATGCATGTCATGTTGTGTGTTTTCCCATTCAATTTGAAAATATGTGTGTGACGGACATGGGTTCATTTGCTTCATGTACATTGGGGGTGTAACATGTGATTTCCATTTCCATGTGGGTGAATGGGTTACTTGGTAGGTTTTTTTGGCTGTGGAGGATGACCATTACGCACATGATTGGGGATTGTGAGGACCTGGTGGGGGCTGCACATGGTGGCAGGGGGGTGGGGGTGCAGGGGGACATGAGTGGGGGCCTGGTGGAGGGTGACCCTGCACTGCTGGGGGGTGGGGGTGGTGGGAGACATGAGTGGGGGCCTGGTGGAGGGTGCCCCTGGTGGCTGGGGGGTGGGGGTGGTGGGAGACATGAGTGGGGGCCTGGTGGAGGGTGCCCCACAGTGCTGGGGGGTGGGGGTGGTGGGAGACATGAGTTGGACATGGGTGGGGGCCTACTGGCAGGTGCCCCACAGTGCTGGGGGGTGGGGGTGGTGGGAGACATGAGTTGGACATGGGTGGGGGCCTACTGGCAGGTGCCCCACAGTGCTGGGGGGTGGGGGTGCAAGGGGACATGTGTTGGTGTTCAAGGAGACATGTGCCTTTGCTGGGGGGCATGCCCATGTTGGGTGGGCTGCCTGCGGGACATGACCAGGGATGCAGGGTAGTCCCCTGTGGTGTGGGCTGCCTGCAGGGGCCGTGGAGGGTGTACAGGGTACACCTGGGAGGACCCACACTGTCAAATCACATGTGGGACTCCCCGGCACCCCTGAAATACACGTACCGTGCAGAAATCGCGTGTAAAACTTCCCGCGCACCCCTGAAATACACGCGCCCAGGCTATTCGCGTGTAAAACTTCCCGCGCACCCCTGAAATACACGCGCCCAGGCTATTCGCGTGTAAAACTTCCCACGCACCCCTGAAATACACGCGCCCAGGCTATTCGCGTGTAAAACTTCCCGCGCACCCCTGAAATACACGCGCCCAGGCTATTCGCGTGTGGAACTTCCCGCGCACCCCTGAAATACACGGGCCCAGGCTATTCGCGTGTGGAACTCCCCGCGCACCCCTGAAATACACGCGCCCAGGCTATTCGCGTGTGGAACTTCCCGCGCACCCCTCAAATTCACGCGCCCAGGCTATTCGCGTGTGGAACTTCCCGCGAACCCCTGAAATACACGCGCCCAGCCTATTCGCGTGTGGAACTTCCCGCGCACCCCTGAAATACACGCGCCCAGCCTATTCGCGTGTGGAACTTCCCGCGCACCCCTGAAATACACGCGCCCAGGCTATTCGCGTGTGGAACTTCCCGCGAACCCCTGAAATACACGCGCCCAGGCTATTCGCGTGTGGAACTTCCCGCGAACCCCTGTAATACACGCGCCCAGGCTATTCGCGTGTGGAACTTCCCGCGAACCCCTGTAATACACGTAGCCCGCTCCCCCAGGCCCGATCGCGTGAGGAACTTCCCGCGCACCCCTCAAATTTACGCGCCCAGGCTATTCGCGTGTGAAACTTCACGCGAACCCCTGAAATACACGTAGCCCGCTCCCCCAGGCCCGATCGCGTGAGGAACTTCACGCGAACCCCTGTAATACACGTAGCCCGCTCCCCCAGGCCCGATCGCGTGTAAAACTTCCCGCGCACCCCTGAAATACACGCGCCCAGGCTATTCGCGTGTAAAACTTCCCGCGCACCCCTGAAATACACGCGCCCAGGCTATTCGCGTGTGGAACTTCCCGCGCACCCCTGAAATACACGGGCCCAGGCTATTCGCGTGTGGAACTCCCCGCGCACCCCTGAAATACACGCGCCCAGGCTATTCGCGTGTGGAACTTCCCGCGCACCCCTCAAATTCACGCGCCCAGGCTATTCGCGTGTGGAACTTCCCGCGAACCCCTGAAATACACGCGCCCAGCCTATTCGCGTGTGGAACTTCCCGCGCACCCCTGAAATACACGCGCCCAGCCTAATCGCGTGTGGAACTTCCCGCGCACCCCTGAAATACACGCGCCCAGGCTATTCGCGTGTGGAACTTCCCGCGAACCCCTGAAATACACGCGCCCAGGCTATTCGCGTGTGGAACTTCCCGCGAACCCCTGTAATACACGCGCCCAGGCTATTCGCGTGTGGAACTTCCCGCGACCCCTGTAATACACGTAGCCCGCTCCCCCAGGCCCGATCGCGTGAGGAACTTCCCGCGCACCCCTCAAATTCACGCGCCCAGGCTATTCGCGTGTGAAACTTCACGCGAACCCCTGAAATACACGTAGCCCGCTCCCCCAGGCCCGATCGCGTGAGGAACTTCACGCGAACCCCTGTAATACACGTAGCCCGCTCCCCCAGGCCCGATCGCGTGTGGAACTTCCCGCGCACCCCTCAAATTCACGCGCCCAGGCTATTCGCGTGTGAAACTTCACGCGAACCCCTGAAATACACGTAGCACGCTCCCCCAGGCCCGATCGCGTGAGGAACTTCACGCGAACCCCTGTAATACACGTAGCCCACTCCCCCAGGCCCGATCGCGTGTGGAACTTCACGCGAACCCCTGTAATACACGTAGCCCGCTCCCCCAGGCCCGATCGCGTGTGGAACTTCACGCGAACCCCTGAAATACACGTAGCCCGCTCCCCCAGGCCCGATCGCGTGAGGAACTTCACGCGAACCCCTGTAATACACGTAGCCCGCTCCCCCAGGCCCGATCGCGTGAGGAACTTCACGCGAACCCCTGTAATACACGTAGCCCGCTCCCCAAGGCCCGATCGCGTGAGGAACTTCACGCGAACCCCTGTAATACACGTAGCCCGCTCCCCCAGGCCCGATCGCGTGAGGAACTTCACGCGAACCCCTGTAATACACGTAGCCCGCTCCCCCAGGCCCGATCGTGTGAATAACTTCACGCGAACCCCTGTGATGCACGTACCCTGCAAATCGCGTGTGACACTTCCCGCGCACCCCGGTATACATGCACACGTATTTTTTGTCAGCGGGTGTCCGTGTTTGTGGGTACCCCTTTGCACGTCATTTTTCCTGGAGGGCCACAGTATGGGACATTCATCATGGCAGTATATAGGTGCTATTTGTTGGCGCACCTTTTGGCGCACATTTCTTACAGCCGCAGAGACGCTACCGCCTCCTTTCTTGTGGCGGTCGTGTTTGTGCCTGTGCGCTGGTTTGAGCGTGCGCTTTTTTCCCCTATTCTATTCCATGAATACGTGTTGTAGGCGAGCGTGTGGGCGTTCCGCGCACTTGTGCCCTGTACTTCCCCCGTGACGCCCACGTTTTGGCAAGTTGTTCCCCATTCCGAGTGTTACGCCCGTGTTCCGCCTACTTTTATTGCGTGCGCCGCGCTATGTGCGAATTTCGCTGTGGCCTGTGCGATTTTCGCTGTGACCTGGCGCACGCTGTTAGATGGCCTGTGCGCCAACGTGCGCCAACGTGCGCCGCGCACTTTTTTTTCGCACATCCGCTGGTTTTCTCGCGCACGGCCTTCCATGAATCGACGTGCGCTGCTTTTCGTGCGATTTTCGCACGTTCACTGCGATTTTCGCTATTCCACTGCGATTCGCACGTTTTTGCCCACTTGCGCCGCGCTAATTATTCCATGAATCGGCCTGTTAATGTAACGTGAAGGGGGGGAATATCGTTTAGCTGATCACCTGCAGCTTCATTCCAACGTTTCAACATAAAGGTCCAAAGTGTAAAAAGAAACAAACAATGTTTTACCATTAAAAGGGGGTCTTACTTTTCCCTGGATTTCTCTGTTTTGTCAATGTTCTTCACTTTCACATTAACATAATCCACAATCTCAAGGGAGATGATTCATCCCCTGAGTTTCCTCCAGTTTACACAGTTCATCAACTCAAGATACACGTTCTCTATTTTGACCTCCTTTTAGGTTATATCATTCCACAGTCTATATGGGTATATCTGTTCCCTTTGACGATTCACTGTTTCACAATTCCAAATCTAAAGGAGCGTCTTTTCCCATTAGATTTCTTAGCCTTTCCTCAGTTCACACATTTCACAGTTTCAAGGGTTATGCTTTTCCCCTGAAGTTCCTTAACTTCTCCATAGTTCAATGTTTTCACAACAGAAAGGGGAGGGAGACTGCCTTCCCCTAGATTCCACACTTTAGGGGACTGTTTTTCCCCTTTCCCAAGTTCAACAATCTTGATTGGGTGTGGGTCCCAGACTCGCAGTATGCCTGGTTTACTCTCCTGCCAGGACTTTCTTAATTGGTTCAATATTTGGTTGCGTGTCCCAGACTTGCACTTCTCAACAGTTATCACTTTCTCTTTTATATAGTTCCATTCTTTAATTATACTGTTAATATATTGGGTCCCCAACCCCTTTTCATTCATCTTAGTCTCTTTGCTTAATTGCCCTGCTGTCCCAGCTGCCCTGTTTGGGCTTCCCAGGTTCATCAATGGTACATGGCATCTGCTATGAAGCGCCCCAGTGTCCCAACCTCTCTCTCTCTGGGCTCACCGGTCTCTGTCGGCAGCTTCAACGTCCTTCGCACCTCACCGTTCTTGGTGCTGCTTGCTTGCCGGCTGAGAGAACATCCCGTCTGTTCTCTGGTTCCCGCTTTGCCTCCTTCTTCACTTGACAGCTCCTGCTGTCTGTGTCACAAGCTCTGTGAAACTTCCACTTCCAGACTTCCCTGGACGGCACTTCCAACAGCTTCTCTGATTCGCACTAAAGCCTGCTCTCCTTCGGTGTCCTGACCGACGTTGGAAGCAGTGAGTTTCTCTTTCTGTACTGGTGTAATGTATTTAAATGTACCAGGATCTGTAAATCTTGTCCAAAAACTAGAACCCAGCGTTTGCTTTTCGGTTCTAGTGATCTTGATTACTCCAGCTCTCTTCCTAGTCTCAGTGTTATCCAACAAAGGGGAATGTAAATGAGTTTGGTGATTGGTCATGACTGGAGGTTCAACACACACACTGCAGTATGCCATACAGAAATGGGGGTGGGTCAAATGTTGTTGCCAGAGTGCAAAGAAACATGTAAATGTTGGTCTTGACCCAGCAAGTTCACTGCGGTTCTATGCAATATTTCTGCATCTTAAAGAACGAACAGGAAAAACACTGATTTTCTTTCTCCTGTTTTTGTGTTGGCTTTAACATGCTGACATACCACATATTTCCCCCAAGCCCTGCAATGTGATCCTTTCTCCACCCTCTCACGCTGGTTGTCTTGGTAATCAGGGGGTTTAACCCCCGATCCACCCTTTTGCCCACCAACCACCCCTTCCCACCCTTCCCAGCAAAACATACACTTACTCCCCACAGACAGACACACAGACACACACACAGACACAGACACACAGACACACACACAGACACACACACACACACACGCTCAGCTGACACTCCTGTGACGATTCCTCTGGGTCTCACTGTGCCTGTCAGCCGCTGTGTGCGATAGGGGCATGACAGTTTGATTTAGATAGACCGCTCTGCTTGGTCACAGAGCAGTCTTTCTAAATCGATCTTTTTTTTCCTCAGTAAGGTGAACACAATTTTCTCACTTAATACTGTTCCCTCCACCTCCGTGAGGGTTGTCTTCTCTCATGTGGTCCTCCCACATATAGCCACCACCAGGGTGTTGGGGGAAAGGTGATCTTTTCCCACCCCCATCACCATCCCCGCATGGACGGATCCCGCCTTTGCTGCAGGGGGAGACGTCCCCCTTCCCATATCTGCATTATATCCCTCTCATTACTAACAAAAGAATCATGTAACCAAGCCGTATTGAAGCTCAAAGACCCTATTGTTGTAACACACCAGATGCCATCTTTTACTAGGCCAAAAAATGATCTCTAGAAACCTATCTCTCCCCCTGCCCAGCGCCTCACACAAACAGCCCAGGCCACCCCTGCCTCCTGCCAGCGCTACACAAACTCTGTCCTCACGGAAGTCCAGCCATTTATTGTTGCAGGCCCCTGCCCTTGTGAACATCCGTCTCCACTGACCTGCCTGTGCTCCCTCGACCCCCACTCCACTTTGCCTTAACCCGCTGGGCCCAAGCACTCTGCTCTTTAATGCAGATACACATCTGACCCCTAACAGTGACCAGTGGAGAACACCCGCCATAGCCCTATTTCCATACACCAATATATTCTTCCTACAACTAACACATGTACATTTGTATCATGAGGCATCAGGTAGATCAAAACTCCCCAAGACGGTCACCTGGGTCAGGGCATTAGGTTTATGGGTGACAAGGTGCAAAGGGTACAATGTAGATATATAACCTGTTAGTGAACTTTGAAAGCACTCCTATTCGGCCAAATGTTTATTATGGCCATTTGTCTCATGCCCTCAGATCCTGTCATTTTAGCTTAGGCAGTCAGGGAATGTATCACTTTGCTGGCATGGCCTTCACCCGCGCAAATGAGCCCAGCTGACCCACGTGGTGAGGAAGTCACACCCAAGCACCCGCCAATCCAACGTGGTCAGCACCTAAGGATGCATACTGTACTAATGTGCCACACCAATTGTATTGGAGAATTGTGTGCTAATGGTTTGGCGTCATCAGTGACGCGTTTTCATCTTATAATGTGCTGCCCATATAATGTTTGGCAGAGCGCTCTCTGTGCAGCAGAGTTCTCTGCATGCACAATTTATCTTATATACAACTTTGTTCTACTTGCAATCTATCTCCTGGTCTCATTCCCTAGCAGGGTGTGTCCATTATTCGAGGTTTTGGATATTGTGTCGGGGAATGGGTGCCTTCAAGGGTCAGGGTCAGAGTCAGGTAGCTTCTGCCTTTCCCTGGCCATATGATGGGAGATTTCCCCCGTTGCTAGATTTGTCGTGAGTAGCACAGCCCTTCTACATTTTTCATGTTTTCTTTGCCAAATTGTGTGTGTTGGCTATTAACAAGCAAATAACCCAAGTGATTCTCTTCTCTCAGAGAGTAATCACTTTTTATAGTGGGTTGGGCTCACTCCAATTTTATTGGACAAGTCCTCTGATTGGTTTCATTCTTTAATGCACGTCCAAAGTCCTCCCTGAGATTACACTGTCCATTGAAGTTGGTGTGTTATAAGAGTGTGTTATAAGAGGGAGATCCTACCTCAAACTGGCCCCATCCGTGGGAGTAAACAGT
Organism: Ambystoma mexicanum; assembly: GCF_040938575.1. Lineage (NCBI taxonomy): Eukaryota > Metazoa > Chordata > Amphibia > Caudata > Ambystomatidae > Ambystoma > Ambystoma mexicanum. The sequence goes on from NC_090939.1 coordinate 413,559,019, forward strand.
TGCTGTGGGTTGAAATATTTATTGGTGGTATAACTCTCATTGTGAACATTATGAATGCAATGGTGTAACTTTCATTTCTGTCACTTACAACACAGTGGTAGGACATGTGAATTATGCCAAACATATACATTCCTGAATAACATCTCTACCTTTTATTCGACTAATCGATACAATTTCAAAACTGTATTTGATATATCCTAGATAAATGAGTTAAAAATTATAGAAGAATGCTTGAATTAAAAGGTAATTCTTATGTAACATTTTAATATGAGGCTTTTGTGATTGAACTTTGGAAAACACAGTCCCGTACATGAAATGTAATAACCGTTCGTTTACCAACCATCTACTTCAAGGTTTGATTGATATTTTATTTCTATCGCGCTCATACACAAGTGTTTCAGAGCGCGACAATTTATGTTGACTAGAGGACTGATTTAGTGGTCTGTATGTGCCTTCGTTTTTTAAAGAATGTTTTTTAATTTGCAAATATCTTGCTTGAAGTTGATGATTTTAATGTAAACGGAACACCCACTTATTTTACAGCAGAATCACCTTTTGTCAAAGCAATGCTGTGCTTTAAAAAAGTACGAGGCAGTAGTTTGTCTCATGCGTATGTATTTTTTAGCTTTCAGAACACAGACACATTTCATTGACCTATGCAGCTGCTCAAGTTATTGTCCATGCATCATTAAAAGTGACACATTAATAGGTGCCTGGTAATTCGTTTTGCATTGAATTCACTGGCAGGTCACTAGCTTAGTTTCATAATATACAATACTGCACAAAGTGTTCTCTGCTACGTTTAAAAGACAAAATGTACAACATTTTACTATAACAGCCAACATTTTTACTTTATACATTTTTTTTTTATCAGCCGGTGTATTTCTATGGAAACATTGAAATTGATCATATATGCACACTACAATACGCTGAAATGACAGGATGTGATATCATTATTTATCACATGAGAAATATTTATTTGGATTTGCACTAAAACAGGGACGCCTTTGGTCTCCAGTCCACACGTTCAACTGTGTAAATTGTCCACCATTGCTGGATGAGTCCTTTACTTGAGTAATGTCACTACAACCTAGGCAGTGAGGTGGCGAGGGGCGGGGCAACTTGCTTGAAGTGTGTGGTTTGTAATGTGCTGGGTCTGCATTTAGCAGAGGAACAGTATTATCAGAACGTGTGGTAGGTACCCTGGATATGCGTGTTAGCTAAATGGCCAAGACGTTCTTCTGAACACTGCTGAATGTGCCTTTGGGCCTCCATGGGGCTGAACGGGTACTCTTTAGTGTATGAAACATTGAGATTGTGAGGCATATCCCCCTTTTCATATCCTTCCTTCACTGTTTTATCTAACAAGTGATTTCCATAGCAGGGATGTTCTAACATCTCGGACTGTAGTACAAGTCTGAAGGTTGTGAGTGCAAACTAGGTTTGTCCTCGGCCTGCCCCATTATACGTCTACTTGCATCCCATTTCTGCGATGTATTCGGCAATGTTCATGGTGTTGTTAGGAATCCGCCTCTCCCTCCTTAATGGCACTTTGGGCCTCCTGTCTTGTTTTATCTAGCAGCCTTCCAAGTGCTAGGCAGCCATCTTTCACATTTCCCTTCCATAGTGGCTATGGGTTTCAGTTGAATTTGCTGCCTCCACTGTCATTGCCCCCATGGCAAGAACGTTCCTGTTAAAGGCCGCCAACTTTCTCCACAGTCAGGGGTTACAGCACATTGGGTGGAAGTATTAAACAAACTTAGTCTGGCTGCTACCCGATGACAGTGCCCGAGTTTGAGGGACCCATCAGAACACTTTGGTACACCTTCAGGAGTCTTAGACTTTCTCCACAAGAGCCTTCAGAAATGGGACCTCTTGTTAGCATCTCTCCCAAATGTGCTCAGGGATGTGAAGGGTTGTGGCCGATCTCATGGATTTCATCATGAGCTGAATGAGTCTTTTCAGAGCTGAACGAACAAATCCAGGAGGACTTTTTCATTTTCATTTCTTCGCTCGTTTTACTTTCTTCATGTTTGTAATTATATTGAGGTTTGTAATGTATTCTTGTGATACGTGTTGTAATGTATTTATGTTGCCAATATTTCAAAGTAGGTGGTGCTGGTGACATTACAGATCAGCAGCAACCGACCGACACTGAGGCGTAGCCTGCACAAATGAAATAATGTACATATTTTTTTAGCCATGGGCCTGTCCTTTCAGTTTTTTTTGCGCACGTTTTTGATATTTTTATTATGTATGTACTATGTCTGACGTTAAGGCTGTAATACATGTTTTCCATCTCAACTGTGTGGCGTCTCCGCTCACTGATTCCCATACGCTGTGAAACTGTTTTTCTTTGCTGTGTATGTTGTCAGCACATGTTGCTTTCATCATGCCATGACTTGCAAAGTGCTCCGTTGCTTTCCAAGCTAGGTCTGCACTCAAAAGACATCCTAATAATACAAATAATAATAGTAACAATAAGGCCAGTTGGATTATGGGTGATGCACCCAGTGAGTTCAGTGATGTGAGGCATTGAGCAGAGAATGCATGTGTCCTGTAAACATTGAACATGACTTTCTCATTTTTTCTTTTTATAATCCTGATGTATTTATGTATTTCTTATGTATTTCTTTTGTAAAGTGCCAAGTTGTTTGTGTGTGGCCACTTTGTAGCACTGTAAGAGATCACCTCCTAGAATAGTAACCCGACCACCTTTCCTCCCCTCATCTATACTTGACATCAGTGAATGCATGTTAACATCACTAATGCAGAATGCATTACCAGTTCTCTTTTGGGGATGCACACTCAACGTGCTATTCAGAAATCAGACAGGAGCACACTTCTTCCTGTAAGGAAAGGCTACTGAAGCTATTTCCTGGGAGTGTAGAATCACATCAGTGAATGGTGAGATCCGACAACTGGGTTCGATTCTTATAGAAGAAAGGATCCCATTCTCAACGAAACTGAGTCAGATGATTGACAAAACGTGATAGGGTAAATAGTGGAATAGCCAAACCAATCATTGTGGATAAATAACCTTGTGCGCCTGGGAAATGAAGCAGCCGCAAGATGAGGCAGGGTTAGGGTTATTGCATTGTCCATATTAAACTGCATGTGGAGTGTTAGTTTCAAGAGCAAAGGTATTTTATTATTATCACAGGGAAAAGGCATCCTTTGTGAGTCTGCAGACTGCCGGGCACAGGAAATGGACACTTCATGACAAGGATAAAAAGAGTTATCTATGAAACTAGACCATCCCAGATACTGCCTTTCCTTATTTGCACTGGGCCCAAAAATCCTTCACTGATTAAAATATATCTGCATCTTTAGAAAAAACATTTTACTCACTTCACTGATGGCACATGACATTTGACGAACAGTTATGATCGTCTCTATTTGACTATTCGCAAATTATACAATACCATGATACAGTAATTATGCACTGCTCATATTGTCATCACATGCAACCATAACTCTACAGCACTTGACCATGGTAAATCGTAGGGGTGGTGCAAGCACTTGTGAGGCCCTGTGTGCAAAAAACCTGAGGAGGCCCTTACATAACTGGAAGTGACATCAATTTGTGGTACTCGGTGGGATCATGGGAATTTACATCACAAGAAGGTGCTATGAGTAAGCCAAGAGACACATAACCTTGTGATGTGCATTTTAGGAATAGTCTGTGCAATAATCACATATGGAGACACATTAAAGGCTCTTTACCCATGACTAAGACTTTTCTCTCTATGGTGCACTCTGTGAAAAATATACATTTTTGTCCCTCCCTCTTTTGGCAGAAAAGGCACAGTGAGATAAAATAATTTGCTTAGGACCACACACTTAATTAGTGAAGCCAGGATTTCAACTCTGTCTACTAGTTTATCACTTTCCAGCGCTGGGTGATAAAGAAATGTATTCATGTTTGGCTTTCAAGAGCTTGAAAATCAAACACGTGACATACTAAAGTACACTGACACATGTATAAATCCTGTCAGAAAAGCACTAGAGAAGAGTATGATAGTAGTGTGTGTCTCCAGTCAGAATGGGGTAAGTAATGCGAGCCGTAAAAATATATGAAGTAACCTAGGTGGGGTCCTTCCACCACACAGCACGCAGGAACCAGGTAAGTTACATATAGTTTATTGGGCCAAGATGTACAGGTAAGTTAATGAAGTATATAGGAATAATAACACTGGCCCATCCACCCAGCTCGCTCTCTCTCTCCAACTGACACCTTAGAACCTCCACACTCTACACCAACATTCCACCAACTAGAATTCCACAGCGCCAGCACATTACACCAGCACATTACAACACTTCTCCCCGTTAGTTAACCCAACCACAAGCAAAGAATGCTGAACAGAAACTGTGAGCCAAAAGAAACACACTGAGGCAAACCATAAACCAGAACAGTTCCTGAAAACACAAATGGCATCCAACAACTTACAGATCAACATACGTCTACAGCACCCAATTTCACAGCCAAAGCACGATGTACTGCAACTACGGAGGCACCCTGAACTACCTTTGTAGCCAAACCGCCCCAAGACAAATTGGAAACGTAGGACAACTCCTAAACTGGCAGAATGTAAAACCAGCACATGTTGCGACAGAGAAGAGTGATGTGCACCAACACCCAACATAACCCACCTCCTGCGATGGATAACCACGCATATAACTAACACCAATTGCGATAACTGTTGCACGCCTCCACAGAACACAACACCTATGCAAAAACTACAGATGTAGACAACCCATATCATACGCCGGACACAGGAGTTCAAACCTGCCTAACAGAGGGAATTTGGCAATTGAACAGTCTATAAAACACGATAGACCGCCTCAACTGTACCCAACAGTCAACACTGTAACCAACAGCAAACTCACTAACTGTAACCAACAGTCATTCCCTGGCTGTAACCAACAGCTCCAATTCCTGCTGTAACCAACAGCAACCTCACTGACTGTAATCAACAGTCAAAAACCAGGCTGTAAACAACAGGTCCAATACCTGCTGTAACCAACAGCAAACTCACTAACTGTAACTAACAGTCATTCCCTGGCTGTAACCAACAGCTCAAATTCCTGCTGTAACCAACAGCAACCTCACTGACTGTAAACAACAGTCAAAACCCTGGTTGTAACCAACAGGTAACACACCTACTACACAAACACCAACACACACACACACACACTGCCCCCCCGACTGTAACCAACAGTCTCACACTCCCATCTCCTCCATCCACCAGGAAAAACAATCACAAAACAACAGTAACAAACAGATTTAGTAGATACAGGAACACCTTAGGGTGCACCTTATGCAAACAAAATTAATAACAATTTTGCAATATCCTAAACCACCCACACCAGCATATCCAAAATGTACACCTGTAAAGGAAACACCCTTAACATGACCAGAAAAAGAAACATTACTGTCCCACTTGAAAAAATACATTCCCCCGCACCCACATGTCCAAATAGCACCTACAAAGCTAAAACCCTGTCACTGTCCCAGGTAGGTACAGTGTATGCATTGAACAAACTCAGGGTCTCCCACCAGATAACACCCCACACCCACAAGTCCAGATTCCCCCTAGAAAGGAAAATACATGTTAAGTCATGAAAACTGTGTGAGAAAACCTCAAAACAAAACATAATGAACACTAATGGGGTAACCGGGCCACCATATGTACACTCATTCTCAGGCTACCGGCCCTCAACAACATCAACCTATGTCCACCCCACTATGTCCACCCTCAACAGAAGCACTAACCCAGAGGCCACAACACCAAACACCACAACAAATAAATTACTGGCCTCCCCTACACCTACCCATGTCAGACTTCTGCTAAAGTGTGGGCCTTCGTCTGCGCCTAGATCCTGTTCCAGCTCCCTCAGGTTTTTCAACAAACTGCTGCATCTCTCACAAAACTCCTCTTAAAACGCCTTACCCACCGTGCAAATGGGACACATAACCTCACCCACAGTTGCTTCAGAGGGGAAGAACCTTCTTTTCCCATGTTCTGGACCGCCATCCGCAGATTCACAATCCACAGAAATTGAGTGCTTCATCCTCGTACCAGTTGCACTCTTAAAATACTTTAACACGACACCGGGCCCTGCCCTGACTGCTGCAGGCCCTGCCGTGACTGCCCCTGCCACTGTGACAGGTCCTTCCGGTACTATTCCTGGATCTGCTGTCTGCCTGACAACACCTCTGGCACCGCTCCAAGCACTGTGACTGTTCCAGCCCCCTGCCGTGCCCCTTGGACTAAGGACACACTCCTCTGGGGCTTTCCTCTGCTCTGCTGTCTGCCTGACAACACCTCCTCACACCGCCTGGTCTGTGAGGTACCCTGAGCAGGGTTGCTGGTGAATGGGAATCTTAGGGGGGAGTGCCTTCCTCCCGCTGCTCCCCCCCAGCAGCTCCTGGTGCTGGAAAGAAAATCCTTCTGGCCAGTAAAGTAACTTAGGTGGGGGTCCTTCCACCACGCAACACGCAGGAAACAGGTAAGTTACATATAGGTTATTTGGCCGAGTTGTACAGGTAGGTTCCTCAAGTACATAGGAAGAATAACACTGGCCCATCCACCCAGCTCGCTCTCCCTCTCCAACTGACACCTTAGAACCTCTACACTCAAAGATCCACACTCTACACCAACATTTCACCCACTAGAAATACCACAGCACCAGCACATTACACCAGCACATTACAACAATGTGCTCTTTTTTCTACAACTGTGCTTCTAAAACTTAGTCACACAAGAAATTAAGCATCGTGATAAGGTTACTTGCTTGTAGTGATTAATTGGCATAGGTGCACTGATTGTTATTATGCAGATGTTATGTTCTTTATAAAAAAACACGAACTTTTTATTCACGCAAGCATGCATACATCATTTAAATAAACCATTTCATTTAAAAAGTGAGTTTTATTTTGTGGCACAGTTTAATTACTTTGAGAGAATGTGTGTAGCTCGTTGGAGCTGTGTCTGTTGTGGCTTTCAGATAGAAGTGCCACCATTGATGTTCTTATCACCCTTAATTCCCACTTAACCTGGTTACAAGTTGACTCAACACGCTCCTCACGGCAAGGGCATACAGAGTTACATTTCTTTGCAGAAGTGTACTTAAATGGACGTCCACGGCTTTGCAGATTGGGTCGATGGAAGAAGGGCCTTGCATTTTCATCTCGAGGCAGCCAGTATGCAGCAGAAGCAACTGTCTGTGGGGCTCTAATCAGGGATGTCAATTAACCAAAATTCCAAGGGTAGCGGAAGGGACATCACATGACCCTTGACCTCTGATTAAATCACAGGAAGTAATGTCATTTGATCACACCCCAAAGTGGCATCATGGGAAGCCATGGAACACGACCTTTCACCCCTTGACAAAACAGGAAGTGGCATCTCATAGCATTGTCCCTAAGTACTCTATGAAAAAGATGGGTACTGTATCACTGTAATGTGATATACATTTCATACAAGAATGGATCACCATACGTATCGTTAATATCAATGTGTATAGGTCCATATTGCCAAATTACTGTGAATGCAAGCAGACGTCCAAGGCCAAATGATAAGTTATTATATAGCAATTACGCTTAAGTGCTTTATATAGAACAAATACACATACAATATCCCCAAACCTGTGTTAGTACTCATTTATCGACCTCAAAAGGATGAATGGCTGAGTTGCCCTCGCCAGGATTCGAACATGCAAACTGCAGATCACACACACATATCACAGCAGCCAGCGCTCAACCCACTGAGCTATCTTACCAACTATAGCTATTGGCTATAGTAAAATGAGCAATTACATGTCTGAATGTTCTAAAAGTCAGAAAGCAATTTACACTCTGTAGAAGATACCATTAAACTGGTAACTGAGATGCAACAGCAGGTCTGTTCATCTGCAGATCTGGTGCGAAGTTGGCCACATGTCACGTCTGCTAAAATCTACTTTTTAGGCTTCATAGGTTGAAAGAATAAATACTATTGGGAGGATTCATAACACTGTATCAAAGAATTTAGATTAGCACAGCAAATGCATCACACAGCATGCCGTACTCTGGACACTCATTACCTGAAATATGCAAACAAACATCCTGAACAGCATGTCAGGGAGATAGGAAAGATAGACACATTACAACAAAGCATTAATTGTGGCACAATGAAATCAAGAGCCTCTGTTTGTGCTACGGTCAAACACAAGCTTTTAGGATTTTGTCAAGTGACCAAGGGCACCGAGATGGAATGTCTTGTTATGATCGTAACAGAGACAACGGCAGAATAAAACATGCTATAACTGCAATTTGCGAAAAGCAAAATACATAGTCCGAAATGGATGCTTATTCTACTCTAAATGCTTTTTGGAAGTTTTTATCTGCATTGGGAATTTAAGGTGTTTAAGAACAGACTAAATAGACAACTCACCCTCTCGAAGTGTGCCCGAAATAAACCGTTAATGTGTTTAGCAATTATTGTATAGAATTCCAGAAAGACAAATTACATGCTATTCCTATTCTTTCTGATATAGGGTCACTGCTCTAAGTGTTACACTTGTGGAACCCCCTGATTTTTAAGAGGCCTGAACAAGAAAGCCATTTACTCCAGAAACAAGGAGCCACATGGTGCTGGCAACAGCCAATAAGCTTCAGTTTGTAAAACAATAAAAGAAAAATCTGTATATTTTTGTCTTTTTTTTTAGGGGTAGCATGGGAGACCCCAGGGGTCGCAGCTGCAACACCTAGTGGCCCCCAAATGACGTCCCCGGCTCTAATCAGCATGGTGCCCTGTTTTACCACACAGACTGCTCATGCATAGGACCTGCCCTGGTAAAAGAATGCAAGATATGAGAATATTTATGGAGACATGGCCATTTTGAATTGCCCTAGGTTGTACTCTTCTTACTATTTCACAAGCAACCATAGCCCATTGAAGTGGGATGCGTTTATTCACACCGTTGCAAGGTCATGCCCTCTCAAGCTGGGGCTGATCGTCCCTTGGCATGTGGAAAATTACAGAATGAGCCCTGAGAGACAGGCAGTATCTTTTTTCCCTTTCTTGTGTGTCAACAGTCAGGAGGTGTTCACCACCTCCATCCCTCACCAGTAAATTCACATCCCTTAGACTTCACAATTTTCCACCCTGTTCTACTCTTGCTTTCCACTTCCTTCTATGTTTTTCCTTTGCTCCCTTCCCTTGCTTTCCACATTATGCACTGCTTAGGACTAACCCTTGCTATCTATACAGGTCTTGAACCTGATTTAATCAGACTTTCATACCCTGGGTGGCTGAGTGGAAGTTGGAAAGCTGCTATGTTAATTTGTGTATGGCCTGTAAGGGGGAGGAATTAGGTGTGACAAAGTACCCTGTCTGCTTTGCTAATTGATGGTGTGGTCGCAAATGTGGTGGGTGCTGCTACAAGCCACGTGATGCTGGGCCTCCCCACCTCGCCACTAACAGGAGGCTCACCTGAAATGCTCATTGTCCAGAGAAAGTCTCCTTTCGGGAAAGTGCCATACAACAAATTCCCAACCATCACACATGAAGCTGAAGACCCAGGAAAATAAATTGGATGATCTTATGTGAAGTTTCACATGAGAGACATACCCTGAGTTGAGCGGACTATTGGAAGGCATCCTGAAGCAAACAAAAAAGTGTGGAAAGGAGAATGTTTGTCAAAATTGGGAGCAGCGATCAGATCAGTTGGGTACAGAATGCCTGAACAACAAGGCTACCATTCCTGAAAACGGACCCGAGTTGCCCCAAACCAATGAAAGGCAGAGCCTGAAGCAAAGGGGATCTGTGAGTCTCCAGTAGAAGGTGGGGCCTTACTGGTGGTTGGTGGGGTCACCAAGGGGTCCGGGGACCACCTCATGCCATGTGGTGCATGTGGTGCAAGGCCATTGGGTGGCATGGGGAGGATTCCCTGGATACCCCAAGGACTATTGACAGAAGGCCACACTGACAGGCTCGGTGTCCAGGGTAAAACTCTGTCCATGAATGCACCCTGAAATAAATGCATAAAATTATGTCATGGAGGAAGCAGTGCAGTAGGAACCACAAGGGGATCAGAGAGTTGCAGAAAGTAAGGTTTTTATGTGAATTTTCACATCAGAGAACTACCTTCAGTTGACTGGACCATTATAAAACTTCCCAAATGAAACTAAATGAACGGGGGAGGAGAATGGTTGACACAGAAGATCTAAGGGAAATTGAGATTGACCAACAGATGAACTGAGTACAGCAGGGCCTAACCCCTAAACGATTCCCTTAAATGGACCGAGGAGGAAACCCACCAAGGCAGAGCCCTAAGGAAAGTATATCTTTTTTATTGAGCATTTGTAAGGCACTTTATACAACAGAATTGTGTTTCAAAGCACCACAAGGCTAAGTGGGAAGGGAACAGGGGAAATTATAACAATGGCAAAAAAAGTAAATATACAGTCGTGGTCCAACTAGGCCTTATGGCATTCGGTCATGCAAGTGCATTGAGGAGAAGTGCAGGGGATGGGGATGGAAGGAGGAGCAGGGGAGTGGACACGTGCTGGAAGGGGGCCCGGGAGGGAAGTACTAAGGGGAGCCAAGGAGGAGAACCTCAGGCTAAGTGTTAGTACAGGCGACTCTCAAGAGTGGGATGTGGAGTTACAAAGCAGGGGCCCGTAGGGCAGTCCAGTGAGGGCGGGGTGCTGGTATTGACTGGAAGGAAGCGTCTGGGATTATGTGGAATTCATGAGGATCAGGCCACCGGTCACAGCGTCAGTGGGGTGATTAGCAGGGACGAGCAGAGTTTTGAGCAGTTTCCGGAACTTAAGGAGGTCCAACCCAAGTCTGAGAGGGGCAGGGAGGCTGTTCCAAAGGGAGGCACCAGCCGAGGAGAGAGACCTGAACCTTGACTCTGATTGGAGAAGTGTTTGACAGTCAGAGAGTTCGATTTAGAGGAGCGTAGGGCTCTAGCAGCAGAGTATTTAGGGAGGGAACTTTGAAGATAGCATGGTCCCAGGCACCAGAAAGCCTTGTGGATGATGCAGAGGGTCTTGGATTGTATCCTTGCAGCCAGGAGCCAATGGAGGGGTTTTAGGACTGGAGAGATACCGCCCCTGGTCTTGAGGCCAAGGATAAGTCTTGCAGCCCGATTCTGGATTAGCTGGAGGGGGTGAAGGGAGGAAATGGGAAGATTGAGAAAGAGAATGTTGCAGTAGTCCAGCCTGGAGAGGACCAGAGCTCTGTAGACATTGAGCTTTTGGGTGAAGGTGAGAAAAGGAAGAATGCCTCTGAGGAGATGGAGCTGGAAGTGGGACTTCTTGTTAAGGTCCAGGATGTGAGGGATGAAGGAGAGACCCCATGGTTTTTGGCCTCACAAGATGGTGATGGTAAAGGGCCCCAAGAGGATGGCCAGAGAGTAGGAGGAAAAATGGGCACAGTTGTCCCGATGAGGAGGATATCCATCTTACTGGCATTGAGACAGAGATAATTCACTGCACACCATGCCTGAATGAAAGACAGGCAGTCAGGGATGAGAGAGGAAGAAGAGGGGGAAGTAGAGGAAAGTTTGAAGGAAAGCTGTGTGTCATCAGCATGCTGGAAATGAGGAGAGAAGGAGACCAGGTGAGCAAGAGAGGCGATGTAGATATTGAAGAGCCATGGTGAGAGGATAGAGCCCTGGGGGATGCCACATGCAGCAAGGGTGGTGGTGATGGAGAAAGAGCCTAGTTGCAGCTGGGAAGGGTGGTTAGTGAGGAAAGAGGTCAGCCAATCCAGTGCCCAGTCAGTGATGCCGAGGGTGTCATTGAGTCGTTTTTTTGAGGATGGAATGGTTGACCTATGAAAGGCAGAGGAGGGATCACAGAGAATGAGAACAGCAGGAGAGTTGGATTTGTGATTTGCGAGCATGGTGTCACAGGTGTTCAGGAGAGCAGTTTCCATGCGTGTGGATGCCCAGAATACAGAGTTTTATGGTCATGAAGGCAACCAACAAGATCAGTGCGGAGGGTCAGTTGGGGGAGGAACAACTTCTCCAAGAGTTTACCCAGAAAGAGGGTAGTAGAGATAGGGCGATAGTTAGCCGGGCAGCAGGGGTCAGCAGATGACTTTTTTAAGAGAGGGTGCACAAGGGAGAGTTAATGGGATAGAAGGAATGAGCCAGTGGCGAAGGAGTGGTTACTGAAGTCAGCAAGAGCCGGGGCGAGAGAAGAGATGTTGGCCTTAATGGTTCTGGAGGAGCAGGCCTTCTTAGAGTGGACCACTTTAGAGAGCTCATCTGTTGCTTTGGGCAGGAGGGAGGATAGTGAGGTGAATGGAGGGGGGCCAAGGGAGGCAGGGGGCCAGGTGTGGGAGAGGAGAGGGGGTGGAGGAGAGTGAGGACATGATGTCCCGAGTTTTGGATGTGAAGTGAGAGGATAAGGCAGTGCAGAGAACCTGGCAAGGAAGGAGAGACTGCAAGTGGATTGGCGAGTTCCTTGCAGATTTTGAAAGGTTCAGCTATGTTGTTAGTGGCTCCAGAGAAGTGGGCTTGGATGTGGGCCCGCTTCTTGGAGTGGATAGGGAAGCAATATTGCCTTTGGAGCAGGTGGCTGGCCAGTTTGTCAGAGGATAAGCCCAAGGTCTGCCACTTCTGTTCAGCAGCTCTGAACTTGTGTTTCAGAGATGCTAGATTGGAGTCATACCAGCTGTTGTTTTTGGTGGCAGGTTTTAGGCGGATCCTCATGGAGCTGGCAAGGTGTAGGGTTGCAAGGACAGAGTCAGAGGGAGAGTCAGGAGCAAGGTTCTGAGAGGGGTGAAGGTGGAGGCAAAAGCAACAATGGACACTTGCTTCATTGGTCAAATGATGGCTAGGGAGGCTGGCAATGCAAGGCGTGGCTCGGATAGAGGGCCAAGGGGCCCCAAGTCGGAGGAAATGAGAGAGTGGTCAGACCAGGAGAGGGGGTGGTGACCGGGTTAGAGCGAGGGATGTCACCAGAGATGAGGCCATCAAGAGTGAGGCTGACAAAGTGTGTTGGCCTAGAAGGAAGAATAGTGAGAGAGAGGGAGTCAAAGAGGACCCAGAACTGACAGGTGGTTGTTTCAAGAGACTTGAGGTGGATATCGAAGTCACCAAGGAGGAGGAGTTTGGAAGAAGATGTTGAACGGGATGAGGCAAGTTCAGCCCATTCAGAGAGGAAGAGGGAGATAGGGCCAGGGAATCTGTAGATAGTGTCGAGGGTGAGAGAGAGAGAGTAGGCAAAACTCCAAGCCTACAGATGAGGCCTTCAAAAGTGGAGTAGGAATGATGGAAGTGGCCACCCCACCTCCAGGCCTGTTGGGTCTGGGTTTGGAGAGGATGTTGTGGCCCTCAGGAAGGAGAGTGCCAAAAGCAGTGACAAAGCTGGCATTGAACCATGTCTTGGTATGAGCAAGGACATCCTGGTCAAAGTCTTCGAAAAGGAGACAGATTTCAGAGGAGTGTTTGACAGCAGTGCGAGCATTCAGAGTAGCTAAGCGAAGCTGGTTACCACCTTCAAAGGTTTTTAGAGGGGTGTACAGGGGCATGGTACTCCCATCTGCGGTGGTGGAAAAGTGAGGGGAGAGGAAGAAGGGGAGGCAGGAGAAGGGAGGAAGTTTATGAGAGAATGCAGGTTCAGGTCGATAAGGAGAAGAGTAGGTTGGTATCCTTGGGCCATGAAAGTGCCATTGTGATAGATAGTAATGATACACCAAGAGGATGAGAAGTATACAAGGAGTACCTCCCACCTAGTGCCACAATTAATGGGTGAGGAGAGAAAGGAGAATGAGTGGGGACCAAATGGTGGTCCATAGGTCAGGAGAGGGGACAGTTAAATAATATGTCCGTAATAGTCTGTCTGGAAGTGGCAAAAGCCATTGCCTGACATTCCAAGAAGGGCATGTGTTGAATGTGTGTCTGACAGAATGCATTATCAATTAGCCAATCACATTACAAGGTCTCAGAATCCTCATACATAAGGCCGATTAAATTGAAAAAATAAATGAATTGAACATTTATATCATGCTTCACCCCGGAGACCAGCCTCCAATCGCGGGACCAGGATTTGAACCTGTGTCACTCTGCGTTGTTTTGCTTCCAAGACAAACGCATTGCCCATGAGCCATCCTCCCTTTCTTAGGCTAAGGAAGTTTCCCACCGGACAGTGCCAGGGTGGATGGAGAAGAGAGAGAGACCAGCTCCAACTACCATGCCAAAGTTACAAGCAATCTCCAGGGCCGGCCACAAGGAGCCATGAGAAAAGTGACGTGGTCAACCACTCAGCATACCAGTTACATAGAAAGACAAATTTAGCTTCCTTAGGTAGAGTGAGGCTAGAGAGAGAGAGAAGAAAAGTAAGAGCTGGAGCTGGAACAGGTGAGAGGAGGTTGGAGGAGAGACACATGAGGATGGGAGAGAATTACCCTGTAGATATGCACCACATAGAGGGCTGGAAGAGGGAACCATGAGACTGGGGAGGGGTAGGGGCCCATGAGGCTGGAGAAGGAGAGAGAGAGACCGAGCCAGACGGTTGGAGAAAGAGAAATCCCCGAATCTGGAAAGGGAAGAGAGAAGGAGGACATGACAAAGCTGTTCCTGGATGCAGAGGTGCCTAAAATGGATGAGGCGAGAGAAGCTATGAAATTGGTGATAGGAGAAGCTAAAGAGGATGGAGTAAAAGATGCCAAGGAAATGGTGGTGAGGAAGCTGGAACCTGAGAGAGTGGGGCCTGAGAATGGTGGGAAGAGCAGTGAGGAGGAGGTGATTATGTAGAGGCTGATTGGGGAAGGTCCGGTGAACAATGAAAAGGTGGTTAAAGGGGAGAGTGATGAAAGAAAAGAGGGGGAAAAGAAAACTGCCAGGAGGAGGGGAAATGAGGAGACTGAGAGGAGAAGTTGGACAAGAGTGAAAAAGAGCAGGGTACATTAGACCCTTCAAAAGTTAAAACTGTAGTGTGGTGTGAGAGAAACTCTAACTCTAGAAAGGGGGAATCTGGGATAAGTGAAGGAACAAGCGTGTGGGAAAGTGACAAGGAAATGCAGGGGAAGCACGAGGGCAGAAACAAAGAAGAGAAGGGATTACAAATGACTTTCTAGGTATGAGCCATGGGCAAGGCAATGAGTGACAGTGTAGAGTAGCCAGTGGGGAAGCTGAGGCTAAACCAGTATCACTAGTATATGGTGTGCCTCAGGGGCCTTGTGTCTCCCCGTCTCTCTATAACATCTTTATGTTTCCCTTCTTCGATCTCTTGGTGCACAATGGAATTACTTTTACTAACTAGGCGGATGACACGCAACGTGTCATCTCATTAACCGGATCACATAGCACAGATGAAAGTAACATCAACAAGGTTTATGACATCATCCACACCTGGATGGTACAGAATGGTACATAATGGCCTAGCTCTCAATAATGATAAAACCAAGCTCATGGTGGTCGGTACAGAAAATAAGATGGCTAAGCTGGGTCCTTTGTTTAATAGTTTTAACATTGCTAACTGTAAGCTAGAGGTGAAAAGGAAAGTGAACTTTAGGTATGATCCTAGACCAGAATTTAAATTAACTTACTACATAAAACTTCTTGCCCACCTCCGCCTGTTCATCTCGCAAAATAATGCGGAGATGATAGCGAGAGCCATAGTCAGTTCAAAAATCGACTACTGCTGTAGTCTTCTTATTGGCATCCCACAATCTGAAAATAACCGGTTGCAGGTCATCCAGAATGGTGCAGTGAGGGTGGTTTAGGGCCTTAAATGGAGAGACTACGTTTCAGAGACCAGGCAGAGTTTACATTGTTTGCCAGTGACGGCAAGAGTCCCATTTAGAATGCTACTGATCGACCATAAATGTTGCATGGGTCGCATGCCAGCCTACCTGATGGAGAGCATAGTAGAAAAACAGAATTCGAGGTCTCTCAGATCAAATAACACTTAGCAACTGAAAACAGAGAGCATTCAGTATAGCCAGGTCAAGTCCACCAACACTTTTAAGAAAATATTGAAAACGCTACTATTTTGTTAGGTCCCAGATCAGCTTGCTCTTCCCCTTCGTTAGCCATTCTGAGTACAAGTAAATTCCCCATGTGTGTTTTTGTGATGCATTTTGGCCACTTGCCTTCCTATTATTTGCTGTGTGCCTTAGTGTAAGGCTAGCTCCAACTTGCCAGTAACTACAAAATGGGCAAGTGGATTCCAGTTCAGACTTGAGACCAGGAAGGCAGTTTCCCCACTGTATACTTGCTGTACAAGAACATTGTCAAGGAAAGTAGGAAGAGCAGGAACAGACACTTTGGTTATAGACTGAAACAGTGGAGAGGCGACCACAAGAAACAGCAATAAGAATCATGAGAGGCTTTTCCATGGAATTCTTTTATTTTCTTTGGGTCAATGTGCACTTACCTCCACACATGTTTTGTTGTGTCTGGCCTCCTTGATTGTGCAAGGCCCAGTACTAATGGGAACTGAAAGACATTTTGCTGTCTGGAGGCTGATCTTGAATTGACCCCAGGGGAACAACCATTCTGACTCTGGTGAAATTGTCTTTGCATGTGTTTTTGATTTTGAGGGAATTCTGTTTGGTTTGCCCTTGTAAGAATCTTAATAACGAGGTGTTCAAAAGCACATTTCATGTCTGGCCTAAGTTGGATTTGTGTAGACTTTCTGACTGGAGTCCGTCCCATTACTGAATTGCAAGTCTCTTTCCATCCAGCTAACTAGTGGGAGTGCTTGGTTTGGTGACTGCAGATCCTGCAGTTCTCGGAAGGAGGTGGGTGGTGGATTTTCAACTTGGGGCCTCATGCTCAGCTCATGAGTTATAAGTAAACAGTTCTTTGTAAGGCCTTAATTATTGGTTGATCAGGCATTTGTGACAGACCCCATTGTCCTACTCACATTAGCCTTAGCAAATGGCTTGTTTCTATCGGAGAACAGGGTCTAAGGATGCCAGATAATGGATGAACTTGCTCTTGAGGCTTTGAAGACTACAGATTTCTTTTTCATGGTATGCCAGTTTATTTTATAAGAATATCCCCGGAAACTCCTAAAAGTGTTTGGGGGGCTGACTTGCTCAGAGTTGAAACTCAGGTCAAGTTGAAGTTAGTACAAGATAGCGCTGTTAAATACAAGTGCTATATAAACAAATATAACCATTGCCTCTTTTTTCTCCATTTGTAATTGATATTCTTTTTTATATTCAACATTACTTCCCATAATTTGAATGCCATGCTTTTCAGGATACACTCTACCTATCAATAAGCTGTGCTGCATTTAGAAACAAATAGATTAGATGAGAAAACCACAAGTCAATACATTGGCTTTATGCATTGTTTGACATACTTTTTTTCTGCAGTGCAGGCTAGATTTATTTCTTTGCTGATTCAAATCGCACACTTGGGGATTTTGCTTTTCCAGTGTGACTGGGACAGTTCTCCAGTTCCCAGTGCTGTCTCTCATGGAAGCAAGTAACTGTTGAAAATGTTACTGAATAAAACAATGCATTATTTTTGTGCCTCTAACTTTGCATTGAGGCAGACTCTATGTCTTGTATCAGGTGCTGGCCATTGTAGAAGTGGCACCTATTAACTTATTTTGGTGCAATATTTCTCTAAACAATTGAAACATATATATCCCTTGAAAAATCAGTTTAGCTTTTCAGCACCTCTAAGTTTGAATTGAGGCAGTCTTAATTTGCCTTTAATTCTCCCACATATTCCCCCCGCTAGGACCGAAGTCTGGAGGGGGAAGACTGAGGAGAAAGGGTTGTTCCATAAAGGATAGAATTACTTTTGTTTTCCAAAGTCAATGCAAAGCTGCTCTTCTCTTCTCACTTGATCTGGTGGATATTCCCGACCATTGATGCTATGGTTTTCTTTTTTTGGGACTCTTGTGTCTTCAGGTAAGGGTAATCATATCTCCAAATCCTTTCCTTCATTGTGGTGTGTGGTTGACACCCTTTCCTCTTGTCCCTTTCCCTCTTCCCTTTGTTGGTTGAGTAGGCTGGAGGCAATTTCCAGTTAATTACTAGAACAGAGGGGTAGAAGACTAATTTAGGGGGTAATTCATAGAATTCAGCGCACAAGTGGCGCACGCGGCAGGCGCACAGTGTGCGCGTGCGAATCCCTGCGCCAGCCGCGTGCGCCAAAATCCATTTCCGCGCACAGCGTATTCATGGATTCCAGCCACCAAAACCAGCCGTGGCGCACAGTGGCGCAGCGACCCTGCAGCAGCGCCAGTTACGCCCCCAAGAACGCCTCTCGCGCAGGGAAAAGCCATCAACATACCCAATCCAGCGCAAAGGGCTGCGCTAACCCTGTACCAGCACGGCAAGCGGGCTACGTGTATCACTGGGGTGCGCGGGAAGTACCTCACACGATTGGCCCTGTGCGAGCTGGGTACGCGTATTTCAGGTGTGCGCGTGAAGTTCCACACGCGATTTCCGCAGGGTACGTGTATTTCAGGGGTGCGCGAGAAGTTCCACATGCAATTTCAGCAGGGTACGTGTATTTCTGGGTGCGGGGGACGTTCCACACGCGATTTCAGCATGGTACGTGCATTTCAGGGGTGCGCGGGAATTTCCACACGCGATTGGGCCCGTGCGAGCAGGGTACGCGTATCTCAGGGGTGCGCGGGAATTTCCACACGCGATTTGGCAGGGTACGTGGATTTCAGGGGTGCGCGGGAAGTTCCACACACGATTTGGCCGGGTACCTGCGCGGGAATTTCCACACGCGATTTGTCTGGGTACGTGGATCTCAGGGGTGCGCGGGAAGTCTCACACGCGATTTGGCAGGGTACGTGGATTTCAGGGGTGCGCGGGAAGTTCCACACACGATTTGGCCGGGTACCTGCGCAGGAATTTCCACACGCGATTTGCCTGGGTACGTGGATCTCAGGGGTGCGTGGGAAGTCTCACACGCGATTTGGCAGGGTACGTGGATTTCAGGGGTGCGCGGGAAGTTCCACACGCGATTTGGCCGGGTACGTGCGTGGGAATTTCCACACGCGATTTGTCTGGGTACGTGGATCTCAAGGGTGCGCGGGAAGTCTCACACGCGATTTGGCAGGGTATGTGGATTTCAGGGGTGCGCGGGAAGTTCCACACGCGTTTCAGCAGGGTACGTGTATTTCTGGGTGCGGGGGACGTTCCACATGCGATTTCAGCATGGTACGTGCATTTCAGGGGTGCGCAGGAATTTCCGCACGCGATTGGGCCCGTGCGAGCAGGGTACACGTATATCAGGGGTGCGCGGGAAGTTCCACACGCGATTTCAGCAGGGTACGTGTATTTCTGGGTGTGGGGGACGTTCCACACGCGATTTCAGCATGGTATGTGCATTTCAGGGGTGCGCGGGAATTTCCACACGCGATTGGGCCCGTGCGAGCAGGGTACGCGTATCTCAGGGGTGCGCGGGAAGTGCCACACGTGATTTCAGCAGGGTATGTGTATTTCGGGGTGTGGGGCAAGTTTCACACGCGATTTCAGCAGGGTACGTGTATTCCAGGGGTGCGCGGGAAGTTCCACACGCGATTTGGCTGTGTGCTCCCAGGTATTCCCTGTACACCCTCCACGGCCCCTGCAGGCAGCCGACACCACAGGGGACTACCCTGCACACCTGCTCATGTCACCCAGCACCCCCACCCCCCCAGCCACCATGGGCAGCCCCCACCAGGCCCCCACTCATGTCTCCCACCACCCCCACCCCCCAGCAGTGCAGGGGCAGCCTCCACCAGGCCCCCACTCATGTCCCCCTGCACCCAGGTCCTCACAATCCCCAATCATGTGCGTTATGGTCAGCCTCCACAGCCAAAAGGCCCTACCAAGTAACCCATTCACCCACATGGAAATGGAAATTACATGTTACACCCCCAATGTTCATAAAGCAAATTAACCCATGTCCGTCACACACAATGGTTGCAAATGAATGGGAAAACACCCAACATGACATGCATGAAACCAATGAGATGATACCACACAGTGAAGTATGAAAACAAAATTGTATTAAAAATTGAATGCAAATGAAATGAAACAAACTACAATGGCAATGAAAAAAAGATAAGCTGCATGTCCGTCCAAAAAAATCAAAACTACAAATCCAAATCCAAAAAAATGTTGTTCAAAGTCACATTAAAAATAAAATCAATCCGAGAGATAAAAATAAATGCAAAGACCATTGAATAAATCAAAAATAAAAAAATAAAACAATCCAATGAAGAACTATGTACAAAACATCCAAGGGTCCATGAGCCCAACTGAACAAAGGAAACCTACAAAAACCCTAACTAAAATGCAACTATATACAAAAAGTGGAGCTGTGTCCGTCGACTCCAAATCATAAGAAGAAACAAATGAAACCTAAAACTAAAGAACTATATACAAAGGCGGCGGGCAAGTCCAGCGGCTCACTCCGTGGTGTTCCGGGCCAGGGCATCATCAAACTCCTCATCTATGTCCCAGAGGCGGTCCTGTTCCATGGCCCCGAGGGTCCGCAGGGACGACGCCATCTGCTCCTCCAACCCCCTGCGGATTGCCTCGAGGCACTCGGCCCGCCTCAGGGCCCTCCGCATGGAGTTCTCCGCCCTGACCATCGTGAGCCGCGCCTTTCCGCCCGCCGCCGCTCCGCACCTATCTGCTGGCCCAACCGCAGCCACACGGAAGACACTTCCTGTCCTGGGTCCTCCTGCCCTCCGGCCGATGCCTGCCCCTCCGATGTTGATGGCCCCGAGCCATGATGCCTCCCACGTTGACTCTGCTGCTGCCTCCGACGGAACTGCCTCTGCCAGCATGACGGCATCCAGGCTGATGGAATCCACCGACGCCGTCGTGCACGTGCCCTGCCTGATGATGCCGGCACATCCTCCATCTGCTGGGGTACAGTTGCTGTGGTGTCCACCCCTGCTGGACCTCCGACTCCCGACTGTGGCAGGGATGGGATCCCCACCGAGCTGGCTGCATTGGTCAGGGCAGGTCCACTGGGGGCCCTGGTGGCATCTGGGCCGGAAGATGGCAAGGAGAACAACTGGCGTATAGTCTCCACAGAGGAGGAGAGGGCCGCCAGATTGGCCGACACATGCAGGAAACCCCCGAACATGGACGATCCCAATTGGGGGCTCACCCACCCCTTCCGCTGCAGCCGTGGGGGCATCCCCGCCGCCTTGCTCCACAGCGCCGTCTCCGCCCTCTTCTTCACTAGCCGCTGCGTAGAGGGAGACATAGAACACAAGCATCAGGGTACTGTACAATGGTCCCCTAGACAGGAAGCAATAGCAGATGAGTGCCACTGTCAAAGTACACTTCCATCATGTCCCTCCACAACACATGTGTCAGTCCAGGCAAAACACACACAGTGACAGTCATGGTGCATGCCATGGACATTTCCATACATGTCCAATGGACTCTCGAAACATACAATGTAATGGAACTCACATGCATCATGGGTCATGCCTATCACATGCACACACTTCACCTCAGTCACATCCATCTGGCCCCGCACACCCCAATCACAGTGGATACAAGGATGACTAGGCTGCATCAGTGAATCTGTACATTGTCACAGACATGTGTCATGCATCCATGGCATCCACAAGTCACAGACACGCAGGTCAGGCACACAGACATGCATACCATATATGTACCTGGCATCAGCACCCATCCCTCACCCCCACCCATGTCCAGGAACAGAGACTGCCATGCTCTAATGTGTGCAATCTGCATATGGCTCCCCATGTCGCATTTAAACACATGCAACAATCGTGCGGTTCACACATTACTGGTCGCACATGCATTACCATGATGTCCATGCACACATACATGCGTACATGGCCTATGTCACACATACAGGCAAGTATCAGACAACCAGCACACTGCAACATGCCCTGTCTCACACAGCAATGCTTGGCCACTTACCGCTCAACTCCAGACGGGTCTCCCTCTCAAGGACCTGGGCGTGGAGCGCTGGGTGTACGCGTTCCAGGACCCTCATCTGGATGGAACTCATGCGGCCCTGGCCCCCCTCCACGAGGCGCCGGGCCTTTATGAGGGTCCTGGACCTCAAGTCCTCCCAGCGCTTCTTGACCTTCTGGATGGTGCGGGTTGCCACCCCCTCCGCGTTGATGGCAACCACACAGTCGGCCCAGATCCTCTCCCGTCCTTCCTTGTTGGCGCGGGACGATCCGAAGAGGGCATCATACTGCCCCAGGACTTGCTCCACCAGGACACCAACCTCGGTGGCAGTGAATCTGATGCCCCTCTGGCCGGGGGTTGCCACTGGTGCCAGATGTTGATGTGCCCGACATGGCAACCCCAGGGGCAGGAGTGGGTGGGCAACTGGGTCCTGGGGCTGGGCTGTGGAGCGATGTTATCCGAGTCGGGAGTCTTCTGTTCCAGCAGGGGTCGACACAGCAACTGGACCCCTGCAGATGGCTGATGTGCAGGCACCAAATGGCAGGGCACGGTGGCAGCAGGCAGGCAGCAGCAGATGGCACGTGGGAGGCTGCTCGGGGCACTTGGGGGCAGTAATTCGGCCTTCTGGGCAGGAGCGTGGTCTTCCGTGTGTTTTCGCGTGGCCAGCTTGATACGGAGTGATTTGGCACATGAAAATCCTGCACGTTAGCGTGATATTCGAGGAAAGGCCCTTAGCGCGTAAGCGCGTCAGCACGCGTACGCGATTTCATTGGACCAAAGGCCCTTACAGCGTAAGCGCGTCTGTGACGTTTCGCGCATGGGCGTTGCCCTGGCAGGGCTTGGAGATCCCGCGTGCCTTTGAACTGCTCTGTACGTGCTTTTCGTGCGGTGCGTGTGTTTTCCATCCGTTGGGGTTCACACGCTATTACTTCACAGCGGGTGTTGGCTACGCGTTCTTCTACACGCAAGGCAGACGGTGAGTGGTACTCCGCTCCCCCCCAGGCCCGATCGCGTGAAGCGAACCCCTGAAATACACGTAGCCCGCTCCCCCAGGCCCGATCACGTGAGAAACTTCACGCGAACCCCTGAAATACACGTAGCCCGCTCCCCCAGGCCCGATCGCGTGAAAAAGTTCACACGAACCCCTGAAATACACGTAGCCCGCTCCCCCAGGCCCGATCGCGTGAAAAAGTTCACGCGAACCCCTGAAATACACATAGCCCGCTCCCCCAGGCCCGATCGCGTGAAAAAGTTCACGCGAACCCCTGAAATACACGTAGCCCGCTCCCCCAGGCCCAATTGCTGTATGTTGCCACTTTTGTAATGCGCAGGGACGCTACCGCCTGCCTTCGTGTGGCAGATGTGTTTCGGCTTGTGCGTGTCTTTGGCTGTGCGTGGCTTTGCCCTATTCGATTCCATGAATACGTGTGGTTCGAGTGCGTGTGGGCGTTCCGTCTGCTTCCCTGCAGTACATCCCCAGTTACGCCCTTATTTTCGCGCGTTGTTCCCCATTCTGCGTGTTACGCCCCGTGTCCCGCCCACTTTCTGGTGTATGGGCCGAGGTTGTGCGCTTTCACTGTGCGCGTCGCGCACGCCTTTCGGGATGTTGCAGTGACTTGTGCGCCATGCACGGGTTTGGCGCACATCCCGGGGTGTACACGCGCAGGGACTTCCATGAATCGCACGCGTGCGCGTGCGCCTGTTTTTTTCCGCTTGCGCCCGCTTGCGCGAAGATTTTCGGTGCACGTTTGTTCCATTAATCGGCCCCTAAGTATCATGTAAAAGTGTTAAGTATGGCTGACCCTCGGTATGCTTAGGTCCTGAAAATATGGTGTGCGGTGGGCAGAGCGGCTAGTACAATGAGGTCCTACTCCTGACCTCATATAGTAAAATCATTAACAATTTGTGCTAGTAAATCGGCTGACCAACAAAATATTGTAGATCATTTAAATCCAATGTTCATGGTTTAGTTGGAATTCATTCTCGATAAAAGCAACAACCAACAGAAAAGTCTTTCTCAGGGCTAAGTCAACAAGTTAGATGTCCCCATGTGCCTGTATAAAATTATTCTGAAAATTTCAGTCATTGATGACTGTGGTAACAGGTTATTTATCTTGGGAGACCTACTATTTAAAAAAAGGGGATGTGAAGTGTGCTATTCTGCAGATGATTATATATAATCCTCTAATGGATAGGATTCCTGATTGGTGGGATCCTTACAGGTAATCCATGTGTCTTGCACAGAATTCGATACAGGCACATGGGGACATCTAACTTGTTAACTTAGCCTTGAGAAAGACTTAGCGTGGAAACACGTGGTGGCTGTTGCTTTTCTCAAGAATTAACTCCAAATAAACCATGGACATTGGATTTAAATTATCTACGATAATTTGTTGGCAAGCGTGACTTACTAGCACAAATTGTTAATATCATGCAATTTTAATTTTACATATTTCCTACAATGCCCAATCCTACACTAATCTTTGCACAATGTTGCAAACATATTTAAATTATCTTCTATTATCAACATGCCACAAACATTCATGCTTCAGTTAAACATTCTTACACTCCGTTATGAAAGGTCTCTTCTTAGTCATATGTCACTACAATTTGATTCAGTACGGTTCAGGGATAGCCATTATCCAGCTAGTTCTAATGAACCCACAGTTCCTTTGTCTGTTCCCCCATTGGTATCTGAATTCTGTAGGCATGTTAGACCCAAAACGACCCTATAGTATGTATAGTTAGTTGGCCACAAACCAATCGCATCATGTAACAAACATTGCGATCGCAGAATAGTCAATGTAACCAGAGGGCGTCCATTTTTTGAAATGTCGGCCATTTGCTTTTTCCTATCTGTTAAAACGCTTTGCAAATGTATTCTATGCTTCGAACTCACACACGGTGCAAGGCCACGGCCTGAATGCTGAAATACTTACACAGACAGGAATGTCAAACTATAAAGAGATACATTGTTCTTCTCTCCCACTAAGTCCTTGAAGTCGAGCAGAAGCCGCATCTAATCAGTAGTCCAGTTGCCAGCCTGTCTTGCAAACGCTGTAGTAAAAGGCAGTTAAAACATGAATTATATTCTTTCAGCGGTACTCCTTCGTGGAGAGTGGTATTTTCTGCTTCAGAACTATCTGACCTTTTAGCTCATGACCCGAGTCATACAGATAAAGTAATAAGGAATGTTTTCCCTGGCGAGAATATGATGTTCTTGCTGAGCCAGAAGCTCTATGTTCCCCATAATAAGAAATCTGTCTCTGCTGCCATTGCTAGAATAACTATGTTTAGACTGAATGAGGACTTGTCATAACGTGCCATATTTGTCACTACTGTCGCACACTGAACCCTAGCCTGAATGATACGTTTATGGGCGGATCAAATTGCCTTTGTAAAGATTGTGGGGGTCATTCCTAGGTTGGAGGTAAGTAACTGTCCTTACCGGCATGGAGCAAATACTGTGTCCGTGTAGTCAAGAGCCTGCTAATAAAGGGCTATTACGACTTTGCGGGCATGAGCTTTGCGCCATGCCGGTAAGGGCATCACCACCATGCCGTAAAAGGCCCGAAAAAGGCCCTTAGCGGCATCATGTAAAGCGCAGATTGCACTATCGTCATGAACCAATGGGCATTAGTGCCCACCGCTAATAGCGGTGACCGCTAATAATGGTCACCGTAAATAAGCGGAATCGGAAGTAGCGTCACTGATGATAGTCCACCAATATGTCTGTCTAAGGAGGCAAGCCATGGCCCAATACACACACATTCCTAGCAAAGTTGTGGTATGCAGCACAGACACATGCAGATGCCTGCAGCAAGGCAATGCCATACCGTACACAAACCACACTAAGATGTCAATGGCATTAGTCACACTGCATGCATGCCCCAAGAAATATACATGTCACATACCATACGTCTGCCCCAACATGAGTGACCACTGACGGATGCCTGCATTACCCACCCATGTAGCAAGCAACGTGATCGTCCAAACTCAACTGCCTATTACCCTCTAATGTGTAGATGAGCAATTATACAAATGTATGCATGATGCTTCTCAAACCATCACTCATGCCGTCCCTCTCTTTGACCCCCACAGGCTCGGACCATGACAGCGAGGCACGGGACTCACCCCCACAGCCAACCACACCCCGGAAGAGGGCCCGGGATGAGGCCAAAAGGCCTTCCACCTCACAGGCCCAACCCAAGGCCCACCATGCACCACCAAGGAAACCACCTATAGATGCCAAGGCACTGGTGCCGCCAAGGGCAGTGGAGACGGAAGCTGCAACCCCTGTCCCACTGCCACAGGACACAGCTGATGCTCCACACTCAGCAGAGTCCAGCTCAGTCGGTCAGGTGGCAGCCACAGAACCCCTGGCTCAGGAGGAGGCACAGGAAGAGGTGTGGGTGCCTGTGGAGGACGAATTCTCAGAACTGCCCTGCACACCAAGTTCAGCAACATCCCCCCAGATCACATCTTTGGAGTCAGACCACGCCACCACCCCGGAGCAGTCTGGGGGGGAGTACTACCAAGGGGCCATGAGTCCCATAGTAGAGTCCATCCAAGTCAAACATGACACCCAAGCACCCTCCACCTCCACAGGTGTACCGGCGGGGCTGCAGCGTCATGAGGAGATGACTGCCCTTGTGCGTCAGTTTGTGAATGACAATGCCCAAGCAAGGCAGGAGTAGCGTGAAAACACCACCTCTCTGGGCAAGATAATTGCTGATAACACCGCCTCCCTGGGCAAGATTTTTGCAGACAATACAAGCCGATTGTGTGAGGAGGTATCCGCTCTGCGGCAGGTCCTCAGCCGCATCGCCGATGCTATGGAGGCAGAACGTCCGGCACCCCAGATGGAGCAGGCGGCCACACCATCGTCCTCCAGCTCAACCCAGACCAGCCCATTCCGCAGGTCGTCACGCACCCTCTGCCAGCCGGACATGCCGCCAACGGGTACAGGGAGTGCCAAAAAGTAGACTGGCCAGCCTGATGAAGGCATTAGACACTTGTTGGGACATGTGTGGGGGAGTTGTGGGGGCAAGGGGGAGGAGGGTGTGTTGGGTAGTTGTGGGGTGAGGGGGAGGGGGTGAGGGTGTGTGGGGGAGTTGTGGGGGGAGGGGGAGGTGGGTGAGGGTGGTGGAGGGTTAGTGCACGTTTGGTTTCATTGTATATTTCAATACACCCGTTGTGTTAAAAGAAAGACTTGAGTGGACATTCATCATTGCGCATGTGTCATTTATTCACATATAGTGCATAGTGTGCATGTACCCCCACACCCAGTGCCCTCTGTCCAACTATCATGTCACCCTCTGCAGCCATGTGTGTCAGAAATATTGTGCAATCACTGACTGATGCACAGCACGTCCCTCCTGTGCATCGGCACCGAAATGATGTGCAGGCACTTCTTCTTCATCCCCTTCATCATCACCAGGTGGTTGCAGTTCAATGTCAGGGGGCAGGGGCACATTGCGTTGAATACACATGTTGTGCAGCATGACACATGCCATGATGATCTTGCCCACCTTCTCATGCTTGTAGAGGAGTGCCCCACCCGAGGGGCTAGAGGCAGCGAAACCATGTCTTCAACAGGCCAAAGGTCTGCTCAATGACCACACGGGTACAGGTGTGGGATCGATAGTAGTCCTCCTCGTGCCTGTTCTGTGGGTTATTGGACAGGGGTGAGGAGCCACGGCATCAAGGGATAGCCGCTGTCACCTGCATGGGAGGCAAAAAAAGGTATATGTCAGTCGATTGATGATGGACTGTTGTACTAGTCACACATGCCAGCAGATTTTCGTTGGTCACATGCACATGTCCCTGGTTGTATGCACGCCATTTTTAGGCCCTCAATGTGTCCTCTGCCATGGTATAATGGTGTGGGTTGCATCTTCAAGATGACACACGGTGTGCTCTGCCGTCTTGTAGCTCATGCATTGTGTACGCATACAGCTGTGTCCGTGTCAATTTAGTGATGTGTTGTGTTCTGTAGGATTTTCTGATTGGGAGCATTGGCAGTAGGCTCTGCAATATTAGGCATTCAGCGCTGATTTTTCCCATGGTGACATGCAGCATTCCTGTGGTTGTGGTGGCCCTGTGACAGACAGTGGATTCCCTTGGTGGTTCAGTCCAATGCTCTCCCATGGATTCTTGTCCTGTGTGGTGATTCGCTGGAGACTGCAACATAGTGCAAATACACTGCATGTTGCTGGATGGTGTTCCGGAGGGTGAGGTCCGCTGATGAGTGGTGCACGTGTTCTGGGATGTGGGGTGGTTTACGGTTAGTCATGTTGTGATAGGTGTCGACCTTACTTCATTCCTATGGGATTTGGGTGTCAGGCTCTGTTTGGGATGATTTAGGGCACAGTGTTTAGTGATGTGCACATCGTGCTGTCACATAAACATTGACACCATGGTGGTGTGTGCATCTCTCCCCCATTTCACTGCCATGTGCCTGTCATGCAATTTACCAAGCAGCCAGGCACTTCATACAGCATGTCACTCCAAGAAGTGTGGTAGCGTGAAGTTCCGCAGGACCATTGAGTCATGAGTTGATCCGGGATATCGGGCACAACAATGTGTGATGATCTTGCTGGCGTCACATACCATCTGCACTTTGATGGAGTGGTATTGCTTGCAGTACACCACCTCCATGGCATGCGGGACCACCAACTCCACGTGGGTGCAGTCGAGGGCACCTATACAATTTGGCATGACTGCCAGTGCATGGAAACCAACTTTTGTTTCAAAAATCTCCTGGGGAGTCTGTGGTAGGGGTATGTAGTCCCTTTTGTGCTTGAAGAGGGCATCCAGCACTTGCTTCAGAATGTGAGAAAATAAGGGGCATGCTGGGCCTGTCTCACCCTCCTTTTCCTGCTGCGTCTCCTTGTGGTGCCTGCTGTTGCTGTTGTTGCTGGTGTTGCAATGCAAGCATGTCCTCCAGCTCCAGTATTGCTACTACTATTGGAATCATCTTGGTGTGGGAAGGGGTGCGGTGTGTGGGTGTGCTCCTTTTGTACAGGCCGAGACTCCATTCACTCCACATGTGCTGATAGTGTGCACCTGTGGCAGTTGGGAACACTGCACATAACATTTTACGGTTGGTTCTATATGCTGGTATTTACGGCATGCCGGTTTCCACTATTTGCGTCTTCATGATGCCGGTATTTGCTTGCCCGCCTGACTTGTGATTTACTCCCTTTAGCGACATGCTGCTATTGCCGGTTTGATGGGCCGCGTGCCCGCGCCCATGCCGCTATTAGCAGCAGGTCAGAATAGCCCGGAGCTGTAAGCCAGTAATCCTTTACCAGCATCGTTTTTCCCTTACCTCCAACCTCGGAATGACCCCCTGTATGTTATGTATATATATTGCTGCTTGAATGTTGCTTGCTCTCTTGCGTCTCACGAGGTCTGGGAACACACGTTGTGAGACGTTGAGACCCAGTCGGCCGACTTTGAAATAAACCAGACTTGTTTGGAAATCGAACCTTGTGTCTGTCGTGTCACTAGTGTATATGGTTATTGTGCCTTAGTTTCCATATGCAGTCTTTATGGCCTAGCAAATATGGCACCTGAATAGGGACCCTCCCACTAATGCTACATCGTATACCTTGAGTTTGAAGAAGGCAAAAACGAGTTTAGTACAAAGCTGTCGAGCTGGATCGAAAGGTGTTCGGGGCGACCCTGTAGAAGTGATGAGAGACTCCTCTGCAGATCTGTACACAGCCGATCCCTGGTCGACAAGCAGCGCCCAGAGTGCATCGATGCGAGGGTCTTGGAACGAGGCAGATTGAGCCAGAAACGCAGTCACGACGATTCTTGGTTGCATCTGTATACGGACGAATTGCGTCCTGAGTGATGAATTGGTTGATCAGGTCAGTCGTGCCCCGATTCTTAAACGTCCTGATATTAGTCGAGTGTTGCTCTTGCAAGATCAAACGCCCATAGTAAGAAAAAGGATAAGGATTAACCAAGCCTGGGAAATTGTGTTCCTGTCTAGTGAGATTTTTCCACTGCAGTAGAGAATCTTTGGAAACTGGCCAGGTTGCGCCACCCAAGGGGTCACCTGGACATGAAATGTACGTAAAATACGGTATAGGGGCAATAATGTTTAATGCGATTTGGCATAGGCAGACCAGACGTGTATCAGACTTACAGTGGTCTAATAATGGAATCTTTGAATTAGCACATATAAAACATCTAGAATCAGTATTGCTATGCAAGAAGGCCAGACCAGCAGCGTTCGACGTTGTGAGAGAGACTGGAGGAAGGAAGATAATCTCTGTTTGAGAAGTAGAGAGAAACACACACGCAGACATAAAACGAATGCAGAGAAAGCGCTAGAGCATGATCAGCATCAGCAGACAGAAGCCATTAGGAACATGGATAGGGCTTTCCAATTAGAGGTACAGAAAATATATCCTCAGCAAGATTTGCATACATCAGATGAGCTAGTAAACAAAATATTGAATGAGTGAAGAAATTAACATCAATGAACTGACACAGTTGCACCTCGTCCTTATGTACCTCCCATTCCCGTTATTCCATCTGCACCTGCCGTAAGCCGATCCTCTCCTCCTGTGCTTGTGACATCATTTCCTCTACCGCCACCAGAGCATGAGTTAGCTGCTTTAGTAGGCAGTTCTACAGAGATGGGGCCTGTGCAAGGAAGCATTAGACAGACTACTCGTAGTATGATTAGCAAAGACAGGAAAGAAGAACTGAGAGAGTCGGCAGAAACATATGTTGACGGTGATTATGAAGCAGCTGTGCAAAGTTGCATATCTGATCATAGAGGCCTTGGTGAACAGCAGGTCTTGTTAGAATGCATGGGGAATTATCTTGTGAAAATATGGAGTGATTTGACTGACAGAGTGGCACCACAAGAGTGGCGTGATTTGGTTGTTCTTTCGAATTTACAAGATAATGCGATGAAAGTACGAGGACATGTAGGCCGAATATTTGTGTTTAAGCACGAGCTTGATCGATTGCATAGAGAATTAATGAAGAAAGATAAACCGCATATGTTATATGTCCAACAACGATTTTTGCCGCCATTGAAAGAAATGAGAATATGTACGCGAGATGCGCTTAGATGGATTACAGATGCCGCCATTTCCCCAATGGAAGTGCATGATACGTTTAGTCAGTATACACCAGAAATGCAGAGAAAGGTATTGCAGGTCATGGTACAGTATTTACAAGATGAATGTATGAAGAATACGATATGTTGTTCCTCTGATTTAATGACAATTTACAAAAGAGCATTTTCGCCTAAAACTGGAACGACTGCTTTTTCTCTTGATTTGGCTTTGTTACTTAATAAGCGAACAAATATAGAAACACCTAGTTTGCAATTACGCATGAGGGAAGTGCCTCCCACGTTTGTCCCGAAAGTAGAAGTTGCTGCCTCTGGAGGAACTCCAGCACGAACGATAAAAGCCCATTATATTGCACAGTTTGTACATGTCTAGGCAAGAGGTAAATATTATCAAGCAAACGATCCCTGATATTAGGAAAAACCCGTCAGGATTCTATAAAGAAATTGAATCTGTTTTGAATTCATCTGTTTTTACATTGAGTGACTTTGATTTATTGTTTCCTGTGATTCTTCCTGTAGACATATGGAAGCAGGTTAGAAATATAAATGACTCACCGATATTAGGTGAAACATGGGAGAATTTGACTAGAATTGATAGTGAGAGAAAGGCTGGAGAAAAACTGCCGCAAGTTATGTTGGCCATACCATCGCGAACAGTAGAGAAATTGAATACTTTGGTACCTGAAAAGAGAAAAGTTTGGGATAAATTGACTGCTTGTTTACAGGGCAAAGACGAAGGAGCAACTGATTATTTTAATCGATTTGAAGAAGTATTTGCAGATTTCAGTGGTCAAGACTTGTGTACTGAACCCGAGAAGAGATTGTTTGTTGATAAGTTTGGGCGAGAGTTGTTACTGAAAATTCAAAGTTTAATAATGACATCTAAAAGTGCATGGCAAGCAAAAACACAAAGTGAAGTATTACACGTGGCCCAGTATTATGAAAATAAAGTACATTCAGAGAAGGACAAAGGGAATTTGAAAACAAGAGTATTGTTGCAGCAAGTAGCAAACAATAATAGAGGCGGTGGGAATGCACCGTCCAGAGTCCAATTTTCATTAGCGTCCAACATGCAGGGTGGTTGGTCCAATAATCAATGTGCCTATTGTAGACAAGAAGGCCATTGGCGAGAACAGTGCCCGCATGTACAGAATCGAAATGGGACTTTTCCGAGGGATACAAGGACAGAATAGAAACCAAATACCGCCACAATTTCAGGATAACTAGGGTAATCAGAATCAGAATCAAAGCCAGAATCAGAATCAACAGAGAAATAATACAAATGGTGGGACTATTTTTGACAATCAGTCCAATGCATATTACACTGGTGACTTTACATCTGACGATGTAATGTTCTATTAGGACAGCCCGAGACAGAGGTTGGAACCAGTATATATTCCTGTAGACCAGAAAGGGCCCTACGTAGAAATGAAGGTTGGGAATAGGGAACACTTATTTTTCTATTGGACCCAGGTGCACAAAAATGTTCGATTGACCATCAGCGGGTTCCAGATATACCACTGTCAGGGCATAGAAATGTCTCAGTAGGGTTCTCAGGTACACCAGTAATTAGTCCAGTGTCACAACCAGTACCTATAACGCTAGGTCCATTCACTGAATCTTGCCCATTTCTTTTGACAACAAATTACGGTGAAAATTTGATGGGATTAAATTTGTTGAAGAAATTGAATACCATTATTTATTGTTCTCCTGATGGAGTGTATTTGACAATATCACCACAAAAGACTCCTGTATCACAATTTTTATCTAAGCCATTATCGACTGAATTGAGTAAAGTACCGAGTTGTATATGGGCAGTGAATGACAATGATGTTGGTTGTTTGAAAGTAGAACCAGTGAAAATAGTTTTGAAAGAAGGAATTACATTGCTGCATATTCCGCAATATAAAATTTTGGCCGAAGGAGAAAAAGCATTGAAATGCATTGTGTCAGATTTGATTAAAAGAAACAGAATTGAAGAAACTGTTGGCAATAGTCCGATTCTTCCTGTTTACAAGAAAGGAGGTAATGACATACCGTACCATTTCATAATTGATTTGTGCGGAGTGAATAAAGTTGTTGATCTGCAATTTCCATTAGTCCCAGATGTGACTACTATTTTGACCAGCATCTGCATCGTATTTTAGTTTTGTCGATCTGAAGAATGTGTTTTTCAGTATTCCAGTACAATCAGATAGCAGATATTTGTTTGCTTTTACTCTAGGAGGACGTTCATTTACCTTCACACGAATTCCACAGGGCTACACTGAGAGTCTGAGTATATACAGTCGAGCAATAAAAGAACAACTAGATATGCTAAAATTACTAGCAGGTTGTGTTTTGTTACAATACATAAATGATTTATTGATAGCAGCAGACACAGAAGAAATTTGTAAAAAAAAGTACAGTTGCACTATTGACACATTTAGCAGCACATGGACACAAAGCTTCACTAAAGAAATTCCAGTATTGTCGAAAGGAAGTGGCCTACTTGGGCTACCTCCTTTCGAAGGAGGGAAGGAGATTGACACCAGAAAGAATAGAAAGCATCTCTTACATGCCTATTCCAAAGACGCAGAAAGAAGTCAGGGCTTTAATTGGCATGGCTTCGTATTGTAGACAGTTGACATGAAACTTTTCTATGATCGTGAAACTAATAGTGGAATTGACAAGGAAAGATGTTACCTTACCTTTGCCATGGAACATGGAATATCAAGAAGCATTTTATATGCTCAAAGCTGCATTATGTTCAGCTCCAGTTTTGAGCACACCAAATTATGACAAGAATTTTAAGTTATTTGTGCATGAAAGTAATGGATGTGCTTTGGCTGTTTTGACTCAGGAACAAGGAAGGAGAAATAGACCATGCGGCTACTTCTCTTCCACATTGGATCCTGTTGAATGTGCTTTGCCGCTCTGCTTGCGAGCTGTTGCTGCATCTACCGGGTCAGTAAAACAAACCGAGGGAATGGTTTTAGGTCACGCTTTAACCGTTATGGTGCCCCATTCAGTGGACGTTCTTTTAAATAGAACGCAGACGCAACACCTTAAATTAGCTAGATTAACAAGATATGAAATTGTCCTTTTTGCACCACATATCCAAATTATGAGGTGTTGTGCTTTCAATCCGGCCGAGTTAATGCCCCCTCCCAATGACAAAGGAGGTGAAAAGGAATTCCTGCATGATTGTTTAATGGTTACTGAACAAGAGACAGAAGGAAGAATTGATTTAACTGATACTCCACAGAAAGAGCCAGATGGAGAACTGTTTTGTGACGGTTCTTGTTTTAAATTACCCGATGGTACATCAACTGCTACATATGACATCACTACACTGAAAAGTATTGTAGAAAGCAAAAGAATCCCATATAACTCAGCAGAAGCTGCAGAGATAATAGCGTTAACCAGAGCATGTGAAATTTCTGCAAACCTTAATGTAAACATATACACTGACAGTCAGGATGCCTTTAAGGGTGGTACACAATTTTGGTCGATTATGGGCTGAAAGGGTTTTCCTGACATCACATGCAACCAAATTCCAACATGGCACTTTGATAGTGAGATTGCTGTCAGCACTTGCGCTTCCCAAACGATTAGCAATAATGAAATGTGAAGCACATAAAAGAGTAACATGTAATGTTGGAAAGGAAAACGCATTTGCAGACAAAATTGCGAAACAAACTGCCACTGATTTACACACAAAAATGTACGTTGAAAAAATGAAAGAGGTACCCTGCTTGATAGAAAATGGGATTGCCACAGTTAAGGAAATGCAAGCAGAAGCTACTGCAGATGAAATAAAAACCTCGTCTGAGCTTCCAGCAGAATTAGATTCTGAAGGTTGTCGGTGGACAAACAGAATAAAAGATGGATGTTGCCAAATGCCTATGTAAAGGCAATGGTCATGATGGCCCACAGTCCAACACACATATGTGCTAGGAAAATGATTCAACATCTAGATTCTGTATGTCAGAATTCACACATTAGAAAAACTGCTAACAGATTAGTTCAGAATTGCATGACTTGTTTACAACATAACATTGGAAAAGGAACAGCAACGCCAGTAGGATGTTGGGGCCCCCGCTCTATGCCATTTGAAGTCATCCATTTTGATTTCATAGAAATGGAAAGGTGCCAAAACTATAAATATGTCCTTGTGGTGGTCTGCACATTCAGCAAATGGGTAGAGGCCTATCCCCTGAAAGATTGTACGGCTATGTCCACAGCTAAAGTCATGCTAAAAGAATACTCTCCCTGTTTTGGCCTATCACTTGTCAAATGGTCAGATGGTGCAGGCCTCCAAATTTACAAACAATTCCATTTGGCCAGACACCCGATGAGTGCCGGGTTGGTGGAACGTCAGAGCAGTATTTTGAAAAATAAATTAAGTAAGCTCTGTGAGGGGAGTAATTTGAAATGGCCCGATGCATTACCACTAGCTTTGTTATGTATGAGAACATCTGTACAGGCGAGGACTGGTCTCTCCCCTTAAGAAATCGTAATGGGGAGACCAGCAAATGTTTGGAATACACCGCAGCCGAAACGGCTGAAGGACATAGAATACCCGTTGCTTATTAATAATTGCAAACAGTTGACTCAAAACTTGCGTTTAATTCATCAGCAGGTGCAGGAGGCTCTTCCTGAAAGATACACCAGCCCAGGACATTGTCTGCAGCCTGGGGACTGGACATTGATTAAAGATTTTGAGAGAAAAACCTCACTTGCACCACGATGGAAGGGGCCCTTCCAGGTTTTGCTGACTTATGCAGACTGCAGTCCGAGTGGATGGCCACAAGCACTGGATCCAAGCAACACACATGAAAAGAATTCCGCTTCCTTTGAAAGAGCTACTTGATCCTGACGTCGAAAGAAATACAGCTGCACCTGATCACAAAGATTGTCATTATGCCTATCCCTAGGCATCCAGACGAAGCCCATCAGCCCCGGGAGCAGGCATCTAGACATTTAGTAAAACCTCAGCAGCCCTGGCTAGGGGCTATCTGGGTTCAGTCCTGGAGCCCTAGGCACCAGGCTCATAGTAGGAATCAGTCCTGGCTCCTAAGGCGCCAGGCTCATAGTCATTACTTACCTCATAGTCATTACTTACCTCAGGCAGACCATGCTGCAAATGACTCCAATCCAACATGAAGCCTGAAAGGGACTATTTTTCTACAGGGACTATTTTTTACTCGTGTGTGGTTCTGCGGACTTCTTACCTGGGACTACTTTTGAGATTATTTAAACCACGGCCGACCAGCAACACACGCTTCGCATATTCTGCATCCAGCAGCGTAACACTCACCGTGCCTGCAGCCTGCATCCAGTCTTCTGCCACGCCCGCCTAGAATCCGCAGCTCCTAAAACAAAGAGGAAAGAAAGGGACAAGGTTAGAAAACAAACTTATTTCTATTCCACACCTGATTCTGGATCCATCTTGTCTCCGAACCTGTAAAGAACATCATTTCTGCACGCGCCGCACTTCCAGCTGCAGCGCCGCGCCATACTCACCAGTCTTCACAGCATCCTTCGGGTCGGCGCTGCCTCCATCATTTCTTCGCCGAACTTCGGCACCTAGGAGACAAAAAAAAAACACAAGGTGAGCCGAGGGAACCAACAAATATAATTCTTACCACAATAGACTTACCTGATTTACCACCGGAGGCATCCTTTTGTGACTCTCCATATTTTCACGTGCCGCATCTGTAAAGAGAGACAAAACAACATGTTTTCCTTCTGCAACATTTATCGGACACCGCCGGGTAATACAGACGCTTACCTGAGCGCCACCAGCTGCCACAAGAGCATCTTTTCACGAGCCAGCTGCAAGACAAGAAAGGAAGGGGGGAACAAGAGTGAACATCGGACATATTTAACTCTATGAACTTAATACTTACTGGTCCTCACCAGGAACCACAGAGTCAATACTCTCCGGAACTCTCCCGAGCCTTCAAACCAGTGAAGTAACTGGAATCGACGCGCCCCTGCAAATCCACGCAGGATGGAGAGCTCATCTTTCAAGAATATAAGGTGAGATTGTTGTGAGGGCATTTCAGAGGTGATTAGTTGGGGAGGACTGTGGGGGTGCCATCACTTGAATCCACAAGTGGCTAAATCCATCTCTCCACTTGCAGGAGAATATTTCTACGGGTTAAGTAGACAAGATTAGGAGGGCAGATCCAGTCAGTCATCGCTGCACTACGCATCACGTGGGTGAAGACCGCAGCTGTCCGGGTCCGACCGATGCCGCTGTGGGAGCCAGGTGAGCGTAACAGAACGCGAAGCCTATCTACAAATCCCCACCCGGGCGTTATGGAAACCTCAGAAACCGACCAACTAGCCCTATTGTTAGGGGAACTTAGGGCAGAAGTGCACTCCGCGCGCCAAGAGACTAATACCCTCAGGAGAGAACTGGTTGTGTCTAAGGAGCGCACTGATGATCTTGCTAGACAATTACTGCCAAACCAAGCTGGGCAAACACCATTACCTGGACTCGGGGGGAATCTAACTCCTGTTTCATCGAGCAATCCTGTGCAAGTGGTTCTACCAGGGAGCATTCCTTTAGCTCCACCCGAACGTTTTGCTGGGGACCCAAAAAAGTTTGCTGTGTTTATGAACCAATGCCGCTTCCACTTTTTATGCA
Organism: Ambystoma mexicanum; assembly: GCF_040938575.1. Taxonomy (NCBI): domain Eukaryota; kingdom Metazoa; phylum Chordata; class Amphibia; order Caudata; family Ambystomatidae; genus Ambystoma; species Ambystoma mexicanum. The sequence goes on from NC_090939.1 coordinate 413,596,649, forward strand.
GACCTGGAGCTTTTCCTAATGACCAAACCAAAATAGCCTTTGTACTATCATATCTTAGTGGCAGAGCAGCGGATTGGTCAAGTCCATTAGTTAACCAGGATGACCCTCTTCTACGGGATTTTCAAGGTTTTCAATTGAGCATGGAAAGACTATTTGCCAGACATTCACAGGGACAGGCCCTGGATAACAAACTTTTATCATTACGACAAGGTAACCAGGATCTACTAACCTATATCGCCACTTTCAATAGGTTAGTGGTAGAAACCGGATGGCCAGAGATAAAACGAATTACGTTATTTCATCGTGGACTTCGGGGTCAACTCAAAGATGTTTTGACCCAAGTTGTGAACCCACCTCAGGATTGTGCAGAATATATAGACTTAGTGGTCCAGTTAGACCACCGACTTCAGAATAGAAAGGCTGATCGAGCTAAGTTCGAGAATCGGGTATTTGTTAAACCCAATGTTACCCTCAAAGGAACAGATGTATCAGAAGCGATGCAGATCGGGGGGGGTCAAGGGAACCTTAACTCAAAAGGAAAGAGAAAGAAGATGGCAGATGCAATTGTGTCTGTACTGTGGGGTCTCAGGAAATTTTCTACGGGATTGCCCTATAAAAACATCTAAAAAAGTAGTTGGAGTTGCTGATAAAAATCAAACAGAGCCTGATTTGGGAAACAACCACGCCCGACAAGCGTAGAGGTCCGCTTGCCGAGCTTGAAGAAGGATACTCAGACCTCGCACTTCATCATACCAATGGTCCTTATAGATCCAAGGCAGCCATCACGTATGCACGCAGTGAGGGCATACATTGATAGCGGGGCCATAGGAAACTATGTGGACCACAAGTTGGCTTCTAGGATGAATCTATCTCTCTGCAAAAAGACCACTTTGGATGTCATCACCACAGTCGATGGAACTGAAATTGCCTCTGGGCCTGTAACTCATTCCACCGCAGAGATGACACTATTGGTCCAGGATGGGCATCGAGAGACTATTGTGTTTGATTTAATCAAAGCCCCGCAGTTCCAAATAATACTGGGGATACCTTGGTTGGAAACACATAATCCTTGTATTGATTGGCGAGAGAAGAGAATAACCTTCCCGGATTGTACACATACTTGTTACCCAAAAAAACCTTGAACCAAGGCCTGGCCACTGTCGCTACTCCAGTCGTGCAGTTACCTCAGGAATATCAAGAATTCCAGGACGTTTTCCAAAAAGAACAGGCAAACACCCTACCACCTCACAGATCATACAATTGTCAAATCGATCTCATACCTGGTGCACAACCTCCATGTAGTAGGATCTACGCCCTTACGGAACCCGAAAACCTTCACCTACGACAATACTTGGACCAATACCTTGTTAATGGCTTCATTCGTCCATCCAAGTCCCCTGCATCTTCAGCTTTGTTCTTCGTGCCTAAAAAGGAAGGTGACCTCAGAACGTGCATAGACTACCGCGCATTAAATCAGATCACGGTTAAGAACCGATACCTATTGCCTCTGATCCCCGAATTACTAGACCAAGTAAAGGACGCTTGCATCTACACTAAATTAGATCTCCGAGGGGCATATCATCTGGTACGTGTAAAGAAAGGCGACGAATGGAAGACTGCTTTTTGCACTAAGTACGGGTTATTCGAATACCAGGTGATGCCCTTCGGGTTGTGCAATGCACCAGCAGCCTTCCAGTATTTTATGAACAATGTCCTTCGTGAACTCATTGACGTCTGTGTTGTTGTATACATAGACGATATTCTAGTGTACTCCTCTTCAGAATCAGACCATGTGAAGCACGTTCGTGCAGTCCTTGAGAAACTACGGCAGCACAAGTTATGTGCAAAATTGGAAAAATGTGTTTTTCATGCTACGGAAGTGGAATTCCTTGGATTTATCCTGACTCCAAAAGGAGTTCGAATGGACTCTCGAAAGGTGGACGCAATCCTCAAGTGGCCATCACCCAATTCAGTTAAAGGGGTAGAAAGCATGCTCGGATTTGCTAATTTCTACCGCAGATTCATTCCGGATTTCTCACATGTTGTACACCCTATCACAGCACTTTTGCGAAAAAACAAACGCTCTTGTGGACCGAAGAAGCTGAAAAGGCCTTCCAAGAGCTGAAAGCGAAATTCACGTCTGCACCTGTCTTAAAGCTTCCACGCCCCAAACTTCCATACATAGTTGAAACTGATGCATCCAGTTTAGCCATGGGAGCTGTCCTGTCCCAGAAGGATCCTGGAACCGGTCAACTTCACCCAGTAGCATTTTGGTCCAGAAAGTTCTCGACACCCGAGTTAAACCATGCGGTTACCGATAAAGAATTATTAGCCATCAAATCCGCCTTCAAGGCTTGGCGGCATTATCTTTTCGGTGACAGGCATACCATTATGGTAATCACCGATCACCGGAACTTGCAGTATTTAAAAACAGCCAAGGCCCAATCGTCGCATCAACTTCGATGGGCATTGTCCTTTGCCGAGTTCGATTTCGTGATCACTTATCGACCAAGTTGTAAAAATGGCAAGGCAGATGCCTTATCCCGAATAGGGATGGGAGAAGCATATGCGAACCCGGAACCGGTGCCTATAATTTCAGAACAAAGAATTCTTGGCATAACCACTTTACAGACACTAGAGGATATTCAAGTAAAAATCCAACAACTCTTCGATCCAACAGCCCTGCAGGACTGGGTGAAGAAAGGCCCAGACTACTCAGTCATCAATGACCTACCTTATTATCAAGGGCAACTATTTCTACCACACAAGGAACTACAAGAACTAGTCATCTCCAATTATCATGACACCCTGATGGAAGGACACCCAGGTATCGCAAAAACTGAAGCTAAAATTAAGAGACAATTCTGGTGGCCCACCTGGCGAAAAGATGTAAAGTCATTTGTAATGTCTTGTGGCATTTGCGCCCAAAACAAAAGTCAGAAGAAAAAACCAGCTGGCCTCTTAAAACCTTTGGATATTCCACCTACACCATGGCACACCTTATCGTTAGACTTTATTACAGATCTACCTCCATGTAATGGATTTAACACCATTCTAGTTATTGTGGATCTTTTTTCCAAGATGGCCCACTTTATTCCCCTAAAGGGATTACCTTCTGCTTCAATTCTGGCCAAGGAGTTCCTCGAAAACATTGTTCGAATACACAGATTTCCTTCCGTATTGGTCTCTGACCGAGGTAGTCAATTCATTTCAATGTTGTCAACTGGTGCAAATCGACGTGAGGTTATCAACCAGTCACCATCCCCAGACCGATGGTCAGATGGAGAGGACCAACCAGACCCTTGAACAGTACCTACGTTGCATGTTACACCAGACCGAAAGTAATTGGAAAGATATTTTATGGATTTCCGAGTATGCATACAATAACTCTGTACATTCAGGAACCGGACAAAGCCCCGTTTATACCATATATGGACATCACCCTCGAACCTCAGAACTAGATTCGCCTCAGCATTTAGAAATGCCTGCAGTTAGTCATTTGCATTCTACTATTACACAAGCCTTTAAAGAGGCAACAGAACATTTGAAACAAGCAAAAGAGAAATATAAGAAAAATGCTGATCAACATAGAAGTGAAACTCCACAATACCAGATTGGGGATCAAGTTTGGCTGGCTACAAAACACATACCTCTGAAGGGAACTCAGACTTTTAACCCTAGATATTTGGGACCTTACACTATTAAGGCCATTATCAACCCGGTAGCCGTCAAATTGGAATTACCCTCTAATATGCACATACATCCTTTCTTTCATGTTTCACTTTTAAAACCAGTTCAACCAGAAACAAGATTAGCCAAACCACCCGACCCCATCTTGATAGATGGAGAACCTGCATTCAATGTAAAAAATATCCTGGACTCCAAGATGGTTAAATCAAAACTTTTTTATTTAATCGATTGGAAGGGCTACGGACCACAAGAAAGGTCATGGGAACCTAGTGACCACCTCCATGCACCTCGGTTGGTGAAAAGATTCCATCGGAAATTCCCAGACAAACCAGGGCCCAGGGGAAGAACAACTTTAGGAGGGGCCTTGGGGGGGAGTGCTGTCATGATGCCTACCCCCAGGCATCCGGACCAAGCCCATCAGCCCCTGGAACAGGCATCTAGAAATTTAGTAAAACCTCAGCAGCCCCGGCTAGGGCCTATCTGGGTTCAGTCCTGGCGCCTTAGGCGCCAGGCTCATAGTAGGAATCAGTCCTGGCGCCTAAGGCGCCAGGCTCATAGTCATTACTTACCTCAGGCCGACCATGCTGCAAATGACTCCAATCCAACATGAAGCCTGAAAGGGACTATTTTTCTACAGGGACTATTTTTTACTCGGGTGTGGTTCTAGGGACTTCTTACCTGGGTCTACTTTTGAGGCTATTTAAACCACGCCCGACCAGCAACACACGCTTCGCGTTTTCTGCATCGAGCAGCGTAACACTCACCGTGCATGCAGCCTGCATCCAGTCTTCTGCCACGCCCGCCTCGAATCCGGAGCTCCTAAAACAAAGAGGAAAGAAAGGGACAAGGTTAGAAAACAAACTTATTTCTATTCCACACCTGATTCTGGATCCATCTTGTCTCCGGACCTGTAAAGAACATCATTTTGCACGCGCCGCACCTCCAGCTGCAGCACCGCGCCATACTCACCAGTCTTCACAGCATCCTTCGGGTCGGTTCTGCCTCCATCATTTCTTCGCCGAACTTCGGCACCTAGGAGACAAAAGAAAACCACAAGGTGAGCCGAGGGAACCAACAAATATAATTCTTACCACCATAGACTTACCTGATTTACCACCGGAGGCATCCTTTTGTGACTCTCCATATTTTCACATGCCGCATCTGTAAAGAGAGACAAAACAACACGTTTTCCTTGTGCAACATTTATCGGACAGCGCCGGGTAATACAGACTCTTACCTGAGCACCACCAGCTGCCACAAGAGCATCTTTTCACAAGCCAGCTGCAAGGCAAGAAAGGAAGGGGGGAACAAGAGTGAACATCGGACATATTGAACTCTATGAACTTAATACTTACTGGTCCTCACCAGGAACCTCAGAGTCAATACTCTCCGGAACTCTCCCGAGCCTTCAAACCAGTGAAGTAACTGGAATCGACGCGCCCCTGCAAATCCACGCAGGATGTAGAGCTCATCTTTCAAGAATATAAGGTGAGATTGCTGTGAGGGAATTTCGGAGGTGATTAGTTGGGGAGGACTGTGGGGGTGCCATCACTTGAATCCACAAGTGGGTAAATCCATCTCTCCACTTGCAGGAGAATATTTCTACGGGTTAAGCAGACAAGATTAGGAGGGCAGATCCAGTCAGTCATCGCTGCACTACGCATCACGTGGGTGGAGACCGCAGCTGTCCGGGTCCGACCGATGCCCCTGTGGGAGCCAGGTGAGCGTAACAAAGATGCCATCGCCAGCTCTCTGCCAGAAGTGCTTCCTTAGCCCAAGAAAGGGCCTGGGGGGATTGCAACAAAGATCAAAAGCCCAAAGGTGCCTGAGCTTTGACCGACCGCTGCCTTATTACCTTGCATTGCATCACAGGTTGGCATTGATCCTGCTTCTGGAAATGAGAGTGCATTGTATATCGATCATACTGTACCTGGAGCCATAAGGTACAATCTACGTTCACAAAATCGGAAGTGATCAGTGTTTTGTTTTGCCTTTGTTCCCAGCATGGACGGAGTGGGAACGGAGGCCTAGGGAAAAGGAGTGTATGAGCTGAATCAAGCTGCATCAAATTGAAAGATCTGAAACGTGGTTTCCCTGTGCTACCATTGAAAAGTGAAGGACCAGTGCAACCTTGCGTGAACAAGCGGGGGCATATGGTACTGACACAATTGATGCTTGCTCCTCCCTTTTTGGAGCTCTGTGGATTTCATATCAGCTTGCTGTCATTTGTTGAGCAGGCTAGCCTGAACTGGCTTGAACGCTTTGCTGCTACTTGAACGCTTTTCTGTTAACGTGTGTTGCTGTGGAGAACTTTCCCTGACGAATATTGAAAACTTTTCCTGAGATAAACATTGCAAGACAATGTCTATATTTGCTCCTGCTCCCTCCTGCACCAATGCTGTTTATATTGTAGAAATAGCAACTGAGCCTGCTCCTAGAAAAACTTGGTTCGGAAAGAATAATATGCTAATGATTATAATACCGCTTTGCATTTTTATTACACTGGTCCCAATATTTTGGTATCTGGAAACTGCATCCTTTGAACTCTCTTTTAACTACTATCAATGCTCCTACTATGAGTAGCCCAGTACATGTGCTTTCTTATACTCTCCCCTCACAAGAAGTGAAACATAGAAAAGGTTATGACAATAATTCATTGCTATTGATTTTGAATATGACTCATGCTATTTTGAATAGGTCCAATTGTTGGGTCTGTTCCCATTTACCCCAGCATGGTGAAAGAGGAATGGGTTGGTATGTACATCCTTTGCCACTTAATACTGCTTGATGTGCGTCATTAAGGGTGTTATTTTATGGAAAATTGAATGATGTGTCACTGGTCAGTTTGATGGAACAAATATAAATGAATTTGAGAGATTGGTATTAGAACCGTTAGGTTGTTCCGTTTTTACAAGAGGAAGCAAAATAAACACGGTAACAGCAAGTCCAGTAGATAGGCTCTCTAGGCCTTATAAATCCCTAATCACTTTTAAAATGGCTCCAGTAGGAAACAAAGATGCTGTGCCTCCCTTCTATACTATTAATCACAGTCCACATTCTGTCCCATTTTGCCTACGGAAAAAGGGTTCCTATCCAGTGGGAACGTTTACTAAATGCATCAATACTGTTGTACTTGAGCAAGAAGAGAAACCATTATATATAGGAGGTTCTGTTTATTTTGTATGTGGAGATCAGGCCTATCCATGGTTACCTAGAACTTGGGAAGGGACCTGTTATTTAGGCATACTTGTACCTGGTTTATTTCTTTCCAAAACTTCTGAAATATCAAAACTATCCAGATCAAGGCCACGACGAGATGATACAGTAGGACAGATTGTAGGGGATATAGCAAAGTCATTCATACCATTTTGGGGACAAGCAATACATTCATGGAATATAAGGAAACTGTCCAGGGTGTTAGAAAAAACGATAAATGCAACCCCAGATATACACTATAATATGATACTGGAACAGAAAGCGATCAGATTAATTGCACTTCAGAATAGAATGGTACTTGATATAATCTTGGCTGATCGTGGAGGGGTATGCAATTTGGTGGGGTCAGCGTGCTTTATATTCATAAGTGACTCCTCCCCCACGATATTTGAAGCAATCAAGAAATTGCATGTCCTAAATTCTGAAATTCATGTTCCTACAGGTAGTTGGAATCTGAATATAAGTTCATGGTTGTGGGAACTGCTCCGATCAATGGGATGGAAACTAATTGCAATTTTGGTCATGAATTAGGAATCCTCATGTTCTGCTGTTGTTGCATAAAATGCCTGCCAATCCTCTTCTCCCAAATTAAAAATTAATGTGTACATGCAATCAACACAAAACCTCCTCTCATGCTAAGTGAAGGTCCACAACACAAAAATGAAATTATTAAAGAATTCATGGCAATTAATATTTCTGATGATGATTACAGCAGTATGGGTAGTTCGGAATCGGACACGTGGTCCGAAGAAGACGCAATATATGGATGATGCTCACACGTGGTCCGAAGAAGACGCAATATATGGATGATGCTCTTGGATTGTGGCCAAAAGGAGGGTTGATTAGACCTGAAACGACCCATTAGTATGTATAGTATGTTGGCCAAAAACCAATCGTATCATGTGAAAAACATTGCGATCGCAGAATCGTCAATGTATCTAGAGGGCGTCCATTGTGTGAAATGTCAGCCATTTGCTTTTTCCTTTCTGTCAAAATGCTTTGCAAATGTATTCTATGCTTCGAACTCACACACGGTGCAAGGCCACGGCCTGAATGCTGAAATACTAACACAGACAGGAATGTCAAACTATACAGAGATACATTGTTCTTCTCTCCCACTAAGTCCTTGAAGTCGAGCAGAAGCTGCATCTAATCAGTAGTCCAGGTGCCAGCCTGTCTTGCAAATGCTGTAGTAAAAGGCAGTTAAAACATGAATTATATTATTTCAGCGGTACTCCTTCGCGGAGAGTGGTATTTTCTGCTTCAGAACTATCTGACCTTTGAGCTCATGACCCGAGTCATAAAGATAACGTAATAAGGAATGTTTTCCCTGCCGAGAACACAATATTCTTGCTGAGCCAGAAGCTGCATGTTCCCCATAATAAGAAATCTGTCTCTGCTGCCATTGCTAGAATAACTATGTTTATACTGAATGAGGACTTGTCATATAACGTGTCATATTTGTCACTACTGTCGCACACCGAACCCTAGCCTGAATGATACGTTTATGGGCAGATCGAATTGCCTTCGTAAAGATTGAATGTTATGTATATATATTGCCGCTTGAGCTTTGCTCGCTCTCTTGCGTCTCATGAGGTCTGGGAACACACGTTGCGAGACGTTGAGACCCAGTCGGCCGACTGAGATACTTTGAAATAAACCAGACTTGTTTGGAAATCGAACCTCGTGTCTGTTGTGTCACTAGTGTATATGGTTATTGTGCCTTAGTTTCCATATGCGGTCTTTATGGCCTAGCAGGCAATGGGAGAGATATTATCTATAATCTCAAAAGCTCTGTGCCAGATAGGAAGGAATTGGCACTGTTTAGGTTCCTTTGGAAATTAAAGAGATGAACTTGATCATCTACCTTGTACTCCTTCTTGGATGTCCACAGGTAATTGTGGGTGTTTCTACTTACTGCATACCTCTCCAGGTTCCTATGGGCACAAAAGTGTTGGGTATGTATTTGTAGGTTCTCTAGGTTTTCATTAGTGGTAGAGACGTTGATCAACATCTGTTCCTTTGTTCAATACAGGAGATGTTGAGTCAAGACCATTTTTCTACCAGTCATGAGTTGAAAAGGCAACATCTTGGTTGCAGAACTGAGGGCAGACCTCAGAGCCATCAGGACGATGGTATATGTAAGTCCTAGCTAAGTTCAGAATCCACCAAAATCGTCTTTAAAATTCCCAAAGTTGTTTTATTATATAGCTCTACTCTGCTGCTAGGTGCTAGGTAATATGTAATTTTCTATTTATGCCTAAAAGCTCTCTTATTTTTTGTCATTATGTCAATGGTGAAATGACCACCTCGCTGGGCCAAAATGAGAAAAGATGCAGAGGATCAAAAACACAGCTTCACATTGAAACTCTCCTCCTTGCACCATGGTGCCTATAAATGCAAAATGCAAATAGCTGCAATAAATACCAAACTTATTGGCTTTGCCAATGCTTGTTTATTTTGATTTCAATAAATGCTCCAGGTTTTGTTTTAAGGTTTGGCATTGTTTGAAGTCAAACTTCGGTTTGCGTTTGGCGAATCTAGCTTGAAAATCACATTCAATTGTTTATCAGTTTTTTATTGAGATAGACTGCCCAGGTATGATGTTAGCACAAATCAATTTGTCACTTCAATTGGACTTTTTTGTTATTCCAAATGTTTGCAGTTGCTATACCATGACCGTTTCCGAGACCTAGCCAATTACCTTTTTCAGTTAACCTCTTTTAAGTAGTTGTTCTCTGAGGCCAAATACTTTTGCACAGTAATCTTCTTTTTGTTTACAATTCTTCCTATTCTTAGACTTCTTGTCCACATGGGATATTATCATGTTGAGTTCTGGGTTATTAACAGCTATACTCTAAGAAAGTGTTCATATCCAATGATTTCATGCACAGGGTTACAGAGATATTCTTGACAAATGGTCAATTTAAGAACTGCAAGCTCTTTTAAGCTCTGAATGCTATTAAGGCCAAGATTACATTTCCTTTCATTGAGCTATGATTCAAAGGTCTTTATGTTTTTTTAAGTCCTCATTGTTCCCATTTCAATTACTTCTAATTTCATCTATATAGCAATGCTATACATGTACATTATCACAAAAGGGATTATTTTAAAATCCACTTTCTTTCAAAATTAGCTAGGTTTTGTGTGAAAGCCAAATCCACCCCTGTGCCTGTCAGCAAATGATCTACAAACCTAAATATTGGGTCAAAACCAGACCCACACATAGGTCTGCTTGTGGGGGTGGCGGGACTAATAGAATCCTTGTGTAAATTGTGGAAGGGCATAGAAATCCAGATTGCATGCATTTTTTGGCATTGAGATAATTACATTAATTATCTATTACAACCTTTCAGAGCTTTCATCGTGGCTGCTTGAATTAAAGCATTAATTTCGATTCTAGGACCTTCTTCAAATAACCTGATGATGTTGGTCAAATCATTTTGTGGGCATTCTATGTGGAGCACCCTCAGATGGATCCATGTCACAATATAGTTCTACATATAGGTGTTAAGTTTACGGGCTACCAGAGGACAATGTTTAAACCCACGGATCAGAAGCAACACTGCTCTACATAGTCCTACATGTTTTAGGAAGAACAGGTCATGTTGATCCTGATGCTGGGGCCATCATAAAAGCATTAACTTACACACAATTACTGAGGAGTTTGCACAGCATCAGTTCATTGCTAGATGCCAGATTTGTCAGGGAAGTTGCTTATTACGCCCTGAAGAAAGCTGTTTGCCCTGACATTTGACTGGAAAAGTCGAACATGCATTGGATATTGTCTTCTTACTCTGTCATTTTATTGACTCTGAATCTAACATATTAAATCATTTTGGAAATGTGGACATTTCCAACAATTTACTTTCTGAATTAACGATTAGTATAAACAACGGTTGGTAAATTGCAGTAGTATTACTTATCCCTAGTGCTCCCTGGTTTATTTCTCCATTATGTATGTCTGCAGTTTACACAACTGGTGAGCTGAGGTGCACCAAATATTTGTCTTTTAGTAGTACGAACGTAAGATTGTGATTTTTTTGTGAGATGTCAGTGTGATGCCCAGTTCACCCAAAATTAGGGAAGCACAGGGATCCCATCTATGACTGGGGTATCCATTGCAATAGTCATGACATGGTAACGCATACCACCCATTTCGGCTCTCTACTTGTATTGACCCTTTCATCTTTTAGCACATACACTCTCGATATTCCTGCACCAGGATCTGCATGAAACATGCCAACATGCATAACTCCAGTCTAGAGGCCCTGAAACGCAAGTACAGAGCTGCAGAGCGTAAGAGGCAGACCTTGTGCTCATCTTCTGACAAACTGGCCTGTCATCTTCTCCAAAAGCAATAACGTCTATCCATTTCTTCCAAGAAGAGGGCCCACATCCAGGCCCGCGCCTCTGGAGCATCCAACAACACAGCTGAACTCTTTAAAATCTGCAAAGAATTTGTCAATCCTTCTGCAGTCTCCACATAACGTCTTCCATCCCAGGCTCTCTGCACTGCACTGGACACCTACTTCACTGCAAAATCTCAGGACATCCTGAGCACTCGTTCTTCCACCCTTTTGTCCTCCCCTTCTCCCATCCCCTGCCACAACTAGCCTCTCACCCTCCCTTGGACATTCTCTCCTCCTTCTCTGCTATCACATCTGATGAGGTCTCTAGGGTTGTCCGGTCTATCAAGGTCTGCTTCAAACAGATTCATTTATTTAATTTATTTATTTATTACATTTGTTTTAAGCCCAAACCCTGGGTTATCACGGCATAGTTACAGACATCATGGTCATAATTCAACAGCAATCAAGGTACATACATATAAAATACAATTACAAAAGAATACATAATGAAGAGGCATTGGTTGATGTTACATAGTCATGTTACTTATTTACATATTTTGGTAGTGGTCATTGTTAAGTTGGTATCTTATTAAATAAGGAGAGTAGACGCACCACCCACAGGCTCCCGTGTTGTATGTCAGGGACAGGAGGGGGGCCTAACAACTGGCGATGAAGCAACGTCCCATGCCGTGAGACAACACCGCCATGGACCTGGATGCAGAACCAGGAATGCCGGAGGTGAGTGTAACTGAGGGCGAGGAGGACCCGCAGGACGACATAGAAGGTAAGGAGAGCCACAGTGGAAAATGTAAGAGGATTCAATTCAACACTACAGCTAAGTCAATGCCTAGTCTGGGATACTGAATGGAAACCCTTATTGATATATCTTTATGTCCAGTTCATGCGTTCTGGATGACTTCCCCTATATAACACCCCTCTCTTTGAATAACCCTGACCCCACTGAGCCAAGAAGTAGTTCTGTTTTGCAAGTTAAAAGGTTTATTTGAGAATGTGAACAATATAGATATATATCACACTTTATAATAAATTAATAATTGAATATCACACTGAATCTGAGCAATAATCAATAATGGATAGTCTGGCACTAGCACACTTCTTTATAATCAATGATGAGTGGTTATAGGATGGATAAGATAGCAACAATACTTTATGGTTTCAAATGGATGCAAGGTGGAATGAAAATGCAGTACAGAAAATACTCGATATGCGTTCAACAAAACAATGTAATCACTTTTCTCTGGCAATCCCCTCCCCCCTTAATGCAATGCAAGGAAATGGAAGAAAAGCACACAGTTCTCAGAAATGCAATCAACTGTAATTCAGTTCACCCCAGCAAGCTTAGACTACAGATCGGAGTTTTAAACACAGGCCCAAAATGCTTTTATATGTGCTGGCAATGAAGTGAAAATATGCTAAAATGCTTTTAATTCCCTCTAGAGGTTCAGGGTGAGTGGTATCAAGTTAATATTAGTCCAGGCTCACTTTAGCAAGGATCTAGGGTGTAACTAGCAGGTTAAACGAATTTTTGGCAACTGAAAGCAAGAAGCTTCTGTTTTCACACGTGGAGAAATTTTCAAATCGCGGCAAATTCGCGAGTGCGTTTTGAAAGTTACTGCAAGTCTCTAGGACAAACGGTCACGGAGATATGAGCGATTAAATAAAGGTCGTTTTTCAGATTTGAAATTTTAAAGTTCAAAAAGACAAGTGCAGCTTGCAACTAGAAAATGACAGGTGACAGCTTTACAAATGACAGGTGACAGGAGACAGTTCTACTTAGATTAAAATAGGATTGAATTATATTATTTTAACTAAGAGATTGGTTCTGCACAGTTCTACTAGGTACTCACACTATATTCTTGAATTAGAATGGGCCTCGCCACGGATCTGGTCAGGTTTTAGACTGGACTCTGGTCTGGTCTCTGCACTTCACAGTGATCTGGGTCAGCTCTCTCTCTAGCCTCTCTGGATTCTGGAGATTGATGGATTTGAAGTCTGGATCTCTCTGCACAGCTTTCTCTAGAGATTGATGGAGGTAAAGTATGGATTTACCCGGCAGAGCGTCCCGCAGCAAATGGATTTGAAGGTCCCTATCTGTCCTGTCTGTCTGCTTTTATGTGTTTTGAAAGTGGGTGTGTGAGCAGCATCACTAAGCTCTACCCCTCTCCACTTGTCATTGGCCAAGCTTTCATTTCTCCCCTGATTGGGGAGCTAAGTTGTGTCAGAGTGATGTCATTTTACAGCCTGCAGAAAGTCCACTCCTCCTGTCAACTTGCACACAAATCTAGATTTGAACCAAAGACATATTTGCAGAGGTACATATTGTTTTAAAATCATATGCACCCATCACATATCACAGGAGGTATACCCTGTCCAAATCTGCTCTTCCTGGGAGCTTGCATTCAGAAATGGCAATATTTTGCACTTTTTAACTGGTTTGCAATTCCGGACATTGACCCAAATTTACACACATGTGCGCAAGGAGTATGGACATTAGTTGATGAAGTGTCAGATTTTTCACATGCACACATTTTGAGTAATATCCTCTTTTCCGCTAAAACCCCCCTGAACATGCCACCGGTTCTAAAAACCTCTTAAAATGTGGGCAGAAAAATCACAAGAATTATGGTGTCATTTATACAATTTTCACATGTCCGCTCTATGAGTTATTCATCTTTTTAGAGTTATGTTCTGGCTATGGAGGTGTGTCTTTTCATGTCACATGGTACAGAAACCAGTCTTTCCAGTTTCTGCCAAGCTCAGAGACCCTGCCCCTCCCAGCTTCTGCCAAGAGGAAGCTCCATTTACGACTCCCGCCAATAAAACACTTGCCTGAGTCAGGACAGGGCTTTGTTCAGAGCTCCTGTATTCTGTGGGGGCTCCCCTTAATTCAATTATCAGAGAGATGGCATATCCTTAGTGTGGCCAGCAGGAAACAGCCAGGCCTGGGAAGTTACTTGTGAATCAAGTTTCTCTCCTGATGGGGGTAGTTGTCAGGCAAAATTGGAATCTCTTTAAGCCAGTTTTTAGCCACATGTCGTTTCTGTTCCCCAGTTTTCTGCATTCAAATAACTAACAATTTTTTACATATGCAGCTAGAATGCTGATTCTAAGTTTAAAACTATGACATTTAAACAATTGCAGCCTATGTGACACTCAAAAGTAGGTCACTCATTTCTTTTAAACATTTAGATTTTTAGTGTCTTTCAGTCCAAATTTACTTAAACTGCTGAAATCCACAGCTCAGCCAGTCTTGTTATAAACCTTCAAGTCACTTCAGAATATAACTTTTCATCCTCTTTCCAGATTTTGTATGCCCACAATACTTTATTCTGCCAGATGTCTGCTGGTGTTCAGTGAGATTTTTGGATGTGTTGCAAATAGGCATTTTGAGCTGGCATTCAGAGAAACAAAAGGTGATTTTAAAGTGCGGTTTTTCCTTTGGCACACATTTCACTCATGGCACCCCAGCCCATCCTGCTTGCATTGGTGGGTGGCAAGTTAGGCAACCATTTTAGTGTGCACAACTGCGCGCTTTTCATAGATTCTGGCGCACATGTGGGCTTTTTCGGCCATATTGGATTTCCTAAGCCCACAGCACCAAATGTTGTAGCATAATAGTCCAAACGTGGGTCAGAACACCCAACAAACCCCCCCGCCCGACGGCACTTGGATTGAGTCGAGGGGATGTCGGGTGCACAAGGGTTTTGACCCACGCCCTGGTATGTCCGCATAATCTTCTTCCAATTCTGCAAATGGCACAGTTCAGCATCTTTTCCTCCATCCGGTACTGATCGATCGGTTCTCCTCGCCGGTCCTGATGGGAATATTGGGCGGTACACCGGGCCCCTTGCGTCTCTGCTCCCGGTCTCCGGATCGTCCTCCTTGTCCCGTCTCCAGGTTTTCTTTCTCCTAGGACGACAAAGGAAGAGCGGTAATACCTATTCATAGACATTTTTCCACCACTGTTGAGATAGTGGGGCAGCATATGCATTTCATCATAACGAAACATTACATTCTTATTTTGAAAAAAAAACAGTATAACTAAGAGACAGTTTCATGCAAATCACAATATTTTAGAGACTAGATGTGGTATGTTTTATGGTTGGAACTGAATTAGTCTGAGACAGTACCCGCTAGGATTCCAGAGGATTCCTCCAGTTGTTGCAGAGTGTGTCTGGGATGGCAACATTTCAACTGGTTTATGTGGACCCACTTGTCTTCCCCCTCTGCCAAACCGCCTTTGGGGATGCGGATCTTGTAGGCCACAGGGGAGATCTTGTCGATGATCTCAAAGGGTCCCTTCCATGTAGGCAAGAATTTCCGCTGTTTTGCCTGGTTTCTTTGGAAGTTGTATAGATAGACCCGGTCCCCCACCTGATATTCCTTCCTGGAAGTCTTCAGGTCATAGTGGGTCTTCATGCTATCAGCCGATCTTTCTAGATTCCGCTGAGCGTAAGCAAAAGCATGTTGGAGGTGTTTCCTTAAATTCTCCACATACTCATGAGTAGTGGAGGCATTTATCAGTGTCTGCTCTTGGGTCCTATAGAGCAAATGCTGCGGAAGCACCATCTTGCGCCCAGTCATCAACTCAAATGGTGACATTTTGGTTGCAGATGAAGGGGTACATCCGATGGCCATTAGGACCAGAGGTAATCGGATATCCCAACTTGGCCCAGAATCTGCCACAAACTTTTTTAAGATGCTCACAATTGTCCGGTTGTAGCGTTCTACTGCTCCAGAAGAAGCTGGCCTGTAAGCAATATGTAACTTCCTTTTGACCACCAGTATCTCCCACATCTTTGTCATTACTTCACTGGTGAAGTGGCTACCTCTGTCTGACTCAATCCTTTGAGGTAGACCAAAACGGGAAAAGATGTGGTTAATCATCAAGGCAGCTGCCGTTTCTGCCTTGCAGTTTGGGGCTGGGAGACATTCCACCCACTTGGTAAACAAGCATGTCACAGTCAACATGTACTTATTCCCCCTAGCAGAGCGAATCACAGGGCCTACAAAGTCGATTTGTAAATCTGACCATGGCAGTGTCACCCCCCTCTTTTGGAGAGGCGCACGGTGCGTGAGGGATGATGGCTGAAATTGTGCACACACAAGACACCCCTTCAAGTATTGGTCAAGGTCCTGCCCCATGTGTGGCCAGTATGCAACCTCTCTTAAGATTTCTAATGTTGTGTGAAACCCCCTATGACCGGCGGTGGCCGCATCCTGGGCGTGACTTAACATCAGGCTTCGGAATGAGGTAGGAACCACCCACTGATCGTGGCCAGTTTTGGATTTCCTTACCAACAAACCGTCTTGGATCCGGAACATTTTTGGACATTTCATCAACACTCTTAGGTCCTCTTTCCCAGTGTAATCGGTATCTGTCAGGGGAAAGTTCTCAGGGTCCTCAATGTGCTGGTAAAATTTACCAATTATTGGATCCCCCTTCTGAGCGGTAATCAAATCAGCATCAGGGGTCTCCTTACTCCATTGGGCAATTGAAAGGTCTTTGTGAGCATTTGTCTGGGACCTAGTGATAGCAGTGACCTGGATTTCCCCCAATAGGGACTCAATCTCAATTAGATCCCCTTGGATGGCCCCGGTTTTGGCCAGCTGATCAGCTAAGTCATTTCCAGTTTTGTCTGGTCCCTCTACTTTGGAATGACCCTTGATCTTTTTCCAATAGATGGTCATCTCATTCGAGGTGACCAGATCATCAATGTTTTGGATCAACTTCCCATGTTTCAAGGGTTTGTTGTTAGCACATAACATGCCTCTGGTTTTCCAATTAACCAGGTGCTCCACGAACCCGTTCCGTACATAATCCGAATCTGTGATTATGACCAGTTCGTGGAGTTGATGCTGGACAGCAGTGAGGATGGCCTGATGCACAGCCATCAATTCTGCCACCTGACTACTTCGGGGACCAATTTTGTATCCAGCGGAGGGTTCTGGGGACTCATTCACCCATGCATTCCCTACGCCGGCCACCAGTTCTTTCTCCCCGTTGTTGTCAACATGGTAAGAGCATCCATCCACATAGACAGTGGGCATTCCCTCACACTTGTCCTCTTCAAAGACTTTGTGTGGGGAATTAAGGTATGCCTCCGTGTTGTCCTTGATTTTTAGACTTTCGTCCTCGAGACAGTTTTCTCTGGCACAATCATGCAAGTCAGCCAGACCTTGCGCGAGGGGACTCTTCTTGTTTTGGCCATATCTGACCTCCACAGGAAAGCCTTGCATTGACAGAATCCAGGAAGTAATTCGGGAATTACTCACATTTCCGGCCCGGATTCTGTCACTTTGGAGATATTGCAGAGGCTGGTGTGGAGTCTCCACTATGATGTGTTCCCCCTGGATAAACGGGCGGTAATTCTTCAATGCCCACACCGTTGCCAGGAGTGCCTTCTCACAATCATTGAATTTTTCCTCCACAGAGGATAAAGTTTTGCTCGCATAGGAGATTACTTTATTGACCTTGTCATGCTTTTGGTATAATACTGCCGTCAAGCACGTATTAGAGAACCCCGTCTCCAGGAAGAACTCCTTGTTTCTGACAGGGTAAGCTAGGCAAGGCGCTTGTGAGAGGCTTCTTTTGAGTTGTCTTACTTCCTCGGCTTGTTCTGGACCCCATTCCCACTTGACCCCCCCCTTCAGGAGATGAATCAGGGGTCTGGTGATCTCTGCGTAGCCCTCAATGAACTTTCTGCTGTAATTCGTCAGTCCAAGGAGGCTCCTTAGTTCCCGCAGAGTTGTGGGGTCTTTCAGTTTCTGAAGTGCTTCCACTTTCTTTTCCTGGGGACAGAGACCCTGCGGAGTAATCTCATGCCCCAAGAAATTAACACGGGTTCTACACCACTGTGTTTTCTGAAAGGAAAGTTTTGCTCCGGCGGCCCTCAACTGGGTCAGAACATAACGGATCTCCGCTATGTGTTCCTCCACAGATGAACTTTTGATGAGGACAACATCTACATAAGCCAGGTTACCCCTCGCACCCAGGTCGGGCATGGCCTTATGTAGGAAAATGTTAAACTCATTACCGGAGTTAAGGTATCCGAAGGGAGTCCGGGTCCATGTGTACTGCTGGCCCCCAAAGGTAAAAGCCAGCTTGTATTGGTCCTCCCTACTGACAGGCACAGTCCAGTATCCATTGGTCAGGTCTATTGCAGTGAATACCTGTGACCCCTGGATCTGGGCCAGCCCTTGGTCAATGTAGGGAAGAGGCCATCGGGAAGTATGGACCCGTTTGTTGAGCTCCCTGAGGTCGGCGCAGAGTCTCCACTGGCCGTTTGGCTTTAATATTCCCAGCACCGGATTATTGAAGGTGCTGTGGACTGGACGGACTATTCCCCGGGACTCAAAGTTCTTAATTATTTCAGTAAGGGACTCCATTGATGCGAGAGGCAAGCGATATTGCTTCACAAACACTGGAGTCATGCCAGGGTCCGTGGGGATTGTTGTTGTGTGGATGTTGGTGCGACCGCAGACATATGAGTCTACCGCAAAGAGATCTTGGAAATCCAAGAAAACTTGTTTCAACTTTTGCTTTTGTTCCAGAGTCACACAGGCATCAGCTAGGTTGACTCCTCTTCCACCATCTGCCTGAAGCCTGGAAAGACTTCTGGTTTGGCTATTTCAGCGGCCTCCTCCAGCTGAGTGGAGAAGTCCCTGGTCAGAGTGCTGATTTGGACTGGAGGCTTCAGGTGGGAAAGGCAGCCCTCATGGACCTGGAAAATCACCTCATCCCTCCTGAAGTCACAAGTCACATCTTCCTTACCATAAGGGCAAGAAGTGTAAACCAGGAAGTTCCCCCCATGCCGGGTAAAAATCCTGTCCGGTGTTGTATTGTCATCACTGTCACTGTCAAAGCAGTCCTTGGGGATTGGCCCTAACAGTTCATTACCTAAATCGATGGAAAAATGTCAGTCATCAACCGCCATTCCAATAATGGTGCCTGCGGCTAGAGTAATACTCTTTAAGTCGCTGTTATCCACCTCTATTAGAATGGTGTCATGTTCTATGTTGACTAATGGTGTTGGGTTTACCCCTAACCCTTGCTGTTGGGGAGAAGCATTTAGATGCATGTAAGCATCAGGGTTTTGCAAATATTGTCCTCTTTTAGCTTTCACTTCCAGGGAGAATTGTCGGGTCCTTTCTGGGATGGTGTCTTCCTCTTTGATCTGAATTTCAACTGCATAAGGTAGCAATTGAGCTGACCTAAATGCTTTTTCTGGATCATCAAAGCCCATGGGATTATCCGCTAATCGGGACCAAGCTTTGAAGTTTATTAGGTCCAAACTAATGGCAAAGCGATTGAGAATGTCACTGCCGAAGTAAAAGGCGGCAGGGACGTCTCGCACGACCCAACAATTGTGGACTATGCTCTTGTTGCCAATGGAGATTTTGAGCATACACCTGCTTGGCAGGAGATGTTTGGAATTAGGTGCTTCCAGGTCCATTTCCCATTTGTCTATCAGTTTGAATGTGGGAATGGCTGGATCTTTTGGGATTTGGCGGAACATGGCTTCGCTGATGAAGCTCTTACCGTTGTTCACACACACTCGAGCGAGAACAGAGTCCTTCCCATCATTTAATTGGACAGGGATGAACAACTGCTCTCCAATTTCCTGAATATCAGCCAGGCTCTGAGCTGATTTCACATCTTTCTGGACTATTGGAGTGGGAGTTTCTGATTGTGGATTAGTATAGAATCTCAGAGTGTTTCCTTCCAGCGTGGAGTACCACTTTAAACTGGAAGGAAGGTTGATTTTCAGAAATAGAGAGGACCCTCTATCACCAGTCTGTTGTCCTACTGCTATTATTGTCACGTCTGGAATTTGGCTATTCTGGAAGTGAAATTCTACTTGGTCAGATTTTTGTTCAACCATGTGGCAGGTGGCGTTTAAACTAACATGGTTGACACTCTGTTTTAATTTTATTGGTCGGCTAGTCTGGGTCCAGAGGACCTTGTTTACGCAATCTATTAAGGGTGACAACCTCCTCAGGAGATCATTCCCCAGTAAACAAGGGGTGCCCTCTGGAGTCACTACTATGACTGGGTGTTTTAACTTGTGTCGCCCGATCTTAATGTCCAAGTCTGCAGTCCCCTCAACGGGAATTTCCTTCCCGTCAAAGTTCTGCAGTTGTCCAGGAAGAGAGGTGAGAGGAATTTGGTAATTCTCTCCCCTTCCTGCATTCAGTTCATCAAAGGCCCTTCTGGACAGAAGGGTAGCTTGAGATCCCGTGTCCACCAGCGCTGAAATCGTACCCTGCCCCTGTACTTGTACCGGGGCATAGTATCTTCCCTCCTTCTCCTCAAGGGGGCACAGATAATGCACCTTTTTGGACAACTGGTGGGCTAATTTTCTGGTTTTGGACGTTGCTAGCGAAGAGATTTGGGCAGAATTCTGTGGAGAGCCTTGGGAGTCTGAAAGAAAAAGTTGGCAACTGGAGATCAGAGCCATTGTGGGTTCCCCTGGCTCCGGTTCCGGGCCGCCCCCCCCCTTTTTGGAGGCAGTCACCAGGATGGGTTTGAACCAGGGGATTTTCTTGCTGTTGGTTCTGGGATGAGATGGTGGGCGGCGGTAGCTCAGTCTCCACATCTCCCCAGTCTGGATTTGCATCCCTAGGGACCCATTTTTCTTTGGGAGGAGTTCCCCCCTCTCTGAAGGAGAAGATCCTTTTCCCAGGATCCTCTGAGGATCCCTCTCCCTCAAATTGGAAGATCTGTACCTCCTCCTCAAACTGTGTCTGTTTGGGTCTTTTGTTTCTCCTACCCCCCCTCTGCTCCTTAGGAGGCAGACTTTCAGGGGCAAGAGATTTTGTTTCCGGTTCCTGGGTTTCCAGGGGCTGTTTACAAGTGAGGAAGGAAGCTTCCTCCAAGGCTTTACACCCCCCTTCCCTTTGTGCCTCCTCCCTGGGAACCGGTGAGTTATCGGGGTGCTGCCCCCGTCATTGTTCTGGAGCACCAGGTCCAGAGTTGGGTGCGTTCTGCGCCGGCATGCCGATCTGAGGGTTCTGCTGAGCCCTCAGTATGTGACCCAGATCCCGCGCCATGTTTTGAACCTGGCACTCTAACTGGGAAACCCGCTCAGGCTGATACGGGGCCCTGTTTTCTCCCCTGAGCTGATCCCGTGAAGGGTAGCTATCCCTTCTTTGGTAGTACCCCTGGTTAGGAAGATTTGGATACCCCTCCACCCTTGGCCTCCCCTCTCCCGGATTCGGTTGTCTGGGCTCAGGGAATTGGGGAAAGAAGGGTGGAGGATTTTGGGGCTGGAAATTGGGTGGATACCTGGGGAAGAAGTTCTGCCCAGGATTTGGAGAATTTCTGCCCTCCGGTGAGAAGTTAGGAGGGAAGTTCCCTGGGTTAGGTGCTTGGCTGGATCCCCCCCCTTGGGCTGGAGGAGTCCACACATAACCCAGGATGGGTCGATTTCCCTTGTAACGGGGACTTACATAATCAGGAGAGCGAGGGACCCCATTTGTGGGGCTGCCTCCCTGGCTCCCTGTCTGTGCCTGGCCCGAGGACCTTCTGGGCCTAGCATTATTAGGTGCAGGTAGGTTTTTAGGCCCCCCTATCTCCAAATCCAAAACGGGGGTGACCTTTACCTCTGCCACCTTGGCAGCAGCAGGGGTGCTGTTGGTTTTGGGATTTTTCTGGGTATTGCTTTTATTTTCTATGGGCTTCTGCACCTCATAGATCCGGGTCGCCTGTTCATTGACCCAGTCTAAAGATCTTTTCTCGTGAAAATCCCTCACGAGCTGGGTCATTATGTATTTGGGCAAGGCATGGAAAAACGTATTAATAAATTCTCTGCTATCCGTGCACACCCTTCTTGTGGTCTGTGCAAAAGCACGCTTTAACTCCTGCACAAATTCTTGTGGGGCCTGGTCCTCCCCACATTGTAAATTGTAGGCTGCCTTGCGAGCCTCTTGGGGATTTCTGTGAACAGAAAAATGTTTTAATATGGCTGCCCTATAGGTGGACCACCTGGAATGATTTTGGTCCTCCAGCCCTGCAAAGAAACTGGAGTACTCTGGGGAGAATGTCCACTTTACATATTGGATACAGCTTTGGCTGTCCTTCAAATGAAAAGTCTCCATCATTTGCTCATAGAGCTCCAAGTGTTCCCAAACAGAGTACTTGGCGTTCTTATGATAAGGCGTGATGACACTCCTGATTGCCTTAATCTGTTTCAATGGGTCCTTAATCAAGGCCCTTTTTGCCTTATTGGCCTTTTTGGTTCGGGTAACCCTTGTCCATTCATCTTCTGACTCAGAGGCACTGCTCCCAGAGGTTCCCGTCTGTTCTTCCAGGTTTTCCCGGATTCTGCGAGCCTGGGAATGGCTGGCAGAATGTGGGGACCTGGTCTCCTGTGTCCTGTACCGCTCAGAGGAGTCTTCAGATCCCTCCTTGCTGCCAGGATTTGATGGGTACCCCCCCCGACCTAACTGGGCAGAGGTTTTCAGGATGCCCTTAATGGGCCTACTCTCCTGGGGTTCCCCATCAAATTGCACTGTGCTTGGGTGCCCATCCCGGACGAGCCCCCAATTTGTAAGAGGATTCAATTCAACACTACAGCTAAATCAATGCCTAGTCTGGGATACTGAATGGAAACCCTTATTGATATATCTTTATGTCCAGTTCATGCGTTCTGGATGACTACCCCTATATAACACCCCTCTCTTTGAATCACCCTGACCCCACTGAGCCAAGAAGTAGTTCTGTTTTACAAGTTAAAAGGTTTATTTGAGAATTTGAACAATATAGATATATATCACACTTTATAATAAATTAATAATTGAATATCACACTGAATCTGAGCAGTAATCAATAATGGATAGTCTGGCACTAGCACACTTCTTTATAATCAATGATGAGTGGTTATAGGATGGATAAGATAGCAACAATACTTTATGGTTTCAAATGGATGCAAGGTGGAATGAAAATGCAGTACAGAAAATACTCAATATGCGTTCAACAAAACAATGTAATCACTTTTCTCTGGCAATCCCCTCCCCCCTTTATGCAATGCAAGGAAATGGAAGAAAAGCACACAGTTCTCAGAAATGCAATCAACTGTAATTCAGTTCACCCCAGCAAGCTTAGACTACAGATCAGAGTTTTAAACACAGGCCCAAAATGCTTTTATATGTGCTGGCAATGAAGTGAAAATATGCTAAAATGCTTTTAATTCCCTCTAGAGGTTCAGGGTGAGTGGTATCAAGTTAATATTAGTCCAGGCTCACTTTAGCAAGGATCTAGGGTGTAACTAGCAGGTTAAACGAATTTTTGGCAACTGAAAGCAAGAAGCTTCTGTTTTCACACGTGGAGAAATTTTCAAATCGCGGCAAATTCGCGAGTGCGTTTTGAAAGTTACTGCAAGTCTCTAGGACAAACGGCCACGGAGATATGAGCGATTAAATAAAGGTCGTTTTTCAGATTTGAAATTTTAAAGTTCAAAAAGACAAGTGCAGCTTGCAACTAGAAAATGACAGGTGACAGCTTTACAAATGACAGGTGACAGTTAGGAGACAGTTCTACTTAGATTAAAATTGGATTGAATTATATTATTTTAACTAAGAGATTGGTTCTGCACAGTTCTACTAGGTAGTCACACTATATTCTTGAATTAGAATGGGCCTCGCCACGGATCTGGTCAGGTTTTAGACTGGACTCTGGTCTGGTCTCTGCACTTCACAGTGATCTGGGTCAGCTCTCTCTCTAGCCTCTCTGGATTCTGGAGATTGAGGGATTTGAAGTCTGGATCTCTCTGCACAGCTTTCTCTAGAGATTGATGGAGGTAAAGTATGGATTTCCCCGGCAGAGCGTCCCGCAGCAAATGGATTTGAAGGTCCCTATCTGTCCTGTCTGTCTGCTTTTATGTGTTTTGAAAGTGGGTGTGTGAGCAGCATCACTAAGCTCTACCCCTCTCCACTTGTTATTGGCCAAGCTTTCATTTCTCCCCTGATTGGGGGAGCTAAGTTGTGTCAGAGTGATGTCATTTTACAGCCTGCAGAAAGTCCACTCCTCCTGTCAACTTGCACACAAATCTAGATTTGAACCAAATACATATTTGCAGAGGTACATATTGTTTTAAAATCATATGCACCCATCACATATCACAGGAGGTATACCCTGTCCAAATCGGCTCTTCCTGGGAGCTTGCATTCAGAAATGGCAACATTTGCACTTTTTTAACTGATTTTGCAATTTCGGACATTAACCCAAATTTACACACATGTGCGCAAGGAGTATGGACATTAGTTGATGAAGTGTCAGATTTTTCACATGCACACATTTTGAGTAATATCCTCTTTTCCGCTAAAACCCCCCTGAACATACCACCGGGTCCTAACACGTCTTAAAATGTGGGCAGAAAAATCAAAAGAATTATGGTATCATTTAAATAATTTTCACAAGTCCGCTCTATGAATGATCCATCTTTTTCTAAAACCATATTCTGGCTACAGGGGTGTGTCTTTTCAGGTCACATGGTACAGAAACCAGTCTTTCCAGTTTCTGCCAAGCTCAGAGACCCTGCCCCTCCCAGCTTCTGCCAATAGGAAGCTGTTTTACGACATCGGCAATAAACCATCTGCCTGGGTGAAGGGGGTTGCATTGTTCAGAGCTCCTGTATTCTGTGGGGGCTCCCCTTAATTCAATTATCAGAGAGATGGCATATCCTTAGTGTGGCCAGCAGGAAACAGCCAGGCCTGGGAAGTTACTTGTGAATCAAGTTTCACTCCTGATGGGGGTAGTTGCCAGGCAAAATTGGAATCTCTTTAAGCCAGTTTTTAGCCACATGTCGTTTCTGTTCCCCAGTTTTCTGCATTCAAATAACTAACAATTTTTTATATATGCAGCTAGAATGCTGATTCTAAGTTTAAAACTATGACATTTAAACAATTGCAGCCTATGTGACACTCAAAAGTAGGTCACTCATTTCTTTTAAACATTTAGATTTTTAGTGTCTTTCAGTCCAAATTTACTTAAACTGCTGAAATCCACAGCTCAGCCAGTCTTGTTATAAACCTTCAAGTCACTTCAGAATATAACTTTTCATCCTCTTTCCAGATTTTGTATGCCCACAATACTTTATTCTGCCAGATGTCCGCTGGTGTTCAGTGAGATTTTTGGATGTGTTGCAAATAGGCATTTTGAGCTGGCATTCAGAGAAACAAAAGGTGATTTTAAAGTGCGGTGTTTCCTTTGGCACACATTTCACTCATGGCACCCCAGCCCATCCTGCTTGCATTGGTGGGTGGCAAGTTAGGCAACCATTTTAGTGTGCACAACTGCGCGGTTTTCATAGATTCTGGCGCACATGTGGGCTTTTTCAGCCATCTTGGATTTCCTAAGCCCACAGCACCAAATGTTGTAGCATAATAGTCCAAACGTGGGTCAGAACACCCAACAAACCCCCCTGCCCGACGGCACTTGGATTGAGTCAAGGGGATGTCGGGTGCACAAGGGTTTTGACCCACGCCCTGGTATGTCCGCATAATCTTCTTCCAATTCTGCAAATGGCACAGTTCAGCATCTTTTCCTCCATCCGGTACTGATCGATCGGTTCTCCTCGCCGGTCCTGATGGGAATATTGGGCGGTACACCGGGCCCCTTGCGTCTCTGCTCCCGGTCTCCGGATCGTCCTCCTTGTCCCGTCTCCAGGTTTTCTTTCTCCTAGGACGACAAAGGAAGAGCGGCAATACCTATTCATAGACATTTTTCCACCACTGTTGAGATAGTGGGGCAGCATATGCATTTCATCATAACGAAACATTACATTCTTATTTTGAAAAAAAAAACAGTATAACTAAGAGACAGTTTCATGCAAATCACAATATTTTAGAGACTAGATGTGGTATGTTTTATGGTTGGAACTGAATTAGTCTGAGACAGTACCCGCTAGGATTCCAGAGGATTCCTCCAGTTGTTGCAGTGTGTGCCTGGGATGGCAACATTTCAACTGGTTTATGTGGACCCACTTGTCTTCCCCCTCTGCCAAACCGCCTTTGGGGATGCGGATCTTGTAGGCCACAGGGGAGATCTTGTCGATGATCTCAAAGGGTCCCTTCCATGTAGGCAAGAATTTCCGCTGTTTTGCCTGGTTTCTTTGGAGGTTGTATAGATAGACCCGGTCCCCCACCTGATTTTCCTTCCTGGAAGTCTTCAGGTCATAGTGGGTCTTCATGCTATCAGCCGATCTTTCTAGATTCCGCTGAGCGTAAGCAAAAGCATGTTGGAGGTGTTTCCTTAAATTCTCCACATACTCATGAATAGTGGAGGCATTTATCAGTGTCTGCTCTTGGGTCCTATAGAGCAAATGCTGCGGAAGCACCATCTTGCGCCCAGTCATCAACTCAAATGGTGACATTTTGGTTGCAGATGAAAGGGTAGATCTGATGGCCATTAGGACCAGAGGTAATCGGATATCCCAACTTGGCCCAGAATCTGCCACAAACTTTTTTAAGATGCTCACAATTGTCCGGTTGTAGCGTTCCACTGCTCCAGAAGAAGCTGGCCTGTAAGCAATATGTAACTTACTTTTGACCACCAGTATCTCCCACATCTTTGTCATTACTTCACTGGTGAAGTGGCTACCTCTGTCTGACTCAATCCTTTGAGGTAGACCAAAACGGGAAAAGATGTGGTTAATCATCAAGGCAGCTGCCGTTTCTGCCTTGCAGTTTGGGGCTGGGAGACATTCCACCCACTTGGTAAACAAGCATGTCACAGTCAACATGTACTTATTCCCCCTAGCAGAGCGAATCACAGGGCCTACAAAGTCGATTTGCAAATCTGACCATGGCAGTGTCATCCCCCTCTTTTGGAGAGGCGCACGGTGCGTGAGGGTTGATGGCTGAAATTGTGCACACACAAGACACCCCTTCAAGTATTGGTCAAGGTCCTGCCCCATGTGTGGCCAGTATGCAACCTCTCTTAAGATTTCCAATGTTGTGTGAAACCCCCTATGACCGGCGGTGGCCGCATCATGGGCGTGACTTAACATCAGGCTTCGGAATGAGGTAGGAACCACCCACTGATCGTGGCCAGCTTTGGATTTCCTTACCAACAAACCGTCTTGGATCCGGAACATTTTTGGACATTTCATCAACACTCTTAGGTCCTCTTTCCCAGTGTAATCGGTATCCGTCAGGGGAAAGTTCTCAGGGTCCTCAATGTGCTGGTAAAATTTACCAATTATTGGATCCCCCTTCTGAGCGGTAATCAAATCAGCATCAGGGGTCTCCTTACTCCATTGGGCAATTGAAAGGTCGTTGTGAGCATTTGTCTGGGACCTAGTGATAGCAGTGACCTGGATTTCCCCCAATAGGGACTCAATCTCAATTAGATCCCCTTGGATGGCCCCGGTTTTGGCCAGCTGATCAGCTAAGTCATTTCCAGTTTTGTCTGGTCCCTCTACTTTGGAATGACCCTTGATCTTTTTCCAATAGATGGTCATCTCATTCGAGGTGACCAGATCATCAATGTTTTGGATCAACTTCCCATGTTTCAAGGGTTTGTTGTTAGCACATAACATGCCTCTGGTTTTCCAATTAACCAGGTGCTCCACGAACCCGTTCCGTACATAATCCGAATCTGTGATTATGACCAGTTTGTGGAGTTGATGCTGGACAGCAGTGAGGATGGCCTGATGCACAGCCATCAATTCTGCCACCTGACTACTTCGGGGACCAATTTTGTATCCAGCGGAGGGTTCTGGGGACTCATTCACCCATGCATTCCCTACGCCGGCCACCAGTTCTTTCTCCCCGTTGTTGTCAACATGGTAAGAGCATCCATCCACATAGACAGTGGGCATTCCCTCACACTTGTCCTCTTCAAAGACTTTGTGTGGGGAATTAAGGTATGCCTCCGTGTTGTCCTTGATTTTTAGACTTTCGTCCTCGAGACAGTTTTCTCTGGCACAATCATGCAAGTCAGCCAGACCTTGCGCGAGGGGACTCTTCTTGTTTTGGCCATATCTGACCTCCACAGGAAAGCCTTGCATTGACAGAATCCAGGAAGTAATTCGGGAATTACTCACATTTCCGGCCCGGATTCTGTCACTTTGGAGATATTGCAGAGGCTGGTGTGGAGTCTCCACTATGATGTGTTCCCCCTGGATAAACGGGCGGTAATTCTTCAATGCCCACACCGTTGCCAGGAGTGCCTTCTCACAATCATTGAATTTTTCCTCCACAGAGGATAAAGTTTTGCTCGCATAGGAGATTACTTTATTGACCTTGTCATGCTTTTGGTATAATACTGCCGTCAAGCACGTATTAGAGAACCCCGTCTCCAGGAAGAACTCCTTGTTTCTGACAGGGTAAGCTAGGCAAGGCGCTTGTGAGAGGCTTCTTTTGAGTTGTCTTACTGCCTCGGCTTGTTCTGGACCCCATTCCCACTTGACCCCCCCCTTCAGGAGATGAATCAGGGGTCTGGTGATCTCTGCGTAGCCCTCAATGAACTTTCTGCTGTAATTCGTCAGTCCAAGGAGGCTCCTTAGTTCCCGCAGAGTTGTGGGGTCTTTCAGTTTCTGAAGTGCTTCCACTTTCTTTTCCTGGGGACAGAGACCCTGCGGAGTAATCTCATGCCCCAAGAAATTAACACGGGTTCTACACCACTGTGCTTTCTGAAAGGAAAGTTTTGCTCCGGCGGCCCTCAACTGGGTCAGAACATAACGGATTTCCGCTATGTGTTCCTCCACAGATGAACTTTTGATGAGGACATCATCTACATAAGCCAGGTTACCCCTCGCACCCAGGTCGGGCATGGCCTTATGTAGGAAAATGTTAAACTCATTACCGGAGTTAAGGTATCCGAAGGGAGTCCGGGTCCATGTGTACTGCTGGCCCCCAAAGGTAAAAGCCAGCTTGTATTGGTCCTCCCTACTGACAGGCACAGTCCAGTATCCATTGGTCAGGTCTATTGCAGTGAATACCTGTGACCCCTGGATCTGGGCCAGCCCTTGGTCAATGTAGGGAAGAGGCCATCGGGAAGTATGGACCCGTTTGTTGAGCTCCCTGAGGTCGGCGCAGAGTCTCCACTGGCCGTTTGGCTTTAATATTCCCAGCACCGGATTATTGAAGGTGCTGTGGACTGGACGGATTATTCCCCGGGACTCAAGGTTCTTAATTATTTCAGTAAGGGACTCCATTGATGCGAGAGGCAAGCGATATTGCTTCACAAACACTGGAGTCATGCCAGGGTCCGTGGGGATTGTTGTTGTGTGGATGTCGGTGCGACCGCAGTCATATGAGTCTACCGCAAAGAGATCTTGGAAATCCAAGAAAACTTGTTTCAACTTTTGCTTTTGTTCCAGAGTCACACAGGCATCAGCTAGGTTGACTCTCTCTTCCACCATCTGCCTGAAGCCTGGAAAGACTTCTGGTTTGGCTATTTCAGCGGCCTCCTCCAGCTGAGTGGAGAAGTCCCTGGTCAGAGTGCTGATTTGGACTGGAGGCTTCAGGTGGGAAAGGCAGCCCTCATGGACCTGGAAAATCACCTCATCCCTCCTGAAGTCACAAGTCACATCTTCCTTACCATAAGGGCAAGAAGTGTAAACCAGGAAGTTCCCCCCATGCCGGGTAAAAATCCTGTCCGGTGTTGTATTGTCATCACTGTCACTGTCAAAGCAGTCCTTGGGGATTGGCCCTAACAGTTCATTACCTAAATCGATGGAAAAATGTCGGTCATCAACCGCCATTCCAATAATGGTGCCTGCGGCTAGAGTAATACTCTTTAAGTCGCTGTTATCCACCTCTATTAGAATGGTGTCATGTTCTATGTTGACTAATGGTGTTGGGTTTACCCCTAACCCTTGCTGTTGGAGAGAAGCATTTAGATGTATGTAAGCATCAGGGTTTTGCAAATATTGTCCTCTTTTAGCTTTCACTTCCAGGGAGAATTGTCGGGTCCTTTCTGGGATGGTGACTTCCTCTTTGATCTGAATTTCAACAGCATAAGGTAGCAATTGAGCTGACCTAAATGCTTTTTCTGGATCATCAAAGCCCATGGGATTATCCGCTAATCGGGACCAAGCTTTGAAGTTTATTAGGTCCAAACTAATGGCAAAGCGATTGAGAATGTCACTGCCGAAGTAAAAGGCGGCAGGGACGTCTCGCACGACCCAACAATTGTGGACTATGCTCTTGTTGCCAATGGAGATTTTGAGCATACACCTGCTTGGCAGGAGATGTTTGGAATTAGGTGCTTCCAGGTCCATTTCCCATTTGTCTATCAGTTTGAATGTGGGAATGGCTGGATCTTTTGGGAGTTGGCGGAACATGGCTTCGCTGATGAAGCTCTTACCGTTGTTCACACACACTCGAGCGAGAACAGAGTCCTTCCCATCATTTAATTGGACAGGGATGAACAACTGCTCTCCAATTTGCTGAATATCAGCCAAGCTCTGAGCTGATTTCACATCTTTCTGGACTATTGGAGTGGGAGTTTCTGATTGTGGATTAGTATAGAATCTCAGAGTGTTTCCTTCCAGCGTGGAGTACCACTTTTAACTGGAAGGAAGGTTGATTTTCAGAAATAGAGAGGACCCTCTATCACCAGTCTGTTGTCCTACTGCTATTACTGTCACGTCTGGAATTTGGCTATTCTGGAAGTGAAATTCTACTTGGTCAGATTTTTGTTCAACCATGTGGCAGGTGGCGTTTAAACTAACATGGTTGACACTCTGTTTTAATTTTATTGGTCGGCTAGTCTGGGTCCAGAGGACCTTGTTTACGCAATCTATTAAGGGTGACAACCTCCTCAGGAGATCATTCCCCAGTAAACAAGGGGTGCCCTCTGGAGTCACTACTATGACTGGGTGTTTTAACTTGTGTCGCCCGATCTTAATGTCCAAGTCTGCAGTCCCCTCAACGGGAATTTCCTTCCCGTCAAAGTTCTGCAGTTGTCCAGGAAGAGAGGTGAGAGGAATTTGGTAATTCTCTCCCCTTCCTGCATTCAGTTCATCAAAGGCCCTTCTGGACAGAAGGGTAGCTTGAGATCCCGTGTCCACCAGCGCTGAAATCGTACCCTGCCCCTGTACTTGTACCGGGGCATAGTATCTTCCCTCCTTCTCCTCAAGGGGGCACAGATAATGCACATTTTTGGACAACTGGTGGGCTAATTTTCTGGTTTTGGACATTGCTAGCGAAGAGATTTGGGCAGAATTCTGTGGAGAGCCTTGGGAGTCTGAAAGAAAAAGTTGGCAACTGGAGATCAGAGCCATTGTGGGTTCCCCTGGCTCCGGTTCCGGGCCGCCCCCCCCTTTTTGGGGGCAGTCACCAGGATGGGTTTGAACCAGGGGATTTTCTTGCTGTTGGTTCTGGGATGAGATGGTGGGCGGCGGTAGCTCAGTCTCCACATCTCCCCAGTCTGGATTTGCATCCCTAGGGACCCATTTTTCTTTGGGAGGAGTTCCCCCCTCTCTGAAGGAGAAGATCCTTTTCCCAGGATCCTCTGAGGATCCCTCTCCCTCAAATTGGAAGATCTGTACCTCCTCCTCAAACTGTGTCTGTTTGGGTCTTTTGTTTCTCCTACCCCCCCTCTGCTCCTTAGGAGGCAGACTTTCAGGGGCAAGAGATTTTGTTTCCGGTTCCTGGGTTTCCAGGGGCTGTTTACAAGTGAGGAAGGAAGCTTCCTCCAAGGCTTTACACCCCCCTTCCCTTTGTGCCTCCTCCCTGGGAACCGGTGAGTTATCGGGGTGCTGCCCCCGTCATTGTTCTGGAGCACCAGGTCCAGAGTTGGGTGCGTTCTGCGCCGGCATGCCGATCTGAGGGTTCTGCTGAGCCCTCAGTATGTGACCCAGATCCCGCGCCATGTTTTGAACCTGGCGCTCTAACTGGGAAACCCGCTCAGGCTGATACGGGGCCCTGTTTTCTCCCCTGAGCTGATCCCGTGAAGGGTAATCTATCCCTTCTTTGGTAGTACCCCTGGTTAGGAAGATTTGGATACCCCTCCACCCTTGGCCTCCCCTCTCCCGGATTCGGTTGTCTGGGCTCAGGGAATTGGGGAAAGAAGGGTGGAGGATTTTGGGGCTGGAAATTGGGTGGATACCTGGGGAAGAAGTTCTGCCCAGGATTTGGAGAATTTCTGCCCTCCGGTGGGAAGTTAGGAGGGAAGTTCCCTGGGTTAGGTGCTTGGCTGGATCCCCCCCCCCCTTGGGCTGGAGGAGTCCACACATAACCCAGGATGGGTCGATTTCCCTTGTAACGGGGACTTACATAATCAGGAGAGCGAGGGACCCCATTTGTGGGGCTGCCTCCCTGGCTCCCTCTCTGTGCCTGGCCCGAGGACCTTCTGGGCCTAGCATTATTAGGTGCAAGTAGGTTTTTAGGCCCCCCTATCTCCAAATCCAAAACGGGGGTGACCTTTACCTCTGCCACCTTGGCAGCAGCAGGGGTGCTGTTGGTTTTGGGATTTTTCTGGGTATTGCTTTTATTTTCTATGGGCTTCTGCACCTCATAGATCCGGGTCGCCTGTTCAATGACCCAGTCTAAAGATCTTTTCTCGTGAAAATCCCTCACGAGCTGGGTCATTATGTATTTGGGCAAGGCATGGAAAAACGTATTAATAAATTCTCTGCTATCCGTGCGCACCCTTCTTGTGGTCTGTGCAAAAGCACGCTTTAACTCCTGCACAAATTCTTGTGGGGCCTGGTCCTCCCCACATTGTAAATTGTAGGCTGCCTTGCGAGCCTCTTGGGGATTTCTGTGAACAGAAAAATGTTTTAATATGGCCGCCCTATGATTTTGGTCCTCCAGCCCTGCAAAGAAACTGGAGTACTCTGGGGAGAATGTCCACTTTACATATTGGATACAGCTTTGGCTGTCCTTCAAATGAAAAGTCTCCATCATTTGCTCATAGAGCTCCAAGTGTTCCCAAACAGAGTACTTGGCGTTCTTATGATAAGGCGTGATGACACTCCTGATTGCCTTAATCTGTTTCAATGGGTCCTTAATCAAGGCCCTTTTTGCCTTATTGGCCTTTTTGGTTCGGGTAACCCTTGTCCATTCATCTTCTGACTCAGAGGCACTGCTCCCAGAGGTTCCCGTCTGTTCTTCCAGGTTTTCCCGGATTCTGCGAGCCTGGGAATGGCTGGCAGAATGTGGGGACCTGGTCTCCTGTGTCCTGTACCGCTCAGAGGAGTCTTCAGATCCCTCTTTGCTGCCAGGATTTGATGGGTACCCCCCCCTGACCTAACTGGGCAGAGGTTTTCAGGATGCCATTAATGGGCCTACTCTCCTGGGGTTCCCCATCAAATTGCACTGTGCTTGGGTGCCCATCCCGGACGAGCCCCCAATTTGTAAGAGGATTCAATTCAACACTACAGCTAAGTCAATGCCTAGTCTGGGATACTGAATGGAAACCCTTATTGATATATCTTTATGTCCAGTTCATGCGTTCTGGATGACTACCCCTATATAACACCCCTCTCTTTGAATAACCCTGACCCCACTGAGCCAAGAAGTAGTTCTGTTTTGCAAGTTAAAAGGTTTATTTGAGAATTTGAACAATATAGATATATATCACACTTTATAATAAATTAATAATTGAATATCACACTGAATCTGAGCAGTAATCAATAATGGATAGTCTGGCACTAGCACACTTCTTTATAATCAATGATGAGTGGTTATAGGATGGATAAGATAGCAACAATACTTTATGGTTTCAAATGGATGCAAGGTGGAATGAAAATGCAGTACAGAAAATACTCAATATGCGTTCAACAAAACAATGTAATCACTTTTCTCTGGCAATCCCCTCCCCCCTTTATGCAATGCAAGGAAATGGAAGGAAAGCACACAGTTCTCAGAAATGCAATCAACTGTAATTCAGTTCACCCCAGCAAGCTTAGACTACAGATCGGAGTTTTAAACACAGGCCCAAAATGCTTTTATATGTGCTGGCAATGAAGTGAAAATATGCTAAAATGCTTTTAATTCCCTCTAGAGGTTCAGGGTGAGTGGTATCAAGTTAATATTAGTCCAGGCTCACTTTAGCAAGGATCTAGGGTGTAACTAGCAGGTTAAACGAATTTTTGGCAACTGAAAGCAAGAAGCTTCTTTTTTCACACGTGGAGAAATTTTCAAATCGCGGCAAACCGCTGGATGGATTTTCACCAAATGTTTCAATGTCATTTGTGTTGTCATCTTTTATGTACTCGGTGTTCATGGTGGTGGCGCGAGTTATGGTTGCTTAGCTTACCATAACTGGCGAATTTCTGGCAGTTTTGATACCAGGTAAAATGCATTGAGTGCAACATAGTACTCAGTCGCATAAAGCCCTGCTTGTACAGCAACGGCACCACCTCCATGCAGTTGCACCTGAAAGCAAACAACAAGGCAGCTGTTCGGAGGGTTGTCCCCTTCCAAGAAGGCAGTAGGTTACTTGCCTCTGCAGCATCCTCTGCATCTGCTCCTGCTACCACTAGGGAAACTCCAGCGAGCCAGCGTGTCCTGCAACCAGCCTTGCAGGCCATACACACCACATCGGACCTGTACCTTTCAAAGGTCACTGTTTTGTGCACATACTGCGACACGGTACTGTGCAGGGGGGGACAATTTCAAAGTGCTTTTGAGGCTTTGCTCCGGGAGCATGACAAAGAGTGCACCCTACCCAAGTATGGTGCACCCAACATTTTCAGCTCTCCACGTGCAATTTCTTATCCCTGTGGTTGGTAGCCTTTGCCAAACCTCCCTTCCATTCCTGTCCTTCTGTGGTGTGTCTTGTAACAACAGGAAAAATGCAACACAACCAGAGGGGGAGGGGGAACAGAAAGGCTCTTTTCAGAGCCACCTTGCACTGTTCAACAATAGAATTTGAATGAAAGCATGTAGGCGGTGGCGCATCCTATGAGCACCGCGTACAGGGTTGTCAACAACGGGCGGCGTTACTCTGTCAAAAACATTGTGTGCATTTGCAAAATGAATTGGTGGCTCTGAAAAGAGCCTTTTTGTGCTGTTTGTGTTTGCAATGTTCGAAGTGGTGAACACCCACAACGAAAATGCTTGCTAAACTTGCAGGAAGCGCTGCACTGCATTTTGGGTATTACGCAGAAACAGCTAATTGCCAGCATCAGTCAGATTCAGTCAGATGAACTCCATCTGAACATAAAATGTTGCTAGTACGAAACGTAATTTTATTTTATTTATTTTTATTTATTTGCATTTTTAAAGTGCTCACAAAGCCCACGGGCATCGAGGCTCTGTTACAAGAATTGTTTCTTTTTAGTTGTGTAATTGTTTTTTTGTCTTAGTTGCGTATTTATAATGCGCTTAAATACCCAGAGGTTTCTAAGCGCGGACCCGGGGATTGAACCTGTGTTGCTTTGTGTCGTCTTGCTTGCAAGGCGAGCATGTTGCCGCTGAGCTATCCTCCCAGGAAGGAGAACATGCCAACGTCTCGCAAAAAAATGCAAACAGCCTTGTTCATATTGCGCTGCATTTTCTCCATTTGTGTCCTACACAAGGAAGAACGCAGCCACATTTGTCTCTGGGCAATGCGAGATAAAATTATATGTGATTTTGGAAAGATTTCCATTAGTTGCCAAAATGTCTCCTTCATCGCAAACTGCAGTGAAATGCGGCTAACATGTCCTAAACTGTTCCCTCCACAATGAACAATAATAATGACTGGATGAGCGAGCCTCACCAAACTGGCACAAAGAGGACCCACATGGAGCCACTTCATCACACGCATTACCTGCCAGTGCACATGGACATTATGGAACCCAAGGTGTGCTGCCAGTGCACAGCGTTCTGCGTAAACCTGTACCCAATGTATCCAGGAGTCGCCCAAAAGCCATAAAGTCTGCCTACTGAATGGCACAACATAACCCGTAGACATCTCCACTACTATTTGGAAACACACATTCTGGCACCATCTGTTGCTACACACCACACCCAGGAAATCGTATTAACCAATCCCAACTCCTGCACAGTCCCATTTCCATTGCAGCCACCCTGAAAAGACCCAAATGTAGCACGTGCACACCTCCAAATGCTGCGGCTTTTGCAAACATATTGTACTGTGTGGGGGACTGTGCACACATATTTGAAGCATGATAGAGAATGGCCGCTTTGATGGTAGTTGTGAAAATTGTTTATTTTTATTTTTTGTAAAGCGACGTGCAAAGAAGCACCTTTTTGTGTGGTAGTTGTTGAGGATTGCTCTCTGTTTTTCCTCCTTACATTATTAGACAAGTTTCTGCAACCTACATTTTACATTGTGTAATGGAAGACTAATTTCAATACGGAAAAAAAAATATCAGCTCCACTGACAAACGTCACACTAAACGCACTAAGGTTTGCATGGGCACAGAAGAACGTCCCAGCATGAAACAGAAAAGCAGATATAGACCTGGTTCGATAATCTGTAGTCCCATTTCCATGGCAAGTATATTAAGAAGGACAGCATGTAGCATGTGCGCTTTCCCCAACTACCATGGGGGTCGCGCCACAGTAAAGCAGGGCCAGTCCTTCTTCCCTTTCCAGTAGTCTGCTCCCAGCATGCCCTCATTGGCTACTGTTAAACAGTCACATATGCATCCACCAATTACATCCAAGAATTCTGCATCTAATACTATCAGCTCTGTTGAACAGTCCATACCAACCGTTAAACACGAGTTAAAGTGTCCTATAAATCAAAAGCACCTGCACAGGAATGTACTGTAAAATGATCTACAAGTTCTGCATCCACATACACCAGCATCGCTACCCACCACCATGCCTCATAGGTATCACTACTTTTTGTACAGTACATTTGCAACTGTGTTATACGTTTGTAGCAACAGGGTACCTGGCACTAAATCTCCATAACGTACTGAACATTCATACTGTTATTTCTCCCATCTCCTACCATTAAATGGCTCCTACAGTGGTAGGTGGTTGCAAAGTTGCCATTTGCCCACAGCAGCCATTGTTATATGGAAACAGTTACTCTGTTCTTTTGTTCTGTCAATTTTACAATGCTTTCTCCTATTAACGCACCTCCTACCAAATATGTAAAAATTGCACACAAAAGGATCAGTCAGCGTATCCCACCAAACTAAGCCAAGTGCATACATTGCATGCATAACAGCAGTTTCCTGCCACTTAGCTTTCACACTTCATAGATCACAACATTACTTAAAAAAAGAAAAAAAATCTGTGCATTGACAGCAGTAACATTCATAAATGCGCACAAGGATATTAAAGACCGGAAACAATGGCTCCACTCATGTAGTAAGCATTTATATACAGAGAAGTACATGCAAATGCACACAAAAAACATTCTGCTTTGCATTCTGCTTTGCATTCTGTACATCCTTCCACAATGCGAAGTACTCCATTTTGAAAGTAAATAGTCCTACACTAATACATACACATGTTCAATAAGACGTCATACAATAGACTCCCAAATAACCCACCTACCACCTTCACAAACATGCTTATACTCCCGAGGCCTCATTCATATCGTAAACCATCCATTTATACACACGAATATGCTCTTCCTGCCAAGCCATCCGCCTAGAGTTTTAAAGAAAGTATTGTACAAATGTAAGCACTATGCCATTAGCCAACATATTTTCTTACCATCTTCTTATACAGGTCCAATACCCAACTTTCTCCGGAAAGCCACTGGTGTGGGCACTTCAAAATACAACCTGCAATAAACCTACTCTCACCAACTAACAAAAGTAAGTACAATACCATCATAGTGTTGTACGTCTTAGTAGAAGAGTGCACTATTGTTGTATTGTAGCATATACATTTGAAGCAATCCACCAGTATGTTCTTCATTGTTATTCATGACACCTCTACAGGTGCTCAGTGTTTGTTATGTCACCACCATTAGACTAATCCCCACATAGTAAGATACTGTCACCAACTGAAAGTTAGACTCCATTACACAGTGACACACTTCCATTTATATGCCTACCCTCCTATTGAGCCAGTCATGCACATTGGACACATATACATTTGAAAATCTGCACACCCACACTTCCCTTTCTTCGGCAACAGCTACCACACAATGCCTACCAAACTGCAACTTGGTAGAAAGCAACGCAGAAATAGAGCCACACAACCTAAAAACCTAGAAAGTAGCCATCCACTGCAAGCATAACTTCTACAGAAAGTTGAAGAGAAGAGCTAATCCAGTCATTAACGGAAAGGGATGCATCTACCAGTAAAGACAGTGTAGTTCATCTGTCAAAATGTGAGAATGAAAAGAAAATCACTAACAACAGTGCAACGCGCACTACTGCTAACAGAGCACGTACAAATGGTAATGTAATCACAAGAAAGCACTTCAAAAAATTAATTTTACAAAAAAAATTCCAGCACAGAGTCCTTCAGAACCTTATAAATTGAGGGCAGAAATGACACTAAAACCTCTAAACCTACCACAGAAAAGTCATCCTGGAAGCACTTGTAGACAGTGCAATGATCGTGAAACGGAAATTGTTCATAGTAATTTTTAACAGAATGAAATCACTAACAATATTAATTTGTAAATTGCAAGCACTACTTAAAAGAAATGCAATATCAGCATAGATATCTTTGGCCACATCTGTACAGGTGAGTGGAGTCACACCACCAACACAGAGCCATACTTCAATGAAGAATCATACAAATAAGAACAAACAAACCAATTTGCCTTACATCGGAGTGGACGAGGGTATGAAAAGATACACAATACCGTAATGGAAGAAGAAACACTGCTTTCAGAAATATCCCCATCAAACTTCGATGTCACTCTCCATTCCACCAAACCAACACGCCTCACCTACAAATGGCCTTGCACATCAATGTGTAATGGTCGCCAATGCTTAATCAAATCTTTGCAGCAATTCCTCAATCAGTATGTCAGAGGCAACGAGAAAATAAAAATAAAAATACTACAAACCATGGACTCCTGTCCGGTGCGTAACTACACAGGAATATGATGACATTCCTTAGCCTGTATTTCTGGACCTGCTTGCAAAAGCACCTTCCACTGTATCAAAATGTTAGCAACCCACCATTCAACAATCAGAAATCTAGTTTACAAACTGTACTATGCAAAAGTCCAGCTTTAGCACTGCAAGATTTAAATGATATTCTCCTACACGGTACAGTCAAGCAAGTTCTCAAAGAAATATAGCACAGCCAATGGAAATATTGTGGAACTGAAGGGCATTTTCAAACAGCAGTATTGAAAACATTGGAGCTATCAACCTTTTATATCACACATACAGAAAAGAAATAAAAAAGTTCAAAAGCACTTCTGCTGAAATGGCAAACCAAGTATGTGTGTCTTGTCGTAGAACTTTCTATACAAAGAGCACCAAAACTATAGATATAATGCAGAAAATAGAAGGCAATGAGGAATCCCAATGGTTTCAATTAGCTCTGCACCGTATAGCTGAAAACAAATACAAATTTACGAACACCTCCATACTGTGCAAACTCTGCACTGAAAAACTTGACAATAACCAAAGGCCTTCAGGGGCAATCAGTAATAATTTTGAAGTATTTCCACTGCCAAACACACTGCATCACTTTAATTTGTATGATAGCATCATAATCCAAACAGTGCACCCATTTCAAGCAATAATACGACTTCAACCGAAAACTGCAAAATTGCGTCCCACCGAATTACTGAGAGGCATTCGTTGGAAATTAGTTTATTTACCATTAAATCTCAAAGAATATGTAGACACTCTACAAGTGCAAAGGCCAATACCAGAATCTTTGATTATCCTGGTAAATGGTGCTCCTACAAAAGACAAAAGAATTTGGCAGCAACTAGTGGACTTAAGTAAAGTTAGGGAAGCCTTGCAATACCTTAAACAAAACAATGAATACTACAAAGAAATACACGTTGGAGAAAACCTGAGAGAAACAACC
This sequence comes from Ambystoma mexicanum, assembly GCF_040938575.1. Classification (NCBI taxonomy): domain Eukaryota; kingdom Metazoa; phylum Chordata; class Amphibia; order Caudata; family Ambystomatidae; genus Ambystoma; species Ambystoma mexicanum. The sequence continues at coordinate 413,636,809 of NC_090939.1, forward strand.
AAAATAATTCAAAACCCTCAACACCTGGCCAATTTGAATGTCAAGATCATACTGCAGCCTCCAATATTTTAGACCACTATACAATCGACCCACTGCACTCCAAAGACACCATAGACGATGCACTAGAAACATATAAAATGTGGCAAGCCAAAGGAGCGCCAATCAGTATATGGGAAAAAAGTGTAGAATAACAAGCCTTTCCTCTACTCTTCCCGACTGGAAAGGGGGAAGATATGATGAAAGATGCACACAAATAACAGCATCAGAATACTGCTGTTTAGGAATGTATTCTGAAGACCCTAGATTTAGACAGAACGTGGAGTACATATTCCACCCCGTCTTTTAAAGTGAACTGGCAATGCTGTGTTATGGAGTTGCCCACACATTGAAAACAGGTTCCAATTTTCAAAACATGTCTGCTACACAGCTACTTAAAAAGGTGCAAGAGAAGGATGAAGTTTTACAGTCAAGTATTACAAATCTCTTGGCAAACATGCGTGGTACAAAAGAATACTGCTTCCGATGGCACGCAGATGTGCGGTTTATGCTACGCAACCTTGGCCCACCCACATGCTTTGTCACTTTAAGTTGTGCAGACTACACATGGGAAGACTTGCACACTTTCCTACGCATAGCAAACAAAAACAAATCAGGTGCAGACATGAAAACACCAGGAAAACTTTGCTCTCTTGATCCAGTAAATGTTTCACGGTACTTCCATCATCCTTGCCATGCTGCACTTCATTTGCAATAAAGCACTTTCTCCCCTCGGCGAAGTGGAACACATCTTTAGGAGAAAAGAATATCAAGCCAGAGGAGCACCACACATCCACTTACTTTTGTGGATTAAAAATTCTCCTAAATTTGGCGAGGAGAGTGATGAAACTGTTTTGCAGTTCATTCACAAATATGTCACTTGCAAAATCCCTTCAGAAAGTAAACATAGTTACCTACATGCACAAATTCTGCAGTTCCAAAGACACAAGTGTGCCAAGTATTGTCAGCGCAAATATAAAATCAGAGGCAAATACTACACCAAATGCCACTTTGGTTTCCAAAGACCAGTTTCAACAACAGGGCAAGTAAACAGCTTCATGTCTTCGGTTCGACACAGTGTGAAAGGGAAATCTCCTAAGAACACATACTGCATAAAAAAGTGCGAAGCATCAAAGTACATTAATGATTACAATTCAATAATTGCCTTCCTATGGAATGCTAATGTTGATGTACAGTACATTGCAGACAATTCCACTGCAGTTGCACGATATGTCACAGCCTCCTTAACCAAAGCAGAGAAAACAGAGCTCAAAGACCTCTGGGATGACATATCATCTGACAAAACACTGGCACAAATATTGTACCACTTTGGCATAACAATGCTGTCCCATAGAGAATGTGGCTCCTACGAAGCTGCAGGCGTTAACCAGTACCACCTTATATGGGCAATCTGAAAACATAGTGTGGCTAAGCCTTGGTCCTGCTGCATCCAGAAAGAGAGTAGTGAAATCTTACAAAGACATACAAACAATAGCCAAAAATACAATCCCAACAGCATGGACATTTTGAAAAACAACTTATTGGACACATACTTCCCGAACAGGAGTATTACTTTAGAAGCCGTGTGCCTGTACCAGATAGCCCAAAACTTTGCATACATAAATAACATTAAACCAGATGAGAAAAAAGGTAGATACAGAGTGGAAAGTTGTGAAGGCAGCCTGGTGAAACTTAGCAAGTTTAGCAAACTTAGCAAACTTAGCAAGTGCAGCTTAATTAATCATACAAAGTTATTATTAAAAACTCCTCAACACAAAGAACTGTACTACAGGGCTCTACTGCAACTTTTCAAACCATGGAGAAAAGAAGATTTATTAGCCACCCACACCTCCTATGAAGATGCTTTCAGTGCAAGTGAAAGTACAATTACAGATGAAAATTTTACACAGTACAAAACCATATTGGACAATGAACGCCAACAAGAAGAAGAACTTCAAGCACAACTAAATGTAGACACTTCTGAGAGCAATGAGCCTTCCATAACAGGCAGCCATAGCAAATGAGGCAGAATTAGCCATGACGGAAGTAACCACCACCATGTTTCTGTATGAACAGTCTGCAGAAGAGTTGGCTGTACCATTTTTCTAGACGTAAGTGAAAAGACTGAACATGGTATACAGCACAAAAGTAAAACTTGCACCTGTGACAACTACAAACCTGTACTGCTGTATGTAAGTGGTAAAGCTAGGTCAGGGAAAACATTCTTAATAAAAATCATCAGTAAATACCTCCAACAATTAACAAACAACAACCTTTCAGCTGTTGTAACCGCCCCTACAGGTTTGGCTGCCTACATTCTACACCGATTGCTAGCACTTCCAGTAGAACACCAAAACAAATTACAGTACTATAAACCTTCAGCAGAATCTGCTAAAGAACTACGCAGAGTTTTGAAACTAATGAAAATGCTCCTTATAGATGAGGTAAGCATGGTCTCCAACCTAATGTTGGCTTTGATTCACCTCAGATTGCAAGAGGTCTTCAAAACAGACTACGAAGAACTCTTTGGAGGAAAACATGTAATTGTTTTCGGAGATCTCCTTCAATTAACACCAGTGAAAGGTGAACCTATCTTCAAAACCTTTACAGCACACCTTCCACCCATCACTTTTGTGGTCACAGTTTGTCTCTCTATGTGAGAGAGGTTATGCCCAGACGTGGGTCCCTTGCTCGCTGCACCATAGGGAACCAAGCTGCACCTCACTGAGGAGGCCCAACAAGGCCGAAACATGTCTGAGGTTGCTTGTGTTTCCGTGCAGAAAAGGGTACAAAACTATCCTCAGTAACCTCTGAAATCACTAAGTACGCAAATGAGTCACCTGCTCTGTAAGAATACTCATACAACTGCAAGACATATGAAACTATCACCACATAAACCCATATTGGGAGACTACCACTTCTCTCATGAACCGTCGGACGTGCCCCTGTTGGACTTCCTGGTCCCTGACACATCGGGGCTTACACTCTGCTGTACTTCCAACATGGCCTTTAAACAAAGAACGCTGTGTACCAGCTTTTACGTCAGACGTAGCTCGTTCTATAACGAGGCCACGCCTTCGCGGCCCTGCGCGTCTCAACGCTACTGATTGCTGAGGCTAGACGTGTGCTCCGTAGTTCGCCTTGGCTGAACTCTGTTGCTTCCTGGTTCCTGGACCCTCGCTTCCTCCTCCTATCTTCCCTTCCTCCTTATCCTGTATCCCGGAATCCATGTACTCGCCTCTGAGTACTCCTTCTTCGTTCCTGGACTTCCTGGTGTTTCCTATCGGCCCTGGATGAAGAACGCTGAACGAACGCTGGAACCCGAAGACGTGCGTACGGGGTTGTACAAAGGCCGAACCGTACGCAAGGAGACTCCTTCCAAGAAATCCAGCAAGCATCAAACACAGGTGAGAAAGGGGGAAACCTGTGACAGATTGTGATGCCACCTAACTGAAGTCAACACGGAAATGGAGGCGGCTGTTCAAGATCTTATGCGTGGCATACAAGAACTAACGACCGAAGTACAAAATCTAAAGGCAGAGAATGCCGCATTAAAACAATTAGTCTTGTCCCGTGACTTCGCTATGAAAGAAAGCATACTATTGGGCGGCATTGTTGACAAATACAATGGGTCTGCAAAAGACCTTTGTGGATTCCTTGACTCCTGTTTAGTCCACTTTACTTTCAAGCCCTATTATTTCTCTACTTCCAGGGCTAAGGTGGGCTTTATTATTTTGCAACTCTCCGGGAATGCATTAACCTGGGCCACACCTTTAGTTAATGCCGGAGATGCCCTCCTGTCCTGGATGACTATGACAGATTCATTCAGGCTCTTAAGACCATGTTTGACTGCCTAGAACAGGTCTATAGTGCTCAAGAACGTCTCCTCGATTTCCAACAAGGCTCTCAGGACATGCTTACGTATGTAACTCGCTTTGAACAATTGGCTAGAGAAGCAGACTGGTCCTCAGGAGCCTGCTTCACTCTTTTTCAAAGAGGGCTAAATGAAGACATCAACGATGAACTAGCCAGAGTGGCTCAACCAAGTTCATTTCAAGCCCTTATGGACCGAGCTCTGCAGATCGACTTCCGCATTCAGGAAAGGAAGGCAGAGAAAAGGAAGACCAAGATGCCCATCCAAAAAATCCCTGTGGAGCCCTCCTCGAAGCCTGATTCTATTCCTGGCCCTAGTAACGAACCTGAACCCATGCAACTAGGGGCTTTTCGTGGACCCATATCTCCCCAAGAAAGGATGCAAAGGATCCATACGGTGTTGTGTATGTATTGTGCCTCGGACAAACATTTAGTGAGAGAGTGTCCCTTAGCCCCTCCACAGCGTTCAGGAAACGCCAGCTCCCGATCCTAGATGGAGCACAGTTTTGGGAGAGAGATGTTTGTTCCACATCTATTACATCCTTGAACTCTCCTGGACAAAACAATCTGGTAATATTATAGGCCTTTCTATCGCCATCCAAGAAGGAAACCTACCCCATTTTGGCATTGGTGGATTGTGGAGCCATGGGGATATTCATAGATCAAGATTGGTTCTTTAAACAGCACATTCCATATGAACCCCGGGATATCATGCAACCCGTAGAAGCATTCGATGGAAGACAGCTTTCTTCAGGACCCATAACCCTTCAAACCAAGGAAATTGAGCTTGCAATAAACCACCATAGAGAGAAGATAACGTTTGACATCATAAAGTCCGCCCATTACCCAATGGTTTTGGGTATGCCTTGGCTACAAAAACACAACCCATACATCAATTGGGCAGCAGGTTCCTTGTTCCTGGGTTCCGAACATTTCATGTCTCATTGCTTACTCCTGGATTCCACCCCGACACCTTCGGAAGGAGCCTCGGCAGACCATCAAGGCCCGCTCACAGTCTTAAATATCATCCAGGTTCCTAAAGTCTATCAGGAATACGCTGATGTGTTCTCTTCTGCCATAGTTCAAGCTTTACCTCCTCATAGACCCGAAGACTGTGCTATTGATACTAAACCTTCAGCTGTGATTCCCCTTGGAAGGATGCTCATCTTATCCGAACCTGAGAAAAGGACCCTCCGTAAATACTCAGAGACTAACCTTGAAAATGGCACCATATGACCATCCAAATCTCCAGCGGGAGCCTCACTGTTTTTTGTTCCAAAAAAGGATACAAATGAGCTCAGACCTTGTCTTGATTATTGTGGCTTAAATCAGTGCACCCTGAAAGATCGCTATGCATTGCCCTTGATCTCAGACATCCTGGAAGCAGTAAGAGGAGCCATAATCTTCACTAAATTGGATCTCAGAGGTGCCTACCTTCTGATCCGTATTAGAGAAGGAGACGAATGGAAGACAGCCTTTAGAACACCCTTTGGTCACTTTGAGTACTTGGTCATGCCCTTCAGACTTGCAAATGCCCCAGCGGTCTTCCAAGGCTTCATGGATCGGGTGTTTTCAGATATGTTGTTCCTCTCCATCATAGTTTATCTGGACGATATCTTAATATTCTCTAAGGACCATTTTAAGCATTAGGAGCATTTTAAGGCAGTGTTACAATGGCTACGTGAACACAAGCTCTTGGCTAAACCCGAGAAGTGTCTTTTCCCTGTCTCTACTGTTCACTATCTAGGATTTTTCCTTAGCCCAGAAGGTATTGGAATGGATCACTCCAAGGTAAAAGCCATACTATCCTGGCCTGTTCCGACTACCGTGAAACAAATCCAATCCTTCCTGGGTATTGCTAACTTTTACCGGAAATTCATACCTTCCTTTTCTGAGATAGTGCAACCGATCATTGCCTTGTTGAAAAAAGATACTCTCTTTCTTTGGACAACAGCCCAAGAGGAGGCATTCCAAAGGTTGAAGACAGAGTTTACACAAGCTCCCATCTTGGCTCAACCTGACATCAATTGACCTTTCCTAGTGGAAACAGACGCCTCTAACTACGCCATTGGAGTAGTTCTAAAACAGGAATTCGAGGACAGCCTGGAACATCCCATTGCGTATCTTTCACGGACACTGACTCCCAGTGAAACCCATTATTCTGTTTTGGAAAAAGAACTGTTAGCCATCCGTCAAGCCTTCACAGAGTGGCGTCATCTACTTCTAGGAGCAAAACATCCTGTCCAGGTCCACACGGACCATCGGAATCTTCAAGTTTTACAGGCTCTGGAATGTAGAAATAGCTGTCAAGCCCGTTGGGCCTTCTTCTTCGCCCAGTACCAGTTCCAGATCTATCATGTCCCTGGAACACAGAATATAATTGCTGACGCCTTATCCCAACGTCCCAACTATGAAACTCTTGAAGACCGGTCATTCCCTAAGATGTTTCCCCATACGATATTTGTAGCTCAAGCAATCAGCCTCCTGGACGATGTTCGAATACAAACCCAGTCCTCTGAGCTATGGAAGGAATATTCAGTAAAGAATCGATGGAATCTGAGAACAAAGGACGGATATCTCTTCAAGGACAAGAGCCTAGTCATCCCCACACAAAAACTACAGCAAAGGATAATAACCCTCTGCCACGATACCCTTCACTCCGGACATCGTGGCATCACAAACACCCTCCGTCTAATACAAAGACAATTTTGGTGGCCGAGAATGAAGACTGACTACCGATTGTACATCCAAGCTTGTGCAGTCTGTAGTCAAAACAAACATGATAACAAAAGACCGGCGGGTCTCCTACTTCAGCCCACACTACCAACAAGGCCCTGGGAGATTATCACCACAGACTTCATTGTGGAATTACCACCTTCCAGGGGGTACACGACTATCATGGTATCCATAGATTTATTCACTCATATGGCTCATTTTACACCATTATATAAACTACCATCTTCCTCAGAACTTGCTGGAATCTTCCTGGAACACATATTCCGACTTCATGGACTCCCTTCCGAGATCATTTCAGACAGAGGGCCTCAATACATCTCTCAATTTTGGAAACACCTTTGCCGGATACTGGGAATCCAACGTGCCGTCTCTTCAGGGTATCATCCACAGACTTATGGGGCTACTGAATGTGTGAATCAAACCCTGGAACAATATCTTTGTTGCTTCACTACCAAGGTCCACGACGATTGGTCACTTCTAATACCTGTGGCGGAATTCTCCTACAACAATTCGGATCACTCGGCTGTCAAGACCAGCCCCTTTTTTTGCAGCCAAGGATTTCACCCTTCGGTGCTACCTTCCGTCCTCCCACATCCTACACGTGTTCCTACAGTTGATTCCTGGATTGAATCTCTCATCAATGTACAGAAGGAAGCCAAAGAGCACTTAGAAAGGGCCAAAACTCATGCCAAGCATTATGCAGATTCCAAAAGAAGACCAGGTCCCTCCTACACAGTAGGAGATAAGGTCTGGCTGTCATCGAAACTACTGCCATGACATCTACGACCGAACAAACTGGCTCCCCCGTACTATGGCCCCTTTTCCATAAAAGAAATCATTAACCCAGTGGCCTACCGACTCAAATTACCAGACTCCTGGAAGAAAATTAACCCCATTTTTCATACGTCTCTAATGAAACCATACATCCAGTCCTCCCGGACTACCCTCCGGCCCAATCCTGTACTTGACAATGACCAACTGGAATATGAGGTTTCCAGAATATGTGACTCCAGATACAAACGCGGTCAGCTTCAGTACCTGGTTGAATGGAAAGGATACCCTCCCAGTGAACGCACTTGGGAACTCTCGAACGCACTCTCGAACCTAAACACCCCCAGATTACGCAGAAGGTACCATCTCATTCACCCGGGCAAACCCGGTGGGACAGGTTTTTCGGAGGAGGCATGCTGTCATGAACCGTCGGACGCACCCCTTTTGGACTTCCTGGTCCCTGACACATCGGGGCTTACACTCTGCTGTACTTCCAACATGGCCTTTAAACACAGAACGCTGTCTACCAGCTTTTACGTCAGATGTAGCACGTTCTATAAAGAGGCCACGCCCTCGCAGCCATGCGCGTCTCAACACTACTGATTGCTGTGGCTAGACGTGTGCTCTGTAGTTCGCCTTCGCTGAACTCTGTTGCTTCCTGGTTCCCGGACTCTCGCTTCCTCCTCCTATCCTGTATCCCGGAATCCGTGTACTCGCCTCCGAGTACTCCTTTTCGTTCCTGGACTTCCTGGAGTTTCCTATCGGCACTGGACGAAGAACGCTGAACGAATGCTGGAACCCGAAGACACGCATAGAGGGTTGTACAAAGCCCGAACCGTATGCAAAGAAGACTCCTTCCAAGAAATCCAGCAAGTATCAAACACAGGTGAGAAAGGGGGAAACATGTGACAACTTCAGAATGTACACAGATGTGAAAATAGCAACAGGAATGCACACGCTTGTAAACGTACCCTTTAGGAATGGGACACTGTAAACAGAATACGCCATCTGAATATCTAACTGCAAAACGAAAACTACAATGTTATTTGCAGCATCAAAACAACCCAACTCAACCTTCAACAACGACTGTGCTACAAACATATCCTCAAACACTTCCTAAGTATGAGCAGTTACAGTACGCCAACAGGTACGTAACTACGGTCACAATTCTGCAGTAGCACAATACAATGTCACAATACTTGCAAACCACCAGCAGCGACCAAACGCATAAAGAAATAGTACTACAAAAAGGAAGCAGGTAAACATTTACAAAACACTAACTGCTGTACAACGCCACCCACCCTACCAACATGTATAGGGCAGAAAGCGCAAACCATTACATTTCCTCCTACTTCAAGAGTACACCTTAAAAAGTGCTATAACTACTCCAAACGTTACTGTATTTCACTGTGCACCATAGCAGCAAAGACATTTGGAAGTTTTTTTTTAAAATCTAGGATGGACTAATTTTCCCCACAGACCCAATGATTATGCAATGAAACACAGGAACTGCGCTCATTGCACAGTACACTGGTTCAAAGCATAGTACTTACGATGTACTAGTTATGAGAGTCCACAAAATAAATAAATATATGCAATGTAGTGAACTGCAAAGTAACGAAATATCGGCTCTAACATGTTCTGTACTCCCTTCCCTCAGATAGTGCAACAACGATTACTACATCATTTCACATTCCATACACAAAAACCAGCACAGGCCCTCCCCAACCCAGCAATTATTGGTATCATACTTCTCTACAATGTTCACAGTGCAATGTGTGCACTTATTTCTGCAATGCCACAATTTGCAATGCACACCTATATTACACTACGCAGCTTGTGCCTTCGTCCTACATGCTTCACTACACCCAGTACAGTGTTGCGGCTTCAGCTATGCACTCAATATTGTAGACCCTGCCCACAACTGCCACTGCACTGTACAACTATGCATACAGACATCTATACACGTACCAGAAACCCCACACATAACACAGCCACCTACCCCTTAGCCATTGCAGCTGTCATTGCCTGACATTTCTTGCACACAATAGATAACCTGTTTCCTATGTACACTGTTCACCTAAGTCTATAATAAGTGGACATATTGAATGCACTATACTACAATAACCTACCCGATAATCTGCACAATCAAAACAATGCAAATTGATCAATGCATCCATATAGATTACGTAACTATCCTACCTGCTGCAACATTTGGCTCCTCGCATTCCACGGGCACCATTTAGGTCATTAGGTCATCTTCATTGTTATGTACACCATTTCAAAAGAAGGTATACACCACAGATTTCACAGCAGCACAGGGTACATAGCTCAGCAGCCATATTTCAGACACTGTGTTACTCCTTACATTTTTAAACTTCTGTTTCCCTTTCTTATTGTGTAATGTAAACACCATTTGCACACCATAACCCTCTTACAATGTTTGAAGGATTTCCTTTTCTTTCATCAACGACAGTCCCAAACATGTTCATGCTGCAAGACACCAAACTGCGTATGATGGTCCAGCCACCCACGTATTCTGAGGAAGCGCACACACAGTGTGCCACCGTCGGCTCGTAACACACTGCATATATAAATGTTCCTTAGGGACTGTAAAAGCACATTTTATGTATGTTGCCATCTGTGCGTTCAGGGCAGCATGTGTACGGCACCATCATCTCTACTTATACGTTGTATTTACTTCACCGTAATGACACTACCAACATTCAGAAATGCATGGTACAATGGAAACACGTTGGCGGCTGAATCCTTTTTTTTCCAGCATTATCTCTGGAAAGTGAAACCTTACATACCTCTCCTTCAACATGACACATGAGCATTGTAAAACAGCCTTAATTGGAAAGCATGATTAGACATTGTATGGAATTGTAGAAAAAAGGATACATAACACACTGCAGTTGCTCTGACCATGTGCCCTAAAGGTAGTCTGCAACAATTCCATATGCCGTACACGGTAATTTGTCACCCACCCACTACAAGCATGGAATTTGCCAAAGTTATGTAAGCACAACTGTACATCTCATGTGTATTATGACTAAAATGTATTAAGCTGCAGTTCTGTATACATAATTAAACATTTACTGTACCGCACACTTTCTCTGTGTACATTTTATGGAGGTTTGTGACGGCACTAATCACACGCCATTACAGTGGCATGTCTCCACCATTCCCCGTAAATTGCAACTGTGATTGTACTTCTGTTTTGTTGCCATTCTTCCCCAGCCCCTGAAAATCCAGACATAAAGGACAAGACGAAAAGGGAACACAAATTGTGTAGTGAAACAGCACACCTTATGCTCACTCGTGCAGTTCTAGATTCCCTGTTTTGCCCTTACTATGCCCTTTCAAACAATAACCAGTTCCGCGCACCCTCATTGTATTGAAAGTAATAATGGCCACAGGTTCACGCAGCGGTCAGCCGGCACACAAATATCGACAACTCACATTTCAATGTTGCATTTTTAAGCAAACCAGCTCCTGCATTCTCCTGCAATCCGATGGGACCCCAATGAGGGCTGTTTTTTTATTATTTTCTTTGGACACACACAGAGACATTACGCCGTGGGTCTAACAACACTCGCCAGTGCTGTCATTTTTTGTAAAAAAGAAACACATGAAAGAAGTGTACGGTGGCAACGTTTCAAAGACATTTTGTTTGCATTGAGCCGTACAAGGACAGTATCACCTACAAAACAGAGAGCAAAGCAGTGGGTAAACATGTGACGCTACTCAATAACACACACTACATGATCCATGAGGCAGTCACCTATTTACAACATCCTTCCCGCAAACTCTTGTCCTGTACATTGCCACTAATAACAGCTACTTACATCTATTCTTATTCCTCTTTCTTCTCAGATACCTGGAACCTTACTGCGTGTGCCACACCTTCCTCATTCCACCTGATGGGTGGTGGACCAAGCATTGCAAGATTACCATAAGCTATGTCTTTTCCATAGTTGTTATCTGGGTCGACCGATATGGGCCTGTATGTCCATTTGCAGTTCCGGCAATACGAACCAATCTGCAAATGCTTATTATGTAAAGCATCGCAAATGAAACAGCTGCTACTTTGTCTACCTTGCAAAGAAAATGTGTTCTTACACACGGCCCACCAACGACCACAAAGTTATCCTTTTTCCACTTTGCTAGATGACAAAAGAAGTACAGAAGTGCACATACGTCATTGCACACTGGATTTTGTTTGAGAAATAAAAGAGCGGTGATGACAGCCACCTTACACGTTCGTGTGAAAATTCTGTAGCAAAATAAAGCACTTGCAACAAATCACAGTGTTGTTGGTAAAGTATGGGAATTTTCAGGAACCGTACGCTCTGTGTGCGCATGTCTGCTTTTGCGTTTGCTTATGTTGTTCCTTTCTGGAGCTAGGTACTCACATGACAGAGTGCGCTACGCTTGGCGCGCATGTAATAAAATACCTGGAGTGCACACTGTGAGCAATGACTCTCCACAATTAAAGTCAGCTATGCCAGTGACTGTTGCAATGGTGTATGCTGCCCACACGTATAGGTAATGGAAGCGATGCACACATTATAATTGCACAGAATAGGAACGCCAACCGTGTTAGTTGGCCATCCCAACAAGTACACAAAAGAAATCTAGCATTCAGACGGCCTGCCATCCTGTATATGGTGGGATTTAAGAGCGTTGATGATTTTCTCCAGTGCAAATGTATGTGGGTCGGTCTGTACATTAGCCATACTTTAAATGTGTACGGCTTGTGTCATGTCGCAATATCTTCCTTCACTCTCAAAGCACAGGGTATTATCAGGGGCACACCATACCAAACACGAATGGTGGCATGTCAGTCCATGAACGGCAACAAGTCCAAAGACATACGTCATATACAAGTGCAGGCACTTCATGCCATCTCTGTTAATGTTAATGTTAAAGGATATTTGTAGCGCACACTATCACCACCGGAGTGGTCCCCTGGCGATCTTGTGGCTCTGAAAAAGGGGTGGAGGGGTGAGTTAGTGGGAATAAGCTGCAAAAGTGAAAGAGAGCAGTGATGTGCTGTTTGCAGCCTCAACCCGGTGGGTCTGTTGGCTGGGCTTTGGGTGTTTTACAGTCAGTAGTTGTCGTGTGCTGTTGTGCGAGTCTATGTGTGGTTTGTTTTGTTGTTGCAGTGTAGTGAAGTTTGTGCGGATTGTTGTGTTGTAGGCTTGTGGTTGTGTTTGGTTAGAGTTTGAGAGGTGTATGTAGAGGAGTGAGATTATTAGTCGATTGGTTAAATGGCATTGCTGTCCTTGCAATTATGTCTAGGTGTGATGCTTGCTATAATTCACTATTCCATCTGAGTGTGGCACTTGCTAATCTTCAGTATCCTATCTAGATGTGAGGCAGGCTAGTGATCACAATTCTATCTAAGTGTGGCACTTGGTAACCTGGTTTTGCGCGCAGAGTAAAACACCTACAGTTTCTAAGTGTGGCGCTTGCTAACATTCACATTTCCATCTAGATGCGATGCAGGCTAAAGTTAAGAATTCCATCTAAGTGTGGCACATGCTTACATTCATAATCCTATCTAGATGCGACACAGGTTAAAGTTAAGAATTCTATCTAAGTGTGGCACATGCTAACATTCTGGTGGTGGTGTACCAACTGCAAAATGCCCTCCACAACCATTGTGCAATGGTGAGCACCCACAGGAGACATGCATATTTGCAAGAGTGTACGCTGGAGTTACATATTAGTATAGGAAATGACCCAAAGAAGGCAACATTCTGAAACCTACTTCCAATCAGTGTCCAGACTGTTAGTTCAAAGGGCCCTAGCCATGCACACAAGGCAGCATGGGCTTGCCACTCCCATCACAACATAGTACACTGAATGGAACTATCCCGATATCATCTGCAATACTCTCCCCATCCCCAATGCGCTTGGAAGGTAGTCGCCTGTGCAGCTCCCCGCCAATGAAGGCTCTGAGCAGCTGTGCAAATTGTGGCATATCTCACCTATGCTGCTATAGCAAGTCTAACATGTCCTCCACAATGATTCTACAAAGGCGTGTACCTTAGAACATTCACATATTGAAAAGTGTGTGGGATGGAACAAAGTATGGTTATAATAACTTACCGAAGTTAGCGAAGGCAAATGAAAGGGAGTCTCTTTAACATATGTCTGCACTCGAGATACCATGATGACAGTGCTCCCATGCATGTTCCAATGTCTTCCTACACTCCTTGAAGCAAGGGTCTGTTCACGGCCACACCATTCCAAAGGCAAATGGTGGTATGTCTCACCACTGCTGCTGTAAGACCTCTAACATGTCCTCCACAATGAATCTACAAACGTGAGTACCTTAGGACACACTCATATATTTACAGGTCTGTGGGATGTCGGAGGTTATGGTTATAATAACTAATCAAAATGATCTAAGGCAAAGAGAATGCACTCTTTATACATATGTGTGCAATCCACATACCAATATCACAGTAGTCGCATATATGGCTGTGTTAGGGAGAATTCTCCAGAATGGCTAATTTCCCTTACCTACTGAGTCCCTCAGGAGCTTTGCTGGATTTCTAGGATTTTTTTTTCACCTGGTAAGAGTGTGAGCCTTTTTCCCACTCTTACATGTGTTTTTGCTGTGTGTGTTTAACATTTTTGTGTTCATAGACTGTGGAGCCTCACCTACTCCACAGGCATCACCATTTTACTGTATGTTACACAGCACCTTCAGTGCAGTGACACAGAGTTGTCTTTTAGACTTCCCAACTCAGACTCCATTTTCTGGGACCGACTACTGTCTCCCAGAACACATAAAGTTGCCATTAACTTTATTAGCCTCTGTAAAACCACAGACCCAGTACAAACCATATTACATGGAGTACTGGAAGGGGTTAATACTTATCCTTTTTTGTCTGTTTCTCTTGGAGCATTGTTTCACTCCCTTTTCATCAAGACTTGGCTGGTGGCAGTAGTAACTACCTTATTTTTCCTACCGCGGTTATCTTAAATAACCTTGGTATTGTTTTAGGCTATCTTGGTAGCCTCGAACTTAAACCCGCTAGACCATATATGTTTTATTACAGTTCCTACTTGGTTTATTCGCCATTTCTTTTTTGTAACAGTCTTTCTCGTGTTTTACTCTGCGCGCAAAACCAGGTTTGATTCCTTTGTCCACCGTCTTTTCGCGGTGACATACAGGTGCCCTCCTTAGGCACCTGTATGTCTGGGGGGGGACAGGATGTGAGGGAGGGGTTTAGGACTCCTTGCACAGGTTCTCCTTGGAGACCCATGTCACACTCTGAAATTATTGACTGTGGTGACTGTCCCGGCGGGACAGCCACCCTGCTGTGTGATTGAGAGCCAGGCTGTGTGAATGGGGGAAAACTGCATAAAAAGCAGGTCTCTGGGTCTGGAAAGGCAGAGTCGCCACTGGAACGAAAGAACCGACGAGGAGCTGATGGAAGAGGACCCCTACCACGGCTGAACCACCCGGTGAAGCCCTGCTGCAGATCCGAATCCTCAAACTCGAACGCAAGAGAAGATCCTCCAGGAATCTTCTTCCTCTGAGCTGGTGGGACCAATCAACTCGCCCAAACTGCAATCCAGGACTCCTTCCTCTGGTCCAATTCGCTGTACAGAGCTATATTGGGCTGGATAGCCAGGAAGGTCAGACTCTCCTTGTGTTTTAAGGAGCGCACCTTTTATTTGTTGCTTTGCTCTGCTGCTGGTTTCTTCCCTGGGTAGTGCAGGACACTCCAGTCTTCATACTTCGTGTCAGTATGACAGTCGCTTCAGGAACCGTGAGCCTGCAGGAACAACCAGGAATGTCTGCCTCAGCTACAGCTTCTTCTCCATTTAAAGGTACTGTGCAAATCCGGTTGTGCGTTTCGTTCAGCCGCGTGAAGGTGTGTGAAACCTTTCGCCAACTCAAGGGCTTGTCCTTCTCTTCTCTTTAAACTAACTTTTCTGCTGACCAACTTCATCCGGAACTCTTGGCAAAGACTTAACCGCGAACTACCCTGGACTGTGTGATCTTGAGCAAAAGACTTTTGTCCTATTGACTTTGGCCCTAAGCCTA
The DNA here is from genome assembly GCF_040938575.1 of Ambystoma mexicanum. Lineage (NCBI taxonomy): Eukaryota > Metazoa > Chordata > Amphibia > Caudata > Ambystomatidae > Ambystoma > Ambystoma mexicanum. The sequence continues at coordinate 413,652,299 of NC_090939.1, forward strand.
TTTGATTTGGTTCCATCACTGTAGTTCCCCTTTCTAGATTGCCCTGCTTACTTACCTGTTGATGCTGCTCAATTTCTGCCTAACTTTGTCCTTCCCTCCCTTTTTAATTACTAGAGTGCCATTTTGCTCTCACTTCATTTTGTGAGCTTAACTTGTCTGGAAACTATTGGGAGTGGTGTGGTGTATTAGTAACGTGCATTTTTCACCTGCTTTACTTTAGTGAAATGGTATACAACGGATGTGTAAATAAATGTATATTCTTTTACTCAGAAACCTTGAGTTACTGTTTGTTTGAATCATAGTAATTGCTGTCCTTTATGTAACTATTTGATACTGCTCACTTACTCTTGAGATAAGTCTGGCTGCTCAGCCATCGCTATCACCTTTATCAGTTAATATTAGTACAGGCTTGTACCAAAGGAGAATTTGCACTGTCACTTGTAGTCTTCATTGTGTGTGGTGTGTGGTGTTCCCAAAGGGTACTGCGTATAATTCTGCCTAACAGGCTGCATTGCGTTGCAGGGATTGTGCAATAGGCTCTTGGGTACATGCGGAGGCCTAGGGCCTCCACCCATGCTCCCCAGAGCCTACTCCATGGACAGACCCACTAGAAGGCAATAAAGCCTTGCATGGGAACATGTGGCCACGTAACTTTCCTGACTACAGGTAGGGGCTTTGCAGGCACAAGAGAACATAGTACACTGACTGCAAATATCCTCATATTGTCTCCAATTCACTCCCCTTCCCCAATGGAGTCTGCCTGCACTCACCAGAAAATGATAGTCACCTGTGCAGCTACCTGCCAATGAAGTATATGTGAGTAGCTACATAAAAGGTCCATATCGCAAAACTGTGATAGTTAAAAAATCCTTCCATGTGGAAATGTCTTACTGCCCTCCCTGAAGCAAGGTTGTGGACAAGGCCTAGACTCTTGGGTACATGCGGAGGCCTATGGCCTCCACCCATGCACCCAAAAGCCTAGGCCTTGCCCACAACCACTACAAGGCAATGGAGGCACTCTGGGGAACATGGTGCCACATACCATACTTGAAAAACGTACCACTCTCTCCAACACCCCTACCCACTGCCACAACACAATGGGAACCCACACCATCCTACGGCCTCTGCCCATGCACCCAAGAGGGTAGTCATTGCACAAACCCACTAGAAGGCAATAGAGCCATGCATGATAACATGTGGCCACGTAGCTTTCCTGCCTACATATATGTATGGGTATAGTAACAGACCCAAACAAGGCACCATTCTCAAACCTACTTCCCATATCGTCTCCAAAGCACTCCCCATCCCCAATGGAGTCTACCTGCACTCACCAAAGAATGATAGTCGCCTGTGCAGCTACCCGGCAACGAAGGATATGTGAGTAGCTGCGTGAATGGTCCATATTGCAAAACATTGATGGTAGAACATCCTTCCAAGTGGCAATGCCACGCATTCTCACTTTCTTTACATCATCTGCAATGGAGTACCCATTCCCAAGGGAGCGTCCACACAGTCGCCACCAAAGGTAATCTGCTGATGAGCTACACGCAAAATGCCTCACTGCTCTCCCATGAATGGAGGCATTGCATTGCGGGGGTGGTGGGCAAGCTCTAGGCTCTTGGGTACGGCCACCGCTCATGCACCCAAAATCTTAGGCCTTGCCCACAACCACTACAAGGAAATGCAGGCATGCATGACAACATTTGGCCACGTAACATACTTCACAAACGTACCACTGCCATTGACAGCCTAACCCACCGCAATACCGCAAGGGAAACCCACAATGTCAACATAAGCACCGGCACCGCTAGGCAGCAGAACAACACATTGTCACTTTCTGCGCATCATCTGCAATGCAGTCCGCATTCCCAAAGGAGCGTCTATGCAGTTGCCACAGAAAGTTCTCCCCTGAGGAGCTACCCGCAAATTGCTGATTGGTTCGCATAAACCACACACACTCCAGCATCTTCTTCGACTTGAACAAATGTATCATATCTTTCACTTTTCCCTTCCCCAAACTTTTCACCCCTCCTTCACCCAGCCGATCCTGCAAACCATGCTTTGCAACCCCTTCCGGCACGGCCAAATTGGCACAGTGCTCGCGTACACCACTCGTACACCACCGTCTTCTTCGACCTGACCAAATATATCATATGTTCCGCTTCTCTCTCACCCACCTTTTCCATCCCCTCTTCCAACACCACATGCCGTACATTAATTCGTCAGTCCCTTTCGCGCTGCACTGTCCTCCGATACACCATGGCGGTGTTTCCCAAAAACTTTGATGCACAGCACACTTCCGTCCAGCCAACCATCGGCCACGTCCAAAGTTCGCCGACAGCACAGCGTACTGCAAGCCAATGAGACTTCTGTCTATGGAGCGAACAGGGAAATGGGTCCGCGGAGCGGAGCCAGATATCACACATTTTTTGAGATGTACATTTAAATTCTTTGCAACAAAAGTACTGGTCGGATTTCCACCAAACACACAAAAGCATGCTTTCTGACCCAAGCCTCCGCTCCTGCCACAAATTTGGTGCAAATCCGTCCAGCCGTTCGGGCTCTAGCCATTTTCGCCCATTCAGTCTATTGAAAAAAAAATGATGGGACCCTCTTATAACTTCACCCCCCCCTGCATGATACCTCACCAAACTTGCCAAAAAATTCCAGAGGGGGCCATATACTTTTTTTGCAAAGCAAAGTTATAAACCGCCGAAAAAGTGGTCTTCCTATGGGTTTAGCAACGTAACCATAACTATATATATATATATATATTCATATATATATATATATATATATATATATATATATATATATACAGGGATGTTAAGGTGAGTACTTAACACAACAAAACCCCTGAAATTCAGCTAAAGCCACCTTAACATTGCGCCTCCTGTTGAGCAGCCTATGACCACAGTGATGACATCACAGATCACATCACTAATTACATTATAACAGTAACTGGCATTCAGCATGGCCTGCAGCCATGGTCATTGTGCATGGCCAAATATATTCTAACACATGAATGGGTACTAGTCATGGCCTTCAGCTATGGACAGTGGTCACAACCTTCATCCATGTGAACTAACAGGCTTCCAACCATAGATTTTGGATACAGCTTTCAACTGGATTAGGCACTAGCCATGCACTTTAGCACAATACTGTCCACTGGCCACAATCTTTGGCTGTGCCCACTATATATTCTGACATATAAATAGGCCAATAGCCATGCCCTTTGACCTTGAGCAGTTTGTACATCTTTTGGCCATGTCCACTGTACATTTTAAAATCATAAAATGCAATGAGTGATGACCTTCGGCTGTGCACACTGTGTGTTACACAACACTAACCAACCACTAGCTATGGCTTTCGGCCGTGCCCACAGTATATTTATACTCTAACCAGCCACTAGCCTTTAACCATGGCCACTGACTACAGCTTTCAATGTTACCCACCTCATATTTTAAAACAGTGATGGCCTACTAAGCATGGCACATTGGTATTTTTGAACACTCACCGACCACTGCCTATGGCCTTTGATGTTGGCCAGTGACCCCAGTCTTTGTCATGGCCAAGTCCACGGCCTAAATTATTATTAAGGTAATCAAACCTTTCATGACCTACCTTATAAATGATTTTATGTCTAATTACATTATTGATGTAATCAGTTATATACAAATCAATTGGTGTTGTCACCAGTGATGGCTTCACTGATGTGATTTGTAATGTCATCATTGTTCTCATACAACATTTAATTAGTGATGTCAACAGTGATGTGATCTGTGATGTCATCACTGTGGTCATAGTTTGCACAACAGGGGGCACACATTTAAGGTGGCTTTAGCTGAATTTCAGGGGTTTTGTTGCATTCAGTTCTCACTTTAACATCCTTGCAACTAAAGCTTTTTCCTTGAATTTCAAAGGTATTGTTATCCCATACATATTTAACATTAATAATACAGACAATTCGGCTAAACAAAACAATGTATTATATCCAGAAAGAAAAAGAAAAAGCAATAGTGCAACCATATTCACCCAAGTAAACGTGTTGTTACAAAAAAATCTGTTTGCATAAGTAATTAACTTTTTAAAGTATTTACACGTATATGTACTGTTCATGAATAGTTATTAAGGTGTTACAATGACTGTGTAGAAAGACAACACACAATATATTTTAAAATAAATATGTACAAGACTACTGCCCATATATATGTATATATATATATATATATTCAGTAAAAACACTTTGTTAAAGGGACGTTATGGTTAAGTTGCGCTACTAAAAACCTATGAAATTCAGTAAAAAATCTTTGTTAAAGGGACGTTATGGTTCCAAGTAAAACCGAAAACCCCCTGAAATTCGCCAGTTATGGTAAGCTAAGCAACCATAACTCGCGCCACCACGGTGCACTGCTAAGACTAACACCCAGGACATCAAAGATGACATCACAAATTTCATTGATGACATCACTGATGACATCACATGTCTGGCTCACTCTTTTTTCCTTTACTGATATATCTAGTTCAGTAACTCTTAGAAACTCAAAAAATTCTATATTTTTACACTTATACTTCAAATATGTTCTTACAGTAATTCACTTAGGGTCCACTCAAAGCATATGAAACATATACAAAGGGGAAAACACAGACATGGAAGAAAGCAATGCTTTCTATGTATGAAGATGATTAGTAAGGTTATCAACACTGTCTTATAGTACTGTTGTTTTTTTATTACTGTACTTTCCCTGGATATGGTTATATTTGTACACATTGCACATACACTACTTTCCTTAGGGCCTAGTCACAATATGTGATAGTTATACATAGGAAAGTAGTAAGTTTGAAGCAGAGCAATCATTTTTGTGCATGAAGATAATCAGTTAAGTTACTTCACTTTCCTTGTATATGCTCATATTTGTATGTGTAGTTGTCTGTTTGTGTTTTGTGTGCAGTAATGCAATAATGTAGTTAGTGATTTTTATTAGGTACTTATTAAATATTTCACAGTATGCAAAACTCCAATAAGAAGGCATTTATAATTTTAGTATTTAACATCGCAAGATTATTAATATTGCATCCCCATCATGTCTCCTGCAAACTATGCCTATGTTACGGAAACAAAATCATCGAATGCTATTTGGATTAATTAATTGCTTAATGCACTACGTACCTCCTGATATGTATTCCAATGATCCTTGACACTACTTTTAACATTGCAATAAGAATCCCATGTATAGACTTTTCATGAAATGTAAATGCACATGTGATGTCATCAGTGATGTCATCAATGACATTTGTGATGTCATCTTGGATGTCCTTGGTGTTAGTCTTAGCAGTGCATCATGGTAGCGCGAGTTATGGTTGCTTAGCTTAACGTAACTGGCGAATTTCAGGGGTTTTTCAGTTTTACTTGGAACCATAATGTCCCTTTAACAAAGTTTTTTTACTGAATTTCATAGGTTTTTAGTAGTACAATTTAACAATAATATCTCTGACTTTATGTACATGTAACTTGGAACATACTGAACCCGCTCTACTGAATTTGATGTCCGCGAACTCTTCTAATGTCCGCGGACATACGCGGACAACAGCAACACTACCCAAAAAGTCTGGGGGGTAGGTTTAATTGTTATATCATAACATATGAACATTGTATAAATTCACAAACCAGCACACATACACATTATATGTAGTAATAAATAATAAATGTAACCCATATATATAACACATTAACCATTCATTTAAATACAGTATGTTCTAAAATGGAATATACCAAAAGAAGAAAGATAGGCTTCCAACATGATTACCTCACAGAAACTCCACAACTAAGAGCAACAGCAGATCTACAGACCAGTAAGAACACACCTTACCAGAAGCTAGTAAGTATACTGCATTTTACTCATATATTTCTAAACTTTCTTTATTACAGAAATGTCTAGTACTCTGGAGTGGCTAGAGGAGCATTTCCCACGAGGGGAAATGTCTGAAGATAGTGAACCTGATGGTAGACACTTTACTATATAAACCAATTAATAAATATTATTTTATATACATTTAACATATACAAAATGACCTACTCATGTCAAATTTCAACAATTTAAAAAACTTTGTGGAGGATCACTTGAAACTAAAAACTAGACACCATTGTCCCACATATCCCAGTCAATTATCCCCAAACCCTCTCGATGAACCAAAACGTTTCGATGAGACTTCCATCCCTTCTTCACCTCCTATGAATCCTATTGCAACCCCCCATTCTCCTGTGTTTGTCTCAGTTTCTGCTTCACCTTCTCTGTCATAAATGTAACATTCATATATAATAAAGTAAAATTATTATATTGTGCCCTAATTCATTTCTTGTTTTTTTTTTTTAAAGCATTTCAGATGTCCGCGGACAGCGCAGATGTCCGGAATGCCCGTGAAGAAACGAAAATGGAGGTGTCCTAAGAACACTATACCTGTCCGTACTGTTCGCTAGCAAGTTGAAACTGTTTTAAGAACACACTGGATATCCGTGATATCTGCAATTAACCAAAATGGAGAAGTTCTAGGCACATTATGCCTGTCTGTAATGTTCGTAAACAAGTCCAATCTGTTCTTAGAACACATTCGGTGTCCGAGATATCCGTAATGAAAGCAACACACGTGGTGTCCTGAAAAGTTCATAAATAAAGAAAATGGGGGTGTACTGAGGACGCTAGACCTGTCCGTGCTGTTCGGGGGCAGATTGAAACTGTTCTAAGAACACATCAAGTGTTCTGGAATGTTCATAAATAAACAAAATGGGGGTGTCCTGAGGACGCTGTCCGTATTGTTCGCGGGCGAGTTGAAACTGTTTTAAGAACACAGGCAATATCCTGAAATGTTTGTAAATAAACAAAATGGGGGTGTCCTGAAGACGCTGTCCGTATTGTTCGCAGGCGAGTTGAAACTGTTCTAAGAACACAAGCACTATCCTGATATTGTCGTAAAACTCCCCCGTCTCACCTAGGATCGCTTCTTGCTCTGTTCCACAGGAGGATTCCTCTTGTGGACGGATTGGGTCTTGTATAGGCTTGCTCGAGTCTCGTCTGGCTCCAGAGCGCGTTCAGAGTTCCAGAAAGGTCGCAGTTCCAGGATGTCCAGGAAGAAGGTAGCGGTCGCTAGGGTTGAGGATTCTGGGCGCAGATTTAGAGGGAAAAGGTGGAAGGAATGAAGAACTAAGAAACTAGGAATAGTGGATTCGCCAAACAGCACACACACGTCTAGTCACTACCTAATGATAGTGTTGAGACGCGCGGGGTCGCGGGGCGTGGCCAATTTATAGAACGTGCCGTGTCCGATGTAAAGGCTGGTGCCAGGCAAGTCACTTGGCAAGGCCATGTTGGGAGTAACAAGGAATACAAGCCCCGTCGCGATAAGGACCAGGAAGTCCAGAAAGGGCAAGTTCTATGGGTCATGACAGCATGCCTCCTCCGAAGACCTGTTCCACCAGGTTTGCCCGGGTGTATGAGATGGAATCTTCTAAGCAATTGAGGGGTATTTAGGTTAGAAACTGGCTCCCAGGTTCTCTCGCTAGGAGGATATCCTTTCCATTCAACCAGGTATTGAAGTCGACCCCGTTTATACCTGGAATCGCATATTCTGGACACTTCATATTCCAGTTGATTGTCCACAATCACAGGACTGGGTCTACAGGTTTTCCGGGTGGATCGGATGTAGGGTTTCAATAGAGAAGTGTGAAAGACTGGGTGTATTCTCTTCCAGGAGTCTGGTAGCTTGAGCCGGAATGAGACAGGATTGATGATTTCCTTTATGGAAAATGGTCCATAGTACCGGGGGCTAATTTGTTTGGCCGTAGATGTCATGGTAATAGTTTCGAGGACAACCAGACTTGATCACCAACAGAATAAGAAGGTGCTGGTCTTCTTTTGGAGTCCGCATAATGCTTAGTGCGTGTCTGGGCCTCTTCCAATTGTTCCTTGGCTTCCTTATGTATGTTGATGAGAGTCTCGATCCATGAGTCGAGAGTAGGTACTGGTGTGGGATGTGGAAGAACAGAAGGTAAAATGGACGGGTGAAAACCTTGACTGCAATAGAAAGGGCTGACCATGACTGCTGAGTGATCGGAATTGTTGTAGGCAAACTCGGCCAAGGGCATAAGGAGAGACCAGTCATCCTGAACCTTGGTGGCAAAACAACGAAGATATTGCTCTAGAGTCTGATTTACACGTTCCGTGGCGCCGTTGGTTTGTGGGTGATAGCCTGATGAGAGAGCGTGTTGGATCCCTAGAATACGACACAGATGTTTCCAGAATTGTGAGACGTATTGAGGTCCTCGGTCCGATATGATCTTGGAAGGAAGTCCATGAAGACGGAAAATGTGTTCCAGGAAGATTCCAGCAAGTTCTGAGGAGGATGGTAGTTTATACAGAGGCGTAAAATGAGCCATATGAGTGAACAAGTCTATGGTTACCATGATGGTCGTGTATCCTCAGGAGGGTGGTAATTCCACAATGAAGTCTGTAGCAATGAATTCCCATGGTCTTATTGGCAGTGATGGTTGCAGTAGAAGACCCGTCGGTCTCTTGTTATCATGTTTGTTTGACTGCAGACAGCACAAGCTTTGATGTACTGTTGTATGTAGGTCTTTATTCCAGGCCACCAAAACTGTCTTTGTATAAGACAGAGGGTGTTAGTTATGCCACGATGTCCGGAGTGAAGGGTATCATGGCAGAGGTTTATCATTCTTTGTTGTAATTTCTGTGTAGGAATGACCAGTGCATTGTCCTTGAATAAATATCCTTCCTTAACTCTTAGGTTCCATGGATTCTTCCTTGAAATATCCTTCCAGAGGTCAGAGGACTGGGTTTGCACTCGGATTTCTTCCAGGAGGTTGACTGCTTGAGCTACAAAGATCGTGTGGGGAAACATCTTAGGATAGGCCTGGTCTTCAGTGGTTACATAGTCAGGATGTCGAGATAAGGCGTCAGCAATCATGTTTTGTGATCCGGGAAAATGAGTGATTTGGTTTGGTACTGGGCAAAGAAGTAGGCCCAACGCGCCTGACGACTGTTCCTGTACTCCAACGACTGTAGAATTTGAAGATTCCGATGGTCCGTGCGGACCTGAACTGGATATCTAGCACCCAGAAGTAGATGTCACCATTCAGTGAAGGCTTGGCGGATGGCAAACAGTTCCTTTTCCAGGACGGAATAGTGTGTCTCACTGGGAGTCAGGGTTCGTGAGAGGTAAGCATTGGGGTGTTCCAGTTTATCCTCAAGTACCTGTTTCAAGACCGCTCCTATGATGTAGTTAGAGGCATCCCTTTCCACTAGGAATGGGCAATTTATGTCGGGTTGGGCCAGGATGGGGGCTTGCGTGAACTCTGTCTTCAATCGTTGGCATGCTTTATCTTACGGTGTAGACCAGATAAAGGGGGTGTCTTTCTTCAAGAGAGCAACGATCGGCTGAACGATCTCGGAAAAAGTAGAAATGAACTTCCGGTAGAAGTTGGCAAGCCGCAGGAAGGATTGAACTTGTTTCACAGATGTGGGAGCGGGCCAAGCCAGTATGGCTTTTACCTTTGAAGGGTCCATACCAATTCCTTCTGGGCTAAGGATGAATCCTAGGTAGTGAACAGAAGTAACGTGAAACAAGCATTATTCGGGTTTGGCTAAAAGTTTGTGTTCACGGAGTCGTTGTAATACTGTCTTTACATGTTCTTCATGCTTTAGAGGATCCTTGGAAAAGATCAATATGTCATCCAGATAGACAATGACGAAGAGGAATAACATGTCAAAAAACATCCTATCCATAAAACGTTGAAAGACTGCAGGAGCATTAGCTAGTCCAAAGGGCATGACTAGATATTCATAGTGACCAAAGGGTGTTCTAAAGGCTGTTTTCCATTCGTCTCCTTCCCGGACACAGATTAAATGGTAGGCACACCGGAGATCCAACTTCGTGAATATTACGGCGCCTCTCACAGCTTCCAGGATATCCGAGATCAGGGGCAGTGGGTACCGATCTTTGAGGGTGCATTGATTTAAGGCACGATAGTCAAGGCAAGGTCTGAGTTCCTTGGTGTCCTTCTTGGGAACGAAGAACAACAAAGCACCCGCTGGAGATTTTGAGGGTCTTATGGTGCCGTTTTCAAGATTGGTGTCCAGGTATTCTCGGAGGGCCTTTTTCTCAGGTTCGGAAAGAATGAACATTCTGCCGAAGGGAATCACTGCTGAGGGATATGTATCTATGGCACAGTCTTCAGGTCTGTGAGGGGGTAAGGGCTGGACTATGGCAGTTGAAAATACATCAGCATATCCCTGATAGGCCTCTGGGACTTGTATGATATTGGAAAACATGAGTGGTGTTTTCTGGTCCCTTAGTGGTTCTTTAGGAGGTGTCGAGGAGGGATCCAGGGATAGACAGTGGGACATACAAAACTCTGAGCCCAGGAATAGCGATCCTGCTGTCCAATTGATATACAGATTGTGCTTTTGTAACCAGGGCATACCCAATACCATGGGGTAATGGGCTGACTTAATGATGTCGAATGTAATCCGCTCTTGGTGATGGTTTATGGAAAGTTGGATCTCTTTTGTCTGCAGGCTTATGGGTCCTGAAGAGAGGGGTCTTCCGTCGATTGCTTCCACCGGCTGCATTGTGCTTCGTGTCTCATACAGAATATGATGACTAACAACCCAGTCTTGATCAATGAAAATTCCCATAGCTCCGCAGTCCACCAAGGCCAGAATGGGGTAGGTCTTATTCTTGGCAGGCCACAGGAAAGTCTGTAGTATCACCAAATTTATTTGTCCAGGAGAGTTCAAGGATGGAATTGATGTGGAGCAAACATCTCTCTCCCGACACCTCACTCCATCTAGGATTGGGAGCCTGAACGCCGTGGAGGGGTTAGAGGACATTCTCTAACAAGGTGTTTATCCGAGGCACAATACATGCACAGGTCTGTGTGGATCCTTCTCATCCTTTCTTGTGTGGAAATAGGTCCATGGAAGGCTCATATTTTCATGGGTTCCAGATCTATGTCAGGGGTTGGGGCAGGATCGGTCTTTACAGAAATATCAAGGGAGTTCTTTTGAAAGGGTATCTTGGTCTTTCTTCTTTCAGCCTTTCTTTCCTGGATTTGGAAGTCTATTTGCATGGCTAGATCCATAAGAGCCTGGAATGAGCTAGGACGAGCCACTCTGGCTAATTCATCCTTTATATCCTCATTTAGACCCCTGCGAAATAGAGTGAAACTTGCTTCTGAGGACCAATCTGCTTCCTTGGCCAGTTGTTTGAATCTAGTAACATACGTTAGCATATCCTTGGATCCCTGTCGGAAATCAAGTAACCGTTCCTGAGCACTATAAACCTGTTCTGGGCGGTCGGACATAGTTTTGAGTGCCTGAATAAATCCATCATAATCATCCAGGAGGGCATCTCCAGAGTTGACTAGGGGAGTGGCCCAGGTCAACGCGTTCCGTGTGAGGTGCGAGATTATGAAGCCCACCTTCACCCTGGAAGTTGAAAAATAGTAGGGCTTAAAAGTAAAATGCACCAAGCAGGAATCCAGGAATCCACGTAAGGACTTTGCCGAGCCATCATATTTGTCTACCACTCCACCCAGTAACACACTCGCCTTGTTAGTGGAGTCGCGAGACAAAACAAGTTGCTTTAACGCAGCATTCTCCGCTTTTAAGTTCTGCACTTCAGTTGTTAGTTCTTGCATGCCACGCATGAGGTCCTGGACTGCTTTCTGTATAGCAGTATCAGTGTTGGTCGTTTGGCATCTCAAACTGTCATAAATCTCCCCTGTCTCACCGGGGATCGATTTTTGCTCTGTTCAGCAGGAGGATTCCTCTTATGGACGGATCGGGTCTTGTATAGGCTCGCACGAGTCTCGTCCGGCTCCAGAGCGCGTTCAGAGTTCCAGGAAGGTCGCAGTTCCAGGATGTCCAGGAAGAAAGTAGCGGTCGCTAGGGTTGAGGATTCCGGGAGCAGATTTAGAGGGAAAAGGTGGAAGGAAGGAAGAAGGGACCAAGAAACTAGGAATTGTGGATTCGCCGAACAGCACACACACGTCTAGTCACTACCTAATGATAGCGTTGAGACGCGCGGGGCCACGGTGGCGTGGCCAATTTATACAACGTGCCGTGTTCGACATAAAGGCTGGTGCGAGGCAAGTCACTTGCCACGGCCATGTTGGGAGTAACAAGCCCCGTCGCGATAAGGACCAGGAAGTCCAGAAAGGGCAAGTTCTATGGGTCATGACACAGCCAGCTGTATTTTCTTTTCTGGTCTTAGAGAAAGGTGGTGAGTGGTCTAAGGGCTCTGTGTCTCTGGACTGTGGTTGTCCACAGGTCCTAGTACACCTGTAGTGGTTACCCTTGGAATGTCAGCTCTGCTTACATTAGGCCGGCCATCATGATCTCTTGTTTAGTCGAGAAGAAATGGACCCGGGTGATGACGTCTAGTGGCTCTGTTGTGGCAGCCCCTCTGTGGCTTTGCAGCCTGTGGGTCCGATTCAGGAGCAGCATTGCCTTGTAACAGTCAGGGAGGAGGGCTTAAAAGAAATTGCTAACAAATGTTTGTAGGGCCTGATCAGGGATTGTCACTGGTACCCCTCTAATCCAAACATTATTCCTGCAGACCCTGTTTTCCCAGTCCTCTTATTTATGCATCACATCTTTGTCTTTCCCCTCCAGGACCTGGAGTTTTCTCCTCAGGTCAATTAGTTGGGTATTGTGGTCTAGGGACTGGTCTTCGGTTTTGCTGATTCTATGCTCTAGTTCTCCCATACAGTTGTCCAGTCCCACAACTTTGTTAGTGATTTCTGCCATACAATTCCGGAATTCGGATTTGATGTCTGTTAGGAGGGACAGAATGTCTTCCTTGGTGGCCCATTGGCCTGCTGACCTCTCTGGGGAGTGAGTTAGGTGGCAACCGGTCTCGGGTTTTTTACCTTTATCTTGCAGTAGTAGCATGGTGGCAATGTCTGTTGGTTTGTGGGGTTTTTGGTGTTTTGACATCTTCTTGGGATGGGGGTTGGGGCCTCCGGGCCCTATGCTGTAGTAGTGGTGGAGGAGTGGGGGGTCTTCCTTCTTGCCCTGTTGTCTAGCTGTGTACGCCCTGGAGGTGGCCTTCTGGGTAGGGGGGTCAGTTTCCCTGCTTATGTTGTTGTGGCGCCCTTGTAGCTTGCTACCACTCTTGGCTTCTTTCCTTGCCCTGTGGTTGTGCAATAGACCTTTTTTCAAGTACTGTAGGGTGAGGGCAGTAGGCTGAAGGAGTTGTTGTTCCATTGCCCCTGTGAGCTTGCTGGCATTGGATAGACTGCTTGCGAAGACTGGGGTGAGTGAGGTTGCCTTCTCCTTGATTCCGGGCCTGCTGGTAGTTGGGTCAGTGTCAAGATAACACCAGGTACTTTATACAGGGCACCTGGGGTGATGTTTACAGAACCTGCTGTTGTAGAGCGGGGGAATGCACCCCAGTTGGCTCTCCACCACTTAATCTGGGTTGTGGGTCAGTGCACCCCTCTTGTTTGTCCCCTTGGTGTCTACTTGTTGTTTTAGGGGAGGCTGTTTACTTGCTGGTGAGGGGGAGCCTCACGGCAGCAGGGTTCCATCTCTGGGATGCCTAGTTTGTTAATAGCATCCACGGGGTCGGGCCAGGAGGTATGTCTGCTCCTGGGAAGGTGGCAGGTGATAGCGTGGGTAGAGGTTGCTGCTTCTCATGGCTGTGTGAGTGTTGTTCTGGGCTGCCACTTGCTATGGTTCGCTCTCCCTGTGGGGGTCTCCTCTTCTCGCCCTAGGTACTGGTGAGTGCACGCCTCTGGAGCTGCGGAGGGCTCCAGTGCCTGCTGCTGTTGCTTCCTCTCAAGCCGCCCACTGTTTGTTTGCTTGATTGCGTGTTGGGGAGAGCCGGGCTGCTTCGCTATAGCTTTGGCTGCGGGGGAGGTCCTTCACAGTGTTGCGGTCGGGTGTTGGGTTAGTGGAGCATGGTGTTTCACACACCTCTTCCATTATTGGGTGCCATCTTGCAGGGCCTGGGGTTCCAGCGTTACTCTTCACCATGGGCACAGGGTTTCTTGCTGTCTCCGGTTTTCTTTACGGAGTGCTGCATCTGTTCCATAGAGTTTCCACAGTCCGCGCCACCATTCAGAGTTGTTTGCTTTGCTCCCTAACAGTAGAAAAAGTCATGGAGACTCGGGTTCCCACAGAAGCTCTCATGGAAGCGACCGTATCATCGGTGCTCCAAGCCACATCCCCTCATTTTTAACTTTTAATGAATTACATGTTTTCCAAATCTGATGGATTTCTTGGCACCATATTTCTTTTCTCCCCCTTTACCACACTATCAAAGCCATGTTTATGCCTTTTAGTTGTTGGCTTCACAATAGATCTCTTCACAGATTGTGTAATTAGTGACTCAAAATAGGGACCAAAACAAGTATGTGTACATAATGACAGTTTAGTATCCCCTTATGCCATACAATTCTTGATTTGTTATTAGTCACGATGAGTAGTACCTTATAATGGTTCCTATGCACCCCCACGGGGGCAAACAAATGGATAACCTCCAGCATCTTATGATCCACTAAACTTGGTGTTTTTTCTTCAATTAGATAATTTATCTTTCTTATAGTCACAGGAAGATTTGATGGAGGAGTCCAATATATATTTAAAAGCAAGATAAATTGCCAAAATGATCTTAACTTTAACACCAACAACACAGGCAACGCTCCTTTGGTAACATGTACACATTTCTTCACTTTAATATCAGCCCCATTTCTTATGGCAATTATCAGACCACCTGATGGCCTCCCACTCAACTCCTTAGTAGTGAGTTCTGCTCATACATCAAAATCATCTAATCTCTTAGGGGTAGTCATCCATGTTTCTTGTATACATGTTATTGAGTATTGACTTAACAAGTTACATAATTCCAAGGAGGCACATACATTTGATGAACCTCTAGAATTCCAAGATATTAAAGAAACCTTATGGGGCTGGCTAAAGTTGAGCTTTTAAGAGTTGGAGTTGGATGATGGAATCTCAAAGATTGAGGGCATGCCACCTCCAATTAAGGTCTTGCTCTTCTCCTTCAGCATAGCTACTGCCCTTCGGCTCCACTGCTCAGTCCGTTTTCTCTGCTCTTAAAGGATCTATTTGTTTTACGTGCAGCAAATTCAAAAACCCTGGGCTAAAGTTTAGGAGATTGTACCCTAACTTGTTAAATTGGTTTACCTCTGCTAATAAATCATTACAAACTGCACAAGAATTAACACCAAACGTATATGGTCCTATCTATCAGGATGGATAAAATGGGCCAATTTTATATCTGCCGTGGTTATCAGTCTAAGACTCGGAATTTAATTTAGAATTTAATTTAGAAGCGCTAACACTCTCCGCCTATTCAGAGGCCTCCATAACCAAACATATCACTTGGGTCATCCGGGAAGCATGGTTGCCTCCATTGGACGGTGTTTAGAATATTATTAAACACAGACTTTGGCCCATTGGACTCCCTTGTGGCCTGAGTATTAGCCGAACTTAGTTCTGGATTCTCCCCAGGCATAAGATTATTACAGACGCTACTGTGAAATTGCAATCCTGCCCTTTGGGCTCCATTGAGCCATTTTGTTCACATCACCTATGACAACTGTCCGATATTAATCGCAGCGCTGGATTCTCATGGCGTCAGCAGTTTTCTTTGGTTCGAGTCTTTGAGCTTAAATGCGATGGTTCAAAGGGATTGCCTCCTCCCCTTTTGAGAGAAGCAGTTTCCCACCCTGAAGATCTTCAATTACGTATGATCCGGTCTTAGCCCACTGATCAATAGTACTTCTCACAGTGTCCTTCACCATTTTCTCCATCATTAATTTGATAGACATTTGGTCCTCTTTCAGGCTATTAGCCTCAGGATTTTTCCAGAGCCAATTTCAACACTATTTCTGAGGTCATTGATCTCAGGAGTGCTGTTCTGAGTTATCCGCATGATCTCGTTAACCTTCTCCGAACCATGCAAAGCCTCCCCTTCCTCTTATTTTTTTATTGTTTTTTTCTCTATTTGTGGAACCTTGCCTTCGTTTTTGTTTGGCATCCGGGCAGGGGGACGTCGGCAAGTCAGTCCACAATATCATAGGTAGGAATTGCACAGCATTCTTTTGATGTCTCTCTTCCCAAGATACTGAGGCCAAACAATTGGGTAATAATAGCACTTAAGCTGTTTTTGTGCTTCCTTAATTCAGAAAGAATAGAATCTTGAAGCCCCCTGTGTCAATAGAGTTTGTCCCTTCTTCCAGTATTGTGAATGGCGCTTGACCCGAGGGAAAGGAAGCATCCATCCCCTCTCCCTATCTTAAATTTTATTGAGCCAGGGCTAAAAGTGACATTTCTACTACAACAAAAACGGGTGGGGGGCATGTCCATAAAAGACAGAACCACAGGACCAGTAGCGGATAAGGCCTGCTCATTGGTTTGATTGACAGGCCATGTCTCAGATACAGGCATAAGGGAAGGGGCAGTTGATTCCAACAAGAGCGGTTCGAGCGCCACTCCTTGATGAGCAAATGGAGCCTCCTCCAATTTCGATGAGGAGGGGGGTGAAGGCGCAATGGAAGCACCTGGGCTCTCGCCATGGTGTTTCTTTTTGGGGGTGAAAATGAGGGGAGCAGACAAGATATCATTATACAGCTCCGCCCCATCAGGCTTCTCTTTCCTGGTTCTAATATTTGGTTTTATTTCCCCTTTGGGGGAATGTCGCACTAGCATCCAGAGCGCACTAGCTAATAAAATAACGACCCTACAGGCGAAAATCAATAACAAAAAAGAATCCCTCCTCCTTGCTTTCAATCCTAACAACAACACTGCCCCTTTGCCCTCGAACACCCTACCTCCCACCCCTTCTGAACGGCTGACTCCCCTCTTCAACTTTAAGAAAGTATCCATCTTAGAAGTTAAAAAAGCTATCCTCACTCTCAAACCGTCCAACTGCCATGGTGACCCCTGCCCAGCACAAATCATAAAGGATGCCGCACAGGACCTCTCCCCATTCATAGCTAAGCTTATAAATGCTTCATTCTCCACTGGCACCATCCTTAACAACTTGAAACAGTCGTGGGTCCTCCCACTCCTAAAAAAACAAACTCTTGATTCATCCATTTCCACGAACTACCGCCCCATTACCACAGTACCGTTCCTGCTTAAAATCCTAGATAAGGTAGCGTACCTCCAAACCCAACAATATTTGTAATGTAACCACCTTCTTGGAGCATGGCAATCAGGTTTTAGACCTCAACACGGAACAGAAACTGCACTGATTGACCTTAAGGCACAAATAGACACCCTGAGAGACAATGGCAATACAGCATTACTACTGTTGCTCGATCTCTCAGTGGCGTTTGACTTGGTTGATCACAAGATTCTCTGCCACCACCTGGACTCTGCCATCCACTTCTCACAAGAGCCTATAGGATGGATTCAATCTTTCCTATACAATAGAACCATGCGGGTCTTCGCACCCTCAGCAGCTGCGTACCCTATACCTATTACGTGTGGAGTGCCCCAGGGCTC
Source organism: Ambystoma mexicanum (assembly GCF_040938575.1). Classification (NCBI taxonomy): domain Eukaryota; kingdom Metazoa; phylum Chordata; class Amphibia; order Caudata; family Ambystomatidae; genus Ambystoma; species Ambystoma mexicanum. Next base: position 413,669,854 of record NC_090939.1, read on the forward strand.
TTGCGTTTCGCCCACTCTGTACAACATTTTCACGAAGCCACTTTTTGATGATCTAGATGGCCTGGGTATCACCTACTTTAACTATGCGGATGATACACAGATCCTCATCCCGCTGAAAGGAGACTACAACAAGGATTTGGCCTTCGTAAACAGTGTGTACCTCATCATCCAGGCATGGATGGCCTCCCATGGTCTATGGTCTATGCCTGAATGATGACAAAACGGAACTCCTCTTCGTCGGCACCACAGCAAATCTCAACAAATTAGGCCAACTCTATTCCAACTTCATTATAGACAACAACAACATTACAGTAGCCAAGGAAGTTAAAACCCTTGGCTTCTATCTAGATTCCACTATCACTCCATGGCCTCGGCGACTGCCTACACTTGTACGCTAATAAGAGCAGCCAAGCCATTCCTTACACCCAACAACTGTATCACTCTAGCAAAAGCATTAGTAATATCCAAATTGGATTATTGCAAATCCCTATATGTAGGGAGTAACAAACATATCACTAATAAGATCCAGATCTTGCAAAATAATGCATTGAGAGCAGCTCTTAACATTCCCAAGAAAGCCCACATATCTGACCTAGGAAGATCTAACAACTGGCTCTCCACCAAAGATAAAAATCTTTCTTAAGTCAGTTTACCTGACACATAAATGCCTACACCTGGCCGCCCCACAATACCTCACCTCTAGATTCGTGAGACAATCCACCAATCGCCCCTCCAGAACAGCCAATGCCAACCTACTGCGAGTGCCTAGATTCAAACGCATGAAGACGGGTGGTAGCAGTTTCCTGGTCAAAGCTGCCCACAACTGGAACTCACTCCCTCCCACTTTAAGGGAAGACATGCCCTACCTTCATTTCAGATCCAACCTAATCCATTGGATTAAGGAACATGACATCTAACTCCTCACTACACCCCGTTCTCACTACTGACCCCTATTTCTGTATATAATTGCTATCTGATGCTTCCTGCCTCCACATGTTCATTTGTATGATACTTTTTTAGTACTGTCTATTCATGTATTGTATTGTAAGTATTGTAATGTAATGCACAGCATTGTAACCTAAGTTGAACAATCCTCTTTATGCATTCTGCGCCCAAATACCCTCGGGTCTAGTGCATGTTATAAATAAATAAACAAACAAACAAACAAACCAACATATTCATGTACTTTTTAGACCCTCATAATTAGTACATTCCAAGTACTATGTTTCAAACAACATTACTGTGTGGTTTGCACAGTTGCTGTTTTTGTTTGCATAATCAATTTGTCATTGGAAAGAAACATCCATAAAGGATTAAAAAAAAACGACTACATTTATGTGACGTTACGTGTCACACTATGTTTGTTTGAAGTGTGCAGTACTTAAAGGAATGTTTAAGGTGCACACATATGTGTATTTGTTGTTACAAGCAGTGTTACAGGCGGATGAATTGTAATACTGTAAGTGTTTTGCTTTTCGAAAGTGCTGGTGGACTCTTTTTTTAAAGGAATTTTTGAAGTATTTAGATATCTGTTGGCATCTTGAAACGGTTTTTTATTTGAAAAGGAGCATTGCAGTACTATAGATGTAGTTAGATACCAGTTGGCATATTGTAACAGTTGATACTTTTGTAGTTCTGAATGGTATTTTTTTAAGCAGTTCCATACTTGTTGGTGTAGCCCAACTATTTTGCTACTCAAAAGTGGCATTGCAGTAATATGGCTGCAGTTAGAAACCAGTTGGCATATTCTAACTGTTGATAGTTTTGCAGTTTTGAAGGGTATGTTTTGAAGCAGTTTGATTCTTGTTGGTGGACTCTAACTATTTTACTATTGGAACCTAACATTGCAGTATCATGGGTGCAGTTAGATACCACTTGGTGTATTCTAACTGTTGATAGTTTTACATTTTTGAAGGGTATGTTTTGAAGCACTTTGATTCTTTGGCATATTCTAGCTTTTTTGCTATTCAAATGTAATATTGGAGTATTATGGGTGCAGTTAGATACCAATTGGTGTATTCTAACTGTTGATAGTTTTACAGTATTGAAGGGTATGTTTTGATGCACTTTGATTTCTGTTGGTGTATTCTAGCTGTTTTGCTATTCAAAAGTAGTATTGGAGTAGTATGGCTGCAGTTAGGTACCAGGTGGCATATTCTAACTGTTGATAGTTCTACGGGTAAGTGACTAAACTTTGTAGAACCTTATAATCAGTACATTCTAAGTACTATGTTTGAAACAACATTAGTGTGTGTTTTGCACAGTTGTTGTTTCTGTTTGCATACTCATTGGAAAAATAAATATATGGCATTACCAAAAATGTACTACATTTGTATCTGTTGGGCTGGAAATTCTGCCCAGAGTGTAGTGCCAGACTGGGAACCCTTGTCAGGAAGGCGGAGAGCGACTGCTACAAGGAGCGGAGGCGGAGCCCAGCACGAAGGCCAGGACACGCATAGGGAAGCACCCGGTGAAGCAGGTTTGCAGTCTGGTAAGTGTCAGTGGACACTCGGGATGCCGGGGGGCACTCAGGGAGGGGCTGTTGAGCCCGATGCTCACAGTCTTGAATGCTGAACGTAACGAAAAGCTGGATGCTTCAAACCTTGAATGTCAAATGCACTGAAAAGCTGCAAGCTTGCAATCGAATACCGAACATAATGAATAGGTGGACATTTGCAATCTTGAATGCTGAACGTAACGAAAAGCCTGAGGTTTACATATTTTGAAGACTGAATATAATGAAAAGGGGCTGATGAGCCCACATCACTACCAGCTTGCTAATATTGGTTGCAGAACGTAGCAACAGGGGCTATTGAGCCCAAACCATGAAAATGTGACCAACATTGAATGTTGTACGAGATGAGAGAGGCTGCTGAGCCCATAAAGTTAACACTTGTATATATTGCTGACTTCAGAAAGAGTGGCTGCATGAGCCTGCACCACAGAAATGGTATAACGCCATCATTGCCAAAGAGACACCTCCAGAGTAAGGGAAAGGCTTGAACTTGTGAACCGTTGAATATCAGCTCTGGGAAACCTATGGTTGTGTGACCTGTGATGGGTGGACTGTGTGGTCTGACAACTGTGCCTAGCCCAGAAGTCACCTAAGATTTGACAAGAAACTAAGAGGTGTGAACTATTGGTGAAGTTAACCAAAGGAGGGGTCAAAAAGACACTGTGTTCTCTTATTAACTTGCAAATTTAATACCCTGTGAATTTGAGACTCTCAACTATTGTGATGGACCTTTGGGTTAAGGAACCATGGTAGTTAAAATTTACCAGCTTCTAGGTCAAGTCTTAGGCTCCCTCCACTAGCCTCTGATCTTTGGTTTGCTTCCGTTCTAAAGGCTGGTGGTCCCTGTTGGACTAATTCATATGCTCCCCTCTGACTTGCAGTTATCCGGCCTGCTCATGCCTCTCCCCAGCATGCAGTGCGTTGGCATAACTTGCCCTTCAATGCTCTATCAACTGGCTGAAGATATGCCACCTGGTTTGACTCTCTTCATCTCATCTCTTTGGATTAATTCATGTGTAGTATCTTCTTTCTTGGTTTTTGGAATTGGTTTATTTGTATCCCTTCCTAGTTTGGTCCTCATTTAGTGGTTCAGCAGAACCGCACACCTTTAAATGGCTGAGCCACTATTTTGGTGTCAGGAAGAATTCCTACCTTGTTGCTGGCTTCTCATACTCAAGCCTCTGATTTCTGAGGCTCTTTGGTGTATACTTTTGCAGTGTTCTTGTTGTTCAGTCCCTAGACGTCCACATGTAGGTGTGTTTTGGGCTAACAGCTTACAGGAAATCTACCTTGCAATTGGAGACTCATGAGCTCAGGTGGTCAAACTGTGGTCACACTGTTTCTTCTTCTCTCTTTTTCCAATGTTGGGGCCTAGCTTTTACATCGACTGCTGGGACACCTCTTCTGGAATTGGGTGTCCGGCCGAATTCCCGTTTTTACAAGCACCTTTAGAGAATGCCATTCAGCTATCCCTCACTCAAGACCTTGAAATGCCTCAGAGGGAAGTTGAGACAAGTTTTGTTAAATTTTAAGGGATTGGCTTTCTCATTGCGATAGGGCTGGATCTCTTCCCCTGAGTTCTTAATTTGAGACAGCCATTCATTGAACTGTGGCAATTTTGTTTGTAGGTTTTCAGACTTTAGAGACTTGGGCAAAGCTGCAATTTACAAAACCACTGTTCCTTTTACCTGGAGAATTACCATGCTTTGGGGTAGAGGTGATGGGGTGATCATCTTCTTCAGTTTGTGCTGTTCTACACTTGCTCATTATAGCAAAGTGACTGGGCGTCAGTGGCATTATGTTGTTGATTATTGGGGTATCGTGGAGTATTGCAGTCATATTCCAGAACGTCCAGAAGGTGTTACGCAGGCTCCTGATTGGTGATGCATTTAGGGGTCTTAGTTTGGTGAGGTAAGGTATTGTTAGTGATAAACAGGTTGAACTTGTGCAATTACTCAGACTTTTTTGCCTTTTCCCATATTTGAAGTCTTCCCATCCCAGCCCACGTCCTATCTAAACATCCAAATGAAAATCGCAAATAAAAGTCACGATATTAGGAATCCATTTGGAAGTCTCTCTGAGTGCCGAAGTCCATGTCCTACAGTTAAACAAAAACTGCTCGTACTATCTAAAACTGTCACAAAAAATCCAACCCTTCTTAAATGAGGAGAACTGTGTCACTGTCGCCAGGGCAACCATCTTGTCACGACTTGACTATGGAAATGCGCTCTTACTGGGGGCAAATAACGACCATATTGCCAAATGCCAAGAAATTCAAAACCACGCTGTAAGAATCATAAAAGGAAAAAAGAAATCTGACCACATTAGCGAGGATAGGAGAAATATCCACTGGTTAATGATCGAGGACAGAATAAAATACGAAACACTCACCATGACACACCAATCTGTTTATGGCTTAGCCACTGCATATATCAAAGCTAAATTGACCCCGTATGTACCAAGGCGGACCGTCAGATCCCAAACACTGGGCCACTTAGAAACCACCAGATATAAGAAAACAAATGGCCTTGGATCGGGTTTTCACACAATAGCAGCAACCACGTGGACCGAGCTCCTCCCATCCATTAGGATCCCACAGCATTTTCCGTAGAAAAATCAAGACCTACCTGTTTAGATAATGAACCTTGACTGCTGTTAAAGACTCAACCTTTTTATGACTGAAATCTTTATGGTACTTGTCTTCTCGTAGCTTATATGTTCAAAATCTTTGTGTCTATGTTTGTGCCCAGATGCCTGCGGGCTTTCGGCGTGGTAGAAGTAAACAAATAAAATAAAATTTTAAAAAATCTACGCATGACTGCTACAAAAGCAAATGGAAGCATTTTACTACTTGGTGTGCAGCACGGGACATTGCCGCTTTCGCCATTCAGATAAAGGACATTCGAATTTACCTGTTATCTCTGCTGCAAGCAGGTTTGGCGCATTCCTCTGCAATATGCTGTTACAACGTGTCTACTTCCGTGCCTTCTATTTGGTCTAATTGGGCCTCATTATAAGGCTGGCGCTCCCATAATGAAGGGGGTCGGTACAGGACTGGCCCCCTTCATTCCGGGAGCGCCGATTACGAGCTTCCCATCACGGGAACCGGTTTTACCAGGCATGCTTTCCGTATCCCGCAAGGGGAAAAGGGAGGCAATAACGGGCAAGATGTAATCTGCCCGTTATTACCTCCCTCCCCATTCCCTTTGAGCCCTATGGGGGCTCAAATGGGAATGGGGATGGGTTCCTGTAAGGAGGAATTACCGGGTCGTCCTATGTCGGAGTAACGCGGTAAGTCCCCATTGCAGGAACCCGGTAATGGAGCCTGGAACGGAGGCAGCCATGGAGCTAATAGCTCCATGGCTACCTCCATTCTTGTAATGAGGCCCATTGTTTAGTCAAGAACTTCTTCAATGGCCTTTTTTGTTCTTTTCCAGCAACCAGATGACCAGCGCCTGCCTAGGAACTCAGCCATTTTGTTGCTTGTTGGTCCATTGTTCTCTACTGTGATCTGGTCTGTGTGTTTCCATTTGCTGTGCTCCAGGCTCCCTATGGACTCTTTATTATGCTGCATTGTCTACATACTGTAGTTTGCCTATGTATGGTAAAAAATATAGCATGTGGAATTCATTTGATGGTCTGGCCCCTGTAAGTGTTGTCTTACTTTTGGTCTGGTCGGTGCTGTATCCACAGTGGTGCTTGCTAATTTTGCTGAGTCAGCTTCTTCTTCATGTTGTTCTGGTTTCTTTTTTCTTTCTGCTAGCATTTTTGAGTATCTTTTATCTGTTGTAATTGTAAGCACCGTTTTGGTTTTCGGTTGGTGTGATTCTTTGGTGATTCTGTGTTATGAGTCTGGTGTGGTCCATATTTAGGAAGAGTCCTATTTATGTATGAGCCTTCGAGTGCAGTGGGAGGTGTACGTTTTACTCTGTGTTGGTCTAATGGTGAGCCTTTGGTAGCTGATGTTTCAGGCCCTAGAGCAGGAGTGCACAACGAGCAGGAGACTTTTTCAACCCCCATTTGTATTCAATGCAGGGCATTGGTCCCCACCCCCTTATTCCCCATCAATGGTATGGCCCTGGTTTCCCCTATTCCCACCCCGCACCAAACTGTATGGCCATGGTCCTGCTTGAAAATGGCATATTGCATGTCCCTTGAGATCCCCACCAAATTGTATGTCCCCACACCCACCACTAAACAGCATGCCCCGTGTCCCCCCAACAAACTGCATGGCCGTGGTCCCCCCATGCCCTCCCACACCCCATCAATGGCAAAGCCTTGGTCCCTCATATCCCCCCTATCTCCACCAATGGCATGGACCTGGTCCCCACCCTATTCCCCCACCAATGACATTGCCACGAAACCCCTAAAACACACCACCCCCACCAGTGGCATGGCCCTGGTGCCCCATTTCCCCCACACCCACCAAAAAGCATTTCTGTGGTCCCCCATGCCCTCCCACCCTCTACAAATGGCATGACCCTGGTCCCCACCCTATTATCCTTACCAATGAAATGGCCCTGGGCCCCACTATTGCCCCCCTCCTCAACCAACACTATTCCCCGTGACCCCTTGCCCATCCAAACACTATGCCCCATGACCCCCACCCTCCCAACAAAGCGCCATCCACATGACCCCCCACAAAACACCATTGCCATGATCTCCCACCCCCCCCAAGTAAAGGCCATCCACAGAACTCCCAAGAAAAGGCCATCCCCTGACCCCCTCACCCCACAACAAAACACCCTCCCCATACTCCTCCACTGCCCCAACAAAAGGCCATCCTCATGACCCCCTCACCCCACAACAAAACACCATCCCCATGCCCACCCCACTGCCCCACCAAAAGGCCATCCCCATGATCCCCCACCCCCCCAACAAAAGGCCATGAACCCCACTACTCCAACTAGAATGCACTTACCTGGGTAGCAGGTAGGCGATCATGAGGAGGAGCGAGCTTGAAGGCAGCCTGACTGGATGACGAGGTGGCGTGTGGGCGGGCCAGCTCTGAACTTGTACTGTTGTTGGCATGGCAAGGCTGAAATGCCTTCTGGCAACAAGCCTTTAGACATGCCAGTCGAAGTGCTGGCCCTCCATTGGTGCAGCACAAGCACTATGTGACTCGTAAGAGCCACGTAGTGCATGCACTGAACCAATAGAGGGTCAGTATTTTTCCTGACCCAGCAAGGCAACGACTTTCCTAATGGGGGGCGGCCATTGCTGCTTGCGGCCACCCTCCATTAGGAAAGAGTTTGACCCTGGCGGGCCAGAAAAAACAACATGCCGTGCCGCAATTGGCTCGCGGGCCGTATGTTGTGCACCTGTGCCCCACAATGAAGTGTGCACACTAAGAACTGCTTGCCTTTCTCTTGTGCTGCTCATCTGCAGGTTCTGCTCGGCCACATTAGACCTCAATAGGCAATACTGACGCCCTTAAATCCGGTTCCCTTTGCTATGGCGCCCCTCAGGAGGAGCTAAGAAGAAGAGGCAGCCACTAAGTCTGATACCAGCAATCCAGGTCGAAGTACTTCCTCCCAATGTATTGCTGTGCTGACAACAGTTACATACCTCTAAAGAAGCTCCAAATTTGAAGTATCTGTATTTCCTAGTCAATTTCGGGTAAAACATTACATTAGAGAGGAAGAAAGACTCGCTGGTACTAGATTGCAAAAAACTCTCAAAGGAGGATAGGACTATCTGGGCATTTAATGGCAAGCCATGACATGTGACTGAGTACATGTTATTTGATGGCAGTACATTGCATACGATATGAGTGTCCATCAGTAGACATGGCATTTGATGCAAATACTTGCCAGTTGATGACAGTCCCTGGCATACGATGTGAGTATCTTGCTTTTCAAGGAAAGTCAGTATCTGGCACACAATGGCCATCTCTGTTTTATAAATTCAGTACCTGACCATATTAGGGTAATACTTGTCAACCCACAAAACAAAATTAATAAAAGAGAACACATCTCCACTACCAGACGCCAACACAATTGGCTCTCCACCGATAATAAAATCAAACTAAAGTTGGCCTCCCTAACCCATAAAGCCCTCAACAATGCTGCCCCCAGCTATTTGATGGACAAAGTTAAGAGAAAGTCATCCATTAGACAAACAAGAACTATCAATTCCAACTGTCTGATAATCCCCAGATTCAAACTCTCCACCATTGGAGGTAACAGTTTCCCTGTGAAAGCCGCCACATTCTGGAATTCTTTGCCACACAACCTGAGAGCCGATCAACCCTACCAGCACTTTAGAAGGAATCTCATCAGTCATTTGAACTCCAACAACCCCCATACTTAATTGTACATTTTACACCTCTGTATAGATACTTCAGGCCTTTGTTCTCGCCAAAGAGCCCTATACTTATCTGTATATTTCACTCCTTTGTAAAGATATTATATTTCTATGTGTAAAGTTTTGTATATTTCTCATTCCTGTAATCCTTAATTGCATATGTCTATAATTTTATATTGTATATTTCTGTATATTTCTGTAACATTGTAAGCCTTGCATATCCTTTCTGCCTGCGCCCTGCTGCCCCTGGGTATGGTGCGCCATATAAATAAACAAACAAACAAACAAAACTCCAAACTATTAGTTGTTCCGCTAACGGTTGAACCTTTGTTTCCAACCATTTTTCTGCAAGTGGATACTTGTAGGCGTCGCACTGAAAATGGGAAGGATCTGAAAGCAATAAGCTGAACTTGGCCTGAAATATGTATGAACGTGTCACAAATAATTATGTTACTTAAAAATTCTCAAACGTTGTCGTCTGTGACCTTTAGCTGTTTACATTTGCAAAGAGGCTGTCCACATTCCCGCATGAAAAACAATCAAAAGGGCAAAGCAGTGAATGTCAATGCACTTTCATTGCAAACTGCGGGCATCGCGGCAGTGTGCACGCAGGTTGGCAAGTGCTTGCTAAATGTTGTAGAATAAGTTTACCAAATACTCATAAACTAACCATGTAAGAAGTCACAACACAAGCGAAAGCATTCAATAGCCATATTTCAATAATGTCTCTCCCTGCCTGAGAACCAGTTTAAAAGTATAAATAGTGTTTATTTGGATACTTTTATGGTATAATGACTTTTGTTCAATGGCATCTATATATGCATAAAATAACGGATGTGAGTCAGCAGTGGAAGCTTCAAACAACGATAGCACAGTAATACGAAATAAAAGACATGTCTGTGCAAGCGTCTTTACAATTATGTACTTTACATGAACCCAGACAACTAATAAAACACATACTACCCATCCTGGTAAAGCAAGGACGAGAGAAGGCAGTCTGGATACTCTGACTGTTATTTGCATGAGAGAAATATTGGTAGCAAAGTGGGACCTAAACAGTCTCTAGAACCAAATATAAAGGTCATGATGACAAGGTAACTAGAAATGTCTTTGGAGCATCTAGCCTGAGAGTTCACTGCCTTAGTCTCTTAAACCGGTTCAACGGCATCGATCAGGCTTCTTGGCACGTCTCCTTGCAGCAAAAGTGGAATGTTCAGCCCAGGTATCTTAACGTGGCAGTGGGGTCGGGCTCAGAAGAGAGCCAGGTACAGAAAGTGTCATGCGGTTCAATCCGGGATCAGAATGTAGCTTGCAGTCTCTAGACAGACTAAACTTCTCCAATAAAAAGTTAATAGGCTGACAACCATGGGTAAAGCCCATGGAATTAGAAAACAATGTGGGTTCTAAAAAAATTCCCAAGCGTAGTGGACGTGTCCAATGTCACTTGTAGGTGACTAGCAACAAAAGATGAAGGTGTGTCCCTGTGTGTGCCCATTTGAGGCTGCTGTTCGCCTGCCAAATGACACAGTGCCCAAGACGCAAAGTAAGTGGAAAAGGAGGGGAAAACCTCTACAAAGCAGTACAGCAAAGAAAGAGGAAAATTGCGGATGCTTCTTATGTGGCTGCTGTTCCTTCCACTGCCTCGACTGCATTACTTTTTAACTGGCAACAAAGCGGACTGAACACCCGCGTTTATTTCGGTTATTCATTGCTACACGAGACTTGTGCCACGCACTGGGGTCAGCATCCTGCTGATGCTTTCTGCTGTTTTCTCCTAGTAAGCAGTTCCAGACCCCCGTGTATCCATACACTGCACCGCTCCCTATTAATTATTGCTTCTACTCTCTTGACCCTGGCCACTCCTTCCTATATACAAGCTCTTGGATGATCAGTGATGCTGAGGAAGCCGAAAGCCTGTTGGTGCACTTTACACATTTGCATCTTGTGCTGCATTCCTAGAGAAGCCCTATCGTTTGACCTGCAACCTGAACAGGACAGTGGCTGCGGTGGGTGTTACATGGACCCAGGCTGTGAAATAAAGACACCAGCAGTCTTTACCCCTCCCCTTTTATTGAAACCGTGACATGGCCGTCACCTGACATGGTGCCGGGACGCACCTGACACGGTGCCGGCACACACCGTAACATCCCTTTCGATCTCCCTCAAAACATGAACATTCATAACAGTAAATACTACAGAAAAAAACATCACTCTATATACTTGTAGATCCCCGGCGTTCACTCCAGCACATAGTCTCGGAGTCTCTCTGGGGGTAGGGGGCAGGAACGCTGGGACTACCTCACTGGACTAGGCTCGGGGGTTCTGATGTGCTCTGCTCCTCAGCCATTGTCAGCTTCGGGTGAGTGACACGCCTCTTTGAGTCACGGTAATCATGGTCCCATGACATGCTGTGACCCTCCATGGAACTGGATCATGGGGTAAACACAACTTGTGTGTAGGGTTCTTTGTCCTGGCCAGTACCTGATGTCTGACATTCTGCAGCTGGCTCTACTGCGTTTGGCTGTCGGAACTCATGCTCTGGGATGGTCCACTTGACCTTTTGTCCGAAGAGCACTTCAGCCGGGGATACTCCTATGGTGGAGTGCGGCGTGGTGCGGTAGGCCAGCAGAAATTCTATAAGAGTAGGCTTCAGCACTTGGCCCTTTTCCAGGGCTATGTGGAAGGCCTTGTTGAGGGTCGGCATAAATCTCTCTGCATGGTGAGATCCTGCAATGATCAACCCCATAAGATGTAAGGAATCTGGCCAGTTCTTCACTTTGGAAGGGAGACCCGTTGTCGGAACTCATTGAGTCCAGGAATCCAAAAGTTGCAAAAATGTCTTTCAGCACTGGGATAATTGATCTTGCAGCTTTGGAGTCAACAAATTGGACCAAAGGAAATGTGAGAACTTGTCCAATATCACCATGAAGTGCTGTGAATGAAGGACGGTACCAAAATCCATACTTTGGGCTCTCCACAGGGTATCAGCTTGTTTAGGAGACACAATGGGTGGGCCCTTGGCCAGCGGTCTCGCTGTTTGGAACCATGTACATGAGGCAATGGTGTAATCCACCTTCCTCTTCAATTCCGGGAACAATACCTTTTCGCGTAGACGTGCAACTGTCTTAGTCACCCCTTGGCGGCCAGCATGTGCCAATTCTATCACAGCCCTCTGGAGTGATGTGGGTACCACCAGCGGAGTTCCCCATAGCAGAACATTTTTCAGACCTAGCGTGAGCTCGCTCCTCACTTTACACACACCGCAGAGAAATGCTTGGGCTTCTGGCGTGCGATTCTGCATAATGCTCAGGAATCCTTTCTACCACCCCGACCTCAGCTGCTCCGTCATTTCCTGAATGCCCAAATGTTAGTGGGTCGCTTCTGCAATGCCTGTGACCGACATAGATCTTGGGACTGCTGCTTCTGTCACCATTGCTACGGCAACCTCTGTGTCATCCATGGCCACCTCATCCTCGAGGGCTGGCATCCTCGGGTGGCATGTCAAATAGTCCTCCGAGGTTCTGCCCCCACTCTGAAAATCAACTAACATCATACGCCTGTAACTGGAGGAGCCAGCGCTTGAGCCGGATCGGCGGTCTGGGTGCAGAACCTCCCAGGATGGGGACCAGGGGCCGATCAGTGACCACCGAGACAGGGTACCCATAAATGTAAATGTGGAAGTGCTTGCACCCCCACAGCACTGCTAGTGCCTCCCTCTCGATCTGCCAGTACCTACGTTGAATAGGGGTGAGCCCCTTGCTTGCAAAGGCAAATGGCTTCCTTTCGCCAGACTTGGACACCTGCAATGGCACTGCTACCAGCCCCACTGGGCTCACGTCGACCATCAACTCTGATTTTTTGGCCGGATCAAATTACACCATTGTGGAGTCAGTGGTGAGAGTGTCTTTGGTGGCGTAAAATACCTCCTGCTCAACCTTGCCCCAATGAAAGTCCTGGTCTTTTTTTGTTAGGATGTGTAAGGGCTGCCTGAGTGTGGTGAGGTTCAGGATAAACATCCCGTAAATATGTACCATTCCCAGGTAACTGCAAACTATGAAGGCGATGTTGGAGGTGGGGCCATTTTAATGTCCTCCACCTTATTACTGTCAGACGACAGCCCCATCATGGAAGAAAAACCCAAAGAAGTCCACCTTTTATTCCATGAATGTACACTTTCTCTGGTTCAGGGTCAGCCCTTGGTGGGAAAACTTTTCCAACACTGCAGTGAGTCTGGCCGTATGCTCCTTCAGAGATCTTGAATAAACTTGCACATCATCGCTCACATTGAGGACACCTGGGAGCCCTGCCAGCACACCCCTGATGGTGTGCATTGAGGACACCTGGGAGTCCTGTCAGCACACCCCTGAGGGTGTGCTGAAATACCTTAGCTGCCGACAACAGCCTGAAGCTCAGTCGCCTGTACCTGAACGAGCCAATGTGGGACAAAAATGTTGTGATGGCCCTGTAGTCCATGTTCAGGGCAATCATGTGATAGCCATCTTTGAGGTCCAGTAACAAACAGTTGGGCTCCTCATAGATCAGCAAAGATATCCAATGTGGGCATAGGATGCCTTTCTCTCCTGATTGCACAATTGGTTTACCTCATATTGACGCAGATGCGCACCTCCTCCAGGCATTTTGTCTTGGCAGCCACAATGATCAGTGACACCCCGGGTGTGGGTCCCTCAACCCTTTCAATTATACTTGTACCTTCCAGCTCGAGGATCTCCTCCACCTTTTGCCGCAGATCAAGTAGTATGCGCCAGTTGCGCAACATGACCAGCTGAATGGTTGGGTCAATGTTTAGCCGGACTTCATGGTTCTTTAGGCAACCTATGCCTTCGAACATGACGGGAAACTGTTCCAGCAGGCATCTGATGTCCTGGCGGGAGATTTGGAAAGCAAAATGTACCAGCTCCAGGCCATCCGCTGCAGCACAGCTGAGTAAAGATCCCTTGGCTACCAGCATTACACAGAATGTGGCATTGATCTGGATATTTTCCATAACGGTGAAGGACCCATCCACTTGCAGAGGCGATGCCCCGCCATATGTTGGCATAGGGCTGAGATTTCTGAACTCTGCTGTAGGCATCACATTGACCAAAGCCCTGGTGTCCACCAGGATTGAAATTTTCACATTCAGGATGGTGATCGAACAGTGGGGTTTTCTGGGTGGTCGTCTGGAATCTAGGCAGATAGCTGAGATGAAACATGCTTCATCAATGTCATCTGTCCCTTCCATTCTCGATAGGATGGGCACACCCAGTCGTGAGTCATCGTCCATGGTGGCCACTTGCCAATACCGGGGTCTCGGCGGCAGTGGGGGTGGTTGGATGCCTCTGCAGACTGCCAGGGGGCCCTACACATATGGGCATAGTGTTTAACCTTACTGCACCACCCGCATGTGGCTCCTACTGCTGGTCAGGTTTGCTCATGAGGCTCCTGTCCTCTGCAGGCATCAGATGGCTACTGCAGCTCCTACGGGAGCTTCAGATTATTCTGCCTGTTTTGCTTCCCATACCTTCTGCGGGATCTCGGCAATCCCCTTGATGACACTGCTTGCACCATTTCTGGTCTGATGCCTTTTGATGCCTTCTCCATTTGGGCTGCCCTGGATGTGGACAGTTCCTGAGTCCTTCCCAGCTCCAGTATCCTGTGCAACGGTATATCAGGTTCCTTCAGAATATGTCGGTGCAGCACCACTGACAAGCAGTGTTGCATGATGTGTGCTTTTATTTTTCATCTGTTTCAGCTACCTGGCATGTCATTGCTAAACAGCGTAGTCGTGCGTGATATGCATCCAGAGATTCTCCTGGTTTTTTGTGGGCCTGCCGCCGGTGGAATCGTTCGTAATCTTTGGTAACTAGTGGGCGGACATATTCCTGTTGTGTTTCTTTGACAGCATTGTATGAATCGTTCTTGAAAATGTGATGTACGTTGCTGCCCGTATAGAACAGGAGCATAACCCTCATAGCCGTGTAATCGGTCTCCTTGGTGGTGGCAAATGACATTTATAACCTTGATACCCACGTGTTCCACCTTGGGCCAAGAGTAGCGGGTGCTCCAGTGACGCCAAATTCCGGTATTGGACAACCAGTGAAACTCTTGTGGGCCTCACGTGCTGTGATGCTGCTTCTGCGCCCATCGCTCCTGGACGCCGACAGTGGGAGTCTGGACATGGAGAGTATTCCTGCCTCACCCTCCTGATACACGTCACTCATGATGGCTGGGTTTACCCTCCTCTGCACACTTTCCTTGTCGGTCCATCTCTGCAGTCAAATGTTGTGTCAGCCCGCATAGCTTCTCTCGGTGGCACAAGCACCCCTGTGTTGCTACCAATGGCTGCTAGCTGAGTTGACAGGCCAGACCATTTCAGACAGTGTCCTCAGCTTCACAGAATCCTCCATCCGCTGCATGAGCTATAATGCAATTGGGTCGCTTGCAGGGTTATCATTTCCCTTGCGGCCAGTGGGGCCTGGCTTGCTCACCAGGGTAGGAGCGTTCAAGTCAGTTTTGCGCAAGGGAGTGGCCGTGCCGTCTATAGTGCCGATGTGCATGGGGAGGACTGCAGGCCCTTCTCCTGTCCTGTCCACCCCACAAGTTCACCGGAGGTCAGCCCCTGCACCATTTTATTTTTTGGTGAAGTATGGAGGAGGAGTCCCTCCAAGGGTTTAAACACTGTATTCTTCTTCTCATGTGTTCCTTTTTTTTGGGTGAAAAATGTAATTCACTGTGCAACAGAGCCTGGACCCACCAGCTCCCCAGAACTCACCAGAGATGAAGTGCAGGCTGCCTGGCTGAGCTTGAGACATGCTCTGTGTCGGCACTCGGGCTGCAATGACTTGCGCAGCGGGGCCCAACGGCTGCTGGGGAAAACCTATCAGCGATGTGCCAAGATGATCAAGCATGACCAGAGCTCCCGCTTGGACAGCACGCTGGGACTAATCAGTTGCCTCATTGCCAAGTATTATATGAACGGTCAGGGGGCAACCGGGCTGTGAAATAAAGATGCCAGCCATCTTTGCGGGTTGCAGGTGTGCCGGCCTGACTGGCGACACTGATCTCCCCTTATTCTGAAACCGTGAAGTGGTCATCACCTGACACGGTCCCGACATGAACCGTAACAGTGGGTTGAATGGGTTGATGACTTATCAGACTTCATTAAGGCTCTGTGTGATGACAGAGCCCCTGGTCTGGGTGACAAATCAGGTGGGGCAAGAGATCTGAGTTGTTATCAGGACTCTACCAGCAGCTGCCAAAATATCATACACCACACTTATCGCAGCCCTTATCAAGAAGTTCATAAAACAGCCAAACCTTGACTATGAATGAGATGCGTGTAATCAAATCAACTAATCAGAACACAAGATAATGAATGAATTTGTCACCAGACTTGAGAAGAAAGTCACATACTGCCAAATTGCTAACTTTTCTTATGACAAAGTCATACAACAATTTGTTATTGGGGGGGTCACACATGATCTAATTTTCACAAACATCTGCTGATGAAACCATTACCACTGAACTCAATTATTGATCTAGCTCATGTCTATGAGAGAGTGGATTCCTAAGTAGCTGATATTGAGGCTCCAGAAAAACAGGACAGTATAGCAGCCAAACCAACAGGCTGCCGTACCATGAGACTCCCCTCTACAGCAAGTAAAAATAGTGCTGAAGTTTCACAACAAAGGCTGTGCTATAGATGTGAGTTCGCTTTCCCACACACAGTGACCTGTCTTGTGGTTTGACCATTCTGCAGGAAATGTGGACAAGGTAACCATTTCCGGACTGGGTGCAGAGAAGGGCAACCATTCCTCCAGAGGTGACAACAATTCAAGCACGACAGAGGCAGAATCAGGTGATATACACTATCGAACACATATAACTTAAGGACCCATGTACTCAATATGAACCCCCAGTAATGACAGCACAGACGGATGATATGTATACCGTATGGAAAGTGCACTCAGTGATACAAGCAGTGCTAGAGTGACTTTAGCATTAGACTTGCATGTCCAATCATTCATTACTGTGAATATCATGAGTGCACAACCTTCTAACCAATAGCTGCCATTTTCCATCGGACGCCTTCTATGCCTGTAGGGTACGACTCGTTCATTACTATTCATAGGCCAGTTCAAGTGTTCCCTGTACCAAACAAATCCATCTCAAATGTCATTCACATGCTCATGCCCGATGGTCTGTGGGCCCACACACTATGTCAAAACAATGATTTGTATCCCCCTTTATTTAAGAGGGTATTAGTTGCTGCATGCAAGAAATATGCACGTTTGCCTGTTGGTGTGCATAGAGGACTCCAGACATGTACTAGGGAACTATTGAATGTATCTGAAAAAAGCGGAGAAGGGCCTATGATATCAGGAGACAGAGATATGGCACAAGGGAAGCAAGTTGCTCCCCCCGGGGCTCTTAAGGGGCTCATAATTAATGCTCGATCAGCCAGGGCACATCACAATAATATGCTTGATTAACTGGAGGAAACTGACCCTGATTTTTTATATGTGACTGAGACATGGTTCTCAGCCAGTTCTGATCCGGATGTTTGCCAAATGCTGCCCGATTCTTAATACGTTGTTACAAACCCCCTCTGACCGGGGTGGTGGCCTAGCAGTCATTTATGGTGCATTCATCAAATGCTTCCCTATTCCTGTTGAACACTCTTTGCCATGCAAACATTTGACGGTAAGGGCATCCTCCCAAGGACTAGCCAGTTTTGTGAATGATTTTTCCCTATTGATAACAGACTTAGCTGTCGCACCCCAATCTGGTTTTATTGTTTTTTTTCATCTACACCCCTACAGATTTGTATCCAATAAATCTGGTGGCTAGCTTGGCTGACCTCTCTCTCAGTCTTTGCAATCATCTCCCTAAACTTCGTAGTGGAATCACCCTTGATTTAGTCTTTTCTGAGAAGAAACTTACTGCAACATTCACTCCCCTTGCAGAATTATGGTCAGATCATTTTGTGTTACCATTGAGTAAACAGTAACTGTTTACTCGAGTTCGCTCTTCTCTATGCAATGTATTTGTAACAGTATGAGTTTGAACCCCTCTATGGATTGTATATTTAACCGTAATCTAAAATCAACCCATTGTACATCTAACCGTAATCTTAATTCAAGCCTTTGTATATGTAACGCATTCTTAAGTCAAGAGCTAGGCGTGCCGTATAAATAAATAAATTCACTATTAATTCATCATTTTGTTCCCTCAACGACTCAAATTGCCTTCAAACCTATCAGTTTTGGAGCAGAATGGATTCTTTGTTAATGGCTGACTGCCTGGTGGCAGCCACCAACCACTTTGTGGTGGGAAATGTACAAGAACCTTGTACCACCCCCCTCACTGCTCTAAACAAGTAGCTGATTACTTAGCACTACTGTAGAGTCAGTTTGGATGGTCTAAACCGTCCGTAACTTTACAAACCTGTAATGCTGTAAACAAGTCTGTCTCTGCCTGGAGCACAGGTGACAGACTAACACTTATCAGGAAGCCCGAGCAGCCGATAAACTTACTGAATACATCACTGTAAGATGATTGTTGAAGAAAAATCTGGGTTCTATGCTAACTGGATCACTAAGGCAGCATGCTCCTCGCAGGACCTTTTTAAAGTTGCCAAAGAACTTTCCTCGCTTCCCCTAATACTGAAAGACAATATGTCCAGCTCACGAGCACAATGCAATGCTATCAACACTTTCTTTTCTGATCAGATCAGCCACATCCGGCAAGCCATTATCAATAAGAGTTGAACATCCACTGAGGTTGATCAGAAGAACAGGCCTCCTATTGGATTCGGCAAATTCATCCCAGTGGGGTTTTTCCAATTTGAACTGATGGATGATGTAATTGTGTCCAAGGCCTTGAACCAGCTCAAATCAGCATTGGCCATGGATCCATTTCCATTACATAGTCTCAAGGCTCTCCCCTCGAAAGCTATTTCTGTGTTCACAGTGGATCTTCAATATTCTTTTTCCTCAGGGGCTGATTCCAGCTCCCCTCAAGCACACACTAGTTACATCACTTTTAAAAAAGCCTCATCTTTACTCTACTGAAGAGGATCATTACTGGCCTATACCTTTGTTTCTGGTTTTAATGAAGCTCGTGGAGGTTGTTGTCACTCTGCTCCTTTCTCGTTTTCTGGAAAACAAAAACTGTTTACACCCCTATCAATCAGGTTTTATGCCCTGTATGGGTACAGAGTCTGTCACAATTTCACTTTTGGATGATTTAGCTCTGCTTCAAGACCATGGAGGGGTTGGAGTGTTGATTCTTCTTGGCCTCTCTGCATCCTTTGATACAGTGGATCATTGCATTCTCCTGGGCCGTTCGGCACAGGCGGGGATCTCAGGGGTTCTGCTTGCATGGTTTGCTTCGTGTCAAACTCGGTCTTTTCCAGCTTGCTGCTCACCCTCTCTTCCCCTCTTCCTTGATGAGTATGCCAAGGGTCACATCTGTCCCCGCTTTTGTTTAAAGGATAGTTCCGGGACTTTTTTTTTATTGTTCCTACGGTTCGGCCATGTGTTTTTAAGCATAAATCGGTAGATCGTAGAAAACTTTCCTATGGACCTTACCCGACTTTTCGTCCATTAACGCACTCGAAATCAGCCGCCATTTTGTGATAATCCTATCATTTCCCCCCATCGACCTGGCTCACCTGCGTTTGCGGCACTAAATCAAATCCCCCGCCCCTGAGCCTGACATCAGCAGACGCGTACCGCCCATTTCCCAACGCCAAAGCACGTTTCGTGTCAACAATCGCTGCGCCTCAGCTAATGAAGTGTCGCCATGGAAATGGCAGGACGCCTCTTTCCTCAATAAGTATAAACACACCGTTTCACAACACACAGCAGCAGATTTTCGATTCCATTACTCTCTCTGTGTTACTTTGAGTATTCTGTGACTCGTTTCTGTGCTCTGGTCAGCTACCTTCGCCGCTTCTAGGCCTTGTGAACACCTGTACCATCTCTGTAAATTATTTTACTTTCTTTACCACACAATGGCTACAATAATGCCGTATATGTACGAGCCCGAGTACACCGAGGAGGAACTACTGGAAAGGCAAGCACGCGAAAACGATGGGGATTCGGACGGCAGTTGGGAGGACCAGTCAACGGATGAAGAGCCTGGACCATGTCGCATGGACGGCGTCTCCACCTGGTGCACGTGCAATCGGTGCGAGCTAATGCCAACTGAGGAGGAGAACTGCTGCTGCCGTGAAAATTCCGGGTGCTTGGCCTACATTTCGGAAGGCGAGCCAAGTCCGCAATGCATCACCGAGCTGCCAGAGTTCAGGGAAGCCTGCCTCTCACGGACCGTGTTGAGGATGATGATGGTGCTTATGCACGAACTTCGCGGCACTGTTCGTCCGCGTAATCCGAGTAACGAGTAAGTATACTCTGGTTGTGATGTCAGTGATGCCACTACTATTTCATGGTCGTCTCCCACATATAAAACTACATCTACATATCATTCGAACGCATGTAAATTGGTTCCATATTGTGCATTTTCTAGATAGAATTTTTTTCAAAGCAGAATGACATTTTTTACCTGAATCGACATTGATAAGAAAGTTTTGTCATTTTAATATAGTTTGCATCTTTCTTTTTCACAGGTGGTACAGGCTGGTGGCCTATCGTTGCTTCACTTGGTGGCTTCACGGGAGGCTCGGACACCGCGTTCGGAGAGTAATACCTGCCTGTGCGGTACTTGCCATTAGACAACATTTCCCCAGCGACAGTGGACAATACCGCAGATTTTCCCTGGATGTGCTGCAACCGGAACTTTACAATGTGTAATGTTTATTATTTATGTTCAATTGAAATTAAGATCTAAAATAAAACCCAACAAATATTTTAACAATGGTTGTTTTGATTTGTTAAATGAATCTAGTGTGTCTCCATTGAATAGTCTTCCTGTGCCTTGTCTTGTCACACCACATGTCTCCGGCCAGCATCCTCCCTCACGCTGGCCGCCCACCTTCAATCCACATAACCGTTGAACCCATATGCAGCAGACATACATATGTTATTTTGCGGGTTGGCATCAAGCCTCCTGGCCTTGCCTCCTCCCCCAAAAATACTTACCACACCACTTTGTTCAAGCGTTGGCAATAAAAGGCCGTTGGATTTTATTGATACAAAACATGGTTATAGGTAAATAATCAATATGGTTGATCATAATAAATCATCCTTTTGGGCACCGGGTACAGAGATGACCCCCTCTGGCCCGTGCCGCCTTGCCACCACAGGCCAGCCTGCTGCTGACTAACTGCCTAGGCATCCAGGGTCTCCAGGGTGAACTGCACCCATATATTCTCCTGGGAGGGTGAGGTATTTATAAACTCACCCCCCTGCCTTCCATGTACTAGATCCTGCAGCCTGCCTCTTACATGCAGTTAGATGGCCTCTCCTTGGTGAGGCCCTGCGGCAAACGAGTCTTGTCTGCACGACCACCGCCCCAATCCACCCCCCGCCCTATCAAAGGCAGTTCGCACCGGGGTACTTGCGCTGGCAAGTGGAGCTGTCAGGGAGCGATAAAGGCCAAGAGGTGCCAAAGACCATGTACACTTCAAAGTGGTCTATACAGCATGGGTTGTTGTTCCCATGTCTACCTCCAGACCCCGTGTCTCCTGCCAAGCATCCCCCCTCACGCTGGACGCCCCCCTGCAAACCGCATAATGCCACGACATATTCACGTCATTCATTCACAAACACACCCCTGTTTCGAATTCTTTATAACCCACTTCATATTTCTAATGAGAACTTCTTTGCGCTTTGCTAGTCAACCCATGAAGGTGCTGGTTATCTGCTCTTCGTCTCTGTGAACTTCCGTGACCACTTCGAGCAAACTCGTCAGTTTGCAACCTGTGAACTGCTCCCTGTTCTACGACAAGAAACTACTCTGATCCCTGCATCTAACTGTTTGTTCGTCAAGGTAAGGCCATGTACCATAATCATTTTGCGTCCAATTTTTTAATTTATATCTATTTGCTAGTAGTCATCAAATTGCATCCATGTTTTCTTTTCGTTCAAGACAGTACATGCAAGGAACTAGTCACATGTTCTGAGTTTAGTCAAATTATTTTTCTATTTTTTTAAAGTTATTCAAATACTTATCCGCATGTGAATAACGTGTATAGTTCCAAGAACCAAAACAAACCTTGCATTGAACCTTTTATGTGTCATTTAATTTTTTAACACATTGGTATTCATAGAGAATTGTTGATCTTTACTTTTCAGAACTTTCCACAATGCCTGCCTGTTCCATTGGCGGTTGCCCTTCAAAGACCCATAAAAAAAAGGTACTATAATGCATGTTTTCCCTAAGACAATAGATCAGATAAGAGAATGGGTCCGATATTGCGGATATCCACTGTCTGAGCTTGAAAGTAGAGTCCTAGAAGTCTTTGCGGGCAAGAGGGGTGATCGATACTGCATCTGCAGCAGGCACTTTAGCTCAGACATGTACTCCACATCATTGCTAATAAAGAAGAACACACCGCGAGCGAAGCGAAAATTGCTCTCAACCGCTATTCCCACTCTATTCGTCCACATCCCTCCACTGGTGAGTCAAGTTTACGGATTTAGCTCTCGGCCTTGCGGTAGTGTGTAGCATTAGCTAACAATAATTTCCCCATTTATGTATCCACTCAATATGAAGGCGGAAGATTCTCCATCCGTGTCGTTATTGCAGTCATCAGCCACTTCAAGCGCCTATCGGGTAATTCTGCCACTGACTTGCTTTAGGCATGTAAATCAATAGTTTTAATTTATCGTGTAATTATTTTACCTAATGGTACACCCTAGTACTCGTCCTCTAGTCTTTGTTTTCAGTTCAAGTACTGTCTTTCAGGGAGATGCTGAGGAGTCCAACGCGTTGACGACAACCGTTGATGTCACTCAGATGCTCGAGGTATGTTTCCGGACAGTTCCATCGATGGAGATCATCAGATCTTGCATTCTTGTAGCGTGATTGTTACACACAATGTTTCTTTCGTTTTTAGCCATTGATATGTCCTTCTGTCGTCGCCCTCCTATGTGTCTTCTTTTTTCAATATTGTGTTCATTACTAATGAAAGTCCTATGTTTCAGGGAGTCGATGGAGCATAAGTCCAAGAAGAAGGGGGAGCATGCAGTTACGGGTCGGCGCAATGTTCTACAAGAACATCACCCCTAGTAGTTGATGCAGATCTCTGCGTGGTGACACTTCCAACGATCGAGCAAATCGAATCATATTTAGATATCCATTACTTATTTTAGACAACTGATCATTTGTGCAGGTCTATTTAGATGAGCCGTTGACGCCTGCACAAAGTTTATGTTCTTTTTAACAAAATAGAAAACCATACTAATGCAATTACTGTGTTTCAGGGAGTTGCTGAAGCGTCATCTTCAATAATATCATCAATGGAAGTCTATGCGGAGCCCGAGGTATGGATCTTGACAGTTCCATCTAACTAGATCAACAATGCGTGAATAATTGTCGTTTGAATGTTCTACACAATGCGTTCATTCGTGTTTTGCTATTGAGATGTACGTGGGTATTGGTCCCCAAGTACATTTTGTGTTTTCAATATTATTATACATACTAATGAAAGTTCTATGTTTCAGGGAGTCGATGGAGCGTCAGTGCGTGATGGATGTGCTTATCATGAAAATATAGTCGTTGCAGCGCAAGAGGAAGTGGAGACATGCACACACGAGTCGGAGCAACAGCGTCCTGATGTTGAAGTTCGAGGCAAGAAAGTTTCAAAGAAAAGAAAGCAAAAGAAGGTTAGTGTCCTGGTCACTATATTATGTTGTTTTTCACTGTTAATAGTTCAATACTGTAAGTTGTGTTTAAACTGAACATCCCTTTTCCAATCTGTCCTCTAGTTGCGAGTGGGTGTACGAACTAGATCTACACAGACAGTGAAGCGAACGAGAGATGTTGCTTGTCAAACCTTTTGGCAGGGACTTGAGACTGGAGATGCATCGTGCCAATGGGAAGAATATGAAGTGATTGACAACGGAGCTATACCACCACCAGCCATTGATAGTGAATGTCCTCCTGGTAGTTTGGATGCAGTCGGAGATCAATTCACAGAATCCACACCCGCAAAAACTAAGACCGCGAGAAAGTTGAAGAAATTGTTTTATTCACCCATCGCCGGAGAAGGAACAGATGTTGCAATGGAAGAGAATGAAGTGGACGACAATGAAACACCATCAATATCACTGAACATAGCGGAAGACGATATCAGAGATTCTACCTTTCATGTGAGTGACATGTCCTCAACGTTACAGGCCGAACCAGCTGGGATGCAGAGTGACAGTATAAGGAAAGAGGCCAAATTCATTGTATTCAATAGTTGTTTGATTGATATTATTATTAGGATGAAATGTGGGCATTCGGTTGGTGGGGAAGTATGTGGGGAGCCATTGATTAATGTGACTCGTGCAATTCGAGGCACTAACCTTAAAATACATGCCACCTGTACAAAATATCATCCTTTCTCATGGTCTGCACAACCCATGCTGGGGCAACTGCCAGCAGGCAATCTACTTTGTGCAGCGGCCGCACTCTAAGTTTTAAAAAGTTAGAGTATTTCTTTCAGATTGTGGGAATCCATTTCATTGCGAAAACTCAGTTCTACAAATACCAAATCGATTATCTATTTCCAGCCATTAGCGAAGCTTGGAGAATGGAAAAAATGTCTATTGATAGTACATTCGTGGGCAAACGGTTCAGGCTAGCCGGTGATGGACAGTGCGACAGCCCAGGATTTTCAGCCAAGTACTGCACCTACCACTTTCAGGACATGGAAAGTAAGAAAATTGTGAGTTCGGTGGTCGTGCAGGTGTCACAAAGTACATCCTCAGTGGCCATGGATAAAGTTGGCTTTGTAGCATCATTGCAAGAACTACAATCGCGGGGAATGGTGATTGACCTGATAGCCACGGACAGACATGTTTCAATTGCCAAGACAATGAGAGAAGAGTACTAAAATATAAATCAACAATTTGACGTATGGCATCTTGCAAAAACAATCAATAAAAAAATGTCGGCTGCAGGTAAAAAAAAAGATATGCAAGGTATTTCACAGTGGTCCAAGTCAATCAGCAACCATCTTTGGTGGAGCTCAAAAACATGTGGAGGGTCGTTGGAAATTCTACTGGAAAAATGGCGGTCAGTAATGCTACACTGTAGCAACGTTCACCGCTGGACCACAAACCAACATTTCCACAATTGTGAACATGGCCATTTGTCCACAGAGGAGACACGGAGGAAGAAGTGGTTGATTCCTTCATCACCCACTCACAAAGCCATTGAAAAGATTGTATTTGATAAAACTATAACAAGAGAATTGAGGGGACTCACGGAATTCTGCCACACAGGAGATTTGGAGGTGTTCCACAATATGTGCCTAAAGTACAGGCCAAAACGATTGCATTTTGGCATGGAGGGCATGATAAATCGGACTCTTCTTGCGGTCTTGGCACATAACCATAATGTTGGCCGTCAACAAAGTAGGACGACCGGAACTTTAGGGACGCTTCGCTACAATAAGGCCTTCACTAAAAGAAGTAAACAATGGGTGATCAAACCAGTGTTTCAGGATATGCAATATGAGTTTATTGAGAGACTTATTGTTGATGTCCTAGATAGGCACATACATGGAGTTGTGAACGAACCTGTGCAGGGGACAACTGCATTGCCACCCAACATTGCCTCTGTTCCATGTCCACCTAAAGCAGAGCTCATTGAGAAATACACATCACGGTTTAAATGATTGTAATTTGATTGTCTGTTCTCTCGAGTCTCCTCATGTTGCAGGCCCATTGAATATGTGTATCTATGTAATGTGTAAATAAAAGTGATTGCTCAGTGTACATGCAATGTGTCTCTCCACCGTTGCCCCTCCCTTCACCGTGCAGTTGTGCGAACCACCGGGTGTCACCTGTGACTTTGCTCTGGAGTCTCCTCATGTCGCAGGCCCATTGAATATGTGTAGCTATGTATTGTGTAAATAAAAGTGATTGCTCAGTGTACATGCAATGTGTCCATCCAACCTTGTTCATTTGCGCATTAAATTAAACCAAACAGTAATATAAATCATTTTTCAAAAAATATAGAATGTCTCCGTATTTATGGTTCTCTGGGGCTGCAAATGCACGCAGACAAAATGCAAAGATGGAGTGTAAATTTCAAGTCCTGTGAGATGGCCTTACACTGAATGTAGCTAACTAGGAATGTGTGCTCGTTCAAAGTGAAGGTCAGCTGCTTTGATTTTTTGCTCGGGTGCCGGAATGGCCCACGACTCAGTATAAGGTTCTATTGTTATTTGACCTCGACAGGCCGGGACCATCCCGAAAGACTTCTTTTTGGGGGTGTGGTGCAATAACGTAAACGATAATGAATATAATTTCAGAAACGAAAGCCATTTAATGTTCGTTCATTAGAAGAAATAACGTCGGCATAGAAGGAGTGGTATTTCGGGGCTGCCCTACGCACAGACACAATGGAAAATGCAAATATAATGTAAGTAACTCTTTAGATGAGTTTATACGGCAATTTAATTACTATACAGTAGCTTTAAAGACGGGTTAAGTTGTACTTGTTCGTTCTATGTGGCATATTGTTTTGTACCGCGCACTATCTTGAGGAGAACCATCTCCTTTTACGGAAGCACCTCAAAACCTTCCTCTTTGCTTCTGCTTTCTCTCTCCCTCTCCCCTGCTACAACTGGTCCACTGTCTGCGACCTCGGTCCTGGGCCCTTCCACTCTCCACCTGCACTGCCTCCCTGTCAACCCCTGCACTGGGGGACTGTCTCAGTATCCTACAGCCCCCCCTTCCCAGCACTTGTTCTGCACTTACCTTGCACTCGCCACCAGCTGGCCCTATGTATTTATTATTTTATGCTACTTACCTTGTACTCCACTTCCCCCCTCCCCTTCCCCTTGCACTTTTACCTTCCCCCTACCCCTGCACTTGCACGATCTGAATGACACCTGGCCTAGTAGGATCGTTGTCTGTCTTCTCCTTGCCCCCCCCCTCCCTGCCTCGCCACGCCTTGAAACACTTGTGTATAGGCGCGTTGCAAATGCCATATTATATCATATCAGTGACGAAGTGGTCCACTGGCGCTCAGGCGGCTCTGAAAAAGGCGGAGGAGAGGGGGTGGATTACTGGAAATGACGTATAATACCCAGTTGCACTGTCCTAGCTATGAAATAATTTCCCGACCTAATATATAAAATGAATAATTTTAATAAAGATCTGATGGTGAGACTAATTTCATTTTTTATGTTTTTAAAACAGGTACATCCTTCATTATTGTATGTGTCATGAGTACCAGACACCGGCGGATGGCTTTTACAACCGCCAGTTGCTTCTCCGCGTAACCAACGTTACCACCCTGACCATTTTATGGGACGATCGCCAAATACAAGTATGCCCTTACGCGGTACTAATGGCTAGATGCAACATACATACCGTTGTGGTGGCCTAGTGCCTCGTTGTTGGAAGAGCCATGCGATTATCATTGCGACCGAAGACCTTATTTTATCGTAAACCAACACCCTGTGTACTGCACACGAACATCGCTTGCCTCAAGATGAACTATTTTGGATCGAGAGCAAAGAAAAATGCAAATCGCTGAATATTCTCTAAACATTTGATGTCAAATAAATGTACTTTACCAAATTTACAATCTTGCGGTTTGATTTAAAAGTACAGTTTCATATTCCGAATTGTGGCGCGCTGTGTTGTGAGCTGATCTGTGTTGGTTTCCGGGTTCTGTGTGGAGTCGAGTAGAAGACGCCTGGGCGCGTTTGCCTACGCAGCACAGTCACGTCACGGATAGAGGCGGGGAATATGAAT
The DNA here is from genome assembly GCF_040938575.1 of Ambystoma mexicanum. NCBI lineage: Eukaryota > Metazoa > Chordata > Amphibia > Caudata > Ambystomatidae > Ambystoma > Ambystoma mexicanum. The sequence goes on from NC_090939.1 coordinate 413,697,559, forward strand.
GTTTTGATAAAGTCTGTTTCAGGGGCGGGGGATATGATTTAGTGCCGCAAACGCAGGTGAGCCAGGTCGATGGGGGGAAATGATAGGGTTATCACAAAATGGCGGCTGATTTCGAGTGTGTTAATGGACGAAAAGTCGGGTAAGGTCCATAGGAAAGTTTTCTACGATCTACCGATTTATGCTTAAAAACACATGGCCGAACCGTAGGGACAATAAAAAAAAAGTCCCGGAACTTGCCTTTAATCTTTTTCAGGTCCACTGGCAGACCTCATATCAAAGTCTGGGGTTCACTTTTACACATATGCAGACGACACACAATTGGTGTTTTCTCTTAACTCCCCTACCACTGAGCCCATTCATAAATTGAGAGAATGTCTATCAACCCCAGGCAGTTGGATGTCTGCCAACTGTTTGAAACTCAATGGGGAAAAAATGAACTACTCGTATTTGGCCCTCAGGTTGCGAACAGTACCTGGTGCTCCCAGTAGTTTTGGCCAGAATCTGTTGGCCTTTGCCCTACCCCAGCATGCCTGTAAAGAGCTTAGGTGTGTGACTTCTCCCTACCGGTTCCAGCGAAGCCCAGATTGCGGCAGTCTGCAACAAAGGGTTTGGAAAACTCCCTCTCCTCCCTGTTGACTGCCGCACTAAAGTAGTCACTTTGGTGATCATGGGGTTGCTGGACTACTGTGACGGGGTCTACCTGGGCAGCTTGGGTACCAGGTACAGTGGATGCATGTAATTCAAAACTCAACTGCTAGGTTAGCCTTAAACGCACCTAGACTTACTCCTTCTATGCGTCTTTTGCGCCGTCTCCACTGGCTGCTGGTGAAGACCCTAGTTGAGTTTAAAATTATGTGTGTCTCTCACCGGGATATTCACGACATGGGTACAACTTACCTAAACAATAAACTTGAACGCTATTACCCTGCCAGCTGCCTTCGCTCGTCCATTGAGATGTGAATTCAAAATGTCACTATACAGAGAGAACGCCATTCTGGTCCTAACACAGAAGACATGTTAGTGCCCTTATATAATGCTCTGAAGTTCTACAAACTAGATCCTAATCAGGGAAACTGAATCTGGAATCCAGAACCATAACAATATGTCCCATTCACAAAGTCTTGCTCAGATACAAATTTCAGTATCTCTTTCGCAGGTAACATTTTTCAAGAGACCATTTAGCGCATTCTGCTTCAGTTTGGTAATGCCTTCAACTATGGTGATGACATACTGATTTTCGGCTAGACACAAGCAGAACATGATACAAAACTGGGTATAGAGTTTCAAGCCATTGCAGAAGTAGGTCTCACATAAACAGACATCATCTGTCAACAAACATCAAATATTAACATTAAAGTGTCTCTCTCATCGGCACACCGCTTTGCTTATTTTCGATTGATGCCAGCCCCATGACACTTGGAGCTATCCTGCCACAAAATGAAGCAGTCAAAGCAAACACAAAACAGATTGCCTCCTATACAAGACATGCACTCTTCATGATCAAATCTCCATATATTCAACCAGAAAAAGAAAGCCTTGCTTCAGTGTGGATTTATGAATATTTCCATTTCCACCATTTTATTATCTCAAATGATTTATGCTGATGAAAGATGACCAGGCCCTCCTATCGCTGTTTGTCAACTCCAGAACTAGGATGCGCCTTCATATAGAGCGATGGGGCATGCAGCGGCAGGAGCATTTGTGCGGCATCAGAGAGTAAAAGACCTTATTTTCACTGACTACATCTCCCGTCACCCTATACCTGTGAATACTGCAATGTCACTAAATGAGGCAGATAAATACCTGCAATAGAAGATTATTTTATTACTGGATCCCAAAGAGTCCTTGCATTGAGGACTGCCATACTTCTCATAAAGGAAAACAAATGAAAAGGGTATACGATAAGAGTGTGAACATGCCGAGGTGTGGACCTGAAGCTGATCGTCGGGCTAGAAGTCATCCATACTGAGTTAGCAGTGTTAGCGCAAGAGCTCATACTGAGAGGATACAGACTTATTGTACACAAGAGTATGAGGAAAGAACTGGCCAATGAAGCCCCCAAACGTCAGCGGGTATCATGTCTGATCTGAGTATCTGAGTATCCACTTCATCCTCACCTGCTGTGGAATTTGAGTCGGAGAGGTCGGAATTCCATTCAGATGAAGCGGCTGTTTCTTTATCTGGTGTTCCCATCTTCTGGAAGAAATAAGGTATTTTCCAGCTGCTCGCCACAATTGCCATTGATTGAACAACCAAGAAAGAATGGCGCCATCTCCGGAATCAGGCCAGACCGAGGAAAAAGCCCAAAGGCAGAAAAAACCCCAGGGGATGTCTTGAGGCCGCAATCCACCAAAGATGAAAGAGTCTGTGTGATTCAGGGAAGAAGTCTGGTCTTGAAGAGGAGTTGCCAGATAAGGTATTACCAAAGGCCAAGAGAGCTGAACGATGCACAGTAGATAGGTTAAGGTTAATCCAAAAGGACAAGGTCAGGAACCAAGCAGTTGGCAGAGGTGAGGTCGGTAAGCAAAGCAGATGAAAATCTGCCCTGCAGAGTTAAGAGAAGGCAGAGGCAGTAGCGTAAGTAGAGAGGGCTGAGCCGGATCCACGGCAGCACAGCAGCGTGAAGAGAAGGCAGGAGCGTGAGCTAAGAGGGCCAAGCCGCAGCAATGGCAGAAGGAAAGGAAGAAGCCTGAAGTAGAAAACTGCAGCGTGGGAACCGAAGTGGAGAGAAAGTTGCAATGTAACGAGTGGATGGGGCTTGAGGGTTTAAGTTCGCAGAGCGGTGTGTGAAAGACTAGACCGCGATGTGACTAAAGACGTGGAAGGACAATCAGTGTCGGAATTTCCACTTATTCCACAACTTCCAGGAATGAGAGTTCATGACACCGGGGCATATTAAATATTAAGTGACTCCTCATAAACTAAAACTGCTTCCTATAAATCAGTGGTCTTCAAACTTTTTAGGACTGGCCCCACGGAGAAAAATGTGGGCAGGCCAGCCCCCCCCCCCAAAAAAAATGCCACATGGACAGTAAGTCCAAATAGCTACAAACTATCGCGCACCGTCACTGCACCCTACTCCCAGTATAGTCCCTGGGCTCCCCCACCTGCACCCATCACAGTCTCAGGGCTCCTTCATCCCACTCTAACCCAGTCCCTGGGCTATCCCCAACACAGACACTGGGCTATGCCCACTCTGCTCCCACCACTATACCATGGCTCCTGCACATCCAGCTCCCACCACAGTACCTGGGTTCCCCCACCCTGCTCTCAGCACAGTCCCAGTGGCAGCTGGTGAAATATTTAAGTGGAGGAGCACACATATTTCCCACAGATATGCCTTAGTGACTGAGCGCAGTAAGGGAGCCCAAACCAATTAAGGGGATTGTGGGGGGTTTACCCCCCTGGAATTCGTTTTAAAATAATGGGTTTAAATTTTGCATTTTAGAGCATGCTATAATTGGGTAAAAAGCCAAAAAGTTTGCAATTGGCGCTAGGGGGACCAGGAGGCAGGCATGACATGTTTTACTGGGCATCTAAGATAGATCCCAGTCCCCTGGGCTCCACAGCATCTCAGAAGGAGAGCTGATTTTGGCAGGTGGGTAGGGGGATTTTGTGAGCTCAGTGAACATGTGAGGCTTGGCAGCAGAACTGCAATGCCCGTACCAAAAATGCAAAATGTTAGGGTGGGCCAGTTTTTTGGGTCAAAACGGGCCACTTGTTTTGCCAATGTGGGCCAGTTTGATGAGTTACTTCACTATGCAGCTAGTAGGTTTGACCGTTGTTGCTAAATAAATATTCTTTAAATATCACAATTTGCTTGTTTTTTAGCAAAAAACACCGCCATGGGTACTATTCAAACAGTCTGTCAGCAAAGGAATGCATTGCCATTTGCAACTGTGGGCCACTTTTTCATCAGTGCCCGAGACAGTTTTATGCTCCAGTCCGACCCTGTGAGATGCCCCTTCCAATTTCCTCGATTAAAAAAATGTAAAAAATAATTTCACGCTGGGCTCAGTATACTGCACACAATGATTCTCCTACTCCACTACAAATTACTGACATGGCGAAGAATGTGTGCCATTGAGTACCTCTTGGTTTCTATGGATCCTTGCAGATTAATCTTTTTACTAGTTGCAATTGATGAATATTCACAGCACCCGAGCATAAGAACTACCCTGTATGTAAATTACCTTGGCAGGGAACTGGATGAAATGTTTAATGAATGGGTGGGCTGTTCCAATCATTGTAAAAATTGAACATGATCCCCAATTGAACAGAAATGTCTTAAAGCGATTAGCACTGCATTTAGGCTTCTGCACCTAATGATCACACTGCCATGGCTGTAGGCCAATGAGATTGCTGAAAAGTTCATGTCAGCAATTATAAGAACTGCTCAGAAAGCACAAAGGGTTGGGACTTCTTTGCGCTAAGCACTACGTTGCATGTGACTCCTTAGTGGTCACTGCAGCTCATCTAATGATACAACACCCCCTATGGACACGTTCACATTGAAGGAGATCGAGACATGAGAGCTAAAGATGCTCAAATTAAACCATAATCAAACTGTGAGATGATCTGAAGCCGGAGAGGTGGAGCTAAGGAGTTTGAGATAGGCGGAGAAGTTATAGTTGACAAAGACCAACCAGACTGTGACAAATGGCCTGAAACAGATCACCAGAAATGCATCTTACTTTAGACATGTTAAGAAACAGGAGCTGAGGGTTCTGATGACGAGTGCAGAAGTGCCTCAACCTAATGTTAACTTGAATGGCCAGAGTGGAAGTTAGATCCGAAGACTGACATAAGCCCTTTGGACTCCACAGAGCACTGCAACTTACTACTATCCAATTAACTTATATATAATGTTACCGTCCAACGCATCCTCACCAGGAAACCACAAATCTCCCCTCTGCTAACTGTACCGCAGGTGCTCTTGACACAGAGCACTAGGAAACAGTCCCACATGCAGAGCTCAGGTAGTCCCCGTTTCCACTCATCCGCTAAGCAGCAAAGCTAACCTGCATTTACCCTCCCTCCTCTCCAACCTTATAAACCGCCATCTCTGTCATCATCATACTTTATTTCGACTCAGGCGGGTCATAGAAGTCATAATCAAAAATAAATGTACAACATATAAAAGCATTGGAAAATAAAAGGCATTTGGATAAATACAGAAAGAACAATACAATGTAGGAACGGACTAAAGTATTAAACATGTAAAATGACCAATTAAGGGTCCAAAACCAGTACATCTTTCACCGCTGTGGATACATATTTAATTCTCTTTTTCCAAGTCTGCAACAAAAAATTCCCCATGCAGTAAAATACCACTTCACAATCTCCGCCAAACAGAGGTGCAAGTCCACTTTGACCTTTCTGACATAAAATGACCTAAAAAAGGGTATCAAACATGTTCTCCTAATGTGAGCATATGCTGTGCAAAATAGGATAAAGTGCACAGTATTTTATTTTTCATTAGGACAAAAAGGACAAGCTACAGGGTTACTCGGGTTCCGGTTGTGCTTTAAGCTGGCAAGAGTTAAAATACCATATATTGAGCCTTCATTAATGTTACCTGCATTCTATCTAGATAACATTCAAAGGCAGGTGCAGCTTTCCTAGAAATATAGGGGACTAATCTGGCTGAACACACGAGCTTCGCTCAGGATTCTCCCTCCCATCTATCTGCGATAGCCTTTTTAAATAGCACTTTGAAATTTGCTGGAATCGATTCAGGATGCAACCAAAAACCCTCCATCCCCATAGCAGTCAACTCCTTTCTTATAGCGAGAAACCAAGTTAAATCAGGTCCTCCTGAATGAGTTAAAACATCCCTTTGGAGGAAGGATAGCTCAGGGACAACGTGCATGTCTTGGAAACAAGACAACGTGGCTACATTGTGTTTGAATCTCGATCCCGTGCTTAGAAACCACTCGCCATGGTATTAAGTGCGTTATAAATGAACAATAAAATGAAATAAAAATAAATCCCTAACAGCGTTTCTCTAAAAATCCAGATTACCCTTGGTCCACAATCTAGCCCCAGAAAATGCTGGCCTAAAGGAAGCCAATGCTCTGTAAACCCAGTTTGCATAAAACCAGGAGATTGGGTGCATTAACGGGCTGCACTAGGACAGATTTGAGAAGTTTCTGCTCGGCAACCTGCAGTGTGCCGGAACTGCACATACCCCAGTGTTCGGCCCCCTGAACCTGGCTCATATAAATCTGCAAAATACCCAATCGGACCCGCCCCATAGGCCTGAATAAATCTAAATACGGTCACACCGCACTTGGTCAGCTCCAGTCCTGCCGCACAATCGGCCATCAATCAAACCCCCAGGTAATCGTAGCTCGTGCCCTGCTCAATAATACCACCTCTCAAGCTAACTTTGAGCCTGGGGATTTTCTTAGCCCTATTTGTACTAAACACCATTCACTGTTTTCTGCGCATTTATTGTGAGACCATTTTCCACACAGAAACGTTAAAACATTGCCAATTGCCTCAGTGAAAGGAGAACCGCATCGTCGGCAAATAGGTACTCACCTGCCAACGATGGGGCATCAGTCTGTTCAGCCACTATCCGATCAATAACCCTGTTAATAAAGAGGCAGAACAGAGTTGGATCCATATCAATTAAAACATCTCACAGTCCCCCTCTAGGTCCACTGTCAAACGCGGCCTTCAAGTCAGGAAAGACTGCGTAGATATTCATATACCTAAACTCCTGGGAGGATAGCTCAGTTGCAACGTGTTTGCCTTGCTCAATAATACCACCTCTCAAGCTAACTTTGAGCCTGGGGATTTTCTTAGTCCTATTTGTACTAAACATAATTCATTGTTTTCTGCGCATTTAATGTGAGACCATTTTCCTCACAGAAACGTTAAAACATTGCCTTCAAGTCAGGAAAGACTGCGTAGATATTCATATACCTAAACTCCCGGGAGGATAGCTCAGTTGCAACGTGTTTGCCTTGCTCAATAATACCACCTCTCAAGCTAACTTTGAGCCTGGGGATTTTCTTAGCCCTTGGAAGCAAGACAACACGAAGCAACACAGGTTCGATCCCCGGTTCCACGCTTAGACACCTGTGGGTATTTAAGCACGTTATAAATACGCAACTAAGACAAAAAAAAACAACAATTACACAACTAAAAAGAAAAGAAAAAAATACAATTCCTGAAACAGGCCTCGATGCCCGCGGGCTGTGTGAAGCTTGATTGACTGTGGGCCTGTAGGTGGTGCAGAGCCCCCCCCCCCCTCCAGGGTCAATGCTGCCAAATCGCCCAGTAGCGCTAATACTTTGCCCCCCAGCATCAAGGAGGGAGCTGGGACAGTAATTAACCTCCCTTGTATATAGGAACCAGTATTGTGGGTCCATGAGTAGTGCACTTTATTAGCTACCAGCAAAGTGTTGAATGGTTTAAACAAATACAGGAGCCATACAGTCACCTCCTGTCTATACCAGTCAATGGGAACCATGTCCGGACCGAGCGCTTCCCAGTTTCGGCAACATTAGGGCTGCCTCCATGTCACACATGGCCAGCCCGAGGGGAGCAGTGTTCCCCTCCCCAGACCTTCCAAGAGCAGCTTGGGAGCTCACGTGAGAGACCAGGCTTCTGCCTTGTAGAGATTGCCAAAATGGTCAACCCAGGCAGTCTCACAGGCTCTGCCCCTTATTGAATTACAACCACTGGTCTTCCCTTCTTCAACACAGTGCCAAAAAAATCTAGAGTCGCCAGACTTGGAAGTCTGGAGAAGATTACCCCAAAGTTGATCTGTATTTGCCACCTTCTTTGCTTTAAGAAGCTTATGGTATAGTGCCGTGGCATCAGTCAGGGTTGACAGCCCCAACTCCCATCGACTCTTTGCATGCTCAATCAAGACTTTTTTTGCAGCACAACATTCACTGTCGTACCATGGGGTGGTGCGAGAAGCCCTTCTACTAACAAAAGACCGAGGTCTGGTCAAGCATTCTCCTAAAGAACGCACAATCCATTCGTGCACCTGGAGGAGCTGGCCAATGTTATTAGCCTCACTTCGGCAAAAAAGCTTAAGAAGGGGCAAAAAGCTTGTGTTTTACCTGGCAATTTGGTATCTAAGTCTAATGAATGACACTTAATGACACATCTGGTAACACCCCTTGACTCTACAGGAGTAATTTTATGTCCACGGGCCTCTCCTCCAAACAGTGACCCCGCTACAGAGGCTACAACAGGGTTATGGTCGCTTTCCGGCCTCTTTAGCACCCAGAAGTCCTCTAAGTATCTCCAAGATTCCACATTCACCAGGATATAATCTATCAGACCCTCTCTGTCAAATCAATAAGATCACCCGGAAACCACGCCAATGGCTGCTTTGTGCAGTACACATCCCAGTAATGTAACATGACATACGAAAATGCTAAAATGAATTGAATTGTAGTAGACTCTTAAAACAATGTGACATATGTTCTCTTATGATGCCACATCAGTTCTGGGGTATTATGGGTAAGGCAAATAAAAAAGACTTCTGTTTGACATAAAACTATTCCGTTTGTGCCAAATGAGCTTTTAAAAGCAAACTTAAATGCCAAGCTGCTAGACAGTTTCTGCAGGGGAGCATCTCCTCGCTGTCTATGCCTTCAGGCTAGGCTGCTATTGGACCTATACGCTGCAGGCATGCCAAATAATATGAGCATCTGAGTAGAAAGCACTAACACCACCTTTCACCTTTTAAGGAACTGAGTGAAGACCTGACATTCATGCAGAATGCATTTTTTTACTTGAGCTCCTGAAATTTGAAACAAAAAAACAGGAGAGTTTTCGAGGAAAATAGAAATCCTCCACAGTGCATCTCTTTGTGTCGTGCCTGCTATGAAAATTACAATCTGTCATTGAAGGAAATAAATGTCAGTTCATTTGCAAAGTTAGAAAATGCACAGTCCTGCTGAATCAAAGGACAGGCACATTATTTAATGAAGCATTTTATATGGCAAATCACTTTTAGTACAGCTCTTATGCAGAACGGTAGTTTTTGGCTGTCTGTGTACATGAGGAGAGGGATCCCCATTGTGTGTTTCTGAAGACAATGCCAAAATATAAATTCCACCAAAGGCCGTTGGGATTTGGTTGCATTATTTCAATATAAATGCACCTCATTTTTCCATGTTTCCTGATGCTATCTGTGCTGTTATGCAGTAGACAGGTTGCTGTGTTGATACCCTTCAGAGTTTATTCTTGTGTCCCCTGCCCTCTCCCCTCCCTAATCCCTTTTCATTGTGTTATAATACAATCATACAACACACTGCTGCCATTTGCATGGCCTCCATCTGAAAGATAATTATGGCACCCTTGTTTCTGGACCCCCCCACTACGAATCTGCCTGCTGCGGCTGCTGTGCCTGCCAGCTCTGACCCTGCCGGGCGCAGCGGCACTGGTAGGCAGATTCATCACGGAAGCTCTGGCACCATTTGCAACAGTGCCGGTGCTTCTCTATAGGATTGGGGACTTACAAAATCCAGCGCCTGATTTCCCGTGCTGCTGGGACTTGTAATGTCCCGGCGGCATTAGGAAGTCAGGCGCCCGATTCAGTGTTACGGGGTCGCACCAGCGTGTTACCGATAACCTCGCAATGAGGCCCAATGTGTTGGGCTGGTTAGTTAGGAGGAGAGGGAGATGCCAAGAGTATATTTTGAGTTGGTGGAGCAGATCGGAAGTACCCTGGGCATTGCATGCATGACAACTTTCTGGGTGTGATGTGTTAGGAACATTCAGTGCTTTGAGACTATAGAGGAAACCGGCTGATATTGGCTAGGGGCTGGGAGTGTGATATGGTGTTAGAGATGTAGAGCTGTGTTGTTGAGTCTGGGGAGAGGGTATTTTGTAATTCGTGTGACGTGGCAAGTCTGAGTTTGCATGTCATGGGTAAGGTGGGGCAATTTAGGGCTAATAAAGAGTAGCAGTGGTTTTGTCCTGCTGGTTTTCCATATTGGCTATCACTGAAGGGAGTTCTGAATTGAAGTTATGAATTTGTGGGAATGGTATAAGTGATTTATTTTATGTGGACTGGCCCACGACAAATCCCAACTTAATCCACTGCACAAGAAGTGGCATCAATGGCATTCGTCTCTGTTCAATAATCTTTGCTAGTATCTTATTCGTATTAAGGAAAGTGGTCTATAGGAGGAACATTTGTGTGGAGTTTATTGAGTTTAAGTAGAGTCTTCACTAGATCAGTATGATTGGACTCCACACCAACAGAGAGTCGAGAAATGGGCAGCAGACTGGGGGTGATTTCCTCAGGGAACCCCTCATAGTGCCCTGTGGTTAATCAGGCTATTTAAGGAGTTCTTGCATGTGTGGCACAGAGTTCTCCTCTCTGTATGTTTCTAGGCTGTTTTCAATGCATGTTTTTAATGATTCTAAAACCATAACCCATTGCTTCTTCACCAATGGTTGTGGATTAGATTCCATCAACTGCACCATGGAATATTCAGAAGGTTTGTTTGCACATTTCTGAGTGTAGACATCAATTTTATGCTCTTACTGTTGCTCATGGGATATAGTACTGTCAACCACATCCAGTGTAGTGGTAAATAATCTGGTAGCGACCAGTAGGCCCTTTCAATAGTGGAAACATGTATATGACTTGCCAGAAGTAGGGGTGAATGCTGAGTTAATGGCCCATGTAGTGTTACAAAGGTTATGTTGGAAAATGGCAATTTCTACTTCATCCAACACAGTTCCACAACAGCTTCCAGGGGTCTTCTGCAATGGCCGCGTTAGGTTGATTTATCCATAACCTTCTGTTGAGGGGTGTGAAACAATCTATCTTAGCGATAAGACATGGTTCCAACCAAATGACAGACCAACATAACTATGGGGTAGCAATTTCTTGTACAGCCTACCATAGCTGTACTTAAGGGAAGGGAGATGGCTGGTGGATAGGACCAGGTAGTCCCGGTAGATCTCCCCATACATTTACACTAGACAGATAGACTGAAAAATATTCTCTTTACTTTTGAATTATACATAAAGCAAATATCCGTTGAATAAAGCACTTTGGGGTGAGGCACAATGCACAATAAAAACAGTGCAAATGAAATCAGTAAAAGTGCCTTAGTACAAGACCACCACTTAAATCATTTAAGACATGTGCCTAGTGGTAAACTACCCATAAAGCTAAGTAGTGGGGGAGGAAAGGGATTCATATAAAGACATGTAAATGCATTCAAATATGTTAAAGTCATCAGGCTGGTACATGGGTTGAACAGTTATTCCCTGCAACCTATAGAAAATACATCTTAAAAGGCAAATGTTAACCATCTGTACTACAGTCCATAAAGGGAATGAAAGGGTTGAAACAAATTACAAAACAGAGCCAGAGGGCTGTACAAAATACATTAAAATTAGGTTCAATGTCTTGGGTCAGCTAAGACACATGGGGCTGACTTTGCTGAGACAGCGCTGTAGGCAAGAAAAAACGTGGTGCCTTCCCCAATAACATGTGAAAGGCCACACAAACACAAAACATTGGGGTCGCCCTAACAAACTAGTATCTGGGCAGGCTTGTGGTCTGGCTCTCCTCCTCCCCTCTATCCCTCTTAACCAATAGGGGGACAGGCACAACAAAGAAGAATCTGGGCAGATTTAGGTCCTACCTGTAAACAGAGGATGAGATGTCCATGCATGCCCAACCAGGCAGCCATTACATGCATGCAACAGCACCACAACCACTCCACACAACACAAGACCTAAAGTCAGTCCAATAGTTCAACTTAAAGGTCTGTCTGTGTCCAAAACCTATACTTGCCCTAACAACTAAAGCTAACAATGTTAGGGATGTCAAAATCAAAAGAAATAGTGTGAAGCTCAAAGTTCTGAGCTTCTTCCAGCTCACAGCTTTCTTTCAGCTTCCCTTCCCCCAAGTATAAGAAATTTCCACAAAAAAGTCTCGAAATTACCTTTCTTCACTTCCAGGTGATATAGTTCCAAACCAATTCTCGGGGTTCCCTTTGTAAGGAACTCATGGTGGCAGCAGTAAAGAAAGACACAAGGGATCCCAGACCAAGGGTCTTTATTAAACTGTATAGGTAGTCCAGAAAAATGCCTAATCTAAACCTAAATCTCAGATGGGAGCAAGCTTCGACCATCAAATAATAATAAAGCTGTCCTAGTGGTATCTTGTCAAATAAAAGGGCCTGTACTAAGAAAAACCTATTGCCAATCCTCATGCTAAATACAAAAGAAGTGTTGGATGATGTTCATATGAAAGAAGGAAGTGTTCACAAATAATAAGTCAGGATCCGGTAGTTAGGGTCTCCCTTCCCCACGTTTTGAGCATGGGAAAAGGTAGGATCCTGAAGCACAGAACATGCTTGAGGTTTTCCAGCACAAGCCAACCGTTCCGCTCTCAGCAATCATGACCTTCGGTGGTTAAGTCTCTTTGCTACAAAAAGTCTCTTGCCTCTGAAGATCTGATGGGTGTCAAAATAATAAACAAAGGTTCCTTTCGGTACATACGTTGGATGATGCCTTTTCACCCCTGGATCCCCCTCTTCCGGGCTCAGATCTAGAAAATGTTCTTAATGATATCAGGACCTTCGATAGTTAAGATTTTGTGCTTCCGAGGGCCTGACAGGCACAAAGTACCAAACAAAAGTTCAACAAAAGTCCTTTTCTGGTTACACTCTGGGTGATGGTTCCTCACCCTTGGGTCCCCCTCTTCCAGGCTCAGACCCCTCTCGATTATCAGCTTCCCTCTGACGGGTTCACTATGGCATGCATTCAAAGACTTTCTCTGTTACACTGTTCTTTGTTGCATTCGTGGGTCGGTGGTTGTTGGCTTCTCATCCATGGATCCCCCTCTTGCGGGCTCAGATCCTGCTTGACTGTTCATCTTCCTCCTTCGGGTTCACTATGGCTTTCAATGCAATTTTTGTTTGTGACATTCACAAATCTTAATGTCATTTTAAACAGTTCACTGTGGACATCCCTCGGCTGGGTTCACTCTTGTCAACACACTGTATATTGGAACTTTAGATTTCGCCCCATGTGTATCAACATCCCTCCTTCGAGTTAACTCTTGCCAACTTTGTCATCAGTTTTGCGAGGCAGGATTTGCTTCTCTTAGCTTCACAATCATCTGTCGGTCAAAGACTTTTGACTGTACAGAGGATTTTACTGGACCCCTGTATGACCACTTTGACCCCCTTTCTCACCTTTCCCAAGGCCTTCTGGTAAAGGTAGTTTCACCAATCAGGTAATCGCCCAGAGTTTCTTGAGTAAGCAACCACGTGGTGCCGGACTCCTCTGTTTCAGGTTTTCTCCCTTTTCTGTATCAATGGTTCTTTATGCCTTTCACAGTTCAATTAGTTGTTTGCTACTTTTCGTTCAACACAGCTCGGTTTCCCATCGGTTCTCTCCTCGACTCACCAGCTGTGATGAACCGATCAGCTTTTCTTCTCTTTGGGGTCAAGGTTTGTACAACAGAGCGTCTCTCTCCCGTCATGGTTATCAGCGGAGGAGAGTCCTGTGTACCTTTGACATCTGCTGCAACACATGCTGGCTATTGTTAGCGGTCTTACGATTCCTTCCACTGAGGTTGTACGTATCTTGGTCGGAAAGGGCAAGGTCGCTTCTCTCCTTGTCCCCCTCTCGGTTTGCGCTGTCTTTCTCTTCCTCTTCAGCTGCTGTGCTAATGTAGCTTTCTCGACATGCGATCTGCTTTGCTTGTATTGTGCTCTCATGCTCCACATTTTGTCCCTGTGGGGAAGGGAAAGGGCCATCAGGTGTGTGTGATTCTGTTCAATTGCTTGACTTTGCCTGACCCTTGTGTTGGGACATGTCAGTTAACTGGTTCAGGTGTTAGTCCGTCATCCTTCGTGATATGCATAAGTGTTCGCGTTGGAAAGGGGAGGGGGTAGAGTGTTTGTGTATCTTATGTCATAGGTTGGGGAAAAGGTGTCAAAGGAAGGGGGATACCGCATCTCACCAGTCAGTGAGACAACCTCTACTCCATGAGGGCCCCCCATCCAGGTGATCCTCCTTCACTGGTCTAGCCCCAGGAACTGGATCCAATAGCAATGGCTGTGTCCTGGCCACCTGGATGACAGATCCCCGGGGACCAGTCAGGGAGACACCTTCAGGTTTCTCGCACCTTCCCCATGTTCCAGGTAACACAGATAATAGAAAACAAAAAGGTCTTGAGGCTTCATTCTCAAGACCACACAATGCAGCTTCTCAAGTCTCAGGGATACCTTCCCCAAGACCTTATCTTTAAAGTCACAATAGGCCTCATTAGGGGTCCGGCGGTAACCCTGCCGGTGCTACCAATGGGTTGCTGCTGGGCCTGTAATATTTTACTAGTGCCTGACTTCCCAGTGTCACCGGCTGATTACGAGACCGGCAGCCTGGGAACTCAGGAGCTGGTTAATTGTAATTCCCCATTCCCATAGAGTCCTAAAGGACTCTAAGGGAGTGGAGACATGGAAGCACCGGCACCGTTGCTAAAGGTGCCAGTGCTTCCAAGACGGGTCTGCCTTCCATCGCCTCTGCGCCCGACCTGTCGGGCACAGTGGCTCCAGCAGGCAGACTCCTAGTTTGCCGGTCCAGAAACAAGGGTGCCGGTGAGCTTACCGGCACCCTTGTTTCCCTACCAGCAAAGTCCTAATGAGGCCCATTGTCTTTAAATTTCCAATACGTAGGGCTCACTAGTCTAGGCGCAGTTGTCAGACCAAACGGTCCACCCATCACAGGCCACACAACCAGGATCCCTTACTCTTGGCCTTTTGGCTTCAATGTGTTTCCTTACAATCTTCTGGCTTTTCCTTAACAGCCTCTAAGCTCTGCCATCAGTTGTCACACATCCTTTACAATCTTTGGTCACTCTGCATTTATTCACAAACGTTTTTTACTCACACCCACCTTCATATGACTCTGTGTCACACTTCTGCCCTTTTTTTGTTATTCGTTTTCCACTGGGCATTGGGAATATTCATTTAGTTTACTTGGTTTATTGCATTCAACACTTAACATGCTTAATTTCAGGGTTTGAGGTAATTCAGTGTTCGATAAGCATTCATGCCACTTAATTGTAAAGTTCCATTCAGTGTGGCATTCAATATGCATTTGTTTTGCTGTTTAATAAGTATTGGTTTCACTTGATTTTTAAAGTTCCATTCAGATAGATATTCAATAAACATTAGTTTTGTTTGATTTTTTTTGAAGCTTCCTTAAATTCAGTATTCAAGAAACATTGTTTCACTTCATTTTTAAAGTCCCATTTTATTTGGTATGCAGTAAGCATTATTTTCATGGAATTGTTAAGGTCCATTCATTCGGTTTTCAATATAGGCTTGTAGGAGTGCCCAAGGGTACCCAGGTCTTCCCCGACACTCACCGGATTGTGGCTTCTCTGTTCGGTGGTTCCCTCTCTTTCTTCCTCATGGTGGAGATCGTGAATCTCACCCTTTTCCAGTCCGTTGCCCGCCGCATGTGTCTCTTCCCACACCGGCGACCGGAATGCTGTTTCCCAAATGTGGACGCCATCCTGTTTACTTCGTGCTCTCCAGCAGCTCCTGCTGCTGAGCACAGTTCACTGGGGCTCTCAGACTGGCAACACGTACACAGCCCTCTGACTCTAGGCTGTGTAAGTCTCCTAGGCAGTTTTCCGGCACACTGGCTCCTCTTCCGGTCCCACCCTGGTTGCCTCCTCTGGAACACGGTCCCCTACTGGCTTCTTCCATCCAGGCCTCCCTCTTAATCCCTACTCTACCAGACTCATTTCATACACTTGCAGCCCCTTAACAGACTTCTGCCAGTGTGGGTCTCTAATGAGACTTGCCTGACCATAATTACAGGGACATGCCTGAAACTTACAGGTCTCTGCTGCTGGCATCTTCCTCGTCCCAGTACCAAAGTGGTGAAAGTGTGTGATTTTCATTACTCTTAGTTGCTACGTCTCAGTACTGTTAAGTGCTATTTGTAGGGGAATGAGGAGAACAACTTTAAAGGTCGGGGGAGGGTTTGGTTTAGTTTCAATCAAAGGGGAGGAAGTATAGCTCACGGGCAACATGTTTGTCTTGTAAGCAAGACAACGCAGTGCAACACAGGTTCGAATCCCGATCACGCGCCTTATAAATGAACAATTATAATTATGACAGGATAAGAGGATACCATGTCTCGCCTGAGGGTTCCCTACTCTGGGCACTCAAGGACCCTCCACTCAGGAGATCCTCCCACGGTACTCCATCGATAGGGTCAAGATCCAAGAGAGATGGCCTTTCCCTGGCCACCTGAAAAGAGGATCCAGGGGACCTAGGAGTGAGAATACCTTCAGATGTTTCACAGTGCACACTATGTGTTAAGTTAACTGAAGTGCATGGATACAGTGGCATAGCAGAGAATGTGATGGGCTCTATGTGAGCCATGATGGTGGGGCACCCCCAATCTTAGCAACAAAGCACGGGCCATCCTACACGGCGGTCTGGCCTAGACCACTATGTATGCGCAATGCGCATGATGATCATGCTGCTGCAGGGGCACGCTGCGCTTTGCATTGGGTGTCAGATATAGGTCTGTGTTTTAATCAAACCTTAAATCATTCACCTAGCGTAGTAACAATGGTCTGTGCCAGGCTCCTGGCACCCAACTGCACCAGCCAACTCTGTACATGGCCAGTAATATTACACACATTAATGATACCAAAAGAAAACATGTTCATGCTGGCTCTACCAGTATTTTTCCATATCCCCATGTATAAACATTCTCTGTCATTAACGGCAGCAAAAATCTCAAGCTATAGGAAGAAAACATGTAATTTATGATTGCACAAATGCTTGTCCAACTCCCACAACACCACGTACAAATACTTCTCATGTTGACTTTGCCCTCCACACCAGTAAAACATTCAATGCTACAGTGAGGACACATTTTCCTGCTGATTGCACAAGTCCCCCCACTTGCACGATGTAAGAATACACATCGTATTGGCCTTGCCCCTTATGTGAGTAAAACAAGCCATGTCACATAAAATTTCCAATCTACTGTCTCCATTGCATGATAAACCCCCACCCGAAACCCACCTCCATGTAATCGCATTCATCAAGTAAGCTGTCCTCAGAAATGCCAGTAATACATATATTGTCCATGTCCCAATGCTCGTTTCCTGGGCAGCATACTTGCATTAACACATTCATATCCATTCGCCCACCAGTCACTCACCCAGTGGTGGCTGGTGAATGTTTTATTTGGAGGAGCGTAAAATGTCCCTCCAATATTTACAAGTGTAGCGTGGGAGCCCAAACAAACCAAATGAGCTTTTGAGGTGTTTCCACCTACGAGAAAGAAGATTAAATGTTATGTAGGTATTTTTTTTATTTATTGTGCATTTGATAGGCACTTATACAACACGTAAATTGTGTTTCAAAGCACCCACATGGCAGCAGGGAGGGAAGATGGGATTGAAAACAATATAAACACTGGAGGATAAAGACAAACCTACTAGGTCTTGTAAATATTCAGAACTTGCAAGTACAGAGAGAGAGGAGGGAAGAGCAAGTGCCAAGCTAGGGAGCGTTGAGCTGCAATAATTGGGTAATTGCAGGCCTACAGTTGCTTAGGCCAGTGGGTGCTGAGGCAAGTACTGTGTGTAGGCAGAGGCTGAGACGATTGGGTGTGGGAGGCCAGGGCGCCAAGGACACATAAGGGCCCTGGTCACCAATCACATCAACTGTGAGATTAGCAGAGGAGGGAAGAAGGGAAGGAGGAAGTGAAAAGGAAAGTCTTGAGGAGCTTCTGGAATTTGAGGAGGTCCGGCTCAAGATGAAGATGAAAGGGGAGGCTGTTCCATAAAATGGAGCCAGCTGAAGCAAGAAATCGGCCGCCAGCCCTCTGTTTAGCAAAATGCTTTACAAACAAAGAGTTGGTACCAGAGGAACGTAGAGGTCTAGAGGGAGAGTATTTAGTAATAGCAAGTTGCAGATAGCATGCTCCACGGCCCCACAGAGCCTTTTGGTTGATGCGGAGGGATTTGAATTTAATCTGTGCAGCAACCGGGAGCCAGTGAAGAGTTTTTAGGGCAGGAGAGATGCGGTCCCTGGGCTGAGATTCAAGAGAAGGCTATTATGGAAGTCAAGCTTAGAGAGAACCAGGGCTCTGGTAACATTGAACTTCTGGGGAAAGTGAGAAAACTGAGAATTCCTTTGAGTAGGATGACTTCAAAGTGGGACTTCTTGGCAATATCCTGAATGTGAGGGAGGAAGGAAAGAGAAGAGTCGAAGATGACCCCAAGGTTTCTGGCTTCAGATGAAGGAGAAGGCGGAGATCCCATATAGTATACCCAGAGTGAGGGAAAGAAAGAGGGAGTAGGTGTACCAATAGGAAAGATCTCAGTCTTGCTGGCATTGAGGCAGAGATCGTTGGAAGTGCCCAGGACTGGGATGATGGAAGAAGTAAGAAGGCCAGCTGGGAGTTTGAAGAAAAGTTGGTTGCCATCTGCGTTACACTGCAAGTTAAGAGAGAAGGCGGAAATTAGGAGTGCCAGTGGAGCAAGGTACGTGCTAAAGAGCCACGGGGAGAGGTTGGAGCCCTGGGGCACATAACAAATGGAGAAAGAAATAGGAGAGGAGGAGGGGCCCTGTATAACCTGGGATGGATGGTCAGTTAGGAAGGAGGTCAGCCAGTCCAGTGCCTGCTCCGAGATATCCAGGGTATCGTGGAGCCGTTTTATGAGGATGAAGTGTTTGACCGTATCAAATGCAGAGGAGAAATCAAGTAGAATGAGGATGGCTGGAGAGTTGGAGTCAAGAGATGCAAGTACGGGTGTTCATGAGAGCAGTCGCCATGCCTCTGTATGCTCTGAATCCAGATTGATGGTTGTGGAGTCCGCCCACAAGTTCGGTATGCAAAGTAATTTGGGGGAAGGCCAGTTTCTCGAAGAGTTTTCCAAGGAAGGGGGTGATAAAGATAGGGCAGTAGTTGGCTGGGCAGGTGGGGTCTGCTGAAGGTTTTTTTTGGGAGAGGGCGCACAAGGGAGTGGTTGAGGGGGGAGGGGAAGATCCAGTGGAAAAGGAGTGGTTGCAGATATCTGAAAGGGCGGGGGCAAGAGAGCCAATGTTGTCCTTAATGGTTCTTGAGGAGCAGGGGGAAACCTGTTTGGAGGCAACCTTCATGGAGTGGACAGCTCTGGTGACCCCATTGGTTGTGACAGGGGAGAAGAAGGAGAAAGAGGATGAGGGAAAGTGGGAGACCAAAGAAGGCAAAGGGTGGAGGATGGGTCAGGAGAGTGGGAAGCAAGGGTATTCAGGCCTGAATAGTCCATTATACAGCACACGTTCAGCAAAGAATTGGGTAAAAAAAAAAGGTTTTTGTAGGGTAAATCCAAACCAAAATTCTAATGGATTCAAGTCACCAACTGGAGCATTTCCCAATGCATTCTCATGATGCTGTTGTCCACAATATAGGCCAGTATGGAAACATTTTCAGGCTGGCTGTGCCCATACATTTCCATTCTTCCTGCACCAATATATACAAGTATTCCCATACAAGCACATACTCATGTTTGCTTTGCACATAATGCCAGTAACAATTGTATAAGAGACATGTCCATGCTTGCTCTGACAATTAACTGCAGTATCCCCACATAAAGACACACTTCCTGAGGCTTGTGCATTAAAAATGCCATGCCAAAATAAGGAAACATGTCCAATATGGCTGTACAATGTGGGCCAGTCTAGACACATAATAACATGTATCATGCTTGCTTTACCCTTGATAGTAATACAAAATGAAATGCCACAGTAAAACACTGCTTGACTGGCTGCACCAAAATGCCAGTTTAGCCACACCATAACACTTATCATGCTTACATTATCATAGATTCACAGATAAATATGCCATGCTACAGTATTAAATGACTAGACTAGCTGCACCAAAATTCCAGTCTAGTTTGGTAATAACTCATGCATTCTTTATTATAGATGGCAGTAAACAATGTAATACCAAAGTAAGAAATTCCTAGGTCGGTTGCACCCAAATGCTATTCTATCCATGTAAAACATATATCATGCTTACTTTATCATAGATGCCCAGTAAAAAATATCATGCCACAGTAATTAATGACTAGACTGGCCGCACCAAAATCCCATTTTAGCCAGACAATAACACATATCATTTTTGCTTTATCATGGATGTCCATTAAAAATGATTTCTTTTGCTAAGGTCCTTCAAAACATCTTCTACATAGTCTTTCACTTTCTCTTGAATGTACACTTGTTGTACTTGCTTTCTGTAGAATGTGCTTCGACAGGACACAGAAAGTCAGGTTTTTCACTTGCAGAAGACTCAAAAATTGCCATTCCTTTTCCAATCTCATGCTCATGAAAAATGTGATTCTTTGAAAGGATAGGATTATCATGTCCACTTCCTAGAAGTGGCTCTTCTACGTACACATAATCTTTCAAATTAGTGTTTTTTACCATCTCAAGAGTAGAAAGTAAAGCTTCTACCCTTCCACTTGTCAACGTCTTATTCAACAGTGCAAGTGACATACATGGTGTTTTGCACTGATACAGTTTAAAAAGAAGATACTGTATTTTGTCATGATGTGGAGCCAGCAAACGTAAGTGACGAAACTGACGCTCACAGCTCCCTTTCACAAGACAAGCTAAAGAGTGACCCAGAAGTTCAGTTTCTTTGCAATCTTCACTGTCATCCATTGTCTGCAACATCTTGATTTGTCGTTGTACATTATCATTTTTGTGTAGCATTTGTAAGACACTCTTTAAGACGCTACAAGAGTACTTGTCAATATTACATAAAGAATTACATTTCCACACAATAGTTTCTTTTCTTACTTCTCCTTAACACTGTCCTAATATATCTCCTTCATTTGTTCTTGCCTTTTGGATATCTTCTCTTTCAGAAATCACATTATTTTCACTTCATAGCCATGCCCACTCTCTGCAATAGCAAGAGTCACATTGGATTTTTGAATGTAACTCTCTTCACTAAAAAAATCTTTCTGGATGTGAAGTGGGTTTCCACTTTCCCCCAAACACATCACACAAGACACATCACACAAGGTCTCTTGTGTAATTATGCAAACTGATTGAACTTTTTCGTAGAATGCCTTTGGGACATTGGTCAATTTCTTTAATTTATTCAACACTAAAATGAACAATTCCCTTTTCAAATGAAAAGACTTGGAAATCATTCCTTCTAATTTCTTTTTCTGCAAAAAACACTGCATCACACGAGGTGAATGTAATTTCACACTTCTCAAAATATTTGAGAACACTCGAGAACAAAACATTATTTCTTTTTTTCAATTTTCTATTAACATTTTTCAAAGCTAATCAACAGATATAATAAACGTTAAACAAGTGACAAACATAACCAAATCAATTTATCCTAAAAATAGACAAGTATTATTTACAAATAGAGGACAGAAATTAGAAAACAGAGAGAGAGAGACAAGAAGTGAACAAAAAAGAAGCCTAAAAGAAAGAGAGAAAAAAGGGTGCAGAATCCTTAAGTATATAACTCATTAAAAGCATTCCAAATTGCAGAGTATTTGTCTGTTTATTTTAATCTCCGATAAGTAACCAAACTCCCTACTTGAAAGAGTACAAAGATCATCAACAGAAGGTCTAGTTGAATGTTTCTAAGATTTTAATATTTGTTTCTTCACCACCATCAATGCCCTGTATGCCTCAAACAGGGAGTCAACCGACAAACCAAGGTTAACAGGAAAGAGACCTAACACACACAACACTGTTCCAGTGAGCGGAACATCCAACACAAGATATATACGCTGCAACACAGCTTTTCAGAAATCACTACTTTTTTGACAAGAGCAAAACATATGTAAACCAGTACGAACACCCGACCTACAATTCCAATATGTATCATGATCTAAAAGATCACAACGCTTCATCTTGGAAGGAGTTCAATAAATACAGTGCACGGCGCATTGTTGAGTAAACCGTGGATCTAGATCAATTTTATATTTAGTGGTTCCTGCGCAAATATGATTCCATTCCCTATCTGAAAGAACAAAGTTCAAATCTGAACACCATGTCTCTCTACCTTGTTTTGAAGGAGAAGTAATATCTGTCGGCACAAGAAGTTTGTTTAAAGTAGAAGCAGAGAGGAGCACACTTCTAGATAAGTGTAATATATTGGGGACAGCATGCAAGGTCATGTTCAGAGCAGCAAACAACAGTTCAAACACTTCAGAAAGCAAACAGTAACAACGGATTTCTGATAGGCACAGCTTACACTTAAATCTAAGGAAATCGAAATTGAGTAACGAAGTACCATCATAGATCTGTTCCACTTTCCAAATAACCATTGATTGCCAAGAGGGCTATGACAGGTTTGATTGATTAAAGCACCTCAAAACCTTCCTCATCACCTCTGCAACTGGGCCACTCACCGTTCTCGGTCCTGGGCCCAGCCACTCTCCCCTGCACTGCCTCCCTGGCACCCCCTGCACTGCGGGACTGTGTCTGTATCCCTACAGCCCCCCTTGCCAGAACTTATCTGCACTTACCTCGCACTTGCCACTAGCTGGCCCTTGTTATTTATCCTGTATGCTATTAACCCTGTACTGCACTTCCCCTCTCCCTTTCCCCCCGGCACTTTTCCCTTCCCTTCTACCCTTGCACTTGCGCGATCTGAATGACACCTGGCCTAGTAGGATCGTTGTCTGTCTCCCCGTGTTTCCCCCCCTGCCTCGTCGCGCCTCGAAACACTTGTGTATAGGCACGTTACAAATGCCATATCATATCATATCATTGATACATCGAATCGCTGGGTTTTTCCAGATTGAGGATTCTGGGCTAAGAAGTTATTTAACTCCAGAGCATTCGCAGCATTTTTTCCAATCTTTCAAGATACATCTCACAAACGGAGGGGTCCTTTCAACAACCAACTTTTTTTCTATACTAAGGTGGTAGTCCAGAGGGATTGGATGCACAAAAGCTCTCTTTATATTAACCCAGTTCGGGAAACTAGCATCATCATCCTGTAGCCAAAAGTGTAGGGTGCACAAGGTAAAGGCCCTACGGTACAAGGCAACTTTTGGGAAACCAAAACCTCCCGAACTCACCACTTCATAAGTACATCTCTAGGAATTTTAGATCTCCCCTGCGTGCTTCGCAGGATGGAGGGCTCATCCTTCAAGAATATAAGGTGAGATTGCTGAGGGCGCTTCAGAGGTGATTAGTGGGGAGGACAGTGGGAGTGCTATCACTTGAATCCACAAGTGGCTAAATCTATCTCTCCACTTGTAGGAGAATATTTCTACGGGCAAAGTAGACAAGATTAGGAGGGCAGATCCATTCAGTCATCGCTGCACTACGCATCACGTGGGTGGAGGCCGAAGCAGTCCGGGTCCGACTGACGCCCCTGTGGGTGCCAGGTGAGCGTAACAATACAATTGACATTTTTCTGTGCTAATTGTTCCATGACATCAGTAGCACATGAGTTATGGCCATAGAGTGCATGGATGTGCCTGGTTTTTAATATAGATTGTTCTTCTTGAGATAGTTCACCAACTCTAATACTTAAAATGTTGGCGTATGTGAGGTCTGCAAACTAAAATATATTTTCAGTTAATTCTCTGTATTGGAAATGTTGCCAAAGGTTGACATTTCCTATGCTGTCAAGAGTTTTACGGCACAATTTGTGCCCCAAGGTTTTAAAAATAGGTTCACCTTTCACTGGTGTTAATTGAAGAAGATCTTCAAAAACAATAATGTGTTTTCCTAACAAAGAGCTCTCCGTAATCTGTTTTGAAGAGCTCTTGTAATCTGAGGTGAATCAAAGCCAAGATTAGGTTGGAGACCATGCTCACCTCATCTATTAGCAGCATTTTCATTTGTTTGAAAACTATGTGTAGTTCCATTGCAGCTTCTGTAGAAAGTTTGTAATAGTCTAATTTGTTTTGGTATTCTACTGGAAGGAGTAGTAATCGGTGTAAAGTGACACTGCCTATGTTGTAGGCAGCTAAACCTGTGGGGGCAGTTACAACAGCTGACAGCTTGTTGTTTGTCAATTGTTGGAGGAACTTGCTGATGATTTTGATTAAGAATGTTTTGCCTGAACCAGCTTGACCACTCACGTATAGCAGTATAGGTTTGTAGTCTTGGCAGGTAGAGTTTTTATTTTCATGTTGCACACCATGTTCAATTTGTTTTGTTACTTCTTGGAAAATGCTATGCTGCTCATTGTTTAGTTGTGATTTCAGTACAGCAAAGTCTTCTGTAGATTGCTCAAACTGACACATGGTGTTTTCTACTTCTGTTTTTGCTAATTCTGCCTCATTTGCTATTAGTAGCTTTCCAGTGGTTCTTGGCTTACTGTTACAGAAGGTTGACTACTGTCAGGAGTGTTCACATTTAGTTGGGCCTGGAGTACTTCTTCGTGTTGTTGTTCATTGTGCAACATTGTTTGGTACTGTGTAAAGTTTACGTCTGTTAGTGCTTCAATTTGCTTTGACAGCGTCTTTATAGGAGTCATAGATATCTAGTAACTCTTCTTCTGTTCTCCATGGTTTAAAAAGTTGTAGCAGGGACATGTAATACAGTTCTTTATGTTCAGGAGTTTTTCATGACAATTTGATATGATTAATTAAGCTTCGTGTGATAAGTTTCACTAAGCTGCCTTCACAATTTGCTACTCTGTATCTACCTTTCTTTTCATCTCGTTTAATATTATTTTTGTATGTGAAGTTTTGGGCTACATGGTATAGACACATGGTTTCCAAAGTGGTACTTCTGTTTGGGTAGTATGTGTCCAGTAAATTATTTTTCAAAATGTCTTGGCTGTTGGGATAATTTTTGGCTATTGTTTCCATGTCCTCATATGACTAGAGAACTCTTTTTCTTGATTTAGCAGGACCAAGGCTTAGCCATACTATATTTTCAGATTTTTCATACAAGGCAGTACGGATTAAACAGTCTGCAGCTTCACAGCAGCCACATTCTCTATGAGAGGGCATTTTTTTATGCCTAAACTGTACAATTTCTGTTATAGTGTTTTGTCAGATGATGTCATCCGAGAGGTCCTGAAGCTCTGATTTCTCTGCTTTGCTTAAGTAGGCGATGACATATCATGCAACTGCAGTGGAATTGTCTGCAATGTACTGCACATATATGTTTGCATTCCATAGGAGGGTAATGATTGCATTGTAATCATTGATGTATTTTGATTCTTCTGTTCTTTTTATGTAATATGTGTTCTTAGGTGATTTAGCTTTGACACTATGTCTAACTGAAGACATGAAGATGTTTACTTTACCTGTTGTTGAAACTGGTCTAGGGAAACCAAAGTGGCATTTGGTGTAGTATTTCCCTTTGTTTTTATATTTGTGATGACAATATTTCCCACATTTGTGTCTTTGAAATTGTAAAATGTGTGCATGAAGGTCACTATGTGTTGCTTGTGAAGGGATTTCACAAGTGACATGTTTTTGGATGAACTGCAAAACAGTGCCATCACTGTCCTGACGAAATTTAGGAGCATCTTTAATCCACAAAAGCATGTGATCTGTGGTGCTCCTCTGGATTGGTATTCTTTTCTCCAAAAGAAGTGTTGCACTTCTCCGAGGGGAGGAACAGTTGAAGTGTAGCATAGCAATGAAGCGATGATGGAAATATCTTGATACATTCACAGGATCTAGAGAGCAGAGTTGTCCTGGTGTTTTTATATCTATGTTTGTTTTGTTTTTGTTTGCTATGCGTAGGAAATCGTATACATCATCCCATATATATTCAACACAACTTAATGTAACAAACCAAGTGGGTGAGCCAAGGTTTCTTATCATACAGCGTACATCTCCGTGACGTCGGAACCAGTATTCTTTTGTACCACACATGTTTGCTAAAAGATTTGTAATGCTTGACTGTAAAATCACATCTTTTCTTGGACTTTTTGTAGTAATTCCGTGGCTGAAATATTTTGAAAATGGGTACCTGATTTCAATGTGTGTGCAACTCCGTAGCATAGAGTTGCTACTTCACTTTCAAAGAGAAGGTAGACTATGTATTCCACATTTTGTCTGAATCTTGGGTCTTCAGAATACATTCATAAAGAGCGGTATTCTGATCCTGTTATTTGTGTGGGTCTATCATCGTACCTTCCTGCTTTTCCAGTTTGAAAGCGTAGCGGAAAGGCATGTGCTTCGATACTTTTTTCCCATATGCTGATTGGAGATCCTTTGGCTTGTCGCATTTGGTACGTTTCCAGTGCATCATCTATGGTGTCTTTAGAGTGTAATGGATGAATTGTACAATGGTCTAAAATATTGGATTCTGTAGCAGGATCTAGAAGTTGAAATTGACCAGTTTCTGATGACTCTTGAATTATTTCAGTGGTTTCCCTCAGGTTTTCTTCAATATTAATTTCTTTGTAGTATTCATTGTTGTCTTTTAGATATTGCAGGGCTTGTCTAACTTTATGTAAGCAGAAGATAGATAGGGCAAAGGGAGGTACCCTCTTTTTTGTTCAAGGGGGGCTTGACTCAAGAGTGTGAGTTACATATGAAGATAGAAGAGCAGAGTCAACAGCTACCCCTATTCAGCCTCACATTTGCGGTAGGTATGGAAAGTAGCATGCTAGGTTTAACAAATACTGTGCTCACAGAAAGGCTGGAGAGGTTATGGATTCAATTTAATTTAATCAGAAGATAAGACACATATCTAAAATGTGTAGGCCCAATTACACAAGAGTGGACCTTAAAAACACGTATGTGCCCGACAGGGCGACAACATCAAAAATTTACACTCCACATTAAAGTGAGAGTTAGTAGCATAGATATTTTTGCAGTTTCATATACTACTTTCAAATAGTAGTATGATATTGTTGTCGACACGTAAACAGGTTGGTGTTTCTGGTTTGGGATGTTAGCAGCCTTCAGAAAATGTTACAAGGCAGCAGATGTGCAGAAGGGTCCGAACTGTCATCAGGATGTGGTCACTTGTGGAAGAAGCAGTGTGAAAGCCTAGGGAAATGGATGACATGAAATGGATGATGTGTGTCAGGGAAGATTGACCGCACAGTAACAATAATTGTGGAGGAGCTGCAGATCAAAGGCCTACCTTTGTAATGTCATTGGTGAACTTGGAATAACAAGATCCGGCCTGTTCTTAGTACTAGCGTGAATAAGATGGTTCCTGGTGAATAGGCGAACTAAAGAAAAACTAAAGAAAATTACTAGTGCTCAAAGTGAAAGGAGTGTACCAGAAACTATTCCGTTTGCCTAGTGAAAAGGTGTGGATATTGAGGAATAGCCGTGTATTATATGACTTGGTGCCGGGAGAAATGACCGTGATTAATACACTAAACCGGCAAAATAGGCAGTATAGTGACCTGCCAGATAGTGCACGGATGCGTATGAAAATGCAGGCAAATCCTGTTGACCAGTAATATTAGCCGTCTCTAGATAACTGGTGAGGGAGGATCTGGTGTCCTAGTATTTAAAGGCACGCGTGTTCATTAACAATAGTAATTGCTGGTGGTGACTGTGCACGAACATATGGCATTAAGGTGAGCCAGTAGATGGAGGCATCTTACCGATGTACCAGGGGTCCCTTTTGCACGATCGTAGCTTCAGAGCTACGACACGGAAGTTCACAAACATCTTTCTGATACAAAGTTCTACAGACAAATTCCAACTAATCCTACAACCAGGCTACTTACAGAAATAGAAAGCTTGATCTGTTCAGATCTATGGATTTCATGTCCTTCGTCAGGCAGCATATGGAGCAGGATCCACATTTGTGGTGGCCAATGACTGGAGGTAGATTCCATAGTGTCAGTTGTTGATTAGGCGGTGCAGTGGGTTCAATGTAGGTGTTTACCAGATGATCTTTTAGGTTCTTACTGCATTTGAACGCAAACCGAGGTTTTGGTGGTTTGAACGTTTCTTTATGAAGAACATTCCAGTGGCGCAGGATACTTTTCTTGATCAAATTACTTAGGGGAGTGAAGGTAGTGACGCAGGTGATCTTATCCTTGCATATTTCACGTGGAGTTGGAGTGAGACAAGTTTCTCTGCTTGTATTTTATGCTTTTTTTTGGGCTCTACGGATGACGTGTGCAGGGTATCCTCTTGCTTTTAATGTGATTGACAAATCTTGACTGGTGGGATTGTAGTCATCTCGTGTAGTGCAATTGCGTCTCAGCCGACGAAACTGGCCAAATGGTAAGTTTTCTTTCAAGGCCGCTGGATGGAAGCTGTGGAATTCTAACAATGTGTTCTTTGAAGTAGGTTTTCGGTATAGAGTGGGAGCCAAAGTGTTTGAACTTGTTTTATAAACAGTGAGATCTGAGAAGGGAATGGATTGTTTATCATACTGTATGGTGATTTTGATGCATGTGTCACAGGCGTTCAGCCAGGTGAAGAATTCCTGAAGTTGTCTTTCATTGCTCTTCCATGTCATCAGGACGTCATCGATGTAACGAATCCAACAACCAATTTGGGTTTTAAATGGGTTATTGATATCAAATATGGATTTTGTCTCAAAAGAGTCCATAAAAAGATTTGCTATATCTGGCGCAAAAGTAGCCCCCATACTGGTTCCATGCCACTGTTGGTAGAATGTCTTATCAAAGATGAAGTAGTTTTCAGTGAGAGCGATACGGATGCAAAAAAAAGGCTGTGGGTGGTTCTAGGGTGGCTCTGTTGTCGAGGTATGTCACTTCGATGCATTCACGTTGCGGGATGCTAGTGTAAAGTGATTCAACGTCAAGAGTGACTAACAAATCTTGCTGATCTACAGATAGTGTATTTAACTTCTTCATCGTGGATGTGTTATCTTCGACTTACGAGTGCATCTGGCCAATGAATGCTCAGAGGAAATGATCAATATAAATCGACAGAGGCTCAAGGACCGATCCAATGCCAGCCACTATGGGTCGATCCGGTGGGATTTGTGTGTTCTTATGGATTTTTGGTAAGAGGTAAAAAGCCAGTAGGATGGGGCTGTGATTGATTAGAAAAAAGTTTCTCGTCATCATCGATCCACCCTTCTTGCCATGCGTCGCACATCAAGCTTTCTATTTATGTAAGTAGCCTGGTTGTAGGATTAGTTGGAATTTGTCTGTAGAACATCGTATCAGAAAGATGTTTTGAACTTCCGTGTCATAGCTCTGAAGCTACGATCATGCAACATGGACCCCTGGTACATCGGTAAGTTGCTCCATCTACTGGCCCACCTTAATGCCATATGTTCGTGCACAGTCACCACCAGCAATTACTATTGTTAATGAACACGCGTGCCTTTAAATACTAGGACACCAGATCCTCCGTCACCAGTTGTCTAGAGACTAACATTACTGGTCAACAGGATTTGCCTGCTTTTTGATACGCATTCGTGCACTACCCGGCAGGTCACTCTACCGCCTATTTTGCCGGTTTAGTGTATTAATCACTGTCAGTTCTCCCGGCACCAAGTCATATAATACACAGATATTCCTCAATATGCACACCTTTTCACTAGGCAAACAGAATAGTTTCTAGTACACTCCTTTCACTTTGAGCACTAGTAATGTTAGCAGAACTAGTGTCACTTGCCCTAAAACTTTCACCCACGTCTAAGATATGTATTATCTCTACTATCTAGACGACCTGGGAACTTCACCTGTATCGTGGCAACTCGAGCTGCCCCCGCTGGACCTGGTCAAATTACTGCCCCAGGTACGTTTCTTATTTACTGCGCTTATGCAATTGATGAATCATCATCAGACATCTAGGTAACCCTTTGGTACCTCCCCTTTCTCCTACTCACCAGGACCCATCTTATCCACACCAGTACTAAGAACAGGCCAGATCTATTTATTCCAAGTTCACCAAAGACATTACAAAGGTAGGCCTTTGATCTGCAGCTCCACAACAGTTATTGTTACTGTGCGGTCACCCTTCCCTGACACACATCATGTCATCCATTTCCCTAGGCTTTCACACTGCTTGTTCCACAAGTGACCACGTCCTGATGACAGTTCGGATCCTTCTGCACATCTGCTATCTTGTAGCATTTTCTGAAGGCTGCTAACATCCCGAACCAGAAACACCAATCTGTTTACGTGTCGACGACAATATCATACTACTATTTGAAAGTAGTATATGAATCTGCACAAATATCTATGCTACTAACCCTCACTTTAATGTGGAGTGTAAATATTTGATTTTGTCGCCCTGTTGGGCATATATGTGTTTTTAAGGTCCACTCTTGTGTAATTGGGCCTACAAATTTTAGATTTGTGTCTAATCTTCTGATTAAATTAAATTGAATCCTTAACCTCACCAGCCTTTCTGTGACCACCCCCAGCTAGTATTTGTTAAACCTAGCCTGCTGCTTTCCATACCTGCCGCTAATGCGTGGCTAAATAGGGGTAGCTCTTGACTCTGCTCTTCTATCTTTATATGTAACTTTATGTAAGTCCACAAGTAGTTGCCACATTTATTTGGCTTTTGTAGGTACTCCATTTACTAAGATAATTAAACATTGATCTTTTATACGTTGCACTCCCAGTGTGTGCACATTTTCTTTGAGATCTAATGGCAAATAAACTACTTTGCCACAAATGCCTTTCACTAATTCAGAGGGAGGTATTTTTGCTGTTTTTGGTTGAAGGTGTATTATTGCTTGAAATGGGTGCGCTGTTTGAATTATGATGCTCTCATATAAATTGAGTTGTTGCAGGGGTTTTGGTAGTGGGAATAATTCCAAGTTATTTCGTATTTGTTTTCTGCTATAAGATAGAGAGCTAATTGGAACCATTTGGAAGCTTCATTTTCTTCTATTTTGTACATTATGTCTACAGTTTTTGTTCTATTTTCATTAAAGGTCCTGTGGCAACACACACACACACACACACAGACACACACACACACACACACACACACACGGTTTGGCTCTTCAGCAGATGTACTTTTAAACTTTAGTATTTCTTTTTTGTATGTGTGTAATAGAAGGTTACCATCTGTACAGTTGTTACTGGTCTGTTGTAAAGCTATTGCATTTTGTAAGTGGCTTTCAGTTCCAAAATATTTTCTCTGGATATGCTCTATTTCTTCGAGTAGTTGTTTGGCTGTACCATGTAGAATATTGTTATTTAAATTGGCTAGTGCTAAAGCAGGACTTTTGGCATATATTTCTTATAGATGAATGATGTGTTGATATCATTTTGATATGATGGAAGGTGCTTTTGCAAATAGGTCCAGAAGCGCATGTTAATGAATGTTCTTGTAGTCCTTTGTTTTTGTGCACTAGACAGGAGTCCATATTTTGTAGTACTTTCATTTGGAATTTGTCTTTGCCTTTCACATACTGATTGAGGAACTGGCGTAAAGATTTGAAAGATTTTTTGGCAATGTTACACATTGATGTACACAGCCATTTGTAGACTGGACGTATTGGTTCAGTGGAATGGACAGTTGATACAGAGTTTTCTGGGGATATTTTTGTGAGCAGTATTTCTTGTTCCATAATGGTATTATTGAGTTTTTCATACTCTCGTCCACTGCTATGTATGGCAATTGGGTTTATTTGCTTTGTATGCTTCTTCATTGAAATATGGTTCTGTGCTCGTGGTGTGACTCCATTCACCTCTGCAGATGTTTGTGAAGCTATCTTTGTTGATATTCTGTTTATTGAGAAGTCTTTTTTGTAGTTTAGTACTTAGTTTTGTTAGTGGTTTCATTCTGTTTAAAACTAAAATAAATCATTTTCTTTTTATAAGGATTGCACTGTCTATGAGAGCTTGTAGGATTAATTTTCTACGGTAGGTTTTAAGGGTTGTGTGTGATTTCTCTCCTGTTTTTATAAGGTTCTGAAGGACTCTGTGGCGGAACATGTTTTGTAAAATAATTTTTTTGGTATGCTTACTTGCAGCTAAATCAAGATGTATAGGTGCAGTTTTGGCACTAGTGGTAGCTGCAGTGTTGTTAATCACTTTCTGTTTCGTTTTACATTTTGAAAGAGGAGGCAAAGTTTCTGTACTGGAAGCTTGTTTTGTTTCGCTTAATGACTGTATGAACTGTTTTGTTCGAACTTTTTGTACAAATTCTGCTAGAGGTGGATGCTTATTTTGGAGAGTTTTAGTTTGATTTCATTTACTTTTGCGTTGCTTTCTACAGAGTTGCTTTTTGGTATGCATTCTTTGGGGTCTGTTGAAGAAAAAAGAAAGTGTGGTTTGGGATCTTGTGCAGTGTATGTGTGCTTTGTGCATGAGTGTCTGAGTATGATGGTAAGGATGTATGCAGAGGTGTGTGATTGTGCAATGGGCTGCTGCATCAGGTTGGGAAGGCTATTCTTGTATTTGTGTGCTACTATACTGGTGTTCAGATGACAATACAAGGTATGCAGCTGGTGAGGGGAATCACTAATACTGAATCTAATGTTGCAGGCTTAATACAATTGTTTGTTCTACAGTAGTAGAATTCTACAGTGTTTGAGTAACAGTTAGAACATTATGGCAGTATAGTACTTAATTCCTTGTATGGAAAGACTAGGTTTCTTCTGAGTTCTCGTTCGTACTTCAGATGCTGCTGCTTTTTAGGGGAGTGGTCTTCACTGCAATTGTGAAAGAAAGAAGTTAGTAAATATGTGTGTTAATAGCACTATTGTTAATGTAGACATGGAATTCTTTGTTTTTGCAGTAGTAGTGCTTTCTGATAACTGTGCATAGTATTTAGATGCACTTTCCTTTGCCTATGTGCATTGTGTATATTTTATTTAGAATCTGTTAGTTGAATGTGCTTTAGAAATGAGTACAATAGTAAGCGCACACGGCTTCTTAAGGAGGTGTTATTGGATGTTAGGAGATAGAAGAAATAATCATATACTTTCTTTGCTGTTTTTACAAGGTAAATGGCAGGAACTGTACAGAAAGTATGCAATGTATGCATTTGTGAAGGTGTGGGAAATATAGCTGAAGGATTTGATGGGATCACCAGCTTAATACTCAGCTATATATATATATATACATATATATATATATATATATATATACAGTGAAAAAACGTTATTAAAGGGATGTTATGGTTAAGTTGCGCTAGTAAAAACCTATCAAATTCAGTGAAACAGCATTGTTAAAGGGACATTGCGGTTCAGTTGTCCTAAGAAAAATCAATCAAATTCAGTGCAAAAACCTTTTTAAAGGGACATTATAGTTACTTTGTGTTGTTATCTTTGATGTCATGGGTGTTAGTCGTAGCAGTGCACGGTGGTGGCGCAAGTTATGATTGCTTAGCTTACCATAACTGCTGAATTTCTGGGGTTTTACAGTTTTACTTGTAACCATAATGTGGATAGGTTGTTATTAGTGTAAAGTAACTATAATGTCCCTTTAAAAACATTTTGCACTGAATTTGACCGGTTTTTACTACCACAACTTAACCATAACGTCCCTTTAACAAGGTTTTTTCACTGAATTTCATAGGTTAGTTTGTATAGATGTACCATACAACATACTTAACCCCTTGGCCCCATGCTGATGGCTACAGCATCCAAAGACTATGAGATTGTCAGCAGACCTCGGGTGGCATCCAAACTGCCCAAAAGTTCAAGGGGTATCTTACATTGTTGTAGCGTACAACAAAGACACTCAACATGTTGAAAGAGCAGCATGTAAGTGAATTACAAACAAAAATAAAGTAGGTCAACAAACTCTATACTAAAGAAACCAACAGTGCAATTCCATAGGGTATGCAACATAATGGAATGCACCAAAACCAAAATAAACTATGACTCCAGCAGAATTACCTCACTGCTGCTTTATACAGAAACTGCAAAACAACTGTCAACGGCACACCTGCAAAGCACTAACAGCACAACTGGACAACAAACTGGTAAGTGCACTACATTGATTCCTATAGCAACACAGTCTGTTCAGTATGCTACACTAAAAAATAATTTCTCATTTTTTACACAGAAATGGCTAGCACCGTGGAGTGGCGTGAAGAACATTTTCCTCGGGGTGAAATGAGTGAAGACAGGGATACTATTGGTACACAGTGCAGTTTGCAAAGTAAGTCAATTAATAATGGACCTCATTACGAGGTTGGAGGTAGATTTGCCGGTAAGAGCGGCAAGGCTACCTACATACCAGCATGAAAGACCGGCACCTGCGAATGGGCAATTACCGGTTTATTCCGACCCCCCTGGTCCCAGTAATTGACCTTTCACGAGTGCCTGTGCCTGTAGATCCCCATAGGGCTCAATGGGAATGGGGGTGCCTAAAGCTCTGGCACCATTCATAGGGCAGACCTGGCGGAATGAAAGGCGCGCACGGCACAACTGGACCGGCAACCTCGCAATGAGGCTCATTGTTTCACATGTACCTGACACATTTTTCTTTCTTTAACAGTACATACAGAAAATAATGGCAATGCCCCAGAAACAATACATCATGTACAACTCCAAGAGCATATGGAACAACAAAGTGACACTGTGCAAAATCATCTAGTGCATTTGGAAGAAAAAAATGATCAATTAATGAACACTTTTGCTGATTCAAAAGACTTTGTACCAAGACATATCATGAAGAATATTAAATATCACTGCCCCACCTGCACCAGTACCCATTCTCCCTGTCCCAGCCAACCATCCCCACATATTCCCCATCACCAAAATCTTTTCAATGAGACCTTGATCCTTTCCTCCCCTAATACCCAACCTCTAGAAAACCCCAATTCCCCTATATATGTCTCCATTTCTGCTTCCCCCTCTCTTTTGTAATTTGTATATTTATGTGTGTTAATAAAGTTATATGTATACTGTTGCTGTATGTATCTGCGTTTTATTTTTTAAAAGCCCAGTTAGGAGTCTGCAGATAGCGTGACTGTCTGTAATTAATCAAAATGGAGGTGTCATACGGACACTTAACCTGTCCGGTCTGTCCTCAATCAAAATGAAGGTGTCCGTAGAACACTGAGCCTGTCCGCATGCCTGCAAAGTTGTGACGCACCTTTAATTAGACTCTAGCACCTGGACACATGTGCATCCCACCTTCGGGGTACTACGAACATCGCGCCTGTACAGGACTGTTGGCTGCATGTGTGTCACACTTTTCATTATTTCGGGGAGCCCAAGCCTGTCCATAGGACACCAATGCGCATACGCACTACCGATCCCACGCAATAGGTGTCCTACAGACACCTGTCCCATTTGCAAACATTTGCGATGTCACCATGTGACCGGACCCACGCTCAGCGTAGGCCCTTGTCCGCAAGCAGTGTCTGGGCCCCCGGAAACCAAAAAAGTGTTTATTTGAGCAATCCAATGTGTTTTACTGTGAAACGTCACTCTTGCACATGTCCCAGACCATGCCCCTGACGATTTAGACTCTTTTTGGAGCTTTTTGAACTCTCTTTGGTGTTTGAAGTATCTGCGGAGCACGTGGCTGTCCACGGAGTGCTCCCCAGCACCCCTATAAAAGGCCACACCGCAGAGCTGTTCCTTATTCTGTTTTTGGATACCAGGACAGAGCATTGCTGCACATTGCTGTTTTCTCACATTGCTTTTCCTGCTGGGCTGAACTACGTTTGGAGGACTATTCCAGTTCAGATGGCAACCATGGCTACTTCTGCTGCTGCTGCCTCTGCTTCAGGCCGCACCCAACCCCTCCACCAACACCACATTTCCGAGGGCCTGGGTAGGGGAACAGGCATGGCGATGTAGAGAAGGATCAAGAAGAAGATAAGGATGAGGTAGTGGAAGTCCTCACTACTGCCATCCAGTGTGAGTCTTGGATGTGGAGGCTCTTTACCACCGTTGGAGGGGTACCCAATGCACGTGCAGACAAGGTGCGCTGCACTGAGTGCAGAGTTGTGCTCAGTCACAGCAAACCTGGTCTTTATAGCTACTAGCCCACCTCCAGGCGGTGACACCTGAGGCGAACCACAAGGCAGCCTTTCGGAGGGTCGTCCTCTTTGAACAATGTAGTAGGTTGAGTTCCTCTCCAACATCCTCCGTATCTGCTCGGCCACCACAAGAGACACTCCTGTGGGGCAGCGGATCCCTTAACCAGCTTGGCAGGCCATACACGACTTGGCAGACCCTTACATTTAGAGGGTCACTGTATTGGGCAAGTACTGCGATGTGGTACTCTGCAGGGGGGAGCAATTTTGAAGTGCTTTCGAGGCTTCGGTCCAGGAGCATGAGAAAAAGTGCCCCCTACCTAAGTGAGGCCCACCCAACATCTTCCTCTCTCCACTTGCCCTTTCTTACCCTGTGGTTGGCGCCCCTTCCCTGCCCTCCCTTTCCTTATGTGTCATGCATAAAAAAAAAAAAAAATACAAAACAAAAACCAAAAGAAAAGCTACCTTTCACAGTTTAAAATAGAAGTGCCAATGAAATGGTACATGGCGCTGGGCATTCTGAGAATTCTGCGGACAGCGCAGTATTCTGTGCACTTTCAAAAAAAATATAGGGGGTGGCACTTTTTTAAAAAACATTGCACTCTTTTCCAGCAGAAAGTGGTGGCTCTGAAAAGAGCCTTTTTGTGGTGTTTGTTTGTTTTTGGAAGGGTGGAAGAAGCCAATACCTACTGGCTGGAAAAATGCTTCCTATACTTGCAAAAAGGGCTGCAATGCATCTTGGATATTTCACAGAAAAGTTGATTACCAGCATCAGTAAGATGGACTCCATCTCTGCGAAAAAATATTCGCGCTACAAAATGTAATATTTTCAATGTGGAATGACGACATTCCAACATCTCTCAAAAGGCGCGAAAAGCCTTCTTGACATTGCACCCCGCTTTCTCCATTTGCGGACCAAATGAAGAACAGTAAAGCCATGTCTGTCTCTGCAGAATGCAAGAAAAAATTACTCCGGAGTTTGGAAATATGTGCATGACTTTCCCAAGTGCCTCCTTCATTGCAAACTGCAGTGAGATTCCAGTAACATGTCCTAAACTGTTACCTCCACAATGAATAATAATAATGTCTGGATGATGGTGTGTCACCAAAGTGGCACAAAGAGAAACCAAATCTAGCCACTTCATTCAATGCACTCCATACCAATGCACATCCACATGATGGAATCCAAAATGTGCAGCCACTCCACAATGCTTTTCATACACCTGCAACCAATGCACTCAAGAGTCTCCCAAAATCCAGACACACTGCCTCCTGAAAGACATAGCCATAGCCATAGCCATCTGCACTCCGTTCGCCAAACAGACCTTCTACGACAGATCTCTCCTTACACACCACAACTAGAAAACCTTATTGACCAATCCCCTAGCCTCCAGAGTCCAATTTCCATGGCTACCAGCCTCAAAAGCCCGAATGTGGCAAGTGCCATCCACGAACTACTGCGGTGTCAGCAGACATATTGTGCATTGCACAGGGGTGGGGGAAAAACATTTCAAACAAGGTAGGGGATTTCCTCTTTAGTGGTGGCTCTGAAAAGAGCCTTTTTTATTTATTTTTTAAAGATGTTCCAACAAAAAAAACCCTTCTATTTTTTTATTTTTTTGTTTTTCACTTATTTTCCTCCAGATTTCTTTATATCAACCCCCGTAAAGCATTCCTTATATTGTGAAATAACATGGCATTTCCCAGTATGGATAAAGGAATGCCATCTGCTTTGAAATAATTAACATTAAGAGAATCAATATTCTCATTATTACAAGCCAACATCCCAGCTCTGAGCAAGAAAACAGACATGCCTCTGTTAACCAAACACCTTGCACCATGTTGCTGGGGACAAAAAACATTACTATTGTCCCATGCTACCCTACGTAGCATCTCAGAAAAAAAAAACCTTGGCACTTGGAAGAAGCACCATCACAGCCTGAACCAATTTCTACATAGCAATCAACAAAGTAGGAGCACTGATATATCCCAAATGCACAGCTCCCCGGTGCAGTACTACTACATCTGGACTGTTCCAAATGGACATACTCTTACAAACTCCAACCACTGCCTGCATATTGGAGCCAGGCACAGTTGTCCACAAAACCTCCACTCCTTCAAAATCAAAATTGGCAGCCATATGTGTAGACTTAGAATACTTCTCTAAAACATTTACAAACAGATCTCCAACTACCAACACCCTGACTTTCTGCACCTCTGCCATCTTCACTACACACAGCCTCTCTTCCTACTAAGCACACCTGAACACCTGATTGGCTAATCCCCACATTTCCCTTTCCATGCCAGGCATCCAGATGTGGCACGCCCTGTCTGAGGACTACCACAGCATCTGCAGACCCCGTAACACAGGGGCAGCCCTTCTTCTCTTTCCACATCACTCTCTACACCACTCCCTCATTGGCTACACATAAGCAGTCACACAACCATCTACCAATCACATCCAAGACCTCTAC
This sequence comes from Ambystoma mexicanum, assembly GCF_040938575.1. Classification (NCBI taxonomy): domain Eukaryota; kingdom Metazoa; phylum Chordata; class Amphibia; order Caudata; family Ambystomatidae; genus Ambystoma; species Ambystoma mexicanum. The sequence goes on from NC_090939.1 coordinate 413,735,884, forward strand.
ATCTACCTCTGTGATCACACTCCAGCACGTTAGATGTACTGTTGAACACTCTGGCTACAAGTCTGCTGTGATTGCAAAGCACCTGCAGAACAAAGTACTGTACAACTCTCCAACATATCTGCTTCCAGATTTATCCACATCTGCATCCATCAACACAAACTACAGGTATGCATATATTTTGTAGAGTACATTTCCAACAATTTTACAAATGCATTTGAACAGGGTACTTGCCACTTACCCTGCATAACCTACTCAATAAGCATACTGCAATTTGTCCCATCTCCTACCATCAAGTGGCACTTACAATACTGTGTGCTTTCAACATTTATACCCAGATCACCCATTCTAATGTGCAAACTGTTATCCTCTTCATTTCTTCTATCATTTTTACAACCACTTTCCCCACTAACACACCTGCTATAAAATGCCTAGAATGCACACAGAAAATGAAAACTGCATGTATCTTACCAAAGCATAGCAAGTACATAGATTGAATGGATTGGAACAGTAAACCTGCACTTACCCTGCATAACCTACTCAATATGCATACAGTAATTTGTCCCATCTCCTACCATCAATTGGCACTTAAAATGCTGTGTGCTTTCAACATTTTCTTTTACCCATATTAGCCATTGTAATGTGCAAACTATTATTCTCTTAATTCCTTCTGCTATTGTTACAACCACTTCCCCCACTTACACACCTGCTATAAAATGCCTAAAGTGCACACAGAAAAGGAAAACTGCATGTATGTTACCAAAGCTTAGCAAGTACATAGATTGAATGCATGTGAACAGGGTACCTGCCACTTACCTTGCATAACCTATTAAATAATCATAATGCCATATACCCATCTCCTAACATAAAGTGGCACTTACTCACAATGATGTGTGCTTACAAACCTTAATTTTAATGTCCACTTGCATAGCTTTTTCACACTTCATATTTCCATTTTATCACCACTCTCTCTGATGTATTTGTAAATTATAAAAAGAAAACCACATTGGGAACACTTTTACAGCAAGTTGAAAAGGCAGGTCCTATGTGAAATGCCCGGAATGCCCACAGAAAAGGGAAACTGCATGTATGTTCTCAAAGCATACTTTGCACAAATGACAAAAATGCATGTGTACATTGGGAATAGTGCCATATATAAATGTGGATAAATAAATCAAACAGAAAGGATTTCTTCACCCATAAAGCAAGCATCCATGCACAGGAAAGTTAATGCAATTCTACACACAGAAACATAATCCTTTACCATCTGTACATCTTTCTCAGCCTTTTTCTCACCCTACTACAACTTGCACTAATCAATTACCAAACTAAATAGTGCAACAGCAATGTACACACTTACAAAAGGGCACCTCATAGGACACACTTTTAAATACACTACAGCCCCGCATAGCAACGATACTGATGCTCTCCAGTCCCCATTCATATACAAAGCTGTGCAATTTCACACACACACTAACTCCTCCTGCCAGAAATCTTTCTACAACTTTAAATAATGTGTTCTCCAAGTGCAATTACTGTGCCATTAACACACATATGTACTAACTTCCTTCTTTCACATTTGCAGTGAATACCACTCTCCTGAAAGCCAGTGGTGTCTCAAGTGGAAAATAGAACCCAGAAGAAACCTACTGTTCACATCCAACAAAGTAAGTGCAATACTGTCATAGTGTTCTGCTTATTACTCATACAGTGCAGAGTTCTTGTATTCTAGGCTACACAATTGTATCAACCCAAAAGCATTTGCTTCACTCTTACTCATTGCACCTCAGCAGGTGCACACTTTGTACTGTCATCTGAACAACAGTATAGTAACACACAGATACCAGTACAGCCTTCCGAACCTGAAGTAACAGCCCATCCCACAATCACACACCTCTATATGTATGCCTACCCTCATATTGAGACACTCATGCGCAGTGCACACATATATATTGCACAACCTCCCAACCCACACTATCCTTTTTTTTCCAACAGACACTAAAGAATGCCTACCAAAAAGCAACTACGTAGAAAGCAACACAGAAATAGAGCAGATCAAACTAAAAGCATACAAAATAGCCATCCGCCTCTAGCAGAATTTCTACAAAAAGTTCAAACAAAACAACTAATACAATCACTAAGCAAAACTGAAGCAGCTTGCAGGAAAGAAACTTGGACTCCTCTTTCAAAATGTAAAAATAAAAAGAAATGTATTAAGAAGATTGCAACTACCGCTACTGCTAACACTGCACATACAAATGTTGATGTAGCCACAAGTGAGCATTCCAAAAAATTAATTTTACAAAATATTTTCCACCACAGAGTCCTTCAGAACCTTATAAAAACAGGGACTAATCACGCTCACCCCTTAAAACCTACCACAAAAAACTCATCCGGCAAGCTCTCATCAACACTGCAATCATTCTCAAAAGGAAATTATTTATATTAGTTTTTAAAAGAATGAAACCACTAACAAAACTACAAGTACTTGGAAACAGACGGAATATCAACATAGATACATTTTCAAATGCCTGTGCAGGTGAGTGGAGTGAAACCACCAGCACAGAGCCATATTTCAATGAAGACGCATGAAAACAAAAGCAAACAAACCCAATTGCCATACATAGCAGTCGGCGAGGGTATGAAAAGGTTGACAATACCATTATGGAAGAAGAAATGCTGCTCACACGAATATCCCCAGCAAACTTCCAATCAACCTCTGGGTTTGGGCATATTAACGAATGCAATATATAAATAAAATAAATTAATCTCTCCATTCCACTGAACCAATACATCCAGTCTACAAATGGCCGTGCACATCAATGTGTAACGTGCGAAAAACAATTGTTCACATCTTTATGCCAGCAAAGACAAATTAAGAATTAAAATGTTACAAACTATTGACTCCTATCTAGTGCGCAAATTCACTGGACTACGAGGACATTCATTAGCCTGCATTTCTGGACCTGCTAGCAAAAGCACCTTCTACCATATCAAAATGTTAGCAACACACCATTCAACTGTACGACATCTCCTTCACAAATTGTACAGTGCAAAAAGTCCTGCTTTAGCACTGGACCATTTAAATTACATTCTCCTACATGGTACAGCCAAATAGACCACATCCAAAGCAAATATTTTGGAACTGAAGAGCAGGTGGAAAATCCAGTAACTTTAGAAAAGAGTAGCAACAACCTTGCAGATGTCAACCCGCTATTAAACACATACAAAAAAGAAATACTAAAGTTTAAAAGCACATCTGCTGAAATACCAAACCAAGTATGTGTGTTGCCACAGAACTTTTTATAAAAGGAGCACCAAAAGTGTAGACATAATGTACAAAATAGAAGACAATGAGGAATCCCTGTGGTCCAATTAGCTCTCTATCTTATAGCAGAAAACAAATACAAAATTACTAACCCCTCAATACTTTGCAGATACTGCACTGCAAAACTTGACAACAACCAAATGCCTTCACGGGCTATAACTAATAGCTTGGAAATATTTCCACTGCCAAAACCACTCCAACAAGTTAACTTGTATGAGACCGTTATAATCCAAACAGTGCACCCATTTCAAGCAATAATACGCCTTCAACCAAAAACAGCAAAACTGCCTCGCTCTGAATTACTGAAAGGCATTTGAGCCAAAGTAGTTTATTTGCCATTAGATCTCAAAGAAAATGTAGACACTCTAGGAGTGCAACGGCCAGCAGATCAATCTTTGATTTTCCTAGTGAATGGTGTACCTACAAAAGACAAAATAATTTGGCAGCAGCTAGTGGACTTACATATAGTTAGGGAAGCCCTGCAATATCTAAACGACAACAATGAATACTACAAAGAAATAAACATTGAAGAAACCTGAGGGAAACCACCGAAATAATTCAGGACTCCTCAGAAACTGGCCAATTTGAACCTCTAGATCCTACTACAACCTCCAATAATTTAGACCACTGTACAATTCACCCACTGCACTCCAAAGACATCATAGATGATGCACTGGAAACATATCAAATGCAGCAAGCCAAAGGATCTCCAATCGGCAAATGGGAAAAAAGTGTAGAAGCACAAGCCTTTCCTCTACTTTTTCCTACTGGAAAAGGTGGAAGGTACAATGAAAGAGGCACACTAACTATCTACACCCCTCCTTGCATCTGTATGCTACTCTAGACTACGTGAGTATTCCACCTTTGCTCAAACGCTGCATGTGTTCAACAAGTAGTCGAGACCGGCTTTGTATGCACATATGACAAAATATTTTTGCCTAGCCCGATCCCATCTGCATACACCTCGAATGCAAATAATTGTCTTCGCCTATTACTGTAGCTACAATGCACGTTCTACCATGCTAGCCACCAGTATTGCCTCTATTATGTTGCCAAGAAGTCGCATGAAATGCTAGGTTTATACAGACGTCCTCCTTATTTCTACATGATTTGTAAACTGGGCTTAACACTGCTGTTGCATACACCCTATTTGTTCCTGATTTACAATGTCATATGTATGTGCTGCATGGATTAGACCTCCACCAAATTAGTTTCTGCATATTTTGTCACTGGTATGTGGTGTATGAATTGCCCTTGCTATAATGCTAGTTGAGCCCATTGTGCATAATTGCTTGATTGGAACACTTTGAAGCCCACTGTGTCTATTTATAATTATGCTAGCTCAGCCCAGTGTGCATAATTGCTTGATTGGAACATTTTTGAAGCCCACTGTGTCTATTTATAATTATGCTAGCTCAGCCCAGTGTGCATAATTGCTTGATTGGAACATTTTTGAAGCCCACTGTGTCTATTTATAATTATGCTAATTCAGCCCATTGTGCATAATTGCTTCATTGGAACATTTTTTAAGCTCACTGTGTCTATTTTCTAATTGTTCTAGTTTAGCCCATTGTGCATAATTGCTTGATTGGAACATTTTGAAGGCCACATTGTCTATTTCTAACTATGCTAGCCTAGCCCACTGTGTCTAACTGTGACTAAAAAAATAGCATAGCCTATTGTGCACACCTGCATCTATACTATTGCAGTCCACTGTGCCTACTCTTGAACTAGCCGACTATTAGCCCATTGTGCCAAACCTGGACGGCCTACAACCCACTGCCATTATGCACCCACGATGTCCCAAAAGACTCCTACCAGGTGCTATATTCAAGATAGTGTGGCCAACGCTAAACATTGCCCTTCCTATCATCATAGTAACACGGGCAAGTATCAAGACTACTATGTCCTCTTCTAAGGTGATTTCAATTAGTATTCCTACTTGCCCCACCATGACAGCCACTTCATTACATAAGTTTAGCCCACAGCAAGAACCTTCCATCACACAGGCACCATGTTGATAGAAACATCAGACTGTGCACACGCTTATCTAAACTGTATGAACTACCAGCAAAAAAGTATAGTTACTAAACTACCTAAAAAGGAGCTTACCCCATAAAGTACCTATAGAGCCCAATACAGGCCTGACCAACTCTAAAAGACCTAAACCTAACTCTCCCAGGCATACTAATATAGACAATCCTAGATCAAATGTACCATATGCATCAGAAACCCATTTACCTAATCTCAAAGGAGCCCTAATAAATGCAAGATCCTTAGTTGCACACGCAACTGAGATATCCAACATCATCCTAAGACGTAACCTTGACTTCCTGGCCATCACAGAATCCTGGGTACATGATCCCGCAGGCCCTGCCCTCTCCCTTGCAGTCTCTGATAATTACACTATCCTGATAGCGGGCAGACATGTCTCTCAAGGAGGAGGAATTGCAATTATTGCCAAAACTAACCTCTCCATCAGATCAGCCACCTCACCTACTTTGAAATCTTGCGAATGTTTAACTGTCAAAATACCCACTGCCAACTTCAAACATTGAATATCCATCTTATTTATAGACCAGCAGGCCCAATTGGAACCTTTCCTGAAGATATTTCCATGTCTCTGTCTAATAACCTAAAAAATAATTCTCAAACCCTAGTGTTAGGCGACTTTAACTTGGGTTATAATGATACTAAGGCTCCCCAATCCACTGCGTTGCTAATATTTTGAAAGAATTAGGCTTTACACAGAAAGTTAACCCACTTAAGCATGACAAAGGTTGAACTCTTGATTGGATCGCAGATTACAACTGCAATGTCACTATCACCACCATAGCTCCTCAAATTTGGACTGACCACTATCTTCTGTCATTCACATTGGCAGCTAAATCGGCTATAGCTCAGATCGCCCCATTTGCCCCATCTACTCTAACGAGGAACAAGAAAAATATTACACTAGACAAATTACTCACCTACATACTACCTAACCTTAACTCCCAACCTGATAAAATGGACCCTAACTCTCTAGTTGAAGAATACAACACAGCCATGACTATTGCCCTTGACGATAATGCCCCTATCAAACTAAGGAAGAGTAAACCTAAAAAACATCTCAATAGAACTGTTCACAATCTTAAAAGAACTAGAAACACCCATCATACCACAAGAAAACTGTACCAAAGATAAAAAATGTGGTGCACTAGCATTCTGCATGCACTGACTAACAAAGTCTCTAATTTACAAACTAAAATTGCTTAAAAAAAAACTTCACTAGCACCCCTGTCCACTCCTAACAAAGTGATGCTGCCACACTGCAAACAAAAGTCTCTGTTATTGAGGTGGAAATGATTATACTTGGACTCAAACCATCTAAATGTAAGGGCGACCAATGCCCAGCACAACTTATTAAGGATGCTGCTAGAGAACTTGTACCCTTCATCTCTAAACTTATTAATGCCTCATTCAAATCAGGTACTATCCCTAATAATCTGAAACAATCTTGGGTACTACCCCTCCTTAAAAAGCAAAGCATTGACCCAACCATACCCCAAACTACAGACCTATAACCACTGTGTCATTCCTCTTAAAAATTCTGGATAAAGTGGCATATATTCAAATCCAGAACTTCCTGGAATCTAACCTTCTACTAGGATCTCGCCAATCTAGTTTCTGTCCTCAGCATGGCACGGAAACAGCTTTAATTGATCTTAAGGCCCAAATAGATGGATTCAGAGACAAGGGTTAATTAACCCTTGTCACACCGCTGTGGCCATGGAATCTATGGGCAAGATGGAGGCGCTATTAGGTCTCTACGGCTTGTCTGCTAGCGGTCCAGCCTTTGTTTTGCAGGCATATATGGAAGCCACGCCCCCTGCGAGTCACGTTGCAACTCGTTTTCGCTGACTTTCGTTTTGTTCCTCCCCAGTGCCTTCCTAGTTTTTCCCCTTTCTCAGCAATTCCCCTTTTGCTTCCCTGTTTTTTCCCTGCTAGCCTTCTCGCCGGGTATCGGTTCTCCTCCCTTGTCCTTCTTGCTGTTCTATTCGGTGTACTTTTCCGGGTTTTGGTTAGCTCTGTTTCTGTGGTCAGCCTCGCGCTGCCGCAGACCTGTCTCTCCCGGCGGCCGGGTTCCGACTTGTCGGCTCCCACCCGCTCAGGGTTACTTTCATTTCATCTCCGTTCTCGCGCTCTCTCTCACTCTCTCTCACTCATACTCACTCGCTCTCTCGCACTCTCTCTTGCTCATACTCACTCGTTCTCTTTCACTCTGGCTCATCATCTCTCGCTCTCTCTCTCGTTCTGACGTCTCGCTCTCCTTGATCTTATCTGTTCTCCGGTAGAGCTTTTCTATTGCTTACCCTGTTTGTTCTTGTCTTTCCTTCGTACTTCCTTGGACGCTTCCGTCTGTATCGCAGAGGTCCTCTTTAGCGGCTTCATCCTCTGCCTCTCCTTCCCGGGCTCTTTCATTCCTCCCAAGGAAAGCCCAGTAACTGTGCCGCTATCCATTGGAGTTACAATCAAGATCATTGTTGCAAGGCTATACCAGCCTCTGGACCTTCAAATCCACCCGGCCATCATCATCTGCAGCTACACAGGGATTTTTCTGCCTTTCAGGCTTTTTCCCTGTTTGAAGGAGCGGGCTCCCCAGGGTTCACTTGACTGTTTGTTTCATCAACGGTCAAGGTGGCCTCGGGAGGAGACCGCCCCTATCTCTTTGAACATAAGAAGGGGAAAGGATCTCTAAAGAAGGAAGACGAAGAAGAGAAACCCCCGAAGGACCGGAGAAGGAGACAGAAGGTACCCAGCCACAGTGAAGACCCAGGTGAGGTGATCCTAGGGAAAGGAGCTGTTGGCTGTGACAGTTTGCAACGCCACCCAACTACTATGGCCTCCTTGGAGCAATACCAGGAGATGGTGACAGCGATTCAAGGCCTCCAGGCAGAGGTTCAGAGCCTCAGAACAGAGAATATCAACTTACGCCAACAGGTACCGGCTCGAGAGGATTACCGAGGCGACTTACCTCCCCTGACATTCTCCTTTGGGAAATATGATGGCAGTCCTCAACTCTTGAAAGAATTTTTGGATGCCTGTATGATATACTTTACGTTTCGACCTAAGGCTTATGAACTCGACAGAGCCAAGGTAGGCTTTCTGGTCTCCAACCTTGTGGGCAATGCCTTGGCCTGGGCTACTCCACTGATAGCTCAGGCAAACCCTGCTGTAAATGACTACACTCAGTTCACTCAATTGATGCATGTCAGATTTGAAAGACCAGAGGTTCAATATTCTTCCTATGAAGCCCTTCTAGACCTCCACCAAGGAAACCAAGATGTCCAGACTTATGCTTCCACATTTACGAAATTGGCTACGGAGGCGGGGTGGTCGGATTCTGTACAGCAGACCCTCTTCCGACGAGGCTTACATGATGAACTCAAGGACGAGCTTGCTCGGATGGCACCCCCTGCTTCCTTCCAAGATTTGGTCACGATGTCTCTGCAGTTGGAATACAGATTGCAGGAGCGAAAGTTAGAAAAAAGGAGGTTTAGAATTCATCAGTCTGCAGGAACCCCCATGGCAAACTCCCCTACCAGACCACAGACAGAAGAGCCTATGCAAAAAGGAACAACTAGAGGTCCGTTGACTCCCGAGGAACGGAAGAGATGCATAGACCAAGGTCTGCGCATGTACTGCGGATCCTCGAAGCATCTGCTTCGGAGTTGCCCCGAGGTACCCCCGAGACGCTCGGGAAACGCATCTCCCCGGTCTTGAGCAGGGAAAGGAACCGGGCGGGGCTGAAGAATCCCTGCAATTCTAGGCAACAGGACGTGTCGGGAGAGGACCATAGACTTATGGTATTTACGGTTCATCTTACTTTTGAATCTCTCGCTTCACTAGAAACCTTGGCTATGTTGGACTGTGGTGCTGCAGGAAACTTTATTGATATTCAGTGGGCGCAAGAACAAGCTATTCCCCTACATCAAAAGGACTGTCCTTTGCCAGTAGAGGGTGTAGACGGAGCCCCTCTCTCATCCGGACCCAACATCAAGGAGACCGGTCCAGCCACCATGTCTTTGTTTCAGCACCAAGAACAGATTACCTTTGATGTAATTAGAGCTGCCCACTTCCCTGTCATCCTGGGCATACCTTGGTTACGCAAACATAATCCCAGGATTGACTGGTCTGCCAACACCGTCTGTTTTCTGTCGCCGTATTGCTCGGCTTCGTGTCTACCCCAGGCATCTCCTTTTGAGGGGAAGGGAGTCACAATTCCAACCTCCTCGGCTGTGGTTCAGACGATTCCTCCGTATTACCAGCAGTACGCCGAGATCTTTGAGGATAAACTACCCCGTACTCTACCCCCACATCGAGCACGGACTGTGCCATCGATCTGAAGCCTGAAGCATCGGTTCCTTTTGGGCGCATGTATCCTATGTCCCTACCAGAAAGAAGGGCACTGAAAGAATATCTAGATGCTAATCTACAAAATGGCTTGATCCAAGAATCTCATTCTCCAGCAGGGGCCTCAATGTTCTTCATTCCCAAGAAGGGTACCGCAGAACTCAGGCCGTGTATAGATTACCGGGGATTGAACAGCTTGACTATTCGAGATAGATACACTATGCCCCTTATAAAGGAGTCACTTGAAGCTGTTGAAGGAGCTTCTATCTTCACCAAGCTAGATCTTCGGGGAGCCTACCACTTGCTGAGAATAAGGAAGGGGGATGAGTGGAAGACCGCCTTTCGGACTCCTCTGGGGCATTTTGAATATAGAGTCATGCCTTTTGGTCTGGTGAAAGCCCCAGCCGTATTCCAGCGTTTCGTTGATAAGATTTTCTCGGACTTGTTATATGCCTCTGTAGTGGTCTATCTGGACGATATCTTGGTCTTTTCTTCTTCCTTTTCAGAACATCGAAGGCATGTCACTCAGGACCTCCAAAGGTTAAGGGATAATCAGCTCCTGGTTAAGCCGTAGAAGTGTGTCTTCGAAGCTGCCTCAGTGTCATATTTAGGGTTCATCCTCTCAAAGGAGGGGGTACAGATGGATCCCGAAAAGGTAAAGGCAGTCCTTAGATGGCCTACTCCAAAGAGTCCCAAGGAGGTACAGAGGTTTCTGGGTCTGTCCAACTTTTATCGACGATTCATCCCTAATTTCTCTGACATTGTTTTGCCTATCACTCGTCTTCTTAAGAAGGGTCAGAAGTTTGAATGGGATAATGATGTCGATCGAGCCTTCCAGTTACTCAAGACGACCTTCACGACAGCTCCCATTTTAGTGCAACCTAACCAGTCTCTCCCCTTTGTGGTAGAGACGGACGCCTCCGGAGGGGCAATTTGAGCCACCCTCCTACAGACTGGCAAGGATGGAGTGTAACATCCGGTTGCATATTATTCCAGGTCGCTTACACCAAGTGAAAGGAATTACTCAGTATTGGAACGAGAGCTACTGGCGATCTGCCAGGCATGCATTGAATGGAGACATTTATTACAGGGAGCTGCCCATCCTTTTCTGGTCCGTACAGACCACCGGAATCTGAAGGTTTTGCAGATGGAGTGTCGTAACTCTCGACATGCTCGATGGGCCTATTTTTTTTCCCAATTTGACTTTGAAATAACTTACCTTCCCGGAAAGGACAATGCCTTAGCGGATGCTCTTTCCCGGAGTCTGGAGTACCAAGAGAATCAGGGCCAGGATGAAATACTTGTGGGCAAGAGAATCCTGGGAATGATTAGCTCTTTCTTGCAAGATGTAGAGCTTGCTACCAGTCGTTCCGAAGTGTCATCGGAGTACCAACCACTCCTGGTTAAGAGGGGTATGTTGTACTTTCATCAGGGCGCACTGTATCTACCGTCTAAGGAACTTCAAACTCAAGACCTTCCTTCAGCTGGGCATAAGGGCCAAGGGGCAACCCTACATTTGGCTTCTAGATATTTCTGGTGGCCGACTATGATAAAAGACATTAAGGCATACGTGGCGGGTTGTCCAGTATGTGCAGCCAATAAGCAAACCACTCACCGACCTTTAGGCCTGCTTCAACAAGAACCTCTACCGTCTCAACCTTGGGAACATATTTCTACTGATTTTATTGTAGATCTTCCCCCCTCTAGGGGGTACACAGCTATCATGGTGACTGTAGACACCCTGAGCAAGATGGCACATTTCTCTCCCTTGCCTGGCCTGCCTTCTGCTCCTGCTGCGGCCGAAGTATTCCTGAGAGATGTGGTGAGATTACATGGCCTGCCCCGGACCATCGTGTCTGATAGGGGGGCCCAATTCACCTCTCGTTTTTGGTCAGCGTTATGTAGCTCGTTGGGAATAAAGAGAGCTTTATCTTCTGGTTACCATCCCCAGAGCAATGGCCAAACAGAACGTTTAAATGCCACCCTCGAACAATATCTCCGCTGTTTTTGCCATCAGGAACAGGACATGTGGCAGTCCTATCTAGCATTGTCTGAATTCACCTACAATAATACCCAACATTCCGCTACAGGATTTAGTCCCTTCTTCTTTACCTACGGGTATCATCCGAGACACATACCTCTTTTTGGGATACCTCCTACAACTGTGCCCTCAGTTGATCAACGCCTTCATGATCTTTGTTCCATCCAAAAGGAGGCGGTGCAGAAGTTGGAGGCTAGTAGGATCCGCTACAAGAAATATGCCGATATGAAGAGATCACCTAAACCCAGGTGGACAATAGGAACTAAGGTGTGGTTATCAACTAAATATCTCCCACGTTGGGTTCACCCAGGAAAATTCTCGGCCTGTTTCATAGGTCCATTCCCTATTCTGTCTCAGGTGAACCCTGTTGCCTTTCGATTACGACTACCACCTAGTCTGAAGAAGATTCATCCTGTATTTCATACCTCTCTTCTGAAAACTTATCATCCCGATCCCATGAGTCGTCGTGGACTCTCCTCCTCAAGGATCGAGGATCCTGACCCTGAAGAATATGAAGTGGAGAGGCTGTTGGATTCCCGTTACAGACACGGCACCGTGCAGTATTTGGTCCATTGGAAAGGGTACTCTGCTGCAGAACGATCTTGGGAACCCAGACGTAACATTCACGCCCCACGTCTACTTAGACTGTTCCATCGCCTTCACCCAGGGAAACCTGGAGGAGAAGGGATGAGGAGAGGGCATACTGTCACACCGCTGTGGTCATGGAAGCTATGGGCAAGATGGAGGTCATATTAGGTCTCTACGGCTTGTCCGCTAGCGGTCCAGCCTTTGTTTTGCTGCAGGCATATATGGAAGCCATGCCCCCTGCGAGTCGCGTTGCAACTCGCTTTTGCTGACTTTTGTTTTGTTCCTCTCCAGTGCCTTTCTAGTTTTTCCCCTTTAATTAGTCCTCACTGGGCATTTATTTTGTATATTGATTCTTATCACTTTGTAATTATTCCTTCATGTAAATTGCGTTGTCTTATATGACCCTCGATGTACGTCATGTACCTATGTAACTAAGCTGAACGTATTCTTATGTCTTGCGCAGTGATGCCCTAGGGTCTGGTGCACACTATAAATAAATAAACAAACAAACAAACAAACAAACAAACACAAATAACAGCATCAGAATACTGCTCTTCACAAATGTATTCTGAAGACCCCAGATTCAGACAAAACGTGCAATACATTTTTCACCTCCTCTTTGAAAGCGAACTAGCAACTCTATGTTATGGCGTTGCACACACATTGAAAATAGGTTCCAATTTTCAAAACATGTCTGCTACGAAGCTACTTCAAAAAGTCAAGTATTACAAATCTCTTGGCAAACATGCATGGTACGAAAGAATACTGGTTCCGACGTGTATGATACACACCTTTGGCCTGCCCACATGGTTTGTGACTTTAAGTTGTGCAGAGTATGCATGGGAAGACTTGCACAATTTCCTACGCATAGCAAACTAAAACAAAGCAGATATAGACATGAAAACACCAGGAGAACTCTGCTCTCTTGATCCTGCAAATGTATCAAGGTACTTCCATCATCGCTTTATTGCCATGCTGTACTTCATTTGTAATGGAACACTTCCTCCCCTCAGAGAAGTGAAAAACTTCTTTTGGAGAAAAGAATATCAAACCAGAGGAGCACCACACATGCTTTTGTGGATTAACATGCTCCTAAATTTGGTCAGGACATACACATAAGGACCTACATGTAAATACTACACGAAATGCTGCTTTGGTTTCCCTAGACCAGTTTCAGCAACAGGACAAGTAAACAGCTTCATGTCTTTGATTAGACACAGTGTGAAAGGCAAATCACCTAAGAACACATACTACATAAAAGAACCAAAGCATCAAAGTACATCAATGATTACAATGAAATCATTGCCCTCTTGTGGAATGCAAACATGGATGTGCAGTACATTGCAGACAATTCCACTGCAGTTGCACAATAGGTCATAACCTACTTAACCAAAGCAGAGAAAACAGAGCTCAAATCCCTCTGGGATTCAATATCATCTGACAAAACACTTTCACAAAAATTGTACAGCTTTGGCATAAAAATGCTCTCCCATAGAGAATGTGGCTGCTACGAAGCCGCAGACCATTTAACCGGCACCACTTTGTAAGGGAAATCTGAAAACATTGCCTGGCTAAGCCTTGGTTCTGCTGCATCCAGGAATAGAGTTCTCAAATCATAGCAAGACATAAAAACAATAGCCAAAACCAACCCCAATAGCCAGGACATTTTGAAAAACAACATAGTTGACACATACTACCCAAACAGGAGTACTGCTTTAGAAACCATGTGTCTTTACCACATAGCCCAACATTTCTCATACAAAAATAACATTAAACCAGATGAGCAAAAAGGTAAATAAATAGTCAAAGATTATGAGGGCAGCTTGGTTAAACTTACCAAACGCAGCCTGGTTAATCATATGAAGCTATCATTAAAAACTCCTCAACATACAGAACTTTACTTCATGTCCCTACACCAACATTTTAAACTATGGAGAAAAGAAGATTTATTGAACACCCATGCCCCCTGTGCAGATGCTTACAACGCAAATTAAGCACTATAACAGATATACACTTTACACAGTACAAAAACATGTTGGACAATGAATGCCAACAAGAAGAAGAACTTCAAGCACAACTAAACATAGACACTCCTGATAGCAGTCAACCTTCTCTTACAGGCAGCCAAGAACCACTAGGACAGCCACTCATACCAAATAAGCCAGAATTAGCTATGACTGAAGTAGAAAATACTATGTGTCATTATGAACAATCTGCAGAAGTCTTTGCTCTACAGAAATCACAACTAAACAATGAGCAGCGTAGCATTTTCCTAAAAGTAACTAAATAAATTGAACTAAAACTTTTACCTGTCAAAACTATAAACCTATACTCCTATATGTAAGTGGTCCACCTGGTTGAGGCAAAACATTCTTAATAAAAAATCATCAGCAAATTCCTCCAACAATTGACAAACAACAAGCTTTCAGCTGTTGTAACTGCCCCCACAGGTTTAGCTGCCTGCAACATAGGTGGTGTCACTTTATATCGATTGCTACTTCTTCCAGTAGAACACCAAAACAATTTAGACTACTACAAACGTTCAGCAGAAGCTGCTATGGAGCTACGCAGAGTTTTGAAACAAATGAAAATGCTCCTAATAGATGAGGTGAGCATGGTCTTCAACCTAATGTTGGCGTTGATTCACCTCAGATTACAAGAAGTCCTTAAAACAGACTACGAAGAACTCTTTGGAGGAAAACTCGTTATTGTTTTCGGAGATCTTCTTCAATTAACACCAATAAAAGGTTAACCTATTTTTAAAACGTTAGGACACAAACTGTGCCGTAAAACTCTTGGCAGCATAGGGAATGTAAATCTCTGGCAACATTTCCAATACAGAGAACTAACTGAAAACATGCGTCAGTCTGCAGACCTCACCTACATCTACATTTTGAAAAGCATTCAGATTGGTGTACTTTCTAGAGAAGCAAAGTCTATCTTAAATAGCATACGCATCCATGAGCTATATGGGCATAACACATGTGCTACTGATGTCATGGAACAATTAGCACACATAAATGTAAACTGTATGTCCTTAAAGCCAACTCTAGCAAGCTGTGCACAATTCAATGAAGTAATGTTGAAAAAAGAAATGCAACCACCAGTGCAGATTTACTCCACAGACAAACTGGACGTGCACGGTATGACAGTACCTTTGTGTCAACAAGCCAAAGCACGACTAAATACCTTAGAGAACTATATCTCTAACACAGCTGGTTTAGAGAAAATGTTAACATTGTGTTTAAACTGTAGAGTTATGCTAAAGCGTAACCTTGACGTGGAGCAAGGTTTGGTTAATGGAGCACTTGGTACAGTTGTTGGATTCCAGACATACCCTCATGACAACAGCATTCAGTTTGTCAATATTCACTTTGACAAACTTTCAGAAGTTAAAAGGATAGGACGCTCAACAGCCCGATTCCATCTTTTCAAAGACATGTATGTACGCAGAGAACAGTTTTCTCTGTCTCTAGCATATGCATTCACCATCTATAAATCACAAGGTCTAACCCTAGTTCAAGCATTGATTGATATTGGCAGCACAGTCTTTAAAGAAGGCATGAGTTATGTAGCACTGTCATGCCTGTGCACACTTGAAGGACTATTTCTGGTCAATTTTGACACAAGTAAAGTCACTGCTGACATTCCTTGTATTATAGAGTACAATAGACTTGGTGCACTCTACACACCCCATCTGAACGTGTACCCTGTTCCTCAAAAATGCAAACTTTGTAAAAGAAAACTAGTGCAAACTCAACTTAAACATGATCTCACAACAATACCACCAAAGTAATTGAAAGCAGCTGGTACCTCATCAATTACTACAACCAAACAAGGATGTACTGAAAACACAAATGCATACCCAACTGCACAAATAAAGAAAACTACCTCTTCAAAGAAACTACTTGCACTTCCATCAAATGAGTCAAACACAGAACTGTCTGGCCCATTCAAATTTTCCAATACAACTGTTGTAAATTGCTATGCAAATGTAGCAATCAATGTTCTAGTCCAATCGCCAGCAATTGTTCATAACATTTACTTAAACAGCACGGACCAATTGTGTTTGCAAATGGTACTCCTTCACAGAAATGAAAAAAACAATCCTGACAACACTTACAGTGTTTCTGGAATAAGGCAGAAATTGGACTACTGTGCAGGAATGGTGAGATTTGGTATAAACACACAAGAAGGTCCACAAGAATGTCTAATGTACTTGCTACAAGTACTGGAAAACAAAAACATATCTATAAATGAAATATTATAGATTTCACACATGTGGAAACATACATGTACTCTCTGCAGCCATGTGGGGCAGGAACAAGTCCCTAACAAGCGCTTTGTATATGAATCTATACCTAACTGTGAAACCATTCCATTTCAGCAGCTGGTACTAAATGCAAACCATGCCATATTATGTACCACTTGCAATTCAGACAATAATTCCACCTTACAGATACAGTAACATAGCCAATACGTAATAGTAATGCTTTTATGATGCAATGTAGATGGTACCAAAAACAACTGCAAGCTTACTGGCTTCACACATGGAAAAGTATCACTTGGCAAGAAAACCTACACAACAGTAGACATAACCTACCACACAGGAGCCACAACCAATGCATGTCACTATACTGCATACATTAAAAAGAAAGGTGGGTGGTTTGATTGCAATAATACTTCCATTACTCTGAAGAAGATATTACCAGCAAATCTTGCAAACGCCTATTTAATATTCTTGAAACCAAAATGTACTCACTAATCTGAGTATGAGTGTCTTCAAACTGTCCTTAATAACCTTTGAAACCACCAACTGGTAGAATAAGGCAACAGCTATCTAACAATGGCCAAACCAATGCAACTAATACACATCTACTGTAACTACACCCATGCTGCTGCAAAAGCACTTCTCAAGAGTGAACAATGTACAATGAACGTGCTTGAAAACATACCCTGCGAAAGTGAGAAACTGTAAACAGTTAGAATACGCCAACTGGTATGTGACTGCAACCATAATACTACAATATAATTTCTCATTACTACACAATGTGAAATCCCCCAGCAAAAATGGAAGTTCTTCTCAGGAAACCCTTCAACACTTATAAACATACCCTCAATAACTTCGAAACTAACAGTTAGAATATGCCAACAGGTATCTAACTGACCCCACAATTCTGCAACATTACTGTGCAATACCACAGTACTTACAAAACATCAACAACAACCAAACGCATAAAGAAATACTGCTAAAAGGCAGAAATAAATAAACAGAATACGCCAACTGATATCTACTTCCAAAATGAAAATCATACACCGTTTCAATTCCTCCTACTACAATAGACCACCTTAAACATTGCTATAATTAGTGCACACGTCACCGAAACAGACTGTGCCACATAACAACAAATAAATGTAGAATGTTTATTTTTAATGCTGCATAGATTTATTTTTTCCACATGCCCAATGATTATGCAAACAAACACAGGAACTGAGCGCATTACACAGTACACTTGTTTGAAGCATAGTACTTGTGAAGTACTAATTATGAGGGTCTACAAAGTAAACAAATGTCTGCAATGCAATGCAATAACACATTAAAAAGTACCTACCCTAACATGTTATGCTTTCTTTTATCACACAGTTTCTGCTACATTTCCACATACCATGCAAAGAACTGCATAGAGCCTCATCAATGTAAACAGTAAGTATATAATGATTGGTGTCATACTTCTTTTTAAAGTACAAATTTCATTCTGTACACATATTTGTACAAACCATATACCCGTATGACAATATTCAGTGCATACCTCCTGTATTATACTGCGATAGTTGTAGCCAGGCCCTAAACTCTTGGGTGTAAGGCCTACAGCCTACAGCCTCCAGCCATGCACCCAATAGTCTAGGGCCTGGTCACAACCACCACAGCATAATGAGTCATGCATGCAAACATCTACCCTCTAACCACAACTCACACATATCACACAGACACCTGAGACCCTATTCATGTCCGTTCACATACTGTTACAATACCTCCAGCCAGTGGACAGACTGTTGGCTCCACACCCAATACTTTACTAACTGCCCATAACAACTACAGCATAATTCAATGAAATACCCAATAATCTGCCCAACGGCCACAACCCAAACCCCTTCCACTTCACTTCACATAGTATAACATTACTCCCACCCACTGCACAGTCTATGATACACCCAAAGAACACAGGCCACTCCAACAAACCACTTGCCACACAACCTATCCACTTCTGCACACATACTATTACACTACTTGCACCCACTGAAAAGACTCTTGGGTGCATGGCATACAGCCATGCACCCAAGACTCTAGGCCCTGGCCACAACCATCGCAGCATAATACAGCCATGCATGCAAACATCTGTCCACTTCAATTCACATACTATAACATTACTCCCACCCACTACACAGTGTACGATACACCCAGGCCTCCAGATGAGGTGTGTACTAGCCCTTTTTACGCCTGAAAATCTTGGAAATACGACAGCTTTATTATTTTCTTGTGTACGTTACACACATGTTTAGAGCATAAGGCAGTGCAAAGGTCAGGTTACATGATACACACCAGAATGCTTCATTTGATTTTTATCTACATGGATGAAATTGCAGGCCATGGAGAAAAGCCTCTGAAATAGAATGTATTTCTCTGAAGCCTTTCAAAAAAGATACCGCACACTGTGATTAAAGGAATGGTTCATTTCCATTCTGCTTTGTTACTGCTCATGAAGCAAACCGCAATGTGCATATTTATTTTCCTAGCATTTTAGGATTCTATAATTAATAAGATGGAAAACTAAGTTGCAATAGAGAAATAACATTTTGTAACAAATGATGCTTCTTTTCCAGTGAAAGCAAACCAGTATTGCACAATTGTATTTTTCCAAGTTCCTGTGCTTTGTGCATAATCATGCAGAGGCAGATCATTTTTACACTTTTAATGTACACTCTAATTATAAAAAGTGTGTAAAATGATGACCATGCACCTTCTAGTTTACATCCATTCAACCTTGCAGTCAATGGGGTGCATTATTATAAATAGTCAGTGGCAGCAGTCTTTCAGCGATTGTCATTACACCAATCAAAGGTGTTCTAGCCTCTCAAATCTTCAAGACTACAATAAAAACATCCAAAACCTGACTCTCCAGGAAGTGCAAGCACTGTTCAAAAACAAACAAATGAAAATTACATTTGTAATTGAAATAGAAACTCAGCAAAACCTGTCCCTGTGATAATGCGGATAGGTATTTAACTTTATGTAGCGCTTCATACATGGTTCATTCAACATCTAGGCACTGTGATTATTATATCTCAGTCGATACTCAATTAACTGACCTCTGAAGGATGGGAGCCAAGATAGCTCAGCCGGTTGAGAAATCGTTGCTGTGATCTGTACCTGATCTGGAGGTTGCAGGTTCAAATCCCGGCAAGGCCAACTCAGCCTTTCATCTTTTCAAGGTCGATAAAGGACTACCGACTTCGGTTTGGTGATGATTGTGATAAATATGTTCTATGTACAGCGCTTTGACAAAAGTGCTATATAAATATCCATTTTACCAATTGGGTAGTAATAGCTCCGGGAAATGAGGCCTTTCATTAAACGTCAAAAGACAATTCTGCAAGCGAACCTCAAAACACACAATGTAATTGATGTTTGCTTTACTATGCAATTGGCTAGGTTTTTGTGTTTTCAACATTTAAATATATACATTAGAGATCAAATTGCCTGACCTTAGTTAAATAATAAAAGGTGTATTCTGTCATAATGCAGAAAGCTGCCGCATATTAATGATTTCCATACAGTTTTTGCACATGTCAGCTGGATTTCACATACATTTTACTCTTGCAAAGGAGAAAAGTCATTTTTACTCATTTAAAATAACATTTACTTTCAAAGTTTAAAAATAGGGGGTAAAATACTCCCTCCTCAAAACCTTATCTGGAGCACTGGATACACCCAAAAAACGCAGGGCACTCCAACAAACCACTTGCCACAAACCTATCCCCTTCTAGACACATACTATTGCACTACTTGCAGCCACTTTAAAGAATCTTGGGTGCATGGCCTCCAGCCATGTACCCAAGGGTATACTAGCTGACACAATCATCACACCATAATACAACCATGCACCTAACAATCTGTACACTCGCCACAACCCACACACATAAGGCAACTGCCTGAGACCCTATCCACTTCTATACACATAGTATTACAATACATGCAACCAATCACCACACTATTGGGTGCAAGAAGCAAGCCACCTGAGGTCCTCCCCACTGTTCGACACATACCATTTCAGTACTTCAACCAGTGGGCACACTCTTTAACTCTTCAGTGCATCACCTCCAGCCATGCACCCAAGACTATAGTAGCTGGCCACAATTACCTCCCACATACTATCTCTTCCCCCCAGGAATATTGAGATAATCCAACAAACCACCTGACACACACCCTGCCCACTTTTATACACATACTATTGCAATCCTTACAACCAGTGTACAGACTCTTGGGTGCATGCCCTCCACCCAGACACCCAATAATCTAGTAGCTGGTCACAATCACCACAGCATAAAACAGCCATGCACCCAACAATCGATACACTGCCAAAACCCACACACATAAACCAACCACCTGAGGCCCTGTCCACTTCTGTACACATAGTATTCAAGGACATACAAACACTCAACAAACTCTTACATCCACTAAACCAGCCACCCAAGGCCCTGTGCACTTTTCTAGACATACTATTACAATACTTCAATCAGTGGCCAGACTCTACGACTCTTGGGTACATAAAACATACACTATAGAAACTTGCCACAATCACCTTCCACTGCTAGAATATCATACACCCAACAATCTGAAGACAGTCCAACAAACCAACTGCCACATACTCTATCCACTTTTGTACAAATACTATTACACTACTTGCAGCCAGTGGACACACACTTGGGTACATGGCCTCCTATGTGATCCACATGCCACTGTCAACATGTTTGCATGCATGGCTGTACTATGCTGCAGTGCTTGTGGCCAGGGCCTAGAGTCTTGTGTGCATGGCCTACAGCCTCCAGCCATGCACCCTCTAGGCCCTGGCCACAACCACCGCAGCATAATACAGCCATGCATGCAAACATCTGCCCACTTACCACAACCCACAAACATAACACAGCCACCTCAGGCTTCTCCACCCAATACTCTACTAACTACCCAAAAGCAATACATCATAATATAGTAAAATACAAAACAATCTGGCCAGTGGCCACAACCCAAACACATAAGACATCCACTTGAAGCCCTGTCTACTACAATACACATAGCATTCAAGTACATACAACTAGTCAGAACACTCTTCAGTCCAATAAGCCAGCCAACTGAGGCCCTCCACACTTTTCTACACATAGCATTACAGTACTGTAACGAGTGGCCACACTACTGGACTCATCAGTGCATTACCTCCAGCCATGCACCCAAGACTGTAATAGCTGGTCACAATGAACACAGCATAACACACCGAACAATCTATACACTGGCCACAAATCACACACATAATCTAGCCACCTGAAGCCTGTCCACTTCTATACCCTTCATCATATCATCTACATTCCAGTCCCCCACCCTAATGAATCCTACCTGCAGTCACCACATAAGCTGCTCGCCCGAGGTTCTATCTGTGAACTACTGCGGTGTCCGCGGACACCACAATCACAGCATGGCCTTCTTCCACATAAACAAATACATCATATGACCCATCTTTCACTCCCCCACCCTTTCCAGCCCCTCTTGCCACCAGCAGATTCCCCAGAATTGTTTTTTTTTTTCGACCCTGTTCACCGCTGCACTATCCGTGGATATCCACGGATCCAACATGGCAGGTGCATCAGGAAAATGTGATGCACACCATGCTTTCCTCCAGCCAATCAGCAGGCACATCATATGTCCGCGGACTTTACGCCAGCATCCTACCCAATGAGAGTCCTGTCTGCAGAGTGGACAGGCAAATGGGTCCGAAGAGAGGACCTAGATATCACACATTTTTAGGGACTTACATTTTGCCTGTTTTAAAAAAATGACTGGACGGATTTTCAACAAATTTACAAAAGCAAATTCGGTAAAAGTCTGTCCAGCGGTTAGAGCTGTAGGCGTGAGCAAAGTTCTTTTCCATTCAGTCTATGGAAAAAAAATGTGGCACCCCACTATAACTTTGCCCCCCCCTTGACAACACCTCACCAAACTTGCCACAAGAATTCAGAGCGGGTCATATACTTTTTTTGCAAAGTTTGGTAAGGATTCGTCTGCCCTATAGTTAAGGTGAGTCAGAGACACATAGGAACGCCTCAAAATGTTATTGTTAATAACTTGGCCGAAATATCGAAAGTGATTAAAAGTCTGCGGTCCCCCCAGAAGGCAAAGTTTCATAAAGACTTGTTAAAAAATAAAAAAGATATCAAGTGTCCAAACTATTTTTTTTCTCCAAAAGTGAGGCCCACTTCCCATTCATTTTCCCATAGACAAAAAAGATAAATGTTTGCCAAAGCACACAGCCCAAACCACTGGATGAATTTGAACGAGGTCCAAAACAACTTGGGCATTGGGCGTTGACTGACGATCCATGTGTGGTTTGGGGTTAATCCGTGCTGCTATTATTTTAAAATTGCCCCCTTCTCCAATAATTACAGTTATATCTTCCATGGTGCATTGAAGGATCATGGTTTTCAGAAATGAAACAACCACCATCTTTTTTTTCTCTTGATGCAAGAGATATTCGTGTCTATAGCCGAGGTAATGGAAAAATGAAACTCAGTAAAAAAGCTATTTGCAGGTCAAAAAAACATACACATGCCGTCAGGGTAGAGGTGGGGTGATGGCTAAATGGCCCTGAGTGAAATTTTGGAGTTGGAGGAGGTACAGGGACTGAGTTTGCAACACAAAGCTTTCCGTATCCTCAGCTACAGCCGCGAATAGCCGACCTCTCATAACAAACAGAAGCAGTGTGGGTCGTTTAGGGAAAGGGAGAGGGCAGGGGAGGTGAGGAGGACATCTGTTGACTGGGGGGAGCTGTTCCAGATGAGAGGGCACTTGGTGAGGTACAGGGGGGCAGGAAAGCATTTCTTTTTCCAACCTTTTTGCAGATATTCGCGGTTATAGCCAAGGCTACAAAGGACTACAGATAGCCAACGGAATGTGTAGTTCGGTATCCACGTTTATATAGTTTTGGATGTCAGTGTTTAATATTTTTTTGCAAGTACTTTGTTTAGGTATAGTGACATCGGGGGTGAAAAATCACTGGCCATGGCCAAATGCTATGATTAGTGACCCGGTAGGCATTAGAGAGTCTTCTCTATTTTGCATGTGTGTTTTCAGTTTTTTGAGCAGGTGAGACTTTGGAGAAAGATAGAAGAAAATAGTTTAACAAAATTTATATGAAACAAGCAATGTATTTTAGGTTGTGTATTGTCACTTATGGTATTATGTTGTGTGGGTGTGCAATGTTTGCCGATCTAGTTTACTGTTATGTATTTTTCAATGGTTTATTATTTTTCAGTTACTTGACATAAGTACATGAGTAGTGTTGTTCTGTATTCATCATTTAAGTTGGGTTGTAGTATAAAACATGAAGTCAGTCCCCTGAGAACTACTGACTTTTTGTTACTGCGGTTATGATAAAAGTCAATGAACTGTAGCCGCTGTTATAATAAAACATGTTTTTTGTTATTATTTATTATATTTGTGTATTTTAATATGATAGGTAGTCCTTAAAAGCACAGTTTTGGGGTACACTGAGTGTAGAACCTTGGCACATTAGGAGTACTGTTTTGAACACTGCATTTCCTTCATTAGTTAGGTCTATAGAAATTGACCATGTAGAACTGTATGTTGTTGTTCGCAATCCATAATAGGTTGTGGTCTGTCATGAATTCTGAAATTGCTTTATTAACATTTCTCTGGGATTTCTCAATGTTACCATTAAATCTGGTGGTACATCTCAATTTTTGCCTCTGAGTGAGATTGGAAAAGATAAAGATGGTGTGAACAAATAGTTCCACTAGTTTCCCCATGTCTTGTTTCATCATTAAAGTAAGAGACACCCATTGTACATTCTGCAAATCATTGCCTCCACAATGAATTAGTGTGACGTCTGGGTGCCCTCGGCTTCTCAGACTTCACAATTTTGGAAAAACTTGGAATCAACACATTCTCCATAATCCAAACCATTCAATTGTAAAATCTCTCAAATGTAGGTCCATGTTAATATTTAGTTTCTCACAAAAAGCCAGAGACCAAAATAGCCAACTATCTCCAAACCACCACACAATTTTAAAACCAGCCATGATATCTGCAGTCTTTCTCACTTTCCAGGAAAATGATTCCTAGTTTTAATTTAGAGTAGTTTGTATGAGCAGGGTATGTATGATGTGTGTGTGTTGTAGTTTGTTATTGGTTGATGGTGCTGTTGATATTATTTGCGACTATATTGCAGCCACCCATAGTGCTGCATTGCTATTCGTGGGTAGATACCCCCTACCCCTTCTGCAGCCGGGGCTAAATTCGGGCAAATGATACATCGTGTGTTTGTGGATGTGTGGTAGCTGCGGCTATCTGAAGTTTTGCATGGGGTGGCATTTTATATGAATTGAGTGGGGGATTGTAAGAGACTAGTGGAGTGGACGAGGACTATGAGGAGTGGAGGGGGGCTGGTAGGCATGTTGCGGACAGTTTTTGGAGTTTGGTGGAGTGAAAATGCAATTTTGAATCTGTAGTTTTTGCGATTAGCCACGGTTATCAGCAAACATCCAGCAGGGGCTTTTTGTTTCACCGCTTCTATGAAAACACGTGCATAGGCGCATCAATATTATTCTGCATTTTATTTGTTGTGGCCGGATCCGTGGATTTATTTAAAGTTGTGTCTATAAATATACATTTTCAGTGCAATAATCATACTTTTATGTTGATGTACAGTACAGAGTGTTGTTTGTGTGCGTTATTCTAGGTACTTGGTTGTTCTTTTATTTGATTTGAAGGTTTCGAGGCTAATTTAGATTGATTTGGGGGTTGCAGAAAAATGTACGTGTACCCACGGTTACAAGTAACCTTTCAAGTGGTGCTGCTGTATATGTAGAACATGGGTGGCAATAATTATTGAAAGTTGTTTATTAGGAAAGACATTTTGATGAGGTGAAGGATATAAAATCATGAAGTATGCCTGTTGTTTTAAAAGTAATAGATTTATCACAGACCAGTAGAAATGTGGTGTTATCTACAATGCCTTTTTAATCACTTATGGTGTGTGTAAAAATGTGCTTGTTTAAAAAAATGTATTTGCTGGTGTGTTGTGATATTTAGTGTACCCATAGTTATAGGTTCTGACTACTGTGAGGTCTTTAATAAAGACTGTGTGGCAGTATCTGACGCAGGAATGCCCCATTGAGGCCCATTGTATTTTTCATGTTGACATTTTTATTGTTTAACATATTCCTTCCCAGTTGGACATTCCAACATGTCCAATCATGAGAGTATCAGCAGTGATGATGTTATCATTTGGTTTCTGAATTCATTGCCATTGAGGAAGAAGGCAACTCAGATGAATAGCACTGCTGAGAGTGGGCGCTTCATTAAATTTAAAAAACACTGTTCCACAATAGAGGCAGAGGAGGTACTTTGCACATTCTGCAACAAAACACTGCACTGTTGGACTTCAAATGTTCTGTCTCAAAGCTTGGGGCCTTCAATCATGATAAGTCATTCGGTCCAAGTCTTCTTGAATGATGTGGATGATGTGTATTAGAAATTGCACAAGATGGTCTGGCCCATACTGATCTGCAGTCTGTTTTTACTTATATGTGGTCTTATATCTTTACTGTAGTTGTGAGCAGTGGTTGTGCATAATCTACATCCACGTATTGAAGGTGCTGCTAGCAACAGCTAGAGTCTGCAAACATCTGCAGCATTGGCACACTCTGTTTGAAGAGTTATTAGAAATTCTAAAGAGGTTCAGAGGGGTGGCTTAATTTTTTTATGCATTGTCTTTTTAGAGTTGTCATTTTTGTTATTTTATATTTTCGTCGCCAGTTGTACATTTGAATATGTCTAACATTGTGCAGGAAAGCACTAACATGTGACCCTTCTAATGTTCCATAAGAATGGTTGCGAACATCAATTATGAGAAATTATATGGTGCCAGTCTCCTGGGATGATGTGGATGATGCGTATTGGAAATGCACAAGATGGTCTGGCCCATACTGGGCTGCAGCCTTTTTTGGCTTAAATATAGAGGTATATTTTTACTGTATCTGTGAGCGCTAGTTGTGCAGAATCAACTTCCAATCATTATAGGTATTGCCAGCAATAACTAGAGTTTTGAAACACCTGCAGCACCAAAACACTTTTTTGAAGAGTCATTAGAAATGCTACAGAGGTTCAGAGATGAGGCTTCACTTTTTGTGGCATTGGGCCTCATTACAATTTGCCAGTCCGGAAACAACGGTACCGGTAAGCTTGCCGGAACTGTTGTCTCCGGACCAACAAACTATGAGTTCTGTGAGCAGGTTCCTTTCAGCCCGCCAGGTCTGATCTGGCAGGCAGAACGGCACCAGCTCGTAGACCTTGACGGATGCATCAGCACCATACATGAATGGTGCCGGTGCATCCATCCTCCCCATTCCCATTGAGTCCAATGGGACTCGAATGGGAATGGGGAGTCATATTTTCTGGCGCGCGGCAATGGGCAATTACCGGGACCGCATGGGCTGTAATGCAGTAAATCCCCATTGCAGGGTGCCGTAAAAAAATGACTCTGGTGGCAGACATGCCATTTTTACAGGCACGGCAACCGCTGGACTCATAATGAGGCCATTGTCTTTTTAGAATTGTTATTTTTGTTACTTTTATATTTTCATCACCAGTTGGAAATTTGAATATGTCTGACATTGTCCATGAAAAAATGAAGACGTGGCACTTCTAATGTTTTGTCAGAAAGCTTGGGAACATCAATCATGATAAATCATGTGGTGCGAGTGTCCTGGGATTATGTGGATGATGTGTATTGGAAATTGCACAAGATGGTCTGGCCCATACTGGGCTGAGGTCTTTTTTGGCTTATATGTGGTCTTTTATCTTTACTATGGCTGTGAGCGGCGGTTGTGCATAATGAATCTCCACCTATTAATGGTGCTTCTAGCAACAGCTAGAGTCTTCAAACATCTGCAGCATTGGTACACTCCATTTGAAGAGTTACTAGAAATGCCAGAGTGGTTTAGAGCGGTGGCTTCAATTTTTGTGGCATTGTCTTTTTAGAGTTGTCATTTTTCTTATTTTATGTTTTCGTCACCGGTTGTACATTTGAATATGTCTGAAATTGTGCAGGAACACACTAAGACGTGGCCCTTCTAAGGTTCAGTCATAAAGTTTGGGAACATAATTTATGATAAGTCATCTAGTGCAAGTCTACTGGGATGATGTGGATGATGCATATTGGAAATTGCAGGAGATGGTCTGGCTCATACTGGGCTGCAGCATTTTTTGGCTTATATGTAGTGTTATATCTTTACTGCATCTGTATGCAGTGGTTGTGCAGAATGAACCTCAACCCATTAAAGGTGCTGCAAGCAACATCTAGAGTTTTCAAACACCTGCAGTACCAGAACACTCTTTTTGAAGAGTCATTAGAAATGCTAGAGAGGTTCATAGAGGGGCATTTTCATGAAGTGTTTACAGATGTGGTGTTCCTATTTCCAGTAGTACCACTTGGATGAGCGAGAGACCTTTGTAGGACCTTTTCATTCTGATGCAATGCATCTGCCGATGGTTTTAATCCACTTCATCCTGAGGTACTAATAGTGCATTTATCCGGTTGACGACACTGCAATATTTCGGAAGTGAAAAAAGAAAAAAAAAGATGTGAGATGAAACTTGGGAACATCAATTATGATAAAGCATTTGGAGAGGGTCTCCTGGGATGATGTGTTTTGGGAATTGCATGTCATAGTTATGACCGTACTGGGCTGCAGTGTTTTTTGGCTTACATTTGGTCTTATATGTTCATTGCAGCTGTGAGCGTTGGCTGTGTAGACTCAACATCCAGCCATTAAAGGTGCTGATAGCAACAGCCAGAGTCTTTAAACACTGGTAGCACTGGAGCTCTCAATTTTGAAGAGTAATTAAAAATGGTAGAGACGCTCAGAGAGGAGGCTTTTCATGAAGGGTCTACAGATGTGCTGCCTTATCTCCACCAGTACCACTTGGATGAGTGAGAGTTCTTTGCAGGATCTTTTCATTATAATGCAATGCATTTACCGGAAGTCTTCATCCACTTAATTCCAGGGTACTAATAGCGACTTTATTTGGTTGAAGACCCTCCAGTGTTTTTCACAGCTGGAAAGAGAAAAAAAAGATGTGGGATATGAAGCTTGAGAATATCAATTATGATAGATCATATGCTGCGAGTCTTCTGGAATGATGTGAAGGATGAGTATTGGAGATTGCATGAGGTAGTCTGGCCCATACTGGGCTGCAGCCTTTTTTTGGCTTATATGCAGTCTTATATCTTCATTGTAGCTGTGAGTGGTGGTTGTGCACAATCAAACTCCATCCATTAAAGGTGCTGCTATAAACAGCCAGAGTCTTCAAATACTGGCAGCACTGGAACACTCTATTTGAAGAGTCATTAGAAATGCTAGAGAGGTTCAAAGAGGAGGCTTCATTATTTGTGACATTTTGTTTTTAGAATTGTAATCGTTGTATTCTTATATTTTCATCACCAGTGGGACATTTGAATATGTCTATCATTGTGCAAGAAAACACTAAGACATGGTTGTAATGTTCTGTCAGAAAGATTGAGATCATCAATTATGAATAATTTGCTAAGAATCTCCTGGAATAATGTGGATGGTGTGTATTGGAAATTGCATGAGATGGTCTGGACCATACTGGGCTGCAGTCATTTTTGGCTTATATGTGGTCTGATATCTTCAGTGTAGCTGTGATCGGTGGTTGTGCATAACCAACCTCCACCCTTTAAAGGTGATACTAGCAAGAGCCAGAGTTTGCAAACATTGGTAGCACTGGATCACTCTATTTGAAGAGTTATTAGAAGTGGTAGAGAGGTTCAGAGCGGTGGTTTCCTTTGTTGTTGTGTTGTCTAGATGTGTTTAAGGGCAGTACAATCGCACAATTGTATCCATTGACATGGCCATGTCATGACATCCGTGCATATGACACCGTCCAATCAGCGGGTGCAGAAGTCTATAGGTGCGAATAATCACCACACCCACAAAAAAAAGTTTACATTTATCATTGCTTCCTGTACTTGCTAATGAAAGGGTTTTTCAGTAACTACCAGCACTTTCTGCATTATAACCCTTAAATCCTAATACTATTTTTCTTTGTTTGTGATTTGTTGCGTTTGACAATTTTTTGTTTTTTCATTTTTTGAGGCAACTTGTTTGTGTTTCTGTTTTTATTGTTTTACATATTCCTTCTGGTTGGACATTCCAACATGTCAGACCACAAGAGTACCAGTACTGATGACATTATCATTTGGGTTATGAATCCATCGCCACCGAAGAAGAAGGCAACTGGGATGAAAACCAGTACCACCATTTGGTGCTTCGTTCAAGTTAAAGTTAAAAAAACACAGTTCTAGAAAAGAGGCAGAGGAAGTACTCTGCAAATTCTACAACACAACTCCAATGTTCCATCTCAAAGCCTGGGGACATCTATTATGATTAATCATGTACTGTGAGTCCACTGGGATAATTTCAATAATGGCTATCATAAAGCGCACAAGCATTATAACAGAAAAATGTATGGGTTCCATTCTTTGCATAGACAGACATCAGCACCACCTACAGCACTTCCATTCACCAGTGCAACAATGTTATGAACTGCAAATGAAGCCTAAACATCAGCAGTGGTCTCAACTGCACAGACTTCTGTTTTATTGAATCTATTATTCAAGTCATCTGTAGATGATGTCTTGAATGGGTAATCCATGGAGGTGCTACATTTGAGGAATCAGATGTTAATCGCCGAATACCTGATTACCTGTCATTCTTATTTCTTCTATTAAGTGGCAGATTCCCCCCTTTTTTCTAAAAATAGAATTAAAATATATATATATATATAATAAATAAAAATAGTGAGCCAGACATGTGATGTCATCAGTGATGTCATCAATGACATTTGTGATGTCATCTTTGATGTCCTGGGTGTTAGTCTTAGCAGTGCACAGTGGTGGCGCGAGTTATGGTTGCTTAGCTTACCATAACTGGCGAATTTCAAGGGTTTTTCGGTTTTACTTGGAACCATAACGTCCCTTTAACAAAGTTTTTTTCACTGAATTTCATAGGTTTTTAGTAGCGCAACTTAACCATAACGTCCCTTTACCAAAGTTTTTTCACTGAATTTCATAGTTTTTTAGTAGCACAACTTAACAATAATGACTTTGACTTTATATACATGTCATATGGAACTGACTAGATCTCTTCTTATGAACTTGATGTCCGCGAACTTATTTAATGTTCGCGGACATGTTCGGAGAACAGTACCACTACCTAAAAACTGTGGGGGGGTGGTGGGGTATGTTTGATTGTTATATCATAATATAGGAACATTTAACAAATTCAAAAAGCAGCACACAAACACATTATATATAGTAATACATAAGAAATGTAACCCATATATGTAACACACTAACCATTCATTTAAATACAATATGTTCTGAAATGGAATATACCACAAGAAGATAAATTGGCTTCCAACATAATTACCTCACAGACACAACAGAACTGAGAACAAGACCAGACCCACAAAATACATAGGATTTATCTTACCAGAAATATTAAGTGTACTTCATTTTACTCATATATTTATAAACTTTCTGTATTAGATTAAAAAATATATTATCTTTTTTTTTTTCTCACAGAAATGTCTAGTACTCTGGAATGGCTAGAGGACAATTTCCCACATGAAGAAATGTCACAAGATAGTGAAACTAATGGTAAACACTTTATAATATAAACCATTTATTTATTATTTTTTTTATATACATTTAACATATATATTATTTTTTTGTACAGAGCATACCAAAATAGAAAAAACTTCAGAAAACCCTGTTATGGATAACAGTCTTCACAATATATAAGAAAACATGGATGTATTGTTGGCTAATTTTAATAATTTAAAAACTTTTGTAGAAAATCATTTCAAACCAAAAACCTTGTACCATTGCCCCACATGTACTTGTCCCTCCTCAATTATCCCCAAACCCTCTCCATAATCCAAAACGTTTTGATGAGACTTCCATCCCTTCTTCACCTAATACCAATCATGTTGAAACCCCAAATTCTCCTGTTTTTGTTTCTGTTTCTGCCTCACCTTCTCTGTCATAAATTATTAATATATGTTAAATAAAGTTTAATTTTTATATTGTATTGTGAATAGTTTCCGTTTTTTTTTAAAAAAAAAAACAATAAAAGTGTCCGCGGACAGTGCGAGTGTTCTGAAATGTTTGTACATAAACGAAAATGGAGGTGTCCTGAAGAACACCACACCTGTTCGTACTGTTCGCTAGCAAGTTGAAACTGTTCTAAGAACACACGTGGTGTCCTGAAATGTTCGTAAAGAAACAAAAATTAAAGTGTTCTAAAGAACACTATATCTGTCCGTAATGTTCGTTATCAACTTAAAACTGTCCTACGAACACAATTGGTGTCCTGAAATGTTTGTAAATAAACGAAAATGATGTGTCCTGAACAACAGTACAACTGTTCGTAGTGTTCGCTAGCAACATGAAACTGTACTAACAACAACTAATCAGATAAATGAATACCACTAAATTAGACCAAAAAATACATAGTTAGAATACGGCAATTGGTATCTAACTGTCCCAAAATTTAACAATATCCAAATAGATAAATCAAAACCACTAAAATATATTGAAAAAATAGACATTTAGAATACGCCAATTGGTATCTTAACTGCTCCAAAATTTTATAATATCAAAACAAATGAAGAATCTGTTACTGCTCCAAAAAAAATACAACAAAGCAAAGTGTAAAGCATTAGCCAGAAACAAAAAGTGAACACTGAAAACAAACAAACAAACTGTAGCATAACAGAAAAAGGTTTTTTTTTTAATCCATCATGGATTTTTTTTTCTCCCACAGACCCAATGATTTTAGCAACAAATACAGAAACTGAGCAAATTGCACAGTACTCTGATTTGTACTCTACTAAATATGAGGGTCGAAAAAAAATAAAAGTATATTGCTTATACAATGTAATAAGTCATTACAAAATACTAATACTAACATGCTATTTTCTTTTATCACAGAAATGAAGAAGAAAAACATGGACTCCCATTACTAGACCAAACAGTAAGTATACAATAATAAGGACAGCATATCACATCCATAGTATCTAATACCTTTGTTCCTTATACATTTGTTTTTCACCCAAAGTTATAAGCAAATATGAATGTGATATGCTGCGGTGGTTGTTGCCAGGGCATAGAGTCTTGGGTGCATGGCCAAATGGCCATGCACCCAAGACTCTATGCCCTGGCAACAACCACCGCAGCATATCACATCCATAGAGTCAAACATTTCAACTATGATCTATGGGAAACTTGTAATGTCCGCGAACAATGTGAGTGTTCTTAGAACACTTTGAACTTGCCAGCGAACAATACGGACACCGTTTTCAGGACACCCCCTACGAACATTTCAGAACAACGCGATAGTTCTTAGAACACTTTCAACTTAACAACGAACAATACGGACAGCGTCCTAAGGACACCCCCTACGAACATTCCAGGACACCGGGAGTGTTCTCAAAAACGTCTTCAGAACACCCCCATTTTGTTTATTTGCGAACATTTCAGGACACCGCGGGTGTTCTTAGAACACATTCAACTTGACAGAGAACAATACGGACAGCGTCCTCAGGACACCCCCTACGAACACTCCCCGGACACCGTGAGTGTTCTTAGAAGCGTCTTCAGAACACCACCATCTTGTTTATTTGTGAACATTTCAGGACACTGCAAGTGTTCTTAGGACACATTCAACTTGACAGAGAACAATACGAACAGCGTCCTCAGAACACCCCCTACGAACATTCCAGGACACCGGGAGTGTTCTTAGAAGCTTCTTCAGAACACCTCCATCTTGTTTATTTGCGAACATTTCAGGACACCGCGAGTGTTCTTAGGACACATTCAACTTGACAGAGAACAATACGGACAGCGTCCTCAGGACACCCCCTACGAACACTCCCCGGACACCGCAAGTGTTCTTAGAAGCGTCTTCAGAACACCACCATCTTGTTTATTTGCGAACATTTCAGGACACCGCGAGTGTTCTTAGGACACATTCAACTTGACAGAGAACAATACAGACAGCGTCCTCAGGACACCCCCTACGAACACTCCCCGGACACCGCGAGTGTTCTTAGAAGCGTCTTCAGAACACCCCCATTTTGTTTATTTGCGAACATTTCAGGACACCGCAAGTGTTCTTAGGACACATTCAACTTGACAGAGAACAATACGGACAGCGTCCTCAGGACACCCCCTACGAACATTCCAGGACACCGGGAGTGTTCTTAGAAGCTTCTTCAGAACACCACCATCTTGTTTATTTGCGAACATTTCAGGACACCGCGAGTGTTATTAGGACACATTCAACTTGACAGAGAACAATACGGACAGCGTCCTCAGGACACCCCCTACGAACACTCCCCGGACACCGCAAGTGTTCTTAGAAGCGTCTTCAGAACACCACCATCTTGTTTATTTGCTAACATTTCAGCACACCGCAAGTGTTCTTAGGACACATTCAACTTGACAGAGAACAATACGGACAGCGTCCTCAGGACACCCCCTACGAACACTCCCCGGACACCGGGAGTGTTCTTAGAAGCTTCTTCAGAACACCCCCATTTTGTTTATTTGCGAACATTTCAGGACACCGCGGGTGTTCTTAGAACACATTCAACTTGACAGAGAACAATAAGGACAGCGTCCTCAGACACCCCCTACGAACATTCCAGGACACCGGGAGTGTTCTTAGAAGCGTCTTCAGAACACCACCATCTTGTTTATTTGCGAACATTTCAGGACACCGCGAGTGTTCTTAGGACACATTCAACTTGACAGAGAACAATACGGACAGCGTCCTCAGGACACCCCCTACGAACACTCCCCGGACACCGCGAGTGTTCTTAGAAGCGTCTTCAGAACACCCCCATTTTGTTTATTTGCGAACATTTCAGGACACCGCAAGTGTTCTTAGGACACATTCAACTTGACAGAGAACAATACGGACAGCGTCCTCAGGACACCCCCTACGAACACTCCCCGGACACTGCGAGTGTTCTTAGAAGCGTCTTCAGAACACCCCCATTTTGTTTATTTGCGAACATTTCAGGACACCACAGGTGTTCTTAGAACACATTCAACTTGACAGAGAACAATACGGACAGCGTCCTCAGGACACCCCCTATGAACATTTCAGGACACCGGGAGTGTTCTCAAAAACGTCTTCAGAACACCCCCATTTTGTTTATTTACGAACATTTCAGGACACCGCGGGTGTTCTTAGAACACATTCAACTTGACAGAGAACAATGCGGACAGCGTCCTCAGGACACCCCCTACGAACACTCCCCGGACACCGCGAGTGTTCTTAGAACAGTTTCACTTTGCTTGTGAACAAAACGGACACATATTGAGTCCTTAGAACACCCCCCAGTCAGTTTATTTAGAACATTTCAGAACACCCGTGATGTCCGCAAACAAATCGAACACAAAAAGAATGTCTAACACATAAAAAACACAACTTTCATCCTATCTCACACACTCCCACCCTCCCCAAACACTCCTCCACACCAACACACTCTACTAAATACACATTTTCAACAAAGTTTCACTGCGCTGTCCGCGAATCCAAGATGGCGGGCGCTACCGAAAAATCTGACACGCTTCACGCTCCACGCCGTCCAATCAGCGAACACGTTGCATGTCCGCGAACATCACGCAAGATGATTGGCCAATCAGGACACTGTCCGCGGAGCGAACAGGGAAGTGTGTCCGCGAACCGAACACAGATATCACTAATTTTTTTTGACCTACTGTTTGGTCATTTTAAAAAAAACTACTGGACGGATTTTCACCAAATATGCAAAAGCACGCTTTCGGGACCAAGCCGCTGCTCCTGGTCCAAATTTGGTGGAAATCCGTCCAGCGGTTCGGGCTGTAGGCGCGAGCTAATTTTTTTTCCCATTCAGTCTATGGGAAAAAAAAAGTTTTGGGACCCTCCCTATAACTTTGCCCCCCCCCCCTGGACGAATCCTCACCAAACTTTGCAAAAAAATTCAGAGTGACCCAAATACATTTTTTGCAAAGTTTGGTGAGGATCCGTCCAGGGAGAGCGAAGTTATAAGCCACCCAAAAAGTGCTCTTCCTATGGAAACAGCAACTTAACCATAACTACATGGCCACTACCGTGGCCATGTAATATATGCTGTTTTTTTATTTTAATTCCCTTTGTTAGATGTTTCATCCTTATGTGTTTTCCTCCCCTATTCCAGCATCCTCTTTCCATCCCCCCGTAACGGCCCTTTTAAGTGTCACCTTTTAAGCTACAAAAATAGATAAAATTGAACACAGACTGCAAAAATATATTAAAATATCTATTGTAATTTATTTTATGCAGTTTCAGTAATTGAAATCTTCCAATTGTTTGTTTGTTTCCACGGTTATACTGTTAACAGGGGCAGTAATTTAGCTGCAAATAAAAGCACTCCCGTTTTTGCTCATGTAAGCTTTGCACTTAAAATCTTGCAATTCATTGGCTGATGCTGTATCTGCAGCTACAAATAATAATATTTAAAAATATGCAACTTTGTGTATGGAATAACAACATGCTTGAAATTCGAGGAAAACACTAAAGTTTCATTAACGTTAAGGTGAGAACTTAATGCAGCAAAACACTGGAAATTCAGCTAAAACCATCATAACTCTGTGCCCCATGTTGCACAGACTATGACCACAATAACAACATCACAGATCACATCACTGATGACACCACTAATTACATTACAACAGGAACTGCCATTAAGCATGGGCTTCAGCCATGGTCAATGTGCATAGCCAAATATATTTTAACACATGAATGGGTGTTAGACATGGCCTTCAGTTATGGACAGTGGTCAAAACCTTCACTCATGTACACTGAATATTTTGAAACACTATCAAAGCTATCATCCATAGATTTTTGCCTTTACCAGTGGATGTAGCTCTCAACAGTGTCCACTGTATTTGATATACACTGAACAGGCACTAGCCATGGACTTTAGCACAATACTGGCATGTGGCCATAATGGTTGACTATGTCCACTATCTATTCTAACATAAACATGGTGTTTGACCATGAGCAGTTTGTACATCTTTTGGCCTTCTGTACTGTATACAGTGATGTGATGTAATCTTTGAGTTCCTGAGTGTTAGTCTTAGCAGAGCAGTGCACGGTGGTGGCATGAGTTATGGTTGCTTAGCTTACCATAACTGGCAAATTTGTGAGGTTTTTTGGTTTTACCTGTAACCATAACGTCCCTGTAACAATGTTTTTCCATTGAATTTCATAGGTTTTTATCAGTGCAACTTAAATATAAAGTCCCTTTAATAAAGTTTTTTCATTGAATTGTATAGGTTTTTATTGGTGCAATTTAACCATAATGTCCCTTTAACAATGTTTTTTTATTGAATTTCATGGGTTTTTATTAGTGCAACTTAACCATAAAGTCCCTTTAACAAAGTTTTTTCATTGAATTGTATAGGTTTTAATTGGTGCAACTTAACCATAACGTCTCTTCACCAAAACATTTTTCAGAGAATTCCATGGGTTTTTACCAGCGCATGCTATTTTCCTACAACTTACTAATATCAAACTTACCCCAATATAGCAATGTGTGTGTCCAATTTACAAAGTTTCACCTTAAAACTCTGCCATATCCCATCTTCTAGCATCATTTTTAACACTGCTATACTTTTTCCTCTGTTTTTGCTTCTGTCGACGTCCATGAACATCTGACATCACTGTGGACCTTCTGGACAGTGCCACGTGACCATACATAGACAGAATACGTTTTTCCAACATTTCCACTAGCATATTGTGTTATGCTAATGGGAATAACGAGGCATTCATCCCCCATTTCAGGGACTGGAACGGGGCATAACGGCCCAGCAGCCCAAGACATCGGCCCAAGCAAAGTGTGTCTGTGTGCGCCCTGATGCCTAGTGGCTTTGGCATGTAATAAATAAATAAATAAATAAATAAATAAATAAATAAATAAATAAATAAATAACGAGGGCTCTGGACCATTATCCTCCATTGCAGCCCCTGCTACAATGGTGGATAGAGGCCATTAGCAATCCTGGTTCTGAAAAGCAGGAACCCGGGGTGCTAAAAAATAGATTTTTCTTCCTACAGCTGTGGGAAGGAAAATCCTTTTCTAAGATGGCCACCAAGGAAAGAGAAGGTGGGGCTCAGTACAGAGCCCCTCTTCCCTTTCCATGACAGCCTGCAGAAAGTTAAGTCAGAACCCTACGACCATTTTACCACAAGCACTTTTTGTCCCCTTTCAAATCTATCCTGCTTTCGAGTACATTTTTCAAATAGCTGGTCCCAGGTGGACATGGCCACTTAAACACCATTTTTCATCCCTCTTGGTCAAGGCCAGCAGCCAGATTGTCTGTGGCATGACCTTATACTATGACCCGGACAATCTGCCCACTGCCCATGGCCACAGGCTATACCTCAGTCACCAAAAGTATATCACTATTTTTTGTACCTACATTATGACACTTGTCAAAAAATAAAACACATGCTTTCAAGTCCTTGCCAATGCTCCTTACACGAGTTTGTTTGAAATCCACCCATGTTTTGTTTTTTCAAAAGTGTCAAAATGCATGTACATACAATAGACATATAACTTAGCACCCAACTGGACAAAATCCATTCAGACTTTACACAAACATTCAAGGTTGGGTTTATAATGTTTCTGAGAATGTTTGTTCACATTGGTCAAATGGCAAAAAGTTATAAGCTATCTGAAAATGTTGCGACCCCCTCTAATGTAGCCCCCTATTGAGAAAATCCCACCAAACTTTAAAAAAACATTTATTTCTAGATTTTAAATCATTTTGCAAACTTTTTTGCAGATTCGTCAAATGGCACCACATGTATAAGCCTTTACAATATTTTGGGACCCCGCATCTAATTTTGCCCCCTCTTAACAGAATCCCACCAGACTTTGCAAGAACATGTACTTCTAGATTTAAAATCGTCTTACAAACATTTGTGTAGATTTTTCAAATAGCACCACATTTATAAGCCTTTACATTATGTTGGGACCCCC
Source organism: Ambystoma mexicanum (assembly GCF_040938575.1). Taxonomy (NCBI): domain Eukaryota; kingdom Metazoa; phylum Chordata; class Amphibia; order Caudata; family Ambystomatidae; genus Ambystoma; species Ambystoma mexicanum. The sequence goes on from NC_090939.1 coordinate 413,774,686, forward strand.
CTCTACAAACTTTGCTCACGCCTAGAGCTCAAATTCCTGGACGGATTTTCACCAAATTTGTGACAGGAGCGGCGGCTTGGCCCCGAAAGCGTGTTTTTGTAAATTTGGTGAAAATCTGTTCAGTAGTTATTTTAATACAGGCAAAATGTAGGTCCCTAAAAATTAGTGACATCTAGGTCCGCTCTGTGCACCCACTTCCCTGTTCGATCCGCGGACAGGACTCTGGTTGGCACAGAGGGCCACTTCATGTCCGCGGACATATGACGTGCCCGCTGATTGGCTGGAGGGAAGCGTGATATGTGCCATATTTTTCTGAAGTACCCACCATTTTGGATCCGTGGATATCCGCTGATAGCGCTGCGGCAAACAGGGCTGACATTTTTTTTTGGGGCATCTGCTGGCAGGAAGAGGTGCTGAAAAGGGTGAGGGAGTGAAAGATGGGTTATATGATGTATTTATGTAGGTGGAAGAAGACTGTGCTGTGTTTGCGGTGTCCGTGGACACCGCAGCAGTTCGCAGATAGATCGTCAGGCAAGGAGCTTATGTGGTGACTGCTGGCAGGATTCATTAGTGTGGGGGAGTGGAATGTAGATGATACGAGAAAGTGTATAGAAGTGGACAGGGCTTCAGGTGGCTGAATTATGTGTGTGGGTGTGGACAGTGTACAGATTGTTAGGTGCATGGCTGTGTTATGCTGTGTTCATTGTGACCAGCTACTAGAGTCTTGGGTGCCTGGCTAGAGGTGATGCACTGAAGAGTCCAGTAGTGTGGCCATTCGTTGAAGTACTGTAATGGTATGTGTAGAAAAGTGGGGAGAGCCTCAGTCGGTTGGTTTATTGGATTGAAGAGAGTTCCGACTAGCACGTACTGGAATGATATGTGTACAGTAGTAGACAGGGCTTCAAGTGGATGCCTTATGTGTTTGGGTTGTGGCAAATGGGCAGATTGTTGGGTATTTTACAATATTATGATGTATTGGTTGCAGGCAGTTATTATAGTATTTGGTGGAGAGCCCATGCTTCAAGACTTTGTCCATTGGCTGCAAGTACTGTAATGGTATGTCAAGTTAAGTGGATAGGGCCTGAGGTGGCTGTGTTATCTTTGTGGGTTCTGGTAAGCAGGCAGATGTTTGCATGCATGGCTGTATTATGCTGCAGTGGTTGTGGCCAGGGCCCAGAGGCCGTAGGCCATAGGCCATGCACCCAAGACTCTAGGCCCTGGCCACAACCACTGCAGCATAATACAGCCATGCATGCACACATTTTGACATTGGCATATGGATCACATAGGAGGCCATGTACCCAAGAGTCTGTGCACTGGGTGCAAGTAGTGTAATAGTATGTGTACAAAAGTGTACAAGTTGTGTGGCAAGTGGTTTGTTAGACTGTCTTGAGATTCTTGGGTGTATGATATTCTATGCAGTGGGGGGTAATTGTGGCCAGTTACTATAGTGTTTGGTGTATGCACCCAAGAGTCACAGAGTCTGGCCACTGATTGAAGTATTGTAATAGTATGTCTAGAAAAGTGCACAGGGCCTTAGGTGGCTGGTTTATTGGATGTTGAGTGCTTGTATGTCCTTGAATAATATGTGTACAGAAGTGGTTGGCTTATGTGTGTGGGTTGTGGCAGTGTATAGATTGTTGGGTGCATGGCTGTCTTATGCTGTGGTGATTGTGACCAGCTACTAGACCCTTTGGTGTGTGGCTGGAGGGCCCCACGTGTCCATCTTTGCTGCTGTTGGAGCCTTCTACTGGCTCTGCACTGCTGAAGAATGATGTGAGATCTTCCATGGGTCCCCCTGAAAGGGCAATGTTAATTTGCGGCCTCTTTCAGAGAGATCCATTTGACTATATAAATTGAGCTCAAGTCATGGAGGTGTTCTGTTCCTTTATACCCCTTCATTCATTTGGCAGCAATGACATCAATGCTGTGCTGCAGTATGATGGGTGGGGTATGTTTCTTCATATGTATATTTCTCACTAGATTCTATGATCGACTATGTTGCAGACCACTCACAGTTGCTGTTTAGTGCTGGTTATGAATATACATCTTTGAAATGTAATTCCCTCTCTCTTCTGATGTCTGGGCTGGCCTGGTAGCTGGGCCTAAACAACAATTCATAGACAAACCAATGAATCTATGCCCTTTTTTCCATTCAGCGACGTAGCTCCCCATCTAATTCCACGCATGATGGAATGACAATTATGAATCTTGGGGGGGGCTGCCCCTGGTTCCCAGATGAAGACAGCCACTGGGAGTGGATTGCTGGAATGGTGAGGCAGAGAAATCTGAGGTGTCCCTATCCACTATTCAACGAGACAATGTTGAAAAAAGAAATGCAATCCATACTGCATATTAGCTCCACAAACTAGATGTGCATGGGATGAAACTTCCCATTTGTCAACAAGCAACAGCATGACTAAATAGCTTAAAGAATGTATCTCCAACACAGCTGGATTAAAGAAAATATTGACTTTGCATCTAAACTGCAGAGTAATTCTAAAATGTAACCTCGAAAGTAGAACAAGGTTTAGTCAATGGAGCAATTGGTACAGTTGTTGGCTTCCAAACATATCCACATGACAACAACATTCAGTTTGTCAACATCCACTTTGCCAAATTTGCAGAAGTTAAATAAATTTCCCGGACAATAGCACGTTGCCTTCTTTTCAAAAACATGTACGTACGTAGAGAGCAATTTTCTTTATCTCTGCATATGCTGTCACTATTCACAAATCACAAGGCCTAACCCTAGATCAAGCATTGATGTAAATTGGCAGCACCGTCATTAAAGAAGGTATGAGTTATGCAGCACTTTCACGTCTGCATACACTCAATGGTCTATTCCTAGTTAACTTTGATGCAAACAAAGTCAACTCTGACATTCCTTGCATCCTTGAATACAACAGGCTATGGGCACTATACACCCCTCCATCTAGATACGTACCCTGTACCTAAAAAAAAGAAACCCTTAAAAAGACAAGTAATACAAACAGAAGCTATAGCAGATCTCCCAACAATACTGCTAAAAAAAACAACCAACTCCTTCTGCATCAAACAATACTACCACAAAACTGTCTAGTACCAAGTCAACTGCACGTCCATCAGAAAAGAAAGGCACAAATGTCTCTTCTCCAGAAAGATCTGCAGGCCAATTAAAGGATCCACAAACAAAACTCTCTGATCCATTTAAATTCAGCAACACAACTGGAGTAAATTGTTAGGCTTATTTGACAATGGCCCTCATTACGACCCTGGCGGAAATCGAAAAACGATGGCGGAAATGCAATACCGCCATCGAATAGCGCTCGGTGCGACTATGACCCGTCACCGCAAAGTACGATGCCATTAGCGACACCGTAGTGAACGCCAACGCTAACTGCACCAAGTACGCGCGCGCGCGCCATGCCAAACCGTAAATACCACCATGGCGCAAGGGTACGCGAATTCCGACCCTAGCGGACATGTACCTAACGCCATCAAGCACGGCGGAAAGTACCATTCCGCCATGGTGAGAAGTACGGCATCGCGAATCAACCGTAAACGGCCCCACTGAGTGCCTGTACACCGCTCCCTGCCCACATAGTACAACTCCCCGTAGGTGCAATGAAGTCACAATGCAACCAGTGAAATGTACAAGTCACCCATGCATGCCAACGAACAAAAGAATCACAAGAGGGGCCAATGGGAGCTGCAGGGCACAGATGGCACGAATACAGAAGCCATTCCAATGGACATGACCACAGTCCCCCACCAAGAAACGCACGCAAACACAGGCACCTGTGACCAGCAATATTCCGAAAATCACATCATTCCACCAGTCCACCTGGCTGACCGGCATCTGTTACACAAAACCTAATCCCCCGCCCCTGAGCATGACATCATTCAAACAGTCATATTGCCAGCCCTCATCCCTGACCTCACTGGGCTTCGTAGGCAAACGCGCCCAGCACAGTACCACGCAACTATACTCCGAAGCTGGAACCCAATGCAGATCTCCTCACAATACATCGCTCCCCAAATAGGAATATGCCACATCACTTGCAAAGAAGAACGCTACACGGCCCATATCAGAATAGAAATTTAATGCACAACAAAATCACCAAGCCCATACAGCCATTAGGCCATGAACTCCAAAACACATTTCACCATTGTGGGCTGCATCCGCAAGAAATGACCAGCTACTACTTGTGTGACGCCCTGTTCCATCATGGTACACAGAGCCACATTCACGTACGAAAAGGCAACATGGAAGCGCACAGAACCGCAGGGCCGTCCCAATGGGGAGGCACTAGTCCAGCTGAAAGGCCGAAATGTTGCTCCGAGCCACTAGTACTGCGTAAGGGCATGTGGCCCATTGGCGATCGTCCCATAAGATCGTAATGCTGCTCCACTGATTAACACGAAGCAGCAGGTGTCGGGAGTAAAAGCCATCTGCAGGAGTGGCATACAGATGGCAGTGGCAAAAGGGGAGGAGATACCTGTCAACCAAAAGAAAAGAAAAAGAACAGAATGGCCATCAGAACTACATTCGAACAACTCACTTCAATGATCACACTAAATCCACAGCCATATGCATGCTAGCCCACTCCAAAGGATCATCACCACCCCAAAACCACTTGCGACTCATAACTATCTATATCGAGGTGTAAACACCATCACAAACGAGTGTACCTGTGCATGCGTCTGTGAAAACAGAATCCATCTGATGGGATTGTTAACGTGCATGGACACAAGTGTCTGAAGGCGCGTCGAGACAGGGAGGGCTCAACAAGGCCAGATAGACGATGGTCCCACTATGGCAGCCCTGCATCACATAGCGCAGGGGAGGCGGACAGATTCCAAGAAGCCCTGTACATGGCAAACTCTGTATCAAATCATCTGCCCATGCATCCATTCATCATTCCCTCATCCCGGTATAAAAACGCCTGAATATTTACTCACATAACATTAGAAATATCCATTGAGTCTGTGCATTATGCAGCCTGCAAAATCCACAGTGCCCCAGCCCGTAATTCCAGTGTTGTGAAGTAACATGTATTTGGGAACGTCCGGCCTCATCGCCCACGTCGCTATTGCGCATCCCAAACTATTCATATCAATCATTGCATCCTCGCCATGGCCCCTGTCTCAAGGACATTGAACAATAGAACGTTATATTTGCAGTCAGACCTGTGGGCATCTCCTCGCCGCTAGCTGATAACCGAAAGCGCCGCCCTTCGAATTCCTCATTTGCAACATCACGTCGAAAAGGCATCTGTGGCCGCTTGAAATCACAAATTAATCCATCTAGTGCGGCTGTGTGTGAAAATGGCAACTGCCTTCACTCACAAATGGGACGCCCCGCCCGTCGGTGCAACTCGGTACAGTGATGCATGAGGGCCCACCGTTACTCGAGTACTACGTTCCACTGACCCTTCACAAGTCTGTTCGCGACTGCAAAGATTGTATGTGAAACAATGGGACCATAGCCGAATGAACATATCAACCAATGTTACACGGCCATCGGGTACAAATACATGATTGCAATAGCAAGATGCCATTCCTCGAATTGCAGCGTTGTGTGCGGGACGTGCTCGGCCAAAGGGGAGAGCAGCTTGCACAGGTGGAATGAATCACCACAGGTGGAGGCCATACAGCCTGAAAACACATAAATTGCACACCCAGTCTCCTCCCACAACCACACCCACTCCGAAATGCTACCGGCAGGACTCGCGATGTTGGCCCTGGGGGACCTGATAGCACTGCAAGTACTCCAACTCCAAGAAGAAGACGAACACCAACTACAACCGGCCGCACGGAGGAGACGCAGGAGGAGGAGGAGGCCAAGGCAGGGCCAGCAAGGGCCGCCAGCACAGCCACTACCACCACGCAGGCAGCCCGCAATCCCACGCCTCCGAGCACATCCGTTCAACCTCACTGATGAGCAGATCCACACCCTCTACCGTTTGGACCGGGACACCATAGCCGCCATTGTGGACATGACACAGGCTGACCTTGTCAGCATGATAGATAGCCCAACCGCCATCCCACCCCTACTGAAGGTGGTGTCTGTACTCCACTTCCTGGCCACAGGCACCTACCAGCACACAGTCGGACAGTTGCATGGCATTTCTCAGCCACTGTTCTCACGGACACTATTGCAAGTGCTCGATGCCCTCCTGCAGCACGCAGACGACTACATCTCTCTACCACGCTCGGAGCAGGAAATTACCAACACAAAAGTGGGATTCCATGCACTTGCCGGCATACCAGGTTGCCTTGGTGCCATCGACTGCACCCATGTGGAATTGGTCGTCCCACATGCCATGGAGGCCCAGTACCGCAACCGAAAACAATTTCATTCTCTGAATGTACAAATGGTGTGTGACTCCAACAGGATCATTACACATTGTTGTGCCCGATTCCCTGGATCAACCCATGATTCTATGGTCTTGAGGAACTCTACAATACCACGCTACATGGAGCGACACGCAGGGAACAGATCCTGGCTACTCGGTGAGTCTCATTTCATGCATGATGATGTGGGGTATGTGATTCGGCAATGACCTGGCAGGAAGGGGGGGGGCGTGTGCGTACGTAGCAATGGCATTCCACATTATACGTTTATCATCCACATACAGGTGATGCTGGATATCCACTGAAGAGATGGCTCCTCACACCAGTCCGGAACCCACGGGACCAGCATGAGGAGGACTACAACCATGCCCACTCACGTACCTGTGTAGTCATTGAACAGGCATTCGGCCTACTGAAGACTCGTTTCCGCTGCCTCAGCAGGCACTCCTGTACCGCCATGAGAAGGTTGCAAAGATGGTCATGGCATGTGTCATGCTCCACAACATGTGCGTACGTAGAAATGTGCCCATGCCCCCTGACGCAGAACTGCAAGCACCTGAAGATGGTCATGATGAGGGTGGGGATGTGGCAGCACCTCAAGGAGTCTGCGAGGCACAGGAGGGCCGTGACATTCGTCAGCATCTCATTGATGCATGCTTCTAGCACTCACACCTGGTGGCTGATACATGGACACGGTACTCGTGGCACTGTGTGTGTCTGGTACATGCACAATATGGACTGTACGCCTATGATGGCCTAGTACACAAAGATCATTGTCCACACATCTCATTGGTTGATCGTGCATTGTTTATGGCATATGTGATATCATGTTAAACACCCTATCGACCCGCCACCCAAGTGAGCCCAACACACCCCCTCCACCCTCCTACCTCCCCCCCGAACACCAGTGTCCACAGATGCTCATTGTCAGTGGGCAGTCGCTATTGCAAGCCCCCTCTGCGGGTATCAGGGGCACCCCTGCCTGTGGAGCGCAGGTTCCTCCCAGATCTACGTTGGGGGCTGCCCTGGACGGAACTTGCAACGGATGATGTCTCTGCCTGCTCACGTCCATGCATGTCCCTAAGGGTTTGTGAGAGCTCAGTGAGCACACGGCGCACTGCGGCAAGTTCGGCACATACGTCTTTGGACGTCGCATGCAGTTCCCCCCTCAGGCTCTCGGTGCTTCTCTCCATTTGGACTCTCAGGCTCTCGGTGCTTCTCTCCATTTGGACTCTCAGGCTCTCGGTGCTACTCTCCATTTGGACTCTCAGGCACTCGGTGCTACTCTCCATTTGTGCCCTTAGTGTCTCTGTACTTCTCTCCATTTCTGCCCTAAGTGTCTCAGTTGATGTTTCTATGTCTGCCTTAGTGCCCCCACATTCATCGGCATGGTCCTTGAGGAGCGTGGCCAGTTGCTGCTGTTGCACGATTAACTGGTCGAGGGACTGTTGCCTCTGCTGGGCCATGGCCATTTGCGGTGGTGTCACAGAGTGGCTGTTCGCCTCATGTTGCCCTGCCACAGGGCTTGTGGGGGATGGCCAGTCATCGTCTTGTGGGTGCCCCTGCGTGGTATCCTCATGTTGTACGGGATGGGACAGACAGGGGGATTGGGACAGGTCATGAATGGATCTGACTTCGACATCCCCGTCTTCTGTGTCGGAGCATGCTGCCATCAATGGGGTGTCACCTATGGTGCTGCTGCCACCAGAGGCAGTGCCTTCTGTGGCATCCATTGGGGGGACCTGTGGTGCTGCTGTTGTGGGCATGCTGGCTGCTGGGGTGCCTGTTGATTTTCCCTCCTCTGTGCTGCCACCTGATTTGTGCTGCTGCCGTGTCTTGATGCGTGCAGCTGAGGTGGAGGGTCTTTGGCCGTTGGTCTTGGCCCTCTTTGCAGGTGTGCTGGTAGGGGTGTCCTGAAGCTCGTCGTTTGGATCGGACCCTGTGGTGGAGTAAAGGAGGGCGAGGGTTATTAATGGGTCTGTGGGAATTGGAATGGCATTGTATCACATGCATTGGGGTGGTACCTGAGGGTGATTTGGGTCGGGGCCTTGGAGGTGCTTTCATTTGTGTGTGGAGTGAGGGTGCAGTTGTTTGGCAGCCTGCAGTTAGGGTGTGCCTGCTGCACGTGTAGTGGGTGTTTTTGGGGTTTTTAATTATTTATGTATTTATTGTGAGTTTTAAAGTGCGCTATCAGGCCAATGTGTGTGGACGTTCTCCTGGACATGTGTTTCTGTTGCACTATGTGGACACATGGTACTTCACATGATTGGACATTGTGGATTTAGCTTTGTTTCATTTGGGCCACCTACCTGATTCTTCGGATGTCTGCACTCCTTTCTCCATCCCTCCGACTCCCTCTATGCTCTCCATTCCAATGGTGGAGGCACAGATTTCTTCCCAGGGGGTCAACTTGATGGGTGATTCCGATCCTCCCCCGGTGGCTGTGGCAATGTTGCGGTTGGCAGAAAGTATGCTACGGACGCGTATCCGCAGGTCGTCCCATCGCTTTCTGCATTGCTGTGGGTTGCGGGGTGCGGTCCCCACCGCACTTACCCGCTGTGCCACCAGAGCCCATATTGCCTCCTTGTTCGCAAGTGCCGTCCTGGTCATTTGCGTGGAGAAGACGGCGGCGGCATTCTCCTGGAGGGTCTCTGTTAGCACGGTGAGTTCCTCACGGGAGAAGTGGACCTGCCGCTTGCGGTCGCACGCTTTCTTCGCTACTTTTCCCATTTTTCTTGGTTTCGCTAGGGTGGATGACGGGTTGGGGTGTGTCTCAGGGTAGTGTTTTTAGTGGTTGTGTGGATTTTGTGGTTTTATAGGTGTACGGCGGGATGTTTCCCGTTCCGGGCCCATGTTTTTACTTCCGTTTCCGTATATTTACGGTCACCGTACTTTCCGGTTGGCGCTCACTGCGGTGTCCGCTTAGATGGGTGGCGGTATTGCACCTAGGGCGCCGTACGGCGGCGGTGTGGGCCGTTTTGGGGTCATTTCCGCCATCGCGGACTTTGCACTTCCGCCATGCCGTGGTGCTCGTGCCTGATGGGTCGGAATGGGCCGCACTTTGCTCCATCGTGCAATGGCGGAAACGCTATTTACGCTGTGGCGGTCCGGTCAGTCACTTTCCGCCAGGGTCGTAATGAGGGCCAATGAATCTTCTCTTTCAATTGCCACTAATTATTCATAACATTTACTTAAATGGCTCAGACCAGTTGTGTTTGAAAATGTTCATCCTTCATAGAAATGCCACAAATAATCCTGACAACACTTACAGTGTCTCAGGTACAAGGCAAGAATTGGCCTACTGTGCGGGAATGGTAAAATGTACCATAAACACACAATAATTTACTTACTACAAGTACTGGAAACCCAAAACATCCCTATAAATGAAACATACATGCACTCTCTGAAAACAGGTTCCAAAAGACCACATCCCTAATGAAGGAAATTCTGAATCCATTTAATTTTACCAGCTTCATGGCATATGCCCTTTTTTGCAATTCAGACAATCGTTCCACATTACAAATAAACAGATCTATGTGATTATTGCGACGGGCAAAAATACCAACTTTTTTTAAAAAACCCCTTTGCACCACATATATATGCGTGGGAGACCCCCCACAGCCCTCTCCCATATTAATATTATATTCTGTACCCCCCCACATATATGTGTGGTGTAAGGGGGGTAAAAAAAAAGTCAGCATTTTCAGCCGTAGTAATTGTGAGGGAGACATTTTGGTACGATTCCCAAATAAACTCACATAGCCAATATGTCACACAAATGTTTATGAGGTACAATGCAGATGGTACCAAAAAGAACTGTAAGCTTAGCAGCTTCACAGATGGCCAAGTATCTCTTGGAAAGAAAACCTTCACAACAGTAAGTATATTATACCACACTGGTGCCACAACCACTTCAGGGCACTATACTGTATATGTCAAAAAAGTGGTTGGTTTGAATGTAATGATACATCTGTTACTCCAAAACATAGGTTACCAGCAAATTTAACAAAGGCCTACTTAATATTTCTTCAACCGAAAGTTAGTCACTAAACTATAGCACAATTAACAGTTAGAAAACACCAACAGGTATCTAAATACTTGAAAAATACCCTTAATCCCAAAACACTTCAAATGCGCCATCTCAATTCGTATGCAACAAAACATCTTCTAACCTCTGATATAGTTAGAATACGCCAACAGGTATCTAACTACTTCAAGCATTTCCTTAATCACAACGGGCCTCATTACGACCCTGGCGGAACGGGTTAAACGGCGCCGTAAAAGGCTGCAGCGCCATTCCACTGTCATGATGCCTACCTCTAAGGAGCCAGGCCGGGCCCAGCAACCCCAGAGGCAGACATCATTTTCCCCAGGGAAGTCTCAGCGGGCCCAAGTCGGGGCCCTTTGGACTCAGTCCTGGTGCCTTAGGCGCCAGGCTCATAGCGGACCCCAGTCCTGGCGCCTTAGGCGCCAGGCTCATAGAAGAGGATATGTGTTTAAGTGCTTGGGTGCACACTTACCTGATGCAGACCTTGCTGCTTCATCCAGGCCCTCTTGAGGCCTGAATGGGACTACTTAACCTGTAGGACTACTTCACCACCCGGGTGTGGTCGGGGAAGGATACATAACTGATTGGTGGAAGGATACATACCAGGAACTTCTTCCAAGGCTATTTAAACCCCACCCGAACAGCCACACATGCTTCGCGTTGTTCTGCACCTAGCAGCTGGACGCTCACCGTGTCAGCTCCTGCATCCTGACTTCAGCCACGCCTGCCAGCACCCTGGAACACCTGCAAGGGGAGAAAGGAAGAGAATAGGAGAAGAAAAGCCCTTACCTGCTAAATCTGCATCCCGGAGTCATTTCTCCAACGGCCCTGAAAAGGAAGACATCATTTTAAAGGCATTTCGTTTCGATCGCTGCAGCGCTGCATTTTACTCACCTTTGCCAGGCGCTTCCATCTTCAGCAGCGATCTTCCGGATTCAGCTACGCCCCGGCGCCTAGAGGAAAAAAGACAAGAACAAAGGTGAGAGGGAGAAAAGGAAAAAGGAAAGCTCAGTTTCCTTTTAAGTCTTACCTGTTGGATTATTCCCACTGCATTTCGGGTCCTGCCGCTTCCTGGCATCTCCGGACCCCGGCCCCTATGGGGAAAAAAGACAAAGACATTGAATGAGCGAATGCAAAGACATTACCTGAGCGCTCATCCAGAACTGTTTCACTTCGGGTCAGCGCCATATCTCCGGCACTCCGAACCCCGGCCCCTAAGGGGAAAAAGACATAAGCATTAGCGCTTGCTGCAATTAGACAACGAACATTATTATTAAGCTTGAACTTTTGAACAGAACTTTTACAGCGCCTTACCTGAACAGTCAAGCTTACCTGAACTCCCATCAATCCTCAATCCAGTGAAGTAACTGGGTTTCAACGCGCCCCTGCATCAGAAGCAGGATGGAGAGCTCATCCTTCCAAACCCTAAGGAGGGTATCCAACGAGCCAGGGAAGCCAGAATAGAGAGGCCCTTCCTGTCCATCTTCAGAGTTCTGCGCCTTCGACGCCGCGCCTCCGTGGGAACCAGGTGAGCGTTACAGAACGCGAAGCCTTACCACAATTTCCCACCTGGGCGCTATGGAGACTTCCGAGACAGATCAGCTGGCCCATCTTTTAGGGGAATTACGGGCAGAAGTGCACTCAGCCCGCCAGGAGACTAATGCTCTCAGAAGGGAACTAATCCTATCCAAGGAAAGAACTGATGATCTGGCCAAAAGGTTATTGCAGGGCCAGGCAGAGCACACTCCTTTACCTGTTTCCGGAGATATTTCTACAACAATGGGTTCGAATAACCCGGTACAAATCAATCTACCTGGACACATGCCTTTGGCCCCGCCGGAACGTTTTGCGGGGGATCCCAAGAAATATGCCGTTTTTATGAACCAATGCCATTTACACTTTTTATGCAGGCCCGGGGCCTTCCCCAACGACCAGACCAAAGTAGCCTTTGTACTATCTTACCTCAGTGGCTGTGCTGCCGATTGGTCTATTCCATTGGTAAATCAGGATGATCCCATTCTCCGTAATTTCAAGGGCTTCCAGGCCAGCATGGAAAGATTGTTCGCTCGACACTCGCAGGGACAGGCCCTTGACAACGAACTGCTATCCTTACGACAAGGTAATCAGGATCTTTTGTCCTATATCGCCACCTTTAATAGACTAGTTGTGGAAACCGGATGGCCTGAAAATAAAAGGATCACATTGTTTCATCGAGGCCTGCGCGGAGAGCTTAAAGATGTTATAGCTCAGATAGTAGATCCACCCCAGGCCTGCGCAGACTACATAGACTTAGTGGTTCAACTTGATCACAGACTTCAAAATAGAAAAGCAGATCGGCTCAAGTATGAAACCAGAGTACCTATCAAGACCCACGTTAACTCCAAGAGTACTGACGTTTCCGAACCTATGCAAATTGGCAGTGTTAAAGGACCATTAACGCAGAAGGAACGAGAGAGAAGACGACAAATGCAACTTTGTCTGTATTGCGGAACTTCCGGTCACTTTCTTCAAAGTTGTCCAGTTAAACCACCCAAGAAGGTGGTTGGAGCCACTGATAATGAGTTATTGACACCTGGTTCGGGAAACGACCTAGCCCGACAAGTGTAGGGGTCCGCTTGCCGAGCTTGAAAACAAACTCTTTGACCTCGCATTTTGTCATGCCAATGGTGCTTGTGAACCCAAAACAGCCTCAGCAGTTGCATGCTATAAAAGCATACATAGACAGTGGAGCTATTGGAAATTACATAGACCGTGAATTGGCTTCCAGGATTAAGCTTCCTCTCCGCCCGAAAGTAACCCAAGATGTAATTACTACAGTTGATGGAACCGAAATAGCCTCACGGCCTGTAACGCATTCCGCACCAAATTTGGGCTCTTCGAATATCAAGTAATGCCCTTCGGTGTGTGCAACGCACCTGCCGCCTTTCAGTACTTCATGAATGATGTTCTTCGGGAACTTATCGATGTTTGTGTCATCGTTTATATTGACGACATCCTGGTGTATTCCTCCTCAGAATCTGATCACAGAAACCATGTTAGGGCAGTTCTTGAGAAATTGCGCCAGCACAAATTATTTGCCAAGCTCGAAAAATGCGTTTTTCATACCACAGAAGTGGAGTTTCTCGGATTCATCCTGACACCTCAAGGAATCCGAATGGACTCGCGGAAAGTGGACGCCATTCTCAAATGGCCATCTCCTAGCTCTGTGAAGGGAGTGCAAAGCATGCTTGGCTTTGCCAATTTCTATCGAAGGTTCATCCCGGAATTTTCTCGAACTGTTCAACCCATCACAGCTCTCCTAAAGAAAAATAAACGCTTTGAATGGACTCTTGAGGCTGAACAAGCCTTTCAGGACCTGAAAACCAAATTCGCCTCTGCACCTGTATTGAAGCACCCGCGCCCCGATCTCCCTTACATCGTGGAAACCGATGCATCCAGTTCGGCTATGGGAGCTGTCCTGTCGCAAAGAGACCCAGAAACTAACCAACTACACCCTGTAGCCTTTTGGTCCAGAAAATTCTCTCCACCTGAACTCAATTACGCAATTACCGACAAAGAACTACTGGCTATTAAATCAGCTTTCAAGGCTTGGCGTCACTATCTTCTCGGTGCAAGACACACCATCACCGTAATTACGGACCACAGAAATTTGCAGTATTTAAAGACGGCCAAAGCTCAATCTTCGCGACAACTCCGATGGGCTTTATTCTTTGCGGAATTTGATTTTGTAATTACCTATCGCCCTGGCTGCAAGAATGGTAAGGCAGATGCCTTATCCCGGATAGGCATGGAAGAACCCAATTCGAGTTTAGAACCTGTGCCAATCATACCGGAACAAAGAATTCTGGGCTTGACTTCATTGCAAACCATTGAGGACATCCAAGCTCAAGTAAAACAGCTTTTTGACTCTTCTGCCTTACTGGAATGGAGTCAAAAGGGTCCTCACTACACCGTTAAGGATGATTTACCCTACTTCCAAGAGCGGTTATTTCTGCCAAGTAAAGAATTGCAGGAACTTGTCATTACCCGTCATCATGAATCATTAATGGAAGGACACCCCGGTATCGCGAAAACAGAAGAAAAGATCAAACGCCACTTCTGGTGGCCTTCTTGGAGAAAAGACATGAAGTCATTTGTGTTGTCTTGCGGAATCTGTGCCCAAAATAAGAGTCAAAAGAAAAGGCCAGCCGGCCTACTTCAACCTTTGGACATTCCACCAGCACCTTGGCACACCTTGTCAATGGACTTTATAACTGACCTGCCTCCTTGTGGTGGTTACAACACGATTCTCGTAATAGTGGATCTATTCACCAAAATGGCCCATTTTATCCCTTTAAAAGGATTGCCGTCAGCTTCCACCTTGGCCAAGGAATTTATGGAAAATATAGTGCGGTTACATGGTTTCCCTTCCATATTAGTCTCAGACCGTGGAAGTCAATTTATCTCCCACTTTTGGAAGAAATGTTGCCAACTAGCACAAATAGACGTGCGGTTATCCACCAGCCACCACCCCCAGACCGACGGACAAACCGAGAGAACGAATCAGACTCTCGAGCAATATCTGCGGTGCATGTTACACCAATCCGAGTTGAATTGGAAGGACATCCTTTGGATTGCAGAATATGCATACAACAATTCAGTGCATTCTGGAACCGGACAGACTCCTTTTTATACCCTGTATGGTCACCATCCTCGGACCTCTGACCTAGATCCACCTCTGACCCTGGAGATGCCTGCAGTAAATCACCTACATTCCACAATAACCCAAGCCTTCAAAGAAGCTACAACCCACTTACAGCAAGCCAAGAAAAAGTATAAAGAAAACGCTGATTTGCACCGAAGTAAAACTCCTCCTTACCAAGTAGGAGATCAGGTATGGCTAGCAACTAAACATCTACCCCTCAAGGGTCAGCGAACTTTTAATCCCAGATTCATTGGGCCTTATCCCATCAAAGCTATTATCAACCCAGTGGCCTTTAAACTCGATTTACCATCCAACATGCGGATTCATCCCGTTTTTCACGCATCTCTTCTAAAACCAGTACAAACTGGAACCAGACTGTCTGAGCCCCCAGGCCCTGTCCAAATTGATGGAGAATTAGAATTCGAAGTGAAAGACATTTTAGATTCCAAGATAGTTAAGTCGAAACTCTTCTATCTTGTTGATTGGAAAGGATATGGACCTCAGGAAAGATCTTGGGAACCCAGTAACTATGTTCACACACCACGATTAATTCAAAGATTCCATCGAAGATTCCCGCACAAACCAAAACCCCCGGAGGAAAAGACCTTGGGAGGGGCCTTGAGGGGGGGTACTGTCATGATGCCTACCTCTAAGGAGCCAGGCCGGGCCCAGCAACCCCAGAGGCAGACATCATTTTCCCCAGGGAAGTCTCAGCGGGCCCAAGTCGGGGCCCTTTGGACTCAGTCCTGGCGCCTTAGGCGCCAGGCTCATAGCGGACCCCAGCCTGGCGCCTTAGGCGCCAGGCTCATAGAAGAGGATATGTGTTTAAGTGCTTGGGTGCACACTTACCTGATGCAGACCTTGCTGCTTCATCCAGGCCCTCTTGAGGCCTGAATGGGACTACTTAACCTGTAGGACTACTTCACCACCCGGGTGTGGTCGGGGAAGGATACATAACTGATTGGTGGAAGGATACATACCAGGAACTTCTTCCAAGGCTATTTAAATCCCACCCGAACAGCCACACATGCTTCGCGTTGTTCTGCACCTAGCAGCTGGACGCTCACCGTGTCAGCTCCTGCATCCTGACTTCAGCCACGCCTGCCAGCACCCTGGAACACCTGCAAGGGGAGAAAGGAAGAGAATAGGAGAAGAAAAGCCCTTACCTGCTAAATCTGCATCCCGGAGTCATTTCTCCAACGGCCCTGAAAAGGAAGACATCATTTTAAAGGCATTTCGTTTCGATCGCTGCAGCGCTGCATTTTACTCACCTTTGCCAGGCGCTTCCATCTTCAGCAGCGATCTTCCGGATTCAGCTACGCCCCGGCGCCTAGAGGAAAAAAGACAAGAACAAAGGTGAGAGGGAGAAAAGGAAAAAGGAAAGCTCAGTTTCCTTTTAAGTCTTACCTGTTGGATTATTCCCACTGCATTTCGGGTCCTGCCGCTTCCTGGCATCTCCGGACCCCGGCCCCTATGGGGAAAAAAGACAAAGACATTGAATGAGCGAATGCAAAGACATTACCTGAGCGCTCATCCAGAACTGTTTCACTTCGGGTCGGCGCCATATCTCCGGCACTCCGAACCCCAGCCCCTAAGGGGAAAAAGACATAAGCATTAGCTCTTGCTGCAATTAGACAACGAACATTATTATTAAGCTTGAACTTTTGAACAGAACTTTTACAGCGCCTTACCTGAACAGTCAAGCTTACCTGAACTCCCATCAATCCTCAATCCAGTGAAGTAACTGGGTTTCAACGCGCCCCTGCATCAGAAGCAGGATGGAGAGCTCATCCTTCCTGACCCTAAGGAGGGTATCCAACGAGCCAGGGAAGCCAGAATAGAGAGGCCCTTCCTGTCCATCTTCAGAGTTCTGCGCCTTCGACGCCGCGCCTCCGTGGGAACCAGGTGAGCGTTACATCCACCCGTTCCGCCACATTACGAGGTCCCCTCGCGGGACACGTTAAGCACGCCTGGGAAAACCAGGCATGCATACCGGGTCCCGCGAGGGGAAGAGGGAGCAAACAACGGCCCATCTCGTAATGGCCCGGTGTTTACTCCCTCTCCCATTCCCATTCAGCCCTATGGGGGCTGAAATGGGAATGGGGATGAACCGTGTCCGTGTCCTCGAGTGAGGAATTACCGGGCCATCCGAACTCGGAATGGTCCGGTAAGTCCTCATTCCGAGGACACGGACACGGATGCGGTTTTTACCGGCATACCTCGTAATGAGGCCCAACATATTTCAAACAAACATACTATCACCCTTACACTTACATAACTCTAATCCAGTACAGATTTGTTTTCCCAATGACCCAATGATGATTTAATGTAAAACAACAGCAATGTGTCATACACTAATGTTGGAGCAAACATAGTACTTAGAATGCACTGATCATGAGGGTCTAAAAAATGTATATATAAAATTGTATACAAATACAGTTTTTAAGCTATTCTTCTTAACAAATTGTACTTTTTTTCCATAGAAAATAAACCTGCTTCATAACGCTATACAACTAATTATCCATAGCAATTATAATAAAAGACATATTCTATGAGAACTATCCTCAATTGTACTACAATCATAAGTACCAATCAAAAAATGAAAAAGCTGATTGTTTCAAATCAAGGCTTTCAAATTTGAAAAAAACAAAACCTAGAATTTTTTATTTTTCATTCCTCACACAATCTTTTAACCACAGAGCCCTCTCCCCTGCCTGTTACCCACCAAGAACACTGCCCGAGGTGAGTGCCACTTCAGGAGGCCTTCTCTGCCTGCCTTGTGGCATTGCAAAGATGGCCACTGCCTTTTCGTATCATTAAAAGGCTTCTGTGGTCACCAGCTTCTGCCACCTTGCTACCTATTGGCTACCTGCTATATTTCTCAGCCTATTGTTGAACGGGACTCTTTAGCCGGCCCACACCTCAAAGGCTCTCATTCGTAGACCTTGCCTGCTCCCTGTCAAGGTCTGCGCGTGCTCTCCTACAGCCCCCTATCTGCAATAGAGGCTGAGGAGAACTCCACACTTTTCAGACACACTGCAACAATGGAGCATCTACCATTTCTCTGAAGGTCTGTTCCCTTAACTAACCTCACTGATATCTTCTTCACACCTGGGACTGTCCCACCTCTCACTCTTTCTCATCTGGACTGCTACTATTCTAGCATGCCTAGTTGCTGCATGTGTTTTCACCTGTCCTGCTGAAAATCGTTTTTATCTGTGTCCAGTTGCTGCATGTGTTTCGACCTGCCCTGCTAAAAATGGTTTTCATCTGTGCCCAATTGCTGTATGTGTTTTCATCTGCCCTGCTGTAATCGTATTTAGCTGTGCCTTGTGGCTGTTTGGTGTCTTCTCTAGTCTTCTCTAGCTGGCATGCTACCCTCTCTTTCTCCACTCCCTTGTTCCCCCCACTACACCCGACCCCCCTTCCATCGAGTGCATCAGTGTTTCAGACTGGTAAGTGTCTCCCCCCCTCCACTGCAGGCAACCATGTTGCTATCTATCTCTCCTATCCTCTCCAACTGCTTCACTATCTCCTATCCTTCTTCTATCACTAAATCTGGCCGAAAGAAACGTAAGAAGGACATACTGGGCTCCAACCCAGGCCTTCCTATTGCAGACACCTATGTCACGGCTTCTGCCAGAGAGACTATCACTGACATCCTCTTCCTCGTTAATGCACCTGACCTATGGACTCGCTGCATGGTTGGCTTTCTCTCTCCTATCGCCTCTTCTCCCATTAATGGTGGTACTCTCTGGGAGGTTCTCCTTGACCTCTTCGACATTTCCAGAGTCATCATTAATGTTTACCTTAATGGAACCATCATGGTTCAGGGTCCTCAACAAAACCTTCATCTCTTCAACAGGCTCCTCCTTCGCCTCTCTAACCTCACCTCTCCCAACATCCAGGCCCCCTTGCCCTCTCTGCCTTCCAACTGCTCTGCCCAGGCTCCCTTGCCTTCTTTGCCTTCCTCCTCGTATAAGCGCCCCTGACTTGCTTTACTGTCCCGGCTCCTTTGTCGGCATTGGCTCCTTCTCATTCCTCCACTATCCTGCTTTCCCTCTTGCCATCCTCGGGGGGGACCACTGTCCCCTGTGCCTCCCCAAGGAAGACCTTCAAAGATGGCAAGCTGCTCCACATTGCCACTCTCAACACTTGCTCGGCCATCAAACACTCATCTGACATCTACAGCCTCCTCGAACTCATGGATCTTGATGCGCTCACCATCACAGAGACATGGTTCAAGGATAGCTTAGTCACAAGATTTGACACACTCCTCCCTGAAGGCTAAAACATTCTCTCTGCGCCCAGCCCTAAGATGACAGGTGGGGGAGTGTTGCTTATCTTCCCAGAATGGATACCTGTGTCCATCATCCCTACTCAGTTCTACTCCTCCTTTGAGTGCCTAGTTTGCAGACTCTCACTCTCCCCCAAATCTTCTCTCAATATGGCCACCTGGATCTAGAGCATCCAGAGGCACGGAAACTGCTCTACTGAACACCCATGAAGACCTGCTCTCAAATCTTGACACTAACACTCCCTCTGTCATCATTCTCCTTGACCTTTCCTCTGCCTTTGACATGGTTAATCACGACACCCTGGGAATCACAGATCAGGCTCTGGCATGGTTAACCTCCTTTCTCTCCGACCACCCATCTCAGGTGCAACTCGGATCCTTTCTCTCGACTATAGCTTTCTCAACATGTGGCTTTCCCCAGGGATCTAACCAATCCCCCTGGTTGTTCAATGTTTATATGGCTGCCCTGGAATGTGTAATTGCCACTTTCACCTCTACCATCCAGCGTTATGCGGATGACATGCAACTTTCTTTCAGACTACCCTCAGCCGCCTCCTTCTCCTTGCTCATATCTGACTGTTGTCCGCTATTCAGTCCTGGGGTGCTACAAACAACCTCTGCCTCAATGCCAATAAGACTGAGATCATCCGCGTTTGGCCCCCTGCACCCGCTTTCCGACTTTAAATCTGACTGGCCTCCCTTGGCCCTGCACCTGCACGAACCTGCTAGGCAAGAAACCTTGAGGTCATTTTTTACTCCACTCTCTCCTTCTCCTCCCACATTTCGGATATCTCTAAAAATTCTAACTATCAGCTACACCTCCTCAGAGGTACTCTACCATTTCTCACTTTAACCCATTGGCTCACTGTCTCCAGAGCCCTGGTTTTATCCAGGACGGACTATTGAAATAGCCTCTTCCTCAACCTCCCATCATCTGCTCTGCACCCACTGCAACTTACCGTACAAGCGAGTGATATCTTCAAGATGTCACCCATGACCAAGAAGGAAAAGAGAGGAAATTCACTGCTGCCCCCTTTGTACTCTTCAGCAGGAATAAGCCCCTCCAGGGGCAGGACTTATTCTAAGTGTTTGCCACAAGCATTCTCGTTTACTTCATGTCACCAACAAACCACAGATCTAAATTATGTTTGCCACAGGCATTATCAGGGGCAGTAAACGTGTAGACAGTGTTTGTATTCATTTCCAAGATGTTACAGAGCTGGACATAATATTTTATTTATTTATTTTATTTATTGCATTTATAATACACCCAAACCCTTAGGTATCACAGCAGAGTTACAGACAATTTACAAGGATAAGAATAGCAGTTTAAGAAATAAAGACAAACAGAACATCATATCTTGTGACACAACAGGGTTCAGGTCCTTCTCGACAGTTAGCAGAATATATGCCGAGTTAGCAGAACATACAACTATGATTTTTAGTTTGGGCTATCAGGTGGCGCCTGCACCTCCTTTAAGCTGAACATATTGCATTAGAGTACAGATAGGGAGAAATGGCATACAAGGAGGAACACACAGCTTGGAAGTGTTGTTTGTTTATTTGCCAACCCATTGACTGCCCATGGCCATGATAATCCCTATGGCCATTCCCACCCAGTTCCTTCCCATCCCTACCCAAAACACCTCCTCATGGAAACTCTTTGAGCTCAATTTAATCAAGCCTTACCACCAAACTATGCACTTGAAGTTCCTGCCAGTGTTTTTTCAAAGACGTCTTCTGGGAGTTAATGACTTAATTGGAGCTGTAAATCAGCTACTGGTGTAACAAAAATGTCTTAACCAGGTCTTTCTTCAGCCACTCGATTTATAAGCTATATGCATGTCCTTCAATGAAGACCTGTTGAAAACAAGCATTGGCTAAACCAACAGTTTTGGCGTTTGTCTATTAGGTATTTTCAAGTTGTTGCTATTAGATGACTTGGTACTCGCACCCTTATGTACCTGATAACCACGATGGCCAATTAATAACAAAATGGCAGTGCCTGGAAAGTGCCCTTCCCATGCCTGCACAAAAGCTCAAACTGTTGGCATTGCCAATGCATGTTTGAAGATCCCTTAGAGCTCTATGGCTTCTGTATTTCAAAGCAGCTTACATCTGTATGGTAATTTCAGTTCAGAAATGCTACAACATCCCATGCCAAGGGTAAAGACAAACAAATGATACAACTATTTAAGATGGCATGTGTTACAACAATCACAGAACTCGCCCCAACCTTGTGGGTCATTGGGAAGCATTGCTAGACACATATATACATTCGTGGGTGTCACAACTTTGGATCTTAGGTCTTAAACCCTTTATTAGTCCAATATGGACAGTGGGGATGGCCCCACTGGCTGGAAAAGTCACACCAGGGATACCAGGGAATACACGACAGATGGTCACAGGGCAGTCACTCTGTATCAGCTCACCCATGAAGGAAAGTGCTCAACTAGCCGGCAAACCCATGCCAGCAGATACCGGGGGCCACATCGGCTGTTATCTTGAAAGCAGGCCTCTGGCCTATATGCTGTAGGAAGGTCCTGCAGCGGGCTGGGTGGTCCTTGTCCCTTGCAGCAGACCATAGTCTGGAGTCTCTTGGGCCCCTCTCTCCCCCAGGCGGATAGGGGTAAGGGGAGTACACACTCCTGGCATCACTCACTAGGTTAGGAACTACTGAATGGCAGTGGGCAGAGCCAATGCCATGTTCCCCCTTCAGGCGGGAGTACTTCCTTGCTACCGCAGTGGCAGCAGTCCCTTCCTGTTGAGTTTCCCTCTGCTTGAGTCGGCGCATACAGTGACTGAGGCTGCACAGATCTCAGCTCTTCCCTCTGCTTGGTTACTTGAACTTCGTTGGTACATTGTCAGCACCGACCATGCCATGACCAGGCTCCCCGCAGTGAGAAATACTTCCTGACTTACCTTTTGCTTGGCTGCACAAGCACACTCTTCCTGAGAGTCGCAGCCTGGCTAAGGCTGTTGTCCATGTGTTGTCTCCCCCTCCTTCCTTTCATCAGAGGGACTGGGTGCAGAGCGCGGGTTCATGGACCCGTCGCCAGATGTTAGGGGGCTGCGGGTGCCAGCCCCACTGTAGTGAGGGTGCCCTGAAGTGCTGGGCAGCCTGCCCCGCTGCCAGGGGTGTTGCTAGGTCTGTAGAAGACCCAGGGCCACGCTGATGTCGGAAATGTCGGGACTGGGGGCTAGCTAGCCTTTTGGGTGTAGCTCCCGAAATTCTATGCGGGGCTACAGCCAAAAGACCAGGGGCTATAGCCCCCTTAGCCCCCCCCCCCCCAGAAACGCCTCTGCCCGCTGCAATAATGCACACACAGACGTCAGGGTTTCTGGTGCAGCAACTGCTGAGCGGGAGACCACACAGCTCTTTTATTAGAGCAGGCCACGTGTCTACACACGTGCACCCAACATGTGACTGCGCACGAGCTACAGTGCTCATGCTCACGTTACATTTTCCATTTTGTATTTGGTTGCAAATTATATGTGGGGTTCAACTAATTACTGATGCGTAGCAAAAGGAAAGTAAAGCAGAACGTATTGAAATAAAAAAGTCTTTCTAATGACTGCATACATTTATGGGTATTAGCAATTAATCTCTAGTGAATCATGTCTCAACCTATCTCCATTATTTCAATATTTAAGCGGGGAACAGAGAAACCCCCATAGTAACTATTCGCTTGATGTGATAATATGTTCAAACCCACATTACTATCATCTATTGGATTCATCTAATTATAGCATGTTGAAAACTAAAGTAGCACATGTCAGCAATCGTGCGTTCAATTGGTGAACCGAGAATAGATAGACGCAAAGAAACCAGCCCGCAGATACCTGTTTGTTAAAAGAGAAATGGCATCCATTTAGCAAAAGTGGGGCAATTAGAAGAATGCAAGTGTACAAGTAGTTGGACATTTTGCTGGAAGCACCTTATTCCCAGGACTCGTGTTCCTGTTTGAATAGATGTATACACCTTAAGTCATATTGCTCTATGCTAGGGACAATGTTTGCAAATGTAGCACTTTTAAGAGTTTTATTAGGATTATCCTTTTACATGCAATCTTATTAAGAGCTCAGACGACCGCAGAGTGCTTCTGCTGCCGGCTTTGATTGTCGTTCCAGTATCATCTTCTCTTGCTCTGTTTAATAGCCTCATGGGAATCTCTGCCTTTTCGAAAGATAAGTAAGCAAAATGTGTTAATAAACTCTTCAAATCGTAGGCCGTTTCAGCTCAGTGTCCAGGGGAACATCTCTTAATAGAATCGCTTTCTAAATTGTACAAAGGAAAATAAACCATTGCAAGCTGGCAAAGGGTAACACAGCAATGCATTTGTTTGTTAATAGAGTCAGCAATTAAAAAAAGAATTATAGGTGGAAAACTGCTGACAATATAGGGTGACCAGATTTAAAAAGTTCAAAACCGAGACAGGTCGACTAACATAAAAGTAGGACTAACTCTTGAAAGTGTCAGTCAAGGCACTACACTTCAGTAGTGTTTGGAGGAGGAGGGGGTTTAAGTGTTACTGTTCAAAGAAACACATGTTATAATTGCAGCATTTCTTCTGCGCGAGATGGTGCATTCCTGCCTGCCATCTCTGAAGACGTACTGCAAAAAAACGGGACCACTGCTGTCGTGGCTTGGGGCTAGCTTGCAGCGCGGGACTCACGCAGTAAAGCTGAGACACGGAGATGTGCTCAACACGTCTGCTTTATTTCACGATCTCCAGTAACAGGTCTTACCCCACCTCCCACCTCCCGTCACATCCCTTTTCCCAACGTCACTTCCATTTGTCCCAAGACCCACCCCTCCCCTAACCATAGAGACGTCAACATGACATCTCCCCCCTTTTTAAACAATAACCAGAACGTTCACAACAGGTGATCCTCTGCGATGGGACTCCTAGCCCATTCCTTCAATCCAGCGGCGTGGTTTGTTCCTAGCAAGCTGGAGCTGGGAACTCACCCGTTCGAGAGGGCTTCGTCTAATCTCTCACAACGAGGGACCTTCGTGGTCCGAATCATCAGTGTCCCCTTGATCACCTTGATAGGATTCGTCTGACTCATAGTCAATTGGAATGACCACACGTTCACTGAGTCACTGCGTTCCCAGCGAGGGAACACTCTTGAAAGTTCCTCGTGATGGATCCTCCTGATCCCTGCGCCGTGATCATAGATCCCTTCTTTTGCGTGACCAACAATGGTTCTGCTTGAAATCTAGGGGTGTGCTTGTGCGTTTGTGTTTGTTGTACGGCCACCACATCTCCTACCTCAATCTGGGGTGGCTGCACCCCTCTATGCCGATCGGCATAGTCTTTAATTCGCTCCTTTGCTGCTTCATCAAACTCCCTTAACTCCCTGTTGAGGTCGACGACCCGTTCTTGTGGTGGAGCGTGGGGAATTCTTGTCTGGACATCTCTCCCTAACATGACTTCGAAGGGTGTCCGCCCTGTGGTGCAGTGGGGCGTGTTGCGATAGTCTCTCATGAGCTGGTTCAGTACTTGTTCATATGGCTGTCCCATCTGTTTAGCTATCTGGAGCGCTCCCTTGAGGTTGGCCATGAAGCGCTCTATCATCCCATTGGCTTGGGCCACAGCGGTGTTATCTTGCGGTGGTGAAACCCTAGATAGTCGCCGAACTGTGTGAATTGGTGCCCATTGGATGGGGGCCCATTATCAGTCTTGAGCACGCTCGGGATGCTGTATGCAGGGAAAATGCGGTCTAGGGCCGGTATAACATGATGAGCGGCTGTTGAGGATATAAGTTGAGTCTCCAGGTACCGAGAATACTCGTCCATGACGGCCAGTACATATTTTCCTCCCTCGATTAGCCCGAAGAGGTCAGCCGCCATCGCTTCCCATACCCCTTGGTGAAGTTCTGACATCTTCAGTGGTTCTGTGTGACGGTTTGGCGTGTTGAGGCTGCAAGTGAGACATGCCTTCAGGGTTTTGTCTATTAGGGAGTCCACGTTGGGAAACCAGACTTTCTGGCGCAGCATGTGTTTGGTCGATGCCATACCTCTGTGACTCTCATGTGCTAGCTCGATGACTCTGGCTCGCAGGGCTGGTGGGATTACTAGTTTGCGGTCTTTGATTAGGAGATGGTCATCTGAGAGTGCCAATTCATCTCTGACTTGTACCAGCCATTCCAGCTCAGTGTGTATTGTGTCCCCGGCGGCTCTTCTTTTTTTGCAGGCACTTCTCCACATGCCCGTCTGGAGACCTTCACAGATGATCTGGCAAGCCATGTACTGTTCTGTTTCGCGGGCTATCATCCCCACGTCTATCCCAGTTGGTGTGGATTGATGTATTAGGTATCTGAGATACCTGTCCGCCACTGAGGGTTCCAGTATGCACCCCTCCCGGGGTCTTCTGGAGAGGAAGTCAGCAGGGTTTCTCCCTTTCCTGGTCGGTGCACGATTTCAAAGGCATAGTCTTGCAATCCCAACCCCCAGGGGCTATTCGATGTAGCATTTTCGCTTGGGGATTTCCATACAGAAATAGCAGTGCTTGGTGATCAGAGACTACCCGGAATGGTTTGCCATACAAGAAGAGATGGAAGTGTTTGCACGCCCAGAGTACTGTGAGGCGTTCATTCTCGGCCTGCGAGTAGGCTTGCTCTGTGGTTGAGAGGCTTCGGCTGGCATACACGACTATGTGAGTTTGCGAGGGGTCTCTGGGGTCCACCTGGGCCAATATGGCCCCTAGCCCTACCGGGCTCGCATCTACTGTTAGTTCCGTCTGCCAACTCGGGTCGTAGTAGGACATATTCTCTGCCCTGGCGACTCTTTCTCTGATGGTTTTGAATGCTTTCTGACAATCGTCTGTCCACTGAAAGGTGGCATCTTGCTTGGTTAGTAGTCTCAGGGGTTCGCTTACTGTCGGAAAGTCTTCGATGTACCGTGTGCAGTAGCTTGCAAGTCCAAGGAACGAGCGCAATTCCGACACATTGGCTGGGGGTGCCGTGTCATTTAGTGCAGCCATTTTGTCAGGGTCTGGAGGCATGCCTGATTCTGAAAATATGTGTCCGAAGAACTTCAGCGTTCTCTTGTGAAACTCGCATTTGTCCCGATTAAGGGTGAGCTTGGCTGCCTCCAAGGCCTTGCACACCTTCATGAGGACCTCGCCGTGTTTGCTGACGTCAGTACCGAAGACCAAAATGTCATCGCTGTAGTTAAGGCAGTTAGGTATTTGCTTGATGACATTGTGTACCTCGGCCTGAAATATTTCTGCGGCCGAGGATACCCCAAAACATATCCTTTTATAACGGAAGAGGCCCAGATGAGTGACGAAGGTGGTTATGTTTCGGCTTTCAAGTCTTATCACCAATTGGTGGTAGCCTTTCTGTAGGTCCAGTTTTGAGAACATCCTGGCCCCATTCAAGAGATGGATCATATCGGTGATGCGGGGGGCCAGGTGTCTCTCCCGTCGTATGGCCTGGTTTGGGTGTCTCATGTCCACGCAGAGTCTGATTGCTTCGGATCCTTTCTTGGGCCTAGCTCGCAGCGTGGGACGCACGCAGTAAAGCTCAGACACAGAGATGTGCTCAACATGTCTGCTTTATTTCACGATCTCCAGTAGCTGCCCTTACCCCACCTCCCACCTCCCGTCACATCCCTTTCCCCAACTTCACTTCCATTTGTCCCAACACCTGCCCCTCCCTTAACCAAAGAGACGTCAACGTGACAACTGCAGTTTACAATGGGAACGTAATCTTGAGAAAGGGCGACAGAGCACCCAATACTGGGACAGTCCCAGCAAAACCGGGATGTCTGGTCACCCTATGACATCAACACCCAGGCCTTTGGAGATCAACATCGTAAAAGCAAACAGAATTTGTCTTAACAGATATTCTGATAGTGCCTCGTTCACATATATACAGCCTGTGTGAATTATTTATTCCTTTCTACACTTTGGCTATTTTTGGACTAGTCTGAGGTTATTTCCCCAAACATTACGCAGAAAGAATAGGGCATTTACATGGTTCTATCCCCAATGCCAGTGATGCTCCTCCTCCACCCAAACAATTCTATGCCCGAATGCTGGGAACAAAAGACATAACTTGTAGATTCCAGGTTGAGAAGGTCTCAAACGCAAGTTCAGTCTTCTGTTCCCAGCCCTATGGTCGCTCATTTTGGTGGTTATCCTCCCAAACCATTAATACTCTGCAGACCCGTTTCAACACCTTCCTCCCCTCACTTATGTGCAACAAGCTTTGGCTGCTTTCGTTCGCAGTCTTCAGGCCGTGTGAATTGAAGCCCACCTTGCAGCCCCTTGCACTTCTGCACGCAAACTTTTGTGTATCAGGCTTCTTTGTCTGCGGCCTATAGAAGGTGTATGGCCCAAATGGCATGCACTTGATTTATTCAACAAGCAAATTACATTTCACAAATAACTTGCTGCTGCTACATTTAGAAATGCATTTATTGTCTCTGAACGAGCCCGAATGAAGATGTGTTGGGGGCTATTTTAATAAGATGGTTGGGGGCCGTGCTTACAGCAAAAATAGTCTGTGGCACCCCTGGGGCGCATCCATTACAATGGTCAGCCAGCAGGGATCTTAAACACTAAATGCCCACTGAAGAGCTATACCCGCTTCTTTGTCAGCAAGTAGCTGATGTGGAGGAACCAGTGTTAGAAGGCATGATGTGATAACACTTCTGTATATCCCATGTGAAGTGTGGGCCAAAATGGCGAGCATTACAAAGCACTCTTTTATGCCCCAGAATGAAAATGGAGTAAGCAATGTATTGCTGTGTTGATTGATTGATTGTAAATGTTTATTCAAATAAAAATATTCATCAAACACATACATGTAGGCTACAGCAAGTGCAATGTTCGTGTGCACAGATGTCCGTAGGATGTGGGTGGATGCCTCGAAGTACTGAAAGTACATCATAATTCTTTCCTACCATGCTGGACAGGGGTGGTGTTACCAGGACACAGAGGATGGAGTATGCATGTGCATAGCTGTGGGATAGACAGACGTGCGTTGCCACAACTAAAAAAAGGTGCATCACAAAATGCGGACATGCAGCCAGTACTGGCGTCCTCCGGATACCTGCATTGTGATCGCGCATACACCGGGCGCTTGCGGTGTCCGTAGGAAACCTCCATTTTGCTTAACTACAGCCATCCCGGACAGTACAGTGTGCCACAGACTCATAATGAATTTTAAAATAACAGGAAACGCCACTCACACACTCAGCAACACTTTACATCTACAATTTTAATTTCTGATATACATAGACACTATTAGGAAAGGGAAGGGGTACCAGAAATGTATACATACATAGGGGAATTGGGGATTTCTACAAGGTCGTCATGAGGGGAAGCAAGGATTGAGGTCTCATTGTAACGTCTCTGCTCACAGGGATATTGTTGGGGATGGTGGGATGGGAAATGGAGAAGGGGTAAACATGCAGGTGGGGCAGTGGTATTTAATTTTTCCCATATTATGTCCTTGCACAAAATCTTTTAAGGCGGCTAAATTGTTTAGCAATTGTTCAATTTTGGCATCCAGCCTGTCTAGACCTATTTACAGAATTCCCTTCCTTTCCTGTGGCCATATGCTGTTGTGGAAGAGGTGCTGCTTGCTGTGAATTCATTTCATTTCCAGTATGTCCTGTTAAAGATAAAATATCTGTTAGGTGTATTTGAAGACATACATATTAACTGTCTTAATTTTCAGACTGTGCTGCGTACCAATGGGGTTACTATTGTTACTCACTTCGTTATGAGGGAAATTCTCTTACAGTCATTCCAAGGTGCTTGGTATTGCTGCGTACAAAAAAAACCTCATGGTTTTCCACTATTGTACAATGCACAAGCTGTGTAATTATAGAAGAAACTTCAGTATACAAACTAAGGGTATCCTGGTAAAAACCTATGAAATTCAGTGAAAAAACGTTGTGCACAGCCCATTATGGTTCGGTTGCCTTATGAAAAACCTAGCACATTCAGTGCAAACACTTTGTTAAAGGGACGTTATACTTACCTTGCACTACCAACTACCTATCCATATTATGGGTACATGTAAAACCCAAAAACCCCAGAAATTCGCCAGTTATGGTAAGCTAAGCAACCATAAATCACGCCACCACTGTGCTCTGCTAAGACTAACACCCATGACATCAAAGATGACATCACAAATCTCATTGATGACATCACTGATGACATCACTTGTGCTTTTAGTGTTCATGACATGCCTCCACAGGGGATTGTTATTATAATGTTGCCAGAAAACTATCACAGTTCATTGGGAAAACTATGATGAGATACATAGTTCATAAAAACATGAGTTATTTCCACTAAATAACCCTACTCATGTAGAAACGTCAGCATACTCTGCAGCATGCAACATATAGATGCATTATTCAAAATCTTGCCATGTAGCATGGTGAAATGATGAATGCTTTCCTTTGAGAGTTTTGCGTACTGTGAAACATGTAATAAGTAGGTAACAATGCCTCACTTAGTAATTCATTGTACTACTGCACAGACAACATAAACAGACCACAACACATAGAAACATGAGCATATATAGGAAAAGTAACGTAAGCAAAAACGCAGAAATATCACCAGAATGTTTTCATAACCTAACTGCTTATCTTCATGCACAGAAATGATTACTGTATTTCACTCTTGCTTCTTCCCCTACGTTTATGTATCATATGATGTGACTAAACAGCAAGGAATGCAGTGTAAGAACATATCAGAAGGGTAAAGTCTACAAATGTAGTACCTTTTGAATTTTTACTTCCTGACTGGCAGTCAAGAAAACCACCTGGCCTATATATGTCAGTGAACAACAAAATAGGGAGCCATGGGTGTTAGTCTTAGCAGAGCACAGTGGTGGCGTGTGTTATGGTTGCTTAGCTTACCATAACTAGCAGTTTTTTTGGGGGGGTTTTACGTGTACCCATAATATGGATAGGTAGTTGGTAGTGCAAAGTAAGTATAAGATCCCTTTAACAAAGTGTTTGCACTGAATGTGCTAGGTTTTTCTTAGGGCAACCGAACCATAGCATGTCGTACATGTGATGTCATCACATCTTTGATGTCCTGAATGTTAGTTTTAGCAGTGCACGGTGGTGGCGCAAGTTATGGTTGCTTAGCTTACCATAACTGGTGAATTTCAGGTGTTTTTCCGGTTTTACTTCAAACCATAACGTCCCTTTAACCAAGTTTTTTTACTGAATTTCATAGGTTTTTAGTAGCGCAGGTTAACCATAACCTCCCTTTATCAAAGTTTTTTTTACTGAATATACATTTTCATAGAGTGAATTTGATATATGTTTACTAGGATTCCCTTACTTTATATACATATAACATAGAACATGCTGAACCCCCTGTTAGTGATTTTGATGTCCGTGGACTGTGCGTATGTCTGCGAATGGACTCGGACAACATCAACACTACCCAAACACTCAGGGGGTATCTTGTATTGTTCTATCATGCCATATAAACACTGCACAAGTTCAAAAAGCAGCACATAAACACCTTTTAGTGGAACCTATGTATCTAACACATAAACCATCCATTTAAATACCATATGTAGTCAAATGGAATATACCAAAACAAAAAAGATATGCCTCCAACATAATTACCTCACAGAAACTGCAGAGCTAGAAGCAACAGTAGACCTACACCACAGTACGAATACAACTTACCAAAACTAGTAAGTAAACTTCATTTTTCTTATATATTTCTAAACATTTTGTATTTGATACACTAAAATTAATATATTTTTGTTTTTCACACAGAAATGTGCAGTACTTTGGAATGGCTTGAGGAAAGTTTTCCACGTGAGGAAATGTCTGAAGACAGTGATGCTAATGGTGCACACTTCTCTATATAAGCAAATTAATAATCATTACTTTATGTGTACTTAACATATATAAATTTATTTTTAACAGACCATACAAACATTGAAAATAATACACCAAAAGACACATTGAAAAAGACTCTGCAATGCATGGAACAGAAAATGGACATGCTCAAGGAAAATTTCAATGTTTTGAAACAATTTGTGGAGGAACACATACAAGGAAAAATTTAATACCATTGTCCCACATGTACCTGTTCTCCCTCTCCATGTCCCAGTTAACTATCAACTATCCCCAAACCCTCAACACCAAGAAAAACGTTTTGATGAGATTTCCATCCCTTCATCCCCTCCCATCTACCCTCTCCAAACCCCTAATTCCCCTATATTTTTATCAGTTTCTGCTTCCCCCTCTCTCATAAATTGTGTATACGTGTATAATAAAAAAAAAATATTATGTTTCTTTTAATGAAATCCTTTGTGTCTTATTTTTTTAAAAAGCAGTTAAAATGTCCGCGGACAGCGCGCCTGTCCGGAATGTCCATAATTAACAAAATGGGGATGTCCTAAGGACACTATATCTGTCCGTACCATTTGCAAGCAAAGATGGAACTTTTTCTTAGAACACACCCTGTGTCCGGGATGTCCGTAAATGAACAAAATGGGGGTGTCCTAAGGACACTATACCTGTCTGTACCGTTCGCAACCAAGATGGAACTGTTGTTAGAACACACCCGGTGTCTGGGATGTCCGTAAATGAACAAAATGGGGGTGTCCTAAGGACACTATACCTGTCCGTACCGTTCGCAACCAAGATGGAACTGTTCTTAGAACACACCCGGTGTCCGAGATGTCTGTAAATGAACAAAATGGGGATGTCCTAAGGACACTATACCTGTCCGTACCGTTCGCAACCAAGATGGAACTGTTCTCAGAACACACCCAGTGTCCGGGATGTCCATAACTGAACAAAATGGAGGTGTCCTAAGGACACTATACCTGTCCGTACAGTCTGCAGACCATCTACGCACATGCACACCACACCGTAAGTCCTGCGAACATCGCGCCTGTCCATAACTGTCCGTCTCACATCTGTCGCACTTTTAATTTGTTTGAGGACCCGCACACTGTCCATAGACATTTTAAAAGACATTTCTCAGACAATACAAATTATTTTACAGTACAAATTCACCATTGCACATGTCCCAGACAATGACCCTGGCTTTCCACATACTTTTTGAACCTTTTGGGTGTTCGATCTGTTCGCGAAGTGCACCCCTCCACCCCTATAAAAGGACACACCCCAGAGCTGATTTTCTCTTGCTGAGATTATCTCATCAATGCTGATGGCATCCATGGCTGCTGTTGCTACATATGCCTCAGCACCACCCCCTAACCCTCCACCACCACCTCCCCAAGGGCCTGCAGAGGGGAACAGGCATGAGGATGTAGAGAACGAGGATGAAGCGAATGAGGTCGAGGAACTCCCTACTACCAACACTCGCCGGGAGTCTTGGGTGTGGCGGTTGTTTACCATTCATGGTAACGTACCAAAAGCATGTGCGAACAAGGTACCCTGCAAACAGAGCAAAATGGTGCTGAGTCATGGGAGACGTGGTTCGTACAGCTTTGGTATGACACCTAACATCGCTCCACAGTGGGGACATTCGCAAGTTTGCACCTTGTGATAAACGTAGTAGGATGAGTTCCTCTATAGCATCCTTTGTTTCTGCTCCTCTCACAACAAGAGACACTCCTGTGGGAGAGCGCATCCCTCCAGCTGCTTCACAGGCCATTCGGGATGCTGTTGACCCTTACCTTTCGAGGGTCACTATTTTGTGTATGTACTGTGACGGAGTACTCTGCAGGGGGGAAAGTATTCGAAGTGCTTTTGAGACTACAGTCACGGAGCACCAGAAGACCTGCTACCTACCTAACTAAGGCCCACCCTACATCTTCCTCTCTCCACCTGCCCTTTCCTATCCCTGTGGTTGGTATCCCTTCCTTACCCTCCTTTCCCCTCCTCTGCTAGTGTGTCGTGTGTAAAAAAAAATAAAACAAAAATAATCCAAAAAAAAGGCTCTTTTCAGAACCACCTTTCACAGTTTAAAAATAAAAGTGGCAAATAAACAGTGCAGGGCCCTGTGCATTTTTTTGGAAGTCCGCGGACAGTCCTAGGACATATAAAGTTTTAGGGTACTGCCCTAGCAAAACCAATGCACTTTTCTCTGGGAGGAAGTGGTGGCTCTGAAAAGAGCCTTTTGGTGGTGTTTTTGTCTGTTTGAAAAACTTGAAATCGTCAACATCTACAGCAAAATAGATGACTGTAATTCCAAAAAAGGTTGCAATGCATTTTGAAAATTTCTCAGAAAAATCTGATTGCCAGCATAGGTAAAATGGACTCCATCTGTGCGAAAAATGTATGTGCTACGAAACATAATATTTTCATTGTGAAAAGAGGACATGACAACATCTCTTAGAAAGGCACAAACAGCCTTATTGACATTGCACCTCGCTTTCTCCATTTGTGGACCAAATGAAGAAGAACGCAGCCACATTTGTCTTTGCGAAATACGAGAAAAAATTACTTGGGAATTTGGAAACATGTCCATGACCTTCCCAAGTTCTTCTTTCATTGCAAATTGCAAAGAAATTCCAGACACATGTCCTAAACTGTTCCTTCACAATGAATTATAATTATGTCTGGATGATGCTCTGTCTCTAAAGTAGCACAGAGAGGTACCAAGTCCAGCCACTTCATTCCACACACTGCATGCCAGTGCACCTCCACATGAGGGAATCCAAGATCTGCAGCTACTCCACAATGTTCTGCATGCACCTCCAACCAATGTATCCATGAGTCTCCCAAAATCCAGATAATCTGTTTTCGGAAACACACAGCCATAGCTATCTGTTCTACTCTCAGGAAAAAGACGTCCTGACAAAATCTCTCCTTACACAACACACCCAGTAAACTTTACTGACCAATCCCTAGCCCCGCTCATTCTCATTTGCATGTCTCTCCACCCAAGAATCCCTGTATGTAATACGCGTTGCCTGCGGACTACCGCCATGTCCGCGGACATATCAAAAATCTCAGCATGGTGAATGTAAACTTAAATAGTGGGCCCCATTTCCCCTTTGAGGTTTTTTGCAGATACCTGACAGACACCTGTTATTTTGTTTTTTTTCTTTTTTTTTTCTTCACATAACCATCTCCAAAGCAACCCTTACATTCCAAAACAGCATGGCATTTCCCAAAAAAGATAAGGAAATGCCATCTTCTTCAAAATAAAAAGCATTACTCGAATCAATATTCTCATTATTACAGAAAAACATACCAGCTCTAAGCATGAAAGCAGACATGCCTCAGTTGACTGCACACCTAGCAATGTTTTCCTGAGGACAAAAAACATAACTATTGTCCCATATTGCCCTAGGTAGTAATCCAGAAAAAATTACTTTGGCATTTGGAAGGATGTTCATTACTGCTTGAACCAACTGTTCCAAATCTGCCAACAAAGTAGTGGCACTGACCTAACCCAAATGGAAAGCACCATAGTGCAAAACTATCAGATGGGGATTGTTCATCCTGCCCATATCTTCACAAACTTGTAGCATTCGCTCTACATTGCAATCAGGCACAGCGCTCCACACCACCTCCACTCCTTTAACATCGAAATTGTTTGCCACATGCCTACATTGAGCATAGTGCTGTAAATCATGCACAAAGATATCTCCGAGCACCAACACCCTGACTTTCTCCACCTCTGCCATCTTCACTACACACAGTCTCTTTGTTCATAAATCCACAACATCAACATTTGATTGGCTGATCCCTACAGTCCCCTTTCCATGCTGGATTTGCTGGAAACCCCCAGATGTGGCACACCCTATCCACGAACAGCCGCGGTGTCCACGCAACGCGTAACTCTTACCAGCCCTTCTGCCCTTTCCACATCACTCTCGGTGCCATTCCCTCATTGGATACAGCTAAGCAGTCACACAACCATCCACCAATCACATCCAAGACCTCTACATCTAACTCCATCATCACAGTTCTGCACTTCAAATGTACTGTTGATCACTCTGAGTACAAGTCTCATATCAATGGAAAGCACCTACTATAAAAACTGCTCTACAAGTCTCCAAGATTTCTACTTACAGCTGCATTCATATCCACATGCATGAACAAACTACAGGTATGCATATTTTATTCACAGTACATGCACAACTCTTATGAATCCATGTAAACAGAGTAATTGCACTAGAGCATAACCTATACATACATGCCAACCCTCCCGATTTAGGCGCGAGACTCCCGATTTTTCATTGAAAAATTGCACTATTTTTTACTATCTCCCACCTAAATTAATGCTAGTCCCAATGCAATCCTATGGGAAAAATAAATGTTCCCGATATTGTATTCACAGTACATGCATACATGCCAACCCTCCCGATTTAGGCGGGAAACTCCTGATTTCATTAGCAAAAATGTTGCTGTTTTGTACTGCCTCCCTCGTAAAATAATTCTAATCCCAATGCATTCTAATGGGGAAATTCAGCTCTCCAGATTCTCCCTCCCAGGCCTTACAAAATGTTCGCATGTATGTACATGTACAACTCTTATGATTGCATATAAACAGAGTAATACCACTAAACCTGCATAACCCATAAAATGAACTTATTGACATTTTTCCCATCTACTATAATCAACTGTCACTTCCAAACCTGTCTGCTATCTACAACACACCTTTAAAAAACCAAGTGAATTTCATACACTTAAAATTCTACTCATTTGCAAAGCATGTTGAAGTAACATATTGTAAATAAAATATAAAGGCTGCACATAGTCAAATGAAATGCATGCATACACTATGTTCAGATATCAAACAAGAATACTACTACAAAAACATAAAAATTAATGTCTACATTAACATCAGTGCTATAAACACACACAATTACTAACTTCTTTCTTTTACAATTGCAGTGAAGACCACTCTGCTGACAATCAGCAGCATCTGAACTACAACCAACATATCTGAAGAAACCTGCTCATTCTACAAAAAAGGAGTAAGTACAATACTACCTTAATATTCTTACTGATCCTCAAATACACTGGGCCTCATTACGACCTTGGCGGAACGGGTTAAACGGCGCCGTAAAAGGCTGCGGCGCCGTTCAACCCGTTCCGCCACATTACGAGGTCCCCTCGCGGGACACGTTAAGCACGCCTCGGAAAACCAGGCGTGCATACCGGGTCCCGCGAGGGGAAGAGGGAGCAAACAACGGGCCATCTCGTAATGGCCCATTGTTTACTCCCCCTCCCATTCCCGTTCAGCCCCATGGGGGCTGAATGGGAATGGGGATGAACCGTGTCCGTGTCCTCGAGAGTGAGGAATTACCGGGCCATCCGAACTCGGAATGGTCCGGTAAGTCCTCATTCCGAGGACATGGATGCGGTTTTGCCGGCAGCCATGCAGCCAATAGCGGCATGGCTACCGGCATACCTCGTAATGAGGCCCACTGTGTGGTTCATTCATGTAATTTGCGCACCAAAGAAAAAAACAGAGATTTCTGAACTATTCTGACCACAAATCCCCATTTATTAAAAGGGATTAGCAGGCAGAATGGCACACAAATCCCTGTTTTTTTGGAACACAAATAACATACTCAACCCCAAGAATGTTAGTATTACAAAACAAATAACTGTTTTAATTTTATACCATTAGGTTTACTATTAATGCTTCTCCTCACCACTAGCTCACTTTCTCACCACTAGCTACTTTCCACATTTTAGTAACACACAAATAGAAGAATAGCCTTCCAAACTAATTGTAGCTGCCCAATGCACAATCACACGCCACCACTTGCATCTTTCCCATCATACTCAGACACTCATGTACACAGCACACATACATTGCAGAACGGCCCAACCCATACCTTCTTTTTTTATTTCAACAGACCCCAAAGAATGCCTACCAAAAAGCAAGTCAGTAGAAAGCAACACAGAAGTAGAGCAAATCAAAATAAAAGTGTCCAAAATAAGCATCCATCTCTACCAGAGTTTGTATAAAAAGTTCAAACAAAACAGCTAATACAGTCATTTAGCGAAACAAAACAAGCTTCCAGTACAGAAACTTTGCCTCCTCTATCAAAATGTAAAACGAAACAGAAAATGATTAACAAGAATTCGGCTACCACTACTGCTAAAACTGCTCCTATAAATCTTGATATACTAGCAAGTAACCATACCAAAAAAAGTATTTTAGCAAAAATGTTCTGCCACAGAGTCCTTCAGAATCTTATAAAAACAGGAGACAAATCATCCACAACCCTTCAAACCTAACATAGAAAATTAATCTTAGAAGCTTTGATAGACAGTGCAATCCTTCTCAAAAGAAAGTTATTCATTTTAGTGTTAAACAGAACGAAATCACTAACAAAACGAACTACTAAATTACAAAAAAAACTTCGCAATAAACGGAATGTCTACAAAAATAACTTCTTAAATATCTGGGGAGGTGAATGGAGTCACACCACGGGCACAGAACCATATTTTAATGAAGAAACATACCAACAAAACCAAACAAACACAATTGCCATACATAGCAGTGGACGAGGTTATGAAAAAATTAATGATACCATAATGGAACAAGAAATACTGCTTACAAAAATATCCCCAGAAAACTCAGAATTACCTCTCCATTCGAATGAACCAGAACGTCCAGTATACAAATGGCCATGCACGTTAATGTGTAACATTCCCAAAAAATCTTTCAAATCTATACGCCAGTTCCTCAATCAGTATGTGAAAGGCAAAGACAAAATCAAAATGAAAGTGCTGCAAAATATGGATACCTGTCCAGTGTGCAAATACACAGGACTACAAGGACATTCCTTAGCCTGCATTTCAGGACCTATTTACAAAAGCACCTTATCAAAATGATATCAACACATAATTCAACTATAAGAAATCTAATCTATAAACTGTACTATGCTAAAAGTCCTGCTTTAGCACTAGCCAATTTTAATAACACTCTTCTACATGGTACACCCAACGACCTACTCAAAGAAATCGACCATATCCAGAGAAAATATTTTGGAAGTGAAAGCCACTTACAAAATGCAATAGCTTTACAACAGACTACCAACAATTCTGCACATGGCAACCTTCTACTACACACATACAAAAAAGAAAAACAGAGCTTCAAGACCTCTGGAATGACCTATCATCGGACAAAACACTATCTCAGAAATTGTACAGCGTAGGCATCAAAATACTCTCTCATAGAGAATGTGTCTCCTATTAAGCTGCAGATCGTTTGACCGGGCCTGCTTTGTATGGAAAATCTGAAAATATAGTATGGCTAAGTCTTGGTCCTGATAAATCTAGAAAAAGAGTTCTCAAATCATACGACGACATAGAAACAACAGCCAGAAATGATCCCAACAGCCAAGACATTTTGAAAAACAATTTACTAGACACATACTACCCGAACAGGAGTACCACTTTGGAAACCATGTGTCTATAGCACATAGCCCAAAACTTAACATACAAAAATAATATAAAACCTGATGAAAAAAAGGTAGATATAGGTGACAGATTGCGAAGGCAGCTTAGTAAAACTTACCAAACGAAGATTAATTAATCATATCAAATTGTCATTAAAAACTCCTCAACATAAAGAACTATATTACATGTCCCTGTTACAACTTTTTAAACCATGAAGAAAAGAAGAAGAGATGCTAGAAAACTATGACTCCTATAAAGACGCTTTCAAAGCAAATGAAAGCATTATCACTGATATAAACTTTACACAGTACAAAACAATGTTGCACAATGAACAGCAACACGAAGAAGAACTCCAGGCCCAAATAGATAAGGACACTCCCGACAGTAGTCAACCTTCTGTAACAGGAAGTCAAGAACCACTGGGACAGCCACTAATAGCAAACGAGGCAGAATTAGCTATGACAGAAGGAAGTAGAGAACAGCATGTGTCACTATGAAGAAGATACAGAAGACTTAACTGTACTACAATCAAAACTGAACAAAGAGCAGCGTACCATTTTTCAATAAGTAACAAAAGAAATTGCACATGGTGTACAACATGAAAATAAAGAGTGTACCTGTCAAAATTACAAACCTATACTACTATACGTCAGTGGTGAAGCTGGTTCAGGCAAAACATTCTTAATCAAAATGATCAGCAAGTTTCTTCAACAATTGACAAACAACAAACTGTCAGCTGTTGTAACTGCCCCAAAGGTTTAGCTGCCTACAACATAGGCAGTGTCACTTTACACCGATTACTACTCCTTCCAGTAGAACACCAAAACAAATTAGAATATTTCAAACTTTCTACAGAAGCTGCAATGGAACTACGCAGAGTGTTAAAACAAATGAAAATGCTACTAATAGATGAAGTGAGCATGGTCTACAACCTAATGTTAGCTTTGATTCGTCTCAGATTGCAAGAAGTACTTAAAACAAACTACGAAGTGCTCTTTGGAGGAAAACACATTATTGTTTTCAGCGATCTTCAATTGAAACCAGTGAAAGGTGAACCTATTTTTAAAACCTTAGGACACAAACTCTGCCGTTAAACTGTTGGCAGCATAGGAAATGTCAACCTTTGGCAACATTTCCAATACAGAGAATTAAAAGAAAACATGCACCAATCAGCAGACTTCACTTACGCCAACATTTTAAAAAGTATTAGAGTTGGTGTACTATCTCAAGAAGCACAAGCAATATTAAAAACCCGGCACATCCATCCACTTCATGGCCATAATTCATGTGCTACTGATGTCATGGAACAATAAGCACACAAAAATGTCAATTGTATGTCCTTAATGCCAACTCTTGCAAGCTGTTCCAAATTCAATGAAACAATGTTGAAAAAAGAAATGCAACCAATAATTTAAATTTTCTCCACGACAAACTGGATGTACATGGTATGACACTACCCAAGTATCAACAAGCCACAACAAGATTAAATACCTTAGAAAATTCTATCTCCAACACAGCTGGTTTGGAGAAAATATTAAAATTATCCTTAAACTGTAGAGTAATGCTTAAACTTAACCTTGACATGGAGCAAGGACTAGTTAATGGAGCACTGGGTACAGTTGTTGGCTTTCAAACATACCCACGTGACAACAACATTCAGTTTGTCAATATTCTCTTTGACAAACTTTCAGAAGTAAAAAGGATAGGGCGCTCAACAGCTCGATTCCTTCTCTTCAAAGACATGTATGTACGGAGAGAACAATTTTCTCTAGCATACGCAGTCATCATTCACAAATCACAAAGTCTCTCCGTAGACAAAGCATTGATAGATTTTGGGAACACAGTCTTTAAAGAAGGCATGAGCTACGTAGCACTATCACGCTTACGCATACTTGACGGTCTATTTCTAATCAACTTTGATGCAAGTAAAGTAAACGCTGATATTCCTTGCATTCCTTGCATTTTAGAATACAATAGACTACGTTCACTATACATCCCCTATCTAAAAACATATCCTGTTCCACAAAAAGGAAAACTAATTCAAACAGAAATGCAACAGGATCGCACTGCAAATCCTCCAAAGAGAGTAAAAGAAGCTGACACTTCATCAATTACCACAACCAAATAAGAACCTATTACTCAAAGTAACTCAGGGACTTCTTCAAAGAAGCAACACACACCCCGAAAAAATTATTGGACACAGAACTATCTGGTCCATTAAAATGTTCAAATATAACTGGTGTAAGATGCTACGCAAATGTAGCAATGAATATTCTATTTTCAATTGCCGCCAATTGTTGACAACAGTTACTTACACAGTACAGACTAATTGTGTTTGCAAATGTTAGTCCTTCATAGAAACGCAACAAGCAATCCTGACAACACGTATAGTGTTCATGGAATAAGACAAGAAGTGGACTATTGTGCTGGAATGGTGAATTTCACTGTAAACTCACAAGAAGATCCACAAGAATTTCTAATGTACTTACTACAAGTACTGGAAAACAAAAACATACCTATAAAGGAAATCTTCCAGATTTCGTACATGTGGAAACATACATGCACTCTCTGCAACAATGTGGTCAGGAACAAATCCCTAATGAGCGCTTTGTGTATGTATCCATACCTAATTGTGAATCCGCTCCATTTCAGCAACTTGTACAAAATGCAAATCATGTAGATTATGTACTACCTGCAATTCAGATAATTGCTCCACCTTACTAATACAAACACATAGTAAATACGTAATACTAATGCTTCTTCGTTACAATACAGATGGTACCAAAAACAACTGCAAGGTGACTGGATTCACACAGGGTCCAGTATCACTTGGTAAGAAAACCTTCACAACAATAGGTACAATCTACCACGCCATTTACCATTACTGTAAAGCAGAGATTACCAGCAAATCTTACAAACGCTTATTTAATCTTCTTAAAACCAAAATGTAATAACTAATCCGTACTTAAACATTAACAAAACATCAATTAAAAAACTATAACCAGTTAGAATACGCCAACAGGTATCTAACTGCCCCAAGATTTTGCAACAACCAAACAGATAAATCAATACCACTCAATTATAGCAAAAAATAGACTGTTAGAATACGCCAACAGGTATCTAGCTGCTCCAAAAATCTGCAACAAGCCAACAGATAGAACATTAGCCAGAAACAACAAGTGAACACTGAAAACAAACAGACTGCAGCATAACAAAAAAGTTTTTTTTAATTCGAAATGGTTTTTTCTTACCACAGACCCAATGATTAGTAAAACAAACACAGAAAATGAGCAAATTGCACAGTACACTGGTTTGTAAACTACTAAATATGAGGGTAAAAAAAAGCTGAAATGTCTATTATGCAATGTAATGAGTTTTTATAAAATACATACACTAACATGCTATTTTCTTTTATCACAGAAACTGAAAAAGAATATGTGCTCGTTACCCAACTCATGAAAAAAATATATCCAATCTCAAAAAAAAAAAAACAGTAAGTATATTCTAATACAACACATAAATACTGCTGCATAACAGAACCATTGAAGAAAACATCTAACCATACACCACAATACAAAAAGTTTACTTCCATGGATATGTTATACTGCAGTGCTTGTTACCAAACTCTACAATGTTAATGACATGAAGTAGCCAAAACTTCACATACAAACTATACAAATCAAACAGTACACAAACTGTAGATTTGTAAATATTTGATAGATATTTGATTCTATGTTAGGCGATCCTCTGCACACCAGGCCACGACACATCAGAACACTGCCCACATTCCCCCAACACCTCCTCCCAAGCTTCGAGGCTCAAGTGATTCGGTGAACCCACAGAACCGAAAACTCCGTACCAGTGTACGGGCTCGATTGCAACCCTTTCTGCATTGGCAACTGCCTTGGAGAACGTATAGCAGAAAGGGCGGCCTCACGTCCTCACGCCAGTCACGTGATACACTACGGCGTTCCCCATGTGATCTTGGTGGACGTCACATGATCCAGAG
The DNA here is from genome assembly GCF_040938575.1 of Ambystoma mexicanum. Taxonomy (NCBI): domain Eukaryota; kingdom Metazoa; phylum Chordata; class Amphibia; order Caudata; family Ambystomatidae; genus Ambystoma; species Ambystoma mexicanum. The sequence goes on from NC_090939.1 coordinate 413,817,411, forward strand.
AAGTCACGTGACCCAGGGGCGATCAGTATAAAGTACTGAGAGACAGAACGCTCATTGCTTCTCAGCTGGCTTCGGACACTGTTTGGCGTTACAACTTGCTCCTTGTTTACCTTGACCACGGAAATCTATCACGGACTCCCTCGGACACCCCTTGGTACTTTTGCTTGGAACTCTTTACCTGTTGCCGGATATTTGGACTGCACCTCGACTTGTCTTTGGATCATCCCTTGGTACCTTGCTGATCTTCTACGCCTTTTCCCTACTGGGGATTCAAGTCCAGCCCTGACTCCCACAGGTGGCTACTCTTCATCCACGCTGAACCTGCGGTTCTACCATTCCAGGGACCGCCGCATCTAATGAGCCTCGAACCTCCCTACTAGGTCACCTGGGTCTCCATTACACCAGATAGGTAAGACACTTTAGTTACTTGTTTTCCTTATTGTATTGTGCTTGCCTGGTGCTTAACCTCATTCCCTCTTGACAGCAGCATCGGTGTTCCTAGAGGCTCCGTGGATCCGAGAAGACATCTCTCACCTGTGGCCTCAAAGGTCGTACAGCGGGTTTCTATTTAGTTCCCCTGTGCGTCACTTGGGGACGGAGGTCTCATCGGTCTACACGACACTCAAGTCAGAACAGACTGAGAAGCCGTATAGTCGTGTCAGACGATGCAGGGATCCACGGATGAACCCATAGCTGCTTTGGTTCAGGCAATTACAATATTAAGGGCAGATATGGCCGCCGCAAACGCTGTGATCCATCAAAGGTTAGATTCCATACAAAGTGTTCAACATTCCCTTCCTGCAGACCCTGAGTTTGGCGATGCCAGCTCCTCCACTACGCCCTCTCCCGTTATTGCTCCTGTAGTCCCAACTCCGATGATACTTCCAACCCCTTCCCCCCTAGCTGCTCCTGAACGCTATCAAGGGGATCCCAAGAAGTTCAGAACCTTTATTAATCAGTGCAAGTTACATTTCCTATGCAGACCTTTGGCTTTTTCCACCACCACTGCTAAAGCTGCCTTCGCCCTTTCCCATTTGGCCGGAACAGCAGCCGCTTGGGCTAATCCCCTGTTAGAGAACAACAGCCCAGTTCTCTACGACTTTGATTTGCTGGTCCTAGAAATGGCCCGAGTATTCGATACCCGACACAAGGTACAGTCTAGGGATTTGGAGTTGTTGGAATTGACTCAGGGTAAAAGGTCTCTGATAGATTACATCACCCGATTCAATCAGCTAGTTGCGGAAACATCATGGCCAGAAAACAAGAGGGCGGTGGTTTTCTATAGGGGGTTGAGTAACACCATGAAAGATGCACTAGCAGTGATCCCTTCTATGCCTACTCAGTATCAGGAATTGGTTGATCTGGTCTTGCAGGTAGATGCACGACGATCGGAGCGTAGAGCTGAATTGGGGGCCACTTCCTCTCCCACTCTTGTTGGCACTCCTGCTTCCAGTACCGAAGAACCTATGCAAGTGGGAGGGTTACGTAGTCCTATTACAACATCTGAGAGAGAACGTAGAAGGGTGGATAATGCATGCTTTTATTGTGGTACCACTGGACATTTCGTGAAAGAGTGTCCTCGACGGCCCAGGAAGAGTCAGGTTTTTCGGACGGCTCGACCTTAGAACCGGAGAACAGGTCGAGTGTTCCGTCATCTTCTCCGGGTACCTCCCTTGCCTTTACTCGTGTTCAACCCATTTCTGTAAAGGCTACCCTATGTCCCTCTACAGGCCTTCTTCATGCAGTCAATATCATTATTGATTCAGGTGCCACTGGTAATTACATAGATATTGATTTGGCCCATTCCCTCAACCTACCTTTAGTGGTGAAAACACGACCGGAACATGTCCAAGCCGTGGACGGCTCTGCACTGGTTTCTGGTCCTGTCAAACAGCAAACCGCACCCCTCTTGTTAACCATACAAGAAGTACACACCGAAACCCTGAGTTTTGATTTGATCACCACACCCCAATTCGGCATCATCCTAGGGATTCCATGGTTACATGAACATAATCCGTTGATCAATTGGCAGTCAGGTACTGTAGTCTTTGAGTCTGATATCTGTCAGAATTATTGTCTTCCGGTCCATCAAGCCCCTGACACACCTTCCTGGGCCTTGGGGGCCTTAGCCCAACTCGCACTGACTGTCGACGATCCGGAGCTTGTGCATACACATACTGTTGGGGGGTTGGTATCTGGGATTCCGCCAGAATACAGAGAATTCGAGTCAGTGTTCGACCGGGGCTCGTCTGAGGTACTCCCTCCACACAGACCATATGACTGCCCAATCGAACTGCTTCCCGATTCCAATATTCCTTCGGGCAGGATCTATTCTTTGTCCCCTTCGGAGGAACTGGCGTTGAAAGACTATGTACAGAACGCCCTGCGACTAGGACACATCCGCCCCTCCACTTCACCCGCGGCAAGTCCTATCTTCTTTGTACCTAAGAAGGAGGGGGATTTACGCCCTTGTGTAGATTATCGGCGTCTTAACGCTATCACTAAAAAGGATAGGTATCCCATCCCGTTAATCACTCCACTTCTAGACCATTTAACACACGCTTCCGTTTTCACTAAGCTCGACCTACGCGGCGCATACAACTTAGTACGCGTCCGCGAGGGAGACGAGTGGAAGACCGCTTTCTGCACTCGGTATGGCTTGTACGAATATCTGGTCATGCCCTTTGGCCTATGTAACGCCCCGGCCACTTTCCAACGATTCATGAACGACATATTCAGGGATATATTGGATGTATATATGGTTGTGTACTTGGACGATATCCTAATCTTTTCTCGTGACCTTGATGAACACGTGATTCATGTCCGAGAAATATTGACCCGTTTGAGAGAACATTCCTTGTTTGCCAAACCTGAGAAATGTCAGTTCCATAAGACAACTGTCGAGTTTTTGGGTTTTCACATCACCCCTGGGGCGTTATCCATGAATGAATCTAAGGTCAAAGCAGTATTAGATTGGCCAGTACCTCGTACACTCAAATCCTTGCAGGCTTTTTTAGGGTTCGCCAACTTTTACAGACGTTTCATTTCTTCCTTTTCCACAATTGTAGCCCCGCTTACGGCCCTGACTAGTCCTCAGGTATCTTATCAATGGCAGAGAGAACAGCAGGAGGCTTTTGAGGCTTTGAAAACCGCCTTTACTACCGCACCGGTACTCCAACATCCTAATCCTGATCTTCCGTTCATAGTTGAGGCGGATGCCTCTTCCTTTGCCCTCGGTGCGGTATTATCACAAACATGTCCAAATACAGGCAAATTACATCCAGTTGCATATCATTCCCGTAAGTTTTCCAGTACTGAGTCTCATTATACCGTCACGGAGAAAGAACTCTTGGCTGTCATGGATGCTTTCCGTGTCTGGCGTCATCATCTTCTGGGGGCTAGACATCCCGTCACGGTATACTCCGATCATCGGAACCTACAGGATCTGGCTTCTTTGAAATGCATCAATAGCAGACAGGTCCGATGGCATCTTTTCTTTTCCGCCTTTGATTTCCATATCATGCACCGTCCTGGCACTTCACATGGGAAGGCGGATGCCTTGTCACGTTCTCCGGGTGGGGTCCAGTTGCCTACATTCCCCGACACTGTTCTCGGTAAAAGCCATGTGATTTGTCTCTGTACACCCTCATTGTCACTATTAGATTCGGTCCGGTCCTGGACTAGCAATCATTCTGACCAGTTGCGAGAATGGGATCCTGTATATTCTGATGGTCTACCTTTCGTACATGAACGCCTGTTTCTTCCTACACCTGATACACGTAACCTAGCCCTTGAGTGGTCTCATGACGCTCCCTTTAATGCCCATCCCGGACAAGAGCGCACTTTAGATCTTCTCAAGCGTTGGTGTTGGTGGCCTTCTATGAAGCGCGATGTAGAGTGTTATGTCAGATCTTGTGCGGTATGTGCTCAGGCTAAACATCAAAGGGGTCGACCGGTTGGATTGTTGCTTCCACTTCCGGTACCTCCCAGGCCCTGGCATACGTTAACAATGGATTTCGTTACCGATCTCCCCAAGTCCAAAGGCTTTGACACCGTCTGGGTAGTGGTGGACACGTTCACTAAAATGGCCCGTTTTGTTCCTTGTAGGGGTATCCCTTCGGCCCCTGTCTTGGCGGACTTGTTTTTTGAACATGTGTTTATGTTATTCGGCCTCCCTTCGGTCATTGTTTCCGATCGAGGTTCACAGTTCACCTCTCGGTTTTGGAGGTCCTTGACGAAACTGTTGGGCATCGATACGAGGTATTCTTCGGCCTATCATCCGGAGACCGATGGCCAGACCGAAAGGACGAATCAATCGATGGAACAATACCTTCGTTGCCTCATATTGCAACATCAGTCCTCTTGGTTGGCCGTTTTGCGGCTTGCGGAGTTCGCGTATAACAACGCGGCTCATTCAGCTACTGGTTATTCTCCTTTTTACGCCCTCTATGGTCAACATCCCAAGGTTTTGCCGGTCCCTGATGCCTCTGGTTCTTTGAATCCTGCGGCCACGACATGTCTTAGGGATCTTTCGGCTATTCATGCAAGTACAGTGGTTCATCTCACTGAAGCAAAGGCCTCCATGAAGGCCCGTGTGGATGGCAAGCGTCGTGCTGCTCCCCCTCTGGTGGTGGGTTCTAGGGTCTGGTTATCTTCCCGGCATCTTCGACTAGTGGGTTGCCGGAAGTTGCTGCCTCGCTTTGTCGGTCCGTATGTGATCTCACAGGTTGTTAATCCGGTGGCTTTCCGTTTAGTACTCCCCAGCTCTTGGCGTATCCATCCTGTGTTTCATGTCTCCCTCCTCAAACCCTGTCCCGACTCAGTCCGTCTTCGTACCCCTGTTGCGCCGGTGTCCTTGACCTCTCCTGATGTTTTTGAGGTGTCGGCCATTTTGGGTTCTAGGTGGTTTAGGGGTAGACTCCAGTATCTGGTGGATTGGACGGGTTACGGCCCGGAGGAGCGTTCGTGGGTTTCCGCGTCTGATTTGAACGCCCCGCGGTTGGTTGCCCGCTTCCATAGGGATCATCCGTCCTGCCCACGGGGTCGTGGGCCGTTGGGGGGGGGCTATGTTAGGCGATCCTCTGCACACCAGGCCACGACACATCAGAACACTGCCCACATTCCCCCAACACCTCCTCCCAAGCTTCGAGGCTCAAGTGATTCGGTGAACCCACAGAACCGAAAACTCCGTACCAGTGTACGGGCTCGATTGCAACCCTTTCTGCATTGGCAACTGCCTTGGAGAACGTATAGCAGAAAGGGCGGTCTCACGTCCTCACGCCAGTCACGTGATACACTACGGCGTTCCCCATGTGATCTTGGTGGACGTCACATGATCCAGAGAAGTCACGTGACCCAGGGGCGATCAGTATAAAGTACTGAGAGACAGAACGCTCATTGCTTCTCAGCTGGCTTCGGACACTGTTTGGCGTTACAACTTGCTCCTTGTTTACCTTGACCACGGAAATCTATCACGGACTCCCTCGGACACCCCTTGGTACTTTTGCTTGGAACTCTTTACCTGTTGCCGGATATTTGGACTGCACCTCGACTTGTCTTTGGATCATCCCTTGGTACCTTGCTGATCTTCTACGCCTTTTCCCTACTGGGGATTCAAGTCCAGCCCTGACTCCCACAGGTGGCTACTCTTCATCCACGCTGAACCTGCGGTTCTACCATTCCAGGGACCGCCGCATCTAATGAGCCTCGAACCTCCCTACTAGGTCACCTGGGTCTCCATTACACCAGATAGGTAAGACACTTTAGTTACTTGTTTTCCTTATTGTATTGTGCTTGCCTGGTGCTTAACCTCATTCCCTCTTGACAGCAGCATCGGTGTTCCTAGAGGCTCCGTGGATCCGAGAAGACATCTCTCACCTGTGGCCTCAAAGGTCGTACAGCGGGCTTCTATTTAGTTCCCCTGTGCGTCACTTGGGGACGGAGGTCTCATCGGTCTACACGACACTCAAGTCAGAACATTCTATGGGTGTGATCTATGGGTGTGATATGCTGTGGTGGTTGTGGCCAGGGCCTAGAGTCTTGGGTGTATGGTCTACGGCCTACGGCCTGCGGCCATGCACCCACGACTCTAGGCCCTGGCCACAACCACCACAGCATATCACACCCATAGATCACACCCATAGAATCAAACATTTTAACTGTCTATATGGGCCCACCCATATCACACTTTTTACAAAGTTTAGTGAGGATTCATCCAGGGAAAGCAAAGTTATAAGCCTCCCATGGTGTCTTATAACTTTGGTGCATATAACTTCGGTCTTAAATACTGCTGCATAAGAGAACCATTGAAGCAAACATCTAACCATACACCACAATACAAAAAGTTTACTTCATGGTTATGTTATACTGCAGTGCTTGTTACCAAACTCTACAATCTTAATGACATGACGTAGCCAAAACTTCACATAAAAACTATACAAATCCAACAGTACACAAACTGTAGATTTGCAAATATTTGCCATGCACCCAAGACTGTAGGCCCTGGCCACAACCACCGCAGTGTATCACACCCATAGAATCAAACATTTTAACTGTCTATATGGGCCCAACCATATCACACTTTTTCCAAAGTTTGGTGAAAATTCATCCAGGGAGAGCAAACTTATAAGCCACCCATGGTTTAGGCGTGCGCAAAGTTTTTTCCCCATTCAGTCTATGGGAAAAAAAGAAATTTTGGGACCCCCCTATAACTTTGCCCCCCCTGGACCAAACCTCACCAAACTTTGCACAAAAAAAAATTCTGAGTGGGCCATATACTATTTTTTGTAAAGTTTGGTGAGGATTCGTCCAGGGAGAGTGAAGGTATAAGCCGCCTTAAAAGTGCTCTTCCTATGGGATTAGCAACTTAACCATATATATATATTCAGTGAAAAAACATTGTTAAAGGGACGTTATGGTTCAAAGTAAAACCAAAAAACCCCTGAGATACGGCAGTTATGGTAAGATAAGCAACCATAACTCGCGCCGCCACCGTGCACTGCTAACACTAACACCCAGAACATCAAAGATGACATCACAAATGTCATTGATGACATCACTGACGACATCACATGTGCATTTATCTTTCATGAAAAGTCTGTACAAGGGATTCTTAGTGTAATGTTAATAAAAAAAGTGTCAAAGATTATTGGAATAAATATCAAGTGCTAATCAGTGCATTAAGCTATGCATTGATATAAATAGCATTCTATTATTAACTTCAATCCAGTATACTTAGGTACTCATGTAGAAACATAGGCATTGTGTGCAGCATACATGATGGAGGTGCAATATTCATAAGCTTGCCATGTTGAATATTGAAATGATAACTGTTTTCATATTAGAGTTTTGCGTACAGTGAAACTTGTGATAAGTAGGTAATAAAACCCACTTACTACATAATTGCATTATTATACACAAATCACAAAGAGACAACACCACATACAAATATGAATATGTACAAGGGAATTGAAGTAGGAAAATGAAACAGCAATAGTAGCAGAAAGTGTTCATAACCTAACTGATTACCTTAATGCAGAGAAATGATTGCTCTGTTTCAAAGCTGTTACTTACCCTATCTATATATATCACATGATGTGTCTGGACCCTAAAGAAAATAGTGTGAGTACAACATATAAAAATATGAGCATATACAGGGAAAGTACAGTAATAAAAAAACATCAAAAGTATCAGAAAGTGCTGATAAATCTACTGATAATTTTAATGCACAAAAAGGATTGCTGTCTTTCAAGGTTGTGACTTCTCCTATGTATATGTTTCATATGATATGACTGGACCATAAGGGCATTATTCTAAGAACATACTTGGAGGATAAGTCTACGAATATAGTAATTTACAATTTTTAGTTCCTGACTGTTACTGAAGAAAATCATGTGGCCTAGATATGTCAGGAAAGGAAAAAAGGGGGAGTCAGACATGTGATGTCATCAGTGATGTCATCAATGACATTTGTGATGCCATCTTTGATGTCCTGGGTGTTAGTGTTAGCAGTGCACGGTGGCGGCGCGAGTTATGGTTGCTTATTTTACCATAACTGCCGAATTTCAGGGGTTTTTCGGTTTTACTTTGAACCATAACATCCCTTTAACCTCTTAAGTGCCATTGAGGTTCCCCCCCAGTGCCAATGGCTTTTTTTTTAAATCGCGGTATTCACCGCCCAAACCCGCCAACATTTCCCCCCTCATTAACCCCTTAAGTGCCACCGACGAGCCGGCTCGTCGGTGGCAACCTGGAGCGGTTTTTACCGACGAGCCGGCTCGTCGCTGGCATTTAAAGGGTTAACAACGTTTTTCACTGAATTTCATAGGTTTCTAGTAGCGCAACTTAACCATAACGTCCCTTTAACAAAGTTTTTTTACTGAATTTCATAGGTTTTTAGTAGCGCAACTTAACCATAACATCCCTTTAACAAAGTTTTTTACTGAATTTCATAGTTTTTTACTAGCACAACTTAACAATAATAACTTTGACTTTATGTACATATAATATGGAACATACTGAACCCTTTCTACTGAATTTGACGGTCCGCAGACATGTTTGGACAACAGTACCACCACTTAAAAACTCTGGGGAGGTATGTGTAATAGTTATGTCATAACATAGGAACATTTAACAAATTCACAAAGCAGCACACATACCAAGTATATGTAGTAATACTTAAAAAATGTTACCCATATATGTAACACACTAACCATTCATGTAAATACAATATGTTTTAAAATGGAATGTACCAAAAGAAGATAAAGTGGCTTCCACCATAATTACCTCACAGACGCTCCACAACCAACAGCAAGACCAGACGTATACACTACTGATTACATATCTCACCAGACATAGTAAGTGCACTTCTTTTTACTCATATATTTATAAACTTTCTATATTACAAAAAAAACATATTACTTTTTTGTTTTCTCAAAAAAATGTGTAGTACTCTCGACTGGCTAGAGGAGCATTTCCCATGAGAGGAAATGTTAGAAAATAGCCCACCTAATGGTACACACTTTACTATATAAACCAATTAATAAATATTATTTTGTATACATTTAACATATACATTTTTTTTATTACAGACCATACAAAAATTCCAAGCATCTCACAACAACAATCAGAGGATATCACTCTACAGCAGATTAATCAAAAAATGGACGACCTTATGCAAAATTTTATGAATTTGAAAAACTTTGTGGAAAATTATGTGAAACCCCCAACAGCACACCATTGTCCAACCTGCACCTGTCCCCCCTCACCCTATCCCACGCAGTTAACCCCAAACTCTGTCTATGGACCAAAGCGTTTCGATGAGCTTTCCTTCCCTTCTTCACCTGATCCCAGTTATCTAGAAATCCCTAATTCTCCTGTTTTTGTTTCCGTTTCTGCCCCACCTTCCCAGTCATAATTGTATATATATATGAAATAAAGTTACTTTTCTTATATTGTGTTGTAATTACTTTCAGTTCCTTGTGATAAAACCAATTTAGGTGTCCACGGACACCGCGGTTGTTCGGAAATGTTCGTAAAGAAACAAAAATGTGACTGTCCTGAGGACACTACATCTGTCCGTAATGTTCTCATGCAAGTTGAAAATGTTCTAAGAACACTCGTAGTGTCCTGAAATGTTCGTAAATAAACGAAAATGGAGGTGTCCTTAAGAACACTATCCCTATTCGTAGTGTTCGATAGCAAGCAGAAACTGTTCTAAGAACACTTGTTGTGTCCTGAATTGTTCGTAAATAAACGAAAATGGAGGTGTGCTTGAAACGCTATGTCTGTCCGTATTGTTAGCAAATAAATTAAACTGTGCTAAGAACAAACGGCTGTCCGTAACTGTTTGTTTTACATGTAACGCACTTTTAATTAGTTCAGGACCCGAACACTGTCCGCAGAACATCAACACGCATGCGCAAAACAATGTCCGTACATTTGGTGTCCTGCAGACGACCGCTACCTTAGCGAACATGCTCACAAAACAATCATGTGACCGCGCCCACGCTCATCTCGTGCTCTAAATGCGGACATTGTTCGTGTCCCCGACCAGTTTAAAACTACATTTCCAAGTAATCCACAATATTTCTTATTAAAAAATCACCATACCACAAATCCCACATACTAATCCTAACTTTCCACATAGTTTTTGTAACTTTTTGAACCTTTTTTGATGTTCAATCTGTCTTGCAGATGGCGCGCATGTCCGCGACCCACGCACAAGCACCCCGATATGAGACCATGCCCTAGAGCGCATTCTCATTGTGTTTCTGACTATTCCACAGAGCACACTGCATTTTGCTGCATACTTTGCAGATTTTGAGATTTCCATCTCCAAGCCTATGACATCCATGGCTCGACTATTACCACATGGTGCTACATCTGCCTCAGCACCACCCCCACCCCCTCCACCACCACCATTTCCCCAAGGACCTGAAGAGGGGAACAGGAGTGAGGATACAGAGGAGGAAGAAGAGGATGACGAGAATGAGGTAGAGGAAATCCCTACTACCCGGCGTCGGCTTGAATCTTGGTGTGGCGGTTGTTTACGTTCATGGAAACGGTCCTAATTCTCATGCGAACCGTGTCACCTGTAATAAGTGCAAAATGGTACGCAGTCACGGGAAGCATGGTTCGTATAGCTTTGGGACCACTACCATGAAGCGACACCTGCGCTCATTCCACACTGGGGCCATTCGCAAGGCTGTACCTTGCGAGAAGCGTAGTAGGTTGATTGCCTCTACTTCATCCTCCGTTCCTGATCCTGTCACCACAAGGAACACCTCTGTGGGACAGCGTCTTCCTCAAGCTGCCTCACAGGCCTTACAGAATTCTGATGACCCTTACCTTTCGAGGGTCACAGTTGTATGTGTGTACTGTGACAAAGTACTCTGCAGGGGGGAGCGACTTCGGAGTGTTTTTAAGACGATCGTCTCAGAGCACCAGAGACCTGCTCACTACCCAAATAAAACCCACTCTTCATCTTCCTCTCTCAGCTCGCCCTTTCTTATCCCTTTGGTTGGTGTCCCCCTCCCTTTACCCTCCTTTCCCTCCTCTCCTAGTGTGTTGTATTAAAAAAGAACAAAAAAAAACACAAAATAACAAAAATCAAAAAAAAAATAAGGCTCTTTTCAGAGCCGCCTTTCACAGTTAAAAAATAGAAGTGAAGATACATAAAGCATAGCCATTTTCATTTCGTGAAAGTCCGCGGACGGTCCGCGAACAGAAAAACAATTGCATTGCTACCCTATTGAAACCAATGCATTTTTCTCTAACAGGAAGTGGTGGCTCTGAAAAGAGCCTTTGGGAGGTGTTTGAATGTAAAACATTTTAACTATGTAAGACGTACTTCAAAACGAATGCTGTATTTCTAAAAAAGGTCGCAATGCATTTTGTACATTTCTCAGAAAAATCTGATTGCCAGCATAAGTAAAATGGACTCCATCTTTGCGAAAAATGTATGTACTAAGAAACAAAATATTTTCATTGTTAAAAGAGGACATGCCAAAATCTCTTAGGAAGGCACAAACAGCCTTATTAACATTACGCCTTGCTTTCTCCATTTGTGGACCACATGAGAAAGAACGAAGCCACACTTGTCTCTGCGCAATGCGTGAAAAAATTATTTTAGAGTTTGGAAACATGTCTATTATCTTCTGAAGTCCTTTTTTCATTGCAAATTGCAAAGAAATTCCAGACACATGTCCTAAACTGTTCCCTCCACAATGAATTACAATTATGTCTGGATGTTCCTCTATCTTCAAAGTTGCACAGAGAGGTAGTAAGTCCAACCACTTCATTCCACGCACTCCATGCCAGTGCACTTCCACATGTGGGAATCCAAGATCTATAGATACTCCACAGCTTTCTGCATGCACCTTCAACCAATGAATCCACGAGTCTCCCAAAATCCACACAATCTGTGTTTTGAAACACTCAGCCATAGCTATCTGTTCTTCTCTCTGTAAAAACAATATCTGAGAAAACCTCTCCTAGCACAACAGACTCACTAAACTTTACTGACCAATCCCTTGCTTCATCCAATCTCATTTCCATACCTCCCCTCCCCAAATTCCCCGGATGTAATACGCGGTGTCCTAGAACTACTGCCATGTCCGCGAACGTATCGTAACATGTACAGCCCTTCTACCATTTCGATTTCACTCTCTGTGCCATTCACTCATTGGATGTAGCTAAGCAATCACATGACCATCCACCAATCAAATCCAATAACTCTACATGTAACTGCATCATCATAGAGCAGCACTACAAATGTACGGTGTATCTCTCGGAGTACAAGTCTCATACCATTGACAACCACGATCTACGAGAAATACTATACAAATCTCCAATATTTCTACCTGCAGCTTGGTCCATATCCATATACATTAACAGAAAGTACAGGTAGGCATATTTTCTACACAGTACATGAACACATTTTCTAACCGACTTTTACCTTCTATAATCTGAAAAATTAATGGACGATCATTGTTTCATTGTCCTAAAATGACCTGTCACTTACAACCCTTTATATCGTTTAATTTCTTCATACACACACACACATGCAAATACTATTAAACTAACATTTTTGAAATAAAATATATACACGACATATAATCACACAAAATAACATACACACTCTATGATCAAATCTCAAACAATAATATTTGTATAAACACATAATTGGTTTTAATTTTTTCGTTTATATAAGTACTTACATACATTTATATAGGACAAGCAGACTATGACATTCACTCACTGTTACGTGCAAAAGCAGGCTATGACACATAGCTCTCAAATCACACGCTTTTGGCGGGTGTCACTCGCCTTGTAAAGGACTGACTCACCCGCCAAGCCTCCTGCACGCCCATTCATTCCAATGGGCGTCTCACCCGCCAAAAACAAAATCAGGTGATTTCACCCGCCTTTGCAACACACATGGCTGAGAGCTATGATGACAATGACTCACTATTACGTGGAAAAGCTTAGTTACAAGAATAGTGGTATACGTCGGTAGATTATGAATTCCACAAACCATAGTAAAGATATTTTATTTCCTACTCTTAGTCATAATATAGTTTTAATGGTTTTCAGGAAGGCGCTGAGCATTTCAATTAAAAAAAAATCTATGTCTAAAATGAAAACAGTGCTATATAGCAACCAAATTACTAATTTCTTTCTTTTACAATTGCAGTGAAGCCCATTCTCCTGAATAGAAGCAGCCGATTTTGATTTACAAAGAACAACCAAGAAGCAAACTACTCATTTTTGAAAAAAAAGTAAGTAGATTGTTACCATAATATTTGATTTACACTGTACAGTACATTCATGGTATTTCTGTGCCTAAAAATAGAGATTCTGCACCATTCTGACCAAAAATCCCCCCTCTTAAACAGTGACCTCCTGTCACAATGTCCCTCAAATTCCTATTTTCCGGCACACAAATTACCCAACTCAGCCGCTAGAATGTAGATGTTGTAGAACAAACAACTGTTTTAATTGTATAGCTTTACCTATATTATTTATTCTTCTCCACACCACCGGCTTACTTTTTTCTGTCATCTGAACCCCAGTTTAGTAACACATTAATTGAAGAATACCCATCCCTAGTAGTTAAACTTCCCAATTCACAATCACACACCATTACATACATCTTTATCATCTTACTCAAACACTCATGCACACAACACACATGCATTGCAGAAAACCCCAAACCATACCTTCTGTATTTTTTTCAACAGACGCTAAAGAATGCCCACCAAAAAGCAACTCCATAGAAAGGGACGCAGAAGTAGAGCAAATGAAAAGAAAAGTCTCCAACATAAACACCCAACTATAGCAGAATTTGTAAAAAACGTTGAAACACAAGAGCTAATACAGTCATGTTGTGAAACAGAAGAAGTTTCTAGTGCAAAAACTTTGCCTCCTCTATCACAAAGTAAAACGACCCAAAACCTATTAACAGAAAATCAACTATCACTACAAATAAAACGTCTTCTATAAATCTTGATATAGTACAAACTAAGCATACCAAGAAAAGTATATTAGCCAAAATGTTCCGTCACAAAGTCCTTCAAAATCTGATAAAAACAGGAGAGAAACCAGGTTCAACACTTCAAACCTATCGTAGAAAAGTAATCTTAGAAACGTTGATAGACAGTGCAATTCTTCTCAAAAGAAACTTATTTATTGTTGTGTTAAACAGAATTAAACCACTAACAAAACTAATAACTAAATTTCAAAAAAGACTTCTCAATAAACGAAATGTGAACAGAAATAACTTCTTAAATATCTGTGGAGGTGAATGGAGTCACACTACAACCACAGAACCATACTTTAATGAAGAAGCGTACAAACAAAAGCAAACAAATACAATTGCCATACATAGCAGTGGTCGAGGTTATGAAAAAGTTAATAATACCATAATGGAACAAGAAGTACTCCGTACAAAAATATGCCCTGAAAACTTAGATTTACCCCTCCATTCGACTGAATCAGAACATCTAATTTACACATGGCCATGCACGTCAATGTGTAACATTCCCAAAAAAATATTCACATCTTTACGCCTATTCCTCAATCAATATGTAAAAAGCAAAGACAAAATCAAAATTAAAATACTGCAAAGTATGGATGCTTGTCCAGTACGCAAGCACACAGGACTGCAAGGACATTCCTTGGCTTGCATATCAGGAGCTACTTGCAAAACAACCTTCCATGATATCAAAAGGATATCAACACATCATGCAAGCATAAGAAATCTAGTTTATAAACTGTATTATGCAAAAAGTCCTGCTTTAGCACTAGCCAATTTAAATAACATTCTTCTACATGGTACACCAAAAGACCTACTAGAAGAAATCGAGTATATACTGAAAAAATATTTTGGAAATGAAACCCACTTACAAGATGAATTAGCTGTCAACCAACTTCGTAACAAATCTGCACATGGCAACCTTTCACTACACACATACAAAAAAGAAATACTAAAATGTCAAAGCACTTCAGCTGAAGTACCAAACCACGTGTGTGTATGTTGCCGCAGAAGGTGTTATAAAAGTAACACAAAAACTATAGACCTTTCATACAAAATAGAAGACAATGAAGATTCTAAATGGTTTGAATTAGCTCTCTACCTTATAGCAGAAAACAAATACGAAATAACTGACCCCATAATACTTTGCAGTTACTGCACTACCAAACTTGACAACAACCAAACTCCTTCACGTGCTATCTCAAATAACTTGGAATTACATCGACTATCAAAACTCCTTCAACAACTTAATTTATATGAGAGCATCATAATTCAAACAGTTCATCCATTTCAAGCAATAATACGCCATCAACCAAAAACTGCAAAATTACCTCCCTCTGAATTAGTGAAAGGTATTCGTGGAAAAGTAGTGTATTTACCATTAGATCTAAAAGAAAATGTGCACACTCTAGGAGTGCAACGTCCAATGCAACAATCTTTAATTATCTTGGTAAATGGAGTACCTACAAAAGACAAAAAAATTTGGCAACAACTGGTACATTTACATAAAGTTAGAGAAACCCTGCAATATCTCAAAGAGAATAATGATTATTACAAAGAAATTAATATCGAAGAAAACTTGAAAGATACAACTGAAATAATTCAAGAGACACAGGAAACTGGTCAATTTGAGCTCCTAGATCCTGCTACAATAGCAAACACTTTAGACCATTATACAATTCACCCATTGCACTCTAATGACACCATAGAAGATGCACTGGAAACGTACCAAATGCGTCAAACAAAAGGATCACCAATCAGCATATGGGAAAAAAGTATAGAAGCACATGCTTTTCCTCTACTCTTTCCTACTGGCAAAGGAGGAAGATACGATGATAGACCTGTTCAAATATCAGCATCAGAATATCGCTCATTACGAATGTATTCTGAAGATCCCAGATTTCGACAAAATGTGGAATACATATTCCACCTACTCTTTGAAAGTGAACTAGCAACTTTATGTTACGGAGTTGCACACATATTAAAATCAGGATCACACTTTCAAAATATGACAGCCACACAATTATTACAAAAAGTTCAACAAAAAGATGAGGTTTTACAGGCAAATCTTACAAATCTATTAGCAAATATGCGAGGTACTAAAGAGTACTGGTTTTGACGCCATGGAGATGTACGTTGTATGATCAGAAACCTTGGCCCACCCACTTGGTTTGTTACATTAAGTTGCGCAGAATATGCTTGGGAAGATTTACATGCTTTCCCACGCATATCAAACGAAAACAAAACAAACATAGATATACTAACACCTGGAGAACTTTGTTCTCAGGATCCTGTTAATGTTTCTAGATATTTTCACCATCGCTTCATTGCTATGCTACATTTTATTTGTAATAAAACTGTTCCTCCCCTTGGAGAAGTGCAACACTTCTTTTGGAGAAAAGAATACCAAGCCAGAGAAGCGCCACATATCCACATGCTTTTATGGATTAAAGATGCTCCTAAATTTGGTCAAGACAGTTTTACAGTTCATTGAAAAATATGTCACTTGTGAAATTCCGTCAGAATCCACAAATAGTGATCTTCATGCAAAAATCTTACAATTCCAAAGACACAAATGTGGCAAATATTGCTGTCGCAAATACAAAAACAAAGGGAAATACTACACCAAATGCCGATTTGGTTTTCCTAGACCAGTTACAAATACAGGTCAAGTGAACAACCTCATGTCTTCAGTTAGACATATTGTTAAAGGTAAGTCACCTAAAAATACATATTGCATAAAAAGAAAAGAAGAAGAAAAATATATCAATGATTACAATGCAATCATTGCCCACTTGTGGAATGCAAACATAGATGTGCAGTACATTGCAGCCAATTCTACTCCATTTGCACGATATGTCACAGCATACGTAACCAAATCAGAAAAGACAGAGCTCCAAGACCTCTGGAATGACCTGTCATCAGATAAAACAGTGTCTCAGAAATTATACAGCTTGGGCATAAAAATGCTGTCCCATAGAGAATGTGGATCCTATGAAGCAGCTGATCGATTAACTGGTACTGCATTGTATGGTAAATCTGCAAATATGGTATGGCTAAGTCTTGGTCCAACTAAATCTAGAAAAAGAGTTCTAAAATCATGCGAAGATATAGAAACAATAGCCAAACATGATCCCAACAGCCAAGACATTTTAAAAAATTTATTGGACACATACTACCCAAACAGGAGTACCACTTTGGAAACCATGTGTCTATACCACACAGCCCAAAACTACACATACAAAAATAATATAAAACCTGATGAGCAAAACCGTAAATACAAAGTGACAAACTGTGATGGCAGCTTAGTAAAACTCACCAAACCAAATTTAATTAATCATATCAAATTGTCATTAAAGACTCCTCAACATAAAGAAATATATTACATGTCCCTGCTACAACTCTTCAAACCATGGAGAAAAGAAGAAGAAATACTAGATACCTATGACTCATATGAAGACGCTTTCAAAGCCAATGAAAGCAGTATAACTGATGTAAACTTTGCACAGTACAAAACAATGTTGCACAATGAACAGAAACACGAAGAGGAACTCCAGGCCCAACTAGATAAGGACACTCCTGACAGTAGTCAACCTTCTGTCACAGGAAGCCAAGAACCACTGGGAGAACCACTAATAACAAATGAGGCAGAATCAGCTATGACAGAAGGTGCAATGGAAGTATGCAGAGTATTGAAACAAATGAAAATGCTACTAATAGATGAAGTGAGCATGGTGTCCAACCTAAGGTTGGCTTTGATTCACCTCAGATTACAAGAAGTACTCAAAACAAACTATGAAGAGCTCTTTGCAGGAAAACACATCATTGTTTTCGGAGATCTTCTTCAATTGACACCTGTAAAAGGTGAGCCTATTTTTAAAACATTAGGACACAAACTCTGCCGTAAAACTGTTGGCAGCATTGGAAATGTCAACCTTTGGCAACATTTCCAATACAGAGAATTAACAGAAAACATGCACCAATCTACAGATCTCACTTATGCCAACATCTTAAAAAGTATCAGAGTTGGTATACTTTCTAGAGAAGCAGAAGCAATATTGAAAACCCGGCACATTCGTGCACTTTATGGTGATAATGCATGTGCTACAGATGTTATGGAACAATTAGCCCACAAAAATGTCAATTGTATGGCCTTAATGCCAACTCTTGCAAGCTGTTTCAAATTCAATGAAATAATGTTAAGCAAAGAAATGCAACCAATTATGGAAACTAGCGCCACAGACAAACTAGATGTACATGGAATGATACTACCCATGTGTGACCAAGCCACAGCAAGACTAAATAGTTTAGAAAAATCAATCTCAAACACAGCAGGCTTGGAAAAGATATTAAAATTATCCTTAAATTGCAGAGTAATGCTTAAACGTAACCTTGACGTGGACCAAGGACTAGTTAATGGAGCACTGGGTACAGTTGTTGGCTTTCAAACATACCCACGTGACAACAAAATTCAGTTTGTCAATATTCTCTTTGACAAACTTTCAGAAGTAAAAAGAATAGGACGCTCAACAGCTCGATTCCTTCTCTTCAAACACATGTATGTACGCAGAGAACAATTTTCTCTAACTCTTGCATACGCAGTCACCATTCATAAATCACAAGGTCTTACTCTAGACAAAGCAATGATAGACATCGGTAACACAGTCTTTAAAGAAGGCATGAGCTACGTAGCACTGTCACGCCTACGTACAATTGACGGTCTATTTCTAATAAACTTTGATGCAAGTAAAGTAAACGCTGATATTCCTTGCATTTTAGAATACAATAGACTTCGTTCACTATACATTCCCCATCTACAAACATATCCTGTTCCACAAAAAGGAAAATGTTCTAAAAGAAAACTAAATCAAACAGAAATGCAACAGGATGTCACTGCAAATCCTCCAAAGAGACTAAAAGAAACTAAAACTTCATCAAGTACCACAAGCAAAAAAGAATCAATTAGGGAAAGTAAACCAGGTACTTCTTTAAAGAAGGAAGACAAACTCCAAAAAAAGCAGTTAGATACAGAACTACCTGGACCATTTAAATTCTCAAATATAGTTGGTGTAAGTTGCTACGCAAATGTAGCAATGAATATTCTATTTCAATTACCACCAATTGTTGACAACATTTACTTACACAGTACATACCCATTTTGTTTGCAAATGTTAGTACTTCACAGAAATGCAGCAAACAATCCTGACAACACGTATAGTGTTTATGGAATAAGACAACAATTGGACTACTCTGCTGGAATGGTGAAATTCACTATAAACTCACAGGAAGATCCACAAGAATTTCTAATGTACTTACTATTAGTACTGGAAAACAAAAACATACCTATAAATGAAATCTTCCAGATTTCATACATGTGGAAACATACATGCACTCTCTGCAACAATGTGACACAACAAATCCCCAATGAGCGCTTTGTCTATATATCAATACCTAATTGTGAATCCGTTCCATTTCAGCAACTTGTACAAAATGCAAACCACGGTAGATTATGTTCTACCTGCAATTCGGATAATCGCTCCACGTTACTAATACAAACACATGGTAAATACGTAATACTAATGCTTCTACGTTACAAAGCAGATGGTACAAAAAACAACTGCAAGCTGACTGGATTCACACATGGTCAAATATCACTTGGTAGGAAAACCTTCACAACAATAGGTATAATCTACACGCAGGAGCCACAACCAACTCAGGGCACTACACTGCATATATAAAAAAAAATGTGGATGGTTTGAATGTAATGATAGTACCGTTACTCTAAAGCAGAGATTACCAGCTAATCTTACAAACGCGTATTTAATGTTCTTAAAACCAAAATTTGATAACTGAACTGTACTTAAACCTTAAGTACACTTGTTGTAAAAAAATATAAACTGTCACAATATTCCAAACCTATCTAACTGCCCAAAGATTCTACAACAACTAATCAGATAAATTAATACCACTCAAATAGAGGAAATAATAGACAGTTAGAATACGCCAATTGGTATATAACTGTCCCAAAATTTACAAATATGCAAACAGATAAATCAATACCACGAAATTATATCAAAACATAAACAGTTAGAATATGCCTACTGGTATCTAACTGGGCCAACATTTTACAATATCCAAACAAATACCTAATATCTTACTGCTCACAAAAACTGGAACAATCCAAAGCATAAAGCATTAGGCAGAAAGAACAAGTAAACACGGAAAACAAACAAATAAATAAACTGTAGCATAACAGAAAAAGGTTTTTTTTTTTAATCCAACATGGATTTTGTTTCTCCCACAGACCCAATGATTTTAGCAACAAACACAGAAACTTTGCACACTGCACAGTACTCTGGTTTGTAATCTACTAAATATGAGGGTCAATAAAAAGAAGAAAATGTTGATTGTACAATGTAATAAGTCATTATAAAATACTAATACTAACATGCTATTTTCTTTTATTACAGAAATGGACAAGAAAAACATGGACTCCCGTTACTAAACCAAATAGCACGTATAACAAGATAAATACAACCATCGCAGCATATCACACCCATACAAGCTTATAACATTGTTCCTTATAAATTAGTTTTTGACCCAAAGTTAAAAGCCACTATGGGTGTGATATGCTGCGGTGGTTGTGGCCAGGGCATACACTCTTGGGTGCATAGCCAAAGGGCCATGCACCCAACATTCTATACCCTGGCCACAACCACCGCAGCATATCACACCCATAGATGCAAGCATTGCAACCATTTTTATATCCGTGGACAGAGGGAAGGTCCTAGGACACATTCAACTTGCCAGAGGACAATACAAACAGCGTCCTCAGGACACCCCCATTTTCTTTATGTACGAACATTTCTGGACACCGCGATTGTTCTTAAAACATTTTCACCTTGCCAACGAACAATACAGACAACGTCTCCAGGACACCCCCTGCAAACATTCCAAGACCCCACGAGTGTTCTTAGAACACTTTCAAGTTGACACCGAATCCATTCTGTTTATTTATGAACATTCCAGAACAGCCGTGTTGTCTGCAGACAAATCGAACACAACAAAAGTGTCTAGCACATAAATAAAATACAACTTTGAACCTATCTCATACTCCCCCATCCTCCCCAAAGACCTCTACACACCAACACACTCTACTAAATACACATTTTGAACAAAATTTCACTGTGCTGTCCGCGGACGTCCGCAAATGCAAGATGGCGGGCGCGACAGAAAATCTGACGCGCATCACGCACCACGCCGCCCAATCAGCGAACACGTTGCATGTCCGCGGACATGACGCAAGCCGCTGGGCCAATCGGGGTGCTGTCCGCGGAGCGAACAGGGAAGTCCGTCCGCGAAGCGAACACAGATATCACTATTTTTTTTGCCTTACATTTTGGTCATTTTTTTAAAAACTACTGGACGGATTTACACCAAATTTGCAAAAGCACGCTTTCGGGACCAGGCTGCCGCTCCAGCCGCAAATTTGGTGTAAATCCGTCCAGCAGTTCGGGCTGTAGCCGTGCGCTACCGCGGCCATGTAATATATATATATATATATATATATAATAGGGCAGCTATAACCACCCTATAGGTAAGGTGAGTCAGACTCCCATAGGAACCCCTCAAAATCCTATATTTAAGAACTTTGATTCGAGTAACAGATTTGACCGAAATGTCCAAAGTGATCAAGGACTGCACCACACCCCCAGACTGCAACGTTTTCGTAAAGCTTTGTAAAAAAAAATAAGTTATTAAGAAAACAAAAACTTTTTTTTCCAAAAGTTCAGCCTACTTCTGATTCATTTTCCATAGACAAACAAGGTACATTTTTGCTAAAGTGCACATCCCAAACCGCTGGATGGATTTGGACCAGGTCTCTAACTAGTTGGGCACGAAGGGTTGTCTCGCGATCCATGCATGGTTTGGTGTTGGTCCGTGCAGTAGTTATTTAAATATTTGACAGAGAAGTGTGTGCCCTCTTCTCAAAAATAGATAGCTATATATCTAGGATTTACCCAAAACCGGGTGATTTTTTAAAAGAAACAGCCACCACCTTATTTTTTTCTTGATGCAAAAGATAACCGCAGTTATACCTGAGGATAACGGGAAAAAGAACATTTGTTAAAAAGCTATTTGCAGGTTAAAATAATTGCAACTGACTTTAGTCTAGAGGTGGGGAGGTTGCCGGAAGACACCATGTGAAATTGGTGAGTTATAGGAGGGACTGAGTTCGCAACACAAAGCTTCGAATAGCCGACATCTCAAAGCAAACTGCATCACCGAAACAGCGTGTTTTGTGGGGGGAAGGGAGAGGGAGGTGAGGAGGCCATCTAGGGAGTGGAAGTTGCTGGCACAAATGAGGGGGCCACTTGGTGAGGGCTTCGGGGGGCAGGAAAGCATTTCTTTTTCCGTCCGACTTTCTGATAATTGCGGCCATATTCGAGGCTATAAATGACTACACATAGCCGTGGGTAAGAGTAGTTCCATGCCTGCTGCTATACATATTGGGGTGTCTGTGTTTTATTTATTTTTCAAATATATTTTTATAGGTATAGTGATGTCGGGGGTAAAAAATCACTGGCCATCACCAAAGGCGATGATCAGTGAAATGATAGGTATTTGGGAGTCTTATCTATTTTGGCTGTGTGTTTTCCGACTTTCTTACATGTGAGGCTGTGGAGAAAAAAAGAACATTGTTTAACAACATCAATACAATAAGGAGGCACCCTACTACTAGTTTTAGATTCCCCATACACTGTATGTTAGCTTATGTATTCTCACCCATGCTGTTACATCTTGTGTAATTGTACCTATTAAATGTATCCCCACCTAGTTTACTGTCATGTATTATACTCCGCTTTCTTTATCTTCATCTACCTTACATAACTACTGTATTGATCTTTTAACTTCTATTGCATTATAAAACCTGAAGTGAGCCTCCCCCCTTTATCTAACAAATGTGTCACCGCGGTTATACAAAAAAGTCAATGTTTTTAGGTATTATGTTATTTTATTTGTGCATTTATATGTGATAAGTAGTCCTTAAAAGGACTGTTTTGTGGTACACTCAGTGTAGTATTTTAGCACATTTGGAGTACTGTTTCAAAGTTATGAAGGAACTCCATATTTCCTTCATTGGTTTGGTGTACTCCATCATGTCTGTAGAAATTGGCCATGTAGAACTGTATGTTGTTGTTTGCAATCCATAATTGGTTGTTGTCTCTCATGAATGCCGAAATTACTTTATTAATATTTCTCTGTGATTTTTCAATTTTACAATTGCATTTGGTGGTCCATCTCCATTTTTGCCTCTGAGTCAGACTGGAAAAGGTAAAGACTTGCTATCCGTGGGTAAAAGTGGCACACTGTGCAGCTGCAGCTATATTATGGCAAACGGCAAGTTGTGTGTTTGTGGACGTGTGGTAGCCACCGCTATCCAACATTTTGGGTGGAGCAGCGTCATTAATGCATTGAGTGTTTTGGAGGATTGGGAGAGACTAGGGGAGTGGAGTAGGACCATGGGGAGTGGATAGGGCTGGTAGGCATGATAGGGACACATTTTTGGCATTTTGGGGTGGAAATACATTTTCTTATTCATAGTTATTTTAGTTTAGCTATCGCTAACAGCAAACGGCCATGAAGGGCTTTCCTATAATCGCGTCTATAAAAAAGCATGTGCTTAGGCGCATCAATGCTTTTTATCATTTTATTAGTTTTAAACCATACATTTTGTGTGCAATAATGATATTGTTTTGCGGATGATACATCACAGAATTTTATTTGGGTTTGTTATTTTATCTGTTTAGTGTTCTCTTGTTTTATTTGAAGCTTTGAAGGCCTGCTTAGTTTGATTTTGGGCTTGCAAAATAATCTTCATGTAGCCAAGGATACAAAGCAAGATCTGCAGTCGCATTGAATAGCCGCAGAAATGAAAGATGCTGGGTGGGGGGAAATAGATTTCTGTGAGTTTGATTGTTATTGGTTGTTGTGACTTTTCTATTTGTATAGTTCTCTGTGATAGGTTGTGGTGAAAATGTGTCATGCATTCTAGCAGTTTTATTAGTATATAATCCTCTTTTTTTGGTATTTATTTTGGAAAGTATAAAAAACACAATTTTCTTCAGTGTTATCCTTTTGATTCCAGAACTCTCACTGTGCACATGGCAGGAGTCTGGCTGATGTGAAAGTAACATATTTATATATTTGAATGTTTATTTGCATTGCTGTGTGTGTCAGTTATATTAGCCACTGCTATCAGGTGGTGTTCATTATCATTTTTTTTATCTGCTCTGATTGTGTGGCAAGTATATTTTAATGTATTTTTTAAGTTTCACTAATATGGACCTCCAAAATTAGATTTGTCAATCAATGGCATTTATATGCAGGCATTTCATTTTTGTATTCATGTTAGTGAGGTTAAAGATTTATTTGATTGTATTTGTTGTCATTTTAATGCATTTTCAGCTTTGCAGATTTGCAGTACTCTTAGCTGTTTTGACTTTTCTGTTTGGTCGTATAATTGATGGTGTTGTGCAAGTTCATTTTAGTAATTTGTTCATTTTTGTATTTTGTTGTAGCTGCATCGTTCTTATCATCCCAGTGAACTTGCACTAGATGTTGTACAGTTGTGAAAGGCCAAACCATATTATAAACATAGTGGTACTGCCGGAGATGGGAGCAGCACACCTGTAGACAGTTCATGAAAAGCCTCCTTTTTGAAAATGTTTAGCATTTCTGATGATTCTTCAAGTGGAGTGCTCCAATGCTGCAGGTGTTTCAAAGCTGTTTGTGGCAGCACCTTTAATGTGTGGAGGTTGATTTTGCACAACTACTGCTTACAGCTCCAGTGAAGAGGAAAGACTACATGTAAGTCAAAAAAGGCTGTATCCTAGAATGGGGCAGACCATCTAAAAACATTTAAAGGCCCACGTCGTAGTGTCTTTTTGCACAAAGTGCATTGGACTTTCTCCATTTCTTTTTTGCGACAAAATATGAAAAACATTTCTTTAAAGAACTAGTTTTTCTATCTGTTTGATTGTTTCTTATCCCATGTTGTCCAAGCTTACTTATCCCACCCTGTTCTCTCTTGTTCTCCATGTTTACTTAACCTTCCACATCCTCTGTCCTGCAACCACCCAGTATAGCATCCTTTGTTTATTCTTACCCAGTTTATATGTCCCTGTTTGTTTATTGTAGTGGTAGTTTTTATATATTCTTTTCCAATGATTAGTACGTGCAAAGAGAACAACAGTGTTATATGCTCAAATGTTGTATCTTATATAGTGCATGTGATGCACTGCATACAAGATATGAGGGTCATAAAAATGTTCATTAAATTGTGTTTCTTGGCCTATGGTGGACCGGCAGGCTCTTAGCCGGCACACCCCTTCCAAGGCCCACTTTCTGCCTGGAACTCTCTGTCCTTGCATTTCCTTCTTTCCTGAAGCCAATGTTCATTGTCTTCTGCCTGCAGCCCTGACAAGGAGCATAGATGGGCACCTGGTCGTGTTTTTCACCCGCAAATGAGGTAGGAGGAACCCAGGCACAATGAAATGAAAATAGAAAAGTCGTTCGTTGAAATTTGATGTTTTGTCACAAAAAAAACATTTCCAAGAAAACCGGGAGCGTTTCTTTTTATTCAACACACTTTCCTTTGTCTGTCCACATCTTGCTTGCTGCCCACAAAGCCCTCTGACGGGGAAAGAACCACACCAGGAGGCCTTCTCTGCAGCCTCGTGGCATTTTTAAAGGTGGCTACAGCATTTTCAGAGCTCTGAAACATTCACTGCATTCACCAGCATCTGCCTCCTTGCCTGCCATTGGCCACCTGCAACACTTATTGGCCTACGGTGGAACGACAGGCTCTTAGCCGGCCCATCCCTTCCAAGGCACATTTTCTAAGTCCCTGTCTGCTCCCTGCCTGTTGCCTTGATGGGTCCATGGGTCTGTGGGTCCCCCCCACCCCACCCCACCATGCACATTGAGGCTGAGGGAAACATCCATGTCCTCTGGACACACTGAAACAATGGACCTCCTAACATTTCTTTGAAGGTCAGTACCCCATCTATTCTCTTGATCCCTTCCTTCACAGATGGAACTGTTTGACCCTCAGTTCACCTCATCTGGACTTCCACCAATTAAGCCTGCTCATTTGCTGCATGTATTTCTCCTGTCCTGCTGAACATCGTTTTAACCTGCACAGTTGCTGCATGTACTTCTCCTGTCCTGCTGAAAATCATTTTTAACCTGCCCAGTTGCTGCATCTACTTCACCTGTCCTGCTGAAAATCGTTGTTAGCCTGCCCAGTTGGTGCATATACTTCTCCTATCCTGCTGAAAATCATTTTTAATTTGCCTAGTTGCTGCATGAACTTCTCCTGTCCTGCTTAAAATCGTTTTTAGCCTGCCCAATTGCTGCATGTATTTCTCCTGTCCCGCTGAAAATCCTTTTTAACCTGCCCAGTTGCTGCATGTGTTTCTCCTATCCTCCTGAAAATCGTTTTTAGCCTGCCCAGTTGCTGCATGTATTATCCTGCTGAAAAATCGGATTTAGTGTTGCCATGTGGCTGCTGTGTTCCTCACTAGCTGGCATCTCTGTATCTCCCCTCATCTCTTGTCCCCTCTACTTCTCCCTACCTCCAAGTGCATCTGTGCTTATGCCTGGTAAGTGTCTCCCCCACCCCCTTCACTGCAGCCAACCATGTCGCTATCTATATCTCCTATCCTCTCCAACTGCTTCACTATCTCCTATCCTTCTCCTATCACTAAATCTGGCTGGAAGAAACTTAAGAAGGACCATCTGGCCTCCAACCGAGGTCTTCCTATTGCAGGGACCTATGTCACGGCTTTCACCAGAGAGACTATCACTGACATCCTCTTCTTCGTTAAGTCACCTGATCTATGGACTCGCTACATGGTCAGCTTTCTCTCTCCTATCGCCTCTTCTCCCATTAATGGTGGCACTCGCTCGGAGGTTCTCCTTGACCTCTTCGCCATTTCCAGAGTCATCATTAATGTTTACCTCAATGGAACCATCATGGTTCAGGGTCCTCAACCCAACCTTCTTCTCTTTGACAGGCTCCTCCCTCACCTCTCTAACCTCACCTCTCCCTCCGTCCAAGCTCCCTTGCCTTCTGTGCCTTCCTCCTCCTCTACACAGGCTCCCTTGTCTTCTGTGCCTTCCTCCTCCTCTGTACAGGTGCCTCTTCCTTGCTGTACTGTCCCAGCTCCTTTGTCGGCCTTGGCTCCTTCACCATCCTCCATTGTCCCCCTGGCCCTCCTGCCACCCTCTGGGGTGACCACCGTCCTCTGTGCCCCCCATCCCCAAGGAAGACCCTCAAAGGTAGCAAGCTGCTCCATATTGCCACTCTCAACACTTGCTCTGCTGTCACACACTCTACTAACATCTGCAACCTCCTCAAACTCATGGTTCTCAATATGCTCGCCATCACTGAGACTTGGTTCAAGGAGAGATCTGTCACAAGCTTTGACACACTCCTCCCTGAAGGCTACAAGATCCTCTCTGCACCCAGGCCTAGGAAGACAGGTGGGGGAGTGGTGCTTATCTTCTCAGAATGGATACCTGTGTCCATCATCCCTACTCTGGCCTACTCTTCCTTTGAGTGCCTCGTTTTCAGACTCTCACTATCCCCAAAATCATCTCTCATTATGACTACCTTCTATCGGCCACCTGGTCAGTCCATTCTCGTCCTCTTGGAATGGCCAGACCTGGTCTTCTCCCTAATCTCCTCCTCCTCTCAACTCCTCCTGATGGGTGATCTGAACATCCATCTGTGCTCTCCTGACTCCTCAGGTCCTTTCCGCAACCTTTGCGACACTCTCGCCCTTTCATTCCATTCCTATGGCCCCACACACACCACGGGCCATACCTTGGATGCTTTCAGCTCTACTGACATCCCTCTTTCTACCCCTCTCACTTCCTCCCTCTCTTGGACTGACCACTCTCTTCTCTCCACACACCTTAAACTCTCCTCTCCTCTTGCAGCAATACATCTGGCACAGCCACTGGGCTTCAAAGTTCCAGACCCATGAAAAAAGTGACAGTGAATGCTTTTACCTCCTCCTACACTCCTCCACCTACTCCGTCGGGGGAATCCCACCCTGACACAGCCCTCGCTAACCTCAATCTCTCTATCTCCAACACTGTTGACACTCTTGCCCCTGTCATGAGGGTCTGACTGAAGCCTTCCAAAAAGTGCAACACTTGGTACGACTCCGACCTGGCTGCCCTTAAACGCAAATGTAGGGAAGCTGAGCGAAAATGGAATGCATCGGGTGAACCATCTGACAAACTGGCCTGCCACCTCCCTCAAAGGCACTATCGACTCTCCATCCAGACCAAGAAACAAGCCTTTATTCAAGGCCACATCTCCACAGCATCAAACAACATGTCCAAACACTTCAAAGCCTGCAAGAAGATGGCCAATCCTGCAGCTGCATCTTCTGTCACACCCACCCAGGACCTTTGCTTGGCCTGGCTGCAAACTTCACCACAAAAACTGAAGACATCTTTTCCACCATCTCTTCCACACCACAGCAGACACAAACCCTGGAGCCTCCCTTGACCCCCCTCCTCTTATCCTCTCTTCTCTCTCACCTGTCACATCTGATGAGGTTACCAGACAGGTCCGATCTATGAAGGCTTCATCTAAAAAGGTGGCCATCTAAAATCATCCCCAGCCTTGGCTGATCTTTGCAATCTATCCTTCTCCACTGGAGTTTTCCCAACTGCACTGAACGATTCCCTTGTGCTCCCTCTGCTCAAAAAACCCTCTGCCGACCCCTCCATTCCGGAAAACTACCACCATATCTCCATGACTCCCTTCCTGGGCAAACTCATGGAGAAACTGGCTATCTCTCAGCTGACACTACACACTGAATCTTTTGGTTGCTTCCATGACCATCAATCTGGCACGGAAACTGCTCTTCTAAACACCTGTGAACACCTGCTCTTAAATCTAACACCCCATATATCCTCATTCTCCTAGACCTCTCCGCTCCCTGCAACACAGTTAACCACAACATCCTGATCGCATGTCTCCGTGACACCCTGGGAGTCACAGGTCAGACTCTGATGTGGTTAACCTCCTTCCTCTTCGACCCCCCGTCCTAGATAGAATTCAGAGCCTTTCACTCAACTATCAATCTCTCAACCTGTGGCGTTCCCCAGGGATCTAACCTATCCTCCTGGTTCTTCAAAATCTATATGGCTTGCCACCTTCACTTCTAACATCCAATGCTATACGGATGACACGCAACTATCTTTCAGGCTACCCTCAGCCGCCTCCTCCTCCTCAGTCATATTTGACTGTCTGTCCACTTTTCAGTCATGGTGTGCTGAAAACAACCTCTGCCTCAACACCACTAAGACTGAGATCGTTTGCATTGGGACCCCTGCTCCCGCTTTCCCACTTTCACTCTGGCCATCCTCCCTTGCCCCTGCACTTGCACCCAACTGAAAAGTCTAACTATCAGCTACACCTCCTCGGAGGTACTCTACCCTTTCTCACTTTCCCCCAGAGGCTCACTGTCTCCAGAGCCCTGGTTCTCTCCAGGATGGACTATTGCAACAGCCTCTTCTTCAACCTCCCTTCTTCTGCCCTGTGCCCTCTGCAACTCATCCAGAACAGAACCGCAAGACTTATTCTTGTCCTCAAGCCCAGGGGCCGCATCTCTCCAGTGCTGAAAACCCTTCACTGGTTCCCTGTGGCTGTAAGGATCAAATGTAAGACCTCCTGCTTTGTTCACAAGGCTTTCTGGGGCCTGGGACCCACCTACCTTCAACGCTGCCTAAATACTGTCCCTCATGATCCCTCTGCTCATGTACCTCCAAACTTCTGCGAGTGAGCCGTTCTCCAAGCAGAGATTTGGTGGCAAATATGTAAACCCAGAAGGTGCCTCCCTCTCGAATAGCCTCCCTACTGTCCTACGTCTTGAGCCAGATCTCCTGAAATTCCAGAAACTCCTCAAGACCTCTTATTCTCTTCCTTTTGTCTCCTGCTACCCTGCTAACCTAGTTCTCTGTGCTTTCCCTCTCTCCCTCCTATTCCTTACAGCATGCAGACTGGCCGCATGGTGTACCACAGAGTCTCATTGGTCCCGGCACCCCCACCAGTCCTCTCTCGCACTTGCCTCAGGGCCCTATAGCCCACCCACACTGAATGCACTGAGAATTTAACCCAAGAGAGTGGCTCTCTCTGCACTTACCACAGTCTCAACCGACTGGGTGCACTTGATCCTCCCCTCCCTGTGACCCTGTGTGCACTTGCATGATCTGTACGCACCACTGCTGAAGATCTCCTGTCTATTTCTCCCTTGGCTTGTCTTCACCCCTAATTGTACTGTTAAAATTGCAGAATAGCCATCAGGCCTATTTGCTATATCCCAAACTGTTAAATGTATTTCATGCACTTAATCTGCCTGTGCAGGCTATTAGCGTCTCAGATTTTCAAGGACTCTGAGCGACTGTTGTTTTTTCCCTGTGTTCCCACCCTCCTTGCGCGCTTTGAAACACTTGCCTGTGTATAGGCACTATATAAATACACAATATCATACCATACCATAACGTACCACTGAAGTGTGTGTATTATTTAACTAATTATGTTTGTTTTTTTACAGATAGAAGGATATCTTTTTTTTAAACCCAGATGAATAACCGCAGCTATGGTATAGGGTATAGCAAGGGTTGTTGAATATCAGAGGCGCAGTTAACTGCAGTAACGACTGAGGAGAGTCATAGCTGTTGGTTTGTTGACTCATACCCATGGCTATATGCATCAGTGTGCAAAAAAGTACGCTGTTTGTCCCCGAAAGAGGCCTTTCTAAAAAAAAAAACTATTACGTGTCTATATGTATACAAATCTATGTGACTTACCCCCTGAAGTTTCATATTCTAACTGCGGCTAAATGAACTGTAGCCACAGCTATGAGCGATGATTTATGATTATTTATTAAACATTTTTGGATATTATTTAATTGTATTTGTGTATTTATATATGATAAATAGTCCTTAAGAGGACTGTTTTGCGGTACACATTGAGGCTGATTCATGGAATTAATGTGTGCTGAAATTTTCGGCGCAAGCGTGCGAATCGCAGTGCAAGTGCGAAAATCGCAGCAAAACCCACGCACAGCGATTCATGGAAGTCCGTGCGTGTGTAAATCCCTGGATGTGCGCTAAAAATTCTGCATGGCGCACGCTGGCGCACACGTCTCCAAACAGCGTGCGCTAAGCGCACAGCAAAAGCGCACATAGCACAGCGCACACAACAAAAGTAGGCGGAACAGGGGGCGTAACACGCGGAATGGGGAACAACGCGTGAAAATGTGGGCGTCACAGGGGAAGTACAGGAGGCAAATGCGTGGAACGCCCACACGCGCGTCTACAACATGTATTCATGGAATCGAAGGGGGCTAATGCGTGCGCCAAAAAAGACACGCTAATCCGGAAACACGTACACCAGCAGGAAGCAGGCGTACGTGGACCCGCGCAGTATAAAAGTGCGCGCAAACAACTAACGAGCTCAGACACCAAGATGCCGTTCCTAGCAGCAGTGGTCGTGGGATACCACACGAGGAGGAGGATAGTCAGGCCCAGAATTTTTACACCCAGAACCAGCCTTTTTGGGATGCCTGATGACCAGGTGTATGGGAGGTACAGGTTTCCACCTCACATAATACTCAACCTGGTGAGTGAGTGGGAGGATGACCTCACATCACCCACCCTGTGCTCCCAAGCACTCAGCCCCCTGGAGAAGGTCCTCAATGTACTGCACTTCTTGGCCACTGTATCATTTCAGCGGACAAGTGCTATAGTGGGGGGGGTGTCACATGCCATACAGTCACGCTACCTACACCAGGTGTTGGCCATCATGACTGTACGCCCATCAGTCCACAGGCACATATACCTGCCCAGAACACCTGCAGAAAGGCAGGCTGCCGTCCAGGATTTCTATGGGGTGGCTAATTCCCCAAAGTGCTAGGTGCCATTGATTGCACCCATGTGGCTCTACGTCCCCCCAGGGCATCTGAGCACATCTATAGAAACCGCAAGCACTGGCATTCCATCGACGTGCAGGTAGTATGTGTTGCAAGGGAATCATCACCTCAGTATATGCCAACTATCCAGGGTCCACCCGCAACAGTTTCATTTACATAATGTCAACCCTAAACCGGGACCTAAAAGCTGGGCGGCATGGCGATACATGGCTGCTTCGTGAGTATAAATGCCACTGCACATGCATGCATGTCAGATACTGAGTAATGTCACAACCCCACTAATGATACCCATCACCACCTCCCCAGGGGACAGTGCCTACCCTCTGAGCACCCACATGATGACGCCAATTCGGAACCCCACCACGCCACCCGAGGTAAGATACAACACAGCCCATATTGCAACCCGGGGCATAGTGGAGCGCACATTCGGAGTGCTCAAGTCACGCTTTCGCTCCCTTGACCGCTCTGGTGGGCAGCTGTTATATGCTCCCCCAGTAGTGTGCAGGATCATAGTGGCAGCATGTGTCCTGCACAACGTTGCAACACGCCGGGGCCTGCCTAAATACTGTCCCTCATGATCCCTCTGCTCATGTACCTCCAAACTTCTGCGAGTGAGCCGTTCTCCAAGCAGAGATTTGGTGGCAAATCTGTAACCCCAGAAGGTGCCTCCCTCTCGAATAGCCTCCCTACTGTCCTACGTCTTGAGCCAGATCTCCTGAAATTCCAGAAACTCCTCAAGACCTCTTATCCTCTTCCTTTTGTCTCCTGCTACCCTGCTAACCTAGTTCTCTGTGCTTTCCCTCTCTCCCTCCTATTCCTTACAGCATGCAGACTGGCTGCATGGTGTACCACAGAGTCTCATTGGTCCCCGGCACCCCACCAGTCCTCTCTCACACTTGCCTCAGGGCCCTATAGCCCACCCACACTGAATGCACTGAGAAATTAACCCAAGAGAGTGGCTCTCTCTGCACTTACCACAGTCTCAACCGACAGGGTGCACTTGATCCTCCCCTCCCTGTGACCCTGTGTGCACTTGCATGATCTGTACGCACCACGGCTGAAGATCTCCTGTCTATTTCTCCCTTGGCTTGTCTTCACCCCTAATTGTACTGTTAAAATTGCAGAATATCCATCAGGCCTATTTGCTATATCCCAAACTGTTAAATGTATTTCATGCACTTAATCTGCCTGTGCAGGCTATTAGCGTCTCAGATTTTCAAGGGCTCTGAGCGACTGTTGTTTTTTCCCTGTGTTCCCACCCTCCTTGCGCGCTTTGAAACACTTGCCTGTGTATAGGCACTATATAAATACACAATATCATACCATACCATACCGTACCACTGAAGTGTGTGTATTATTTAACTAATTATGTTTGTTTTTTTACAGATAGAAGGATATCTTTTTTTTAAACCCAGATGAATAACCGCAGCTATGCTATAGGGTATAGCAAGGGTTGTTGAATATCAGAGGCGCAGTTAACTGCAGTAACGACTGAGGAGAGTCATAGCTGTTGGTTTGTTGACTCATACCCATGGCTATATGCATCAGTGTGCAAAAAAGTACGCTGTTTGTCCCCGAAAGAGGCCTTTCTAAAAAAAAAACTATTACGTGTCTATATGTATACAAATCTATGTGACTTACCCCCTGAAGTTTCATATTCTAACTGCGGCTAAATGAACTGTAGCCACAGCTGTGAGCGATGATTTATGATTATTTATGAAACATTTTTGGATATTATTTAATTGTATTTGTGTATTTATATATGATAAATAGTCCTTAAGAGGACTGTTTTGCGGTACACATTGAGGCTGATTCATGGAATTAATGTGTGCTGAAATTTTCGGCGCAAGCGTGCGAATCGCAGTGCAAGTGCGAAAATCGCAGCAAAACCCACGCACAGCGATTCATGGAAGTCCGTGCGTGTGTAAATCCCTGGATGTGCGCTAAAAATTCTGCATGGCGCACGCTGGCGCACACGTCTCCAAACAGTGTGCGCTAAGCGCACATCAAAAGCGCACATAGCACAGCGCACACAACAAAAGTAGGCGGAACAGGGGGCGTAACACGCGGAATGGGGAACAACGCGTGAAAATGTGGGCGTCACGGGGGAAGTACAGGAGGCAAATGCGTGGAACGCCCACACGCGCGTCTACAACATGTATTCATGGAATCGAAGGGGGCTAATGCGTGCGCCAAAAAAGACACGCTAATCCGGAAACACGTACACCAGCAGGAAGCAGGCGTACGTGGACCCGCGCAGCATAAAAGTGCGCGCAAACAACTAACGAGCTCAGACGCCAAGATGCCGTTCCTAGCAGCAGTGGTCGTGGGATACCACACGAGGAGGAGGATAGTCAGGCCCAGAATTTTTACACCCAGAACCAGCCTTTTTGGGATGCCTGATGACCAGGTGTATGGGAGGTACAGGTTTCCACCTCACATAATACTCAACCTGGTGAGTGAGTGGGAGGATGACCTCACATCACCCACCCTGTGCTCCCAAGCACTCAGCCCCCTGGAGAAGGTCCTCAATGTACTGCACTTCTTGGCCACTGGATCATTTCAGCGGACAAGTGCTATAGTGGGGGGGGGGTGTCACATGCCATGCAGTCACGCTACCTACACCAGGTGTTGGCCATCATGACTGTACGCCCATCAGTCCACAGGCACATATACCTGCCCAGAACACCTGCAGAAAGGCAGGCTGCCGTCCAGGATTTCTATGGGGTGGCTAATTCCCCAAAGTGCTAGGTGCCATTGATTGCACCCATGTGGCTCTACGTCCCCCCAGGGCATCTGAGCACATCTATAGAAACCGCAAGCACTGGCATTCCATCAACGTGCAGGTAGTATGTGTTGCAAGGGAATCATCACCTCAGTATATGCCAACTATCCAGGGTCCACCCACAACAGTTTCATTTACATAATGTCAACCCTAAACCGGGACCTAAAAGCTGGGCGGCATGGCGATACATGGCTGCTTTGTGAGTATAAATGCCACTGCACATGCATGCATGTCAGATACTGAGTAATGTCACAACCCCACTAATGATACCCATCACCACCTCCCCAGGGGACAGTGCCTACCCTCTGAGCACCCACATGATGACGCCAATTCGGAACCCCACCACGCCACCCGAGGTAAGATACAACACAGCCCATATTGCAACCCGGGGCATAGTGGAGCGCACATTCGGAGTGCTCAAGTCACGCTTTCGCTCCCTTGACCGCTCTGGTGGGCAGCTGTTATATGCTCCCCCAGTAGTGTGCAGGATCATAGTGGCAGCATGATTCCTGCACAACGTTGCAACAAGCCGGGGCCTGCCGGGGGACATGGTGCTGCCCTCACATCCCCAACCACATGCACGCCCGCTGCGCATGGGAGGGGAAAGGGCACGTGGTGAGGCAGCCCGTACGCAGATGGTGGCTAATTACTTCACATAAAATCACACCCCTGTAGAGTGCACACAGCCCTGGCACATACCAGCTGACTATCAATGATGATGACATAAGTGACACTCAAATGTCACAACCATACCATCCTGAGATTGGTCACCTGGAAGTGTTACATTGTGTGCAGCCCTACCTACCCAAACACCACCAATGCTGTGTCATCAAAAGACATACATCTATGCTGCTAAATTCATTACCCCCTTGCTAAATACAACATGAGAACAGCGCCATGTCACCCAACCCCTCCCCAGCTCCACCACTAAACACACCATGGCATGTCATGCAATGTGAAAGCAAACAAAGCAATGCACAAGACCTGACACAAGTGTCACAAAGTACACTGTCCCTAATGGAAACTGCCCACACACAATATGCTCCCAGTAATGTATAACTAACAGCACACATTACCAAATACTTACCACCAACACAATGCTGCAACACACCATGGAAAAATGCAAAAACATGACAGTACTAGGTTCAAGTAGTGGTAGTCTTACAACCTGAATACGCCAGCACATCGACCCCTTACAACTGTAGAGTGTTGCTGCCACGCACATGTCTCAGTGTACTGCATACAACATGAACTGCATCTGCAAAGTCGACGGCCTTGTGAAGACATGAGGAAGGAACCTGAAGATTAGGAGGAAGACATGGATGCACAAGCACATATCAATACACCATGCAGTGTACAATACAA
Organism: Ambystoma mexicanum; assembly: GCF_040938575.1. Classification (NCBI taxonomy): domain Eukaryota; kingdom Metazoa; phylum Chordata; class Amphibia; order Caudata; family Ambystomatidae; genus Ambystoma; species Ambystoma mexicanum. The sequence continues at coordinate 413,853,619 of NC_090939.1, forward strand.
CAACAATATCCACTAGGGATGTCTACACAGTATTGACTACAGACTGCCCACACAGCTCATGGGAGCCCAAACGCCACTGTGTAATTCACTGTCACTTGGTCACATCCTTTGCAAGCCCATGGAAACGGGAAGCAGGAGGGGCGTGTGTCTCACGAACCCAAGCATCTAACCCAAACTCAGGACAAACCTGCATGTGCCCATCCGGAATACAGTGGATGCCCACGGGAGCCACACAAGGCAACACACTGTAAAAAAAAAAATCAAAAATCAAAAATGGCCATGTGGGGGACAGGGGGGTGGGGGAGGCCACCCATGAGGTTCGAGGACAGGGTGCACACCAACACCCACCTGTGTGGATGTTGCGAAAAAAAAAACCTCCTCAGGCTCATGGCCTGCATGGCTATGCCATTGTGGGAATACTGTTGTCGCTCTGCTCATCCTCTGCTGCAGCATCAGGAGGCGGTGGCACTATGGGAGGTAGCCCATGCAAAGCCCTGGTATGGTCCTCCATGGCAGCAAGCATGCGGGTCTGGAAGGTCTGATTCTGGAGGATTAAAGTGCGGAGAACCCCATGCAGCAGATCACAGGTTGCCTGCATTTCTGCACGCATGGCCTCGCGTGATGCCCGGATCTCCTCACGTGTTGCATGCAGCTCAGCTGAGAGTGAACATGTGAGCAGCTCCAGCTGCTGTTCTGCCCTTAAATTACTGGAAGCCTCAAGTTCAACCAGAGTCTGCCTCAGGTTATGTAGTTCTACCCTCAGGGCTTCCCTGTGGCCCTGGGACTCTATTGATATGGATTCGCGTCTCCAGTGCCGCCCGTCTGTCCCTGTTGGACACCAACATGTCTTCCCTGTGTGATTGGCTGTGGAGTGTGACCCTGCATTCGTAACCACCAAAGGCGGACCTACCAACACTGACATCCCCATAGAGGGTTCTACCCCATGTCCAGGTGGGTTGGACAGAACAGAATCCCTGCCAGAAACACTTATGTGCAACGGCACATAAGTCTCATCATCCGACTCAGCACCTGAATAGAGGTCTGGGGAGGTGCACCCAGAGACACCCCTGGACAGTATGGTCTGCAGTAACATTGGGTTTTCACCCACCACCACACCACGTCCCCCACTGGTGCCCGGTCGTGCCTGAGATTCCTCCTGGGTCTGCACCATCTCCTCAACCTCAACAGCACCAAGTGTGTCATCACCTGCAAAAACATGAAAGACAACAAATGGAAACAGGCATGAGCACCATAGCACACACATAGGCCGTGACAAGCCAGAGATCCAGTACATGATTTACACATGTCCCACATGACTATAACCCTGCCATGCATGCACTGTCAAAGAGTTGGAAGTGGAGTCAAAAAGGCAGACACTGGGGAGAGCAAGATGGAAAAGCAACACATTTGCAGCATGTTGGGTAGCACTGGCATCACACATCAGGCTGTGAGTGGTATGTCCAATACACATACATGACACATGCCACCACACAGATGTCATGTAGCATAGCCACGGTAAATTACAAAACTACAGCAATATGTCAGTGAATGAGTACTGTCACACATCCATGTCACATCGACATGATGCGAAGATTGATGCTGAATAGTGTTGCAAAATATGCATGTGCCACACACTGAAACACATCCATTGTCCAATAACACAGTCATTGTGGGCTGATCAATGGTTGGTCATTTTAACATTACAGGAAACATCTGTCATCTTCCACATGCAAACAGGCCCTATTAAAAAATGTCTGTAGCCCAATACTCCATCGGCCTGAATGGTGTAATCATTAACATAACCAGGTAAAAATAGTGGACCAGTGTAGGCTCTAAACAATGACCGAAGCATATCACATATGTTGCAATAGGGCAGAATAATGCGTAGCAAAAATGGGAGAGTGGAAACAATCAGCCTGAATGAACACTTACAAAATCTGAACAATGTAGTTGCAAGATGACAGTTCAAGGTAAAGTGCGCTAATGTGGGCCTAATTGGCAACTTTGGGCAGAAGGTATACAGTCATACCCAAATCCAAGGCACGTGAATGTATGGGAGGAAGCAAACGAGTGACCCATAACACTCAGGAGTACACACCCTCACCTGGCACTCAACCAGAACCCGTCACCCAAACAACATACACATGGATTACACACACACACGCATGGGCACTCACCGGACAATGCGTCGTAATCAGGTAGATCTCCCACACCTTGGATCTGTTCCTCTGTGACGAAGGTGCCAGCAACAGACTCATATTCAGTGAGTTTGTTGTCCTCTTGTGGAGACCCACCGCCAGTCACCAGAGTAGCGGCATGATTTGAGGCCAGCTTGTTCTTTGCTTTGCGTTTCAGGTTATTCCTCCGCTTGTAGCAATCATCAGCTGTGCGCCTCACAAATCCAAGGGCACTTATGCGGTCCGCGATGGTCTGCCAGTGTGCCCTACGTTGACCAGGTGTGGTCTTGCACCCTGCAGTCACCAACATTTTGCGGCTATGTGCCGACACATAGCTCACAAGTGCATGAAGTTCGGGGTCATTAAAGCTAGGCTTCCTTGACGTGCCGGACTGTGTAGCCGTGTCTGGGGTCTCAGCCTGTAGTGCCAGAGCACCCTTCTTCCTCTTCTTCAAAGGTGGAGCAGAGCGTGAGTGGCTTGCGCCGCTCTGGTCAGTAAGGGCAGAAGCGCAGGTGGACTGGGTACTGGGAGTGTGCGAAGGCACAATGACCATAGGTCTTTGTGCAGGCATTGGCTGAAGTGTGATGTTGGCAGGGGCAACGTCAGTTTGATGGACCAGGACCGGCACTGCCCCGGCTGGGAGACTCAGAGCTGGGGTGGATAGAGCTGCAGCTGCTCCTGCAGCCTCCCCACCCTGCCTACTTGGGGCAGCAGATGACATCGCTGCCCTAGATCCACGTGGCCTGGTAACACCAAATTGCACCGACACACGTGGCTTAGACCTTCTGACCTGGAAGTCAGCCTGGGAGTCATCCTGTGCTGGCTCAGGTGCCACAATGGGCTGGTCCAACAAGGGCTGAGCTGGGATGGTGTCAGCCACGTTTCCCTCAACCATGGGGGCGGGGCATGGATGTCCCTGATTGGTCCTCCACACATGGGGGTCTAGGGGCACCCTGCAAATCCTGGCCACATCCCCTACCATGCCCACCACGCCCACCTTTTGGAGGTCGGCCACCTTTGCCTCCCTTACCGCTAAGTCGCCTCCCAACCATGGCACTGATGTTGTTGTGCGTATGGGAGTTGCAGTAAACAATTGTCCTGGGCAATTGGGAGTGAAAGGTGCAAGTTACTAGATGGAATTCGTACCCTAGAGCTCTAGCAAGGCTGTCTATGACACCTGAGGGAAGATGACGGGTCACGCAATGCACAGGCATCCCAAAAACAAAAAGTAACGTGCACGCAACCCCTCGTAGACCACGTGCGTGGAAAAATGAACCCGCACTACGCTGTGGCACCCAGAAACACAAAAACAAGCATACGCGTGTTACACGCAGCCTACAATGACATCTGAAGGGGTACGCGACACACGGGGCAAGCACAGTTGGTAAATGTGTGCGCGACTCACCGTCTGCCTGGAAAAAGAACGTGAAAAAAACGCCTGTGTGTGCGTAGGCAACACCCCCGCCAAAAGAAGAACTGTACGCTGTCTGAGGAGACAGGACAAAGAAGAAGTGAACGATGTTTGAGGAAACAGGCCCAAAAAAAATAAAGAACGCTGTCAGAGGTAACAGGGAGTACGAACTTGAAACACTGTGAAGTAATCGCGTGTGAACCGACAAGAAGTACAGAATTCACCCACTTGCTCTCCACGAAAAGCATGTACAAGGGAATGGGTCCTACACGTACCTTTTAAAGCGGCCCACACGTACAGCGTCAGTTACGCGTGTACGCGCTAAGGCTTTTTCCTCCAATTACACAAGCTGACACTCGGACATGCAGTTTTTGGACGTGTATGATGAACATGCACCCGTGTTGATGGAAACGCCCACGTGCCTCACGTCACTTACGCGCGTGGGCCCTTTCCTCAGATTACACGCATCCACACGCGGACGTGCAGTTTTTTCACACGCACTCAACCACAATGCCCACGTCACAGAAGCGCTTACGCGCTAAGGGCCTTTGGTCCAATGAAACTGCGTATGTGTGCTGACGCGCTTACGCGCGAAGGGCATTTCCTCGAATTACACGCTGATGTGCAAGATTTTCACGTGCCAAATCACTCCGAATCAAGCTGGCCACGCAACAACACACAGAAGACCATGCTCCTGCCCAGAAGGCCGAATTACTGCCCCCCAGATTCCCGAGCACGCTCCCACCTGCCATCTGCTGCTGCCTCACTGCCTGCTGCCCACGTGCCCTGCTATTTGCTGTTTGCACGTCAGCCAGGGGTGCAGTTGCTGTGACCACCCCTGCTGGAACCGAAGACTCCCGACTGGGATACCATCGCTCCACATCCCAGCCCCAGGACCCAGTTGCCCACCCACTCCTGCCTCTGGGGTTGCCATGTCGGGCACAACACCATCTGGCACCACTGGCAACCCCCAGCCAGAGAGGCATAGGGCCACCAGCTTCAGTGCCAGGGAAATTGGTGTCCTGGTGGAGCAAGTCCTGGGGCAGTATGATGCCCTCTTTGGAAGTTTGCGCGCCGACAATGAAGGACGGACCAAGATCTGGATGGACATTGTGACTGCCATCAACGCAGAGGGGGTGGCAGTCCACAACTTACAACATGTCAAGAAGCGCATGGAGGACTTCAGGTCCAGGACCCTCAACAAGGCCCTGCGCCTCTTGAAGGCAGCGGATGCCAAGGGACGCCGAGGCCACCTGTCCGACCACCAGATTAGGGTCCTGGAACACATATGCCCAGCACTCCAGGTCCAGGTCCTTGAGAGGCAGACCCATGTGGAGTCGAGCAGTAAGTGTACATGCATACTGATTGGATGCTGTGGGTGTGGTGGTGTGCCAGTAGTATGCAGGTTGCACATGTGTTTTCGTAGGGCCATGTAGGGATGTGTATGAACAGGGGCATGAGGCTGCCACATGTGAGTCCTCTTAGGTGTGAGACACATCAATGGTGTATGTGTTGGTAAGCATGCTGTGAAAATGCAGGCGTGGGAGCACACATGTTTGAATTTCTTTGTATGTACGTTGGCATGGTTGTGGTGTCACACATGGATGGTGGTTCCTGCTGTATGTATCAGCACTGTGTACATGTGCATGTGTGTGTATATGACAAGTGTGCAACTGTGATGCAACATGGATGCACGTGACACTGATATGTAGAAGGCTGAATGCCAGATGTGACATGTATGGCGATCGCATCATTGCGACAGTTGGAGGAGATGTAGACATGCATGTAAGTGTGGTGGCATATGTGCATGTCTAGTGCACTCCCTGTGTTTCATGTGATGTCAGGCTCACCTTCAGCTGTTCATGCTGTTGTATGTGTATGGATGTTGCTGCCTGGTGCAATATTGCTGTGGAAATGCTCATGTGTGTGAGTTGAAATGACATGTGTGTAGTGGAGTGTGATGCCATGTCTGAAGTTTGACACTGCCACTCATGTGCAACTGTCATGTGTGTATCAGTCCATTGTACAGTGCCCTGATGTCTGTGTTTTATCTCTCCCTGTCTGCAGCATCAACTGATGAAGAGGGCAGAGAGGGTGCTGTGGAGCACAGCGGCAGGGATCGCACCACCAGCCGGAGACGCAAGGCCCGGCTCCCCTCCCAGATTGTCATCTCGTCGGGAAGTGAGGAGTCTGGTGCCGCGTCCCAGGCCGCAGCTGCCGGGGGTAGGTCCAAGAGGCAGAGGTCGGAGGTGGACTCCTTGGCAGCAGAAGTGGCAGCTGAGACCTCACAGGGTCCAAAGGAGGAAGATGGCACAGAGTCATCCAAGTTGGTTGGGGGTTTGGTGGAGGAGGAGGCCCTGGAAGGGACACACACGGGGTCTGGAGGTGGGGATTCCACTGGTGCTAGTGGTGCAGTGCAGGGGCAGGGACAGGAGGCAGCACAGGCAGCTGCGCAGGTGGCACCAGCAGGGATGCCTACGTCCAGACCCGTTTTCAGGGAGGGGATGAGCGCACAACAACTGGCCTTCCTCTCCCTCTGGACGTGGCTATCCGGGACCATGTTGAGCCTGTCCTGGCTGGGATAGCGTTGCGTCAACGGGGCATGCAAGGTTACCTGCAGTCTTTTCGTGGAGAGACTGCACGTCGTCTCGCATGCCTCTTTGACCACGTTGACCTACTGGGACGGGTCACCGGTGCTGGATTCCTCCGTGTGCTGGACCTTCTTATGACCCCCTCCTCACCTGAACCCCCTACGCGCCAGTCGTCCTCCATGCCATCTTCCCACCCTTGTGTCACCTGGGTAACCTGTGGAGCTGCCCCTGACCCAGCAGCCAGGCTGGTGGAGGACACATCCCTGCCACAGTCAGGAGTCAGACGTCCAGCAGGGGTGGCCACCACGACAACTTCACCCCAGCTGGAGGAGGACGTGCAGGCAGCAAGAGCCAGGGCGCAGGCACAGGCACAGCAGCAGCAACATGGTGGGAGCAATGATGGCTCGGGGCCTTCAACATCGGAGGGGCAGGCATCGGCCATAGGGCAGGAGAACCCCGGATTTCAAGTGTCTTCCGTGTGGCAGCAGTTGGCCCACGCCATAGATGCGGAGCGGCAGCAGGCGGAAGAGGCACGGCTCACAATGGCCAGGCCGGAGAACTCCATGTGGAGGGCCCGGAGGCGGGCCGAGTGCCTTGAGGCAATTCGCAGGGAGTGGAGGTGAACATGTCGTCATCCCTGCGAACACTCGGGCCATGGAAGAGGACCACCTCCAGGACATTGAGCGGGAGTTTGATGATGCCCTGGCCCGGGACATCAAAAAGTGAGCCATCGGACTAGGCCGCTGCAATTATAAATAGTTAGATAGTGTTAGGTTTCCTTTCTATTTTTGTTTATTTTGGGGCGCTTGGACAATGCACCACATTTTTGTATATAGTTCTTTATTAGGTAGTGTTTTTTGTAGGTTTCATTTCATTTGTTGGGCTCATGTTTGTTTGTTTGTTTGTTTATTTGGTATAGCGCAGAACCAAACCCGAAGGGGTAGCTGGGCGCAATCAGTGCAAGATTACTTGAGAACTTAGTTACAGGAAAAATACAATTTATGCAGATCACAATTGAATCAAGAAAAGTGCAGTTTATACAGTTCATGTTAGATCAAAGGTAAGTATAGAAAGAAAGCAGAGGAGAAGAAAAGTATGCAGAGCTAAGGTACAGTCTAGTTGAACGGATGTCATTCAGCCTGTAGCAGACGTCTAGTGTCTGTGTGGGAGGGGGAGGTCAAGTTAAATGTCATTGGCACGGATCCAAGTGAGGACTTTTCGCCTGAAACTAGAGTAAGGTTGGTCCATTCTGAGATCCAGAGGGAGTTTGTTCCAAGTTTGCGCAGCTATGATTGGGAAACTAGAGCCGCCGGCTGTACTCTTTTTGTATCTAGGCATCACTAAGGTGAAGGCATTGGTCAGTCTCGTGGGACGGTTTGAGGTTCTCTTGTGGATTCTGTTGGCCAGATAAGGGGGGGCAATGTTGTTAAGACATTTGGATGTGAGGGAGAGTATTTTGAGGGTGATCCTGTCTTTGATTTTTAGCCAATGGATATTTTTCCTAAAGGTGGAGATGTGGGCTCTGTTAGGAATATTTAACGCTACTCTAATTGCGTTATTTTGGAGAGTTTGTAGTTTGTCAAGGGTATACTTGTTAGAACCAGCATAGAGGGCATTGCAGTAATCCAGCTTGGATATGATGAGAGCATTGGCTAATGTGATGCAGCTAGTCTCGGTTAGAAAAGGTCTGCATGCTCGGATCAATTTGCAAGTATATGCCGTGGAGGATGCTAGAGAGTTCGTTTGTTTTTTGAAGGTAAGCGCTGAGTCAAGATAAACCCCGAGGGTTTTGACTGCAGTCATCACTTTGATAACGTTATTGTCGATGTTAAATGAGGCATAGTTGGGACCGAGTTTTTTGATGGCCAGCGCTGAGCCAAGGATCAGTAGCTCAGTCTTGTCGTCGTTCAGGCAGAGGCCATGGGATGCCATCCAAGCCTGAATGAGGAGATATATCTTATTTACTAAGTCCGTGTCTTCCAAGAAGTTACCCGAAAGGGGGATTAGAATCTGAGTGTCATCTGCGTAATTAGTGTAGACAACACCCAGTCTGTCCAACTTATCAAACAGGGGTTTAGTAAAGATGTTATACATCGTAGGAGAAACACATGATCCTTGGGGAACACCGCATGAAACTTGTATGGGATCAGCGGCAGCTGAGGGGGAGAAGACTCTCATTGTCCGGTTTGCAAGGAAGGATTGTACCCAGGTTATGGCATCACTTGAGAAATGAGCGGCCGAGCTTAGGTGATTGCATAAGACTGCATGATCTACCAAGTCGAAGGCCACCCACATCACCCTGGATTGGTGATTTGTTTATAGTTGAACAGTGGATGTTTCTATTTTTTATTTTAATTTAACCATGGCGGAATGGATTTCATATATTTATTTTTCCTTGGATTTGCTTTGTTGGACTGAGACCTTTGGACACATTTTCCAATGGATTTCTTTGGATTCTGAATTCATATTTTTCATTGCTGCATTTTATTTCTTATTCCCATTATTGAGTGTTTTTTTTCCTTACATTCATGTTGTGTTCAATATATTTTTCTTTCATACTTCGATGTGTGCTATTCTCTCATTGGTTTCATGCATGTAATGATATGGGTTTTCACATTCACTTGCACCCATTGTGTGTGTGTGACGGACATGTGTTCATGTACATACTTGCCATTCGGGTTGTATCATGTAATGGCCATTTCTCTGTGGGTGGATGCAATACTTGGTTGGGTCTTTGGGCTGGGGTGGCGTGGGGTGTGATGTGGGTGGCCATGAGGCCCATGATTGAGGATCGTCATGACGTGGGTGCTGGGGGACATGTGTGGGACATGAGTGGGGGCCTGCTGGCAGGTGCCCCTGACTGCTGGGACGTGGGGGTGCTGGGGGACATGAGTGGGGGCCTGCTGGCAGGTGCCCCTGACTGCTGGGGGGTGGAGGTGCTGGGGGACATGTGTGGGACACGAGTGGGGGCCTGCTGGCAAGTGCCCCTGACTGATGGGGGGTGGGGGTGCTGGGGGACATGTGTGGGACACGAGTGGGGGCCTGCTGGCAGGTGCCCCTGACTGCTGGGGGGTGGGGGTGCTGGGGGACATGTGTGGCACATGAGTGGGGGCCTGCTGGCAGGTGCCCCTGACTGCTGGGGGGTGGGGGTGCTGGGGGACATGTGTGGGACATGAGTGGGGGCCTGCTGGCAGGTGCCCCTGACTGCTGGGGTGGGGGTGCTGGGGGACATGAGTGGGACATGAGTGGGGGCCTGCTGGCAGGTGCCCCTGACTGCTGGGGGGTGGGGGTGCTGGGGGACATGAGTGGGGGCCTGCTGGCAAGTGCCCCTGACTGATGGGGGGTGGGGGTGCTGGGGGACATGTGTGGGACATGAGTGGGGGCCTGCTGGCAGGTGCCCCTGACTGCTGGAGGGTGGGGATGCTGAGGGACATGTGTGGGACATGAGTGGGGGCCTGCTGGCAGGTGCCCCTGACTGCTGGGGGGTGGGGGTGCTGGGGGACATGTGTGGGACATGAGTGGGGGCTGCTGGCAGGTGCCCCTGACTGCTGTGGGGTGGGGGTGCTGGGGGACATGAGTGGGGGCCTGCTGGCAGGTGCCCCTGACTGCTGGGGGGTGGGGGTGCTGGGGGACATGTGTGGGACATGAGTGGGGGCCTGCTGGCAGGTGCCCCTGACTGCTGGGGGGTGGGGATGCTGGGGGACATGTGTGGGACATGAGTGGGGGCCTGCTGGCAGGTGCCCCTGACTGCTGGGGGGTGGGGGTGCTGGGGGACATGTGTGGGACATGAGTGGGGGCTGCTGGCAGGTGCCCCTGACTGCTGCAGGGTGGGGGTGCTGGGGGACATGAGTGGGGGCCTGCTGGCAGGTGCCCCTGACTGCTGGGGGGTGAGGGTGCTGGGGGACATGTGTGGGACATGAGTGGGGGCCTGCTGGCAGGTGCCCCTGACTGCTGGGGGTGGGGGTGCTGGGGGACATGAGTGGGGGCCTGCTGGCAGGTGCCTCTGACTGCTGGGGGTGGGAGTGCTGGGGGATATGTGTGGGACATGAGTGGGGGCCTGCTGGCTGGTGCCCCTGACTGCTGGGGGGTGAGGGTGCTGGGGGACATGTGTGGGACATGAGTGGGGGCCTGCTGGCAGGTGCCCCTGACTACTGGGGGTGGGGGTGCTGGGGGACATGAGTGGGACATGAGTGGGGGCCTGCTGGCAGGTGCCCCTGACTGCTGGGGGGTGGGGGTGCTGGGGGACATGAGTGGGGGCCTGCTGGCAGGTGCCCCTGACTGCTGGGGGGTGGGGGTGCTGGGGAACATATGTGGGACATGCGTGGGGGCCTGCTGGCAGGTGCCCCTGACTGCTGGGGGGTGGGGGTGCTGGGGGACATGAGTGGGACATGGGTGGGGGCCTGCTGGCAGGTGCCCCTGACTGCTGGGGGGTGGGGGTGCTGGGGGACATGAGTGAGGACCTGCTGGCAGGTGCCCCTGACTGCTGGGGGGTGGGGGTGCTGGGCGGACATGAGTGGAGGCCCACTGGCAGGTGCCCCTTGACTGCTGAGGGGTGGGGGTGCTGGGGGACATGAGTGGGGGCCTGCTGGCAGGTGCCCCTGACTGCTGGGGGGTGGGGGTGCTGGGGGACAAGAGTGGGGGCCTGCTGGCAGGTGCCCCTGACTGCTGGGGGGTGGGGGTGCTGGGGGACATGTATGGGACATGAGTGGGGGCCTGCTGGCAGGTGCCCCTGACTGCTGGGGGGTGGGGGTGCTGGGGGACATGTGTGGGACATGAGTGGGGGCCTGCTGGCAGGTGCCCCTTACTGCTGGGGGGATGGGGATGCTGGGGGACATTTGTGGGACATGAGTGGGGGCCTGTTGGCAGGTGCCCCTGACTGCTGGGGGGTGGGGGTGCTGGGGGACATGAGTGGGGGCCTGCTGCCAGGTGCCCCTGACTGCTGGGGGGTGGGGGTGCTGGGGAACATGAGTTGGTGATCACTAGTGCAAGGTGACATGTGGTTTGGCTGGGGGGCATGCCCATGGTGGATGGGCTGCCTGCGGGACATGGCCAGGGGTGCAGGGCAGTCCCCTGTGGTGTGGGCTGCCTGCAGGGGCCGTGGAGGGTGTAGAGGGAACACCTGGGAGGACCCACACTGCCAATTCACGTGTAGGACTCCCCGCGCACCCCCGAAAATCACGTAGCCCGATCTGACAGCAAAATCGCGTGTGAAACTTCCCGCGCACCCCAGGAATACACGTACCCCACTCGCACAGGGCCTATCGCGTGGGAAACTTCCCGCGCACCCCCAAAATAAACGTAACCCACTCCAATCGCGTGTGAAACTTCCCACGCACCCCAGGAATACACGTACCCCACACACACAGGGCATTTCGCGTGTGAAACTTCCTGCGCACCCCCGAAATACACATACCCCACTCGCACAGGGCCAATCGCGTGTGAAACTTCCTGCGCACCCCCAAAATACACGTACCCCACTCGCACAGGGCCAATTGCGTGTGAAACTTCCCACGCACCCCCGAAATACACGTACCCCACTCGCACAGGGCAATCGTGTGTGAAACTTCCCGCACACCCCAGGAATACACGTACCCTACTCACACAGGGCCTATCGCGTTTGAAACTTTCTGCGCACCCCCGAAATACACGTTCCCCTCTCCAGTCACGTGTGAAACTTCCCACGCACCCCAGGAATACACGTACCCCACTCGCACAGGGCCTATCGTGTGTGAAACTTCCCGCGCACCCCAGGAATACACGTAACCCGGTCCAATTGCGTGTGAAACTTTCCACGCACCCCAGGAATACATGTACCTCACTCGCCCAGGGCTTTTCACGTGTGAAACTTCCTGCGCACCCCGAAATACACGTACCCCACTCGCACAGGGCCAATCGCGTGTGAAACTTGCCGCGCACCCCCAAAATACACGTACCCCACTCGCACAGGGCCAATCGCGTGTGAAACTTCCCGCGCACCCCCGAAATACATGTACCCCACTCGCACAGGGCCTATCGCGTGTGAAACTTCATGCGCACCCCAGGAATACACGTACCCCACTCGCACAAGGCATTTCGCTTGTGAAACTTCCCGCGCACCCTACGAATACACGTACCCCACTTGCACAGGGCATTTCGCTTGTGAAACTTCCTGCGTACCCCAGGAATACACGTACCCCACTCGCACAGGGCATTTCGCGTGTGAAACTTCCCACGCACCCCCGAAATACACGTACCCCGCTCCAATCGCATGTGAAACTTCCCACACACCCCAGGAATACACGTACCCCACTCGCACAGGGCTTATCGCGTGTGAAACTTCCAGCGCACCCCAGGAATACACGTACCCCACTCGCACAGGGCCTATCGCGTGTGAAACTTCCCGCGCACCCCAGGAATACACGTACCCAACTCGCACAGGGCCTATCGCATGTGAAACTTCCTGCGAACCCCTGTTATACACGTACCCCGCTCCAATCGCATGTGACACTCACCGTGCAGCGGGGTACATGTATTCAGAGGGGTGCGTGGCGAGTTTTACAGGCGTTTTCGTGGTTGGGGGCCTGTGCGCCATGTACAGGATTTGTTCGCTGTGCATGGCATACGGGGAGGGGTTGGGGGCGTAATTGGCACTGCTGCAGGGTCTCTGCGCCACTCTGCGCCACGGCTGGTTTTGGAAGCTAAAATCCATGAATACGCTGTGCGCGGAAATGGATTTTAGCGCACGTGGCTGGCGCAGAAATTTGCACGCACACTCTGTGCGCCAACCGTGTGCCCCACTTGTGCGCTGAATTCTATGAATTACTCCCTTAGTGTTGTATTTTAGCACATTTGGCACGCTCTCTTTATCATCGTGTACCTTACATAACTCCTTTTAATTACCATTGTATCACTACTGTTTTTTTGTCATTCATTTTCCATACTCAGTTTATTTTTTTTTTTTTTATTTTTTTTTTTTACTCAGTTTATAAAAAAAGAAAAACAATTCTGTGGCTGCGGCTACATAAAAAAGTGGTGTATTGAGGATCGTGCTTAGGAACAGGAACTACTGGGGATGTATACCCGCGGCAATCCGACATCCATCCCTGTGTGCTCGGTTGTTATCCGTGAGTATAGGTGGTACTTTGTGCGGCCACAGATAATAAGCAGCCACACGCATGCTGTACATTGTGTAGCCGTGGCTATAGAATGTTTTAAAAAAATATATACATATATGTGTGGGTAGTTTTCTTGTAATTTTTTAAAAGATATATTGATTTTAATGCTTGTACACAGTTATTGCAACGTTTTCAATACTTTTCGTGAATTAATACATATACGTGTAACTACTTTAAAATGTTAACCAAATATGCAAGTAAAGTTTGTTAAAAACAGGTTTATTTGGGGGGAAATATGGTTGTGGGTTTTCTTTTTCTTTTAGTTTGAGCACATGATACATCGTCTTCCTTAGCCAAATTATCTGGATTATTACTGTTCAAGATTTGTCTTAAATTTGTGATTATACTTCTTTTTGCACATTAATTAATAGTTGTTTTATTTCTTTTAATGAATCCATGATTACGTTTGTAGGTAGTTCTTTTGGTACTTCTTGTTTAGTTCATTTAGACACTTAAGTGACTTCTTCATCTGTTTGAAAATATTTGAAATATTTGTAAACAATTGAAGATATAATACACTTTACAAATATTTGGGTTTGTTGTATAGACATTAAATAGTAGTTAAATATACTATATCTGTTTGGTGACTGATATTTATTGCATAAAATATTATTGCCAGTCTTATTTTACACAAATATAAAGAATGGACCCAAAACATCCTGAATGTGGCGTATTTTCTTCTGGTTTCATTTCTTGAACATCTCCTTTTTTAATGTCTTCCTCTGTAGTATAATTACCCTCCAGCCATTTTATAAAGTTTTCTATTTTACTGTGGTAGAAAGAAATACTGCTTGTCACTTCAGATAGTAGAATAATCAATGGAGGAAGAGTACACGAGGAGAGGAGGTGGAATTTGTTTTATTTACTTCCTGATTGGTTGTTCATTGTTTGTTTGGTGGGCAGCTGCCAATAGGATGTCAAGTACCTCAGATGCTGTTCAACTGTTAGACCTATCAGAGAATGTACTTTTTTGAGTGATGTTTATGCATGCCAAAAAACCTTAGATTATATTGTATCATTATATTATGTGTTTTTCTACATAGTTAATTTGTATTGCTTGAGAGTGAGGTACAATTTTTTGGGGTTTGTTTATTGTTTCATGGAATATTTGAAACATGGACCCAATTTCAGAAGGAGAGGAAGTTCACAGTTCAGAAGACTGTGGAGAATTTGAGAATGGAGTTAATAGTGATATTGAGGACATAGGTAATGTGTTGTCAAAGCATTGGCTTACAACGCTTTTTTTGGTTCTATAACAATATATTAGAAGGAGTGTTTGAAATGAGAGGTTTATGCTGCAATTGTGGAGAAATATTTTTGATAGAGATCACAGGTTTTTTTCTTATCGGGAAAACAAAATTAATTAATCATCTAAAGAACCAGCACAGAGAAATGTTCCAAGATTTTTTTAATTGTAATAGAGGTGAAGGGTATTTCTCTGATTGAAAATATATGTTTTGGTTATATATTGGTACAATAACCCAAAGGCTCTTTTAGGAGCAACCCAGATAGCTTTTTAAGTATATTGGAGAAGGAAAATACCTTTGATTTCTTTTTTTTAAACAGCGGCAGTTACAACAGTTACGACAGTATCCAATGAAACACTGTGCCCTGTCAGAGGGATTATAGTCGCGGGTACCACTGAACCAATGGGACGTTGTGTATTTTTGGAGGTTGAAGCCTCAGCTATAATTATCGCCTTGATGGTACAACGGTACCAATTTTTGTGGATTGGTCATGATATTTCATGGATATTACAGTAAACAATTCTACATATGTTTTTGATTCTATGCTCTCATGTGTACCTTTGTGTTGTTTGAATTTTCACACCTTGTTAATATGTATTTTTGAATCTTGAAAAATGTCACTGTTGACCAGACCCGTGGCTACCCATGCTCCAATTGGATGTCTTTCCTTATGGCGGTCTTTGGTAGTCGTGGGTATGAAACTCGCTGATTGCACCCGTGGTTATAGCCATTTGTAGTTTGGTGCAATGATCATATTATTTAATGGATGTTTTAGCACAGATGTTTACATGTCTTTATGTTTAGATATTCTTACCTGCAGGCATGTGTGATTTAAATGTGAAAACATTGCAATATGTGTTTTTTCAGTGCATTTTAAAAATGTACGTGTACCCGCAGCTATGGGAAGGTGCCCTCAGTGTAATAGCTGCGGTTATGTAATTTGTCAAATTTTAAAAAAGTGACTTTATTTAATTGTGTTTCTACACGTTCTACAAAATATTTTTTAGAAGGATTGTTTTGGGGTTGACTGTTCAATGTTTTAATAAAAATGTGCTGGCCATTTTACTTGTTTGCTTTGTACATTCCTCTTTTTGTGTTATTGAATTCTGAAAGCTATGAAAGTGACCTTTTTGTGAACCTTTGACATTCTAATTCCAGAACTGAGAGTGTACACATGTTCTGTGTTTGGCTATTGTGCAGATCTATTCATTATTTGGAGCAGTTGAAGTTGAGTGATTGTGTGTTTTTCTATATTTCATGTATAATATGAATTGTTGTTTATATAGGATAAATTAAGCATGTTTAGGTTTCTGATTTCATCAAGTTTATACGTATTATTTGGAAAGGGTTTTCCATATTTTACTTTACTGTTTTCAGGAGAGTGATCAAGAATTAGCACATGTTATTCTATGGTTATGTGACAGAAAACATATATTTCCAATTAGGGGTTGTTTCTCACTGACATTGGACGATGTGAAACAAATGAGGTGCATACAAAACCCTATTGTTAACCAAGAACCATAACTCTACCCTTGACCAATACGGCAGCTGTGTATTTGTTTTGTAGTTGGATATCAAGGTGTTTCCTGTGATCCTATATCAGTGACTTTCTACTGTGTTAGAGTTGTGGATGTGATTCAATATGGCTTTAAATTTGAGAAATCTTATGAGGCAGTGGACCCAATGAATGCTAACTTGGTTATTATGTTCACCAATGTTCAGTAGCTTATTTATGGATTCTTCTAGCTTACTGGGAAAGCTAATTTCAACTGGTAAGTTTGCAGTGAACATTTCCTCTATTGAGAAGTGGTTTGGGAATTGTATTGGTATTATTGACATATGTTGGCATTTCATGCAAAATACACTGGGTAAATGGTTTCTGAGAAATTATGAAGCAAAGTGAAGAAGGTGAATTCATGGTGGCTAAGTGGTTAAGGCCTCATAGTTTGCATTTCAGAATTTCTGCAGTAATCCATCACATGTGCTTGTCTCTTTTTATATAGATATGAACTTGCAAACAACATGGTTTATGCATATCTTTCTCTTAATGTGGGCATGCTTTATCATGAATTTTGAGCTTATGAAAGAAATGGTTACTGTGGCTTATAAGAATAGCTGACTTTTCATTTAGTCTTATCATCTAAAAAATGTACTGTGCCAGCCTCAAATATATCATCACCCGACAAACTCATTGCCAGCCTAGTGAAACTCAACTTTGCTCATCTTATTTATGCTATATGAGCTTCTCAATACCATGCCACATTACTCAAGCAGTTAGAGCATAGGTCTACATGGGGCATTTTTTTTTAATGCTGCAGCACTTCCACTCCCATCTAATTGTTGCATTATGTAGCTCAGCTATGTATAGTTTCCTCACCAATAATATATGTGAAATTGATTCTAACATTTCAGTCACAGATTTAAAAGTAGGTTACATCACAGCATTGTTTGTAGAACAGTATGGGTATTATAATGTGGAGCACCAGTGCATGCACACAAGTTTAACCTGTGTGTTAGACAAAATAAAATGTTGGTAGTCATTTATAAATAATAAACAGCAACCACATTTGTCAAATTCACAATTTGCTTGGAAATGGTGTGCTTTGGAAGGGCAGGAACCTATTTGGGTTTCATGATATGTAATCACATATGTTGTTACACTATATAATGACATAGGGAGATGTAAAATGAATAGGGGTGCATAGTAATGCCTATCATTAAACAAGCTTCATAACTCTACCCTTCAAAAATTTTGTAGCTGTGTTTGTGTTTCGAAGTTGGATATGAAGCTCTTCCCTATGACCCCATAAGTGTTTCTCCTTTTGGGTCAGATTTGTGGAAGTTTTTGAACGTGGCTTAAATATGACAAGTCATATGATGGAGTGCAGCTGATCAATGCTAACTTGGTTTCTATGTTGTCAAATGTTCATTTCCTTATGTGTGGTAATTCATGGATTCTGCCATCTCTCAGGGAAAGCTAAATTCAACTGGTAAGTTTGCACTGAACATTTAATCTCTTTAGAAGTGGTTTGGGAATTGTATTCTGAAGTTATGGTTACAGTTTGCCAGGTATTACTAAAGAAGTGTTCACTGGGATGGGGGCAAGGGCATTATTGAGGTGATTCTCTAGGGTATATTTCAAGGGCTGCCCAGATCACCCGGCCATTCAAAACCTAGTGAGTATGTGAAGATGGGCAGTGGAGGGAGGACATAGAGGATGATATCCTTTGTTGAGTAGCAGTAGTAGTGATTAGTTTGTAGGTGAAATGCAGGATAGCGGGTCAGGCCATTGGCCCTATGATGCCTGAACAGGTACAAAAAGGTGAGGTGCTTGTCTTTGCACATCCTGTGATGAGGACGCCTAAGGAGGATTGATTAAATGGGTGGTGGGAGGAGCAAGTGAGTGGCAGGGTCTGGTCATGTGACCAGCTGCCTAATCAATGCTGTCTGCCTGGAGCTGACCTACAGTCCTTTAGTAGAGGCTTGTAAGGTGTGAAAACTGGAGCTCGGTCAAGCAACTGAGTGGCAGTGCATTACCTTCCAGCTCTCCTCCCTCATCACCTTCCTCATGAATTGAGGATACACCAGAGATTAACGAATGACAGGTGGCTACATCAAACCAAAGATATGTAACAGATTATCTTGCAACACCTTTATGTATGTGAATGAACACATTATGCTATGCCATGTTGATTGTGCTCAGGACGAAGATGACCACTTTGCATGTTCATTTTTTAGTGATGAATGAATGTAGAGGGACATGACCATGCGCCCTTCCTTCAAATTTCTGGTGAAGGATTGCCTTCTGCCTAACAGTCTGACATAGCTCTTATAGATTAACCTTATATGATTGGAGAAAGTGTGTGAAGATGCTAAGCCTGAATAAAATTTGAGCTAATTGTATAGATCATAGTGACCATTTGTTTTACAGCCTTAGAATTCATGATAAGGGATGCACATATGAAGTGAAAGATACGCACCAACTATTGGATTAGCCAGGTCATACCTATAGAAAATGAAGCAAGGACATTTGATATGGGAAATATCTTTTTTTCACAAATAACCATAGCATAACATGTGCTACTGCTTGAACCCTCTTGAGAAAACACTGACATAATATATGGGAAAACCTACTTTCAAAGTAATACCTATAAACTATACTGAATTGTAAGCCTAAATATACTGAATACATTTTATATTAACAGCAATTCATATTATTTATTGAAAATATAAAGAAACACAACCACTGAACTTCACCATCCCAAATCTTTTCTTTACAGCTTTTTTCCAAGATGCCATCAAGCAAGCAATAACAACGTGTCATAAGGAAGAATCGTGTGCAGGGAAGTCAAGTTTTACAATATCATATTTTAAAAAGTAGTTTTCTAAAATCTATAGATACAAATATTGTAGATAATACAACAATATCTGTTATCAATAATACTTTTTAAAATCTGCAATTTCAAATAGGAGATGTGCCAACTAAACAAATTAATGAAACCCTGAATGTTTTTATTGAAAGTAATAAAAGAAAGAATGTATCAAATCTGTTAGTAGCTTGTAAAAAAATAAAGATTTTTAGAAGAAAAGATAACAAATGTGCTATCAATTTGAAACAGAGTAATAAATATATATATATTGGAAAATGTACCACTGAGTTTTTACAAATCTTTGGAGAAGTGTGAAACCGCAATCTAGATATGTTATAAAGCGTTTTTTGCAAAAGAAGAAAGAAGAAGTAATAATTGAACATTTTCGTATTGAATAAACTTAAGTAATTACTTAAGGTGACTACACCATTCCATAAAAATATAGAAACAGTTCATGTACTTTACACATGACAACTTTTGTGACGTGTTTTGTGGAGAGTGGAAACACACTTCTCATACATAAAGATTTTTTAATGAGGATAGTTACATTCAAGGAAAGAATGTGCCTCTTGCTTTTGATGAGAGTGGGCATAGCTGTGGTATCCAAAATGGTGTGATTTCTAAAAAAAACGGAATGCTAAGGTCTGATAATACAGAAATTGAAAGTTCAGGTAAGTCTTGACTAAAACCTAAAAAGCAAAGTGAGATATGGATGTGCAATTTGTTGTGCAATATTGATATGTTTTCTTGTAAAGTCTTAAAGAGAATTTTGCAAGTTTTGCACAAAAATAATAATGTTCAAAGAAAGCTCAAGATGTTACAGAGAACAGATGACTGTGAAGTCTGTTAAAAACACAACTTCTTGGTCACTCTCTAGCTTGTCTTGATGAAAGTAGACGTAAGAGTCAGTTACCTCATATACGGATGCTGGTGCACATAATACCAAAATTACACACCTTCTAGTTAATCTGTATGAGTGCGAAAGACAAAGTATGTCTCTTGCACTTAAAAAAAAAACACTTCTGACTAGAACAGTGCAAATGATAAATATCATGCATTTAAAAGAGTATGTGTACGTAGATGATACACTTACAGGAAGTGGAAATGATGATCTTATGCTTTCAAAGGATCTGATTATTCAACAGTTTAACAAGAGTATTGCAATGTTTGAGTTGTCTTGTACTGAAAGACATGACATTGTTTGCTTTTCTTATTGACACACTTGTCATAAATTTCAAGTGCAACTAGTGTATGTTGAGGAGAAAATCAAACACCGTACAGAAGATGTTTGGAAATAATTTTATCTGTATTTGTTTGTAGAAGAACAATTTGACACAAGAGATACACTTTACGTTTGTAGACACTGTGTTGGGTTTTATAATCAAACAAGTATTTCTCCAAGAAGTGTCTTGAATGCCCGATATCCATGTTGTGCTTGAAAGATTTAACATGTTTGCAGTGATTGCAATGCAAATTGTTCATCCTTTCTAAGTTATTGTTAGATTGCAAACAAAGATGTCAAGTCTGCCTAAAACATAATTAGTGCAAGGTGTGAGAGGCAAAGTTGTGTCTTTACCTCTCGATTTGGAAGAAATTGTCAACACTCTAGGAGTGAAGCGTGACATTGCAGATTCCTTGTTTGTTTTAGTAAATGGTGTTGCCACTGAAGATAAGAACATTTGTCAACAGCTTATAGATATTGGAAAGGTGAAAAACGTATTGGCATTTCTATTGGGGTGCAATGATTTATACAAAGGCAGTCTGACTGTACCAAACTTGTCTATGCTTGATTTTGAGTCAACAAACAAAAGCAGTGAAGGTCAGTTCCAATGTCTATCTGTTGCAGAAGGGACTAGTTTGTATGAATTTTACACTCACGTGAAGTCATGGGCAACAGTTTAGAATTATATCATATGAAACTATTGAAAGTTGCACCAATCAGTGTCTGGGGAAAGCCGTTAGAAGCTTGTTGTTTCCCTATGCTTTTTCGTACTGGTACAGGAGGCAGATTGGATGATCGGAAGGTTCCAATCTCTTTTTCAGAATATCTTTGTACACTAATGTATTCTGAAGATTTCCAATTCTGCACCAATGTTGAATATATTTTTCACTAATTGTATGAAAGGGAATTTTCAACCTTATGTTATGCTGTTGCTCATACACTTTGGACCGGAATTAGATGTCAAAGTCGTTCTGCACGTGAGATGCTGCAACAGGTTAAAGAAGAAAATGAAGTTTTAGGAGGTAGACTTATCAATATTGTTGCTACAACGAGAGGAACTAAGGAATATTGGTATAGGAGACACACCGGGGTTAGATGCATGATCAGAAACCTGAGCTCTCCAACTTGGTTTGTGGCTTTAAGTTGTACTGAGTATGGTTCGGATGGTCTTGCAGAGTGGATTGGTGAAACTAATCCATAGAAAGAAAACATAGAACAAATGACACTAGGAGAATTGTGTTCCATGGACTCTGTAAGTGTATTGTGGTTTTTTCATCACAGAGTATTAACAATGTTACTCTTTATATGTAATAATGAAAATGGTCCACTAGATCCTATGGAACGTTTCTTTTGGAGGAAAGAGTACCAGGCATGTGGGTTTCCACATATGCATATGCAGTTGTGGATTAAAGATGCTCCTCAATTTGGGAAAGAAAGGGATGGCTGTGTGATGGAGTTCATAAAAAATATGTTATTTGTTCCATTCCTGCTCATCATGTGAATGCTGATCTATGGAACATGGTGTGAAGATTTCAAAGGCACTCATGTGGAAAGTTCTCTCAGAGAAAATACAAGACAAGTAGTACACTTAGTGCAGATTTGGCTTTCAAAGGCCTGTGACACCAGTTGGTCGAGGGAATAGTTTGATGTCATCTATTTGACACCATGTTACTGGTAAGTCATCAAGAAATACCTATCATTTAAAAAGAGATAAGGAATGCCAATTCATTAAGGATTGCAATCCTTTCACTGATCAGCTTTGGAATGCACACACTGATGTACAGTATATTGCTGATGATAAAACAGCGGTTGCTCGTTATGCTACAGCATACATGACAAAAGCTGAAAAGGGCAATGAAGCTGGGGTATGGGCAGATTCATCAGCAGATAAAGGTCTTAGTCAGAAGCTTCAAAGCTTTGATCTAAATATGCTCTCACATAGAGAGTGTGGTAGCTACAAAGCTGCAAATTGGCTAACTATTTTACTTTTGTATGGACATAGCATTAATGTACTTTGATTAAGTCTTGGCCCAGTTAGTACTAGAAATCGGGTACTGAAGCCTTTGAGTGAAATTCAGCAGTTACCTGAAGCAGTATCTGACAGTACAGAGATTATGAAAAACAACTTGATTGATACGTATTATCCAAATCGATCCGTAGCGTTGGAGGATCTTTGTTTATATGAAGTAGCAGAACACTACTCATATCAAAATATTGAAGCTAACAGTGACAGAGGACAGTTTAATGTACATGGATGTCTAGTAAGACATTAGAAGGCAATTCTCATGAACCACATCAACTGTCTCGCCAAACAGCAGAGAAAAAGGAATTATTTCATTTTTGTTTTTTGCAGTTGTTCTTCCCTTGGCATGCAGAGAGTGATTTGCTTGGAAGCCTTGAAACTTTTGAAGAAATCATTTTTGTTAAAAAAAAAGCTTTATTTCATATCTAAAATTTGAGCAGTACTTGGAGTTACTAGAGAAAGAATTACATCAAAAAAAACTTTTGGCAGCTGAATTTGCAAACAAGACTTCTGAGGGAAGTCACGATTTTGGAGTAGAAAGTCAAAATGTGCTTGGTGAGTCCATTATTTAAACAGATGTTAAGCTTGCCATGGAAGAAGTAGAAAGTGAAATGCAACAAACAAAAGATGCAGATGCAAATTGTGATGAAATAGTAAACTTATTATAGAGCAAAACAAAGTTTATTAAACAATTAAAGATACATCCTTACGTGGTTTACAGCATGACAAGCATGAATGTTCTTGTGTTCAATACAAACCTGTATCGTTGTATGGTAGTGGACAGGCAGGAGCTGGCACATCTTTTTTAATTCATGCTTTGATCCAAAATGTAATTGAATGCCTTTTGTCATGTATTGTAACTGGTCCAACAGGTTTAGCAGCATTCAGTGTAGAAGGTGATACTTCACATCTACTGTTAATGCTACCAGTCAAGGATGACAGCAAACTAGAGTATTGAAAAGTTGTATGAAGTGCAGCACAAGAAGTAGGAAAAGTTCTTAGAAAATTAAATACTGTGATTGTAGAGGAAGTAAGCATGGTGTCTAACTTAATGCTAGCTTTCATTTACTTGTGAATACAAGAGGTTTCGAAGACTGACTACAATGTTTTGTTTGGAGGTAAACATGTACTTGTTTTTGGAGACCTTTTCCAATGTACTCCTTTGAAAGGTGAACAAGTTTTAAGAATTCTGCAATCAAAGGATATTCCAAAAACTATAGGAAGTATTGGTAATGTTAACCTTTGGAATTGTTTTGAATTCCAGAAACGTATAATTAATATGAGGCACTCTGCAGACTTAGAGTATGCAGAAATGCTTAAAATGATTGGTATAGGTGCTTTTGAGGAGAATGTGAAAGCAGTCTTAAAGGGATGTCTGATGTCGAACATGTTTCATGCAGATTTCAGTCCATCTGATGTCATGTTGACTCTTCAGGTAAGAAACATTTCATGTGTTGCTTTGATGTGCACACTTGCAGAGTGCAACATGTTTAACTCTACAATGCTACTGTCAGAGAAGTAAAATATTGTGGAGATAAATCATGTGATTATTTAGATAGTTATGTTATGCCTTTAGAGTTTGATAAGAGAACGAAAGCTTGGTTAGTTCACCTGAACCGTGTACCTGTACCTGCTAAGCACTTAGCCAAGAAACATACAGAGTCAGTCAAACTACATTCAAATAAAATTATTCCTCTTAAGACTAAAAAGCAACAGAATCTGTTGGACTTGGAGAGTTGCTCAGCTATGACATACTCTCATTGCAGATTTAGTAATGAAACAGGAGCTGAATGCTATTCTAATGAACCTTCGTGTATATTGTTTCAAACGACACCATTGATGCACGATATAGCTTCCACAGCAAGAAAGCAGCTCTGTAAATCCGAAATGTAGTAACTACAACAGAAAAAAGGGGCTGCTAACCAAGGGTGAAGGCACGAAGGCTAATATTTTAGAGCCTATTCTGGTCACCCCATTCTAATAAAAAAATGATCTAGTCACAGGTCCGAGATACCAAGAAGGAAGTATGCAGAAGGCCAAATCGATTCAAAAAGAAAGTTTATAATACTAGCTTAATGTTGGACATATTATAACGATTTGGGTAAGGACATCAACAAAAACGTTAATAACTGTGACAATAAGTAAATATGAATGTCGGACACAGTTAAACAGTGATTAAAACGATCTCAAATATTCCATGTAGAAGTAGTGGAAATAAGCATAACAAATGAATCAGTTGAAGGCAGAGAAGAGTGTATATAGAGCTGTCCACTTGAAAACAATTGAATAATTTAAAGTAAGAAAAGGCACAGATAAAAAACAACAAGAAAAATCCTCAGAGAGCGAACCGTTACCATTTTATAGTCAAAGGTACTATAGCATTCAGGTGAAATGATTCATAATGGTGATTCAAAAAATAATAATAGCACCTAATCACAATGTGTGTCCATAGACAATATAGTCCTGATTCATGGAATTATTTGTGTGAAAAACGCAGATTTGCGCACCTTTCTCCCCAAAAATCCCCATACTTCAAACAGGGATTTTCGGGCAGAAAGGCACGCAAATCTGCATTTTTCGTGCAAATAATTCCATGAATCAGGTAGTATATTGTTTGGTTTGTTTGCTCTCCTGTCCATTGATTAGAAATAATCAGCAGTTAGTATAAGGGTCAGGGAGAAAAAGAGAGGGAATATCTGAAGATTCTTCAAATATATGAAAATTATGCCTGACTCAAAGTTTAAAGGTACCTAAAATTACAGTCCCCTGTATTTTACGTCAGGAGCTTATATGGCAATCACACAGGAAAATATCTGGAAACTCTTTCAAGCAAAAATAAAGTTCACGTCTGTCTCATAGACTGTGGGCACCTGGAGTTTTAAGCCAACGCAGCCTGGGGCCAAAAATAGTTCATTGTTAGAAGCTGTCTTGCACCGTCCACTGGGACAGACAGAGCTGATAGATGCCCCCTTGACATATAGCGTTTCGGTGGCAAAATAATGCAAAATGGCCACCTTCTTCAGGGCTGGAGTAGCGACCCCTGTAAGGCAAAAGAAAGAGAAGGGTGTTGCAAAATGCAAAATGTAGTAGGTGTTGCAAGTGGAAACCAATACTTTTCTCAAAATATACCAGATGACTGTCTTCGATTTATTAGTGCAGCAAAGGGGTTTTGTTGCGTTAAGTTCTCACCTTAACATTCCTGCAACTAAAGTTCTTTCCATGAATTTCAAGTGTTGACCTTATGTTTCACATGAGCCTTCCTATAGGATTCATCCACTTCATCCCAGTAAACACAGACAAGAGGACAAGATGTTGAATAAACCTTATCACAGAAATTTCACATGACCTCCTCCTATTTTAAATGGCAGCCATTGAAAGGGTGAACAGACTTCATACCCCATTCCATGATGGACATCATTTTCAGTTGCAAAATGCTGGTGTGTCTTGCAACTGAATAAAGAGACCATTGGTAACCCTGGTCTTATTGGTCAGAGTCCTAATAGCAATAGGCGCAGAGCTGGGGGTGAATTTCCACATCAGGTAATGCCTCAGGGTCTTTGTTTAGGCCCTCATTTCAGTCAGGCCTGTAGCTATGGGCCCTGGAGCATGGTGTCCGGTCATTTGGTCGAAAAAAATGGTCGAATGACCATTTGATCTAATCAATATGGTCGAAAAAAAAAGGTCGAATTTATTTATTTATTTATTTATTTTTAGTTTGGTTGCTTAACAAATATTTTTTAATAAAGAAAAAGGGGGTTTGGGGGGGAGCTCCCCCATAAATAAAATAAAAAATAAAAAAAATTCGACCTTTTTTTTTCTACCATTTTACATCGATCAAATGGTCATTCGACCATTTATTTTCGACAAAATGACTGGTAACCCTGGAACATTACCTGATGTGTTAATGCCCCCCTGGCTCATGGCTTATTGTTAAATAATAATGTTCTGCAACACGGATGTGCACTATATATCACACATAGACTGAAAATACACTAATTCCCCAAAACTGTGTGCAACATTATTTCTTTACATGTTTTCCTTTTTATTGAAAAGCAACATGTGGAAAAATATAGATTTTCTTAAATAGAAATCTGTTATAGGGTAAACATAGTTTATCATAAAATAAGCTCTAAATAAGACAGCAAATGCACTCATTCACTGTCTGCACTGAAAATGAAGCTGTAAATATTTACTGACACTTACTATCTGCTGATCCAAAAGATTCACAAATGTTTACATCAGCAACAGAGCAAGCATGTGAACAGTGTGACTTCTGCAATCATAGCCAACATTGTTATTAAGAAATTCAAAGTTTTAATAAGCAAACTTAAAAAAAAAACATTATGTCTAATGCCATAAGTGTTTCATCTACGTACACAAGATATTTTTGTTTTTTTAAAGGAGATGGGAAAAAAGTGCCACTTAAAAAAACTACGGATGAAAATGAATCTGGTATTCAGCTATTAACGTGTCTCAATCCTTAGTTGCACCTCCACAGCTACCCATTGGTGGCATAGATATGATATGATATTTTATTTATATAGCACCTATACACACTGTGTTTCAAAGCGCTTCAAGGCAAGGGAAGGAACAAGGGAAAATACAATGACATCCTTACAGGCCATGAACAGTAAGGATGTGAAATTAACTATCGTACTCGGCCTGATGACATTTCAGATAGTGGAAGAGCTAAGACATAGATAAGGAAGGGAGGGGGAGAGTGGGAAGGAAATGAAAACAGACAGGCGGCTACCATACTAGGCCTGACAACATTTTTGGTAGAGCCGGAGAAAACAAAAGGTGAGGGAGAGGGGTGCAGAAAGGGAGGGGAGAAACAAAACAAACGACTCTTGTACTCGGCCTGACAACATTTTAGATAGTGCTATAGGGGTTGAGGGGGAGAAAAAACAAGTAAGGGAGGAATCAGAAGACAGACAAGGTGCTATCATACCAGGTCCATGTACAATTCTGATAGACTAAGTGCATAGAAGAAAGTAAGGGGATGAGGGGAGGAGATAGGAAAGGGGGGCACAAGGGAACATCACGGGGGGACCAGAGGGGTGGGGATGGCCTGTGGGGCCAGAGGAAGTAAACACGTGCTGGTGCATGTTTACCTGCTGTCTGGGCAGGGGTTTGGGCCCTGGATCCTCCTGGTCTGAACAGGTCCAAACATGAATAGCCTTTTTGTTTGTCTGCCCTTTGCTTCGGATGTCCGGGCGAGAGATGCCCTTGATCTAAGAGCTCAGAGCAGGAAGGAAGAGGCAGGGCTAAGAAGGTGGGTGGTGCTTAGGCAAGGTGACCTAGATCCTCTTGCTCCCCATCTGCAAATGAAAAGAGACTCGAGGGCTCCTTAAGTATGGAAAAAGAGCGGCAACCAGGAAGGCACCAAGTGGGTGGTGCTTAGGCCAGGTGACCTAGATCCATTTGCACCGGCTCCCCATCTGCAAAGGAAAAGAGACCGGAGGGCTCCTTAAGTAGGGAAAAAGAGTGGCAACCATGAAAGCACCAGGTGGGTGGGGCTTGCTAAGTGGGGAAAAAGAGCGGCAACCAGGAAGGCACCATGTTGGCAGGGCTTGCCAAGTGGGGAAAAAGAGCAGCAACCAGGAAGGCACCAGGTGGGGGGGCTTAGGCCAGGTAACCAAGATCCACTTGCACCTGCTGCCCATCTGCAAAGGAAAAGAAGCTGGAGGGCCCCTTAAGTAGGGAAAAAGAGTGCTAACCAGGAAGGTACCAGGTCGGTGGGGCTTGCTATGTGGGGAAAAAGAGCAGCAACCAGGAAGGCACCAGGTGGGTGGGGCTTGCTAAATGGGACAAAAAAGAGTGGCAACCAGGAAGGCACCAGGTGGTCGGGGCTTAGGCCAGGTGACCAAGATCCACTTGCACCTGCTCCCCATCTGCAAAGGAAAAGAGGATGGAGGGCTCCTTAAGAGGGAAAAAGAGCAGCAACCAGGATGGCACCATGTGGGCGGGGCTGGCAAAGTGGGGAAAAAGAGCGGCAACCAGGACGGCACCAGGTGGGCGGGGCTTGCAAAGTGGGGAAAAAGAGTGGCAACCAGGAAGGTACCAGGTGGGAGGTGCTTAGGCCAGTTGAACTAGATCCACTTGCACCGGCTCCCATCTGCAAAGGAAAAGAGGCTGGAGGACTCCTTAAGTAGGGAAAAAGAGTGTCAACCAGGAATGCACCAAGTAGGCGGGGCTTGCTAAATTGGGAAAAAGAGCGGCAACCAGGAAGGCACCAGGTGGGCGGGGCTTATGCCAGGTGACCAAGATCCACTTACACCTGCTCCCCATCTTCAAAGGAAAAGAAGCTGGAGGGCCCCTTAAGTAGGGAAAAGGAACAGGAACCAGGAAGGTACCAGGTGGGCGGGGCTTGCTAAGTGGGGAAAAAGAGCGGCAAACAGGAAGGCACCAGGTGGGTTGGCATTGCTTACTGGGGGACAAAGAGTGGCAACCAGGAAGGCACCAGGTGGTCAGGGCTTAGGCCAGGTGACCCAGATCCACCTGCACCTGCTCCCCATCTGCAAAGGAAAAGAGGCTGGAAGGCTCCTTAAGAAGGGAAAAAGAGCGGTAATCAGGAAGACACCAGGTGAGCGGAACTTGCTAAATTGGGAAAAAGAGTGGCAACCAGGAAGGCACCATGTCGGTGGTGCTTAGGTCAGGTGACCTAGATCCACTTGCAGCTGCTCCCCATCTGCAAAGGAAAAGAGGCTGTAGGGCTCCGTAAGTAGGGAAAAAGAGTGGCACACTTAGACAAAACTGTGAATGTTAGCATGCTAAAGGTCAGGTAACCAACTAAACAATATAAGCTCAAACTCTGCATACGTATCTCACTCAAAAAACTCACACAACATCTCTCGCACAACAAGCCGCACGCACTTCACAACACTGCAACAACACATAAGCCGGAGCAACAGCACACGCGGACTGACACCGATCCAATACCCGCACCAAAGCTCAGCACCCGGTGTATACCGAGTTGAAGCTGCCAACAGAACACCACTCCTCTCACTATCCTACTCCCTCTTCACCTTACTAACCCATCCCACCTCATCGTTTACAGATCCGCCAACATTTAACATTTAACTAGGAAGGCACGAGATGACTCTCATAACTTAGACATTGGGAGCTGGCAAAACTGGAACATGCAGAGTTTACACTACTGCCAAAGTTGAGGGTTCATTCAGTGTCTGTGGCATTGCACTGGTGGAATTAGGTGCAGGACGTGGTGTCAATTTCCATGCACGTAATACATTTTTATTTTGTGGTGCTCATGCAATTTCCAATACGAATCATCCACATCATCCCATTAGACTCACCAGATGATTTATCATGATTGATATTTGCAGGCTTTGTGACAGAACATTAGAAGGGCCACGTCTTAGTGTTTTCTTGCACAATATGCACTGATCATCCTCAACCTCCATTTTAGAGCACTATTCTTTCACCTTGAAATATCAGGGGTTTTTATTTGTGTGCCTTTTCTTCCTGGGTGGTGACAGATTGGGTACCTAGATGGTATCATCATCGCTGATGCTGCTGCTGATCTCATGATTAGACATGTTAAAATGTCCAACTGGTACGGAAAATGTAAAATAACACAAATTACAACTCTAAAAAGACGCAACAAAAAAGAAGCCTCCTCTCTGAACCTCTCTAGCATTTCTGATGACACTTCGATTGGAGTGCTCCAGTGCTAGAGGTGTTTCAAGATTCTGGCTGATGCTGGCAGCAGCTTTAATGGGTGGAGGTTGATTCTGCACAACCTCAGCTCACAGCTACAATCAACATGTAAGACCACATGTAAGCCAAAGAAGGCTGTAGCCCAGTGTGGGCCAGACCATACAGCAGGTCTTAGGTGCTAGTTTGAGACATAGTTCACAGCATCTATCCCTCATGCAGATTTAGATAAAGTTCTCCCAAGGCATGGACAAGATAAGAAGTACCGGTGACCATGGGAGAGAAAAAAGGGGATGAAAGAAAGCCCAGAGGCACATGATGGCCACACTCCTCCAAGTACGCCACAGAAAGAGGAAAGTGGCAAAAGAAAAGCACTAAGATCAAAGATAAAAGAAAGCACATGGTAGAAAGTATTCTCACCCAGCATTGTTAAATGGGAAATCATATTGTGCCTCCTTTCTTATGTATATTGGCCTAAGCCCAGTCACTCTGCGAAGAAAACCGCATTTCAAAAGTTCCGATTTTGTTTTCTGTTCATATGTAATTATGTGTTCTAAAATGGTGGACTGTGTTTCCAACTTGTAACCGAGCCTTCCCGACCTTTACACTAAGTTAATGGTTAGACTGTTCGCGGGCCGAATGTTTAGACTGGGTAAAGAGACCTTGTCCTATACATGACTTATGGTTTTATGATTGTCTGCACCAATAAGCCTCATCCACGAACATACATCGGAGACAATAGAAAGCAAATATCGAGCGTGGACACTGGCTGCACTGCATTGTGAAGGGATATGTGCTAAGGCTTACTGATAAATCTGGGAATATACATTGCCATTGTAACTTGTTTGTAATGTAACCAAATGTAATCCGTGTGCATATTGTTGTATAAGCCATAAGTGAACTCGGCACAAACTCTAGACCATGTATTATTAACTTGTAGAGGGGCTGGACATTATTACTGAAATTGTATAAATGTACGGATGTCCAGATGTCCAGTACCTCTCACTCCTCACACTGAAGGGCTGGTACTCACTGTGATGTACTGAGGGCCATATAGCTATCTGAATTAGTTTCTTTGTAACTGCGCAGTATTAAAGATCTGTGAATCTTTATAAGCCCGTGTTTGGTGTATTTCCTTTTGTGGTACTCAGCCTCAATATTTTCTCTTGCTTTTACAGATGGCGCCCGAATAGGGACCCTCAAGATGGATGCCATTTCGTTGAAGGTTGACGCGGCTATCGGACTGGGATCGAACAGTGGAAAAAGGGGCCCTTTTCTTGGACGAGAAGCGATACCTCAACAGTACTGCATGACCCGATCCCTGGACGGTCAGCCTGCGGTCCGAGATGGCATCTTGACGAGGGTCCATATATCGAGGCGGGCAGTTTTGCCGAAATCACGTGGGACCTTTGTAATTCTTTGTAATCCGATCAGACCTCCTTTGTCCTTTGATCAGGTGAGTCGTGACCCGATTTTTAAGTATCCTGATAATTTGTTTTGGCGCATTGTACTCGCAAGCACAATTATTGACCAGGTAACACCAGGAATCTGATATGCATGAGAAATTGTCTGCCTGCTTCAGGACATTATTCTGCAAGCACAGACAATCTTTGGAATTTAGCCGACTGGCACCACAGGAGGGGTCTCTGGCGTGTACTGTGTACTGTAAGCACTGCATTGGTAGTATAGTGTTTAATGATATTTGGCTCAGACAAACTAGACATGCTTCCGAACTTCAGTGGCCAACCAATGGTAGTTTTGAAATTCCTCATATAGAATATTTAGAGTCTATATTATTAAAGAAAAAGGCTAGAACTGCAGCATGTGATGTATTACAGAATTGGAAGAAAGAAGCTAGGCAGCAACTTAAAAGTCGAGAGAAACATGCACGCCGTCACATGTCCAACGCTGAAAAAGCATTGTTGTACGATCAAAATAAACAGTTTGAGTCAGTTAGGAGTATGGATAGTGCTTTTTCACTTGGTATTCAGAAAATCTATCTGTCTAAAGACTTTCATGTATCTGATGAGTTGATTGACAAACTTCTAAATGAACGAAGGCCTGGTGCCGTTGCGCCACCTCCGTATGTACCTATTCCTGTTGTTTTGCCTCTGCCTGCTGTCGTTCCCCCTCCCGTAGTAATTCCTGCTCCTCCTATCGTTCTTCCTAATGTCCCTCTTCCTCCAGCTGTTGTTCCTCCTCTTATCGTTGCTCCTTCACCTGGTCCTCCACCTTTGCCTACTGTTACAGGTTTGGTAGATTTGCCTTCTGCACCAGTGATAGCACCTTTGTTACCGATTGCACAAGATTTGTCTACTCTTTCTCTTCCAAGTGGTTCTGTCCCACTTGCAGTTGCTAAGGGAGCAGAATCAAACATCGTAACTCATAATACTGTGTCTAAAGAAAGCACGCGCGATTTGACTGCATGGGCTAGACAATGCATGGAGAAGGGTGAACAATCTGATGTTTTTTGCCACACGCTCTAATCTAGAAAGTTTTCCTGAGAAAAATCTTTTTATTGAAGGGTTGGGAATTCACTTATGTGTAATGTGGAACAGATTAGATGATATAGATCTCCCACAAGGGTTGAGGGATCTGAATGTTTTAGCATATTCAAGAGCTACTGCGGAGAAAGTATATGAGCACGTTGAGAGGATTTTTGAGTATAGAATGGAGTTGGAACGTTTACGGAATGAAGAAATTGATGGTGAAAGTTTGAGTGCTATTTTTGTACAGAAACAGTTCCTTCCTTGTTGTAAATCGATAAATGAGGAAACACGTATTTGCACGAAGGATGCGATTAGATGGATTTCAGACATGTTGATATCTCCCGTAGAAGTATATGACACGTATAGTCAGTATACGCCAGAAATACAGAGGAAAGTTATATAGGTTATGGTAGAATACCTGCAGGATGAATGCATAAAAAGAAAGATTTGTTGTCCCGCAGAATTATTGAATATCTATAAGAGAGCTTTTCGTCTGACACTCCTTCAGCTGTTTTAGCGCTTGATTTAGCTCTGTTGCTCAGTAAGTGTTTGGAGTTTCCTATCTCTCAGTTGCCTATGAGAGAGGTTCCGCCGACATTTGTCCCAAAAGTCGAGGTTCCAGTTGATGCCGGAACAGGTGCAGCTGCCTATGACATTCCTGCACATTATGTGTCGCAGTTTGTTCACGTCCCGTTCTCAAGACAGGAAGTGAACACCATTAAACAATCCATTCCCGATATTAGGAAGAATCCGACAGGGTTGTATAAAGAGATAGAATTTGTCTTGCAGTCATCAGTATTTGCCTTAAGTGATATAGATTTGTTATTTCCTGTGCTCCTACCTGTTGATTTGTGGAAACAGATTAGGACTGTGGACGATGTACCAGGATTAGGGGACACATGGGTTAATATAGTTCGTCAAGATAGAGAAAGGCCAGCTGGCGAGAGACCACCACAGGTAATACTGACTTTGCCTGATAGAATAGTCACAAAACTTGAGTCTGGGAAACGACTATTTGTAGATACATTTGTGCGTGGATTGTTGCCTGACATCCAATCACAAATTATGTCTTCTGAGAGCACTTGGCAAGCTAAGTCTCAGTCTGAAGTGTTGCATATGGCTCAGTACTCTGAGAACCGAGTCAATAATGAAAAAGAGAGAATTGAAAAGAGAAAGGGAGACCTGAAAACTAAAGTTCTATTGCAACAAATTGTTAGAGGCCCTAGAGGGGGTATGTCACAATTTAGGGGACAATACGCTCCACAGGGAAATGTGCCATTGGGTCCTGTAAACGTGAACCAATGTGCTTATTGCAGACAAGAGGGTCATTGGCAAGCGCAATGCCCGATCCTCCAGCAGAGGTCGAATAACACATTTGGTAACATAGGTAGGCGATCCAGAGGCTGCCCTGGGGCAGGGGGTCCTGGTAGAAGTCAGTTTTCTCAAACTTTGCAACCTTTTTCACAGGATAATCAGGCACCGAGTGTGGATAATAGAAACATTTTCGATCATCCTTCTGCTGCACATCTCTCTAAAGACCTTCCTTTTGATAACATTTTGTTTCGCTAGGATTGCCCGAAGCAGGGTTTGGAACCGACGCCTATTCCCGATAATCAGAAAGGTCCCTACGTTGAAATGATAGTGGAAAATAGGAAACATCTATTCTTGATAGATACAGCAGCGGAGAAGTGTTCCATCAACCATTCACGGGTTCCAAACATTCCACTGTCACGGCAAACCAATGTTTCTGTAGGGTTTTCTGGTACGCCAGTAATCTGTCCGGTTTCTTCGCCGGTACCGATTACATTGGGTCCATTCACGGACCACTGTCCATTTCTTTTGACTACGAACTGTGAAGAGTATTTGTTGGTGTTGAATCTGTGGAAGGAAAATAACAGGCCGATTCATGGAATTAATGTGCACTGAAAATAGCGGCGCAAGCGTGCGAAAACGTGTGATTCGCAGTGAAAGAGCGAAAATAGCAGTGCAAGTGCAAATATCGCAGGGAAACCAGCGCACATCTATTCATGGAAGTCTGAGCGTGAGTAAAATCTGGGATGGGCGCTAAAAAAGTGCGCAGTGCACGCCGGCGCACAGGTCATCTAACGGCGTGCGCTAAGGACACAGCGAAAGCGCACATAGCGCGCCACACATAACAAAAGTAGGCGGAACACGGGCGTGACACGTGGAATGGGGAACAACTCATGAAAATGTGGGCGTCACGGGGGAAGTACAGGAGGCAAGTGCGCAGAACGCCCACACGCTCGCCTACAACACGTATTCATGGAATCGAATAGGGCAAAACAGCACACGGGCAAAGACGCGCACAGGCCTAAATATGTCCGCCACACGAAGGCAGGCGGTTGCGTCCCTGTGCATGAAAAAAATGTGCGCCAAAATTTGCACCCACAAAAAGCAGGTATATACAGCTATGTAGACAGGACAAATGACGTGCAAAGGGGTACGCGACAAACACAGACACCCGCTGCGTGAGAAATAGCGTGTGCGTGTATTTCGGGGGTGCATGGGAAGTTCTACACACTATTTGCCCTGGGTGAGCGGGGTACTTGTATTACAGGGGTTTGCGGGAAGTTTCACATGCGATTGGCCTGGGTACGTGTATTTCAGGGGTGCGCGTGAAGTTTCACACGCGATTGGCCTGGGTACGTGTATTTCAGGGGTGCGCGTGAAGTTTCACACGCGATTGGACTGGATACGTGTATTTCAGGGGTGCGCGGGAAGTTTCACACGCGATTGGCCTGGGTACGTGTATTTCAGGGGTGCGCGGGAAGTTTCACACGCGATTGGCTTGGGTACGTGTATTTCAGGGGTGCGAGTGAAGTTTCACACGCGATTGGCTTGGGTACGTGTATTTCAGGGGTGCGTGGGAAGTTTCACACGCGATTGGCCTGGGTACGTGTATTTCAGGGGTGCGTGGGAAGTTTCACACGCGATTGGCCTGGGTACGTGTATTTCAGGGGTGCGCTGGAAGTTTCACATGTGATTGGCCTGGGTACGTGTATTTCAGGGGTGCGCGTGAAGTTTCACACGCGATTGGGCCTGGGGGAGCGGGGTACCACTCACCGTCTGCCTTACGTGTAGAAGAACGTGTAACCAACACCCACCCGCTGTGAAGTAATAGCGTGTGAACCCCAACGCCTGGAAAACACACGCACTACACCCCACGAAAAGCACGTACAGGCCCGTGCGCGAGACGTCACAGACGCGCTTACGCGCTGAGGGCCTTTGATCCAATGAAATCGCATATGCGAGCTGACACGCCTACGCGCTAAGGGACTTTCCTCGCGCAAAATCACTCCGTATCAAGCATGTGAAACTTCCCGCGCACCCCTGAAATACACGTACTTAGGCCAATCGCGTGTGAAACTACCTGCGAGCCCCTGAAATACACGTACCCCGCTCCCCTTGGCCCAATCGCGTGTGAAACTTCCTGCGCACCCCTGAAATACACGTACCCAGACCAATCGCGTGTGAAACTTCCTGTGCACCCCTGAAATACACGTACCCAGGCCAATCGCGTGTGAAACTACCCGTGCACCCCTGAAATACACGTACCCCACTCCCCCAGGCCCAATCGCGTGGGAAACTACCTGCGAGCCCCTGAAATACACGTACCCAGGCCAATAGCGTGTGAAACTTCCCGCGCACCCCTGGAATACACGTACCCAAGCCAATCGCGTGTGAAACTTCCGGCGCACCCCTGGAATACACGTACCCAGGCCAATTGCGTGTAAAGATTCACGCGAACAACAGTTATACGCGTACCCCACTCGCACAGGCCCTTTCGTGTGTGGAAGTTACTGCGAAACCCGTAATACACATTCCCCGCTTGGCGTTTGCTGTTTGGCAGTCCGGTAAACTGGTCCAGGGTTGGCGCAGCCCTTTGCGCTGGATTGGGGATTCTGATGGCTTTTCCTTGCGCAAGGGCGTTCTTGGGGGCGTAACTGATGCTGCTGCAGGGTCGCTGCGCCACTCTGCGCCACAGCTGCTTTTGGAGGCTAAAACCCATGAATACGCTGTGCGCGGAAATCAATTTTGGCGCACGCGGCTGGCACAGACATTCGCACGGGAACACTGTGCGCCAGTCGCATGCGCCACTTTTGTGCGAATTTCTATGAATTACCCTGTAAATGCGGTAATTCATTGTTCTTCGGATGGAGTGTGTTTGACGATTTCACCACAGCAACTTTCTGTCTCTCAGTTCTTGAATAGACCTTTGCCGTCAGAATTTAGAGATGTTCCGGAGTGTTTGTGTGCAATTGATGACAATGATGTCGGTGTTCTACAAATTGAGCCTGTTAAGATCATTTTGAAACATGGAGTAAAGTTGCCACGTATTCCCCAGTATAAGATTTCGGTTGGTGAGCAAGCTTTGAAATGCATAGTCTCTGATTTTGTACATCGTGGGGTAATTGAGGAAATTGCAGGTAGTTTGTGCAATAGTCCGATTTTGCCTGTGTACAAGAAAGGTGATAATGCAATTCCTTTTCGTTTCATCATTGATTTACGCGCCATCAATAAGATTGTACAATTTCTGATTGTGCTTGATGTAACAACAATACTATGATTCCAGCTTCTGCTACTCACTTTAGTGTTGTAGACCTTAAGAATGCTTTCTTTAGCATTCCTATACACAAGGATAGCAGATACCTTTTCGCGTTCACCTTAGGGGGATGCTCGTTTATATTCACCCGTGCGCCCAAGGTTACACGGAAAGTCTGAGCATCTATAGTAGGTCTTTGAAAGAGCAGCTAGAAACACTCGAGTTGCCTACCACTTGTACATTACTTCAGTACGTAGACGATCTACTTTTAGCTGCTGACTCAGAAAATGCCTGTAAGGAGGGCACCGTGTTGTTGCTTATTCACCTAGCAAAACATGAAAACAAAGCTTCACTTAAAAAGTTTCAGTATTGTCGACAGGAGGTCACCTATTTAGGCTATCTCATGTCAAAGGAGGGAAGAAGGTTGATGCCTGAACGTATAAAAATAATTTCTAGCATGTCTGTCCCAAATACACAGAAGGAAGTCAGAGCCTTGATAGGAATGGCTTCTTACTGTAGGCAGTGGATCCCAAACTTCTCGTTAACGATTAAACCAATGTTGACTTTGACAAAGAAGGGCATTTCTTTGCCATTGTCGTGGAACTTGGAACACCAGCAACCGTTTGATCTGCTCAAGACTGCACTGTGTTCTGTTCAGCACCGGTTTTGGGCACACCAAATTATGAAAAGGCCTTCGTGTTGTATGGGCATGAACGTGATGGATGTGCTTTGGCTGTATTAACGCAGGAACATGGAGGGAAGAATAGGCCATGCAGCTACTTTTCTTCCGCCCTTGATCCTGTTGCATGCGCTTTGCCAAGATGTTTGAGAGCTGTCGCTGCTGCTGCTGCATCTGTAAAACAGAGCGAGGGTATGGTCCTAGGCCACGCTTGAACCCTGATGGTACCTCACTCTGTAGATGTTCTATTAAACCAAACACAAACGCAACACCTCACCTCCGCACGATTAACGAGATACAAATTGATCTTGTGCGCACCGCACATTAAAATTCAGAGGTGTTGCGTCCTGAATCTGGCTGAACATTTACCTTTCCCACAAGATACTGCTTACAGTGACGAAGCATCACATGACTGCCTCCACATCACAGAGCAAGAGACTAAAGGCAGAATCGACCTGAAAGATACTCCTTTGAATAATCCACAAGGAGAGCTGTTTTGTGATGGTTCCTGTTTCAAACTTCCGGATGGTACACCCACGGCTGCTTATGCAATCACCACTTTGAGCATGATTGTGGAAACCAAAAGAATTACACATAACTATGCGCAGGCTGCAGAGATTATAGCATTGACTCGAGCTTGTGAACTTTCCAAAGGGCTTAGAGTAAATCTATATACTGACGGTCAGTATGCTTTTGGGGTGGTTCACAACTTCGGTAGACTTTGGGCAGCATGAGCTTTCCTGACCTCACATGGAACTAAGATCCAATATGGCTCCTTGATAGTACAGTTACTCTCAGCGCTTGCACTCCCCACTCAGTTAGCAATCATGAAATGCGCAGTGCATCGGAAAATCACAGATGATGTGGGAAAAGAGAACGCTTTCACTGACCAGATAGCCAAACAAACTGCCACTGATCTCTATTCAGAAAT
Source organism: Ambystoma mexicanum (assembly GCF_040938575.1). Classification (NCBI taxonomy): domain Eukaryota; kingdom Metazoa; phylum Chordata; class Amphibia; order Caudata; family Ambystomatidae; genus Ambystoma; species Ambystoma mexicanum. Next base: position 413,892,154 of record NC_090939.1, read on the forward strand.
GTATACTTCAAGGGAAGCCACAAATGTTTGTACTATGGATGAGGGTATCAAATCTGTAAAGAGTATTCAAGCTGATGCCACATTAGAAGAATCTAAACAATGGGCTGAGGGTTTGGCAAGATTGGATGATGACGGGTGTTGGGTGGACAGGTTAGAAGGAAAATGGTTGTTGCCAGATGCGTACGTTACAATGATGGTCGCAAAGGCTCACGGGCCCACCCACATTTGTGCGAGGAAGGTTTCCAAAATGTTACAAAATGTCTGGGTGAATGATAAAATCTCGAAAACAGCTAAACGTTTTGTTCAGATTTGTATGATCTGTCTACAGCATAATATAGGAAAGGGCACTTTGAAACCAAGGGGTAGTTTTGGTCCACCTTCTGTCCCCTTTGATGTCATACATTTTGATTTCATTGAAATGGAGCATTGCAATAATTACAAGTATGTTTTGGTTGTTATTTGTGCCTTTAGTAAATGGGTTGAAGCCTTTCCTGTTAAAGATGCTACAGCAATGACAACGGCAAACACCATGCTTAAGGAATATTTTCCTAGGTTTGGTTTGCCAAGGGTCATCTGCTCAGACAATGGTCCATATTTTATCGCTGCTGTAATTCTGCAGATATGCGCGGGATTACAGATCACTAAACGGTTCCATTCGGCTAGAGATGCTCAAAGTGCTGGTTTGGTAGAGAGACACAATGGAATCATAAAAAACAAACTCGCTAAAACATGTGCCGGCACCAAACTAAAATGGCCAGACGCTGTACCGATCATGTTATTATCAATGAGAACCACCCCGCAGACTAGGACTGGGCTCTCCCCTTTTGAGGTGGTTATGGGTAGGCCAGCTAACATTTGGAATGTGCCTAAGCCTAAATCCCTGCGGGACATCGAACATGTACTTCTTTACGATTGCTGTGACTGGTTAACTAAAAATCTGTATTTGATTTATCAACATGTGCGAGAAGCCCTCCCAGTCAAGTACGAGGGCCCAGGTCACAGCATACGGCCTGGCAGCTAGGTGCTGATCAAATCATTTGAAAGAGCATCCTGTCTCGCATTGTGTTGGAGGGGCCCTCATCAGGTCCTATTGGCCACACAGACAGCCAGGCGAGTGACCGGACGAAAGCACTGGATCCACGCATTACATGTCAAGGGGATTCCCTTCCCTTTGCCACACGATACAGAAGATACAGAAATTCCTACCTGCACTGCTCCCAGCGATCATGCAGCATTTAGCAGCATCAAGATTGCTTTGGAGACTCTCCCTGAGCCCATGGGGCCTGGGGAAACAGCTGCTTTATCTCCACACTCTCCCACAGATCCTTTTTCACCATTGTTGGGTTCTGTCGCAAATCCACCACTTCCATCAGGAAGCAACGACACGTTGTTCGCAGATCACACAGAACCGGGAGTCACAAGGTACGATCTGCGTCCCCTGAGCTAGACTTACTGCACGGTTTGGCTGTGCCACCCGGAAAAATCGTCGTAGGGCTTGTCTTTTGGCCCTGTTCTTTTGCACGTAAGGAATTCTGTTGGCTAGGGTTAGGGAATGACTAAGAAAATGCGTGATCAGGAGATCGCCAGCAAATAAACTTTGGAGTATTTCATTTGAGGAAAGAATGCCTGCAATCGCTCTCACTAGTACGGAACAAATAAGTGACTATGTGCCTAATCGAAACAATGAACAATCAAATGCTTGGTCTCTAAAAACGTATTGTTGTCTTGTGATTATGTTAACCGCTTCACAATAGTAATTGCCTTATGATTTTGGTATTTGGAAGAAGTACGTCTGCTTGAAATTCTTTTGGCTACAGAAGATGTAGCTACTGCTTCTACACCTTTCGTGCATCTGCACACTCTATCTCCTAGAGACTCTCAGCACAGACAGAGTTACCACAATAACACTTCATTACTCATAATGAATGCCACACATGGCATTTTTAATAGGTCTAATTGTTGGATCTGCTCGCATTTACCGCAACACGGAGACTAGGGGTTGGGTTGGTATATTCATCCTTTACCTTTGACTACTGCCTGTTATGCTTCTTTAAGGGCACTATTTTTTGGCCGATGGAACGATAGCATCTCAGGGATCTTTGATGGAACAAATTTGAACGATTGTGAGAAACGAGTTCTAATGCCCCTGGGATGCTCACTCTTTGCGAATAGGAGTAAGCTTAATGTTGCTTCTATTAGGCCTTCTGATAGACTGTCTCATCCTTTTCAATCACTGATCTCTTTCAAGATGGCTCCTATAGGCAATAGCGATGCCACACCACCTTCCTATACTGTTAACCACAGCCCTGATTCAGTTTATGTCTGCATACAGAGGAATGTAACTCAGTCAATGGGTGATTTCAAGGGTTGCACCAATGTTGCGAACTTGACCAGTGAGGACAGACCTTTGTATGTAGGCGAACCTGTCTACTTTGTTTGCGGTAATGAAGCTTTCCCATGGCTACCTAGGGATTGGCAGGGAACCTGTTATTTAGGGATTCTGTTACCCGGGGTATTCATAGCAAGCATCATAGAAATCTCTAAGGCTCGTCCAAGGCGGGACGAGAATGGCAATACTTCAGCACAAGTTCTGGGTGACGTAGCGAAATCTTTTGTACCTTTTTGGGGGAAAATATTGAACTCAGAGGATATCAGAAGACTAGCGAGAGTACTGGAGAGGACCATCAACTGGACCACTGACATACTCTATAACATGATTTTAGAACAGAAAGCGATAAGGTTAGTGGCACTTCAGAACCGGATGGCATTAGATGTCATCCTGGCTGAGCGTGGTGGAGTATGTAAATTAGTAGGGTCCGCTTGTTGCGTTTTCGTGCCAGATTCCTCCCCAACCATCTTTAAGTCTATACAAAATCTGCACGTCCTTAGTTCAGAAGTGTATGTTCCAGAGGGAAACTGGGATTTTAGCGCTTGGTTCTGGGACTTCTTACGATCTCGGGGATGGAAGTTACTTTCAGTCTTGCTGATTATCTTGGGTATTCTGTTGTTTTTCTGTTGTTGTATACAATATCTTCCTGGCATATGTTTGGTGTTAGGAGGATGTTGTGCACAGACGATGGGAACAGTAGGACACAAGTTATGTGCCCCGGAGAGAATGACAAAGGAATTTGCATTGAAAGAAATCTCTGTTGCTGACCTTATGGCAATCGATATCTTTGATGATTGTGATTCAGGGTGTATGGACGTTGAGATGAGGAGTTACTCGTAAAGTGACTAGAAGTAGTTTAGCACTTGACTTAGGCCAAAAGGAGGGTTTGTTAAACGGGAAATGATATTGTGCCTCCTTTCTTATATATATTGGCTTAAGCCCAGTCGCTCTCCGAAGAAAACCACGTTTCAAAAGTTCCGATTTTGGATCGACTTCGCCGCCATTTTTGGATCATCTGCCATTTTGATTTCTGTTCATATGTAATTCTGTGTTCTAAAACGATGGACTGTGTTTCCAGCTTGTAACTGAGCCTTCCCGACCTTTACACTAAGTTAATGGTTAGACTGTCCGCGGGCCGAATATTTAGACTGGGTAAAGAGACCTTGTCCTACACATGACTTATGGTTTTAGGATTGTCTGCACCAATAAGCCTCATCAACGAACATTCATCAGAGACAATAGAAAGCAAATATCAAGCGTGGACACTCGCTGAACTGCATTGTGAAGGGATATGTGCTAAGGCTTACTGCTAAATCTGTGAATATACTTTGTATATTAATCACTAGCTTGACAATCTTCCACTGCATATCCTGCTGACATATTTCAACATATAAATAGAATAAACACCAGGGATAAGTCTAAGTTGGATTGCACATTGTCAGTTTCTTGGTGAATTTGCAAATCACTTGCTCAACCCTTACAGGAGACCTACTCAGCACACAGAGAAAAAGCAATGAAAGAAAGTTATGAAAATGTGAATGGGTATGCTAAATATTCACCTTAACTTCATGGAAGAATCAGTGTGCCCAGAAAACTGTCACTGACAGCTGGCAGTATTTCTGTGTCAAGTAGTATCAGAGTATTTTTAATTTAATTTTATTGTTAACTTGTTAGGCGCTTATACAGGAAGGAAATACTGTTTCAAAACACCCAAAGGGCAACAGGGAGCAGACATGGGATGATAGACAAAGTCATCACAACAATGTTAAATAATTAGGTAAAACTAAATAAGAAGAGACAATGGGGGAGACAAACCTACTATGCCTTGTGAGTGTTCAGAACGTGCAAGTGCAGTGGGGTAGGGGTATGGGATAGGTGCTGTTGTGCTCATGGAGAGCAGCAGGTAAAGTGCTATGAAGAAAGGTAAGTGCAAACTCCAGTGGTGGAGGGTGAGCCGAGGCAAGTGTAAATGATAGACAGCAGCTTCGATGATAAGATGTGGGATGTCATGGCCCCAAGGATGCATAAGGAAGAGAGGGAGTGTAGGAAGCGGTAAAGCGTAAGTTCTTGATGTTTTTCCAGAATTTAAGGAGGTCCTGCTCAAGACAAAGAGGGAAGGGAGGCTGTTCCAAAGAAGGGGGCCTGCTGAGGAAAGTGATCCACCACCTGCTCTCTGTTTAGCAAACCACTTCACACACAAGGAGTTGGTACTAGAGGAATGCAGTTGTCAAGAAGGGGAGTATTTGGCCAGAAAGAGTTGCAGGTAGAGTGGTCCAGCCTCATGGATGATGCAGAGGGATTTGAATTGAATTCCTGCTGCAATCAGGAGCCAGTGAAGTATTTGTAGGGCAGAACAGATGTGGTCCCTTGGCTTGAGGCCAAGGATAAGTCTTGCTGCCCTATTCTGGATTAGCTGCAGGTGTCGCAGAGTGGATGAAGGTACATTAAAGAGGAGGCTATTGCAATAGTCAAGCCTAGAGAGAACCAGAGCTCGGGTACCATTGAGTCTCTGGGGGAAGGTGAGGAAAGGTAGAATTCCTTTCAGAAGAAAAAGCTGAAAGTGGGACTTCTTGGCAATGTCCTGAGTATGGGGGAGGAAGGAGAGAAAGGAGTCAAATGACTCCAAGGTTTCTGGCTTGCAGAGCGGGAGCAGGGGGAGAGCCCATGGAAGAAAGCCAGAGTGAGGGGAAGGAACAAGAATGACATTAAAAAAGTTCAGTATGTTTCCTATTGTAAGCTATTGCAGATAGAAGCTTCCAATAAACCATCCCAAATTTTTGCAACATCTAATTTAATTAATCACCACATCCAGTCCCAACATGACAACATAAACATCAAAATGTACAAGCCCATCACCTACAATCTGTACACAGTTATCTGCTGTAGAAAAGCACATCTGCGTCACTCTCTTTGACTTCTATCACTTCCACTGTTCTAGCAACCTCCACCCAACTTCTTCCTATCTCACCTATACGCAATCTGCACGACTGCAATGAAAGAAAGTTATGAGGATGTGCGTGGGTATGCTAAATATTTGCTGTAACTCCATGGAAGAAACAGTGTTCCCAGAAAACTGTAATTAACAGCTGCCAGTATTTCTGTATGAAGTAGCAATAGAGTAAAAAGAATATTAAAGAGATTCAGTGTGTTTCCTATTTTAAATTGTTGCAGATGGAAACTTCCAATAAACCATCCCAAACTTTTACAACCTCTATTTTGATTAAACACCTCATCTGATTCCTTTACAAAAATGTGGCAAAATCCTATAGGAAGGCTACTTTCCATACAAAATGTACAAACCCATGGCCTATGATCTGCACACAGGTATCTGCTGTAGAAAAGCACATCTGCATCACTCTCTTCCACTTCAGTTGCTTCGTCTGTTTCAGCCACCTCCATCCATCCTCCTCCCATCCTACCTATACCCAATCTGCAAGACTGAAAAGTAATGTGTTTAAAATATGGTAACTGCATCATTGTGATGTCACAGAAGAGGTCACAGAAGAGCTATTTTAGAACACCAAAGCAATTGCTGCCAGTATGAAGATATATACATTTTTTCAGTGGCAATTTTTTGAATCCCCTTATTTTACCAAATTAAAAACAGAAAAAAATGAATAAAAAGATTAGACACCACAAACCCATGCTTCAAATATTGTGGCCAGAAATTGCATTGCTGAAGCCCATAGTGCACCTGTTTGTATTAGGGCAATTTGCACTGGAAAAAAACATTGCATTCTTTTCAACATAATACAAGTTTTCACAACTAATACCATCCTTCTAAAATAGCTCACATTGGACATTTTCAATTTCTTGGTGAATTTGCGAATCACTTCCTTAGACCTTACAGCAAACCTACTCAGTACAGACAAGAAAACGCAATACAAATGTTATGAAAATGTGCATGAGTATGCTAAATATTCACCTGACCTCCATGGAAGAACCAGTGTGCCCAGAAAACTCTCACTGACAGCTGACATTATTTCTGTCTCAAGTATCAATCAAGTAAAAAGAACAATGAAGAGGTTCAGTGGGCCTCATTACGAGTATGAAGGCAGCCATGCCCTTAATAAGGGCATGGCTGCCTCCATACCGGGCTCCAGTACTGGGTTCCTCCAATGAGGACTTACCGGGCTATTCCAACCATGGAGGACCTGGTAAATCCTCATTGGAAAAACCATTCCCCATTCCCATTTGAGCCCCTCTAGGGCTCAAATGGGAATGGGGATGGAGCTAATAATGGCCTGTTAATAACGGGCCCGTTATTAGCTCCTTGGTCCCCTCGCGGGACCCAGAAAGGACGTCTGATTTTACCAGGGTCCCGAACCTTGCAATAGGCGCTCCCGTATTAAAGAGCACCCTTCATTACGGGAGCGCCTATGTTGTAATGAGGCCCAGTGTGTTTCTATTGCAAGCTGTTGCAGATGGAAGCTTCCAATAAAGCATCCGAAACGTTTGCAACCTCTAATTTGATTCAGCACCTCATCCAATTCCATTACAACACTGTGGAGGAATCCTATAGGCCTATAATCTGAGTACAGGTATCTGCTGTACAAGACCACATCTGAATCGCTCTCTTTCACTTCGATTACTTCCTCTGTTCCAGCCACCTCTGTTTGAAATTTGACAACTGCATCATGGTGTGAAATTGCACCATACATAGTTGCACAAGACCTATTTTACAAAAGCAAAACAATTGCTGCCACTAAAAATATATTTAAAAAAATCTGTGAGAAAATAACTAGAGTAGGCACAACAAACCCATACTTCAAATATTATTTGTGGAGAGAAATTGCATTGCTGAACCCATAGTGTGCCTGCATTCCATTTTTACATAATAGTTTGCACAACTAATACCATTCCTATATACTTTATGAGTGTATATTTAAAAATAAAACCAATCAAATATATTTTTCATGAAATTAAACACTATGTTTCACAAAACAACAAACAAATGAGGACAATGTGTTTCCTCTTATAGATAACCACACAGTAACACACTCCAGCAAAAACATCTTTTTAAAGCACACACATTTTCAGATGACACCACTTCAGCAAAAAAAATCTTATTAAAGCACACACATTTTCAGACCACCCCTCTGTGATTGTTCTTTTATTTTAAGTGCAGGAAGTATACTTACTGATTCCATATCATGCACCTCACTGACATACATTTTCTTTCCTAATAAACAACTTCCAGCAATTGTTCCCACCAATTTTCTACATACACAGCAGTACCACTTCATTGTTAACCCGCACAGTAAGATACCAAAAAATCACAAAGCCCCATTATCAACATATCAAATAAAACTTCCAAGAAACCAAGGACAAACAACTGATCATATTTTGTCACAGATAACATGAACAGCACAGAGTTCTGCAGTTAAAATGAGAAAAGTAGACTAAATGGTGTGTTTCATAGTTTCCAAAATCAAAAGCAGAAAACGAGGACTATATTGTAAGAAAACAAATAAAATGGCCAACGCATATTAACTGCAACCTATCAGAAAGAAGTACACATTTGCAACATTAACACTAGCCATTTACAAACACTGAAACACATACAAAACCCTTCCCAGCATCTCTAGTAATCACAGCTATTCAACACGGCTACAAGTCGATTATCTACAAACTAAGCCAACCTTCAAAACTTCAAATAAGTCAAGGGAACACCAAGCACACAAAATAACACACACAGATGACATTCTGCCCTGTATCATCCACATACAAATATGATAATTTCATAGAAAATGCAAGGTCCAATAGATGCGGCTATAAAAGTAGCTGCATCTATCATAACAATCAACGAAAAGCCGTTCAAGTGAAGGGGTGGAGGAAACGCCTGCTTCAAATAGTAACTAGCTATTATAAAATGCAAGTCCTCAAACTCCCCGGCCCGGGTTTGGCTTAGCAAATGCTATACTCAAGTCTAACTCCAATTTTTATTTATTTTTCAAAGTTCTTTTTATGGTTTATAGTGATTGTATCGAATGCCAAAGCATTGACTGCCAAAGCACTGAAAAAAATGCATCGGAAAAAAAACATTTTTTTCAAAGGTAAAGGTTTTATTTTAATTATAATGGGTTTTAAGGGGTAAAAAAACAGGGGCTTGGGGGGACACCCATTAATAAAAATGGGGAAAAAATGCATTAGATGTTTTTTTTCGTTGCTTTTTTAGATGCTAAGGCATTGGATTTTTTGGCATTCGATGCAATCACTATAAACTATAAAAATTACTTTTAAAAATAAATAAAAGATTGGGGTTAGAATTCAATGTAGCATTTGCTTAGCCATCCGGGCCGGGGAGTTTGAGGACTTGCATTTTGTAATAGCTACCCTTATTTTATCCAGGTCAATTTTTAACTGCTCCTACCAGTTAATATTTGAAGCGGGCGTTTCCTCCACCCCTTCACTTGATCGATACTGGGTACAAAAGTGAGATTCCCACTCAGCTGACGGGATAGGTTGGCTTTGCAAGGAACACTGATCAATCAGATCTTTTATGAGTCTCCAAAAAGAGGCAGAATTTTTGCAAATGAGTCTGTACAGCATTGCCTCCCAATCATTTACATAGAGCAAGAACTGATGGCCCTCATCCAGGTTTTATACTTGAGTCTCAGTAATCTTGCTCTATCTTCATAGTGGAACAGGCTTTTTCTTAACTGTCTCAATGCTTTATTGAGTTCCCTCTGATGATCTGCCATAGTGGTATCATATATATGTCTACATGCTTGCTTCTTTTTGGGCTTCTTGCCGTTTTCCCCATTTGGTCGATATAGATTACCCAAGGCCCGTTGGATCGCTTTGTCATAAATTGCAATATAATACAGGTCCCCTTCCTCCTTTGAGCCCATATAAAAAATATTCTCATTTAATTGATGCAATAGTGCTGGGTTCCACACTAGTGCATGATTCCCTAAATTGACCTCTACTGCCACTTTAGAGTTATTGCTTTTGGTGTCATCCAAAAGGACTCGCTGATTTGCATTCTGGTAGTTGTTCTCTCACAGTGAAGATGGTGGGAATAATGCCACAATTGGACACTTTTCTTCTAACAAAGATCTATAAGGATTTATATATTTGAGTGAAACTATGGGCCTCATTACACGGTAGGAGGTAACCATGGTGCTCTTAGCGCCATGGCTACCCTTTACCGCCTTCTGGGTCCGGGTAGGCGGTATGGGGACTTACTGGGTCATTCCGACCCTGGAGGACCCGGTAAATCCCCATGCCTATTACCATTCCTCATTCCCATTCGAGCCCCCATAGTGCTCAATGGGAATGGGGAAAGAGGTAATAACGGTACCGCAATTTGAGGTACCGTTATTAGCTCTGAGGTCCCTCAGCAGGTCCCTTCCTTAACGTGTGGTCTGACCACACGTTAAGGATGGGACCCACTGAGGGACCTCGTAGTTGGGCGGTAGGGGATTACCGGCAGCGGTGCCCTTACCAGTGCCGGTAATCCCCTACCGCCTACCGTGTAATGAGGCCCTATGTGAACTTTTCAAGTTAGCTTTATAAAGCAGAGTATGTTTGAAAGCTAGACATGGGGGTGAGGAGGGGAATGATGAGAGGCCAAGTTAGTCATGAGTATTTGCCCACAATATGCAAGATAACTTGTAATCCTGGACACTGGTGCAGTTATTATCCACTGATTGTGGCTGCTTTTCATGGAACCAGTAAAGGACACATATGGGTGGACATCGTAACTTTTTTTCAGAGGTTGGCAAGCTTGTTCAAGTATTTGGCTACCAGGATTTTACTCAGGTTGTTATGTTCCCAGTGCAAACGCTTATGCACAAGACCACAAGCACTTGGTTCGTATTGGGATTTAGCTTTCCATGGAATATTTTATGACAGATACCCTTCAATCCAGGTGAGAACCTTTTATACTTTGCCAGCAGATTTACTGGAACATTTCCTCTCTCAGGTGATTTTTCTGCTGTCCATTACTTTTTTTAAAAGTCTAATGCTATTTTGTCTTGCTCACTTTCATCTAAGGAGTAGGTCTAGTGAACTACATTTGTATATTTCACTTGAAGATATATGTTCACTTACTGTGCATATATTCATAGATGCCAGCGTTTGGTGTCCGCTATGGGGGCAAAAGTACCTGGGCATATGTTATTTTTTCAGCTAGTCTTTTTTGTCCCTTTTATGTGCTGCTTAAATGAAAACAAGGGGATTGGGGCACGGGACAGGACATTTTGGCGCGGCCAGTTAGACACATGCCGTTATGGCGCAAGCATTTGGGCAGACCCAGTTAGATACAGGAAGTTTGGCGCAGGGACCTCTCGCCACAAGGATGTTTTGGCATGTGAAGTTACAAGTGGAATGGCATGAACCTGCAGGCACTTTGCATTTTGTACCTCTCGGCGCAAGGATGTTTTGGTGGGAGATGTCACAATTGGCATGAACCTGCAGGAACTTTGCATTTTGTAATATGGATTAAACCTGAAAAACATTTATTTACTGGAACATTATAAAACAAGATGAGACATGTATACACCGTTGTTGCAGACTTGAACACGTATTAAACATGAAACACATTTATTTACTGCAACATTATAAAACACAATGGAAAATGTATTACATCGTCTCTGGGCAACATTATAATACTGAAAAAACACATTTGTGCTGCACGCTGCCTTTGAGAATCCCGGCCTGCAAGAGTTAGAGGCACAGCACTTAACCAGTATGCTACAATATTATTGTTTGGATTCTCACAAGTTTCATTCTTAGCCTTTTACAATTGGACTTATTAAATTGTAGGCTAAGTATGAAATGTATGCAACATGAAACTGTGGCATAATAGTCTAGTGCTGGTCCTTGAACTGTGGCAGACCAGGGTTCAAGACTTTTTTGAAAACATTTTAAAACAGTATATTTTGATACATACATTATCATTTTGTTCAAATGATTAAAGAAATGCTAACAGCTACACTAGAATACAATGTTTTTCTATTCGACAATAACTATTAACATCAAAGAAGAGGAATTGCGATGGGCCCAAAATATGCCCCAGCCCCAGCTAACCTCTTCATGGGCATGTACGAGGATCAGCTAGTATACAAGGACCATGCATTCAGCAAACAAGTAGTTTTATAGACCAGATACATCAATGATGTTCTCATAATTTGGAATGGTACAGTTGAGGAACTGGAGGGATACAGAGGAACAATGAACAACAATGAACTTGGAGTGGAATTCACAGGCCAGAACAGTAGTTTGAGGATCAACTTTCTAGATTTAACCATCTATGTCAGAGAAGGTGAACTATACACACAAACCTACCGGAAAGCAACCAAGGTCAATTCGACATTATTCGCTACCAGCTGCCACCACAAGCCAGTGAAATGGAATGTACTTACGGGTGAATTTATTAGAGCCAGAGGAAACTGTATGAACATACACACTGTACGAGGAATGTGATCTTCTTTTTAATAGATTCAGGGAAAGATGATACACAACAAGCTGTATCCTCGCGGCTAGAAGGAAAGCTATGAACATGACTGGGAACCAAACATTGAAACCAAAGAACAAAGGATTACTTCAGATGCATGATAAAGTCAGGTTTATCACGACATACTGTTCCAACAACCACGATCTGATCTCCATTTTGAAATGCAACTGGCACCTTTTGAAGTTGGATCTTCATTTATCTGAATACATTGAAGTTCGACGACATTTAATTTTCAGAAAAGCCAAGACCATCAAAATGTATTTGAGCCCATCATTACTCCCTGAGATACCAACCATAATCAAGGAAAACTGGTTACATCAGGAAGTGACAGGATTCAGGAAATGTGGGCCTTGTACTATGTGCAACTACACACACAAGAGCACCACAATTTTTGGAGATGCCATGGGAACGCAAATTTCAATACAGCAGAACATAAACTGTAAATCAAAATATGTAGTATGTGCACTGATATGTGTTTGCCAACGCATATACATTGGCAGCACTATTCGAGAAACCCGAACAAGAATACGGGAACACATCTCTGCAATTGGGGTCCCAGACGTAGCGTTACCTCTGGCTGCACATTGGCAACAAACACACCAAATGGACATGAAACATGACGTCAGATTCATTGGGGTTCAAAAGGTGAAAGTTGGCAGAAGAGGAGGCAATATAGAAACTTTACTTAGGCAAGCAGAAGCACGCCTAATATGCAAATTCAGAACAACAGAATTTGGACTAAATCGCGATAATGAGATGGTTCATTTTTTGTAAATGTATGTAGTTCATGTCATTTAGGTGAAAGAACACTAATTACGTTCAATTCTATGCTATATACCAGACCTCACCTGGGGGAGACCTGCAGGCAGGACTGAACCAGATTGTAGGCAAAGGTGATGGTGAGTTGTAGTTCATACAGTGCTCCAGATTCTGTGAAGAGGGGTCATCCACAAGAAGTCTGTGACAACAATCCAGGGTCGAGAGCCAAGTGTGTCAGTCCAAGCCGGTAAAGCACAGATAGACCGTAATCCAAAAAGAGTTCCGAGAAGAGTTAGCCGGGTCCAAGATCAATCATGAAACAGGATAAGAATCGCAGGCCAAACAGGGTCTCCGAGAAAACAGCTGTGAAGCACGGTACTGAAGCACTTCACTACTTAAGTACCGTTCGCTTCCTGGTCACGTGATCGCAAGTTCAGGTCACGTGATCGCAAGTTCAGGTCACGTGATCACGAGTTCAGGTCACGTGATCGCGAGTTCAGGTCACGTGATCGGATAGGCCCAGCAACACGATGCGAGGAAGCGACCTTGATCTTCTGATGGCCTAATCTCCACGGCAACTGCCAATGGAGGAACGGTCGCAGTCGTGACTGTGGAGTGGTAGCGTGAAGCTGCTGCTGTAGCTGTGTGCGAGATGGCCTGGACCGCCAACGTGAGCCCCGGAAGGTAAGTGGGGGGTGTATTCGGGCCGAGGGGGACCTGGGATCACTGGTGGGTCGGATGGAGGGCATGACACATAGTGACTTGCATTCCGCGTATGATCTCACTTCCTTGTTCACAAACATTTCCCCTATTTTCCTGCATCCTGCCTCTTCCCAGTTTGCGAAAGCGCTGTGCTCTAGACCAGGTGGAAAATGTGGGTTCCTGCATATAGGAGTAAAGGGGGCAGTTGCTGTGGTTAACTTTACTTTCCGCTCTGCTCATCCCATGCATTCAATGTGGCTTTCATGATCTTGCTAATGCGCATGTTTGGGTGTCTCTTTAGGTTTCCATAAGAGATCCTCCAGAGGTGTTCTTGGGACCACCCTATCCTGAGTTACCCAGATCGTTCGCTGATCGTCCCCAAGCCATTCTTTCAGGATCCATAGTTGCGCCGCATGATAGTAGTTTCTAAAATGTGGGAGTGCTAGGCCCCCCTCTCTAATGTAAGATGTTAGGACTGTTCTGGATAGTCTTGGGGGTTTCCCTTTCCAAATGAATGACGAGATTGCTTTTCCCAGTTTTTTAAAGAAGGAGTTCGGAATAATTATCGGGAGGGCCTGAAAGTAATACAACAGTTTAGGAAGAGTGTTCATTTTCACTGACTGGATTCTTCCCCACCGTTCTAGGTCTTTTTTTAGTTTGGTTATTAGAGGGGGGTAGTTCCTTTTGTATAGGGTTTCTACTTTATGTGTAAGTGTTATGCCCAGATATTTAATGCCTTCCACCGCTGTTTTTAGGCCCGACAGTCCTGCCACCCTGTCTAATGTCTCTCTACTCCCAGCTAAATTTAGGATTTCCGATTTATTCTTGTTAATTTTTAGACCCGAGATGTCCCCAAATGATTCTAGCAGCATTATGGCACAGGGCAGGGTGTGTATAGGGTCCTCAAGTGCCAGGAGCATATCGTCAGCGTATGCTATCACCTTATGTTGTCGGCCCGCCATCTCAATCCCCTTAATTCGGTTCGATTCCATAATCTTGATTAGCAGCGGTTCCAGGAATAGTGCATAAAGGAGTGGAGAAAGCGGGCAGCCCTGTTTCGTTCCCCTAGTGATCTCTACCCTTTCCGTGAGCTCCCCGTTTACTGCTATCCTGATCGAAGCGGAGGTATAGTTGGCCTTGACCATGTCCATATATTGTTTCCCAAATCCCATGTATTCCAAGGTTTTAAAGAGAATGGACCCTTCTACCCGGTCAAAAGCCTTTTCGGCATCCAGTGATAAAAGCACTGCTGGGGTGTGGGAGAAGTTTATTTTTTCTATCAGGTGTATTAGCCTCCTTAGGTTATCATGGGTCTGCCTCCCCGGGATGAATCCTGATTGATCCATGCTAATTAGGGAGCGGGGAGAGTCTGGCTGCCAAGATTCTTGTATATATCTTTGAATACAAATTTATAAGGGCAATGGGTCTATATGAGCCTGGGAGGGATGGGTCTTTCCCTTGTTTATGGAATACTAATACCTTTGCCTTGTTCATGGATGGGGTAACATTCCCACTGTCTTTGAAGGAGTTTGGCAATCTGGTAAGGATTGGGGTTAGGATGTCTTCATATTTTTTATAGAATGAGGCTGTGAAGCCATCCGGGCCAGGTGCTTTGTTGAGCGGGAGGTCTTTTATAGCCTTCTTTACTTCGTGCTCCGCTATCTGGGCATCTAGTGCCGTTTTGGCTTCTTTCGATATTTTGGAATGGGGATTGAGTCCAGGAAACTTTCCTGTTCTGCCTCATCCTGATGCTCTGTTGCATAAAGTTTCTGGTAGAATTCCCTAAATGTCTCACCAATATCTTTGGTATGCGTTAACGTATCCCCTTGTGTGTTCTTAATGTTCCGGATGGTCATAGTCTTTTGCTTCGCAGAGAGTTGTCTAGCCAAATATCGATCTGCCTTTGTTGGCTTTGATGTAGTATCTCTGCTTAAGATATAGAAGGGATCACTCTGCCTTTTTATTACGAAGGAGATCTAGTTGCCCTTGCGTGTGTTTCAGTGTCCTTTTTAAGTTTCTGGTAGGGGTAGTCACAAGTTCATTACGAAGTTCTGATAATTTTTTTTCCAGCTCCCATTCCCATTGAAGCCTTTGTTTGTCCCTTGTTGCTTTCAGGGCGATGATGTGACCCCTGATTACCACCTTGAACGCTTCCCACAATGTGCCCAAAGGGACATCCCCTGAATCATTGTGCTCAAAGAATTCTGTAATCCTATCCCTTAGGGCCTCTCCCATCACTGGGTCTGATATTAGATCGTGTGGCAGTCTCCATTGCCAAAGGCCTCCCTCTGTCCCTGGAGTCGTTAGCTCCAGCCATAGTGGTGCGTCATCTGACAGTGATATGGGACCCAGCTCCATCCCTTGTATCTTATCCAGGATCCCCGCTGACACCCAAAAGTAGTCAATCCTCGACATTGTATTGTGTATGTGCGAGTAGTACGTATATCCCTTGTTTTGTCCTTCATGCTCCCTCCATGCATCACAAAGTGCCATACCTTCCATCATCTTTTTGAGGCGTTCGGAAGGGACGCCCTGATGGTGGGTTCCCCCCGCACTCCTGTCTATCAGAGGGCACCATGCCATATTAAAATCCCCCCTATTAGTAGCTCACCTTTTGCACACTCCTCCAACTTTCCCATTGTATCCCGTAGGAAGCCATCTTGGCCTGTGTTTGGAGCATAAATAGAAGCCAGAGTGAGCGTGGCATTGTTTATTTTGATATTGGCAAATGCGTATCTTCCCCCCTTGTCCGTTTGCCTGTCAATCAGAATTGCTTCTATTCCCCCCTTTGTTGCTATCATCACCCCTGCTCGTTTCTCATTTGCGTTTGATTGTGCTAGTACATTGTACCCTCTAAGGCGGATCTTCCCCCTATCCTGCGCTCTGATATGAGTTTCCTGTAGCAGGAGCACATCAGCCTTTTCCTTCCTCAGCATATTCTCCACCTTTTTCCTTTTCACTGGGGAGTTCAGGCCCCTAACATTCAGAGTCAGGATTCGTATTTTCCTCATTTCAGCCAGTCCATGTGGGCTGTTCTAATAGTCCGGGAACTTTGGTCCCTACACTGTTCCGGATAATCCCCCCCTTCCCTCTGAACTCCCCAACTATCCCCAACCATAAACTGTATAACATTACACCCAAGGAGGGCCTGGGTACCTATGGTAGCTCTGGCATTACGCCTATCGCTCTCTGCCCTCTGTGCACTCGAGGCTAACCTTGCGGGGGGTCCTAAACCCTGCACCTTCCTCCGGCCTTAATGCGAGTCGTTCTTGGTCCTCGCGGGCCTAATTGATCCAAATATCACGATCCCCTCACTGGGTACCGTTCCGCGTTCCACGGATAAAGACCGTACCCCCTCCATAAATTACATTGTTCTGGCCTCTATTCTTTTGCGGTTGGCTTATGACTCCCTCTCCCATTCCTTGTCTTTTTCTGGTGGACCATTTCCCACCCCCTTGGCCTCTTTTTTTGTTCCCTTTTTGACCTTTCGGCTCCGGTCGGTGCCTCCTCTGCCTGGATGTCCATAATGTGTAGCCCCTCCTCCCAGGTGGTCACCCTCCTTTGCTTTCCTTCCCAGTCAAACAACAGCCCGAATGGGAATGTCCACTTGTATTTTATTTCTTTCGCGACCAGTTCCCTTAGTATTGGGGCCATTTCTTTCCTCTTTAGGAGTGTTACTGCTGACAGGTCTTGATAGAGCTAGATATCTACCCCGTTCATCCTAATTTGATCCAGCTGCCTAGCTCTCCGAAGGATGAGTTCTTTTTGCGGATACAAGGATATAGCTGCAAGCACATCTCTGGGTCTTTCTCTCGGTGTCCCTGTGGGTTTAAGGCCGACTCTGTGAATACGGTCTATCCCTATGTCTTCCGGTTCTCGAGCTTCTATGATATCCCTGAAGACTTCCTGCACCGATCTCTTCAGATCCTTGTCCAAGACCGATTCAGGCATATTTTTAATGCGAATGTTTGATCTGCGGGACCTGTTTTCCAGGTCCTCACATTGGATTTCCAGATTGTGGGTCAAACGCACTAGGTGCTCTTGTGTTTCGCTATTTTGTAGAGCCTCATCTTCTACATTCTGGACATTTTTGTCAAGGGTGTCTGTCCTTTCTCCGAGGTTGGCTATATCATGCTTCACTTCCTGGATTGCCTGTTTCATGTCGTTTTTGATGGCAGCGAATTGATCCTGTACCGTCGACATGAGCTTGTCCTGTAGTTCTACGAACCAGGCATGCATATCGTCTTTTGACGGGGGTTGGTTGCCAGAGGAGGCATGGCTCTGGTCTGTTGTATGTGCAGTAGAGTCTTCCTGTGACCTACCTCTAGTTGTCACTGGGGTGTCTGATGCCCACATCTGTAGCAAACTGGGGTCTTGTTTGGCAGACTGCTGTGGGTTCTGCTGGGCTCCCCCCCTTTCCCTTTCGCTTTAGACATTGGCTCCTCTATGTTGCTCTGCCCCCTTTTTTAATTTCCCCCGGGGTCTTACTGGTTCTTGCAGGGTGGCTGCGCTGCGCTGTGCTGTGCCCCGCAAAGGAGCGCCTCCGGGAGTCTCCTTCTGGATGAAGCGGTGTCCCCACTTTATAATCCTCCATGTAGGATTTGCAGGGGAGGCAATGGGCCCAGGCGCTCTCTCATTGCTATCCCCCTAGTCCTTGGCGTAGATGCCTCTCTGCTATTAATGGGTGATGGGGGGCAAAGTCTGTTCCCTCCTTTCCGATTTAGTTGCCCCTTTCCTGGCCGTGAGTCAGTGCAGAGAACATTGGTGGGGGAGGGGTCTTCCTGCAATGGGTCTGGTAGTGCCCTGCGTTCTTTATTGCCCAGCTTTGCTGTTATATGGGGCTTGTGGATGTCCCCCCCAGCTTGTTATTGCTGGGTCCTTTCACAGTCCCACTGGGGCCGCGGGGGAGGGGGGAGCGGGGAGGCCTCTCACCTATCTACCCACCGGACGGCAGTTGCCGCAGCTGTCCGGTGTTCATTGTCCCGGTGCTTGGTGGAGCCCCGCGGTGACGCTCTACTTTCTTCCCGCATCCTCCGCAGTGTCCGTAGGGTCCGGGGGCTGCGCAGACCGTCCTCTGGAGCCGCCGATGTCGATTTCTCCCAGCGGGGTTCTGCAGCACCGACATCCGGGCCTGGATCTCCCTCCGCCTCCGCGCTCGCCGCCCGGAGCAAGCTCCGTCAAACTCTGCCGGGGGAGGCGCGGGGGCAGTGATGTCTGCGGTGCCGGTGCACTGTCCCGGCTCCTCTCCCATTCGTGCTGGCCCTCGTGGGCCACGAAGCGCTGCAGCCCTGGCCACTGTGCTTTGCCGGAGGCACCAAGGCCGCGGTGGGGGAGGAGGGCTCCGCTCCCGCTGCGCCGATGGAGAGCTGGTCTCGGGGAATTCGCTTCCCTAGTCGGTCCAGTGTCTCTGGGGACTGACGGGTGCTCGATTGCGGAGCGGGAACCCTCCGGTTCGTGGCTTAGTGTGGTGCTGCTAATAGGCCCGGCAGGAGCGAGACTCACATACGTCTCCCTGCACCGGCAGCCATCTTGGAAGTCCGCCCACCACTCTTTTAAAATATATAGTGGGCAACATTGAAAGCTGTAGTCAGTGGGCATTGCTAAAGGCCATAGCCAGTTGCCATTACTATTTTATAATATACAGTCAGAACAACCAAAGGCCGTGGCAACTGAACTGGCTAGTATTCTGTTGAAGACCATGGCTAGTGGCTGGTTAGTGTATATTATATACAGTGGGCATGGCCGAAGGAGCATATATTCTTTATGGTAATTATTTATTTATTTTTCTAAAATATTTTTCTGAAAAAGGGGGGGAAATTGCCACTTAAAAAAAACTAAGGATGACATGTAATTTAGATATTAAGTTCTCCCATTCCTTAAATGTGGAACCTCCCATAGCTAACTATTAGTGGCATAGTTCACGTATGGCTCTCATAACTGAGAGATATTGGTAGCCAGTAAAATTGAAACAAGTGCAGTTGACACTGCTGCAGAAGTTGAGGTTTCCTTCTGTGTCAGTGATGTCCCACTGGTGGATGCAGGTACTAGAGGTGGTGCTGATTTCGGTGCATGTAATACATGAGCCCCATGCTTTTTTGTTTTTTGGTGCTCGTGCAATTTCTGATACGCATCATCCACATCATCCCTGTGGACTCGCACCAGATGATTTATATTGATTGATGTTCCCAGGCTTTGTGACTGAACATTACAAGGGATATGTCTTATTGTTTTCTTCCACAATGTGCATAGTACGTCCTCTGCTTCTTAAAGTGCCAAACGTTCTTGCAGTTACTTGGCTAACCTTTCACTAAGAAGCACTCACAGCAATGATATATATAAAATTATGTTTTGTGGGTGGGGTGACTATTCCCAGCTACACACTGCCACATGCCCTGATTGGACACTTTCGCATATGCAAATGTCTTCATATGGTGTGGGAATAACCACGTCAATGCATTGCAAAGTGTGATTAGACTGTCCATTGACATGGATAGGAATCACATGTATGTGCAGAGACCCAGCACGTGATATGATTGGCTGACACATCAGGCACAAAGATGCGTAGCCACGTTGAAAGAGCTTGACGTCCTATTGGGTCATTTCGCACATGCATATTTCATCAAACGACACGGGCGTAGTCGCATCAATGCATTGGAAAGCCTTGGAAAGCTAAATCTGCACTGAGTGTAGTAGTTGTCATTACGTTTGTATTTTCTTTGACAGTACTTCCCACATGAATGCCTTTGAAACCGTTCCACCTTGTTCCATAGATCAGCATTCACGTGCTGAGCTGGAATGAAACAAGTAACATATTTTTGAAAGAACTCCATCACACAGCCATCACTTTCCTTACCAGACTGAGCAGCATATTCAATCCACAGCAGCATATGTACATGTGGAGCCACACATGCCTGGTACTCTTTTCTCCTAAAGAAATGTTCCACAGGGCCTAGTGGACCATTTTCTTTATTATTCATAAAGTGTAACATGGCTGAAAATCGGTAATGAAAACACCGCCACACACTTACAGGGTCCATAGAACACAATTCACCTGGTGTCATGTGTTCTATGTTGTGTTTCTCTTCATTACTTTCTGGAATCCACTTGGCAAGATCATACCAACCATACTCAGTGTAACTTAAACTCACAAACCAGGTTGGGGATCTCAAGTTTCTAATCATGCATATAACCTTAGAGTGACTCCTATACCAATATTCTTTAGTTCCTTTCATTGTAGCAAGAATATCCATAAGTTTGCCCTCTAAAACTTCATTTATTCTTTCACCTGTTGCAGCATCTCACATGCAGAAAGATTTTTAAATCTAGTTCCAATGTGAAGTGTATGAGCAACAGCATTACATAATGTTGAAAATGTACTTTCATACAATAAGTGAAAAATATATTCAACATTCGTGCAAAATCATGAATCTTCTGAATACATTCTTGTACAATGATATTCTGAAGCAGAGATTCACACCTTACGTGCATCCAATCTCCCGCCAATAACAGTTGGAAAAATCAGAGGGAATCAGCAGGCTTCTAATGTCTTTTCTCAGATACTAATTGGTGCACCTTTTGTTGCTTTCATATGATACAATTCTAAACTGTCACCCATGACTTCACATGAGGATGAATAGTGTAATGTTCATACAAACTCTTCCCTTCTGCAACAGGTACATGCTGAAAATGACTATCACTGCTCTTGATTGTTGACTCAACATCAAGCATAGACAAGTCAGGTACAGTCAGACTGCCTTTATATAAATAATTGTGCTCCAATAGAAACGCTAATGCATTTTTCACTTTTACAATATTGATATGCTGCTGTCAAATCCTCTTATGTTTAGTGGCAAAACCATTTACTAAAACAAACAAAGAATCTGCAATGTCACGCTTCTTTCCTAGAGTATTAACATTTTCTTCCAAATTCAGAGGTAAATACTCACCATGCACTTGTGACTTCTTAAGCAGATTTGACATCCTTGTTTGCAGTATAACTTGGAAAGGATGAACAATTGCCATGCAATCTCTTCAAACATCTTCAATTTTTAAAGCACAAGAGGGATATCAGGCGCTACCATATCGTTTAAAACACTTATTTGCAGAATATGTGTTTGATTCTAAAATCCAATAGTGTCTACTAACATGAAGTGCCTCACTTGTGTCAAATTGTTCTTCTAGAAAAAAATACAGATAAAGTTCTTTCCAAACCTCTTCTACAGTGTGTTTAAATTTGTTCTCAACATACACTAGTTGCATTTGCATGTCAGCAGGATACACAAACAATGTTAGGTATTGTACTTCAGTAGAAGACAACTCAAACTTTGTAATACTTCTTTTATACTGTTGAAACATCTAATCCTTTGAAAGCATAGGATCATCATGACCACTTATTATAAGTGTTTAATCTACGTACACATACTCTTTTAAATGCATCATATTTATCATTTGCATTTTAGAAACAAAACTTTCTACAGTTCCAGTCAAAAGTATTTGATTTAAAACTGCAAGAGACATACTTGATGTTTTGCACTCATACGGTTTAAAAAGAAGGTATCTCATTTTGGTATGATGTGTAGCCAGCATCTGTATATGATGAAACTCACTCTTACATCTACTTTTATCAAGACAAGCTAGAGAGTGACCCAAAAGTCCTGTTTTTTCACAAACTTCACAGTCATCAATTCTTTGTAGCATCTTGATTTGTCTTCGAACATTATCATTTTTGTGCAATATTTGCAAAAATCTCTTTAAAACTTTACAAGAAAACCTATCAATATTGCACAAAAAAATTGCAAGTCCATACCTCACAATCCTTCTTTCGTTTCATTTTTTACTGATCTATAGTTTCCATTTCGGTATTATTACACTGTATGATTTCTTCTTTTTTTTAGAAATCACACCATTTCGGACTTCATAGCTACGTCCACACTCATCAACGGCTAGTGGAAGATTCTTCCCTTGAATGTAACTCTCCTCATTTCAGTATGAGAAGTGTGTTTCCACTCTCCACCAAAGATGACACAAATGTTGTCACGTGTGAGCACATTGATTGTTTGTATATTTGTATAGAATGGTGTAGTCATCTTAAGCAATTACTTAAGTTTATTTAATACGAAAATGAACAATTTTCTTTTCATATCAAAAGCTCTCTTAATGATTACTTCGCCTTTTTTCTTTTGCAAAAAACATTTTACCACATATCTAGATTTTGGTTTCAGGCTTCCGAAAATTGGTCAAAACTCTGGAGTGATACATTCTCCTATTTATATACTTATTCCCCTGATTCAAATTGATAGCACATTCACTGCCTTTTTTTTAATTAAAAATCTTTCTTTTTTTTACTAGCTGGTAACACATTTGAATTTATTTTCTTTTTATCTAAAACTATCCTCAATACTAGACATTGTTACATTATCTACAGGATTTTTGTCAACAGTTTTGAAAACACAACTTTAAAAAAAAAATGATACTTTTTAACTCTACTTCCCTGCAGATGCCCCTTTCTTATAGCTCGTTGGTGTTCTTCTCTTGAAGGCATCTTACAAAAAAAGCTGTATATAAAAAAGATATTTAAATGATTAAGTTCACACATTCCTTTATTATTTCAACATAAAATATACCTTTTATGCCAAGGCTAACAGGTGGAGATGCACTTTGAGGACCCGCCAACCCATGATTTCTAAGGCCAAGTGAAATATGACACTCATTCAAAGCTGCAGAACAGAAAACCCTGTGTCTGCCCATCAGCACAAGTATAATAGTTATTCGCACCCTGGGAATTTTCCTGCGTGCAGATAATTTTCTTTTTTCATTCCTGAGAAAATATATACTAAAGTGAGTACACCTCCCACCAGAAAAGGAATATACCACCATGATTTAAATCAAAAACACACTTGTTTCCTTTTCAGATGACAGCAAACATAAAAATACTGTTTCAAATTGGTGACCATAATTAAAAAAGGAACCTTTAAAATAAAATTACAACTACTACTCTACAAAACAAAAGCATGTCCACCCTCCCTCCACTACCCATCCCCAGTATCACTACAGTCCCTAGTAGCGCCATAAAATACCTCACAAACCTCCTCTACCTAAAAGCTAAACGATTGTTAGGGAACATTCCCAAGAATATGCTAATTTCCCTTACCTTTTGAGACCCCCAGCAACTTTGCTGGATTTCTAGGATTTGATATTTTTACCTGGGAAGAGTGTGAGCCTTTTCTCCCACTCTTCCATGTATTTTGATGTGTATTTTACTTTTCTTTACTTTGGTTATGGAGTTTTAAAACAACTAAATAGGCATCAACTTTTTCTGTGTATCACACAGCACCTTCAGTGCAGTGACACAGGGATGTCTTTCAGACTTCCCAAGGTTTAAATACCTTCTCTGGGACTGACTACTGTCT
This sequence comes from Ambystoma mexicanum, assembly GCF_040938575.1. Lineage (NCBI taxonomy): Eukaryota > Metazoa > Chordata > Amphibia > Caudata > Ambystomatidae > Ambystoma > Ambystoma mexicanum. The sequence continues at coordinate 413,915,876 of NC_090939.1, forward strand.
CCCAGAGCATGTAAAGTTAAATTGACTTTAATAGTCTCTTTAAATTTACAGACCCAGCACACACTGTCTTCCTATAGAGTGCTAGAGGGGTTGCTAGCTCGCCCTGAGTCAAAACAATCATGTAACCATTAAATGTTACCCTTTCCTATTTTAAATGGCTGGTGGCAGTGGTTTAGATCAAGCCACCCTGATTTTTCCTGACCGCGAACAACAGTAGCTATAAATCGGGTCAGCCATGTTTTTCAATATGGCGCCCAAGACCAATCTGTAAAAGCAGACTCTGGTGAACTTTTTTTGTCATTTAGGAAAGGTCCTTCTTGTGCTTGTCTCTGCGTGCCAAACCAGGTTTGCTCCCTTTGTTCGTTTGCCTTTGGCCGGCTTCAGTGCTGAAGCCCTCCTCTGGCGCCTGGGTGTCTGGGATGGACAGGATGTGAGGGAGGTGCCTGAAACTCCCTGTGCTTAGTCTCCTAGGAGACCTGAATCCACTTTGGTATGATTGGCCGGCTGGCTGTCCAGCAATGACAGCCCCCCTGCTGTGTGAGTTACAGCAAGGTTGGAATGAATGGGGGAAAACTGTTTAAAATCAGGTCTCTGGGACCTGGAAAGCAGAGTCGACCACTGGAACGAAAGAACCGAAGACGAGCTAAAGGAAGAGTACTGCTGCAACTCCTGGATGACCAGTGAAGCCCTGCTGCAGGTCCGAATTGCCTGAAACTCCATTGACAGAGAAGCCCTTCAAGGTTAACTTCTTCCCTTGAGTTTGGTGGGAACAATCAACTCGCAGGCCACCTGGACACCGTCCCCCCTCCTGTTCGAATTTTCTTCAGAGTGCTGTTGAAAACCAGATAGCCAGGGGGAAGGAAATCAGCTTGTGGACTTTAAGGCACTCACACCTTAAACCAATGTTTTGCCAAGCTTGTGGCCACATCCCTAGTCAGTGCAGGAACCTCCCAATGTCCTCCATCTTGTCCCCATAACTGAAGCTCAGTAACAGCGAGATCTGCTCGAACTGCCAGGAACAACTGCCTCAGCTACATCTCTTCTTCACTTTAAAGGTACTGTGCAAACGCTGTCCGGAAATCTTTTCGACCACAGTGAAAGTTTGTGAAACTTTCCCGACTTTGAAGGCTTGTCCTGCCCTAAACATTCATCTAACTTTTCGTCTGACCAAATTCTTCTAAGATCTGTGGCAAAGACAACCGTTTACTACCAGAACTGTGCTATCCTATACCAAGACTCTGAACCATTGACTTTGGCCAGGCCTATGAACTGAATTGCTGCTTGTAGTTTACTGAAACCCTTTGCCCTGCCTATGAAAGTATTTGTGCTGTTGATTCTTATAACCTTGTCTTTTTACCCCTTTTTAAAATATCTGAAGTGCCATTTTTCTCCCTCTTCATGGGAGCTGAACTTGTTCAGTAACTTATTGGTTGTGTATTTGTGGTTTATTAGTATATAATATTGAGCTGCTCTTGCTAGTGTCATGTTTTCAAACTGACTGTGTAAATAAATGTATATTCTTTTGCCAAGAAACCTTGAGTTGTTTGAACCACTGTATTTGTTGGTCATTTATGTAACTTGTTCTACTGCTCACTCAACTCAACTCTTGCGATAAGTCTGGCTGCTCAGCCACTGCTACCACATAACTGTGTAGTACAGGCATGTACCAAGGGTGAAATTGTTCTGACACTTGCAGTCTTAATTGCATGTAGTGTTCCCAAAGGGTATATTGCATGTGATTCTGCCTAATTCTGGTGTACAGTGGTGAGGATAAAGTATACTTGTGCTAGTAGTACCTTTGTTTAAATAATCCCCAAAGGTTAAGCAACACTAGAGAAGCAATTGTTTTATCATGACTGATATGGAAAGCTACAAACAGGAGACCCTAGTCACGTTAACAGTTGATCAATTGAGAGATATGTGTAAAGCTAGGAATCTCAATGTAAAAGGCAAAAAGGTTGAATTGATAGAAAAGTTGTTGGTATACCAAAGTCTGAGGAGTAGGTCTGAATCCCCCACCCCTGCAGCAAATGTGGAACATGTTGATGAGGATGATAATGTTTTTGAGGGTAACTCAAATGTTATCGATGAGTTAGATGAGGCAGAAGAGTCTCACAATGTAGGCCCTGTTTTATCTCTACCTGCTCATAGGCCTCAACCTTTGACCACAGGGACCCCATCAGGTCCAACACTAATCCTGAATGTGTCTCTTTGGAAAGAATGAGACTTGAGTTAGAATTTAAAAGAGTCCAAGCCCAAACTGAAATCAAACATCAAGAACGTAAACTCATAAATGGAGTTGAATCATGCACTTGTAATGAAAAAGTTGTCTCTTGGAAGTGGTTCTCTTCAAGTGTCTTCTAGGTCTTCCAGTCCTAAGAGGGTTTGCATGGCCAAAGATGCAGTATGTATGAGGTTAAGCTTGATATTTTGGATTGGTTGGCTGCTATTACATATAACCATCGGATTCAAGACATTACAGGGAATCAGCTGATTCCTTTGCTTTTTTCTAGGCTACCCCCTGTTGCAACTGATGTCGGAATGGAGTTGGGGGATATAGACAGAAAGGAGTATGAAACTGTGAAGCTAGCTTTGATGGCTAGGTTTGGGAAGACCCCTTCTCAGTATCTTAAGAGGTTTACAACCGTCAAAAAGCATGATGGTACCCCTTGGGCTACCTGGGTGACTGAATGTTTGAAAAACTTAGATGGATGGGTTAAGGGTTACAGAGTTAACATTTATGAAGGTATGATAAATCTGTTTATGTTGGAATCTATTTATGATACCTGCTCTCCTGAGCTGAGAGAGCACTTGGCTGACTCTAAGGAAATTGATCAAAAGAAGTTAGCAAAGGCTGCAGACTTGTGGGTTGCCAACAAGGCTACTGACTAGGATTCTGGGGTAACTCAGAAGAAGGATGAGGGGAAGCAGCACAAGAAAGATACCAAAGAGAATTCCAATACCTCCACTCCAAAAGAGGGCCCCAAACATAACAAGGGTAAGCCACAAGGGAAACCAAATCAGGCTAGTGTACCTCCTGATGCCAAACCAGAAGGAGGTCAGAACAAACCCCCATCCCCATTCATAAAGACATCTGGAAAATGTTATGCTTGTGGTTCAACTGACCATGTGTGAAAGGGGATCCCAGATGTAAGGGTAAACCTTCAGGGATCCACACTGTCTCCTTAGCCTTCTCCTCAGAGGATGAAGTACCAATGGCAAGTGGAAATTTCACTCACTGGCTGAGGAACCCATGAAAGTCTCAGCCTCTGTTTCTTTAGTATGCCTGGGTCTGTGGGAACAACAGAATTTAGATGTCTATATTTCCATTCCAGACAGTACTAAAGAGTATTACAAAGACAGTGTTCTTGTGAATGGTCAGGAGTCACCTGCCATCAGAGAAACTGGGGCCATCATAACTGTAGTTGATGAATCATTGTTCAAGGTAGAGGATGTTGCTAAGGCACCTAAATACCTAACTAAGCTTGCTGGAGGCCCTGTCCAAATGCTTCCACAGTTACCAGCTCCCATCCAGTGACATGACTGTCAAGATACCTGTAAGTGTGCAGAGAGAAGTACCTAGGAGAGTCTTGTTGGGGAATGACTTATATCAAGCACCCCCAGGCCCCCCGGCAAAAGGAAACAGGAGCAGACTAGGAAGGCCAGAGAGAGTACCTTAGAAAAAGACTCTCAAGAGGAGATTATAGAAGAAAATATAACTCCCAGTCCACAGGACTTACTGACTGCAATTTTGAAAAAGAAAGAGGAAAAGGGGAAACCTAAAACCTCCAGTAAGAAACCAGCCAGCACTCCTGTGCTACCAACAAGGACATCCCCGAGAGGACTGTCCAAAGTCACACCTGTGGCTCCTCCACCAGCTGAGGCTGAGTGTGTGGAACAACCTTGTGTAGTTGAATCAGCTGCTGAGGAATCAGAGCTGGAAGAGGACCTAGCTCCTGTTGGAGAACTGGATCCTGCAGACCATCCTGAGCTGCAGTCTTTACTGGCAGAATGTGGACCCTGTAGGGCAGACTTCAGCAGAGGTGAAAGAGAGTGTCCTACTCTTGAAAGTCTTCGCCAACAGGCAGCTTCCCAGCTGGATGGGCAAGAGCCAGGGAAGCATAGGCTGTACTGGGAAGATGGCCTCTGCTACAGTGAACCGACTGAGTCTATCCCAGGACGCTGCAGAAGACTTGTAGTGCCTCTTGAAAGCAGACTCCAGTTCCTACAGTTAGGCCATGAGATACATTTGGCTGGTCACTTAAGTTTTAAGAAGACCAAGGAAAGGTTCTCTTTATATTTCTACTGGCCTAAGTTTGGGTCTGCTGTAGATACGTTCTGTAGGAGCTTTCACACTTGGCAAACTTCTGGCAAGAGTGGGCCAAGAATGTGGAACCCTTGGTGCCTCTCTCAGTAGTGGGAGTCCCTTTTGAGAGGGTAGGAATCGACATTGTTGGTCCCTTAGACCCTCCAACATCTTCAGGAAACAGGTGTACCCTGGTTGTAGTAGACCATGCTACTAGGTATCCTGAAGCCATACCTATGAGAACTGTTACAGCTCAGGCTGTTGCTAAGGACCTACTTGGTATCTTTACCAGGGTAGGTTTTCCTAAGGAAGTTATCTCTGACAGGGGATCCAATTTTATGTCCCACTACATGCAGGCCATGTGGAAAAACTGTGGAATAACTAACAAGTTCTCAACTGCCTACCATCCTCAGACAAATAGATTGGTAGAGAGGTTCATTCGTAGAATGAGAAAGTGGGACCTTCTACTGCCATGCCTTCTATTTGCTTATAGAGAAGTCCCTCAGGAGGGAGTTCGATTTAGTCCCTTAGAACTTCTCTATGGCCATCAGGTTAGAGTCCCCTTAGCCCATATTAAGGAGGGGTTGGAGAGTGCTCCTTACCCCAAGCCAGTGAGAGTCACTGACTATGTGATAGGTCTCCGGAGGAGATTGTCAAACATGATGGCAGAAGCATCATATAACTTGAAAGCAGGTCAGGCTCTGGGGAAGCATTGGCATGACCGGAAGGCCAACATGGTTGAGTTTTCTGAAGACCAGCTAGTTCTAGTTATGGTACCTACCAGGCATAGGGCCTTACAGGACAAATGGATAGGACCCTTCAAGGTTGTGGGCAAACTTGGAGAAGTCAACTATCTGGTGGATTTAGGCAATCCTAAGGAGGCTCCCAGGGTCTTTCACACCAACCATTTAAAGGCTTATGTCTCAAGACCAGAAGTGGGAGCTTTGCTTCTAGATTCAGACCAAGAGGAGGAGGAGAGTGAACCTCTACCTGACCTACTCAGAGGCCAGCCTTTAGATGAGAAAATAGAAGGAGTTAATCTCTCTTTTAATTTGATACCTGAACAACAGGAGGAGTGCACGTTTCTGTTAAATCAGTTCGACTCCCTGTTTTCACTATCACCAGGCTTCACTCCTTGATATTCACACTGGTGACTGTTTACCTGTTAAAAGCAGAGGTTACAGGATGTAAGATCATGTAAGAGCCCACATAAAGGAGGAGGTCAACAAGATGCTTGATCTCGGGGTAATATACCCCTCTACCAGTCCATAGTCTAGTCCAGTTGTTCTATTACCAAAGGTACGATCCAAGGAGTTGAGATTCTGTGTAGACTACAGAACTCTTAATGCAGTCACCAAGACTGATGCCCGCCCTTTACTAAGGACAGATGAACTGGTGGACAAACTTGGTTCAGCCAAGTACCTCAGTACATTTGATCTCACTTCAGGCTATTGGCAAATGGCACTGGCAGACCATGCCAAGGAGAAAACTGCATTCTCAGCCCTAACATGCCTCTACCAGTTTACGGTAGTGCCTTTTGGACTAAAGAATGCACCTGCTACATTCCAAAGGATGGTTAACCAGGTTCTGAATGGGATGGATGACTTCTGCATGGCATACTTGGATGACATTGCAATGTTCAGCCCTACTTGCAAAGAACATGTTGACCACTTAGGATATGTTTTGCAGGCTCTTGAGCAGGCCCATCTGATCATAAAGGCAAGTAAGTGTCAAATTAGTCAGAGTAAAGTGGTCTACCTTGGACATGAGGTAGGAGGAGGTGAAATCAGACCATTGCTTCGAAATGTACAAGCTGTACAAAACTGGGCCACCCATAATACTCAAATCCAAGTGAGAGCCTTCCTAGGCCTCACTGGTTACTATAGGAACTTCATAGAGAACTAGGGGACCATAGCTTCTCCCTTGAATGTGGTCTCCTCTCAAATTCCCTAAAAAGGTCAGGTGGAATGAGGAGTGCACTCAAGCATTTGAAGGCCTAAAGAAAGCCCTTTGTCAAGCTCCAGTCCTAAGAGCTCCTGACTACAACCAAACCTTCATTGTGCAGACAGATGCTTCGAATACAGGTAAAGGTACAGTTCTGAGTCAGCTGGATGAGAAAGGTAGGGAGCACCCCATTTAATTCATCAGCAGGAAGCTGAAGGAACTTGAGACAATGTGGGAAACCATTGAAAGAGAATGTTTTGCTATGGTGTGGTCACTGAAGAAGTTTGACCATACTTGTATGGATCTACTTTTGTGATTCAGACTGACCACCATCCCTTGAGACGGTTGATGCAAATGAAAGGGGAAAACCCTAAACTACTCAGATAGTCAATCACCCTGCAAGGGTTTGATTTTACCATTGTACACAGGTCTGGGTGTCACCACCAAAATGCTGATGGTCTCTCCAGGATGTTTGACTGACTGGAGTAAGGAGATTCATCCAGGAGTGGATTAAATCCTCCTGTCCCTTAGTCTGTGGGGGATGAGTGTTAGGGAGAATTCTCAAGAATGCTCTAATTTCCCTTACCTTTTGAGACCCCCAGCAACTTTGCTGGATTTCTAGGATTTGATTTTTTTACCTGGGAAGAGTGTGAGCCGTTTTTCCCACTCTTCCATGCATTTTGATTTGTGTTTTACTTTTGTGTTCTTTGGTTATGGAGTTTTAAAACAACTCCATAGGCATCATCTTTTTATGTGTGTCACACAACACCTTCAGTGCAGTGACACAGGGATGTCTTTCAGACTTCCCAAGGTTTAAATACCTTCTCTCGGATTGACTACTGTCTCCCAGAACATATAAAGTTAAATTGACTGTACTAGTCTCTTTAAATTTACAGACCCAGCACACACTATCTTCCTATAGAGTGTTGGAGGGGTTGCCTAGCTTCCCCTGAGTCAAAACACTCATGTAACACTCAAATGTTACCCTTTCCTACTTTAAATGGCTGGTGGCAGTGCTTTAGATCAAACTACCGTGATTTTTCCCGACCACGAACAACGGTAGGTAAAAATTGGGTCAGCCATGTTTTCAATATGGCGCCCAAGACCTATCTGTAAAAACATACTCCAATCAACTTTTTTCACCAATTCTTTTAGGAAAGGTCATGCTTGTGTTTGTCTCTGCGTGCCAAACCAGGTTTGGTCCCTTTGTTCGTTGGCCTTTGGCAGGCTTCAGTGCTGAAGCCCTCCTCTGGCGCTTGAGTGTCTGGGATGGACAGGATGTGAGGGAGGCACACGAAACTCCCTGTGCTCAGTATCCTAGGAGACCTGAATGCACTCTGGCATGATTGGCTGGCTGGCTGTCCGGAATGGACAGCCACCCTGCTGTGTGAGTGACAGCTAGGCCAGAATGAATGGGGGAAAACTGTTTAAAAGAAGATCTCTGGGATTTAGAAAGCAGAGTCGACCACTGGAACGAAAGAACCGAAGACGAGCTGAAGGAAGAGGGCTGCTGCAACTCCTGGATGACCGGTGAAGCCCTGCTGCAGGTCCCAATTGCCTGAAACTCCATTGACAGAGAAGCCCGTCAAGGTTAACTTCTTCCCTAGCTCTTGCTAGTGTAAGCTTTTCAAACTGACTGTGTAAATAAATGTATATTCTTTTACCAAGAAACCTTGAGTAAGTGTTTGTCTGAACACTGTATTTGGGTTCCATGTAATAATGTCGCCACAAAAATATCGCCATGCAAAAATATCGGCAAAAAATTGTCGTTTTTTGTGGCAACTTTATTGCATGGAACATGCGGGGGACACCCCCGCAACCCCCACATTTTTTTACATTTTTTTTTTTGCCCCTGTCGCCACATATATGGTCACCCAAATAATACCGCCACAACATTTTCTAGGCAATATTATTTACGGCGACCATATATGTGGCGATATTATTACCTGATACCTGTATTTGTTGGTCCTTTGTGTAACTTGTTCTACTGCTCACTCAACTCTTGAGATAAGTCTGGCTGCTTAGCCACTGCTACCACATAACTGTGTTGTACAGGCTTGTACCAAACGTGAAATTGTACTGACACTTGTAGTCTTAATTGCATGTAGTGTTCCCAAAGGGTACTGAATGCGATTCTGCCTAACAACGACAACTCCAAGTACACAGCATTAAGTATTTTAGTGTTCACATAACTAAACCCTCCAACACCCTTGCGTCACCCAGCACCCATTCAATTATTCCCCCTTAGCCATCCTCAATAGAAAACATGCACAATTAATTACGTCTCCTGATTCCTCCCATTTCAGCATAATAACACAATAGCCTAATGCACTATCCTGCCTTTCCCCTACAAACTAATAACTAATAATGCTAATCAGAAAGGTACCGGAATCTATGTCCTCCCTTCACTGTCGATCCCCACTCTACTAAATTGTGAATGGCCATATGTCCTAACCAGCCCCAGAAAACTTTTTTAACAAACTTCATCAATAATTCAATGTTCCCAACCTACTACGCAAACACCATTAATTTGACATCTAATACACCACATTACCCATTTCTTGGATACCATAAAAATTTCACATCCACTCCACATCCAGAAAAAAAAGGATTTAACATGCCAAACCACAATACATGCCATAGCAGAGAAAACAGGATTTAAAAATAAAACAGCAAGTAGATAACCTAACAAAACAGATGCTGGAAAATAAGCCATTTGCTCTACCTGCAATGCCAAATTGTGCACATTAAACCACCAACTACGAAGGTGGGCATGACTGCCACATGCTCTGAAAGGATGCACAGATTCATCCACTTTACCCACTGTGGACATGAAAAGCCTACCTGCACCTCAGAGAATACTCAGAGTACCACACAACCTGGTGTATCTTGTGCACCTGTGCCAACTGATTAAAGGTATAATAACATTCATGCATCACATGGCCTTGCAAGAAAGAAGAAGAACATGATAGACATACATATCGAGGGTGACACTGTCCCCATAGGGACAAACAGAGTAAACAAATCAAGAAACCATATTAGCTGCACCAGCTCACCATCATCTGCATACTCCAACTCATTGACTAGGACCTTGTATGCAAGTGAAATATACACACTACCATGCACACCATTTGAAGTTGGTAGCTAAACACTATTGTTTTAAGCACACTCCTCCCAATACACTGTTGGCATAGTTCATGACCTGATACAGCCAACATTTCCACACATACTGACACAGGTGGTAATAGCTCCCTTTAACCATTCAACAACTCACAGGGCTACCAAAAATCCCAGGGACAACAGATAATATAAAAAGATGATTTTACATCATTGACCAGTTTACAAACACCAATGGTTTCCTGAACTGCAGATATTTGCGATATGCCATGTGTGTCACTGATTGGTAGGAAGTATGTCTTTGAGAACTGTAAACAATAGCAAACCCTAAATGTACCAATTACATGTGATGCAGACAAAGACAAGAAAAACGATTTTACTAGGCCTTATGTTATTCAGATCATGCAAGTGCAAGAATGAAAAATGGAAACAGCAAAGGAGGTAGGAAGGAGGTAGGGAGTGCAAGGGGGAGAGGAGGGGAACACAGGACACAAATCCTGTGAGTAAGTGCAGCCAGGGCAGCACACCTCTCTGTAGTGCAAGGACACCAACTGCTTATCATCTTTCAAGTACACTGGTATTATTCTCAGAAATCCTGACACCTGTTCATGAAGAGAGGTGAAAAGAATGTACCCAGTGCTTTACTCAAACATGATAGTGATGGCATGGCTGCAGAAAATCATTCCGGTAAATACTAATACTATAAGTGGTAAAGAGAGTTGTACTGGATGATTACACCTTTGCCACCACACATACAGTAATAGCAAATATTGCATATAAAAACACAACAAAATTGCATTTCAGAAAACCAGTAATGTATCATTGCTTCCAGTAATGCTCATACCAGAAGCAAAAACACCACATATGCTCAAGTAGACACCTTAGAGGGCAGCCACCATAGCAGTTCAATCCATCAATAATAACAGCCAAGGAAAGGCTTCAATTTTTCAGGATAGTCAGCTAAAATGCCTGCCATTAGCAGGTGTACATTAAACAAGAACTCTTTAGGATAACATGTATGCTTAAAATCTCTGTGCCCATCGTATGCACCCATGTTCCACAATAACAAATACAGTATAACAATGTTTTTGTTTGTACAACATATTAGGCCCTACCACACTCTTGCTTCTCCCAGCACCCTTTTAATTACTCCTCCTTTACCATCCTCACCAAAAAACATACACAATTAATTACCTCACCTGATTCCACCCATCTCAGCATAATAACACAGTAGCCCAATGCACTATATTGCCTTTCCCCTACAAACAAATAACTACTACTGCTAAACAACAAAAATATATCAGCACATATGTCCTTGCTTCACTGTCCATCCCCACTGTACTAAGGTTTCAATAGCCATATGCCCTGACCAGCCCCAGAAAACTTTCTTAACAAACCTCATCAATAATACTGTTTCCCCCAACCCACAATGCAACACCCTTAATTTGACATCTTATAAACCACATTACCCATTTCTTACATACCATAACAATTTAACATCCACACCGCATCCAGAAAAAAAGGGTGTGATATATCAAAACCCAATACATGACATAACAGAGAAACCAGGATTTAGAAAAAAAACGGGTGTAGATAACCTGACATGACAGATCCTCGGAAATCAACCATTTGGTCAACCTGCCATGCCAAATATAAAACATTAAACACACAAAATAACATCCACCACTAAAAAGGTAGGCATGATTGCCATGTGCTCTGAAAGCAAACAAAGGTGCAACTGCCCATTAATGTTACCAACTTCTAATGTATCTGTGCTTAAAACCATACATTTTTTAATGATAAACCTAATCTGCAATATAGGGTCACACAAAACAGCTTAATATCCAACTGTAAAGTACACACAGCCACAAAAGATCTCAAAAGTATATTTATACTGCTTAGTTCACACTAGGATTTCTTATGCACCCTCATTCATATCACATCTTGCAATGTCACTAAGAAACAATCTTTATTTGCAAATGCATTTTTTGGCAAACATAAGCATACCATACCATGTCATACTGCTTTATCACTCTCCTAAAAGCACTGAGGTAAAATATAGAAAACCCTACTTTGCAAAAAATACATTTACACTTTACCAAATGAAACACCTAAACATACTTCAGTTATCTTACAAATACAATCATTCAAACTGTACATAAAGTACTTAAAAACACACTATCACTCACCTTCAGCTGCTCCAAATAATGAATAGATCTTCACCAGAACCAAACTCAGAACATGTGCACACTCTGAGTCCTGAAACCATACTGTCAAAAGTTCACACAAAAGTCACTTTCATAGCTTTCACAATTCAATCGCTCAAAAAGAGGACTGTAGAAAATGACAAACACATTTCTATTACAACCTATATTAATCAATAAACCCCAACACAATCCTTCAAAGAATACTTTAGAGAATATTTACACATTACATTAAAACAACTTTCATTTTCTTTCAAATTTTTCCCAATCACATACCCGCGGCTATAACCCCGGTTACAAGGTGATAACCCACCCATAGTCACGGCTACACAACAATTTTTTGAAAGCACTCAGAAACACATATCAGCCCACCCCCTCAATGGGAGAGTCATTAACCGTGTTGCTACTGAAACCTGGAAGGGACCGGAGTCACTGTGCCTCCTACAGTCCCATCACCCTCCTGAACTATGACGCAAACACTTTCACCAAAACCCTTGCAACCAGGCTGGCTCCCCTGCTTCCAGCCATTATCCACCCAGACCAGACCGGATTAATTCCCGGCCGTAGCACCCATGATAATATAAGGAGAACCATAAACATCATCGAATCAGCCAGCAGGAAGGGGCTGGAACTGATGGTACTATCCCTCGATGCTCACAAAGTGTTTGACCTGCTTGATTGGGGTTACATCCGAAAAACATGACGACATTTCGGCTTTGATCCGAACTTCATAAAATGGACACTAGCGAACTATCAGCATCCCTCCACCAGACTAAGAATCAATGGGTCCAGGTACGACACAATCAACAACTCAAGAGGCACAAGGCAAGGATGTCCCCTGTCCCCCCTAATCTTCGCCTCTCCATGGAGCCATTCGCGAACAGGGTACGACAGAATGCAGAGATCCAAGGCCTGACAATCAAGTCCCAAACATATAAAGCCGCCCTGTATGCCGATGATGTCCTCGTCATGCTGACTAAGCCAAGGGAATATATGAAGGCCCTATGTTGGGAATTGATGGAATTTGGGGAAGCATCAGCATTCAAGGTCAATCTATCTAAGTCGACATCACTGAGCATTAACCTGCCTCGATCTCTAACTACAGACTTGGAAAAAGAATATCTGATACCCTGGGCAAAAAAGCAACTACCAGACCTAGGGGTCCAGCTGTCATGCGCACCCAGCAGACTATACAAAGCCAACTTCCCGGCGCTTCTCAAAGAATTCAAGAGCGACCTGATACGATGGCAGAAACAAGAGATCTCCTGGTTTGGGAGAATCACGGCCCTGAAAATTAACCTTATTCCTAGACTTCTTTACCAGTGCTCAGCCTTACCTACCACTATCCCGAAACAAGTTGTCCAGAAGTTGCAAAAAAACATTATGAGGTATATTTGGGAAGGTAAACAGCCACGAATCCCAAGGAAACTCATGCTCCGAGGATGGGCGATGGGAGGATTGGGAGCGCCCGATGTTGCCAGATATATCCTGGCTGCACAGCTCTTGTATGCATTTGCCTGGCTGTCCTCCACCCCAAAATCATGCTGGCTGGAGCTGGAAGAGGCCTGTAGCCCAGCCCCGATAACCTCTCTACCACACATGAAACGCCCCAGCGAATGCGAGGGCAGGGGGCCGCTGTCGGCAACCGAAAACACGGTGGCGAGCTGGAGGAAGGCGGCGTGGCTGTGGAAAGTCTGCAGCACAAGAGGCCCACTCACCCTGGTCTGGAGGAACCCGGAATTCACACCGGGCTACAACCCCAAGCACTTCATGAGGTGGAGAGAAGGAGGACTGGAGAGGGTGTAAGACTTTTATGAGGAGGGAAACCCCCTGGATTTCGAGGCCTGCAATATGAAATTTAATGTTCTGGAAAACGAGAGGTTCAGATACACCCAGCATCGTCACTGGCTCTCGAGCAAGGACATGAAGCACCTCGGAAGCAGAGACCTCACAGTCCTGGAACTCGCCCTCACAGCATCCCCCCCAAAGGGCAGAATATCAACCCTCTACAAGATCCTCGACAGAACGGACCCGACCCGGAAGGAGCCGTACATGCTCAAATCGGAGAAAGACATTGGGAGGCCCATTGAACCGGAGGAGTGGGACCACATCTGGACGAGAGCACATAGAAGCTCGAAATGTGATTCCAACAAGGAGGGGGCATTCAAGGTATGTTACCAGTGATACTGCACCCCAGAAATGCTCCATAAATGCAATCCGTCAATCCCATCGACGTGCTGGAGAGGATGCCCAGACAAAGGCACACTATACCATCTGTTCTGGACATGCCCCAAGGCCACCCAATTTTGGAAATCCGTGTTAGATCAAATCAACAAGATCACAGGTCTGACAATCCAATGGGACCCGGGTATTGTCCTACTAGGATCAAGCGGCGAGGGCCAATTCCCTCTATCAGGGCACAGAGCTGAACTATGCGCCCACCTGCTGATAGCTGCAAAGATTTCTGTGGCTAGGCTTTGGAAAAACCCAGAGGGCCCGGCAGTACAAATGTGGTGGACGAAATGTTGGGACATAATTGCAGCGGAAAAAATAACTGCCCTCCGGTTTGGGAATAGAGACAAATTCTTCCAGACGTGGTCCCCTTTCCTGGACTATACTCAGAAATACCCAGGCCTGGCTCGACAACCACCCACTCTACGATGGATGGATAAAGCCGACAGAAAAATAAGGGTGGAGGGGCACAGCAGAGGTGTTGACCGGCGGAGTTTCTCCCCTGCTCGAAAGCCCAGAGACAAAACAATCCAGGCCTCTGTGGAACCATTCTTCCGCCCCTACACAAGCCCAAAGCATGAACAATCCCCCTGCTCACCTTCACCCAACTGGGAGCTACTATCTTCGCACCTCCCCGCTCCTTGCCTTCCCCACGAACATTTCTCTGACCTGTTGTTGTTATGTTCTTTCTGTTTATTACACGTATTTATAAGCACTGTAACGCTGCTTGCAGCGCTCTCAACTCATATGCCACAAGTTATATGATGAGTGTATAAAATCAATAAAAATATATTTGGAAAAAAAAAAAACACATATCAGAAAAATTTAAAATTCAATTCACATTAGCCTTCAGGTGACAACATCCAAAAAGAAACACATGCACAAATCTGAGCAAAAACATCCATAATATAATATGATCACTCCACCAAATTTGTGGCTGTAGTGGCTGGTATAGCAACGCAATAGCGATAGCTGCGACTGCACCCACCATTTTCCTGCTCGTACCCACGGCTATCAAAGACCGCAACATGCAATTGGTATACTCATACTCGCTGCTTAAACACGACACTTATAGCCTCGGATGCAACCGCCAAAAACACACAACGTGACATTTGCCTGCTCATACCCACGGCCATGGCCTGTCCTTTGGTGGTCAGTACCTGCGGCAGCAATATGCCTGATGGAACAGTGCTGGTGCTTACGTGAAACTCTGCAGGAAGGTGCCGTTCCACCAGCCAGGTCTGACCAGCCCGCAGAGTCATACTGTGCCAGTCGGGTAACAACAGTGCCAGTAGGTTTATGGGCACCATTGTTATGGAATCGGAACAGTTGTAATGAGGTCTAAATTTCCCAAAGGCAGTGTAGAATTCAACAGCATCTGAGCTAAATGAAATCCTATTGGCAGCCATCCACCACACAAACAATTAACAAGTAATCACAAAGCAAAGACAAACATTCCACCTTCTCCTTGCATTAATCTTCCTCCATTCCAAATTCTAACTCTGAACTGACAAGAGGTATTTCTCTGTACCACTAGAACAATGGAACAATGGAAAAATACATGGAATGGCTGGAGAACTACCCTACCCTACAGAAAAATAAATCAGAAAAGAAGACATGCAAAACAATGCTCCAAAAGAAGATACACCACAATCAGGATTTTGTAAGTATATTGTATATATTCATGTAACATATGACTAAAGATTACATTTAAATTAACAAATATCAGTCACCAAACACTTATCTGCCTATTGGCAAGCTATCAAATGTGTATACAACCAACCCACATATTTTGAAAGTGAATTATATCTTCAATTGTTTAAACATATTTCAAATATTTTCAAACAAATGAAGAATTGATTCAAGTGCTAGAAGATACACGAAGGAAGCACCACAACAGGGAGCCACCAATCTGATAATGGATTCCTTGATAGATTTAAAAGAAATAATGATGAATATACAAAAAGACATGCAAACAATGAAAAAAGACATTGAACATTTAAAAGTAATCATGGAAAGTAAAAATGCAGAAAATGTGGCTATAGAACAAGATATACCATGTATTACAACTAACACTGAAAGACAACCCATAACCACATCCCCTCCCAAATAAACTTGTTTTCAACAAACTGTGTTTGAATATGTATTTACCCCCTTCAAATATGTACATCTATATGCATTATTATTGGTTAAAAGGTATTTCAAATGTTACACTAACTATTTGCAAATACTACACTCAATAAACTAAACTCAATTTGTACTTTAGCTCATCTATGCTCGTTTTTATTTGTTCCTAATACTGTATATTGTTTGATTGCTTTAACTGCCAAGTTGACTATCTTTTTAAATCCATTTGGCTCTGTGAGCAAAGATTGATTTTAGTTGAGAGGTCCACCTAGATTTGATGCTGTCGCCAATGTTTGTTTGGGCACTTCTTTGATATCGATTTAGTTGTAATCCCTGCACAGCTTCAGGCATTGTAGTGAGCACTGGAACTACAAGTCCCAGCAGGTAGAGATCTTTCAGGTGCGTCAGTGCCGGTGCGTCAGGGTCAACCAAGTCTGGCAAGTCCACGCAGGACGTACCGGTGCTGACCCCTGTTGGATTCCTGATCGTTATCACAAATTCTCTTATTTTTGACCGCTAGATTGACTCTTAATCAAGCTGCACTACCATCATCAGACAGTAAGTCAAGGCTCGCAGGAGCCCTTATTAGTAAAGATACCACCCACATTCCTACGACACTTTTGAACACTAGGTCTCTAGACAAACATGGCTCAAATGTCAGAGGAAACTCAGCAAGTCGTTATTTTGGGGCTCAATGAAACCTGGTGTCAGGATTCTAGTGGCCCCCCCAATGGCGACTTGGCTATACCTTTTTCAGACATAACTGAAAGGGTGGTCGGGGAGGGGGGGGTAGTTATTTTGGCATACACCTCCTTACATTTCTTTCAGGCCCTTATCTTGTGCAAATGATATGAAATGATTCTTATGAAGACAACGCTTACTCCTAATAACTGTTTGAACATCATATTGCTCAATCAGCCCCATCACGATATGCCCTCATTTATGGAGGACTTGGTGGCTATTTCATCCTTACTCCATAAACCCAATTCATCATCTATCATTTTGGGGGACTTTAATAGGTGGTTTGGAAATAAAGTAGTTGTAGAGGCCTACCTCTTAGCTCAATTATTTGCATCTAATTGATTCACTATAGCTAATAGTACGGACCCGACACACACATTAGGGAATGTGTTAGGCTGGGTCACTAGTAGGAATCTGGCACTGAGTACACTGTCGGTTCAGCCCTGTATCTGGTCTGACCATTGCTTTGTGGGGTTTCAGTTCACCACGCCGACTCCTATAGTCCAAAAAAATAACTCCTCTCTCACCATTCTAAGCAGGAATTATAATAAAATCCAACAAGAAAATCTAGAATCCTGTTTAGCGATCATTATGAAAGGTAACTCTGACTTAGACTCCCCTGATAATCTAGTCTTGGAGTATAATAGACTCTTTTTGGAATTATTGAATCACATAGCTCCAATTACTTAAGAAGGATCTAATGAGCAGAAATGGTTTTTGGATGCTCTTCGGGACTGTAAAAGAAAAAAAAGGAAAGCAGAACATGATTGGGTGAAGGACCAATCCCCCTGCCAATAGAGCCAAATGGAAGATATTAGAAAAAGTGTATCGCTCTGAGATCTTACTTGCTAATAAACATATTTTGACAATCAAATAACACAGGCAGAAAACAATTCAAAGACACTCTTTCAAATCGTTAGGGAACTTGAGAAACCTAAGGTCATGCCACAAGAGTTCTCCCCTAGTATCTCGGACTGATAAGCAGTTCAACAAGCTTTCTCATGGAAAATAACCACTGGACAGGCTCAGATTACGGATAAGCTGGGCAGCTTGAAGCCATTTAGTAGCCACTATAATGATAAAACACTCCTTGGGCAATAAACCTATCTTTTACTTTTCCGACACATCCAGTGAAACCCTGACCGACATTTTGAAAAATATGATGCCTATTACCTGTATGGGGGACACGCTCCCTTCTTGCATTATTCTCGCCAATAGGGACCTATTTTTGCCTTTGCTCGCGTGCCTCACTAACACCAGTTTAAGAGACTGTCAGGTCCCGAATGCCCTGTAGGCGGTTTTGGTCACTCCATTATTGAAAAAATCTGGACTGGGCCCTAAGATAAATTCTAATTTTAGACCTATTTGGTATGCTCCCTTTTTACTTAAGGTGCTTGATAAGGTGGTGAAGGCACAACTGCAGGTCTTCTTGGAGACATCTGGAGCACTTCATCCTCAGCAGTCGGGCTTTAGAGCCTGTTTTGGCACTGAAACTGCCCTGTTGAATATGCAATCTGAGATGCTTCGAAGTATGGATGAAGGCAAGGTGGGGCTGCTGATCTTGTTGGACTTGTCAGCAACCTTCGACCTTGTCGACCATGACAAACTCCTGATGAACACGAGAGGGGTCGGTATTTACTCCTCTGAAACCATCACTTGGATAAACCTGTTTTTATCCAACCGAGTCTCTCGGATTGTCTGGGGAAATGTTTTTGCAGCTGATGAAGTACTAAAATGTGGAGTACCACAGGGTGCATGTTTGTCTCCTTCTCTTTTCAATGTGTTCTGTCACCCTCCTTGTGACCTTCTGGAAGGATTAGGAGTACACTTTACCAACTATGCTGACGACACTCAGCTTGTGTTCGAGCTTAGTTGCTCTCACTCACTAGACTGTGAGAAGATAAACATGGTATATACTCAAATCCAGAATTGGATGACAAATAATGGCATGTGCCTAAATGCTTGCAAAATCTTTGGCTCACCTCATGCCAAAGCCAAACTGGATTGTCATTACAAAATATTCATGATTGAGCAACATCTCATCAATGTTGTGAACACGGTTAAAACTCTCAGTGTCACATTGAAGTCATCTTTCAATTTGGATGCTTACATCACCAATGTCTCCAATAAACTGTGCTACACTGGTAGGCGCACATATAGCACCCAGACTAGACTATTGTAATGCGCTCATGGTTGGAATCAGAACTAAAGGGCTGAGACACCTGCATGTGCTACAAAAGGACGCTCTGCGGATAGTCAAGAATGTTCCTAGGCATGAGCCTAATTCAGCACACAGAAGGTGTCTACATTGGTTGCCCGCGAAAGCATGCATTCAGTGTAAAGCATTGACCCTGACCTATAAATGTCTTTACGATTATGCTCCTGAGTACTTGAAAGTGGGTCTAGCTGCATACTCTTCGGGGCGAACTATAAGGTGAAGCGATGGGGTGTACTTGCTGGCACCATGGTGTAAAAGAGCCAGAGGCCTGGGCATAGCCTTTGCTGTGCAAGCCACTAAGAGGTGGAATGAACTCCCTAAACACTTGCGTTTGGATGAAAATCTATTGAGTTTCTGAAAAACATTGACAACACTTCTTTTGGAATAATGTGGAATAATGTGATTCTCTTGATTTCTTTTGTTGTAGCTTCTCTTGCCCTTCCTATCTTCTGTTTCCTTTTCTTTGCGCCCTGATGCCTGCAGGCTTCAGCACATTACAGATGCATACATACATAAATACATACATAATTACATATTTAAAAAATATTCCAAATAAAAAAAATGTTAATAAATAATTAGCCGTGGCTACCGAAATATCCAATCACGATGCGCTATCGAAATCGCACCTGGACACCTCCCGGTTGTTGCTGCAATTACCTGCGTCTCCAAATGCCAATGGCTCATTGGGCTGGATCGTAGCCACGGCTATACATCTATGTTTAAAAAAATATATGATATCCTTCTATCTGAAAAAAGGAAAACAGAATCAGTTTAATAACAAACACACACTTTAATAAACACAATTTAATACACACATTTTTATGACCCTCATATATTATATGCAGTGCATCACTGGCACTATATAACAGACACAAAATGAGTGCATAGTACACTATTGTTCTCTTTGCACATACTTATCATTATCTCATTGGGAAATAAAATCCAACCTAGATAAAAAAACATCCAACAAAATTAAAAAAACTATAAGAAAACACCACTACAAAAAACAAACAGGGATTTATAAACTGGGTGAAAGTAAACAAAGAACATTATACTGGTAGCATGCAGAACACATTATTAGAAGGTAAAGAAAACCTGGAGAACAAGAGAAAATAAGTTAGGATAAATAAGCTTGAAGAACAACTCATCAAAAAGATATAGTCTATCAAACTACTTTTTTTTTAACTTTTTCATTTTTGGCAGCATTGTCTTTTTCATATTGTTATTTTCAGTTGGCGCTTCTTCAAAGTCAAGAAACACTGTGGAACAAAGAGACAGAGGAGGTACTCTTCACCTTTCACAATAGAACTCTATGCCGTGGACCTTCCAATGTTCCAACGCAAAGTCTAGGAACATCAATAATGGTTAATCCATCATAAAGAAAATGCATGGGTCCCATTCTTTAGAAAGACGGAGATCAGCACCACCTGCAGCACCTCCATCTACTAATCGTACAACTTCTACAGCAATATCAAATGCAAACACTCCTTGGTTACTGACTTCCCTCATCGCTGGAGCTGTGAGCAGTGGTTGTACAAAAACTACCAGCACACATTGAAGGTGCTGCACCAACATCAGAGTCTTAAAATACCTTAACCACTGCATTTAAAGAATCATCCAAAATGCTAGAAAGGTCAGAAAGCAGGCTATTCATCAAGAGGCTACAGATGCAAAGGTTCCATCTCTGACAGTACCACTATGTTTTGAACATAAGTTGATCTTTCACAGGAGTTAACTGTACAACATTTAGTGCAAATCCAATGGGATGATGATAACAATGCAGCTGCAATTGTTTTAAAAATAAGCACATTTTAAAAATGAACTTTCATAAAACCACCTATTGAATTACCTCACACAACACTTGAAATACCTACAAGTAATGCATAACACAAATTGCATTACAAGTACAAAAGGTACAATCAAAGAAACATTCAGCCTTAATAACAATTACAAAAGCTACATGTCCACATTTTTCAAACTTAAAAAATACTGTAAAAAATACTTGCCACTCAAACACAGCAAATGAACAAAATAATAATGGACACTATCTGATAGCAATGGTCATTACAACTAACACACACAACACTGCAAATAAACCTTCAAATCTGTACATACAGAGTAACACTTACTTTCACATCAGCTACCCTCCTGCCATGTGCAGGGTCAGAATTCAGGAAACAAAAAGACAAAACTGCAGAATATTGTGTCTTTTATACTTTCCAAAAGAAACACCCAAAAAAGAGGACTATATACCAATAAAACTACTAATATGGCTGACATATTTTCAGCACAACCTATCACTAAGCTCTACACAAATGCAAAAGTAACAACAACCAATAATAAACAATTACTGCACAGAAAATGTATATTTATAGACGCGACTGTAAATATACCCGCAACATGGGTTTCAACAAATGAAATACAGAATAGTATTGACACGCCTACACGTGTGCTCTTTATAGATGCAACTTTTCTAGTGCCTGTCCTACACGTCCACTGTTAGCCATGAGTATTCGCAAAAACATTGAATTCAAAATTGCATTTACACTGCAACAAACTTCAAAGGCTGTACCCAACATACCTACCAACCCACCCGTCACGCCTCGTAGTCCTCCTCCACTCCCCTAGTGTCTTACAATATGCCAAAACACTCAAGGCATATACGATGCCACCCCACCCAAAATGTCAGGTAGTCGTGGTGACCACACGTCCACAAACAAATGATGTGTTACTTGCTCTAATATAGCCATGGCTACAATGGGGGAGGTGGAGCACCATCCACTATTTAAAAAGTACAACACACACACGTCATACATACCCTGCTCATACAAAGTACTAGAAATTCAAACTAGCAACAATTTCATGGAAACAGAGAAATATTTTAGATATCATGGCTGGTTTGAAAACTGTGAGGCTGATTGGAGACAGTTGGCTGTTTCGGTTGCTCACTTTTTGTGAAAATCTAAATATTAACACAGACCTAGGTTTGACAGATTTTACCATTAAATGGATTGGTTTGCGGGGAATGTGTTGGTTACAGGTTTTTCCAAAATTGTTAAGTCAGAGAAGTACAGGGCACCCAGGTGTCATACTAATTCATTGTGGAGGCAATAATTTGGGGAATGTAACTGGAGTGTCCCTTACTTTAATGATGAAACAAGACATGGGAAAACTAATGGAACTATTTCCTTACACCATCTTTATCTTTTCCAATCTCACTCAGAGGCAGGAATGGACATGGACCACCACATTTAATGTTAAAATTGAAAATTCCTGGGTAAATGGGTCAGTTTGAGCATTCATGACAGACCATAATCAATTATGGATTGCGAACAACATCATACAGTTCAACATGGCCAATTTCTATAGCTATGACAGAGTACACCTAACAGATGAAGGAAATGCAGTGTTCCTTCATAACATCAGAACAGTACTCCTGATGTGCTAAAGTTCTACACTCAGTGTACCCCAAAACAGTCCTTTTAAGAACTGCCCATCATACATAAATACACAAATATAATAAATAATTTTAAAACCTTTTCTATTATACCTGTGGCTACAGTTCATTTGAATTTTACCTTAGCCGCGGCTACAAAAAGTCAATTAAAAGGGAGACTGTCTTCAAGTTTTATACTACAATCCAACTTAAATGAAGAATACAGAACAACACTACTCGTGTACTAATGTGAAGTAACTGAAAAATAATAATCATGACAAAAATACATAACATTGCACACCGACACAACATAATACCATAAGTAAGAATACACAACCTAAAATACATTGTGTGGCACATCTAAAACTAGACTATTTTCTTCTATCTTTTGCCAAAGTCTCACATACTGATTAGTCTGAAAACACACATCCAAAATAAAAAACACTCTTTAATACCTACCAGGTCACTGACCATGGCCT
This sequence comes from Ambystoma mexicanum, assembly GCF_040938575.1. Classification (NCBI taxonomy): domain Eukaryota; kingdom Metazoa; phylum Chordata; class Amphibia; order Caudata; family Ambystomatidae; genus Ambystoma; species Ambystoma mexicanum. The sequence goes on from NC_090939.1 coordinate 413,938,680, forward strand.
TTGACCATGGCAAGTTATTTTTCACCCCGACTTTACTATACCTAAACAAATTACTTTAAAAAAAATATAAAACACTGACACCCCAAACTATATAGTCGCAGCTACGGAACTACACATATCCTCAGCTATCTGTAGTCCTTTGTAACCAAGCATATAGCCGCGAATAGCAGCAAAACAGCTGGAAAAAAAATATTTTCTGCCCCCAGCACATGCAACTCACCAAGTGGCCTCCTCATCTGTGCCAGCTCCCCCCACTTCCCAGATGGCCTCCTCACATCCCCTGTCCTCTCCCTTTCACCCCAGATCACACGCTGCTTCTGTGATGCAATTTGCTTTCAGATGGCGGCTACAAACGGCTATAGCCGAGGCTACAGAAAGCTTTGTGTTGCAATCTCAGTCCCTGGACCCCCTCCAATTCCTATATTTCACTGAGTGCTTTTCCAGCCATCCCTCACCTCTACCCTGATGCCATTTGTATGTTTTTTTGACTTGCAAATAGCTTATTACTGCGTTTCATCGTCCCATAACCGTGCTACAGCCGCGATTATCTCTTGCATCGAAAGAAAAACAAGATGGCGTTGTTTCATTTCTGAAAACCATGATCCTGTAATGCAGCATGGGAGATATAACTATCATTTTTGGGGATGGGGGCCCCCCTTCTCTGTCAAATTTTAAAATAACCACAGCATGGAATTACCCCAAACCACACATGGCATGCAAGTCAATGCTTCGTGCCCAAGTTGTTTCGGACCTGGGCCAAATCAGTCCAGCAGTTTGGGCTGTGTGCGCTTTGGCAAAAATTGACATTTTTCGTCTATGGGAAAATGAATGGGAAGTAGGCAGCTTAATATCCTTTTTTTATTTTTTAACCAATCTTTACGAACCCTTGCAGTCTTGGGGGGCCCACAGACTTTCATTCACTTTTTGAATCTTGGCCAAATCAGTTACTCAAATCAAAAGTTATTAACAATAGCATTTTGAGGGGTTCCTATATGTTACCGACTCACCTTAACTATTGGGTGGCTATCGCCACCCTATAATATAAAATACAGGGCCTGCGGTAGCAGCCTTTTAGTTAGGTTAACTTGCTCAACTCATAGAAAGAGCCCTTTTTGGGAGCTTATAACTTCGCCCCCGCTGGACAAATCCTCACCAAACTTTGCAAAAAAAGTATATCCCCCCCACCCCGGGATGATTTTCTGAAGTTTTGGGTGGATTCATCAAGGGGGCGGGGGGCGAAAGTTACAGGGTAGGTCCCGAAATGTGTAGAAATCCTCATAGATGCAATGGAACAATTATTTTGCTTGCTCCTACACTCTAAACCGCCGGATTGATTTTCACCAAATTTGCATCAGGATTGGCGGGTTGGTCCTGAAAGTGTGCTTTTATAAATTTAGTGTAAATCCGTCCATTAGTTTTTTTAAAAAGGGCCAAAGAATATGTAAAGATTTAGTGATACCTGGGTCCGGTCCACAGACTAATTTCCTGAGTCAGAGTTTGTATGCACCCACTGATTGGATGGTGAAAAACATGAGCTGCGCCATATTTTTGGAAACAGGCGCCATGTTGGATCTGTGAACAGCCGCCAGTGTCTGCGAATAGCGCTGTGAGGGAAAAGTGTGGAAAACACACTTGGGGTTATTTGGTGGCCGAAAGAGGTTCTGGAAAGGTTGGGGGAGTGAAGCGGACACAATAGTAGTCTGCTGATCCGCACATACCATCTGGGTCTTTTAAGGATGCCTGGCATGAAAAGGGGGACTGCGTTGACTGCGGGCAGTCGTGTATGTCCGGGGACATCAGGGGGATTAGCCAATCTGGTTCTGTGGTTGTGGTGTACAGGAAGGGAGGGTAACAGGTGTGTTACTCGTTGGGTGCATTGAAGTTGTCTGTAGTTATGGCTATTCAGACAGAACACTCTACAAGTTGCCTGGCACTCGAAAACGGAACCACTGTCGGGACACCACCCATGTGGAAAATGCAGTGTTTGCTGTTTCATCTCACAATGTCATTTAGTCCTCAAGATTTCATCTGGGAATTACAGAAGTTTACCAACTGCCAAACCAAGAATGTTATTTATGGCATCAAATACTCCTGCAACCTTCTACACATAGGGATGACAATGAGAAAAGTGACACTAGAATTAATTCAATCTCGTATTCGAACAGGAACTGAGTCAGTGCCACTTGTCTCACATTTATTCCGAGCACGACATAGAGCAGATGACATCACTTGGACTGTAATAGAGCAACAACAAAACAACAAGTTTTTCCATCAGAAACAGATTATTTAATCTTGAACAACGGTGGATACATAGTTTACAAATGCATTTTGATGGTTTAAATGAGGACCTCCAGTGGTCTGAGCTTTTTCAGTAGACTGGTCCCTTGTATCCTATTGCTTTGGAAGGTTGATTACAGCAACATGGCCACCTAGGAAGCCACTGGTTTGATCTATAAACTGAGCCCCTCTTCAGTTTCCATGTACATGACACTACAGTCCATCTTTTCTGTTTTTACCTCCATCAACAGTTATGCTTTGCAACACAGAATTCCATCAACATGCAACACTGGGTGTTTCTCACGGTGTTCCGTATTGAGTTTGATACCCGTGTTGATTTATTCAGACATAGCAGCACTTTATTTAATACCCCAGAGACAAAAGTACATTCTATCAGGTTGCCTACCTGGTTGCTAACAATTCCAGTACTATTATTTTATGCCTGGACCATGCCCATCAGACATGCAATAAACTACCATGCGCTTTGGTTTCAGTTCTTGAGCATTACCATTCTTGCTGTGACCTGCCGAGTGAATATTGGCTGGCATTCATAGGTTTCCACAGTGGTTTCACGATCAGCCGGGTCAGATAGATGGATCCTCACAGTAAGTTTTATTTACTGCCGGTTGCGTTAACCTTGAATTAGTAATGACAGGAGCGGGATGGACCCTGCCATTAACATATATGCTGATGTTCTTTCTTTGTAGATTAAGGAGTTGCATTGAGTCCTCCTTTGCACACATTAATTTCGAGGAGCTGAGGTAACTTATTGACATTGATATTGCCATAAATATCCTTGGTTTGCATGATAAATCACTTGTTTTCTGGGAGATACGTTCAGCCTGTATTAATTGACACACGGACTGTCTTGCTTTCTCTTGCTATTGCACTGCCTGCGCACACATAAAACACAGCGACACAAAAAAAATAATTTTATCCTAGAAACCATCCAATTGCCAGGGAGATCTGTGCCCAGCACAGCTTATCAAAGACGCTGCCCGCAAACTCTCCCCTTTCATTACGAAACTGATCAACGCCTCCTTTGCCACCGGTTCCATTCCCGCCAATTTAAAACAATCTTGGGTACGACCACTACTAAAAAAACCTTCACTTGACCCAGCCACACCCACTAATTACCGACCCATAACAACCGTCCCCTTCTTACTGAAAATTCTGGACAAGGTTGCTTATGTACAAATACAGAAGCACCTGGAAGATCACCACCTACTAGGATCCAGACAATCAGGGTTCCGCCCTCAACACAGGACTGAAACCGCACTCATCGACTTAAAAGCTCAGATCAACACGCTCAGAGAAAATGGACAAGCAGCCCTACTCCTCCTCCTCAACTTATCTGCAGCTTTCGATCTGGTTGATCATTCTGTCCTATGCTCACACATCCACTCCTCAGCGCACTTCTCCACTGAGGCTATCACCTGGATCACATCATTCCTTAACGGCAGAACCATGAGGGTCTTCTCTCTCACTGCTGCAGCAGACCCCATACCCATCACCTGCGGTGTACCACAGGGCTCTTGTGTCTCCCCTACTCTGTATAACATATTTACCAAGCCCCTCTTAGATGATTTGGATCATCTCGGTATCACCTACACTAACTATGCAGATGATAACCAGATCCTCCTTCCGCTTTCCGGAGATTATGGAAAGGATTTGGCCTTGCTAAATAGGGTATACATCATCATCCAGGCATGGATGGCCATTCACGGACTATGCCTGAATGATGATAAAACAGAGCTCATCATCCTAGGTATCACCTCCAACCTAAAGAAACTGGGAAACAACATCACAGTCGGACAGGAGGTCAAAACATTGGGATTCTACTTGGCCTCCAATTTCTCCTTCAAAAGACAAGTGAGCTCTTTAGCATCTTCCATGGCATACACATGCAAATTAATCCGCGCAGCCAAACCATTTCTTTCGGACAATAGCTGCCTTACACTTGCCAGAGCCCTCATACTGTCCCGCCTTGACTACTGTAACGCCCTCTACTTGGGATCTTCCAAGTCCACCACCAGCAAGATACAAACCCTCCAGAACAATGCTCTCAGAGCAGCTCTGGGCATCTCTAGAAGAGAACACATGTTTGTTTGTTTGTTTTATTCACTTTTTGTGCGCGACAGACCCAGGGGTAGCAGGGCGCAGTAGCAAGAAAATGCGAAACTTACAGGTTACATCATAGCAAAATGTACATTAGAAAATACAATAAGGTCATACAAATAATTACAAAATATACAGGTAGGTCAATCAGAATTACAGCTGTATAGAGTGAAGGTCTAGTGATTAATACCAGTAGGAGGTAGGTAACACCGGTCAACTGAGGTCAGTCGAGGAAAGGAATTGAATGACTTTTTTCCTGAAACAAAGGTAGGGCAGGTCCGCTCTAAGGTCTTGTGGTAGTGAGTTCCAAGTTTTAGCAGCCTTTACCGGGAAGCTATTTCCTCCAATAGTAGTGAGTCTAAAGTTCGGTATTGTCAAGCAATTAGAATTGACAACTCTGGTTGGTAAGAGATGTTCTCCTGTGGAATTTGTCAGTCAGGTAACTAGGGGCAGAGTTATTAAGGGCTTTGTGGGTCAGGGATAGCATCTTGAGTTTTATTTTGTTCTCTGTGGTCAGCCAGTTGTGATGGCGTCTGGCGGAAGATATATGGGATCTTTTATTAATGCCTAGTGCTGCTCTCAGGGCATTATTTTGTAATGTTTGTAGTCTTTGGGTTATTTTTTTATTAGCTCCAGAGTATAGAGCATTACAATAATCAATTCTGGAGAGAATTAAGGCTCTGGCCAGGATTAGGCAACTCTTATTGGAAAGGAACGGTTTACTGGCTCTTATCAGTTTGCACGTGTAGGCCGTGGAGGAGGCAAGGGATTTTAGCTGTTTATCAAGTGATAGGGTAGAATCAAGATAGAATCCCAGGGTTTTTACATCCTTGGATACTTGGATGATGTTCCCATCTATGTTGAATGAGGAGAATTCCTGTCCTAGTGTTTTGATATTGGCTTGGGTACCCAGGATAATCAACTCTGGATTCATAACAGGATTCAGCCAACAGAACAATTGGCTCTCCACTAATGATAAAATTCTCTTAAAAACGGCATCACTCACCCACAAAGCTCGCAACAACGCTGCCCCAACATACCTGGTCAATAGATTCCACAGACAATCCTCTTTAAGACTCGTAAGAACTGCATATAAAGACTGCCTATCCGTTCCCAACTACAAACGTGCCACCATAGGGTGAAACAGCTTCCCGGTAAAAGCAGCCAAGCTGTGGAACTCCCTGCCTCCAAATCTCAGAATGGAGCTGCCCTACCAGAACTTCCGCTCCAAGGTAGTTTCATGGCTGCAAACAGAGGACCACTAGGACATCTAAATGCTGCATTACCCGCACACACTGTACCCACGTGTGCTCACCTGTTTACATGTATAAAATGCCTGTCTATCTCACTGCTGCTTTGTATATAACACTTGTTTACCTATTGTCTTATTTATATGGTATGATGACTGCAACTAAGCTTCGGAAATTCTTGTAAATGCTGCGCCCTGATACCTCTGGGTACGCTCGCATATTATAAATAATCAAAACAAACAAACAAACAAACATCCTTGGGTCCCGGCCATCTACCAAGTTAGTCCTGGGTTTTTCTATTAGCTAGGATGGTCTGTACAGGTTCTAGATGTCCTTGGGCTACAGAGTTTTTTCTGAACATCAGAATTTAGGCTCACTCACCAGCCCCTTTCTTGCTTTCATCTGGCTGCATGCCTTGGTTTGCTTGTTTTTTTCCACTACCCTTTCCACTCCAGTTCTATCAATTCTAATAATACCCTAGCCCCATTCCATCATGAGTTTAGTGCACTAGTCTGGGTTCTGTTGTGGCCTCTGTCTGCCTTTTTGATTAACTCATGACCTCACTATCAAGAGGATTTCTGTGCCACGTTTAGCCTTGCCCATGTACATGTTAGAGTGGATGGATAACTACATGCATTTTTTGTGTGACCTCCACAGCTGATACCTGGTTCTCATCTTCCTTTTTCCTCAACCATGTCGTCCTGATGGGGCTGTCCAGAAAACCATCTAGGACCCTCTTTCTGTAGCTGAAACTCGAGTCGACGATGACAGAGGACACATGATTATTGTGATCATATACATTTGTTACAAAGGATTGAGGCCTTACAAAAATATTGTTTAAAACAAATTATGATTTTTGGGAATTGAAGACACATTCTTTGTTGTATTTCTTGTGTTGTCTTTTCTTGTCTTATCAGTTGTGTATTTAATTGTGTTTTTCCAACATTATTTGACAGCATGGTATGTGTGTGGTACATATGTGATTAGGAACATTGAGTAGAGAGAGATGAGTGTGTGGGAGCAACATTGTGCTCTGAATAGACAGGTTTTGTTGCATGCTTTTGATTAAGATGTTTTTTTTAAATTAGATTTGTACTTTAGAATGCATTTCAATTAATCATAAGTTTATATGGTATATTCTTGGTTTGTATTGATATGACTAGAATTGCAACAGGGCACTTTGTTTTTGTGTGTATGATTCCTACTTATGTTTTCACTGTCCCGTAGCCAGATAGAAGCTCTAGCTCTACCTCTTTTTTTGTTCCGGTTATGGCTATGCAGAGGCAGAGTGTGTGGATGGTGGGAGATTCTTTGATGCATTCATTGAAGGGTTACACCGAAGCTTGTGGCATCTCTGCTACTATTGGTTTGGAAGAAGTGAACGTTTCGTGGTATGCAGTTTGTGGGTTAAACTGGTGACCTTATTGCCATTCTGTAAGAGTATGGCTCACTTTAAACATCCATATATTATTGTTGTGATTTGTGGAGGCAACAGTTTGGGCTATAGTAGTCCAGTATCTTTGCAGCTTGGCATGAAGAATATGTTGTGAAGCCTAATGCAACTGTTTCCAGCTGTGAAGATAATTTAAAATATGGAGATGTCCACATTGGTTTTCTCCACAAATGGAAGAAGCTAGGCACCTTGTCACGAAAGCTGTATGTGCTTTTTTAATGGCTTAGGGATGGCATCTTTTGAGAATGAAAATGTCAAGTTGGATGGTTTTCAGAGCAATGGAGTGCTTTTAACTGATGTTGGCAAGCAGATTTTTCGTTTGGAATGTTAAAAATGCATTGAAAAACGTCATGTGAAAAAGTTAACAAGTGGAGTGTATAATGAAGCATTTCTGAGTAGGTGTAGGACATACAAACGAGAAAAATACAAAAAATAGAACACCCCAAAAAGTAGGGGGCAGTGTTTCTCGTGTTCCTTCGCTGCGGCTTCAAAAACACTTTGAAACTGCTCCCCACTGAAGAGTGGTGTGTCGCAGTATATACAGAGAACTGTGACCCTTGAAAGGTAAGGATCGACAGCCTCCTGTATGGCCTATGAGGGAGCTGGGAGGATCCTCTGCTCCACAGGAGTACCTTGGGGGTGGCAGAAGTGGTCGAAGAAGATGGGGTAGAGGAAGTTAACTGCTTCTCCATGTGAAAGGAACAGACTTTCTCAGAGCAACCGAGTGGTTGGATTTGGTGTGGTGGTGCATGGAGGTGGTGGCGAAGGAGTACTGCTCAGGTTGTTCACAAGTAAGTACGACCCTGCACTGAATGCATTTCACCTGGGCAGCATGAGTCTTTGGTATTCCCCAATGGTGGTAAAAAACCACCACACCCATGAAACGCTCTGGGTGCTGGAGGTAGGCACTTCGTCTACCTACTCTTCCTGCTCCTCGTTATCCTCGTACACATCACTGCATCTGTTGCCCTGTCCATGCCTTTCACTTGGTGGATTGAAATGTATATAAAGTGATGATCGGGTGAGAGAGCAATGTTTATGTTATTAATGTCAATAATATCATAAGTTGATGAAGTTATAGAACAAGTATATTTTGGGCAGCTTATAACTTTGGTGCTGTTGGCCGAATGGTCACAAAGGTTTGTAGACAGGCGCACGGTCATTGGATGTTTGAAAATGTGAGATGCGTCATAACATTTGAAACAGTGGCCATATTGGATGGGCGGATCATGCTCTTTTTCTGCATGGACAGTGCAGTGAGGAAAAGGAGTCTTGAAAATATATTTGGGGTTATTTTGTGGATGAAAGAGGGCCTGGAAAGAGTGCAGGACTGGAAAAAAGGTAATAGAGAGCTCTATTTATAGGTCAATACATGTTATATAGGTGCTGGGATGTGTTCCGTGAATCTTTCTGTTTGTGGACATTATTGGGATTTTGGGGTGGGTGAGTTTTGTTATTTCAAGGTGTAGTGTACATACTTTTTACATGGTTTAATTCTATTGGGGCGGTTGTGGCCACTGGCCACGTGCACTTTAGTAATATGTGTATAGTTAGTATAGCTACCATACGTGGAGTAAATCATATTTGTAATATGGTGGAATGATATAATTGAAGTGTATGTGGTATTTATGATTGCAGTAGAATTGAGGATAGTGATCGTCGATCTTTGCTTCGCCTTTCACGCGGTCACCCATTCTTTCCTTATTAAATGGCTCCATGATAACTTTGGCATTACCGACCGGGCACTGGACTGGCTGAACTCTTCCATCATTAACGACCCTTCGCAGCTGCAACTGGGCCATTTCCCCTTCACCACCTCACGCTCTACTTGCAGTGTTTCCCAGGGTTCTAGGCTGGACTACTGCAACAGCCTCTTCCTCAACCACCCTCTATGTTCCCTACACTCCCTTCAGATAATCCAGAATAGGGCTGCAAGACTTATTCTTGGCATCAAGCCAATGAATCGTATCTCTGCAGCCCTAAAATCTCTACACTGGCTCCTGGTGACCCCCAAGAATGAAATTGAAGACCCTGTGCATTATCTAGAAGGCTTTTTGGGGACTGGGACCACAATATTTACAACTTTGTCTCCATAAATACTCCCCTGCTAGAGACCTCCACTCCTGTAATTCAAATGCTCTGCTTATTAAACATATGTTGAAACATAGAGCAGGTACAAGTCTCTCTGTTCGCCTGGTGCCTCTAATTGAAACAGTCTCCATGCCCCTCTTAGACTTGAGCCAGATTTCCTTAAATTCAACAAACTTTTCAAAACGTTGCTTTTCTCTTCCTCTTTCCCTGCCCTATAAACTCATGCTAGTGCCATTGAAACTGGTGGCCTGGTCCCTCATAAACCTGACAAGTTGCAGGCCCTATAGCTAGTCGAAAGCAGAACCTCACTCTTTCTTCAGCACCGCCTGGCAGCTGTGCACTCCACTCTTGGGGATGCTTTATGCCAGGACTTAAGCAGTGGCCTCTGGCTTTGGTACACCTTGGCACTTCCTTCCCAGTCTCCCTTCAGCACTATGCCCCCTTCTATTCATGCATGTATAGCAGAACTGTCTACAATTTTGTAGATGGAAAATATGTCTAGAACATTGGTAAGTGGCAGTTAGTGTGTTAAAGTTTAATATGTTGATAGGGTTAAATGTAGATTTTTTGGAAGTGATTGCTGGATGAATGTTTGAGTGTTTAAAAGCCGACAATTAGGAATTGTTAGACACATACAAGTAAAAAGGGTAGAATGGCTGTCCTGTGTGATGGTGTTCGGGTCTTTTAATGATGCCTGGTCTGGAAAAGGGACTGTAGAGAAAGGCGATAGTTTTGAAGGTGTATGGATTATGGTCCTCATTGTATGCTAGAGAAAAGTATTTGTGAAAGAAAATTGTGTCTGGCCTATTTTTTCTTTTTGTTCTACTATACAATTGTCCATTATTTCCATTAGCATAGTTCACAATGGTAATGGACATGGGTGAACATCTTATTCAGTTTAACTACTTTATTCTTAAATGTAAAGCAAATGGAATCTATATGATTGTTTTTGTTCTATTTTTTAACTGTGAGAGGTGACTCCAAAGGGAACCTTTATTTTGGTGTTTTTGATTTTCTATTTTTTTTTTGCAGGATAGGTGTGGAAGTAAGGTGGGGAGGGAAATTAGTGAAGGGGCACCAATGGCAGATACTGAGGGGCAGGTGGGCAGTGGACGATGTTCTGTGTGCCTTAAATGTTAGGTAAGGGGGAGTGTTTCTCATGCTCCTTGACTGCAGCCTTGAAAGCACTTCAAAACTGCTGCCCCCTGCAGAGTGGTATGTTGCAGTAAATACAGAGTACTGTTGTCTTGGAAAGATATGGATCAGCAGCCTCCTTTATGGTTTGCAAGGTAGCTAGTGGGATCTTCTGTCCCCCATAAGTAGCTTGTGTGCTGGTAGTATTGGTTGAGGAAGATGAGGTAGAGGAACCCAGCCTACTACTTCTTGAGAAAGGAACAGCCTTTCTCAGAACATCCCGGTGGATGGATTTGGTGTGGCAGCACATGGAGGTGTTCCTGTAGGGGTACTGCCCAGGTTGTCTGTAACTGAGTACAATGTCGCACTGAGTGCATTTCACCTTGGTAGCCTTAAGCCTTTGGTACACCTCCAATGGTGCCAATGGTGGTAAAGAACTGCCACACCCATGATTCTATCTGGGTGTTGGAGGTAGGCATTTGCTCTATCTCATCTTTCTGCACCTCTAGATTCTTTTCTGATTTATTGCACTTTTTGCATTATCCAGGCCCTCCAGATGGCGGTGGTGCTCAGTGGAAAGTTTTTGTTAAAGGGACGTTATGATTAAGTTGCACTGACAAAAACCTATGAACTTCAGTGAAAAGATACATAGATTGTTAAAGGAACGCTATGGTTACAGGTAAAACTGAAACCCCCCAGAGACTCACCAGTTATGGTAAGCTAGGCAACCATAACTTGCACCATCACCATTCACTGCTAAGCCTAACACCCAGGCCATAAAAGATAACATCACATATGTAATGCCCTTGTTATTTATTTATTTATTTATTTATTTATTTATAACGTGCCGAAGCCCACAGGCATCAGGGCGCACACAGACACACTTCGCTTGGGCCGATAACTTGGGCTGCCTGGCCATTATCCCCTGTTCCAGTCCCTGCAAAGAAGGATGAACGCCACATTATTTGCATTAGCATAGCACAAAATGCTAATGTAAATGTTGGAAAAACGTATTGAGTCTATGTACTTTACTGAGAAATGTAAAGAAGATGGAGTCTTTAAGATTTTTTTGTTCTATTTTTTAATTGTGAAAGGTGGTTCCTAAAGGAACCTTTCTTTTGTAGTTTTGCAGGAGAGTTTAGAACGTACGGTGAGGAGGGAAATAGGGGAAGAGGCACCAAGCACCAAGCACTAATCTGGAGGGGTAGGTGGACAGATGAAGATTTGCGCTTGTTTTACTTCTAAGGTAGTCCTTGATTACAGCTTCAAAAGCACTTCGAAAATTGCTTGTCTTGTATTGCAGTATATACAGAGGACTGTTGTCTTCCAAAGATATGGATCAACAGCCTCTTTTATTGCTTGCAAGGTAGATGGTGGGATTTAGTTTCCCACAGAAGTAGCCTATGTGGTTACAGTATTGGTTGAGGAAGATGATATGGAGGAAGACAGCCTACTACTTGCTAAGAAAGGAACAATCTTTCTGAGAGCATTGCGGTAGTTGGATTTCGTGTGGTGGCGCATGAAGGTGGTCCCGCAGGAGTAATGCCCAGGTAGTCCGTGACTGAGTACAAAGTTGCACTTTCACTTTTGTAGATTTAGCCGTTCTTACCAAAAGCGGTAAAGAACTGCCACACCCATGATTCTGTCTGAGTGCTAGACGGTAGCCACTTCCTCTACCTCATGTGATTGGCCTTCTTGGTCCTCTTCATTGTCTTTGGAAATACTGTGCTTTTTTGTTGTGTGGGTCCTGCAGATGGTGGTGGCGGTGGCTCTTGGGGAGGAGGGAAGGTAATAGCTGATGCCATTTTTAAGATAAATAGCAGTTTTGTTACTATTCTTGCAAGTATGTGCTTTGTACTAGATTGTTAATGGATAATGAGTAAGAATAGGTGTAGGAGCTGTGCAGGGGTACATTCTGAGCTTGGACATGCCTAGATCAGTAGAAAATGCAGTTCCAAACAGTCCTCGAAGCAAGGACCCGAACGCAAAGTGCAAACACGTTCATGGACACGTCATCATGCATTGCACGAGAACATGGTCATGTGGGACTGTCCGGAAGGTCCACGATGACGTCAGACGTTCGTGGATGTCGACGGAAGCAAAAACAGTGGAAAAAGTATAGACGTGTTAAAAATGATGCTATATGGTGGGAAATGGCAGAGTTTTAAGGTGAAACTTTGTAAATTGGACAAACATTTTGCTATAATGGTGCAAGTATGATATTAGTAACTTGCAGGAAAATAGCATGCATTGGTAATGTTGATTCGAAAGGAATACTGTAGGCTGATATATAGTGAAAGTACATTGTTACAATTAGAAAGATATAAATGCTGTATTAATGTACTTTGTAGGATGTGAAGAGTGTTCTATTTTCGCTGGCTGTCTTCAGCAATTTTCTTCTTTCTTGTAATTGTGAAAGAAAGTTAGTGGGTCCATGTGGTAATGGTGAAGTACTGTTACTAAACGAGGTTGTTATTTATGAAAGTAGGAGGACTTGTTGGGAAAAAGGGATAATAAAGTTGTGTTATGGGTGGTGTACTTAAGTGGGTTAACTATGTTGTTAGACCAATTGGAGCATGAGTAGTGCTGTTTGGCACATTAGAAGGAACAGTGCAAAAATGGGTGTTAGAAAAGGGTGCATATCAAGGTTGTTTTTGTGCTGCTGATTTTAATAAAAGAAGTGCTGTGTTTGTGGTGTGTTTGTAATGTGTTGCAGTGTTTTTAAAGAATAGAAAACTGTGGCCTAGTGGTAATGCAATGGCGTATTGTTGTTGCAGCAGTGTTTGGTGTTTCATAGTAGTGGTTGGGAAAGAAGAGTACTTTATATGTAAGGTGAAGTGTTGTGTATATATATACGTTGGTGATATACACATGTGTGAGCAGGTGGAGAATGGTGGCAGTAGAAAGGATGTAATGAGTGAGGCTGGAAAGTGTGACATTTATATGGAATCAAAAATGGAAAATACTGATTGTTTAAAAACATTTCTTTTTAGGAACATTTTCATGAAAGTTAAGAAATGCATATATGTATTTATAGCACCACTGTGTGTGACTTTTTTGTAAAAGACAAGCAGATGGAAAAAATTTGTAGAGCATATGTACTGAAACATATGTGAGACAAGCATGGTATCAAAAGAGACACAGACTCGAGTGTTATAGTTTCAAAACCTTTATTTACTATAATGTTGGGTTGGTTTAATACCTAATTGGCCCTGACTAAAGGAATGGTTCCTTCAAATGATGTTTGTAAGGTCTGTCAATGTCTGAAAGTCCAAAAGTTAAATCTGCCTGTGTCTAATCCTATGCTTGCCCTTACTCTTTGATAACATGTGGTAGAAAGTCCCTTTAAAGAAAAATGGTGATTCAAAAAGAAATATGTACCAAGGCGGGTTTCAAGTGGTCTTCTCACCAGGTGTGGCTTGGTCAGTATCATCAAAGTTCAGCACAATCAAAAAGAGGTTGTTCGTTAACTCTTCTCCACAAAGTTCTTGCACTCTGTGTAAACAAATCTCAATGTCTTTAGTTACCGGGGTTTCCCTTACCCAAGCTTCAATTCTTCCAAGTTCAGACAAAACAAAAATATAACACAGTTTCTCTCACACTTCTCAGGGTTCCCTTCTCCAAGCTTGTGCCTCCTTGTTCCTTGATTCACCAAATAAGTATTCACCTTTGTTAGGTCTCTTAGGTTTCCCTTCCCCCAAGCTCAGGCCCCTTCAGTTTCAAACACAAATTCAGTTTAACAATGCAGTTTCTCTTAGGCCTCTCAGGATTCCCTTCCTCAAGCTTAGGCCCCTTCAGTTTCAAACACAAAATTCAACTTGCCAGGGTGTGCCTTTTACTTATTTTTACTTATTTATAGTTCCCTTCACACACAACCTTCTCATGGGGTAACATCAGAGACTTTCAAAAACGCTACGTTCTTTGCTCCTCCTAAGTACAACCAATCTGATCTTTGGCCCCTCTCTGTATTTCATGTAATTGGTTTTCTTCTATCTTTTCACCTTCAGGTGCTTCATGGACACCTTTTTTTATCTTTGACTTTGCTGTGCACACTTGCACCTTGTTTGTCTTTCCCATCTCTCACCTTATCGCGCCCCTGGCACGTTCCTTTTGTTCACTTTCCCCTGCACATTTACTTCTTTACTTTTATTGCACACTTGTTTCGCTCTTTCTAGCATTTTTCTTTCTTTCTGCTCTCATAATGCCTTTCTCTCACTTTCCATTCACTTTTGGTTATCTCTCTTGCTTTCCACTTCATGCCACTTGCAAAATCTGTCTTTCTCCCTTCCCACTCCAGCAAGCCACACACTCCCGAGTTTGTCTCGCTTGCATGCTGAAACTCACCGTGTAGCGCTGTGCCGGTGAGCGTTCTCTCTGGGCATATGCGGCTCAAACAGGGCCCAAACAGGGCTGCCACAAATGAGGGAAGGTTTTGGATGCTAGTTGGTGCATGACGGGATTCCGCATTGTCAGCACATCGGAAACGTTTTCCCGAGGTCTGCGTGCCTGCTTTTAGACATTTCAGATGGCAATGGTTCATTCCGGCCGTTTAGATGCGCCTACGTGATCCAGTAGCGGAGATGCAGTGATGGGTCCAGGAATGATACAACGGAGCTAGGAGAGTACACAGCTTATATTGCCCATGACGGATGTGTTCCTCAGACACCGATTTAACAAATAACAAAGTTTCAACTCCTCACTTCAATGAAATTGTGTGGCAAATCTTTCAAAATTCAAGAAGAAGTTTCCTCTGTCCTCTCCTTCCTTGTATGGCTGGATAACTCTTTGGGGAATATTGGGCTTTGATTGTGTTATTATTAGATTTTCCTACCCTTCCTTTAATCGATTTTCCACTTCAATTTGATGATCTGTTAAGCGGGTTAGTGCTTCCTCAATGGAGGCCATAGTTATAGGGATTGTGGTGTTTTTTTTCTTCTGACCTTCCTCCTGATTCAGAGTCTGAAAAAAATTCAGAGTCAGTATCAGACCACTGTTCAGAATTTTTTCCAACTCTAGAAAGATCTTCCTCAAGATGTAATGGGGATTTAGTCGAGACAGTTGGTAAGTCTATGGCGGTTGTCCGCTTCTTAGTTAAAGCCTCTCCTAAATCAATGGATGTGATGTAGGTGGCAGGATAACTAACTTTAAGACTTAGACGGTCCCACTATTTTAGATGGTAGGTACTCAGGGAGAGGGTATCAATGAGTAGTTGGTTCTGAAAATATAAATCCTGTTTTTTAATAGGAACACTGGTTTTGCTCAAAAGGATCTGTTTTATTACAGAGATTCAGTCTTAACTATCTGCCTGTATAATAAGCTTTTCCCCACTGGGTGGAATAACTATGAACAGCATGAGGGTTTCAACTCTTATAAGTTGAACTGTATCCCACATCTAACACCACATGTGAGACATGCATGGTATCAAGAGAGACACAGATTCAAGTGTTATAGTTTCCAAACCTTTATTTGCTATAATGCTGGGGTTGGTGTAATACATAACGGGTCCTAACTCTAAAGGGATAGTTCCCTCAACTGATGTTTCTAAGGGCCTTCGATGTCTGAAAGTCCAAAAGCTAATTCTGTCTGTGTCTATACCCATGCTTGCCCTCACTCTTTGATAAAATGTGGTAGGAAGTCTATTTTAAGAAAAATACTGATTTAAAAAGAAATATACAAAAAGGCTGGTTTTTAGGCAGTCTTCTCGTCAGGTGTGGCTTGGTCAGTATCATCAAAGTTCAGCACAGTCAACAAGAGGTTGTTTGTTAACTCTTTTCCACAAAGTTCTTGCACTCTTTTAAAATAACTCCCATTGTGTTTAGTTCCTCAGGATTCCCTTCCCCATGTTTCAATCCTTCCAAGGTTTAGATAAAACAAAAATATTACACAGTTTCTCTCAGGCTTCTCTGGGTTCCCGTCCCCAAACACTTACCTCCTTGTTTCACCAAATAAGTATTCACCTTTGTTAGGGCTCTTAGGGTTTCCTTCTCCAAGCTCAGGCCCCTTTAGTTCCAAACACAAGTACAGTTTTACAATGCAGTTCCTCTTAGGCTCCCCAGGGTTCCCTTCCCCAAGGATAGGCCCCTTCAGTTTCAAACACCAAATTAAACTTGTCAAATAAGTATTCACCTTTGTTAGGCCTCTAAGGGTTCCCTTCCCCAAGCTCAGGCTCCTTCAGTTCCAAACACAAGTTCAGTTTAACAATTCAGTTTCTTTTAGGCCCGTCATGGTTCCCTTCCCCAAACTTAGGTCTCTTCAGTTTCAAACCCCAAATTCAACTTGTCAAATAAATATTCACCTTTCCTAGTAATCTCGGGGTGCCCTTCCCCAAGCGTAGGCCCCTTCAATTTCAAACACAAAATTCAACTTGTCAGGGTGTGCCTTTTACTTATTTACAGTTCCTTTCACACACAACCTTCTTAAAGGGTAACATCAAGTACTTTCGAAAACGGTAGGTTCTTTGCTCCTCCTAACTGTGACCTTTGGGCTCTCTCAATATGTCCTGTACTTGCTTTTCTTCTATCCATTCACCTTCAGGTGTTTCCTGCAACACTTTTGTTATCTTCTACTTTGCTGTGCACACTTGCATCTTCTTTGTCTTTCCCATTTCTCACCTTGTCGTGCCCTTGGCACCTTCCTTTGGTTCACTTTTTCTTCACTGTGCCTCTTGCACATTTACTTCTCTGCATTTGTGCACCCTTCCACCCATCCTTTTCCTTATCGTGCACACTAGTTTCTCTCTCACTGTGGCTCTTGCATACTTATTTCTCTCTTCAATGCTCATTTGCACATTTCCTTTCTCTCGGTTTCCATTCACTTTCATTTATCTCTCTTGCTTTTCGCTTCATGCCACTTGCAAAATCTGTCTTTCTCCCAACCTGCTCCAGCTAGCCATACGATCCAGAGTTTCTCTCGTTTACAGTCTTGAAACTCACTGGGTAGCGTTGCGCTGGCAAGCAGTCTCTCTGGGCATATGAGGTCGAGATCAGGGTCTCACCACCTGCCCCTCCGACCCCCTTTGGACCGGCACATGTACCAAGGGAACAAGCACTCTTACATACACTGCCAGCAGGACACGGCTGCCTCGCTCCGGTTCCCTGGAGACACAGGCCCCTGGCCATGCTGCAGCCCCATGCAGACACTGGGCCAGTGTCTCGGCATGCCCCTCTCCTCTAGATCCTCCAGGCATCTCTCCCTGTAGCTCCCTGAGCCTTGGTTTCTCGGCTCCAATCAAGATTCGCAGCTCGCTCACTTGATCGTGCAAAACCACACCTTTTATACTGAAAACAAGAGTCAAGTAGAGTCAGGTGTGAGTTGTCAGTGTTAAATGCCTGACCCTGCTTGACTCTATTAATGGGACCACCTAATGGTAGTAGGTGACAGTCTTCCTTCTGTTTCTCAATGTGGTTCTTGCAGGTAATCCTCACTACTCTTGGTTGCCTCTTCTTCTTCCCAGTATCAGTCCGAAATGGGGAGGGGGAGGTGGAATGGGAGTGAAAGTATCCCGTGAAGGCTGAGGAAGGGGATTCTGAGGGTAGATAGGGAGAGGGGGGATTAGAGTGTGATTTATGGTTCATTCTATTTACCAGACTACTATTCAGAGATCGACAGCAGAGATGGGAACATTCTCTAGCATTTTTTTTTATTATACAAGCATGGGTCTTGATGGTAGTCTCTGTGGTCTAGATGGGCAACAGATGTATGGCTATTAATATCATGGTCTTGTCTCCATTGTGCGTGATCTTTCTTCTTACCTGATCTCATGTACTTAACTATTTTCCTCCTCTTACTTTGACCATGAATAATGTGTTTTGAATTTGGAGTAATAAGACTGGGATCAGGGATAAGAGAGTCAACATACCCTATAAAGGCTAATGGGAATTCTTACTCCTGTCTTATTGTCCTGTCGGTAAATCGAGTCTCACCTGGGGCACCACCATGGATACAACCCCGGACTCCCCTACCCAAGTTATCCTCCCTCGCTTGTCCACCCCCCACCGCACGGTTGGGATCTAAAAGCGATGGCCCTTCCCTTGCCACCTGAATTGAGAGTTCTCAGGGTTTACATGGGACCCCTAGGTTTCTCACACATATTAAACTTTCACACACAAAGTGACATTTAAAAATGTGGTCCCAATCTTTTCAATATGCTTTTCTTTTCTTTTCTTTTAGAAAAAAGTAACACACAGTGCTGCCACAAATGCACATATGCATTTATTTACTTTCATGAAAATGCTCCTAAAAAGCTACATTTTTAAACTCACAGCATTGTAATTAACTGCCACTTGAAGTGAGCAAGATCTGAATGCTGCAATACATGGCATTAGCTTGCGTAGTTCAAAAAGAGAATATGCAGAGGCATGGCCAAGATGGTGGTCTAAGCAGACTCGGGTTGTGTGAGCTCCGTCCCCAGGAAAGTGAACTAACAGTGATTACCCAGATCCCCGGCGAACTGGAGGATCCCTGGTGTGAGGGGAAGCTGTGCTGGTGATCGTGCTCCCTGCAAGAGTGTAGTGTAGCCATATAAGTGATGGCGGGTAGGCCCAGACATGGCGGGCCACTGCTGAGGAGACAACTGAGCTGCGGGGTACCCAAGAGCTGAGCTGCTGCATCGTCTGTGAGAGCAGAGCTGAGGAGGTGCACCAGGCCAGCAATCACAGCGTTCTTCGGGGCAGGTGGGGAGAGTGCCTGCTGCAGAGGAAGCCTAGTGAGAAGCAGCAGTGAGGGGGAGCCAGCCCTGTCTCTGCTGCCCACAGGCAGTGGTGCAGCAGCCGAGGGGGCTTGGACTGCCTGAGGTCAGGGGTGCAGTGCAGGTGTAGTAGACTCACAGAGGAGCCCCCTCCCCCACCAAAGTGCAAGCAGCGGCAACCCAACACTGTGTGAGCCCAGCAAGAGGGGCCTGCTGGTGGAGAGGAATGCACCAGAGCCCTTTGGCAGGAAGAGCAGTTAACAGCTCCAGCAGAGGAGATGCACTACTCAGGAAATCGAAAAGGAGCAGCTCGCAGTAGAAGACCTGGGAAATAAAGAAGAGCAATGGAGGCCACCAGGAGGAGATCCCACAGGACCATGGGATTGCTGAAAGAGGGGCACAGGTACCTGGAGAGAAGGGCAGCTGGAAAGAAAGTTCAGGGGATGGTGTGCTGGCATTTGAATGGGCAATACAGTATAAGTGAGGGGTGTAAGCCTGGTGAACTGTGAACATGGAGGAGCACAAGCTGTGAATGGGGGATCCCAAGACAACGAGGGAAATCACAAGATGACCCTCAGGTGGTGTGAGTGGATCAACTGGCCATCAGAAGCAAGTAGAGGGTCATAAGGAGAGAGGGTGAAATCCCATTGGCAAAGAAGGGCTTCAAGGAGGAGCCTGCCATTGAGCACAGTGAGGGCCCTGAAGGGCAACAGCGGAAGTTCGGAAGGTACAGAAGAGGGTTCAGGAGTGGCTGCGAAAGGGGAAGGACAGTGGAGGAGCAGTGGAGCCCATAAATGGAGGCAGCATAGAGAATGTAGATGGGACCAAAGAAGAGGGTCACCATGCCTGGAGCCCAGGAACACGAGAAGCCGAACTGGGGGCATACCCAAACCGGGCTCCAATTTGGGAACCGGGAGGAGCGAGGTGGGGAGGAGATGACATGCACTCAGGAGGATCTTCTTGCGGCTCTGGCCAAGGAGAGTTAACTGAGACAGTTAAGGCGGAACGGGCCAGTATCAGGGAGGAGCGTGCGCAGGTGAATCGCATGGACATTTATGCGCTAGGTGAATGAATAATGGAAACAGAAGGTCAAGTCACAGAGGTGGCCGGGAAAGTACCCGAGCTGGCATGACAGACACAGGATGTCAATGAACGGCCCAGGCCCTGGAGGGGAAATGTGAAAACCTGGAAAACGGGACGCAGAGGGAAAATATCCAGATCAAAGATCTGACAGAGGTGGCGGAAGGCTTGGACTTGGAGGGCTGCATCTGGGAAATGCAGGTGGACCTGGCTGAGGGTGAACAGGATCATAGCCTGGAAATTGAAAGAGTGCACAGGGCGGGAAGCCGTAGGGCAGAACCATGGCCCACACTACGGGACATTTTGGTGAAAATGCACAGCTTCAAGGACAAATCCAGAGCAATGACCGCGGCCAGAGACAAAAGGGAAAATTCAAATGAGGGGATGTGACATTCAACTGTATGATGAATGCCACAATTGACATTGGCGAATAGAAAATTATTCAAGCCACTAACGTAGGAGCTCAAAAGGAGGAAGATTAGATACCGGTGGCTCTTCCCAACAAGGCTGCAATTCCCCATGGGGAATAAGGAAAAAATGGTGTTTCAGGTTGAGGACGGCATAAGAATCCTGGGTGTCAGCACCAGAGACTCCCAGGAGATGGGGGTGGGGGGCAGCGGGAGGGTGCCTCAAAGGCAGAGCAAGATAACCTCCAATGGTGGAACTCTAAAACAGGGAAGAAGTCATGAAATGAGCAAAGGACCCAGGTGGGGTCCATATGAGGCACGAATGTGAGGCACCATTACCGCAGTTTGAGGAGGTTGGAGCAGTGGATGGGGGAAAAAGTGAGGATGGGGGATGGGGGAGCGAGCACACCAGGGTGTTTGAGCATGCGGGTCACGTTGTGAACCTGGATGGTGTTTGAAGGGATTATTGCAAATGATGAATGCAATGCTAGCCTGGGGAGGAGATAGGAGCAGAGGTGGGGAAGTGGCTTGGCTCGGTAGGAAAAGGTATCTGGGAACATGGGAGCACATGCAACTGCTAAGCGATGTGCAGTCTGGAATCAATGAATGTAAGGGGCCTAAACATCCCAAGCAAAAGTTTAACAGTGTTGCAGACATTAAGAAGAGGGGAGCAAAGATAATCTGCCTTCAGGAAACACACTTGGTAAAAGAGGATGTAGGATGATTACACAATAGGGAATACCCATTACAGTATCAGGCAGTGGCTGAGTGCAAAAGAGCAGGGGTGGTCATTCTTTTCCATACGTCAATGACAATAGAAGGGACCAAGGTGAGATGTGAACCGGAGGTGCGGTATGTGATGGTGAACGGGAAGTTGGGAGGTCAAATGTACACAGGCGCATCGTTGTATGTGCCCAATCAGGGGCAGGACAAATTCCTGGAGAGGTGCCTAGCAGAATTGAAACGGTTTGCGGGGTGAGAACTGAAACTCGCAGGGGACTATAACCTAGCTATGGGTCTGGATATGAACAGATCAGGAGGGGTGCAGGGGCATGCAACAGGAACAATGTTGAAACAACATAGAGATAGGATTTAGGAAGTGGGCATCATCAACGGGATAGAGATTATTCATTTTATTCACACATCCATAAAACCTGTAATTGGCAATGCAGAGGATAGTGCTGGCCGTCCCGAGGCTGCAAATGGGGAGCATGACAGTGTCGGACTATGCACTGGTTACTCTGGAGTGGGGGGTAGGGGGATTAAGAGGGGGCCAAATGGGGTGGAGGCTTGAGGAATACCTCCTTAGAGATAAGGGGATATGTGCGCAGGTGGAGGGTGAAAGTAAGAGATTTGTAGAGGGGGATAGAGGGAATAAAGAAAGTGTAGGGTAACAGTAGGATGCTTTTAAAATCAGGCCCAGAACCCAAATAACAGAAGCATCAAAACAGCTAAGGGAAGATATGATAGTGGCAGAGATGGACCTGGAAAAGGAAATACACAGACTGGAAACAACCCATACAGTGAGGGGATCCAACAAAGTCACTAGGGAGCTGGCCCATGCGAGGGAACAAATTAAGCAACTCGTTTGCAGGGTGGTGGAGAGCACCCAATTGAGAAGTAGGCAGATGGTCTATGAGAATGGGAACAAGGTTGGGGCAGTGCTGGTTAGGCAGTGGAGTGTAAAGGAACAGAAAGGGTTTATAGCAAATTTAGAAGATAAAAGGAGGAGGCTGGTGGGGATGGAGGGAAGGAAACAAAAGGTGATCCAGGAATTCTTTGCCGACCTTTATAGGGAGGAGCCGTGTGATATAGAGGTGCTGCAAATGTACCTAGAGGAGTGGTCGGGACAGCGACTGACAGCCGTGCAAATGGAATGGCTGGAGGATCCAATAGCCTGGGAAGAGGTGCACCAGTTGATAGTGCGGTTGAAGCCATACAAGAGCACAGGTAAAGATGGGTTAACAGCAGCATTGTACACAATGTTCCGCCAGCTGCTATCCAAGGGTATGACTGAGGTGTTTAACAATTTCCGAGAGAGGGGAAAAATATCACCATCAATGGAGATGGCGCATATAACCCTCATCCTCAAACCGGGTAAAACCTGCAGCTGAGCTCCGTATATAGGCCGATAGCGCTCATTAATATAGACATCAAATTGTATACAAGGGTACTAGCGGTGAGGCTGGAGGAAGTTCTACCGTCTCTAATAGTGCAGGATCAATCTGGGTTCATCCAGGGACGGAATGCGTTTGACAACATAAGAAAGGTCCTGCATATAATTGATAAGACTTTGAGTAGGTGAGGGGCTACGTCTGCCTACTTGTTAATGCTCAATGCTGAAAAGGCGTTCAGTCGTGTTAGCTGGAGCTTCATGAACCAAACTCTGAGAAAGGTGGGGATGGGGTCAAATGTCTTGAGGGTGATACAGGCAAACTCACAGCACAAAATATGTCTGCTCGCTGACGATGTGGTGCTTACTGTCCCCAAGCCAGAAACATTGTTCCCAGCGATAATGGGCAAGATGCAATCCTCCCCAGAGGTATTTGGGTTTAAGGTGAACTATTCAAAGTCTGAGATACTGAACTCATCAGTGGGGAAGGAAGAGAGGAAGCAATTGGAGGCCAGCACACCATTCCATTGGGTGATGGGTCCGGTTAGATATCTGGGAGTGATCTTGATGGCAACCATAAGCAAGATAGTGGGGGCAAACAGGCAAACTCACAGCACAAAATGGGTCTGTTCGCAGACGATGTGGTGCTTACTGTCACCAAGCCAGAAACATTGTTCCCAGCAATAATGGGCAAGATGCAGTCCTTCTCAGAGGTATTTGGGTTAAGGGGGACTATTGAAAGTCTGAGATACTGAACTTATTAGTGGGGAAGGAAGAGAGGAAGCAATTGGAGGCTAGCACACCATTCCATTGGGTGATGGGTCCGGTTAGATATCTGGGAGTGAACTTGATGGCAACCATAAGCAAGATAGTCGGGGCAAACTTCATGCCACTCATTCAGCAAATCAAAGTGGATCTAGCGCGATGGAGGGGATTATTTGTGTCATGGCTGAGAAGGATGTCCATCGTGAAGATGAACATCCTTCCCAGGCTCCTATACCTTTTCCAAGCAATTCCCCAGCCTCTGCCGGGAGAATGGTGAAGGGGATCAAGGAGGATATAATGGCTCCATATGGAATGGGAAGAAACCTTGGATAAGGAGGAAAAGCTTACTCAGAGGCAAGGAGCATGGGGGATGGGCTGCCTGAATGTAGTGAAGTACTTTCAGGCAGCTCAGCTGAGGGCCTTGGAAGAGTGGAGGAGGGAAGGAAAAAAGAAACATTGGGTGATCATGAGAATATCTCCGGAAAATACCCTGGATGAGAAAAGAGGATAGGCCGGCAGGCTAATGGAGAATCCAATCATGAGAAACACAATAGGGATATGGGATGGGCTCAACAAGAGATTACAACTGGGTGAGTGGCCATCACCTCATACTCCCATTTTTAGGAATCCTACATTCCTGCTGGGGATGGACTGCAATAGGTTTATAAAGTGAGAGAGGGAGGACTGAGTGAGATCTTGGATCTCTATGGGGTGGCCCATTTCAAATCCTGTGAAGAATGTTGCAGGGACTACTGCCTGGGAAGGGAAGAAGCCTACGCTTATCAGCAGATGAAACATTGGGTGGGAATTCCAACGACGATGGAAGGGACCATGAGGGACTTGACAGAGTGGGAAAAGGGGTTATCCTTTAGTGAAAGTAACAGGGGCTTCATCTCGGCCATCTATAGGATCCTATCAGATAAGGATGGCCAAACCGATCTGGAAGTAAGGAGCAAATGGGAGGTGGGCTTTGGGAGGGCATTCATGGATAGGGAATGGAGGCAGGCTCTCAGAAGGTGGTATGGCTCATACACATCAGTACAGCACCATGAACAACAGTACAAGCTATTGCACAGGTGGCACTATACACCGGAGAAGCTCCACAAGATGTACTCTTCACACTCTGAATTATGTTGGTGGGGATTTGGGGGGACGGACAGTGGAACACATTTGGTGGGGTTGCCCGCAGCTTAAACACTTTTGGCAAGAGGTGAAATCAACAGTGGGCAGGATGTTTGGCTTTGCTCTGGAGCTGGATGGGGCCCTGGTGCTCTTGGACGTTTCAAAAGAAGGGAATAGGCGTGTGGGAGGGCAGGCAGGAATATAATGTGCAAAGTTGTTGATGGGTGCTCAGCGATGCATAGTGAAACAGTGGAAGCAAAAAGACCCACTGTTTACTATACAATGGTACTACGCAATTTGGGTCACAGTCAGTGTGAAAAACATGACAGCAATTGTACGGGGCACAATGGGGAGGTTTGGTAAGGTTTGGGCACCCTTTATTAATTTTGCACTTGAACATTATACACGCTTATATATCCTGAAGAGCCTGCAGATACTTGCAACTTTACAGGAGGAAGAAGATTAAGCCCAGGGAGGATGACACGCGATTTGGGAGTCCCTAGACTAGAGTGAGGATAGATAGGATGGGGGAGTTGATGTAGTTGTTGTTGAAACTGGAGATCGTTAATAAGTCTGGTTATGTTGTTTTATGCATTATGTGAATTTTATGTCATTGAAATTGTGTATATAAATGTGCCAATAAAGATTTGATTGAAGAAAAAAAAGAGAATATGCTTATTGAGAAGCTTATTACAGGGTAAGTGACAGGTACCCTGTAAAGATACAAAAAGGTACCCTGTAAAAGAGTTGAAAGAAATGCTTTAAAAAATATAAGCATTCCTGTATTATATCTTGTTAGATGCAGATTTTTAAAGTTTAAGAGTACATCTGAAGTGTTTAACTTAGATGACAGTTTTTGGATGTGTTGGATCTGATTGTAAAAAGGGTAAAATGGCTGACCTGTGCTATGGTGTCCGCAGAAAGGCGATAGTCCGCAGACACCGCACATGTCATCTGGGTCTTTTTAGGATGCCAGGCATGGAAAGCAGACTACAGAGACAGTGAACAGTCGTGCAGGTACGCGAACATCGAGGGTCTTCCAATCAGGTTTCCTGGGTGTGGTGTGTGGTGTACTGGAAGACCGGGTATAAACAGTTTTCTTTGCTGTGTGCAGTGAAGATCGCTATGGCTTTGAGGAAGCAGATTGTCTGGATTGTGGGTGGTTCTTGGGTCTGTTGGCCAAAGGTATATTCTGAGAAGTGTGAATTGTATGAGAATCTTGGATTAGATGAATTTACAGTTTCGTGGTATGGAGTTCCAGAAATGAAGTGGCGGAATTCTTCCCGTTTTGGGAGAATATTGTAAACTTGAAGCATCCGGATCCCGTAGTAGTTCACTGTGGAGGCTATGTTACCAGAATGTTATTACAATTTCCCATGAAGGATACATTTGGAAATTTGGCAGAACTATTTCCACATTTGAAAATTATTTTTTCTCGGATAACTCAGAGACAAATGTGGATGCATTCAAATTTATTTTGTCCACAAATTGAGAAAGCAAGGCGTAATGTGAACAAAGTTGTATTTGCTTTTTTGCGGGATGTTGGCATAATGAAAATATCAAATTTAATATTGTCAACAATTTTCGAGAGATGGAGTGCATCTGACTGATGTGGGCAATCAGATTTTTCTTGAAAATGTTCAGCCAGAAAAAGAAAAAATAAAGCTTCTTTTAAGAGCTACCATTTTTGAACGATAATGGAATATCACACTGTCCACGGACTATGCAGGCTTCAAAGGGTCCTGTGATTTTTTTAAAGTTCTATATCTTAATTGTGAAATGTGGCTCCTAAAGGAACCATATTTTTTGTATTTTGTTATTTTGTATTTTTTGGGGGGGGTTGTTTTTTTACAGAAAATGCAAGGTAAGGTGGGGGAGGGAAGAGAGTGGAGGGAGGGAAGTGGCATCAACCACCATGACAGAGGGGCAGGTGGACAGGGGAAGATGTTGGGTGGACCTTAAATTTAAGGTAGGTCACAGCGTTTCTCGTGCTCCTTGACCACAGTCTCGAAAGCACTTTAGATCGGTTCATCTCAGTACAAACATAGTACTGTGACCCTCCAAAGTCTGCAGGCTATTGAGTCAGAAATAGGCCTTGGAAAGTTATAAAATGTTGCCAGATCAACTAAAATGGCTCTAGGAGCAGCGCTAGAAGGGTAAACATACAACTTAAGACATCCTAGATTGGCCGAAAATGCTGTTTTAAACTGTCTGCAGTGATGGACACCGTCCACGGACAGGCCATTACGCTACACTGGTGCGTTCACATGATGAAGTCCCCGGACGTCCGTGGAGGGGACGGTTGTCTGTGGACATCCCCTTGGGCCAGAGATGCTGGGCGCATGTGTGTGGGTTTCTACAAACAGGCTAGCTGTCTACAGACAAATTAAAAGTGCGCCAATGTGAGAGTGTACATCTCTGGACATGGCACAATGTCCGTGGACACCCTATTTTTCAAATGGACACCCCGAACAGTCATATAGTCTGCAGACTATTAATTGAGGTTTTTAAAAAGAAAAATTATATCAGAACAATATACAAGATATTTATAGTATAAAAAATAAATGCATTTATGAAAGTGATGGGTATTGGAATGGTAAACATAAATGGGAGAATTTGGAATTTTTATACAATGATCAGGGGAGGGAGGGAATGAAGTTTCATCAATGTGTTGTTCATTTATATTTTGGGAATTTGATGGGGGTGATTGCTGGGGGCAAAGGCGACAGGTAGAAGGATAGTGAAAATCAACATTTCTAATAACATTATTTTTAACACAATTTAAAAGTTCTTTAAAGTCATTACTAAGTTCATCCAATTTTGCAGACAAGATCATGATTTCATTATGTACAGAGCGTACAGAGATTGTCGTCGTGATTCTTGTGATTCTCCAAGATTAAATTGGGGTGTTTTTACTTCATGTAAAGTATGTGCTATAACAAATTAAGTAAATATTATTTGACTGAGTACTGTACTGATTCAATGATGTGTTTGTATCATAAGATGTATTGTTTACCACTAGAGATGTAAACATCACTAATTTCTTCTTTTGGGAAGTTTTTTCCAACCACTCAAGTGTGTTTGCCATTTCTATGAAAATAAATAAATAGTGCATTTTGCTTATAAGAAATGTTTATATAATGAATGGTAATAATACATAAATAAATACAGTGTACTTACTATTTCATAGGCAATTGTTTTGGAATGAATGTGTGGTGTATGTGAGTCTGTATGAAGAGTTGTACTGAAGTGATTTTATGATATGTACAGTTATGGTTTGTACAGATTAACTCCCAGGACATCAAAGATGACATTGGATTACTTTAGTTTCCCTGTATGTGCCTCTGATTTGTATGCATTGTGGGTCTTGCCTATGTGTATGTATGATTAAGTTCCAGCATTAACAACAACACTCCAATAACATTTTTGTTTAGATGTGAACATTCGTTAATACATTAAGAAGCTCATGATAGGTCTCCCGATCCCCCCTGACATCTTGTTAACAACATTATGAACACAACCCCTTGTAGGGACTTTTCATCAAAATAATTTCCTAAGTAATGTTCTCAGTGATGTCATCAATGACATTTGTAATGTCATCTTCGATGTCCTGGGTGTTAGTCGTAGCAGTGCACAATGGTGGCATTATGGTTGCTTAGCTTACAATAACTGGTGAATTTCAGTTTTTTTGGTTTTACTTGTAACCATAACGTCCCTTTAACAATGTTTTTTCACTGAATTTCATTGGTTTTTACCAGTGCAACCTTAATTTGCTACAAGTTCCTTATATTACCCTCAACCACAATGTAACAGCTGCAGAGTCTGCAGACAGTACAAATGTCCTCAGACATCAGATAGCATTCAAAAAGCCACATGCACAGGGGAGGACAAAAAAAGTCTACTCTTCAGACAACAACCACATATCCATACAACATCATTAATTATTTACTAAACTCCAAAAAAACTTTTTGTACAAAATCATCATTTAAAATGTAAACATTCTTTTTTCATTTAGCACACAATAGAATGGAATGCACCAAGGACAAACAATAACCACGGACAACCAGACAACCTAAAAATTCCAGGTGTGGGTGGGAGAATTTAAATCATTTTAATTGTTTTGTGTTGGAAAGTGGTGGTTCTTAAAATAATCTTTTTTGTGTTTTTGGCTTTTAAATATTTTTTTACATTTTTGGTTTTACAAACTGAACTAAGAAAACATTTTACTAAATTTAATAATTTCTTCTCACTTTCACAAAAACTGCTTCAAACACATTTTGAATGTTTTCCACACAAATCTGACTACCCATGTCAGTTAGATGGACTCCATCTCTCTGAAAAATGGTGGTACTATCAAATGTAATGCTCTCATTTTGAAACAATGTCATGCCAACAACTCGCACAAAAGCACACACTGGTTTATAGACGTTGTGCCTCGATTTTTCCATTTTCAGACCAAATGAACTCGAGCGCATCCACATCGGTCTCTGTGCGATGTGTGGAAAAATAATTTTTTAATTAGGGAACATTTCCTTCAACTTTCTCAATTTCGCCTTCATCGCAAACTGCAATGAAATTCCAGTCACTTTCCCCAAACTGTTCCCTCCACTGGCACCATCCCCAATCCCAAAAAATATCTTGAATGCTATGTAGATCCCACAGTAGATGGAGGTTTGCAGTCCCTCGGATTACGCAAGAGGGGGAGGGAATCTGAGAAATGTTAGGAAGCTATGCATGTCAAAAGACAAATATGATTGGGCACACAAACAGGAACTAAGAGATAAGGAGTTCATGAGGGAATTCGTTCCTAAAGCAACGAAAGGGGGGAATGTTTGGCTGAACAGCCAATGTCCCACATATGAGAGGATGTATAATCTAAGAAAACCCATAAAACACAAGTCTGAAACCACATCAAATGCCAAAGAACCAGACTGCAAGCATATCACACTGTCATTCCCACCATATCCCTTCACTGAGAGGTAAACAGTAGACAACAAGACACAAACATGTACACTTAGAGATCAGCTGTGTAGAAAGATGGTAGACATATCGAGCTAGTAAGCACCGATTAAGAATCAATGAAGCACAGACACACACATGTGCAGGAGAGTAGTCCCCAAAGGATAGAGAGCATATTAGGCAATAGTATGATCATTTATTAGATGCAGCAAGTGGTAATACCCTTTAGGTGTGAATGTATAGAGTAGGTCTCAAAATAGAGGTATTTCATAGGCCATTTAGATTTTAGTAAGCCTCAAAATCTCATGGATTATTCAACACAGTAACATGTATTTGGTTTCAACTCATACATGAGAAACACGCTGACAAGGCTAGCAGTCTTGAACATGGTGTAAATTCATGCTGCGATTGGTCAAGATAGGAGGAGAAGAGTAGGTCTCAAAATAGAGGTATTTCATAGGCCATTTAGATTTTAGTAAGCCTCAAAATCTCATGGATTATTCAACACAGTAACATGTATTTGGTTTCAACTCATACATGAGAAACACGCTGACAAGGCTAGCAGTCTTGAACATGGTGTAAATTCATGCTGCGATTGGTCAAGATAGGAGGAAAAAAACTTTCTCAGGCATGGAACAAGGAAGTCTGACTTAACCAGATGTTGCAACTATGAGTAGAATGTGTGAGTTGAAGCTGTAGAATGCCGTGCAGGATGGGTTACAGATAGAATGTTGCAGAAAGGTCCCACACATCTTACAAATGAAACATACAACTAATAAAGTTTCTGCCCATGTTCTTAGAAACCAACAAATACAAGGCCAAGGTTTGATGGGAACCAAGCGATGTGCAGAGACATGCACAGGACAAGGTCACTCAGACAAAAGTTGCGCACTGCCCCCTGTAGGACACTATTCATCCAGGAAACAAGCAAACACATTGGGTAACATACACATTTCATATCAAGAACATACAAAGGTAGTTGATTAAGATTGTTGAAACCAAGAAACATATCCATTAATGAAGGAACATAACACATAGAGGTCCTACCATGTATTAAGGTACATTCAAAACCAAAAAAACTGGGAACTTTTCTGTAATACCACTGTCTGACCTCCGCGACCTGTGTTTTGATTACAATTTTAAAGATGTCGCATTGGTGTGTCCAAGGAACGGAGACAAAGAGTCCCCCAACTCCGTTTGTAAAAGTAAGAGTGTATTGTATGAACACACCCATTTACTGCGTCATAGTAATAGTTAAGTTCCAGAAGACTGTTTCTTATTGTATTAAGAATGTTTTATTGGTGGCCCTTTATGATAATCATAAAGGGCCACCAATAAAAACTTCTTAATACAATAACTTAACTTAACTATTACTATGGTGCAGTAATTGGGTGTGTGCATACAATACACTCTTATGTATTATGGTACCCCCTTCTCCCCAGTTGTTTCTCCAAGCAACGAGTTGGTGGTAGATCTCTTTCTTTGGATGGGGCCTCCCTCTGGATCAGCCTCCCTGCCTCCCTGAAACTTGAGGAGAATCAACTTTGGTTCCGGAAGCACCTCAAAACCTTTCTCTTTGCTTCTGCTTTTTCTCCCCCTCTCCCTTGCTGACTTCCTGGCTGACACTGACTTTGCACTGGTTGCCTGGCCACCCTCTGATCTCGGGCCCAGGTCCCCACCCTCCCACCAGTCGTACTCCTGCACTGCCCTCCTCCTGGAAACCCCGCACTTGGGGACTGTTTCTGTATCCCAACAGTCCCACTACCAGCTCTTGACACCTGTTGTCTGCACTTGCCAACCACTGGCCGTACTTTACCTATTGTTATTATTTCTTATCCTATGTGCTGTACTGTCCTCTCCCCCTTCCCACCTTGCACTTCTCCCCCCTCCCCTTCCCATGCACTTGTGCGATCTGAATAACACCTGGCCTAGTAGGATCGTTGTCTGTCTTCCCTCTGTTCCCCTCCCTTGCCTCATCGTGCCTTGAAACACCTGTGTATAGGCGTGTTATAAATGCCATATCATATCATATCATATCATATCGTATCATACCCCTGCATGTATATGCTCACACCACAAACACCCACCCATTCATTAAGTACACAGTTTAGTCATGCACATGGTCTCAGAGCAAGAGGTCAAGTAGCACGACCTATGAAATCATGCAGTCACATCATGAGAAAGGAAAAACAATGGATTCATGGTTCCAATAAGAAGTCCCAACATTAACTGCCGGTTGAGCAATCACAAGGGTGAGAACGGTAAGATGGTGCCAACATTTTCGCTCTCATGGGAAAGGATGCAAAGTATTCTTTTTTGTTGCTACACTGTTCGCACCTCTATTGGTCACCAATGACCGAAGCAGCCAATACCAGGATAACCAGAGAGGCTACACTAATCAGAAATCAAGTTGTATATGAAACATTTTAGCATGTCTACTGTCCAATTAAAACATGTGTGAAACTAACAGGGCCCACCATGAGATCATTACGATTAGGCAGTCATTAGAATGGTCATGAGGGATAGGATAGGCCAATAGGACTAGGCATTGCGTAGAATTACTTATGGAGCAACCAAAGCTGACCAATCAGCGAAAAAGAACTCAAATGTATTTTGAAACAATGTTTTGAAATGTTACTCCACTCTTCGCTATTTTAGCAGCCGTTTTTATAATGTACTTCAAATGACTGATCCCAGCTGCGGTTGCTTGTAATAAAACCTTTTGTTTTTCTTGCTCCCGTGCA
This sequence comes from Ambystoma mexicanum, assembly GCF_040938575.1. NCBI lineage: Eukaryota > Metazoa > Chordata > Amphibia > Caudata > Ambystomatidae > Ambystoma > Ambystoma mexicanum. The sequence goes on from NC_090939.1 coordinate 413,970,879, forward strand.
CTTTTACTGGCTCAATGAATTACTTTTATATTGTTGGTTTTTGGGCCTTACCCTACAAATTACTTTTGTATTGTTGATTTTTGGGCCTTAGCCAACAGGTATTTCCCCCAGCGGCCGAGGGACTTTCACTTATCCTACACCTCCCATGACTCTTCAAAGAGCCAGATTAGAGTCACGTTGAACAGGGTCTGCTTTTTCCACAGATTCTGCCAAACCTGTTCCCTTGGGTATGATTTCACTAGATATTAGGTAGCAACAGTGGGAATCTCGTTCATCCATTCATGCGCGTCACTAATTAGTTGATGAGATACCTAAAGAGAATCATAGTTACTCCCGCCGTTTACCCGAGCTTCATTGAATTTCTTCACTTTGACAGTCAGAGCACTGGGCAGAAATCACATTGCGTCAAAACACCCGCCGCGGGCCTTCACAATGCTTTGTTTTAAAGCAGCAGTGAATAAAACTGGTTATGCAATAAAGTAGTTTAGTTCCACAGAAAGTAATCTGTCTGTCCAAAAAATTAATTCATTGATAAATCTGGCTATTTTTTACTTTTTTATTTGTATTATTATGCACACATACAAAACGGTAGACACAGTTAAAACATTATTAATAATTAACATAGCTGCTATTATCACATTTAAAACAATGGTGAATAGGAAAGGATGGTTCAATCATGCACTCCATATCATATACAAAATTATAAACAACCAATTTGTAATCTTCGAGGAAACAGGATGGAATCACTGTCAGTATACATCTGTTTAAATCTGACTATCATGGTCAATTTACACTAAATTCAATTCACCTAGAGTCAAATACAATGTCCCAATAAGGGTCTGCCTGTCACAAAGGGGCAACCTCTCAGGCGAAATCCAGAACGGGTGAGGGGTAATACAAGGTTGCTCCCTAGCCCCAGCTTTGTTCCTTGCCTACATCGGTGACCATGGGGCCTCAGAAAACCATGATACTGGAAGCCGGCCAGAAAAAAAGTGCAGACAAATACAAATGGTGCTTAGAGGAAAACGAGATCGAGAGGGTTACTGAATACAAATACTTGGGTGTTTCGTTAGACAGCTCGAAACATGAGTCTTCCATGCAGGCAACCCTTCAAAACAAAATCAAAAAGCTGGCTTCTCAAGGCAAGGCGATCGACATAAAATGTGGAAAATTTTCATGCATCCCAGTGATAGAATTCTACAGGAAAAAAGTCGTCCCTTCTATCACCTATGGTGCTGAAGCCATGCCGTCGATCCCAACCAAAATCTGTCCGAAACTAGAAAGTCTGTTCTGGAAGGTGGTCCTCTCTCTCCCAAAATCCACATCCATTGCTGCAATTCGTCGTGAGCTTAGTCTTGTGTCATTAAAGGCCACAGTAAACATCAATGCCCTCAGATTATACAGAAAATGTATCATGGATGACAGCGATGAAACTTATGGATTGCTAAACAAAGAACTACATTCTGGTAAGGTGAAAATGTTAGCATCTTGGAAAGAATCAAACAGGGCCTTACTTGAGTCAGTCACCTGTTCGGATGCCGATCTCAGTGCAAACCCGACTAGAGTATACAAGAAACTGAAAGACTTAGACTGGATCCAAACACAAGAGGCAGCAACCAACAACAAACTCCTCCTTCACCTGCCCCCATCGTTCAGTAAACTTAACGAGCCAATGAAGTACCTTCAAAAATGTCCCAGCAGGGGGGCGCACAACTCTCTGCTAAGTATAAGGATGAATCTGCTCGAGACAAACAAAATCCGTCCTTTCCGACACAAGCACTTGCCGCTTGTGCGAGTCCGAAACCGAATCAATTCGACACCTGCTTTTGGCATGCCCGAAAACTTCGGCCTTGAGATCAGCCTACCTCAAACACTTAATTGTGGATGAACGAGGGTGGGATGAAGAAGAATGGTGGATGAGATTGATCGGCGGAGACCGAACAATCTGGCTTCTAGCAACTATAACAATTTTAGAACACACAATGATTATGTTATCAGGTTCAGGGTCCCACCCTATGTAGCCACTTTGATCTTCAGTTTTTCTACTTCCTTTTTGTAAAGTTCTCTTTTTGAACACATACAAATAAAAAAAAAAAGCCCCAATAATTGCAATTTAAATGTGCAAAATCCATATATAAAAACCTGCTCCAGTGATGACCAATGAGGATGCACCGTACAGTGTACTCCAAAATTGGTCTTCCTGGATATTTAAAGGGTTACTAATGAAAGTTGAGTAGGCCTTTTGGTAATGCACTTTTAGGATGCGTTAAAATATGATGATTTGTTTTGACTGACAAAGCTTACACAATCTGTCCACAAGCAAGGTACCAACCTAACTTTCAGCATATTCTTATGTGGGCAGGATGTTTAGGCAAAGGAAAACCATGCATTTTCTCATCTACGCATTACACATTTTGAGAAGATATGAGCAGGGACCGATGGAAGGAAATCACTGCTGACTATATTCACAGTATCGCCTCTTACTGTGTAACTTTTGGATAGTTTCCGATCTGTTCTCGACCATAGTGTTCTTCTTAAAATGGGTTATGTAATCCGGCATATCAAAAATGTGGTCTATTGGAAAGTCAATGTTCACACAATGGTGTCAGTAATAGTCTTGAATTATCACAGAAACGTATTAGGAAATTCTGTACTCAGCTTCATAACTGTATGGCCCAATTGAGTATTATCATGTGATTTTCTCAATAAAAGTGAGAAATAAAGCTTACAGTATTTGATTAGTCAATGGGCCTGAAGTGATCTTAAACCCATCTCACACCGTAAGGCCTCCACTGGGGATGTCCTATGCACATTTAGAACAGATGTGAGAATTTTCCCTTTGAGCCTGTCCAGCCATTCTACATAAGGTTCGGGTAATAGTTCAAGGTCAAACGTAATGTCATAATTATGCTGGTTTGGTAGATTTTTATTATGGCTTCCAGATTATTGCCACCTATATTGGCAGCAAAACATTTTATTAAAGCCCATTTCTTAAGTATATGGGGCAGGACAGAATCACCACAAAAGGAATGGGTAGGGCAGGCGCAGAGAGGGAATGCAAGATATATGTAACAGTCGACAACCTCCAAATTTGTGTCATCCAATTTCCATGAAAAGGAGCCATGATATTTAGTTTTTCTGCCTAGGACTATGACTTTTGTCTCAGAAGAGTTGATACTCAAGTCATTGGCCCTGGCATATACAGATAAGGCATCCATGGAATGCTGTAGAGCGGCAGGTGTAAGGCCCAAAAGGACTGTATCATTGGCATACATGAGCCACACCGCTGGCTGGGTTCCGGACACAGTCAGGTGAAGGTCTAGATCCGAAACATATAAATTGTATAACAGGGGTGCGAGCACGCAATCCAGTATTGGTTCTAATCTTTTGTAATAGGCTCCTCTCTTGTGACAAGTGTACGGAGACCACTGTGTCACTATACAAAAGCCTAGATATAATAAAGGACATCAGGGTCTACATCTCAGTGCGAAGGGTTGTTCCAAAGGGTCTGGTGACAGACTGTGTCAAACGCCTTGGAGTTATCTGCAAAGGATAAGTACAGTTTACACTTGCGTGAGATGCTATACGATGCCAAGAATTGCAGTGCACAAGTTATTGTGAGTTGTACTGTGAACACTGTGAAAACTAGTTTGGAATTTCTGTAATTGCCTGTGTCCTCAGCCCACTTACTTAGCTTTTCTAATAAGAGTGCCGCAAAGTTTTTGGCACAAGTATTGAGCATGGCTAATAACCTGTAGTTGGATGGGTCCACAGTCCCACCTTTTTTATAGATGGGAACCAATACGGAATCCCTCCAACTGTCAGGAATCAAACCAATGGTAAATAGTCTTGTGAACCAGACTGCCAATATTCTTGCCCAAAGAACATGTTTGGCTTTATACACAGTATTTGGAATGGTGTCGGAGTCCGGTGCCCTAGAACTTTTTTGTCTTTTAATTACCACTTATATGTCATCAGCTCCAAAGCCCTCTCTTATTCTTGGTGTATTTGAGCAAGCAGGGACCATGTTATGCATGATCGCAGGTTTGTGATACAGGAAACCTATATCGGAAGTCCACATTTCCTCTGACCAGACGTTCTGAGCGGATCCTGCAAGGGAACCTCACAATAGGGCGGAATGGGTTTAGCGGCACCATTACCGGCACCGTTAAACCCATTCCCCCCACCTAGTAATGAGGCCCAATGTCCTCAAAGGAGGATTGCACCCATCTGTTAATGTATGAATCCAAGTTAGTAGTAAATGATTGCTGCGGTTTGGTTGGATGAGCTCCATAAGGCTTAGATAACGCCATAGCTAACAAATACATAGTCTATGCAGGTAGAAGACTTCCCATTCGTCCATGTCTTATCCAAACGTAAGGCATCTCTCCCTTTAACATTCAGACCAACCAAATTATAGGTTTTTAAGCATTCTCTCGAGCAATTGATTTTTGAGGGGTGCTGTATGGCAACCAGAGAATAGGTGCTAAAGGATAGACAAATCAGGAGAGGGACTGCATTAATTTTTGTGATATAAATACAATCATCAAAATCTCCTGCAGTGATCACCCACCCCAAGGGGAATTGATTATTTCAACAGGTTAATAGTTCTGAGACCGTCCCACGTATAGTAACACTGTGGTTTCCCATAGGGGTTATATATATTAATAACAATAATCTTTATTTGTTTTAGTTCAAATGAACTTTCACAAATTTCATTCATAAATATAAAAGAAGAAAATATATATTACATGGCCTGCAGTAGCGGCCATGTAGTTATGGTTAAGTTGCTAAATCCATAGGAAGAGTACTTTTTGGGCGGCTTATAACTTCCCTCCCCCTGGACGAATCCTCACCAAAAGTTGCAAAATAAGTATATGGCCCACTCTGAATTTTTTAGCAAAGTTTGGTGACGTTTGGTCTAGGTGGGAAAAGTTATAGGGGTGATCCCAAAAACTCTGCTAACGCCTACAGCCCAAACCGCTGGACGGATTTTCACCAAATTTGCAGCAGGAGCGGCGGCTTGGTCCTGAAAGCGTGCTTTTGTAAATTTGGTGGAAATGTGTCCAGTAGTTTTTTAAAACAACCAAAAAGTAGGTCTAAAAAAAAGAATGATATCTATGTCCGCTCTGTGGGCACACTTCCCTGTTTGCTCTGCGGACAGGATACCGATTGGTCAGTGGACCTATGTCATGTCCGTGGACAGTCATCGTGTTCGCTGATTGACTGGGGTGAAGTGTGAGGTGCGTCACATTCTCTCGGTGCACCCACCATGTTGGATCCATGGACATCCGCAGACAGCACATCTTGGAACTGAGCATAAATCAAATTTTGGGGAGTGTGTTAGTGTGTAGGAGTGGTTGGAGAGGGTGGGGGAGGGTGAGATGGGTGAAATGCTGCATTTGTTTAGGTGGGATATGGCTGTGATGTGTTCACGGTGTCCGTGGTCACCACAGTTGTCCACAGAGATACTGGGCGCACTACTGGCTATTTTACTTTACTATGATGTTGATTTTGGGTCGTTAGTAGAGCATTGGGTGAAGAGGGTATGTATTGAAGAGTTTGTGCAATGGTTGTAATTATTGTTTTAGAATGTTAATTGAAGTGGATAGATTTGAGGTGGTTGTGTTATGTTTTTTGGGTTGTGGTCATTTGGCAGGTGTTTGCTTTCATGGGTGTGTTATGCTGCGGTGGTTGTGGACAGGGCCTAGAGTCTTGGGTGCATGGCTGAAGGCCGTCTTCGGCCATGCACCCAAGACTCTAGGCCCTGGCCACAACCACCGCAGCATAACACACCCATGCTACCAAACATTTTGACTGTGGTATGTTGGCTGCTTAGGGGATATGTTTTCAAATGTTTGTGTACTGATTGGTAGCAGTGTAATAGTGTTTATAGGATAATGAGATGATGTGTGTTAGATTGTTTGTTGGATTGTGTTCAGAATGTTGGTATTGAAGAGTCTAAGCATTGTGGGTTGTATTTATTGGTTAGGTGTTAGTTTGCATGGGTGTGTTATGTTGCAGTGTTTGTGAGTCTAATCATTATATACATATAGAGTTTTGGCCAGGCCATGCAGTCAAGATTGTAGGGTTTGGCAACAAGCATTGCAGCATAAGATACCCATGGAATGAAACGTTTTGGATTGTGGTCTATGGTCAGGTGTTAGCTTGAATGGGTGTGTTATGCTGTGGTGTTTGTGAGTCCAATGATTATATACTTACTGTTTGGCGTTTTGTGGTTGTATGCAGTGTTTTCATGACATGGGTAATTGTAGCAGACATTCTTTTTCAATCTGTGATAAAAGAGAAGATCACATGTTAGTGTAGGTAGCTTACAATGAGACCCTCATAGTTAGTACTTTAGAAGTACTATAGTTCAAACCAGTGTACTGTGCAATTTGCTCAGTTGCTGTGTTTGTTTATTAAATCATTGGGTCTGTGGGAAAAAAATCCATGCTGGATTAAAAAAAACACTTTCTACGTTATGGTACAATATATTTCTTTGGTTTATTTCAATAGGAGGAATTGAATAGGTGTATGGTTTTTGATTTGGAAGTGTTGGTAGTATTGTTGCAAATAGATACCAGTTGGTGTATTCTAATTGTTTATTTCTTGTTCCATTTTAGTGGTATTCATCTATCTGTGTGCTTGTTGCAGAATTTTGGGGCAGTTATACATACCTGTTGGTGTATTGTAACTGTTTATTTCTCTTGTTTAATTTTAGTGGTATTCATTTATTTGTTTGTTTGTTGCAGAATCTTGGGGCAATTAGATAGCTGTTGGCGTATTCTAACTGTTCATAGTTTTGAAGTTGAAGTTTTTTGATTCTCATACACAGATTAGTTATTACGTTTTGGTTATAAGAATATTAAGTAAGCATTTACAAGATTTGCTGGTAATCTCTGTTGTTAATGTAGACATGTATTTGTTTGTAGTAGTGCTTTCTGATAACTGAGCATAGCATGTAGATGTAATGTCCTTTGTCTATGTGCATTCCGTATATTTTACTTAGAATCTGTCAGTTGAACTTGCCTTAGAAATGATTACAATAGTAAGCACACAGAGCACACTTGGCTTTTTAAGGCAGTGTTATTTGATGTTAGGAGATAGGAGAAATAACTGTATGCCTTTCTTGATATTTATATAGGGTAAACTGCAGGAACTATGGTGAAAAGCATGCAATGTATGTATTTGTGAAGGTGTGGGAAATAAAGCAGAAGGATTTCGTGGGCTCAGCAGCTTATTACTCTCCAGGATAGTTGTAGGGGAGAAGGTTCAAATAAGAAAACCTGGAAAAGTGCCAAATGGACAAAGCAAGTTTATTAGACTGCAGGTGATTAGCAAACTACTGGGCGATCTGGTGGTGCTTAGAGATGGGAGAGTCTGAAATAAAGTAATGGTTGCAATGAAGAGTCTGGTGCTTGCGTATAGTTGAATGGTGTTGTAAATTCTGCAACGGAATGGGCAACCAGCTGGAATGGGAGGGCTGTCTAGATTGGAAGAACAGTTGTAGAGGCAGTGGTGTTGTTTCAGCTGGGAGCCTTTCCAATGATATTGCCTATCTGTTTGCATGAATAAAGATGCATTTACTCATCCTGGCTGTGTCTCACCTTATAACACCCCACAAAGACTTCTCCACAATCATGCTGTTATTTCTCCCATCTTTTAACATGAAATGACACTTCGTGAGACATCTGTGTGTGTTGTCTCTGATTACTATTATAATAATTCCTGAAGGAAGTTCAAATGATAGATTGTATGTAAAATATCCAGAATGTATTGAAAGGAAATTGTATGTACATCCTATCCACTATAATGCATGAAATGCTATTATGGTTGAAATGTGTATAAATAGGTGGCAGTGGTTACACAAATGACAGAATGAATAAAGAGAATAACAGTTTGCACATTACAGTTAGTAATATGGGTAAATAGAAATGTGGAGAGCACACAGCTTTGCAAGTTAGACTTGATCATAGCAGATGGGACAAATGACAGTACGCTTTTTTACAGGTTATACAGAGTAAGTGGCAGTTACCCTGTTTAAATGCATTTATTCAAGAGCTTTACATGTACTGTGCATAAAATATTCATACTTGTAGTTTGTGTTAATGCATGTGGATGTGCATGAATCTGCCAGCAGAAATCTTGGAGAGTTTTATAGTAGCTGTTACAGTAGGAGCTTTGCAATCACAGCAGAATTGTACTCATACTGATCAACAGTACATCTAAAGTGCTGATCTGTGATGATGGAGTTAGATGTAGAGTTCTTGGATATAATTGTTGGATGGTTGTGTGACTACTTAACAGTATCCAATGAGGGAATGGTGCAGTGAGTGAAGTGGAAAGAGAAGAGTGGCTACCCCAGTGTTATGCAGTTTGCAGACACCATGGCTGTTCACAGACAGGGCGTGCCCCATCCAGGGCTTCCGAGCATGAAATGGGAGTGTATTTTAGGGATTAGCCAATCAGGTGTTGAGGTTCTGCTTTGTATTGAGAGAGTCTGTGTGTAGTGAAGATGGCAAAGGTGGAGAAAGTCAGGGTGTTGGTGGTTGGAGATATATTTGTGAATGGTTTGGAGAAGTATGCTAAATCTAGGAATGTGGCTATCAATTTTGATATAAAAGGAGTGGAGGTGGTATGGTGCACTGTGCCTGGTTTTAATTTGCAGGGAGTGCTGGAAGTTTGTCAGCATATGGCTAGGTTTAATAGTCCAGATGTAGTTGTCCTGCACTGTGGTGCTGTGCATTTGGGCTATGTCAGTGCCCCTACGTTGTTGCAAGATCTCCAAAACTTGGTTCAGGCAGTCATGAAAGTCCTTCCAAATGCCAAGGTTATTTTTTATGCTTTGTTACCTAGGGCAGTACGGGACAATAGTTATGTTTGTTGTCCTCTGCAAAATGGCGCTAGGTGTTTAGTTAACTAAGGCATGTTGGCTTTTATGATAAGAGCTGGGCTGTTCTTTTGCAATAATGACAACATTGGATCTGGTAATGTTGTTAAAGCAGATGGCATGTTTTTATCTTTCATGGGAAATGCCATGCTGTTTTGGAATATAAGAATTGCTTTTCAGAGCCAACCTCAAGGGGGAAGTGGGGCACACTATTAAAATGTTCATTCCCCACTCTCAAATTTTAAGATTTATCCACGGACACCGCGGACAGTGTGTATTACATGGATGGATTTTGAGGCTGAGAGTCATGCAAATGAGACTTAGAAGGGCAAGGGATTGGTCAATAAGGTTTACTGGGTTTGATGAGAGAGTTTGTCAGAAAGCCTTTTTCCTGAGAGGAGAGCAGATAGCTATGGCTGTGTCTATCAGAAGGCAGATTGTCTGGATTTTGGGAGACTCATGGATACATTGGTTGGAGGTGCATGCAGATTGCTGTGGAGTGGTTGCACATCTTGGATTCCCTCATGTGGAAGTGGAGTGGCATGGAGTGCGTGGAATGAAGTGGCCGGATTTGGTGCCTCTTTGTGCTACCTTGGTGACACAGTGTCATTCAGACATTATTATTATTCATTGAGGATGGAACAGTTTAGGACATGTCTCTGGAATCTCTTTGCAATTTGCAATGAAAGAAGGACTTGGGCAAGTCATGGACATGTATCCGAACTCCCGAGTCATTTTTTCTCGTATTGCGCAGAGACAAATGTGGCTGCGTTCTTCTTCATTTGTACCACAAATGGAGAAAGCGAAGTGCAATGTCAACAAGGCTGTTTGTGCCTTTTTGAGAGTTGTTGGCATTTCCTCTTTTCATAATGAAAATATTATGTTTCATAGTACACACATTTTTCGCAGAGATGGAGTACATCTCACTTATGCTGGCAATCAGATTTTTCTGTGAAATATACAAAATGCATTGCCACCCTTTTTGGAATGATAGCAATCCTTTTTCCAGTAGGTGTTGACCATTTGAAGTTTTTGTAACGCAAATAAAAAACACAAAACGGCTCATTTCAGAGCCAACACTTCCACCCGGAGAAGAGTGCAATGGTTTTGATAGCGCAACACCCCAAAAGTTTTAAATGTCCACAGATTGTCCGCAGACTTCTGAAAATGCACAGGGCCCTGCAGCATTTCATTGGCACTTCTATTTTTGAACTGTGAAAGGCGGCTCTGAAAAGAGCCTTTTTTTGGTTTTTGTTTTGTATTTTTTGTTTTTTTTAGCCATGACACATAAGGAAACGAAGGGAAGGGAGGGGAAGGAAGGGGCACCAACCACAGGGATAAGAAAGGGAAGGTGAGAAAGGAAGATGTAGGGTGGGCATTAATCAGGTAGGTGGCAGTCCTTCTCATGCTCCTGGACCGCAGCCTCGAAAGCACTTCGAAGGGTCTCCCCCTGCAGAGTACTGTGTCGCAGTACATACACAATACTACTGTGACCCTCGAAAGGTAAGGGTCTACAGCATCACGTATGGCTTGCGAGGCAGCTGGAAGGATGTGCTGCCCCACAGGAGTGTCCCTTGTGGTGGTAGGATGTCATGATGCCTACCCCCGGGCATCCGGATCAAGCCCATCAGCCCCGGGAGCAGGCATCCAGACATTTACAAAAACCCCAGCAGCCCCAGCTAGGGGCTGTCTGGGTTCAGTCCGGGCGCCGTAGGCACCAGGCTCATAATAAAAATCAGTCCTGGTGCCATACGCCCCAGGCTCATAGACATTACTTACCTCATGCAGACCATGCTGCAAATAAATCCAAGCCAACGTGAGGCCTGGATGGGACTATTTTACTACAGGGACTATTTTTTACTCGGGTGTAGTCCTGGGGAACTTCTTTCCTGGGACTACTTTGGAGGCTATTTAAACCACGCCCGTACAGCAGCACATGCTTCGTGTTATTCTGCATCCAGCAGCGTGACTCTCACCGTGCCTGCAGCCAGCATCCAGTCTTCTGCCACGCCCGCGTGCCTGCAGCCAGCATCCAGTCTTCTGCCGTGCCCGCCTCGAATCCGGAGCTCCTAGAATAAAGAGGAAGAAAAGGACAAGGTAAGAAAACAAACTTATTTCAAATTCCTCACCTGATTCCGGATCCATTTCATCTCCCGACCTGGAAAGTACATCAGTCCTGCACGCATCGCTTCGTCAGCTCCAGCACGGCGCCATACTCACCAGCTCTTACAGCATCTTTCGATCCGGCACTGTCTTCTTCATTTCTTCGCCGTACTCCGGCACCTAGGGGCACAAGAATAACAAGGCGAGCCAAGGGAATCAACAAATACCTCTTACCACCATAGACTTACCTGATTTACCACCAGCGGTATTATTCATGTGCCGCATCTGTAAAGAGGGAGAAAAACAACACGTTAACGCATGCAATAGTTACCGGACAGCATTGGGTAACACAGACTCTTACCTGAACACCAGCAGCAGCTACGAGACCTTCTTCTCACAAACTCAGTTGCAACTTAAGGAAGGAAGGGGACAAGAGTGAACATCGGGCACATTGAATTCTTTGAACTTGATACTTACCAATCCCGCCTGGGACTTCAGAGTCAATGCTTACCGGAACTCTCCCAACGCCTTCAAACCAGTGAAGTAACTGGTATCTAAGCGCCCCTGCAGGACACGAAGGATGGAGAGCTCATCTTTTACAAACATAAGGTGAGGTTACTAAGGGGATATCGGAGGTAATTAGTGGGGGAGAGCGAGAACAGTTGGGAGGCCATCACTAAAACCCACAGGTGGCTAATCCCTGTCTCTACTTGCAGGAAAATACTTCTTCGGGTCCAGCAGACAAGACTAGGCGGGCCAGTCCAGACAGTCATCTCTGTACTACGCATCACGTTGACGGAGACCTCAGCTTTCCGGGTCTGATCGACACCCCTGTGGGGTCCAGGTGAGCGTAACATAGGAGCAGAAACGGAGGATGCTACAGAGGAACTCAACCTACTATGTTTATCGCAGTGTACAACCTTACGAGTAGCCCCACTGTGGAACAACTTTAGGTGTCATTTCTTTGAGGTAGTACCGTAGCTGTACTAACCTGGTTTGCGATGACTCAGCACCAACTGGCACTTGTTTGCACAAGCTTTCACTACTCCATCAAGAGTGGCAAACAACCTCCACACCCAAAATTCATGGTGACTGCTAGTAGTAGGGACTTCCACTACCTCACCCTCGTCATCCTCTTCATCCTCCTCTGCATCCTCACGCCTGTTCCCCTCACCAGGCTCTTGGGAAGGTGGTGGTGGTGGAGGGGGTGGGACTGGTGCTGAAGCCAAGGCAGTAGCAGCAGAAGCAACTTGGGATGCCATCTGGAATCCAGGAACCAGGAACCAAGAACAGAAGGAACAGAACAGCAACCTGCACCAATTGTCTTCTAGTAAACTCTGTGTCTTGGAAATCCAAAAGCAGAATGAGGAGCAGCTCTGGGGTGTGGCCTTTTATAGGGGTGCTGGTGTGCGCTTCACGGACAACTGTGCTCTCCGCAAACACTTCGAACACCAAAGAGAGCTCAAAAAGTTCCAAAAAGTATAAAGATCGCTAGGGACATGGTCTGGGATATGTGCAAGCATGCAGTTTCACAGGAAAATACATTGGATTGCTTAAAAAAGCACTATTTTGGTGTCCGGGTGCCCGGACTGTGTTCATGAAAAAGGACCCACGCTTAGCGTGGGTACGGTCACATGATGACATCGTGGACACGTTCGCAAATGGGACAAGTGTCCGTAGGACACCAAATGCGCAGGGTCGGTTTTACGCATGCGTGCGGGTGTTCTACGGAGAGTGTTCGAGCCCCTGAACTAATTAAAAGTGCAACACACGTGCAGCGGACAGTTCTGGACAGGCGCGAAGTTCGTAGGACCCAAGGGTGCGATACGCATGCGTGCAGGTGTTCAACGGACAGTGTTCAGGTCCCCAAACTAATGAAATGTGCGTCACAACTTTGCGGACAGGCGGACGGGCTTTGTGTTCTACGGACATATACATTCTGATTGGGGACAATGCGGACAGGGTGGATGTTCTTAGGACACCTTATTTTGAATGATAGCGGACATGCAGAGACATTTTTGTCCTGCGAACACCTCCATTTTGATTGCAAACAGTGTGGACAGGAAAGGTGTCATTAGGACACCTCCATTTTAGTTAATTGCGGACTTCCCGTGCAGTCGGGCTGTCCGCAGACATCCTAACAGCCTTTAAAAAAACAAAAATGGATTAATTTAGTAACAGGATACATAATATTTTATTATTGTATAAAAACATAAAAATTCTGAAAGAGAGGGGGAAGCAGAAATTGATACAAATACAGGGGGATTAGGGGTTTGTACATGTTGCATGGTAGGGGAGGAAGGGATTGAAGTCTCATCATAACGTTTTTCGTGATGGGGATTTTTTGGGGATGGTTGGCTGCGACATGAAGAAGGGGTACAGGTACATATGAGACAGTGATATTGAATTTTTTCCATGATATGGTTTTCTACAAAGTTTTTCAAAATAATGAAATTGGTCATTTATTGATCCATGTTTTGCTCTGGATGTTGCAGATGATTTTCCAAAGTGTCTATTTGTTTCAGTATTATTCTTATTGTCTGGAAGTTCTGTTAAAAGAAATTGTGTTCAAAACACATAAAACATTGTTTATTAGTTGGTTAGTTGGCTTATTTAGAAAAGTGTAGTGTCTACCATTAGTATCACTGTTCTCACTCATTTCGTCCTGAGGAACATTTTCTTCTAGCCATTCCAAAGTACTAGACATTTCTGTGTAAAAAAAAGAACATTATTTTTCAGTGCATCCTACTACAGAAAGTTTATGAATATAGGAATCAATGTAGTGTACTTACCAGTTTATTTTTTTAGTTTTCCTATTACTGCTATGTAGGTGTTCTGTTGATATTTGTTGTGCAGTTTCTGTATAAAGCATCAGTGAGGTAATTCTGTTGGAGGCATACCCTTTTTTTTTGGTTTGTTCCATTATGTTTCATATGCTATGTAATTGGACTGTTGGTGTCTTACATATTCAGTTTGCACTTCTTATTTATTTTTTCATGTAATTTATGTATATGCTGCTCTTTTGACATGTTCAGTGTGTTTATTGCATGATAGAACAATGGAAGATACCCCCTGAGTTTTTGGATTGTGTTGATGTTGACCGAGTCCATCCACGTACATGCGCACCGTCCGCGGACATCAGGACCACTAGCGTAGGACAGGGGGTTCAATATGTTGTATGGTACATGTATATAAACTAAGGAAATACTACTAAAAACCTATGAAATTCATAATATCTATATCTATATTCAGTGAAAAAAACGTTTTTAAGAGGATGTTATGGTTAAGTTGCAAAAAGAAAAACCTATGAAATTCAATGAAAAAACTTTGTTAAAGGGACGTTATGGTTACAAGTAAAACCGAAAACCCCCAGAAATTTGCCAGTTATGGTAAGCAAAGCAACCATAACTCACACCACCACTGTGCACTGCTAAAACAAACACCCAGGACATCAAAGTGACATCACAAATTAGATATTCACATGGGAAGCTACTCCTCCTATATCAACTCGGCAGCGGAGTACCGCACCCAATACTACAAAGCAATGGACAAGATAGGTTGTCTGATTGAATAAATGATTTGAATAAATGAATTGGCACAGGAAAGATGGTGGGATGACCTCTCGCTCCCTCGTTTGCTATTGTTGTTTGACCATCTTATGCTTTCCTTGGCCTTCCCTCTTACTCATTATGCCGAAAGTAAACCCTTTATATGTAACCATAGGTTGTACAATGCAAAATGTACTGTCTGAATCTGTATTTAGGCAATAATGCCAAAAATCATCTAACCTGATGGCATCATATTCTCCAACAAAGGGTCCCAGTGTGCACATATTGTTTGGGCCTAACTTTGCACATTGAGTGAATACATGTCGTGGGCTTTCCAATGTATCAGTACATTTGCAAATGCAACTTATTCAGGTTTCTCTAAGGATTTTTATGAATAATAATGGTAGTTGGTTGATTCTAAGTCGCAAGACAAAGCTGCATATTTTCGAGTTTGGACATTTGTGCAGGTAATGTTGTGTTTGAAGGTATTTATGGGAAACACCTATCGTGTACGTGTAACGATGTAATTTTTCCAGGTGAGCATAAGTATTCACCCAGTCATTCCTTTCCATCTTTATCTTAAATATTTTCTGTAACCTTTGAAAACAGGTGCCCCGGCTAAAATCAGGCAGCCAGTCAATTTCATGGAAACATTTCTGATTCAGACTCACAAGGTCTGGTGATTTTATTTTATTATGCACTGTGTTGCACTCCCCAGTATGTTTAATAGGGGACATTTTGGGTTGCTATGTGATGTCATATATAGCAGCCCCCGCCTTAACATGCACTGCACACTCAGTGAAATATGACCGAATTCCAGACATAGTTAAGCCATCGGAATGGACTGGGCCAAGGTCAAAATGAATCTCCAAAATTGCCCTCCAATACATCAAGCCATCTCAAATCAGGTATAGCCACTGCATCCAAGCCATTTAAAATGGCAGGCACAAAGCAATGTTTAGATAATTTGAGGGTACCGGCAAGGGAAAACCCTGCCATAGATTTGGAGAAGGTATTTATGGCATACGTTAATTAGCGGTCCTTACATTTTTTTGCTTCAATTAGATTATCATATTTGCCTTTGGCTGATAGTTCCACTCCAAGGTATTTATATGAATCTACGTATTCAATGGGGCCCAATTCTGTATCCAGTTGGACTCTGTTTACCTTGTCCCCAGAGACTACCTTTATTTGTGTTTTATTCATATTAATTGTCAGGTGTTTTTTCTTAGTATATTCAATCAAAATATGTAATTTTTCCTTCACCCCAGCTACGGTCCAATCTATGACTACAAGGTTGTCTGCATATGGAATGCTAGATATTAAAATATCACCTGTTTTACAGAACAACCTTGTGTGGAAACCAAAATCAGTGGTAGATCTGCCAAATATAGATTGAATAGCAAGGGTGCCAATGAGCACCCCTGCTTGTCCTCTACATTTATTTCCACCCTAGGTGACAGGTTTCCGGCATCATACAGGCAGACAAATACTGCTGTATTGGTGTGCAGCAAGATCAATAGTTTCACGATCTAGTCAGGACAACCCATAGATCGCAAATTTCCCTGCTCACTGAATCAAAGGCTGTACTAAAATCAACTAATATAAAATAGGTGGCTGAGTTACCTCTTACTGCTGCTTCTTGCATCATTTTGTCTAGCACCTTGATGTTGTGAGTGGTACTAGAACCTGGTCTAAATCCTGTCTGGGTGAAGTGAAAGATGTTATTGCTAGTTGCCTAATTTTTTAGGGTCTCTAAATCAAAAGAAGTAAACACTTTCCCAGTTACATCAAGCATCGAGAGTAATCTGTAATTATCAGGTCTTTATCTCCCTTTTTATAGACGGGTAACAAAATGGTGTATCATCAAAAGTACGGAATAACTCCCTCGCTGCACACCTTGTTGTAGAAGGCCTCTAGGATCTTAGCAAAGATGAACGGGTTTCCTTTTAGTACCACGTTGGATAATCTATTGGGGCCCATTGCTTAGGAGCCCTTTAGCTTGCAAATTGCCTTGCTGATTGCACCTGCTTTAATTACGAAAGGGAAGGGTCTCCTCTCATCATTGTTATTTTCCTCCTCCCCCCCCCTACAAATTTTGATTTGACGTAGCAGGTCCACTTGTACGCACAACTAGGGTTAACCAGCTGTCGTTTTGACTCACCCTTTGCACCTGTTAAGCGGTGCCATATTAGTTTGGAGTTATGGCCATGCCAGGGTCATTTTGACTTATCTCTTTGTCTTAAACCAGGTATGAAAGTTATTTTAGATCTTTCTTACCCTGGCTTCACCCTCTATTTGTGATACCCCCATATGTTTGACTCTTCTTATCTGCCAACACATTTTCTGTTTAGCATCCCTAATGTCTATATGAAATACGTGTTTAAAATTGTGAGCTTGTGCACTACTCGTTCTATTGGCCATGGTGCCAGCCTCCAGTGCCAAAGTATGTAAGAGGGCGGCCATTTCATTCATGCACATACATGCAATGTTAGTAGTTTCGAATTTTAGTAATCTGTATGCAGCATTTGAGTCCTTTTCAATGTTTTCCGGTATCCAACCCAACCTATTCCCGGCGCTATTAACAGCCACACATGGTGCATGAACTAGACATTGTTTTAATTTGGGTATTTTCAGTGAGAGGATCAATATATGGTGGTCACTATAACCTGTATTCTGGGTCACCAAGAATACCACCTTTGCAGCACGTGAATTACTGCCAAAGAATAGTATAATGCAGAGTATTTATTTACTATCTGCCAGGTGTATTGTCCGGAATATCCCTTTGAGTGCGTCCGTTAGACATAATGAGGCCCCACTCTCGGAGCAACAAGACCCACTTTGCTCCCTTGTTGTTACCCCTCCCCTTCAACATTAGACATGCAGGTACCATAGACTGATGCTCAGCTACTGGTTCTTTGTCTATGCAGCAGGCATTAAGATCTCCTCCGAGCAATAGACATTCATGGGTCTCCGTCATCAACCAGCTTGCACAGATATCATCAATGGTTTCATATACCTCCTCTAGATTGTTCAAAACCAGTGAAACATAGACATTAATAAGAAATATCATGAAGGGGGCCTGATCGCCAATATAGAACTGAGTTCTATTTCCAAGACATTCACAGTACAACATATACAACATATTATTTTTGCATTTAAGAAAGGTAAGGACTGCCTGATCCCTATAATCAGGCCCCCTGATGGACGTCCCATTTCGCCCCTTGTTGCCAAAGACTGGAATAAAGAAAATCCTTCTAGCTCTATTCTCTTGGTCAGCCATGTCTCTTGTAATAAGAACACATTAAGATCTTGTAAATGAGACATAGCTCCTTTAGGGTTTACCAAGTGACTATGCCCCGGGGTGTTATATTAATAACCAGAACAGGAGTTTGAAAATAAATGTTGTCATGCAGATTTACTGACAATGCAAATGGAGAGGGAGAGCTGACTATTAAGGGTACTATGCAATACTGTACCCTAACCCCAATCGCTAAACCACCAGTGGGGTGTCCTCTACTTTTGTGCTTAGCTCTGGCACAGAGGATGCTATACCCATCAAGAATAAAATCATCAAGCAGCCAAGTCTCTGTTAAACCATAATCATATAGTGCCTCCTTATTATGAATATTGTCCTAAACCCATTTGCATTATGCAGAAAACCGCGTTTGCAAAGTTCCGATTTTGGGTTAACTAGGCCGCCATTTTAAGGCTCATCCGCCATTTTGATTTCGACTCATGTTCCATGTTCTAAAATGGTGGACTGTGTTTTCGACTTGCAGTCGAGCCGAACGACCTTTGAGTTTCGTTAATGTTTAGGTTGACCAAGAGTAGACTGTTTAACCTATGTAAAGAAACCTTGTGCTTCATACAAACTGTAATTTAAGTGTTGTCTGTGCTCACAAGCCTCATCCTCGTACAAACACCGAAACAATGAAGAGTAAACTTCGATTTCGATCGTATGTTTTAGCTGAACTGCAATGTAGTGACTCTTGGAATAAGCCTTACCGTGAATTCAAGAACCAACAGTACCAATGAATCTTCATGGACATGTAAACTTGTTTAATCCTTTGTTTAATATTGTAACCTCTGTCATGTGAACTAGGCACGAACTCTAGCCCGCGAATTATTAACTTGGAGAGAGGCTGGACAATATTGCTAAAATGGTATAAATATGCCTTTGTTTAGATGTCCAGCACTCTCACTCCTCACTGTGTCTGCTGGTAGACACTGTGAGGTGTTGGGAGCCAGATAGCTATCTGTTTTGCTTTGTAAACGGTACAGTAATAAAAGATACCTGTATCTTTTAAGCCCATGATTGGTGTATTCATTTGTGGTAAATAAATAAAACTATTTGTATTCCAGGAGGCCCAGATCATTTGAGTCTGTGTACCAGGAGTTCATGTTGGATTTGGAGCTAAACAGTTAATTGAGTCCGGTACCCAAGATTTAAAGGACCTCTGTTCAGCACATGAAGCTCGAAAACCACTCATCTGCACATGATGTGCCAGATATGCACGGACCATAAGAGGTATAGCTAGACATGCAGGTCTGTTCATTTGAGTACTGCAAATGGTGGTTAACTGTCTTCCTGCATATTGTTAGCAAGTAGCCCATCTTCTTAAGCTCTGATTGTTAAGAATATACTAGGGTCGTAATGGCAGGTGGTACAAATTCAATAATGTCCCGATTAGCGGCACTATGAGTCTCAGGCAGTGCAATTCTTGTAATTTCATATCTGCGAATGTTCCTAAGCAATGGGATACAGAGAAATAAGGCCATCAGGTGGCTTCAATTAAAAAAAGGGTGGTGAAGAGGGGGGAGAGTTCTTCCAATTTGGCCCATTTACCCAACTGTAAAAAACCTTCACTATGCTGATCCACGCCCACATTAAAAAGTGCACTTTTCAGGACCCTATAGACATTGTGAACTGGTAGGCTTAGATGGACTTGCAGCATTTGAGGGTGATGGTCAGTATCATGCTGACAGTCAGAAACAGGAGCTTTCTTAGTCGCCAATGCAGAACAAACTATAGTGGAAGAATGAGTTGGTGACATGCAGGTTAGAAGCGCAGGCATTTTCAGGAAGTTTATTCTTACGACCAGGTTTTAGACATCTTTCTAGTAGGCGCGTAAGTCGGCCTGGCGCACAGTGGTGATGGGCCATTGAGCAAAAGGCTGCGCTGCCGCAGGTAACCCCAAAGCAGCATATTGGTCATTAAACTTATTGGAGGCTATAAGCGGTGGCATATTCAGTGTTTTGGATTGGTGTTCATGCATAGTGTTAGGGAGAATTCTCCAAAATGGCTAATTTCCCTTACCTACTGAGTCCCTCAGCAGCTTTGCTGGATTTCTAGGATTTATTTTTTTCACCTGGTAAGAGTGTGAGCCTTTTTCCCACTCTTACATGTGTTTTGATGTGTGTGTTTAACATTTTTTGTTCATAGACTGTGGAGCCTCACCTACTCCATAGGCATCATCTTTTTACTGTGTGTTACACAGCACCTTCAGTGCAGTGACACAGGGTTGTCTTTTTCAGACTTCCCACTTTAAACTCCATTTTCTGGGACTGACTACTGTCTCCCAGAACATGTAAAGTTGCCATTGACTTCATTAGTCTTTTTAAATCAACAGACCCAGTACAAACTATCTTACATAGAGTTCTGGAAAGGGTTAATAGTTATCCCTTTTTCTCTGTTTCTCATGGAACATTTTTTCGTTCCCTTTTCATTAAGATTTGGCTGGTGGCAGTGGTATCTACCCTATTTTTCCTACCGCAGTTATTTTAAATAGCATTGGTATTGTTTTAGGCTATCTTAGTAGCCTCAAACTTAAACCCGCTGGACCATATTTAGTTTTATTTGGTTCCAGCTGGGTTTATAAGCCATTTCTTTTTGTAAAAGTCTTTTTCGTGTTTTACTCTGTGCGCCAAACAAGGTTTGGTTCCTTTGTTCGCCATCCTTTGGCGGGCTTCTACACAGAAGACCTCCTTAGGTGCCTGAATGTCTGAGGGGGACAGGATGTGAGGGATGGGTTTGAGACTCCCTGCACAAGGTCTCCTTGGAGACCCATGTCACACTCTGTGTGATTCGCTGTGGTGACTGCCCCGCCGGGACAGCCACCCTGCTGTGTGATTTACAGCCAGGCTGTGTGAATGGGGGAAAACTGCATAAAAAGCAGGTCTCTGGGACTGAGAAGGCAGAGTCGCCACAGGATCGAGAGAACCAAAGAGAAACTGACAGAAGAGGACTTCTACCACGACTGAACCTCCTAGTGAAGCTCTGCTGTGGGTCTGAATCTCCAAACTTTGATGACAGGGAAGATATGCAAGGAATCTTCTCCCCTTGAGCTGGTGGGAACAATCAGTTCGCCAAACTGCAACCCAGGCCCCTCTCCTCTGGTCAAATTTGCTGTGCACAGCTACAGTGAACCGGATAGCCAGGAGGATCAGACCCTGCTTGGGTTTTAAGGAGCGCACCCTATATTCATTGCTTGGCTCTGCTGCTGGTTTCTTCCCTGGGCAGTGCAGGACCCTCCAGTCTTCCAACTTCGTGTCAGTCCGAGAGTCGTTTCAGGAACCGTGAGCCTGCAGGACCTGCCAGGAACGTCTGCCTCAGCTACAGCCTTCTTCTCCATTTAAGGTACTGTTCAAATCCGGTCGTTCGTTTCGTCGGACCACAGTAAAAGTTTTTGAAATCTTTTGCCAATCCGAGGGCTTGTCCTTCTCTATGCTTTAAAGTAACTTTTCGTCCGACCAACTTCGTTCTGAACTCTTGGCAAAGACTTAACCGTGAACTACTCTGAAACTGTGTCATCCTCTGCAAAGACTCTCCATTGACTTTGGCCCAGGCCTCTTGATTTAATTTCCTCACTGTAGTTACTTTTTCTACATGTTGGTGCTGCTCAACCTGTGTTTAACTTTGTCTTCCCCTCCCTTTTAAATTACTGGAGTGCCATTTCGCTCACACTTCATTTTGAGCTTAACTTGTCCAGAATCTATCGTGTCTGGTGTGGTGTATTAAGATTGTGATTCTTCAACTGCTTGACAATAGTGAAATGTTTCATAACTGATGTGTAAATAAATGTATATACTTTTACTCAGAAACTTTGAGTCAGTGTTTGTTTGAACCATAGTAATTGCTGTCTTTTGTATAACTATTGTTACTGCTCACTTTACTCTTGAGATAAGTCTGGCTGCTCATCCATCGCTACCACTTTACTGTGTAGTACAGGCTTGTACCAAAGGTGAATTTGTACTGTCACTTGTAGTCTTAATTGTATGTGGTGTTCCAAAGGGTACTGCATATATCTGCCTAACACATAGTTACTTTTCTGGGGGCATACGGACGAGGATAGCTGTGTCTCTTCTTCGTTATAGGATTCTTGAGGTTAGCCACATTGATGGTAACAAGATGGTCACTCCTCGGGGCTTGGCCTTCAGTATCTTTCAGTGAGGTATCTGATGGTTTGCTAGCCACTCGGTCTGAGGAGTCCATTGGATGAATTTGGCTAGTGAGGTCGATAACGTGGCCCGAGATATCTATGACGCATTATTAGAGCCAATAAACTGGTTTGTCGAGGAAAGGACCGTCCCAGAGATCCAGGGACGTCATTTCACAAAAACGCCAGGGGTAGCGGAAGTGATATCACACGTCCCTGACCCCCTGATGACATCACAGGAAGTGATGTCATTTGACCCCACCCCAAAGTGATATCGCGGAAAGGGATGGAGCATGACCTTTCACCCGTTGACAAAACAGGAAGTGGCATCACATAGCATTGTACACTACAAAACATTTGGTTACGATATCACTATAATGTGATGTACATTTCATACAAGAATGGATCGCCATATGTATCATTGAGATCAGTGTGTATAGGCCCATATTACCAAATTACTGTGAATGCAAGCAGACGTCCATGACCAAATGATAATGATGTGTTATTATATAGCAGTTACGTTTAAGCACTTGATATAGAAAAAATATACACCCAATATCACCCAAACTGTGTTGGTACTCATTTATCAACCTCAGAAGGATGAAAGGCTGAGTTGAGACATTTAAGAACGGACTAAATCAGATACTCACCCCCTGAAGTGTGCCTGAAATAAACCTTTAATGAGACTAGCAATTATTGTATAGAATTCCAGAAAGACACATTATTTGGTATTCCTATTCTTTCTTATTTAGGGTCAGTGCTGAAAGTGTTAGACGAGTGCCATACCTGTTCTTATTTTTCTTCTTTTTATTAAGGGGCCTGAACAAGAAAGCCAGCCACTCCAGAAGTAAAGAGCCTATGGTGCTGGCGACAGCCCAGGAACTTGCATTTGCATTTTTTAAAGGTTCCAAGAGAGACCGCAGAGGTCGCAAGGGAGGCCTCAGAGGTCGCAGTTGCGACCTCTGGCGACCCCTAAATGACGTCCCTTCAGAGATCACTGGTATCAGCTCAGTGGTGAGCTGTTCAGGCTCCCAAGGCCGGTAGTTTCCCCCCTGAGATTCCAAAATAACATCCACAACCCTGCCCTAGATTAATTTAATCTCTTGCTGCTCTTTGGTCATGTTTGCACACAGTGTCATCAGCGACTCAATTGACAATGCAGTCACATTCAATTTAGAGTATGCAAATTCACCCGATTTGCTCTGGCTATGCAACCAGTTGATTTAGGTCAGTAGAAAATAGACCTGGCTATGCAACAATTCATTCCAATAACAGTAAATATGTCTGGCTAACCAATACATGAATTTCATCTTCTGGAAATGGATCTGGCTTTGTCACAAGTCGATTTTGGCCAGTAGGAGCCAAATTGATCTATGTAACAGTTATACTTTAGATAAGTAGCAAATATGTCTATCTAGGCAGCACGTTTGTTAAAGCAGCAGCAAATATATCTGGCACTGCAACATGTTGGCTTATGTGAGCAGCAAATAAATCTGCTACAGAACATAACGGTTTACGTCAGCAGGAAATCAATCTTCCTATTCAACACTTTTAAATATCAGCAAATAGCTGTGACTACGCAATTAGCCCATTTTTAATTCAACAACAACTATGTCTGGTTATCCACCAAATTAATTTAAACGACAGGAGACCAATATGGCAAGGCAACAGTTTGTTTACATCAGCATTCAATAACTATAGATGTGCAACAATTCATTTTAAATTAGCAGCACATACGTCCGGCTGTCCGATAACATAAGGTAAATAGCAGTGAATAGGTCTGGCTATGCAACACATTATTTTCGGCCAGAAGAAAAAAAAGCTGAGCTGTGCATATGTACGATAATAATATTTGTGTTAGTCCAATAAAAGTTACCAAAACCCGCCAGAGAGTCAAACTTTTCTTTATGCATAACATGAACAGACGTCTATTTTAGCTACAGCAGTCACGTTTAGTATTCGGCACATTAAACTATAGTTAAAGTGAATCTTGTGAAGTAGTAAGTAGTTCAGTGTGAATGAAGCTGTGATTTGTGGTTGGATTCGGCTAAAAAATGCTTTGTATTTTCCATAGAACCATTGACATTAGATAGAGGGACATACAGCTAGATACGTACACTTGTATTTTTGAAAGCAAAGTCCTGTACACATTGGATCAGAAACTTCGCGTGTTCACTTTCGTGGCTGTGTATTGTTTCATTCTTGCATTTCAGGAAAAATACAGTCTTACAGTGCTTTGTTGAAAATAGCTTTGTAAAGATTCCTATTATCATGTCACAGCTGACAATAGTAGAATGAAATGACATATACTCAGTACCATTTACAGATGTTAAGTCTTGCATTGGCACGGGATTTCAAATTGAAGCTGCTGTCAGCAGCTTTCAGCATATTGTGCAGGCACCATGCTGGTTGTTAACCTTGGCTTTCCACTCGTTGCTTCCACCAGACTGATTTTACCAAGTGAAACACTAGCAGCTCTCGCTTCAGCGGCCACCTTGTGAAAGCTGACTTGGTGGCTACCCTCTTCCCATTGGCACACATACAAACACAGCCTTTTCGCACGCACACACCAAGAAGAAGCTACATCTGTTGGTCTAACGCGTTACAATAATGGCTTAGATTTAAGGACATATTAGATAAGACAAATAGGGAACGGTGCCTAAAATTATGCATTGACAAGTTTTTTACAGTGAATTGTTGCCCCCTAAAGACAGGAGAGAGCATGTCTGTAAGTTATCTGAACACAAGGCAGTTAAAAATCAATGAACATACAATCAGAAACAGAAGTAAAACAAATTCCAACCTCAACATTTGTTTCATGAAAACTACGTCAGAATCAGTGTATGTCCTGTATTACTGTTTTCTAAAAAAAAAAAAAAAATGTTTTAGCGTGTTTCAGCCTATACAAAAAAGCTTTTCCGAAAACGCTAAAAAGAAAAAGAATAGTAAAAGAAAAGTAAAAACAGTTACAAAAGAAAATGAACAATTTCTAGCAGTTCCACTCCTAACATAAAAACAACAGTTACAATTATTTGCAAAAGCAAACAATCATTTCCAGTCCTACCCTCTTTCTCATTAGTTAGAAAAGAAACTTTTTTCCAGTCAGAAGCCCCAACCTACCAGATCAGAATCTTCTAGCTTTTTAATAATACCGCACAGCAATATGTAAAGGGAGAGAATCAACCTCTTCGTTACCCCACATGAGTTTACCCATTACGCATGTACACCCTAAGTACCTTTGGGCAGAGGAACAGATGCATAAATTGTGGGGTTTCCCCTTTGTTTCTTCTGAATTTAGCATACTCTTCATAGGGGGAAAACGTGGCCAACAAGTCACAAGTTTCACACCAATCCATCACAAATAACTTTTACATCACCAAATTAGGAGTTATCTTCAGTTCCTCAATCAAGGAGCCTATTAAATGCAAGATTGTATGCATTTTTTCGCTTAAGTTATTGATCGAGTTTGCAAATTGCAGGGCAGACTTCTCCCCCGAGATTTGGTAAAGTGAGTTAATTGGAGGGGTTAGGAATTGAGCATACTCTGACAATTCCTTACACACAGTCCTCCTTCCTGCTAAAGACATCAATCCCATCTTGTGCCTTAATACCACATTTGCCAAAGAATTAGCCAAACCCAGGGTTTTCTTCCATAACTGACCCTGCAGTGTGTTAAGGCATGGCCCCATGTCAAATGACACAGTAGCCAACCCATACAAAATGGTTGGCTCAACCTTCTGCAGTTAGAACCTCACCAAGGGGAGAACGGAATAACGGTACAACTGAGAATACACTCTTTTCATTTGCGCAACAAGTTTAGTGAACCCTCCCTTCAAGAATGTTTTCCATGGGGGGCACTGTTGCGCCGAAGCAAGATGGCCACCTAGGTGTTGAGCTCCGGACGGGGAGAGCAAAGAACCTTCGCGTTCAGACCCGCGACCCCACTGCATCCGCTTGAAATCAACGGTGCCTCTCTATAATCCTATTCTCTGTGCCCCGGGAAAGTTTTGTGGAGAACCACGCCCTCGGCACCGAGCTGTGGCCACCTGGTCCCTGCTGGGACTCCTTCTGTTTGACAACCCGTCTGACGCTCCGTGGACCGCGGCCCGCCCGGCCACTTGAGGACGCGGCGTTGCGGCCTGCTGCGGGGAGGGGCCTGCGTGACCGGGCTCCTTTCTCCCTGGTCCCCCAATGGCTGCCTCGCCCTGTTGGCCCACCATACCTACTGCAGATGCGACATCCGGGGACGCCAGCGACACCTTTGCTGAGAGATTGCCGACACTGCTGGCCTGCCGTCTGCGGCCCTGCGCCCACCCGCACAGCTTCTTCAATCCTGCCACTCCTCCGGGGGCCGGACGCCAGGTAGGGGGTGAGGGGGTTGAGTGGCCCTCACCATTGGCTCCCCCCTGGCCAGACTGTGGCCGAACCGGTGCCATGCGCCCATGTGCTCGGGCGCTTGTGGAAACTCCTACACCCAGTCGAAGGTTTCTGGACTCGGCCCGGCTCACAATACGCGCCATCTTCGCTCCTCAGTAAGCTCAGGAAACGCTGCTGCTCCGCTGAGCTACACGCTCCTGGCTGGGTTTTGACCACCCCTCTCCCATCGCTGCACCGGCCATACCCTCCCGCACCAGCACGGAATAAATGTGTTCCACGGAACGGGCCTTCGGTGGCCGTTCCCTCCTCGGAGGGGTTCATCCTTAGTTGCATCCAAAGGGGAACCTGCCAAACCCGACAGCCGACACCTTCAGGGCGCCGGTGAATTGATCTCTAATTGCCACCATGACCAAGGGAGCGGGAGCCGGGAGGAAACAAAGCTCGCTGAATATGTTCGCTAAGACACCCTCCAGACCGCCGACCGACCCTCCAAAGAAATCGCCCACCATCTCGTCATCCTCATCCCCAGATGACTCACAGAAAATGCTTGAGTACATGCGCGAAGGTTTCACCACGCTTCATGACAAATTAGACGATATGAATGGTACCATCTCGTCGATAAAGGCTCATATCGAGTGAACAGATAGCCGGGTCGCTGAAATCGAAACAAGGGTTGGTACCACTGAGGATGACCTGGGCTCCCTCCGCGTGGTGGTTACCACTCTCACCAGTCGGGTCCTGGCAGTGGAGAAGAAGAATGACGATCTTGAGTCCCGCTCCAGGCGAAATAACCTCAGCATTGTTGGCGTACCTGGGGACGACATTGGTGAGCCCATGGAGGAATATGTGGAACAAACTCTATTAACACTGCTGGATCGCCCCCAACTTTCAGCTCAATTTGCGGCGGAGATGGCAAACCGCTCCCTGACCGCGAAACCCAGACCTGGCGCACCACCCCGCCCCATCATTGCCAGGATCCTGAATTTTCATGATCGGGATTGGGCGAGGATACATCTATATCCGGACTTTTCCGTGGCGGTGCAGCAGGAGCGGAAAACCTTTCTAGCTGTGAAGAGGAGACTCCGGGATTTAGGAGTTAAATACTCTATGCTTTTCCCCGCAAAGTTGAGAGTCGAACACTCTAATCAAACTTTTCTTTTCACCATTCCTGAGGAAGCTTCCAAATTTATCGACAAACACTTCCCGGGCTGAGCCGCTTATTCCCAAGCTGGAATGTATTTCTAATCTGCATATTGCCGTGCCTAGGACGAGTGGGGAGCCCCTGCGGGCTTGGTATCTGAGTCATGTGAGTCGGTACTTTAGCATATAATGGTAGAATTGCGCCCGAAGAAGAAAGATACCATTTATTTGATAGCGGTAGTTGGGGTTGAGGCTGCACTTGGTTACATGAGGCCATACCTGGTATATAAATAGACGTTTTAATCACATTTACTAAAATACATGAAAGTGCTGGTCAGTCCATTTATAAAGCTTACATGCAGCACATAAGTGGTTTGAAGGTCGTATAAACTGGGAGGGAGTGAAGGTCGAGAGTTTAATCAAAGCCAACGTTAAATAGTAGGTCTTCAGATGTTTTCAAAAAGGAAGATGGTTTGAAGTAGAGGAAAGCAGCAGAGGTAAGAACATCCATTTGGTGGCACTTGTGATGGAGAAAGCTATGATTCCTTGATCGGATAGGTGGAATCAGGGTATGTCCAGCAGCAATCCATTGGCAATCCATTGGCAAAGTGCAAATAGCTTGAGGCCTGATTTATAAAAAGTGTTTGTGGTTTTATAAAGCTGATCTTATCTCAATTCATGTTGCTTCAAAGCACTACAAGTGCAGATGGAGGGTAGTAAAACAGTGTAGTTCAGAATACAATCATAGTAACGGCTGAGAGTTCTTTCCTGATATACATAACATATTAACTCTCAGACACCTGTGTAATGAGTCCCTGAAATGTGGTCAGTTTACAACAGTCCATCAAAAGGCTGTGTATAGACAACAAATAAGAGCACCTTTATAACATTAGAAGTTGGACCCACCGCGCAGCAGGTGGTGGTGTGGACTGTTACATAGTGCAATTATCTGTAGTCTCCGTCAAGAGTTAGGTTCTGAGAGGTTACCCTCCTGCAGGGAGTGTCGAGGGGAGAGGTCCTATTGGGCCATATGTAAAATGGGAGGCTGTGTAGGTTTCACCCTGAAGCCAAGCTTTACATTTCTTTTGGCAGTGTGTCTATTTTGCATTTTGGTATAGCTCATTAGGTATAACCCCCAAGATGTTCGGACTGATATTGGCAAGGGACCAACACCCCGATCTGGTGCTTCCAGAATTTTGCCAGGGTGAGTGTGTTCCCACCAGTGGATTCTGGGGATCTGCTGGGTTGGGATACTTTTAGACATATTTGAGGTATTTAGATCCTTCAGAAAAGATGCAGCCTTTAGATGATGCATAGAGATTTCAGCTTTGTTCTGGAAACAATATGCAGCCATTTCAGTGCACTGTTGGTTGGTGAGATGTGATATTGTGGTTTCAGACACAGGATAAGCCATGCTGCTCTGCTCTGGATGATCTGGTGTTGGCAAATGGATGACTTATTTAGGCCCGGGAAGATATTGTTCCACTATTCCATTGTTAGATTACAAAATGGCACTTGCTACCTCAATTTATTGAGACATATTGAAGTAGAATGATTTTCCTCATCATCAGTAGTTTGAAGTGGGATTTCCTACGGATCTCATTGACTTGTGGTGTGAAAATAAGGGTGATGTCGAAGGTGACCCCATATTTTATCAATGAATCGGAATGCTTATGTTCAATGCATTAGACTCTCGCCATTGGAACAATAGGTGTGAAGGCATAGGGATTCCATAAAACATCCTTTCTGTTTTGCTTGAGTTAAGACAATGGTTATTATCTGTGATTCAATCCTGAATGGTTTGTAAGTGCCTAGAAATGTTTACATGCTGGGGCCATCGTAAGGTTGGAGATCTGCCCATCGTCAGCACATAGCTTGAAATTGAGGATGTCAGCGGTTTAATGTATGCTTTAGGAAGCCATGGTGAGAAGGAGGCTTCTTGAGGGAACCCTCTTAAGAAATGGAAGTGAGAAGGTGTGTAGTCGCCTATTTTCATCTGAGCTAGTGTGTTAGCTGGGGAAGAGATGATTCATGCCTGATATTCCAATGGAGTTTTCCAGCCTTTTTTCTGGAGGTTGTGGTGGTTGGCTCTGTCATATGCTAATGGATACCTAGGAGAATACCCATCAAAGGGGTGTCATCATCCAATGACTTAAGGAGGTGCTCTCTTATGAAGAACAGCACTGTAACACTGTATTAATGTTCTCGTTAGGGAGGAGGGGTCTAAACACTGACTCTTTATCTTGGAAGAAAATGTTGTCCCCAATGTCTCTTGATGGTGAAATAACTGAAAGAGTGCATGAAAAAAGAGACCAGCTGTAGAGCGCACTGAAATTGGACATTTGTAGTGACTGCAGGCAATTGGGCAGAGTGAGTAAAGGCATGAAATATTTATCTCAACACCAACAGATGGACAACATAACACAAGTCATTCTGATTAATTTGTGGTAAAAAATAAAAATCAGGTCAGGTTTAGATGTTTTAATGAACTGAAAATGGGCCACATGTGAGAGTTCTAGAGACGAACCGCACCACCCGCCAGAATGATTTCAGTGAAGACAGGTGAAGACAGGTGGCACTCTTCCAATCAAAAATCTGAGGCACTCGAGCCTGGAAAAGTGATGCAGGACTCGATTTTCAGCGTTCAGTCTGATAACGAGTTAGGTGTCATCATGGTAAGTATAAAAAAGAAAACCAAAGACTTTATGGGACATGAAAAGGGTGATCATGAAGAAAAAAGAAGAGGGGACAGAGAAGAGCAAACAAATAAGTGATTGAGGAAGACAAACGGCCTGAAGCCAATCAAACACAAATGAGATGAGCCTTTGAATATCTTAACCATGAATCCCTGATTGTTGCAAGTGGCTGAACAAGATCGTTTGGTTGTGTAGAGATAGGGATGCACTATCAACACACCAAAAGTGACAGGAAGCATAGGCTCTGAGTTTCTAAGCCACATGAGGAGCTCTGACAAGCTCACCAAGGGTAAGCCATTTTGTTGTACCAGGCACCACGGACGTTTCATTATCATTCTTAACACCATAAAAGAATACCATTTGGGCACATTAAAGCCTAATGTTTAACACTAAGATGACAGGGTGTGTTGTCTGCTGTTTTAGAGGTTGTTACTGAAATGTTTTAATTAAAACAAAAAAAAGAATCATTGAGCATGGACCTAGCTTCGGGAAGCAATGATGCGCTTTACAGAGGTATAAACCAATACAGATAGATAACAGAGCGCTTTACAGAGTTGCACAACATTACAGATGCATGAAAGAATGCTTTTCAGTGGTAACAACAGAACAGATATACAACGGAGGGTAGGATAAAGAGGGGGACAGAGGAGGGGTATTAAGGTTATAGGTTTTTCTGATTACTACCATTTCTGGATATTCTGTCATTTGCAAAAATCCAATTGCATTCCTGCTTCATTTCAGAGAAAGCAATGATGCAAGAACCATGGTGGAGGGGCAAGACATGTTATAGCTATTGTTTTAAGAAGTTGTTTGCAGGACATTGAGCCTCCAACAAGGTAATAGTTTCTGTCCTTCCTTAGCGTAAAGCAGACACACACAAGAATCAATGAAGGGCATTCTTTCAGTGTGGGCAAAGACCTTGTGTAGAAATGATGCCAGAACATTATCCCACACTGTAGTTATATTGCCCCCTATCGAGGACTTCTGGGTACATGATAGGGTGGTGACCAAACACACACAAATATGATAATTAATTCCTCAAGAGCAGGTGCCTTAGCTATGTTTCTCATGAAGCCACTTGCTTCCCAAGTAATAGAAGGCCCTGGCCAGAAGACTGTGTGCAGGAGATAGCGATATGTTACACTAAGATGGTTGCAAAAGTTTGTTACAGCTTGAGGGGCTGCAATGCCTGAGAACATGGGTTACCAAGATAGACGACTGGTCCCCTGGGAGAGAAACTCACTGTTTCAAAGGTGTTGCTACATGGGGTTAGTTTCTCTTTTTCTGCTGATTATGCAGTTAGGGTATCTACAGGAGGATGCACTTACTACTTCACTAGGATTGCTCTAACCAATGCAATGCCTGTACATGTGTTGTGTTTAGGTACTCATATAGTTGATAGCCAATGGAGATGAAGGAATTGTAATACACCTGATATATTGTATTGTATGCTAATCTTGTGGTTTTTGTCCTTAAATATTGTAATGCAATGTGGGTGTGTAGAGAGTCTCTCAGTCTTCCTGTTGTACGAGACTGATATCCCGGCCACCATTACTTTTGCTTTAATTTCCATGAAAACTGTGTTTTCTTGCAACCCGTGTGTTTCCTTATTGTTTCCTGTAAATCACTAAGGATCTGCATTTGGCTATGTCAAAAAAGGCCAACAGGTTAAACATGACTAAATCTAAAACCCTGCTGACATGTGTAAACCTTGATATATCATCCATGGCTGCCACTAGTATTGATGCAGTACTTTGTTCTGGATGAAAAACTGCATGTTATAGATGAAAAAGATCTTCAGCCTCAAACAATTCACAAACATGCAGGCCACATTTGCTTCCAGGGTATTAGCTGAAGGAGAGAAAAGCTTGAAATAGCTGATCTTTTGTCAGAAAAGGATGATTCAGGAAAGCGTCTTTAAACACTGCTTAAACAATATCTCATGTAAAGGTAAACAGGACATATCCAGAAGAGAATGAAAAATAAAGTCATGAGAGGAAAGAACCAAAACGGTACAGTGCTTCCAGAATTTCGTAAGGAGAGCATCCAACGGATAGGCTGATTAATTGGAAAACAGAGGATTTGACATAAAAGGGGAGAAATGATCTAGAGAGAGTATTAAAGAAGCTAGTGAACAGGTTCAAACCAGGAACAGGAAAAGGCAAATCACAGATGTTTGCAGAAATGGATGTACCTTTTTAATGTAGGACGTTGATAACAAAGGGCCTTTGAGGATGGAATGGCAGAGACCAGGAGAGATGAAGTGGGTACTTCCTTAAGCTATTTCAGTATATTACTATTGTTGGGATGGAAATGAGCCTATCCCACGCCTCATGGCGCTTCCAAGTTAGGTGAACCCCATACAAAGCGATATAACCTACAAGGGGGGAATACCCCCATGCCCAGGGCACATATCAAAGCCCTGTAGTGCATAGAAGTAGGCGAATAGTGCTCGTAATGTCCCTGCTCCACGACTCAATTTTGTATTAGGCCAAGACAAGACACGCTGATGGCCTGCGATGTGCGCGTCCCCCAGTTCACACCGAGGTACCAAGCTATCGGCATACCAGGCCTGCCCCGCACAAACCCTGTTCCCATGGAAGTCCATTTCCCCCTGTCCTTTCAGTGTTGCAAATATCTAGTATCGCTTCCAGGAATGTGCCCTGTGAAGAATGTGAGACTGTACCAGGCGCTGCACTGAGTCCATCCATCTCCACTAAACTGCCATTGGACCTCTGAACCCCACCTCGCCAGGCTGGAGCTGGACACACTTCACTGCCGAACCCCCGGCCCCTAACCGCCCCAAAGGTGCCCACCACAAATCTAAAGCCTGCACAACTGTATATCTCTCCAAGAGCAACACATGTCCTTTTTTATCATGAGGTACTGGGAAGGGTAAATCATAGATTAAACCCCAGGGGGGAGACCTTGGGTGTGGGAAATGCGGTATAAATGAAGCCCTAAACAAAGGGGTCAGTGTGACTGTATTTTATCCCCCCTCTCCATGGCACCCCTTTCCTGTGCCACCCAGGTGCCTTCCATAATTAATAATAACGAATAAATAGTCTGTCTTAGTTGTTTAGTTTAGCTAAGAAACATTGTAGTTTATGCATGCCCTGACCTTCACCACAATGAGCCCAGTGACCCACGTGGAGCCAGATCGAGGAATACGAGCCAGACAATTGGCACCAGACATCCCCTATGGAGCAGACTCTTGTATAGGGTGCCTCCAATTAGGAGCACCACAATGGGCCTCATTACAAGTATGGTGGTAAGGCAACAACGGTGCCGGTATTGCTACCGGCACCGTTGCTACCATACCGCCATACTAGGAGTTCTGCTCGTGGGTGCCCTTGCACCCGCAAGCAGAACATGATGGTAGCACCGGTACCATTATTAACGGTACTGGTGCTACCACCCTCCCATTCCCATTGAGCCCTATGGGGCCAAATGAGGATTGGGAGACCCTTATTACTGGCACCTCCAAATGGGCAATTACTGGGTCCGCCAAACTAGGCATGGCCCGGTTATTGCCCATTTGCGGGTGCCGGAAAAAAATGGATACGAGCAACAGCGTGCCTGTATTACAGGCACGGCTACCACCAACTTTGCAATGAGGCCCAATGTCTCTTATTGCTGTGATATATTTTCTGTGCATAACCTCATGTTTTCTGATGTAAGACCAGAGCGCTCTCGGGCAGCAGTGTTCTTTGCTGATACTTGTAATTTGTACGAGTAAAAAAAACCTTGTTATCCTTGCAAAACTTTCTCTTGGCTTTATTCCTTAGTGGATTGTATTTACTCTGGAGTGTGCACACAAGGGTATATGCCATCATTTGGTGACCCCTGTGACATGATTCCTTAGCCCCCGTACTCCAGGGGCTACTCCAGGGGCCTCTCCAGAAAGATCTGCCCACCTACAGCTGACCAGTCCCTCAAAAACACATACGCAGCAGAAGTGGTCCTTGTGGTTGCCGGCTTTGCGAAAATCCTGCATGCTCTTTGGAGCCGGGTACGGCCCCAGGGAGAAGCTCAGACGTGTTGTGGATTAACCGCGAATGGAGGCTTTCAGAAGAACACGGACATGTGAGTACAGGCGGCAAGGGATAACAACGTCTGGGTTTGGGTATGGAGCAGTATGATTGAGGGGAAAACGCAGTGATTGGATGTAAATGAGCAGACTGATTATTTGATTGCAGAAGTTTTTATGGCCATTTTTTAATATTTTTTCTTAAAATTGTAAGTTATACAGAGCATATAAAAGAGGAAGGAAAGGGAATCTATCCCTAAGAGGGGATAGAAGGTGGCAGCCACAGTGCACTGTCCAGACCAGTGCAGGAGAATACGAGTACAGAGTCAAATTAAGAGAACCGTATAATTCGTGGGCTCAGGAACACGTTGTGATTGTTGTTTTAACTTGTTATATTACTTTATTATTTTCAGTGCCTTTTTTATATGTATGGAGGAGGCCGAGGAGGGGCAGGTATGGTGTGAATGAGAAGTGAGTACGTGAGGAGTGAGGATGCTCGAAGGGGTGAAAAGTGTTTATTACATATATGTTTTGTTTTCATAGTCTAAAAAACAGATTCTGTCCACCTTGTTTTAACAGCATAAAGACAGTTCTAACATGCATGTTACAATTACAAATTGACTGACATTGTGGACCCTAACGATATAGATGGTCAGGGAAGATTACTGCACAAACATTTTCTGTGACACACACTTTAGACAAAAGACAACTATGGGGACAGACACCCTACTAACCCATATTTGTAAGAGCCTGCCCCTGTACAGTGACAAGATTAAGAAATACCATGGAAAATGGGTGATGGAAACAAAGGGGGAAGGAATGCCCTGCTCCTGGCCAGAGGAAGGGTCCCTTGATAAGGGTGCATTAGAACACATGTCCACATACCTGACTGCCAAATACAAGGGGAAGCCACTAAAATATCGAAGAGAGATATTAGATTTGTGGTAGATGTTTGACGAAACACCCGTCCTAGAGAAAAGGGAAATAGCATCAAAATATTTGACAACGGGTAACTTGGGAGAAAATGAGAAGGGGAAAGGGGAGCCATAGAAAATGTACCCCTTACTAACATGACCAGCAGCGGGGTACTCATATCCGACGTATGTGTCAGGGGGAAGTGCTCTAGCAAATGCAAGTACAGCACTGCCCCCGCCATACGATCCACCAGCAACAACTCCCACGACCATGGAGTGAGGGGTAGAGAAATTGAAGTAGCATTGACTTCCACCTGTACAGAGTTGGCTAGATTACAAGCAGCATGTGAGTCAGTGAGAGGATCAGAGAGTGGAGCCCTACCCCTAAACACCCCTCCCTCACATGAGGAGCAGTGGAAATCAGGAGATTTCCTGTTTAGGATTGCTAGCAACCCCATAAGGGCCATGCACATAGAAAGGGAAGGGGAGCCAGACAGTTTGGTATATGAAAATGTGGGGTCCGTAATGGACGAGGAGTATTGGAGCAACTTTGTTGATGATGAAGAAGGAGCAGTGGGAGGGGTTCAGCAAGTACACCTGACAACACCAAGGGTGGGAG
This sequence comes from Ambystoma mexicanum, assembly GCF_040938575.1. Taxonomy (NCBI): domain Eukaryota; kingdom Metazoa; phylum Chordata; class Amphibia; order Caudata; family Ambystomatidae; genus Ambystoma; species Ambystoma mexicanum. The sequence continues at coordinate 414,006,638 of NC_090939.1, forward strand.
GGAGGTGGGTAGGGGGATTGTGAGAAAGGTTCGGGAGAATAACCTTAGGAAAAATGAAAGGGAGTGGAGTAAAAGGGGGGAAATTAAAACCGAAATTGCAAATGCACCTGATCCACAAAGGAGCAGGTTAGCCTCACTATGTTCCATGGCAACAGATGGGTAAAACAACCTCCTCAAATCCCTGCCGCCACTCACGGCGGGCATGGGAAAATGGATTTATGCCTTTGAGAAACACACTGCAGGGTGCCCCTTTCTATAGGAGATATCAAGAGCTTGCTAGTATCTGCGGTAGGAGACCAGACAGAATCAGTGTGGGTGAAAGCAGGGTATCCGGGAGTAATGACTCCCATGATGTGGCTTCATTTAACAACATCAGAGCACGTGTGTGGGATGCACTGCAGAGAGCCTTTCCAGATACTCCCAACTTACACTCCATAATGCAATGCACTATGGGAGATGAGAAAGACGCTGCTCAGTTCATTCTCCAGGTTCAAAAGATGTGGAGAGCGGAAATGGGTACTGCATGGGACCAGTCAATATCATTGTTCTATTTCATTATAAAGTGGGGACTCCCAAAGGAAGTATAGAAGGCACTAGATAAGATAGCGGGAATAGAAGCAAAAGGTTGGCCCAAAATTCAAAGCATCATAGAACATCATTGTAGGAGGATCAAAGAGAGAGAAAAGGAAACTATTCAAAGAAGGCAGGCAGAGGAAGCGAAACTAATGCAAACCAAACTAGTGAAAGTGGCCACAGAACAGATGGGAAAAGAGGTAGGCGCCTTCATCGCCTAACACATGCGAGGATGGCTGCAGTGTGGGCAGACAACAGGCAAGAACAGTGGGGAGGTAATCAGCAATACGCGGGACCCCAATGGCAAGGAAGGCCACTAAGAGGATGAGGTGGGTCCATAGGGCAAAGAGGAGGGGGATTTGGAGGAAAGGGGTGAGAGGTGATGGGCAAGGCAGTGTTGGTCATGCGGGAGGTGGGGGCACTGTGCCAGGGAATGCCGCAGCAGGCTGGGAGGGAACTAGTCATATAACCAACCATACTACAATCAATCACAGTATGGTAACCCCCACCCCGGGAGCCCACAGGGGCCAGCCCAAGGACCCATGATGAATTCATACAAAATACCTCATGCTTACCCTCAGCTACCTCCCCAGATGCCCAGCCCGGCACCTATCGCCACCCCCTCACACAATGCAGACACAACAAACGCACCCTGTACCTCAGGTAGGTAGAAACAGACACCCTTACGCCATTGCACCGAACGGTGCAGCGGTGCCTTGCCATGGTGCCTGTGTGATGAGAGGGCACCCCTTTACTTGCCCTGGGATAGACATATATCCCAACTAGGACAGCCCACAGACAGCAGTTGCATGTCCAGTACTATCAACGACCTTGCATCCAGAAGAGAAACCACTGGTGGGGGCAGAGATAGGAAATAAGCAGTTCATCTACATGGTGGATTCGGGGGCGGAAAACTCATGCATTTGTGAAGGTGACTTCCCGTTATCAGGACAAACACTCGACACACAGGGATTCTCTGGGGCTGTGGTAACAGTTCCATACACAGAAGATTTAGATGTCAAGATAGGGGGAAAGGTAGTGCAAGCATGCCCTTCTACTATGAAAGCTCACCTGTCAACCTACTGAGGATCGACCTGCTCATAAATTAAACGGATGTATACGAATTGTTCGTTTGACAATTGCTCGAATTACAATTGACCTTTTCACAATTGACCGAATTGTGAAGGTCAATTGTAACATATATGTGGGGGGAAACCCCCCACAACCCCCCACCTAACGCCAAACCCCCCAAAACCCTATATATATATATAAATATATATTACCAAACACATATATATATATATATATATGTTATCCATGCAACTGACTTGCCAACAGTCATTCGAGGAGCACTCGCCTTCGGATGATACTTCAGAAATTAAATCGCTACCAGCATATCTTTATAACCTCTTTATTGTTTAAAAGTTGGCATAAACATATATAAGCCGTCTACAGAGAGTATGCTATTTATATCAATGCATTTCCTAATGCACTAAATAGCTCAAAACATCTATTCCAATGATCATTGACACTTTTTTTTGTCAACATTATAATAAGAATCCCTTGTACAGAGTTTTAATGAAAAGTAAATCCACATGTGATGTCGTAAATGACAATAGTCAATTCATCGTGGATGTCCGGGGTGTTAGTCTTAGCAATGCATGGTGGTGGTGCAAGATATGTATGCTTAGCTTACCACAACTGGCGAATTTCAGGGGGTTTTCTGTTTTACTTGGAATAACGTCCCTTTAACAACGTTTTTTACTGAATTTCATACGTTTTTAGTAGCGCAACTAACAATAACGTCCCTTTAACAAAGTTTTTTTTACTGAATCTATATATAGTTAGATCTTGATTAGAAGGTTGTTTTGAATTTGCTTTCAAGTGACCTCTTGTGCACAGTGCAGTCTAATTGCGAATCCTAGAAGTGTTCCTCACATGCATTCTGCACTCTGATGTATTGTTCTACTTAGTCTTCATATGACACCCATTTGACGGCTGCAGCCCCTGCAACATGAAGTGTGACTCGGCCAGTTGACCCTCCTGTAATGCAATTCACCTGATTTGACCATGCAGCCCTGTGCTGCCCACATGCCTATTTTACCACGTAAGATACTGTATGTGACCCTTACCCATGCACTACCTGCTTGACTGCTGCATCCACCGTAACATGAGGTGTGACTCTGCCAGTTGGCCTGCCTGTAATGCAATTTACCTGTACCTTGCTGATTTGACCATGCAACCCTGCACTCCCACGTGCCTATTTTACCATGTAACCTACCTGATTTGACCTTGCCCATGCGCTACCTGCTTGACTGCTGCAGCCCACTTAACACGGGGTGTGACTCTGTCAGTTGGCCTGCCTGTAATGCAACTTACCTGAACTTACTTGATTTGACTGTGCAGCCCTGCGCTGCCCACATGCCCATTTTAACAAGTAACCTACCTGATTTGACCCTTACGCGCTCATGCGCTATCTGTTTGACGGTTGCAGCCCCTGTAACATGAGGGGTGATTCTGTCAGTTGGCCTTCCTGCAATATCACTCACCTGATTTGATCTTGTAGCACTGTGCTGCCATACTATGTAATCCACCGTATATGACTCTGCACACTTGCCTTTTCGATACTATGTAGCCTGACCTGACTTGACCTCTAAGTACTTGCACTATGTAACTATTGTAACTATCTGTAACCTTCCTAAATAAACAACTACTGTATAGCCATCTTCTTAAGTACAAGCGCCCAGATGCCTCTCGGTTAGGTGCGCTATATAAGTGTCAAAATAAATAAATAAAAATACATACATAAATGTAGTCAGTAGATTGAATGACTTAAGGACTGCTGGGAGAACTGTCAGTATGTAGATGCACTGCAATCCACTTATGTTCAATGTTAAAAAAACAAAGATTTCAGTATGTTTGCCTCCTGTTTTCAGATATGATCAGACTCGGTTCATCATCTATTAGACGAACCACTACTACTTGGATCCTGACTTGATGAACTTTGGTCCAACATTCTTGGTGCTTGCCCTGCTCCAGCCCAGAAAGTTAGGGATTTAGGAGTATGGCTGGACTCGAACATGTCTCTGGGTATCACTACAGTTTCTGGATCCTGTTTTTTTCTTAAATTCCCTGAAGAGATTTTTTGAATTATTTTGCTTTTCCGCATAGCATTCAATCGGTAAATGAATGTGTCCTGTTTATTGGATCATTGAAAAGCTGCCTTTTTGAAGCTACCCAAAATGCTGCTCCATAATTTGTAAACAGTCCGAAATGTGTTTGGATGTTTTAAAAGCTCCATATTTGGGGCTACTGAAAGTACTGGTCCATGAATTGCAAATAGTCCGAAATGCAGCTGCAAGGATGGAGTTTCATCTAGGGCATATATTGCATGTCTAGCCAGCCTTGCACTCACGTCACTGGCTCCCAGCTGAACAACACATTAGGTTTAAACCTTTGTGCTCAGTGCATATTGCTTCTTATAATTTCACCCTTGAGCATCAGCAGGCCTTCTTGTTATGCACAGTTTCAGATTGTGCCCAGATTGACATTAATAGGGTGGGGCGGTCATGCTTTCTTAGGTCAGGATGCTAAACTTTGGAATACTTTACCAAATGGCCTCCTCCTTAGAGAACATCACATGGAATTCAGACATAAACTTAAGTCATTCCTATTTCATCATTAGGGCTGTCTTGTCTTGGCGGTTTTGGGCAGTATGGTTTGTTCTTGTCAGCACCAGGATGCCTTTTGAAGGTAATTGTGCTTTATAAGTCTTCTTTCCATGCAACATACGTAAAGACCATTTACATGAAGGCTGAATACCCCTACTCAGCCTGGAACTGGGGAATAATATCGGATATACACCGGATTGTTCCGGTTGGCCCAGATGAACCTTTTCAAGAGGAGAATTGTCCCTCATAAGATTGTCAACCGTCAATTTGGATTGGTCAGCATTTGACAATCACTACATTTCTGGTCATATATGGTATCAGTTGACTTGTCCCCATTGTAATTGAATGCCATTTTTGTATACAGCGTCCTCTGTAATATTAGTTTGTCCTGAGGAAGGCTCTTCAATAACAAGGTGCCGAAACGTCTGACATCTACATTTATTGTGACATATGAAATGTATGAAAATGTGCAGAATTAAGAGTCCAAACAGTGCAATTCTGTATATGTACCATACCCATCGGCAGTATTAACCCTAAGTGATCTCGGTGGTCCATCTCAATGGTTTCCTCAGGTGGATGAGAACAGTGCATGGTTGAGCCTTAGACCCCATCCTTTTGGGGAACATTTACCGTGAATCTCCCCCCCCCCCCCGGGACACTCATCTCTTTCGAGTGGCTGCTAGAAGAAAGAGAAGGAACTGTCAGGGAGTGACCTGCTGATTTCCATCACCAGAATATAGGGAAGGGTGAACCGCCTCCAAAAAGTATGTGACTATCATTTGTGGAATGGCTTTCGAAAAAACAAAGATCAAAGAAGTGGAGAAGGCATAAATCTAAGTAAGGAGGGGTGATCCGACATGTTGGAGGTGTATGATAAGATCATCTGTTCATTGCCCTCGAGGATGGTTGGGGAGGTCTGGAGGCTGGGTATGAGCAGACAGATAACCCGTGCATAGCACCTGCAGCCGTTCATTATTGAAGAGCAGGGGAAATTGGTGCCTGGTAGAGAGAAGGATCACTATGAGAAGAAAAGTCGTGTCCACCTTCGGAGGGACGGATAAAGGAAAATGGTTTGAACCAAATAATTAATACTGGTCTCCACAGGAGAAAACATTAAGTAACTAGAGCTCAGAACCAGGGTTTACCTGAGGTCCACAAACACTGATTGTGGTCTTTTCAAGTAGTGGGAACCCATTGTGAGCATAAGCCAGTGTGAAAGCTCTTCATGTATTCTGCACCAGGGATCCATAGAAATTTTGCGAGATGCACAGGAGATAAGGATGGTGAATGCTCACACTTTGGAACTGCCTTAGAAGTACAAGCATGCTAAAATTAACATGAAGAGGCTCGACACGCAAGCCAGGTCCACCGGCTGCCATTACTCTGCCAGCTGACTGTTGCTTGGCAGACATGGTTTTTGCCCGTTTAGACTGTGCAGACCGGGGCATTGGTGGAGTTAAAAATTCATCTTCTGCGACTAGACAACTGTTTGAAAAACCCATAACCAAGAGGCGTTCTTTTTCGATTTCTCCTCTTTCTTTTCCTTGAGAATAGGCCATCGTGAGAGAACCCATTACCGTCAGAACCCATTATAAAGATGCGTGTATGCTCTGTTTCTCTCCCCGTGTGACAGTGAGCAAAAAGGGGATGTTGCTGTGGCGAGAAGGGGAACATCTAAAAATGTCACTGCCAGGAGATGATTGTAAGCAGATGGTGAGGCTGGTAGCACTAAAGCAAACAAGTAAAATATATATTACATTATGTCAAGAAGCAAAGATCCTTGCTGATTGTACTTTAGTGTTAGCAATCATTATCAAATATCCCGCAAAACAGCAACTTCATATGCTGTGCACTTAAAACGAGCGCCAAACGATTGTCTCAGTAGCATGTTTAAACGCTTAAATGAGTAATTTCCACCCACGTAAGTACAAAGTGGCCATGATAGCGCTCCAATACAAACAGCTCTTAAAGCATATAGTTGAGTTCACTGCACACCCCAGCCCCACGTGTAATGCATAGGAAAGTGAGCAAGCGCCACCTGATGATCGCAAAGAGCTCCTGCCAAGTGGCTGCGATTATGCAATGCCATCACTTGTTTTGCAGCGAGATGTTTTTTTAACAGATTGACAGAGTTGCACGAATAACGAAACATAATGTTTGTTGTCTCTGGGCAACATTGGACAAGTGGAAACACTACCTCCATGTGATCTACCAAAGCTAAAGCTATATCTACACATGTTTTTTTGAATTTTTTAAGTTTTTTTATTTGGTTAGTTGATATAATATAAACTTTTCAAATTATCATTGCCAATACAAAAGATGTCTCATTAAAACAATTTTGACTTATTAATATTAAATAATATAAAAATCAGTAAACAAAACTCCATGAAACAACAAAGAGAGAAAAAAGAAAAAATATTTTGGTATTCAATAAAGTCTACACACTAAAATCGAAATGGAAAATTAATTAAAGCATAAGTCACATCACATTTTACACATAATGGTATACAATATGATACAAAAGCAGTAGTTTATCTATTGTGTTACCAAAATATAAAACAACGAGATCATTTTAAATCGAGATCATTGTGCAGTTTGTCACACATTGATGGTGGCAGAATAGTGTTCAAGAATTGAACAATTGCAATCTGTATTGTGATTCTAGGATTTGAAAATAACATTTTCCTTTTTTGGAGTTGCGTTAAATGATTCTGAAACACCACTTTACCCTTAAAGTATTTGCTTCTAATACTGCTTATTGCCTCACAGTCAACTAATAGATGCTGTAGAGTTTCTGCTTGGTTAATATTCATGCAGTAACGGCAATAATTTTGTTCAATGGATATCATTCTTCTTCGATATAATATATCGCGGGTTGGCCATAAATTGTGGTCTCGTGCAGAGGGGTTGTGACCTAGCAGTTCGGGCTGAACTGCCCCTTTTGGGGTGAGACCAAGCCTGATTTCCATATGGTCTTTCCCCTTCTGTAATGGCTTGGCAGGTGAAGAACGATGGTCTGGAGGGTTGCCCAGAGCAATGCCAGATTAGGATTCATTCTAAACCTTCCAGACATCACCTCTTTGTTTTTGCTTTCTCACCCCGAGTGGGACGGGTATGCCCAGACGTGGGTTCCGTGCCTGCTGGGCCTAGAGACCCAAGCTACTCCTCAGTTATGAGGCCCAACAAGGCCGAAACATGTTTGGGGATGCTTGTGGTCTCCTGCAGAGGGGATGTGACCTAGCAGTTCGGGCTGGACTGGCCCTTTTGGGGTGGGACCAAGTCTGATTTGCATATGGTCTTTCCCCTTCTGTAATGGCATGGCAGGCAAAGAACGATGGTCTGGAGGGTTGCCCAAAGCAATGCCAGAGGTTAAGATTCATTCTAAATCTTCCAGAAATCACCTCTTTGTTTTTGCTTTGTCCATAAATTGAGCCTGAATCTCATGTATCTTCTACAAAACATCAGACAAAGATGTTTAACTAAATAATCAGCTATTATCCCGTACTTTTTAGTGCCAAACAAATAGATGTCAAAATCTTTGTGCAACGAGTAGCTCGTGTAATTTTCGGCCCAATCGCTCTGGAAGATTTTTGGTTTTGCTCGATTAGGATTTGCAAGAAGTAATTGTAGAGAGATACCTGCATTACTTAAAACACCAATAATGTGCTCATCCCATTGTGTCGGAAATTTATTTTTTGATGTTAGTAGATTATGGGCTGTAATTTGTAATAGGGATGGTTTGCCTAAATTTTCCAGAGACTTCCAAAAGTAGGCACACTGCTTCGATGATACGTGTGAATAAAGTGAAGATAGTCCCAATTCATAACGAATTAGTGCTAACGGTGTGTCATTTGGTAATCGTAAGACTCGTTTCCAGTATGACGCCTCTATGCGGTCCCAAAACTTACGTTCTTTTGGTAGGGAGGCTTCAACGCCATACAACAATTTTGGCATGACCGTCATTTTATAATACATAATGATATGTTTCATAGAAAACTTGACACATTTTTTCATGAGTATATTAGTTTGGGACACCAACGATTGTAATTTGATTTTCAATTCGCATGAGTATTGGATTAGCGATTTTTTGTGTTGAATTAACACACCAAGATACCTATATTGGCATGTGTTCACAAGTATGTGCTGCAGCAGATGCCATTTGTATTTATGCGTTTTGAGTTCTCGACTTGAATTACAAATGAGGATTTGTGTTTTCAGATTGTTAATACTGAGATTGTTGGTCTGAGCATACACGTCAAGCTAATTCATCATGTTTTGTAGAACCATTGGCGTCTGTGACAGAACGACCAAATCATCCGCGTATAGCAAATACGGAACTCGCTGAGTTCCAATTTTTGGGGGATCTCCTACACAATCTGTGAGAAAAGTGCCCATATCCAAGATATTAAAGTTGAACAAAAAAGAAGCTAAGGCGCAACCCTGTTTCAGGCCTCTATGCGTTGTGATCAGTGGAGTAAGCAGACCATCTAACGAGATGCGCACACGCATTGAGGTATTTGAGTGGAATAAAGTAATTAATGATAACAAGGAAGGGGGGCAATGATGTTTTTTTAGTTCTGTCAGAAGCAAGGATCGATCGATTGAGTCGAACGCGGCTCTGAAATCCACAAACCCTAGATATAAAAGTTGTCTCTGTGATAATTGCTGGGCTTGTATCAAGGAAAGTGCAAATATATTAGGAGTAGTGCCTAGTCTCTTCACGAACCCCGCTTGGAAAGGATCAAGCAGCGAGTTCTCTTCGGCCCATACCTTCAATTCCTTGAGTATAATTCTACAAAGGAAAATTCTGGCACGTCCAGCAGTGATATAGGGCGATAACTGTCAGGTGAATGGCGGTCACCCTTTTTATAGATCGGGACAGTTATTGCTTCGGTCCATGTGTGAGGTAAAGTTTGACTGTTAGTAACAGCACTGAAGATGTTGAATAGTATGGAGGCCCATTGCTCCGGATGCATTTGCATAACAAAGTTGGATAGACCGTCAGGCCCAACTGCCTTAGATTTGCTAGCAGTTTTAATCAGATCTAGGATCTCTATTTCATCAAAAAGTAGATTGAAGATAAGTGGTGTCTTTACTACTGCCACTTCGGGACAGTTTCTAGGGGCTGCATAAAGTTGACTAAAGTGAGTTACCCAATGGTGCATACTAACTGCAGAAGTTTGAGTAACAATTTGGTGCTGACCCGTAGCTTGATTAATTATTGTCCACATTTTGGAGATGTTCTTGCTAGCCAAAGTGCACAACATTTTAGCTCCATCTCTTTGAAATAATGTAGATCTGTGCCCCTTGACCCAGTTCCTATACTGATTATGCAATTTTTTGGAGAGAGCCGTTCTGATGGCGAGAGGTTTCTGGTTGAGTTTTCTTAGCTCAGCCCTATATGCAGTCTCCTCTAATCGGATCATATTGTCAAAGACGTGTAAGTGATTTCGTCTTATATTACTAGGCATTTTAGTTTGCCGAAATATCTGTATTGCGTCACTACATATGATACCAACATTTTCGAGTGTGTTGTTATCACCCGACTTTGATGTTTACTAAAAGTTCATTGAAATATATTAGAGCATCCTCAGACCATCAATGGCGGTTTCCTCCTGCATTGGCCACTAGACATCCCTTTGTAGGTACTTTTGCAATACAATTGTTATGCATTTGTAGGCCCCATTCCATTGTTAACCAATTATGATTACTAGCATTGGTGTGTATGACATTGAACTTTCGAACACTCAGCCACAATCTTGTATTCACATAAATATAGTCTGTGATTGACACCAATGAGCCTTTGTGCCAGGTTGGGGTCGGTGGTATATCTGATGCAAATGTACCATTAAGCACGTGTAGGCCTCTATCAAAAATTAAGCTTTTCCATCGTAAAAGTCTCTGATTGATATGTCCACTCTCATTGTCCATACACTTTAGATTCAAGTCACCTGCTAGTATAAGATGACTAGTGTGGCTGTCTTCCACCACCAAATCTACAAAGATATTCAAATCTTTAAAGAAGCAATCATCGCTTATAGCCGCAGGATTCCAATACACGTTCAATACAGCATATTTCTCGATGCCAGACTCAACTCTCACCAGCATCATGAACTCATTCGGCGTAATGTATGATGTAAGACCATGATTCATTATCACCGCAGTTAAGAGCCCTGACATGGGCCTTCTCATTGTTGACTTAATGGCCGGATTCAAAAATACCTCATAACCCACCCAGATTGGGGCAGAGATCAGCCAAGTTTCCTGCAAGAGTACTACATCATGATTATTTAATTTATGTTGATTGGTATTCACCAGGTGTTTGAAACCTCTTGAGTTCCAACTGACCAGGGAGAAAGGCTGGATGTGTGCAACATGATCTAGCTATTTCTGTTGTGAGTCATGTTGGCAGACACACAATCCATTTGATATAACATTACTCCCTTTTTTGATTATGATAGTATTCAATTGTGGTTGATTTTGAGCAAGTACAGACAATTGGGAGGTAGGTTGGTCACAGCTCAGAATGAAACCCAGTTTCAACAGGGGTCCTTTTGCATTCCAGATCAACTTCTGTACAACTCTGGAATTCATCCAGAGCTTTACAGCATTAAAATTTCTTTTGTCAGGGAATTCAACTAAAGCTAAATCAGTCGATCTGACATCTTCTAACAGCTGAATATCTGAAAATATCGCCATTACCGCCCTACGATTTAAGTCATATGGGATGGAGGGGGAAGGTTTACAGGACAGTACTAGAGAAAAGGAAGCCGGATTTCTCTTTCTGCTAATGGATTTCACATTTCTCAGGTTGTCATTCTTTGATATTTCGGTCTTTGTTACACTCTGACTTGGTGAATTGATGGTCTTGAGCTTTACCAGTGCATTCTCGATCAAGAGGGTAACCATTCCTGATAGATCATGCATCATCGGTGTGTCGTTAGCTTGTGTGCCCGAGACTCTGGCATGATGTGACACACTGTGAGTAGATATTGCATGACCTGTATTCAAAATATCATGGCTATCGGTGGTCTTTGTAAGAGTGTTCACATCATTAGACTGCAAGGGTGAAGACTGACTCTCAAGGTTAGTGTTGCAAGATGGACAAGATGTGGGCGTGATCAGTGGAGAGGGCTCCCGTGCTTTATTATGCGGATCAGTGCACGGATGAGCACGCCTCGACATATAGGCGTCAACCGCCTTTCTCATTTCACTTCTTTCTTGGCTATCAACAGATGCCATCTTTATCTTATTATTTTGTTGAGTCATGCCTTGATCTTGACCATCCAAATTCACGTTGGAATTAAAGGCTGAAGCATCAGTTAAGTTTGAATGTTTCACCATTTTGAGGAGTTCATCTAAAGGAGGATAGTTTAATGCTTGAGTAGTTTGAAAAGTTCCTAGGCTCATTTTCTTTTTGGTTAATGTTTGAAGGGCATATTTCCTTTTGATGGCTTGGGACACAATCACATTTTTAGGTAAGGATAACATCTTGATAAATCGTTTTGAGGCCCCATTCCCCAGTTGTTTCGGTACACTCAGTTTTTAGATCATTTTTTATCATGATTGTTTTGTTTTTTTGTTTTTGTTACCTTTTTCTTGTTCTCCATTAGGTCCTGTATTCGGCAACTGATATTCATTACCTGAGCTCAATATGTTCCTTTTTTTATGGTGTGGCTTAGAGATGGTCGGGTTAAAGATAGCCTAAAATTGCCCCTGGGAGGTCGCTACTCGCTTATTGTATTTATTTACATTCAATTCTTGGGGCGCAATTGACCGTCATTTAATGGGGGATCATATATAATGGTGTTGGTATGGGGGAGGATGCTCGGGGGCTCACTTCCCGCCCCTCTTTTTGGTGACACAGGCGCGCATGGCCCTCCTTCATGTGCGTTATAAGTTTGGCACGCACAGGAGACCATTGGAGTTTTAAGTGGGAGAGCTAATAAATTGGAATTCAGATGTGTCTGTACTTCTCTTGAGTCGTTAATATTTTGAGTATAAGCGCCTCTTGTGCTAATAACCGGTTATCAACTGAGTTATATATTTTCACAATGGTCTGGATGGCCAAATTCATAGCCTGCAGTGTAACGTCTAATGTTAGATCAGATTTGTATATACCCAAAGACGTATTGGTTCCATGTGTATTAGAGTGTGTTCTACTGACGTCAATGCATGAAGAATAAGTGACAGTTTCTACTGCCGAATGTGAGACCTCAGTAAACATTAAAGACGATTTTGATAGATTATCAGATAGCATTTTATCAGAAAATACAGAATCATTGAGCTCTAATTCAATGACGGCAACATCCTTTGCGGATGGAGTCAAATATATAGATTCAATATTTTGCGCTATAAGTAGAACATTCTCGAGCATAGCCGTGTCCGAGATGGATTGATGTATACTTGATATTTTCGCAAATTCTTCATGTTCAATTTTGTTTGAGTCATAACAAGACATGCTAGAAAGTTAATTGGCTTGTTCCCTAAGTTGAATTGAGGCCGAGTCCATTTCCGGCTTGTTCCTAGCTCTGTGGGCCGATAGGGAACCACTACAAAACGTTAGAATATCCATTGTACGTGAACTCCCTCTCGATACTTTATTTCTAACTGGCGTGGAGTTTGGGAGCATTGGAGAGTGACAAGGATGTGTCTGATTCGTTGTGCTATCTGCAAGGAGAAGGCTAGTCGGCATTCCTGTTTTCAGGGAAAGAACCTTCATGATGTTAAGATACAGACTATCCGCCTAATCAGCACCCGCTGCAGTTATTTGGGTCACACACTCGGAAGAGCAGAAGTCTTCAGGAAGTCTCTCCCGCCCCTCCGCTGGGACGAAGTGAAGAGGCAAGGAGGTACTTGCTTGTACTTTGCTCGGTGCGCGCTGGAGCGCGCGCACGGCTGTTTTTGTAGACGGCGATGAAATGGGCGTGGTTTCACCGTCAGCTCACTGCGGAGGTGTAAATAAACAGCTATTAGTATATGTTTCCAGTAGTTTAAAAGTTTAAAGCATTTTAAATTCTTGATGCCGCAGTCAATTACCGTCAGACTGCTCACTGGTCCACGCAGAAATGGCAGAGATGACGAAAAGGTGCACAAAGATAATTGCAGATCCCGTATCAGAAAAGCAGCGTCTACTATTGAACACTGATGGCCCCATTAGAATGTGAAAACACGTTATTTTGTAACAGGTAAAAGGTCTTTTAAAAGACAATGCATAAGCACTCTCAAATACCTAATAGTGTTTAAAATCAGTGATGGTGTTTTTTTGAACTGCATGGCAGAGTTGCATTAAAAGAAAGAACTGTGGTGGGACTACATGCATGCACCTAAACCATTTCCCTAAGCTACAAAAACCATGCTGGTTAATGTACCCCAGCTTTTAAATTACTACAGTGCACTTATTTTAAGAGTGTAGGCAAGCAGGAGTTAATTTTCTGAGATGGCTCTTAGACTGTAGTTAATGGCCCCTGCGAACCTCTTCTCATGTTGGTACCATGTTACAGCTGTGGGATTTAATTTTACATATGTCAAATATATTCAATTGAAGTGGTATACAACTTCCGGAATGCACTTGAGGAAGAAATGACATCCCAGAACTGGGACGTGAATCCTAGATTATCCAAGACCACAGAGCACATTGATTTATTTTGCAATGGGGGGGATGAAACTGTGAGCAGGGTTAAACACACTTTGCACCACTCCACAAGGCCTAATGGGGATTAATCCTGTAAAATACCGTTTGTATACCATGGACGAAGATTACTGTCAGAATGATACTATATGATGTGATAGTTTATTTATATAGCGCCTATACACAATGTGTTTCTAAGTGCTTCAAGGCAAGGGAGGGAACAAGGGAAAATACAAAGACATTCTTATGGGCCATGAACAGTAAGGATGTGAAATTAATTATCGTACTCGGCCTGACGACATTTCAGATAGTGCAAGACATAGATAAGGAAGGGAAGGGGAGAGTGGAAAGAAAATGGAAACAGACAGGTGACTACCATACTAGACCTGACGACATTTCTGGTAGAGCAGGAGAAAACAAAAGGTGAGGGAGAGGGGTGCAGAAAGGGAGGGGAGGAACAAAACAACCGACTATCTATCGTACTAGCCCTGATGACATTTCAGATAGTGCTGGAGGGGAGGAAAAAAACAAGTAGGGGGAGTGGGGGAGAAGACAGACAAGTTTGTCCAGGGACAATTCTGATAGAGTAAGTGCATAGAAGAAAGCAAGGGGAGGAGATAGGAAAAGGGAGAAAGGGAGAGGAGGAGAGAACAGAGAGTAAGCAGTCAAAAAGAGTGGAGAAGCAAGAGGGGAGAGCGAATACTATTTCAGAAGTCAGTAATAACACAATGTTGCAATCCTGGATACAAGATGAAGATGGGAACAACATGATTCAGGGCCACCATTAGAAAGGGTGACACTCCGGGCACAAGGGAACATCACGGGGGCATGGGGGAAGCCAGAGGGTTGGGTGGGCGGGGCTTGCTAAGCCGGGAAAAAGAGCAGCAAACAGGAAGGCACCAGGTGGGCGGAGCTTAGGCCAGGTGACCAAGATCCACTTGCACCTGCTGACCATCTGCCGAATAGGTCGTTCACAACAGTACTGCAGAAAGAATACTACGTATCAATGGATTTCCAGTCTTTTAAAAAACAATGGTTAAATAAAAAATAAAATAGGAGATCAATGGTTAGGATAGAACCCACAGCCCAACGGACTGCACGCTTCCCAGGTGAGTGTTCTAACATTTGTATCACTAACCTGTGGCTACACAGTATGCCTAAACACTGTGGCAAATTGCCATTTGTGGGAAGATGACAATCAAGGAATGTAAAGTTTGTTTTTACTGTCAGTCCCCAAGTAAACAGGCTCACATTGCTGCAGACCTTTAAGAATGCATTGTCATGGAGAGAGGGCAACAGGAAGAGGCGAATGAGGCGGTGAAGCATTGTTGTGTCACAGAATGGTGCTTTATGGAGGATTCAAGAAACCACTTCGGAGCAAAGGGCCGAGTGTCAGAGCATGGTAAGTGGACTAAGATCCAGTAAGAGGAGACAAAAGAGCAGAAAGGACTCATTAGCCGACTTACACATTGGGAATTGTCCATTTTGTGTGTGTTATTTTACATTCATGTCTGTGGGAGAATTCTTTATTGAGGATGTTGTCTAAGGTCAAGAGGTATACACTGTGTGAAGTACACACTTGCCTATGTCTAATAACCATTGCAAGAGTTCCAAGCAAAGTATGTGAAATGCAGACGTCTCAGTCTAAGAATCATTCACAGCGTTCATCCTGAAGTTTATAAAATGCATAATTGTCTAAATCTGGAAATCATGACCGTTAATGAAGTACACAGTCATCTAATATTACAAATCAATGAGAGCATTCATCCCAAAGTTCATCAGTTTCGCAGTTGTCAAAACTGGTTAATCATTGAAGTCTATGAAGCACACAGTTGTTTTAATTTAAGTAGGATTTCAAGAGTTCATAATAAGGTCTGGAGCTGCACTGGTATCTAATTCTAAGAAGCATTGAGTGTTCATCCTGAAGTCTATATAGTGCACAAATGTAGAAGTCTAAACATTTTTCTACATTAGCACCCGGGGAAGGACGCTCAGCCAATCAGATAGCTGGAAGAGTGGGCAAGAATGCAGTGTGTACCACCCACTCTTTCCAGCCAACCGAGGCCCTTCACCAGGTAGCACCATCTTGGCTGTGGGGAGACATCATATGCTAAAACATTCCTTTTCAAGAGTAGCCCACCTACGTTCTCTACCCTTGAGTTGTCTACTGATGAATATGATAGGATGTTCCCTCTCCCTTTGTCATCTAACTGGGACAAGACAGCTCCAATTCCGGTGTCACAGGCATCAGTTTGCACGATAAAGTGTTTGTTGCAGTCAGCCGCACACCACACAGGTGCCCTACACAGACTTTCCTTCAAGCGAGTAATGGCCCTCTGAAAGTCTTCCGTCCAATTAACTTTCATCAGTTGTCTGGGTGAAGTCAGAGCTGTCAGAGGGGCAGCTATGGTTCTATAGTTCACCATGAAGTTGTGATAATACCCAGTGAGGCCCAAAAAGGCTCTCACCTGGGTTTGCGTAGTGGGCGTCTCCCAGTCATGTACCTCGTGTACCTTAATGGGGAGAGTTTGGATTCAACCCCCTCCTACCCCATGACCAAGATAAGTGACTTTCCCCTGAGCTATCTGGCACTTGGTGGCCAGGATAGTGAGGTTAGCCATTTTCATGCCCTGCAACACCTTATCCAAATAAGTGAAACTCTGTTCTCAGGTGGAACTGTAGACAGCAACATCGTCTAAGTAAGCCACACAAAAGGCCTCCAGGCCACTGAGTGCATGGTTGACTAATCTTTGGAAGGTGGCAGGTGCATTCTTCAACCCAAAATGTATTACTCTAAACTCACTCATAGAGCCCCTTGGGTGTTGAGAAGGCAGTCTTTCCCTTGGCATAGTCCATCAGAGCTATTTTCCAATAGCCTGAGGTAAGGTCAAAGGTGCTTACACATTTGGTAGCACCTATGGTGTCCACCAGCTCATCAGCACTGGGCATTGTGTGCGCGTCAGTTTTGGTGACGGAATTGACTCCTCTGTAGTCCACACAGAACCGCCAATCCTTGGTACCTGCCTGGGAACTTGCCTTGGGGACAAGGACCACTGGACTGGACCAGGGACTGGTTGAGGGTTCAATAACACTCAGATCCAACATCTTGGCGGCCTCAGCCTGGATGTGGTTCTTCACAGTGTCAGACATCCTGTAGCATCTGCTTTTGACAGGTACGCTGTCACCAGTGTCAATTTTTTGCCGACACCACGGGGTGAGGTTTGGTGTCAACAGAGGGGCATAATGTCCTGCAGGCCCTCTGCTGCTCTGGTGTCAGATGTGGAGAGAGATGCACTCCCTCCACTGAGCCATCCTGAGGGTTGCTATGCAGCAAATCAGGAAGCGGCTCACTCTCATCCCCTTCTTGCTCTAAAGCTAGCAAGAGGCATGATACTTCTGCTCGCCTATGGAAAGGCTTGAGCCTGTTGAAGTGGAATATCTGAGGGGCTACCCCAGGGACTCCCATGTCAACCAGATAATTGACTTTGCCCATCTTGGATATGATCCTGAAGGGTCCAGTCCACTTATCCGCCAAAGCTGGAGGCTTCGTAGACTCCATCACAAGGATCTCCTGTCCTGGAACCCAATCCACTTGTGATGCTTTAAGGTCGTGCCAGTATTTTTGAATTCCTGGCTGGCCTTAAGATTCGCTGTCGCCTGGCACATCATCTGTGTCATCCTCTGTCTGAGGCCTAAAAACATAGTCCACCACTTGTTTGGCAGGACCTAGAGGGGTGGCTTCCAAACCTTTGTCTGATCAAGGCAAAGGGCTTCCTCATGGGCTGTCCAAAGAGTAACTCAAATGGGCTGAAACCAACACCCTCTTGAGGTACCTCCCTGTAAGAGAACAGCAGGCATGGTAGGAGGAGATCCCATTTACTCCTTAGGGGCTCTTCCAAGGCACCCATCATGCCCTTGAGAGGTTTATTAAATCTCTCAGCCAGACCATTGGTCTTGGGATGGTAGGGGGTGGAGAACTTGTAGGTTACTCTGCACTCTTTCCACATCATTTTCATGTAACTCAACATGAAGTTGGATCCTCTGTCAGACACAACCTCCTTAGGGAATCCAACCCTGGTAAAAATGCCCAGGAGAGCCCTGGCAACCACCATGGCAGTAACAGCCGAAGGGGTATAGCCTCGGGGTGCCTGGTGGTCTGATCTACCAAGACCAGGCTGAACTGATGTCCACCTGAAGTAGGAGGGTCAAGGGGGCCAACAATGTTGAGGTCCACCCTCTCAAATGGTGTGCAAACCACTGGCAATAGTTGCAGTGGGGCAATGACACTGCCTCCCGTCTTGCCAGACAACTGACAAGTGGGTCAGGTCCTGCAGTGGGACTCCACTTCTACTCCCATCTGGGGCCAGTAGAAATGGGCAGAGAGCCTTTGCTTTGTCTTCTTGGTGCCAAGATGACCAGCTAAGGGCACCTCATGTGCCAACTGCAGTAGGAAGGGCCTGTAAACCTGGGGTACCACCAACCTCTTGAGGGCATCAGGTTCAGGCTTAGTGGGCTTACTACAAAGGAGCTCACCCCCCCAATAAATCATTAATGACCTAGGCACTTCACCTTGTGGCTGGGCCTGTTTTCTCAGTCCCTCGAGAGAGTGGCACTCTCTCTGACCCTTACAGTCCTAGAGGGCCCTCCTCAGTCAGGAGGCATTGCATGTCAGGTTGGTCCTCTGGGTTGATCACTTCTCCCACAGGAGGGTCTTCTGGCTCTTCTGCCTCTTGAGTTGAGTTTGGGTTTACCACTCGACCCAGCCCGTCCGGAATATGAATCCAAATAGGTGCTGCTGAAGCGGCAGGAAGAGAAGGAGCCCCTTTCACAGAGGTGGCCTTCTTACTCTTCTGTCTTGCCTTGGGCCCGGTGCGACCTGTGACCTAGTGACTGCAGCAGCAGTCAGGGGGAGACCATCAGAGATCAATCCCAACTCCCATAGATCATTGCCTAACAAAATGTTAGCAGGTACATTGTCCTGAACCAGGACAAGAAGCTTTGCTGTCTTGTCTCCAATGATGATTGTGATTAGGGCTACAGGAGATAATTTGTCAGGCCCGCCAGCTAACCTGGTAGTTCTTAGAGGAGCGCCTACATAGTCCTGTGCAGGGTCCTGTCCACCACTGTCATACTTGTCCCAGTGTCTCTCAAACCAGTAGAAGGCTGGCCATTCAAGAGTACACTTTGCAAACACCTACAGGTGTTCTGTGGGATTGTAGCCAGTACTTCTGCGTACTGGTCCGAGGCCCCAAGGGACACTAGGGAAATCTCTACAGGAGCACCAAATGTGATTCCTGCAGAGAAGGGGAGGACAGTGCCCTCCACTTCAGGCATGGGTTAAGGGTAGGTCAGGCTTATAGCCTGGACTCCAAGTGCCTTACCTTTACACTTGGGTTCACCCTTCTTGTGGCCCAGAGCCCCGCATTCCCAACAAGTGCTAGGAATGTGGGGTACAGTACTGGAGCCACTGGGAGCCTGCTTTGAAGCAGGAGGATCACTATTCTTACTCCCAACCACATAGGACTTATCCCCACTATATCTGTGGGTTTTAGGAGAGGACGGTTTTGATTTACCCGACTGTGACTGCTTTTGAGACTCCTCAGACTTCTGAGAGGCCCCCTTTTCTTTGTCCTTGTCCTTCCCACTGGGTTTCTTAAGGGACACCCGGTGGGAGACCCACTTGTCAGCCAGCCTGAACAGCTTAAAGGGATCTAAATTGTTCTGGTCAGCATCATACTGACATAGCTCTGGTGAAAAGGCTTCAGAAAAATGCTCGAAAAACAAAAGGTCGGACAATTAAACAAAGGTTTTTCCTTTGTAACCATCAATCTACCACATTATGTTTGTTTGTTTGTATATTTATGTATTTATTTAATTTTTTGCATTTTTAAAGCACTCACACAGGAGGGTCTTCTGTGGGGATCGAGCCGCTGTGACAGGAATTGTTTTGTTTTTTTAGTTTCTTCATACGTCCAACACTCACCAAGTCAATCCAAGATACATTCTCTCTTTTCTTATATTCCCTGAACCTTTTAAGGTATTTGTGGGTGCCTTGCCAAACTTGGCATTCATATCAGATTTCATGCACCCATACTAACCCGTTTTTTAATGTTTGCATTTTTTTTGGCTCAAAATGGTTTACAACATAGGAAACCTTTAGCCATATGTTTTCTACCAATGTTAAAACAGCATATAAAAATGTGAAAATAGTTCAATGCCATGTGCTTGGTGCTCCCGTCTTTTCTGTCGCAGTGCAATTTTCTTAAATATGGCCAACAGGAATTAATGCTAGGTTAATATGAGTTTTTTCTCCTTCTACCAGTATGTTCCACCAGTTTTCTGTTGACTTCACCAAATACTTATTCATTATCTCTCAGTGCCGGACAAGTGAGGGTCAGATGTTTTATTGATTCTGTTAAGTTGTTGTTACGGCATAATCTACATGAGGTGGCCGTGTTCTGCTTGTTCCTTTTATGTAGTATTTCTCTCGTGGGAAGTATGTTTAGTCAGAAACGCATGTACTGCGTTCTGAAGAACCAGTTTGTAATAATCCTCAAGTAGCTAGGCAGCACATTCAGTTTTCTGAATCCCAACCAGCAATCTTCATGATGTTTGTACATTTTTGTGTCCTTCCGGGTCTCAATCTAGTCTCTCATGGATAATTTTCCTTTGATTTTACTTGGTTCTCTTATCAATACTGCATCAGTTTCATTAAAGTCTTGAACAATTGCCTTGAAATGTTTCACCATTCCATCAGAATATTTTCACTCTCGTCTTCTATTGCCATTTTCAGAACTTTAAATTCCCCACTAGCGTTATCTTCAATACATTTATGATAGAATGATAGTGATTTCCACATTGCTATCACCTCGAGAGATGTTAGCTGTAGTTCTCTTCTGATGATCGGCATTGGCAGACGTCTTGGTAGGTGGAGGACAGATTTCCAAAAGGTGCCTTCCACGATGGACCATGTTTCTTCTGGGAGTGAGAACGATGTCTCTGCAACCGTAAGAAAAAATAGACACCACCTAGAACGTTATCATTGGAATCAGTGTCAAGTGACAATGTCTCTTCATCAGTATAGTTCCTTGAGCCACCAGATTCTTCGCTTTTCTTCTCATTAGTTTGACTCTTGGCGCATCACACTTGCTGGTGTTTAAACAAACCCCTAGATAGCTAAACAAGCTGACTTCCGAGATCTTCTCGCCGTTCAGCCACCATGTGGGGTTCTTCTTTGTACATCTGTTATTCCCAGCTCCAAATGTCATGATATGCGATTTTGCTGGATTTATGGTCAGATCGTTAGTTTTTACGTAGGCTTCTAATGCATCCAATTGATGCTGTTGACCTATGGGAGTCTGGTCAACCAGCACGATGTCATCTGCGTGTAATATTCTGCCGATAGGTGTACCTGCGATCTTCGGCGGGAATGAGCGGATTTGCAAGAAAGCTTCTACCACGTTAGACACAATGAGATTGAAGAGCTCCGGGGCTAAAGGACAGCCTTGCTTTAGCCCTACATTTGTAAGGATGGCGTCTGCTAAAAGGCCTGATTTATCTAGCCTTATTCTTACTGATGTTTCCGAATATAGGTCTTTGATGTTTTCTAGTACCACACTAGGGCACTTCTAGTCTGCCAATTTCCCCCCATAATGTTTGTCTTCTAATGGTTTTGAATGCTTTGGACAGGTCAATAAATGCTAGAAATATTTCCTGCCTCTTCACTCTCTCGGTCTTTGCTTTGAGAAAGTTGATCAAGTTTTCCCAATCCCCTTAATGAAGTCAGCTTTCCACATGTCTCTGCGGCCGGTGTTAATGCTCCACTTTACTAGGGTTTTCAATAATATCGCAGCCAACACCATACCTGCCACATCTAGAAGTGCCATCGGGTGGTAATTGTCCGGGTCCATTCTTGATCCCTTTTTGAAAATTGGGACAATTAGCTCAGATTTCAATGACATTGGAACTCTCCCCGAAACAATGATCTATTTGAATAACTGGTGAAGAAACCTTTCCCATTCCACAGGGTTGTGTTTCATCATTTCATTTGTCAACCCGTCGAGGCTCTCGATTTGTTTGCTTTGATGATGATTTCTTTAATGATTGATACATTCATATCTAGGTGATCTTCTATTTTAATTGGGTCATTCTGTCTCTGAGAGTTTCTAGATGCAGTCTCCTGAAATTTGGCGTAACAATCAGTCCAGGTTATCCTTAGGTAATTCAACTACCACCATTTGCATATACAGGATGGGATTCTGGGTGTATAGCAGTGTCCAGTGTACGTTGTTTTTGAACGCTACCAAAAGTCCTGACATCGGTCTGCCTTTTGACCCTTTAATTGCTGGATTAAAAAGGACCCAGTAACCTTCTAGTAGTGGGGTCATACTCATGAAGGTTTCCTGTAGGCAGATGACTTCAAACCCATCTGTTTTCAAGTAACCGTTTCCAAACAGATAGGCAAAGCCTCTGGTGTTCCAGCTTGCCAAGTATCAATCGTGTCTTCCTTCGTACTTTTGGCATTATTGATTATGAGTTCTGTCCGCCAAGAGCCCTGATAACCATTTCTAATTTTCTTCGTATTTGTCCATACCTTGATTTTGGTTTATTGAATCTGTCATTTTTGTTTCTGTAAGCATGAGTTCTGCTGACTTTGTTGGGCCTTTGTTAGCTTTTTCCTCACTTCTTGTTAACTCAGGGCTTGATCACAATTGCCCCTCTTTATAGTTGTCCTTGTAATTGTCTGGGGTTGACTGACGTAGGTCAAATCCCATCTGCCTTAAATGATGTGCTTCATCCATCAATAATTGTTTAACTAGGTTCTGAGACAGTGTATATAATCACTTTGTCTGTTCGTTTTTCCTCTGGGAATTCGATGATTGCAAAGTCTTCTGATGTAACTGGTCTTAACGTCAGGATCAGGCCATCGCCATGATACAGCATCCTTTCTAAGCTCAACCCCTCGGCAAACCGGGTGGACTTATTGCTGTTATTTTTTGATGAGTGGTCCTTTCTCTCCCACTTTGTGGAGAATGTTTGTCTTTGTTTGTCTGGAAAATTCAGGCTAACTTTTATCTCTCGACGTTCCTTACGGGGACTATCTAAATGAAGTATTTTATTCATAGCTGTTTTTTCCAACCCTTTTGGGTTGTTTTGACTGTTTGTTTTTGGGGTGTCTCTTTCACCCCCTTGTAAATATTGCTTAAATCTCAGTTTAGCTTCTTGGTCCTCGTGTTCATTACGTTCTATTAATTTTTGGTGCTGTTTTCCATCTTCTTTCCATTGTACCCTACATCATCGCTTAATATCGGTTTTTATCAGGGTGTGTTTCCTCCGTTGATTGATTCAGACTTTCGTCTCCCATTTCCGGGCCTTCGTCGTCTGATTGTTCATTGGTAGTTGTTTCGTTTTCCAGTTGACTACCCTCAGTCACCGTTCCCTCCTCTTCTGAGACAGTGTAAGTTGATAGATCCATCAGATCCACCTCTGTCGTTTCTTCTTCTGTGTGTTCATCAATATCTTCTTCCTTGGTGTCCTTCTTTTTGTCAGCTCTTTGAGTGCTTAACTCTGAATTCAATTTCTTCACTCGTTTGTTTGTTGACAGTGTTGACTGTGGGAGTGTCAGATTTCTAATAAAAGTGTGACTGCCATTTGACTTCTGTTTAGGAAAGTTCACTTGTTTTTTTTTATTATTTTTGTACAGTGGCCTTGGTTGTTGTTTTCTTGGATTAAATTGTCTCCAGTTTTTCTCAGGTGGTTGATAGGCCTTTCTTGATCATGTTTTTTTCTTTTCGCTTTTTTTATGACAATATGACATTTCTTGGTCAGGTATGTCCTTAATGGGTACTATTTTGTTATTGTCTGTTTGCTGGTCTTGTTCCAAACCGTCAATCGAGTCCACCAATTCCACTGAGGCGGCCAGTTCTCTGCCACAATATTAATGTTTTATAAGTCGTCGTCTTTTAAGGATGTGGTTTCTTGAAGCCGTTGCTCATGTTTTGATGAAGGTTTCGGTTTGAGATCTTGGATCAGCTTCCTTTCTAGAGATTTGTAGGTTTTGAGCAGTCTCCACAGACGATGTCACCAGAATGTCTTGGTACTGCCGATTATTCGCTTTCGACCACACACTGGGGTGTGATTCCATTCCCTTCACAAACTCAAAGTTATCATTCCATGGTGTAGTTTTTTTGTGGGTTTTCCATGTTCCCACTTGTTTCAGATAGCATTGGAACCCCCCTTCATACCTTCGAGATGCTCTCCTGTCTCTTTTCTCTTGGATGATAGGCTCCAACATGTTGCGCAGCAGTTTGGAGACTCTTGCAGAGCTTGTTTCCATGTTATCTTGGATAGCTGTAATAAAGTCTTCTACGAAAACCATTTTAGTATGCACCATTGCTAACAACGTAGTGTGATCTTGTAATATTTTGCCCATGGCCTCATACAGTTACTTGAATGGTGCTAATGTTGCTGACAGCGTTGACACAAGAAGAAAGTCACTGTCCTTGGGTTTCTGTTGTTCTTGGAGTGCTTTTAAAGTCAGGTTGTCACCACTTTGTGGCTTGACAGTCAGTGTTGTGCCATCCTTCATTGAAGGTGGCCACCAACTTTCTTCATCTCTTTCCTTTCCGTCCACCATCATTTGTGTTTTTTTTATTTTATTTAAGATGTCTCTTCTTAATTGGTTATAGTTTCCATGGTTATCCGGGTTGACTATAAAAAGTCTGGTCTTTCAGATCTTACTTTTCTATACGTAATGAGCTCTCCAATAACACCTGGTCAGGTATTTCTAGTTCTGCTTTGTTTGTCCTCATTTGTTTTCTTTGGTATGTTGAATACTGGTTTTGAACTTAAACCCTTGTGGGACGTGTTCCACTGAGAAATAATCTTCACCCCTTCATGTTGCCCATCGGGGTTAGTCTTGGGGGCATCCAGATGTTTTAATCCTACAGTGCTTAACTCTTCATACTTAAGTTATGGCCTCCTACCCAACCAGCACCCTGTTTATTGATGTTACCAACTGTTTTTCTCAGGGAGTTCCCGGCGTAGCTACTATTTCGCCCCGCCTCAGTGCTCCTGCCATTGCTTTCACAGCTTTATTCTTTTTTCACTGTAACCCTTTGGCAAATTTGTTAATTCGTCCGATATGAAGTTCGTCGTCGGTTGTAAGGGAGTTGGCCCCATAATTTTATCCCCTTCTTTGACCTTGTCTTCGTCCTCGTCTTCGTCCTCAGTGGACTTCTTTCTTTTATTAAATGTTCCCGGCATGTTTGATTCCGGTGTGTATACCATTTGGTTATTCCCCAAATCAACTTCAGCTCGATTTTTGGGGCTGTTATCAGACTGGATGTCAGGTTGAGCTTTGGGCACCAGCCCCTACTCATTCTCGTTGTCTTTTAAAGCGCTGCTGTCCATGTCATTGTTAGTCTTCTCCCAGGTGTTCTTTTTTATTTCATGTTGTTTTAAGTCACACAGCAGCTTATTGGTGTTAGGCTCCAGCTGGCTCGCTTTGTTCATGTAATCATCCACACTACTCCTCTCAGGGAGTTTAGGTGTGGGCAGGCTGTCAATAAACTGGGCGGTGCTGTCACCAATGTGCACCTCCACATTAAGTGGGCAGCCTATGTTAGTTGTTTCTAGGCCTTTCTTCTTGCTCATCAGTTCATCAATGTTTTCATCTTTCAGTGACTCTGTTGGCATCGAACACCATCCGCTTTTCCCTCCCATTGGAAGTTGAAGGTCAAGGGGCATAGCTTTCACCATCTGGTTCAACCGATGGTTTGGGCTATCAACGGGGCTTATTACATCTGACATCACCCTCTTGAGACAATGGGGGTCATTCCGACCCTGGCGGTAGGGGGTTAATGGCACTGGTAAGGATGCCGGTGCCGTTAAACCCCCACCGCCCTACTACGAGGTCCCTTAGTGGGTCCCTCTAAGGGCGGCTGGACCTGCTAAGGGACCAGGGAGCAAATAACGGGCCTGCTATTAGCAGGCCCGTTATTAGCTCCCTCCCCATTCCCATTGAGCCCTATGGGGGCTCAAATGGGAATGGGGATTGTTTTTTTGAAAGGGTACTTACCGGGTCCTCCTAGTTTGCAATGGCCCGGTAAATCCCTATTCAAGGAACCCGGACCGATTTTGGAGGCAGCCATGGTGCTAATAGCACCATGGCTGCCTCCAAACTCGGAATGACCCCCAATGTTTCTTGATATTTCCAATCTCTCACCTACCGTTTTTAATTTTTAATTTTTTCATGGGTTGTGAATCGGGCACCAGAAACTCTGCTAACACTTTGCTACGCTTCGCTAAGGGGGTAGTTCTTGTAGCAAAGCGAGTGTGGCTAGAGGCGAAGCGCTGGCTGTGGAAAGCGAAAGTGGACTGCTCTCCCTCACGATCTCCCGTTCTCCACAGGCAAAATTCTCTGCAGATCGGAAGTTCCAAAAGTTCCAAACGTTCCAAAAGCATCCAAGGTATGGATTACAGCACAGATAGTCACACAGGTAGCCTCTGCAGTCACACCAGACACTTTGCTAACACTACTGATACCTTTCTTCCACACTCAGTTTCAGAATATAATCATAACCAGTCTGAGGCACTTTACTTAACAAACACTTAGCCCAATCTCTTTTATCAACATCATGGATTCCACAAGCCATTTTAAACGCTTCAGTCCATTGGTGGACATCAGAACCCTCCACATACACACCAACCAAATCTTTCATAAAATTGGTGGCAGGGGACCTGGCACTCTCAACTGGTTTTGCTGAAGTCTCCACTCTAGCTTTCTCTAGCTGGATTCTCTGTCAGTCAGTGTCCTTGTCCTTAGGTTCAAGGTCCCTGTATTTGAGTTCAAGATCCCTATTTTTGAGTCTCACTTGCTGTGCAAATTCCTCCTTCTTAAGTTCAGCTTCTGTTTACAACTTTTTATAATCAAAGGCCAATTTCATCCTCATAATTGAAGTTTCAAGGAATTCCCTGAAGAAACACTGCTGGGGTTCAGAATAGAGGCAGCAGGAGTGGTGGCACTCCCATAAACATATTCAGTAACAACCCCAGGGGCATGGGCCACAAAGGTTGCATCCCTCTTCATCAAGAGCTTCACAATCAGTCTGGTAGTCCACCAGGGCAACTATCATCTCAGACCTAGACTCATCTTCACAGTCTTGCTCCCTTGCTTCACAAGCACTCTGGAGAGCCACTAAGCTCATCCTAGTGAATTTACCATTTGCAATAGATGCCATTGTTTGTAATGTAGCTATCCAGTACACAACGAAGTGTAGATATTTTCTAAGTGACAAGTTGTTACGCTCATCTGGTCTCTGTGAGGACGTTGGGGCACTGTTGGAGCCCTCCCTCGACTTGGCTCCCTTGGTTAGACTCTCTCACCCAGCTGCTGCCGAGCCTGCTGTTCTGGATGCTGGTATTGCCCATGAGAGAAGATGAGAGGCAATGAGAATGGGGTGGTGGTGTCGTGAATTCCCTCTACCCTCTCATGCCAAAATGAAGTGCGCAAGCGTTTTCCCATGCAAGCTCACCTGTGGTTTTGTAACACTGAGCTCTCCGTCTTGCTTCTTGTAGCAGGGGCGCTTAGAGTGGACCTAGTTGCTTCACTAGTCCGTGGAAGTGGTGATCCAGACCGGCTGCGACCAATCCACTTAGAAGGTAAGTCTTTTGATTATGATTAATGTTTGCTTTCTTATAATGTCTTTTGCCTTGATTATTAATAGTAATTCTTGCAATGTCTTATCTCTTTCTGAATAGGTGCGAAGATGGCCAATCGGAGTCGTAGAGCGAGTCCGGGGGTTCCCTTGAGGATGATGGAGCTCCCGAATTAGCTGGTAAGTTAGCGTTTATAATGGAACTCTAGACTCAGGTATGGCGTGGCCAAGCGTTCGTTATTTATATGGTTTCTAACCTGTTGTGTTCTTTTTCCCTTGCAGGAGAAGACTGGTGGCGTAGACTGGAGGCTTGGGAGCAGCTCCGCGGCATCAGGATGAAGGTACCATGAAGATGAAGAAAAAGAAGTAGAGCTCTGCGTTGCTGGAAGCCCAGATCAGGTGAGGAAAGGCTCCGACTCCGATAGCGATGGGATGTGGGTAAGATGCGCGCCCAACGATGGAGCGCCTGCAATCAGGTAAGGAGCGCCTACACTGATGGAGCGGCTGGAATCAGGTAATGAGCGCCTTTCGCGGTGGAGTAGCTGGATTCAGGTAAGAGGCGCCTTCAGCGATGGAGTAGCTGGAATCAGGTAAGATACGCCTTCAGCGATGGAGTAGCTGGATTCAGGTAAGAGGCGCCTTCAGCGATGGAGTAGCTGGAATCAGGTAGGATGGTCTTAAGCGATGGAGCAGATGGAAGTAAGTGTATGCACGACGAGATGAAGAACAGGTAAGAACAGCAGTAAGCGTTACGCTGCTGAAAGCAGAATAACGCAAAGCTGAGGCATGTGGGTGGGTTGGCCTTAAATAGTCTGGCCCTGGCCCCTCCCCTTGGCCCTGCCTTGTGGCTCCACCCTACCCCTCCCTCGGACTCTTGCACGTGCCTTCCAATGATAGTCTATGGCCATGCCCGGCCCTGATGCTCGTGCCCTAGGCACAAAGTGTGCAAAGCACACTTTTCCATCAGCCTGGCGCCAAGGGCGCAAGGACTGGGTCCATTTGGGCCCTGGGGGCGATGAAGGCCTGGACCATTGTCCAATGGCCATGACACAATGTTAAACACTGATTCTTAAAACCATTAGCATCCCACCGCTGCCACCAGTGTAAAGACTGGAGGTGGGTTATCTGTACTCCTGCCCTCTATATGGCAGAGTAGAACTATAGAGCACCCCAGCCAAGATTCCCTAAGTGTTAGCAATGGATGAATAATCAAGGCTTAAGCTCTCAGGAGGTGATGCGGGCTGGTTCTTAAGTACAGTGTAGTCCCAAAGTGCCCACAAAGGAATGTCCACACACTGTGTTAGTAATAACATAGTTCTTTATATAAACAAGGCTTTGATTATGTACACATACAATAACACACGTTGTGCTCAGGCAATTCTATAATGATAAATGTGCAATTTCTATGTGGTACCACCATTACTCTTTGACTCCTTTAAAATGCATCAACTGCTGAGAGTTTCAAATGGCATACAAATCAATAGCAAAAGGTATCAACCATAGACTTTGGAGGAAAACAAGTTGGTTAAACAACTGGCAGAATACTGGGCTCCTACCAATAGGCACAGTTCTGTGTGAGGATCCCCCCACCTGGGAAACCTGTAAATAAGATAATAAACAAGGCCAGTCCATATATTGTTTAGCAGAGTCTTATTTCCTTCAACAAATGTTCTACTACCTCAATGTACCTGGTTTAGCAGAGTTCCACGACGGGTAATCGAAGGATCCTTCTTGAGTGAAATCCCTTTAAGGCAGGAGCCATGGACCGTCGAGATTCCGCGAAGAAAAGGGGTGATCAACGATGTAGAGGCAGCAGCTTCAGTCCTTGCGGTGCTTGTTGATGATCGGTTCTGGACGTCCTGCGAAGATGAGGTGTGCGGTGCACCTCGACGATGATAGTTAGTTGCCACAAAGAATCAATGAGGAACATAGGCCCAGCAAGGGGGTTGTGTCATCGGCGTTTGGTGACGGCGATCGGGACTAGACGACGGCTGGCTTTTGGATCTTCGTCATCGTCTTTGAGGACTTCGGGTGGGGGGAAACCCACCAGTGGATTCTCCTTGTTTTGTCAGCGACCTTGACTTTCTCCGGCGGGACAAACCGGTCGACGGTGATGAGCAAGGGAGACCTTGATTCAATGGGCCTCATTACGGGTTTGGCGATAGCTGTGCCTGTAACAAAGGCCCGTCTGCAACCAAACCCGTGATTTTACCGGCACCCGCGAATGGGCAATTACCAGTTCATGCTGAGTTGGGCGGACCTGGCAATTGCCATTCGCGGGTGCCGGCAAAAAGGGACTCGCCATGCCCATTCAGCCCAATAGGGCTCAGATGCACCGGCATTTATAACGGTGCCGGTGCATCCACGAGTTGTGCTTTTATATATCTATTGAAGAGGATATATCATATTTTTGCCCACCTCCCAGGGTTCAACTTAAGTACTATATTAGCCAGACCATTAGGTCCAGGTGCCCTGGAGTTACTTAATCTTGAGATCTTATCCCCTAAAATACCCTTATTCATCTCCAGCTACCATCTCTGCAAATAGAAGATTGGCGAGGGCAAAAAATCACCCTGCCCATTCTTCTTCTTAATATAATCTACCCATACTCTTTCCTGAATAGGGTTAAGGGTCCTAACTTCATTAGCAGTCTTAACTGTTTTTAATTGCCGCCATATATCCTTATAATTTCTCTTACTAAGGACCCCTATCATTTCTTGCCAATGCTGGTTTATAAGAGAACATTTCCATCGCTTACACCATCGCCTACAAGCATCCTTAACCAATATTTATTTTATTTTTCTTTACGTCCCAGGGCAGGGTTAAACCCCTAATCCTTTTTATATCTCTGCACATGGCATGCTTATCATCACGTACCACTGGGTCAAAGGTGGGATTATTTTTAGGGTGTAGCACATATTTCCCAGTACAACTCTCAGTGGAAGTAGCCAATTGCCTAATCTGTTCTTCAATGGCATCCCCACCTAAAACCCCCAGACACTCCACCTCAATAGTATTAAGGCAGTCAACCTTTCTACCAATCTTATCCAGATTCCTTTAATTCCATTTATACGATTTCCTTAATGGTTAGACTACAACCCCGAACACCCGGACCAACCTTCCAGTTTTCCAGTTCCCTCAGGTATTTCCAACGTCAGTCCTAATGTGTAATGATCACTAAAACCTGGGTTCGTGGTTTGTGACTCGAAGCTTTTTAGTTGCCAACAGGCAAACATTATTGCCAAACAAATAATCCAACATAGCAAGTGAAGTAAGCCCCTTCCATAATATCCCACTGTTTGAGAAACCCAACCAATTGGTTCCCTCTGCGATTGTCAGCTCCCTGTAACATTATGCTTCTCGGGCGACATTAGTATACAATGGGACAGGTGCATTATCAATGCACCGCGCATTAAGGTCACCCCCTAGTAATACTAATCTATCATTCCCATTTACTTTCAGGTTCTCAGCCAAACACTCCTCCAGTTTAAGCAGAAAGTCATTAATGGATTTTAAACTGGGTATAAATACACATTGATAACCAATAAAACAAATCTTTGAGTACCTACAGTACTAGTGATCTCCACCCCAAGGGCTGACCCCACCTCCTGGGTACGCCAAACTTCACGTGAGCACAGCCCCTGGCTAACATCTTATATAAGCCCTCCTGAAGGCCTCCCTCTTTTGCGTTTACTGCCAAGCAGATGAGACAATTCAAATTGACTTCAACATATACTGGGCAATAAAGCCAGGTCTCCTGAAGCATAAATATGTCAGAGCCCAGCAGTGTTGCAAAGGATCCATCCTTATGAAACAAATGCCTGTGCCCACGAGTGTTCCAGCTAGTTATTTCAATAGATCAAACACCTATCTAATTCATCATGGGAAATGGTCACAGTCCCCATGGCCATCCCACAAACACCATGTGAAGATTCAAGGGTTCCTAATGCCTCAACAATGCTGTAGATACCTGGTTTTCCCGGCTTCACCTCTGAATCTCCATTTGTTGCTACCCCATATACTGACAGTCCCAATGCTTCCAAGACATTGACATTGGCACAAATTAGGGCTGCCACCGCCGGGCTATCCACTCGCAACAACACCCAATTTGTGGGACTATTCCATTTGGGTAATACCAACTCCGAGATGTCAGCAGATCTAATAGTGCACAACCGTGGCACCAAAGCCAACATCCGCAATAGGTTAGTTCTGTTCATAAAGGGGCTGGCTGCCATAGTATTCTTTTCCACCAGCTTAACCATACACCCAGGTCTGATTGATATTACAGTCTTGTCCCATACATTATCATTTGTGTCAGTGCAAGGCTCCATCACTTTAACAGCATTTGAGGTAGCCCTTGCACAAACTTGACCCGTGGTGGCAATGTTGGTTTAGAATTCCACTCTGTTGAAAAACACCCACTTCTTGCTTAGGATGTGGGACAAAATTAACAACATTAGCAGAGACAAATTGGTAAACAGATGGTCCCACAGCCATAGCCCCAGGTGTAACAGCTAATACTCCTGCCCTTAACCGTGGGACGGTCCACTTGTCAAGAGGGCCTATTAACAACAACTTCTACTGGACCCATCAACCATAGTATGAGCGACTCTCTTAACTATTACAGGACAAATTGACCTTTTGGCTGCTGCCATAGAAGTTTTCGCAAAATCTTCCTGACTGATTAATAGCCGATTTAATGTCTCCAGTCGTTTAACCTAATTACCCTTTACCAGTTCTTCAGGTACTTTTCCAGATGTAGTGGTTTCAGATCTCCCACATCAGCGAGATTTCAGCGCATAACACCTCAAGTGCGTCTTCTTTGTTTGCTGTAGCAATATTTACAGAGTCTTCTGTTCTCCATGTACTCCCAGAATCATCAAGTGTTATGCTCACCTGGTATCCACGGGGATGCCACTCAGCCCTGGTTGGTTGCCAGAACTTTCTCCCTGATTTCCAGATGGTGTCTTCGGAGGAAGTCTAGCCTGAAAACACAGGAGTGCTGGGTTCAAGACTGACCCACTCAGGTAAAGTATCCTCCCACCACCCCTTTGGCTTCAGCCCTTAGGCCCTCTCCTCACCTTGTTGTGGTATTAGGCGTGCTCTCCGTCCTGCTTTCTTAGCAGGGCTGCGTAGTCTTCAGTGGGCGGGGGCGACCAAGTTACTTCACTGGTGCGTGCCCGTTCAAGTGTCTTTAAGGTAGGTCTTATTGCAGCAGTTTTTGTATAGCGCTGTTTGTTCTTGCCTACCTTTCTCCTATGATTAATAATGTCCTTTCTTTCTCCCTAGGCATGCGGGAGATTCGGCGTGGCATGCTGCTTGGTTTGAGCACCGCCGGCAAATGATGGCGCGAGACGTGCACTACAATGCAGTAAGTAATGTGCTATGCGCTGCGCTGCTTTGTCTTGCCTTTGCTAACCTGTGTCTCCTCTCTTCCTTACAGGTCACGCTGTCCTTCTCCAGTGGGTGTGGAACTCTGGAACGATGCTGGCCGGGACGTGACAAGCCAGGTAAGCTTCTTGTGATGTTCGTGGCTTAAGCAATGCCAGAGTATGCCCTTTCTAATGTTGTCTTTCTCCTTTTCCTTTTCAGGTCACTTTGTTCCGGTAGGTATGCAGTGCCCGGAAGATGCTGGAGAGCGGATGACAGGATGGTGATTGCAGGTAAGATTCTGTTAATGATGTTCCTTTTGTCTCCTCGGCAGGCTCGTTGCTCTGAGTCTCGCAGGTATCACAGGACACGGTGAGCTTTACGTTGCAGTCTCCAAAGTAACGTGAAGAGTGCTCTGTTGCTTGGGTGTGGTTTAACTAGCCTCCCAGCAAAGTAGTTCAGGTAAAGTAGTCCCAGGCCACCACACCCAAAACACAATACCGCATAGTTTAGTTCTTAGGAACCAAGCTATGCGAATGCCTCCATGTTAACTGCAGGCTCAATGAAAAGTAGTCCCCCTTCAAACATGTTCTCCTCAATAAATATGAGCCTGGTAGCAGAGGCGCCAGGGCTGACTCCAAGACAGTCTTGGGAGTGGATGCAAGGCCTCCAAGCACTTAATGGAGCCCCGAACCCTGACCTTACCTGGCAAGTGGACTTGCCAGTGGGGGTCTGGGGTAAGGGTCTGGGGTAAGATATGACTGCCTCTATCTTCCTGCTCTTCTGATATGACAGGCAACCTAACCTGCCCTGTTAGAAACTTCGATACAACAACATCATCCGTCTGATGTTTCTTCAAGGAGCAGGACATCATTGGATTGTCACCCGGGTTTACCAGATTCAATATCCGCAATCCTAAAGCCTTGATCACAATACACAATTGCTTTTGAGTTCGTTCCTGATGTATCACTAGATTATAACAGATCCTGTGTACCTCATCCAATCTCTCCGATATGGATTTATACTCAAAATTAATAAAGCCATTGGCCACTGACGATGGTACCTCCCCTCCTTCGTCTCCCCCCACTCCCACCTGGGGTTTCCATATCACCAAAAAGGTGGTCCAAATCGGGGGTCAGGGACAAGTTACCTGAGATTCATACATCATATGCTTGTGGAACTATGCCCAGCGGCTGTCGTTGCAGAGACTTACATAGATAAAGTGAGGATCCATTATTATCAAGTGAATGCATCGAGGAGGAGCTGTCCATAACAATGTCTTTAATGGCATCCAGGATTTCTCCAGTTCCTGTATCAGATACTGATATATTCTCTGACTCCGTGGCTAAGCTATCTTTCTGCCCCAAATGCAAACCAGTGTCAGCAAGGCCAAATTGATTCAGCCTGCTACCCATAGATTCATCTTTGTTCTGCCCAGAAAGATGGCCAGGGATTGTAGATTGTGTTGGCAAATAATCTCTCTTCCCCTGTTTCCTTTTAGCTAGTTCTTTCGATTTGCGGGCTGGGCCTGGGCTCTGCTGTCTTTTCACTCCTAATGCCCATCCGCTTTGTATTTTTTAATTTCATATTATAGAGCACTATAAAAAAAATAGTTCTTAATATGCCACAATACGTCTAAGAAGCCTCCATGTCAAGGGAGAGAGTCAATCCTGATATGTCAGGGAGTACCAGTTCACCATAATTCAGGGAGGACCGTACAATAAGCCTCGGGTCCTGTGTATTCAAATTGGATAAAAACAACAATAAAAACCATAGTGCCAACGGTATGACCTTGACGAGGATATATCACTAAATACACATTTCTTCTAGGTTGTCCACCAGCCGTCCAAAATTGCTCACTTTACTTCAGTTTAACTATCAGCATGTAAATAACGCTCACCTTGAGGTAATTAAAAATCAGAATTTTCACCTTCCACACTCAACGAACAAAGAGAAGAAAGGTCCGGACCAGCGTGTACTCGACCCTAGCCACCAAGTCACAGGTCACGAGTCACTGTGCCGCACTCTTCCATGGCTTTGCCATGTGTGGGGTGTTTTAAACGTTCTACAGGAAAACGTAGCACGCACAGCTCAGCAACCTCTTATAGAAATGGAGGTAAAAGGCAGATTCTCGTCCAATGAGTCACTCTGCTGCACTGCGCCACAGCTTCGCTGTGTGTCGGGTGTTTTAAACGTTCTACAGAAAAACGTAGCATGCACAGCTCAGCAACCTCCTACAGCAATGGAGGTAAAAGGCAGACTCTCGTCCAATGAGTCACTCTGCTGCACTCGGCGTAGCCTTGTAGACTTTTACAATTTGTTTGGTTTAGCCTTAACTCTTTTGTTAAAAAAACACAGGGAATTATTTGAAAAAAAGTGTAAGGTTTTGCAATGGTTTGTGCAGTGTTGTAAAGTACTATTACATTTTGAGAATTATTATGTGTCATGATGTCTTTAATTAAAATATATGAATGTTTTCTGTAACTGTGTTTGTTTATGTAGTTGTGTAAAATGTAAAAGATTAACATTTGTGAAATTGTAAACTACATTTTTGTGACGCCTCCACATTACCCTTTTAAACAATCCCTTAACTCCAGTGTTAATAAGAACCTTTGAAAATGAGTCAAATAAAAAAAATCCAATTTTGAAGTTTGAAAAATTCCAATTAGATTGTATTTATTTCTAATAGTTTTTTTTTAGAAAATATTTAAATGATAGTATGTGTTGGAAATTGTTATTAATGTTTAGAGTCATATGTACATTATGTATTACATTAAAATGTTATAAATACTAAAGTTTAGTAATTATATAACAGAAGTACATATGTTGGATTTACATGTTTTAAATACATGCATTTCTTTGGGCAGTATTATTTGTTTCTAGAATTTAATGTTTTGTATGTATAAGTGTGAGTATATTTTAATTATTTTTCAAAGTAAAATAAAACAATCAAACAAGGCTGAACAAGTACAGTAATGGTTCCATGTACAAACTTGATAATAATAATATAGTCTGACCATGTGGCTGCACAGTACCTTCAAACAAAATGTTAGTGCAGACACTGTATTCAGGTTCTTCTCCAGAATTCAGTCAGGTCCGTACTACCAACATGATATCACATACCTTTCATCTGCAAACCTAAAACAACAAGCTTCCATAGAGCTCCTCAACTCTGCTCTGAGCCCAACATTACAGTCCCCTCAGATTTGATGCATGTTTCCTCAAGGTGGCTTTAAGTCAGGAGAGGTAGTGAGAGCATTTAATAATTGCCCCCAGTCAACCAAGATGCCCTCCTCCATATCCATATCGTTTTGCTGATGTAACACTGATTCGGCTAAACCTCAACTTTATATATCTGCCACCCATTGCAGGATATGTTGCCCCTGGGACATTTCCCACGAGATTGCTATTCTTCCTTTCACTAATAAAAATATGAATTGAACATTGGTTTACCTTAGTTTTTCTTCTTGTTCCCCGGTATTTTACCCAACAGGCACAAAGATGGGTCACATTCATAGGACGTCTAGACTCATGTGTTGATTCTATCCATTATCTCCGCCCAATAGCTTTGTATCACAGGGCATTCCCACACATTATGCCAAAATCCTGCCAAATCAGAATTACATCTGGGGCATGCATGGGGTATTACCGGGGCAATAACATGCAACCTGGCCGAAGTCATGTAAACCCTGTGAACGAAGTTAAACTGAATTAACTTAAACCTGGCGTTCCTACACCCCTTTTTTATATGTTCACACAGCACTATCCATTCCCAGTCAGATACTGCGTGCCCAAAATCATTTTCCCTCGATAGCCAGAGCCAGGGTAGGTCTACCAAACAATTATAATTTTAAAATTTTAAAAATCCTCCCATTCCGTCTCCTATTGATAGGGATTCCTGCAGCAATGGGGTGGGTTCTGGCTCATCCAGCATAACCGTCCTCGATTTGGCCATTCTCCTAACCACGGTGGTATAACTCAAAAAGTGTCTTTGTGGCATACCATATTCCTCCACCCACTGGTTAAAGAAGAGCAAAAAGACTTCCCTTAAGATATCTGCCAAAGCTCTACAACAAGTAGATTCTAAAATGGATATCCCCATATCCTTAAGTATCCCAAAAAGGCCTTTATCGGATCCCCTATTCAAGTCAGGATGACATAATGCCCGTAGTCAACATTTGCACTGACGTCTCTTCCATTGCATCTTTACTATTCTTAAAGTGCACATGTCTCCTTTAGACACCATTACGTGCCATATTAGTTCAATTCCTTGGTGATATTTGGGATGGCCCCCGGTAGCATGCAAACCTACCGTACAAGCTAATCATTCCAATGTAATGCATATTGCAATTGGGTGACCAGGAAATACAGTTTGTAATAAGGGACGGAAAGGTCACCTTACTGAAAAGGTCTCCACAGCATCAATAACGCAACTCTCCGCCTGCCAGTGCCCCAAAGTAATCAGTTAATTTTGCTATCCAACATTGAAAAGAAAACCTGTTTAATCATATAAAGAATTTTGTTAAAAAAATAGTAGTCTAGGAAGGACCACCATTTTGCATAATGCTATTCTGCCCATCAAGGAGAGAGATAATTTTTCCCAGAAGGCTACTGCATCTCTGATCCCTGTCAATGCCCTACTCATGTTACAGACACAAATATCCTCTATATCATGAAAGATCTGTATTCCAAGATATTTAAATGGTCTGTGTTCCCATTGCACCACCCATTCTTGAAGTGTGCTCCAGGGCTTCTGTCTCAAACTGCAAAGGGGAAAAGTATGGTTTGTCGTTATTAATCCAGAACTCGGATAAAGCTCCAAAGTTATCGAGCACCTCCAAAATTATTGGAATATAATATAAAAGGCTACATACATACAACAAAGCATCATCAGCATATAAGGAATGAGTATGCATGTGCTCATCGACCTTTATAATGGCCTCAGACACACTATTCTCCCCAACTTTCCCACCACAATTCTACCAATTCCAATTCCTTTACTAAATGGTTCAGGGATGCAGAGGATAATCTCTTAAAGGGACTCAAAGTGTCCGATTGACCCAACCCATGGAACCAGCAAACAATTGAAGTCACCACCCCACAAAACAAAAAATGGTATCTATAACCCCAGTCCATTCAATAAATCCATAAAGTAATGCGTATTATCCACTTTAGGCACATAGGAATTAATGAGGCCTATTCCTCTCCCATTCAAAATACCTTTTAGTTTCAATGTCCTACCCTCTGAATCCCCTTCCTTGTGGTCAATGTGTGTGGGGATGCCCCTCAACCACCCAAATAAAGACCCCTCTTGCATATGATAGTGACCTGAACCATACACCAGTTAGACCATGCACACCTCACATTCTCTAACCATAAGGTGTGTTTCCTGAAATAGCGCAATTTGAATCCCATGCTGTTTCAGACCCAATCCATGGAACCAGCAAACAATTGAAGTCACCACCCCACAAACAAAATGGTATCTATAACCCCAGTCCATTCAATAAATCCAGAAAGTAATGCTTATTATCCAATTTAGATGCATAGGAATTAATGAGGCCTATTCCTCTCCCATTGAAGCTACCTTTTAGTTTAAATGTCCTACCCTCCGAATCCCCTTCCTTGTGGTCAATGTGTGTGGGGATGCCCCTCAACCACCCAAATAAAGACCCCTCTTGCATATGATAGTGACCTGAACCATACACCAGTTCGACCATGCACACCTCACATTCTCTAGGTTTAATTCCATAAGGTGTGTTTCCTGAAATAGCGCAATTTGAATCCCATGCTGTTTCAGACCCAACCCATGGAACCAGCAAACAATTGAAGTCACCACCCCACAAACAAAATGGAATCTATAACCCCAGTCCATTCAATAAATCCAGAAAGTAATGCTTATTATCCAATTTAGATGCATAGGAATTAATGAGGCCTATTCCTCTCCCATTGAAGCTACCTTTTAGTTTCAATGTCCTACCCTCCGAATCCCCTTCCTTGTGGTCAATGTGATAGTGACCTGAACCGTACACCAGTTCGACCATGCACACCTCACATTCTCTAGGTTTAATTCCGTAAGCTGTGTTTCCTGCAATAGCGCAATTTGAATCCCATGCCCTTTCAAAGAGCTATCTAGCCTTGCGTGCTTCTTCTTATTTCCAAGGCCCCGTACATTCCATGTAACCACTATCACCACATTAGGAGCCACATCAGAACCTGCCAAAAGTCAATCACAGAGGAGCCCCCCGCTTTCCTCTGTTGCACTTAATTTACGCCGTCCTGCAGCACAAATCCCTTCATAAAAATGAAAATCTCTGACTCCTTACCCCACCTCTTTCAAAATATCCCATCCTCCCCACCCCCAACTTCCAACGTAATAACCATGCAACTAAATTTCGAAACAAAACAAACTTGCTCCGCAGACCTTGGTATACCTTTAGTGAGGACCCATGGAATCCTGGCTTCCACATGTGGGAACCATCTCCTCACATGGACCATAGAATCATGGGGTAGGGGATCACCCCTAGCTCTGAATCCCAAATGCCCACACTACAATCTGTAATATAAGTATCCAGAATACTCCTGTCCTTAAATTCTGATAATAAGATCTCTCCCAATATACCGGTGGAACTTCCCACCATACATCAAGAACGACAACTCTTATCACAAATCACAATGAAATTCCAGTATGGTACCCACTCTCCAGGTTAGTCAGTAGATACCCCCCAGTGCATCAACATTATGTCCCCCTAAGAAGATTAGGCATAAGGCCAAACCAACACTCCAGCTAGAAATGTAGATGTGTATTGTTCCCTATCAAGCTTACAACAACAAGCTAGCTACACCACAGTCGGAACGTCAGAAGTGGCGGTAACGGCCGTGCGGCTTGACATTCACTGCTAATCCTAGGTCCCTTTCTCTAATCAATGTGGTCCGGCAGGCATGTCAGCTGCAACTTCGTGCAGCTTCCTCGCGGAGGCCGCAGCTGTGGTTGGGGGTCTCCAGAGCCTACTGTACCGAGAGACTGCGCCCAGTACGGGGGTCTGCACGTGTGCTTTGCAATTGCTGCCCAACAGACTCAACAGACCATATACGGTAGCCGCATTTCAGTGAGTATTGGAACGCCACGTAAGGCACGACACTCAGGCTGTCAGGGGTGAAAGATACAAAGTGCTATTTGGCATCTTCGTCGCATTTTGTTTTTGCCTATCCCTCTTCTTTGCTGCTCAGTGTGGGAAGAACGAGATAGATAGAGAGGAGGTGTGCGGTCTCTTATATGGAATTAGTTTTCCACGGAGAGAGGGGCCACATACATGCTAGTTCCTCACTCTGCTGGCGCATTGTTTATATTCGTGTAAGGAATACTTTTATTTATGGCCACCACGTGTAATGATAAAGTTCCCACAAGCCAGACCGAAATGGAATTGGGACCGGCTGGCCTTGCAACCTCTCTTTCCTCACCTAGTCATGCCAATTATTTTTGCAGCATTGTCATAGAGTCTTCGATGCCACTGGTCCATTGTTCAGCTGCCGTCACCCTCTATTCGTCTTTCACAGATTCGCCCTCATGCGAGAAACAGCCACTTAAACCTCCTGAAATTTTGAATCCTTGACTGCTTCTTGTAGGCTTTTCATAGTCACCCCCTCCTTGGCCTGTTTGGACTCTGGGGTCACGTTACGATATGCTTCTCTACCATGTTTACTCCTGGATTCCACAAACTGCTACATTTCCAGTCGGTCCTTCACCATGAGAACACTCATGATGTCCACGGACATTAAAAGTGTCCATATGGTATAGTTAAAATATTTGACTGTATGGCCATGCTCCCAAGACTCTATGCCCTGGCCGCAACTACTGCAGCATATCACACCCATAGTGGCTTATAACTTTTGGATCCAAGAACAAATTTATAAGCAGCAAAGTTATAAGCCACTATGGGTATGATATGCTGTGGTGGTTGTGGGCAGGGTCTATAGTCTTGGGTGCAAGGACAAGATCAAATTTATAGGCAGCAAAGTTATAAGTCACTATGGGTGTGATTTGCTGTGATGGTTGTACTTGATATAATATACTTACTGTTTGGTTTAGTAACTGTAGTACATGTATTTCTTGTTTATTTCTGTGATAGAAGAAAAGATCATGTTAGTATTAGTATTTTGTAGCAGCTTATAACATTGAATAATCAATTTTTTTTTGACCCTCATATTTAGTAGATTACAAACCAGTGTACTGTGCAATTCGCTCAGTTTCTGTGTTTGTTGCTAAAATCATTGGGTCTGTGGGAGAAAAAAAAATCCATGTTGGATTAAAAAAAAAAACCTTTTCCTGTTATGCTACAGTCTATTTGTTTTGTTGTTCTATTTGTTACAGTCTATTATGTTTGTTGACATATTCTAACAGTCTATTTTCTGTTATAATGAAGTGGTATTGATTTATCTATTTGTATATTGTAAAATTGTGGGTTAGTTAGATACTATTTGGCATATTCTAACTGTCTATTTTTTTTTTTTATAATGTTGTGGTATTGATTTATCTGTTTGGTTATTGAAAATCTTGAGGTAGTTAGATACCAGTTGACATATGCTAACTGTTTATTTTTTGATATAATTTAGTGGTATTCATTTATCTGTTTAGTTGTTGTAGAATCTTGGGGCAGTTATATAGCTGTTGGCATATTGTAACAGTTCATAGTTTTTAAATAGAAGTTTAGTTAATGTTTAAGTACAGTTTAGTTAATACATTTTGGTTTTAAGAAATTATAATGAAGTGGTATTGATTTATCTGTTCGGATATTGTAAAATTTTGGGGTAGTTAGATACCATTTGGCGTATTCTAACTGTCTATTTTTTGTTATAATGTAGTGGTATTTATTTATCTGTTTGGTTATTGAAAATCTTGGGGTAGTTAGATACCAGTTGGCGTATTCTAACTGTTTATTTTTTTATATAATTTAGTGGTATTCAGTTATCTGTTTAGTTGTTGTAGAATCTTGGGGCAGTTATGTAGCTGTTGGCATATTGTAACAGTTTATAGTTTTCGAATAAAAGTTTAGTTAATGTTTAAGTACAGTTTAGTCAGTGCATTTTGGTTTTAAGAAGATTAAATAAGCATTTGTAAGATTTGCAGGTAATCTCTGCTTTAGAGTAAAGGTACTATCATTACATTCAAACCATCCACAATTCTTATTTATATATGCAGTGTAGTGACCTGCATTGGTTGTGGCTCCTGCGTGGTAGATTATACCTATTGTTGTGAAGGTTTTTTTACCAAGTGATACTTGACCATGTGTGAATCCAGTCAGCTTGCAGTTGTTTTTGGTACCATTTGCATTGTAACGTAGAAGCATTAGTATTACATATTTACTATGTGTTTGTATTAGAAAGGTGGAGCGATTATCTGAATTGCAAGTAGTACATAATCTGTCATGGTTTGCATTTTGTACAAGTTGCTGAATTGGAATGGATTCACAATTAGGTATTGATACATGCAGAAAGCGCTCATTGGGGATTTGTTCTTGTGTCACATTGTTGCACAGAGTGCATGCATGTTTCCACATGTATGAAATCTGGAAGATTTAATTTATAGGTATGTTTTTGTTTTCCAGTACTTGTAGTAAGTACATTAGAAATTCTTGTGGATCTTTCTGTGAGTTTATAGTGAATTTCACCATTCCAGCACAGTAGTCCAATTGTTGTCTTATTTCATAAACACTATACGTGTTGTCAAGATATTTTGTTGCGTTTCTATGAAGTACTAACATTTGCAACCACAATTGGTCTCTACTGTGTAAGTAAATGTTGTCAACTATTGGTGGTAATTGAAATAGAATATTCATTGCTACATTTGCATAGCAACTTACACCATTTACATTTGAAAGTTTAAATGGACCAGGTAGTTCTGTATCTGAGTGCTTTTTTGGAGTTTGTCTTCCTTATTTGAAGGAGTACCTGGTTTACTTTCCCTAAGAGGTTCTTTTTTGATTGTGGTACTTGATGAAGTATTAGTTTCTTTTAATCTCTTTGGAGGATTTGCAGTGACATCTTGTTGCATTTCTGTTTGATTTAGTTTTCTTTTAGAACATTTGACTTTTTGTGGAATAGGATATGTTTTTAGATGGGGGTGTTTAGTGAACAAAGTCTATTGTATTCTGAAATGCAAGGAATATTAGCGTTTACTTTACTTGCATCAAAGTTGATTAGAAATAGACCATCAAGTGTACGTAAGCGTGATAGTGCTACGTAGCTCATGCCTTCTTTAAAGACTGTGGTAACAATGTCTATCAATGCTTTGTCTAGGGTAAGACCTTGTGATTTACGAATGGTTACTGCGTATGCAAGAGTTAGAGAAAATTGTTCTCTTCGTACATACATGTCTTTGTAGAGAAGGAATCGAGCTGTTGAGCGTCCTATCCTTTTCACTTCTGAAAGTTTGTCAAAGGGAATATTGACAAACTGAATGTTGTTGTCACGTGGGTATGTTTGAAAGCCAACAACTGTACCCAGTGCTCCATTAACTAGTCCTTGATCCACGTCAAGGTTACATTTAAGCATTACTCTGCAATTTAAGGATAATTTTAATATTTTTTCCAATCCAGCTGTGTTGGAGATTATATTTTCTAAACTATTTAGTCTCGTTGTCGCTTGTTCACACATGGGTAGTGTCATACCATGTATGTCTAGTTTGTCTGTGGTGCTAATTTCAATTATTGGTTGCATTTCTTTTTTTAACATTGTTTCATTGACTTTGAAACAGCTTGCAAGAGTTGGCATTAAGGCCATACAATTTACATTTTTGTGGGCTAATTGTTTCATAACATCCGTAGCACATGCATTATGGCCATAAAGTGCATGAATGTGTCATGTTTTCAATATTGTTTGTGCTTCTTGAGATAATATACCAACTCTAATACTTTTTAAGATGTTGGCATAAGGGAGATCTGCAGATTGCTGCATATTTTCTGTTAATTCTCTGTATTGGAAATGTTGCCAAAGGTTGACATTTCCAATGCTGCCAACAGTTTTACGGCAGAGTTTGTGTCGTAAGGTTTTAAAAATAGGCTCACCTTCACTGGTGTTAATTGAAGAAGATATACGAAAACAATAATGTGTTTTCCTCCAAAGAGCTCTTCGTAGTTTGTTTTGAGTACTTCTTGTAATCTGAGGTGAATCAAGGCCAACATTAGGTTGGAGACCATGCTCACTTCATCTATTAGTAGCATTTTCATTTGTTTTAATACTCTGTGTAGTTCCATTGTAGCTTCTGTAGAAAGTTTGTAATAGTCTAATTTGTTTTGGTGTTCTACTGGCAGGAGTAGTAATCGGTGTAAAGTGACGCCACCTATGTTGTAGGCAGCTAAACCTGTAGGGGCAGTGGCAACAGCTGACAGTTAGTTGTTTGTCAATTGTTGAAGGAATTTACCGATGATTTTGATTAAGAATGTTTTGCCAGAACCAGCTTCACCACTGACGTACAGTAGTATAGGTTTGTAATTTTGGCAGGTGTATTCTTTGT
Source organism: Ambystoma mexicanum (assembly GCF_040938575.1). Taxonomy (NCBI): domain Eukaryota; kingdom Metazoa; phylum Chordata; class Amphibia; order Caudata; family Ambystomatidae; genus Ambystoma; species Ambystoma mexicanum. Next base: position 414,051,050 of record NC_090939.1, read on the forward strand.
TTTCATGCTGTACACCATGTGCATTTTCTTTTGTTACTTCTTCAAAAATGCTACATTGTTCATTGTTTAGTTTTGATTGTAGTATAGTTAGGTCTTCTTTATCTTCATACTGACACATGGTGTTTTCTACTTCTGTCATAGCTAATTCTGCCTCATTTGTTATTAGTGGCTCTCCCAGTGGTTCTTGGCTTCCTGTTACAGAAGGTTGACTACTGTAAGGAGTGTCCTTATCTAGTTGCGCCTGCAGTTCTTCTTCATGTTGGTGTTCATTATGCAACATTGTTTTGTACTGTGTAAAGTTTACATAAGTTATAGTGCTTTCATTTGCTTTGAAAGCGTCTTCATAGGAGTCATAGTTATCTAGTATTTCTTTTTCTTTTCTCCATGGTTTAAAGAGTTGTAGCAGGTACATGTAATATAGTTCTTTATGTTGAAGAGTCTTTAATGACAATTTGATATGATTAATTACATTTGGTTTGGTGAGTTTTACTAAGCTGCCTTCACAATTTGACACTCTGTATTTACCTTTTTTTCATCAGGTTTTATATTATTTTTGTATGTGAAGTTTTGGGCTATGTGGTATAGACACATGGTTTCCAAAGTGGTACTTCTGTTTGGGTAGTATGTGTCCAGCAAATTGTTTTTTTAAAATGTCTTGGCTGTTGGGATCATGTTTGGCTATTGTTTCTATATCTTCGTATGATTTTAGAATTATTTGTCTAGATTTAGCAGGACCAAGACTTAGCCACACTATATTTTTAGATTTTCCATACAAAGCAGTACCAGTTAAATGATCTGCTGCTTCATAGGAGCCACATTCTCTATGGGAGAGCATTGTTATGCCCAAGCTGTATCATTTTTGAGACATTGTTTTGTCTGATGACAGGTCATTCCAGAGGTCTTGTAGCTCTGTTTTTTCTGCTTTGGTTAAGTATGCTGTAACATATTGTTCAACTGCAGTGGAATTGTCTGCAATGTACTGCACATCTATGTTTGCATTCCATAAGTGGGCAATGATTGCATTGTAATCATTGACATATTTTTCTTTGTCTGTTCTTTTTATGTAATATGTATTTTTAGGTGATTTGCCTTTAACACTATGTCTAACTGAAGACATGAAGCTGTTCACTTGACCTGTTTTTGTAACCGGTCTAGGGAAACCAAAGCGACATTTGGTGTAGTATTTCCCTTTGTTTTTGTATTTGCGATGACAATATTTGCCACATTTGTGTCTTTGAAATTGTAAAATGTGTGCTTGGAGATCACTATTTGTTGCTTCTTATGGAATTTGACAAGTGACATATTTTTCAATAAACTGTAAAACAGTGGCGTCACTGTCTTGACCAAATTTAGGAGCATCTTTAATCCATAAAAGCATGTGGATATGTGGTGCTCCTCTGGCTTGGTATTCTTTTCTCCAAAAGAAGTGTTGCACTTCTCCAAGGGGAGGAGCAGTTTTATTACAAATAAAGTGTAGCATAGCAATGAAGCGGTGGTGAAAATATCTTGAAGCATTAACAGGATCTAGAGAATAAAGTTCTCCAGGTGCTAGTATATCGAGGTTTGTTTTTTGTTTTTTTGATATGCATAGGAAATAATGTAAATCTTCCAATGCATTCTCTGCACAACTTAATGTAACAAACCAAGTGGGTGTGCCAAGATTTCTTATCATACAACGTACATCTCTGTGACGTCGAAACCAGTATTTTTTAGTACCACACATATTTGCTAATAGATTTGTAATATTTGATTGTAAAACCTCATCTTTTTGTTGCACTTTTTGTAATAATTGTGTAGCTGACATATTTTGAAAGTGGGATCCTGATTTTAATGTGTGTGCAACTCCGTAACATAAAGTTGCTAGTTCACTTTTAAAGAGTAGGTGAATATGTATTCCACATTTTGTCTAAATCTGGGATCTTCAGAATACATCCGTAATGAACGATATTCTGATGCTGTTATTTAAATAGGTCTATCATCGTACCTTCCTCCTTTGCCAGTTGGAAAAAGTAGCGGAAAAGCACATGCCTCTATACTTTTTTCCCATATGCTGATTGGTGATCCTTTTGTTTGACGCATTTGGTACATTTCTAGTGCATCTTCTACGGTGTCATTAGAATGCAATGGGTGAATTGTATAATGGTCTAAAGTATTGGATATTGTAGCAGGATCTAGGAGCTCAAATTGACCAGCTTCTTGTGTCTCTTGAATTATTTCACTTGTATCCTTCAAGTTTTCTTCAATATTAATTTCTTTGTAGTAATCATTATTGTCTTTTAGATATTGCAAATCTTGTCTAACTTTATGTAAATCTACCAGTTGTTGCCAATTTTTTTTTGTCTTTTGCAGGTACAACATTTACTAAGATAATTAAAGATTGCTCCATTGGACGTTGCACTCCGAGAGTGTGCACATTTTCTTTTAGATCTAATAGTAAATACACTACTTTTCCACGAAGACCTTTCACTAATTCAGATGGAGGTAATTTTGCTGTTTTTGGTTGAAGGCGTATTATTGCTTGAAAGGGGTGCACTGTTTGAATTATGATGCTCTCATATAAATTGAGTTGTTGTAGGGGTTTTGGTAGTGGATATAAATCCAAATTATTTATGATAGCACGTGAAGGAGTTTGGTTGTTGTCAAGTTTTGTAGTGCAGTAACTGCAAAGTATTAAGGAGTCAGTTATTTCTATAAGGTCAAACCATTTAGAATCTTCACTGTTTTCTATTTTATATGTTAGTTCTACAGTTTTTGTATTACTTTTATAGAAAGTTTTACGGCAACATACACACACATGGTTTGGTATTTCAGCAGATGTACTTTTAAATTTCAGTATTTCTTTTTTGTATGTGTGTAGTAGAAGGTTGCCATGCATAGAATTGTTGCTAATTTGCTTTAAAGCTATTTCATTCTGTAAGTGGCTTTTACGTGCAAAATATTTTTTCTGGATATAGTCGATTTCTTCAAGCAGGTCTTTTGCTGTACCATGTACAAGAATGTTATTTAAATTGGCTAGTACTAAAGCAGGACTTTTAGCATAGTACAGTTTATAGACTAGATTTCTTATAGTTGAATGATGTGTTGATATCATTTTGATATAATGGAAGGTGGTTTTGCAAGTAGGTCCTGAAATGCAGGCCAATGAATGTCCTTGTAGTCCTGTGTACTTGCGCATTGGACAGGTATCCATATTTTGTAGTAGTTTAATTTTCATTTTGTCTTTGCCTTTCACATATTGATTGTGTAATTGGCGTCAAGACTTGAAAGATTCTTTTGGAATTTTACACATTGACGTGCATGGCCATTTGTATACTAGACGTTCTGATTCAGTTGAACGGAGAGGTCATTCTAAGTTTTCTGGGGATATTTTTGTAAGTAGTATTTCTTCTTCCATTATGGTATTATTACCTTTTTCATAACCTCGTCCACTGCTATGTATGGCAATTGTATTTGTTTGCTTTTGTTTGTATGCTGTTTCATTAAAATTTGGTTCTGTGCTCGTAGTGTGATTCCATTCACCTCCACAGATACTTAAGACATTTCTGTTGACATTTTGTTTATTGAGAAGCCTTTTTTGTAATTTAGTCATTAGTTTTGTTAGTGGTTTCATTTTGTTTAACACTAAAATAAATACATTTCTTTTGAGAAGGATTGCACTGTCTATCAACGCTTCTAAGATTAATTTCCTACGATAGGTTTTAAGGGTTGAGTTTGATTTCTCTCCTGTTTTTATAAGATTTTGCAGGACTCTGTGACGGGACATTTTTGCTAAAATACTTTTTTTGGTATGCTTAGTTTGCACTATATCATGATTTATAGGAGCAGTTTCATCTGTAGTGGTAGCTGATTTTTTGTTAATTGTTTTGTGGTTTGTTTTACATTTTGATAGAGGAGGCAAAGTTTCTGTACTTGAAGCTTGTTTTGTTTCGTTAAATGACTGTATTAGCTGTTTTGTTTTAACTTTTTTTACAAATTCTGCTAGAGATGGATGCTTGTTTTGGACACTTCTATTTTCATTTGCTCTGTTTCTGCGTAGCTTTCTACGGACTTGATTTTTGGTAGGCATTCTTTAGGGTATGTTGAATAAAATAAAGAAGGTACGGGTTGGGTGTTCTTAATGTGTGTGTTCTGTTTGCATGAGTGTATGAGTAAGATAATAAAGATGTATGTAATGGTGTGTGATTGTGCATTGGGCAACTACAACTGTGGGATGGCTATTCTTGAATTTATGTGCTACTAAACTGGGATTCAGATGCTAGTCGAAAGTAAGCTGGTGGTGTGGAGAAGTAGAAATAGTAAATCTAATGGTATACAATTAAAACAGTTGTTTGTTCTATAATATGAAAATTCTAGGGGTTGAGTTGGGTTATTTGTGTCGAAATCTAAGAAATTGTGCGTCATTCTGCCTGTAAATCTCTGTTTAAGAAATGGGGATTTGTAGACAGAATGGTGCACAATCTCTATTTCTAGACACAGAAATAGCATGAAGTAACATTACAGTGTGTTTGAATAATAGTACAAATAATATGGTGGTACTCAACTTACTTTTTTTTAAATGAGCAGGTTTCTTCTTAGTTGTTCTTTGTACTTCAAATTCGGCTACTTCTTTTCAGGAGCATGGTCTTCACTGCAATTGTAAAGGAAACACATAAGGAATTGTGTTTGTCTATAGCTTTGTTTTTAATTTAGACATTGATTTTTTTTAATTGACATTGACCCTCAGCACCTTCCTCAAAATCATTAAAACTATCTTATTCACATAAGATGCGTCGCACCAGTTGAATACACATCATATGTTATTAATGCATAAGCTGTATTGTAATGACTAACTGTACCAACCAAAATAAATGTCATTTGTATGCCTTGTGGAATTCATAATGTACCACTGAATACCACTATTTCTGTAACTAAGCTCTTGTAAGTAACAGCACCTCAATGCCATGGGCTGCTTGCGCAGTATATAAATATAAGTAAATAAATGTTTACATTTTTGTACATGTATTGTTTGATTTTTGAACATACGGTGTGCATGCAATTTTGTTTGAGTATTTTAACTCTTCATATTGTACTTTAAATATGTTAGTTCAACATGCTTTGAAAATGTGTGTGTAAAAAGAAATTAAATAGCAGATAGCAGATAGGTTTGGAAGTGACAGTTGATTTTAGGAGACAGTAAATTCATTTTATAGATTTTATAGATTGTACAAGCTAAAAGTCAGTTAATCTGTTTATATGAATCTATATGGATATGCATGCAGCTGCAAATAGAAATCTTGGAGACTTGTACAGTATTTCTTGTAGAAGGTGCTTTCCAATGATATGACACTTGTACTCAGAGAGATTAACAGTACATTTAAAGTGGTGATCTATGATGATGCAGTTAGATGTAGAGGTCTTGGATGTGATTGGTGGATGTTCATGTGACTTCTTAGCTATATCCAATGAGGAATGGCACAGAAAGTGAAAAGGAAATGGTAGAAGGACTGTTCATGTTACGATATGTCCGCGGACATGGCAGTAGTCCGCCGACATCGGTGTTACATCCTGGAATTTTTGGGTTGGGGAGCCATGCAAATGAGAATGAGCAGAGAAAGGGATTGGTCAGGAAAGTTTAGTGGGTGTGTTGTGCCAGGAGAGAGTATCTCAGATACTCTTTTTGCTGAGAGAAGAACAGATAGCTATGGCTATGTGTTTCAAAAAACAGATTGTTTGGATTTTGGGAGACTCGTGGATACATTGGTTTAAGGTGCATGCAGAAAGCTGTGGAGTAGCTGTAGATCTTGGATTTCCATATTTGGAAGTGCACTGGCATGGAGTACGTGGAATGAAGTAGTTGGACTTGCTACCTCTCTGTGCTACTTTGGAGACAGAGCAACATCCAGACATAATTGTAATTCATTGTGGAGGGAACAGTTTAGGACTGTTAGGATTGGAAACAGAGGATGAAGTAGAGGAAGTCAACCTGCTATGCTCCTCGCAAGGTACAACTTTGCGAACGGCCCCCGAGTGGAATGACTTTAGGTGTCGCTTCATGGTAGTTGTCCCAAATCTGTATGAACCATGCCTCCCGCGGCTGAGTACCATCATTGCAGGTGACTTGGTTCGCACACGCCTTAGGACCATTACCACGAATGGTAAATAACCGCCACACCCAAGACTCACGCCGAGTGCTGATAGTAGGGACTTCCACTACCTCATTCTCATCATCCTCTTCTTCCTCCTGTGCACTCCTCTTCCCCTCTTCAGGCCCTTGGGGAGGCGGTGATGGTGGAGGGGGTGGGGGTGGAGCTGAGGCAGATGCAGCACCAGGTGGCAGAAGTGGAACCACGGAAGCCATCAGCTTGGCGTTGAAAATCTGCAAATTGGCAGGAAAATTCGCTGGGCTCTGTAGGATAGCCAGAAACACAATGAGAATGAGCTCTAGGGCATGGTCTTTTATAGGGGTGCTTGTGCGCGGTTCGCGGACATGCGCGCTGTCCGCGGACAGATCAAACAGAAAAAAAGGGTTCAAAAAGTCAGAAAAAGTATGTAGAAACTCAGGATTACTATGTGGGACTTGTTCTATGGTAAGTTTTTGTTGAAAAATATTATAGATTACTTGAAAATGTAGTTTTAAATTGTTTGGGGACATGAACAGTGTTCGCAATCAGAACATATGCTGATTGTGGGCGCGGTCACATGATAGCTTTGCGAACATGTCCGCGAAGGGAGCGGGTGTCCGCAGGACACCAAATGCATTGAAACTATGTTGCACATGCGTGTTGGTGTTCTACGGACACTGTTCGAGTCCGAGAGTGATTCAAAGTGCATCACAAGTGAAACAAACAGTTACGGACAGGTGTTTGTTCTTAGAACACTTTCAACTTGTCTGCGAACAATACGGACAGGCATAGCGTCCTTTGGACACCCCCATTTTGTTTATTTACGAACATTCCCGGACACTTGATCTGCCTACGAACAGTATGGACAGGCATAGCGTCCTCAGGACACCCCCAATTTGTTTATTTACGAACACCCCAGGACACATAATATGTTCTAAGAACACTTTCATCTTGCCAGCGAACAATACGGACAGCGTCCTCAGGACACCCACATTTCGTTCATTGACGAACATTTCAGGACACCGCGTGTGTTCTTACAACCGTTTCAAGTTGCCTGCGAACAATACGAACAGGCACAGTGTCCTGAGGACACTCCCATTTTGTTTCTTTATGAACATTTTAGGAAACAGCCTGTGTTCTTAGAACAATTTCAACTTGCATGCGAACAATATGGGCAGGCATAGCGTCCTCAGGGCACACCCATTTTGTTTATTTTCAAACATCCCAGGACACATAATATGTTCTAAGAACACTTTAATCTTGGCAGCAAACATTACGGACAGCGTCATCAGGACACTGACATTTTGTTTCTTTACGTACGGTTTAGGACACAGCCTGTGTTCTTAGAACAGTTTCAACTTGCCTGCGAACAATACGGACAGGCATTGTGTCCTCAGGACACTCCCATTTTGTTTCTTTACAAACATTTTAGGACACAGCCTGTGTTCTTAGAACAGTTTCAACTTGCCTGCGAACAATACGGACAGGCATAGCGTCCTCGGGACACCTCCATTTTGTTTATTTACGAACATCCCAGGACACATAATATGTTCTAAGAACACTTTCATCTTGCCAGCGAACAATACGGACAGCGTCGTCAGGACACCCACATTTCGTCCATTGATGAACATTTCAGGACACCGCGTGTGTTCTACGAACAGTTTCAACTTGCCTGCGAACAGTATGGACAGGCATAGCGTCCTAAGGACACTTCCATTTTGTTTCTTTATGAACATTTTAGGACACAGCCTGTGTTCTTAGAACAGTTTCAACTTGCCTGCGAATAATACGGACAGGCATAGCATCCTCAGGACACTTCCATTTTGTTTCTTTATGAACATTTTAGGACACAGCCTGTGTTCTTAGAACAGTTTCAACTTGTCTGTGAACAATACGGACAGGCGTTGCGTCCTCAGGATACACCCATTTTGTTTATTTATGAACATCCCAGGACACATAATATGTTCTAAGAACACTTTTATATTGCCAGCGAACAATACGGACCGTGTCCTCAGGACACCCGCATTTCGTCCATTGACTAACATTTCAGGACATCGGGTGTGTTCTTAGAACAGTTTCAACTTGCCAGCGAACAATACGGACAGGCATAGTATCCTAAGGACTCTCCCATTTTGTTTTTTCACAAACATATTAGGACACAGCCTGTGTTCTTAGAACAATTTCAACGTGCTTGCGAACAATATGGACAGGCATAGCTTCCTCAGGAGACCCCCATTTTGTTTATTTACGAACATCCCAGGACACATAATATGTTCTAAGAACACTTTCATCTTGCCAGCGAACAATACGGACAACGTCGTCAGGAAAGCCACATCTCGTCATTTCAGAGCACTGCGTGTGTTCTTAGAACAGTTTTAACTTGCTAGCGAACAGTACAGACAGATATAGTGTTCTTAGGACACCTCCATTTTCATTTCTTTACGGACATTCCGGACACCCGCACTGTCGTCGGACACCAGAATTGCTTTAAAAAAAAAAAAACAAGAAATGAATTAAGACACAATATAATAATTTTACTTTATTTTACATATATGTTAAATTTATGACAGAGAAGGTGAGGCAGAAACTGAAACAAAAACAGGAGAATGGAGGGTTTCAATAGGATTTATATGAGGTGAAGAAGGGATGGAAGTCTCATCAAAACGTTTTTGTTCATGGAGAGGGTTTGGGGATAATTGACTGGGATATGGTGAGGGGGGACAGGTACATGTGGGACAATGGCATATCCAGAAAGTTTATAAATATATGAATACAATGCAGTACACTTACTATTTCAGGTAAGGTGTGTTCTGAGTGGTCTGTAGATCTGCTGGTGTTCTTAGTTGTGGAGTTTCTGTGAGGTAATCATGTTGGAAGTCTATCTTTCCTCTTTTGGTATATTCCATTTTAGAAAATATTGTATTTAAATGAATGGTTAGTGTATATATATATATATATATATACATGGGTTACACTTCTTATTTATTACTAAATATAATGTGTATGTGTGCTGGTGTGTGAATTTGTAAAATGTTCATATTTTATGACATAACAATTAAACATACCCCCCCAGACTTTTTGGGTAGTGGTGCTGTTGTCCGAACATGTCCGTGGACATTGAAAGAGTTTGCAGACATCAAATTCAGTAGAGGGGGTTCAGTATGTTCCATTTAACATGTACATAAAGTCAGAGTTATTATTGTTAAGTTGCGTTACTAAAAACCTATGAAATTCAGTGAAAAAACTTTGTGAAAGGGACGTTATGGTTAAGTTGCGCTACCAAAAACCTATGAAATTCAGTGAAAAAACTTTGTTAAAGGGACGTTATGGTTAAGTTGCGCTACTAAAAACCTATGAAATTCAGTGAAAAAACGTTGTTAAAGGGACGTTATGGTTCCAAGTAAAACCGAAAAACCCCTGAAATTCGCCAGTTATGGTAAGCTAAGCAACCATAACTCGCGCCACCACTGTGCACTGCTAAGACTAACACCCACAACATCAAAGATGGCATCACAAATGTCAATGATGACATCACTGATGACATCACATGTGTATTTACTTTTCATGAAATGTGTGTACAAGGGATTCTTATTATAATGTTGAGAAAAAACTGTCAAGGCTCATTGGAAAAAATATCATGAGATAATTAGTGCATTAAGCAATGCATTGATATAAATAGCACACTATTATGAAGTTCTATCCAGTATACTAAGCTACTCATTCAGAAACATAGGCATTGTGTGCAGCATATATGATGAAGGTACAATATGCATAATGTTGATATGTTGAATAATTAAATGATAACTGTTTTCTTATTAGAGTTTTGCTTACTGTGAAATATGTAATAAGTAGCTAATAAAACCCATGTATTACATAATTGCATTATTACAAACAAAACACAAAGAGACAATAACACATACAAATATGGGTGTATACAGGGAAAGTGAAGTAAGAAAAAAAGCAGAAGTAGTAGTAGAAATAATTCATAACCTAACTGATTATATATATGTAAATAAATGATTGCTCTGTTTCAAAGCTGTTATTTATCCTATGTACATGTATTACATGATGTGACTGGACCCTAAAGAAAGTAGTGTGAGTACAATGTATACAAATATGAGCACATACAGGGAAAATACAGTAATAAAAAAAACAACAGAACTATCAGAAAGTGCTGATAACTCTACTGATTATCTTCATGCACAGAAAGAATTGCTGTTTTTCAAGCTTGTGTCTTCTCATATGTATATGTTTCATATGATATGACTGGACCGTAAGGGAATTACTGTAAGAACATACCTGAAGGAAAAGTCTACAAATATAGTACGTTTACAATTTTTAGTTCATTGACTGTTACTGAAGAAAACCATGTGGCCTACATATGTCAGTAAAGGATAAAAGAGGGAGACAGACTTGTGATGTCATCAGTGATGTCATCAATGACATTTGTGATGTCATCGTTGATGTCGTGGGTGTTAGTCTTAGCAGTGCACAGTGGTGGCGCGAATTATGGTTGCTTAGTTTACCATAACTGGCGAATTTCAGGGGTTTTCGGTTTTACTTGGAACCATAACGTCCCTTTAACAATGTTTTTTCACTGAATATATATATATTTATATTACCCAGCCATGGTAGTGGCTGTGTAGTTATAGTTAAGTTGCTAATCCAATAGGAAGAGCACTTTTTGGGCGGCTTATAACTTCGCTCCCCCTGGACGAATTCTCACCAAACTTTGAAAAAAAAGTATATGGCCCACTCTGACATATTTTGAAAAGTTTGGTGAGGTTTGCTCCGGGGGGGTAAAATTATAGTGGGGTTCCAACATTTCTTTTTTTCCCATAGACATAATGGGAAAAAACTTTGCTCACCCCTACAGCCCAAACCGCTGGACGGATTTACACCAAATTTGTGGCAGGAGCGGCGGCTTGGTTCCGAAAGCGTGCTTTTTTTAATTTGGTGTAAATCTGTCCAGTAGTTTACAAAAGCACACTTTCATGACCAAGCCGCTGCTCCTGGCTCAAATTTGTTGAAAATCCTCACAGCTGTTTGGGGTGTAGGTGGAACCAAACATATTTTCCATTATGTCTATGGAAAAAAAAAAGTGGGACCCCCCATAACTTTGCCCCCCCCTTGACAAAACCTCGCAGAACTTGCACAAAAAAAATCAGACCTGGCCATATACTTTTCTTTGCAAAGTTTGGTAAGAATTCATCCTACGGGAGCAAAGATATAAGCCGCCCAAAACTGCTCTTCCTCTGAGTTGAGTAACTTAACCATAACTACACGGCCGCTACCACAGGCCATGTAATATAATATATATATATATATATATATATATATATATATATATATATATATATATATATATATATATATATATATATATACACATAGTAGGTCCAATAGAAAGATTATGGGGGGAAAATGTACATACTCGGGGCACGAATGCTGTGCTCAATGGCCAGGGCTGAAGTCCCTGACTAGTGTGCATAGTGTCGAAGAGAACATATTGTGGGACCATGTACAGTGGACACGGCCTGGTAGTGTTCTAAAATATACACTGGGCACAGCCATGGCCAAAGGGCCTGGCTAGTGGACCTGAAAGACATGTATAGTGGCCAGATTCAGACCAAAAGGAAGAAATAGAGAAGAATCCGGAGCTAGCTGAGAACTCAAACAAGTGGGAGAACACAGGAACTGCAAAGTATGAGACATCGGTCTCTTCTGCAGAATGCAATCCCACCATGAGTACCTTTGAGACCCTCCTGGAGAGCCTGGTGGCCCATCAGATTCAGGTGGATCAGCGACTCCGGGATGGATTAGAGCAAGTAAGGACTAATCCGCTACCACATGTTTCCTCATGGTATATTACAGCCATAATAAGAAGGAGAACTCGGATCGTTCTTCATAAGTTTTGAACGCTTCGCTAACCAATTTAATTGTATTAAGAGTTTAAAATCTTGTTACTTGGCCCCTTTATTAAGAGGAGACTTATAGGTCTCTTATCAAAATGCCAATCCATTAGGGACTACTCCATTTCCCAAAATTAAACGGGCATTTTTAGAGTGGGTGGGACAGATGGATACATTTAACAGCTTATTTTCAGAGAAATACATATACTGTCCAATGAAAGCGACCTAGAAGTAGCAGGGCGAGTACAGTATACTCTTACCCATTGCTTATGGAAAAAGAGTCTCCCCAAAGTCTTAGAAACCATAGCCTTAGAGCAAATGCCCTTCCACCATCCTTACAAACGAGCATTCTGCAACAACATAAACCCTCCCTTGAAAAGTACACTCAGAGGCTCCTCACTTCCTGAAACAACCAGGGAAACCAATAGAGGCCCAAAATCTATAACCTCAGAGAAATGGTTAAGAGTTGGGAAAAACCCTTCCCAGACAACTTAAATAAGGAAGAAGCACATACAAGAGGTCCTCTAATTTTGTCTGCTAAGCCTCCCATACCATCCGGAGAAGAATTAGAAAAAATAAATAGCCTCCTGCCTGCGCCACCTCTGCGTTTCTTATGTAGAGAAAAGGGACATATAGCTAGGTTTTGTCCATAGAACAGCACAGAAGAACCTATGGAAATAGGATGGTTAACAGCAGAGCCATGGAAAGCAGGGAATGAGGAGACAGAAGTAGAAACAGATAACTCTGAAATATACTAGGCCCAAACATTCCAGACATACGAAAAAATACAGATAAATGGAATGTGGGCTAATGCTCTTATCGACTCCGGGAGCAAGCAAACCGAATTCAGAGATGATCTTTATCCTAAAGACACACATGAAAGCCAACTAGTAAAAATTGGATATACGTGAACATGTCGAAAGGGAAAGGTCAGCGTGAGGAAAAAAGAGAGTTTACCTGCATTTCCCTTTCGACATTTTCACATTGGGCTCTCTCACTCACTAATCCTCACTAATTACCCACCACTGCCTACCCGCATTTACCTTACGGTGGCACACTTTGTTGTCTGCCGCCAACTCCCCTGTCTCCCGGCAATACCAGTTCCTTCCATTTACCTGGACGTGAAACCGGCACTGCAGGGCTCATTCTATTTGTTAATGTCTTTATTTATCACAGAGCGGGGGACACCTGACAACCGGCGATTGCTTTACAGCAAACAAGGGTGCACGGGACACAACCGCAACCCTTGCTACCCTTGTTCACTGTAATGTGAACGTATAGCACAATTGTTTGGTTATTTCGGCTGTACGTAATTTTCATACTGCTGAAATTTGAACAATTATGCCATATGTTCTTTTCTATGTCTACAGATTCTGTGTACATGGAGATGTGAAGACCTATTCTGAAGTGTCCTTACCCCTGATTGTTACAAATTAGCCCATGATGATGAAAACATCAGTAGTTCCTGATCTACCAGAAGAAGTAATTATAGGCACTGATTTTCCGTGGGAAATCCTCCATATTCACCGTTACACTCGTGGGGAAACCCCCATTGAATTTTCAGATGCTGCCATATGGAGCTGGGGAAAGTGTTGATCTCTGAAAATAGAGGAAACAAAAATACCTCCTCGAGCGACAGAAGAAAAGAACTACTTTAAAAAAAAAGAAGGGGAAGCCACAAAAATAAGGGGTAGGGTATGTGATGAATTGCAGGAAATCGTCCCTTCTCCCGAGGGGGAACTGCCCCTGTGAGGCTAAAGAGCTGATCCCACAAAGCAATACCCTCCCTAGTGGTCAAGACTATTGGGACCTTACTAGAAAAGACTCTGCCCATGGGGACAAGGATTCCCGTTCTCATGAGGAACTACCTAATGGTCCCCAAGTGATGGTCTTCATAGACTTATATAATAACTCAGAAGGTTATCAGTCTCATGAAGATAATGTGAATCTAGATGGTCAACAACAAAAAGTTGAGAATGTCCCTTTAAATGAGAGTCTCCAATGACAGCGCTGAGTAGACTGAAAAAGGATAAGAGAACAAAGTACTAAGACAGGCCAGCAAGCCGAGAGAGAGCAGAAGGACGAGAGAAGAAGGGAAAATCCCCTGTGCATAGCAGAATGAAAGAAGGCGGCTGCTGCCAAATGCAAAGCATGCGAAAGCCAGATCAGCTTTGATGCAGAGCAAGAAGTGTGCCAGTGTTTGAAACCAGAGGTAAATCCGAACCGATGGGATGGAGAGGTTGTTGGTGACGTGACAACGGAGCAGATTTGGGTGGTAGCTCACCCACGTAACAACACAGATACCAGCCGCAGGAGTAAGCAACTCAAGACTCGAGTCATGGCATCAGTAACACCAACCGAGAGAGAATGAGACATGGAAGAGACACCACTGGAAGTAAGCCTCAGAGCTAGAAGAAAGACAAGAGAAGTCCAAAGTGCTGCAGGTACTGACAACATTACCCCTGAAGCCAGAAGGTAAAACGGGGAACGGGAAAATCGGGAAGTCTCCAGAGACTCATTATAAGTTAAATAAAACTCGTCCCATTATTAATGGGACAAGGATTGAAGTCTATTTGTTGAACCAGAACTGTATTCATGAGATAAAGAGAAATAAGCAAAATACACAGTGGGAGAGAAATAGAGATGAAAGATTGATGCCTTGGAAAAAGGGAAAGGTCAACCCATATCCCGACAAGAGAGAGATTATAAAAGAGCTAAAGAATTAGCAGTACAAATCTGTGAGGTCACGAAAAAAAGACTCATACACAAAACAAACCCATAGAAAAGGGTGTTTTAGTAATTGGAAGTTGAACTACCAAAGAAACGATATGAAAGAGAAACCATTGAGGTCACAGAACTTTGAAGTCAGGGAGAAAACATTCCTGCATGAAAGAGCACCTTGGGCAAAGGGGAAAAAGTTACCACATATCCCAAGGATAAAAAAAGAGAAGCTACCAGAGAGAGACATTTTGGGGACTATCAGGAAAAAGAGACTAGTACATGGCAGTCCCCTAGAACTATAGCCATTGATACAGGGGATAACAAAAGACTATCTGGGCATAGGTCATTGAGTGGACCTTAATAAGCAAGAAAATCCCTGTGACAAAACAG
The DNA here is from genome assembly GCF_040938575.1 of Ambystoma mexicanum. Lineage (NCBI taxonomy): Eukaryota > Metazoa > Chordata > Amphibia > Caudata > Ambystomatidae > Ambystoma > Ambystoma mexicanum. Next base: position 414,066,174 of record NC_090939.1, read on the forward strand.
AGCCACCAGGAGAAGGGAGTCATTCTCCTGCCCTTATTTATACTAGTGGTAGGGTCTGATAGGTTATATTTGGACAGATGACAGACTTATTTTTGGACATATACATGGACTGACAAGCATCTTAGTTAGATGATAGACTGTGAATACCCCATAGTTATAGGGAGAGATAGGCCTTATTGTATGTTAAATACACTATATATAGTCGACTATATATAGTCGAAATGTCTTTACAGTATCCATTTCCTTCTGCTGATCTTCCACACAGCCCAGGGGAGTACCTATAGTTAATTCATAGTATAATGTTGACATTATGATTTCTCTGTGGACTGATGGCCTAGATGACTTATAGTCACCAGTATATTAAGCCCCCTGAATTGGGCCTTGTTAAATAATAAATAAAATAAAACTTAATTTAGTTTCAGTGTAGTAGCATGTAATCCTGCTTAGCAGATGTAAAATGTACATGCTGCAAGTCAAAATCATCCAGTGGACTTCATTTATGGCCAAAACAGAAAGTTATTTACCTAATAGAGAATGAGTGTTGAGTTAAAATAATTAACACTATCCTTTATATGGTGATCAACATACTTCTACCGTTTAACCCCCTTAATCAGTATAATGTAAACAAACATTGTATTGGAGCTCAAACTTGCCATATCAGTAACATTCTAATCTTCTTCCTACAGCCCTCATAGTCATCAGACATCATCATGCAATAAGCTCCCTTCGGCCTATACAGAAAATGCTTCTTCAGACATGCTATACTTATGAAATAAACCCCAATTCAGGGAGCTTCAATGCCTGGACTCAGTCCAGTGACAAGGGCATTGTCCCTGATCCAGGCGATTGCACCCCCTAACATGGTGGGTTTACTTTTTGGTATTAGTGCCCTAGGACAATTAATGTGCCATCAGTAAGTACTAATTTCGGGAGTCTGGTGGGAGGTAGAGGCTTGCTGGAAACAGAAGAAGGACAACTGAAGAAGGCTTTCAGTTAGAAAAGGGAAGGGCGTGGCTTGATGGCAACTGAGGACGAGTAGGGAATCGGCCAGGTGAAGAGTGTGGCCAATGGAGTATCAACCAGAAGATAGGGCAGGGGGGACAAGCTGATTGATATAAGAGTCTGATGCAGGAATCCAGTGGTGTTGGTGAAATGTGAAGGTATAACAAGAGGTAAATCTTGGAGTTTCACAAAGGTGGAGATGCAAAGACACTGATATTTGGTACACATGCATAATCCTCCTCTTGATCTTTGTGTATTAAAAACTTTTTTGAGGATGGCTCTCCTGAAACTTTGCATCTACTGATAAAAGATGCGGCCTCTCACAAATTGACCAATGTTGGCTCTGTTCTACTCCTGAGTCTGAAGCCAGACTGATGATCATAATGGAGGGTCACACAATTTTGTTAAGGTGGTGGCAAAAGTCCCAAATAACTGTCAGAAGTTGCACAGGGCACCCTGGTAGGTTCGGGGTGACTCTGCTGATATAAGGGACAGGCAAGAGTATACCGCAGGAGGCTAACCAAGAAGGGAGAAATCCAACTATGGGTGTATACACAGGTTGGACTAGAGCGCACCCATAGAAATAAGGGAAGCTCAATGCCTTTGTGTAAATTACTTTTACAGGCACCACACCCTGCAAGCCCATGGAGGACCCTAGTGCACAAACAAGGAGTGTACTTACACGAGACAAGCTGAGGGAACACAATGCAACACACTGTTACATTAAATTAACTATAGACTCCAAGTACAACCAGATATGAGAAGGGGCAGGGATTGTCTGCTGGGAAACCAAGCAGCCAAACTCTGAACAAAGGATTAACAGAAGCACGAGTGAGGACAAGAACAGTCATATCTAGGGAAGAATACATAGTCAAAGTAGGCAAGGTTCTGGACAGAGACCAGAAATGAAAGAGGAAAAGCAAGAAGAAAATAATCTAAGTGCAATGGTACAGGAGACTGGAACTGCAGACTGTAAACTAAGGACTGGAATAAAGCAACTGTGGACTGAACTATAGACCAGGAACAAGAAAACTCAGGACTGAAACTCTGAACTAGGATAACAAGTACTGGACTGAAGCATGGAACAGGAATACAAGGGACTATAACTCTGAGATAGAATAACAAAGTAGGAACTGTAGTCAAAGAACAAGGAAACTCAGGACTGGAATCTAGGATGCTAAAGCCAGTAAACCCAGGCTATGTGCAAAGAGCAAGGAAATGCAGACATGGAACAAGAGAATTGGTGGTAGAGAGCAAGGGGCTGCAGACGGGGAATGGGAGACTGCAAGCAGGGGAGCAGGGCTGCAGTGCAGGAAGCATCAAGGCACAGGGCAGACAATAGCGGAGTAGGCAGGGAGCACAGGGCACAGGAACAGGAGCAGGTTCTGGCAGGAACAGGAAACTCCACAATTCAGAGGATAAAGGCACAAAGGACTGGGAGCAAACTAAATGCAAAAGCGCTGTGTTCCTGCAGGAAGCTGCTTAAATACTGACCTGCCCTGTGCTGAAGCCGGCTCATTAGCAGCACCTGGAGCAGCACACCTGAAGACAATCTGCCTCCTCCCTCTCTGTTCCTGGGAAAGTGAAAAAAACACTGATCTCTAGGGCTTCTGAGGATTGTGATTTCAGGTTTTCTTTGAAGATGCCAGAAAACACACTGCAGGTTTGCAGATAGTGCCACCAAGAGGCAGAGATGCAGAAACATGACCATAACCCCGAGGAACTGGAGTCAGTCCAGACCAGAATCAATGATGGAGTAGGCAAAGGGCAAGGCACAATTCAGCTTTATTATCATCAAAATAAAGTAGTAGTAGGGACTACATGAAAGCATTGAAATGTCATAGCTCTCGATATGTTAATAAAATAAAATGCTTAAGTACTCTAAATGTGTCATCAATGACATAATAACATCATTTCAGTTTAAAAAACCTTTGGGAACAGGGGATAGGTTAGTGGGTTCGGCTACACAGAAATTATATAGGGGATAACCTTTTCATTGGTTACAAATATCTGCTAGCTCCACCTGGAACCACTGCTATATTACTACTTGATGGGCAGCATGACATTACAGGTTTTGCTAGATTGGCTCCTTGCTAACTAACCTTGGACACTTCACAGGTTGTCAATATATGAGCCAGACAATGAGTAGGGAAAGAGAGGATCATGGACTGTCCTTTGTTCAATTAATGAAGTTACCTTCCCTCATTCTAAGGCCATGGGACCGGGCAATCCCTTTGTACTTGATTTTGCATAGCACCTCGCGTCTGTGTGCGCTTTTAGCGAGTAATGCAGGTATCTTATCTATTTTGACTTCTAATGAATAGTTAGTAAGAACTTAGTGTTAGTGTTAGAAAACCGTGTATGAAATTCAATTGCCTTCCATTTATTGGCATTTTAGCTATTATTAATCTGTGCGTTGTTTTTCCTGTTTCCACCATAGACACTCTTGAGTTGTTCTCCTTGGAGTCTTTTGGCTTGCTGTGTTACTGCACCTGGCTATCAAAGACTTGTTGTATTCTTATAGAACCTTAATTAATCTAGGAGTATACTGCTTACATCATGGGAATTGCTATCTCATGCCTTCATTTTGCTGTTCCCATTCTCCCTTTTTTCACTCTAACCTTGGAACTAATTGTCAGCTACCGTCCGAGCTCTGCATGGATCTGAATTTCTGTGGATTCCGCTTTTTGAATTTTCCAGAGGCCCTGGGGCCCTTGCTCATTTAGAGACATGCTGCAGCTTCCATTTTTAATAAGATGGCTGTCCAATTACACTCTTGTCTCTATGTTAGTGAGCTATATTCGGGTGTTATTCATGTTGCATTCAATTTATACATTGATCATGTTAGTTTTCTTCTACTCTGTGGATGCTATGTTAATATGCTTCATGTATAAAAGCATGTATTACCTAGTGTACATGTTTTTCATGTGGAGTGCATGTTTGCTGTGTGTCCAATGCATGTGCTTGTTATTTTTAAAATGTTAGTTTGAATACTTTTTCCATCATCAGCTTAAATTAGCTCCACATCCTGTTGTACCGCCTGGGATAAGGGCGGTGCCAATGTCTCAGTGAGTAACATTTCTCACCTGTGCAGTATTGGTGCGGGGTAGGTGAAGAAGCTATGGATGACATAGTCATCTGCCTCTGAACACTCACTGCTCTGGTCGAGTCCTTGACCACCGCCTTTCTTCTGCTCTCCCCCCTCCATATGGGTATCCATACTTTACTCACCCCCCTCAAGCTACCTCCACGTCTCACCTGTTCATCTGGACTCCAGGTCATGTAGCAGCATTCCCCATTGGAATCTTTATATATCCACTGCTCAGTGTAAATGTAAGGGTCCTGAGGATATTTACATTTTGACCTAGGAGGTGTGATAGTGCTTTCATTTGTTTGTGTACATGGGATGGCATCCTTTTGTATATACTCATGCATAAGAGTATCCAGGTTTATTACTATTTTCATTCCTATTGGCAGTTTTATTTCATTGGCTGATTGCTATTCTCAAGGTACAGAAAGCTAGTAGTACCAGTACTAGTATGGCCAGCATTAGCCAACCAGGTTGGTATCCATCAGAACAGGTAGGTAAACCAGTCATCATCTGCAATGTCATCTACCTCTTCTGCCATTTTTATCTGCATTTGTTTCAAGGTGTCTATTGCCTCTTGGAGGGTCCCATTTTCCATTTCTGGGCAGATTTGTATGTGCAACAAGACGACAATTTCTGCGCACAAACCACCTCCCATGGCAGTAATAGGGTCATGGAAACACCTGTTTTGGAGACTTTTGTGTCTAACTGCTCTCAGCTTATTATTTGTAGCAATTCCCATCAAGTTATTTACAACCACTTAGAAATTGCATGTGTCTGTAACCCGGCAGTAAAGAATGATGTAAAGAAAATGTCTGTTCTACTAAACAATTTATGCTCATCTGGTATGGTGTCATGCACATTTGCTGTTTTTACCAGATTATAGTTATCTCTCCTTGTGCTTTTAATGGTGAGGGCCCTCTTTTTTCTTAGGTGTGATTTCATCTGGGGAAAATCACCAATCTGCTCTTTACTTTGGGGCACTACTAGGGATGGTGGACTTATTACCACCACAGAACACAGGCCAACCAATCTGGTCGGAGCTGCATATATACTCTGGAACCAAAAGCCCAAAACTGGTCCATTAAAACAGCCATTCCTACTTTTACTCCAGGCAGATCAAAAATGCTACTTTCACTGTGCCCATATTTCTTATGCATAGAGTGGCTTTCTTCAAATGCCCTATGTGTAATGGGCCTGCTTCATCCTCTAGCCACTAGTATTTTAGTGGATTTTGCCTATTTACTTTCTGCACAACCACACATGGTTGCTCTATGAGCATTTCCGCTTTACAGCCGACCAGTCATTCGACCCAGCCTTCCATGGTATGTACATGTACTTCTATTTGTAGCTGGCCTTTCTCCCAACATCCAGGAATGTATCTTCCCTGTTTGTGCATTAAATAAATTGGTGCACTTCTGTTATTATTTCGCCTTATCTCTGGCATGACAATTTGTTTCAACATAGCTCATGACAGACAGTTCTTTTATAAAAATGATCCTGCGTGGTGAATTTTCCTGTGTTACCCAGTGAATCAAGGCACCTCTGCCCTGATATTACTCTCTGGTCATGCATGTTATAAGGTATATAAGGCAGTGCGCTACTTGTGTGGATATTTCACTAGCTATGAATATTCTGGAGGCACTCATGTCGTAGGGGATGAGAGATCACACAAACTAATAGCTCCTATGTGACATTTCTCTCCCAGCTCAGCTCATATGTCTATACCACATGTTGTTTGAGACATGAGCAATAATATTAAGATTTTTCCCCATAAAGTGATGATCATCAAATACACTTCCCTTTCTCCTCCTCCCTGGAGTGCCACGTTCAGGATATTTACCAGGAGGCGTGTCATTTGGTATGACTATACCTAGTGTAGTAGTGTTAACATCATGGAAAACATGAAAGGTTGGTTCTGCCTAGCTGTACATGCTATAGTGCTGCACTGTGAAACAGTAAATAAAATACAAACACAAAAAGGAGGAATATGCAGCTCAAATTATAATGGCTATTGCCTTGGACGTTGGTATTAACATGGGTCTGTGCATTCTTCTGGGCAACAAAAAGTAATCTTTTGCCTCACAAAACAGTGGCCTCCTGTATAAGGACACTATTCCTTTTATGGCACATAAATAAAAGTCCACACTGAAAGCGTCCTTCCAAAAAACCTAAAGAGGAAAAAATAAAAATACTCTTTTTAATAAATAGGGCTTAGATGTTGTTGACTGATGCAGCAACGGTATTCACAAGAAAAACATTTAACAAAGTTAGAGGAAACCTCTTTCTAGAACAATATATGTTTTCAAATTGAATAACAATACTGTTAAGCAAATGTTCTAGGCTCCTCGGAAGGGATAGACTCTCACAAAGAAGGACAAGACCAGGATGGCTATGGGGAGCATTTGTTATTTCTTTTTATTACTACTGGAAAGGCCACATGCCATTTTACATATACATCTTTAAGCTCTTGTGACATCTATCCTTGCTCTTGTTGCTAATTGGCTCTGGTCATGGATCTTGTCTGGGTCTTCACACTTCTTCACCTTTGGGCTCAGTGTTTTTGTGGACAGTAGGGTCTCACTGCTATATTTGATGTCACTGAGATGAATCCACGCTCTTCTTCCTTCAACCTTGACCACAGATGGAGTGACAGCTTCCTCAATGTAAGGTCCATGAAAAGCAGTCTTGTGCCACTTTCCACTTCCAAAGAAAAATATGGAACAGCACCTCACCTCATCACCTGGATAAAATAAAAGAGGTTTCAACAAATTGTCTGGGTCCGTTTGTTCATGCACCTGTCGAGACATACATTTAAGACATTCTGTCATAGTGTCAAATAATCATGTATTTCCTTAACTAACACAGTAGCAGTGTTTTCAGCATCACTGTGAGCCCATGTGGGATCAGCAATGGGAGTTTGCATTCTGTGTCCATTCACCGGCTCATGTGGAGTCAGGTGATGGTCAGAGCCTGGTTGATTACATAAGGAAAATAGGGCTAGAGGAAGGCAATGTAACCAACTCAGAGTCTCATTTAGTTTGGCAATTCATTATTTTTAGGTGCCGTTCTGGCACTCACAAATGATGTTTGTTTGTGGATTATAGGCTGATGAGAATTTGTGTTTTATCCCCAATACGATAGTGATGTGCCCATAATTATCCTGGAAGACTTCTCAATCAAAAATGCTGCTGCATCAGACAATGCTTGCTCACATGAGTAATGGCCTGTCATTACTGGTTCTAAGATCCCACTGTAGAATGCTAACTGTATGTGTCCCATGGTACTTTTTCTGTACAAGGACAGGTGCCATCACTACTCCATTTGAATGGGAAAACAGAACAAAGTCTTAATTATAATCAGGGATCCCTAACACTGGAGCTGAGAATTTGTGTTTTATAGTGATAGTGATGTGCTCAAACAATTCATTTACAAAGGGCGGTCCATTGTCGGAACATAGCACATCGCATACTCCCTGCCTTGGAAATACATCAAGTACGAGGAACTTTGCAGTAGATGTGTCATCTGAATGTGTGCATTGACCGACTTCGTTCTATTGGGAAAAAGGACATACAACTACTATCATACACCTCTAGTTGTTATAAATGTGGAACATTTTCAGATAGTTGAAATGCAAGTGCTGAAAAGGTCCCGTCGGACAGGGTATTGTTCCTCTTTTAGGGTATGGCCAGCAGTGAACTTCTGACACATCAGACATTTAATAACAAAATGTGCAACATGCTCATTCAAATTAGGGACAAACCTCTCCTCTGAAATCTATACTGTGAGACATTACATGTTATTTGTACTGGACAGTACAGTTGTTATAATGCTACTGTAAGCAGGGTTAAGGGCATGACAGGTTCTCTGGTGCTGTCCTGTCGGCACAGTGATTCTGTGGGGGACAATGAGCACCCCTTCTTTTCCATAATTCCTGCTCTTCTGGTGGTGCCCTCCCTGTAACTTGATCATTTGTACTATGGGTAGCGTATTAAAGCTCTCCTTCAGCACCATGTTGCATGTACGTATATATTTGTTTGGCATAGTTGCAATATCAGTTACTTCTGGGAAATATGCTGCTCTTTTTGCTTCTAGCCAACAGCCTCATTACCATGGGAAATCATGTCCAAACCTCTGGTGTGCACTGTACACTTCACCACAGTGATTTCCGATGCAGGTTCAAGTGCATCTATGAGCCTGTCCAGTAATGGCGCATGCTGCACTGGTGTGCTGTCCACACACAGGAAGCCTCTCCTTTTCCAACGAGACAGTCCTGCATGTACATTTGACATTACATAGGCAGAGTGGTAATGCGCCATTACTGCCTCCTCTCCATGCACTTCAAGTGGGAAGATAAATGCTATCAACTCAGCTGCTTGTGCTGAAAAATGCACTGGCAATCTCTCTTATCACTATCTCAAAGCTGTCTTTCTCTCTTGCCTTCAGCACTGCTGTTCCTCTATGCTTCTTGTCCATGCTCTGGTCTATCGACAATGACCCATCAATGAAGAGAATTATCCACCTCCTAGGGCATTTTCCTTGACATGGGGTACCTCATTATGATATTCAGTGTAGTTGGTGCAATCATGCACATAATCACTGGTTCAGCTATGATTCTAGCTGGTCTTACTACTTGACACCTGACAATTGTGTTTGATGGTTTCAATATAATCGCCTCATAGCCTGACACTTTCTGTGTGGTCAATGTACTTTTGGGATTTTCAAGGATGGCGAAAAAAGCATGCTTGACATATAATGTGACTGAACAGCCCATAATTATACTGGAAGACTTCTCAATTGAAAAGGCTGCTGCAGCAGCCAATGCTTGCTCACATGGTAATTGCCCTAGATTACTGGCTCTAAGATCCCACTGTAGAATGCTAACGATTTTTGTCCCATGGTAGTTTTCTGTGCAAGGACAGCTACCATCACTACTCCATTTGAATGGGAAAACAGAAACAAAGTCTTCATTATAATCAGGGATCCCTAACACTGGAGCTGTGCTTATTGCTAGCTTCAACTCATCAAAGGCATCTATCATCTCACCATTTCAGGCTATGTCACTTTTGTCTTTCTGTGCTTTTTTTCTGTCCTTTTAAGAGTAGCCTCTCATTTGTGCTATAGTCAAAGACCCATGCCCTACAATAATTGCAAAGACCTAGCTGTAATTCCTTCACTCTCTCTGGCTTGCATGTTTTCATGAATGCTTCTACTCTTCAGCTGTCACCTTCCTCCTTTTTTTGATAGTAGCTGACCTATGTGTAGGCCCTCCTCCTGGCAATATTGTATTTTTCCTTTGTCCATTTTATACCCTTTGTCTGCCAATACTGTCATCAGTTTCACTCAGTCTCTCCTGCACAATTGCTCCGCTATGCTATACACCAATATGTCATACACATATTGGATGACCGCACTGTCAAGTTGTATATTGCCTAAATCCATCTGCAACACTCGGTTGAAGATAGAGGGTGTTTCCCAGTACCCGTGTGGTAAACAGGCATGTTGCAAACTGATTCCGCGGTAAGTGAACGTGGTCAGATATTGAAAATCAGGATGCAAGGAAATTGAAAAGAAGGCATTCTTTAAATCAATCACTGTAAAATATTTAGCTTTTGCCTGGATGTTGCATAATATCTTGGCTGGATTTGGCACTAATGGAAATGATGCCTCAACAATATTGTTCAGGGGGCTTAGATCCTGTATGAGTCTCCACAACCCTTCTGTTGCTATTTTAATCGGGTACACAGCTGTGTTGCTTGTTCAATCTGAATGCACTAATATACCCTGTCGGACTAAGGTAGCAATAGTGTAATAGAAATCCTCATCAGCTTCCATTGACATGGGATACTGTTTTACTCATGGTAGACTATCCTCCTTCTTTAGTTTAATTTTAACTGCCCATACTCCTTTTAATAAACTAACATCACATGGACTGCTGGTCCATAATGAGCTTGGTACGTGTGCAAAATATTCTTGAAGAAAAGATGTTACTTTCCATACTAATATTGATATAAGGATAGTTAAAACATCCCCCATATTTGTAGGAACCACTCGCTTATAGAATGCAGCATCCTAGCTAGAGGAAAAGTAAGTTTAAATTATTATCCCCACAAGAACGTAAAGAGCAGACACCTAAAGAGTCTTAGGGCAGAAGATTTAGCAGATTTTTTGGATGCAATCATGTAGGTCTCTTCTGATCAAGACATGCCCTCAGACCTGGTGGACATATATGGTAGGCACATACAATCACTTCTGAAGTTGCCCCTATTAAAACTAAAACTGTTCCGGATAAACCAGAATACCAAAACTGGTTTGCGACAGATCTGACCACCCTCAAAAAAGCTAAATAAAAAGCTGAAAGAGTATAGGCAAAAAACAAGACTAGCGAAAACAAACAGGCATGGAAGCGAATGGAGAAAGAATACAAATCAGACATTTATGAAACAAAAAAAGGGGTTTATAATTAACAAATAGAGAAGGCTGATAATAATACAAGGACATTTTTTGTTATTTTTTTAAACAGCTAGAGAAACCCAAGGCCCTGGAGAGGCAGTTTTCACCAAATGACGAGGATGGCATGAGGGTGTAACACGCCTTCCAGGAAAAATGTTTACTAGTACGAAATAATATTAAAAAGAACCCAAACAATGAGGAACCCCATATTAAGGAGGCTAAGGAAACATACAAGGAGCAGGTGGAGGAGCAGCCATGCTTTAATTTTAAGCCAACATCTATCTTCGACCTGGAGGCAATGCTAAAAAGCATGCAACCTCATGTTGTGGTGATTTCCTGCCATCAAATATCATCCCAAGGAACCTCAAAATCTTTGCCCCATTGCTTAGGCAATTTGTCAACTCATCGAGATCAAAGATGTGGTTGTAACGCCTCTTCTTAAGAAACCAGGACTGAATCGAAAAGTCCCCTCTAATATGAGCCTGATTACAAACACCAAAATTGTAGACAAAATAGCAGTTACCGAAATGCAGGACCATCTTGAAATATCAGAATTTCACAGGCAAAACAGTCGGGGTTCGGGCGGAAACATGGGACCTAAACCGTACTCCTGGATCTGCAAACACAAATGGGTACTTTTGAGGAAAGTAAAGCCGGGATGGTAATCCTCTTGGACTTATCTGTGGTATTCGTTTCGCTTGACAACAGATGCCTACTACAAACATTTTCCGATGCAGGAAACTGTTCTAGAGATGCCGTTGAATGGCTGAAATCGTTTCTGAGTAACAGAACTTCAAGGATTGTCTGGGAGGATGCTACCTCAGAACCAATTCAAATAGAATATGGTGTACCGCAGGGTGTGTGCTTGTCTCCCACGCTTTTTAACATCTATGTAAAGCCACTATGTGACCAGGCTGGCGGAACATATGGGCCTCACCTTTACTAATTACGCAGACAACATTCAACTGGTGATGGACCTTAGTGGATCATAGGAAAAAGACATGGAAAAGCTGAATAACACATATGGCTCTATTAAGAATTGGTTGCAGAACAACTGGATGAGTCCGAACAAAAAAACAGAGTTTATGGTATTTGGTTCAGCACAGAGGGAAGCTCAATCCCTGTGTCAGATAAAGTAAAAACATTGACGCTTTAGTGGGTGCCAGAGCCTATGTTGATGGTGTTGTGACGAACACACATTATTAGATGCAGTAAATTTTTCACTTTTGTGATGTGATCTCTTCTTGAGATGTTACATGCAATTCTCATGGCAGAGTGTAAGTTAGTTACTTACAGGAAGTTTAGCCATTGATGACACATAAAAACTGCAAAATACTGGTAAGAGCTATGATAATGCTAAGGCTGAACTACAGCAATGCCCTGTTGTTAGGTTGCTGGCAAGTAATGTCTACAGAGACTACAAGTAGTGCAAAATGATGCAGTGAGAATTGTATGTAACATCTCAAGAAGAGATCACATCACAAAGGCGCGAAATGAACTGTATCGCCTCCCTGTGACTACTAGGATACATTTCAAAGTCCTTGCACTAACCCACAAATGTATTTGCAGGGAAGTCCCGAGATACTTGACGCAAAGGCTAGCCTACCGGAAAACAGGCAGATCATTACGCTCGAGTACTACACAATGCATCTCTGTCCCAAGGGTAAAAAGAACAAGGGGAAATGGAAGATCATTTACTGTTCTAGCAGCAAAGGTGTGGAATGATTTGCCGGTTAAATTAAGGCAGGAGAAAAAACAGGACCCTTTCAAGAAACAATTGAAAATCCTGCTATTTAAATAAGCTGCGGGCTAATTGCTTACCAGCTACATGTTAGTCCCATCTCAGAAATGTCTGCATGTCGGTGTGGCGACATGTTGCCCAAGGGCTATGGTGTACAAGAAACAAATAAATAACTAAATAATGACATTCTCTGGGGGATCTACCTGTCCTCAATTTGTAATTGATATGGGAGACTGATGCTAAACATCACTTCATCACCTGAGCCCTCATCCATAAACAATTCTTCATCTGTCAAGGCAGTCTATGTACCTTGCAATTATCTGCCCTTGTGCCATGTCTTTGAGTACTTCTGGGGAAAACAACAACTCTGTGGGTAACCTCACTAGTTTTTCCTGTATTCTTGGAAGCCATGCTAATAATATGTGCACTCCATAAAGGAATGTCTCTGGGTTTAGTGGCACCCCTCTCTGAGTCTTCTGACCATAAAATGCTGTTATAATTTCTTGTGCATTCATATGATGGATCCCTGGGGTAGAACATATTATCCCCTCTTCAGTAAATGATATTGTCATGTTTAATTTACTCATCATGTCTTGTGCCAATATTGCCACCCCCACCCTTGGTTCCTCTTGTGGGTCTGGTTAATCGACGATGGAACACATCAAGTCTCTCTGTGGGCTGTCCTATTGTGGATACATATCCAGTCCCGTGCTGGTGAAAGTGAACCTCGGGACCTGGGGCCCTTTAAGAGGAGGTAGCAATACTAAGAGATGGATGGGGATGCAGAACCTACTCATACATAAATAATAAGGCTGACTCAGGAAGTTGGCAAATCATTGTACTGTTTTATTAGCAATTATCTAAAATAGGGAGTTACAATGGACATCAACAGACGTTCACTCGATTTCGCTCAAAATATCACATGAAAAAACATCATTCTTATACAAAACATTCTTCACTACTGACGTCCTCTTACATGGCAAACTAAGAAAACATAACTAGAGTATGTGATAGGCTTAAAGGGCACATCTACGTATATGTTCCATACTGACAGGAGTTGTGATTGGGTCTCTAAGATCAGGTGGACCACTAAGCCCACCCCAAGTGCAAGTCATCTTCTGTGTCACACTAATACACAACACCCTATTGGCTTCACAAATTATAGGGCTCCTTAATACGTGGCCTTCAATAATTTATTGGCACGCTTGTACCCTTCTGGAATATTCCACTTGCTAGCAGCACGCAGACTGGTTACTCCAGTTGCTGGGCGGGTCAGCCTGGTCATGCCTCCCTACCCAATTAGCCCTCATTCATCATCACTCCTGCGGTCTGCCATTCAATTAAGGCTTTGAACTCAGCCTTGTATAGGCTCGCTGTGCCTGAGAATAAAAGTGTGTGAGGCATGGTCGTATCTTCTGGTTTCAGTTTGACCATGTGACTGGAGACCACGTTTTCGAGCATAAAATACTATTAAATGATGAATCCTTGGCACCTTCAGTGTTTTTCTATTAGACCTCAACATGGGTTTGCTTCTTTCTTATGTTCATGTAGCTTGACAGATAACAAGTGTCACGGTGGCCCCAAATCTTGATGCTGGGCCAGCCAGCCTTTCTTGAATTCTCCTTCGTCATCAGCTGTTTTCAACTGCGCCACACTTCAAGCCCTTTCCATTCACAGGGTTCAAGTTTGCTAAGGGGCGTTGTGGAACATCCAGAGTCTATACATTCCTATGAATACACATTGGTGCATCACCGTAATCTATTTACTGCATAGCCAGCATCAGGGTTACTTTGTCTACTTGCGTTACAGCATCAGTACAATTTTAAAATGACTTTGCATTTTTTTTAAGTGTTTCTTCGCACAAGCTGTCTTCATTTCGATCCCGAAATGTTGCTGTTCTTTGACACCTCATCCTTAGATACCATAGAATGTCTATATTCCTTCTTTATTTGTGTCTTTTCTGGGTGCATCAATTCAGCTTCATATGATGTCACCAGTCTTCTTTCTCATTCATGTTCACACTTCTTCCGGGACTTTTTTCAGAAGACCATTATTTCCTTGTGAATACATATACGGTTTTCTCAATGGATACCTTGTCTCAAGGATTCTTTGCCGTTTAGGCATCCTCACTGGTACTGCGCATGTCGCAGTTTCTGGTTCCCAACATATAAGCAAAATGGGGGTGGAGCTTCTGGTAGGCGTATTTGCTTCTTCGTCTACAAAAGGATTTCCTCCCACTACTGTCACACACCCTATTCTAGGTGTAGATGTCTGTGGCACTATTTTCACATTCCATGGCATCACTGAGTTCTGTTGTGTTGGTGCCTGTGCCTGCATTAGTACTTTCTGTGTTTACATTGGTACTTGCTGTGTGTGAGGTGGCATCCTCTGTTGCGTCTGCTGTTCTTGTGGTGCTTGTGCCTGATTCTGCATGTGATCTTGGGTGTAGTATGTTGGTGGCTTTGCACTATATGGTGAGGGGTATGCTTGCCCCGCTATTGTCTGCCAATTATGTTGTATTCCTCCCCTACTTCTGCATACAGATGTAATGTCCCCCAATTTCCCACATGTCCAACAATGATGTAGCGGCCATCCAAATCATTGTTGCCCTCTGTTAAACCCTCCTCCTTGCTGAGCTTCATATCCAAACCCTCTGCCTTTGGGTGAAAATCCTCATCCCCAGAGATAATAGTTACATTACCCTCTTCCTGCAAAGTTTCCATTTTGCCCTGGCAACACCTGTGTGCCTCCTGCACGTCATTGTTTTCTCCTGCATTTGTTAACATAGCTCCTTCCATTGTCTTTTCTGATAATTTCTTGTACACTATTTTTGCTTCCTCTATCTTTCTTTGCTCAACTTCCTTTCAGTCCTTCTCTTGTTTTAATCTACAATGAAGAACAATATTCTCGGGCCATGGTTTTGCCTCTATTCCCACAATTTTCTTTAATTGCATGTGGGATGTCTTGACCCACTAGCTCTGCCCTGTGACATCACTGTGTGCTGGTGGCACCAGAACCAAAAAAATGGCCGCAAAAAGCCCCATGCGTGCTAAACACATGAAAATTGTGCTGTGAAACCAGAAAGTTGGCTGCCAATCTACTTTGCCTGTGTCAGTGGTGGAACAGGAGACCACACTACTAAAACCTGTCATTGGGCGTCCCACAGTGTGAAAATGGAAACTACATGAAAGGCAGTGCTTCATTGCAAGGAAACCCAGAAGTGCTCTGAAATCCATTTTTCCTTGGTTGCTGAAATTACAAAATAATGATTCCAAGCATCAGAAAATATCCCACCTCCTTGCTGGGGTTTACCTGTCACTTTATTTAAAGAATCCACATACGCACACAATGTCAGGAAAAGCAGATTCCATCACAAGAATATCCACATTAAAATGTGTGCTGGTCTGTAAAATCTGTCAGAGATGGGCGCAGTACAGTCTGCCGCCTGTATTGTGAAAACAAAATCAGAATATCGAGGCTGAGTACCCCAAAAGGAAATACACCGAACACGGGTTACAAAAGAACACACAAAGTACTTTATTTATACTGAATCCAGTTACAAAAACAGAGCAAAATCAGATAGCTATCGACCCTCAGCACAACACAACAAACTCCAACGTGGTTCAATATGTTCAGTGAGAGACGTTGTACATTAGAATGCATTCGCTTTTTATACCCTTGGTGGGCACGATTAATATTCCACTTAATAGATCCCCGATCTAGGGTTCGTGCCAAGTCTCGAACAACAGCATATAACTGGTTTGCCTTTAATACATGTATCAACAAGCCTATGCAATAACTGTGTGATCTGGGATTTGTCCATGCTAATCTTCTTAAACATTAATACAATGCGGTTAAAAAAGTGTTCTATGTTCAGTATTTGGATACATTGTTTTTATAGTATACTTGTGGCTTAGTTTCTTTACACGAGTAATCCCTTACACACAAGTCAACGAAGGACAAGGTCTCAGTTCACGACCTCAACAAGTGGCCTGCAGGCAAGTTACATATTAGCTATGCACAGAGGTCAAGGCGGCCATGTTGGATTTTGGAATGACATCGTCCACCATTTTAACTCACAGGGTGACTTTTACAAAGCGAATCCTAAAATGGCGGATTGACCTAAAATGGCGGCTCACATTGATTTTAAGGTCAGGACCTTGCAACACGGATTCTTTCACAAGCGACTTTCGAGGAGCTTGGCGTAAGCCAATATACATATATTTATTACAATAGGAGGCATGATATAATTTCACTTTTGATAAACCCTCCTTTTGGCCTATGCCAAGTGCTAAAACTCCTTTGGATCTCCTTGCACATAACTTAATGCATCATCGTCCATGCACCCTGAATCACTGTCAGAAATATCTATTGCCATTAGGTCGTTTTTACTAAAAATTTCTTTCAACACATATTCCTTGGAGGTTTTATCTGGGGCATACGCTCTATGTCCTATCGTACCTAATGCTTTTGCGCAACATCCCCCAAGCATCAAACATATACCAGGTAGACACTGAATACAGCAACAAAGATACAACAAGATTCCCAAAATAATCAATAAGACCGAAAGTACCTTCCAACCCCAAGATCGCAAGAAGTCCCAGAACCAAGCGTTAAGATCCCAGTTTCCCTTGGGAACATGCACTTCGGAACTAAGGACGTGCAGATTCTGTATTGCCTTGAAGATAGTTGGGGAGGAATCTTGTACGAAAACACAGCAAGTGGACCCCACTAATTTACACACTCCACCACACTCAGCCAGAATGACATCTAATGCCATTCGGTTTTGAAGCGCTACTAGTCTTATCGCCTTTTGTTCTAACGTCATATTATAGAGTATGTCCGTGGTCCGGTTGATGCTTCTCTCCAGTACTCCCGCTAGCTTTCTAATGTCTTCTGAATTCGCTATATGCCCCCAAAATGGCACAACTGATTTCTCTGTATCTCCCAAGATTTGTGCTGGGGTGTCACCATTTTCGGTTTACTCCTGTTTGCGAAAAGCGAGCATCCCAGGGGAGTTAAAACACACTTCTCAAAACTATTCAAATTGGTGCCATCAAAGTTCCCTGAGATGCTATCATTCCACCGGCCAAAGAACAGTGCTCTAAGAGAAGCATAGCAAGCAGTTGTCAAAGGTAAAGGATGAATATACCAACCTAGCCCCTTATCCCCGTGTTGCGGTAAATGTGAGCAGACCCAACAGTTAGATTTATTAAAAATGGCATGCGTAGCATTCATGATAAGCAGTAGAGTGTTATTGTGGTACCTTTGTCTATGCTGAGAATCCCTAGGTGATAGAGTATGCAAATGTACAAAGGGTGTAGGAACAATAGGTGTACTTTCAGTAGACAACAAAAGTTCTAAAGAATGAGTTTCCTCAAGGTACCACAATCCTAAGGCAGCGACTATTAAAAACCCAAATATCATTATAAAAATACAGCAATACATTTTCGGGGCCCAGGCATTTTGTCCATCATCCCGGTTGGTCCCCCCCCCTTATTTACAAGTCCCATACGAGCGTTAAGGGTAGCAGGCATTGTAGTTTTCAAACGGATACCCCAATGTTCGTTGTTGGCAACCTCCTGGTCGAGCGACTTCTTAGTCCTTCCACAACCCTAGCGAACAGAATCCTCTTTCTCAAATTTGGGCAACAACAAGCCCTCAATGATCCTTTTCTTCTTCAAATGCACAGCCGAACCGTGCTGTAAGTCTATCAGATGCACAGCAAAACCGTGCTGTAAGTCTTTTTTCTTGGACGCAGATTGTACCATACTTTTCCCGATAATGATTGATCCGGGAACAATATGTCGTCACTTCCTGGTGGAAGCAATGTGTCAGAAACAAGTGAAGATGCTGAATTCAAGATAGCAGTTTCCGAATGCAAAACTTTTGGAGAATGTGGAGACAAAATGGCAGCTTGCCCAAGCCTCACGGGCTCAGAGAGATTCTCCGACACACTCTCAGTGATACTTACTGCTTTGGGATCATTGGTTGCAGCATTAGCGAGGGGTTCTGTTTCTTCTGTAACGTGTGGCACAGGGTGAGGACGTTTCTTGACGTGGGACGCATGTATCCAGTTCTTTCTCCCAGCGACCCCCACCGCTGTCTGGTGACCAACAGGACTTGGAATGGCCCACGCCAGCGAGGCGCAAGGCAGGAGGAGCGCTCGAACTATTTGACGAGCAGCCAGTTTCCCGGCCGCATGCTGTGGCCCGGGCCCTCGTATCGCACAGGTAAAGCTTCTTGTACCTGGTGATTAATCAAATACAGGTTTTTAGTCAACTGACTACAATAATCTGAAAGTAGTACATTTTCAACATTTTTCAATGAATTTCATTTAGGAAGGTTCTAAATATTGGCAGGTCTCCCCATTACCACCTCAAATGGAGAGAGCCCAGTCTTAGTTTGAGGGGTTGTACGCATGGATAACAACACGATCGGTAAGGCATCTGGCCATTTTAGTTTGGTGCCGGCACATGTTTTAGCGAGCTTGTTCTTAATGATACCGTTGTGTCTTTCTACTAGTCCGGCGCTCTGAGCATGTCTGGCCGAATGGAACCATTTGTCAAGTCGTAAGGCTGTACATATCTGCAGAATTACAGCAGCAACAAAATGTGGACCATTGTCCAACCAGAAAACTCTTGGTAGCCCGAACCGCGGGAGTATTCCCTTGACATGATTTTTGCAGTAGTCATAGCTGTAGCATCTTTAACAGGGAAAGCCTCAACCCATTTACTAAAAGCGCAGATAACCACCAGCACATATTTTTTATTATCACATCGTTCCATTTCAATAAAGTCAAAGTGGATCACTTCGAAGGGGACAAAGGGTGGCCCAAAACTACCCCTTGGAGTTACTGTCCCCTTTCCCACGTTGTGTTCTAGGCAAATCATGCAATCCTGGACGTAGCGCTGGGCAATTTTTGAAATTTTGTCATTTACCCAAACTTTCGCTAACATTTTTGTCATCTTCTGGGCACATACATGCGTAGGACCATGAGCCATAATGACCATCATCATTATATACGCATCAGGGAGTAGCCATTTCCCTTCCACTATATCCACCCAACACCCGTCATCATCAAGTTTCCCCGAGCCTTCAGCCCACCTTTTGGATTCTTCTAACGTGGCATCAGCTTGGATATCCCGTACAGACCCAACACCCTCATCCATCGCGTAAGCATTTACAGTCTCCCTTGAAACATACATCTCCGTAAGGGGATCGGTACCAGTTTGTCTAGCTATCTGATCAGCGAAAGCATTCCCTTTCCCAATATCATCTGTAACCTTTCGATGTGCTGCACCTTTCATAACTGCCAACTGAGTAGGGAGCGCAAGCGCTGAGAGTAGTTGTACTATTAGGGAGCCGTGTTGGATTTTGGTGCCATGTGAAGTTAGGAACCCTCTCTTTGACCGAAGTCTCCCAAAGTTGTGAACCACCCCAAAGGCATACTGACTATCAGTATATATATTTACTGCAAGCCCTTCGGAAAGTTCCATTGCTCGGGTTAATGCTATAATCTCTGCGGCCTGCGCAGAATAATGCGTGATTCTCTTATTTTCTACAACCGTGCTTAATGTAGTGATCACATAAGCAGCTGTGGATGTACCATCCGGAAGTTTGAAGCAAGAGCCATCACAAAACAGCTCTCCTTGCGGATTATCCAAAGGAGTATCTTTCAAATCAATTCTACCCTTTGTCTCTTGTTCGGTCGTATACAAACAATCATGTGGCACTTAATCGCCGCAAGTGGTATCTTGCGGGAAAGGTAGGAGTTCAGCCGGATTAAGTACACAACACCTCTTAATTTGAATGTGAGGAGCAAATAAGATCAATTCATATCTTGTCAACCGTGCAGAAGTGAGGTGTTGCATTTGAGTTCGGTTCAGTAGAACATCTACAGAGTGAGGCACCATCAGGGTTAGATCATGGCCTAGGACCATTCCCTCGCTCTGTTTTACAGATGCAGCAGCAGCAGCAACAGCTCGCAAACATCTTGGCACAGTGCATGCTACAGGATCAAGGGCGGAAGAAAAGTAACCGCACTGCCTATTCTTCCCTCCATGTTCCTGAGTTAATACAGCCAAAGCACATCCATCACATTCATGCACAAACAACACAAAGGCCTTTTCATAGTTTGGTGTGCCCAAAACTGGTGCAGAGCATAATGCAGTCTTAAGCAAGTCAAGCGATTGCTGGTGTTCCGCATTCCATGGCAATGGCGAAGAAATGCCCTTCTTCGTCAACACCAATATCGGTTTGATCACTAGTGAAAAATTTGGGATCCACAACCTACAGTAAGAAGCCATACCTATCAAGGCTCTAACTTCCTTCTGTGTATTTGGGACAGACATGCCAGAAATGTGTTTTATTCTTTCAGGTGTCAACCTTCTTCCCTCCTTTGACAGGAGATAGCCTAAATAGGCGACCTCCTGGCAACAATATTGAAATTTTTTAATCAGAGCTTTGTGACCATGCTTAGCTAGATGGATAAGCAATAACACAGTGCCCTCCTTACAGGCACTCTCAGAGTCAGCAGCTAAAAGCAAATCATCAACGTACTGAAGCAAAGTACAGGTAGAGGGCAATTCAAGGGTATCAAGTTGTTCTTTCAAAGCCCTACTATAAATGATAGGACTCTCTGTGTACCCCTGAGGTGCACGAGTAAATGTGAACGAGCGTCCCCCTAAGGTGAACGCGAACAAGTATCTACTATCCTTGTGTATAGGAATACGAAAGAAAGCATTCTTTAGATCCACTACCCTAAAGTAAGTAGCTGTAGCTGGAATCATGGTTAGGATTGTCGTTACATCAGGCACAATTGGAAATTGTGGAGCCACGACTTTATTAATGGCACGTAAATTGATTATGAAACAGAATGGAATTGCATTATCGCCTTTCTTATATACGGGTAAAATCGGACTGTTACACAAACTTCCTGAAATTTCTTCAATCACCCCTCGATGCACAAAATCGGAAACAATGCATTTCAAAGCTTGCTCGCCCTCAACTGAAATCTTATACTGGGGAATGCGTGGCAGCTCAATTCCATGTTTCAAAACTATTTTAACAGGTTCAATCTTTAAAACACCGACATCATTGTCGTCAACAGCCCATAAGCTTTCTGGTACATTAATGAATTCTGGCGGGAAAGGTCTAGTCAAGGTCTAGTCAAGAATTGCGAGACAGAAAATTGCTGTGGTGAAATCGTCAAACGCACTCCATCAGAAGAACAATAAATCACTGCATTTAATTATTTTAACAGATTCAACCCCAGCAAGTTCTCTCCACAATTTCGAAGTCAACAGAAATGGACAGTGGTCCGTAAAGGGACCCAAAGAAATAGGTACCGGCAAAGAAACCAGACAAACAACTGGTGTGCCAGAAAACTCTACAGAAACATTGGTTTGCTATGACAGTGGAATGTTTGGAACCCGTGAATGATCAATGGAATACTTCTGTGCTCCAGTGTCTATCAAAAACTGATGTTTCCTATTTCCCACCACCATTTCAACGTAGGGACCTTTCTGATTGACGGGAATAGATGTAGGTTCCAAACCCTTCTTCGGGCAATCCTAATGAAACAGAATATCATCAAAAGGAAGCTCTTCAGATAAATATGCAGCGGAGGGCGATCAAATATGTTCCTGGTGTCCACACTTCAAATCTGATTATCCTGCGAGAAAGGTTGCTGAGGGTCCTGTGCAAACTGACCTCTACCAGGGCCCCCTACACCCGGGCGACCTCTGGATCGTCTACCCATATTTCCAAATGTATTATTTGACCTTTGTTGAAGGACGGGGCATTGTGCTCGCCAATGACCCTCTTGATGACAATAAGCGCACTGGTTAATGTTCACAGGACCCAAGGGCACATTCCCTTGCGGGGCATACTGACCTCTAACCTGAGAACTACCCCCTCTGGGGCCCCTAACAATTTGCTGAAATAGCACTTTAGTTTTCAAATCGCCTTTTCGTTTTTCAACCCTATCTTTTTCATTATTGACACGGTTCTCGTAGTACTGAGCCATGTGCAGTATTTCTGATTGTGATTTTGCCTGCCAAGCGCTCTCAGAAGACATCATTTGTGATTGGATGTCAGGCAGCAATCCACGCACAAATTTATCCATGAACAACCTTTTCCCAGACTCTGTGCCTAGGTCTTGTCCACTGAAATCCGAGAATACCTGTTCGAACCGATTAAAGAACTCAGTAGCACCCTCAGACTTTCCTTGGACACAGGGCGTAAGCTTGTCCCATATAATTCTTTTTTCTGGATTTATAGTTTTTAATTTTGCAATAATTCTATCAGGCAAAGTTAGTATCACCTGAGGCGGTCTTTCACCAGCTGGACTTTCTCCATCGAGTCTAGTTATATTCACCCATATATCTCCCAACCCTGCTACGTCGTCTATAGTTCTAACTTGTTTCCACAAATCTACGGGCAGGAGTACAGGGAATAACAAATCGATATCACCTAAGGTGAACACTGAGGATTGCAAGACGGACTCTATTTCTTTATAGAATCCTGTCTGATTTGTCCTAATATCAGGAATGAATTGCCTAATAGTATTCACTTCCTGTCTTGAGAACGGGACATGAACGAACTGTGATACATAATGTGCTGGAATGTTCACAGCAGCTATATTTCGTGCAGCATCGGCCGCAATCTCAACCTTTGGGACAAATGTCGGAGGAACCTCTCTCATAGGCAACTGAGAAGTAAGTGACTCCGAATGCTTACTAAGCAACAGAGCTAAATCGAGCGCTAAAGCAGTCGAAGAAGTGTCAAGTGAAACAGCTCTCTTGTAAATACTCAATAACTCTGTGGGACAACTAATCTTTCTTTTTACACAATCATCCTGTAGGTACTCTATCATTACCTGTATCACTTTCCTCTGCATTTCTGGCGTATACTGACTATACGTGTCATATACTTCAGCTGGAGTTATCAACATATCCGAAATCCATCTAAGTGCGTCCTTCGTACAAATTCGTGCTTCCTCAGATATCGACTTACGACAAGGAAGGAACCGTTTCTGTGCATACATACTTTCCTCCTCGCCATCCTCATTCTGTAACTTTTCTAACTTCTTTCTATACCCAAACAACCTCTCGACATGCTCATTTACCTTCTCTGCAGTGTCTCTAGAAAACGCTAAAGTATTTAGATCCCTTAACCCTTGCGGGAGATCTGTATTATTTAATTTTCCCCAGATTACACGTAACTGAATCCCTAAACCTTCAATAAAAACATTTTTCTCTGGAAAATTATCCATATTACAAAGTGTGGCAAAAACATTAGCTTGATCCTCCCTCTCCATACAATGCTTAGCCCTTGCAATTAACGCATGTTCCTTCTCCTGTGGTACAGTATTGCGAGTGACAACCTTTGACCCTGCACCTCGATCGATTACAAGCGGCTCAGAACCACTTGGAAGAGAGGGAGCGGGCAAATTCAATGGAGGCACTGTAATTGGTGCAATAAGAAGAGGTGGAGGAGCTGGAGGAAGGGGAACATTAGGAGGAGCAGGAACAACGGGAACAACAGCAGCTAGAGCAGGAATAACAGGAGGAAGAGGCAAAGCAGCAGGAAGAGGAACATACGGAGGTGGCGCAGATGCACCAGGCCTTCGTTCATTTAATAATTTATCTATAAATTCATCGCAAGCATGGAGGTCTTTGGACAGATATATTTTTTGAATTCCAAGTGAGAAAGCCCTGTCCATATTTCTAGTCGATTCAGAATGTTTATCTTGGTCATACAATAATGCTTTTTCGGCGTTCATCTTATGACGGCTACTCTCTACTTTTAGATTGTTGCAACGCTTCTTTTTTCCAATTCTGCAAAACATTAAATGCTGCAGGTCTAGCCTTTTTCTTTAATAGAATTGACTCTAAATACTCAATACGATTTCGAAACTACCATTGATTGGCCACTGAAGTTCGGAGACATGTCTGGTTTGTCTGTGCTAAATATCATTAAATACTAAACTTCCAATGCCATGCTTACAGTACATAGTACATGCCAGCGACCCCTCTTGTGGTGCCGGATGGCTAAATTCCAAAGATTGTCTATCGCTGCGGAACAATGCCCTGAAGCAGGTAGACAATTTCCCAGGCATATCAAATTATTGGTGTTACCTGGTCAATAATTGTGTCTGCAGATACAATGTGCCAAATTCAAATTTTCAGGGTTGAATTAAGAGTCGGGTCACGACTCACCTAAACAAACCTAAGGAGATTCGATCGGATTTCAAAGAATCTTACCTAACTAATCTTACCTCGTGTATGGTGATTTCGGCAAATCTGCCCGCCTCGATAAGTGGACCCTCGTCAAGATGCTGTCTCAGACCACAAGCTAATCATCCAGGGATCGGGTCGTGCAGCGCTGCTAAGGTGTCGCGTCTCGTTCAGTGGGGCCCCTTTTTGTCACACCGTCCGATCCCGGTCCGATAGCCTGTGTCAACCTTCAATAATCCGGCTTCAATCTTGAGGGTCCCTATTCGGGCGCCAACTGTGAAAACAAAATCAGAATATCAAGGCTGAGTACCCCAAAAGGAAATACACTGAACACGGGTTACAAAGGAACATACAAACTACTTTATTTTATACTGAATCCAGTTACAAAAACAGAGCAAAATCAGATAGCTATCAGCCCTCAGTACAACACAACGAACTCCAGCGTGGTTCAATGTGTTCAGTGGGAGAGGTTGTACATTAGAATGCATTCGCTTTTTATACACTTGGTGGGCACGATGTCCAGCCCCACTTTGGGTTAATATTCCACTTAATACATCACCGATCTAGGGTTCGTGCCAAGTCTCGAACAACCGCATATAACTAGTTTGCCTTTAATACATGTATCAACAAGCCTATGCAATAACTGTGTGATCTGGGATTTTTCCATGCTAATCGTATTAAACATTAATACAATGTGGTTAAACAAGTGTTCTATGTTTAGTATTTGGATACATTGTTTTTATAGTATACTCGTGGCTTAGTTTCTTTACACAAGTAATCCCTTACACACAAGTCAATGAAGGACAAGGTCTCAGTTCACGACCTCAACAAGTGGCCTGCATGCAAGTTACATATTAGCTATGTACAGAGGTCAAGACAGCCATGTTGGATTTTGGAATGACATCGTCCACCATTTTAACTCACAGGGTGACTTTTACAAAGCGAATCCTAAAAAGGCAGATTGACCTAAAATGGCAGCTCACATTGATTTTAAGGACAGAACCTTGCAACACGGATTCTTCCACAAGCGACTTTCAAGCAGCTTGGCGTAGGCCAATATACATATATTTATTACAATAGGAGACACAATATAATTTCACTTTTGACAGTATGAAAGCTGTCAGTTAATTACATTGCAAGCTTAACTTGTGCAATTAAAATCACATGGTTGAAATTAAGTGACTTGCTATCAAAAACAAATTAGGTTGCAACTATTTAATCTCTGTGTTTAAAAGACTGGAATTAGAGATTTGTTGGCCTGTTTTGAAAATGTAAGTTTATTTTCATCAAAGAAAAATGTAAACAAATTGAATTTTTGTAGTCAACCTCTGATGCCAGTCACAGAACTTCAAAGCAAATTCCGAGCATGCCCGAAACAAAAGGCACCTTCCTCCTGCTCTCTGCCCCAGGAATTTCCATTCAGGTGTTAATAGAGAGGGGAGGAGATTTTGGTCTGCTGCTCTGGAGGGAGACAAAAGACTCCCTTGATTGAAAAGATATGCAGATGCAACTGTCAACAGAAACTCCTGCCAAAGGACAGAGGCAGTGATTGCTCTTGACCCACCAAAACATTGGGGGCGGGGACAGACAGTTATGCGTATTCTTAAAGCACAAGAAAGTATATTTTTGAAAAGGACTGCAAAATTGTAAAAATTTGTAAAATGACAGTATTGTTAATATGAAAATTCTGGTCACGTTTTAAAAATACTCAGAACTCTGTGCTATGTTCAGGACATGACTACAGAATTTGTGATTTTGTAGCAATTGTAGTGATGCCAGAAACATGAAACTTCACATGATTATGCCCAGATGTCATGCGCACATATGTGTAAAAAATGTGGCAAATCTGACATTGGGTACCAGACCAAAAGTGTGAAAAATTGCCAAATCTAGACCCAAGCTCTCACCGTGATGGGACTCGGATGAATATTTGTTCCACCAAATCTGTGATATCGATATGCTGTTGCTAGCAAGTTTGTACAATTGTAAATATGTCTTGTATGAAAAATAGATTTCATGTGCAGAAACAAAGTGGAGGTTATCACTGGATCATAAAATACAGCATCATCATGACACTCTGTTTCCTTCTCAAATCAGGGGAGAGGAAATACCCTAACCAATAGAATATCTAGGGGGTGTGCCTAGTAGAAGTTAGCATACCCACCCTTTTAGAAAATACATACATAGAGACAGCTTAGGACATAGAGACACACATTCACCCACCATCCGATTGCTGGCGGAGCACTTTGCAAGAAAAATCCATATTCCACACTCCAGAACTTTGAAAGCAGAAAGGCCCACTTCCAAAGCTGAACCCTTCTCAGCTTGGCCTTTAAAAATCCTGAAACGAGATTTGACCCCAGACCTCTATGGGGAACCCAAAAGAACAGCCTGGCTGAGCTGTTTGCTTTCTTGCTAAGAATTCTTGCCATAATCTAGAGATCCAACCAAGTAGAGCAGAGCTGTGACCCGATAGCTGCGAACCAGAACCAACCCATCAGATCCAGTCCAATCCCACCTTGCAGTGTCCAGAGTGCCGTGCTGAGTGCAGAACCAGAGCGCCTTGAGTCCAGTCCGGTGTGCTAGCTGAATTCCTGTCCGGAAAGTATTCCTGACCAGATCTCTGACGGGTACATTCCAAACAGTGGTAGTGAGTATCCATAGCATAGGATTGTCCCTAGCATATGTATTATCCATAAATCATCCTATCCAAACCCATTCTATTATATCCAGAACTGCATTGTAGAAAATCTTTTGTCTTACCTGAATCTTTCTCTCATCCCTATAGTCCTTTGGTAATAGTAGTGTTAAAATCATCTTTGCGCTAATATATTTGCTGAAGAAAGGCAGGGCAAAAACCATCCAGAGGCGTCGCTGGGCTGGTGGCTGTGCTTTCGTGCAGTTTGTGGCTTCATAGTCTCCCTAGTGTAAGAAACCTTGTTTGTAATTTGAAAAAGCGCAACCTTGTTTTACAAATTTAAGTGTCAAATTGAGGCTGACATCCTCAGCTTTCCAATGAACCTAAAGTCACATCCCAACTCCTGATAGTTTTTCCACAATTGCGCTTACCATGCGCAGAAAAGTTTGCCACAATTTTTTTGTTTGCCTCAAATCTATCACATGTGAAACAGCTGTACATTGCATCAGGATTAAGTTTTCAACCTGCTAGTTACTCAATAATCATTGCTAGTGTTTATCTGAAACTATACAAAGCGGCTCCTACTAGTATTGAATCCATTTTAGTGAATTAAATCCATTTTCAGTGTTTTAACCATTCATTCAAAGCCACATTCAAAACCATTTTGACAAGTTGCAATCATTCCTGTTTTTCTCTGTGTTTGCTGGGGGAAATTGGGATGATACTGTATTTGTTGAGTGTGTATTCCTGAAACCTGTTTTCTCTCCTTCCATCTCTTTATACTGCATATTGGGGGGATTGAGTAGTGTGCAGCGGGAAAGAGTGATCACATTGCAATTTGATTGAACCCACACAAAGTATTAGTCTATCCTGCATTATTTTTCCTATCATTACTCCGTGTGATTAAAGAGATTTATTGTGACATCACCCCATTGGTGATCCTTGTATAAATATTAAATAGTTTGATATATATATATATATATATTGTGAAAATCCATAAAATAAATATTTTAACTTTGCAAAACAGCCTGCTTCCTGGTTCAGTGTGACCGGGGGGGATTCAAAGAGAGGGGCGTGATATAAGGGTATATCATTCAGAAATAAAAGAACTTATAGACATAAATAAATAATTAAGGGTTCCAGCTGTGCATCGCATGCTAGACATTGACTTAGGTGGAGTGTCGGGTTGAAATCACTTACAAGATTGGGGGCTCGTCACGAGATTTCTGAAGTAGACATACCACTTGTGACAGTCTAATACAGTGTGCTAACTAACGGGGTACATAAACCCTGTTGGGCTACCACACTGTGTTACACTGTGAAAAGCACCCCTCAATAGGAATGCTCTAAGGAATTGGTCTATTTTGCAAAAAAAAATAAACTCCTGTAAGTCAGGAAGGAAATTAATATTTCCAGAATGGCGACCTTGGTAGAGATCAATATGGCTAAAGAACACCTAATGCATAAATGATTTGTAAGGGGTGACTGGACAGAGCAGGATCAGAATGTGTGGGTGCAGGCAATCACAGAACAGACCACTGCAACATGAGTAGACATATGGCAAGATCAGGGTCCATTACATGTGGCCCTGAGTGAACTGTATATGGCCCCTAAGGCAAAGGAAGAGCAAAGCAAGATTGCTAAAATAGCGGCATATCTGTACCTCCATATTGGAGCAATACAGGACAAATATGCCAAGGGCCAAGATCTGGCAAACAAGCAACTGCAAGCATGAGACAAAGTCCAAACTGATCTGGACTCTGTAGAGCAAAGGCTACAGAAGAGCCATGAATCAGAAAATGAAAGTAGGCAGTACCTAACCAAAATAAAAGAAGACATGGGTATCCTGCAGCAGGAGAAGGTTGAACAGGATACCAAAATGCTGGCCTTGCAGAAGGAGTACCAAGAAAGTTTGGACTCTCTACTGCAGAGCCATACAAAGCTGGAACAGCAAATAGATTTCAACAGTTCAACAGGGCATGCACAGAGCAGGTAGTCACCCTGACAAACCGCCTAGGCCAAGAAAAAGAAGAGAATAATAAACTAATTCTCAAAGACCTGGACACCCAGGCAGAATTTGATGAAGAGCGCCAGAAAGCTGGTGCGCTCCAAAGACAGAGGGACGGCCTGGCTGCACAGAGGCATACTCTTGCTCAGGAAAGGGACACCTTAAGCCAGGAAGTCTGTTACTTAAAAGAGAAGATAGAAGAAAATCACATGGCTCTTCAGGGACTGGGTGACCTCCAAAATGACCATGAAAAATTGTTAAAGCACACCAGGAGGGTGGAAGATGCTCTAGCAAGGAAGGACCAGGCCAGTATGGACAGGACTCAGGAGGTAACCCTCCTGCAGCAAAAACTGGCCCAGTACTCTAAATTGACAGAGGAAGCGCAGAGAGACAATGAGGCTCTCTGTGAGAAAAATGACAGGCTCCACAGACAGGTAGCTATGCAAGAGCAATTGATAGAAACTAGCAAGCCCTTCATAGAGGAACAGAAAGCTCAGGTTCTTGAATGGTAACAGGGAGCAGGGGCTGAGAGAGATGAGGTTTGCTGGAAAAGGGAAACACCTGAGCATAACCTCAGGAACCCCAGTACCAGAGGCCTTCATCTCTTCCAATCCCTGAACTCTGCCACCCCCATGTCCACTGGCACACATGAGCCAAGGGCCACAGGGATGGCAGACTTCAATCCAATAAGGAATATGGGGCTCATAGACCAGCACCTCCCAGGAATGATGGGTGAGCATCTGGGTATGGGTTCCCAAGTGATGTAAAATTTAGTGGGGAACTCCATGAGAGTAGGCCCACAAAGGGCATTCTGAAAACTTCTGCCCAGCTAGGACAGTGGGGGGGTACTCATACAAATCCTGAGAGCAAGGAGGAATCAGAAGACTCCTCTGAGTGCCCCAGGACACAGGAAACTAGGCCCCCACATTTCGCCAGCCATTCCCAGGCTCGCAGAATCCGGGAGAGCCTAGAACACCAGACGGGCACTTCTGGGAGCAGTGCCTCTGAGTCAGAGGAGGAGTGGATCAGGGTTTCCCGAACCAAAAAGGCCAATAAGGCAAAAAAGGGCCTTGCTCTAGGATCCCCTTTAACAAATCAAAGCGATAAGGAGCGTCATAACGCCCTATCATAAGAACGCAAAGCATTCAGTTTGGGAGCACCTAGAGCTCTTTGAACATACGATGGAAACTTTCCATTTGAAGGACAGCAAAAGCTGTATTCAATATGTGAAATGGACCTTCTCTCCAGAGTACTCCAGCTTCTTTGCGGGGCTGGAGGACCAAAATCATTCTAGATGGTCCACCTATAGGGCGGCCATCTTGAAACATTTTTTTGTGCACAGAAATCCTCAGGAGGCTCGCAAGGCAGCCTACAACTTGCAATGTGGGGAAGATCAGGCCCCACAAGAATTCGTTCAAAAATTAAAGCGTGCCTTTGCGCAGACCACCAGAAGGGTGCGCACTGACAGTAAAGAGTTTGTGAATACTTTTTTCCATGCTCTCATCATCATGACCCTGCTAGTGAGAGATGTTCACGAGAAAAGATCACTAGACAGGGTCATTGAACAAGCCACATGAATTTATGAGGTGCAAAAGCCCATAGAAAACAGAAATAATCCAAAAAGCCCCAAAACAACCAACATCCCTGCTGCTGCTAAGGTGGCAGAGGTGAAGGTTAGCTACATTTTAGATTTAGAGATGGGGGGGCCTAAAAACCTGCCTGCACAGATTCAGAATAATCCCAAGCCCAGAAGGCCCTCAGGCCAGTCACAAACAGGGAGCCAGGGAGGCAATCCCACAAATGGGACCCCTAACTCTCCTGACTACATCAACCCATGCTACAAGGGGAATAGACCCATCCTGGGTTATCTGTGGACTCCCCCAGCCCAAGGGGGGGATCCAAGCAAACAGCAACTAACTCAGGAAACTTCCCTCCTCACTTTCCCTGGGAGGGCAGTAATTCCCCAAATACTGGACAGAATTTCTTCCCAACGTACCCGCAAAACTTTCAACCCCAGAACAATCCATCCTTATTTCCCCAATTTCCTGAGCCCAGACAACCTAATCCGGGAGAGGGGAGGCCAAGGGTAGAGGGATACCCACATTTTCTAAACCCGGGGTATTTTGGGAGAATGGATAGCTACTCTTCCCAGGATCAGCCCAGGGGAGAAATGAGAACCCCATATCAGCCTGAGCGGGTGTCACAACTAGAGCGCCAGGTCCAAAACATGGCACAGGATCTGGGTCGCATGCTGAGGGCTCAACAGAACCCTCAGATGAGCATGCCGGCGCAGAATGCCTCAAACCCAGGACCTGGTGCTCCAGAGCAATGAAGGGGGAAGATAACCCACCGGTACCCAGGGAGGAGGCACAAGGGGAAGGGGTGGTGTAAAGCCTTGGAGGAAGCATCCTTCCCCACTTGTAAAAAGCCCCTGGAAACCCAAGAACCGGAACCAAAATCTCCTGCCCCTGAAAGCCCAAGGAGCAGAGGGGGGTAGGAGAAATAAAGAGCCCAAAAAGACCCATTTTGAGGAGGAGGTACAAATCTTCCAATTTGAAGGAGGGGGATCATCATAGGATCCTGGGAAAAGGATCTTCTCCTTCAGAGATGGGGGAACTCCTCCCAATGAAAAATGGGTCCCATAAGATCCAAATCCAGACTGGGTAGATGTGGGGACTGAGCTAGCGCCGCCCATCATCCAACCCCAGAACCAACAGCATGAAAATCCCCTGGTTCAAACCCATCCTGATAACTGCCTCTAAAAAGGGGGGGCAGCCCAGAACCAGAACCAGGGGAACCCAAAACTTCTCCCATATCTATCTGTCACCTCTCTTTTCAGATTCCCAAGACTCCCAACAGAATTCTGCCTAAATATCTTCTCCATTAGTGTCCAAAACCAAGAAACTAACCCACAAGTTGTCCAAAAATATACATTATCTGTGCCCCCTTGAGGAGAAGGAGGGAAGATTCTATGCCCAGGTCGAGATACAGGGGCAGTGTACAATTTTGGCACTGGTGAACACTGGATCCCAAGCTACCCTTCTGTCAAAAAGGGCCTTTAATAAACTGAATTTTGGGAAGGGGGGAGAAATACCAAATTCCTCTCACCCCTTTTCCTGGACAACTTCAGAACTTCAGAAGGAAATTCCCGTCGAGGGGACTGCGGATTTGGATATTAAAATTGGGCTACACAAGGTGAAACACCCGGTCATAGTGGTGACTCCAGAGGGCACCCCTTGATTACTAGGGAATGACATCCTGCAAAGGTTGTCAGCCCTAATAGATTGTGTAAACCAGGTCCTCTGGACCCAGACTAGCCGACCAATAAAATTAAAACAGAGTGTCGACCATGTTAGTTTAAACGGCGTATGCCACATGGTTGAACATAAAACTGACCAAGTAGAATTTCACTTCCAGAACAACCAAATCCCAGACATGACAGTAATAGCAGTAGGAAAACAAATTGGTGATGGGGGGTCCTCTCTATTTCTGAAAATCAACCTTCCTTCCAGTCTAAGGTGGCATTCCACACTGGTAGGAAACACTCTGAAATTCTTTACAAAGTCACAATCAGACATTCCCACTCCTATAGTCCATAATGATGGGAAATCAGCTCAAAGCCTGGCTGATATTCAGCAACTTGGAGAGCAGTTGTTCATCCCTTTTCAATTAAATGAAGGGAAGGACTCTGTTCTCGCCCGAGTGTGTGTGAACAACGGTAAGAGCTTCATCAGCAAAGTCATGTTCCGCAAACTCCCAAAAGATCCAGCCATTCCCACATGTAAACTGATAGACAAATGGGAAATGGATCTGGAAACACCCAATCCCAAACATCTCCTGCCAAGCAAGTGTATGCTCAAAATCTCCATAGGCAACAAGAGCATAGTCCATAATTGTTGGGTCGTGCAAGACGTCACTGCCGCCTTTTACTTAGGCAGTGACATTCTCAATTGCTTTGCCATTAGTTTGGACCTAATAAACTTCAAAGCTTGGTCCCGATTAGCGGATAATCCCATGGACTTTGAGGTCCCAGAGAAAGCATTTAGGTCAGCTCAACTGCTGCCTTATGCAGTAGAAATTCAGATTGGAGAGGAAGTCACCATCCCAGAAAGGACTCGAAAATTCTCACTGGAAGTGAAAGTTAAAAAAGGATAGAAATGGAAAAACCCTGATGCCTGTATTCATCTAAATGCTTCTCTCCAACAGCAAGGGTTGGGAGTAAACCCAACACCACTAGTCAACATAGAACATGATAACATTCCAATAGAGGTGGATAACAGCGACTTAAAGAGTATCACTCTAGCCGCAGGCACCATTATTGGAATGGCGGTTGATGACTGACATTTTTCCATAGATTTAGGTAATGAACTGTTAGGACCAATCCTCAAGGACTGTTTTGACTGTGATAGTGATGACAACAAAACACCAGACAAGATCTTCAGCCGGGATGGGGGGAACTTTCTGGTGTACACTTCCTTCCCTTATGGTAAGGAAGATGTGACTTGTGACTTCAGGAGGGATGAGGTGATTTATCAAGTCCGCGAGGACTGCCTTCCTCACCTGAAGCCACCAGTCCAAATCAGCACTTTGACGAGGGACTTCTCCACCCAGCTGGAGGAGGCCACTGAGATAGCCAAACCGGAAGTCTTTCCAGGCTTCAGGCAGATGGTTGAAGAGAGAGACAACCTAGCTGGTCCCTGTGAGACTCTGGAGCAGAAGAAAAAATTGAAACAAGTTTTCTTGGATTTTCAAGATCTCTTTGCGGGGGACTCATATGACTGTGGTCGCACCGAAATCCACACAACAACAATTCCCACGGACCCTGGCATGACTCCAGTGTTTGTGAAGCAATATCGCTTGCCTCTCGCATCAATGGATTCCCTTACTGAAATAATTAAGAACCTTGAGTCCCGTGGGATAATCCGTCCAGTCCACAGCACCGTCAATAATCCGGTGCTGGGGATTTTGAAGCCAAACGGCCAGTGGAGACTCTGCACTGACCTTAGGGAGCTCAACAAGCGGGTCCATACTTCCCGATGGCCTCTTCCCTACATAGACCAAGGGCTGGCCCAGATCCAGGGGTCACAGGTATTCACTGCAATAGACCTGACCAGTGGGTACTGGACTGTACCTGTCAGTAGGGAGGACCAATACAAGCTGGCCTTCACCTTCGGGGGGCAGCAGTACACATGGACCCAGACTCCATTCAGATACATCAACTCCAGCAATGGATTCAACATTTGTCTACATAAGGCCATGCCCGACCTGGGTGAAAGGGGTAAGCTGGCTTATGTAGATGATGTTCTCATCAAAAGCTCAACTGTGGAGGAACACATAGCGGAGATCCGTTATGTTCTGACACAGTTGAGGCTGCCGGAGCAAAACTTTCCTTTCAAAAGGCACAGTGGTGTAGAACCTGTGTCAATTTCTTGGGGCATGTGATTACTCCTCAGGGTCTCTGTCCCCAGGAAAAGAAAGTGGAAGCACTCCAGAAATTAAAAGACCCCACAACTCTGCAGGAACTAAGGAGCCTCCTTGGACTTACTAATTACAGTACAAAGTTCATTGAGGACTACGCAGAGATCACAAGACCCCTGATCTATCTTTTGAAGGGGGGGTCAAGTGGGAGTGGGGTCCAGAACAAGCCGAGGCAGTAAGACAACTCAAAAGAAGCCTCTCACAAGCACCTTGCCTAGCTTACCCTGTCAAAAACAAGGAGTTATTCTTGGAGACAGGGTTCTCAAATACATGCTTGACTGCAGTATTATAACAAAAGCATGACAAGGTCAATAAAGTAATC
Source organism: Ambystoma mexicanum (assembly GCF_040938575.1). Lineage (NCBI taxonomy): Eukaryota > Metazoa > Chordata > Amphibia > Caudata > Ambystomatidae > Ambystoma > Ambystoma mexicanum. The sequence continues at coordinate 414,101,146 of NC_090939.1, forward strand.
TCCTATGCAAGTAAAACTTTATCCTCTGTGGAGGAAAAATTCAACGATTGTGAGAAGGCAGTCCTGGCAACGGTGTGGGCATTGAAGAATTACCGCCCGTTTATCCAGGGGGAACACATCATAGTGGAGACCCCACACCAGCCTCTGCAATATCTCCAAAGTGACAGAATCCGGGCCGGAAATGCAAGTCATTCCTGAATTACTTCCTGGATTCTGTCAATGCAAGGATTTCCTGTGGAGGTCAGATATGGCCAAAACAAGAAGAGTCCCCTGGCGCAGGTCTGGCTGACTTGCTTGATTTTGCCAGATAAAACTGTCTCGAGGACGAAAGTCTTAAAATCAAGGACAACATGGAGGCATACCTTAATTCCCCACACAAAATCTTTGAAGAAGACACGTGTGAGGGAATGCCCACTGTCTATGTGGATGGATGCTCATACCATGTTGACAACAACTGAGAAAAAAGAACATGTGGCCGGCGTAGGGAATGCATGGGTGAATGACGCCCCAGAACCTTCCGCTGGGTACAAGATTGGTCCCCGAAGTAGTCAAGTGGCAGAGTTGATGGATGTGCATCAAGCCGTCCTCACTGTTGTCGAACATCAACTCCACAAACTGGTCATAATCACAGATTTGGATTATGTACGGAACGGGTTCGTGGAGCACCTGGTTAACTGGAAAACCAGAGGCATGCTATGTGCTAACAACAAACCATTGAAACATGGGAAATTAATTCAAAATTTTAATGATCTGGTCACCTCGAATGGGATGACCATCTACTGGTAAAAGATCAAGGGTCATTCTAAAGTAGAGGGACCAGACAAAACTGGAAATGACCTAGCTGATCAGCTGGCCAAAACCGGAGCCATCCAAGGGGATCTACTTGAGATCGAGTCCCTGTTGGGGGAAATGCAGGTCACTGCTATCACTAGGTCCCAGACAAATGCTCACAATGAACTCTCAACTGCACAATGGAGTAAGGAGACCCCATATGCTCATTTGACTATGGCTCAAAAAGGGGATCCAATAATTGGTAAGTTTTATCAACACATTGAGGACCCTGAGAATTTACCCCTGACGGATACCGATTACATTGGGAAAGAGGACATCAGAGTGTTGATGAAATGTCCAAAAATGTTCTGAATCCAAGACGGTTTGTTGGTGAGGAGATCCCTAGCTGGCCATGATCAGTGGGTGGTCCCTACCTCATTCTGAAGCCTGATGCTAAGTCACGCCCATGATGCGGCCACAGCCGGTCATAGGGGGTTTCATACAACACTTGAAATCTTAAGAGAGGTTGCATACTGGCTACACATGAGGCAGGACCTCGACCAATACTTGAAGGGGTGTCTTGTGTGTGCACAATTTCAGCCAACATCCCTCACACACTGTGTGCCTCTTCAAAATAGTACATGTTGACCTTGACATGCTTGTTTACTAAATGGGTGGAATGTCTCCCGGACCCAAATTAAAAGGCAGAAGCAGCAGCTGCCCTGATGATCAACCACATGTTCTTGCATTATGGACTACCCCAAAGGATTGAGTCAGACCGAGGTAGCCACTTCACCAGCGAAGTAATGACAAAGATGTTGGAGATACTTGGGGTCAAAAGGAAATTACACATTGCCTACCGGCAAGCCTCTAGTGGTGCAGTGGAGAGATACAACAAGACAATTGTGAGCATATTAAAAAAGTTTGTGGCAGATTCTGGGCCAAGTTGGGGTATTCAATTACCTCTTGTCCTGATGGCCATCAGATCTACCCCTTCATCTGCAGCTAAAATGAAACCGTTTGAGCTGATGACTGGACACAGGATGGTGCTTCCTCAGCATCTGCTCGCCAGAGCCCAAGAGCAGACATTGATCAATGCCTCCACAACTCATGAGTATGTTGAAAATCTGAGAAAACACCTTCAACATGATTTTGCCTATGCTCAGCGAAATCTAGAGAGATCTGCAGACAGCATGAAGACCCACTATGACTTAAAGACTACTAGAAAAGAATACCATGTAGGAGACTGGGTCTACTTATACGATTTCCAGAGGAACCAGGCCAAACAGCGCACATTTTTGCCTAGCTGGAGGGGTCCTTTTGAAATTGTAGACAAAATCTTACCAGTCACCTACAAAATCTGCATCCCCAAAGGCAGTTTGGCAGAGGGGAAAGACAAGTGGGTTCATATCAACCAACTGAAGTGTTGCCATCCCAGGCACGCTCTGCAGCAACTAGAGGATTCCTCTGGAACCCCAGAGGGGGTCACTCCAGCTACCTAGAATTCCAACTATAAAAATATTCCATCTATTTAATCAATACTTTGCTAATAGAAAAATTGTCCTGATATGCCAAATGTATGTGTCTGCCCAGCTACATAAATAGTGGTGGGGAAATGTCTACAAATATGCTTTTGCTTTGTCATCATAGAATTGGAAACCATGGAGACTAAAACCAAGGAGGACCACCCAGGGACCGGAAGGAAAGATTCAAGGGGCCCGGGGTATCGCTCCATACTCTCATCAGGAATTGGCGAGGAGAACCGGTCGATCCACCACTGATGGGAGAAGCTGATGAATTTTGACATTTGGACCAGAAGGAAAAGAAACTGATCATCCCAATCTCGCGACTTCCCCTTGACGGACGGTCAAAGACAAATCGCGAGGGGGGGTTTGTGGGATGTCCTGACCCACTAGCTCTGCCCTGCGATATCACTGTGTGCTGGTGGCACCAGAACCAACAAAATGGCTTCAAAAAGCCTTATGCACGCTAAACCCATGAAAATTGCGCTGTGAAACCAGAAAGTTGGCTGCCAATCTACTTTGCCTGTGTCAGTGGTGGAACAGGAGACCACACTGCTAAAACCTGTCATTGGGCGGCCCACAGTGTGAAAATGGAAACTACATGAAAGTCAGTGCTTCATTGCAAGGAAACCCAGAAGTGCTCTGAAATCCGTTTTTCCTTGGTTGCTGAAATTACAAAATAATTATTCCAAGCATCAGAAAATATCCCACCTCCTTGCTGGGGCTTACCTGTCACTTTATTTAAAGAATCCAGCTCTTTTAGTCTTGGGCTCAATCCCACCTGAAAATTCTGATGCTCGCGCTTGTAGTGGGATTGAGCCCAGGTGGGCTCAGGTAGGATTGAGCCCAAGACTAAAAGTGCTTCATTTACAACAAGAACATTATTCTTTGTGTGAACTCGTAATGACACATAAAGGCCCGGATTTGAAAAAGGCGCAGGTTGTACGCCAAAACACGTGTCATCCAAGAGGGGCTGAAAATTCTAAATAAAAAACTTTATCAAATACAACAGAATTTTTGGATTTGTCATTCATAGCAAAAGGAAATACACCAGTAATTTATCTTGGCTCAAATAAGTGCAGGCACAGTTGCAACTTTTCCTACAGTTTACAAACGGAGTAGAGGAACTCAGTGTCTCCGTAGTGACCTACACTCATGCGACAAAGAACCAACCACAAAAGACAAAAACCCTAAAAAGGCTGATAATCACCAAGTAACCCCGATTTGGTCATGAAGGTACAGGCCTATGATATCTCAAAAAAGTTCCTCAATGTTAGAAAACCAAAAACAATATAGGTTGCAACTATTTATTCTCTATGTTTAAAAGACTGGAATTAGAGATTTGTTGGCCTGTTTTGAAAATGTAAGTTTATTTTCATCAAAGAAAAATGTAAACAAAGTGGATTTTTAAAGTCAACCACTGATCCCAGTCACAAAACTTCAAAGCAAATTCCACAGCGTAGCCCAAACAAAAGGCACCCTTCTCTTGCTCTCAGCCCCAGGAACTCCCATTCAGGTGTTAATGGAGAGGGGAGGAGATTTTGGTCTGCTGCTCTGGGGAGAGACAAAAGACTCCCTTGATTGAAAAGATATGCAGATGCAACTGTCAACAGAAACTCCTGCCAAAGGACAGAGGCGGGGATTGCTCTTGACCCACCAAAACATTGGGGACAGACATTTATGTGTATTCCTAAAGCACAAGAAAGTATATTTTTGAAAAGGACTGACAGGGGACTGTGCAAAAATGTGTAAAATGACAGTATTGTTAATATGAAAATTCTGGTCACGTTTTAAAACTACTCAGAACTCTGTACTATGTTCAGGGACATGACTACAGAATTTGTGGTTTCGTAGCAATTGTAGTAATGCCAGAAACATGACATGTCACATGATTATGCACAGATGTCATACGCACATATGTGTAAAAATGTGGACAAATCTGACATTGGGTACCGGACCAAAAGTGCAAAAAATTGCCAAATCTAGACCCAAGCTCTCACCATGATGGGGCTCGGATGAAGACTTGCTCCACCAAATCTGTGATATCAATATGCTGTTGCTAGCAAGTTTGTAAAATTGTAAATATGTCTTGTATGAAAAATCGATTTCATGTGCAGAAACAAAGGGGAGGTTATCCCTGGATCATAAAATACAGCGTCATCATGACATGTTTTCTTCTCAAATCAGGGGAGAGGAAATACCCTAACCAATAGAATATCTAGGGGGTGTGCCTAGTAGAAGTCAGCATACCCACCCTTTTAGAAAATACATAAGTAGAGACAGTTTAGGACCTAGAGACACACATTCACCCACCATCCGATTGCTGGTGGAGCACTTTGCAAGAGAAATCCATATTCCAGACTCCAGAACTTTGAAAGCAGAAAGGCCCACTTCAAAAGCTGAACCCTTCTCAGCTTGGCCTTTAAAAATCCTGAAACCAGATTTGACCCCAGATCTCTAAGGGGAACCCAAAAGAACAGCCTGGCTGAGCTAGGCTGCTTTCTTGCTAAGAATTATTGCCAGAATCCAGAGATCCAACCCAATAGAGCAGAGCTGTGACCGACAGCTGCAAACCAGAACCAACCCGTCAGATCCAGTCCAATCCTGCCCTACAGTGTCCAGAGTGCCGTGCTGAGTGCAGAATCAGAGCGCCTTGAGTCCAGTCCGGTGTGCTAGCTGAATTCCTGTCCAGAAAGTATCCCTGACCAGATCTCTGACGGGGCCATTCCAAACAGTGGTAGTGAGTATCCATAGCATAGGATTGTCCCTAGCATATCTATTATCCATAAGTCATCCTATCCAAACCCATTCTATTATATCCAGAACTGCATTGTAGAAAATCTTTTGTCTTACCTGAATCTTTCTGTCATCCCTATAGTCCTTTGGTAATAGTAGTGTTAAAATCATCTTTGCGCTAATATACTTGCTGAAGAAAGGCAAGCGTCTCGGCGGGCAATAACCATCCAGAGGCATTGCTGGGTTGGTGGCTGTGCTGTCGTGTAGTTTGTGGCCTCATAGTCTCCCTAGTGTAAGAAACCTTGTTTGTAATTTGAAAAAGCACAACCTTGTTTTATAAATTTTGACTCTTTCTGAAAAAACCAACGTCTACAAAAACCTTCATAACTTCTTCACTGTGTGTGCTAGAAACGAAACATCCTCAGCTTTCCAACGAACCTAAAACTGCATCCCGATAGTTTTTCCATAATCACTCTTAACGCGCGCGGAAAAGTTTGGCGCAAATTTTTCGTTTGGCTCAACTTTTTCACGTGTGAAACAGCTGTACATTGCATCCGACCTCAGGATTAAGTTTTCCTACCTGCTAGTTACTCAATAATCATTGCTAGTCTTTATCTGAAACTTTACAAAGCGGCTCCCCATAGTATTGAATCCATTTTAGTGAATTAAATCCATTTTCAGGGCTTTTACCATTCATTCAAAGCCACATTCAAAACCATTTTGACACGTTGCAATCATTCCTGTTTTTCTCTGTGTTTGCTGTGGGAAATTGGGATTGATACTGTATTTGTTGAGTGTGTATTCCTGAAACCTGTTTTTTCTCCTTCCATCTCTTTAAACTGCATATTGGGGGATTGAGTAGTGTGCAGGGGGAAATAGTGATCCCATTGCAATTTGATTGAACCCACACAAAGTATTATTCTATGCTGCATTATTTTTCCTATCATTACTCTGTGTGATTAAAAAGATTTATTGTGACATCACCCCATTGGTGATCCTTGTATAAATATTAAATAGTGTGATATAAATATATATTGTGAAAATCCATAAAATAAATATTTTAACTTTGCAAAACAGCCTGCTTCATTGGTTCAGTGTGACCGGGGGCGATTCAAAGAGAGGGGTGTGATATAAGGGTATATCATTCAGAAATAAAAGAACTTTCTAGACATAAATAAATAATTAAGGGTTCCAGCTGTGCATCACACGCTAGACATTGACTTAGGTGGAGTGCCGGGTTGAAATCACTTACATGCATTTGCACCTCTTCAGGTAGTCCCTGACTTAAAATGTCATAAAAAAATTGGGATATTTTTGACCCATGATTCCCTAGTCTCCAGTCTCCAGTCTCCATTGCTCTTGAATGTCCCGTATATATGCAGCTACGTCTCTCTAAAATCCTCTCTTTCTGTTTCTTCACATCACTGTTTCTCTTGTTCTTTCGCTTCCTTTCTTATCTTCGCTCTTTCTTTCTCTTACTGTTTCCTTTATCCTTCTCTGTCTTCCTCTCGTTGGTCCTCCCTTTCCTTTTTTCCCCTTTGTGTCTCCCTTTCTCTCCTTTTTCTTCTTTGGTCTCTTTCCTTCTCCTCCTCCTCCACTCCTTTCTCTTCTTCTTTCACATGTTTGTCTCTAACTGCCCTTGCCTTCGCCTTGGACTCATCAATGCCCTTTCCAACCTATGTAAGTATTATTTGTCCTCCAACCCATTCATTTGGTACTATTCCTGTGCCAGCCCTGTCATCTTACGTACCTCTCTCTATCTGAACCTTTTCTTTGGCTCCCATTAACTTTGCTTGCAAGTCGCAATGTTCATCATATTCTACATGTGTGGACACTGGTCTTTGTTTACTTATTTTCTCTCCTCTTATAATTTCTTCACTGCTGTATGTGGGAGGTGCATATATGGTAATAGTATTTCCTCGTGATGCTTTTAATATGTGTAATGGGTATATTCCCTGTGCAGTCGAGGATGGCTCATTGCTCTGGGGAAGAGGAGGAGAAGTCGTGGGTGTCATGCACCCTTCGTCATGATGACGAAGCATCCATTCCTTCCTATCTGGCTCTCCTATGTCTTCTCCTAAAATGTTTCCTATTTCCAGTATACCAAAGCTATTCTGTAACTGTTTTCCCTTACACAAGGCATGCAAGTAGGGGCATATGTGTTGCAGCATCATCTTCGAATGAGTGCCTTCTTGTGGCCGAGGCATAAACATCTTGCCTACAGTGTCTTTAACCTACTCTGTGTGGTATTTGACAATTGCGTCTTCATATCTAGGCAATGACTTACATAAATTAATGATTGGATGGTCCCCCATTATAATAAGTTCACAACACAATTTACCAATACTCACAAACTCTATTTCAATTCTGGCTCACCCTATGTCCTCCTTTGCACATGCCTCTCAAACAATACTTCCCCACAAATCAATACTCTCTCTCTGAGGCCATGCCTCCTGTGTTACAAAATGCCACTCACGCTCTGGTCAGCCCCACCTTGCTGCTCCCCTCACTCCTTCTGAGCGGGACCACTAATGCCATTCACACTCTGAGTAGCCTCACCTCGCTGCTTCCACACCAAATTACACTCCTAGGTGCACACCACCACTTTATGTCCTCCACAAATTCACATCAATCTACTTCAAAAAGGCCTAAGTTATCTCAAAAAATGAGGGTGCAATCACTACACAATAAACTACAATACAGCTGTCATCTCAGCCTCTGTGAGGTATCAGTCTCATTTATTACTGCCCTGTAATGGCATGTTTTCCAACCCTTGTCGGAAGGTATCTCTTTTTAATTTCTTATTTCTTCACAATCTCACAATTTACAAAATAAATCCCCTCCCTCCTTTTGCCATGCCTATATCATCCCTACATCCACGGATCTGCTGAACGCCTTCAGGGCCAATTCTTCCCTATCAGCCTGCAACCCTTCATGGCCTATGGGGCGGGTACTGGACAGGAATTCTATTCAAAGTGGCCTCCTGTAACCAGTCCAATGATGCTTAGCCGACCGTCCTCTGCTACCATGTGTTAAGGTGATCTCAAAAGTTCCAAATAACCCAGAGGAACTGCAGTCAGTCAAAACCAGACACAATTATGGAGTCCACAAAGGACAAGGCAGAATCCAGGTTTATTATCATGAAAATAAAGCAGGGACAGCACACACACATTGAAATGTTGTCGCTCTCGATAGATTAATAAGAAAACAATTGCCTAAGTACTCTAAATGTGTCATCAATGACATCATAACATAATCTCAGTTTACAAAACCTACAGGGGGAGGGGATAGGTTAGAGTGTTTGGCAACATATAGAATATATAGGGATTAACCATTTCATTGGGTTCAAAATATCCGATGGCTCCACCTGGAATCATCCCTATGTTGGGTAAAAGGTAAGGATACATCTTCTCAAGGACAAAGAATTGCTTGGCATAATACTTGATGGGTGGCATTATACTATGGGTTTTGATAGGTTGGCTCCTTGCTAACCAACCTTGGACACATGACATGTCATCAATACATGAGCCAGATGAGGATTAGATGGAGAGAGGCCATTGGATTGTCCTTTGTTCAATTACAGAAGTTACCATCACTCATTCTCAGGCAATGGAACTGGACAATTCCTTTGTACTTGGCCTTGCATGGCACGCACCTCACTCCTGTGTGTGCTTTTAGGGAGTACTGCAGGTGTCCTATCTAAATTGACTTCTAATGAATAGTCAGTGTTTTTCCAATTATAGGTCACATGCTAGAAGACCACATATTTTCCTGTTTCCACCAGAGAGACTCTTGAGTTATTCTTCATGGGGTCTTTTGGCTTGCTATGTTACTGCACCTGGCTCACAAAGACTGGTTGTATTCTTATAAAACCTTAATTAATCTGGGTGTATTCTGCTTATGTCTTGGGAATTGCTATCTCGTGCCTTTGTTCCGCTGTTCCCATCCTCCCTTATTTCACTCTAACCATGGCACTAATTGTCAGCTACCGTCCGATCTCTGCACAGATCACATTTAATGACAAGCTGCGGCTTACATTTTTAAGAAGATGGCTATTCCACTCTGGTTTCTATGTTAGTGAGCTATATCTGTGTGCCTTTCATGTTGCATTCAACTTATACATTGATCATATTAGTGTTGTTCATGTCTGTAGATGTTATGTTAATATTCTTCATGTATAAATGCGTATATTACCTAGTGTATGTGTTCTTCATGTTGAGTGCATGGTTGCTTCATGTCTAATGCATGTGTGTGTTATTGTTACATAAGTTTGAATGATTTTTTTCATTTTTAGCTTAAATTATCTCCTCAACCTGCTGTACTTGCCTGGGAAAAGGATGGTACGGTTGTCTCAGTGGGTAACGTTTCTGACATGTTCAGTATTGGTGCGAGAAAGGGGAAGAAGCTGTGTATGATGTATTGATCTGCCTCCCAAAACTTTGATATAATTATTTAATTGCTTTGTACACTCTCTAGAATTTTGCTAAGATATGACTCATAGTTATTGAGTGCAGGGAATGTACCAACATGCCTGAGATCAGTTAGTTCTTTTAGGAGTGTGTTCAAGCAGTTGTGGAAGGAGCCTTGTTTGAGGGACTCTCTGAAGTCTGGTGTGAGGCTTCAGAATAACTCTTTAATGCAGGCAGCTGTGCATTGTTCTCTGGTTAGATTGGAGGCTTTAAAGTTGTCTGCTGATGCAAGGACTTGTTCAAGACTGAGTGATTGCATTGTAGTAAAGAATTACTTTAGAAATGGTTGAGTTATGTAGGGCTACATGTTCAGACGTGAGCATATGATCTTGGCGAAATTGGCCTTGACAATGGTGAGCAGATAATCATAATGTGTAATGCCACATGGTGAGTTCTTGAGGGCCTCTGGGTTGGTAATCTCCCAATTCATTTTGAACAGCTCAACTAAAATATGTCTAATTCCTTGGAAATTCCATGATGACCTTTAGTAATGTGTAAGTGTTTGTTCTGCGGTTTTTTACAATGTCATTGTGGTTAGTTTTAAACATTCATGTTTTTGGCAAATATCTAGAGTGTAGCTTTCATTTTGGGTGGAGCCACCGGTTTCTTGTGTTTATCTTAAGATCTCCCATGTTGTTGAATGCATCTATTGCTTTGTTGTTGATTTCACTTTTGACCTAGATATATGTTGAACTCGCTGAAATTTAGCATTTGTGAGACTTTCTAAGACAATGTGATGTCAAGTTGTTGAGCATTTCTTTATAAATTTAATTATATTCCAGACTGTGATAGATTTCTACTGTGATGAACGATGACTGTGACAACTGTGCATGGTAAACTATGTAAGCTATGTAATCACATGTCCTGTTGTGCATGAACATGATTTCTATCCATGTCATGGCACTGCCAAGCAGAATGGCACTATTGTGTCCTTTGTGCAATTCTCAGTTTGTTCTAATGCTTGTTTGGTTTTGGATGGGCTCTTAAATATCGGAATGAATATTGCTTAGGTTCTGCCTAGAATATTGAGCACATCTTTTGCTAGGAATTGCATATTTCTGCTGTTTTGATGGCACTTATCTGACCAAATACCATGGCTGTATTTTTTTGTAGAAATATGGGGGTTGCTCAGGTGGGTTGTTTTGTCTTCTGATTTCGGTAAGCGGTCATTCAATTGGGTTGCGGAGGTCTATCAGTATAGAGTTTTCAATTTATTAGACATTTTCAGGAAGTCAATAATTTGGTCAATGTGTATTTTGAATTTATATGGCTGCAGGTTAGCCAGTAAATAAAGAGACTAAGGCTCTCATTCCTAATGAATGATGCTGATTGTTTCATGTTTTCGTGGCTGTATGGTGTAGACCTGAGAGGACAGCAGTGAGAGGGTGGCCATAACATTGACTTGGAGACACCCCCAAAAACTCCAATAGTGTCTAATCTGCCAATTCTAGAATATTTAACAATTCAACACAACTATGACCTTTGCCCCAGTGCTGACATTTCAAAGTCTCAACCTCTAGCTTACTACCCTTCGGGTTCAAGCTGTCCTTCATTAAATAACAAAGCAAGGTCAGTTTGTTAATTCTACCTACTTGGGATAATGCATCCATCCATTTTGATCAAATACATTTTATGTTTGTGATGAAGTGGATTCTTCCCTGCAGGAGTAGAAGGATGAGAGGAGGCTAAAGTTCCAGCTCAGCCCTCACACTGCTACAAACCCAGAGGCAATACAATCATAAATGTAAAAAAGGCACAGTTAAGAGATATTCCTCCTCTGCCTTTTGTGGTAACGTGGGCCGAGGGAAGGCTATAAGAGGGGTGTGAATGTGATTCAGTAGTGACCCAAATAGAAAAGCATAACCGTTCAAATAAAGGAAATGCCAAATCAAGGTTCTATAAAAATAGGAATACTTTAATGAAACACGTCATCTGTAACAGAAACTAAGTAGAAAAACACTACACCAAACACACCCCTGAAGAAAGAACAGAGAATAATCAAGGACAGCACAATGCTGCTCTCTGACCAATGAATCAGGGGTGTAAGGCCAGCAAAAACTTCAATATTATTAAAAAGGCAAGGTATCTTTAAGGTAAGAAGAGATTTAGTGACCTACCTGGTCTCTATGGTTCAGAACTCGACCATAGGGGCATTTAAGAGTCATACCTTCTTATAGTTTTAATGGTTTATCCAGGCTTCTTTGTGCTGTTCCAGCAGTTTGGGTAAGGTTTGACAGTGTTGGCTACATTGTTCCAGATGGGGATAAGGCATCAAGACGGGGTTGAGCTGAAGTTCGTTGCAGTTTGAAGAAGTGCAGATCATGAGGGCTACCATTCTCAGCTCATTAGTGAAGCGGATGTTGACTGGATACACAGTTCAAGTCGAACGGCTCAAGTGCAGTGTTTGAAGATCACGGTTTGAAAGTTCATCCAGGGTCTGGTCAACTGCTAATGAAGATATGCAGCAAAGATGCTGGTGGTTTGAAGAGACAGTGTAAGGACAGTGGATGCTACGAAGAGCTTTTGGTTTGAACCTGTGCAATGGTGCACTAAGCTGGTGCAGTGCGACGCCAAACTGGTTTAAAGGTGCAATTCAGCGGTTCTGTAGCAGCATTTACATTGCTCTAGGAAGGGAGCAGTGCAGAGCTGGGTTCTAACAGGGGCTTGTTTTGTTTTAATTGCAACACTTATGCTGTTGGTGAAGCAGGTGTGTTTGTTTTTAAAAAAACCATTATTTATGAGGTTTTTCAACTTAATTCAAACATTCTCAACCACATTAGGGTGGATTAACTGTGCGCCGTCCCCCCTCCCATCCCCCCCTCCTCCCTTCTCCTCTCCACTTCACCACTCGTCTGTTGCTTCCATGGGTCTGCCATTCTCCTCTCCGTGTCATTCTTTCGAGGTGTAAGTTCGTGAGATTAGGCTGGTTAAATGTTTGTGCTCTGCGTTCTTTGGGTCCCTGATGGGGAAGGAGTGGTCTCCTCGGCTTCGTTGATTAGGAATAATACCACTGGGCCCCAGATGTCCGGTGGGCGTGCGTGTAGGGGCAGTGTCTTGACAAAGTCTGACTCTACATATTGGCAATAGAGGATGTCTTTGTGCCAATTGGTTACTGTAGGAGGGGGCCCTCGACCCCAAGACATGGCGACTCTCCTACGTGCGAGTGTTAGTAACAATCCTGCAAGCTTTCTTATTGTCGGCAAGAGTATTTTCATCATCCCCAGCAGTGCCACCGTCGGGTGGGTTGTATCTCTTCTCCCACGATTGCTGTCGTCGTCTCCAGGACTTGGTTCCAGAATGGGGTCAGCTTGGGGCAGTCCCATGCGAGGTGGACAAAGTCGGCCATGGGGTTCCCACATCTTTCGCACTTTGGAGATGCATCAGGATGTTGCTTGTTCTTTTTCACAGGTGTGAAGTAGGTCTGGTGGAGATAGTTAAAATGAATCAGCTTAAGGCATGAGTGGAGAGCTATTTTTTGTGTTTGTCTCAAGATGAATGTCCATTCTTCCTCTGGGATGGTTGTTTGAAGGGACTTTTCCCAACTTGTTTTCGTGCGGGTATTGGTAGGAGTTGTGTCGGTGATGATGGATTTGTAGATGCACGATACTAGTCTGCCTTCCTCTTGTGCCTGGATCACGTTATGAAGAAGCTGCCAAGTCGGAGGTTGCTGTGTAAAGGTGGGAAAGAGTGTTTGTAGGGTATATCTGGTTATGAAATAGATAAATGTGTCAAGGGCGGTGTCACCGCCTCTCAGCTTTGCCTGCTGGGGAGTCATAAAAATGCCTTCGTGAATAGCTCGCTCAGAGTGTTTATGCGCAGCTTCTCCACCCATTGGTGAAAGACCTTCTCTGACGTCAACGGGATTCCTGGTATAAATTTGACAGGAAGGAGAGGTGAGTATCGTGTTTGAACTTCATATTTGTGGGCAATTCCCTTCCAGATCATGTATGTTGAGAGTACTATGTTCATGGTGTTATTGGGTACTAGAAGCTGGCTGATGATCAGTGCCCTTAACAGATTGGGTGTCGCCAGGGCCCGCTCTATTTGTACGTGTGGTCTAATCATATGTGTGGAGTACCAAAAGCTGAGGAATTGTGCTTGTGCCGCCCAAAAGTATTTTTCCAGGTCTGGAAGGGCTAGGCCTCCACTGGACACCGGGTCAGTGTTGAGTGTGCCACTCTGGCTGGTTTGTCTGCCCACAGCAGTTCGAGAACCATGGTTTTCAGTCTCTTCAAGAAAGATTGTGGTAACAGAGTAGGAATGTTGGTGAATAAGTACAGCAGCTTTGGCAGGATCACCATCTTAACTAGGGAGGTTCTACCCCACAGGGTCAGCGGTAGTGTCTTCCATGATGTAACTTTTTCCTGCAAGGTTTTCGCCACTTCCTCATAGTTGTCTCGGAATATGTTATGATAATTTAACGACATCTGTATCCCCAGGTAGCGAACTCGGGATGTTTCCCATGTGAACAGGAAATTGTCAAAAAATGTCTTGGTAGCTGGGGTCAGCGGAAATATGATGGATTTAGTCTGATTAATTTTTAAAACGGATATTGCTCCGAATTTAATTACTTCCCTCATGACTGGGTTCCGATTTTCGGTGGGGTCGCGTATGAACAATGCCACGTCGTCCGCGTACAGGAATGTGATCAGCTTGTGTGGGCCTATGTTGAGCCCCCTGAGGATTTGTTGCTCTCACAGATTGGAGGCCAGGGGTTCTATTATCAATGCAAATATTAACGCAGAGAGCGGGCACCCCTGTCTGGTGCCATGTTGCAGCTCTATGGGGGCCAACTTTGCTGAGCCCAGGATGATGCTGGCCTGGGGGTTGGTGTATAATAGAGATATAAGCTTGATAAAGCGGGCACCTCGGCCCATCCTGGTGAGCACTGTGAAAAGAAACGGCCACTCCACTGAGTCAAATGCCTTTTCGGCGTCAAGCAGTACTGTGACTGCCTGGTGGGAGGGATCCAGGGCTTTGATGATGCCAAATAGCCTCCTGATTCCAAAGTTCGTGTTGCGCCCGGGTACGAATCCAGCCTGGTCCGCGAGCACCACAGCAGGCATCAGTGGCAGCAACCTGTTTGTGAGCACCTTCGCCAAAATCTTGTTGTCGAGGTTGAGCAGAGAAATGGGACGGTATGATGCGCAATCCTCCGGCGGTTTGCCTGGTTTATGTAAGAGGACTATGTTGCCCTCGCAGGTGGACTGAGGGAGGGATCCTTTTACCAGTGCCTCTTTGTATACTTCGGCGAGAAGGGGAGCCAGGGTATTCGCAAACGCCTTGTAAAATTCACCCGTCAGGCTGTCTGGACCAGGGGCTTTGGAGTTTGGGAGGGTTTTGATGGCCTTGATAATCTCTTCTGGCGTGATGTGTTCAGAGTTCCGTGTTTTTCAAGTACTCACGTAGGGCATCTGAGTTCGCGTTATGTTTTGAACTATATAGTTCCTGGTAGAAGGTCCTGAATTCCTCTGCAATTCCCTCGTCGGTGTGTATCAACACGCCTTGTTTGGAGAGTACTCCTTCGACTGATGTTAATTTTCTGTCTGCTTTTATCAAATTTGTGAGGAGGGCTCCGGGCTTTTGGCCTTCGCCGTACTGGTGGACTTGCCCGCTGCAGTTCAGGAACTTTATTTTGCGTTCTGCTATGGTTCTGAACTTCTGCAGTTCCTCTTTTATGGGGGCTTGAGAACCTGGGTCATTCGTGTTTGCGCATCTGAGCTCAGGGTGTTTTAGTTTCTCTTCACTGGCGGTCAGTTCCCGCCGGATAAGTTTAAGGATGCCGTTTTCTTTAGCAAGGCAGACTCCTCTGGTGAAACACTGTTTCCCATATCGTGCTCGTTGTGGACACTGTGTCCATGTTGGTGTCTAGGAATGCAGAGATCTCCTCCCTTATTTTCGATGCAAATACTTGTTCCTGAATGGAGCCTGCTTTAAAGCGTCAGCGCAGTAGAGGGGGTTTGTAGCAGGATGGAGTGCAGGTAAGGGTTACTGGGCAGTGGTCGGAGAATGTTTTTGGTAGGATTTGGCAGGGTCCACATATCAGCGGGCTGTTCACTGAGATAAATAGGTAGTCAATCCTGGAACTGGTGGTGTGCACTGCCGAGTGGAAGGTATAGTCTCGTTGATCCCCATTTTTGACTCTCCATGCATCTATGAGGTCGAAGGTTCTACAGATTTCCTGTATTTGGAGGCTGGCTTTGGAGATAGGTTGTGGCGTGGTCTGCGATCTGTCTCTCACTGGGTCTAGGGCTGTGTTCATGTCGCCTCCCCAGACTATGGTGTCCGGATCTTGGGCAGAAAGGTGAGTCAGTACCCAGTCAAAGTTGTTAGCTCCATCTACATTGGGCCCGTAGGAGTTGACAAAAATTATTTTTTGGCCCACCACGATACCGCACACCAGAAGCGATCTGCCCTCGGAGTCTTACTCCATGTGTACTAGTCGGAAGTTGATTCTCCTGTTGATTAGGCTTGCCACCCCTCTGGAGTAGGACGAGTATGAGGAGAAGTACCTGTGGCAGCCCCAGTTCCGAGCCCAGGGGTGTTCTTTTCCAGGGAGTAGATGCGTTTCTTGGATCATAGCCACGTCAATCTCATGCCTTTTCATGTATTGTAGAATCCTCCTGGTTTTAGAAGGGAGGTTGCCTCCTCTAATGTTCCATGTTGTGACTTTGAATTGCGTGTTCGATTTGTATGTTTAGTTTGATTTCGTTTGCACCATTCGGAGGGGTCGCAGCATATCTTGCCCCGGACCATTGGCTGACATCTGGAGGGTTCTTTGGTATTCGGCGGAGGATAAGTAGTGATAGCTGGTGGATTGGAGGGTTGATGGGGAATGTTAGACTAGTGGCGCGTTTCCCTCCCTTTTTTCCCGATTCCTTCCTTTCACGGGCAACCCCCAACTTGCCCGTTTGTGAGCTTGAAAAGGGTGCAGTTCCTAGCATGGCCGGGCCGTCCCTGATGTCCCACCCATTTACAAAGAACTGTTGAACAAACAGATGCTGTGCAAGGGGCACTAGGGGCTTCCCAAGCATCCTAGCCCCGTGGTATTACATTTTAGTGTTTGCTTCGGTGAATATGTTGTATTTAGCTGATGTGTTTCTTGCTTCTGGCTTCCTTCGATTATGGTGGGTTCCTGTGGTTTCTCTCTCTCTGTGTGCATGCCTGTTTAGGATTCAGATCAGGGCAGCCCACCTGGTCTAGGAAAGCGTTTGTTTCTTCTGGCGATTGGAAAAAGTGGACCCTCCCGCCATGGTGCACTCTAAGCCGTGCTGGGAAAAGCATTGAGTAGGCTATTTGGTTGTCTCTGAGCCTTTGTCTGGTGTTGGCGAAGGATCTTCTCTGCGTTTGGACCGCGGGGGAAAAGTCTGGGTAGAAGCGGATTTTGTCACCTTCGTGGAGGAGATCACCTTTCTTTCTGGCCAGTCAGAGGATAGTGTCACGGCCCCTATAATTGAGTAATTTTGCAATTATTGGCCTGGGTGGCGCACCTGGTGCAGGTCTGGAGGATGGAATTCTGTGTGCCCTCTCTACAATGAACAAGTGGGATAGAGCTTCCCGGCTGAAGAGAGATGTGCACAGCGACTCCACATAGTCTTCCATTTTCATCTGTGACTGGCGCTCTCTCACTCCGATGATTCTAATATTATTTCTTCTCGAGCGGCCTTCTAAATCCTCGCACCTAGCGTTGGTGGCTTTCACTTCGGCTTCCAGTTGGGACACTTTACTTGATAGGGTTGTTGCGCCATCATCTAGGTTGGACACCCGATGCTCGACTTCGTTTAAGCGTTCTGTGTGTGTGTCCATGCGATGTTGAAGGAGGTCCACCTTAGATGAAAGGCCATCCATTTTATTGTTCAAACTGCCTTTGCCCACTTTCAGATCTAGCAGGAGTCCTTTGATTTCAGATGGGCTGTTCTCTGTTTCCATTTGGTGGGAACAACCTGATGTGGGCTCCAGATCCTCCTGCTGCCTAGGGGCTTTCGGAGTTGCGCCACTTTCGGAATTTAGCTTTCTTTGCGACTTCTCTGATTTTCCCATTGCGTCTGTGGAGTTGGTGATGACTCCGGGTTACAGTCTATGTTTCCCTGTGGCTTGGACGCTTCACTGGATTCCCGATGAGGAGGGGCAGTTTGTGCCGATGTGTAGAAGGTAGCGGGGGATTGTGAGCTGGAGTGGCCTCCTTGTGTAGTGCGGTGTGCGTCTTGTGCACGTTTATTGAAGCTCCCGCTCTGTCTCTTTCTCTGCTTTCTAGGCAAGGGGATAAGGCTGGTTCTGGCAAGGTCGACGGCTGTTCCCTTCACCCTCCCCCATGGGGAGGTGTCTCCTCGAGAGAATGTCTCGGCTGCCCGTCGGCAGTTTCGGGTCTTTAGAGGCTCGCTGTGTTGTATGGAGTGGCTGGAGCGCCTGGCAGTTAGGACCTGGCAGGCGTGCTGATGGTTAGCACCTCGCGTGCTGCTTTTGAGGGGGTGTCCTCCCCCGTGGATAGGGGGTGCGGGTGGACCCCGTGGAGGCGCGGGCGTCCCTCACCTCCCTCCCCGCCAAGGAGAGTAGTCTTTAGGTGATGTGTCTTTTTCCCCCTTGGAGTGTTGCGGGCGGGGAGGGGCCCGCAGCGCCATGTCTGCCCTGGTACCCCACCTCTGATAGTCTATGCACCGGGGGGGACCCAGTGTGAATATATTGTATCAGGAACCACGCTCTCCCCCTCCTTCTCCGTACCTTATTCTGAGGACAGGCTGTGAGGCACCCTCCTCCAGTCGCCGTCGGGACCCGCCGGGTTCTCCGTGATCCGATGTATCCCGGAGTGGAGTGCCAGTGTTCAGAGCTCTGGGACCCAGCGGCGGGCTTCAGATCTCGTGCTCCGGGTGCTAGCCTGCAATAGTCTGGGGCTCCGGTGGCACGGAGCGAGGGGTGACAGCCTGCCACCTATTTTGCCGCTCCTCACTTTCCCCCGCAGTGCGAGGTGAGTGTTGATGTTTGGGTGCGTATGGCATGCCCCCCCTCCGGAGCTACGTTGCGGTTCCGTCTGAAGTGGGGGGGTCTCTTACACGGCCACCGGCTGCTGCAATGATTCTCCGGCGCTCTGCTTAGCCGCAGCCTCTGCGACCCGGGGCGGCTGGGTGCTTCAGGCCGTCCAGGCTTCGCTCGCTGTGGGGGCTGCCTCGTGTGGTCTGGCGGCTCATGTGGCTCTCATGGTTATCCCAGCCTCGGGGCCAGCAGGGTCGTTTGTGGGCACAGGGGGGCCGATTCTCCACCAGATTTCGCAGGATGGTGGCAGAACGAGTGGGCAGCCAAAAGAAAGGCAGATTAAGACGCTATTCACCGGGCATGGCAGGATCATGCAGGATTGATACAGGGCTGTGTGGGAGCTCAGACCAAGGCGGCCATCTTGGTTGGTCCTCTAGCGCCCTCTCGAAGCAGGTGTGTGTTTATAATTTAAGACCCTCCTGGGTCTTGCATTTGACACCTTCCGCTCATTTTGCCGCCCCCAGTACCACAGGGCTAATTTGAGAATTTCCGGATCCCACCGGGCAGCCATTCCCTCATTCCTTTCTCCTCCCCCTCCCATCCCGTCCCCTGCTCTGATTGTCCTTCACAACCTAGTGTAACTGTATTTTGTTTGGCCCCACTCCCTGCTTGCCTCTTGTGCTGTTGGTGAAGCAGGTGAGTGTTTGTAAATTAAGACCCTCCTGGGCCTTGCATTATACACATTCAGCTCTTTATAGTCGCTTGCCACACCTAGTCTTTCATTTCATAGCAATGCCTCATAATAGGCTGAATTCTCAAAAATTATGCGATCGATCTTGCATTTCTCATTTAGTACCCCTAGGACAACAAACGTCCACCAAAATCTACATATAATGTGGGAAGAGGCAAAATGACCTTCACAACTATGTTTTCGAAAAGTCCCGGCGCACAGCATTTCAATGAGGCCGTCTTTGTAAGGCAGTGAAATTGAAATGCAACATTATTTTTGCTCATTTAAAAAATAATGAGAAGAACATTAAAATTATAATGAATTATTGTAATTTCAAATTAGCATTTTTGGATCCTCATCCCAAGCAATAAACCATGCACTGACTACACATTTACAAAACAAAACAACTGCAAGTGGCGGTACTTTACACAAAGAGAGCAATTGCACTGCACAGTCAAACTGGGATACGATCTGCCGAGTGGTGAGATGTTAGAGATTGGAAACGTGAAGATATTTACACAAAGTGCTGAGCACTGCTCGATCTAAAGCGAAACGCCGCCAAGAGTGGTTCTTCTTCCTAAACTGAAGAGGGTGGGCAATATAGATACTGTGAGATTTACTTCACCTTTTAATAAGGCACATAAAGAAGTCGGAAATGCACCGAGAACCAATTGGCATCTCGTTAGACATGACAAAGATGTGTGGTTGAAAGATTTCTCAGAAATTACTTTTAAAAGAGATCTGCATTTTTAGGCAATTTCTTTATGCCAGCCACTTTGAATCTGTGTTTGGTTGATACTGACTAAAAAGGATAGTTTCTTTCAACATGCTGTTTGGGATACATGCCAATATGTTTTACAAAGTAATAATTGTTGTCAGTCATAGAAACATTTCCTAACCCCCCACCCCTCCCCCCCAAAATAAAGAAGATGAGTGTGGGAGTCCTTTTCGAAACCTCTGCATCATTAACATGAAGCATAACAAAAGGCGCATTATCGTTAAGATTCACTTTAACGACCCGGGGGATTTTCAATTTGAAGCATGGGTGGGAGCAGGGAACGTGATGTGCGTGTCTGGTGCGCTCCCATGCTCTGCCTTCAAATTGCACAAAGCGTTTCTGCCCCAATGCATTTTGTTGATGGTGGGAACACCTAAGGATTTCTATGGAATCCGCCTGACTTGTACACCTGGCTCCCTTCAAAGCGTAATTTGCATTGGGGATTTGCATTGTTTCAAAAAGGGACTGTGAAAGTAAAAAGTAAAGGCTAATTTTCTCTACGCATTTTAACTCCCATTTTGAAATGCTAAAAATGGAATTCAAAAGGACTGTTTCCTTATAAGTGTAGACGTACATTGTCCCATCCCATGCAATGTACGTGCATCACAATGTGCACTTAGTGCTGTAGATAGACTTTTTAAAACCATTTTATACATGACCGGCTCTCAATTCTTTAGTGATAGGTTTTCCTGCATACACAACTACCACAATTTACAACCTGTACATGGGTTACAGCTAAGTATAAAACAGGTTAAGAGGAAGGGAGGTTTTTTCCTGCAGCAACAATCTGTAGAAACTGGTAGGATAGATGGCCATCTCATCTTCTGTATCTATTTCAATTCATGGATGTTTCCCCAGTGATATGATATGATAGGTTATTTATAACGCGCTTAATACCCAGAGGTTTCTAAGCACGGACACGGGGATCGAACCTTTGTTGCTCCATGTCGTCTTGCTTCCAAGGTGATCAGTTTGCCCCTGAGCTATCTTCCTGAGACTCCCTTTATACAGTAACTTAGTTTTAGGTTTATGACTTCATCTTGTTGTGCATATATATTCCAGTTTATACATAATTAATTGTATTTATGCCTTAATGTAGCCCTGGTGTTTTCCCCTGACCTTGGAGTTACTTGCCTTCCTCCAGGACAGGGAGGGACCACTGTACATGTCAGGAGCCAGAGTCATGGACCCACGGTCCCAGGAAGACTAAGAGCAGGACATTGTGCTGCTCAACTGTGCACACATACTGGTCTTGGATGCACCAGATGCCACATGTTCCCCTTGTGCCAGCACCAGGAACATTGGAAACACCAAAGACAGAGAAAACCCACTTGGAAACTACACTTCCCAACCAGGCATTGCAGTAGAACTACACTGGCAGCAGCCACCTTGAAGACCCCCACTAACGCATGCATGCAAGACACATGTGCTCCTTGCTTGCGCTCGAGTCTTTGCCCCGACTGGTGACATCCAACTGTAACTCTGTGAGAGCACTGCTTAATTTCATGTGCAGAGCCTCCTCCTCCGAGAGACCTTCCCAGGCTCCTCTTCCATTACTATAAGTCAGCAGAGAGATGAGAGGGGGCATTTTTGTATGCCAGTGTCATAGGTTGGGAAATATATGGGGGTCGGACCCCACCCATTTATTGTGCTGTTACTAGTGCGCACAGTTGTATGTGGAGAGAATAACGTTCGGATGGAGAAGAGCTGAAAGAGACAGGGGGCTTGATTCACAGAAGAGTTTTTTAATGGCACAATCCCATAGGAAAAGGCTCTGTGAATCAGGCCCATTGTGTGAATGGGCTATGAACCTTCTTTTGAATCGAAAGTGTTATGAAGTGACTTCCAGGCTTCTTGGGATTACTTCCATGTTTATTACAAGTACTTAAGTCACAGTTACATGAAGTTATACACATAAGTGGACAGGACATAACACTGGCTCCCATCACCCTGGCTGGGAAGATTTAACTGGCTGGGTGTGGAATCCTTTGGTAAACATTCCGACATTCACAAGGCAACACTCCACATGACATCACCAGCTCTCACATGCAGAGACAAGCACATCACAACACATCTCCTTCTACTGATAAACATAACAAACACACTTAGGCACGATATAACACATCTCCTTCCTTTACTGATACACACTGCACCCACACAGATACATCAACTAGACACAACATATCTCCCTTCTTCTCAAACATCAACACACACGGACAAGCACACCACAGCATATTCCCCTCCTTTCCACATCCATCACCAGCATGGGGAATACAATTCTGAGGGACACTCTCCCTACTGCTGTAGGCCACTATCCCTACGCACCCACCCACACCTTCATGCATCTGGGTGACATCTCCAATCACACTAGTGGATATGCTACCTGTAAATACTCTAATGGAGGCGCTACACGCTACCTCCAATCACACTGGCGGAGGTGCTACCTCCAATCACACTGGCGGAGGCGCTAACTCCGATTACTCAGGCGGAGGCGCTACCTCCAAATATTCTGGCGTAGGTGCTACCTCCAAATACTCTGGCACGGCGCTACCAAATGACACAATCGGAAGTGCTACCTACACATACTCTGGTGGGGCCCTACCCCCAATTACACAGGCGGAGGCACTACCTCCAATTACTCAGGCTTAGGTGCTAACTCCAACTACACTGGGACCCTGGTGAGGAGCTACCCAATTACACTGGAGGAGGTCCTAACTCCAAATACTCTGGAGGGGCGCTACCTCCAAATACACTGGCGGAGATGCTACCTCCAATCACACTGGTGGAGGCGCTACCTCCAAATACACAGGCGGAGGCACCACCTCCAATTACACTGGCGGAGGCGCTTCCTCCAAATACTCTGTGGTGGAGGCGCTACCTCCAATCACACTGGAGGAGGTCGTACCTCCAAATCCTCGGGAGGGGCGCTACCTCCAATTACACTGGCGGAGGCGCTACCTCCAAATACACTGGCATAGAAGCTACCTACAAACCCACTGGTGGAGGTGCTACCTCCAAATACACTGGCGAAGGCACTACCTCCAAATACTCTGGCAGAGGCTCTACCTCCAATCACACTGGCAGAGGCACTTCCTCCAAATACTCTGGCGGAGGTGCTACCTCCTATTACTCTGGCAGAGGCACTACCTCCAATTACTCTGGCAGAGGCGCTTTCTCCAAATATACTTTCACACTCCTCATGTGGGAGGCGCTACCTCCACTATACTCGCAGAAGAGCTACCTCCACTATAGGCGCGGTGGCGCTACCTCCTCACTTCATTGTGGCACATCCACAGGCTCCACACACTATGGGCGCTATCCCATTTCACATCTTCCCTGACTAACTTTCACAGCTTCTCTGACTCACTCTTGATCACACCTTAATTCACCAATTACACTATTTCATAACATCCCAAACCTTGCATCTCTCGAAAACCTGCCTTGTAATGGAGAATGATACTCCGAATGAATCTCCTCATCTACACACATAAAGCCACATTAGAACAACGAGTGAACATGAATGCATCTTATTATGGAGAGATGAAAACTTACATAAATTCTCACTGTTATCCTTGGAAACGCTACCTCCCAACTCACATACATTCTTACTGCTATGCTTGAGAGGGAAGTAGAGTATGATTGGAGGCGCTACCTCCCAGCAACACCTGTGGTATTCCTAACCACACACACTCGAACATACCCAAATTGTCATGCAGGCTCTTCACCTTTACCCTGTACAACTGGATGTACTACTGTCCAGACCGCTGTGGTACACTCAACACATTTTTCTAGTTTAATGGCGGCTCTTCCACCCATACAGCTGTGGTTTCACTCAACCACACTCATACTAACATATATACTGGTGTCGCCACCTCCAAACCCGTGTGGCACTTTCACCCACATACAATACATATTCTGGGCGCTACCCAACACTCAACCTCTTTGACTCTTATCAAAACACATGCTTTACCATTCTGGGTGCTACCCAACACTCAACCTCTTTGACTCTTAGCAAAACACATGTTTTACCCATGTGCACCCATTTCATAAATGCGTCACATAAAACAAAATTTTGCATTACCATTTTGCAAAAATGACCATCCTAATAATCCATGTTGCACAATATATATACTTCTTTTGTCACCATTGAAGCAATAGCAAATTATATAATTACATTTCCTAAAATCCATGGGCAGTTTATGTACCACCCTACATCTTGGTGGCACTGACCCACAATCACTCTGATAGGCTACGTCCCTGCACCTCTGTGGCACTCACCCACAAACACTTGTTTCTACACTGCCTAACAACTCAACTTCATAGTGACATTTGCATACACAGCCTTTATGGCAAAGCGAAGAAATATGCGCATTAATTCCTACATGTCCATGTTGCACTGCAGCCTACCCTGCAATCTCTCAAAGGTTACTCTAACCTCTCTCACACTCTGCTACTGACTCGCACACATCTACGCATATTGTGCATGTTCAGAATGTCCAAATGAGTCCTTTTGAACCTAAAATTCCTCAAATGCGTTAAATCTAATAAATTTTAGCTTTTAACCTCACTTCCTGCACGCATATATCCACACACAAACTTCTCGTGCACCTCCCATGCTTACCAATCCTTAATCTGTTACAAAACTCGGTTGGTAAAACAAACTTAATGCATACGCATATTGTGCATGTTCAGAATGTCCAAATGAGTCCTTTTGAAACTAAAATTCCTCAAATGCATTAAATCTAATACATTTTAGATTTTAACCTCAATTCCTGCATGCATATATCCACATACAAACTTCTCGTGCACCTCCCATGTTTACCAATCCTTAATCTGTTACAAAACTAGGTTGGTAACACAAACTTAATGCAAAAACAGTTAAAGGATACACGTTGCGGCTCCTGAATGTCCAACGTTATCTTCTGAAAGACCCGATTTGTGACCATCATAATCACTTAAACATAAAATGATACACTGCATCCATTACTTCAGACGTGGTCCTTGTGCCTCCTCTGCAGTCGCAGCACCTTGATCCACCATAACCCAAATGTGCCACATTCCCTTCACTAGGAACGACACTCATGACGACAATAATGATGCCCTTGGCAAATCCTATAGTGGACTTCGTATTTCCTACTTATTCCTGTCTGATTTTTCAACTCACCGACGTGCTCAGCAGCACTCTACATTTCTCAGCCGGATAATACCCATAAAACCGTAGGCACACTGTGAAGATGATTCGTAAGGGGTTCTCTCCTCTCACCCCACAACGCACTTAGGCTTCTTCACTCATCTTACAGAACGGCCCAGTGCCTTCCTCTCTTCTCTTCCTGTGTACAACAATTCACGTTGCAGGGTTTGTTCCTCATAAAACCGTTTACTTTATTCTTCATCCTGCCTCCGTTAGTGGCTTCGGCTACCGGCTGGAATCTGGTACGGTGAGTGCATTCTAATACGAACATAATGCTTGAATCTGGAGTTCTATGGCATCGCTGACTCCCTTAGACCAGCTGTGATGTCACCAGTCACACTTCTGAATCAGGGCAATGCTGATCTCCATAAACCAACCATCACTCATACCACGTACCTCGACCCAGCGCATGTCGCCCTTCAACTTCAATATTTTAAAACGGTTCACTGCTTCCAAAACACAATCCGCTTTTAATCCTTGAAAACAAAGTGGCACGTAGGCAGTTTTCCCTGCATCCCTTTCCCTGAGCATACGCTACCAGACTAGCGCTGCTTGGGTCTAACCTTTAGTTCACATTGCGCTTAGGACATGCAGAGCCAGTACTCGCTGCTCACTCCAGACTGTCATTTAAAAAATCTTTCCTAACATCGTAGTGGCTTGTTGGGGAACCCCTCAGCTCACTGTCCGCAGTTTCACAGTCTTCTCCAAGTCCCACTTATTGAACTCAAAACAGACTTACACTCCTACACGGGAGGAAGCTTACAGGGCTTCTAATCTTTCCCCAAATCTTACTTTTTGTTTCATATCAGGGCAAACAGCATCACATCCCTGCACTGCTTGACTGGGGAATGATACTTTGACTGGTGAATGGAAACATCACTGCGCAGCTTTCTTCTTCACCCCTCAGTATTTCACACTTGCAATGCAGTCTCTAACAGGCGACATCTTCGCCCAGTATGCCATACCCCAGGAACACCTTCCTACCACAAAGAGTCCCTGCTGGTCATGGTACTCAGCTGTCTTCTCTTGCCCACAGCTCCTTAGCTCCTCCCTCTCTCATGGAAGTCCTCTTCTCTACGAGCTTTGTTTAATCTACAGGTTTCTTAAACTAATGGGGTGGCATTCCTTCTTCAGTTTAAGGGCCCAGGTGTCATTTTAAGCTTCCTTTTATCCTCACTTAACAGACAACACTTCTTGTTTTACTTTAACAGGTTCACACAGATTTCTTCATCTTAAAGGCCTAGCTCCCTTCTTGAGCTTCCTTTCAAGGCCCTGCTCCTCTATTCAGCCCCAGGACCTAGCTCTCCCTCCACCTTATGGGCAGCTGATCCTTCCTATATAGGGCTTCCTTCCTCCCTTTTGGTGCCCTGGGTGATGGGTCTTGTGTTTTGGAGCAGTGTTGTCCTTCTTGTCCAACTTCTTCCTGCACCCCCAGCAGCAGGCTTCTTCCACTTTCTTCAGTTTCTTTCTCGCATGTTCTTCTTTTTAAGACCATCCTCGTCGCCAATGTTATGGAGTGACTTCCAGGCTTCTTGGGATTACTTATATGTTTATTACAAGTACTTAAGTCACAGTTACATGAAGTTATATACATAAGTGGATAGGACATAACACTGGCTCCCATCACCCAGGCTGGGGAGCTCTAACTGGCTGGGTGTGGAATCCTTGAGTAAACATTCCGACATTCACAAGACAACACTCCACATGACATCACCAGCTCTCATATGCATAGACAAGCACATCACAACAGAAAGCACAGACAATACTTTGTTAATCAACATCTTATAAGTCTCCTCTCCTCATGTTGCTTAGTATGTTATACTCTCTCCCCACTTAGCCATAAAACATTGCTATGCTCACATCTTTACTCTCGCTAGCACCTGATAATCAATGCATTCTCTGCCAGGTTGGGGTCCCTCATTCAGTGCGTATCTGTGGATGTAAGGGGATAGAAAAAGGAAGTTCCACCAGAATAGATCCTGCAGCAGAATTCCCTCTAACTAAGTGGGGTGAGCTAAATGTTATCACAATGCAGTGCCCAAAGCAGTTTCTCATCCTTTTCCCCATTTAGGCAATCCTCTCACCATCAACATGTATTTTGTGTTCAGGGCACCTGGGCTTCTTCTGGTGTTGACCCAGTGAACATCTTTGTTTATTAAGTAGTGAGTAGAGTAGAGGGCTGTTGTACATATGTACACCACAACCAGTGGGACTTTCACTGGTGGGTGAGCTAGTGTCACAACTTCACCTCCATATTATGAAGTACAGACCTCCTTGCCCAATGCTCTGTTTGATATCTTGGCTGTTTTTCGGAGCTGCTGGGGATTTTTGTTATTACTGGGCTTCCCAAACCTTCCATCACCAGAGTTTAATCCACACCCTCTACCCACATCCATGCCATACTGGTAGATGCAGAATGATGCCTGGTGGTATTTCTACCGTACTGGCCTTGGCCTTGGATACTTACACGGTAAGAGGTTGGATAGTACCAGTGGTAGTAACAATACTGGGATAGAGAGGTTATAAAGAAGACATTTGAAATTGAGGACTGTCTTGCAATTGGTATTGGTCTTGCCAACAACCTCTAGCAGTTCCCCTCAGTTCCCCTTATATCTCTGTCTTCGGTTGGGGCCTCCCTCTGGAACAGCCACCCTGCCACTCTGAAACTTGAGAAGAACCATCTCGGGTTCCGGAAGCACCTCAAGACCTGCCTCTTTGCTTCTGCCTTTGCTCCCCCTCTCCCCTGCTGATCTGTTCTGTCTCGGCATTGTGCACCTGGTTACCCACTAACTTTTGGGCCCAGGTACCTGCTCACCCTGCCACCCACCGGCACTGTCTCTTGGTAATCCTTTGCACTGTGGTCTGTACTCTTTTTTCTGCACTTATCAGACCTGTCTGCGCCTTAAATCTAGCACTTGCCACTTGCTGGCTGCACTGCCACTGTTGGTTGCCTTTGCTATTTATTTATTATTTATTTGTATTGCTTTGCTCAGAACTTTCCACTTCTCCCGCCCTCCTATACACTTTCCCCTTTCCCTCTCCCATGCAGTTGCGCATTCTCAATGTCACTGGGCCTAGTAAGATCGTTGTTTTGTTCTTGCCTCGTCATGCTCTGAAACACTTGTGTACGAGTGCAATACAAATAAAATATCAATATCAATATTAATGATTAGAGTGGTATGACTCTAACAGTTGTCTTGACCAAAAGTTCCTTTAAGAGGCCTTCTACTGTCTTCATAATTGTAGTTGTTCTTAAAATAGTTTGAGACTTTGAGTGGCCACCTGTTTAGATCAGAATTCAGATCTTGGGCAACTTCCCCTCATGGCATGATTGCCTCTCCCTCGACTGCAGCCTCAATCGAGAACTTCAGAGTAGGTGACCCTTCTCCTAGACCATCAGTCTGGAGGATCATAAACCAGTTGAAACTGGGTCTACCTCATGATTCAGGCTTCAAAACATTAAAGCTTCAATTGCTTCTATGGCTCTCCCTCATACCTAGAATGAGCAGATGGTTTCGGGTCAGCTATACATTTATAGTTTATTGCGTAAATGTGTTAATGCAAAGGTTATTCTCTGAAGAATCCATCTTTTTTTTCTTCTTGGATTCTGGGAAGAGACTTATTGGTGCCTTTATTTTGCCTGTCATGAAGTTCCCTGGCACCTTAATATACGTCAATGGAAAGGGTGGCCAGGTGCACCCCAGTTCTCCAGCCACCACATACTTACTGAGCCCAGCCCCTCATCCCATTATGTAAAAGATTGACAATGACCATAGAACCAAGGATCAATGATTTCTGCCAACAGATTTCCTTAGGATGCAACCGACATACAATCCCTCCCCACACACATTGAGATCCCCCACTTACAAGGACTGCCAGGTCATGCAATGTGAATACAATACTGTAGCATTACTACATAGTAAGGGTAGAGATAATGGGAGGGAGAGGCGGGACAAGCAGTAGACTGTCAAAGCATGTACTGCTAATGCTTTTCGCTATATGCCCTCTATCCACCCCAAGTGGCGCTTGTAGTTAGCCCTAGGTTGTAAACATCTGTTGCAAGGGGCTAAGCAGGAATGACCAAGATTTATTAAAAAATATTTGTATTGGCATTTGTAATGTACATTAACGATGCTACTCAATTCACCATCATTCTTACTTGGGAATCCAAAACAAATTGACAACTAACAACTGTAGATTAACAAAATAACAAACAGTCTTCACTTCCTAGTATGCTCATGAGGACACATAACTGTCTCCAGGGAAGCACCAGGGTGCAAGTTGTCGCTGTAGGCCCAGGGGGCTAGTAGATGGCAGTCCGGTATGCTCTTTCTCCAATGGCCCAGCAAGTAATGAGTTGTTTACACCAAGGAAGCGAGCTAGGTTAATTCATGGGGGCTTGTCATCCGACGGGTGAAACATGTCCCAGGTCAATGCTTTCCAGGCCTCGTATGAAGGGCTGGCATCTCCTCCAGCTTTGGAGACTCTGTTGCCCCATACCCTAGTTTCAGCCTCCGTCCAATGTTCCAGTTCCCTGTGCCATCTGACATATTGTGGGCCCCCTGCCCTTTTCCACGCCATTGCAATAGCCCTCTTAGCCAGCACACATGCCATGTCGATGAATTTTGCTTATTCTTGGATAGGCCCCAGGAGGCATTCCTTCGTCATCCATTCGTACTGCACTACCCCAGCTTTTCTACATGCTTGCACTATCCTGGCCCAGAAGTGCTGTACACTCAGGCACCCCCAGAACATGTGGAACATTCCCGCTCCCTCCGACCCACACCATGGGCACAGTGGGTTTGTGTTGCTATTAAATTTCGCTATTCTGCTCGGCATCATATAGGTCTTATAGAGGACGTTTAGTTGGATCAACCGGAATCGTACATTTCTTGCCACCTCCTGGTGGTAGGCTAGAATCCTTTCCCATTCCTTCTCCGATATGCTGGTACCAAGGTCCACCTCCCAGAACTGCTTCAACATATCGCTTTTAGGGTAGGGTTTATCTGTGAGTTGGCTATAGAGTCTGAACACTGGTTTCCACCCATCACCGAAGCTGTGGAGTAGCGTTAGCATTGGTTCCGCCTCTGGTTCCCCTGGCCATTCCCTCCATTTGTCCTTTGCTGTCTCCATAATCTTCTGGTACCATAGGAACTGGCCATTGGGTAGTCCTTCTTTAGCCCCCATGGATTCAAAATCTCTAAAGACACCCTCTTCATATGCATTCCCCCAAGTGTAAATGCCATATCGCTCCCATTGCCTTGCTTTTGCTAGTTCTGCCTTGACTACACAGACATCAGTGGCGATCAGGGTATCGGGTGAGTAGGGGCGTTGACATCCCATCAGTTTTAGGGCCCTGCCCGATACCCTTCTGCCTAACTGTACAATCATTGGGGCCTCCCTAAAGAATCCCAGCGGAACCCAGAGCATTTCTTTCAGGTGCGCAGTCACTACTAGTAGTTTAAGAAGCCTTGTTTCTGAGGTGGACTTATCTGCAAGCCACTTGGCCACAAAGCTAAATTGCGCTGCCAAGAAGTATCTCTCTAGATCTGGCAATTGGACTCCGCCCGCCTTGTACGGTAACATGAGTGTGTTCAGGGAAAGCCTATGTCTGGCAGGACCCCACAGTAATTCCTGCAGTAACTTTTCCAATAGCTGGAAAAAGGAGGATGGTATGTAGTAATGTACATTGTGGAAAAGGTACAGGAATTTTGGTAAGGCTATCCTTTTAACCACGGCCACCCTACCCATGACTGATAGTGGTAATTTGGACCAAAACTTCATGGACTTCCTGAGCCCATGCACCGCTAATGCTGTGTTGCCCCCTGTTCAGGTGTGTGCCAGATGTTTACCCCTAAGTATCAAAACAAATGCAACTTCCACAGTAGCCCAACCCTCGGGAGGTCCTCCTCTTTTTTTTTTTGCCAGCCCCGCCAGCGGGAATATGCACGATTTCTCTGTGCTAAAGGAAATCCCTGATACTCGTGCAAAGTTCAGCAGCACCTCCAAGATCACTGGTACATTGAGCTGTTGCATCTAGCATTTCCCGTTGAGTTCTTTCTAGTGAAGGCAAACCTATTTCCTCCAGCGTATCTAGTATGTCCCCTTGGGGTATAAGCTGGTCATGACTGTACAACTAGGAATAGAAATTTTTAAACACATCGTTGATAGCCGATTGCATCGTGTGCACCAAACCTGTTTCGTCTTTAATTAGTGTGATCAAGTGTCTTGGGTTTTCCTTTTTGCACAGCCACAGCAGAAGCCTGCTCGGTTTATCACCCTCCAAGTGAGACCTAGTAGTTCTGGCGACATAGTCGTGTAAGTGATTTCAATCTGGCACACACCCAAATCACACCCAGCATGTAGTGCGCAAATGAAACCCTTATTTATTTTATCTATAAGTTCAATATTCTGAATGATATACCCCTCATATCACACTCTTCTCCTGAGACCCCCCCCCGTCACACTGAACCAGGAATCAGGCTAGTTTGCAAAGATAAATATTTATTTAGGTATTTAGAATTTTAATTACAATACATTTTAATAGGTAAACACCAATCACCTATGAGGTGACAGAACACTGAATAATGTCTTCAATACACTAGGAATCAAGTACTAAATGCAGCACGGAAGATAATACTTTTGGATTGGTTTAGAACAGATGGCACTATGGTTAGAGGTTCCCCCTGCAACACCCCTCAACCCCCCAATAGGCAAATTAAATAGGTGTGAGGAGATAGCAGGTATTCAGGAATAACCCAAATCAAACAGAATATCACCCGCACCTTCCCCCTTCAAACACAAGAGAAAAAAGGAATTGACTTTTCAACTGTCAGGATGGCTTTGAAATTGTCTTTGGAATTGCCTGAGCCAAAACATCAAATGCGATGAAAAATACTTAAATTATTATACATTCGTATGGGAGTCGCTTTGAACAGATGCAAACAATCACAAGCAATGATTTAGTTAAAAGAAAACATTTGAAATCTCAAAGCCAAAGTAGAAAATAATTTAGAGCTAATTCACACGTTTGAAACCTTTCAGATTGTCAAATCACGGCAAACTTTTCCTTATGCGATATTTGCTATAACAGGCCAATCACACTGTTTGGATAGCTAAGGATGTTCGCTACAAGTAGGAGTTGATGTTCCTCTTCTAGCACAAAAACTGAAGAAGTTATAGAGGTTTTAGTAAAAGTTGTTTTTGCAAAATAGGCGTGAAAATGAAAAACAGAAATTCAGATTTAGAAATGACAGCTAGGTTTTCTTCTACTATATCAAGGACTACAAAAAGGGAATGCCACGCAGGAATCAGTCATTCAAGGCCGCTCATAGCAATTCTTGTGTGATACTTTATTTTCTGTTTGGTTTGGGAATTACTTTTCTTAATCAGATCAATAAGAAGTTAGGGTTTAGTGACACAGATGAGAGAAAAGTCAGTGCAAAGATAGTTCTAGCAATACTATGGTTATGAATTAAAGATGGGATTGGTTTGAGATTGGGATCATACAATGCAGATATATTATGGGTCACTGTTCTTCCTATTAATACTTACAGAATATGTTATTAAATTGGACCGTTAGTTCTGGTCATGTATTGGGTCTGTCAAGGAAGGACAGCACATCAGGCGCTGG
This sequence comes from Ambystoma mexicanum, assembly GCF_040938575.1. Lineage (NCBI taxonomy): Eukaryota > Metazoa > Chordata > Amphibia > Caudata > Ambystomatidae > Ambystoma > Ambystoma mexicanum. The sequence continues at coordinate 414,133,944 of NC_090939.1, forward strand.
AGCAGCTAGGCCGGTCACCGGATTTGCACAGGATCTGCCCTTCTTGTTTGTGGGTATTTCAAATCAGCTGGATAGCGAGTTCCTCAGGCCAGCCTTGTGGTAGCAAGCCAGATAGTTTCTGGATACTAGCTCAGAAGGTCTTCCCACACCACAGCCCTCCACTGGGTTGTGAGAGTAAGTTTGAGGATTTGGGCCTTGATGAAAGTCAATAGTTCTCTTCTGCTTGGCAAGAGTCTTGGCATCTGGATCTGGAAGGATGTTAAAGGTTGGATGTAGAATGCTGGATCAGAGTGCTTCGCCGGAATCAGGAAAGTGAGTGAATCAGTGAGTCCCTATGTGTTGTCAGCTGTCTCTATTTATCCTTTCAAATTACATCACAAAATGGGTGTATGGGCCGGCTTAACTATGCTTGCCCTTTGAGATGGGATTGAATCAAGACCTCATCTCCACCTTGCATCTGAGTGATTGGATGAAGGCCGGATGAAGTCACATTTATGGTTTAGCTTTACAGTCCTTAGAAATCTCCCCTTAGCCACTAGTACCAAAATCAGATTTTGTCCTAAATACATATTTCTACATTGGTCACCTCTACACAAATCACACACAAAGATTCCATATTTTATGTAGCATCTGCTCATCAAAATCCCGCAACTGTGGGATCTTGTTTCACCTTTCCCCAGAATTTTGTCCTTTCGCCATGAACACATTTTCCAAATTTTCTGCAAATTACCAAAAATGTGTGCGTTTAATATAGGGATGTGTGTGTAAAGTTGTACAATTCTAGCATTAACACAGTTCACATAAAAGCACATATATTGCCATTCCTGTCCAGAATATGTTACACAGTTCTACCGCCTCTTAAAACGTGCAGCCAAAAATTCAACTAACAGATTTGTTCTTTGTATATTTTTCACCACTTTGAATCACAATTTATGATCCTCTTAAAAATGTTCATTGTTCATTCTTAACAGCAAATGGTCGGCCCATTGGTCTCTCCCTGGAGTCCAGGAACAGCCCCCTCCTTTGGGGAAGTCCTTCCAGGAGCAGGTTATGACCCTTTCACACCTCTGTTTCCTGGGCTGAAGGATCTGCCATTGTTCATTCTCTTTCTGTAGACAAGAGTCTGGCCTAACCCACAATTATCATCTATCAGTGAGTTTCTACTGAGAGGATTACCCTCCCCTTGGGAAAAACCTGTTTTCCACTTCTTGCAGATCAGCCAGGATAATTAATTCTTAACTTGTTCAACCCAGCAGAAACCAAACTTGTTGCAACAAACATAAATACATTACTTTCTTAGCTTTAAATCTGTGGGATCAAAAACACAACTGAGATCTGTATTCCTTTTAGCAACAATCCTTTTATGTTTGCTAACCCGGCAGAATTTTAGTTTAGATACTTTGAAGTTTCATCAGGAGCTCATCTGACAGATGTCATCCATAGGTGGCTACAGTGTACTTACTGCACACAGATTTTGACAGGAGCTGTCAGTTTACAGACAATCCAGTTTGTCTGAGGAAATGTTTTGCTCTTTACACTTTAGGACTTTGTATATTTGCCAAGCTTCATTAGATTACATGCATTTTAGTGCCAAGCAAGATTTTCAATGTTGAGAAGTGTTGTGAATAGGCATTTTGGAGTTTTTAGCAACAAAGCAAATGTCATTCATAGGCACATTTTGGAGTTTAATTTGCAAAGCGCTGTGTCTCTCTCTCTTGCTGGTCATGGAGCCCACTGTCACATTTTCTGCAGTGTGTGCTCTATCCCACCACGCATGCACCATGGGTGGTAGGTTGTGCATCCATCTTTTTGTGCGTTTAAACACGCAGTTTGGAGGTTTTTGGTGCACACAAGAGTTTTGCTGCCATTGTTGCTTTTTCTTGCACCATACTATCAAAATGATGCCATATGAGATAGCAGAGTGGTTCAATACATCCCACAATCGAACTTGGCCAATCTAGCCCAGGCATTTTGGCAGTCCTCCCTGGCCGTTGATAGTTCCCGTTCCCTTTCCCTGGTTTTCGGGGCATGGGCCTCCAACTCCTTAATCCTCCCCTCACCCTCTTCCAGTTCTATCCTCAGCGACTTTCTAATTCCCACAGCGCTAGCAATGACTTCCCCTCTAACCACAAATTTCAGTGCCTCCCAAATAGTATCCCAATCCCTTAAACTCCCCGCATTGTTGTCCATACACTCCACAATTCTACTGCAGAGCCCCTCCTTGAAGGCAATATCTGTCAGAGCGTCTGTTGGCATATGCCCCAATGGTATCGGTGGCCTAGGATCCTGCATCTTCCATTCCATCAGTAGTGGTGAATGGTCTGATATTGATCTGCCCATATATGAAGCCGTGTCTACTTGAAGTAGGTGTGTTCTGTCCATCAGTAGATAGTATATTCTGGTATATAGATCATGGGGCAATGAAAAGTAAGAAAAGTCTGTGTTGTCCAGGTGTAGCTCCCTCCACCCTTCCACCAAGTCTAGATTCCCTATCACCTCGTTCAGTGTCGATGGGGTCAGTTTTGCCCCATGAGCCGGTGTGTTAGATCCATCCACAGTGTGGTCTCGGACACAGTTAAAGTCCCCTCTCCAAATAAAGAAGTAATTTCGCTATGGAGCTAGTTTCATGCTCAATTTGGTTAAGTATGCAGAAGTCCCACAATTGGGCAGGTAGGGATTTACTATACAAATCTCTAGCTGTTAAATGCTCCAACTGATCATTAGGTATCTTCCCTCTGAATCCACCTCTTTAGCCAGTAGCCTGAAAGAGACAGTGCCATTTATCCATGTATATATGCATCATGCATATTTAGAATACGGTGCACCAAAGCCCTACCCCTCCCAGTGTTTCACCACTCTGTCATTGCTTTCAGTAGAGTGAGGTGAGTTTCTTGTAGCAATGCAATAGAGACTTTCCTATTACTCAGGAAGGATTTAATCCTGTTCCTGCCCATATAGGTGCCCATCCCTCTGACATTCCATGTCAGCACTTTTATGCCAGCCACCATCACCCCTTAATGAAACCCAATTGTGCCCCCCGTCCCTTTTGATCTCCAGTACGGCCCTCCCACGCCATTCACACACCCCTTCCTGTCGTGTGCCCATAGCCCCTTAACATTAGCTACAGTGAAGACTGCATAACATTTCAACCAATAACACATCAAATTCAACAAACTGCACCCAGCAGTTGCACTTGTCAGGCAACGCTCAGGTTCCCCGGCACCGCCTTGGCACATGCGGGTCATCTTGTGCGGGTTATGGTGTGTCATCAACAGGCTGGCACCAGTCTTATCATGGCGGAGCACCTCCTGGCTCAGGCTGGATGGCCCGACAGGTCTCCCATCCTTCGCAAGATCATTGGCTTGGTTACTGTGAAATTGTGTGCCAACCCATATTCATCCGATGCACCCCCATGCCCCAACAGCTCCAGCTATGTTATAACTCCCTCTCCATCCGCCATGTTGTTGTGCTTCAGCCACATGTTGGCTGCCGCCGGTGTCTCCAGGAAAACAGCTCTCCCCTTGTATATCACTTTCAGTCTGGTTGGGTACATCCGCATGTATTTAAGGTTCAGCTGCCACAGCCTGGCCTTAATTGGAATGAAGGAATGTCTTGCTCTTTGCACTGCTAGGTTATAATCTGGCATTGTCCTTTCGTATTTCACTGCCTTCTCTCGAGTAGCGCAATATTATTTCCCTGTCCTGGAAGTTCATGATCCTTGCTATTATCGGGTGGGGATGTGATCCAGGTGGTGGTTTTTTTTGTAGAGATCTATGAGCTCTCTCCACCGCAAAACTCTGTGCGAGGTGGCCGGCCCCTATCTCTTGTTGCAACAGGGTTTCTATAAAATTTGTGCGGTTGGAGCCTTTCATCCCCTCAGGGATTCCTAGCAAGCGCACGTTGTTACGTCTGGATCGCCCTTTCCGTGTCCTCTGAACTCTCTTCCAGGACTTTTTTTCCTCCTCTCCAGCTCCAGTACTCTATTTTCAATGCCTTTCAGCACCTCAGCCACTTCCTTTTGTCCCAACTCTATGATGGTTACTTGCTCCATGAGGTTGCGCATGTCATGGCACATCAGTTGCATCTCTGTCTTGACCTGCTCAATTTTGTGTCTATGAAGGTGCGCAGCCCAGCGATGGCCTCCAGGACCAGTTTGTCCTTCTTACTGTCATCTGGGGTCTTCTGATCCGAGCAGGCCGCAATGGTATTCTGCCTTTGTTCTAGTGATTTAGCTGCAGCGAAGGACTCCATGATGGTAGTGTTGTTCTTCTTTTTGGTTGGGAACATGCCCACTCTCGGTGTCCCAAGGTTGCAACAGCCCACAAGCTAGCGTTGCAACGCTTGCGGCCCAGGACCTGCAACTGTCTAGGTCTGTGCACTTACACTATCTTCGCAGGTCTCCCTATAGCATGCTCACAGCTTTCAGTTTTTCGACATACTGTGCTCGCATTGATTTTCCGCTGCTTATGGTATATATCTTTCTTGGGCACCCACCTTGCTTCCGCTGTGCAGGATGGGAATGGGAGTCTAGGGTAGCAGCCCTCCCTTACCCTTGTAATATTAGTTGCTGCTGATTCATCAGCACCCCTGCCTCATTGGGAGCAGAGGTATAGTTCAGGTGTGGGAATTGTGTCGGAGTGGCCTGTATAGTTTCCCCACATTGATTGACTAATAGTGCTAATCCATACTTAGTTGCATTGCGCTCCCAGTGTTGTCAACAGGAGTAAATGCTTCCTGTGGATGGGGACCTAGCCACTTGCAGAGCGCTGAGTGGCAATGGCCTTCAGATCAGTGTTGTGGCTTATCAGGTCTTGCTTTGCTATGTGGTTTCTTGCCAGGCCTGCAGGTAATCCCAGTCCTAGTCACACTACGTCCTCCTTCGTACCAGTTTGCATGCATTTTCCCTGCCAGGCAGATGGTGTTGCACCAGCCGTGGTTGCCCCTCATGTAGTTCTTCCCAGGTCTATCATGTTCCAATTCGTGTTCTTGTGCAGAGAGGCGTTGTCAGATTCCAGCAGAAGCCCATACACGGCACGTCAGGGGGCAGCACTCTGCCGTGAGAAGCACAAGTGAATGTACTGGCATACCCCCCGATGCCTCCCATATGTCACAGGGGTGGCAGCCTCCTCCTGGCCTTCAGGCTTGCTGCCTACTCGCAGGCTATGTTATTCGCCGGGGGGTAGCAAGTGACAGCTGCCAGTGCTCGTAAATTGCGGGGTACTCATGGGTTAGCCCTTTCCCTCTCAGGACCCGCCGTGTGTGATATCCAAGCATTGCCAGGATTGTCCCAATTGTCTGCGGCCCCAGAAAGATGGTGTTGTGTCCCCCGTTGCCCCTTGTTTTCTGGGGCTTGGTCTCAGCCACCACCCACTACTGCCCAGGATTGTCTGTGCATCCCCAATATCCACCCGGTTCATGAGGCCTGTGGGGCCAATCTGCAGGTCAGCAAGTGGGGGTGCTCATCCAATGCACCTCGCCACCCCAGCGCTGTCTCGCACCACCGGCATCCAGTTGGTTCTGTAATACACGGGCATCCGACAAATGTCTTGGGCAGCCTCCCATCTGGCATCGCTGTGTTCAGCTGCAGCGTGTGCAGCCGAGAGTTACCACTTCACCAGATTTAGAAAGGGAGGACGCAGCCCCGGTTACTCAGTGTTCCTTCTTTTCGCCTGCTGATTCCGCTACTGCGGCTTGTCAGACTTTCCGTCCTTAAGGGGGCCATCTTCAGGCTGGCTCACTGCACCCTCGTAGGGAGTCCCACGATTGTGCAGCGTTGGTCCGGTCCCCTCTGATTGTTGTTCCAGATCTTCTGGGTGCACTCGCGCCCTCGGATGGGGGCCACCTATTTCTAGCGCAGTGTGCAGTCATCCGGGATCGCCTTCCCCAGATGCTATAGCGCCTTTGCCACTGTGCACTCCAGCCCCCACACAGCCGAGCATTCCCAGGTCCTGCAGTTGTCTGTGGCTCGTTGGTGTTGGTCCGTCATCAGGCCAGGCGAGGCACGAGCTCCACTCTGCATGACAAGTATGGAGCGCCGCCCCTCCCCCTCTTCTCTGCTGGGCCACGGCTCCGACCGCCATCTTGCCAGGCAGGGGACGCCGTTCGGAAGCCTCGATCATGGCCAAGGTGATCCGATTTCTTATAATTTTCCTGCGGTTGATGGCAGAAACGCTTTATCTGTGCATGGGTATTCACTGCTGTTGCCGTAAGGGTTAAGTATCAGGGCCAGGATCAGGACGGGAGCTCTTTGTAGGCACGTCTTCACTCCATGAGCTCCAGGCCACGCCCCCCAAGCCGGAATGACCAAGATAGTCGACTGTGGACAAATGGTCTGACATCTAAGTATGGAAATCACTAGTGAATGCATAGAGTCAAAACAAATGATGTACGCAGAGAGTGTGTATGATAGTATAAAAAGTTGCATCATACATATGAAAGTCAATGGTTGGGGGGCATGGATTGAGCAGCTATAGCTTTCTCACGCCACAGCCCACAACCTTCAGCCTTCACCCCTTAAACCCTCAGCATTTAGGTCCTACCAGAACACAGCAGGTATCTGTCAGCAAATAGTGGAATGGATTATGTCTGCTAATCAATTCCCACATGCCATATGCGACTAGCACCCCACACCGGCAATAGACTAGGGGCCGAAGTGGCCTGGTTAACTGCCATGGCACTTGCGTGCTATCACCAGAGTCCTTGAATCTAGGCTCTTGAGAGCATAGACTGAAGCTCCACCTTCATGCCACTATGCTAAAGGGGACAGTGTGCATGCACGACCAACAGTCACTGGCTTCCTTTGAGTCTCTTATCAAGTGCAAGAAGCCACTTTTCCTCTCTGATACTTCTGCTGAATTCCCCATTGGCCAGCACAAGACCTGGAAGACTTCCTGTGCTGGTGGGTGCCACCCATACATGGCAAACAAAGGTTTTACCTCAGAGTCGAGTGGCAATTCGGTTCTATGTGAAACAACCTTTTTTGAAAGGTCTCAATAGAAAAAGACCGATTTACTTTGACCGATTTTCTTTTGATCAGAAAACCGTCATTGCAAAGGTCTTTTTCTCTTAAGACCTTTAAAATGTGGTTTTACCCTCTTATTAATATTCAGGAGGGTTTCATCACCCGAGCCCCCATTGTTGTTCTCCCCACCACCCACCCCCTAAACCAAAGCACATACATACAACAGACACACCAACACACACACACCCACACACACACACACACACACACACACATCTGTTCTCCCCAGCCTCCACTTCCTGGTCCTGCTGAGCATGTCAGCCCCTGCACAAATTCATGTTCGACAGGGGCATGGCAGTTTGCTTTAGAAAGACAGTTTCATGAGGTCACAGAACAGTCTTTCTAAAGCAACCTTTTAGTGAAAAGATCTTTGTAAAGATCTTTGTCACTGGGAATGGACATTTCATCTCATATACTCTCGCTCCTTGGAATATTCTGTGAGCTATGGTAGTGAAAAAAAAGGTTTATGGTATCTGCATTATGTGCATAGGGATTTCTATAGGATTTCTATAGGACCTATAATCCTGCATGTATCAGACAACAGGAGTGGTCATTTATTATAGAAAATGAATTAAAGAGTGCATGTTTACACCCCCACCCACCCCCACCCACTGGCTTTACATCCACCAGTAGACCCACCACTTGTATCCATGAGATCTTTTCTGATACTCAAGTAAAGAGAAAAAAGAAGTCCTGTGTTTGTTTTAGCAAGCATAGGATTTTGAACAGCATAGATATTGCCACCTGAGGAATGCGCTTTAAGTGTGAAAGTAGAGAACTTAATCACCCATCCTTCTGTCAAATCTTAAAAATCAGCTTCTTTCTACAAAATGTGCTCCACTAGACTTTGAGATTGCAAATCCAGATCATCAGTAGCAAGACAATCCCTTAATGGTGAACATTGCAGGCAATCAGCCCTTAAAACCTAATAGAGGAGATGGGGAATTGTGTTTGTCACTAGATATACCATGCTCATAATGCCATGTCTGCAAGAGGTTCCATGTCCCTTTACCAACACCTGTTTTTCTAAGGAATTAAAAAAAACCATTTTGGGGTTTCCCCCAAACTCCTCTTCCCTATCTTATTACCCCTAACCCAACACCCTCCCCACCACTTTTAGACCCTTGTCCCCTATATATTTAGATGATTCTTTTCAAAGTAATTTCTTCACAGAAAATGACTTTGAAAAAATGAGTGTCAGCAAAAGAATGCGATACCCCACATGATTGTGGATTGGAACCAATAACTAATTTTAATACATTCACAATGAATGAAGGATTCTTTAAGTTGAAGGTTACAGGAAATGTTACCACATTAAAATTGGCAGGATTTATTTGAAAGAGGAGACATAATGTGAGTTGAGTTAAGCCCAGGGGATTAGTGGGAGATCTTCTACATCAGTGGCTAACCTACAATGTCAGCTGGCAATGTACAATGTAATGTGGCTGTGGTGATAAGTAATGCTGGCTGAACGATTCCTTGGCTAATAACGTGGGGCAATCCGACTATGATTTTAGGGATATAGCATTCTCATGAAAAACAATGCTCCACTTTTAGAGTGTGATTTCAAGTTCACTACAAATCTTCTTCACTGGAGCTTGTGTGTTTGCTAAGTTTAGATGTCTTGCCATAGGCTTCCTCAATACAGTGTTGGCTTCAAATTCTTGCCCGTTCTGCCATCTAAGACTACTTGGATCAGGATCATCTGTGCTAGCTGGGCATGGGAAGGTTACCCAGTGAGAAATCACAACCATCTAGTTAATATTGTGTCCAATTGTATACATGTCTATGTTAAAGTTAACTTTCTGGCCTTCAACTACAAAAAGAACCTAGTTGTACAACTCCAATAAAGCTGTGCACAAAAAGTAACATCAATTTCCCAGCGGTGATTGACTTTACTCATTAACAAATGGATCTCTGGCGGGTTTTGTTTGACAAAAGAATACCAGGAGAGTTCTATAGACAAACGTACAGCCAGCACCCTGTTTTTTATGACGAGATATTTTTGTCTATGCCCAAGTGACTCCTTCACATTGCCATGGCAGTTAGGGGTAGTGTGACTGCAGGAAGAAGAGATAGGTTTTGTCGTCCAGAACAGGGTTGGCACAGCAGCAATACTTTCTGGGATGACAGTATGGATTGGGCATGGTATTATGATTGGCTTCTGTGGTGTAGGCCTGCAGTTCATGTCGTGTGTGTTCATCCCAGTCCTGTGTATTAAGCAGAATTGTATCGGATTACAGAGATGTAGTACCCAAGTTGGTCTCAGGCTGCCCCAGGAAAACAATGTTATTATTAGTGCACTTGTTGACATGTTGCTAATGTTTGTCTTGGTTATTATTATTATTATTATTATTATTATTATTATTATTATTATTATTATTATTATTAATAATAATAATAATAATAATAATAGTAATAATAATAATAATAATAATAATAATGTTATTATTATGTTTTTTATTGAGAGAGGACCTAGCTTCAGGAAGCAAAAGAGCACTTTACAATCATAGGGGGAAGAACCCAGTGAGGGAATTAGCCAAACGAGTGTACAGGGAGGGAGAGATTGGGCAATTTGGCAGCAAAGCATCTATAAGCAACCAGATGAGCAAATCATGGGGAACAGATCAGCCATTCTCAGGTAGGGTGGGGAGTGAAGGGTCTGTGGATCTAGGTGTTGGCTGTGGAGGGTGACATTTTTGTGGTGGGCTGTAGGGATAATTAGTGCGTGTACTTCAACCGTGCTCTAATTTTAACAGACCAGTGATGTCAATCGGGAAGGTAGTCTCCAATGTAAAAGGGATCCCAGTGCGCAGCTTAGGTGTGATTTGGGGCTGATGTGAGGCACTGATGAGAACCACCTCAAACCAAAGAAGGGGTCGTTTGGTGTTAAGCCATGCACAGTTTAGTGTAGTGTAGGGACTAACAATTAACCTGACTAATTCTAATTCTTTTTCAGGGTGCCAAAAGCCAGCAGGCACCATGGTGCCAAATCCACTAACCACTAACCTTACCAAACTTAAGTTTTAGTAATTAGAGTGTGGTTGCTTAGGGCTTAGTCCACACTGCATTCCGTGAGTGAAAAGGCACCATTTACACAGTTGTGTTGGTTTAGAAAATAAATGCACAAATTAAAAGTTGTTTTGCTGTGTGCTGACCATGATGCTCAGAGCAATGGGGCAGCGGAATGTGCTATGTAAAAGACAACTACTTGTTTTGAGCAGGAAACGGCAAGATGTTGGAATGAAAATGTTGCAGATTCATCTGGGTTTGAGAAATAGTGCTGTATAAAGGTGAAAACAGAAAGAGTTCTGTAAAGTTACTGGGTGTTGGCTAAAAGGGGAGGTGTTTGATTGATTGATAATCTCACAAAGGAGGGAGGGAAATAGGTGGTGAAATCATATGCTTTCTTTATGAAGATATATGCATGAGGGCGGATGAGATGAGAGGTTATAACCCAGAGAAGGAAGTAAGGAGGGGGTTGGACAATAAGGGCGATGGTGAGCAGGGAACCAAAGAGAGAAAAAAAGAAAAAGAGAAGGATGCCGTTTGATAGCTGTGCTGGGAAACTGTAGCGATTTCAGTGCAGAAAGGAGGGAGAAGGGCAAGGTCCTCACTGGGCTTTGGCAGGCAGTTAGAAGGGAGAGACTGCCTGCATCCTGCCATGCAGACACAGTTTCACCAATCTCTTGGTAAGCACAAGTGCCAAATAAAGAGAAATATCTTATTAGAGATAATCTTACCCTAATTAGTGAAATGTCAGATTAGGCCTGAAAAGGGAAAAGACATTCCTTCTTCATTGACTGGAGAACATATGTATTTTCCTGTAATGAAATTGCCACTTGTTAAAAAGGGTAGTTTTCTGCATTTTCCATGTAACAGCTCTATCTCAAGGTTGTATGTAAAAATGCATGTGCTCTTCCACGTTTGCCAAAGAGAGGCCAGTTTCGCTGGGTGCGGAGGAGAGGTTTTTCTCTGGTGTGGAATAAGCTAGGGGAATTGATGCTAAAGTAACTGCAAATATAAATGCACTGCATTGACAAGTTGTGAAAACATTATTATCTGCTAAATTCTAATATGGCACATGTATCTAATGAACTTGCATCATGATGTTGCTCTCCGTTTGCTTTCTTCTTTCATGGTCTGCAGAAAATGTATAAAGTGAATTACAGAAAAACAGAAGCTGTGCATGGTTGGTTATTGTGCAATTTGTTTAATTCTGTGAGGCATATAGTGTGAAGCCTAGTGCATTTGGTACTTTTAGTGGCAAAATTGGTCTTCCTGGTTTAGCACTAGGTCTGGCATAGCCTTAGCCGAGGGTCCCATCTAAAGATAAAAAGGTATAATTGTGAGCTTGTTCCCCATGAATTAGCACACAAAGAATCAGAGATATATTGTGTACATTGTTGCATGCTCCCACAGATGGTGGAAGTGACCTAGAGATATACAAATTCTTACATGTCCTACTATAGTAATTTGGTGGTATTGTTGGTGTTGGTGAACTGGCTTACTTCACATTGACATTTTGCACTTACTGAGCATATAGGCTGTGTTTGAAAGACACTCTACACAGGTGGATGAGTAGCTTTCCCTCTGACCTCTGCAACTGTGGCATCACCCTCCACCTTAGAATTAAGGGTTTCCCAAAGCATGTGGCAATGCTGCCTGCACTCTGCTACACTGTGTCTTACTTCTCTTGGATCATCATTACCCTGTACACTAAGTTTATTCTCTGAACTCATCATACTCCTCTGTACAGCAGGTGCAATCTGCACCTGTAACCGTTTATACAGAGGGAGTGGATTGACCGTCCTCCTCCTGGTACCACAATACCTGAGCATGTAGGGCTAACTCTTTTTAAACAGATGCTGTTGAATGCAGCAATGATGTCTTCAATTTACCAGCCATAATTCTGGCCTTTCAGAGCACAGAGCACCTGCTGGGGCTGAGGTATATAATATCATCCATCTTCCCAAAAAATGTAATTTTATGCAAACAAGCATTTTCTCACATAATAAAAAAGATGACACACTTGTATCCAGCTACTGAATATAATCTACTCTTACTCCAGGGAATTTGTTTTCAGTTTTCTTCGTCTTTGTTAACTAAATTATACTGATGTTCTACCTCTCTCACAAATAATACTTTCTACCTCTTCCTCAACTAATGACCATTCTTTCAACTGCTCTAGCATCCACCTTCTTCTCACTCTTCCTACAACACTGCTCCCTCATTCACACCACATATGCCCTATTTCTACTGTTTTCATCCAAACCACCTGAAACACCATGCCAGAACCCTAAAGTTTAGAAAAAGCCAATTCTACCAACATGCCAAATGATCAGGTATTTTGGAATATGGCATAGTATGTTTGTCTGGTCATGTGCATCCCAAAAACATGAGCTGCCTAATTATGAGTCTGGCAGGGCAGTCAGGGACGTCAATTAGGGGTTGCCGTGGATCACACCTGTGACCTCTGTGGTCTCCCTTGCTACTCCTAAAAAAATAATCCTTCAGCATGTTGCTCTTTGTTTCTGGAGTGGCTGGTTTCCTGCTAGTTATAGCTGGTAAGATAGCTCAGTGGGTTGAGGGCTCACTGCTGCAATGTGTGTGTGATATCAGGTTGGAGGTTCAAATCCAACTAAACCTTTCATCCTGCTGAAGTTGCTAAATGAGTACCAACACAGGTTGGGTGATATTGTATGTATATTTGTTCTGTTTGAAGCGCTTAGGCATAAGTGCTATTTAATAAAACATCATTATCATTTGGCCTTTGACATCTGCTTGCATTCACAGTAATTTGCTAATATGGGCCTTTACGCACTGATATTAATGACACATATGGTGAGCCATTCTTGTATGAAATGTATATCACTTTACGGTGATATCATACCCATATTTTTCATAGTGTACTTGGAAACAACGCTATGTGATGCCGTTACCTGTTTTGTCAAGGGGCAAAAGGTCGTATTCCATCGCTTCCTGTGATGTCATTTTGGGGTGGGTTCAAATGACATAACTTCGTGTGATGTCATAAGAGGTCAAGGGTCGTGTGATGGTACTCCCGCTACCCCTGGCATTTTGGTGAAATGACGTCCCTGAGTGGAGTAAAACAATTATGGTAAAACAATAACTGCCATTTTTTTTGTTAACGCAATTATCACCCTGTTTGCTGCACTGCTGAATTCCGACTTCAGAGGAGAACAATCGACATATTTACCAAGGTAAATATGTCGATTGTTCCCCCACTTATAATATGCTAGTAATTCCACTTTACAGAGTGGCGGTTGCAGTATTCATGTTTGACATGAATGGCATGAACAATGAGGCTGAAAGTGTGTTCTGTGGACCCCTCATTCTGGATCCCAAATTGAATGATCTGAATTCCGTCCACTTTCCTAATGTATCGTGTTAGGTGAGTTTGGTGCCAAACCATGGTTGTCCTTGCTCCCACATGCAGAAGTATATTTATTTCGCCTGGATTCTGCTAGGTTAATGAGCTAAACATAAATGTGAAACTCTTACATGGCCAAAAGGAAGCCTTTTATGGTGGGGATAGAAGCACATGTGCTATTGGCTGATATACTAATGTGGTTGAATATTCCTTGTTGGAATCTATCCAGGTATTCTGTTTCATACCTTAGGTGATCCCTCAACAAGCTTACTAAGTGTTTGACTGCCACAAATGTCTTCCATTCACCTAGGGTCTGTAGCTTTGGCTGAGCAGCCAAGGCACACTTCTTAGGAGGATGTATGTTGTCATGAAACGGTGCACCATTTTATATTCTTGAATGAGTGAACGTCCAGACAGTGTTAATGAAAAGTGAATGCTCCATTATCTGTATAGCGGTAAATATGTTAAGTATGTACAAGAGCAAGTAGGAAATTAATGTTGAAAACCAAAAACATCCTTTAAAACAATAAGGGTTAACACTGGTATACAATGAAGCATAGAAACCAACAGTTTTCCTGTTCTGGCTTTACATCCAATCAGTAGACTGCATAGTTCAATGCTAACATTATGTCAACTATGTGGTTCTCCAGAGTGTCTCTGTAATGTTGTACTGTTTGCAATTTCCAGAATCTCTTTGCTAGAAATTGCAATTTCCCGGACACAGAGTATATTGGCTGCTTCCTACAAGATATTTGTTACAGCCACTGGCTATTGACGCTACTGGCTGTCATTCCACTCCGAGGTCTGTTGGCATGGCCCTACATGGTCAGGACAGTGAATCTGGAGGGTGTGCTGCTTAAATATATGACTGAGCTAGAATGGGAGCATCACACTGAGCCTCTATCCGATCTTTGGAAGAAGGTTGGGGTGTGTGCATGTGTGTGTGCGACACACACACACACACACACACACACACACACACACACACACACACACACACACACACACACACACACACACACACACACACACACACACACACACACACACACACACACACACACACACACACACACACACACACACACACACACACACACACACACACACACACACACACACACACCCCCTCCCCCCCTCCTCCCCCCCCAATACCTCCCCACCCCCCCATACTCATTCACCAGTTAGGGGACTTTACTTCAAGTTTGACTTTTGTTGTAAGACAAAGTATGGTTGCAGGAGCTTTGTTAAATAGGAATTATGAGAGCTGAGTGGCAAGACAGCGCCCAATCAGATGGTTCATCCATTAAAATCTTTGGTAGCTACCTGATCACTAGGTGTTCACCACATGCAAACATATCAAGGAATCTTTACCAGACTATCAGTCAGATGTAGATTCTGGCAGGGAATCTACACACCATTTGAACATCCATCCAGATCAGTTCTTAGCTCTTCAGCATTTGCTTTTCAGAGGCAGGCAGATAACACCACTATATAAAGAAACATGCATACTTGCAGCACACAACTTTATACTAGTGGATTCAGCAGTGGATTTTTCACAGGGTTGGTACTCCCTTGGGTTGAAACAGGCTGTAACCCATTAAAACTGTACATGGCAGCCTCCCGATCAGTTCAGGTCAAACGGCTCACTGCTCAAGGGTACTTACTCCAGGAACATGGCACATTTCGAAGTACCCTAGCGACATTGAGTTAATACTCACAGAAATATGAACAAACTAAGAATATAAAACATCATCTTAAAATTAAAATGGAAATATTATTCAGAAATAAAAAAGCAAGTGGGAATACAGCATAACAAATTAAAAGAAACTATAAATGCAGGCGATGAAGAAAGGCATAGTATAGGCTAGTGAGATGTCAGCGGGGAAAAAACATGGGTAACTAGGTTGCTCCCATTTTAATAAAAAAACAGAATATAATTAAACAACTGAAATTTGGAGAAAAAACCTCCCCAAATTTCAGGGTAATGGCTGCAGATTAAATCACCAAGTAGCAACATTTAATTGAGATGGCGTCTGTGAAATGGCTACATTGAGTTGGGCTTGAAGTGAGACAGCTTTCATTGAGATGCCATGGATTCGTTCATGCGCACACCCGCTACATTAAGCATGACTTTGGATAGCTCACATTAGCAACAAAAGACGCTGGGGTTCTGATGTTTAGGGGGCAACCTGACTGTTTGTGGTACAAGGAGGAGAGGTAAAGCACAGTACTAGGCTGCACTCGTTCCTGTGGAAGCATGCACACAAGCATATACTGTCAGTTTGGCCACTGCTAAACAGACATTGGTTTTGCATGTGAAAAGCCAGCCTATATTTGAACGGAGACCGGGACCTTCCAGTTGGGGATTCACTCTGCGACTGTGCCCTTACCCCACTGTGAAATCCTGTGAAATTCTTGTTATTTGAAATCCTCATTTCTGACTGTGTAGTTTGGCCCATGCGTTTACTTCCCAGGCCCAATTATACTCAATAAGTAAAAGGCACTCCTCATTAAATGAGCCCATTGCCTTTGTAAATAGGATACAATTGTATCCCGGACATGTTACAGCGGGCCTCATTACAACCCAGGCGATAAGGGGTTAACGGCGCCGTAAAAGGTGTCGGCGCCATTAAACCCTTAACGCCTGAGGCGCTGTTAAACCCTTAACGCCTGATTACGAGGGTCCCTTTGCGGGTTGTACTTTACCGCCTCCTTTTAGCAGGCGTTAAAAAACCAACCCGCAAAGGGACCTAGGAGCTAATTACGGCACCGTAATTTACGGTGCCGTAATTAGCGCCTTCCCCATTCCCATTGAGCCCTATGGGACAAAAATGGGAATGGGGAAGGGCCATGGCGGCATGGGGAATTACCGCCCCGCCAACCTCGGAATGGGGTGGTAATTCCCCATTCCGCCATGGCGTCGTCGGTAAGTTACCGGCATGGACCATGGTGCCATTAGCACCATGGTCCAACGCCTGGGTCGTAATGAGGCCCAGCATATACATGTAGTGCTACTCCCTTTAAAGAGTCTTACTTACACATATTTGCTAGAGACAGGAAACTTGCCTCCTAGTATGAACTAAGATAGAGAAGTACTTTTCCCCCACACATCTATTTTAATTGAAACATTTAGCTTTATCTAAATTGTGGCTGAGCTTTTACTTTTAACAACTGTACTTGAGATGCAATATTCTAGCTCATACTGGCTGTGGAGCAGAAATGTTGCATTGAAGGGCTGAGATTTCTAAGAAATGTGTATTGTGGCACTCGGGAGGGAATGTGTGCGAAAGTATTGTTACAGTTCACATTCCATACACTGGGGAGCAGCACCGCACACATGCAATCTGTAGATCGTGCCCTGTGCTGAAGATGACCATAGGTCCTAGGAAGCACCAAAAGAACAGCTATTGCTCAAGGGACAGTTGCCCAACAAGTAGCCATGGTCTAGTCACAAACATGAACCTTCATCCTACCTTTAAGAGTGTTAAGTGACTGACTTACTTAAAAGTAGGGATTTGCCATTTAAAATCCTGCGTGTTCATAAACTATGAGGCAACAGAAAGTTAGGATATTAGCACAGGAACCTTACTAGGCATTGACTGAAAACATCGGATAACAGAATTGTAACTTGGAAACTGTAATACATCAGGTCTGCACATCGCAGGTGTGTATCCTAGAGCAAAAATAGACTCACCAGTGACTTTACATTCTGAAATAGATTTTAAAAAATCTGTCAACAAAATTGTTAGTTAAACAGGCTTATTTTGCCATGGGATTTCCCCCCTTGTCTGTGCTTGTAAAATGTAAAATATAAGTGAAAACCTGATAGGATTACCATGGGTATTGGTTGCTCACTTTTAGCAGTCCCTTTAAAGAAAATTGCTACCAAGCTATTTATTTGTATTAATAAAAGTTGGGGTAATTGAACTAGTAAGAGAGGAAGCTTACTGTAAACACTTTTCTGGAAATCGTGGTGATCTTTACTGAGGGCTTAGAGCTTTCTAAAGCTCTGCGCATTCTGACATTTAACAAACATAAATGAAAAATCCACATTTGGGCATTTAATATGTACATTTTACAAACTGCCTGTTCCCTGCTGACGTACCACACACACTTTCACTAGATAACATTCCAAATACATGCAATCATGTAAACACAATTAATTTTGGAAAATGCCTTTTAGTCTGCCCTAATAGTGTGTTTTTTCATGCACATACTCTTGCTTTAGACTACCAATTAACCACATGTAGTTTTGATACAGTCATAACCTTTGTAATGTCGGCCTTCATGTGTTCTACCATTTGCCGCAATATGCTACCCTGCATCTTGCGAGCCACCTCCTACACATTTCAGTGGCGTGGCACAAAATCTGGGTAGGGTCTCCCTGCGAGCCATGTTGCGGGGGCCCCCTCAATCCCCCCAGTTCAGAAACAAACCACGTGTCATGTCACACTCTGGGCTGGCCTAGATTACAACGCTTGCGCAAATACGCACAATCATGCTGCTGCAGGGGTATGCAGAACACTGCACTAGGAGAACATTATAAATATGTGTTCTAATGCATTATGCAGCACACTTTCTGAGAAAAATTGGCTAAAAATCCAGAGCCACTGCACCACTGCAAATTGTTTTGTAGGGTGACACCAATCAAAAAATTCAATACATGAAAGTCACCAACAGAGCACAGGAACATTAATGCTTTAATTAAATACATTTTTTGCTATTAAAAATGCCATGCTCGAATGAAAACATGTCCAGACACGTAATTATATATTACAGTAAAGCATGCTAGGTGACATTTAGACATAACTAGACTGGTTGCACCAAAATGGCAGTTGAAGCTATAACACTTATCATGGTTATTTTATCACCGATGCCCAGAAAAATATACAATGCAACAGTAAAAAACGGCTAGACTGGCAGCACTCAAATGCCAGTCTAGCCAGGTAATTACACTTGCAGGACTGCTTTATCCTGCTTAGCCTTTTGACTCCATCTCCTCCTCTCTCACTTCCCTAGGCTGGCTTTCTTTTCACTCCCAACTTAAATTCAAGTTCCTCTGTCTTGTCTTCAAATCCCTCCATGGTCTTGCCCCCCCTACCTTTCCTCGCTTCTTACTCTCTATTCCCCCCTCGTTCTCTTCGCTCTGCTGATCTTTTCCTACTCTCTCCCCCTCCACCTCTATGTGCCTCCTCCCGCTTCCGCTCTTCCCAACTCCTTGCTTCGTTCCACTGGAACCACCTCTCCCTATCCATCCGCTCGTCTCTCTCCTACCCTTCCTTTCGCTCTTCTCTAAAATCTTATCTTTTCCATACCCCCTAACACCTCCCACTTCCTCTTCTACTTCTCCCCGCCCATGCCTCACCTCCTACTCCTCCACCTCTACACCCTCTCCTCCCCTTTTATCCTTCCTCCTGCTCTTACTTAATCTTATTCGTCCCTCTCATCTTCCTCACACCCTCTTGCCTCCCTTCTGACTTCCGCTAACATCTCTGCTCATCCCTCCCATTCCCTCTTATTCCTTTGTCCCTCTACACTCCCCCCTCACCTCAGCAATAATGTAAACTGTTTCTTATACTGTTTGTGCTGTGATTCAATTGCCATCTGTTATTTGTTCGATCTCCCACTCCTTCCTATTCCTTTGTCCCTCTTCACTCCCTCCTCACCAATAATGTAAATTGTTCCTTGTACTCTTTTCAAGTTGTGTTCCAATTACCATCTTATGTTTATTGTATCTTCCCTCCCCCTAATTCCTCTGTCCCTCTCCACTCCCTCCTCACCTCTGCAATATTGTAAATTGTTCCCTATACTGTTTTCGAGTTGTGATTCAATTACCATCTTATGCTTGTTGTATTTCTTCTTGTTCTTATGTAAAGCACTTTGGATTAAAGGGCTATATAAATTCAATAAAATACAAAAAATACAAAAATAAACATGTACAGGGACGAGGAAGAATAGGGCTAGGAGCAACGAAGATTGTCGATAAGTAATCAAGACATTAAACACAAGCAGTGGGCAACACCGTTGAGCTGATTGGGCTTCTGCCCACCCCCCCGTGACATTTTAGGCTATGTTGACTCGATCGGGCTGTCATACAGAGCCGTTGCCAGACAGAACAGGTCACAGATCTTAAACGGTGCCTGGGTTTTGATGTTAACAAAGGCCTGGCAATTACTAACATACAGCATTACACTGTTAGTACCTGCATCAAATTGTGATGTGGGTTTAGTACTTGCATACCAGGGGAGTGATTTGAAGGGTAGATAGAAAGGGGACAGGAGACCACTCATTCTCACAGCAGTCCATAAGTGGTTGCTTTCAGACTTAAAGGAGAGAGTTAAGTGCTTGTAACATTGAAGCTACACTAGAACAGTCTCATTAGAATGTTTAAAGAAGTTAGATGCCCCCACATAAATAAATGTGCCCCTCCCCCACTGCCGTGAAGTTAGCACCTCTCCCAACATTTGAAGGGTTAGTCCCCAAAATGTAGGTTTTGTTGCGCCACTGAACACAAGCACACACACCATTCACCATACACACCCATGCAGCCACCCATACATTTTAGTGTGCACTCTTTCACCATAAAGGCACACCCAGGCAGCCACCAATTCATTTAAGTGTCCATCCTTTCCCTATACAGACACACCAATGTAGCGACCCATACTTTTAAGTGTGCACCCTTTCCCCATACAGGCACACCCAGGCAGCCACCCATACATTTAAGTGTGCACCCTTTCACCACACAGGCACACCAAGGCAGGGACCCACACATTTAAGTGTGCACCCGTTCCCTATACAGGCACACCCATGCAGCTAACCATACATGTAAGTGTGCACCCTTTCACCATACAGGCACACACACCCAGTTAGCCACCCATACATATAAGTGTGCACCCTTTCACCATGCACTCACACAGGCAGCCACCTATACATTTAAGTGTGAACTCTTTCACCTTACACTCACATGGGCACACCCAGCCAGGCACCCATACATCATGCACTCTCTCATTCATGCACATTCCATTATATACATACACACACACACACACGTATATGCATGCATACACATTTAAAGAAAATTAATTTTCTTACCTTTAATCTTTTGGTCCAGGGAACAAGGCCAACAGCTCCCTGCAGCAGCCAGGAAAGCGTGTTCATGTCATCTGCAGAGGATCTCGAGGCCTCCATGTCATGGGTTGATGGGAGCCCGATTACTTTAAAAAGAAATGGTTTCTTTTTGAAGTCACTCTGACTTCATAAAGAAATTATTTCTGTTAGAGGACCGAACCCAAACGGAAATAATTTCTTTAGGAAGGCAGAGTGATTTAAAAAATAAACAATTTCTTTTTTAAGTCATATGGCTCTCACCACCCCATGCCTGGAAGCTTCCATGTCATGGGGTGGGTGCAGCCCTCGGATTTCAAAAATATGTTTCTTTTTTAAGCTACTCTGCCTACATAAAGAGATTATTTCTGTTACGGTTCGGTCCTTTAACAGAAATAATGTATCTATGAAGGTAGAGTGACCTAAAAAAGAAAATGTTTTAGTTATTCTTAGAAATTCTTTTTTTCTTTTCTGAGGGGACCCCCACACAAGACCTGTACTCGCGGAGCCCTGCGGTGGCCCCTGCTATAACAGTGACACATTTATTACATTTTTCAGTAACAACACCTTCCCACTCTATTGACTTGTGGTGCTAGATCAAAATTGTAAGGCCAATGTTCGGGGTACAGACATACCCAAAATGTCACATTACCTACTTTAAAGTAGGCGCTGAATGCTGGGCAATATCCTCAAGCTGGCACCAAGTGCATTCTGACATACAACACTATGTTTAAGCTCATATATGCATGTACATTCTCATTTTTCAATCAAAATCTTGTAGTTGAGAGGTACTTTGAAAAAATTAATTACTTTGTGAGCTATTTTTGAAGCATGCTGCCAGTGCTTAACTTTTTTCTAAATGTAGACTATTATGACCTAAACTGGTTTACAATTAAATCACACTGTTCTATCAAAATGTGCACCAATATTTCAAAAGCAATTCGTTTTTAGCTAAGTACAAACAAGTGCATAGGATATAATATAAAGTGTTAATTACCAGGAAGGGCTGTGTCATCTGGCTTCTTGAAAGGTGTGGATTTGCACCTGTCTGTCTACTGTGAGAAACTTGAGGGTGTTATCATTCATATTCCCCATGTATCCACTGAGCGGGACTTTTGGATCCTGACCCTGGGGGGCAGACAAGCAAGGGTTGATCACCTGAGTGAAGGGTCCTTGGGGACTTGGAGTGGGGCACCCTTGGGTGAGACATGGTGTCCCCCTTTCCCTACTGACAAGCCTTCCCCAATCTTTATGGGCTATTATAAGCCACTTCCCCTCAACTCCTCTGATATAACAATTGACAACACTGAGACAATGAAGCTACAACTAAGAGGAATGAAGATTGCTCCTTTACACTGCTTATAGTGGCCAGGTAGTATGAATCAGAGTTCCACACCGGCAACCTGTCAAGGGGCTGCAGGTGTATAATGGGAGATTGACCCAGCAGGAGAGAGAGTGACGGGAAGAGCGACTGATGAAGCAACTGGGGGAGCAGCATGAGACCTGTGAGAGGAGGCAGCTGTGGTAGAACAGGGACCAGGACACCAGCAGAAATCCCAGAGGACTTGTGGGACCTGATGTAAGTGGGCCTCCTATTCCCCACAAGCCTGAGAGCCTCTGAACAGTAAGGTGTGCAGCAGGAGCTTCCACGAAGCCCATAATGCAGAGGACGCTGTCTGCATCCGCAATCCAGCAGCATAAGTGGCAGTGTAAAGCAGGAAGCACAAAGCGAGCAAGTGGAGCTCACCACAGTGGCTGGTCCTGACATCAAGAGGTGAAAGAAAGTCGCAGGAAGCACCGGGTGAAAGCCGATAAGCAGACGATTGTCAGAGAGGCTTGTCAGCACCGGGGAGATCCAAAAGGACTAAAATGGCAAGTGGCGGTCCATGAAAATGAATGAAAAACTGCACATTGAATACCGACTTAAATGAAAAGTTAACTTTGGGAAATTCAATGCATATTGAAAACGCAACTAAAGACAAAGTTAACATTTAAAAGCCAATGCATATTAAACACTGAACTGAATAGCTCACTTTACATTGAGATAACTCCAGCGCACATTGAAGATCGAATTCAAGCGCCATTTAAAATTAAAGTAAAAAAGTATACATTGAATATTGAACTTAATTAAACCACTTAGGAGAACATTGAACTCTGAATTAAAAGTGGACTTTAAATAACACAGTGAAAGCTGAAGAAAATAAATGTGCACAAGTGGCAGTGACTTGGTGCCTGGAACCACCAACAAGTAACCTGTTGGTGTGTGCTAAGGAGCCCAGGAGCTCTGGTTGCAGGAACTGTGATGGGTGGACAGTGTAGTCTGACAACTGTGCCTAAACCATAGAGCCCTGGATGGTGAAAGCTAAGAACACTGTGAGACATGCCCACCAAAATCACTGCAACGGAGCTGGCAAGGCTTGTCAGAAAAGAGTCAAGTCGACCTGGTAGTTTTTGTTAAAGACTTTTGAAAAAAACTAAGACAAGTATCCTCAAAGGTATTGAAAGTCTTGGGGAAGGGAACCCTGAGACCTATGGAACTACACTTGTTGTCTTGGGACCAGAGTCTCAAGACCCCTTTGTTTTGGATTGTGATACTTGAAACTTGGGGAAGGGAACCACAAGGATTGGTGCTGAACTACATCACTTTGAACAGGAGAAAGGTGGACCTTGAGCCTTTTTCATGGAACATTCGTATGCTTGGGGAAGGGGAGCTGAACAGAAGTTGTGAGCTAAAGGCAGCTCAGACCTTTGAGTTAAAACACTGTTTCTTTTGAAATTGATATCCATACACATTGGTTCATTGTAGATGTGGGGCAACAATAGGTTTTGGACACAGACAGACTTTCCTTAGTTTTGTTCCGGTAGGGAAATCCCACCTTAGCCTAGGGCAAATTAGGCCTTCAACCATCCTGACATTTAAGTTAATAAAGATTCTTTTGTTTGAACTTGAAGTCTGTTGTCTGTGTCATACTTTATGATGCCGCCACACTACCTGAGATGCAAAAGAGTAATAGCCTGGAATATTGAGGTACCAGGTCTAATTTGGTGTACTCAGTCATAAAGTCATAAAATTAAACTCAAGAATGTTAATCCCCTGTGATCTTCATCCTCTTGTACCATTAGGCCTTTGAAGGAGTTTTTGAAGAAACGTTCTTAATTTGTGCATTGCATGTAATGAGTTATGAGTTACCTAACCCTGCTGCACGCTTCAGTTTTCTGGTACGATACGATATTGTCCTGAAATCCAGCAATAGCTCTTTAGATAATGTGGTCTTTATATATTACCATCCTAGGAATTTAGCAGAGCTACATAAGAGGATAAATAAGCATCAATATGTATTTTTAAACACAGATCCATTAAGAAACAGTAAAACCTTTGGAACTCCCATTTTTTAGCCATGATGAAACAACATTGTAGGAAATTGGCAAGACATTGGAGGAAACCTAGAAATCAACTCTCCTTGAGTGAGGTGAAACATACCATCAAAAGAAGTAAAATCACAATCTTTGAGGCGTAAAAAACAGAGTTTCTCCATACGAAAATCCAGTCTGCTTTGAAAAAACCCAGAGAACTCTTCGATCATTTCAAATTTCCTTCAACCCACCTCCATTACCCTGGGTCCCACACCATCTTTGGGTCAAGCCAATGTGTTTAATAAGTTCTTTGTTGAGACAATTACTTCTCTTCAGGAGAAGATCGATCAGGTGCATGGGCCCATAGAAATCAGGTAATCTATTACCTCACAGGAGGGAGCACAATTTGATTTCAGCCCAGTCTCTCAGGACACTATAACTTAGTTTATGGAAAAGCTGAAACCAATTCATTATAAGTTATATGCTATATCAGCATGGGTTGCACAAAAGCATGCCATTACTATGGCCCGGTTTATCACAGTGTTTGTTTACCATTCTCTAGATCAAGGCATTGTCCCTCCGGAATTAAAATTATCAACGGTATCACCTCTATTAAAAAAGCCTTTGCTTGAAACACAGAACAAGCAAATTTACTGTCCAGTGTCTGGCCTTTCTTGGCCGGCCAAAATATTGGAAAAAGTTGTATCAGGCCAGCTTCAGACACATGTGGAAAAACATTAATTGCATGACACATATCAGTCAGGTTTTCGTCCAGCCCATAGGGTATTACCCAATTTGATTGTTTCAAATTGATCGTATGGTACATACGGCCGAATTCGGCCAGTACCATTCGATCAGTTTGGAATGAACAAATTGAGTAATCACTACCAAACATGGGGAGCAGGGGTTCTGGTTGGGGGGGTGGCCCCCGCTCTCCATGTTTGGTAGTGATGTCCTTTGGGGATAGCAGGGGTGTTGCCTGCTTCCGGAGGGTTGGAGGCAGGTGAAGGGAAAAAAAAGAAAAAATGAAGACAAGCGGACACTGCAGTGTCGGATCCAACCCTTGTAGGAGGGACAGAAGTGACGCTGCAGGGTCAAAAGAAAGCAGAATTCAAAAAGTTAAGTAGGGGGTTAGTAGGGGAATGTATTGGGGGACATGGGGGGGGGTTAAAGTTTCCCAGATTTGGCCGTGGAAAAATTGTCTTCGCTGCAAAATTGATCACAGTCAATTGGGACGTGAAGAATTCTGCCACGGCCAAATCATATACATCCGCCCATGGAACTGAGACCGCCTTGCTGGCGGTCTGGGACAACATCCTCAAAACAGCTGACATGGTTAGTTATCCTTGTTGGTGATGTTCGACCTCTCAGTGGCCTTCGATATGATGGATTGTGAGATATTGTTGTCTAGATTAGTTTCGGTGGGAGGAGTATCTGCCCATGCCCTACAGTGGTTTGGATTGTTTCTCTCTAATCACGTGCTGCAAGTTAAACTTTAACGTTACCCTTCTGATGAACTATCTTTGAATTGCGGGGTTGCTTAGGGATCTTTGCTGTCCCCTCTTATGTTTATCCTATATCTTCAGCATCTAGAGGGGATCTTCAGGAAGTTTGATTTGAGTTTTCATGCATATGCTGATGATACCCAGATTTAGGTTAGAGTTAATGAGACAGCAGAGTCATTACACAAAGTAGTACACTGCCTGTAAAAGGTATGTCATTGGATGTCGATAAATGGCAATGCACTGCTGGCTGGGATCCTGAACAACAAATGTTCCATCTTCAGCGGTCAAAGAATCCAGCAGTGAGACTTATCTTCAAGACTCTCAAAACAGCAATGATTGGGCCCTTAGAACGACCCTGTTCATCTAACAATTACATGGCCTAGCCCTCATAATTGTATTGTATGATGTATTATGTGGTATATCTGATCACAGGTCACTGCCTCACTGTAACCCAAGGCACAACCTGCACACATTGTAACTAAGTCTTCCTTGCAAGTAACAGTGCCACAATGCCCCTGGGCTGCCTGCGCGCTATATAAATTTAATAAATAAATAAATACATAAATAAATAAATCTCTTCAGTGGCTTCCTGTCAAGTAGAGGCTCGAATTTAAAATACATTGCCTGACTTTTAAGGCTATTTGTGGTCTAGCCCCTCTGTATATTTCTGAAAGACTGACACAACATGGGCCAAGCCACAGCTTTCAATCATTTGAATTTATTTTTTGGTTATCCCACCCTCGATGTATGTATCTCGGCGTGACAGGGACCATTTAGTGTATGGCCCTAGATTGTGGAATGTGTTGCTATTGAATATATGCATCATTACACAGGAATTATTACAGGAAGACCTGGAAGAACGTTTTTGTTTAGATAGTCTGACGTTCCTTGTACAGGTCTTATCAGCTTTTCTTTTTCTCGTACTTCATGATTTTGGGCTCAATTGAATACACCTGTGCTTAGACGAAGTTTGCTCTGCCTTATGCCTGTAATATATTAAAAATCAAAATCAAATCAAGTGCTATATGGCCTTCTGAGAGGTTAGGTGGACTTCACTGAGCCTTATGTGAAAATCATGTGTCTTGGTTGTTTCTAGTTTAGAATCTCTTGGCTTCCATTGAGAGCTTAGTGTCATCAACAGTTTGGGTCAAGGAAAATCACACTTTAATCTGCAAAGGTGGTGACACTTTGGATGTTTGCCTTGATTTGAGCCCATAAGACTGTTGACACATCTGCAGACATAACATCATGCACTTTGTTTTGCAGCTCTGGCAGGCTTGGAAAGATTGCATTGAATATGTGGATTACCATCACACAGTCAAACCATTTCTCTCTCATTGAGATGTAATGCAGGCTCAAAATGCCCACAATGTACACAATGCTGGGAACTGCCTTTGTTGTGATGGAAGGTGGAGGGAGTAAAGGTTTACGTGGGTGGAGTCTTTTACTGAAAGTGCAGACACTTACCATTTTCAATCACTGTGGTGAGAACCTGCACTTCATCAGATAAGATTTTGAAATGTGCAAGGCATGGCAAGCATTCCATTATTTGACTTTCACAAAAGGTTAAAAAACTAAAAAGCCTTCCTTTAAATAGGGATAGTTTAACAATATGTATTCATATTTATGCACTAAAAGTATTTTCAGGATGATTGCAAAAGAAGGGGAAACGAATATTGGTTGACTGCGTTGCCGAACCTGGACATTTTGACTGGTGGAAGGACTCCCTCCAAGCACCTTTGCCAATTTCTCTACAATCATTGGTCAGCTAGAAGAAATCAAACTGAGTAAATGTACTCATCCAGTTCCCCTGGATTGTTGTTGCGCTGCTCATATTGATGCATCAGGGTTTAAATAAGCACTTGGCTATCTATTGTCAATCCAATCTCATTTTAAAATCATTAAATGACTGAAGGCAAGTGCACATTAACCTTGGTGGTTGCTCTGCGGTGGGGCAGAAGATCAGCAAATGGGCACGCGCTATTGCTGGATGACACTGGAGAGCACGTGGCAGAGGCAAATACAGAAATAAAATAAGGATATTGGCAGCGCTACTGTACATGAGCCAATAGCTACAACCCCTAGAACTGAGGAGACCACGGATGTGGATAGCGAGACGGTTCTTCCCTTCTGTGGTTTGGGGTCTTGCAGGTCTAAGCAATGCTGATTGCAGTAGGGGGAATCAAACCATAAGGTGTTGGCAGTCTAGTCAATCCAGGGATTGTGTCGGCGCAGCCAAGGGATCCCTAGGATGACTGCAAAGTGAGCAGCCCAAAGACTCTCTTGGTGGCCAACCAGCATGACCTGAATGGCTCTTAATTCTAACACAATGGGTCCAGAGGTAAGCGTGGAACCATTAACTTCTTCAACTGGGTTGGGTCTTTGTTTTTCCTTAGTCCAAGATATATCAACAAAGTTTCCGGCAACGCCACAATCCAACATAGCCAACACCTCCAAGGGAGGGAAAGGTGCAACATAACCTAACTTGGAAGACCATAAATCTATAGTCTTCCCTCTCGTCAACCGGTTGGGAGTTGTTGCAGGGATTTAAACTGCTACCATTGAGATTCCCCCTGCCTCAGGTCGTGGTGGAGCATTTCCCTGATGTCGAGAAGGGACTTCAGGACAATTCCTCAATATGTGTTTGGAGGATCCACAGTACACACACAAGTCTAGATCGCGACATCGCTTGCATTGTTCAAGCGCCAAGGGCCTTCAGGTAGTACCGATTTGAATGGGTTCTTCACCTAGGCTTCTGCCCTTAGGTACAGGAGGAAGGTTGTTAGATAGTGGATAATTCCTGTTTCTTCTCCTTTCTTGTCTGCTTTCGGTCAGTCGGTATTCGATCTGCAGGGCCAAGGTCACCAGTTCCTGAAATATTGCAGGTTGTGCTACTCGTGCCAGCTTGTGCTTTATATCTTCATGGAGGTCCCACCTAAAAAGGGTCTGCTGAGGCAAGCCTGGCCACCTTGCATCCACAGACAACTTCTGTGAGATTGATACGTAGGACTGCACATCCTGGCATCCTTGCCTGAGATCCAACATTGCTTCATATGATGAATACTGCACTTCAGGTCTGTCGAACCTGGCCTTGAAAAGTTGGATGAACAAAGCCTAATTGTTCTTGGCTGGGTCTGCATTGGTGATCAAGGGCATTGCCCAAGCTAAAGCATTACTGACCCGGTTGGAGACAAGGGATCCAACCCTGGCTCAGTCCAATTCGTAGGCATGGGGTCTGAACGTATAATACACAAGGCATGCATCCAGGAACTCTTTTAGCTATTTGGGATTTCTATCATACATTCCAAAAGGAAAGTGTAGAGGCGGAAGGTCTCCTCTGGTGTCATCACAGGTGGTAATCTGCTGACGTAGTGTAATGTTTTTAGAGCAAAGCGACTGAACTTCTACTGTCAAACCCTGCAAAGCTGCGACTGGTTCCTGGAACTGCTCCAAGGAAGCCATGGGGTCCTGTTGGCGCTATATACTCTCATGCACTGGTGATCCCTCCCATACTTCCTCTTCACCTGGGTCTTCTGTGGAGCTGTTGTGGGCTCCTGACTTCTTCTTGTGCCAAGGCTGCTTAGGATCCTTTAACTTTCTTTCCTTTTTTTTCTCGTGGAGATAGGGACTAGCTCGCCGGAGACGACCTTGGCCTGATGAGATACACCAGCCAAGAGGAACCCCAAGGAGAAAGCTCCAAAAACCAGGGAAAAAGCCTGTTGGCACAAAAAACCCTATGTGAAATTGAGTGGTGGATTCCACGGTGAAAAGGTGTTTCTGGGAATACTGCTTGGTCTTCTGTAGAAGATCCCTCCAAAGTGAAGATATAAGCTGGTCTTGAGGACTACTCACTTGCAAAGCATTAGGCAGAGTTCAAGTCTGGAATTATTCCAGCACCTCCTTGGATCTAGCTTGGGTGCTTGGATAATGTTCTGTATATGTCCAGAGCCACTAGGATCTCTGAATCAGGATGACTGAATGAGCCTGATAGGAAGGAACAGTCATAGGGAGCCGTTCCTTAGCATGCGCCAGATAGATAAGGGAGCGGTTCGGTAATGCGCCTGGGAAGAGAGAAACCTGAGACCAGGTGGAAATTTAGGAATGGACAACCTGTGGAACACAGGGAGAGTCTGTGGAGATAGGCTATAACCCAGTGAGTATGTGGGGTGAAAAACATGAGATCTAGGATGCACAGCGAGGGAACGGTCAAAGAGATTAGGGCAGAGTGAGGCCCAATGAGAACGTGGGGTGAAAACAGGTGAGCGAATATTCCCAGCAAGAGAGCAGGTGAAGTTGAAAGGAGAGAACGTAACCCAGCGAGGACGCAGGGAAAAAACAGGTAAGTGAGAACGCCCAGTGAGAGGGGCGGGCAAAGCCGAATGGAAAGAGATGAGCCCAGCGAGAACGCGGGGTGAAAACAGCGATGCGAGAATGCCCAAAGAAAGAGCAGGCAGAGCAGGAAAGAGAAAGCAAACCCCACAGGGTAGCATAAAGAAAACTGGAACTAAGGATGCCCGGCAACCGCGGCGAGAAAACAAGGGAGAGATAGAGAGAGAGAGAGAGAGAGAGAGAGAGAGAGAGAGAGAGACCCTGCGGAGAACAGAGTAGAAGGGAGGAACTGAAGCTCATGATAGTGCTAACGGCTCTGGAAAAGACAAGAGAACGAACAACAGCATCTCATCAGTTAGATGGGAGACAATGCACTGATCCGCCGTTTCAGCATGTAGAAATATACAGCAGCGGCCATTTTAGGTGGAGACTAGACCGCTAACAGCCGCTGAAGGAAAATACGTGATGGCACCTTAATGGACCCTCCAACACTGCCAGAATTTCCACGGGTGGTGCATGACAAGGGTGTTCATTGCAGTTTTGCACAGGGGAGAAGTTCCAGAATCATGGAGACAAGCGGTGAATATTCCAGTTTAAAAAAAGAGCAGTAAAGATAAACCAGAAAATGACAGCCAAATTTCACTTCTAGACAGTATAGGTAAACATTTCAGAAAAGTCATTCTAAAACATCTATAAGATTTGGCTGATAGGGAATCAATAATCCACGATCTCCAGGTGGGCTTTAGTGAAAATAGAGGAACAATAGACTAATGTTTGATGCTTATTATCTTATTATCGAAATATATCGTTTTAAAAAAGATGTTCCTTTATGTTATATTCATTGATTTAAAACACACTTTTGATTCAGTTTGCAGAGAAACACTGTGTCCAATATTAAATAAGCAAAAATCCCCAGGTGTTCTAATCAATATAATTTGCCAGTTATACTCAGCTAAAAAGGCAAGCATACATTATGGGCTATGAGGTGATCTTACCCATGTTTTTGATGTTGAAAAGGGGTTTAGGCAGGGCTGCACTGTGGCCCTCCTCCTTCTCAACATCTATATATCAGAAATTATAGATGCACTTCAGAGAGAGTGCCAAGATTGCCCTAAAATAGAAGCAAGCAAATATCCAGCCCTTTTTTACGCTGATGATGCAGTCCTTATTTTCACATCACCCCAAGGGCTGTGTTTCTGAAAAAATGCAGGAGCTAGATTTCAATCCGAATACTGACAAAACGAAGGTGATCATCTTTACCCCCAAATCTACCAGACATAAATTACTGAAGATTGAAGCAGAGGGTTTAGTCCTCGACCAGGTTAACTATTATGACTATTTGGGGCTTAGATTCGAAGACCAAGGTAGCTGGGATGCCCGGATTACAAAATCGACTGCCACCCTAGAAAAAGTAAGTGGAGCAGCCTTGGTGTTCCATGCAAAACAAGGAAGAGGTGCAGTTTCTCCAGGCTTGGATTTATTCCATAAGCAAGCCATTGCTGTCACAATATATGGCTCTGAACTATGGGGGTATAGTAATATCCAGAAACTATGCACGTACGAACACATATTTCGGAAGGAATTGCTGCTGCTCCTGGTAAATTCCCCTTCATCATTGGTCTTCTTGGAGCTGGGTTGCACCCCGGTTGCCGACCAGGTCCGTGCAAGACCTGAATTATTTTGGGCTATGTTACGGAAGCAACAGGGATTGGTAGGTTACCTAAATGCAGCACTTCATCTGCTAGCTACGGTGGGACTAAAGAGTTTAAACTGGGCATTCCATGTCAGATCCCAGTATCAGGACCTTGATTTCACTGAAGTGTGGACACACCCACTACCTTTTGATTCACCTCCCATCGATAACCTGAAGAAAATGGCTAAACTGAGAAGTAATGATTACCTCCTGGTTGATGCCTAGAGCTTGAAACTGGGGCCCGACTGTCTTGACTGGAGGTATCAACCAGGGTACAAATTATATCTGGATGTGATTTCTCCCCCTTATGAAAAGGCCATGTATCTGCAATTACGAATGGGGACTCTCCTGGTGGCCTCCTTCACCAGAAATGCGCTACCAACCAACACAAGCAAATGCCCCTATGTGATGAGGGCAATGAGACAGTTATGCATTTTTTGTTGCTCTGTAACGGGACTCCAAATTTAAGGAAAATGTATTTGAATCCGCTATTGAGAGAGGCAGGGGTCAGACATTTGGACAATGCCATGAGACTCCTGGGTCAGTGTAAAGATTTGCAGGGGGTTAGATTAATGGCTTATTATATACATTGATATTGATATTGATAGTGTATTTGTATTGCGCTCATACACATGTGTTTCAGAGCGCGACGAGGTAAGGGAGGGGAACAAGCTGGAACAAAAACAATGATCTTACTAGGCCCAGTGACATTGAGAATGCGCAAGTGCAGCGTAATCCATAGAGCATGGTTACTAAAGTTCAAGAATTACAGAGAAGCCCAGAACCAAATATTTGTTAAAGGTAGATGAGGCTGCAAGCTGTACACTCTCCCCATCCTGCTATGCTAATATACAAACTTGAATTTATCATATAAAGCACTAGCACTTTATAAAGATGATTTTTTCCTATTTGCTCTGAATTCTAATACTTTTCCGGGACATGTTAATTCTGATATGCTGATTTCATCATGTTTTATCTTGGTTTGATTTTGAATGCATTGCGTTTTTACCTTAGTACACTTTTATGGTTGATTAACCAAAATAATGTTTATGATGATGATATATACAGGTGGGGTACAGTTGATTGACCTAGGAAATCCAATTCAGCCAGGAGAATGACATAATTTGTCTAATTTCAAATATGCCCCTACTTCAAACCCTTCTACACTACCAATGCTAGAAAGTGACTTGTATTGCAAAGGTTCGTTATGATGAGTGGAAATTCATGGCTATTTCCTTGGTTTAGTACCCCTTAGCAGACTAATGCTCTTTCATCAGCCAAAAACAGGACATCACAGTGGTAATTTCAGAGCACATTCACAAAAGGCGTTTTTTTTTGCACTGACGTTTACATCAGGTAGTGACTTTATTTTATTTTCTAGTTTACTGTACCTCTTCCTAAATTATTATGCTGTATAAGGTAGTAGGAGGTTAAACTCTGGGAGACTACTCTTTTTTTAGAAGTAAGATTTTGAAAAATACTTCGGCAAGAAGGGTCATCTCTCACTGAGGGGGCAACTCTCTTTAGAGAAAAAAGTAAACAGAGCCTAAACGTAAAGTGTCTGAGGCTTTGACATTTGTTCTGCCAAGGTGAAAGTAACCAGAAATGTCACCATTTGGATGAGGAGTCGCACATGGCATGATTTAAGAGGTTCAACCAGAGACGACCGTAAAATAAAAAAAGTAAGCACCAAATTAGAATCACTTGCCAGGACAACGAGCTGTTTCGGTGGCAACAAATTAACAAACCCCTTGAATGCTTGTAGCGCAAGAGGAATAGACAAGTAAGACCCATTCTCAGCAGATGGAAAGAGCTGCCATATAACCCTCATCTTTGAAGCCAGCTTTAAAATGTAAAGTTGAATGGACCGTTCTACCTTCCCTATTGTATAGTGATGCATATAGGTATGTGTACATCAATGTTCCGAATGTCGTGCAACACTACTTGAAGTAATTATGTAGAGCATTTATGTACATTCCTTTGTATGAACTAATAACGTGTTATGCTGCATTTCTGTTACCCCACACATTGTGAAGTGTGCCTTAGCTGCTTGACACAATCTACCTGCGTTCAACATTACTGCTAGAATGATTAGACAACAGTGATGAATTCAAGGCTTGAACCCAGCTTGCTGCTAACACACTCATTTGCAAGGTTTCCCATCAGGTTCTTATTAATTGACATAATTTGCCAGCCTTTGCATCATATGCTCAGATACCCAGAGAATTTGACAGGTTTGGACATTAAATGCATAGTTATCCCTAACAAATGACACGATTTGTCATCATATATATATATATATATATATATATATATATATATATATATATATATATATATATATATATATATATATATATATATATATCAGTATTCTCTTGTAGTTTGCTAGGTACTACAATTATTTCCCTGGTACTCCTAAAAAATGACACCCTTTGCCATTAGATTCCCTGGCACATGTGTTAGGTACTGACATTGTATGACCATTTAATGAAATCATGTGCACAATGTTGCTATATGTTACCCAGATCCATAAACACATGACAGGTATTGTCATCATACATCATTTCAAAGTTACTTCCCAAATGTTTGCAACCCTTTTCTTTCATTTAGCGGAATGGTGCTATGTGTTTCTAAGCGCAGGATGTGGGATATGGGCTGTGCTCACTGAGATATAATTTCCAACCCTGCAAACCCAGTGCAAGGATCTGATGTTCGAGTGTTTCATGTGATACATGGTGCCACAGTGTCTCCTCCAGGCCACTTGGACAAAGACGTATGCAAAATAGACTTGCATTTCAGGCACGTCTCTCCCTTAGAAGACTGAATATGATACAGATGTTGAAATGATGACATACATTTATAAACTCTACTACTTTAAACAAATCCGCAACTGAATAATCATTGCACTTTAGATATATTACAAAATAGTTTGTTTTCACAGGAGTTTCCTTGGTAGGGTATTACTTGAGGTCTTTCAGGGTGAAATTTGTTTAATTTATAATTAGTACCTAACGAAGGACATTCAGATGGTTACAAACGATCTGATTGACCCTTAGGTCCTTACCTGGCTGACAAAGACTCACCGGCTGCAGTTCCTCCGTTTTCCTCATCAGGTCACCATGGAAAGGGAGAAGGGACTACATGTAGTCCCTTCTGCCCAATCCCTGGCAGCCATTTTTTGTGCTTTTTTTCTCGAGTTGAGAAACGGTTACAATGCTGTTTCTCAACTTGAGAAACAATGTTATTAGTACTCCGGCAAGATGTGCCAGGGTACTAATAGCAGAATAACCCTTGCAGGGGGGAATTACCAGTCAGGTAATGCTCCTGAGGCTAAGTTAAAATCCTTGCTTCGCTCGGGCATGTAACTATTGCGCCAGGGGCATTAACCGACCGGTAATGCCCCCTCCTCAGGTTCTATTCCTTTAATAACATTTATATATTTTACAATACCTAAGGTCTCTGGGGAGATCTGTATTTTAAGGACACACATGAGAGAAGATGATTGATTCTAGTTTATCAGGGCACTTAATATCTCTGGTTGAAGTATGCCCTAGCTTGGCAGAAAGCTTCAGGGCACTTAATATCTCCGGTTGAAGTATGCCCTAGCTTGGCAGAAAGCCCAGCCACTTGCAAACATCTGATGGGAGGTCTCTCTTGATTTGCATTAGTATTAGTATAATAAAAAATAATTAAAAAAAAATAGTATTAGAGCATACACAGCCACTTTCAAGTCCTTAAAGGATGTAGGGTGGACTTGACAAAAGAAGTTAGGTCTTACCAGTTTTGACTCCAACTGGTGGAACTGTAATGGACAGCTGAAGAGAGGGAATGCCACAAAGCCAGATTCGTACTCTAGGGGCAAGTAGATGTTGGCACATTAACACAAGGAAGTCTATGTCTTAGCTAAATGCTTTGCCAACTGTCCAGTATGTGTTTCCTTACGACCCTCGGGCCAGAATCCCTCCGGAGTCTCAGCCAGGGTTTACCACCAACAGACATTCTTTTGGGTGTCTTTATGGGGGGAGTGAGGCCTTTGTCTTCTGTTGGTCGCATTAGGTGGGAGACCAATCCTGCATTAACAGCTGGAGGGCTAAGGCGCTCTATAGTGAGGAGGTCTTCTGCCATTGACTTTGCATAGGCCCTTACTGTATTTGGCACAGGAAATATCTATTCTCAGTAAAAATAAGAGGAGTAAATCCTATTGATAGCCTCTGGGATCAGATTCGTTTTGCTTTCTCTGACATTGCACTGTCCTGGGTCCCTCCGCCCACCTTTCAAAACTGACAAGGCTGTTGACGGGCTATGACATCACGGTCTTAATCTGTCGCAGCACCCTTGTGGATCTATTACCCCTTCATTACCAGTACATTCCAACCCTCATTTCTGTAACATGGTTCTGCAAGCAGCCCAAATGACAACCATTATTCTGTATTCCACTCTACACCTCTAGTAATTCCCAAAGTGTGAGAGGAGTAACATACACTATGTACTTACATTATTTTTCAGGTGTTGAAATCATATGTGCCATCATTGTCCTAGAAACTCGCATCATATGCCAATCATCGGTATCATGTATCCATTAGATTGAGTGGAAAGGAGTGCAGCATCTCTGCTATAACTCTCATGCAGGCCCAGCCACCTACATTCCCAGCACCTCAGCCTTTACTAAAAGGTGGTGGAAAGGTGACTATCGGGGATCTGAAGGCGAGAGCTGGCTGTTGCATTACACTTCTTCTCTGAGTCACTATTAGGGCACAAGTGGGAGAGGAGAAGAAAAACCCTACAATTTCCACCCCCTTCAACTCCCCAGCCACACTGCACAGAGATAGAGGCCAGAGCCCCAGGAGTGGCAGGGTGGCCTTTCATGCAGCACTCCCCTCCTGCCTCGTGGAGAGGTTGTGCTGCAAGAGAACGCAGGATATGAAAGAGGGTAGGGGACCCATACATGGACCTACTGCCCCCCACCCGCCTGGGTTAAACTACTCTTGCCACTGATATGTTGTGTAAGGTGGGAGCAAAGTTAGTTTGGCCTCTTGATGCCTGGTCAGTTGGAACCTCTGGCCAAGCAAAGCATCAATTAATCCACCCAAACAAGAGACCACAAAGTGATAGTGTGCTGGCTGCTTGTACGGAGAGGGTCTTTTAGTCTGCCTTCTCATTACATCATTGTTTTTTGACTGCCCCTCCACCCCAACACACACACACACTTAATCATTTAAAAGGTCCCTCTTCATTCAAGCCGTAAGCTCAGGACCACTTTATAGCCTGTCATTTAACTGTGGAATCACACTTACAAACAGAAAAAGTAGCACCTTCTTATTTAGCTACTATGTACTTTCATCATCGGACACTGGCAATTTGGGTAGCTTCTAGGTGGTGCTTTAGGGCCATTGAGCAGCAATAACGTCAGTGCTTGTTTCCCCATGATATCAGGTACATCGAATGACTTATCCAGAGATGCACTTGTTTCTTGCTACAGTATGGTAGGGGATAAAACAACATCACATCACAGCTTGCCTGTGCCTGTCCTCCATTTGCCGTTCACTGACTACTGTTCCATGATGCAAACATGTTTTTGTTATTTCAGCGTCACTCAAGTAAAAAGAAATCCACCCACCCGTGCCTCTGTGACCTTTCTCTTTATTACACCTTGTATTCCTCCCTTCAGATTAATGGCCTGTAATGAAGTATCGATGCCTTTTCTGAAGTCCAGAAGCTTCTCTGTTCACCGAATATCCCTTTCTCCTCAGCCCTCAGCACATGATACGCACACCACAGTCAGATACCATTGTCTCTCGTTCAACTTTCTGATTAATTCAATTAGTCTGGCCAGGCATTTCCTCACTGACCCCCTACAGCAGCGCACTTCTCCAGCTAATCTACCATACCTTAAGATCAATTCCATGGCATTTCTTCGGCAATACCAGACTGTCTAGACTGTAGTTCATTACGTGCTTTCTGATGCAAAACACCATGAAGCATTAGCTGTGAAACAGGCGACCAGGAACACCGAGCTGCATTCCAAAAAGGACATCTTTTGCATTTCTAAAATATGTGCACACTGCCTGGCGCTTCAGCGACTGCTTCTTACAGTGATATAGACACTGAATTCTAAAATGCAATATATTAGCATGAATGGATCAATCATGTGCTTCTCCTTGCATTAAATAGGGAGGCTGTACTTGCGTATTTGCCTTCGTGTGCCTGAAATGAAGCGTAAACCCGTCGGCATGTTTCAAGAGGTTCGAGAAGAGAAATGCGCAAAAACATCATTTAAAGTTATTCTCATACGAATCAGATCATGATTGTATAAATGGCCACGACATCATTATTACTGCCCTGTCTATCAAGTAACGTTGACTACCTTTTCCATGGGGAAAAGTCTCAGAAACCAGAAATTAAACAGTGTCACCATAACTGCAGTCACTAAGCTGCACGCATGCGCAACACGGCTGAATGAGTAAGGGGCTAGCATATAAACCACCATTTCTAATTTCACAAACAGGGTTGGCACCGAGGGTCTGATTTTCAAGGATGTACACTGCAGCAAACCAGAGATGCCCAAAGGCATCTGAGATTTACACTCACTACCTTATTTATACCTGATTCACAAACGCTAAAACTTGAGCCAATCGGGATATGCCGTGACCATCTCAGATGTGTTCCTGCTATCTCATGCTGGAGTCACAAAGCTTAACACTCGAGCACATCCAGAGCTGACTGGCTCATGTCCAAGATGCCCTTGAGCAGATCTTTGTGACTCATATTGAGGCATTTTCTGATTTGCTCAAGTTTTAGGCTTTGAGAATAAGGTGTCAGGCAGCAGCTGCCAATCTGTGTAGGGGTCTCCTGATTTAACTGAGTGCAAATCGTTGCAAATCGGCTCCGTAGTGTCAAAGACAAGATAGTCCAAGGAGATGACTTTAAAACAAAAATGACATTCTTATAAACCTCAGACCAAGGTGAAAGGGTTACCACAGGTGCCTGAGCAGTAGAATTTGCATTATTTGCTATAGTCTGATTGTTTCCCCAACATGTATTTCACATACCTCAAAAAGAGAAGCATGAAATTGGAATTTTGTGGCAGTCAGTTTTCAGATTTCCACCCACACTAAGCTGTCTAACATTCTGCGGGCAATGCAGCCAGCTCCAAACAGCAAAACTCGTTATTAAATGAAGGGTGTGGAAGATGCAGGTGCTACGATCGGGGTGCCCGGGAGGGGGTCATTTCCTTCCTTTATTCTCCTAAAATGTTCTCTAATGAAAATAATGAATAGCAGAAAATAAGCTAAGTAAGAAAGCCTCTGTGTCATGACATGTTTGCCACCTGTAGACAGCGTAGATGTAGAACACAGAGACAACTGGGAGAAATCTGTGGAGGGCACCTAAGAATTTGAAAGATTACATCCTGAGGGGCATCTGTGGGGCAGCTTACATCAAGATTCGTTTTGAGGGATAGTTTGGCAGGTGGACCCTAAAATATACCACCATTGTTCTAATACCAGTAGGTAAATAAATAATCTCAGGGGGTTACGATGAGTTCAGATTAACTCTGAGTAACAAACACTCATGATTGCAATTGTTGGTGATTTGTAGAACACTCACCCTTCTGAGTACACCCGATAATAAAAGGATGCGTTGGGGCTCTGCAGAGCGCTCCCCAGTCTGAGAATACCAAACAATGAGGGGATGCTTGTGTAGTTTCTTGAACCCTTACCCATCTGTGATACTAGAAAATTGTGCTGTAAACATCTCCATGACCCTAGTTTTTATAGAAAGCCTCACTTACCAAACTGCGTGTTAGCATTTGTTACTTTGTCATCTGTTGTAGTTGGAATGACAGTCTTCTCTCCCAGTACACTGATTCTTTGAGTGACATTGATCAGAGGCTGAGAACCATACAATTTAGCATATGTCTATATTGTATTTGGAGGGCTTCTGCCCCAAGTGAACCCTGCGCGCTTCCACAATAGAGAAGGACCTAGTGTTGGCACACATCAATTTCAACCTTTACCAAAAATCAACTGCTCCTCCTAGACTCCAACCACCATCTTACTGCAGAGGGATATAACTGTCAATCTGAACTGTTACATCTGTCAATATCATCCCAGTCATCTCCTCTGTAACCCTGTCAATCTCAGTGAAGCATACCCTGTTACATAATTTCACTGTGAAAACACTACCCCCTGAGGTGATGGCCACTCACTTCAGGGCCATCAGGCTTACCATTCCTATCCCATTCATGTCATACATTTGTCCATTAAATGAGCTCAGAGTTCGCAGAGGTAAGTCAGATCTGACTTCCACAGCTGAAATCTTGGTTGCAGGTGAACTCGTGAATGACTCACACTCACACTTAAATTACATGTATTCACGCACAGATTTGACAGACAAGCACGGAGGAGGCTGGAGAGGATGTTATAGATATGTAGCAAGTTTATTGTTCCCTGTTTGTAGCTAGTATAGGCATGTTTTAATAGGGGCCATAAAATAAGATAATGTATTGAATGAATTGGGATTGACGTTTAGTTTATTATTATTTTGTTTTGTTGAACTATGGTGTCGCGTGATATTATAATTAATTGTTAATTGTATTTTATTGTGCTTTTATGGTACTTGATCCCGAAATAAAGCTGAACTGAAATGAAATGCAGAATAAACGTTGAAAAGCCTTGGTCTGGAGCCGGATGACACACTGTCTGCTAGGGATGCACATTTTCTGATTGAGGAGCTTTTCCCCACATGTACCTGTCCATGATATATCGTGATTAGGTGTGACAACATTTCCTTTGGAGCTACCACTCGAACCTTTGCATCTCTCCAAACAGAATCAGCATGACTTTTGCATGGTTTACATAACCACAAGTATTTTGCATTAGGGGGAGTGTTTCCCTATATAAAGGCTAGTTCTTACAACGTTTTAATGGGTGTCTGATTCTGTGCTTTCCACATTGGCAATATGTATTCAGATGAGAATCAGCTGCTGTGGCAAGTTTGGCAGTAGAGTCAGGGAAGTTGTTATCAAAAATAACTTTGACATTAACTGCTGGAGGGCAGCACGCTTGAATAAGATGATCTGTGTCGGATGCACAAAAGCTTCAGAAAGCTCTTTGGCATACTGGTAGTTCTTGGCAGGCAAGCCTGAGGACACCAGGAAACCCATTTGCTCCCACAGCCATCCAAAATCTCAGGCTACCCCAAAAGCGTAGCTATCTGTGTGCTGCTTGCTTGTATGCTCTAATGTGTGCTATACTTTCTGCAACTTGTGCTGAGCAGTCATGGAGCAGCTTGTCACTTTCCAACCCCTCTCTGGGATCATATACCACATACAGTGCCACAAGACCACCTCCTCGATCTCTGTAACATAAACAATCAACAAAGCATATCATGTCTGCATTATGCAAAGGGGTATGACCCAGGTCCCTTCAGGGAGTAGAACGATAGTCAGTTATTGCAACAATACATGAGTATGTTAGGAAAGCCCAGGAAATAGATATGCGTTGTGTTTTGGTTTTCAGCAGCAAAGATAAAACCAAATGTGGTACTGACACTTATAATGGGGATCCAAATACTACAGCTCCTGATGGTGGTTCTGCTTTGGCTGCTAGTGCTACCAACCACAAGCAAGCTAGCATACCAGCAGCTAGTGGATCCAGTTATTTGCCTTAATACACAATAGTTTTGAGATGGAACCCATGTTTCGGTGTCAACACTAAAAGAACACTCTCAGTTATCATGGCAATACAGAGTGAACTTTTTCTTGTATTCTGGAAGACCCACAGCCGGTGCTTCGGACAACCTTTGATGGACCTCTGAGAATACCTCCTCAGCCACAACAGACCATTGTAGGAGTTGAACAGTTTAATTCTCATGTACATTTATAGAGGTTTTACCAGCATGCATATCCCAGATTCTACTGTCTACATCAACCCAACATACCAAGGAATTACTGATGATTTTGTGTAATTATATGTGACCTTGGACTCTTGTACAAAGCATCTTTTCTAGAGGAGGATGTGACTCTGTACCCTTTTATATTATAATGTCCTAGATAATGCACTTTCTCTCTACAGATCTGCAAATTATTTTGGATGATTTGTGACCTTTGTTGTTGAATGAGTCAACAACACTCTAATATCTTCCTTGCAAGCCTCATAAGAGGGAGAGGCTATCAGGATATCAACAACATAATGCACCAGCATTGATTTACATGGGAATCATATATCTGCATCCTTCTTCAATTATTGGGAGAAAAGAGTGGGAGATTTGCTGTAACCCTAGGGTAAACGTGTCCATGTGTTAAGGATTCCACTATGTGAACATGCAAAAAGATATTGGCTGTTCACATGGATTGCATCCGAGAAAAAGGCTGAGCACAGATCTACATCAGTAAAATGAGAAATAGTGGGAGGTTTATAAGCCAGAATGGTAGCAGAGCTTGGGAAATGATGGTATTACCACATAATCTACTGTTCTTTTGCCTTGCACAAATCTATAAGTGTTCTTTCCGGGCTTCTTAACTGGCAATATTGGGGTATTACATGGGCTATTGGTAGGAACAATAATACCTTGTGACAGAAGATATTCAATGACCGTTGTGATGCCTTCTTTAGCATCAGGATTTAGAGGATACTGGGTAATACAAGGCAGCTTCTTAGAGGATTTACTCTGAGCTTTACTGGCATTGCATTTTGTATATAGCCTATCTAGTTGTCGTGCACGGAACATAATGACTGCAATGACTTCCCATGCACTTGCGCATTCTCAATGTCACTGGGCCTAGTAAGATCACTTTTTTGTTCTCCCCTGTTCCCCTCCCTTGCCTTGTCGTGCTCTGAAACACTTGTGTATGAGCGCAATAGAAATAAAATATCAATCAATCAATCAATACATTTTTCAGGAGAGCATTCAGGTCAGATGACTATTCCCCTTCCCCTCTTGACACCGCTTGGATAGCATCTTTCTGGCGCACTGCTATAACAACTCCAGTATGTTGATCAGGGGCACTTAAAAACACCCTTTCAGGGGTTTCAATGAATCGTACATGCATGCTTGCATATTAAATCCCTAACCCAGAAATATACAGGAGCAGTGGGTGTTAGGAAAAATGCATTTGTGTCAGTTATATGCACCACTGTTACAGTGAGGGGCTCTGTTACATGATGTCTACAGGAATATGAGACAATCCTATGGCTTTCACAGATCTGTGGATATCAAGATATCAAAGAAACATTCAGAATGTAGAGCAGATCTACTAGCATCAGTGTCGATCAAGCAGGCCACATTCTTTTCTTCCACTACACTTTGAACATTGGGGCTCTCCTGGGTATCAGAGGGTCAATAGAGATAGCATGTCACGCCTCGAGTCAGACAATATCAGAATCCACTAAATTTGTTGGGGATGACCAGAAAGCCCTATATAACCCTGCTTCTCAAGGGCAGGTTGTTTTCCAGATGCTTCCTGTAGTCCCTGTGGTCAGGAAGGAGCAAGCAGTGGTACT
Organism: Ambystoma mexicanum; assembly: GCF_040938575.1. Taxonomy (NCBI): domain Eukaryota; kingdom Metazoa; phylum Chordata; class Amphibia; order Caudata; family Ambystomatidae; genus Ambystoma; species Ambystoma mexicanum. Next base: position 414,176,851 of record NC_090939.1, read on the forward strand.
CCTCTGCGCCTTCCCCTACCTCTACCCCCAAATCCTCCCTGAAATCCTCTCCTTATCACTGAAACTGTAAAGTCATACATATATTCCCAATATTATATTTTTATTCCTGGAATGCCACACAGTGATTCACAACCAAACTAGCTCTGACAATGGCTTATTTTGCCATCCAATACAAATGATTTTAAGTTGTGCTTGTATTTCTGAATGTAGACCAAAAACAAATGATTCAGCTATTGCTTCCTGTACTGTCTTAGTGATGCCAGAGTTCTGGGTGAATACAACCTTTAACCAATCTAAATAATTTGCTAGTGATTCCCCTTTGTTTTGTTTACAGTTACCTATCTTTCCCCAATCAGTTTTCTTATGTCATATCTCTGGTACAGATGCTATCTCGAGCCTGAATTAGGTAGCCTCTGGTCCTGATTCTGTGGCCGGCCAATTAGTAGGATGTGTCCACCTCTGTCTAACCTTCAAAGGCATTACTATTCTCATGAGCTGATTTATATCAGCTCAGGCAGAGTTAAAGCATTGAATAACAGTACAGAGTTCTTCTTTGAGCTTCTGTGGCTCATCGCTTATGTTAGGAAACTCCTTCACAAACTTACGCAAACAGTGAACAACTGTGGCTCCCACATCTGCCAGTTGTTCTCCTTGCACCTTTCTTCATGGTGATTTTATCAAGCTGGAATTAAGTATGTCCACTATACCTCCTCTCATCACAGATGGGTAAAGAAGGGAGGTGCAGTTAGCATAATTGCTGTTAAACGGGCAACCGAGGTGCTTGCCTCAGACTACACTTGTGCAACAGATGCTGGCATTAATTCTGGCCCTGTAGTAGGCACCTGTGCGATAGTATGTGTCTGGCATTTTGACCTGCTGCTTACCCCACGGTATTAGGCTGCAAACATAAATCAATGTCCTCCACAGATTCGTCATCTGTCGTGTCATCTCCATTTTCCACTGTGATCTGTAGGCACAACAAAAGGGGGTGATCCATCTGCCCACTTTTGTCCTCTTAGTACCCAAATCTGTCCCTTTAGTCTTTCAATGCTGTCGTTTAGTCCCCTGGGTTTTGATGCCTTGTGTCTTACTGTAGCTTCCACGAGCCATATTACATATGACCCCACTGTCTCGGATTTGTCTTCCCTCCTTAAGGATACTAATTTGTCCAAAGCTCTTAAATGCTGAGGATGAGTATGCTGGTCCTGTTTGCATAGATATGCATATTAGACAAGCAATTCATAAGTTAAATGCACCCTCTAATGGAAATGTGACATGTCTGTTGCTTTGGGTTAAAAGATGCCAGACTTCAAAAAATTTGCAAATAACACTTTTATAGTTGGCATACATAAAATGTACTGATGTTCCATTAGACAATGTGTCTGCTTGTTTGCTATGTCCATGCCCATTTTAAGTCTCTTCTTTTACCTCCATTCACCATATAACTGTCTCCCCTGTACCAGTCATACTTTGATTCCACTCATTTGCCGTCCTGAGAAGGAAGGGGCATTTACAGATACTCTGCTGAGTAGTCCAGAAAGGATTTATGGGGCACTCTCCTAGTTTTTCACACCAACTCTTCCTTTTTAGATTGGTTGTACTTCCATTTCCTTAGATCAAGCAATCACCTCCTGGAGACCCTTTGTTCTACCCTAATTCTAACTAATTGTTTCACCAGAATACCAGAAACAGTTTAAGGTCTACAAACAGTTACCACACTGAAAATAAAATATACCAGTTAGTCACCGACTTAATATAGACCAGCCTAGCTATTCTAAAAGAGCAAGTAATTTCTGGGCTATATCAGGACACAGAAAATATTTAACTCCTATAATGGTGATAATAAGCCAGGCGAAATCAAGCAGCAATATTAGATACACCAACCAGAATTTCGACACCATGTCCAAGTACTCCCAAAACATATTAATGTCTTATTTGACTAGCATGTAAAATCTCGTATACCATGTGATAGGCATGTGAGTACACCAACCCACCTGGGACTTGCCTCCTCGACTTGCCTCCTCCCGCCATCCAGAGACTTTTTAACTATGACGCCTTACCTTCTTTTAGTTTTGCACATGGAGCATTCAAGAGGAGGCTGCCCTCAATATCTGTGGCATATGCACATTGCGTGACAGGTTCTAGTTGCAGCACCAATCTGCAGAGGAAACTAGTCACTGGGATTCGTCACGAGTTTGGTGGTAACCCTTAAATGCAACAGTAAATATATCACCTCTGCTTGGAAGGGTATGCCAAATCACGGGTTTGGCAGGATTTACCCCCAGCTCTGAGCTGTGAATTTGCCGATTTTTGGCGCACTTACTGCACAGTAATACCACCAACAGTAGTTGTGCTGAAAATTCCCCATTGGGCCCAATAGGGAATGGGGAATTCCCAAATGTGCCCAATGGAGAATGGGGAATTCCCGTTCCACCAAACCCATGATCCGGCAGGGTTTGGCAGTAAAGCTATTAGCCCTGGCAGCAATACCGCCGGGATACCGCCCTACTCGTGATGAGGCCCACTGTCTTTTACTTTGGTGATGGCAAACAGGTGATTGTATTCATTGGCTTGCAAGTCAATGAACACAGAACTGCAACGCCAGTAACCCAATGCCCCCACAAAGAAACCTAAACCCCCTTCAATGTCCGGTGCATATATAGCTTTCTGATTACCTGACTAAATTAACTTAGAGAAAACATGCATTCTGTGGCATGCTTGTCCCAACTTAGCGAGGTCAATGAGTCCAGTCCCAAATATGGAAGTCCATCAACGGTATTCATGGAAAAGGTATCAGGTAATGCTAGTTAGGAGTAGCCTGCAGGGTTTGAGATTTACGTCTGGAAAAGTATTTCCAGGTTGACTGAATCAGCCAAGGAGTGTTCTTCTACCACCCCTATGACCACTTCCATTTTCATACAGCAATCCTTTGTCCACACAGGTGTAGACCGGCTAAGTACATTGGATGCAAGTCCACATTTTTGCTCCGTAATCCGAAGAGAGGACAGAGCAGGGCAGTCCTTAAATAACGCCTGTGTAAACGTCCAGCATTGCCCTTAGCCAAAGAGGAGAAATTAAATGTCAGCTACAAGTAAACAGCTAGGGGTATTCAGGAGATGTTATCAAAGTAAAAGGCATTCAGAGCTGAAGTTCATATTGTTCTCGGGTCTGCACCCTTTTGCTCACCAGAAGATTTTTGACTACAGCTCCCATTGGTCCTATCCAGCAGAGTGATTGGTGAGGGATCATGCAAGTTGTAGTTCAACACATTTGGAGAGCCACAGGATGCAGACCCCTAATATGATATGAGGAGTTGCCATTCTCTTTTGCAAAGGAGAAAATCTGCACACTCATCATATTACTGCTTCTTACATTTAAGAGTTCACTTATTTAAATATTAAAATGATCATCCACTTCTACAGTGCTGAGGGTTCTGTGTGGGAAGATGTGGAAGTGCTCATATTTCTGCTGAGCTTCGGTGCTAGAAGCATTTCTTTACTACTTCATTGAATTTGTGGTTTCATGTCCATCAACATCTCTGCATCTCTCCCAGGTCCCAAAAATAGGGAATTACAGGGCCATGCCGACTTTAGCGGGCCCGGTAATTCCTAATTCCCATTCTCGGGACCCGGAACTGGTACATCCCCATTCCCATTTGAGCCCCCTTAGGGCTCAATGGAAATGAGGAGGATGCTAACAACGGGCCCGTTAATGACGGGCCCGTTGTTAGCATCCTGGACTGCTAGCGGGTGCCGCTCTGCACGTCTGGTCTGGCCAGGCGTCCAGAGCGGGACCCGCTGCAGACCTTGTAATGTGACGGCCCGGAATGAACGTTGCCGGTCCCTTACCGGCACCATTCATTCCGTGGCTGCCACACTCCTAATGAGGCACACTGTCTTGTAAATAATGAAATCAGTGTAATTCTACTGTACATGTACGTAATCACTTTCTTCACATTCAATGGATTTATTCCAGTGTCTTCTGTTTTTAATTACAACTCGTATTACTTCATTGTACTATAGGAGATTCACAGCCAGAGTATAGCATTCAGAGGGCCAAGACTTGTTTGCCAAGCCTACCATTAACTGTTACTATTCAATATTCAATCATATCCCCATCATCAGCATATCCATGAAATTATGATTCCACCATGCATTAGCACAAACATACATTGATGATTCTTACATTTCACCTACTTTGTCCTCCAAATCCAACATCATGTGCAGGGGCCTCTCTCCAGCAATAGCGCTATTCAGAAATATGACAAAAGCCGAATCATAACATTCAGTTCCCTTTGCTAGAATGCCTGAAATAATATTCCAGGACTTTGCTTTGGCTTATTCTCCGTGATAATGCAGCGTGGGGTCTTGTTCAATACCTTGATCTATTTTGTCTTTTTTAACCAATCTAAAGGTATTCTGTTATCTCCAAAAAATGAAAGGATTCTAAATAACGCTCTTTGAACAATAAACAATACCAGATTTTAAGTGTTGGGAAAGCACATTTACACCTGGGGAAGGATGCTCATCCAATCAGGTGAGGGCGAGCACTCAGTGTACAACTCACATTTTCCAGCCACCAGAAGCCTTTCCCGTGGGGGCGCCATCTTGATTGTGGGGGGTGAAACAAGGAGCCTCTCCCTGTTTGCTGGTGAATTCAAACATGGTGGTGTATGAATGACATCCAGACCTTGTATGTCCACTTCACGTAAGTTTCATCATGTCCGAAACACTCGAGCATTACCTCAAAGATTTACAATGAAAAAACGGTATTTCATGACTGTAATGGATGATGTTTAATGAAGCCGTATATAAAAGTCCGAACTTCATCCATCACCATGAAGCAACACATAGGTCTAATAATAAGGGGATATTGCTTAGCCATGCCAAATAGTTAGTTATTCCATACTCCATGATAAATAAATCCTGTTCACCGTAACAGGCATTCCATATGTAACCATCCATTTTATCTGGAGGAACATTACCTCCAGATTACCAGTACGCATACATTTCCAGAGTATGGGCATTCTTCATTTCAACATGATATGCTAGTCAATGTGTTATTAAGCCATGATTCACCCCAGCAAATTGAAGCATATGGGGTTGATTAATCTGAGATTAAAATATTCACAAATATCCTCCAGTTCAAGTCCTTCCAGAATCTGCAAACATAAAACTGTGTCTTAATTGTATTAACAAAGGCATCTGTTGCGTAACTTCCCTTGTGTGAATGATATTCTGAAACAATGGTACTCACCATACTCACAGTCATGCCATGTACAGTTATTTGATTGGCCTTTTAATACAGTAAATAACATTAATAGTTTTGCAATTATTAATATGCTGGCTATGTTATGCAATATTGGTGTGGTTACACTCCTTAATTGTTTTGTGGGAATGGACATACAGCAAAACGTCAACATGGAAAGTGATCAAGAGTAGGAGGTGAAGTCATAATTGAGTAATTGTTTAAGACCAACCATCTTTGTTCCTCATTGAATTAACTAGATGATCTCCCAAGCTGCTTCCATCTTCAGAGCAAACAGAGGCAATGCACCTTGGTCTTGAAAAATAATCAAATGCCATTTCCTTTTGATTGGCTAGTAAATGTCAGTTGTATACTTAGAAAAGTTGTGACACACAATGTTCTGTCTTGTCTAATCTCTTTTGTGTCGATTTGCAGCAATGCATCCAGATTATTGTGCAAGGCTTGTTCGAGGGATCGACTGACCCGTAAGATAGGATAGTAACCAAACTAGTGGCCAGCATGTTGACTGGGCAAAACCCTCTTCCTTCCTGGTGTAGTTTCTATGTACTCTAAGAAAAATCCTGAACAGGGTATTCTCACATTGCAAACAAGGATACTGGCTGGAGTATTTAAGTAAACGTGAGCCACACAGAGGATATCATTTATTGTATGTGAAGGGGCTCCATATGCTCCACTTCTATCGCTTTCCAACCATCACTCTCTCTCCCTACCATCTGGTGTTTGTGTTCGAGAACTCCTTCAACACAAGCATCACACCACCACCCCCTGCTCCTTTTCAAATTTCAACACTTCAACGAACATAGTCCTTGAGATAGGAATTTGTGGTCTTCCATTTAATCTCCTCGTCTGCCTTCTTGTGCCATTTTCTTTACATAACCATCTTCTGGTTTACGTCCCCATAGCTCTTAAATACTGCTTCTCTCACGGGTTTCCCTCGTAAGGAAAATGACCTTCCTAACTCCATCAAATCTCCACTCACTCCTTCCCTGTGGGCCTCTTTACCCTAATCACTCTCTCCATGTTCCGTTCCCTTCCATCCATTGTCTCCAGAGCATTGCACATTACTCTGACTCAATGAATGGGCTTGGACCTTTTCAACGACCCATCCCTCAAGGCATTGTGCAACTTGAATTTAACCCAACCACCCACCTTCCAGTACTAGGGAAACTTCACACCCTTGCGGTTATACTCCCTTTTGTTTCACTCATGTACCGTTTTTATTATAGCATCAATGGCTTTCTATCCACCACTATCTTCCCCGCCTTCTGCAACCATGGTGGAGTTATTTATGTGTTTGGCTTTCTCTCCCTGCAGAATTCGAACAGGGATGTTCCTGTATCAGAATGTGGGGTCAAAATGTGTGCCACCACCATTTTCTGTGCAGCCCCCTTCTAATCTTTTTGATTGAACCATGCCCATCAGATGACATTCTTTATTTCTCTATTGAACCATTCAACTATCCCATTAGTCTGTCGGTGATCAATGGAATATATCTCAACATTAAGCAATTTTCCCTTGCAAACACTTGCATGCAGTGTTATGATGTGCGACATGCTCTGCACCTGGTTCACAGAGCAGATGGCTCTGAGCATTCAGGACATGCAAGGAAGTACAGCATTCATTCATGAGATATTTGCACACAAGGGGATTACATATGAAATGAACAGGATTCCCACAAGAGATCAGTACCTACACGCTTAATGAATATAGTAAGCTAACTTCGATGTTAGTAAATAAATTAGTGTTTGCAGTTCACCATGATCCCTGAGCGTGACCCACTTTACCATTAGGACTCCGGCCCAAAAAACAATGGTGCTATTAGCACCATGGTCGATCCCGGAGTCCGCCATGGCGGAATGGGGAATTATCACCCCATTCCAACGTTTGCGGGGCGGTAATTCCCCATGCCACCATGGCCCTTCCCCATTCCCATTTTTGCCCCATAGGGCATAATGGGAATGGGGAAGGCGGTAAGTACGGTACTGCAAATTGCAGTACTGTACTTACCTCGAGAGTCCCTTTGAGGGCCAATACTTTAACGGCTGGTCTAGACCAGCCGTTAAGGTCGGGTCCCGAAAAGGGACCTCGTAGTAAGGCGTTAAGGGTTTAACGGAGGCGACTCCTTTTACAGCGCCGTTAACCCCTTAACGCCTGGGTCCTAATGAGGCCCTGTCTAATACCAGAATGGTGAAAATCTAAGTCATCAATGAATGATCACACTATTGGTTTATACCTGATTGGGGCTGGGAGGATAGGTCAGGGGCAATGCGCGCTTGTCCTGGAAGCAAGACAACACAGAGGAACACAGGTTCAAACCCCAGTCCTACCCTTAGAGACTCATCTCTGGTTATTAGTGTGTTACAGAAGATTAATTCATTAATTACATATATGATAATGTAGAATTCATTTCAAGACCGGATTTAGATTGTTGAATTTCCGAAATTTAAAGACTCTGAAAAATTCCTAATTCGAAGAATTTCTAAAAATGTTGACTTACGGTGTTGGCCCATTGGAGTACATAGAGAGCTCTTGACTATGTGGTCGTTGCTTGTCAACTGCTGTGAAATATAAAATGATCGGCCAAACAATTGTTTAGTCAGTGTGGCTGGAGTCTGAAACCGCTTGACACTTTCGGTCTCCAGATAGAATCTGCCATAGCTATGCCATTGTTGGACAGTTGTACATGGGGAAGAGATAAGGGGGAGGTAAGTCTCAGTTGATCTCACAAGTGTTTAGATTCCGAATGTGGTGCTGACAGCAAATAAAACTTGCACTTGCAAGTAATAATGAGAGTGTCCTTTTAATAAAGACTGTAAGAACATTGAGATGGGAGCAGTTGTTTAATGGGATCATGCCTTTACGTGATGAAATTAGAAGAAAATATGAAACCTTTCAATGTGAATGAAGCAAGAGTGAAGAGTACTTGAGAGAATCATCATACAGTTCATAAAAGCAAGTTGTAATTATTAGTAATCTGTGCTACCTGCAAACTGCTAATCATTTTTAAGTGATTGATGATCTCCAGGTAAGAGAATAACAAGGTTTTGAAATTCACGAGATGTTATGAACATTAACCCTTTCCGATGTTATACTTCCGAAGGAAGTGGCCATGTTGTTCCATGAGGACACAATCATGCAACCTAAAAGGAGGAAGTGTGTTCCTTCCAAGTGGATGGCGTAATGGCAAATTGTGTTAAAGGGATCAGTTCACACTTGTCATGTGCAAACTATGAGCAACACGCAGAAAGCCAAAAAGTACACTGACAGGTGTATCATTCACCTGGAACCCAGTAACAAATGTAGCTATGTGTATTCGCACAGCGCCCTTCTATCCTATAAAAGAAAAACAACTTGTTGAATATTTACACCCCGAAAAGAGCTGCAGGATGAGAATAGCTATCACCCCAGACTTTCGGGGGTGTACCTGGTCTCGGGCTGGTGGGACAATACTGGCCCTTCCTGCCTCGAAACGCTGGGGTGATAGCTTAACTCAACTATAGATATAATCTGGAAGTTCAATGTGGGACTGTGGATATAACTGCAGGCCTGGCAACTGGCATTGATATGCAAATAAAAAACATGAAACAGGGATAAAGTGTGTCCTATTGCACTGCGGAGATAGGAGTATTGTGTGCCAGCTACGTGGTGAGTAGTATGTGGTTAACCCTGATACCACTACATAAACGAGTCAAAGGTGAAAAAACCACTTGCGCTCCGTGCTTGGCCAGTAAAGTTCACAATAAGTGTCCAGATACAAAATGTTCCAAAGTCTTCAACTGCTTGGTATTCCAGTTTATTGTCTGGTATTTAAGTTAGCGAAACTGCCAGCTCGTCTGATAGAACTAAGCAAAGGACAAAAAAGAGAAAATGGCAGTTGTCTTCACAAGCCAAATTTGACATTGGGCAGCACTGGAAGGAACCAACAGCCCAAAGTCTGGTAAAGGAATGCAAGGCATCTGGACAGAATCTTACTAGCACATATTTTTCACCTGGGCGTACCGACTAATCAAGATATGACTCAAAGATTAGATGTAATTTTGTCCCAACATATTTTGTAAATGTGGTCTAATTCCCATTCCTGCCTAAAAAGTAAGATAAAACCCAATCCCAGTATGCATTTTTGGATAACCACAATCTGGTATGGTACATTGTTTCTGGGCTGTCCGATAAGGCATGCACGCCAGTTTTTATAACAGAACTTGCTTTACACTTGTGAACCAAGCCCAAAGTTTCAAGTGATTAGTCTCTTAGATGTCCTGCAATGCCTCTCTTTAAGAAAATCAAATCCTGGCAGGACCACATTTTCATCCACAAATAGCCTGGTTTGGTGTGTACTGCATAGTCGAAGCCACGGTGTCATTATCCCATGTTTTTTCCTCTGAGTTTAGAAAAGTGATTTTTTGAAACTTTTATTTTTGCTAATAACTAAGTGGTCAGTCATATTATAACCAAATAGTTCGTCCCCATAAACATATGGTTTTAGGGACTGCTTCTGGTACACATCAATATTAGGCTCCAAAGCCCCACCCCCACAATCTTATGAAATGTTTAGCACAGCACATGAACATCTTTTGAAGATCAAATCACTCTTTAGGAACATGTCAGTCACCTTTTGAAATAAATCAAAATGCTTGAGTAGTCCAAATCATTTACATTTTCAATGTTAACACCATCCAACTGTAAACAAACCGAAGGCAACTTTTTTGTGGCAAGTCATAATCTTTGTCATTGCTGCATTAATTACCTAGTCATTCGGTCTGCACAAGTGTTCAAATTCATTGAACACTCTCCTTATTCCCTGCAGTGACATTGAAAGCAGGAAAGCATCGTCCACAGACATTCAAACTTTAATCAGGGTTCATAACACAATCCTGTCTTACTCCTAAGGTTGCCTGGACTAGTTCACCTTTTTCACCTTCCTTGCCCCATCTAATGTCTGCCATGTTTGTCGTATAGAGGGATTTAGCACACCAATGGCAGTGAAATTGCTCGCTTAAACGTTTCCCGCAGTAACTCCTGATTTACATTGTCAAAGGTCACCTTTTAGTGAACACATCATAAATACAAAGGCATCGTTTTTTGGAAAACGCCCGTCTAAATGATTAGGGACAACCTGAAGACTTGTTCAATGGTGTCAACTCCGTTCTTAAACTAAGCTTGTATGTATTGGAGTATATTTTAGTAGTCTAAAGGTTAAGATGTGTGCATATATGTTCCCCAAGGTATCAAGCAGAGAGATCAGTTGGAAACTGGAAAGGTAATTAATGTCCCCCTTTAGAAAATCCCCCTTTTAAAAATCGTAAGAATTTCTTTTTTACGCTTATTTTTTTATTATTTATTATTTGAAAAATATTTAACAATTTTCCAAGAACAGATGCCCAGATTTGCGGTTCAGTTTTGAACAACTCCACCTGCATGTTGTCCAATCCTGGCGGTTTCCCTTTCTTATGCTGGCTGAGTCACTCATATACCTCCAGAGATGTAAACTTTCCATACTTTATGCGGACACTACAAGGCTTTAAAGTGCTCAAACTATACATAGGCTGGGATCGTCATCACTGATTTCGTTGTCTTATGCCCAATGTTGGAAAAGACTTTGGAGACTGACTCAATATTTCCAAACCTCAAGATGTTCTTGATTTAAGTATTGTGCAGAGGCATATTGCATGTGTCAGTGAGACTGAGATTGATGGGCTGATCTCTATTTTGTCTTGTATTGTTAGGTTGGTGCAAAGGTAGGTCTTTAGTCTCAGGTTTCATATGCTATTACGCTGTTAAAGTCTGACAGGGTAATTCATAGAATTTCGCAGAAAAGTGTCGCAAGCGGCTCGCGCAGTGTGTCCGCGTGCGATTGTCTGCGCCAGGCGCGTGCGCTAAAACCGATTTCCGCGCACAGCGTATTCATGGATTTTAGGCTCCCAAACCAGCCGTGGCGCAGAGTATCGCAGCGACCCTGCAGCAGCGCCAGTAACGCCCCCAAGAACGCTCTCGCGCAAGGAAAAGCCATCAAAATCGCTAAATCATCGCAAAGGGCTGCGCTAACCCTGGACCAGTTTACAGGGCTGCCAAACAAGGAACGCAAAGTGGGTAACGTTTATATCAGGGGTACGCGGGAAGTTTTACACGCGATTAGCCAGGGTAAGTGTATTACAGGGGTACGCGGGAAGTTTTACACGCGATTAGCCAGGGTACGTGTATTACAGGGGTAAGCGTGAAGTTTTACACGCGATTAGCCAGGGTACTTGTATTACAGGGGTACGCGGGAATTATCACACGCGATTTGGCTGGGTACGTGTATTACAGGGGTGCGCGGGAATTATCACACGCGATTTGGCTGGGTACGTGTATTACAGGGTTGCGCGGGAATTATCACACGCGATTTGGCTGGGTACATGTATTACAGGGGTGCGCGGGAATTATCACACGTGATTTGGCTGGGTACGTGTATTACAGGGGTACACGTGAAGTTTTACACGCGATTAGCTAGGGTACGTGTATTACAGGAGTACGCGTGAAGTTTTACACGCGATTAGCCAGGGTAAGTGTATTACAGGGGTATGCGGGAAGTTTTACACGCGATTAGCCAGGGTACGTGTATTACAGGGGTACGCATGAAGTTTTACACGCGATTAGCCAGGGTACGTGTATTACAGGGGTACGCGGGAATTATCACACGCGATTTGGCTGGGTACGTGTATTACAGGGGTACGCGTGAAGTTTTACACGCGATTAGCCAGGGTACGTGTATTACAGGGGTACGCGTGAAGTTTCACACGCGATTAGCCAGGGTACGTGTATTACAAGGCTACGCGGGAATCATCACACGCGATTTGGCTGGGTACGTGTATTACAGGGGTGCGCGGGAATTATCACACGCGATTTGGCTGGGTACGTGTATTACAGGGGTGCGCGGGAATTATCACACGCGATTTGGCTGGGTACGTGTATTACAGGGGTGATTAGGCTGGGTGGGTCCTCACAGGTGTTCCCTGTACACCCTCCACGGCCCCTGCAGGCAGCCCACAAAACAGGGGACTACCCTGCACACCTGCTCATGTCCCCCAGCACCCCCACCCCCCAGCACTGTGGGCCACCCTCCACCAGGCCCCCACTCATGTCCCCTTGCACCCCCAGCCCCCAGCACTGTGGGCCACCCTCCACCAGGCCCCCACTCATGTCTCCCACCCACCCCCACCCCCCAGCAGTGCAGGGGCAGCCTCCACCAGGCCCCCACTCATGTCCCCTATCACCCCCACCCCCCAGCCACCAGGGGCAGCCTCCACCAGGCACCCACTCATGTCCCCTATCACCCCCACCCCCCAGCAGTGCAGGGGCAGCCTCCACCAGGCCCTCACTCATGTCTCCCACCACCCCCCAGCCACCATGGGCAGCCCCCACCAGGCTCCCACCCATGTCTACCACCACCCCCACCCCCCAGCAGTGCAGGGGCAGCCTCCACTAGGCCCCCACTCATGTCTCCCACCCCCACCCCCCTCAGCACTGAGGGACACCCTCCACCAGGCCCCCACACATGTCCCCCTGCACCCCCACCCCCCAGCCACCAGGGGCAGCCTCCACCAGGCACCCACTCATGTCTCCCACCACCCCCACCACCCAGCCACCATGGGCAGCCTCCACCAGGCTCCCACCCATGTCTACCACCACCCCCACCCCCCAGCACTGTGGGGCACCCTCAACCAGGCACCCACTCATGTCTCCCACCACCCCCACCCCACAGCAGTCATGGGGCACCCTCCACCAGGCCCCCACACATGTACCCCTGCACACTCACCCGCAGCAGTGCAGGGACACCCTCCACCAGGCCCCCACACATGTCCCCCTGCACCCCCACCCCCCAGCAGTGCAGGGGCAGCCTCCACCAGGCCCCCACTCATGTCTCCCACCCACCCCCACCCTCCAGCAGTGCAGGGGCAGCCTCCACCAGGCCCCCACTCATGTCTCCCACCCCCCACGCCCCCAGCACTGAGGGGCAGCCTCCACCAGGCCCCCACTCATGTCTCCCACCCACCCCCACCCCCCAGCAGTGCAGGGGCAGCCTCCACCAGGCCCCCACTCATGTCTCCCACCACCCCCACCCCCCAGCCACCATGGGCAGCCCCCACCAGGCTCCCACCCATGTCTACCACCACCCCACCCCCCAGCAGTGCAGGGGCAGACTCCACCAGGCCCCCACTCATGTCTCCCACCCCCATCCCCCCAGCACTGAGGGGCACCCTCCACCAGGCCCCCACTCATGTCCCCTATCACCCCCACCCCCAGCAGTGCAGGGGCAGCCTCCACCAGGCCCCCACTCATGTCTCCCACCCACCCCACCCCCCAGCACTGTGGGGCACCCTCCACCAGGCTCCCACCCATGTCTACCACCACCCCCACCCCCGAGCAGTGCAGGGGCAGCCTCCACCAGGCTCCCACCCATGTCTACCACCACCCCCACCCCCCAGCAGTGCAGGGGCAGCCTCCACCAGGCCCCCACTCATGTCTCCCACCCACCCCACCCCCCAGCACTGTGGGGCACCCGCCACCAGGCTCCCACCCATGTCTACCATCACCCCCATCCCCCAGCAGTGCAGGGGCAGCTTCCACCAGGCTCCCACCCATGTCTACCACCACCCCCACCCCCAGCAGTGCAGGGGCAGCCTCCACCAGGCCCCCACTCATGTCTCCCACCCACCCCCACCCCCCAGCAGTGCAGGGGCAGCCTCCACCAGGCCCCCACTCATGTCTCCCACCACCCCCAACCCCCAGCCACCATGGGCAGCCCCCACCAGGCTCCCACCCATTTCTAGCACCACCCCCCAGCAGTGCAGGGGCAGCCTCCACCAGGCCCCCACTCATGTCTCCCACCCACCCCACCCCCCAGCACTGTGGGGCACCCTCCACCAGGCCCCCACTCATGTCTCCCACCACCCCTACCCCCCAGCAGTCATGGGGCACCCTCCACCAGGCCCCCACGCATGTACCCCTGCACCCCCACCCCCCAGCAGTGCAGGGACACCCTCCACCAGGCCCCCACACATGTCCCCCTGCACCCCCACCCCCCAGCAGTGCAGGGACACCCTCCACCAGGCCCCCACTCATGTCTCCCACCCCCCACCCCCCCAGCACTGAGGGGCACCCTCCACCAGGCCTCCGCTCATGTCTCCCACCCACCCCACCCCCCAGCACTGTGGGGCACCCTCCACCAGGCCCCCACTCATGTCTCCCACCACCCCCACCCCCCAGCAGTCATGGGGCACCCTCCACCAGGCCCCCACACATGTACCCCTGCACCCCCACCCCCCAGCAGTGCAGGGACACCCTCCACCAGGCCCCCACACATGTCCCCCTGCACCCCCACCCCCCAGCAGTGCAGGGGCAGCCTCCACCAGGCCCCCACTCATGTCTCCCACCCACCCCACCCCACAGCAGTGCAGGGGCAGCCTCCACCAGGCCCTCACTCATGTCTCCCACCCCCACCCCCCCCAGCACTGAGGGGCACCCTCCACCAGGCCCCCACTCATGTCTCCCACCCCCACCCCCCCCAGCACTGAGGGACACCCTCCACCAGGCCCCCACACATGTCCCCCTGCACCCCCACCCCCCAGCCACCAGGGGCAGCCTCCACCAGGCACCCACTCATGTCTCCCACCACCCCCACCCCCCAGCCACCATGGGCAGCCTCCACCAGGCTCCCACCCATGTCTACCACCACCCCCACCCCCCAGCACTGTGGGGCACCCTCCACCAGGCCCCCACTCATGTCTCCCACCACCCCCACCCCCCAGCAGTCATGGGGCACCCTCCACCAGGCCCCCACACATGTACCACTGCACCCCCACCCCCCAGCAGTGCAGGGACACCCTCCACCAGGCCCCCACACATGTCCCCCTGCACCCCCACCCCCCAGCAGTGCAGGGGCAGCCTCCACCAGGCCCCCACTCATGTCTCCCACCCACCCCACCCCCCAGCAGTGCAGGGGCAGCCTCCACTAGGCCCCCACTCATGTCTCCCACCCCCCACCCCCCCAGCACTGAGGGGCACCCTCCACCAGGCCCCCACTCATGTCTCCCACCCACCCCACCCCCCAGCAGTGCAGGGGCAGCCTCCACCAGGCCCCCACTCATGTCTCCCACCCACCGCCACCCCCCAGCAGTGTAGGGGCAGCCTCCACCAGGCCCCCACTCATGTCTCCCACCACCCCCACCCCCCAGCCACCATGGGCAGCCCCCACCAGGCTCCCACCCATGTCTACCACCACCCCCACCCCCCAGCAGTGCAGGGGCAGCCTCCACCAGGCCCCCACTCATGTCTCCCATCCCAACCTCCCCCAGCACTGAGGGGCACCCTCCACCAGGCCCCCACTCATGTCCCCTATCACCCCCACCCCCAGCAGTGCAGGGGCAGCCTCCACCAGGCCCCCACTCATGTCTCCCACCCACCCCACCCCCCAGCAGTGCAGGGGCAGCCTCCACCAGGCTCCCACCCATGTCTACCACCACCCCCACCCCCCAGCAGTGCAGGGGCAGCCTCCACCAGGCCCCCACTCACGTCTCCCACCCACCCCACCCCCCAGCACTGTGGGGCACCCGCCACCAGGCTCCCACCCATGTCTACCACCACCCCCACCCCCCAGCAGTGCAGGGGCAGCTTCCACCAGGCTCCCACCCATGTCTACCACCACCCCCACCCCCCAGCAGTGCAGGGGCAGCCTCCACCAGGCTCCCACCCATGTCTACCACCACCCCCACCCCCCAGCAGTGCAGGGGCAGCCTCCACCAGGCTCCCACCCATGTCTACCACCACCCCCACCCCCCAGCAGTGCAGGGGCTGCCTCCACCAGGCCCCCACTCATGTCTCCCACCCACCCCACCCCCCAGCACTGTGGGGCACCCGCCACCAGGCTCCCACCCATGTCTACCACCGCCCCCACCCCCCAGCAGTGCAGGGGCAGCTTCCACCAGGCTCCCACCCATGTCTACCACCACCCCCACCCCCCAGCAGTGCAGGGGCAGCCTCCACCAGGCCCCCACTCATGTCTCTCACCCACCCCCACCCCCCAGCACTGCAGGGGCAGCCTCCACCAGGCCCTCACTCATGTCTCCCACCCCCCACTCCCCCAGCACTGAGGGGCACCCTCCACCAGGCCCCCACTCATGTCTCTCACCCCCCACCCCCCCCAGCACTGAGGGGCACCCTCCACCAGGCCCCCACTCATGTCTCCCACCACCCCCACCCCCTAGCCACCATGGGCAGCCCCCACCATGCTCCCACCCATGTCTACCACCACCCCCACCCCCCAGCAGTGCAGGGGCAGCCTCCACCAAGCCCCCATTCATGTCTCCCACCCCCCACCCCCCCCAGCACTGAGGGGCACCCTCCACCAGGCCCCCACTCATGTCCCCTATCACCCCCACCCCCAGCAGTGCAGGGGCAGCCTCCACCAGGCCCGACCTCATGTCTCCCACCCAACCCACCCCCCAGCACTGTGGGGCACCCTCCACCAGGCTCCCACCCATGTCTACCACCACCCCCACCCCCCAGCAGTGCAGGGGCAGCCTCCACCAGGCTCCCACCCATGTCTACCACCACCCCCACCCCCCAGCAGTGCAGGGGCAGCCTCCACCAGGCCCCCACTCATGTCTCCCACCCACCCCACCCCCCAGCACTGTGGGGCACCCTCCACCAGGCTCCCACCCATGTCTACCACCACCCCCACCCACCAGCAGTGCAGGGGCAGCCTCCACCAGGCTCCCACCCATGTCTACCACCACCCCCACCCTCCAGCAGTGCAGGGGCAGCCTCCACCAGGCCCCCACTCATGTCTCCCACCCACCCCACCCCCCAGCACTGTGGGGCACCCTCCACCAGGCTCCCACCCACGTCTACCACCACCCCCACCCCCAGCAGTGCAGGGGCAGCCTCCACCAGGCTCCCACCCATGTCTACCACCACCCCCACCCCCCGGCAGTGCAGGGGCAGCCTCCACCAGGCCCCCACTCATGTCTCCCACCCACCCCCACCCCCCAGCAGTGCAGGGGCAGCCTCCACCAGGCCCCCACTCATGTCTCCCACCACCCCCGCCCCCCAGCCACCATGGGTAGCCTCCACCAGGCCCCCACACATGTTCCCCTTCCCACAGGCCCTGACACTCCTCAAGCATGGGCCTCATGGCCAGCCACCACAGCCCAAAGACACAACCAAGTATTACATGCGCCCATGATACTACTCCAATGGAAACAATGTAAATGAACACATGTGTCTCACACACACACAATGGTTGCAAGTGAACCTGAAAACCCATATCATGACATGCATGAAAACAATGAGATGAAACCACACATTGAAGAATGAAAAAATCAAAATAATGTATTAAAAACAACAGTAATGGCAATCAAAATTAAACAAAATACACAAGTAAAAAAAAAAAAGAAAATTAAGCTGGCTGTCCCTTTTCAAATTAAAATCAATAAATGATAATCCAAAAAAATGTCTTCCAAAGTTCAAGTCCATAAAAAGGAAATGAAGGGAAAAAAGAAATAGAAAACCATTGCTCCATGGAAAAAAATATTCATAGTAAAAAAAATATTCAAATGCAAAGTCCAACTATGTACAAAGTATTCAGGGTCCATCATCCCAACAGAAGAAATGAAACCTACAAAAAAACCTAAAATGGAACTATATACAAAAGGTGGAGCAGTGTACGTCGACTAAACAATAAAGGAAACCTATCACTAAATAACTACATACAATGGCGGCGGCCAGTCCAGCGGCTCACTCAGTGGTGTTCCGGGCCAGGGCATCATCGAACTCCTTGTCTATGTCCCGGAGGCGGTCCTGTTCCATGGCCCCGAGGGTCCGCAGGGACGCCGACATGTTCACCTCCAACTCCCTGCGGATTGCCTCGAGGCACTCGGCCCGCCTCAGGGCCCTCCGCATGGAGTTCTCCGCCCTGACCATCGTGAGCCGCGCCTCTTCCGCCCGCCGCCGCTCCGCATCTATGGCGTGGCCCAACCGCTGCCACACGGAAGACACTTCCCGTCCAGGGTCCTCCTGCCCTCCGGCCGATGCCTGCCCCTCCGATGTTGAAGGCCCCGAGCTATCGTGGCTCCCACCTACAGCCTCCTGCTGCTGCAGCTGCTGCTGTCCATGTGCCCTGTCCGATGGTGCCTGCACATCCTCCTCCAGCTGGGGTGCAGTCGTTGATGTGGCCACCCCTGCTGGACGTCCGACTCCCGACTGTGGCAGGGATCTGTTGTCCACCAGCCTGGCCGCACAGTCGGAGGCAGCTCCACAGGGCACCCAGGTGACACATGGGTGGGAAGATGGCATGGAGGACGACTGGGGCATAGGGGGTTCTGTGGAGGAGGGGGTCGGAACAAGGTCCAGAAAACGGAGGAATCCAGCCCTGGTGAGCTGTCCCAGTGGGTCAACGCGGTCAACGAGCCATGCGAGAAGACGTGCAGACTCATCATGAAAAGACTGCAGGTCAGCTCGCATGTCCCGTTGACGCAACGCCACCCCACCCTGGACAGGCTCAACCTGGTGCAGGATAGCCATATCCGCAGGGAGAGGAAGGCCAGGTGTTGTAAGCCAATCCCCTCCCTGAGAACGGGTCTGGAAGTAGGCATCCCCGCTGGTGCAAGATGATGCAGTGACAGGAGCAGGGACAGGATTGCACACAGGCACCTCCGCATCGGCCTGTGCTGCCTCCTGTCCCTGATCCTGCACTGTACCACTAGCACCAGTGGAATCCCCACCTCCAGACCCCGCCTCTGTCGCTTGCACGGCCTCCTCCTCCTCCAAACCCCCCACCAACCTGGATGACTCCATGCCATCTTCCTCCGTTGGGCCCTGTGGGTTCCCAGCTGCCCCTTCTGCTGCCGAGGAGTCCAACTCCAACCTCCGCCTCTTGGACCTCCCCTCGGCAGCTGCGGCCTGGGACACGGCACCGGACTCCTCACTCCCCGACGAGATCAGAACCTGGGAGGGGATCCGGGCCTTGCGTCTCCGGCTGGTGGTGCGACCCCTGCCGCTGTGCTCCACAGCACCTTCTCCGCCCTCTTCATCAGTTGACGCTGCAGACAGGGAGAAAGAAAACGCAGGCATCAGGGCACTGTACAATGGACTCATACACACATGACAGTTATACATGAGTGGCATTGGTAAACCTCAGACATGGCATCACAATCCCCAACACACATGTCATTTCAACTTGCACACATGAGCCATACCACAGCCATATTGCAACAGCCAGCACCATCCATTCACATACAACAGCATGAGCAGCCAAAGGTCATCCACACATCACATGCAACATAGGGAGTACACTACACATGCACACACACCACCAAACTGGCATGCATGTGTACACCTCCGCCAACTGTCGCAGTGTTCCGATCGACATCCATGTCACACCTGTCAATCATTCCTCCACATCCTGTGCCATGCAAGCCCACACACACAAGCACCATCCATGTGTCACACATGAGACCCCTCGCATGTGTCACCCTCACGGCCCTGTACACCCCCCCCCCTACTTGCCCACATAAAAATACATGTTCAACCTGCACACTCCTGGCACACCACCACACGCACAGCTTACAATCAGTATGCATGTACACTTACCGCTCGGCTCCAGACGGGTCTGCCTCTCAAGGACCTGGACATGTAGCGCTGGGGATATGCGTTCCAGGACCCTCATCTGATCTTCCGACAAGTGGCCCCGGCGCCCCTTAGCATCCGCTGCCTTCAGGAGGCGCCGGGCCTTGTTGAGGGTCCTGGACCTGAAGTCCTCCCAGCACTTCCTGACACGTTCATAGTCGCGGACTGCCACCTCCTCCGCGTTGATGGCAGTCACGATGTCCATCCAGATCCGAGTCCGTCCTTCCTTGTCGGCGCGCAACCTTCTGAAGAGGTCATCATACTGCCCCAGGACCTGCTCCACCAGGACACCAACTTCCGTGGCAGTGAAGCTGGTGACCCTCTGCCTCCTTGGCCGGGGGTTGCCACTGGTGCCAGATGTTGCAGTGCCCGACATGGCAACCCCAGAGGCAGGAGTGGGTGGGCAACTGGGTCCTGGGGCTGGGCTGTGGGGCAATGGAAAAGCAGTCGGGAGTCTTCGGTTCGAGCAGGGGTGGTCACAGCAACAGCACCCCTGGCTGATGTGCAGGCAGCAAATGTCGGGCACGTGGGCAGCAGGCAGTCAGACAGCAGCAGATGGCAGGTGGGAGCGTGCTCAGGGCTCTGGGGGGCAGTAATTCGGCCTTCTGGGCAGGAGCGTGGTCTTCCGTGTGTGAACGCGTGGCCAGCTTGATACGGAGTGATTTTGCACGTGAAAATCCAGCACGTCTGCGTGTAATTCGAGGAAAGGCCCTTAGCGCGTAAGCGCGTCAGCACATGTCTGTACATTCATTGGCCCAAAGGCCACCAGCGTATGCGCGTCTATGAAGTCACGTGCACGTTGAATATGGCACACGTTTGAAATGTTGCGTGTTAAAAAAATGAAAGACACGTCCGAGTGTCAAAGCATGTAATTGGTGGAAATGGCCTTAGCGCGTACACGCGGAAGTGACAAAGCGTGTAATTGGTGGAAATGCCCCTAGCGCGTACACGCGAAAGTGATGCTGGACGTGTGGGCCTGCATAAAAAGTACGTGTAGAACACCATTTCCTTGTACGTGCTTTTCGTGGAGAGCGAGTGGGTGAAATCTGTACTTCTTGTCGTTTCACATGCGATTTACTTCACGGCGTTTCAAGTTCGTACTCCCTGTTACCTCTGACAGCTTTTTCTCTTTTTTCTCTTTTTCTGGTTTTCCTGGGCCTGTTCCCTCAAACAGCGTTCCCTTCTACTGTTGTCCTGTCTCCTCAGACAGCGTACAATTCTTCTTTTGGCGGGGGTGTTGCCAACGCGCACACACGCTTCTTTTTCATGCTCTTTTTCCTGGCAGACGGTGAGTCACGCACGTATCTAACATCTGTGCTTGCCCCGTGTGTAGCCTACCCCTTCAGAGGTCATTCTAGGCTGCGTGTGACACGCATACGTTCATTCTTGTGTTACTGGAGGCCACAGCGTAGTGCAGGTTTATTTTTCCGCACACGTGGTCTAGGAGGGGTTGCGTGCACGTTATCTCCCTTTTTTGGGCTTCCTGTGCGTTGCGTGACCCGTCATCTTTCCCCAGGGGTCACAATCAGCCTTGCTAGAGCACTAGGGTACGATTACCATATTGTACCCAACCCCTTTGACCCCCAATTGCCCAGGACAATAGTTTACAGCCACTCCCATACGCACATTAACATCAGTGCCATGGTTGGGAGGCGAGGAATCCGTAAGGGTGGCAAAGGTGGACGAGCCACAAGTGGTGGCCGTGGTGGATCCGGTAGGGGACGTGGTCGTTACTTGCAGGGTGACCCTGTCCCCCCATGTGTGGAGGACCAGTCAGTCAAGGGCACCCATAATACCCCACCCCGCCCCCCCTGGTTGAGGGTGATGTGGTTGACACCATCCATGCTCAGCCCTTGTTGGACCAGCCCATTGTGGCACCAGACCTGGCTGACTCCATGGCTGACTTCCAGGTCAGCAGGCCTATGACACGTGCGCTGGTGCATGTTGATGTCATCAGGCCACGTGGATCAGGGGCAGCAAGGTCATCTGCTGCCCCAAGTAGGCAGGGTGGAGAGGCTGCAGGGGCAGCTGCGGCTCCATCCACCCCAGCTCTCACACACCCAGCCAGGACAGTGTCGGTCCTAGTCCATCCTGCTGACATTCCCCCTGACACCATTACACTTGAGCCAATGCCTGCACCAACTCCCATGCTGAGTGTGCAATCCCACACTCCTGATACAGAGTCCACCAGGGCTCCTGCCCCTAGTGTCCAGAGCGGCGTAGGACACTCAGGATCCCCACCACTTTCCAAGCGGAAGAGGAAGAGTGCTCGTCCGGCACAGGCTGATGCCCCAGACACGGCTACACAGTCCGGCCCGTCGAGGAAGCCCAGCTTCACGGATGCCGAACTGAATGCACTTGTCGAGTATGTGTCCGCACATGATAACGAAATGGTCATTGTTGCAGGATCCAAGACCACACTTGCACAATGCCAGGCACACTGGCAGACCGTTGCGGACATCGTAAGTGCCCTTGGAATCATGAGGCGCACAGCCAATGATTGCTATAAGCGCTGGAATGACCTAAAGCGCAGGGCAAAGAATAAGCTGGCCTCAAGTCATGCCGCAACTCTAGTGACTGGAGGTGGGTCTCCAGTAGAAGACATGGAACTCACTCCACATGAGTCAGTCGCTGGGACCTACGTCACGGAGGAACAGATCCAAGGCGTGGGAGATCTGCCAGATTATGAGGCATTGTCCGGTGAGTGCACATGCATGTGTGTGTCATCCATGTGCATGGTGCATGTGTGAGGGCTTCTGTTTGTGTGCCAGGTGAGGGTGTGTGCGCCTGAGTTGTTTGGGTCACCCATGTGCTTCATCCAATACATTCTGCGCAGCAGCATTTGGCCATAGCAGTATCCCTTCTGGCAACAGTAGACATCTAGCCCAACAGCACGCCAGTTGCCCTTGAAGTGTCACCTTGCCACAACATTGTTGCTTATTTTTCTCTGTTCATTCAGGCAGATTGTTTGCATTCCACCACTTTTACTAGGCATTTCTCAGTCCTCTAGTCACATGTCTGACATGGCTATGGTAAAGTGGAGTGACTTTGTTACCTGGATATCATCTGTTTAGAGATGTCCCTGTGCAATCGGACCATTTTGGAATGGCAGCTCCAGGTGAAAAATCAGACCTGTTTGAATTAGAAAAGCTATTACATGAGGGAACTGGACTGAATGAATAAGTGCTGCCCTCCTCTCCATCTTCACTCAATAGCAATGGTACATGCCATCTGTGTGATGGCATGTGTATTTCACCTGGCAATCACAGGCCAATGTGTGATGCCACTGCTAGGCAGCATGCAGCAAATGTGTTGATCTTCCATCTTGGTGTCATCAATGTGTGCCATTTGCCTCCCCTTCATACGCAGTGAGGGTGCATGCATGGGAGGGTTTTAGTCATGTGGGACGTGTGTCAATCAAGTACTGTTTCTGTTGCTTCTCAGCCCTAATTGTGTGCCATAGTGCTAATGCCTGTTTCCATTTCTTTTCTTTCATGTCTTTGCAGGGGATGACGCACTTGATACAGCTGGGGTTGTGGAGATGGTGCAGACCCAGGAGGGGTCTCAGGCCCGACCGACCACCAGTGAGGGACGTGGTGTGGTGGTGGGTGAAAACCCACAACTGCTGCAGGTCGTGCTCTCAAGGGGTGTCTCTGGGTGCACCTCCCCCGAGCTGTATTCAGGTGTCGATTCGGATGATGAGACCTATGCGGGATCGCAGGTGAGTGTTCCTGGGAGGGATTCTCTTCTGTCCGACCCACCTGCACCAGGGGTAGTACCCTCAATGGGGATGTCAGTGTTGGCAGGTCTGCCTTTGGAGGTTACGGATGCAGGGTAACACTCCGCAACATCTGATCCTGTTCCTGGGCCAGCAGATCAGAGGGGGAATGCAGTCCTGCAGCCTCAGGCAGTGCCGGCACAGCAAGGCGCAGTTCGCCTTGCCCCAGACAGGTGTGGTGCCCACCGACGTGGTGGCCGTACGCCACCTGGCAATACCGCATGGGAGCAATCCATATACGGTATGGCTACCCAACAGGCAGCATCATCAGAGATGATGGCTCAGGCCATGGATAGGGTGGCCACTTCCATTGTCCCCCCAGAAAGGCTGATGGAGAGACTGCAGCAGGCAACAGGCTCCATCTGCCAGTCACACAGGGAGGACATGTTGGCGTCCAACAGGGACAGGCGGGCGGCACTGGCGACTCTGCAGGATGCCCTTTCCATAGAGTCCCAGGGCCACAGGGAAGCCCTGAGGGTGGAACTCAGTCAGATCAGGACGACCCTTGTTGAGCTTGAGGGCTCAACACACAGAAGGACAGAAGAGCAGCTGGAGCGTCTCACACGTACGCTATCAGCTGAGATGCAGGCAACTCGGGCGGAAGGTCCGGTCATCCCGTGAGTTGTTGCATGGGGACCTCCGCACGATTATCCTCCAGAACCAGACCTTCCACACTTGCATGCTTGCTGCCATGGAGGAGCAGACTAGGGCTTTGCGTGGGCTGCCTCCCATAGTGCCACCACCTCCTGATGCAGCTGCAGAGTCTGAGGAGAGCGACCACAGTGATTCTCCCACAATAGGGTAGCCGTGTCGGCCACGAGCCCATGGAGGTGTTTTTTTCCCCAGAATCCACACAGGTGGGTTCTGGTGTGCATCCTGACCTCGGACAGAGCAGGAGGAGGCCGCCACTGAGGCGCACATGGGGCCTGGTGGGGGCATCCCTGCTGGTGCAAGTGGTGCAGTCCAGGGGCAGGAGGCAGCACAGGTCACCGTGGAGGGGCCTGTGCATGTCGCTGTCCCTGACCCTGTGAGTGCACCACCATGCACCAGCAGGGATGCCCTGTCCCAGGCCCGTCCGCAGGTAGAGGGGATGTCCATGTCACCTGACTCCCCTCCACCTGTGGACGAGGGGACCCGTGGCCGTATGGAGAAGGTCCTGATTGGGGTCCCGATACGCGCAGGTGCAATTCGTGATGACGTGCGTGCTTCCCGGGAGGAGCACGCACGTCATCACGAAGAGCACCGTGCCGACGTGGCCCAATTGGGATCTTCCATGTTCGGGGGTTTCCTGCATGTGTCGGCCAATCTGGTGGCCTTCTCCTCCTCTGTGGAGGCTATACGCCGGTTGTTCTCCTTGCCGTCTTCCGGCCCAGATGCCACCAGGGCCCCCTGTGGACCTGCCCTGACCAATGCTGCCAGCTCGGTGGGGATCCCATCCCTGTCACAGTCGGGAGTCGGAGGTCCAGCAGGGGTGGACACCACAGCAACTGTACCCCAGCAGATGGAGGATGTGCCGGCATCATCAGGCAGGGCATGTGCACGACGGCGTCGGTGGATTCCATCAGCCTGGATGCCGTCGTGCTGGCAGAGGCGGTTGCGTCGGAGGCAGCAGCAGAGTCAAAGTGGGAGGCATCATGGCTCGGGGCTATCAACATCGGAGGGGCAGGCATCGGCCGGAGGGCAGGAGGACCCAGCACGGGAAGTGTCTTCCGTGTGGCTGCGGTTGGGCCAGCAGATAGGTGCGGAGCGGCGGCGGGCGGAAGAGGCGCGGCTCACGATGGTCAGGGCGGAGAACTCCATGCGGAGGGCACTGAGGCGGGCCGAGTGCCTCGAGGCAATCCGCAGGGGGTTGGAGGAGCAGATGGCGTTGTCCCTGCTGACCCTCGGGGCCATTGAACAGGACCGCCTCTGGGACATCGAAGAGGAGTTTGATGATGCCCTGGCCCGGAACACCACGGAGTGAGCCGCTGGACTTGCCCGCCGCCATTGTATATAGTTCTTTAGTTTTAGGTTTCCTTTGTTTCTTCTTATGATTTGGAGTCGACGGACACTGCTCCACTTTTTGTATGTAGTTGCATTTTAGTTAGGGTTTTTTGTAGGTTTCCTTTGTTCAGTTGGGCTCATGGACCCTTGGATGTTTTGTACATAGTTCTTCATTGGATTGTTTTATTTTTTTTGTTTTTAATTATTCACCATGGAGCAATGGTCTTTGCATTTATTTTTCTCTCTTGGATTGATTTCATTTTTAATGTGACTTTGGACAACATTTTTTTGAATTTGGATTTGTAGTTTTCATTTTTTTTGACGGACATGCAGCTTATCTTTTTTTAATTGCCATTGTAGTTTGTTTCATTTCATTTGCATTCAATTTTTTTTAATACAATTTTGTTTCATTACTTCACTGTGTGGTATCATCTCATTGGTTTCATGCATGTCTTGTTGGGTGTTTTCCCATTCAATTGCAACCATTGTGTGTGACGGACATGGGTTCATTTGCTTTATGAACATTGGGGGTGTAACATGTAATTTCCATTTCCATGTGGGTGAATGGGTTACTTGGTAGGGCCTTTTGGCTGTGGAGGCTGACCATAACGCACATGATTGGGAATTGTGAGGACCTGGGTGCAGGGGGACATGAGTGGGGGCCTGGTGGAGGGTGCCCCTGCACTGCTGGGGTGTGGGGGTGCAGGGAGACATGAGTTGGACATGAGTGGGGGCCTGGTGGAGGCTGCCCCTGCACTGCTGGGGGGTGGGGGTGGTGGTAGACATGGGTGGGAGCCTGGTGGAGGCTGCCCATGGAGGCTGGGGGGTGCGGATGGTGGGAGACATGAGTGGGGGCCTGGTGGAGGCTGCCCTTGCACTGCTGGGGGGTAGGGGTGGTGGTAGACATGGGTGGGGCCCTGGTGGAGGCTGCCCATGGTGGCTCGGGGGTGGGGGTGGTGGTAGACATGGGTGGGGCCCTGGTGGAGGCTGCCCATGGTGGCTGGGGGGTGAGGGTGGTGGGAGACATGAGTGGGAGCCTGGTGGAGGCTGCCCATGGTGGCTGGGGGGTGGGGGTGGTGGGAGACATGAGTGGGTGCCTGGTGGAGGCTGCCCCTGGTAGCTGGGGGGTGGGGGTGCAGGGGGACATGTGTGGGGGCCTGGTGGAGGGTGTCCCTGCACTGCTGGGGGGTGGGGGTGCAGGGGTACATGTGTGGGGGCCTGGTGGAGGGTGCCCCATGACTGCTGGGGGGTGGGATGGGTGGGAGACATGAGTGGGGGCCTGGTGGAGGGTGCCCCTCAGTGCTGGGGGGTGGGGGTGGTGGGAGACATGAATGGGGGCCTGGTGGAGGCTGCCCATGGTGGCTGGGGGGTGGGGGTGATAGGGGACATGAGTGGGGGCCTGGTGGAGGCTGCCCCTCAGTGCTGGGGGGGGTGGGGGGTGGGAGACATGAGTGGGGGCCTGCTGGCAGGTGCCCCACAGTGCTGGGGAGTGGGAGTGCAGGGAGACATGAGTGGGGGCCTGGTGGAGGGTGCCCCTCAGTGCTGGGGGGTGGGGGTGCAGGGAGACATGAGTGGGGCCTGCTGGCAGGTGCCCCACAGTGCTGGGGGGTGGGGGTGCAGGGAGACATGAGTGGGGGCCTGCTGGCAGGTGCCCCACAGTGCTGGGGGGTGGGGTGCAGGGAGACATGAGTGGGTGCCTGGTGGAGGCTGCCCCTGGTGGCTGTGGGGTGGGGGTGATAGGGGACATGAGTGGGGGCCTGGTGGAGGCTGCCCCTGCACTGCTGGGGGGTGGGGGTAATAGGGGACATGAGTGGGTGCCTGGTGGAGGCTGCCCCTGGTGGCTGGGGGTGGGGGTGTTAGGGGACATGAGTGGGGGCCTGGTGGAGGCTGCCCCTGCACTGCTGGGGGGTGGGGGAGGTGGGAGACATGAGTGGGGGCCTGGTGGAGGCGGCCCATGGTGGCTGAGGGGTGGGGGTAATAGGGGACATGAGTGGGGGCCTGGTGGAGGCTGCCCCTGCACTGCTGGGGGGTGGGGGTGCTGGGGGACATGAGTGGGGCCTGGTGGCAGGTGCCCCACAGTGTTGGGGGGTGGGGGTGCAGGGAGACATGAGTGGGGGCCTGGTGGAGGGTACCCCTCAGTGCTGGGGGTGGGGGTGCAGGGGAGACATGAGTGGGGGCCTGCTGGCAGGTGCCCCACAGTGCTGGGGGGTGGGGTGCAGGGAGACATGAGTGGGTGCCTGGTGGAGGCTGCCCCTGGTGGCTGGGGGTGATAGGGGACATGAGTGGGGGCCTGGTGGAGGCTGCCCCTGCACTGCTGGGGGGTGGGGGTGATAGGGGACATGAGTGGGTGCCTGGTGGAGGCTGCCCCTGGTGGCTGGGGGTGGGGGTGATAGGCGATATGAGTGGGGGCCTGGTGGAGGCTGTCCCTGCACTGCTGGGGGTGGGGGGTGGTGTGAGACATGAGTGGGGGCCTGGTGGAGGCTGCCCATGGTGGCTGGGGGGTGGGGGTGATAGGGGACATGAGTGGGGGCCTGGTGGAGGCTGCCCCTGCACTGCTGGGGGGTGGGGGTGCTGGGGGACATGAGTGGGGGCCTGATGGCAGGTGCCCCACAGTGCTGGGGGGTGGGGGTGCCGGGAGACATGAGTGGGGGCCTGGTGGAGGGTGCCCCTCAGTGCTGGGGGGTGGGGGTGCAGGGAGACATGAGTGGGGGCCTGCTGGCAGGTGCCCCACAGTGCTGGGGGGTGGGGTGGGTGGGAGACATGAGTGGGGGCCTGGTGGAGGGTGCCCCTCAGTGCTGGGGGGAGGTGGGGGGTGGGAGACATGAGTGGGGGCCTGCTGGAAGGTGCCCCACAGTGCTGGGGGGTGCAGGGAGACATGAGTGGGGCCTGGTGGAGGGTGCCCCTCAGTGCTGGGGGGTGGGGGTGCAGGGAGACATGAGTGGGGGCCTGCTGGCAGGTGCCCCACAGTGCTGGGGGGTGGGGTGGGTGGGAGACATGAGTGGGGGCCTGGTGGAGGGTGCCCCTCAGTACTGGGGGGGTGGGCCATGGGAGACATGAGTGGGGGCCTGGTGGAGGCTGCCCCTGCACTGCTGGGGGGTGGGGGTGCAGGGAGACATGAGTTGGACATGAGTGGGGGCCTGGTGGATGCTGCCCCTGCACTGCTGGGGGGTGGGGGTGGTAGTAGACATGGGTGGGAGCCTGGTGGAGGCTGCCCATGGTGGCTGGGGGGTGCGGGTGGTGGGAGACATGAGTGGGGGCCTGGTGGAGGCTGCCCCTGCACTGCTGGGGGGTGGGGGTGGTGGTAGACATGGGTGGGGCCCTGGTGGAGGCTGCCCATGGTGGCTGGGGGGTGGGGGTGGTGGGGAGACATGAGTGGGGGCCTGGTGGAGGCTGCCTCTGCACTGCTGGGGGGTGGGGGTGATAGGGGACATGAGTGGGTGCCTGGTGGAGGCTGCCCCTGGTGGTTGGGGGGTGGGGGTGATAGAGGACATGAGTGGGGGCCTGGTGGAGGGTGCCCCTCAGTGCTGGGGGGGCTGGGGGGTGGGAGACATGAGTGGGGGCCTGCTGGCAGGTGCCCCACAGTGCTGGGGGATGGGGGTGCAGGGAGACATGAGTGGGGGCCTGGTGGAGGGTGCCCCTCAGTGCTGGGGGGTGGGGTGGGTGGGAGACATGAGTGGGGGCCTGGTGGAGGGTGCCCCTCAGTGCTGGGGGATTGGGGGGTGGGAGACATGAGTAGGGGGGCTGGTGGAGGCTGCCCCTGCAGTGCTGGGGGGTGGGGGTGCAGGAAGACATGAGTTGGACATGAGTGGGGGCCTGGTGGAGGCTGCCCGTGCACTGCTGGGGGGTGGGGGTGGTGGTAGACATGGGTGGGAGCCTGGTGGAGGCTGCCCATGGTGGCTGGGGGGTGTGGGTGGTGGGAGACATGAGTGGGGGCCTGGTGGAGGCTGCCCCTGCACTGCTGGGGGTTGGGGGTGGTGGTAGACATGGGTGGGGCCCTGGTGGAGGCTGCCCATGGTGGCTGGGGGGTGGGGGTGGTGGTAGACATGGGTGGGGCCCTGGTGGAGGCTGCCCATGGTGGCTGGGGGGTGAGGGTGGTGGGAGACATGAGTGGGAGCCTGGTGGAGGCTGCCCATGGTGGCTGGGGGGTGGGGTGGTGGGAGACATGAGTGGGTGCCTGGTGGAGGCTGCCCCTGGTAGCTGGGGGGTGGGGGTGCAGGGGGACATGTGTGGGGGCCTGGTGGAGGGTGTCCCTGCACTGCTGGGGGGTGGGGGTGCAGGGGTACATGTGTGGGGGCCTGGTGGAGGGTGCCCCATGACTGCTGGGGGGTGGGATGGGTGGGAGACATGAGTGGGGGCCTGGTGGAGGGTGCCCCTCAGTGCTGGGGGGTGGGGGTGGTGGGAGACATGAGTGGGGGCCTGGTGGAGGCTGCCCATGGTGGCTGGGGGGTGGGGGTGATAGGGGACATGAGTGGGGGCCTGGTGGAGGCTGCCCCTCAGTGCTGGGGGGGGGGGTGGGGGGTGGGAGACATGAGTGGGGGCCTGCTGGCAGGTGCCCCACAGTGCTGGGGAGTGGGAGTGCAGGGAGACATGAGTGGGGGCCTGGTGGAGGGTGCCCCTCAGTGCTGGGGGGTGGGGGTGCAGGGAGACATGAGTGGGGCCTGCTGGCAGGTGCCCCACAGTGCTGGGGGTGGGGGTGCAGGGAGACATGAGTGGGGGCCTGCTGGCAGGTGCCCCACAGTGCTGGGGGGTGGGGTGCAGGGAGACATTAGTGGGTGCCTGGTGGAGGCTGCCCCTGGTGGCTGTGGGGTGGGGGTGATAGGGGACATGAGTGGGGGCCTGGTGGAGGCTGCCCCTGCACTGCTGGGGGGTGGGGGTAATAGGGGACATGAGTGGGTGCCTGGTGGAGGCTGCCCCTGGTGGCTGGGGGTGGGGGTGTTAGGGGACATGAGTGGGGGCCTGGTGGAGGCTGCCCCTGCACTGCTGGGGGGTGGGGGAGGTGGGAGACATGAGTGGGGGCCTGGTGGAGGCGGCCCATGGTGGCTGAGGGGTGGGGGTAATAGGGGACATGAGTGGGGGCCTGGTGGAGGCTGCCCCTGCACTGCTGGGGGGTGGGGGTGCTGGGGGACATGAGTGGGGCCTGGTGGCAGGTGCCCCACAGTGTTGGGGGGTGGGGGTGCAGGGAGACATGAGTGGGGGCCTGGTGGAGGGTGCCCCTCAGTGCTGGGGGGTGGGGGTGATAGGGGACATGAGTGGGTGCCTGGTGGAGGCTGCCCCTGGTGGCTGGGGGTGGGGGTGATAGGCGATATGAGTGGGGGCCTGGTGGAGGCTGTCCCTGCACTGCTGGGGGGTGGGGGTGGTGTGAGACATGAGTGGGGGCCTGGTGGAGGCTGCCCATGGTGGCTGGGGGGTGGGGGTGATAGGGGACATGAGTGGGGGCCTGGTGGAGGCTGCCCCTGCACTGCTGGGGGGTGGGGGTGCTGGGGGACATGAGTGGGGGCCTGATGGCAGGTGCCCCACAGTGCTGGGGGGTGGGGGTGCCGGGAGACATGAGTGGGGGCCTGGTGGAGGGTGCCCCTCAGTGCTGGGGGGTGGGGGTGCAGGGAGACATGAGTGGGGGCCTGCTGGCAGGTGCCCCACAGTGCTGGGGGGTGGGGTGGGTGGGAGACATGAGTGGGGGCCTGGTGGAGGGTGCCCCTCAGTGCTGGGGGGAGGTGGGGGGTGGGAGACATGAGTGGGGGCCTGCTGGAAGGTGCCCCACAGTGCTGGGGGGTGCAGGGAGACATGAGTGGGGCCTGGTGGAGGGTGCCCCTCAGTGCTGGGGGGTGGGGGTGCAGGGAGACATGAGTGGGGGCCTGCTGGCAGGTGCCCCACAGTGCTGGGGGGTGGGGTGGGTGGGAGACATGAGTGGGGGCCTGGTGGAGGGTGCCCCTCAGTACTGGGGGGGTGGGCCGTGGGAGACATGAGTGGGGGCCTGGTGGAGGCTGCCCCTGCACTGCTGGGGGGTGGGGGTGCAGGGAGACATGAGTTGGACATGAGTGGGAGCCTGGTGGATGCTGCCCCTGCACTGCTGGGGGGTGGGGGTGGTAGTAGACATGGGTGGGAGCCTGGTGGAGGCTGCCCATGGTGGCTGGGGGGTGCGGGTGGTGGGAGACATGAGTGGGGGCCTGGTGGAGGCTGCCCCTGCACTGCTGGGGGGTGGGGGTGGTGGTAGACATAAGTGGGGCCCTGGTGGAGGCTGCCCATGGTGGCTGGGGGGTGGGGGTGGTGGGGAGACATGAGTGGGGGCCTGGTGGAGGCTGCCTCTGCACTGCTGGGGGGTGGGGGTGATAGGGGACATGAGTGGGTGCCTGGTGGAGGCTGCCCCTGGTGGTTGGGGGGTGGGGGTGATAGAGGACATGAGTGGGGGCCTGGTGGAGGGTGCCCCTCAGTGCTGGGGGGCTGGAGGGTGGGAGACATGAGTGGGGGCCTGCTGGCAGGTGCCCCACAGTGCTGGGGGATGGGGGTGCAGGGAGACATGAGTGGGGGCCTGGTGGAGGGTGCCCCTCAGTGCTGGGGGGTGGGGTGGGTGGGAGACATGAGTGGGGGCCTGGTGGAGGGTGCCCCTCAGTGCTGGGGGATTGGGGGGTGGGAGACATGAGTAGGGGGGCTGGTGGAGGCTGCCCCTGCAGTGCTGGGGGGTGGGGGTGCAGGGAGACATGAGTTGGACATGAGTGGGGGCCTGGTGGAGGCTGCCCGTGCACTGCTGGGGGGTGGGGGTGGTGGTAGACATGGGTGGGAGCCTGGTGGAGGCTGCCCATGGTGGCTGGGGGGTGTGGGTGGTGGGAGACATGAGTGGGGGCCTGGTGGAGGCTGCCCCTGCACTGCTGGGGGTTGGGGGTGGTGGTAGACATGGGTGGGGCCCTGGTGGAGGCTGCCCATGGCGGCTGGGGGTTGGGGGTGGTGGTAGACATGGGTGGGGCCCTGGTGGAGGCTGCCCATGGTGGCTGGGGGGTTGGGGTGGTGGGAGACATGAGTGGGTGCCTGGTAGAGGCTGCCCCTGGTGGCTGGGGGGGTGGGGGTGCAGGGGGACATGTGTGGGGGCCTGGTGGAGGGTGTCCCTGCACTGCTGGGGGGTGGGGGTGCAGGGGTACATGTGTGGGGGCCTGGTGGAGGGTGCCCCATGACTGCTGGGGGGTGGGGGTGCAAAGGGACATGAGTGGGGGCCTGGTGGAGGGTGCCCCATGACTGCTGGGGGGTGGGGGTGCAAGGGGACATGAGTGGGGGCCTGGTGGAGGCTGCCCCTGCACTGCTGGGGGGTGGGGGTGGTGGTAGACATGGGTGGGAGCCTGGTGGGGGCTGCCCATGGTGGCTGGGAGGTGGGGGTGGTGGGAGACATGAGTGGGGGCCTGGTGGAGGCTGCTCCTGCACTGCTGGGGGGTGGGGGTGATAGGGGACATGAGTGGGGGCCTGGTGGAGGCTGCCCCTGCACTGCTGGGGGGTGGGGGGGTGGGAGACATGAGTGGGGGCCTGGTGGAGGTTGCCCATGGTGGCTGGGGTGTGGGGGTGATAGGGGACATGAGTGGGGGCCTGGTGGAGGCTGCCCCTGCACTGCTGGGGGGTGGGGGTGCTGGGGGACATGAGTGGGGGCCTGGTGGAGGGTGCCGCTCAGTGCAGGGGGGTGGGGGGGCAGGGAGACATGAGTGGGGGCCTGCTGGCAGGTGCCCCACAGTGCTGGGGGGTGGGTGGGAGGCATGAATGGGGGCCTGGTGGAGGGTGCCCCTCAGTGCTGGGGGGGTGGGGGGTGGGAGACATGAGTGGGGGCCTGGTGGAGGGTGCCCCTCAGTGATGGGGGGGGTGGGGGGTGGGAGACATGAGTGGGGGCCTGGTGGCAGGTGCCCCACAGTGCTGGGGGGTGGGGGTGCAGGGAGACATGAGTGGGGGCCTGGTGGAGGGTGCCCCTCAGTGTTGGGGGGTGGGGGTGCTGGGGGACATGAGTTGGGGCCTGGTGGCAGGTGCCCCACAGTGCTGGGGGGTGGGGGTGCAGGGGGACATGAGTGGGGGCCTGGTGGAGGGTGCCCCACAGTGCTGGGGGGTGGGGTGGGTGGGAGACATGAGTGGGGGCCTGTTGGAGGGTGCCCCTCAGTGCTGGGGGGGTGGGGGGTGGGAGACATGAGTGGGGGCCTGGTGGAGGGTGGCCCACAGTGCTGGGGGGTGGGGGTGCAGGGAGACATGAGTGGGGGCCTGGTGGAGGGTGCCCCACAGTGCTGGGGGTTGGGGGTGCTGGGTGACATGAGCAGGTGTGCAGGGTAGTCCCCTGTGGTGTCGGCTGCCTGCAGGGGCCGTGGAGGGTGTACAGGGAATACCTGGGAGCACCCAGCCAAATCGCGTGTAGAATTTCCCACGTACCCCTGAAATACACGTACCCAGCCAAGTCGCGTGTGGAAATTCCCGCGCACGTACCCGGCCAAATCGCGTGTGGAACTTCCCGCGCACCCCTGAAATCCACGTACCCTGCCAAATCGCGTGTGAAACTTCCCGCGCACCCCTGAAATCCACGTACCCAGCCAAATCGCGTGTGGAAATTCCCGTGCACGTACCTGGCCAAATCGCGTGTGGAACTTCCCGCGCACCCCTGAAATCCACGTACCCTGCCAAATCGCGTGTGAAACTTCCCATGCACCCCTGTAATCCACGTACACAGCCAAATCGTGTGTGAAACTTCCCGCGCACCCCTGAAATCCACGTCCCCAGCCAAATCGCGTGTGGAAATTCCCGTGCACGTACCCGGCCAAATCGCGTGTGGAACTTCCCGTGCACCCCTGAAATCCACGTACCCTGCCAAATCGCGTGTGAAACTTCCCACGCACCCCTGTAATCCACGTGCCCAGCCAAATCGCGTGTGAAACTTCCCGCGCACCCCGAAATACACGCACACGTTATTTTTCAGTCAGCGGGTGTCCGTGTTTGTGGGTACCCCTTTGCACATCATTTGTCCTGGAGGGTCACAGTATAGGACATTCATCATAGCTGTATATAGGTGCTATTTGTTGGCGCACCTTTTGGCGCACATTTATTACAGGCGCAGAGACGCTACCGCCTGCTTTCTTGTGGCGGTCGTGTTTGTGCCTGTGCGCTGGTTTGACCGTGCGCTGTTTTGCCCTATTCAATTCCATTAATACGTGTTGTAGGCGAGCGTGTGGGCGTTCCGCGCACTTGCACCCTGTACTTCCCCCGTGACGCCCACATTTTGGCAAGTTGTTCCCCATTCCGAGTGTTCCGCCCCGTGTTCCGCCTACTTTTGTTGTGTGCGCCTCACTATGTGCGATTTTCGCTGTGGCCTGTGCGATTTTCGCTGTGACCTGGCGCACGCCGTTAGATGGCCTGTGTGCCAACGTGTGCTGCACACTTTTTTAGTGCACATCCAATGGTTTTCTCGCGCACGGCCTTCCATGAATCGATGTGCGCTGCTTTTCGTGCGAATTTCGCACTTGCACTGCGATTTTCGCTATTCCACTGCGAATCACACGTTTTTGGCCACTTGTGCCGCGCTAATTATTCCATGAATCGGCCTGTGAGTTTTTTCAGCATTTGGGAGGTGCATTTCTGTGTTGGTTCATCTGGGCAGCTTTGGTTGATCTGAGACTCCCAGCTTTGGATGGCTGGCAGGTTAAAATATTCACATTCGTCCAGTCTTTGGTGATTCTTATGCTAGCTTTGTTATTTTTCGGCTCCAGGCTTCCAGAGATTTTCTGAAGGCTAGGCAATCTTCCTCTGTTTAAAGT
The DNA here is from genome assembly GCF_040938575.1 of Ambystoma mexicanum. Classification (NCBI taxonomy): domain Eukaryota; kingdom Metazoa; phylum Chordata; class Amphibia; order Caudata; family Ambystomatidae; genus Ambystoma; species Ambystoma mexicanum. Next base: position 414,212,302 of record NC_090939.1, read on the forward strand.
CACCTGGACATTGGGCCTCATTACACGGAAGGCGGTAATGGTTAACGGCCACCGTTAATGGTAACGGTGACCGTTAACCATTACCGCCTTACTACGAGGTCCCTTAGCAGGTTGGTGCTTTAACGCCTGCTTTTTGCAGGCGTTAAAAACCAACCCGCTAAGGGACCTCGGAGCTAATTACGGCACCGCAAAATTGCGGTGCCGTAATTAGCGCCTTCCCCATTCCCATAGAGCCCTATGGGGCAGAAATGGGAATGGGGAAGGGCAATGGCGGAAGGGGGATTTACCGCCCCACCAACCTTGGAATGGGCCGGTAAATCCCCTTTCCGCCAAGGCGGTGCCAGTATTTTACCGGCATGAGCCATGGCGCTAATAGCGCCATGGCTCACCGCCTTCCGTGTAATGAGGCCCATTGAGTTTTTATAGATCGAGTGAAGGGTGGCACTGATAATAAGGTTGCGTTGTTCTAGTGCAATGTTCAAGGTGGTTTGTAATGTATGAATTTCTTCTTAGTGAATTCTAGGTCGTTGTCGGGCAAGATGAAGGATTAAGAGGGTATTGATAAGTACCTGGCATTACAGGAGCCAGTGGAATGTTCACAGAGATGGGTTGATGTGTTCCAATCTTTGCACATTTGGGATGTCTGGCATGTTTGTAGATTGAGTGGCCACAGATAGGACATCATATCGAATTAAATCCTTAAAGTGTCAATCTGCACCCTCAACATGGTGTAGGGAGACGAAATGAGAACACAATAATTCAAACGAAGGTAATGGTACAGGCACACATGGTACTTAACTGAATGATCCCCAAAATCCTGGTTAAAGTGCCAGAAAATATACTGGGGACAAACAAGCTATAGAGTTCCATGAAATGGATCCCTTTTTTAAAACCATTGGTAAGTCACAGTTTCTGACGGCCCGCAGAGAAGAAAAAAAAAACAGCAGCTCTATCTTGAGGCTGGAGGGACATTTATCAGTTCTACCGTAAACTTCCTGCCACACAACTGTCAACTGGCAGAAAGGAAATTATCGAGGATGGATTTTCTAACTCTCACCCCCTTTCCTAAATTAAAGACTTACCTTAAATGCTGCATAATTTATTGTTTTATGCTCCAATGCTCCAATGCGCATCAAGGGTTTTATGTGCCTTTGAATTTCGAAATGCGCACAATGTTGGGGTGTTCATTTTTGAAAGCATTCCTTTGAAATTAGCCACTTTAGCATGCATACCTGGAGCTGGCTTTTGTCTAATAAGCAGATAACTGAAGTAAACATAATTACCATTTAAACCGATAGTATCCGAGGGCGGCAGATGGTGTTTTTGTTATTAATAGTTAAGAGGTTGTGCTGCAATTGACTGAAATGCAACGCATTTTAGACGGATGTATGCAGGTACTTGAAGTACTCTACCTGAGCATGCAGGCAGAACACAATACAGAGTGTGAAGCTGTAAAAATAAAATGCGCCACTGAAATGGGAGCATTCAACCAAAAGCTCGTCTTGGGAAACGCATACATATCAGATGCAAATGAGCCAGTTCAAAAAACTCCATAGTACCAGACCTGAAATTCATACAACGGAACACAAACTTAATAGCGAGTGTTTTTTGTTCAACTCGTGCGACCCCATGTGACAACCGTGTGGCAGAAATTGATAATACTATATGAAATAAAACCTTAAAATCAGAAACTATTGAGTCAGACTCGAGCATGTTACAAACGACAGATTCTTATTAACAGAAACCTAGCCGAATCTTCGAATAAAAGCATTGTGAAGAAGTATCCGGTTGGCATAATAGCAGTAGGAGAGCCAGGCAAAGTCGATCACAGTGAGGATTTTCATTGCATTTAGTAAAACATCACAGCTGGTTCATTGTATTTAAGGTGGTAAGCTGAAAACCTCCCTCTCCATGTTATTTTCACATATTTAAGGATGTACAACTATCACATTTTTCAGTACTTCTTTGACATTTTAGTCTGCAAGGGGCTATGCTCATTGCAAGGGCTGGCACTCAGCTCTACCTGGGGCTCTCATCAGCAGACTAGCAGTATTACTTGCACTCAACATGCCATTAACACTGATATGCTCTGCTTTCATATCTATAAACTACAATTCTTTGTGACGGGAGCATGCAGAGGATTGACACAGTTAGAAGCTCAGTATATATAGAACATCAAGCTAACACATCATGAAGGTTAAACAAAAGTGTATGGGGGAATTACGGATGCAGGTCTGTGGTTTTTAGCCTGTGGACGTTTTGTTACTTACCAATTCCATTGTCGGAAGAACTGGATTCCTACAATTGTTAATGAAAGATCATTTTTCAAAAGCGGCAAAAAAACACACCTCAATACATACTGGAAAGTTTGGGGTTGTGTTGGTAGAGATAATGTGATATATTAACACTCCACCTACAGCTGGGTTCTAGAGTAAAGTTCTAGTACAGAACCTTAAGTGCTCAAGATGAATTACTCTTGTTGACCAATGAAGGAGAGCCCATCATTGTGTACTCCTATGGAACAAGGTTACCTTCTGCTTTTCAACCTGGACTTTTGGTGTTCTTGCTTTAAAAACGTTGCAATGACCTTATGCCTGCATCTCAGTAGTAAATTCCACTTGGAGTCCAGAGGCGAAGCCACAGGACCCTAGCTACAGGTCGGCCCTTGAGCGACCACAGCTGTTTATTCACCTCAGCCATTGGCTCGGAGTAAAACCAGTGCTTGACAATGCATTTCATTCCTGCTGCCTGCAGCTTAATTACAAAGGCCTCATTGTAGTTCAACACACAGGGAAGGGTGTAGACTGATCCACTGAATGTTGGAGTAATCAAAATGGTACTCATGCATGTTTTGTGGCCTTCCAGAATATTACAATTTCCAGAGCATAATGGTACCCCAGGCATCACAGAGTGTAAGGTCATGTGAACTCCACTTCCTCTTCTGCCCAAATGTATAGAGTGCTTTGACAACCCCCAACTGTGTAGAGTGCTTTGCCAACCTTGAGTCAAAGTGTCAAACTATATAGGCCATTCTATTTACGGTTGTGGTGCGTGAGCAATGTACTGGTGGCACTGAGGCATTCATAAAGCAGTCTGTGCCATCCAGTGGATTTACATGGTCTCTATGCTGTTGGATCCTAAGGGAGGGTGCCTCAGATCATGCACATCCTTATCTCCTCAGCATTTCCTGGGTTTGAGGCACAGCCTGATAATGCTACTTGGCCCTGGCCTTACGTACCAGAAGAAGGAAGTCACTTGTGACTGCCAGGCATTGCACAGCCATACCTTGGAAGGACTAACCTAGGAGACCACTTTGACGATTCTACCCAGTAACCCATGCTTACCTAACAAAGCAAAAGCAAACCGTTCAGTGTTTTGGAGGACCAAGCAATAGAGAACTGCAATTCAGGCTACCCGTGCATTTGAAGGACTTTTCCTATCTGTTCTTAACTTCTTAATCCCAGTCTTCTTCCAATCAAGCCGTAAAAGGTTTGATTAAAAGCGGCGTAATCTTTTTTAGCAAAATAAACAAGGGTATTGGTGAAACCCTACTCCAAATGCAACAGATGTACTCAATCACCGAATTTCATAAACAATGTCCACTCCACAGAACAATTGTACATAAGAATGTGTGACCTATTAACATGCCATATTTGCAGCCAAGTACAAAGCTTATAAGAGTAGGTAGAGGCTAGCACATTGCAAAGGGTCCAACCACAGAGGGTGTTGCACACCCTCTCTCCCATTTGTATTGGACCCAGAGGATGGCCTGGACATATCTGAAGAAATAGTAGCCAGGCTGGAGAAATATTATGCCCCCTAAGCTAATGTGGTAATGGAGAGACAATTGTTACAAAAAATACTAGTGGGAAAGTGAGGGAATTGAAAAGTATATGGCCACTCTAAGAGTGCATACCTTTTCATGTGAGTTTGGGCAAAGCTTGAATGAGGTAAAGATGGAGCAACTCATGGTCTACTTTAAAAAATAAAGAAATGAGGGAGGAATTGTTGTGTGTGGCCAGCAATTTGTATTTGTATTTTATTACAATTTATATAGTGCTTTAAACAAAGTGATGAACACAATTTACAATAGAAAAACAAAATAAGAACCGATGAGTAACAAAGAAGCAAACCAGTAATTTTAGGAAAGGGGAAGAAAGAAGGTGGACTTGTAAGCAAGAGCAAGACATTTGAAGGGCTTTAGAGGAGCAAATATCAGGAGTAAGAAAGTTCTTAAGATTAGGGGTGAGAAGGAAAAAGGAACGGAAATGGAAAAGACCACATGCAGGTTTAGGGGAAGATAACAGATGAAGATGTTGTGAGCAGAGGGGACGGGAAGGGGAGTATTGTGAAAACAGAGCAGCAAGGTATGGAGGAGTGAGTCCATGATAGCATTTAAAGGTGATACAGAGAAAATGGAAAATGCGACTGGAATCATGGTGGAGAAGTTAGATGGGCAGAAAAGAAGGAGAAAGGGAATACTGAAGACGCTGTGAGAAAAGGAGAAGAATATCTGAGTTGAAGAGCGAATGAATTGGAGTGAAGTAAGAGTAGGGAATACCTAAGGGAAGAGCAGAACAATAATGCAGGTGGGATAAGTTTGAGGGGATTATATGTTTAGCAGCATGATAAGACAGAAAGGGATGGATATGGCAGATATTGAAGTTGAAAGCGACTGATATGAGCAGCTGAAGAGATATGATACAAGAAGGAAATAGATGAGTCAGAAATGATGCAGAAGCGGACAGGGATAGAGAAGAAGGAGGAAAAAAGCATCCAGAAGGAGATTCAAGAGGGGAGGGAGGAAATGGTGGGAAAAAGAGCATTTCTGTTTTGGAGAGATGTATAAGTCAGGAGTGGGACAACATCCAGGATTGAACAGCAGAGAATATGCAGAAATAGAGGAGCAGAGAAAATCAGAAAAGGAAGAGAAAGAGAACACCATATGGGAGTTGTCAGCATACAAGTGACATGTGAGGTTAAATGATTCAATGAAGGAAGAAAGGGAATATTGTAGATGGAGAATTTCAAAGGACCAGGGACTGAGCCTTGTGAGACACAGTAGAGGAGAGTGTGAGGAGAGGAATTGTGACCAGCCCAAGACACCAAATAAGTGCATTTAGAGACATATGACTGGAACCAGAGTTATGGAGTCTTTCAATCCTAGAGCAGTAAGGGAAGAGAGAAAAAGTGGATAGAGGACCATTTCTTATGTCTAGCAGAGAGGAGACATGTAGTGATATGAAGAAGGGCAGTTTCTGTATAGAATGTGCATGACAGGATCCTGATTGAGTCAAAGGAAGGAGGCAGTGGAGATTCAGATATGAATATATTTGAGAGTAGATGACTCATTCTAGAAGTTTGGAGAGGAATGGATGAAAAGAGGTGGGTTTAAAATTAGAGATGAAGGGTCCAGAGAATGTTTTTTGGAAAATGTGATAATAGTAGTGTGTTTAAAGTGGGTAGGAAAGGAAAATGTGTATTAATGCTAAACATGTGCCACTATTTTTGTATGCATAGTGTTGTACTATCTGTACAAACACATGCGTCTATCTGGATAGTATGTGTCAATATGATTAGTTTTTAAGATGTCTTGGCTGTTGGGATTTTCTGTAGCTATAGATTTGATTTCTTGGTGCGATTTCAGTACTCTTTTTCATAATGAAGCTAGAACAAGGTTGAGCCAGAGAATGTTTTCAGGTTTCCCTACAGGACTGTGCCTGTTAAACAATCTCAGCTTTGTATGACCCACATTCTGTATATGACAGCATTTTGATACCAAAGCTGTACAGTTTTTGTGAAAGACCTTTATCAGGTGATATGTCATCCCAGAGGTCATTTTGCCCAGTTTTCACAGCTTTGGTGAGATAGGCCTTGACATATCTATGTCTATATTACCATTCTACAAGATGATAGGATTGTAATCATTGATGTACATGGATGCTTCATCACTTTTAATGTTAAATGTGTTCTGGGGAGATTTGACTTTTATACTGCATCTAACAGAAGATATGAAACAATTTACTTGACCTTTGGTACAAGGATCCAAAACAACATTTGGTGAAGTATTTCCCTTTAATTCTTTATCAACGTTGGCTATATTTGTCACACTTATGTCATTGGACACGTAAGATTTGATTCTGTAGGTTATAATTGATGTCTTCTGTAGGGAGATCACACGTAATGTACTTTTCAATAAATTGTAAATAAGTGTAATCACTGTCATGGCCAAAATTTGGGGGCATTTTTCATCCACAAAAGTGTGTGAATATGTGGTGCCCCTCTAGATGGGCTTTCACAAAGGGCGTGGAAGGGGTCGGAACACTGAAAATGGGGAAGAACATGCACAAAAGTGGCTGTTACGAGGGAGGGTCCGCAGGCAGTCCATCACACATCTAGAATTGCACAAAACAACAGCTATTCATGGACCCACCTCTGGAGCCTCTCGACAAGGAAATGGCCATGTAAAGCCCTCAAAACATTCACCACCTGAAGGCAGCAGTAGAGGCACTTGCGCATAGGAAACACCATGCAGAGGTGGGATTGCATGTTGGATTTGGGATTGCATGTACGCAGCCGTGGTTTCCAATCTAAGTTAGGGGTGCGGGTACGCAGTGAAGCAGCGTGTGTTCGCACGCAGAATTTCTAAGTTTTTTCCGAGTTATGAAAAATCCTACACATGTTGTCAGCGTGCAGTTGACAGTTGCAGGGGACCTGGCACAGAGTCCCCAAGGTGCAGGCCTGTTTGCGGGAGACCACTGGCACTGTTTTCAGGGTGCATGTATGCGTGCCCCGGGAGCACACAGAGATAGCTGTTTCTGGCCGTTTTGGATTTGTGTGGGGGCGTGTCGTGGGCATTCCAGGCGTATAAGGTTAATTTGCGCAAACAATTCCACGAATACAGAGAGCATACAGAAAAATCATCTGTGCACAGGCTCGTGCAGAGTCGGTCTTGGCGCGCAGGCTTTTTGGGATAAATGCGCACTTCATTATATTTTACTTTTTCAAGTAGTTCACTAGCTGGAATGTTTGTTAAGTGGGTCACAATTCAGAGTGTGTGTGCAACCCCATAGCATAGAGGTGCTAGTTCACTTTTCCAACAAAAGATGGAAAATGTAGTCAATATTTTGAATGTATCTTGGATCTTCAGAATACATTCTGAGAAAAGGGTAGTCTGATGCGCTGATTTGTGTGGGTTTTTCATCATGCCTTCCTCCGTTTCCTGTAGGGAAGAATAGTAATTAATAGTGTGCGTCTAAACTCTTTTCTGATATACTCATCGGAGACCCTTTGGGTTGGCATATTTGGAATGTTCTGATGTTCCATGGTGTCTCTGGAATGTAGGGCGTTGATTGTGTACTGGTCAAGAATGCTGTCCGTATTGCGAGGATCAACAATTTCAAATTGACCAGTTTGTGGTGCCACTTCATATATTTCAGTTGTTTCTTTTAAATGCTATTCTCTTATTATATCTTTGTAGTATTCATTGTTCTGTTTGCAATACTCTTCTGTTCTTTAACTTTCTTTAAGTCAACTAGTTTTTGCCAATTTTTTTTAGTCTTTTGTTGGAACACCATTAACTAGTACAATTAAAGGTGGATGTACTGGTTGTCCTACTCCTAGTTTCCATTTTCTTTGATGTCTAAGTGTATACTACCATTACACATATGCCTTTGAGCAATTCTGATGGAGGTTATTTGGCAGTCATTGGCTGTAGTTATGCTATAGCTTGGAATGGGTGTACTGTTTGAATTATAATACTCTCATATAGATTCAGTTGTTGGAGAGCATTTGGAAGTGGAACTATTTCTTAGTTATTATTGACAACTTGCGATGGCATTTGGTTATCATCAAGCTCATTTTTGCAGTATGTGCAAAGTATTAAGAGGTCTGTTATGTTGTATTTATTCTCTGTTTGTTAGATACAAGGCCAATTGGAACCATTGTAATTCCTCATTGTCTTCAATTTTGAAGGTTATATCTACTGTTTTTGTACTTCGCTTGTTGGAAGTTCAGTGACAAAAGACACATACTTTATCAAGAATTTCAGCAGATACTTCTACTTCAGTTTCAAAATATTTACTTAGTATGTCTACTATTTGTCATAGCACTTCCTGCGCTGTTCTATTTAGCAGATTGTCATTGAGTTTTTGTAATTCTGGAGCGTAATGTTTAACACTGTATAATTTATACACAAGGGTGAACATTGAAGAATGGGGTGTTGCTAATATTATTATGTGCTGGATGGTCCTTTTACAGGATGCTCCTGAAATGCAGTCTGATGAATGTCCTTCTAGTCTGGTGTGGATGTACACTGAACAGTAGTCCATGCTTTGTAGATTTTGTATTCTACTTTTGTCTTTCATTTTAAAATATGGTTTTAGAAATTGTTGTAAATATTTGAAAGACTGTTGGTGTACACTGCATATTGACCTTCATGAACATTTGTATACTGGACAAAATGCATAGATATGAGGAACATTTTGTTGAAGATTTGATTGGGAAGATTTTTCAATTAAAGTTTATTTTGTCATAATAGTATCTCACAATATTCCATATCCTCTTCCTTATGAATCTATGCCAATTGGATGTGCTTGCTGCTGGCTGTATGCTTTTACATTGAAATGTGGTTTTGTGCTACTGGTATGACACCAATCACCTGCACAGAAGTTGCACTACTTATCTATGTTGACATTGCACATATAATCAATAAATTCTGTTAGTGGTTTATTCTGTTTAAAGCTATTATGAATCGTTTTTTTTTAGTTTGAATGTGCTGTCAGTTAGTGGTTCTAGGAATATTTTTCTTTGGTAATTTACAAATGAGGAACGTGCCTTCTCAGGTTTTTTAATGAGTTTTCTGAGGACTCAACGATTGAACTTTTGTTCACAATTGATTTTTTAGAATGTTTTATTGGGATTACATTGACATTGGGAGAGATGGGCCCATGTCTGTTTTGTTTGTTGGGGGTTCATTTTCTGTTAAATTTGTTATAGGAGGTACACGTTGACATTTCTTTTTTGATGGCTGAATAACTGTTCTTTTAGCGAGTAGTCTTGTTGTACTTTGCAAGAGCAAAGTTACTTGTATTACATTTTCTATACATTATTTTATTTAAGGGTAAGTGTATGACTTCCCCTTGTTTGTAACTGCTCAATGGTTTCTTTGTTTTGTACAGAGTTGAATTTTAGTAGGCTTTTTCTGTATCTGTTGGAGAACAGCAAGTGTGTATTTTAATGTTGATATTGATTGTTGGTATGTAGGAAGAGAATAGTATTAGGTACTGGGATGAGGAAGAGGGATGTGGGGGTAATGACATGGATAAATATTGGATTCTTGAAAAAATGAAGAGGGATGTGGAGCAATTATGTAAATAACTGTTGGGTAGTGGGCTGAGGAAGAGGGTGTTTGGCTAATGATATTGATTGCTATTGGGAATTCGTGTGAGGAAGAAGTATATAGGGGTAATTGACATGACTATGTTTTGGTACTGGGGCAAGGAAGAGCAGTGAAGTGTTAATGGTAATGTTTGTAATTATGTAATGGGATGACAAAGAGGAATGTGGGTGTAGCAAAATGCATTAGTGCTGGATACTGGGATGAGAAAGAGGGCTGTTGGAGTAATGATATGGATTATGAATGGGAACTGAGACGAGGAAGATTGATGTTTAAGTAATGAGAAAGGTCACGATTGAGGGATTTTGATATATATTACTACATCTTGTGTGATGCATGAGGAGCAGCCGCGCCATGCCATTGCCGCTACAGAAGCACTCCCTGTTCAAGGCAAGGTAAGCCAAGCAGGGCATAATTCATTGATACCTGAATCTACTCAATTTCAAGCTCACCAAGACCCTTTAAAAATGCCCACCGCAATTGCAGTGGCATCCGAGCTGCAGGCTGTGCTTCCCATCAGCCCGCCTCTGCTTCTGCCTGATATGCCGCTTACTGCAGTTTTAATTGGTGCCCGAAAGGATCCAGTAGACAACGTCGGCAAACCTCAAAGGCCTCACTACAAGGAAAATTTCGATTTCTGACTGGCCCTTATCTCATGTGATGCCTGAGGAACAATTGTGCCATGCCATCACAGCTACAGAAGCACTCCCTGTTCCAGGCAAGGAAAGCCCAGCAGGGCTTAATTCATTGATACTAATCCGAACTTATTTCGGCCTGCCGCGGCACACCATCAACCCTGCTTACATGTACTGCTTGATCCAACCTTATTTCGGCCTCCCGCAGCACACCATCAAGCTTGATTGCATGTACTGCCTGATCCAACCTTATTTCGGCCTCCCGCAGCACACCATAAAGCCTGCTTGCATGTACTACCCGCTCAGACCTTAGTTCTGTCTTCCGTGGCACACCAGTAAGGCTTCTCACATGTACTGCCTGATCCAACCTTATTTAGGCATCCCGTGTCACACCATCATGCCTGATTGCATGTACTGCCTGATCTGACCTTTTATCTGCCTCCTGCGGAACACCAGTAAGCCTTCTCACATGCACTGCCTGATCCAACCTTATTTCAGCCTCCTGCCGTGCAACATCAAGCCTTCTTGCATTTACTGCCTGATCAGACTTTATTTCAGCCTTCCGCGGCACACAATCAAGCCAGCTTGCATGTCCCGCCTGATCGACCTTATTTTGGCCTTCAGGCGTACACAACAGCAAGCCCGCTTGCATACCCTGCCTGATCCAACACTATGTCTGCTTTCTGCGATTGTAGCAAAGTCTGCAACCATTCAAGCTATGGCCCCAGCAGCATCCCAGCCACCATTTCTCACATGCGCCACCATTATCAAACCTACTAACCTCCCTTTTGCAGGCAATGCACGTAGTGCCATTGCACATGCCAGCTTATGCCTCAGTGCCTCACCATTGCTCCTCAAACATGCAACGTCGCCCACCCACTCCTCTCACCAGGTACCCAATGGCATGAAGACCCTGTGCCAGTGAAAATCCTACTCCTGTAATCACTTCCCTCTTACCCCTTACCCTCCTTTGAACTCTCACCCATCGCACCTCAAGTCTCCAATACAGCGGACTCACCCCAACTAACACCTCTCCTGCACAGTCATCACTGTCTTAGCCCATGCTATAGACATTTGTGACCTTATCTCTAATCAGAACATCAACTTTCTAGCAGTGACTGAAACATGGCTACACCCCGCTGCTTGCCTTGCTCTCACCATAACACTCCCAGCAGGCTACATCATCCTACACTGTAACTGCCAAACCCACAAAATAGGTGGCATCACCTTCATCTATGAAGACTCACTGGCTGTCCATTCCCTCCCCACCACAGCCACCCTCATGTGAACTACTAAGCACCAGGCTCACTCTTTCAGCCACCTCCACAATAACCATGCACATCATATACCACCCTCAATGCCTGCAAACTCCTTTGAGGATGACCCTGTGCTCCTCAGCACAAACTTCAAACCCACTTCCAAAATACTCCTCCTAGGAGATCTAAACTTGGGACGCAATGACCTCTCCAACAAAGATGATACCTCACTTGCACATTCCCTAGAATCTCTAGGCTTTACCCAACATATCTCCAAACCTATACATCAACTTGGCAGGTCATTGAACTGGCTTGCAGGCCTCAACTGTAACCTATCCAGCTTGGCTATCACACCCAGCCTATGGTCAGACCACCACACCATCACTTTTTTCATGCCCGCTGTCTCCGCCCAGTCCATCCTCACCCACTCCTCTCACCTGCCCTCACAAGATGCTCTTGCAACCATAACAAACAGAAACTACTACCCATTTTCAAAGCAGACCAGCCCCTTGCAGCTTCCCTGCCTTCCGACCCCTCCAAAATGCTTGACACCTACAACTTGGCCATCCTATCAGCCATTGATGCCATTGCCCCCTTCAAACCATGTAAAGCCAAACCATCCACACATATAAATTCTTGATTCTCGTGCAACTTCCAATCCATGAGTGCCAAAAAAGCACCAATCATAACAATCTGGGTGAAATCCCCCTCTACTGTTAAATACAATCCAATTTTCTCTGACTCTCCAAGGAATGCAAACACACCATCCTCATAGCAAAAGCCTCCTCCCTCTCAAATAGGATCTCTAAGGCTCAATCCCATTCACGTGAACTGGAATCTCCCATTGCACATATCAATAACTTCACAAAAGAGAATGCCTGGTGCCAAAGCGTCTAATAAGCTCTCATCAACAAAATGGACACACTCCAAATCAAAATAAATCCAAGAGAGTGTCCATCCTTGCCAAAACTAGTAAGCTGGAACCCACTCTCTCTATCCTACCACCCACTGCTGTAACTACCTTTAGTTTCATGGTGGTTAGAAAAACCTAAGTTTCCTCCCTCATAGCCATCCTGAAACCCTCCCGTTGCCAGGGAGACATCTGCCCTGCCCCCTTATCAAGGACTGTACTTCTTCCCTCATCCCTATCATCACCTCATTCATCAACTCCTCATTTGCCAATAGCTCCATCCCCCCAAACGTAAGGAAGCATGGATCTCACTACTTACAAAGAAACCACACAAACTACAGGCCAATCACCACGGTCCCTTTCCTAGCACCAGCCGCCAACAAAAGCAGAGCTCTATTCAAAGCAGTCAAGCAGTGTGTCAACCTACTACCTAACCCTGCCATACCACACTCCATCGAAAAATCCACCATCATCAACACCTTCATCAACAAAATCAGCAAGATTTGCAAGCACATAGACACCAGCTCTGTGGCTGACTCCCATCCTGATACAGCCCTTTCCAACCTTCACCTCTCCATCTCTAACACTGTTGATATCATTGTTCCTCTTTTGAGAATCCACCTGAAGCCTGCCTTAAAGTGCAACTCTTGGTATGACTGAGATTTGGCTGTTCTCAAATGCAAGTGCAGAGTAGCTGAGCGGAAGTGGGGAGCTTCGGGTGCACCCTCTGACAAACTGGCCTGTCGTCTGCTCCAAAGGCCATACAACTCTCCATATTCTCTAAGAATAGGGTCCCTATTCAAGTCTCTTCAGCCTCTAACAACACAGTCAAATTTACAACATCCTACTCCTCTATACCCACCCAGGCCTTCTGCATGGCTCTGGCATCTCATTTCACCATTAAAACCCAGGACATACTGTCAGCACTCTGCATCACTTCTCCTCTTTCTCCCCCACCCCTCTCAGGCCTGCCTTGGCTGCTCCCCCTTCTCTTCTTCTCTCCTTATCTCCTGTAACACCTGAAGATTTTTCCAAACAAGTCTGGTCGGTGAAAGTCTCATCTAAACATGTGACCTCCTGCTCCTCCAGAACCCTCAAGGACAACATTGGTTCTCTCACTCCAGACTTGGCTGACTTCTGTAATCACTCCTTGGCAGATTTCTGTAATCATTCCTTCGCCATTGGCACTTCCCCCTCTCTTCTCACGCATTCCCTTGTGCACCCTCTCCTACAAAAGCCTTCAGCCGACCCCTCCATTCTGGCAAACTATCCCCCGATCTCTAGCACTCTTTTCCTGGACAAACTCCTGGAGAAGTTGTCTATCTCCCAGCTAACCCACTGAATCTGTTGGCTGTCTCCATGACAATCAGTCTGGCTTTAGAGCAGCCAGAGGCACGGAAACTGCACTCCTGAGCACCCATGAAGATCTGCTCTAAAATCTGGACCCTAGCTCTCCGTCTGTCCTCATTCTCCACAACCTTTGCTCTGCTTTTGACACGATCAACCACAACAAAACCCCAGAAATGTTGCCAGTTATGGTAAGCAACCATAACTTGCGCTACCACTGTGCACTGCTAAGACTAACACCCATGATGACATGACAATTATCACGTCCTTACAAAGGGTTCTGTTTATAATGTTGGTAACAAGGTGTTACGGGTGATTGGGAGATCTATGCAAAACGACTTAACATATGAATGAATGTACTTATGCAAAGAAAACATTATATTAGTGTTATTCTGAAAACAGGAAACTTGCACGTTTCAAATTTTTTATTAGTTCGGGGACCTTGGCCCTGTTCTACGGACATGCCATCTCCCACGCAATAGGTGTTTTCAGGACAGCCGTCCTATCCACGGCCATCCGGGGATGTCATCATGTGACTGCACCCCTACTGCATGTCGGGAATATCCGTGGACACTGTCTGTTCCCCCAAACAGGATAAACTGTATTTCTGGCCAATCCAGGGTGTTTTAGGCTGAAAATTCACCCTTGAAGAGGTCCTAGATGATGTCTTAGTTGTTCTGGCAACTTTTTATAACTTTCTGAGCCCTATCTGTGGATCAAACTGTCGGTGAACAGTCATGCCGTCGGCAGACAGCACTCCTAAAGGGACCCACCCACTACTGCTCCTCATTTTGTTTCTGGCTGTCCAGGAGAGAACATCCGCGGCTGATTTTGGCTGTTTGGTATCTCTACTTTGTACTTGTTGAGACAATGGCATCCATGGCCACTGCAGCTGCCCAACACCACCACCACCATCTGGAGGGCCTGGAGAGAGGAACAGGCATGGTGATACAGAGGAGGATCAAGAGGAGGATGAGGATGAGGTACTGGAAATTCTTCTCTCCGGTTCCCAACATGAATCTTGGGTGGGGCAGATTTTTACCACCGTTGGGGGTACCGAAGACTTGTGCAGACAAGCTTAGATGCAAGGTTGTACTCAGTCACGGAAAAGTGAGTCTGTACCGCTACGGAACCACCTCGATGTGGCGCCTGCTCTGATCTAATCACAAGGGAGCAGTCTGAAAGGTTGTGTCCACTACCACACCCTCATCATCTGCTCCTGTCAACAAAAGAAATATTCCTGTGGGGCAGAGGATCCCTGCGGAAGCCTTGCAGGCCATATATGACACAGTCGACCCTTATCTTTCGAGGGTAACAGTGCTCTGTATGTACTGTGACACAACGCTCTGTAGGGGAACAGCTTTGAAGTGCTTTTGAGGATGCAGTCAGGGAGCAGGAGAAACACTGTCCCCTACCTAATTAAGGCACACCCAACATCTTCCTCTCTCCAACTGCCCCTTTGTCCCTGTGGTTGGTGCCCCTTCCCTACCTTCCCTTCACACACTTGTCTCTCCTGAGAAAAAAAGCCCAAAAAATACAAAACACAAAAAAAGGTTCTTTTTGGAGCCACCTTTCACAGTGCAAAAATAGAAGTACCAAAAAAAGTTACAGGCCCCTACGGAGCCTGTGAAGTCTGTGGACAGCACGGTAGTCCAAGGATATCTAAAAAAGGTGGGCACTGGTGTCATCAAAAACATTTAAATTTTGTTCACGTTTTAAAGTAAATTAAGCAACATTCTACTGAACTAAACTTTTGCTTTCAACTTGCAAAACAGTAGGTATTTTGTTTTCGCCGTCCTTCCATGCATATTTTTCCACCTACTGGAAAATGCTTTCTATATTTACAAAATGTGCTTCAAAGCATTTTCAATATTTTGCAGAAAAAGCTGATTATCAGCATCAGTAAAATGTACTCCACCTCTGCAGAAAATATTGGCAATATCACATTTAATATTTTCATTATCAAAAGACGTCCTGCTAACATGTCCCAGAAATGCACAGACAGCCTTATTGACATTGTGCCTCGCTTTCTCCATTTGCGGACCACATGAACTGGAACACATCCACATCTGTCTCTGGTCAATGCAAGAACAAATTAGTCGAGAGTTTGGAAACATTTCTTTCATTTTACCAAATGTCCAAGATTTTCAGCCACTCCATACTGCTCTGCATACACCTTCAACCATTGGATCCACGAGTCCCCCAAAATCCACACACTTTGCCTCCTGAAAAACATAGCCATAGCTATCTGTACTCCTCTCAGCAAACACACCTTCTGCCAAACTCTCTCGTTGCATACCACACCCAGGAAACCTGATTG
Organism: Ambystoma mexicanum; assembly: GCF_040938575.1. Lineage (NCBI taxonomy): Eukaryota > Metazoa > Chordata > Amphibia > Caudata > Ambystomatidae > Ambystoma > Ambystoma mexicanum. The sequence goes on from NC_090939.1 coordinate 414,228,167, forward strand.
GCCAACCCCCTGGACTGCACATTTCCATTTCCATGCCAGACATCCTCAAAAGACCCAAATGTGGCACATGCCGTCCACGGACTGCCGCAGTGTCTGTGGACAGATTGTCCAAATCAAGGGAGTGCGGAGAGAAATTAAACATAAGGTAAGGTCATATCTTTTTTTTGTATTTTGATATTTTCTTCGGGGCTTTTCAGATTTATTTTGCTGTACCTACTCACATGCAATCTACGTCATGTTTACAAGAACTTTCTGAGTGCATTCTGAATATTGGCAGGAAAGATAGCATTGACACAAGCTGTAAAAATGATGTCATCACTAAACAAAGAATGTCTACCATCCTCCATAATGTTCTCATTTGGGAAGGATAACATCCCAAAACTGTACAAAAATGAACAATCCCCTTTGTTTACAAGGCACCTTCCTGCATCTTGTTGAGGACAAAACCCATTGGGGCATCTCCATAGTGCCCTAGGAGGTATATGTGAAAATATTACCTTTCAACATGGAAACAGCTCCATTAGTGCCTTCAGCAATTCTTTCAACACACTCTGCAAACTTATTGCATTAATATACCCCAAACTCTGTCCTCCACAATGCACCACAATTACATCTGGAGTTTGAAAACAAACATATTTTTGTAAAGTGCAAATAAACACTTCCAGTTTTGCTCAGGCACACCACACCAAAAAGCCTCCACTCACTCTAATCCAAGGTTAGCAGAAATGCCAGACATTTCTGTGTACCTTTGCAAATTAACCATGAAACAATCTCCCACCATTCACACAGTAAGCCTTTTCATCTCTACAACCACAGCCATATTCCCTACACAAAGCAATGAAAAGAACTATTACCCTCTCTTCCAATAAAGCACAACACTGAAGACCTCATTGGCTAATCCCCACATCTCCCTTTCCATGCCAGACATTCTGGAAAAACCTGCATGTGGCATGCCCTATCTGCAGACACCATAACACAGGGCAGCCCTTCTTCGCTTTCCACTTCAATCTTTGTAGCACTCCCCCATTGGCTACTGTCAAGCAGTCACACACCAATCCACCAATCACATCCACTAATCACAAAGACACCACCAGAGGACGCCAAGCATCGGATGCCTGATTCGAATTCTCCTATCATCAGGCTGGATCTAACCCGCCAAGAGCAGTATTTCCTACAATTACTACTCCTACGTGGCACTTTCTTACTTCTAAGCACCCTGTGATTCACTGGATTGCCTTAATTCATTAATTGTACTCTTTTCTACCGCTTTACCGCCTTCACTCGCCTCCCGCCTCGCGAGCAAAAAATGTGGCGACCTCATCTAAATCCTCATGATGGCTCCCCCTGTCTTCCTCATATGCGGCCGCTCCAGCTCCAGACTTGCTCCAGCTGCTCCAGCCCTTAACACCCATAGCATCTGCCTGCCGCTGCCCTCATCAGCCCCCTGCAAGGCTCTGACTTGGTTCCTACCATCCTGGCTGCTCCAGAGGCCCCCTCCATCTGCCTTGACCTGCAGCATTTTTCACCTCTGCAGTTGTGCCCCTGGCGGCTCCTGTGGCTTGCTTCATCCGCCACTGCCTCCTGCATCTGCCGCCTCTGCTTCCTGCATCTGCTGCCTCTGCTGCCGTGGCCCCCGCTGCTCCTTTGGACTCCTCCATCAGTCTCCAGTGGCCCACTCCACCACCACAAACTGTTGTGCCTCTGGCTGCTGTGGCCCCGCTGTTTCTGTGGTCTGCTCCACTAGCCTGTGCCCGATCCATCAACCACGGCCTGCTTTGCCTCTGGCTGCCGCAGCCCCCACGACGCCTGGGGCTGCTTCGTCACCTGCTGACACTGTGTCGGTGACCTCTTCCGGCTGTGGCCCCCTCGGCTTCAGTGCCTCTGCGGCCCCTACTGCTTCTGGGGTCTGCTCTGTCAGCCGCTGAAACTGTATCTGCAGCCACCTGAGACTGCAGCCTCAGCAGCTTCAGTGCCTCTGCTGCCACAGCCCTCCACTGCGCCTGTGGACTGCTCCCTCAGCCTCCAGTTGCCCGCTCCACCAACCACGGACTGTCGGTCCCTCCAACTCTGCAGTGCTCAGGTTCCTGCCTCTTGGCACCGCTCTCCCAGGCTCCACTACGTCCTTAGCTCCGTAACTGCTGCTTTCTCCGCCCCTGCAGCTACGGCCCTGAAGGCTCCTGTAGCCTGCTCCATCCACTACTGCCTCCTGTGTCTGCTGCCTCTGGCTTCCACGGCCCCCTCTGCTCCTGTTGCCCACTCCTTCACCACTAACATGGTGCCCACAGCCTTCTGCAGCGGTGGCCCCTGCAGCTCTGGTAGCCATCTCCTACCACGGGTGATTGTGACCTCCATCTCCCCTGCCCATAGCCTCTTGCAGCTGCGGTCCCTCTAGCCCCAGAAGCCAGCTCCTCCTACCACAGACTATTGCATCCTCCACTTCCACTGCTGCAGCCCTCTACAAAGCCGTCCATGACCTTCTGCAGCAGCCCTTGCTGGCTCCGTTCAATTCAGCCTCCAGGATCCTACAACTCCTCTCTCCGGCCCCTCATGAAGGTGCTCCCTTCTCCCTGGGTGCCCTTAACTTCTTGACCTGACCCTCTGGCCCACCTTTTGACCCTGATTTCTTGTGCCTACCCCTTTGGTCGCTGACCTTGAAACCACTCATCTGCCTCCCACTGGCTCCACAGTGCTCCTCTATCCTGCTTCTACTGGTGTACAGCTCCCTTCCAGGGCTCTCCAGACTGCACTCATCTTCCTCCTACTGGCTCCACAGTGATCCTGTATCCTGCTTCTACTGGTGTACAGCTCCCTTCCAGGGCGCTCTGGACTGCACTCATCTTCCTCCCACTGACTCTACAGCACTCCTCTACCCTGCTTCTACTGGTGTGCAGCCTCCTCCATGGGCGCTCTGGACTGCGCTTGGGCCCATAACACCCACAACCTTTGACTTGCTTCTTATTTCAACCATTGGTCATGCCCTCCCTCCACGGTGCTCCATTTTCCTGCTCCTACTAGTAAACAGCGCCCCTCCTGAGCACTCCTGACTGCGTTTTTGGACCTGCAGCACCTACTGTCTTTGACCAAGCTACAGTGTCCTCTCCACTTTCATCCAACAGCTCATAGCTCCTGCCCTACGTGTCCCAGACTACTCTGCCTCAGTGCTTCTAGTGCTTTCCTACTAGGCATCCTATCCTATGCCCCATCTCTTCCCTCTGACTTCTCTTCCCTCATTACCCTTGCCAGTGGTTCCTGACCCACCCTACCCCAAGTCTGCTCCAGTCCCACTTTACTGCCCTCTGGACTAAATCCTGCTCCGTGTTATGCGCTCCTCCTCCTTCCTTTTCCGCCCCTCTCCCCTTCCCTCCCCTCTTCCCCCTACCCTCTCCCCCCTCAAAACTCTCTTTTTCATCATCATGGTCATCTCATCTATCCACATATCTCCAATACTCTCAATACCTTTGAAGTTGCACTCTGGAACACCCGATCAATCTGCAACAAAACCACTGCTGTTCTTGACCTTTTCTTACGCCTCAATCTCCAATTTCTCTGTATCACTGTATCACTGAAACTTGGATCCCTCCACATAACACCTCTGTTCCTGCTTCCCTTACCTCATCTTCTTCTTTCGCAAACGTCCCTCGCCCTTCTGGCCGGCGAGGCGGCTTAGGCCTTCTCTTTCGCCCTCCCTCTTCTACTTCGCTACCCTCTCTTCCTTCCTTTGAATTCATGTATAAAATCTTTAATTCTCCCCATGCTATATCATTCCTCATCATATATTGCCCGCATGGTTAATTCTATGAGGACTTCAACCATCTTCTCAGCCTCCTCGCACCCAGCCCCCCCCCTAACTGTTCTCCTCTCCTTTCCTGTCCATCCTTGATTTCTACCTTCTCTCTCCTCTCCCCTCCCCTCCCACTCACCAATCAGGCTCTACCATTGACCTTATCTTTACCTCCTCCTTCTCCACATCTCCAATCTCTTCTCTACCTAACTATCGTTCTGACCACTGCTTTCTCTCCTTCTCCCTCACCCTTCCCCCTCCCCTCCCACCACTCCTTCTTCCACCCCCTTTTTCAGGCGTGACCTATGCAACTTCAACCCTTCTCTCTTCCTTTCTTCATGCTCCTCTTCCCTCCCCTCTCTCTCCCACTTCTCTTCTCTTTCAGCCACTGAAGACTCACCCACCTTAACTTCCTCCCTCTCCTCTACTCTTGATCATCTTTACCCTCTCTCCTCTTTGCACCCTTCTCGCCGACCTGCTCAACCCTGGCTATCAGCTCATCTTTCCTCCATGCGCCGCCTTCTTATGTGCCTTGAACGTTCCTGGCTCAAACACCCAATCACCTCCAACCAATCTGTTTACTTCTACTATCTCTCCCTCTTTGACTCTTGTCTTAACTCTGCTAAGCGCACTTACTTCTCCGACCTTCTCCAATCTCAGTCCTCTCACCCTCGCTGTATCTTCCAAAACTTAACTCAACTTCTCTCTCTACCTACCCTCGATCATTCCATTGTCTCTCCTCTCTCTGCCTCGGATCTTGCCACCTTCTTCTCCAACAAAGTCCTCAATCTCCGACAAACTATCCTCTCCTCGCCTTCTTATTTTCCTCCTCCACCTCCCCACCTCCCTCTCCCTTTTCCATGTCCTCATTCACCCCTATCACTCAATCCGAAGTTGCCCTCCTCTTTTCTAAAACCCATCCCACTGCCTCTCCATCTGACCCCATACCTACCACCCTCATCCCCAAAATCTACCCCCTCTTTTTTCACTATCTCACCTCCCTTTTCAACACCTCTCTTTCCACTTCCACCTTCCCCACCCCTTTTAAGCATGCGACTATCATCCCCATTCTCAAAAAAAACACTGCTAATCCCCATCTTGCTTCTAATTATCGCCCCATCTCTCTACTACCTTTCCTAAACTCCTAGAATGCATTGTCTACTCTTAACTCTCTACCTTCATCTCTAACCATTCTATCCTCCTCCTACCCAATCTATTTCCACCCTCTTCATTCTACTGAAACTGCTCTCACCTCTGTTCTCAACTCTCTCCTCTCCTCTCTGCCCGCTACTCTAAGCATTTCTCTATTCTGGTCCTACTGGACCTCTCTGCTGCCTTTGACACTGTCAACCACCCTCTTCTCCTTAGCACTCTCTCTTCATTTGGCCTTAAAGACTCCATTCTTAATTGGTTCTCCTCCTATCTCTCTAACCTCACCTTATCAGTCTCCTGGGGTGGCTGCACATCCCCAAACTCTCCACTCAACCACGCCATTTCCCAAGGTTCTGTCCTTGGCCCCTTTCTCTTTTCACTTTATACTTCCCTCCGTTCTCCCATAATCTCCTCCTTTGATGTCTCACATCATTTCTATGCTGATGATACCGAGCTCTTTCTCTCTTTCTCCTCCTTCTCTCCTGACATCCACCATAAACTTTCTTCTTGCCTCTCTGCTATTAAATCTTGGATGTCCTCTCACTTCCTTACTCTTAATGTAGATAAAACTGAACTCCTTTTCTTCCCTGCCAACACTCTTCCTCTTCCCTCCACTCCTCCTTTCATTCTCTTTCCTCATTCCCTACTCACCTTCTCTCCCCATGCCCGCAACCTTGGTCTCCACATTGACCCCCACCTCTCTCTTTCTCATCACATTTCCCTCACCGCCAGATCTAGCCGTTTCCACCTCTACAACATCTGCAAAATTCGTCCTTTCCTAACCTTCCAAGCTACCAAACTCCTCATCTCCTCCCTCCTCCTCTCCAGACTTTTCTACTGCTATACTCTTCTCTTTGGACTCGCCTCCTCTCACGTCTCCCCCTCAAATCTGTCTACCACTCTCCCATTTCGCTCTCTTCCACTGGAACCTCCTTCTTCTCCCTGTCCGCTCCACCACCTCCCACCCCTCATTTCACCCTTCTCTAAAATTCTATCTCTTCCACTTTCCCTCCTAGCACCCATTGTTTCCTCTCTCACTACTTAACCCACCTCCACCCACTCCTCCTACCCCTCTCTCACTTCTGTCCCTCTCTGTTTGTACTTATCCTCATCATTAATGTAAATTGTTCTTTGTACTGTTTTCTGGTTTAGATTCATTGTCACGTATTGCTTGTTGTATTCACTTGTTTCTCTTGTAAAGCGCTTTCGATTAAAGCGCTATATATATTAAAATAAATACAAATACAAATACATCCAAATAATCTACATCTAACTCTGTCATCTAAGTTCAACACTTCAGATGTACTGTTGAGCACTCAGATTACTTGTCTCCTGTTACTCCCAAGCACCTGCATCAAAAACTACTATAAAAATCTCCAAGATTTCTATTTGCAGATTCAACCACATCTGCATCCATCAACACAAAGTACAGGTATGCATATATTTTGAAAAGTACATTTCAAACTTGTTTACAAATGCATATACACAGGTTTCCTGGCACATATCCTGCATAATCATCTCAATAATCATACTCTTGTTTGTCCCACCTCTTGACATCAAGTGGCAGTTACTTGCAATGCTGTGTGGTTGGAAACTTTTCCTTTAATTAGCATTTTCGTAACAGATTCAAAACACATATTTCCAATTTCAGCATCACTGTTTATGTCTTTTGTGAAAGAAAAGAAAACCACATTTAAAAAATGTCCACAGCGTGTTTAAGTGCCAGATCCTGTGTGAAAGTTCAATATATTAACAGGACATGCATACTTGCCCATATCACTAATTATAATGTACAAACTGTTATTTCCTTCTTTCATTATGTCACCTTTAACGCCACTTCTCCCACTATCAAAGTTACACTAAAACTCAAACAAGCAAACTCAAAATAAAAATTGCATGTATGTTGCTAAAGCATGGCATACACTTGGTATGAAATATGTCAAGATGCAGTCCGTTTAAAACTATTTATTTCAGCACCATTTCAAGTAAAACAAATAAATGCATGTATACAATTACAACAGTGCTGTGTGTAATTTTTAATAACTAAATGAAAGAAAATGTTAACAATTTCTCCGGCATATTGCAATACAAATGAACCATCATTTAATAAGCAAGTACACATTACAATACATCCCATTCGCAAGAATGCATGTACTGACAACATAACAAACTTCACACAAGTGGTACTTAAAAGTGTTCTACAAATATTTTCAATATCCATTTTAAAAAACAAAAGTAATGCAAAGTGCTGCTAGAAATCCACAAAACCATGTTTTACCTTTCATGTCTAGCCTCCCCAAAATGACAGCTTTTTAAACACTCAACATTTTCCATTTTCAATTGTATAAATATTTCACACTTTCTTGCTACGGCCCTGTGGGGCATACTTATCACAGAACCAATGGCCCCATTGGCAATGCTGCTCCTGTGTCCCCATTCCTATACAGTGCAATGCAACTCCAAAGAAATAGGGACTAACATTTTCCACCACATGACTTTCCAGTCCAACAGGCCCTGTATTGTCCTGGTGCTATTGGGAAGCTAGCTACCGAACAAATTTTAGGAATCTGGTGGCAACCCATCTGCAGCAACGGTAGGGTTACCACCATACTTATAATCACGTCCAATGTTACTAACTCTTCTCCTCAACAACTCCTCCTACATTGCAAAATAATATCTTCTTGTACAAAAATTACTTCACCATTACCCTACATACCCGCCTAATTTTCTTCTTTACCAATTGCAGTAAAGAACAACCTCCTGGAAGACAACTGTCACGCCACTTTTGGGGAGACCGGGGTCTGTTGCACCCGCTCCCTCTCCCACCTCCTGGCGGATCTACCCGCGCTTTCGCGCTTGGGCGTTCGCCGGGGGAAGAGGTGCTAGGGCCGGTGCTAGAGGGCTGCGGCGCATGCGCGGGAAACCACTGTCTCGGTTCCGCGCATGCGCCGTAGATTGGGCCTTCGCGCTGGGAAGGGCTTGCCTTCCAAGCCTCGTTCTGGGTCCGCTGGCGCTCGGAGACGAAACGGCTTGCGTTCCAGGCCTCGCGAGTGCCGGCGGCCCATAAGAGGAACCGCAAGCAGTAGCAAATCGCGTCTCAATGCGGTTGCTACGGTCGTGTTGCTCGCTCCTGCTTCTTATGGTTCCTGTTCCCTGTGCCTGGTCTTGCTTCAGCTCCAGCCTTCTCTTTGGTCTCCCTGCCTTGCTGGTCCCCAGCCTGCCTGGTTCCCAGTCTCCTGTTACCTGCTTGGGTTCTCCTTGGCTCCTGTCTGTTCCACGAGCCTCCCTGGGGTCCAGTTCCCAGTCCCCTTCTTTTCCCTGGGGACCCCTGCTCCTTGTCCTGGGTTCTCCCTGGGTCTTTCTGGGCTTAGCCTCTCCTCCAGCTTTCCTGGGGCCCTCGTTCACTGTCCTTGGATTTACCTTAGGGATCCCAACTCGTGGTGGTCTCCCCTCCCAATCTGGTTCCCTCTTCCTGTCTGGACCTGCCTGGTGCCTCATCCTTTGGACCTACTGTACCTCGAGCAGATCAGTCATTCCAGACCAGTTACGTGAAGCTGCTTGAACTTATCTCCCTGTGGACTGGGGGCCTTACCTTGTATTCATCTGAGAGGTTCCTGGACTATCTTGCTTCATCACCAGATCACGTACCTTTGGAATAAACTCTTTTGGACTTCACCCGTATCCAGTAACTTTCCATCAGTCTGTGGCCTCTCCTGCCTGTGCTTGCACAGTCCCTTCGTCACGTTAATCAGGAGAGTGCTTTCCGTGACGCTGGGAGTTGGTCCATTCACCACCCTCTGTCATTAGGGTGGTGGAGAGGCTGGTTCCCCGAGTCACATGCTCGTCATTTCACTGGATGCAGCCTGGCGGTCCCAACTAGATCCACTGTCAAGAAAACAGGTACACAGTTCTCACGCACTTCTCTGCTTGACAACAACAACCTACCTCTTTGAAAACAATAACCTGAAGAAAACTACTCTTCACATCCTACAAAGTAAGTATACTAATGTAGTAGTATTGATTCTGTTACCTATACGGTACAGTGTAGCCACATACTAGCCTACAAAACTCCTTTCAAACCAACAACATTTACTTCACTATTATTCATTGCACCTCAGCAGGTACACTCTTTGTATTCTCACTGAACACCATTATCATAACACCCACTATTATCCTGAAAACATCGTAATGTCCTTACTTTTTCATGCACACTAGCACTCTCTTACACACTAACCGAAGCCTTTCACACATCTACACATACAGCTACTCTTGCAACCTTCCTAACCAGAACTAGCAGCCCATTGAACAATCACACAGCCTTATATTTATGTCTGCCCTCATATTCACACACTCATTCACAATGCATGTAAATATATTCCACAACTTTCAAACCTACAATTTCCTTTTTTCTCCAACAGACAGAACAGAAAGCCTACTAAAAAGCAACTCTGTAGAAAACAAAGAAAAAATAGAGCAGATAAAAGAAAAGCATGTAAAATACTGATCAACCCTAGCATAATTTATAGCAAATCTTCAAACAAAACTGCTAATACAGTCCGTAAACAAAACTGAACCAGCTACCACTAAAAAAACTAGGGCCCCTCTTCCAAAAAGTAAAAATAAAAACAAATGAATAATGAAGAGTAAAACTGCTAATAATGCTAGCACTATATCTACCAATGTTAGCGTAGCCACAGTTAAGAATTCCCAAAAATGTATTTTACCAAATACTTTCCACCTTAGAGTACTTCAAAATCTTATAAAACCAGCAGAAAAGTCATAATTGGCCCTTAGAAATTACTGCAGAAGACTAATCCTGGAAGCTCTCATTGACAGCGCAATGCTCCTCAAAAGAAAATTGTTTATATTAATTTCAACCAGAATGAAACCACTAACAACATTAATCAGTAAACTACAAAACGTACTTCGAAACATGTGCAATGTCAACATAAATACATTTGCAAACTTCTGTGCAGGTGAATGGATTCACACAAGCAGCTCAGAACCATATTTCAATGAGGAGGCTTATAAACAAGAACAAAACACCCCAATTGCCATACATGGTAGTGGCCAAGGCTATGCAATGCTAGACAACACTATTATGGCACAAGAAACCCTCATTAAAAAAACATCCCCAACAAACTTACAATGAACTCTTCTGTCCACCGAACCCATGTGTCCAGTCTACAAATAGCCATGCACCTCAATGTGTAAGATACAGGAACAATCCTTCAAATCTTTACGAAAATTCCTCAATCAGTATGTGAAAGTAAAAGACACAATTAGAATGAAAACTTTACAAACCATGGACTCCTGTCCAGTGGGCAATTACACTGGACTGCAAGGACATTCATTAGCCTGCATTTCGGGATCTGCTTGCAAAAGCAACTTCCACCACATCAAAATGTTAGCAACACACCATTCCAATATACAGAATCTTCTCCAGGGACTGTACTGTGCAACAAAAAGTCCTGCTTTACAACTGCAACATTTTAATAACATTCTCCTACATGGGACAGCCAAAGAACTCCTTCAGAAAATAGACCACATCCAAAGTAAATATTTTGGAAGTGAAGATCACTTAGAAAATTCAGTATCTTTAGAGAACATTAGCGAAAACCTTACAAATGCCAATCTTCTAATAAACATGTACAAACATAAAATAGCAAAGTTTAAAAGCACAGCTGCTGAAGTACCAAACCAATTATCTGTGTGTTGTTGCAGAACTTTTTATAAAAAAAGAGCATAAAAACTCTAGATATGACTTACAAAATAGAAGACAATGAGGAATCACAATGGTTCCAATTAGCGCTATAGCTTATAACACAAAACAAATAAAAAACAGCTGACCCCTCAATACTTTGCACATACTGCAATACAAAACTTGACAATAACCAAATGCCTTCATGGGCTATCACTAATAACCCATATTCCCACTTCCCAAACCTTTCCAGCAGATTAATTTGTAGGAGAGCATTATAATCCAAGCAGTACATTCATTTCAAGCTGTAATACGCCTTCAACCAAAACAGCCACATTGCCTCCTTCTGAATTACTAAATGGTATTCATGGCAAAGTAGTTTATTTGCCATTAGATCTTTACGTAAATGTAGAAACTCTATGAATACAACAGCCAATAGATCAATCTTTGATTATCCTAGTTAATGGTGTACCAAAAACAGACATAAAAATGTCCTAGCAACTAGTAGACTTTAACAAAGTTAGAAAAGCCCTACAATATCTAAAAGAAAATGAGTTGTAGACACATTGATAACAGGCTCGAATTTTTTAAACATGTCTGTTGACCAACTACTTCAAAAGATAAAAGACAAAGATTAAGTTTTGCAGTCAAGTATCACAAATCTCTTGACAAACATGAGTGGTACTAAAGAATACTGGTTCCAACGTCACGCTGATGTACGGTGTATGCTAAGGAACCTTGGCCCACCCACATGGGTTGTGACTTTAAGTTGTGCAGAATATGCATGGGATGACTTGCACAACTTCCTACCCATAGAAAATCAAAACAAAGAAGCAATGGGTATAAAAAAATAACAGGAGAACTCTGCTCTCTTGACACTGTAAATGTATCAAGATATTTTCACCACTGCTTTATTGCCATGCTGCACTTCATCTGTAATAAAACTATTCCTCCCTTCAGAGAAGTGGAACACTTCTTTTGGAGAAAACAATATCAATCCAGAGGAGCACCACATATCAACATGCTTTTGTGGATAAAAGATGCTCCTAAATTTAGTAATGACAGTGATGCTACTGTTTTGCAGTTTATTCACAAATACATAACCTGCAACATCCCTTCAGAAAACCCACATAGTGAGCCACGTGTACAACATAATTGTGGCAAATACTGCTGATGCAGATCTAAAAACAAAGCGAAACACTACACCAAATGCTGATATGATTTTTCTAGACCAGTTTCAGCAAAAGGACAAATAAACAGCTTCATGTCTTCTGTTAGACACAGTGTGAAAGGCAAATTGCCTAAAAACACACACTGCATTAAAATAAATGAAGCTTCCAAGTACATCAATGATTACAATGCAATGATTGCACTATTGTGGAATTCACACACATATATACAATATATTGCAGACAATTCCACTGCTGTTGCAAGATATGTCACAGCCTACGTAACCTAAACTGAGACATATCATCTGACAAAACACTGTTACAAATTTTGTACAGCTTTGGTATAAAAATGCTCTCCCATAGAGAATATGGATGCTAGGAAGCTGCAGACCATTAAACAGGCAAAGCCTTATATGTACAATCTGAACATATAGTCTAGCTAATCCTTGGTCCTGCTGTATCCAGAAAAAGAGTGCTGAAATCGTACTAAGACATAGAAACAATAGCCAAAAATGATCCGAACAGCCAGGGCATTTTGAAAAACTATTTATTAGACACATACGTCCCAAACAGAAGTACTGCTTTGGAAAACACGTGCCTGTACCACACAGCCCAAATGTTCTCCTACAAGAATAATGTTAAACCAGATGAGAAATGTGGAAAATACGTGGTCTCAGCTTGTGAAGGGAGCCTCGTCAAACTTACCAAACCGAGCCTAATTAATCATATGAAGTTATCATTTAAAACTCCTCAACATAGAGAACTTTATTACATGGCCCTACTGCAACTTTTTAAGCCAATGAGAAAACAAGAAGATTTATTAGGCATCCATGACTAATTTGAAGCTGCATTCAATGCAAATGAAAGCAGTATAACAAATGTCAATTTCAAGCAATACAAAAACATGTTGGACAATGAACGCCAACAAGAGGAAGAAGTCCAAGCACAACTAAATGAAGACACTCCTGAGGGCAGTAAACCTTCTGTTACACAAAGCCAAGAACCACTTGGAGAGCCACTCATAGTAAATGAAGCAGAATTAGCCATGACTTAAGTATTGAACACCATGTGTCAACATGAGAAATCAGAAGAAACCGTGGCACTGATGATATCACAACTAAATGATGAGCAATTTAGCATTTTCCTAGGAGTGAATAATGAAATTGAACATGGTTTGAAGCATGAAAGTAAAACTTGTAGCTGTCAAAATTATAAACCTCTACTCCTCTATGTAAGTGGTGAAGCTGGTTCTGGAAAAACATTCTTAATAAGAATCATCAGCAAATTCCTACAAAAGTTAACAATCAACAACCTTTCATCTGTTGTAACAGCCCCCACAGGTTTAGCTGCCTACACCATAGAAGGTGTTACGTTACACTGACTACTGCTCCTTCCAGTAGAACACCAAACCAAATTAGAGTACTACAAACTATCAACAGAAGCTGCTATGGAAGTATGTAGAATTCTGAAACAAATGAAAATGCTCCTAAAAGATGAGGTAAGCAAGGTCTCCAGCCTAAAGTTGGCTTTAATTCACCTCAGATTGCAAGACATCCTTAAAATGGACTACAAAGAACTCTTCGGAGGAAAACAGCTTATTGTTTTTGGAGGTCTCCTACAATTAACACCAGTGAAAGGTGAACCTATTTTTTAAAACCTTAGGACACAAACACTTCCGCAACACATTTGGTAGCATAGGAAATGTAAATCTCTGGCAACATTTCCAATACAGAGAACTAACTTAAAAAATGCTTCAGACTGCAGACCTCACCTATGCTAACATTTTAAAAAGCATTAGGACTAGTCTTCTTTCTTAAATAGTAGACTCATCCATGAGCTATATGGGCATAAAACATCTGCTCCTGATGTCATGGAACAATTAGCACAAAGAAATGTAAAATGTATGTCTTTAATGCCAGCCCTAGCAAGCTGTACGCAATTCAATGAGACAATGTTAAAAAAGAAATGAAACCAATAGTGCATATTAGCTCCGCAGACAAATTGGAAATGTGCGGCATGACACTCCCTATGTGTCAACAAGCAACAGCACAAGTAAATAGCTTAGAAAAATGTATCTCCAACACAGCTGGATTGGAGAAAATGTTAAAATTGTGTTTAAACTGCAGAGTAATTCTAAAACGTAACCTTGATGTGGAGCAAGGTTTAGTCAATGAAGCCATTGGTACAGTTGTTGACTTCCAGACGTATCCACATGACAGCAACATTCAGTTTGTCAACATCCACTTTGACAAACTTTGAAAAGTTAAAATGATAGGATGCTCAACATTCATTTCAAAGACATGTATGTATGCAAAGAGAAATTATCTCTGTCTCTTGCATATGCAGTCACTATTCACAAATCGCAAGGTCTAACCCTAACCCTAGATCAAGCACTGATTGACATTGGCAGCACAGTCTTTAAAGAAGGTATGAGTTATGTTGCACCTTCACGTCTATGTACACTTAAAGGACTGTTTCTAGTCAATTTGTTGCAAACAAAGTCAAGGTTGACATTCCTTGCATCGTAGAGTACAACAGACTGCGTGCACTCTACAAATCCCATCTTGATATGTTACTGAAAAAGGTAAACTTTTTAAAAGAAATTGAATGCAAACCCAGCTTATAAGAGATCTCCCAACAATACCACCAAAGAAACTAAAAACAACTGCTACTCCATCAGGTAGTACAACCACATAAATATCTAGTGCAAACGCAAGTGCACATCTAGCTGCCGAAAAAAAGAGAAATATCTTTTCCAAAAAAACAAGTGGAGGTCCAGTATATGACACAGAGACAGAAATATCTGGTCCATTTACATTTTCCAACAAAACTGGTGTAAATTGCTATGCAAATGTAGCAATCAATCTTCTGTTCCAATTGCCACCAATTGTTCAAAACATGTACTTGAACGGCTCAGACCAGTTGTGTTTACAAATGCTTGTCCTTCATAGAAATGCCACAAATAATACTGACAACCATTACAGTGTCTCAAGAATAAGTCAAGAATTGGACTACTGTGCAGGAATGGTCATATTCACCATAAACACACAGGAAGTTCCAGCAGAATTTCGAATGTACTTACTCTAAATACTGGAAACCAAAAACATACCTATAAATGAACTTATGCCTCGGACAAATTGGGAGCTCTGCAAAAAAAGGCGATGTATAACACTGCACATTAACATACTTTATTTAAAGGCGTTCATAGAATCAATGAGTTAGGTAAAGATGACCGAGCTTTGGCGGTGAAACGGTGAAGGGGGTAAAGGTTTCTCCTAGTATAACTGGGAGTCCTGCGCCCTCAAATGGCTTCCCTGCTTCGTCACACTGTGTGATCCTGGGCCACTTATTTATAATATCCCTAATGTCGGGCAAAATGTGCAGGCAATGCAGTAATGGGTACCTGCAGGTTTGAAATGCCATATAAATATTTACGTTTGCGTAGAAGTCGCCTTTTAAAGAACGAAATATGTTTAGCTTGCAAACCTTTCTCCTAGGACATAATAACCTCGTGTAGGCAGACCCCTATTTGAGGACTGTAGTCTGGGAACCAAATCTACATTTTCAAATCCACTGCCTTCCTAGATTAGAAGCGCGCGTCAATATCCCATTCTGCATGTGCTAGTCGACCCCCCTCGCCCTAGGTATGTTGCTCGTCTCTGCCTTTATTCTTGTGAGTGCTAGTGGCTACCTTGTCGGACACATCTCCCCCTGGGAATGTCCTTCGGTCCCACTATGGCTTGCATCGATAAGAGTGTTGTAGTTGTTGAAACGTTGAGTCCACTGCAAGCATACAGTTGAGGAAAGGGTACTAAGCATGAAGCAACCAGTTGTAGCAGTGTGTGCCAAGGCCTGACCGCCACAGAAATACACGCGCTGAAACTAAATCAGAGGCCATTAGCTAAAACCTCATTCCTCATAATATAATAATGAATACCTGTTGCATATGTGTACATGCTGATGCTTATGATGGACTTCCATGCGTTTTGCGTTTTAAAGTGGGAGTGCATTAGAACCGTTAAACTAGAGGCTTTTCTGTGCACCAGCTATAAGGATTTCGTGCAGGAAAAGAACACAGCAGCAGGCTATTTTCTATTTGGTCTGCAATCTTTTTGCAAACGTTCTTACTATGACATAATTGGTCCTTCATGTGCCCCCTGTTGTGCGACGCTGTAACTTAGTCAAGATGTGAAGTATATGAAACGCCTCAAAATAAGAATGCACCTAGTGTTTTGTCCTATGGATGCTTATGGATTTTGTTGGCATTGTGGGGACAGCAGTGTATTTTCAAATGGTTATTTCATTCAGTTGCCGTACATTGTGATACAGTTTATGGGGATTAAATGTTGGTAGCATCCCATGGTGATTCGATTCCATGGTATAGTATTGCAATTATTAAGGGGGCTGCAGTGTAGTTTGAAACCTTTCAGTCTGGTTTTAAAATCAGGGGAAGTAAGCCTTTTGTGGGACATGAGGTTTTCAAGGGGTCACATGAGGTTTTTTTTATAACCCTTTCGAGTTTGATCTATTAGCAGGAGGTGTTTTGTTAGGTCTATGGTGGGAGATGGGATTCAAGCCTGACCAGAATGGATTGGTCGTTATGTGCATTTATTGGGGATCTTCATACCAATGCGTTCCATGTTCCCCTGTAATGGAGGTGGGCATATACAAAACTGCAGTATTTGCTAGTGCTTCAGTTTGTGATGGGGTCGATAGCAAACGTAACGGTGGTCAGTCAAAATGTCGAAAATAAAATGTAGAATGACAATAATGTCGAAAAATAAATGTAGAACATTTTTTTTCGAATTCCCTTTTTTAAATTATATATTTATTTAGGGGTCCGGGAATAAAAAAAATAGGTAAAACAAAAAAAAAAGAAAAAAAAGGGGGGTTAGGAAGGAACCCCCCATTTCGAATAAAAAACATCATAAAATAAAATTCGACATTTTTTTTCTCTACATTTTTTTTTCGACATTTTGACTTTCTACATTTTGTCTTTCTACATTATCACTATAAACCAAACGTAACATAGGTGTATTGTGGGAATGTCGGAAGGCCTGTGCATTCTAGTTGGGGTAAGTTTCCAAAGCTGTACTTGCTAGTTTAGGGTTGTCTATTCATGTGGTATCTGGCCTTTCACCTATGCGTGATGATATCATCCAGGCTCGATGCAATGATGGTTCTTCTCATTCTCTTTATTGGGCCATGCTAGACATTTGATTGGAATCTCAAGCAGCTGACAAATTCATCATATATTTACCAAATGTTGTAGAAAGCTCAAGTCTTACACACAGTGTTGACCACCTCTCAGTTATTTTGTCATTGTTCTAAATAAATTGTGCAAGGTCAAAGTAGCAATGTATTAATTTGTAAATGGGTGTTAGGTTGGTTGGATGGGGGATATTGGGACGTTACATTTTTATAGGTGGTGATGTATTTATTTTAAGCTGACAAATGAATCGGTTAGGGTCTACGTATCCAATAGTGCTTTTTGGGGCATGGTGGTTGAGGTATTAGTGATTCAGTCTTACACATTGTGCAATTCTTGATTATTAAAAGTTAGTATTCATGATTATAAACAATGCACATTTTTCGGACCACCAACTATACATAACATTTCAAATTGATCATTCCTTCCAGTTTAGGGAATATGGTATGATATTGATTCTTTGATTCATGGATTATAGGAAGATGCGGCTCTCAGAGGGGAGGGGGGACACAGTTTAGTTACTTGTTCTATTCTGAGCACAGCTCCGTGCTGTGGTATGTTATTTAGGTTGGGCTTAGGCCTTTTTAGTACTTTGTTAGTCTTGTTTACTTAGAATTTTTTGTTTGTTTCTTTAATTTCTACTTTCCTTTTTAAAGTTATCAGATATAGTCCCCATAGTTCTAGTATGGCCATCCACGCTGCAACAACGAGGGATCTTGTCTGAATGGTGTGGAACATAAATGGGTTGAATAATCCTATTAAAAGAAGGAACGTTCCAGCACATTTGAGACATTTAAGGCAGATATAATACTCTTGCAGGAGACTCATTTGTCAAGTGAGAAAGCCACGAAGTTTGAAAGAGGTTGGCCTGGGCAAATGCTTCACTCAACTTATAGCTCAAGTTCGAGGGGAGTGTCTGTGTTGTTAAAAAATAATTTCCAAGCTAAAAAGTTAAGTTAAAAAAAAGACAGGGAGGGTTGATGGTTGTTAATCACAGTCCAGATCCAAGACTTGGAATTTACCATATGTAACGTTTATGCTCCGAATGGTTTATAGTGACTTTTTTCGAATGGCATTTTCTCGACACAATTTTGCCGTATTTTTTTTCAAATGGTTATTTTTTTATTTTATTTTTGAAATGGGGGGTTCCCCCAAAACTCTTTTTTAACACATTTGTTTACTTACAAAACCAACAAAAAACATAGAAAATAAAAAAAGAATACATTCAAGAAAAAACATTTCGGCAAAATGTTTTCCACAAAATGGTGTTTTTTCAAAAATAAGTTTTCAAAAAAATGACCGGATACCACTCCAAATATGAACAGTGGTGTGTTCTTTAATGGTTTAGGTCATTGTTTGCTAGATGAGAACAAAAAAGATTTAATCATTTCACGGGATTTAAACCTGGTGGTTAATCCAGCTCTGGACAGGAGCAGTAGATTTGGGAGGGATGGCAGGAAAAAGGACACTCTACATTTTCTAATGAAAGATTTTGGTTTATCCGATGTGTGGAGATTATTATATCCCACTGGGAGGGAATATATCTTTCATTCTGGGGCCCACAACAGTTACTCTCAAATAGACAACGTGTTGACATCTGTGTGATAACTCAGAATGTTATAAATTGTGAGATTGACAGCATCATTATTTCTGACCATGCACCTATTAGGTTAGATCTCTCACTCACCTACAGGTTAGTTAGATCAAGGGTTTGGAAAATGAATACCTTACTTTTGAAAGAGGAGGGGTTGAAAGAGATGCTGATAGACGAAGCTGAGGAATATATTGATACAAATTTGAATGGTGAGGTGGGATTTGAGGTTGCATGGGAGGCCTTTAAGTGTGTGATGCGTGGTGTGGCTATGAAGTTATCTGATGTTAAAAAGAGAAAAAGGGACAAGGAGGTTGGGAAACTGAAAATTTCAATTAACAATTAAGAAAAAGACCTGATGTGTTGTTATGATGCGGAGAAATCATCAAAATTGATGAAAATGAAATACGACATGAATAAGTTTCTCAGTGATATGGCATAGTTCACAATTTTTAGATCCAAATGCAAATATTATGAAGGGGGGAGAAATGTAGTAGGTTATTGTCCCATAGATTGAAACAGAGTGAAGCAAGCAGGACAATAGATGCTATTATGGGCAATCAAGGTGTGACCAGAGACCCAACTGAAATTAACAAAATCTTTTGAAACTTCTATGGGGACTTGGACAGCGATCATTCTCAAATGGATACGGTCCAGTTTAACATGTTTTTTGAATCATTGGAGATGAAGAAATTATCGAACACAGATAGAGAGTTTTTGGATTTTCAGAGATATCGCTTGATGAAGTGAGATCTGCATTATGGAAGTTAAACCTAGGGAAATGTCCAGGCCCGGACGGGTTCCCAGTCGAAATTGCGTGATGCTAGAAAAGTTTTATCACTACTGAAAGACATGTTTACAGAAAGTAAATCAAAAGGATTACTCCCGCCAACTCTAAGGTATGCCACGATATTGCTTCTGCATAAACCATGTCGTTCTGAGCTCAACACAAGCAGCTATAGACCTATCAGCCTGATAAATTGCGATTCAAAAGTATTGTCTAAGATTCTGGCTAGCAGGTTGGAAAAGATATTCCCTAAGATTATTCACCAAAATCAGGCAGGTTTTATTAAAGGCAGAGTCTCCGTCACAAATATGAGGAGATTATTGCTTACCCTAGAAGAATACCAGAAGCTCAATTCAGACTCCATGGCCTTATCTCTAGATGCCGAGAAGGCATTCAATCGTGTGAGGTGGAGCTTCTTAATTGGAACCATGGAAAGAATGCATTTCGGCCTGGAGTTTTTGAGTTGGGTGAAGACTCTGTACACAAAACCAACTGAGGTCAACACAAATGGAGTAATATCTGAAAGGTTTGAACTACAATGGGGGACAAGACAAGGTTGACCTTTGTCTCCTCTACTCTTTGTAATTCCGATTGAACTTCTAGCAGAATCCATCAGGTCGAATGACTGGATTGTGGGGATCAACTATCACGGAGTATGTCAAAAATGGTGGCTCTACGCAGGTGATTTACTGTTCGTGGTCCAGGATCTTGTTTCTTCAATTTCAGAGCTGATGAACTTGATCGAAGATTTCAGCCTCATATCGAATTACAAAGTTAATTGGTCTAAATCAGAGGCATTACCATGCTCTCTTTTGATAAATAGCAAACTCCTAAAAGATGGTGGCTTCCGATGGTGTCCCTGGAATAGGAAATATCTGGGGATTTGGGTCACTCTGAACTTCAGGGGCATGATAAGCCTGAATTTGGACTCAGTGTTACAGAAGGTGAAAGCATAGGTTGACCGTTGGAACGAGCTCAACCTGTCTATAGGTGGGAAAGTCAATGCAATCAAAATGGTTTTGGCTCCGAAATTGAACTACTTTTTGGCAATGTTACCCCTTCCAGTTAGTAAATACATTTGGAGAAAGGTGGATAATGTAATACAAAGCTTTTTATGGAATAGGAAAACACTGAGATTAAAACTTTGAAAACTGCAGCTGCAAGAGGCTGGAGGAGGCCTGAATATTCGAACTTCGAACGATATCATCTGGCATATTCTCTCCGTCACATAGTGCCATTCTTGTTGGATGAAGAAGATGAATGGACCAAAGCAGAGACTAGGGCTGCAGGTCCATTGGGAACTCGGGCACTTCTTTCTACTAATACAGTGGAGCGGGATGGTCATTCAATTCTGACAACTTCCTCAGGTCCACTTGGAGATCTTATGAGATAGCAGCTGACCTAAACCCTGGGAAAACTGACATTTCATCAATTTGGATGAACCTAGACATCAAATTGGTCAAAAAAAGTCTTATTTTGGCCTGCTTGGGTCACTGCGGGTATCAATAAAGTTGAGGAACTGTTTGTTGGAGGAAGATGGAAGACATTTTGAGAACTGAAACTTGAGCATGATTTATCAGCTTGTAGGTACGGGGAGTACAGGAAATTGAAGAAAGTGGTACGGGGAGTACAGGAAATTGAAGAAAGAACTTTCCATTTTAGACAAATCTGAGCTTTTATCTGTTGTCAGAAGAATTGGCGAAAATGTCCACTCAGCTTCCAAGATGTATAATTTGCTGTGTAGCTGTGCCAGTGAGAATGAGAAGATCCAGCAGGTCTGGTCTGGTTGTCTGAGGAATGAAATTACACCATCTAGATGGAGTGATATGTGCAGGAATATTAAAAGAATGTCCCTGAATATAGGAGAAAGGTCCTGTCAAGTCATGATTCTGAATAGAGTTTTCTGGACACCAGCCAAAACGAAGGAAAGGATTTTGACAACATCGGACAGATGTTGGGGTTGTGATCTTGTTCGTAGCACGATGGAACATATGCTGTGGGAGGGCCATGAGGTGAAGTTCTTCTGGAATGAGATAGGCATCATGATGAATAAAGTGCTCAAGGAAAATCTGGACTTTGATTTTGAAACTCTAATCTTGGGTGAATCCGCCCTATTGGACTATCTGAACCATCATTAGTCCACATGGGTTTTGAGAGGGGCCATGTTGGCGAAGAAGTTAATCCTGCGTAACTGGAAATCTACTGCTTATCTATCAAAAGACATTTGCTGCCTGATTCATGGAATTATTTTCAATGAAAACACAGATTTGCGCGCCTTTCTGCCCAAAAATCCCTATACTTCAAATAGGGATTTTCAGGCAGATAGGTGCACAAATCTGTGTTTTTGGTGCAAATAATTCCATGAATCAGGCTGTTGGTTGGAGGAGATGTACCGCACATGCAATATTGACAATATGATCTATTCTAAGCAAAAGAAAAGGCCAACCTTTGATAAGATCTGGAAGGCCTTCTTGAACAGGAATCTTACATAATCTTGTATGCAGTGTATGCAGTGCCGAGATGGCCTTGGTGAAGATAAGTAGACACTCTTGTTTTAATCTATTTGTTAATGGTTTCTCGTATGTTAAGTGACTTAGTTTAGATTTTAATGCGTACGGTTTGAAGATTAATGATTCCACATTTTTGCGTCGTAGAGTTTTGTATGTGCATTTATGATGCATTACATGGTCTGAACCTTGTATGGATTATAGGATGCTTTGTCCTTTTCTATTTTCTTTTCTTTTCCTCCCTCCTCCCCCTTTCCTATGGGAGGATGTTTTTTTCTCTCTCTCTCTCTCTCTCTCTCTCTCTCTCTCGCATTCATGATAACTCCTTAGAGTAGTAAAATGTATATAATTATGTCATTGTTAGATATTGTAATTTGTTATGGTTTAATAAAGTTTTTTTTAAAAAAAAAAAATATATATATATATAATGTGTGATCAAGAAGAACAGACACGACAATGTTTTCCTTCAGTTATTCTTAAAACATAAAAATTATTTTTGAGAAAAAATATGTACAAATAGAATACGCCACCTAGTATCTAACTGCAGCCATACCACTCCAATACTACTTTTGATTAGCAAAATAGCTAGAATACACCAACAGGAATCAAACTTCTTCAAAACATACGCCTCAAAACTGTAAAACTATCAACAGTTACAATACGCCACCTAGTATCTAACTGCACCAATAAAGCTGCAATGTTACTTTCCAATATTAAAATAGTTAGAAATCGCCAACAGGAATCAAACTGCTTCAGATCATACCCATCAAAAGTGCACACCAACAGGAATCAAACTGCTTCAAAACATACCCTTCAGAACTGTAAAACTATCAACAGTATTACTTCGCCAACTAGTGTCTTACTGCAGCCATACTACTGCAATGCTACTTTTGATTAGCAAACTAATTGGAAAACACCAACAAGTATAAAACTGCTTCAAAAAATACCCTTCAGAACTATAAAAGTTAGAATACGGCAACTGGTATCTAACTACATCTATAGTACTGCAATGCTCCATTTAAAATTAAAAACTGTTTCAATACATCAACAGATATCTAAATACTTCAAAAATGTCTTTAAAAAAAGAGTCCACCAGCACTTTTGGAAAGCAAAACACTTAGAACATTACGATTCTTCCTACTGCAACACTGCTTGTAACAACAAATACACTTATTTGTGCACCTTTAACATTCATTTAAGTACTGTACACTGCTAACAAACATACTGTGACACGTAACATCAAATAAATGTAAAATGTGCAAGACGCGCCGTGATGTTGTTTCAAAGAATGTACTGATTGTGAGTGTCTAAAAAGTACATGAACATGTGACATTGTATGCAATGTAACATTGTGAAGTATCCTACATAACATATTGTGCTATGTTTTTTTCACAGAAAAAGAAGCAAAGATTTCTCCTGAATTACCACGTACACCAAAGTCAACCTGTACCTCCAATGGTACAGCAAGCAAAAGTACCAATTGCACTTCAATTCTATTGTGTCACCATGTTACAAATGCTGCCCACACACTATCTATAATTACTATGCACATAATATTATAACGGTTTTATCCAATGGCCAGATTCAATTTCTGTAGACATATTATTATAATGGTTGTGGCCAGCTTCTTGGCTGCATGGACGCATTATGCTGTGGTGGTTATAGCCAGTGCCTAGATTCTTGGTTGCATGGCCTACGGCCTAAGATGGCCTAAAAATGTCCAGGACCTCTTGGATGAGGCAAGAATTTCCCCAAGAGCCCTCTTTCCTGTCTCCGCACAACTTTAGATGTGGGGCCCTTACTCCATGTTGTTGCCCCATGCCCTTGCCAGCACTGCTGCATCAAAATCTCACCACTCTGCCGCCAAAGGGAATTAGATACCCGCTGCCCTTGAATATTACCTCAGCCACCTTGTGTGGTCAGCCGTGTCATAAATTAAGCCCTCCCCCGCCTCCACACAAAAAGCAATTAGTACATTTTCAAGAATGTATTCCGAGTTAAACAATGGGGTAATTTTGACAAAAATGTGTAGAGATATATTTTCAACAACGTTGGGCCAGTAGCATTTGTGAAAACTGTCAGATACACTCGACACTGAATCATCAAGTTGGCACACATTATTATTACCCGGGGGTCTCTGAAGAAGAGAGTTTAGCCAACTACTCAGTCACTGCCAGGACAGCCAGACAAATAAGATAATAACATATTTAATTGCAATTTGCAAAAGAGGGATGATATGATATGACCTGATATGGCATTTACAAAGCGCCTATACACAAATGTTTCAAGGCGTGACAAGGCAAAGGAGGGGAAACAGAGGGAGGACTAAAACAACAATCTTACTATGCCTAGTGACACTCATATCGCACAAGTGCAGAGGAGCGGGGAGGGGAGAAGTGCCGTGGGAAGAGAGGGGGGTGGGAGGATGGACAAGTGCAGGACACAGAATCAGGAAACAACAAGTAGTGCAGCCAACGGATGGCAAGTGCGAGTGTTAGAAGTGCAGACAAAAAGTGTCTAATAAGTGTAGGAGAGGGTACTGTAGGGTTACAGATAGAGACCACAAGTGCAGGGTGTGCCAAGAGGCAGTGCGGGTTTGCAGCTGGACAGGCAGGGACCTGGGCCCCAATTCAGAGGGTTGCCAGGTGACCAGTCCATGTATCAGGTAGGAGATCAGCAGGGGGGAGGAAGAGGGAAGGATGCAGCAAAGAGGTATGTCTTGAGGGGCTTCCGGGACTGGAGGTTTTTTTGCTCCAGTTTCAGAGAGGCAGGGAGGCTGTTCCAGATGGAGGCACCAGTCGAAGAAAGAGATATGCCCCCAACTTGTTGCTTAGAGAAGCGATTGACCCTCAAGGAGTTGGAGGTGGAGGAGCGAAGAGCTTGAGTAGGAAGATATCTCGGTAGAGAAAGTTGGAGGTATTGCGGTCCCAGGCCCCAGGAAGCCTTGTGGATTATGCAGAGGGTTTTGAACTTGATCCTTGCCACCACAGGGATCCAATGACGAGATTTCAGTGCTGGAGAAATACGATCCCAGGGCATGATGCCAAGGACAAGCCTTGCGTCCTGTTTTGGATGAGTTGCAGAGGACGGAGAGTAGAGGCAGTTAGATTTAGAAGGTGGCTGTTGCAGTAGTCCAGCCTAAAGAGATCCAGAGCTCTGGAGACAGTATGCTTCTGGGGGAATGTTAGGAAAAGAAGAATACCTCTGAGGAGGTGCAGCAGGTAGTTTGACCTCTTAGAGACGTCAGAGATGTGAGGAGAGAAGGAGAGTGTGGAGTCAAAGATGACCCCAAGGTTCTTAGCCTCACACGTAGGAGCAGGAAGAGGGCCCAGCGTGGGTGGCAAGAGAGTGAGAGGAAAGGAAGGTGCTGGTGAGCCAATGAGGAGGATCTCTGTCTTCCTGGCATTTAGGCAGAGATCATTGGTGGGGCACATTGGCAGGGGCATGCACCCTTATCCACTGGCATATATTTGGCAGTATAATAGTTGCCACCTCACTTGTCAGTCAGTCAGTCAGCCGTTCGCAGTACTGACTAGTCTCTCAGAGAGTCAGTATGGGCTAGGGCCAGGCTGGCCTACTACTGGCGCACCGTCTGCACGGCAGAACGCTGCTGGTGATGCTGGCGTGGAGGTCCAGGACAGGAGTCAGACACACGCATGTGGCAGCGTGTGGGCAGGGCAGGGCAG
Organism: Ambystoma mexicanum; assembly: GCF_040938575.1. Lineage (NCBI taxonomy): Eukaryota > Metazoa > Chordata > Amphibia > Caudata > Ambystomatidae > Ambystoma > Ambystoma mexicanum. Next base: position 414,253,750 of record NC_090939.1, read on the forward strand.
GAAGGCACACACATCGGCCACCACAGACATTGGACGGTCATCGTCAAAACGAATGCTTGCTGAATGTAGGCAGTGAGGCAGCATTTGCACAAGCACAGAGACATGGGGGTAGATCATGTCATGTGTGGTGCTCAGCTCTTTCTACTGCTATTGTGCAGGTGGGACTCGTGCGAGATGTGGACCGCCATACCCACGCCCGCTTGTCACCGACCCCAACCACCTTCATGGTGCCTGGCTGGCTGGCCTGCTACTCCTGCAAGTGCAGCGAGTCAGCAGACAGGGTGAAATCTGATGAGAGAGAATAGTGGAGTAGTGGAGGTTTTATCTCTCTAAGATTTGCACTTTATAGGCAAGTGCCTAACCTTGCCTAGTGATAGCAACGGCCCTGGCTATACTTCAAGATCGACTGCCTTGTGGACATCCATAGGCTCAAAACCTGCCTCCCGATGATCCAATCCTGGATGTCCAGTGCATACTTGAAGCTCAACCCCTCCAAGACCGAATTCCTACTCCTCCCCAAAAATACCAAACACCCAGACATACAGACCTGGCTATCAACCATGAACTCTGAGGGCTTCACACCCGAGCTCACCTCCTGCATCAGGTCCGTTGGGTTCCACATTGACAAAACACCTCTTTCAAGACACACATAGCTAAGAAAACTCAGACAGCTTGGTATCAGCTCTCCCTCCTGTGAAAAGTCAAGTCCTTTCTCCCTCCGGACAACTTTAGATCTAACGCTCAAGCACTAACCCTATCCCACCTGGATGGGGGCAATGCACTCCTCAAAGGCCTCCTGTCATCCTCCCTTGTGCCCTTGAGACGTGTCCTACATGTGGCTGCATGCCTCATCAAGGGTCTACGCAGGTAAGACCAGATCACCCCGGACCTCATAGAGCTTCACTGGCTCCCACTGCACGCACACATCACCTTCAAATCTTGCTGCATCATTTATAAAACAGTCACACTCAAGTCACATAGCTACCCCACAGAGAAACTCTGCATCTCCGGGCTGACAGCACACACGTTTTGCATAGGAGGAGTGGGTAGGAGCACCAATCCCCATGAAAGTAAAGCAGGGACAGATCAAGAAGGGAATAGATAGGGCACTGCTGAATGAAGAGATGGGGCAATTATTTTTGTGAGCCTTCACAATGGCCATGAAGGCACTGTGGAATTGCTTCCCTTGGCAGATGAGTGTGCCACAATATATGCATAGGGCAGCTGTCCACTGGAGACATGTGTCAACTGCCTCCTGAATATATTGTGAACCATCTGCCTAACTAAGGTGGAACGAGTGTGAGCCATGGTGGTGATGTGAAGGAGGTACTTTGATGTCCTGAGAAAGGAATTGCCTTTCTGAAGGTGGCCAGATGAAAAGTGCAGGTATGGCAGTGCCTTTATGTGGTACAGAATGAGTACTGCCCCTTTCTGGTTGTGACTGAGTGTGACTCCAATCTCAGTGCAGAATACACAGCTACCTGAGCATTTGGCACTCCTCCAACAATAGTAAAGTACTTACGCAAAATTCTTTCCGGCCGGGGGACATCTCAGGGATCTCCTCTACATCATCCTCATCCTCCTGTCCTCCTGTCCTCCTCCTGTTTCTCCTGGCCGTGGTGTTACTGGTGCCCCCCAAGAGGGAAGAATGGCCATACCAGATGCCAATAGTGGAAAGAATTCAGAGCTCTCCAAAAGTAGTTCCCTCCAGCTGTCAGTCAGACTCAGAATGTCTGGAAGAAATGGGTGGGTCTTCCTGACACATGCTGTCCGTGGTCACTTTTCCCCATCTGTACACTTCAGAGGCTGGAAAAAGGCAGGAAAAGAAGTACAAAGTGCAGAGAAGAACGGGGAATGGAAGTAGCAGTTGTGAAAGGGCAAAGATTGAACTTCACAGTTCATAGTGGGCTTTGTGACGGCATCATGAAGCAAGACAGAGGCAGCCTCAGCTTGAATCTGGCAGTCAGTGCAGGTGTTGCAAATCAGTGTCAACTCTGCTGCAAGGACTCCTGGAAAGTGTGAAAACATCATGAAGCAAGACACACACAACAGATTCACATTTCCTAATAAAATACTTTATTGGTCTTTATGTCAGGATCTAGTAATGCCTTACTTGCCCTAAGCTAAGGTGGGTTCTCCCTACCTAAAGAAACTAAGACCATTCTGTGTCATTAATTTCAACTCAAAAACCTGTCTGTGTCAAAAACCTATACTTGCCCTCTCAACTAAATGTATACAATGTGTAGGGATGTCAGCACTAAAAGAAACAGTGTTCAAGGTCAAGTTCTGAGCGTCTTCCACCTCTGCCACCTCTGGCTTGGTTTCAGCTTCACCTTTCCCAAGTTCAGAATAGTTCGAAAAGGTCTCAGAGTTCCCTTCCCCAAGATCAGCACAGCACTAAAATATCTTATGGTTCCCTTCCTCAAGTTCAACACAGTTCCAAAATATCTCATGGTTCCTTTCCCCAAGGTCAACAAGGTTCACAGAAACCTTAGGGTTCCCTTCCCCAAGTGTAACATAGTTCACAAAGTCTTGGCGTTCCCTTCCACAACAGCTAGCTCATCCAACAGAACTGATATGAGCCTCTTGACTTGTAAGAATGCTTCCAGGTTTAACTTTGTAATCCTCTAGGCTCTCATGATAATTCAAACAATCGCTTTCTTTAGCTTCAGTAGTTATCATGCAGCACCATCTTTGTATTGTACCTTTCCTGGGTTCTTTTTCCAGTAGGGGCTACTTGTTCTAGGCGCAGTTGTGGGACAACACGGTCCACAGGTCACGCAAACCGATAAACCTTGGCACTTTGTGATGTTTCTGGTTTTCCTTGGCCAAAACAGGTTTTCCTCCCTGGACCTATGTCAGTAATTCACATTCATTGTAGCTTTCACACTGACAGTCTCTTGGATTTGGCACAATTTATATTCAATTCACTCTGTAATCTGTGGTGTAAATCCTTTTCACACTTTGCTTTTTCAATGTCCATTCAAGGTCATCAACTTGTCCTTCGCACTTGCTTTTCGGCTTGATTCAATAATGCTTATTAGTACACGGCGAGTACACAATCAGACTGAAACACCCATTCTGATTGGCCCTTGCTCAGGCATTACCCGGCCGGGAATCCCTTGGCTGGGATTCCATGGCCATTTTACCCGGCGGGGGGTGTGGCGGCCCCTCAGCAAATGAGGAGGCTCGAAGCATGGCCATCCCAGCTCTGACCCTCCCCACGGCTGAGAGGCTGCCTTCGCCCCCTGCCGGGGACTCAGGTAATGCTTTTTTTGTTTTGTTTTCCCTTTCTTCCCTCCTCCCTGCCCTCCCCACCCATCTTACCTTCTGCCTCCTTTGTCCCCGGTGTGGGATGATGGCAGCCTCCAGCCGTGGGGAGGCTCGGAGTGGGGCCCGCTCCGCGCCTCCACACGTCTGGAGGCTTCCATCATCCCCCACAGGGAACGCATGTACGTTTATTTTTTTGTTTTTTTTCCCCTCCCTCCCAACCCCACTTATCTTCTTCTCCTTTTCTTTCGGGAGCGGACATGTTGGGAACACTTCTGTTTCCAGCGTGTCGGCTCCCGATGGCCGGAATGGAAAGGGAAAACGGACTCTGTTTTCCCTTTCCCAGCAGCCATTTTCTTGTTCATTTTTCTTTTCTGTTCCAAAAGGTTTCAGACAGAAAAAAATGCTTTTAGTGCCCCGGTCACACAAATCTTGCGGGCCAGGGTACTAAAAACAATATGACCCTTGCGGCAGGAGCCTTACCGACTCAGGTAATGCCCCGGTGCCTTCGTTAAGGCCCTCGCTTCGCTCAGGTGTATAACTATGGGCCCCGGGGCATTACCTAAGTCGGTAAAGCCCCCGCCGCTCGGGCCATATTGCTTAATTATGAACTCTCCCTTTGTGTCGAAATCCACTTCCTTATCCTCACCTGATTCTTCAGAAGAGTTGTGCTCCGAAGAACGAACGCGGTCGCACAGAAATGGCAGCCAGTCCTACTCCTCCATTTCCACCAGAACGGCGACACTGTGACACTTTGTTCATCAAATGCTTCTCAACGGGTTTTCACTGCGTTTACAACTGTGCTTCATTAGCTTTTCACTCATGCAGTATTTTCAACTTATTTCTTTAACTGTTCTTAAATTCGGTATTCAATCAATCTTGGTACATTTCTCAAAGTACTTTAAATCTTGTGGCATTGGTTTAGCATTTAATAGTCTTCCCTTAGGGTTCCAAACTGCACTCTTACGAGTTTTAGCTGAATCACTACTTGCAAATGTCCAATTCCCACCCTTGAATTGCCCCAGTACAAGTGGTCCCTCTCTCACACTCACCGGTACTGAGCAGCTCCTCCAGGCATCTCTGAAGCATTTTTTGACTTCCGCTTTCTTCCTGGTTAAGCGTCGGGAGCTTCAGTGAGCAGCGCTCGCTATCAGAAAACCTTGCTGCAGCGGCCCACAGTGGTTGGGAGCTTTCTGTGTTCACTAGCTCCAGCTGGGAAAACGCAGCTCAGGTAATTGCAGGGGCTGTGACCATCTTACAGGCCACTTGGGTTGCGGCACCTATCTCTCACCTTGGCAACACACAGCATTCTCTTCGCCGGTCTGCTCCAGCATGCTCCTCGCCTCACTGCTGCCTCCTCTCCGCCAAGAAGGTTCTCCCGTCTCCTCTCACAGTCTATCTTTTTTTTTAACTGTGGCCTTTCAATTGGTCGCAAGTGCAAGTCCTTTGCCTGACTACAATTATAGTAATTAGCAGGACATGTCTGACCTTCATAGTCCTCTTCCTCATCACAGTACCATAGTGGTGAAACTGACTAGAAATGTTCATTATTCCTAGTTGCCTCTTCCTCGTCCCAGTTGTAAAGGTATGTGAATGTGGGACAGTGGGTTTGTAGAGAAGGGAAAAGGATGTATAATACCCTACGAAGGTTGGGGAAGGTAGGACTCATTTTCAAAAGGGCATCCTCTTCTGACATCCGCTTCTGACATCCTCTCCCCGAATGTCAGAAGCGCCCACAGTAACACGAATCCAACATATCTACATGACCTAGATTAAAATGCTCAACTGTTAACAACAAAATGATCACTGTATTTCACCTAACACACACACTGTCATAATGGCAAGGCACACTGTGTAGCCAGGAAATAATGACAAGTTAGGTCTCCAACCTATACATATGGTAATAGGGCAGAGGTCGCAGTTGTGCTCTGCTGTGGCCTGCCACAATGTCAGGTTGTGTCCTGGGGGGAAAAAGATTGGGCCTGGCCTCGGACGTTTCTAGAAAATAATGCACTCAGGTAAGAAGCCCTAAAACCTGCTCCTCTTCCCACACCTTGCTTCCACACCTCTGACAAACATACCCACATGATCCATTCCATTCGACAGGTGTTTTTCCTGGCCTGTTAAATTTGTTTTTCATTCTTTGATTTGTAGTCCTGTATTTATAATTGCAAAAATCCAGGACTACAAGTCCCAACATGAAAAGTAAATATTAGGACTTGACCATCATCTCCGAAATGGAATGGGGGTAGGTTTGCAAGTATGCACAAACGCTGCATTGCAGTTTCCCCCCAACCTCATTTAAATCTTGTGATTTAAATTAAGTATTCTTGACTTGAAAGTAGGAAGTAGGAAATAGACAACAACATAGACCACAATAATCAGAAAGGAATGTGTATGAAATAGTCTAAATGAAGGGCACTTCCTAGATGTTGCTTTTGTTATTGTGTGATCTGTTTTTCCAACCATTAGAAACAGCATTGGAAATGGAAATGTAATTAAGCTGAGAAGAACATCTCTCAAGTACGTATATAATGTCAGATTTCTGTTATAGCGTTTAATCCATCACTCAGATGCTTTTCCAACTGCTGCAGGAGAAGATTTGTATTGTATTTAATTGTAGTGTTTTATTCAAAAGACACGCGTAAAAAGATTTGTCCTTGCTTTCCCTTGCTGAAATTCGTTTGCAACCTGACAATCATTCATAGAGCATTGCTAAAGTGATCCTGAACTAATACAAAGTAGCTGTCACCCACCCTGAACCTCTAGAGAAAATTAAAATCATTTTAGCATATTTTTCACTTATTTGCATACCACATCAAAGTATATTGCCTGTGTTTCAAACTCCTACTTGTTTTCCTCTAAGCTTGCTGGGGGGGGAAACTGAATTATATTTGATTGCATTCCTGAGAACTGTGTGCTTTCCTTCCATTTCTTTACATTGCATAAAAGGGGGGGGGGGTGAATTGTCAAAGAAAAGTGATTACATTGTCTTTTGTTGAAGTCATATCAAGTTTATTTTCTGTACTGCATTTTCATTCATCATTGCATTGCCCTTGAAGCCATCAAGCATTCTCGGCTACTTTATCCTCTCTCTATCACTTCTAAGCCATCAAAAAGCGTGTACCACTGTAACATTATCCATTGTTGATCACTATCATCCTCACAAGTGTGCTATCAAATATTAATTTACTATAAAAGTGTGATAGATATATATTGTTTAATTTTCAAATAAACCTTTTAAATTTGCAAAACAAACCTACTTCTTGGCTCAGTGGGGTCAGGGGGATTCTAAGAGAGGGGTGTTATATAAGGGTTGTCATCCAGAGTAACGAATTGGACATAAAAATACATCAATAAGGGCTTCCATCAGCATCCCAGACTAGGCATTGACTTAGCTGTAGTGTTGAATTGAAGTCGCTTACATAGCCCATCTTTGCTTTGATAATAGCCCTAGCTATAGATGCACAGTGCTTTTCTGATGAAGCAGCATGAGGAAGAAATTGCAACATGTTTTAACTTGATGAACTTGCGGTACCATGGATAGGGTGGAATCCACCGTCATGTCAAGAGTTTGACATTGGCTTGAATTTGAATAGTATGACCTGTGATCTGCAAGGTAGCATAGGTATCAAACGATCTAGTGATCCTAAAAAAGGAGATCACACGCAAAAGTTCAGTTTTCTCCAGATTCAGCTCCCGCCAAATATCAGACATACAATGCTTAAATCAATTAAAGATGGTCTGAATGACAGGGGGTGTAGTTGGTAGAAGGCGGTAGAAGGTGAAGGAGTTAGGAGGTGAGGAATTTGGGGCAGTTATGAGGTTAGGTTTAACGGTTGGTGCCTATGTGCAGTGTCAAGCTATTTGGAAGCACTATAAGGGAATAGAGGAAAGAAGTATGTAGGTTATGAGGTGATCCTGTCATGTTGTTATGTGTTGTGAGTACTTAGTCAAATTATAACAGTAACTGTCAAATGGTGTGAATACATCAACATATGAGGGTACGATTTGGCAGTTGGTGAGAATACCTCAGTACATGATGCCAAAAACCTTAAAAAGTACATGATTGCCTGTGCATATGAAGGCAATACTCTATAATGTAGTAAGTACTTGAGCATATAATGGAAACATCTGCCAAATAGTGGCAATTGCTGGCATATAATGCGAGTATATATGCAAGTATATATGTAAAATGATCTTCTTAAAACATAACTCCTCAGACTTCTTACCATTATATGCTCTCACCTATTTCCCCTCTAATGTTTCTAATTTTTTACCCCTTTGCCTAAACCATGAAGAAGAGCAACACATATAATGGGTAAAAAACAATGTCCCCCGTACGTGTGCAAGTGTATTTTTTCCTGTGTCTTAGTAAACTGCACAGGGTGGCCATGGGCTCCATGTCAAATAGACGCCTATTTTCAAGTCATGGGCTTGCATTCTCCAAATCATTACATTCTGGGAGCTGTCTTCGTTTTAGTTTCAACTGTATCAAAGTACCATCACTTTTTTTTAATTGAAACTTCAGGTTTGGAGAAGTATTTCAGCGCTAAACATAATGATGAAGCACAGTATAATAAAGGAGTAAATGATAACAAGTCAGCCAACAGTGAGAGCCAAAGAGAGATGCCAGGTATTGGTGAGAGGTTGAAAAGATGTGCTTTATGCAGGGTTCGAAGAACACGAAGAGATGAGTACAAACGAATTCAGAGGGGAAAAGAGGTATTAGGAGTTACAAGAGAAAAGTAGTGGGAATGGGAACAGTCACATGGGGTGTATGAACTGCGAGTAATTGATTTTGGTAATGAAGAAAATGAGGAGTATAGAGAGAAATGAGAGAAGTGAGATAGAGAGGGGCGAGAACATGTATGCAATTTTAGGCAATATCTAGGAAGTGAAAGTGAATATAAGCATCAAATGGTAGAAGTGAGATAGAGAGGAGAGATGCAATGATGGAAGTGCTTTGAGACAGTGAGAACAGAAGAATTGTAAATGGAGCAAAGAGGAGTGAGATGGGAGGCATGAAGGCCAATAAGAAGAGCTGAACACTAATTTATCTGAGGAAAAATGAGAGATGTGACAAGAAACTCGATGGCATGAAATGATAAAAAAAATGGCAGGCATGACAAATGGCAAACAGATATAAATGAAAAGAGCGGGAGGCGTTGGAGAAAGGGAGAAGTAGAGGGACGAATCAGGGATAGTGCAAAGTTTGTGAGCAGAGGTAGAAAAGTGCAGGTAACAGGGGGTAAAGAAAGAGAGGGGGAAGAGGTGGGGGGAAGATTGCTGCTTGGCGACCAAGGATTTCAGTTGTTCTGTGACAGAAAGACAGTTAGAAACAGCAGAATGGAATGCATCTGTGAGCGAGGTGAAATACAGGAAATGTGTGCATAGTCAGCTTACACTGATAGCAGGTTTTAAAAGGAAATTAGAGAAGAAAGAGTAAAAGTGTTAAAAAAAAAGAATAGCAGAGAGCCCATTGAAACACCATAGAGAAGAGGGCATGGAGTGTCGTCCAGACAAATACACTGAGTAGAAAAGGTTAGAAATATGGGAGGCAAATAATTCACGAATGGCGTAATAGAACAAAAGTGAGACAAGAGGAGAAAGTTGGAAAGAGTGGTCACGAAGGATGAGACCAGAGGAACGTTTAGTGAGACAGGTGGGTTGGAGGGCATTGGAGACATGCAGTAGGGCATTTTCAGTAGAAAGGGAGGAGAGAACGCACGACTGAAGAGGAAGCAGGAGAGAATGTGTTTAGATAGGAAAATGCCTGTCAGTAGACAGCACGTTCGAGTAACTTAGAGAGAAATGGCAGAAGAAAATTAGGGCAGAAATTAGCAAGGACAGTGGGGTCAAGTGTAGGTCTTTTAAATACAGGAATAAAAACAATGGGGGTCATTACGAGGTTGGAGGTAGCCATGGTGCTATTAGCACCATGGCTACCCCCTTACCGCATTCCGGGTCCGGGTTCCCGGAATAGGGACTTACCGGCTCATTCCAACCTTGGAGGACCCGGTAAATCCCCATTCCGGGAACCATTCCCCATTCCCATTCGAGCCCCCATAGGGCTCAATGGGAATGGGTCTGGAGCTAATAACAGTACTGCAATTTGCATTACCGTTATTAGCTCTGAAGTCCCTTAACGGATCCCTTCAATAACGCCTGGTAAAACCAGGCGTTAAGGAAGGGACCCGCTAAGGGACCATGGAATAGGGTGGTAAGGGGTTACCGGCACCGGTGTCCTTACTGGTGGCGCTAATCCCTTACCTCCAACCTCGTAATGACCCACAATGTGCCCAAAGCAAGAAAGGAAACCACTAGAGAGAGAGGAGTTAAGAAGACAGGTAAGGCAGGGCATGAAATGAGGGTGAACTAAGGGAATAAGTGTAGATGGAAGATAATCTAAAGGAGAGGCCATAAGATGAGCATAAGTTGATAGAGCAGTAGTGTCACTGTGTGGGGAAAAGGATGGCATTGAGTAAGAAAGAATGTGGAGAGAATCAACAGAAGGCGGATACATAGAAATGAAAGAAGCACGGAGGAAGGCAACATTAGTGGTGAATTATTAGAGAGAGAGGAGAGGGGTCAGGAGGGAGAGGGGAAATTATATTTTTTTTAAGTAGGAGGACACTTTATGGGTGGTGGGAAAGGTAAAGAGTAAGGTCAAAGAAATAGCTCTTCTTAGCACCCAGTAGGGACATGTTGCAGGAAGAATGGAGAGAGGAAGCGTGGCAGCATGCCAGGGTTGCCGAGGTTAACGAGACAGCACAAAAGGAATGTAAGGAAAAGGTGAATCCAAAGTGGTATGGACGCATAAGTGAAAGGAGGCAGTGTAAAAGGAAGAGAAAGTGCGAAGCAAAGGAATGGAATAGTAAAGAGAAGGCAGGGAGGCGGCAAGATTCAATAAACATAGGCCTCAATGAGAAAAGGTGGAATGAGAAGGTGGGGGGCAGAATACAAAGGGAGAGAAGAAGAGAGGGAAAGAATAAGGTGCTCAGAGGAGTGAATGGGGTAAGAGGTAAGTACTAGTAAATGGGAAGGAAGAGCAAATACGTAAATGCCAGAGAAAGACGTTTGAGAGGGAGGAGAAGGAATCAAGGTTAGGGGATAGGATTCAACGAGAAAGAGAAACAGGGATGCCAAGTAAGTTAGGAATGAAAGGAAGATCGAAGTAACCAAGTAGAAGGAAAGTAGAAGCAAGAGGAGCAATTATACAAGAGGGTCACATTCGTCAGAAAAGTTAAGGGTGGGGACAGGGAGTCTGTAAAGAAAAATAAAAGTCACAGGATGGGGTTTAGAGAAAGAAGCGAAATGGTATTTAAAGGGAAATAATAGAGGAAGGAGAGGGTGAAGGAGGCAGGGGTCCAGGAAGAGCTGTTATGAATCCTGGTACCTAGGAGTGGACGGGGAACCAGAAAGGCCCATGATTTCTTTTTTCAAAGTGGACCTATAGGACAATGTGTAAGCTAAAATAACATCTTAATTACGGTGCTGCAAGCAGCAATGTAAGAAATTCTGAGTGCCCTCATAAAAGAGGTCCATGGTGCAGAGGCCCACCGGGAAATCTCCAGACTTCCATGTAAGAGAGCCCACCACTGCTAGTACCTGCGCCTCTGCCAGAGACACCAGTGTTGTGGGAGAAATGTGTAGAGGATGTGGGAAAGGTAGAGAAAGTGGAGTTTAAAAGGAATGAAAACATCAAGGACTGAGTAGATTTATTGCAGTTAGAGCAAGTGTTTAGCAGACCAAGAATAGTAAAGGAAGGAGGATCATAAGGGATGGGTGGGTATGTATTTGACGGATCATACTACGCACCTTATGGGGAGACAGGTGTAGGCGGGCACACAATATAAATCTTCTGCTTTATATTACAACTTGATCTGGCCCTTGCCTGTCTCCAAACCAAGCTTACCTGGGTTTGAGATCTCCCAGGAAAGCCCTGCGGTGACATGGAGAAGGGATAGAAAGACAAATGTTAGGGCCGGGTTTTCCCCCAAAAACCTAAGGAGAAAGACACGGGATTAGAATAATTGGCACACAAAAGGAAAGGTGGACAATGGAATGCTAGTGTATGCTACTTTAGTTGTTGTTTGAACAGTTTATGCTTGTTCTTCCAGTACACCAGCAGGGTTGTTTATACGTTTTTCTATAAAAAGGGGAAAACACAAGACACTATATACAAAACCTAAATCTAAGCAGCTGCATATCTATAAGAAACCTTCAAAAACCTTCAAAAAATATAAAAATAAAGAGTCCTTTAAGCAGTTCTAAGTAGTTCTTTAAAAATATAAAGCATTCCTTAAAAATGATGTACAACGTTTACAGTGCACTGCATACAAAACTATACGTAGGTTTCCTTACTTCAGCGACAACCTTTCCAGGGCTGATAATGCTTGCTGCTGCTCTTTCTTGATGTTCTTCGGTTGAGGTGATGGCTCTGGCAAGCACTTCTTATGTCTAGGTAGGCAGTAGGCAGCAGAATGTGTGTGGGGGCTCGGCTGCTTATGCAAGGTGCAGCCCAGCAATCAGATGCAGCATGGGGGGAGTACCGTCTTTGAGATTGTCCGGATGCATATGTCGGATGCAGCCCGGCTTGACTGCAACAATACGGCAAGGGGGCACACAACCCTCCTCAAACTAGGCCACGTCTGCCAGGTGTGGCCCAGGGAGTCCTGGTGTGCAGCCCGGATTGGGGTGGCCCCTTTGAATAAATACGCAGCCCAGGAGGGCTGTAACACTGGGTGACCCCTTATATGGGGAGTGCCATTAATAAGAGTGCCCCATGTCCCAGTAGGTGACTGGCAGGATGCCAGAGGGGCTACCAGGGGGGTTGGCAGTGATCACGGGTGCTCCCCTGATTTTCACGCGAGCACCTCTATTCAGATCCTGACAGCAGTGAGATGGGCACGTAGCGGCGCACTACTCAACCCTTAGAGTGTTGAAACTATTATCCGCTTTTCTTCCAAGAGTAAAGGACCCTTCTTGCGGTCACTCATGAATTTACTTCACTCTATTTTTTGTTCTTTTACTGTCAGAAAGGATCCCCGCTTTGCTCACGCACAGGAATCCTTTTTTTGACTTTTTAAAAATGTTTCCTTAACCCTCTCGAGGGGTTTACGTGTAGCTTAGATAAGACAGATTCCAGGAGCGATTAGAGGTAGGAAGTGGGAATCCCAAGAGGAAAGTCTGGCAAATGCAATGCCAGAAAAAATAGCCAGGGGCATAAATGAGAAGTGGAAGATAGCACATTGTCAGGCCCAAACACCGGCAAACAGGAGATGGCAAAGCCCTTGTATAAGACGCCCTAAAATGAGGATGCCCACGTGGTTTCCCAATAACAGTCACACATGTGATTGCCCTAAAACTGCAAACTCAAGAAAATGAGGCTAGTCACCTGCTACAAGATCATCCATTCTCCTATCTTCCACGCCTGCCCATCTCCAACACCAAATACAAAATACATTTTTAGCCATCAAGATGTTTAGTTTCACAAAGGCATGCTTAATTGGGTGACCCATCTAAAAACCTTGAGCAGTGCAATCCTTTGCCTGCCTCGTGGGAGCAGATCTACATGGGCAGAGCAGGCTTCTGCCACTCTCCTTTGCAGTTGTTTAATAATTGACAAAAAAAACAACACGCTCTCGCCTCTCCCTGGTGAGAGATTCAGCAGGCCATCCTCCAGTGCCCCAAACCCATCTTCCCTGCAGGCTGTTGCCAGGTTCGCCTGCCCTTAGAAACGGCACTTCTTGTCAGAAGGGCTACACCCTAAAAACAGATCTTGGACATATTGCACACGGATTTGCCTCTCACTACAAGGGCAAACAAGCATTGGCAATGCCAATAGTTTTGCCGTTTACTATTGCAGTTCTTTTATTATACATTTATAGATACCAGGGTGCAAAGAAGAGAGTGCAAAGTTTGAAAGGAAGATATGATAATGCGTGCCGGTGTGCAATAGAATGAGATGAGGAATAGAGTAAGGAAGGAAGCCATTGATACAGGCTGTTAATGATGAGCAAGAGGAAATATGTGCGAGAAAGGGTAATAAATAAAGTGAGAGTGATAGAGGAAGGATGAGAGGGGTTAGGGAGAGCGAGTAAGGTGGATGGATGGGGGTATTGCGGATGTAGGGTGGGGGGCATACTACAAGTACCAACAAGCAAAGGGTAAATAGTGGGCAAACTACTCATGGGTGCCCCCATGGGTGACATGGGTCATTAAGAACTCTGAAAATTAACATTTATGAACGATTAACGTACCAGAAAAGGGTATTTGCCGCACCACACAGTTCCATGTCTCTGTTATGTTATGTTAAGAATACTTGTAAAGCGCAAACCTTCACCCCGAAGGGCATCATGGCACTAAGGCAGAAACCAAGCAGATAGGCGATACACAAGAGGGAGCCAAAAAATGAGGCTGCAAACAGCCAGGTTTTAATGGCGTGCCTAAAGAGGAGATGGTCTTCTGTAAAGCAGAGACAAGGGAAGAGAGTTCCACAGCAGCGCTGCTGAAACTGAGAAGGAGCGACCCCCATGCAAACATGCCTAACCTGCAGCACAGCAATACAGGCTGTGCTGGCAGATCTCAGGGGGCGTGGAGGGACATAACGACAGAATCTCTCCTGCAGATACTCCAGACCAGTTTTGTAAAAGGCACAGTGCACAATGCAGGCTGCGGCGCTCGGGTGGTGGCACAGCAGGGATGTTCATAGGATGTGGTGTTGTTCGCATCGGGTTGGGTCATGCAGGGTTGTAGTTGGGCGGCAAGATCTGGGGCGTCGTTGGATGACACGTTCACTGTTCCTAACCTAGGAGGACTGCCAGAAAATTCTTGGATGGCATCAGGCACAGGGAGGTGTACACCAGATATTCAGCCATCCGGTACCTTGAAACCTTACTCTGCCGATGCAGTGGAAAACGAGTGCCCACAGTTCGCCTGCGGCAGAGGGTATGGAAGTTCTCTGCCCCCATTCTCCCTGCAACAGATGATGGAAAATCAGGGAGTTGGGTCAGTCGGCGGGGCTCACCATGAAAACAGGCAGAGGGGAGTGTGCTGCTACACTTAAGGCAATTTTAAATCTAAAGGGGGCAGTAGGGCAGTTTCTAAAACGTACCCTTTCTCGCCGTGGTGGTAGCGGTAGGCATCATGCTCGTGCAGCTAAAACAAACGTCCTGACACTGCGACACTCAGCAGCGAGCAGCAAACCATCTTCAGACAGGCGCAGTCTTCTCAAAAATTAAAACAGCAGAGATGATGCACCGTCTGTCATACATCAACATGTTGGGGATCCCAGCACACGTCGGCCAACGTGATCCATGACCCGCTGACAAAATATGGGTGCGGTTTATACCTATCCTGAATCCTTGAATTCCGGGATCGTCCTCCTGCTGCTGCTAACGGTCGTGTGAAGGGGAGGCGCGGCTCCCTTTCCTTATGTATACATGGACAGGCTGGCTCCCAGACCTGGCTAAGCCGAGGGGGCAAGCTGCGGCATCGGCGTAGATGTGCATAGCTGCCAGGACGTGAGGATGTTCATCTTGTATTGTGTACAGTATTGTGTAAAGCCGCGCAGGCTCATGACCGCCATGCGCCCACCAGTGATGGCGCTTGGCTCGAAAACAGATCACTTTGCAGCTGACTAAACGTAGTCCGACAGCCCCAGTACCAAGGCCTTTTTTGGTGATTTCAGTATTTCACCATGCAAAGCCTTCTAACATTTTCTCCTTCATTAACCCCTTAAGTGCCAAGGACGAGCTATCTCGTCCTTGGCACTTTGGAGGTAATCCTTGGCACTTAAAGGGTTAAGTGCCTAAAAGTATTGGAGCACACAAATTAAAATAATAAGTGACATTAAGTTAAGCCAAGTCACTTTGCTCCTACTTCAGATCGTGCACAGCTCTGCGGCAACAGCAGCAGGCTGACAGCAGGCTGACAGACGTGAGCGAGAGGGTCAAGGCCCAGATGGTACTTTGGCCATTTCATCTCGACGCGCTGCTAGTTGCCATGACAAGGCCATACATTACTCCAAAACTCCCCTTTCTACTTTTTTAAAAAACATTTACAGTACCTATATTTTAGTGATTAGGTGGCTTACACCACCAAAGAGCTAAAACCAAAAAGTGGCACCGTTTGACATGGCACATCTTGCAGTGGCTTTGGCTGCTGGCGTTTTCAAAGACTTTGCAAGTCTTCAATTTGGTCGTGCACATTTGGACGAATTGGCCAATTACATATACATGTAAATGTGTATGTGTGGGTAGAGGAGCAGGAGGGTGGAAGGTATAGGGGCGCGTGGTAGGGGGAAGTGGTGGAGGGGCGTGGAGGACACCCAGGACAACAAAACTGGTAGAAACAGGTCGACCGAAGGGCACCACTAAACGGCAGACTTTTGAAATAACGTTTTTTAAAACACGCAGAACCGCTGTTCTAACAGCTCTCAACCCCAACTCTTTGGTAGCCTCACAGAAGGAAAGCTCTGAAGGTGTAGCACGTGAATCAAACCCTGCCAATATTCCATCCGATCTGCTGAAGACACTCAGATCTCCCCATCTCAGCAGTAAGCGCTCAGCTCACCGAACTATCTTAGCAGCCTATATCCAATGCTACCAGTCAGATTACTTGTTCGGGGTCATTCACATATCACTTACAAACAACAGTATTTGTCAATTTCCACTTCATCTCCTGTCTGAAGTCAAATGTGATTTCAACTTCTAGAGCAGCGCCGCTGCCTGCAGGCTTTATTATACAGCGTTCTTTCTTGGTGAGGTTGGCAGCGACATCTATTTGTGCTTTCATGATGAGGGTGAGTATGTTTCCTTGACTGAATACAAACAATCTAATGCCAATTTTTTTCGAATATGATTGACAATTTGATTAGGTCTAACATTTCAGGGAAAACGCAATATGTTCACTTGAGCTACAGGCCCTGGAAATGCAACCCTTTACACAATTGCGGACTCCAATAAAGACGTATGACAGACAGAACCCAAACCTCTGCACACGATTTATTTTGAAGAAAGTAAGTTACTGAACATGGCCCTGTGTGTACATAAAAGTATATTGGCTGTAAAGTCAGGTGGGTTCAGTTTTAAACACACCTTTATAAGGTTGGTAGAGAAAACCTAATTCAAGAGTTTGTTGTTGCCAAAAAAAGGAATGTTAGCCGTGTACCTGTTCTTCCCGTTTTGTACTAGTTTAATATATAGAGGCTTCCTTTAAGTGGCAAATCGGAATTTTTCGTTTGAAAGAAGACATAATAAAACACAGTAAGTTTTGACCGCCAAGGATCATTACGTGTGATTAATAACACCACTGAAAAATGTTAATTTACCAGCAGCTCTCCCACAGAGGCCTGTTTCTGAACTTTGGTGTCAAATTTAATTAGATCACCCATAATTGGATTATGCCATGAGTGGGTTAGGAACTTACTATTCACGTAACTTTTTAATAAATACATAATTTAATTGAAGAGCCAGGGATGCCTGCCTTTGAGCTGGCACAATGCTGGCTTAAGAGGCGGTGGCATGCATGTGCTGACTGCTGAACTGAAAACTATTAAAGTGAGGATTTCACACTCTACTGTGTATTTCTCTTCCATCGGGCTTCCTATTTCACACTGATGCGCAGGCCTTGCAGTTCATCACTGAAAGGAGAACTACCAGTTTCGCTTCATATAGGCACATGCATTTCGGCCATTTCGGTATCCGCACCGTGCCTATTCAATAATGGCCCTCGTGTGAACGTTGTGATGTGTGCTTTATATCTTTATTTATTGAACACGAGTGTGAGGGTGTCATCTTGAATTCTATGCAAGGGCGCTTTTCGAAAGGCGAAGTGAAAGATGGTAGTGTTGATGATCCGGCGGAGGGTGGGACATACATGTCAGCACAACCTATCACCACAAACGAACAACGCAGATCATGAACAATATGCACAGATGCCATACGCTATACAATAACTACCACTGTGCGCATTTGAGCCTGGGTGTGGAGGGAGGGCTGATGCCCCATCTTTGGGCCTCATTACGAGTCCAGCGGTAACCTGCCGGTTTTTCTGGCTCGGTTACCGCTGGACTCGTATTACCATTCCGCCTCTGTGATTCCCGGAATTACCGGGGCATTACAACACCGGTGACCCAGGAATTCCGGAGGCGGAATTCGGTAAATCCCCATTCCCATTGAGTCCCATAGGCCCATGGGGACCACAGAAACACCGGCACCATCTCTTGATGGTGCCAGTCTTTCCACGTCCGCCTGCAGGTGGGCGGTGTTAAACCGGCCAGGTCCGATCTGGCGGGAATGACACCTCCGCCTGCAGGACTCGAGATCACCCGGTATGGAAACAACAGTGGTTGCGGGTTTAACGCCACCGTTATTTCCATACCGGGTGACTCGTAATGAGGCCCTTCTTATTGAAGGCAGTTTTGTAGGCTAGAGAGAGAGAGACAATGCTTTCTATTTCCGGAAAGGGGAAGTTCGTGTGGTGGAAGAGCAGAAGTGTGAAAGAGCACAAGTGGGAGGCATGGCAGATAGGGTGAAGAACTACCAGACTGAGAAGGCTTTGATATCTCATGCTGTGAGGAGGGGAGTAAAGGCAAATGTGAGATGCCCAGTGAAGCAGGATGCGTGAGGGCATTCATTTAACGGATGGCCTTGAATGCCAGGAGGAGGGATATGAGGAAGGAGCTGTTTTCCATCATCAACCAGCCATGGGGAGCCTTTGAGCAGATGTATGAGAGGTGCATGGGAAGGTGCCGAGAGTGCAAGGGACTTTTATTGGTTGAGAGAAAGGATTAGAGAGGAAGGTGGAGGCTTCAGCAGTAGTCAGGGTGGAAGATGACCAGAGAGGAGTTCATGGTTTAGTTGTATGAAGCGTATTGTCGACTAATGAGCAGGTACCATTCCAGTGAGACAGTGGGGGTAATGGATTGCTGGAGCTTCAGCTCTATGTCAAAGCTCTATGTCAAAGCGGACCCACGTTATGTGGCCTTGATAGCAGATGTTAGGTAATACCAGATGCCAATGTTAGAGAGGGTAAGGCCAAGAGAAAGATGATCGACGGTGCCAAAAGCACAGGAAGATCATAACGGAGGAGATCTTGGAGTACTGGGTAGAGGTGAAGACGCAGGAATGAGGAGTTTGTTCCATGTCTCTGGAGTACCTACTGAGGTAATCTAAATTGGGATGGGTTACAGAGGCGGTTTCTCTCCAAATAAAACACTTCAACACAATGGGTATCATTCTGAGTATCACGGAGCAGTAACAACAGTGGAAGTAATTTCATTACCACCACATTTTTGGCAGTAGCAGGATTATCACAGTTGTTACCGCTCTGTCAAATCCTGAGTTTGATGTTGAAGTGGAGGATTTGCCTGCAGCACCATTCTGGACGTAAAATCTCTACTTTAATGCCAAGAGTAGGCTGAATTACCACATCAGCACAAAACGCCCCTGGTAATTCTGCCAAAATCCCCATGGAGTCCTATGGACTCCATAAATTGGGACTACCGCCATCCCACCACCAATTGTAATCCCACAGTAAACCAACAGGACCAAGTGGCAGTAACAGTAACTGATTTTGGTGGTAATTTGGCAGATTTACCATAAATTAGCGACAGACTGAATGAGACCCTTTGTGCTCCGGGATGGGCAGTACTAAGGGAGAAGCAAGACAGCTGATAGCAGGGAGGGTAATTCATGTCAGTAGAGGTTTTTTGTTTGTTTTAGGAACAGTAGGACAGTACGCTCCTTGTACAAGGAAGAGAAGAGCCCAGATGCAAGCAGAGGCTGGAGAGAATGAAGAGATAGAATCTGGTAGGGGTGGTAGTTGTATTTTATTTATTCATTATCTGTCTTTAGTAAGTATGAATCTAGCTTTGGGAAGTAAAGGGAAACTTAACGTTGGCAGGACTTACAGCAATATACCTTAAGACATAGTATGCATATTATATAATAATGGCATACTATTTTTAGTAGCAGGCATAATTAACATTATGAGTTAGTGGGGAACTTCTACCAGTGCTCAAAGGAGGTGTTGGGGTAGATTAGGGGTCCGTTGTATAGCGTGATTGTTAAGTGGAAACATGGGCTTGGTGTATTTGAGGCAGCACATCTTATAGTTGTGGAGAAAGTTCTTCTTCAAGAGAACAATCTTGATTTCATTTCTGCATTGCATGAGGGTGGGAGTGAGTCTGATATTGATGTGTGTGAGGTTTCAAAGGCTTGGCGTTTAGAACAAGAATGCTTGTTTTCTGGACATTTTTTTTGCATTTCTGCTTCTTTACTTTGCTTTCCACCAGGGATAGTGACTTTGTATGGCAGGTAGGCAGGTGCATGCATAGTGACAGCTTTTTATATGATACAGCTGTCTTTTGAAGGTGATGCATGTTTGTAGGGGTAGGCCATGAAGTTTGAGTCTGGGCATTTTGTGGTTGTGTTTTTGAAGACCTTTGATGAAATGGGCTGCAGTGTGGA
Source organism: Ambystoma mexicanum (assembly GCF_040938575.1). Taxonomy (NCBI): domain Eukaryota; kingdom Metazoa; phylum Chordata; class Amphibia; order Caudata; family Ambystomatidae; genus Ambystoma; species Ambystoma mexicanum. The sequence goes on from NC_090939.1 coordinate 414,273,498, forward strand.
GGACGATTCTCATAGGCGCTACGGTGGTGGCAATGGGTAGGCTGGTGAGCATTGCGCCTCCTCTATGTAAGAAAGGACCAGAGCCTCTACTGGATCTGAAGCTGGTGCCTAGTAGGAAGAGTTTCCTATTCCCTAGGAGTGATAGTTGGGACCATGCTCTTTGAGTGTTTGAAGGAGAGGTATGAGGGTGGGGGGGCAGAGTAATAAAAACGCTAGATCACTGTGATGATGGGTTCTCAGGAGACATCGCTCTTCTGTCCCAATTGGTAGTAAAGAAAGGTTTGAAAGAACAGCATACACCTGGGCGCTGGGTATTTAGTGCTTACCTTTTGTCCGATTGGGTTTAGTATACAGAACAAGAAAATTAGAGGTCTTACTAACTCAGATAGGTTTGAGTGCTAGTTTATCAACATACAGAGTGCTGACACGTGTTTTGGCACAGCAGGGATCTTTATCAAGGCTGCTGAGGTTCAAACATGGTACGGTGTGCATGTGTTGGATTTTGCGTGACAATCATAAGGAGTTAAAATGAGTAAACATCCATATTGTCAATTGGGATGAAAGATGAGTGTGTTATGTGACATCGGCGCAGTGGTGTCCCAAGGGACATTATAGTGATATGTGGTGGGTATAGTTCTATCAGCGTGATTGCATATCGTACATAGTGTTCATGTAGGCAGTTGTTGTTGGTCACATGAGTGAGTATGTTTGTCATATCCTGGTTGTTGCAATCACATTAGTTACATTGTTCGTTACACATAGTGGTTGTACAGTAAACAGTTGTTACGTGAAACAAGGAGAGGAAGGAAATGCACCAAGGGAAGAGAAAATCAGAGAATAGCAGGTTAGTAGTATCTCATACCTGCATGGGATGTAAGGCTACTTGATAGTCCCTCAAGAATGGGGTTAGGCATTGTGTCTTACTGGGTTGTCAGTGGTTCAAGACATATATGCTGGGTGTTGAGCTGCAACTTGATGGCTTTGTTGAATAGCAAGCTGTGGGAGAAGGGATTGCAATATGTATGTGTCAAAAAGCCTTGTTGAGCCAGTGTATGTGCTGCGGGTCAAGATAGTGGTTTTCTCTAGATCCCGGGAATGGTTGGAAGTGTGTGGCGGTCCTATTACTAAAATGCCCTGCTGATACAGTGCTGGGAGCGCATCATCTGCACACAGCGTAGCATATGTTTGGGTGGGGAGTTCCATCAGTCCTAAAGGAGTGGTATTGCCCCTGGGTGGTAGGCTTGAGTTGGTTGAGGGGGTTTGTTGTAGGCCAGTGTTAACCTCACGAGAAAAAGGGGGTGGTGGGGTCTGGTGTGACGATGCAATGGCTGGCCAGATTGAGCACGAGCGGAAGCTGGTCAGAATGCCAGTCGCAACTCCCAAGATGCAGGATACCCACTGGCCTCCAACTGGCAAGAAAACCTCCAACTTGACAACAAACAGGACATCCAATTTGTCGGCCCGGAAACAGTTAAATGTGACACAAGGAGAGGGGGCCGGGAGCTGAAGCTCTGACAAAGAGAAGCCCAACCCATTTGCAAATACAGATGTGTAAACCAGGGCCTCAGCATGAACACAAACTCAATTCGTTCCACTGATAACACCCTCCTCATACCTACGTCCAACATCCCAAACACAAGTACTACTCCACCTATACACCCCACGAGACCCCTCCCTCCATGTCCCCCACACCTCCTGGCTCCACCAGCCCCAGGGCTTCAACTGCAGCTTCAACCTCTATCAGCAATGATAGGACCCCATGGCATCTGTTTCACCAAGACCCTAGAAGATTAAACAATTCTCTCATAAAACAACACTAGTGCTCACATTAAACCCATACCAGCTCTTTCAGCAATGTCTGGGACCACTTAGTCACCTGTCTCACCAAGACTCAACATGAATTAGGGTCATTATGACTCTGGCGGTAGCCATACCGGTAAATACTGGCATGGCTGCCGCCGGAGTCATGAATCTTCCGGCACCCAGGAATGGGCAATTACCGGGGCATTACAGCCCCGGCGGACCCGGTAATTGCCCATTCCTCCTGGGTACCAGAAAATATGACTTCCCATTCCCATTTGAGTCCCATTGGACACAATGGGAATGGGGAGGGCAGATGCACCGTCACCATTCATGAATGGTGCCGGTGCATCCGTCAAGGTCTGCAAGTGGGTGCCATTCCACCCACCAGGTAAGACCTGGTTGGCTGAAAGGCACCCGCTCGCAGAACTCATAGTTTGCTGTTCCGGAAACAACGGTACCAGCAAGCTTACCAGTACCATTGTTTCCTGACCGGCAAACTTGTAATGAGGCCATTTGTGTCCCTCATTTATGTCAGTACCCATACCGGACCACCTGAGTAATCAGTTCCGGGTAAAACATGACATTGGCGATGCATTTCCAGAGAAGTCTTCCTCAGGCAATGGATGTTGGCCTCCACCCCTATGATAATGTCTTGTGTCTGAGAAGAGCCTGATTGGGGAAACCAATTCTGACCAGCCGGATCCATTGGCACTGAGTCAGTGGCCTTGTCTCAATGACCTAAGACCGGTTGAATGTACAGAGTCAGCAAGTCTAATGCAACTGCGTAGTTCAATACGGTGGCTACCAGCATTTCATGGTGAGAATACAATCAGGTTGCCCTAATCAAGAGTCTGCTGGGATTTAAGAAAAATAAGATTTGCTAGGGTTATAGGGTCAGCGTAACGGCAAGGCACAAGAAAACATCAATTTAAAAAACCGTTTCCCCAATGCTGCTTCCTTCCTTTTTTTGTCAAGGAAGTCCCAGAGCCGCTTCCTCCCAGCTTGACCCCTTTTCATTTCCATCTTTTTCCATCATGCCTTTATTGACACTCCAATTAAACTATATGACTACTTTTGATTATGCTGGCGTTCTGTAACAGTCCAGAATGGTAAGGCTTCCTCTTCATGGGTGGCTATCATCTGAATGCTTTGTACATGTTATTATGAGAGTAGCACTAGTCATATGAAAGTTAAGTGTATACATCACATCATTGGTATCAGGTTTGATACTCTTCTGAAAAGGTCTTGGGCCACATTCAGTACTGTGACTGGGGTCCCTTTTGATCATTGTCTGCAAGAAGAGGATGGCGCCATGGCAATCTGGGCAGTCCTTAGCTTACCCTGACAACATCCGCTCCATGAAGATACTGCTCCTGGATCACTGCCATTCATGCTTCTGCAGATAGAGGTGATTGGTAATGTCATTCCCCATGAAAAAAATCATTGCATCCTTCTTTACTTTGTATCCCTATAAACTCGGCCTGACCTTTGTATATGGAAAATGGGTGTGCAGAATCTGCCAGGTTCCACGCCTCTCTACCCACATGAAAATGGTGATGCGGGAGTGGATGGGTGGCGATTCCCTGTATGGATCATGGAAATGCAAAATAAGGATTTACCACTTCGTTTCCTACTCCTTGCTGATAGTTCACGTTTGTTTTTTTACACTGCATATGTACACACTATTGTACCAGAACACCGCTGAAGTACGATCTTTGTTTTACATGTAATGGCTGATAACTCGGCAGTGTTCTTGTAAAATAAGGAATACAAGTGCATGCATTTGTAAAGGGTAAGCAGTTCCAGTTGTACCTCAGTTTTAGTGCAGCACTGCAAAATTGATTGTACAACACAACTCATTACAATCACTGTCTACACACTGTCAACTTCATGCATCTTGGTTCACATTGCATGGACTTTGATAAAGCAATGCAGTGAAAGGAAAAACACTCGTGCCAGGCACTGTTATGAGACACAAATAATATGGCAAAGGTGAATTAAATTGAATTGAAACGAGCTGTGTGCCATTGGTAATGTTTGTTTATAGTTAATAGAATCTGCACCCTGGCGCTGGGCAGTTATGAATCTAATTGCTGGATTGCTACAGCGTAGCAAGCTCAATTATGATCACAAAACATGTTTTGTCTGGGCTCGTGCAACCTGACCATCCAATCAGTGCACAGGAGAAGGGGAATGCTAGCTTTTTAAGTTCTACAAAGGATGTCCATGTATGATCAGCGGTTCACTACTAACACCCTCATTTTGATGAAGGTGGAAAATACACTGTTGTGCATCTCATTCCTATGTGTGTGTATCCTTTCCTGTGCAATGCACGCCTTGCACGGAATTCCCGGGTCCGTATGTTTTGAATAACAGGAGCAATGTCCATGCCTCAAAGTATGTGCAGGAGCATCATTAAAGAAAGTGAACACACGAGCTCCACAACAAAGACTTGATATGCCCACATACACTGACAGGACCTACTCATCACCCTGTCAGAAACATTACAACCCCTTTTTCAAAGACGTTTGTGCCACTTGTGTTGAGGTCACATGTGCGAGCTAAGAGAATGGGGGTGGTGTGACCCTGTGGAAAAAGACAGTCATCCACTCTGTGAAGCTGGCCCCAGAAGAGAATACAGGGTGCCCCTACCCAAAGAACCATTTTGTAGTCCAAAAACACACAAAGCATTCTTAAAGGGGAAGCTGGAAGAGTAATGAAGAAACCACTCCTTTACCAATGACTGCAGAACACCGCTAATTGTGGGATAACCACAATGAGTTTTTTCCATGAGAGGGGCACAAGCTTAGGAGAACCAGTTGTGGATACTTCCGCGAGTCCCATTCACTTTAAACTGCTGGTGTGCCAGCAGTAATCATACAAGAACAGCGTTCATACCATTAACATGGGCCAGTCAGAAAGCCTGCTTGTCTCATTGAGGAACTGGATGACTGGGAGAGCTAGGCAGAGATATAGGCAGACTAATTCCTAGACGGTGACAGCTTCTTTCTAATCTTTGCTTGTGAAATCACATGGCAAACCACTGTATACTTTGGGAAATTGTAATTCACCCTGTACACTTTTGTCTGACACACAGCTGCCACTTTTCTCTTACTAACAAGGTCCGGTCTGGCTAGAATTTATAAGGGAAGCAAAGCAGGAGGGGCATGTGGAAGTTCATAGTCAGATTGCAGAGGTGCAAGAGAGGCAGACAATATTAAACTTAGAGGAGAGCATCTAAGAACATCTAATCCAGGATAATACAGGTGCAGGAAAAGCAGAGTGCATAGGAGAGCATCCTCTAATCCAGAACAGGACTGCAAGATTTACCCTTGGCCTCAAGCCCAGGGACTGTACCTCTCCAGCCTAGAAATCTCTCCACTGGCTGCCGGTGGCTGCAAGGATCACGTTCAAGACCCTTTGCATTGTACATAAGGCTTTCTGGGGCTAGGGCATGCACTACACCAATGCTCTCTTCCAAAATACCTTCCTTCTTGAGCCGTTCGCTCAGCTACCTCCAACTCTCTAAGGGTTAGACGCTTCTCCAGGCAGAGAGTGGGGGGTAGATCTCTCTCCTCTGCAGGTGGCTCCCTCTGGATTGTCCTCTCTGCCCCTCTCTTGAGCCGGACCACTTGACGTTCTAGAAGCAGCTCAAAACGTTCCCCTTCTCTGCTTTCTCTCTCTCCCTCCCCTGCTGACCTACCTGACCTACCTGTCTGCTGTACCGTCTGGTTGCTTGGATACCCGCAGAGTCTCACTGGGTACCAGGCTCTTTCTTGATCAGTCACCCTTGCATTGCCTCCGGGCTTACCACGCACTTAGGGGCTGTAACTGTAACCCTACAGTCCCTTGTTCTCCTTGTACTACCCAGAGTCACGCCGCCTTGGCTGCATTGACTCAGAGCATTGCTGCCCTGTTTTCCCCTCCCCTCTCCCTTGCACTCCCCCCCGCCCTTTACCCTTGACATGCATGATCTGAATGACACAAGGCCTAGTAAAATTGTTTGTCTTGTCTTCCCTCTGTCTTTCTTCCCTTGTCTTGTTGCGCCTAGAAACACTTGTGTACAGGCGCGTTATAAATGACTTATCATATCATATATCATATCATTTTCTCTTTGTCCTGTCTTCTTCTTAGAATGTATGTTGAACGTTTTCCATTTTATGCTTGATGATGTGCATCTCTAATGATCATGAACTAATACATATTCTACTTTTTCTGTCCTAGTGATACAGTTTAATAGAACCATATCTTTTTCAACAAACATTTCCTTTTTATCTTCTTTAAACACATCTACAATGGATTTCTCATCTATGAAATGCATCAGTGAAATGGGGCTTGTCTGCAAGAGGCCAGTGGTAGGAGTGCAGGACTGGAGGTTGTTTTGCCTTGTGAGGCCTTCTCCTCACATCCCCTTACTAACTAACTGACCTCGAAGCGCCTCTACCGCCTTAGACTACACACACAAATCCCCTGCATACTGTTGCCATGCATCTAGGCATTAGCACATTAACACTATATGACCCATGCATAAACTCTTCTCTTTATCCCTACAAATTGACTACCATATCAGTGGCTAACAAGACTTAAAGTGTTGTAGTCTATCAGACCTCTGGATCGCCCCTATGGATAACATAATCACAAGTGTCACTTCCACCACACAGGTCTGGCCTTTGGTTTCTGCATATATTGCATGTCATAATATAATGTTTTACTGTCTCGGTGACAGTGTTGTGAGTGTGGCTAGTGGTCAAAAGATATAAGCGCTTGAGATTACTGCCTACTGTGGTCACTGCCTGTTTTTGTGGTGCTGACTGTTGGGAGTGGTTGCCAATGAGTACCTGTACTTGTACTGTTAAGGTGAACAGCAGGTCATGATGTCATTATTAGCCTGAGAATCCCTAGTGGCGATATCCTTGGATGAGGTTGTGTACCTTCATGAGGTCCTGGACTAGGCTATCTCTGATAAGGATTGCATGGTGAACTGAACTCAGGAATTCTACAAAGCAGTGTGTGATGATACGGTCTGTATCTTATACTTCATGTTCATTCATGATGTGCTAATTCTTCTCTTTACCATAAATCTCAATGAGTAATTTGCTTGCCCAAGCTCACACCAATGCAATTAATATAATTAAACCCAATATGAGAATACCCTCGTGTTTTGTTATTTTTCCTTCCTGCATCAGCGTTCATCTATGGAAGCAGATGTATATATGTCAATGTGGTCACTAAGTGGCTCCTTGGCACTGCAGAGTGTGACAGAGCATTGTTGACACCGAGAGTGGTTTCAGGGTACAACGTCCACAGTAGTAGACCTCATTTAGCTAGGGATTACTTGACTGTTCAAGTTGATTTAGTTCTCTATAAATTGTACAAAGGGACCACCTCCTTTTGCACTTCCATCCACTTGAGTGGCCTCTTTGCAACGTTCACCATTTGCAGTGCAAGACACGTGTTAAACATGGAGGATGTTTTTAATACTTTCTACTGCAAAAGATTGCAAATGTCTCACAATTTGTGCTTGCCAGAGTTATTTAACAATGGTTTCCTATGTAATGTGCCTGTGTTTAGCAGGGGCTAAGACAGGAAGATTCCCTAAAAAGCCATTTGTTTTATGGCAGCAAGAAAATGGGAAAATCCCTTTGAAAAACGCTTTATAAATCAGGCCTTCAGTGTTCTATGATATCAAAGATTATCCAGTTTGGGAATTGTAAGGTAGATATGAATCTTCTTTTTCTTTTTTCTTTCCTGTCTACTCCTTGTTTTAATCATCTACAGCTGACAAACTCATGAGCTGCAAGACAATTGGTAGAGATGCACGGTACACATATGTTAAAATGACAGTGGTGTCCAGGATCAGGGAGGTAAGTACCCACTTCAGATTTCTCCTTGTGACTCAACTTTTCAACCTTCATAAATGAATACATTCCCTACCATTACATTGTTTAATGGTAGCACATAATATTATAAGGGCTGCTAATAACTTTTTCAAAATATTGTATTGTTATTGTTTACAGTTCTTTATTGCCAGACCAAATGGTTTTAAAGTACACAAGAGGAAAGGAGAAAAGGCTACTAGGAGACCATGAGGGTATGGTTTGAGGTAGTACATTATATAAAGTGTCAGTAACGATGTGGTAGGATTGCTATGCTATGTTATGCACTATTGCTATGTTATTCAATACTATGCTATGTTATGTTATGCAATGCAATGCAATGCAATGCTATGCTTTGGTATGCTGCATAACAGTCTCCCATATAGTTAGGCCTCAGACCCTCCATGTCACCTCCCTCTGCCTCCCTCTGTGTCCCTCTGCACGCAGAACAAAGGGGGGTCTGGGAATCTCTCTACCAGCACAAACACAGCCCAATGACCTGTTCTTGGGTGAATAACCCCTGGGAGAGACTCGACCAAGTCTTTAGCTCACTGTCCCTTTCACAGAGAAGAAATTTCCCTGCATATCAGCCTTTGTCCTGCCCAGGGGCAGTCCAGCGCCGAAATGCTAGGCAATTCTCCTCTGAACAAGAGTACCATCAGTAACCCCATACACGTGTTTCAGCCTTGTTGGGCATCACCAGTGAGGTGAAACTGGTGCCTCTCTAAGAACAGTGAGCAAGGGGTCCACGTCTGGATCGCCCTGTTAACTTAGGGTGAAACCCAAAGTTAATTAATGCAAAACAAAGGGGGGTCTGGGAATCTCTCTACCAGCACGAACACAGCCCAATGACCTGTTCTTGGGTGAATAACCCCTGGGAGAGACTCGACCAAGTCTTTAGCTCACTGTCCCTTTCACAGAGAAGAAATTTCCCTGCATATCAGCCTTTGTCCTGCCCAGGGGCAGTCCAGCGCCGAAATGCTAGGCAATTCTCCTCTGAACAAGAGTACCATCAGTAACCCCATACACGTGTTTCAGCCTTGTTGGGCATCATCAGTGAGGTGAAACTGGTGCCTCTCTAAGAACAGTGAGCAAGGGGTCCACGTCTGGATCTCCCTGTTAACTTAGGGTGAAACCCAAAGTTAATTAATGCAAAACAAAGGGGGGTCTGGGAATCTCTCTACCAGCACGAACACAGCCCAATGACCTGTTCTTGGGTGAATAACCCCTGGGAGAGACTCGACCAAGTCTTTAGCTCACTGTCCCTTTCACAGAGAAGAAATTTCCCTGCATATCAGCCTTTGTCCTGCCCAGGGGCAGTCCAGCGCCGAAATGCTAGGCAATTCTCCTCTGAACAAGAGTACCATCAGTAACCCCATACACGTGTTTCAGCCTTGTTGGGCATCATCAGTGAGGTGAAACTGGTGCCTCTCTAAGAACAGTGAGCAAGGGGTCCACGTCTGGATCTCCCTGTTAACTTAGGGTGAAACCCAAAGTTAATTAATGCAAAACAAAGGGGGGTCTGGGAATCTCTCTACCAGCACGAACACAGCCCAATGACCTGTTCTTGGGTGAATAACCCCTGGGAGAGACTCGACCAAGTCTTTAGCTCACTGTCCCTTTCACAGAGAAGAAATTTCCCTGCATATCAGCCTTTGTCCTGCCCAGGGGCAGTCCAGCGCCGAAATGCTAGGCAATTCTCCTCTGAACAAGAGTACCATCAGTAACCCCATACACGTGTTTCAGCCTTGTTGGGCATCATCAGTGAGGTGAAACTGGTGCCTCTCTAAGAACAGTGAGCAAGGGGTCCACGTCTGGATCGCCCTGTTAACTTAGGGTGAAACCCAAAGTTAATTAATGCAAAACAAAGGGGGGTCTGGGAATCTCTCTACCAGCACGAACACAGCCCAATGACCTGTTCTTGGGTGAATAACCCCTGGGAGAGACTCGACCAAGTCTTTAGCTCACTGTCCCTTTCACAGAGAAGAAATTTCCCTGCATATCAGCCTTTGTCCTGCCCAGGGGCAGTCCAGCGCCGAAATGCTAGGCAATTCTCCTCTGAACAAGAGTACCATCAGTAACCCCATACACGTGTTTCAGCCTTGTTGGGCAGCAACACGGACATGCCCAAACCCCTCCCAGGGCAGAGGACACATCAGAACTTCCCTTCTGCTAATTCGCTATATGGGAGATAACAGTAGGGTTTATATGAATGTTGCATATCCATAATATAACAGGATGTCCCCGTAGGGCTGCAGCACAAGGTCACAAGTAAGATGTTGACAGTTCCTGCCAAATGCCTGCAATTTCATGCCAAGTAACACCCCATTGTGAAAGTACTTAAACATGTTAGTGTTTTACCATGATATGCTATATAAAGTGGCACTGTTATGTGGGGGCCCTAGAGAGAGCTCTGTGTGCCAAACTGCATGAACACATGCATACTGTGCTCCCTTCTGATCCCTCTGTATGCTGTGTATTTGTGATATAATACATGAAGCATGATTTACCATCAGTCTGTGTCCTTCTCCTTGTTTGCTTATATTACTTATTGTCTGCAAGCTAAGGCCGGCCCTTGGGAAGAGGGCCGCTCTTGGCCACGACAGTAAGAAAAGCAATGTTTTTGCAGTACAAAACAAGCTCAATAATGTGCAAATATATACCAGAAGCAGGGAAAAGTGTCCCGTAGGGGGATGGGTAAGTGGATGACAGGTGAGGAGAAGTGCAACATGAGCCTAAGTGCTAGGTTCAGTGATAGGCAATCAGTCCAGGGGGGAGAGGGCTGGCATTTGGACACAATCTTTCAAGATTATTTAAGGATAAACAAACATGCAAAGTTTAATTTGAAACAGTTTCTCTTTTCATTGATGAATCCAGTGCAAGGAAAGGAGGTCTCTATGTGCTTTGTACTATAATTGGACAGGCTTTCACTATTCGACAACTATTGCTATCATACCATGAGAACGTTGCTCCTGCATCCATCATTTAATTGATTCAGAACCAAGCACTCCTAATTCTCCTTGAAATCATCAGTGTGTGTCTCAAAGTGTAATATTTAAACGTATGTTTTATTACAACCGTTTCATAAAAGAGAATACCTGGAAATGGATACGCTCTCAAAGTATCACCTGATAACCAGTCTTTTTTTCCTAGGGAAGATAATTGAAAAGGCTGTGGCTTTACAAATGCACAAGACCTAGATCGACACAGGTTGCCGAAGGGCTCTTAATCAAGATGAAGAGCCAGATAGATGCACTACACCTCATGGACAACATGGACAAAGTGAATTAATGTCGCTTGGTCTTACTTGACCTTTCATCTGCATTTGATACCATCCACCACACCACATTCCTCACACTTCTTGCGACGGAAATGGGCTCCATGCTGCACTGGTTTCCCTTCTACCTGCCAAACAGATAACACTGGGTCCAGATGCGAAGATTTGGGTCACTGCACCATCCAGTCATGTGCACAGTTACTCAAGGATCCATCTTGTTGCCAGTTATCTTCAACCTGTGCCACCAATCAGACAAAACTAAAAAAGGAAAGATAATGAAGTTATCTTTCATTTGTGGGTAACAGAAGCTACACAAGATGGTTTTACAATGGACTATCCAGGTTAGACTCATTTAAATACATCCCTTGAATGCCGGGGGAAGTTGATTAAGTCACAAAGATGATATGATCTACTATAACTTAAGCAGAGCTTTTAATATCGTCCATATGTATAACATGACAAAAGTGGAACAGTCGGGGGAAGTGAGTCAGGTTGGCAGGTAGGTTAAGGGATTGACTGTGTGTTTGAAGGCAGAGAGTGTTGCTAAATGGAGTCTATTATGTGGCAATAGGTGGGAACACACCTATTAGCAGACAGTACACATATCTGACATTAGACTGTTTAGAATTCTGTTGCAGACAATGCAGTGCATAGGGCAATCCAGGCTGTTATATGTCTTATGTCACAACATTGTTTTCCCTTGTTTTAAACAGAAAAGACTACCTTCATTGGGTGAAATGTTCCAATAGCAACTATGACCCCCTTCTCGGCAAGTTATCCGGTAGTAATATCACTTGGTCCAGGTTAAGTGCCCATCCTCCTCTCTGACCCATTAACTGGACAAGGACCATTACCACCTCATAATGGCCCGAAGAATGAAACGTGGCATAATAGCATAATAGTATGTGGATACAATTATGTGCCATGTCACAAGTTTAAATGCTGTTTAAGTATTTGGTCATTGAGGTCCAAAACATTCAAATGCCAATCATGCATCTAGGCCAGAGGAAATGGAGGGTGGTGAGTTAGATGTGGAGCAGAAGGAACAATCAATACAGGTCATCAAACAGATGGCATATTATATCAGATTACTTGAAAATGGATGAAAAAAATAACATAATCAAGTGGCGAGCTTGGGCATTTATAACAATCTGCCTAGCCCTGCACATTTAAGTCTGATGGAGGGCACTAAGGCTGGTTCTTTGCATGTAGACAGACTCATATGCACATAAGTGTGATTGTAGGCCTATAGACACAGTACTCTGCATGAAGGCCAGTGGGACATTTCATGTGTCCATAGGCCAGGCAGGACCTTAAAGTACAAGTCCAACCCTGTGCCCATAGGCTTTCTACTGTGCATTGGATAACACCCTGGGCCTGTAGGGCTGGTTATCTTATTGTAGGCCAGGTTTTGTACCTGTTAGCTTAGACCTGTGTCTACAGGCCAGATCCTAAGCGGTTCTATGTGATTATAACATATGAAATTACAGAGAATGAAATAACAGAAAAAACATTAATAATTAAAAAATATCGAATGCATAAAAATAGAATTGGGGGGCTCCAACCCCTCCATTTCCCCATGCTTTTAAAACCATCCCAACCAAGTCCCCACCCGTTTTGACACATGACCCCACCTCATATATATATATATATATTTGAAAATAATTCAATATTTTTTCGTTGTAAGTGTTTTCTCAGTTATTTCATTCTCTGTTTTTTTATTCGTTATAAGTTCTGGATACCGACCTAAGCATGTAAGAGAATGCTCTGTGACATTAGGCTGAAATATGTCCACATAAGTCAAGCTTGTTCCCCTAGGCCTAATCCTGTGAATATGATACATAGACCCATATTTGTCAATGTATACTACGATGTGCATATGTCGGTCTGATCATGTTCACGTTGTTCAGGATATTTAAGTACAGATTCGTTCATGTAGCAATAGTTATGTGCATATATGCCCAATTCTGTAGGCATGGTCCTGTCCGTTTAAACCAGTTCCTTTTCATTCGAATATGATACTCCCTCTTAGGCTTAGTGGTGTGTCCATAATCTTGGTCTTGTGGAAGTAGGCTTAATCATGTGCAAATAGCGTGGTACTGCCCTCAGGCACCGAGCAGGGTGCACCTCGGTGTAATCCTGTGCATGCATGCTATGTTGTGGACACTTGGACTCAGTCCTTTACTCGCAAACACAGTCATGCTATACCCTGTGCATGGTGACCCAGGCACAATGGTCGAAGTGGGCAGTAGCAGTTGGGAGCGGAGCTCTTCCACTTTTTCTTTTACAGTTCCTATACATTTTTTTTTAAAGTGTAGGAATACGTTGAAACTTGCACTAAGTTCCATTAAACAGCAGGCACATTTGTCTTTGCATTTGCCTTACTGGAGTGTGGAACCTGGGACCTGCTGGATCGCAGAACTGCTGGGTTGCTCTTATTTGTCCAGTGGCCTGCTTGGAAACAAGCCCATTCCCGAGCACCATCATAGTTCTGGTCCCACAGAAATAAGATTTGTTCTTTTGCATTTAAGTAACAATGTGAAAATACTGCAGGCACAACTGTAGATGCAGTTAATGGGTAGGTTGGAAGGGTGGTTTTAATCTTTAGTTTGCCTCATAAGAGGTGAGAATGGTGGGTGATTAGAAAGGGGAGGGTACAGAAAGCTGCATGCTGTGGATGACAATGAATAGAGGTAATGAGGTCGTTTAAAATGGGTTTCTTTCAGCCTTTACACAGTGGTGGAGTTGGAATGGAGGCAAGCCAGCACCCAGATATTGGGTTTGTATTGTGTCTGGGAGGGGGTGTGGCAATGGGCTTTGTGGTTAGTGCGGACGGTCCAACAGGGAACACAGTTCCACTACTTCTTTACCTACACTTCGACCACATCTGCCATCTGCTGACAGGTGTCAGTAACCACACTCTCTGCCCCTCTGGTGCCACTACATGGGGGGTTTCAGTCTGTTCCTCTCCACGTGGCCACCCCTGCCCCTACAAAACATCACCCACATCATGTATCTTCTCTAGTTACTGCAGCAATGTTACAGGGCCTATTGTAGCAGCCCTGTAGTTATTGTTAAATTGCTCAACTCATTGAAAGAACACTTTTTGGGAGGCTTATAACTTTGCCCCCTCCGGGCGAATCTTCATCAAACTTTGTAAGGTATATGGCCACTTCAGAATTATCTTTCGAAGTTTGGTGCCGTTTCGTGCAGGGGGAAAAAGTTATAGGGAGGGTCCCAAAATGTGTGGAAATCCTCATAGACGCAATGGAAAAATATTTTGCTCATATCTACAGCCTAAACTGCCAGATGGATTTTCACTAAGTTTGCACCAGGAGTGGCGGCTTTTTCCTGAAAGCGTGCCTTTGTAAATTCGGTGTTAATCCGCCCGGTAGTTTTTTAAAGAATTGCCAAAAAGTAGGCAAACGAAATGTGTGATATCTGGATCTTGTCCGCTGACTCACCTCCCAATTTGGGGACATCAAACGCACCCGCTGAATAGATGGTGAAAAACATGAGCTGCGTCAGATATATTGAAACGGTTGCCATATTGGATCTGCGGATAGCCGCTGGTGTCCGCGGATAGTGCAGTGGGGAAAAAGTCTGGAAAACACATTTGGGATTATATGGTGGCCGAAAGAGGGGCTGGAAAGGGTGGGGGAGTGCAATAAAGTTGACATGGAGCTGTTGTTACAGGTGTCAAAATTACATGCACATTCCACCGAGTCCAGGACATCGCAGCTGACTGCGGACAATATTGTGTAAACAAACAGTTTGGAAAACACATTTGGGGTTATTTGGTGGCTGAAAGAGGGTCTGGAAAGCGTGGGTGAGTGAAATGAAGTTGATATGGTGCTTTTTCTACAGGGGATAAAAGGGGTTGAAGGTGCTGCTTAGTACATGGTCACTTTTAGTGTCCGTGGACATCATTTGGATGGCAGGGGGTTCTGGGTGAGTCTTGTTATTTGAAGGTGTATTGTACGTACTTGATATATGCTTTAATTATATTGTGGGGGTGGTGGCCACTGCCACCACACACTGTAGTACTGTGTGTATAGTAATTATAGGTACCGTACGGGGAGTATACCGTATGTGCTATTTGGTGGAGTGATATAATTGAAGTATATGTGGGATTTATGATGGTAGTAAAATTAAGGATAGTGTTCCTCGATCTTTGCTCTGCCTTTGACAACATGAACCATTCTATCCTCATTAAATGGCTACATGATACCTTAGGCATCACGGACCAGGCAATGGACTGGATGACTTGTTTCCCTCATTAACTGCCCTTCCCAGCTGCAACTGGGCCGTTTCAACTCCGCTACCTCACTCTCTACCTGAAGTGTCCTCCAGGGTTGTATCCTATCTATGTATCTCATCACTACGGCTCACCTAACCTCCTTCTTCTCTCCTCATTTCCAGTGCTATACCAATGTCACAAAGCTTTCCTTGAAACTTCCCTCTGTTACTTTCTGTTCCCTGTCTTTCATCCCTGATTGTCCAACCCCCATCCAATTATTGTGTGTGGCTAACAATCTCTGTCTCAATGACACTAAAATGGAGATCCTTCCTATTGGGACATCTGTGCCCTGTTTCCCTCCTACCTTCTGGTCGCCCTCCCTTGGCCCACTACCACCACCATCCTGTGAGGTCGCAAAACCTGCGTCCATCTTTGGCTCCTCCCTCTCCTTTTTGGACCTTGTCAAGAAGGCCCATTTTCAGCTTCACTTCCTTACAGACATTCTACATTTTCTCACCTTCCCCCAAAAGCTCAACATCTCTAGAGCCCTGCTCCTGTGTAGGCTGGACTACTGCAACAGTCTTATTCTTATCAACCCCCCCTTTGTTCTCTAGGCCCTCTCCAGCTAATCCAGAATAGGCCTGGAAGACGTATCCTTGGCCTCAAGCCCAAGGATCATATCACTGCTGCTCTAAAATCTCTACATTGGCTCCTGGTCACTGCAATGATGAAAATCAAGATCCTCTGTATCATCGAAAGGCTTTCCGGGGACTGGGACCACGCTATCTCCAACATTCTCTCCCTAAATACTCCTCTGCTGGAGCCCACTTCTCCTCCAAGTGCAATTCTCTGCTTTTCAAACACTTCTCCAAACATAGACCGGGATGCAGGGGTCTCTATTCAGCTGCGGTCTCTCTTTGGAACAGCTTCCCTGCCCCTCTCAGAGTTCAGCCAGAATTCCTTAAGTTTCAGAAAGTTCTGAAAACTCTCCTTTTCTCTCCCTCTTACCCTATATCTCCTCCATGTTAACTCATAGCCTTGCTACTGAGACTGGTGGCTTGGTCCCTCATGAACCACACAGGTTCCAGGCCCTATAAGTTTTTTCGACACAAGTACCTCCCTTGTGGGTCTACTGCCTGGGAGCTGTCCACTCTAACCTTGGGACTACTCCACCCCAGCCGATAGCCAGTGGCCTTTCACCTTGGCATCACTTGGCATTTCTGTACTGGGCTCCCATCCATCAGCACTTGCCATCCTTACTCCCCCTTCCATTCATGCACTTCTGTTACTGCAGAATGCATATGTGCGTTTATAGCAGCACTGTGTACAATACTGTACTCCTATGGTGCATGCTGCACCCATTGCCTGTGTATTTATTGTTAGGTTTCTGTATTAACAACAACACTCCAATATAATGTTTTGTTTAGATGAGTCCATTTTTTAATACATGAAGTAGTTCATGAGAGGTCTCCCAATTACCCCTGACAGCTTCCTAACAATTTTTAAACACAACCCCTTTAGGGACCTTTCATCAAAATTAATGTCATATGTGATGTCATCAGTGATGTCATGAATGGCATTTGGGTGTTAGTCTTAGCAGTGCACTGTGGTGGTGCGAGATATGGTTGCTTAGTTTACCATAACTGGCAAATTTCTAGGAGTTTTCAGTTTTAATTGTAACCATAACATCCCTTTAACAACGTTTTTTCACTGAAAAGTAATATATACACATGAAGGTCATAACTGCCTTTGAATGAAAATAACATATTCAGTAATCTATAGAGTCAGGTGCAGAGTTTACAGCAGTTCTTTACATGTCAACTCGTATTTACACTGACATCATTTAAAAGATATTGGGCCTCATTACGACAGTTGTAATTTGTAACAGTTGGGCAGTTGTAATCTGCCCGTTGTTACCTCCATCCCCATTCCCATTGAGCCCTATGGGGGCTCAAATGTGAATGGGGAATGGTTCCTGCAAGGAGGAATGACCGGGTCCTCTAATGTTGGAATAACCCGGTTATTCCTCATTGCAGGAACCCGGTAAATGAGCCCGGTTTGAGCCTGCCAAACTCGTAATGAGGGCCATGTACTTATGGAGTTCAGGGCCCATAAGAGTGAAATATATAAGAGGGGGGTACGACGGAGGTGTACCAGCAGCAGCAACAAACCTCTGTGAGCAGCCAGTTCAGTATTTGTGACTACAGCATAATGCTAAGAGTTTGTAAATTGGCACTATCTACAGCAACTCAGACTCTTAGGAAAGTTAATCTAATACACTTCTTCCTCCATTGAAGAGTGTGCCTTTACGTTATTCGTCCTCCTCTAATCAGGCTGCAGTGCTTTTCAAGGTTGGGTTTTGCTGATGTGGTATGTCTAAAAGATTGATGTGCTGGCGATGAAATAGAGCAATCTATGCAATCCATGGCAGCTGCAGCATCTGTAAAGAAATCTGCCTGGTCTCCTCTGATCACTTTTAATTGTGCAGGGATATAGGATATTTCACCCTTACAGCTCTTAGTGACTGTTTCTCACCCTGAAACGTTTCCTAGCCTGCTGTACAGAGAGTGGCCCTCATTACGACCCTGGCGGAAAGCGACTGACCGGAGCGCCACAGCGTAAATAGCGTTTCCGCCATTGCACGAAGGAGCAAAGTGCGGCCCATTCCGACCCATCGGGCACGAGCACCACGGCATGGCGGAAGTGCAAAGTCCGCGATGGCGGAAATGACCCCAAAACGGCCCACACCGCCGCCGTACGGCGCCCCAGGTGCAATACCGCCACCCCTCTTAGCGGTCACCGCAGTGTGCGCCTACCGGAAAGTACGGTGGCCGGAAATATACGGAAACGGAAGTTAAAACATGGGCCCGGAACGGGAAACATCCCGGCGTACACCTATAAATACACTAAAACCACACAACCACTAAAATCACTACCCTGAAACACACCCCAACCCGTCAACCACCCTAGCGAAACCAAGAACAATGGGAAAAGCAGCGAAGAAAGCGTGCGACCGCAAGCGGCAGGTCCACTTCTCCCGTGAGGAACTCACCGTGCTAACAGAGACCCTCCAGGAGAATGCTGCCGTCGTCTTCTGCACGCAAATGACCAGGACGGCACTTGCAAACAAGAAGGCCATATGGGCTCTGGTGGCACAGCGGGTAAGTGCGGTGGGCACCGCACCCCGCACCCCACAGCAATGCCGCAAGCGATGGGACGACCTGCGGATACGCGTCCGCAGCATACTCTCTGCCAACCGCAACATTGCCACAGCCACCGGGGGAGGTCCTGAATCACCCATCAAGTTGACCCCCTGGGAAGAAATCTGTGCCTCCACCATCGGAATGGAGAGCATAGAGGGAGTCGGAGGGATGGAGAAAGGAGTGCAGACATCCGAAGATTCAGGTAGGTGGGCCAGATAAAACAATGCCAAATCCACACAGTCCATCCATGTGAAGTACCATGCGTCCACATAGTGCAACAGAAACACATGTCCAGGAGAACGTCCACACACATCGGCCTGATAGCGCACGTTAAAACCCACAATAAATACATAAATAATTAAAAACCCCTAATACACGCACTACACGTGCAGCAGGCACACCCTAACTGCAGGCTGCCAAACAACTGCACCCTCACTCCACACACAAATCAAAGCACCTCCAAGGGCCCGGCCCAAATCACCCTCAGGTACCACCCCAATGCTTGTGACACAATGCAATTCCAAATCCCACAGACCCACCAATAACCCTCGCCCTCCTCTACTCCACCACAGGGTCCGATCCAAACGACGAGCTACAGGACACCCCTACCAGCACACCTGCAAAGAGGGCCAAGACCAACGGCCAGAGACCCTCCACCTCAGCTGCACGCATCAAGACACGGCAGCAGCACAAATCAGGTGGCAGCACAGAGGAGGGAACATCAACAGGCACCCCAGCAGCCAGCATGCCCACAACACCACCACCACAGGTCCCCCCAATGGATGCCACAGAAGGCACTGCCTCCGGTGGCAGCAGCACCATAGGTGACACCCCATTGATGGCAGCATGCTCCGACACAGAAAACGGGGATGCCGAAGTCAGATCCATCCATGACCTGTCCCAATCCCCCTGTCTGTCCCATCCCGTACAACATGAGGATACCACACAGGGGCACCCACAAGACGACGACTGGACATCCCCCACAAGCCCTGTGGCAATGCAACATGAGGACAACAGCCCCTCTGTGACACCCCCGCAAATGGCCTTGGCCCAGCAGAGGCAACAGTCCCTCGACCAGTTGATCGAACAACAGCAGCAACTGGCCACGCTCCTCAAGGACCATGCTGATGAATGTGGGGGCACTAAGGCAGACATAGAAACATCAACTGAGACACTTAGGGCACAAATCGAGAGTAGCACCGAGAGCCTGAGAGTCCAAATGGAGAGAAGCACCGAGAGCCTCAGGGGGGAACTGCATGCGACGGCCAAGGACGTATGTGCCGAACTTGCCGCAGTGCGCCGTGTGCTCACTGAGCTCTCGCAAACCCTTAGGGACATGCATGGACGTGAGCAGGCAGACACATCATCCGTTGCAAGCTCCGTCCAGGGCAGCCCCCAACGTAGATCTGGAAGGAACCTGCGCTCCACAGGCAGGGGTGCCCCTGATACCCGCAGAGGGGGCTTGCAATAGCGACAGCCCACTGACAATGAGCATCTTTGGACACTGGTGTTCGGGGGGGAGGTAGGGGGGTGGAGGGGGTGTGTTGGGCTCACTTGGGTGGCGGGTCGATAGGGTGTTCAACATGACATCACATATGCCATAAAAAGTGCACGATCAACCAATGAGATGTGTGGACATTGATCTTTGTGTACTAGGCCATCATAGGCGTACAGTCCATATTGCGCTTGTCCCAGACACACGCAGTGCCACGAGTCCCGTGTCCATGTATCAGCCACCAGGCGTGAGTGCTAGAAGCATACATCAATGAGATGCTGACGAATGTCACGGGCCTCCGGTGCCTCGCAGACTCCATGAGGTGCTGCCACATCCCCACCCTCATCATGACCATCATCAGGTGCTTGCAGTTCTGCGTCAGGGGGCATGGGCACATTTCTACGTACGCACATGTTGTGGAGCATGACACATGCCATCACCATCTTTGCAACCTTCTCATGGCGGTACAGGAGTGCCCCGCCAGACCTGCTGAGGCAGCGGAAACGGCCCTTCAGTAGGCCGAATGCCTGTTCTATGACTACACGGGTACGTGAGTGGGCATGGTTGTAGTCCTCCTCATGCTGGTCCCGTGGGTTCCGGACTGGTGTGAGGAGCCATCTCTTCAGTGGATATCCAGCATCACCTGTATGTGGACGAGAAACGTATGATGTGGAATGCCATTGATACGTACGCACACCCCCCCCCTTCCTGCCAGGTCATTGCCAATTCACATACCCCACATCATCATGCATGTAATGAGACTCACCGAGTAGCCAGGATCTGTTCCCTGCGTGTCGCTCCATGTAGCGTGGTATTGTAGAGTTCCTCAAGACCATAGAATCATGGGTTGATCCAGGGAATCGGGCACAACAATGTGTAATGATCCTGTTGGAGTCACACACCATTTGTACATTCAGGGAATGAAATTGTTTTCGGTTGCGGTACTGGGCCTCCATGGCATGTGGGACGACCAATTCCACATGGGTGCAGTCGATGGCACCAATGCAACCCGGTATGCCGGCAAGTGCATGGAATCCCACTTTCGTGTTTGTAATTTCCTGCTCCGAGCGTGGTAGGGAGATGTAGTCGTCTGCGTGCTGCAGGAGGGCATCGAGCACTTGCAATAGTGTCCGTGAGAACAGTGGCTGAGAAATGCCATGCAACTGTCCGACTGTGTGCTGGTAGGTGCCTGTGGCCAGGAAGTGGAGTACAGACACCACCTTCAGTAGGGGTGGGATGGCGGTTGGGCTATCTATCATGCTGACAAGGTCAGCCTGTGTCATGTCCACAATGGCGGCTATGGTGTCACGGTCCAAACGGTAGAGGGTGTGGATCTGCTCATAAGTGAGGTTGAACTGATGTGCTCGGAGGCGTGGGATTGCGGGCTGCCTGCGTGGTGGTAGTGGCTGTGCTGGTGGGCCTTGCTGGCCCTGCCTTGCCCTCCTCCTCCTCCTGCGTCTCCTCCGTGCGGCCGGTTGTAGTTGGTGTTCGTCTTCCTCTTGGAGTTGGAGCACTTGCAGTGCTATCAGGTCCCCCAGGGCCAACATCGCGAGTCCTGCCGGTAGCATTTCGGTGTGGTTGTGGGAGGAGACTGGCTGTGCAATTCATGTGTTTTCAGGCTGTATGGCCTCCACCTGTGGTGATTCATTCCACCTGTGCAAACTGCCCTCCCCTTTGGCCGGCACGTCACGCGCACAACGCTGCAAATCGGGGAATGGTATCTTGCTATTGCTATCATGTATTTGTACCCGATGGGCGTGTTGGATTGGTTGTTATGTTCATTCGGCTATGGTCCCATTGTTTCCCATTCTATCTGTGCAGTCGCGAACAGACTTGTGGAGGGTCAGTGGAACGTAGTACTCGAGTTACGGTGGGCCCTCATGCATCACTGTACCGAGTTGCAACGACGGGCGGGGCGTCCCATTCGTGGGTGAAGGCAGTTGCCATTTTCACACACAGCCGCACTCGATGGAATAATTAGTGATTTCAAACGGCCACAGATGCCTTTTCGACGTGATGTTGCAAATGAGGAATTCGAAGGGCGGCGCTTTCGGTTATCAGCTGGCGGCGAGGAGATGCCCACAGGTCTGACTGCAAATATAACGTTCTATTGTTCAATGTCCTTGAGACAGGGCCCATGGCGAGGGAGCAATGATTGATATGAATAGTTTGGGATGCGCATTAGCTACGTGGGCGATGAGGCCGGCCGTTCCCAAATACATGTTACTTCACAACACTGGAATTACGGGCTGGGGCACTGTGGATTTTGCAGGCTGCATAACGCACAGACTCAATGGATGTTTCTAATGTCATGTGAGTAATTATTCAGGCGTTTTGATCCCGGGATGAGGGAATGATGAATGGATGCATGGGCAGGTGATTTGATACAGAGTTTGCCATGTACAGGGCTTCTTGGGATCTATCCGCCTCCCCTACGCTATGTGATGCAGGCCTGCCATAGTGGGACCATCGTCTATCTGGCCTTGTTGAGCCCTCCCTGTCTCGAGGCGCCCTCAGACACTTGTGTCCATGCACGTTGACATTCCCATCTGATGGATTCTGTTTTGACAGACGCATGCACAGGTACACTCGTTTGTGATGGTGTTTGCACCTCGATATAGATGGTTATGAGTCGCAAGTGGTTTTGGGGTGGTGATGATCCTTTTGAGTGGGCTAGCATGCATATGGCTGTGGATTTCGTGTGATCATTGAAGTGAGTTGTTCGAATGTAGTTCTGATGGCCATTCTGTTCTTTTTCTTTTCTTTTGGTTGACAGGTATCTCCTCCCCTTTTGCCACTGCCATCTGTATGCCACGCCTGCAGATGGATTTTACTCCCGACACCTGCTGCTTCGTGTTAATCGGTGGAGCAGCATTACGATCTTATGGGACGATCGCCAATGGCCCACATGCCCTTACGCAGTACTGGTGTCTCGGAGCAACATTTCGGCCTTTCAGCTGGACTAGTGCCTCCCCATTGGGACAGCCCTGCGGTTCTGTGCTCTTCCATGTTGCCTTTTCGTACGTGAATGTGGCTCTGTGTACCATGGGGGTACAGGGCGACACACAAGTAGTGGCTGGTCATTTCTTGCGGATGCAGCCCACAATGGTGATTAGTGTTCTGGAGTTCATGGCCTGATGGCTGTATGGGCTTGGTGTCTTTGATGTGCATAAATTGCTATTCTGATTTGGCCCGTGTAGCGTTTTTCTTTGCAAGTGATGTGGCATATGCCTATTTGGGGGGCGATGTATTGTGAGGAGATCTGCATTGGGTTCCAGCTTCGGGGTTTAGTTGCGTGGTACTGTACTGGGCGCGTTTGCCTACTGAGCCCGTGAGGTCAGGGATGGGGGATGCCTATATGACAGTTTGAATGTTGTCATGCTCAGGGGCGGGGGATTGGGTTTTGTGTAACAGATGCCGGTCAGCCAGGTGGACTGGTGGAATGATGTGATTTTCGGAATGTTGCTGGGCACAGGTGCCTGTGTTTGCGTGCGTTTCTTGGTGGGGGACTGCGGTCATGTCCATTGGGATGGCTTCTGTATTCGTGCCATCTGTGCCCTGCAGCTCCCATTGGCCCCTCTTGTGTTTCTTTTGTTCGTTGGCATGCATGGGTGCTTTGTGCATTTCAATGGTTGCATTGTGACTTCATTGCACCTACCGGGAGTTGTACTTTGTGGGCAGGGAGCGGTGTACAGGCACTCAGTGGGGCCGTTTACGGTTGATTCGCTATGCCGTACTTCTCGCCATGGCGGAATGGTACATTCCGCCATGCCTGATGGCGTTAGGTACATGTCCGCTAGGGTCGGAATTGGCGTACCGTTGCACCATGGTGGTGTTTGCGGTTTGGCATGGCGCGCGCGCGCGTGCTTGGTGCAGTTAGCGTTGGCGTTCACTACGCTGTCGCTAATGGCTTCGTACTTTGCGGTGACGGGTCATAGTCGCACCGAGCGCTATTCGATGGCGGTATTGCATTTCCGCCATCGTTTTTCGATTTCCGCCAGGGTCGTAATGAGGGCCAGTGTCAGGTCGGTCGGGTGAATGCCAATACAGACCTATTTCTAACTCACCAGATTCTTTTGCTGCACAGAAGATGGTGTCTTGGTCCTTGTAGTTGAGTGTTCAGGATTTGCTAGGATGCGGTTATGCACCAGAAGGCAGATGAGGACCTAGCACCCTGTGTGCCTGTGAGGAATTCAACCATACGCATGCAGAGTGTGCGCTCACCTGTGTTTTTGAAAAATGTTGTAATGAAATGTACTCTGGGGGGACACAGCCTACATGCGTAGTCCTGCTGTCATGTTCAGCTGGAATGCGACAGCCACGGATACATCAAAGCATCTCAGGAAGGGGGAAGGCAACACCTTCCTCCTGACATGGCCAGCCTAATTAAAATATCAAAGGCTCCATGGATCTGCCCTATTCATTACCAGTTTTGCGTGGTGGCAACGCATACTGATGAGAGTTAATTGAAGCAAGCCTGCAAAGAGGCCTTGTCACAGAACTAACAAAGGGCAGAAAACCCAACACCTTTTTGATATGCATCTGTGTCAACTGAAGTCCGTTCCCACCCTTAGCATGAAGGGCAGTGGCTGTCATGTCTGGGACAACTGTTTACATTGGTCATCCCTGCATGGGGACCCCATTCAGGAAGGTACAAGTATGTGATTTTATGGAGACAGAAAGTCTGTTAGACAGAAAGTCTCCATAACCTCACGGGAGACCTGTGCTTTGATCAGAAGCCACAGAGAGCTCCATTAACCAGAGAGACAGTTTGATCCACAACAGACAGGAAGATGTAGTAGTACATGTTGTCATCCCTTTATCTTTCCTGTTGCAAAGCACTATGGTCATGACCTCACGCGTAACAGAAGATTGTTGGTGGAGACCCAGTATTGGTTCATTATGATAAGCGTGAGCCTGCACCAATCACTGGGGCCCATTTGGCATTGAAAGAGGGCTGAGCCCCTCTCTTGGCAGATCGTCCGATGACTTTGAAAGGATTAAGATGGACTCAGTTTGCCACCTGCTGAAGGTACAGACTGCCTTACAGCTTCCACCAGTGAAGAAGATCAGGATTTCTAAGAGGTAAGCAAGATCCCACCCCTAAACATCTCCCAGGGAACAGAGGGAGATACCAAACTCAGAGGCCCCATCCAGCAGCTCTAGAACCAGTACCCAGCCAGCACACAGTGCACCCTGCTAGGTTCTGCTAGCAAGGTTCCTAGGTGGGAAGTGCAAGAGAGTCTCTGAACAAAGGACAAGGTGTTTGCCTGCAAACACTCGCCTCAGCTTTGGGCCGTCCACCTTAAAGGATGAGACAAGCCCAGCCAAGAATCTAGGAGGAGTGCTACAACAAGCATCAATCAGCATCCTTCTTTGAAGGACATTTTCGAGGCAGTCGAGCCCTCGATCCGTGACCGGCAGCACCACTGTTGTGAAGCTGCAATCACTAAAGCTGTCCGAGACGCCTCGACCAATGTTCCAGATCTGCCAATCAGCACAGAGACAGCGATTCTTGACCCTGAGCCGCAGTGTAGCCTAGATTGCTGAACTGCCTGCTGCCTGATACATGCAGCTGTCTCCCATCTTGAGCCCTGTCGCAGGAGCGTCACAGCATCCTGGAACCAACTCGACCCTGTTGAGCATCAAGAGCATCTCAAGCACCAGGTGCATTGTGGTTCCTTCCCCCAAGTTCTTCCCCGAAGGCCCCTAGTGACATGTACGACCCCCTTGCTCTCTTGGTGTTGAAACCAAATAACCTTGAACAGTTAAGACTAATTGCTTTACTGACTACCCTTCTATCAGTATCCAAATCGCATCTGTTTCATTCATGAAACTCACTATCCTGTGTGTTCCTTTACAGGGTGGGTTGTATTTTGTAGTGTGCTAGAACTGCCTGTTGTAATAATAATAAAGTAGATATTTGTATATAACTTTGACTGGACAGTCCCTCTTATCATTGGGTAATATTTGTATTTTCACTGTGGTGCAACAAACCAACGATCCACTACCTTGCAGAGATAACCCTGCCATTCTGTCCACGTTATCAAAATTGGGCACAGAGGTTTATAATTGACTTGTGTTCATATCTGTTCGGATCCTTTCTGGTGTACTAGAAGTTACTAGATGTGTGGGGCTGATAGAAGGTTTAGAAACCGATATTCATCCCTGGACCACTGGTACCCCGGAAGTTGATTCGTCACAGTGCACACTCCACAATGAAGACTGAAGAAAGTTGAGCCATCAGCAGTAATTGCCTCACTATTTTCTCAACACACTGAGCCATTGGCATTTGTACATTACATTCATCCACCACTAACTGCGTATGTTATTATGGCGCAAGCGCCCTTTCTGGTCTTCCAGTCTTGACATTGCTTTCTTTAAGGTTCTTTTGAGTGTTTTCACCCTTTCTTCCATGCTCTCTGTAGTTCCCTGCGCAATCTTCCAGCTCTTTAGTTCAGCCAGCTAAGGTTTCCATCCTCTGCTGCAGTTAATCCATTTTTGCTAGTGCTTTAGGCACACTGAAGTGCACATAGTGCTAGCCCTGTGAATACACAGAGGTTTTCCTTTAAATTAGCGACAGCCCTGTGCACAAAGGTACTGTAATTTACCCGTAGACCTGGCTGTGTTCACAAAGACTCAGTAATGTTCCTGTAGTCCTAGTCGTGTGCATGCAGCCCAGTCATGTGCACCTAGGTATTGTGCTGTGCATGTAGAGGCTAACCTGCTGGTTTTGATCATGGTCGGGTGTGAAGGTTGTTAAGCAGGTTGGGGACTACACATGATACACAATTCACTAGATCTGACAAGAGCTACAGACATTTGATCGTTCCTGGTGGCCACGCAGCAGGTATTCCACCGAACGGTAAGGGCAAATCAGAGGAGCAATCACCACAGTGGCTAGCCTCCTGACATCACTCCCACTCTCATATTACTATGAACAAAGCAAACATATCTCAGCTCATCGAGACAGATCTTCCTGTTAAGTAATATATATTATTGATTTTAAGGACAGTTCAGTGTTTCACATTTTGTTAGATGGTCAAGTATGCCTGCGACCAGAGAGTAAAGATGTCGCAGGAGACTCCCACAGAGGGAGGATAGCTCAGCGGCAATGTGCTCGCCAAGGAAAGCAAGACTACACGGAGCAACACAGGTCTGATCCCCAAGTCCGCGCTTAGAAACCTTTGGGTATTTGAGTGCGTTATAAATACGCAACTAAGACAAAAAATAACAATTACGCAACTAAAAAACAAACAATTCCTGTAACAGCACCTCGATGCCTGCAGGGCAGTGTGAGCGCTTTTCAAAAAGCAACATTAAAAAAAAGAGTGAGTCAATGCTGTGATCAAACTGCTATGAATAAATAGAATGTTAGACAACCAGACCCCTGGGGGCGTTTTGGGCAGGAATAGTCAGGGAGTGTGTAGGAAGTTCTATATGTCTTATCACAGTCGTCATGATTGTTGAATGGGTGGGTAGATGGCCAAAGAACAACTGCAGTCTTTGTGTTTCTCAGCATACCGCACCACCCCCTCGGCAACACTGCAATGCCAAAACGTAAATGGGCTGCTATGATTAAGACCGCTGTTATTGTTCTTAGTATGTGCCTTGTGTAGGGAATGGGAATTAATGAAATGTGATGCGTGGTGCTTATTTGCAGCATACAGTGTGGGTGGTTTTACTCTTAGCACCATTGCGATATGATGGGAAATACTCTTTGACGTTTGTCAATTACACACACACACACATGCCGCCATTATTTGGCAGTAGTGGTGTACTTTGCTTTCTGTACCTGCATGCTTTTCTCTCTTTCCACTGGTGATACTTTACCCTTCAATATGGTGCTCTTTCAATGATGCATTTTGTATTTGTACCATAGCTGGGAACTTGGTGTACACTCTAATCAAGCCTGCAGATCTAAACTTGAAAATGTTATGTAACATCATCATTAACGTGTTCTAGAAATATTTTGTAAAGTGCCTCTAGGCTCTAAATAATGAATGAACAACTGAAGTTGTATTTAAGTATACATTTGGTAAGGGGTTTTGCAAAGCACATTATTCCTACTCGTGATTTCTTAAGCGTACTCTATATTCCTGTTTTGATGTTGCAGACTGCAGTGTCCTGTGATTTCTTGGTATCAGCAGTGCAGTTTTGAGTGGTGGAAAAATGGTTATATGTCTAGATTAATAGTATTATGCAAATCGCATCAGGTACATCATTTTAGAAACTGTTCACTGGTGCACGTGCAACCAGGTTATTTCCCCAACTGCTAATATCGTGCGAAACAAAGACTACACTCGTCCAAAGTTTCTTAATGAGGCACCTGGAGATTATTGCACGGGAACACAACACAAGACATGCTTGCAAACTATACAGGGATATCTGCATCTGTCATCTAATTGCTATAGAAATATTTAACTACTTTAATTCCTTCAAGAGTGCATGCATAGTAGAATTTGCTGAGGGAAACTTTGTGCTATTTCTCGATGAAGCAAGTGAAATGTTATGCTAATTATTTAAATATGAATTACAAGAGCAGCACTGCACTTTAGGATTTCCCTGTTGTCATATGTGGTGAAATAATTCAAGGTTACATGCCTAAAATATACTGATGTATAAACAAAAGTGCCTAAAACAGGGTTGTCTTTAAATAAGCAATAGCATCTGTCCCTGTTAGGCAAGATTGTATGTAGTACCCTGTGGGAGACTGCACTTGTCTTGTCCTCTTGGCAATAGCTAACCCATCCTTTGGTATAAGCATGTACTAAACAGGTTGGTAGAGTGACTGAGCAGCCAGGCTTATCTCAAGAGGAGTCAATGTGAGCTGTAGGGTTGTAACACAGAGATTCACAGTGACACATATCCAAATAAACACACTCAAGGTTTCTTGAGTAAATAATTATTTATTAATTTAACAGTCAGTTGAATAAGCCTTCTTTAGAAGGGAGCAATAGATATGCAACACAAAAATATACTTCAAAATATACACACACTCTGTTTCTTTAAATCAGTAGATACCTATTGGGGATGGCAGACAGTCAATTCCTAAACCCTGAGGTGACTTAAATAACCAGGACACTGTGGACATTGATATATCACTGGTACATTTAGAGCAATACTGAGTTTGTTGTCAAAAGGAAAGATGAGGGAATAAAACAATGGTTAACAAGCAGGTAAGTACTTCCCCCCCCAATGCAAAGTAAATTAACCCTTTCCCAGCTACACAAGTTATAAAATGTGTGACTTTTGTTGAGGGATAGTTAAAGCACAATGTCATAGGATGGAAGAGTCTTTCAGGGAGCCAGGACAGCCAATGTTAGTTGAACAGCAGTCTAGGTGAGCTGACACACTTCTTTTAGGTAAGTAAAAAGTCTTGCACAATGTTCTAGAAGTCTTTGTAGAAAATGAAATCACTGTAGGGCCACAAGCTGGGAAGCTTGTGAGGGGCAAAGCTTCAAGCAACACTGAAAAAGAAACCAAGACAAGTCTCAACTGAGAACTAGCAAGGTTACACAACAAGAGGTAAGTCCCCTTAGTTTTACTATACCTTAGGTCTGAGGAAATTGGTTCCAGCTGGCTTCTGTTCCTGTGTAGGTCTGCAGAGCCTATTGTTCCTGGGCCTCAGTCATGGGGACAAGAGGGAGGACTCCTACACTACAAATTGAAGGTCGGAGGCAGCAATGGGCAAACTTCAGATCAGCAGCACTTTGCGGTTTCAGCTCCTCGTGGCTCTCGCCAATAGCACCACTGCGGTTTTGTGATACCTTATGGACTTTCCTCGCATCTGGGGTCCAGCACTCTGTTGAGGTGGCTCAGGCTTGGTCAGTCCTGTTTCATGGGAGTCCAGAGGATCTTCTTGTAGCTCGGGTCCGACTTAAAAACGAGACACTCGATATTGGTGTTCCTCTCCCTGGCAATCAGTTCCTACAGCAGCAATGGAAGTACAGCCAGCTCTGAGAGGATGTCCAGACGAGTTTGCTTTGGGGTTGATTGGTCCCACGAACCCAAGGGGAGAAGTCGTCCGTTGTAGAGCTTCTCTAGTCAAGGTTAATTTGGAGCTTCAGCAATGCAGCAGGGCTTCACCGGGCAAACCAACGGTCCAGGAGTTGCAGCAAGTGTCTCCTCCAAGTTCCTCTTCAGATTCCTTCATCCAGTGGTCGACTCTGCCTTCCAAGCAAAAAACCTTGCCTTTTGTGCAGGTTTCTCCCATTTATTCGCAGTCGACCTGTCACTCACAGAGCAGGGTGGCTGTCCTCTGAGGACAGCTAGCCAGCCAATCACCTTTGGGTCCATTCCTGTAACCAAGTGGTTTAAGCACAGGGAGTTTCAGGCACCTTCCTGCTTCCTGCCCTGCCAGACACGCTGGAGCCAGAGGCAGGCTTCACCAGTGAATCCCGCCAAAGACAAAATGAACAAAGGGACCAAACCTGGTTTGGCACACAGAGTAAATCAAGAGAAGGACATGTTCAACAAGAAATGGCAAAAAAAGAAGACTGTGGCCATTTTGACAAAATGGCCACCCATGGGTGCTTTACTACATCTGCAAATGCAGCCCGCGGTAGAAACACACAATGGTAGGAAAAAGTAAACCACTGCCACCAGCCATTAATTGTAGAAAGGGGAACATAAAAAATGTTACATGAGAAACTAGACAAAGGGGATACTAAGTAACCCCTCCAGCACCCTATGGTAAGATAGTGTGTGCTGGGTCTAGAAAGTTACACAATGTAAGGAAAGTCAATTTCACTTCACTGCTCTTGGAAACAGTAGTTTCACCAAGAGAAGGTATTTAAACCTTTGGGAAATCTGAGAGACTTCCCTGTGCCACTGCACTGAAGGTGCTGTGTGTCACAGTGTAAAGATGATGTCTATGGAGTTTGTCAGACTCCAAAGTCAAAAGAAGCAAAGAGTAAAAATTACAGAAAAGTATATGAGACAGTGGGAAAAAGTTCTTACCACCATCTCCAGGTTAGAAATTAAAAGTCCTAAAGTCCAGCAAAAAGAGCTGGGGGTCTCTAAGGTAGAAGGGAATTAGCACTTTTCTAAGAATTCTCCCTAACAGTCCCACATCGCTGCACAAAGGATTGCTATGAATACACTCTCTTCATTAAACACAAGTGGGTGGAAATGGAGGCTGCCCTGCATCTGTCCTGCCCAACTATTTGTTTACCTCACCTCATAGTAACATAGGTGCAAACAGCATTTCTACTTTTTAAAGTGTGATTTTTGATAGGGGAGACCTGCATTGTGTTCTTGAATCTGGGGACAATTGATACCCTCCTTGTTGTGTGGTCCCGGGGTTCCCTCGTAGCGCAGGCCCTGGGGGCTGAAAGAATGGACACACAGGCAGGGTCAGTGTGCGAGAGGTGAACAATCCCTTTGCAGGCTTTTGCCCTCTCCTTTATTTCCTTGGCCACATGGCCGTCACGCCCGCACTCTCCCCGTCTCTTATCACATGACCATCACATACCTCGCCAACCTGGAAAACAAACAAAACCTTTGTGACATGTTCAACAAAGTCCTCCTGCATGGCCGAGGGCACACTTAACATATGCACAGTGTTATCATACTGGGCCTCATTACGAGGTATGCCGGTAAGGCAAAAAAGATGCCGGTGTGGTAATACCGGCATCGTTTACCGTCCCGTTGCATTCTGACCCGCAAACCCGGTATTAGCGGCACACTAAACAACGGTGCCGCTAATAGCGGCATAGGTGTGTACACGCGCCCCTTCAGGGAGCAAATACCGGCATGCCGGTAATAGGGGGTAATCCCAACCCACGCGTGTACATGCAAATATCGTCATCGCGAAGCCAGTTATCACGGCCTGCACGATGCCGGCCATACAGGCATCTCAGACCACCCGCAAACAGCAAGAAGGATACTAGGCAGCTGCCACAGGTGCACACAATCTCCACAGGTGGAGTCAATGGAGGCTGTGCCAGTATAAACTGAGCACACCCACACACCACAACCCCCTCACCCCAACAGGTGTAGGCAATGTAGAGTGGCCCAGTACAAAAGGAGCACACCTACACACCACCAGTTGCAATCATGGCACTGGAGGACATGCCTATACTGCTACAACTACAGCAGCAACAACAACAACTACAGAAGCAACAACAGGCAGCACAGAGGAGACGCAGGAGGAGAAGGAGGGTGAGACAGGCCCAGCAATTACCATCAGTGCAGCCACCAGTGCCTTGTAGGCAGCCACCAATCCCTCGCACCAGACCCAGCCCATTCAACCTAACCCCTGAGCAGATCCACACCCTGTACTGGTTGGACCGTGACACCATCACCACCATAGTGGATATGATACAGAACGACATTGCCAGCCACATAGGAATACGCACTGCCATCCCCCCACTACTAAAGGTGAGTCTGTGCTACACTTTCTGGCCACAGGCACCTACCAACACACAGTGGGCCAGCTGCGTGGCTTTCACAACCACTATTTTCACGCCTGCTGCACCAAGTGCTGGATGCCCTCCTGAAGCACGCAAGCACCCACATATCCCTACCACGGACTGCTCAGGAGATAGCCGAAACCAAAGTAGGCTTCCATGCACTGGCAGGCATGCCCAATTGTGTCGGTGCCATCGACTGCACCCATGTGGAATTGGTAGTCCCCCATGCCATAGAGGCGGTGTACCGCAATCGCAAGCAATACCACTCCATCCATGTGCAAATGGTATGTGACTCCAGGAAGATCATCACCCATTGCTGCGCCCGATTTCCTGGATCAACACATGATGCCATGTTACTGGGTAATTCCACGCTACCCCATCACATGGAGCGACATGCCGGACCACGTGCCTGGCTACTTGGTGAGTTGCACAACCGTCCCATGGCAGTGCTTTGGGGTACTGATGTGTGGGGATGCATAAGGGGGGGGGAAACTGCACCTGGGTGGGAATAGCCGGTGATTGGAGAATGCATGCAGAGCCAAACACTCCTAACCTGAACCAGTCAAACGGTACATTACACTTCACTGGGCCACATATCACAAATAATGCATATCGATGAGAACAAGTAAGAGGCACAACCAGGCCACCATGGTGATGACAAGCAATGCATGAATGAACAGGATGGCAAGTGTGGCAATTTGGGCAGTGTGACCATGCATAGTAAATAATGAACAGCATGAATTGGAGTCAAAACATTGTTGCACTACCACAACATATCTGCCTCAGCATGCATGATTACACCCTGCATCATCTATTGAACGCCATCCAGACTACCACACCTCATGACAGTATAGATTGCACCTAGATAATATTTTTTCATGCTTACAGGGACATGTGCATGGCCACACCAAATAGCTGCCGCCATGACTGTGCTCCCTGAATGTGGCAGTTCAGAGTGACACACACCTATTTGAATCTGCTTGCAGGTGATGGAGGATATCCCTTGAGGCCGTGGCTACTCACCCCTGTGCGTAACCCGCAGAACAGCCATGAGGAGGAGTACAATCGTGTGCACACCCGTACCCGTGTTGTGATTGAGCAGACCTTTGGCCTGTTGAAGGGGCAGTTCCGCTGCCTCAGCAGGTCTGGTGGGGCACTCCTATATAGGCCTGAGAAGGTGGCAAAGATCACCATGGCCTGTGTCATGCTGCACAACATGTGCATCCGGAGAAATGTACCACTGCCACCTGACATTGACATGCATGGGCCGGGTGAGGATGATGAGGATGGAGACGGAGGTGAAGTAGCCCCCCTGCCAGTACGTGATGCACGGGATGGCCATGCTGTACGCCAAGCACTAATTCACGAATACTTCTGAAACACAGGGACTATGAAAGACTTGTGTCAGTCAGACACTGAGCCAATGTGGACATGCACACAGGGAATGTTGGGAGTTGGGCACTGAACACCGTACCACATTAAATGGATGCACACAAAAATAACAATGTTCAGCCATGGATTTTTCTTATCACAACGTGTGTATTATTTACAACAGCAAAAATGTGCCCACTCCCCCCTCCCAGACTCCCCCAACAAACTCCCTGACCCCCCCAACAAACTCCCAGTCCCCCAACAAACTCCCTGACCCCCCCAACAAACACCAACACCACCAATAGACTGCCCAACCTTGTGTCCCACTACCATTGTCCCCCCACACTACTTCCGGGACTTCTTCCTGTCCAGAGGCGGCATTTCAGTGTGCCTTGCACTCCTACGTGTGTGGCGCACTGGGCTGGTGGGGACAGATGAAGCTGGTGTGGAGGTAGAAGGTGATTCGCTGGCAGGTTCCACACCTCCTGCAAGCCGTGGCCGCTGCATATGAAGCAGCATTGAGGTCAGCACCTGTGTCACCGCCCCCAGGCAGTCCCTCATTAGCCGAGCCGATGCATTGACAGCGGCTGTGTTTGCTTCGATGGCTGCTGTGGTCCCTGCAATTGCTGTGGCAATACCCCGCCTGGTTTCCTCCCCGTCCACTATGTACTGGCAGAGTAGGTCTAACATGGCCTCCTGCAGAACTCACAGTTACGCACAGGGGTGAGTAGCCACGGCCTCAAGGGATATCCTCCATCACCTGCAAGCAGATTCAAATAGGCGTGTGTCACTCTGAACTGCCACATTCAGGGAGCACAGTCATGGCGGTAGCTATTTGGTGTGGCCATGCACATGTCCCTGTAAGCATGAACATTTTTTATCTAGGTGCAATCTATACTGTCATGAGGTGTGGTAGTCTGGATGGCGTTCAATAGATGATGCAGGGTGTAATCATGCATGCTGAGGCAGATATACTGTGGTAGTGCAACAATGTTTTGACTCCAATTCATGCTGTTCATTATTTACTATGCATGGTCACACTGCCCA
Source organism: Ambystoma mexicanum (assembly GCF_040938575.1). Lineage (NCBI taxonomy): Eukaryota > Metazoa > Chordata > Amphibia > Caudata > Ambystomatidae > Ambystoma > Ambystoma mexicanum. Next base: position 414,308,226 of record NC_090939.1, read on the forward strand.
CATTGCCACACTTGCCATCCTGTTCATTCATGCATTGCTTGGCATCACCATGGTGGCCTGGTTGTGCCTCTTACTTGTTCTCATCGATATGCATTATTTGTGAAATGTGGCCCAGTGAAGTGTCATGTACCGTTTGACTGGTTCAGGTTAGGAGTGTTTGGCTCTGCATGCATTCTCCAATCACCGGCTATTCCCACCCAGGTGCAGCCCCCCCCTTATGCATCCCCACACATCAGTACCCCAAAGCACTGCCATGGGACGGTTGTAAAACTCACCAAGCAGCCAGGCACGTGGTCCGGCATGTCGCTCCATGTGATGGGGTAGCGTGGAATTACCCAGTAACATGGCATCATGTGTTGATCCAGGAAATCGGGCGCAGCAATGGGTGATGATCTTCCTGGAGTCACATACCATTTGCACATTGATGGAGTGCTATTGCTTGCGATTGTGGTACACTGCCTCTATGGCATTGTGGACTACCAATTCCACATGGGTGCAGTCGATGGCACTGACACATTTGGGCATGCCTGCCAGTGCATGGAAGCCTACTTTGGTTTTGGCTATCTCCTGGGCAGTCCGTGGTAGGGATATGTGGGTGCTTGCGTGCTTCAGGAGGGCATCCAGCACTTGGTTCAGCATGCGTGAAAATAGTGGTTGTGAAATGCCATGCAGCTGGCCCACTGTGTGTTGGTAGGTGCCTGTGGCCAGGAAGTGTAGCACAGACTCCACCTTTAGTAGTGGGGGGATTGCAGTGCGTATTCCTATGTGGCTGGCAATGTCGTTCTGTATCATGTCCACTATGGTGGTGATGGTGTCACGGTCCAACCAGTACAGGGTGTGAATCTGCTCAGGGGTTAGGTTGAATGGGCTGGGTCTGGTGCGAGGGATTGGTGGCCACCTAAGAGGCACTGGTGGCTGCGCTGGTGGTAATTGCTGGGCCTGTCTCACCCTCCTTCTCCTCCTGCGTCTCCTCTGTGCTGCCTGTTGTTGCTTCTGTAGTTGTTGTTGTTGCTGCTGTAGTTGTAGCAGTATAGGCATGTCCTCCAGTGCCATGATTGCAACTGCTAGTGTTAGCATTTTGGTGTAGGAAGGGGTGTGGTGTGTAGGTGTGCTCCTTTTGTACTGGGCCACTCTACATTGCCTACACCTGTGGGGGGGTTGTGGTGTGTGGGTGTGCTCAGTTTATACTGGCACAGCCTCCATTGACTCCACCTGTGGGGATCGTGTGCACCTGTGGCAGCTGCCTTGTATCCTTGCTGTTTGCGGGTGGTCTGAGATGCCTGTATGGCCGGCATCGTACAGGCCGTGATTACTGGCTTCCCAATGCCGGTATTTGCATGTATGCGTGGGTTGGGATTACCCCCTATTACCGGCATGCCGGTATTTGCTCCCAGAAGGGTCGCGTGTATGCGCCTATGCCGCTATTAGCGGCACCGTTGTTTAGTGTGCCGCTAATACCAGGTTTGCGGGTCGGAATGCAACGGGACGGTAAACGATGCTGGTATTACCACACCGGCATCTTTTTTGCCTTACCGGCATACCTCGTAATGAGGCCCCCTGTCTTTTCTTCTCTCAGGACCTTGGTATGGTGATAGATTCTGTTCAAGAGGAATCCACAGAGTCTCGTGGACTGTGCCGGACGATGGCGGAGCGAGTATCGGCTGCTGCCTTCTCTCCTCAGAGTGTCACCTGTACTTGGCTTGCTGGCACCTTCCTGGGTCGTTGTGGGTCCCTAGGGTTTGTTTGAGATGTTCCCCTGGGCTTTCTGTTTGGAACGTATGGCCCTGGGGGGGTGGTTGTGTCCTTGTTGGTGTGCTCTGTGGCCCTTCTTTCCAGGTAGTTGCCGGTATTCTCCCAAAATGGGACATGTTCCACATGACCGTCTCTGGTCCATAGGAGGCTGTCACTATTCCGTGGTCGTGGTGTGTGATGATCCATGGCTGGAACTCATATCGGAGCGCTATCTTTCTGAGGGTCGGACAGTTTTTGACTAATGCTGTGACATCCACTTGTAACTGGTTTGGTGTTGCTCGCCTGGCCATGTTCTCTCTTTTATTTGTGTTACTGTTGATCCGCTTGGTCCCCATCTACTTGTGGAGGACGCCAGGTCTGGTGGAGTGGGAATCCCACTTGGATGGGTACTCCAAACATGAGTGCTGCTGGACTGACTAGGGTGGATGAGTTTGGGGTTTGCCAGTAGGACCGGAGGAAATGCTATAGTTCTGACAGCCATGGTCAGCCTTTGTCTTTGGCAAAACATACGACTTTGTTGATCTAGGACATAAACCTCTCTGCATCTCGGTTTGCATGGGGCCAGTATGGTGCGATGTGGAGGTTCGGAACTCCCATGTCGTCGACAAATCCTTTTAATTCCCTGCTCCCAAATTGGTGGGTCATTGTCACTTTTGATGGAGAGGGTATGCCATGTACTGCAAACATCTTTTCTAGGGCTGTTGCATTTGTGGATCGTACAGTCTACTTCTGAGTATCTAGTAAACTCGTCCACTGCCACCAGGAGGTATGCCTCATTTGCTAATGTGCAAAAATGTAGGCTGACCGCGTCCTATTTGCGATCACTCCAAGGGTGAACAGACCATTGGTTCTGTGGGCCCTAACTGGCGGGCTGCTTGGTATGACAAGCAGGTTTCTACAAGGGTGTTGACAATCTGTTGTATTTGTGGCCTCCAAACTCATGATTTCAGGAACACTTGTATTTTTACTATTCCCTGGTGGCAATCATTGGCCAGTTGGATTGCTTGGTCTTGTAGGCTGGAGGGTACTACGATGCAATGTCATTTTAGTATCAGCCCATCAGGGGAGACGGACAGTTCATGTCGGATTTCAAACAGGCTCTGCATTAGTTCTTGAGCTTGGGGTGTCCGGTGGGCCACTGCTGTGCGATAGTTTTTCCATTCCCCTGTCCATATGGCCTCTTTCCTTATTTGGAGGAAGGTCTCCCTGTCCGTTTTGAATATAATTTAGTTTAGTTGCATGGCTTTTAGCCGGGCGCACACGATGATGTGGCATACATGTTCTTCTGCTTCTTTTGCCTCCTCACACTCTGTCATGGTAGCCGGCCTTAGGTGTTGTAACAGGAAGTCAGCCGGGTTCGTCGGCTCCCGCTCTGTACTGCACTTCTAGGTCAAATTGTTGAAGGTGGAGCCTCTATCGTTCTGTCCTTGCTGAAGGTTGTGGCGCAGACCCTTTGAATATGGGTACCATGGGCTTGTGGTCTGTCAGTCCCTTGACTGGGTGTCCTACGATGTAGACATGGAAAAGCTGACACAACCACAGTATGGCCAGCGCTTCCTTCTCAATGTGTGTGTAGTTCCTTTAGGTTGATGTGAGCGCCTGGCTACCGAATGCAATGGGGACTATTGTTCTATTCCAGGCTGTTTGGGTTAGCACCGCTACTAGACCAACCGGGGTGGCGTTGACTAGTAGTTCTGTCTTGCGGGAGGTGTCCAAAAATGCTTTGGTAGCGTCTCCTGATAGTGAGTCCTTTATCTTCTGGAAGGCTGTTTCATGTGTCTCATTCCACTCCCACATGGTTTTTGCCTTGGCAAGTTTGTGTAATGGTGTGGCAGTGTTGGCTAGGTCAGGGATGAACCTCCCGCAGTAATTTGCCATCCCTAGGAAGCTGCAGACTTCCATGGCATTGGTGGGGGCTTGGGCGTTCTTTATGTCTGCCACCTTGCTCGGGTATGGGGATACTCCTTTCTCGTTGAAGACGTACCCGAAGAAACTCATTGTCGGTCTCCCAAACTCACTCTTTTCTGCATAGAGGGTGAGTCCTGAGTTCTCGAGCCACTGGAGTACAGCTGCTAGTCACGAGTTATGTTCTTCATCAGACTTCCCGTAGACCAGGATGTCATCGCTCACAGTTGTTACTCCCGGGAGGTCCTCTAGCACCTTTCGTATTTTGTGCTGGAATACTTCCGCTGCTGAGGAGATTCCAAAATTGAACATGCAGTATGGTTGTAGGCCCAGGTGAGACGAGAACGTCATGATCAAGCAGGGTTCCTTGGCCAGCCGAATCTGATGGAATCCCGACCTCAGGTCCAGTTTGCTGAATACTGTGGCCCCTGTGAGGTCCACAATTAGTTTGTCAATTGTCTAGGTGATGTGTCTCCTGTCCTATGGCCACATTCAGCAGTTGCATGTCAATACAGATGCACACTGCTTGGGGCTGCTTCGTTTTTGCCATCACAACAATGGAGACACTCACGGAGTGGGGCCTGTGGTTTTCTCAATGATTCAGAGGTCTTCCAATTTGTTAAGTTCAGCCTCCACCGCTGCTCTCATGTGGAACGGCACTTTCCTGTGTCTGACGGCCTTTGGTTTCATGGTGGGGTCAATATGGAGCTTTATAGTTCTTCCTTTCAGGCAACCAATTCCTTGGAACAGTTTGTCCTGTTTCTCCAGTAGGCGGTCGATCTCCCTGGAGCGTAGCGTAAAAGTGCACAGGATGAGTTGTAGCCTTTCAGCTGTCAGCCAGCTGAGTAGTGTCTCAATTCCTGCATCCACCACATATATGTGTGTCTTGCAGCTCCTCATCCCATAGGTGAGCCTCGCTTTGAAGTATCCTTTCATGAGCAGTGGCTTCTTGCCCCTGTAGGCAAAAAGTTATACTGTTTTGCACCATAGGGCCGGCCAGGGTTGAAGTTTCTCAAATTTGGTAGCTGGTATCACATTCAAAGTGGCTCCAGTGTCTAACATCATTTTCACTGGTATGTCTCATGCCATCACTATGCACATGCAGTGTGATCTTGTGCTCTGTGCGCCCTTCCCTCCCGTGGGCTTGACTCCTGTGATGATGTGTCTGGCCCGTGGAGGAACCTCGATCATCTGCCTCGCTTCTGCTGTCACCTTTGTCGGCATCTACTGCTCTTGCTTGCCCGCCTAGCTTGTTTGTCCTTCTGTTGTGAGTCTCCTTTCCATTTGCTGGGTCCTTCTTGTGTTTGTTGATCTCTTGTCCCTTGTGAGCTCAGACACATGGCCACAAAATGGTATTTGTAGCATGTTGTGCCAAATTCTGGGCATGGTTCTTCCTTGTGTTGCTGGCCTCCACACCATAGGCAGTCCCTGGGCTTCCTTGTGCAGGTTTCTGTTGGCTCTTCCCTTGCTATAGGCATTGATAGTTTTCATGCTATTGCTCGGGGTCTCTGTGTCGATCGGCAGTTGGCTGATTATTTGTTCCATCCCTGCTCATCTGTCCTTTCTCTCTGTTGTCCCATGGTGAGGATTACTTCGAGGGGCAGGTTCATTTCTGACAGAATGGTCCTGCGGAGCTTCTCGGAAAATAGGCCATGGATGACCTGTTGCTGGATGACAAACTCCTCATCCGGGAAATCACATCCAATGGTCATTTCCCAAAGGTGGCTGTGGAAATCATCAATGTTCTCACTTGGGCGCTGTCATGCTAGGCTCATTTTGAATAGCTCATAACCTGGCCTTAACTGTTGTTTGAACTTTCTTGTCAGTACTTCTTTGTCTGTGTCATAATCATCTTTGGTTCCCCTGTTGGGGAGTTCATTGAAGAGTCATAGCACCATCATGCCTAGGTTGAGCATGAGCAAAGTCTGCATTTCATCCGTGACTGTGATCTTCCTGGACTTTAAACTGAGCTCAAACTGCTGGACTCATAGTTTCCAGCAGAGCACGCCTCTGGGCCCAAATGGTTCAAATGGCTTTATGAATGTGCCTTGTGTTGTGTCCAGCCATGTGCTGGTGTCTGGGCTCTGTCCAGGCCCCTGAGCTCTGGCAGGTGATGCAGCTTGTTCAGATGCCATGGTAATAGGCTGCGCTCTATAGGCTTCCTTGGTGGCCCAGGGCATGTGTCGTTCCCCTCCTTCTATGTGCTGAGGGCCCAGTGGGGTGCATATTGATTATGTCCCTCGTTCTGTCCCCAGTGGTTCTTCCACTGTTTCCACCCGGTCCTGGGCACAAGGTCGTTTCCCCTGTCGTGCTGTTACTCACAGTGTTCGCCGGGTGGTGTAGCAGGTGATCACAGTGTTTTCTGCAGGATGACAGGGTCGCACAACATCGCCCAACCGCCTACTCATAGTTATGGAGCAGCTGCCATGGCGCAGCACCTTTTTGGGCGGTTCCTCGCTCCTCCCCTGCTTCCTTCGCTGTGGCTGCAGGACCCCTCACGGTGTGGTCTGATGCTGCGCCATCCGTCTGGCGTTTGGATGATGAACCTATATTGAGTAGCTGTATCTCCCGGTTTGCCGCACACACCGTCTGATGTCTCAGTATCGGTGCTGGTGGTGTATGGGCAGCCCGCTCGCTCGTCGTGGGGGGCTGAGGTTCGCTGGGCTCAGCCTGCCTTCATCGCCAATGTGATGTCCTGGTGTTCCACCACAGCGCAGGCCCCAGGACTGAAAGAACGGACAGACAGGCAGGGTCAGTGTGCGAGAGGCGAAAGATCCCTTCACAGGCTTTTGCCCCCTCCTTTATTTCCTTGGTCACATGAGCCAATATGGCCGCACTCCCTAATCTCTTATCACATGACCATCACACGTGTCAAAGTATACAAAGACTGCCAAACACTTGAACAAAACATATACCTCCTTTGCATTTTGGGGGCAATGATGTGCAAAGTTTTGTATCCGTGGAATTTTGTGAATTGCATGACTATTCAGCTGCACACCTTTCTCGTTTTCTTTCTGTTTCCGATTTCAACACCAGTGACATTTTTATATGGCACCATTTTTTTAACGGATTAAGGGTAGTGTTTTAGTCTCATGGTAGTTGCCAAAGTACTCTCGATTTACTTACCACCCAATTTAACTGAAATGCAGCCGATGTGATTACAGATTGATGGACTTTCTGCTATATTTCTGCCTATTTTTACCATCATTTTAGAGATTACTTGCCCCTTGGAATTGGAGATAAAACTTCAAAACATTTCTTTAAAGTTTTATTAGTGTACAAAATGGAATATGCTTTTGCTATGGACCAGAGTAGAGGCGTGAAAAGATGGTCACCTTTGATATCCCCTTTCACCACCTTACCCAGTATTACCCCTTTTCTGCTTTAGAAAATGTACAGCAGTGGTTTGAAGCAATACTACACATAACCCATGTACACCTTCCCTTTGAAGGTACGAGGAATATAGGAAAAACATGTTAACAAAACCTCTGAAGGTTAGCACTGGCAGAGATAGTATTTTTGTAATACCCCTGGATGTATCCAGCAACACCACCTCATCCAGTGTAAAACATGGAATTGGGCAGATATTTGGTAATACCACTGGAGAATGTGGTAACTGCAGATTGTTGTATTTCACACAAAAAAATATCCTACCTCTTAATGGCCCCCTTTAATTGTCTGCCAATCGTTGATGCCAAACAATCATCACAAAGATGGATATGCTGATAATGAAACAGTTATGACCCTATTTATGAATGTTTCCTGCTTAAATGGAGTTTGAGAGAAAACAAAATAAGCGTATTCCCTTTTGCAGATGTTAACACGCATTTACTGAGCATACATGATGTGGGCAAAAGTCCTGGTACGCCACAGCATGCACTCATTGCTTTACTGAACTCCTCTTAGATACACCTCCTGCTAGGCTCTGTGGGACTCCCTGCAGCTGCGTTGTCACGGTTTATTGTTTGAGATGTATTGGAGTAGAGTGTTATTTCCAGCAGCAAGCTATCTTTTCAAAATGTTAGTGATGTGTCTCTTTCAATATTAAACCAACATGATATTAAAGATTATGTATGAACATGCTGTAAGTTTATTTAATACAGAAAGATTGCTTTACTACATAATTAAAAGGGCACACTATTTTCTGCTTCCAAAACACTTTTTGAAAACGTTTCATTGACATTGTATAAATACATGTACTGCATATGCTTTTAAAAGCTGCATATCCAACACATCTGCCTAAAAAAAAAAACACATTTTGCAAACTGCTAATTCTAATATTCCAACCTGTATTAGTTATCTTGGTAGAATTATATGAACATTTGTATTAACCTTATAGTACCTTGTACAGATACATACAGATAACAGAATATATTTAAAATATTGCAGTACGTCATATAACATTTTCTTATCTATTAGATATGAACAATACCATAAACTGGAAAGAAATGCAGTTTCCCAAAGTAGAAATTGCAAATGGAAAATAATTATGCATTTTAGCATGCACTAAGGTTTTCTTCCCATTAAGAAAGAAGACATAATCTTATAAGGCATTAAATATAACTTGTACGTCACAATTTATAACAAAAACACAACAACCCCCAAGAAGAACCAGAGAAGAATCATGAGCCACACCATCATCAGAAATGGACTACAACCAAAGACTCCAGAAATGAAAAACAAAACACTTCAAGAATTATGCCAGGAATCAAGAGAACTGAAGTTCGATTCAATCAGATAAAATGGGGACATGAAGACTATATTTTTTTAAATAAATTGAATACTATTATGAAACGTGTACTTGCGAGCAATGTCTCCAACAATCCACCAATCATGAACAGAAAACCGAAGTGAAGATAGATTAGATGAAGTTTCCATCCTTTAGTCTCATAATCATTAACCTACAATGCTCCAATATTTTCTTTAACCCTTAGTGATTCTCCTTCCTTACCTTAATTGTAAATAATTTCAAAACAAATATATCCCTTTTTATATATTTAGTGATTGTGTGTATTACGGGGCATGCGGTAGCGGCTCTGTAGTTATGTTTAAATTGCTCAACTCAGAGAAAGATCGCTTTTTGGGTGGCTCATAACTTTGCGCCCCCTGGACGAATCCTCATTAAACTTTGCAACAAAAAAAGTATATGGCCCCCTCGGTATGATTCGTTGTAATCTGGTGCAGTTTTATCAAGAGGAGGGGGCAAAGTTATAGGGGGTCACAACATTTGTGTAAATCCTCATAGACGCAATGGAAAAATTATTTCGCTCATGCCGATAGCCCAGACAGCTGGACAGATTTTCACTAAAATGTGCTTTTGCAAATTTGGTGTAAATCTGGCAGTAGTTTAAAAAAAACAGCCAAAAAAGTAGGTACAAATAAATTAGTTATATCTGAGTCCGGTCCATAGACTCCCTTCCTGATTCGTTACATCATACGCACACGCTGATTGGATGCTCAAAAGCATGAGGTAAATCATATTTTTTTAAACAGTCGCCATTCTGAATGCACGGACTGTGGATAGTGTCTGTGGATAGTGCGGCTGGGACAACTTCTGGAAAACACATTTGGGATTATTTGATGGCCGGATGAGGGCCTGGAAAGGGTAGGGTAGAGGAAAAAAGAAAGTATGGGACTGTTTTTATTGTTGGAAAAAAGTTGTGCAGGTGCTGCTGTAGTCCACGGACACCGCGGAACTCCGCGGACAGAGTTGTGAACAAAGAGTTTGGAAACCACATGTGGGGTTATTTGATGGCTGAAAGAGGGTGTAGAAAAGGTAGGAGAGTGGAATAAAGATGACATGGTGTTGTTTTTATAGGTAAAACTGCATGGCAGTACGACATTGCATGAGATAGCACGTTTTTGGCATTTAAGGGGTTAAATGATAACTTTATATGTTTACTTAGGCTGGGTTTGATAAGTTTGGCTAGGCTTCCTTCACAAGTTGAGACTGAATATTTGCCAGTTGTCTCATCTGGTGTGACATTGCTTTTGTTGGAGTAGCTTTGGGCTATGTCATTACAGGAAAACATTTTTCAAAGCAGTACTTCTGTTTGTGTAGTATGTGTCAATTAAATAGTTTGTTTTTAAATGTCCTGACTGTTGGGATTATTTGTGGCTATTGTTTCTATTTCTTGGTAGGATTTTAGTACTCTTTTTTGGGATGAAGCTGGACCAAGGTTTAGCCAGACTATGGGCCTCATTACGAATGTGGCGGTAAGGCAGCAACGGTTACGAGTTATGCTTGCTTGGTCAGACCAGGCATGCAGAGCAGCACCCGCAAGCAGAACTTGTGATTGCACTGGCACCATTATAAACAGTGCAACCATGCTCCCCACCCCCAGAATGGGATACCGGCATCTGCGAATGGGCAATTACCGGCCCATTCAACTCCTCATAGGCCGGTAATGCCGGTAGCGAGTTTGGCGGTAGCAGTGTCCTTATTAAGGGCACACCTACCACCAAACTCATAATGAGTAATGTGGCCTTATGTGTTCAGATTTGCCATATAAGGATGCACCTGTTAAACAGTCTTCAGCTTTATAGCACTCACATTCTCTATGGGAGAGCATTTTTATACTGAAGCTGTGCAATCTTTGTGACAGTTCTTTGTCTGATATGTCAACCCAGAGATCTTTTAGCTCTGTTTTCTCAGCTTTGGTGTGACATTTCTTGGAACTGCAGTGGAATTGTCTGCAATGTATTGTATGTCAATGTTTGCATTCCACAAAAGGGCAATGATTGCATTGTTATCATTGTAATCATTGATGTACTTGGACACTTTGTCTCTTTTAATGTTGTATGTGTTTTTAGGGGATTTGCCTTTTACACTCTGCCTAACAGAAGACATCAAGCTATTTACTTGTCCTGTTTTTGAAACTGGCCAAAGCAACATTTGGTATAGTATTTACCTTTGTTTTTATATCTACGTTGGCAATATTTGCCACACTTATGTGTTTGCAAGCGTAGGATTTGTGTACATATGTCACTATCTGTGGTTTCTGAAGGCATGTCACAGGTGATGCATTTTTCAATAAACTGTAAAACAGTGGCATCACTGTCATGGCCAAATTTGGGAGCATATTTATCCACAAAAGCATGTAGATGCGTGGTGCTCCCCTGGATTGATTTTCTTTTCTCCAAAAGAAGTGTTGCACTTCTCCGAATGGAGAGGTAGTTTTATTGCAGATGAAGTTCAGCATGGGTATGAAGTGATGGTGAAAGTACCTTGATACAGTGACAGGGTCAATAGAACAGAGTTCCTTTGATGTTTTTGTATCTATTCCATCTTTATTTTGGTTTGCAGTGCATTACGTAGTTGTGAAAGTCATGTCATGCATACTCTGCACATCTTAAAGTAACAAACCATGAGTGGGCCTAGGTTTCTTAGCATACAACATACATCCGCTAGATGTTGGAACTATTATTCTTTTGTACCATGCATGTTTGCCAAGAGATTTGTGATACTTGACTTCAAAACTTCATCTTTGTCTTTTAGTTTTTGAAGCAGTTGTGTAGCAGATATGTTTAAAAAATTAAAGCGATTCCAAAATGGCTGTCGGCACAGTGTAGCCGTGCCAATAGCTCCCTCCCAGACCCAAGTTGCTTAAGGCGTCTCCACCACCCCGCCAGCACCCTGAAGCAACTACTAAGAAGCTCCACACAGCAGCAGCACGTAACGAGATGGTGGGGGAAGAACAGAAAGCATCGTGCCCAATATACGAGACCCTGCCCGGCACACGCGATCCTGCCCAACACGCTGTGCCGGCACGGGGCAGGGAAGTAGAGGAGAAGGGGCCCGCCTGGCTGCAGCTTCTGAAGCATCAGTAAAGAAGGAGGCAGCCGCCTGGCGTGGACTTGGAGTAGATACGGCTCTGCAAGCCGGGACAAGGGCCGTAGTCGGAGCCCAGTGGAGAGCGTCGCCAACAAGCACACCCCCCATCGTGAAGGGGAAGGACACGGTCCACAGCATGAAGAGCAGCGCCCTTGACTTTGGCTGTGCTGCAGCAGGCTGAGAGGTGCGCCAAGCAGAGGTGTGCAGCCCGCAAACCTAAGATGGCGCGCAGCACCGGTAGCCAGTGAAAGAGAAGATAGAGGGTGCACCCCCGGCCACGAGGACGAGAGACACTGTGCCCAGGGGAGGGGTGCACGAGGAGGGCCCCGACACGGGCCATGGAGCAGTCTACGGCAGGAGGAAGGCGCTGGAGGGCAGAGAGAGAAACTCGACCGGCGGCCTTGAGGGTGAGCGGTGCAGCGGGTGGAGGCTCTACCGGAGCAATCAAGAGGAGACAGTGAGTGCGGAATCCCAGAGACATTGTCCCCATGCAGAAGATATCCCAGGCTGACGGGGACTCAGAGGCACGGTTGGGCTGGGAGTGGGAAATGCCCAGGAAGGGCAGGAGAAGCCATCTTCCCCAGGGAACACCGGCAGATGGGAATTAACGCCTCTCTAACTCAGAAGAAATAAGGAAGCCCTGAACAGGACGAAGCGGAGGGTGAGGGAACCAGGTGCCAGGAACCGAGACCCGAGGCCCCCTCCAATACAAACAAATCTGATCAACAACTACCACCAAAAAGACTGAGTCAGCACATATCTGACAAGATCTCTGTCACAGGACCGCCAAGACTAGAGGGATACTGATTACTAAACTGGCGCCTGAGGAGCCCCAGGGACCACAGCCCTGTATAGGAGAGGCGACAGAATCGCGCTGGACACCGGAAGGGAGCAAAAGAGACGACTATGAGGAGCTGGCCTCATTAAGCCAAGACCCGCTAAGAGGCACACAGGGTTGGAAGGGGCTGACGTAAGTTAGCGGAGGGGGAGATCCCAGAGAGAAGTTGAAGACATAGAGGACAGGCCTCTGACCCTAAGAAGAGAGCCAGAGACAAACACCAGTAAAGGGACACAGAGGAGCGGCAAACGCCCGCAACGAACAGGAGAGTCATGGCCACGAAATCCAAGGGGAAAGGAGGAAAGGTACCCCAGATCTCGAGTGACACACTAGACACCCTCCGCTCCATGTGGCCAACAAAGGGCACTACAGAGGGGGGCAAGGGCAGCCAAGAAGGAGAGATGGAACACAGCACCCCAGAGGACACGGAGGGATCGGCCCCAATGTCGAGGAGATATTTCATTGGGGAAATGCACGCATTGCAGACTGGCCTAGCCAAAACGTTGCAGGATCAATTCCAGCTCATGCAAAAGGACCTGAACGAGGCCGTAGGGGAGATTAGACAGGACATACGCCAATTGTCCAAAAGGACGGACCTCCTAGAAAAGGGCCTACAAGAGGTGGACAAGGAGACAATGGCCAACAGCAAAGCAATAGAGTGACTCGACTTAGCCACCCGGAACCTGGAGATTCAGATGGAGGACACAAAATAGATCCCTCAGGATCAATATAAGAGTGAAAATGCTGCCGGAATCGGTGTCAGATAAAGAGCTGAAGTCGGAAATGCAGACAGTCTTTGCTGAAATCCTGGGAAAGGTGACCCCAGACAAAGTTGAACTAGACCGCATCCATAGATTTGGGAGATTGGTCAAAGGCCCTACCGCAAGACAGAGGGATGTACTGGCAGCATTTGCTAGGTACGCACAGATGGAAGCAGTCCTTCAAGTGGCAAGGAAGCGGGAACCAATAATGTACAAAGGCCAACAAATACCATTGTATCAAGATCTAGCAAGCAGCATGCTAACAAAGAGACGACAGATGGGCCCAGTGATAAAAATACTCAACGGGTGAGGAATTTGATACAGATAGACCTTCCCATTGGTCTGGTATTCGAATGGGAATGTAGCCGCATCACATCAGCACGTGAAGGAGTGGACCTCTTGCACATAGATCTCGAAGAAGCCCCCACAGGAAATGTAGTGCAGACTATGGACAATAGGACAAGGCCAAGACCATGGGAGAGGATAATGGTGGGGGGAAAAAGAAGAAGGGGACCAAGGGGAGTCGATTGTCTCCGAAAGAGACGAATGAGGAAATCGGCAGGGATACAGGAGTGGGGGCACAAGAAGTGCCCTGAATAAAAGTAGTGACACAGGGGTGTGGGCCTCTAAAGGTGGTAACAGAGCAAGGGGGGTCCATTTGGGAATCAGAAAGGGCAAGAATGCCCGAGGAGGGCGAGGAGAGGGGGCAGGAAGGGCAAGCTCTTCCAGGAGGGGGGTACGATGGGGTAGGGGGTGGAGGAATGAGCAAAAGCATTTCAACAAGGGGGAACAGGGAGGAGAGCAGAGGAAAGGGCAAAAGGAGACCAAAGGGCGAGAGGGTGGAGGGGGGAGGGGACCCAGCCGGGGGGGTCGGAAGGGAGGGGGGCAGCTCGGGTAGGGAGGCGGAAGGGTACAGTGAAGGGGGAGTCAGGGGGAGGGGCTGACCAAAGGGGCCGTGGGGGAATCTCTCAGAGAGAGGGAAAACGGGGGTCATTAGTACACAAGGGACATGGACAAATCAATAACTATTCAAGTAGTTAACCCATAACATCAGGGGGCTTAATACTCCCCTAAAAAGGAAAAAACAGGAACAATTTACAAGAAAATAGGGGCACGAAACACACCTCATGCACAAAGACCAGGGGCGATTAAGGCTGCAAGGGTTCGATCTGCTCCAGCACGCCTCAGGAAAATAAAATGGGGGGAGGCCTTAGCCTTAAAAAATACAGTGGACTTTAGAGTAACAGAAGTCCTGAGGGACAAGGAGGGTAGGTACATCATAGCCAGGGGGACATACCAGGACCTTCCATACACCATGGCGGTAGTGTACTCCCCAAATTCAGGCCAGGAGCAGTTTCTGAGGTACTTCCTGGGGACATTGGAGGACAATGCACGGGGTCAAATAATACTGATGGGAGACCTTAATATAGCGTGGGATAGGGGGTGTGATAGAACGGGGGCTCCGGGAGGGGTGGGGTTGTAGTGATGTCGGCAGAATTAAGGGCCAGGATCGAGAGGTCAGGGTTACGGGATGCCTGACAGGAGATCAAGGGGGAAAAGGAGGGCTACACTTTTCACAGATCACAATCTAGTATAGATTACATCTGGGTGTCAATGGGCTTGGTGGGACGGATCCGGGACGTGGAGACAGGTTCAATTGGAATAGCGGACCACAAGATCATATCCATCCAATGGATCTAGGGTGCAAGGAGGAAAAGGTACAAAAGACAGACACTCTGTGGTCCTCTTAGAGCTTGATGCAGAAAAAGCATTTGATCACATGGAGCGATCTGTACTGTTTTGGGTAATGCAACAAATGGGCCTCGGTGGGGAATTCTAATATGATCATATGAGAACAATATGACGATTTTTGTTTGTTTATTATGGTTTTGCACAATATTAAAATCACAAATATGCCCTGATTTTAAAAAGGCATAGACAATGGCGAAACACGTGTAATCATAAAGGGCCACCAATAAACCTAATTTGATCACCAATATATGGCACCTATTGAACTTATTTATACACAACTGTGGTGCAGCAATAAGATGTGTTGAAGAATACATACCTCTTCACAAACAAACGAAGTAGGGGAACTCTTAGTCTCCGTTTTTTCACACACCAATGCAACAGTTTCTAAATTGTAACTTGAAACTTGTCGCCGGGGTCTCACAGTGATATCATCAAGAAGTTCCTCTAGTCAAGGTGTTTTGAAACATAGCTATTTCTTTCTTGTATGTGTTTTTTAAGAGATTGGTGTTTGTGAGGTTTTCACAAATTTTTTTTAACTTACTGAATGTTCCAAGTCAACTTCAGTTCCAAAGTATTTACTTTGGATGTGCTCTATTTCTCGAAGGAGTTCTTTTGATGTTCCATGTAGGAGAATGTTATTTAAACTGTGTAGTTCTAGAGCAGGGGGCTTTTTGCATAATATAGTCTATGCACAAGATTCTGTATAGCATTGTGTTGCTAACATCTTGATGTGGTGGAATGTTCTTTTGCAAGCAGTTTCTAAAATACAGGAGAACGAATTTCCAGTGTGGCTGCGCAGTGGACAAGAGTCCATGGTTTGTAAAGTTTTCATTTTACTTTTGTCTTTTAGTTTCACATAGTGATTCAGGAATTGTCACAAAGGTTTTATGGATTGTTGGCAACATTACACATTGAGCTGCTTGTCTATTTATATACTGGATGGTTTGTTTGGGCGATAGGAATATTTGGTTAGAAGTTTGTTGGGGATGTCTTTTCTTAAGGGTTTCTTTTACCATGATGATGCCTTCTACCATTTCATACACTGGTCCATTACTGTGCTGCTTATGTGAAACAATTCACCTTCACAAAAGGTTGAAAAGGAATCTATCTTGACATTGTGCATGTTTAGAAGTCAGTTTTGTAAATTATTGATTCATTTAGTTAGTCAGTGAGTTCATTCTGTTTAAAATGTATCTAAACAACTTTCTCTTTTGTAGAAATGCAGTCAATTAGACCTTTGAAAAATAGTCTTCTGCAGTAGTTTTTAGGGGTAGATCATGACTTTTCAGCTGTCTGTATATGATTGTGAAGAACTCTACATTTTTTGTACAATTATTTTTTTGGAATGCTTTACTGTGGCTATGTTAATTTTGTGATTTAGTGTTAGGTTTATTAGTAGGTTTGCTTTTGCTTATACATCATTTTTTACTTTTAGCTTTTGGAAGAGGGGCCTTACTTTTTTAGTGGTCACTAGTTTTGTTTTGTTGAGTGAGGTTACTGGCTGTTTTGTATGAATGTTTTTTATAAATTGTTTGAGAGGTGGATGACTGTCTGGCTTGCTTGTATTCTAATCTGCTCTATTTTTTATTATTTGTTTTCTACACAGTGGATTTTTAATAGGCAGTCTTTTCTGTGTATTGGGAGAAAGGAAAGTTTGGGTTTGAAAGTTGTGGAATGTATATGTATGTATTGTGGATGAGTGTGTGGGTGTGATCGTAGAGATGAAGGGAGTGCTGTATGATGTGTATTGGGATGATAGGTGTAGTTGGGAAGGTTGTAAGAGTAACAGTCTCTGCTAGTGTGATGGGCTTGGGTTAGTGAGTAAGGGAGTAGTGGTGTGATTGAATTATTAAGCACATTTTGAGGAAGACAGTGAGTGTTGTAATGGTGGTGTTTAGATGGGAAAAAGAAGAGTGTGAATGTTGCAATATAATGAGTAAGAGTGAAATAAATATTGTTGATTCAAAAACAGTACTGTAAACTAATAAATAGTGAAAGTGCATTGTTACATTTAAAAAGGTATACATGCTAAATTTATGTACTTCCTTTGTAGGATGTGAAGAGTGTTATTTTCACAGTAGCTGTCTTTGGCAATCTTCTTCTTTCCTGTAATTGTTAACAAAAGTTAGTGAGTATATATTGTAATAGTGAAGTACTTTTAGTAAGCAAGATTGTTATTTATTAAGGTAGGAGGAGTTGTTGGGAAAACAGTTAAGGAAGTTGTGTTATCGGTGGTGTACTAAAGTGTGTTGACTATGTTGTTAGAACAATTTCTGTATGAGTACTGATGCTTGGCACATTAGAAGGAACAGGGGATAAATGGTTGTGAGAAAACAATGTTTTTAAAGAAAAGGAAAACTGTGCCCTAGTGGCAATGGCAGATTGTTGTTGTAGTAGTGTTTGGTATGCTATAGTAGATATTGGGAAATAAGAGTACTTTATATGTAAGGTGAAGTGTTGTATATAGATACTTTGGGGGTATAAACATATGTGTGAGCAGGTGTAGAATGGTGGCAGTTAAGGAATTTAATGAGTGACATTGCAAAGTGTGATATTTATAGGGAATGTGAAATGGAAAATGCTGACCATTCAGAAATGTTTCTTTTTAGGAGCATTTTCATGAAGGTTAAAAAATGCAGATCCGCGTTTATAGCAGCACTGTAATTATTTTGGGAAAGAAAAGAAAAGTAGATGGAGAAGATTTGTAGCACATTTTTAAGTGGCAACTGGTATGTGGAAGTTTAATATGTTGGCAGTACATGCATACTTGCCAACATGACCCACTGCAATATATAGGTTCATATGAAGTCTTGGTGTTTTTCTTTGCATGTTGGGAGTTGTACTTGCACTTTTTCCATTAGAACATTTGGATGCAAGCCCCAGAATGCATAGAAGAAACTAGGACTGAATAAGTACCTACAGATTGGAATGTGTGATGGTAGCAAGTGTGAACATACTGTGAAGATATTGAACTTCCACACTAGTGGCACACAAGTGGCACTTACAAAAGTTGGAGAAATGTTTTGCATCTGCTTTTTGTTTGTTTTACAAAGAAGTTAAACACAGTGCTGCTGTAGATGTATATGTTCATTTTATAACTTTAGTGAACATTCTCATACAAAGAAATATTTTAAATACTTAGTACTTTCCATGTTTCATCTAATCTAAATGTGACACCTTTTAATCTTGCATGCTAGACCTGGTTCGTTTTCTTTGCATTCTGGGACTTGGAATTCCATGTTGTGCGATCGTAGAGGTGGTATTAGAAGTCACAGAATGCAAAGAAAGAAACCAAGACTTGATAAGCAGCTATAGTTTAGAATGGGTTATGTTGGCAAGCATGCATGTACTGCCAGCATATTAAACTTGCACACATTGCTTGCCACTTGAGAATGTTGTAAACATCTTTCTTTCTGCTTTTACTTTCCTTTTAGAAAAAGGTTGCACACTGTGCTGCTATAAATGCACATATGCATTTTTTTACTTTTATGAAAATACTTCTAAAAAACATTTTTAAACATAGAGTATTGTACCCAACTGCACTTGATGTGAGCAGGTGCTAAATGCTGCAAAGCATGGCATTTGACAGAGTGGTTAAAAAAGAGAATATGCTTATTGAGGAGCTTATTACAGGGTACGTGGCAGGAACACCATATAAATACATTTGTAAAAGAGTTGACAAAAATACCTTTAAAATATATGCATACCTGTACTATGTCTTGTTAGATGCAGATGTTGTTGAATCTGCAAATAGAAATATTGGAGTGTGTTACAGTATTTTGTGATGCAGGTGGCTGTGAGTAATAGGAAACATGTACTCTGGGAGTTCAGAAGTACATCTGAAGTTTTGAACTGAGATGACAGGGTTACATGTAGAGTTGTTGGATGTGATTGGTGAATGTATATGTTACTTTTTGAAAGCAGCCAATGAGGGAGTGTTACAAACACGAAAGTGGAAAGGGTAGAAGGTATGCTCTATGCTACAGGGTCTGTGGATACCGCGGTAGTCTGCGGATGGCATGTGCCACATCCGGGTCTTTTAAGGATGCCTGTCATGGAAAGGGGACTGTGGCGATTAGACAATGAGGTGTTCTGGTTGCGGTTTACAGAAAGAGAGGTTAGCAGGTGTTTTAGATTGTTGTGTGTAGGGAAGATGGATGTGGCTATTGCTGTGAAAAAGCTTACTGTGTGGATGTTGGGACATTATTGGATGAATAATTTGAAAGGGTACACTAATTGTGTGGCATATCTGGTACTATTGGATTGGAGAGAGCGGAGGATTGGTTGTACACTGTGTCTGGGCTACACCGGGTAAGTTTACCATAATTTTGTAAGACTATGGCTCACTTTCAATGTCCAGATATTATAGCGGTAAATTGTGGATGAAATAGTGTGGGCTACTTTACTCTACTATCTTTGCAGGTTGCATTAAAGGATATGTGCTGAGGCTTAATGGAACTATTTTTTCACAAATACATCCAAGGGAAGTAGAAAGATGCCCAAATGTGTTTTGTGCACAACCAGAATAAGGTAGGGACCATGTAAATAAAGGTGTATGTGCTTTTTTGAATGGAGTAGGCATGGCATGTTTTGAACATGAAAACAAGCTGGGTGGGTGCAAACAATTGTCTGAGTGATGGAGGGAATTTTACTGATTTTGGGAATCAGATGTTGCTTGTAAATATTCAAATTGCGCTGACAAAGTTTACGTGAAAAAGACATATAGTGCATATGAAAACATTTGTAAGTAGTTCTAGGAAATACAAATCAGAAAAGCAAAAACAATCAAAACTGAAAAAAGGCTCTTTTAAGAGCCACCATTGCTCAATATATATATTTTTTTAATTAAGTGTAAATCCCCCTGCCCCCTTAAATTGGACGGTCTGTCCACTGTCAGCACGGTAGTCCACGGACACTGCATTTGACATCCAGGTCTTTTAAGGATGCCTGGCATGGAAAGGGGACTGTGGAGACCGCGGACAGTCATGGATGTCCGTGGACATTGGGGGATCAGCCAATCAGGTTTCTTGGTGTGGTGTACAGGAAGAGAGATTTATTTGGTGAGTGCACTGAAGATGGCTATAGCTATGTCTTTGAGGAAGCAGAGTGTATCGATTCTGGGAGGCTCTTGGATCCAGTGGATGAAGGTGTATTCTGAGCACTGTAGATTGTCAGAAAATCTTGGATTCAATATTTCAAATTTCATGCTATGGGGTTCCAGGAATGCAGTGGGAAGAATTTCCCCCTTTTTTGGTGAGAATATGGTTCACTTGAAGTACGGACATCATTGTAGTTCACTGTGGAGGCAACAGTTTGGCCAATGTTACCGGAATATCATTACAGTTTGCAATGAAGGATACATTTGGAAAGTTGATGGAACTATTTATACATTCAAAAATAATATTTTCTCGAATAGCTCAAAGACAAATGTGGATGTGTTCAAATTTATTTTGTCCACAAATTGAGAAATAAAGGCGCAATGTGAACAAAGTTGTATGTGGCTTTTTGCGGGATGTTGGCATGACATCTTTTCATAATGAAAATACTGAATTTGATATTGTCAAAACTTTTCGGAGAGATGGAGTACATCTGACTGATGTTGGAAATCATATTTTTCTTAAGAGGCGCTGTTGTTCACACACGAGATGGCAGCCTATTTGCTGAGCTCCGGTCCAGACAAGATACTTATACGTGAAAAATCCTGTTTCGGAGTTACCCTGAGAGGAGACTCTTCAGAATATCAGATTTTATGAGGTTGGAGATAATCCGGCGAAACAATCACGAAATTCTGATTGCATTCGGCTGAGAAATCAGTGATACAAAAATGTGGCAGATGTGGTGCAGCGCTGAAGCCGGCCACGGGCACCACAGGGAAATGACTTCAGCCCACAGGAGGAGCTGCGCCCTTAGGCTGCGTGGGGGGAGGAGCCAAGAAAGCTGACTGATTTGCAAACGTGCATGGTGTAGCTGCCTTCCCTATGCAGTACGGCCACAACAATGCTCCTTCAACCCCATCACGTGGGGACTGAACTGGTCGGACCCCTTAACATCCTGAAAAGGTCGGGATCTCACCGGTGTTGGACCACACATAAGACGACATATCCTACGAAGATACGCAGGATACAACTGGCTCCCAGGCCATGTTGTGTGGTGCCGCGTCTACTCCCCTAGCTCCTCTGGGACGACTCTGCTGCAATGAAGAGGCCACTATGCCAGTGATTAAGGGAGAAACCCAGACCCAGCAAAGCGCATTCGGCACACTTGCACCGGGCCTCCCCGGGCCACGCCGCTGCTCCCAAATGTGAGGCCACCCGAGACCCGCAATAGCAGGCCTACCTGCACCCAGTGCAACACGCGTGGTGGAAGCTCACGGCCGCGGCCGGGGACGAGGATTTCACACCAGACCCAGCTCAAATCCTTCCAGTGGGGTGAAGGGACTACAGGATTACAACATGCTGGTAGGCAAAAATACTGAAAGTGGATATGCACGGACATAGTAACTTAATGACTCACCAACATTGACGAATACAGTCCGGTATAACAATTATAGTTGGTGCAACGTGGGAAGTTACAGTCCATATCTCCCTCCATACCGGGGACAATACAAAACAACTCTGACACTCGCATCTTTCAACATTGGTACATTGGTGGCTGTCGGACTGGCCAAGCCCGGTGGTGTGGCCCTGTATACATTGTTGTGCCCTTCTCCTGAAAAGAGCCACCGAACATAAATTGCTGCACAGACTGGCTGAGGATGGAACCACGCAGCAAGAGCATTGCCTAATATTGTGAATAAAGTAGGAGTTGGGGGATATTCAGCCTGAATCACTGCATTGGTGCATCAATTGGACATTGATTAGACATTGATTAGACAGCCCACCTGTTACGTGGACCCACGGCACGTGAAACAACTCTCTGCTCTCTGCTACATGTCCCTGCCCATGCTAACTAAAAACTTCACCTGGCCCTGGCTGCAGCAAACTCATGATACGACCGAGTAGAGTGATCACTCATGTGCAGTGGTATGGGCCGCAGTTTTGATGTAAAATCGCTTCGAGCCTGATACGAAGAGTGCATGGAAGAGGAGTGACACATGCAAATAGTCCCATGATCCAGTAACGTCAGTCAGTGTCCGTTGAAGTGGAAGATCATAATCCACTCTTGCAAACAGTGTGAGGCAGAGGAGGAATACCAAGGAGCAATAGGGAGCCCAATATTGACTAGCTGGACCACTACTGCCAGCTCTTCACATCAGTGCACCGCAGACAATGCACCAGATCCAGTAGAGAGCGGAATTAGTGACATTGTGACTAGATCTCATAAATATCTCCAACAGATGCATCACAACTGGTTAAACAACCGCTCCTAACCCTGTGAAAAACACAGCCTGAATGCACTCTAAACCACGCACTGACCTCGGACATACTGATACGCATATGAGGGGCTGAATTGGAGCTGACCCTTCGGTTGGTTAGCCCTGTTGGGGCCAAGCTATCATTGCAAGACGCGGTCTATGCATGGGACCCAGTACAAATACTGAGACCACACGCTTTGCCAATTTGGTGTCCGCTACCCTACTACACTGGGTAGGGTGGCCATGAAGGTCACATCCATCCTTTACATACCAAGACTGGCGCAGTGTAGAGGAGCTCCAATTGGGCAATAATGCATGTATAAACTCTGTTGCATTATGCAATTGACTAATTGGTACTTATCCATCGCTACATACCATGGCCCCCCCATTGCGCAGCATGCAGGGCAGCACACACGCTACAATCCTTTGATAATGACAAAAGGCTCTGGCACCAGGAAGAAGGGCCCAATGGACTTGTTACAAATACTCCGCCCCCGACTGTGGCATCAAAACCACTGGGGATGCCCCAACAACATCCATTAATATCTCCAGAGATGATCATCTCCTCATCACCATGCAGAGCAGATTTTTATCTGTTAATGTAAAACTAGATGATATTGTTTCTAACATCGGATCACTCAAGGCGTGCCTAGACAAAGAAAGAGCCCGGGTGACAGAAACTGAGACCAGGATAAGCACTAACGAAGATACAATTGGTCAAAATAGCCGGGACATTGCTCTGCTAAAAGGAGACGTCGCCAAGATGCGTGGTAAGTGTGACGACCTGGAATCCAGGTCCAGGGGAAATCAGATTTTTCTTGAAAAACATTAAAAATGCATTGAAACAGTTTCTGTAAACACATACAATATGGATTCAAGTATTCTTTAGAAGTTGCATTAAACAAAAATGAAAAATAGCAAAAACAATCTATGCACTTTCTGTGAGTTACAAAAATACGTTTTGTAGAATATTTAGAAAGTTTAGTACATGAAACAAAATTATCAAAACAATATATAAAAGTCAAAAAGACAAAAAAGTTTCTTTTAAGAGTCAAAATCTTGGCAAGAGGCAAGGTAAATTGGGCGAGGGAAGGGAGCTAAGAGGCACCAACCATAGAGACAGAAGGGCAGGTGGATAGAAGAAGAAGTTGGGCGGGCCTTACATTTAAGGTGGGGGCAGTGTTTCACATGCTCCTTGACCGCAGCCTCAAAATCACTACTAAACTGCTCCACCCTGCAGATTGGTGCATCGCAGTACAAACATAGTACTGTTACCCTTGAAAGGTACGAAATTCAGTGAAAAAACATTGTTAAAGGGACGTTATGGTTAAGTTGCACTAATAAAAACCTATGAAATTCAGTGAAAACAATATGTTAAAGAGTCATTATGGTTACAAATAAAATGGAAAAATCCCAGACATTTGCCAGTTATGGTACACTAAGCAACCATAACTTGCGCCACAACCGTGCACTGCTAAGACCAACACCCAGGACATAAAATATGACATCACAAATGTCATTGATGACATCACTCATGACATGACATTTCTAAGTTTTTATTACATAATGTCTCTTTTGAGAATTAAAATGTCAAGTTGGATGGTGTCAATACTTTTCAGAGCGATGGAGTGCATTTAACTGAGGTTGGCAATCAGATTTTTCTTTGGAATATTACAAATGCATTGAAAAAGTTCATGTGGACAAGTTAAAAGGGAAGATGCAGGGTGTATACTGAAGTATTTCTTAGTAGGTAGGTGTAGGACATAGATATGAAAAGAAGAAAACATGTAACCCCCCCAAAAAGCCTCTTTTAAGAGCCACCATTATAAAATAAATGCTTTAAATTGAGTTTAAACCTCCCCACCCCCTTCAATTGGTCATGTTGTCCACAGACAACGTGGTAGTCCGAGGACACTATAAATTCAATCCGGGTATTTTAAGGATGCTAGGCCTGGAAAGAGGACTACTGTTTTTTAGGGTGTGGTGTTTAGGAAGACTGGACAGCAAGAGCTATCTTTGTTGTGTGCAATGACGATGGCTATGGTTTTGAGGACGCAGAGTGTCTGGTTGGTGGTTGATCTTGGGTCCATTAGGTAAGGTATACTGTGAGCAGTGTGGATTAACTGGGATTCTTGTATTTCAAGAATTTGAAGTTTCCTCGTTGGGAGTTTGAGGAATAAAGCGGGTAGAGTTGCTCCTGTTTTGTGAGAACATGGTTACTTTGAAGCATCCTTTGTAGTTCACTGTGGTGGCAATAGTTTGGGCTGTGTTATTGAAATTTTATTACAGTTTGCAATGAAGGATACATTTTCATAGTTGGTGGAACCTTTTCCACATTTGAAGATTGCTTTCTCTTGGATAGAAGAAAGACAAATTAGCAAGCGTTCACATTTATTTTGTCCACAAATTGAGGAAACAAGGCACAATGTAAACAAAGCTGTGTGTGTTTTTTCGCAGGATGTCAGAAAGACATCTTTTCAGAGTGAACATATAAAGTTTCATATTGCCAACATTTTTTGAAGAGATGGCATGCATTAGACTGATGTTGGCATTGAAACAGTTTATGTGAACACATACAATCTGGATTTAAGTATTTTTAGTACTTGCATTAACAAAAAGGAACAACAGAAACAAAAAGTGACAAGCTCTTTTTGTGAAAGTTAGAAAATATAATTAAGTTCAGTAGAACATTTGTCAGAAAGTTTTAAAAAAAAGTTCATTTTAAAAGCCACCATTTTTTTTAATGAAAAATAGTTCATTGATTTTAATTCTCCTGCCTCGAACCTGGCATTTTTTTAGGTGTCTGTGCACTATAATATTGTCTGTGGACCTTACAGTCTGAAAACGCTCCTCTGATTTTTTTTTGTTCTAATATTTAACTGTGAAAGGTGCTTCCAAAAGGAACCTAGTTTGTTTGTCTTTCTGGTATTCATATTTTTTTTTAATGTTCTTTTGTTGCAGAGGTGAGGAGGTAATGTGGGATAAGAAGGCAGGGTGGGGAGGGAAGGGGTAGGAACCACATATAAAGAGGGACAGGTGGACAGGGGAAGATGATGGGTGTGCCTTGAATATAAGATAGGGGGCAGTGTTTCTTGTGTTCCTTGTGTGTGGTTTCGAAAAGCACTGTGAAATTGCTCCCCCATGAAGAGCGGTGTGCCGCAGTATACACAGAGAACTGTGACCCTCGAAAGGTAAGAATCGACAGATTCCTGTATGGACTGCAAGGGAGCTGGCGAGATCCTCTGCTGCACAGGAATACCTTGTGTGGTTGCTGAAGTGGTTGACGAATATGTGGTGGAGGGAGTTAGCTGTTTCTCCATGACAAAGGAACAGACTTTCTCAAAGCACCCTAGTGGTTGGATTTGGGTGGTGTTGCATGGAAATGGTGCCAAAGGAGTACTGCTCACGTTGTTCGGGAGTGAGTACGACCCCATACCGAAATGCATTTCACCTGGGCAGCATGAGCCTTTGGTACTCTCCCAACAGTGGTAAAAAATCACCACACCCATAACTCTCCCTGGGCGCTGGAGGTAGGCACTTCCTCTACCTACCTTTCATGTTCCTCGCTAGCCTCGTCCACATCACTGTGCCTGTTGCCCTTTCCAGGCCTTTCACTTGGTAGTTGTGGTGGTGGAGGTGGTGGTGGTCTCTTGGAAGGAGGGATGGACATGAGAGATGCTATTGTTAAACTTCTGGATGTCTGTTGAAAATAGCTCTCTTGGAAGATTCTGTCTGCTGGTGCGCCAGATTATGAATGACTAAAAGTAGATCTTGTAAAGTTGTAAAAAGTCGATAGGTGAAGTAAGAATGGGTCTAGGAGCCGTGGAGGGGTAAACTTTGAATTTGAATATTGTAGATTGTCTTAAAATGCAGTCTCATACTGTCTGCGGACACTCCGTCATGCTGCACGGGAGCAGTTACATGATGACGTCTGGGGATGTGTGTGGCTGCGGCTGATCTCTGTGCCGGTGCATGCACATGAATGTTAATTTTAATGTTAATGTTAAAGGACATTTGTACTGCGCTCTATCACCACTGAAGTGGTCCCCTGGCCTTCTGGTGGCTCTGAAAAGGGGAAAGGGAGGGTGAGTTAGTGGGAGGAAGCTGAAAAAGTGCAACAGAGCGGTGGGTCCGTTGGCTGGGCATGGGATGTTTGCAGCCAGTAGTCGTCATGTACTGTTGTGTGAGTCTATGTGCCTTTTTTGTTTTGTTGTTGCCATGTAGTGAAGTTTGTGCGGTTTGTTGTGCTGTAGGTTTGTGGTTGTGTTTGGTTTGGAGTTTGAGAGGTGTATGCAGAGTGGGAAATTGTTAGTGGATTGCTTTGTTGGCATTTCTGTCTCAAAGTGAGACTCTGGGTTTGGGTAATCTCTCCAGAAAGGGTGTGGGGGCATTTCTGTGCCTCTGTCCTGATCTGGGCTTGTCTGGTAGTCACAGTGCCTTTCAAATCTGGCATCCAATTCCATCTACTTCCTTCATAACCTTACCTGCCATCCATTTCCACTCATACAGCCAGTGTACCTGCTAAAGTGTGGTGATTGCTAACATGTACAAAACTCTATAACAGTGTGGTACCTGGTAGCAACTATGGGGCGAGTGAGGATGTTGGCTGGAATGGGCTGGGGTTCTTGATTCTGTCTTAACGGGTGTCGCTTGTGTTTTATTTGACTTGGCGTTACCTGTCTATTTGTAGGGGGAGTTTCTTAGTCGGTTCTGGGTGTTGTCAGTGTCCTCTTAAGTTTAGTCATTCTTTTCCTTTCTGTTGCTTTGGCTTTCAGTCTGTGGTGTTGAAGAGCCAGGTTTTTAGTAATTTCCTGAATTTTAGGTGATCTTTGGTGTTTCTTATTTCTTTTGGGATGTTGTTCCAGGTTTTTGCGGCTAAGTGGCAGAAGAGGTGCCTCCAAGTTTTTTCTTAAGGTATGGTTTTAGTTCCAGGTGGATTTTGCTTGACCTGAGGAGTCTCGTTGGCTTGTAGATTATAATTTTTTTCTGTAGGAATTCTGCTCCTTGTCCACTGATTGCCCTGGGCGTTATGCACATTGTTTTGAAGGTGATGCAATGTTTTACTGGGAGCCAGTGTAATGTTTTTAGGGCAGGAGAGATGTGGTCTCTTCTGGATAGTTTGAGGAAATATGTTGTGTGTGCCTTAACTCTAAGGTAAGGGGCAGTGTTTCTCATGATCCTTCATTGCAGCCTTGAAAGCACTTTGCAACTGCTCCGCCCTGCAGAGTGGTGTGTTGCAGTAAATACAGAGTACTGTTGTCCTTTAAAGATATGGACCAACTGCCTCTTTTATGGCTTGCAAGGTAGCTGATGGGTATTTCTGCCCCACAGGAGTAGTCTGTATGGTGGCAGTATTGGTTGAGGAAGATGAGGTAGAGGAACACAGCCAACTACTTCATGAGAAAGGAACAGCCTTTCTCAGAACATCCCGGTGGTTGGATCTGGTGTTGTCGCGCATGGAGATGGTCCCGTAGAAGTACTGCCCAGGTTGTCTGTGACGGAGTGCAACATTGCACTCAGCGCATTTCACCTTGGTAGCCTTAGCCTTCAGTACACCCCCAACTGTGGTAAAGAACCGCCACAGCCATGATTCTCTCTGGATGCTAGAGGTAGGCATTTCCTCTTTCTCATCTTCCGGGTCCTCTTGATTCTTTTCTGCATCATTGCGCTTTTTCTATTGTCGAGGCCTTCCAGCTGGTGGTGGTGGTAGTGTTGGTGATGGTGGCTACTGGGGAGGGAGAGATGGCCATGGCTGATGCCATTTTTGAACTTAAATAGCAGTTGTGCTAATATTCTTTTCTGTCCTGCATTGCAGATGGAAAATCAGTAAGAATAGTTCTAGGAGCTGTGCAAGGATACATTTTCAGCTTGAAACTTCCTAGATCAGCTGAAAATGCAGTTTTGATCTGTTCTCAAAGCCCGGACCCATTCAAAAAGTGCAGATCCGTTTGCGAACACGTCATCACAATGCGTGCGTGCGTGTGGTCACATGACACTGCACGGCATTCACGTCAAACGTTTCCAAACATCGGTGAACAAAAAAGAACATGTAAAACCCATGAAATTCAGTGAAAAAACTTTGCTAAAGGGACGTTATGGTTAAGTTGCACTAATAAAAACCTTTGAAATTCAGTGAAAAAACGTTGTTAAGCAACCATTACTCACGCCACCACTGTGCTTTAATAAGACTAACACCCAGGACATCAAAGATGACATCACTGATGACATCACATGTGTGGCCCCTTGTTTTTGTTCACTGAAAAGTCGAGTCTAGTTGAATTTCAAAATTGCAAAGGTGCTTTATATCTAGATGTTAACCTTGTCCTATGTTGTTAAGGTACTTTCTTTAGGATATAGCCTCAGCTCATGGTAAACATACATGGAGAAATAAGCAGGCTTCAAACACACAATTCATTTGTATACATGACAATAAGCTTTAATCTTATTGTCATTTTCTAGTGACGTTCTTTTTTTCCGCCTTACTGGAGTTTCCTTGCATGTGCCTCAGATTCCTATGCATTGCGGCTCTTCATATGTATTGTATTGTTAGCTACCAATTCCAAGTTTTAAAATTAGTAAAGATTCTGATAGCCTTGCATTAATAATTTTACTGACCAATACAACCAGTGCATGGTGGTGGCGCAAATTATGGTTGCTTTGCTTACCATTATTGGCGAATGTCTGGTGGGGGGATTCAGTTTTACTTGTAAACCTAACGTCCCTTTAACCAAGTTTTCACTAAATGTATATTCTATTTGTGATTTGCACCACACTGAACATGAGCAATATTATTTTCCATGTGCCAAAATAGTGGGGGGTTGTGGGGTGATAGGGCAGGATGTGGAAGAGGAGAAGGTGGTCCAGAGACTAAGCGCATTCACTTAGGTATATTTAACATCTGATTGGTGTCCAAAACCAGATACTGTCATTGATACTTTCAAAGTCAAATAGTAAGAAGGAGGGTCTATCTATATTTGTTATTATTGATGTTTATTATTTAAGGATATTTTTGGAAAACAACAGTTATCAGAGGCTTCACAGGTTTTAAGTGGTTCTTTTGCTCTAGATAGCAACATCATATTCCGCGAGGAAGGGGAGAATATGAAACATTCAAATGCTTGAAATGCCAGGCCCCACTGCTACCTACTTGTCCTAACTCCACTCACTTACTTCCCTTTCTTCCAGAATTGTCCCAGAGCTGCCCATTGCCCACTGACTTATCCATATGCCACCCTTATTGTTCTCAGCTCTGTCCCATTTCACATTGTTTGCCCTGAGGTTTGCCCCATGTCATGCTTGCTGCTCCCAATTATGTCCCATGTTCCTCCCATTGCCTCAAAAACTGGGTCATTGCCCACAGTAATTTCCAATGTCACTCCAATTGTGCCCAGTACTGCCTCATGTCACTCTCGTTTCCCCACAACTGTCCCATTGCATTCAGCTTGAACCCACTCCAATCACTGGCGTAACAGGGCCCCCCGCACCCCCCCGGTGCAGGGGTGCCCCACCAGCACACGTCCTGGGAGGGGCCCCCACTTGTACAAAAAAATATATATATATTTTTTTTGCAAAAAAAAAATCTTTTTTTTTCTTTTTGAATTCCCTCTGCATTTATAAAGAAATTATTTCTGTAACAGAAATAATTTCTTTATGAAGTCAGAGTGACTTCAAAAAGAAACGATGGGCCTCATTACGGGTTTGACGGCAACCGTGCCATTGCTACCAGCAGGTTGCCGCCAGACCCGTAATGATTTACCGGCGCCCGACTTCCCGGTAACACCGGGGGATTACAACCCCGCCGGTCTGGGAAGTCAGGCGCCGGCAAATGGTAAGTCCCCATTTCCATAAAGTCCTATCGGACTCTATGGGAATGGGGACCATAGAAGCACCGGCACCGTTAATAACGTTGCGAGTGCTTCCATGAAAACTATGCGGGTGGGTGCCGTTCTGCCCGGCAGGTCTGACCTGCCGGGCAGGACAGCAACCGCCCGCAGAGCTGTAATATGCCGGCCCGGAAACAACAGTGCCGGTGAGCTTAGCAGTACCGTTGTTTACAGTCCGGCATAGTTCTAATGAGGCCCAATTTCTTCTTTAAGTGTTAGGGCTCCCCTCAACCCCATGATGTGTGCGTGTGTGAGTGTATATTGAAAGGGTTCACACTTAAATGTATAGGTGGTTGCCTGTGCGAGTGTATTGTGAAAGGGTGCACACTTTAATATACGGGTGGCTGCCTGGGTGTGCCTGTATGGTGAAAGTGTGCACACTTAAATGTATAGGTGGCTGCCTGTGTGAGTGTATGGTGAAAGGGTGCACATTTAAATGTATGGGTGGGTGCCTGGGTGTGTGTGCCTGTATGGTGAAAGGGTGCACAAGTAATTTTATGGGTGGCTGCCTGGGTGTGCCTGTATGGTGAAAGGGTGCACACTTAAATGTATGGATGGCTGCCTGGGTGTGCCAGTGTGGTGAAAGAATGCACACTTAAATGTATGGATGGCTGGCTGTGTGTGTGTGTATATGGTGAATGGTGTGTGTGCTTTCGTTCAGGGGCGCAACAAAACCTACATTTCGGGGGCTAACCCTTCAAATGTTGGGAGGGGTGCCAGCGTCATGAGCGGTGGGGGAGGGGCAAACTTATTTGTTTGGGTCATCTAATTTCTTTATGCATTTTTATGAGACTATTCTAGTGCAGCTTCAATGTTACAAGCAGTTAACTCTCTCCTTTAAGGTTTAAAGCACTCACTTATGGACTGCTGTGAGAATGAGTGGTCTCCTGTTCCCTCTCTACCCTTCCAATCACTCCCCTGGCATGCAAGTATTAAACCCACATCACGATTTCAATTGCCTAAAAAAATTGGCATTTGAATGCAGGTACTAACAGTGAATTGCTTTATGTTATTCATTGGTGGGTTCTTGTTAACAGAGAAACCCAGGTGCCGTTTAACCTCTGTGTCCTTTTCTGTCTGGCAACTGCTCTGAGGGTCAGCCAGGTCTGGTCAACAGTTCGGGGGGGGGAGAGTGCTGAATCCCAGTCAACTCAATGGCGTTGCACCAATGCTTGTGTTTAATGCCTGGATTACTTATTGGTAATCTTCATTACTCCTAGCCCTATTCTTCCTGGGAGGATAGCTTAGCGGCAATGTGTTCACCTTGGAAGCAAGACGACACGAAGGGACACAGGTTCGATCCCCGGGTCCGCGCTTAAAAACCTCTGGGTGTTTTGGCGCGTTATAAATACGCAACTAAGACAAAAAAAAAAAATTACGCAACAAAAAAAACAATTCCTGTAACAGCGCCTCGATGCCCGCGGGCTGTGTGAGCGCTTTAAAAATGCAAATAAATAAAAATGTCTTCCTCGTCCCAGTGTGTATGAGACAGCACTTGTGTATAAGGCACTCTGCCTCATACACAAGTACTGCGATGAGGTAGAGGTACATGGAAGTAATGCTTGATTTAGCTACCTGTAATCTTCATTACTCCTAGTCCCACTTTGCCTCATCCCAGTACTTACCTATGAGGCATGGAGCCTCAACCGAAAACTCTGGGGCAAGGACGAGGGACGTGGAGGTAATTATGGGCCAAGGAGCTGATTTTGGAGGTTGGGGTGGGAGAGGAGGAGATGTGTGGGGGGGGGGCAGAATTATATAACAAATTATAATGGCTGTCCATGTCCAGGCCAAGCAGGCATGATATGTGGCTTTAGTGGCTAGAGAGGCATTTTGGTGCAGCCAGTCTAGTCATTCCTCAGTTTGGTATGACTTTTTTTTAATGGGGCATTTATGATAAAACAGTCCTGCTAAGTGAATTACCTGGCTAGACTGCCATTTGGGTGCTGCCAGTCAGCCGTTTCTTACTGCAGCATTGTATATTTTTCTGGGCATCTGTGATCAAATGATATGATATAAGTAATTTATAACGCACCTGCACACAAGTGTTTCTAGGCGTGACAAGACAAGGGATGGAAGATAGAGGGAAGACAAGACAAACGATCTTACTAGGCCTTGTGTCATTCAGATCGTGCAAGCGCGATAACGAGAAGCGCAAGGGGAAAGGGACGGGGGAAGTGCAAGGGAGAGGGGAGGGGAAAAACAGGGCAGCAATGCTCTGAGTAAGTGCTGTCAGGGCAGCACAGCTCTGGGTAGTGCAAGGAGAACAAGGGACTGTAGGGTTACAGTTACAGCCCCTAAGTGCATGGTAGGACCAGAGGCAGTGCAAGGGTGACTGATCAAGAAAGAATCTCGACTCAGTGAGACTCTGCGGGTAGCCAAGCAACCAGTTGGTACAGCAGACAGGTAGGTCAGGTAGGCCAGCAGGGGAGGGAGAGAGAGAAAGCAGAGAAGAAGAGGAAAGTTTTGAGCTGCTTCCAGAACTTCAGGTGGTCTGCTAAAGCTTGAGAGGGGCAGGGAGGCTATTACAGAGGGAGGCACCTGTAGAGGAGAGAGATCTACCCCCCACTCTCTTCCTGGAGAAGCGTCTAACCCTTAGAGAGTTGTAGGTAGCTGAGCGAAGGGCTTGAGAAGGAAGATATTTTGGAAGAGAGCGTTGGATGTAGTGTGGGCCCCGGGCTCAGAAAGCCTTGTGGACAATGCAAAGGGTCTTGAACTTGATACTTGCAGCAACTGGGAGCCAGTGGAGAGATTTCAGGGCTGGAGAGATACAATCCCTGTGCTTGAGGTCAATGATAAGTCTTGCAGTCCTTTTCTGGATTAGTTGCAGGTCTGGATAGTAGAGGAAGGCAGATTGAGAAAGAGGCTGTTGCAGTAGTCCAGCCTAGAGAGAACCAGGGCTCTGCAGAAAGTGAGCTTCTGGGGGAAAGTGAGAAAGGGAAGAGTCCCTTTGAGGAGGAGCAGCTGGTAGTGGGACTTCTTGGCAACGTCTGAGATGTGAGGATAGAAAGAGAGTGGAGTCAAAGATGACACCAGTGTTGTTTGCTTCACAGGAAGGCGAAGGAAGAGGGCCCAAGGCGGGCGGCCAGAGTGAGAGAGGGAAAGCAGGGGCAGGAGTCCAAATGAGAAGGATCTCCATCTTACTGACATTAAGGCAGAGATAGTTGGAGGCACACCAATCCTGAATCGCGGATAGACAGTCGGGAATCAGCGAGAGATGAGAGGAGTCTGAGGGGAGCCTGAAGGAAAGCAGAGTGTCATCCGCATAACACTGAAAGTTAGAGGAGAATGTAGAGATCAGGTGGGTCAAAGGGGCCACATAGAGGTTGAAAAACCAGAGTGAGAGGATGGAGCAGGGAGAAAGGGACCAAATTGGACCTGGGAGGGGCAGTCCAAGAGGAAGGAGATCAGCCACTCAAGGGCCTGATCTGTGATGCCCAGGTTCTCATGGAGTCGATTGATCAGGATTGATCAGGATGGCATGGTTGACCATGTCGAAACTACAGGAAAGATCAAGGAGGATGAGGACAGAAGGAATGCTGGAATCAAGGTTAGAGAGCAGAACTTCACAGGTGTTCAGGACAGCAGTTTCCGTGTCTCTAACACTGAAGCCAGACTGATGGTCATGGAGACAACCAACAGATTCCGTGTGGAGAGTAAGCTGGGAGATGGCCAGCTTTTTCAACAGTTTGCCCAGGAAAGGGGTGATGGAGTTTGGGCGATAGTTTGCCGGGCAGGCAGGATAGGCAGAAAGCTTCTTGAGGAGTGGGTGCATAAGGGAGTGCTTAACGGGAGAGGGGAAAGAGTGATTACAGAAATCGGTCAAGGCTGGAGCGAGGGTGTCAATATGGTTCTTGATGGTTCTGGTGGAGCAGGAGAGCACCTGTTTGGATGACATTTTCATAGATCGGACTTGTCTAGAAACCTCGTCAGTTGTTGTCAGAGAGAAAGAGGAGAAAGGCGGAAGAGAGGTAGAGATGGCCAAAGGGGTGCCGCGAGAGGAAGAGGGAGAGGAAGAGAAGATGGAGGACAGGATGTCCTGAGTTTTAGCATAGAAGAGAGATGGCAGAGCCATACAGAGGGCCTGGGAGGGAACAGGAGATGTAAAGACCTCAACAGGATTGACCAGTTCTTTTCAGATTTTAAAGAGTTTGGCCGTGTTGCTAGAGGCCACAGAGACACAGGCTTGAATGTGTGTTCTATTCTCGATGAGTGTTATTGCTTTGACTGCCATTTTGGTGCAACCAGTCTAGATATGTCTAAATGTGGCCTGACAATCTTTACTATATTGATATTACATGTCGACACTGGTCTACCTTGTGCAGCCAGTTGGATATGTTTCCATTGTGGCATGGCATTTTTAATAGCAAAGCTTTAATGTTCCTGTGCTCTGTTGGTGACTTGCATCTATTGGATTGGTGTTACCCTACAAAACAATTGCAAACACTCTGGATTTTTAGCCATTTTTTCTCAGACAGTGTGCTGTATGTTATATTAAAACGCATATGTATATCTTTCTCCTAGTGCAGTGTGTGGCATATCCGTTCAGCAGCATGTTTGTGCGTATTGCGCAAGTGTGATAATCTAGGCTGGCCCAGAGTGTGGCGCGACCCTTGATTTGTTGCTGAGTTGGGGGGCCTCCTCAGCATGGCTCGTAGGGGGGTCCCCACATCTTGTGTTACGACACTGACTCCAATGGCCTCCGGGCTGTGCCCTTTGTCACTCGAATTGTGCCCCCAAACCTTCTCTTGAGCCCCCCTCATTGGTCCTATTTTTGCCCCATGTTAAAACCTTACCCCTTTAGTTCCCTATTGCTGTTGCCTCAATCCGACACCACAGTTCATCCAATTCCACACACACACAAACACACAAATGCGCGATCATAGATACACAAACGTGCACTCTTTTAAATGGACATTTTTCCTCACATGGGTCCTGGAGGTGCATGTGTATAAAAAGAAGCCCAGGAATGTGTCATTGATCGACAGGGCACCCTTGAGAGACCTTCAGGACTTTGCAAATCAGAGCCCTCGATTGCCCTCATGTGCACATGCAAGGGTTCTGAATTTTAGATGCCCGTAGGCCTTTCTGTGAGCTAGTGCTTGACTGTGCCACGCTCCCACTGGAGTATCAGCAGCCGTACAAGATCGATGTGGTGCTAAGAGATGTGTGTGCTCCAGCACTCATGGAAGCCTATTAGATATTGAACAGCCAAAAGGCAAATACTTCGTGCCGGCTGTACTGGGCTCCAATCAGCCATCCTCAAAGGGCTCCAGCTCAGGATGGCTAACATTGAAACACGATGGCAGGGATGCACTGTTTTATGGGGCATAGGGGTACACCGGGAATTACTAACCTACATTTAATACAACAAATCCCTACTAATGCCGAAGTCCCACAAATACCACATACTCCTCTCATTAAACATATGAATCTGTGTTAGATATAGATGTGCTTTTGATTTAATACATGCATTTAATGTTAATAAAAAAACATCATTGCATTTATTTACATACATACACTTCTTATGTAAAATATATTTGAATGCTGCAGATCTTGCCACAACAAAACTGTACCTTCTCTATGTGCTTTTTGTCTAGAATTTAAGTTTTATCCAAATGCCCGTGTGTGTTTAGAGTGTGGCCGCAACAGGTTTCCACGCTACAACTATCTACTAGGACTTTCTCAGGGGATTCCTTAATGTGTAGTATGATGAGATCACAGATCCTGGATACACAACATATGTAAGGCTCTGTTAGTTCTGTGCATGATTCAGTCTTCTGTCCTATAAAATGGGTAAGGGCATCAAACAGCACCCCTGCTTCATGCATTATGGACTGGCTACCATTGAATTATCTCTAAGCCATTGTTGCCAATAGTAAAGTTTAATCATATAACCCCACACCTCCAACTCAAAATACATGACGTCACAAGTGATGGAACCTCATTCCATTTCTTTTAAGCCCTTGAATGACGTAGTGGCAAATACTTTTGGAGGCTTCCTCTCATCTGCCACTATGCATGACTACATCCAATACTCATACTTCTGAGATAAATAAAAAAGCATAAACCCATGAACTCCTCCACCTACAGCACATATCGGGCCCACACCCTAATCACCGAATCAATGGAAGACACCCTAATTATACCTCAATCATCACAAGACCCAGAGTCAAGCATGCATGCGATATAAACCTGATTGTTGTGTGCAACAGCCTTGAATGTCGCTTCTTTAATGAAACATGGTTCTCAGACATTAATAACGTATGCCTGCACGTCCTCAGTCCCGCTATCTACTCCATTCACATTTCCAACCTCATGATGGGCCCAGATGGAGGAGCAACCATCATATTTGAATGTACCTATCAGAACTCCCACATCAAATCACACCAAGATCTAAGCTTTGAATGGTTACCCTCCCGCGCAAACTCTGTCTATCGCTTCCAATGTGAACATTGTTATCTAAAACCCAGAAATCAACATTGGGATATACCTAGAGAATGTCCTCTCATTCCTATAAACCCTACTTCTAACCTCCAGTTTCATCATGGGCATGGATGACATGAGTGTCTGGATCAAAGATGATTCCAACTCAAATTCAAAGTAATTCTGTGACCTATATAAAAGTCTATACTCTGATCATCTAGCCACAGCTCTAATCCATATCAACCACTGCTGCTTTAACATCATATGTAGCCACAGCATACAGAAGTGCAGCCTAATCAACCTTTCCTTAATCTGGTAATTGCACCACCTTCAAACCTTACGAATGTTCTGGCCTTGCATAAACAGCACTGAGAAACACATGCTCACACACTCGTTTTCACCAGTCAAAAAATAAGAAATATAGGAAACATGAACACTGTGCAACGAGTCATCAGTGGAACACGTACTTAATAGCCTCATGACATCCATACACGCCATAATTAACACGATGGCCACCACCACGTTGGTTCAGATCAGAGATAACCACAACAGCTGATTCACTGTTGTGAATGAAGTTGATGAATTTGCTAATAACAAAAAAAAACTTTGCGAAAACCTATAGACCAAGTAATGCAATGCTCAAAACCGAACAGGGCTGTTACAATGTCCCTAGGAAAGGCTACTTCATAGTTTTTCTGTGAAGCACACATTGGGCCTCATAATAGGTTTTCTGGTCCTGTAGCAATGGCACCGGTACGCTACCGGTGCCGTTGATACCAGACCGGCAAACTACTAGTTCTGCTCGCGGGTGCCTTTATGCCTGCCAGGTCTGACCTGGCAGGCGTACCGGCACCGATGAGCAGAGCATGTTGGATGCACCGGCACCATTCACGAATGGTGGCGGTGCATCCAACCTCCCCATTCCCATTGAGCCCTATGAGGCTCAATGGGAATGGGGAGTAATTATTACCGGCACCTGGCAATGGGGATGTACCGGGTCCGCCAGGACTGGAATGCACTGGTACATCCCAATTGCCGGGTGCCTGTAAAAAAACAACTCTGGTAATTACCGCTGTAGTAATGAGGCCCATTGCATATTATTCTGACAAAATCCACCAGCGACATTCTGCCAAAATGATAGAGTCCCTAAAGCAAACCCAAAGAACGGTTTAATACACTCAAAAAGTTTCTGTTGTATGCATCCAAGCATCCATCTTCAATTGGTAGAAACTCTTTAACAACCTACCCTAATACGTAGTAATTAGGCAACCAAGAATACAGCCACTCGGACGTAGAAAAACATGTTGCCTGAAGAAACATGCCTGATATCAGGCCCTTAAAACTTGCCAAAGAACATA
This sequence comes from Ambystoma mexicanum, assembly GCF_040938575.1. Lineage (NCBI taxonomy): Eukaryota > Metazoa > Chordata > Amphibia > Caudata > Ambystomatidae > Ambystoma > Ambystoma mexicanum. The sequence continues at coordinate 414,346,089 of NC_090939.1, forward strand.
CCAGATGTCGGGCCCATTAAACTATATTTGAGCTGTGGCCCTCACAATAAAGTGTGGAAAAATTCACACCATTTCCCTCACTGACTTCATCAACCCATCTCTGGAATGAGGATATGTTGTAACACAAACAAAACTAAATTGTGTCACACCAATACAAAATAAATGTCACCTTGGACGTCCATGGAACTCCATGCCATGATTAACTATTGTGCTATAGCCGGGATGTCCGTGATTACTTAAGATTCTAGATCACATTTTAACAAAGTAACTCAAGAATGTGTTTATTTGGTCACCTCTTGACCCATATCTTCTACCCCAGTGCTCATTGGTGACGGTTTTGAAAAACATACCTGCCAGGGTAGAAAAAGTGTTCTCAACAAGATATTTCATCCTTGACACATCAATAGCCCTTCATGGAGAACCACTCTCAGAGAGTTTGACTGCCAAAATGTGCCCTGTCGTTCCCCTTCCCCCCTCAGAATTTCTCTGGGTTTCCCATCTACACAGCCTTTTCAATCTTTACATGAAGACTGTCAATAACATTCTCTAAGGATACCATGTCAGCTTAGACTCTCTAAGGAAGATGGCATGCACATCTACCTGCATGCCAGAGGTAGTGGTGATCAATTACAAAATATGTCATCAGTCCTAACCATCTTTAAGACTTCAAAGAACTAAAAATGCATGGAAGGAAAAGAGAGGCTAAATTCTAGGGACAAAACACGTGGTATTAATAAAAGCACCCCCTTTTCATTCCCCTTTTTTCAATGCAGTTTACTCTGTAAACATTAAATTAAGAATATGGACTTCTGCATTTCCTTTTACCTTCAGGCTAGCATCTTTTCTACCTATTTTTAAAAGACCTACTCAAGATGCTTCTCTCCCCTCCATCGTCCTATTTGTCTTCCTTTTTTCCTTTCTACATTCTTAGGGTGGATTGCTCATTCCCAGCTCTCTCAATTATTCTTGACTCCAACTCTCTCCCCCACTTCAATCTCGCTTCCAGCCATCTCATTAGACAGAAATGAACTTCTTCATGATACTAATTATCTTGATTTTCTTGACACTTCAAGCTATCCTTGATTCTTATTTTATTGGACCTATTTGAGCATTTAATATGGTGGGCCACTCTATCCTGTGTTTGCTTTATCTTAACTTGGAATTGCTAGGCTTGGGTTTTCCTGTCTTTTTGTTCCTTAGTACTGGGATGAGATTCACTCGTACACATTTCTCTTGTTTCCCAAAGTAAAGTACTTGGTTCTTTTTCATTTACTCATTATACGATTCCTCTTTCTTCTATTATGTACACTTTTGTCCTGGAATGCCATTTACACGCTGATGAGTCCCAGGACTGCTTTTCTCTCCTCTCCTTTCTAATCAACATCTCCCTTCCATATCTGACTGTGTGTCTGCTATTAAGTCATGGATGCTAACTCACTCTCTCCATTGCAACTCTACCAAGAATGAGCTTCTTGTTCCCACTTCTTCTCCTCCTTCTACTTATTTTCCTCCTAACTCTGTGACTCTGACCCTTTGATCATAATGTTTGTGTTATTTTGAATTCTTGCCTTTTTTCTCACTTCACATTTCCTCTGCTGGTTGTCCCTTCAGTTATGAACTTTATAATATATATGAGATTTATCCGTTTTTCACTTTCTCAGCTGCTAAAACGTGTAAGGCCAAATTTGGAAAACCTTTTTGGTGCAAATTGTGAAATGTGCTTGCCTTTTAGGGGCCAGTCACTGCAAATGTGCTCCCAGCACCTACGTAGGTGCTGGAAGCCTGTAAAACAATAATTATGGGGGCATGCTAATAACACTAATGCATGCATGGACGCTAGCCATCTTTTGTGCTGCTGCACAGCCCACCTGAAGTGGGAAGGTCACCTTTGAGAATAAGATGATCTGTGCATTACTAAGACAAATGCAAATATGAAAATTGAATTTGTTGCACTTTTTTCATTTGCTATAGTTTTTGCAAATCTGCCCCTTATTGTCACTCTAAACTTTTGTGGTTTGATTGTTGCTCTGTTCATCTGGTTGACCTTCCTTCATATGTTTTGTCTCTTCTAAATTCGATTCATAATTCCGCTATTCATCATCTTATCCAGCATCTGTCCCATTCTTATATATCTCCTTCCTGAGTTTCCAAAGGATGGCTTATCCTTTCTGTCCATCTTTAGATTAATTTCCTTTGGATTGTTTTTAATTGGATTCCCCTTTCCTCTCCTCTCTTGTTTTAGTTTACTCTTCTTCACACTCTTTTAGCTGTTATTTATTTGTTTTGCTGTTTCCCTGTCCTCCCTGTGCCAGTCCCATTTCTGTTCTTTCTACCTCCTTCCTAGCTTCAAAATTCTGGAATACTCTTCCTTTTCCTCCTTCATTCTGCCCTTACTCTTTCTTTGTTTTATTCTTCCTCTCGAAACCCATCTTCTTCCTTCTTCTAATCTTGAAGACTATTGCTTTATGTTAATTGCATTTTATTCATTCATTGTGTGCATTTTTCTGTAACTTAGGTTCAGCACTTAGGCGTGAGTTCTTCAGAAACATAAATAAACACATAGCAAGTGGTATCTAACAGGTTCAGCAAATAAGTGTCAAAAGTGTGCATCTGAAACTGAGGGCTGAAAGCCAACACATCTTCCATAGGGTGGGTGAAGCGTGATATGTCGGACTTCCATTATCGGGGAAAATGTGATGCAGCAATTGTGCAGTGTGGATAAGGTTATAGAGTGAGGGCCTCTACTATCAGCCATGAACCAGTTGTGTGTCAAGACACACCTCAGTAATACATACACGGCAAAGGCTGAGGCCACTGAGCAATGTTCTGATTAAAAGTAGGAGGGCGTGCACCTCAGGATTGTCAGCCTGGGATGGTCTGTAAGGTAAATGCTGCTGAGACTGATACCAGACATGGACAAAGATATAGACCAACTCTGAATTTTGCTGGGAAGTGTGGTGTGGTTGCCTTAAGAGGGGCAAACTTATTGGGGGAATCCCAACATTTTTGAAATCCCAATTGATTTGAACGGGAAAAGATTTTTGTTGCAGCTACAGCTTGAACTGCTGGATGAACTCACTTCCTGATTTGGTGTCTGCTGACAGTTCTCAGCCAATCAGATAACCTCATGATGTTCATGCACAGGGTAGAGTGGTGGAGAGGTAGAGAGGTACTGTTTCATAAACTGAGAAATTTGAGAAACATCAAAATGTGTTCTATCAATGCAATATATAGTCGATGCTCGTAGACAGCACAGGAGAAAAGTTACAAACTGTGTATATTTTACTGAGTTTGTGAACAGTAAAAGTGCGGGGGGAGGGAGAATGTCAGTATTTGTTGGCATATTTTTACCATAAGTGAAATCAAGAAGCCTGCTTCGTGACAATGTTTGTGGAGTAAACAGATGGGCCATGGATATTGCATGGCTAGAAGTTATGATGCATTTTCTATGACAGTCTAATAATGTAGTATTATTATGTGAGAGACGTTGAAGGACTATCTACTATGGGTTTGTAGATGAGGCAAAAAGTAAAAATAAGCAGCATTTTTCTCTCACACTGTTTGAGATCATCAAATTATGTTCCCATACAGAAAAATTAGGGTGTGTTCAAGTCACTCGCACTAATGATGTAGGCAGTACATAGTGTTTACTATGAGATGATGTGTGTCCACCTTTCCCTGAAACAGATGATGTTGTTTTTCTGAATGAACATTTAAAAATTAGACCTTGCCAGGGTACGGGCCCACTTATATGTGGCAATGATGATACATAGATTATTTGTGAATATTTAAAAGTAGGACTTGAGTGAAGCTTAATTCAGACAGTGTGTCCATTATTGTTTGTGAAATATGTTTGTGGGTTTGCAGTCATTAGGGTCAGTGGAAATGGCATTGGTAGGTGCCAGGCATGAATCAACTTTTCTGTGGTAATGATGATGAACTGATTGATGTCATTTATACATTTTGAATCTTTAGGTTCAGTGTTAGCGGGCACTGATTGGGAGCACATGCATGGAGGTCTTGGGTTCAGGCTCATATGTTTAAGGCAGGGATCGTGTAGTGATTGGTCTTTGCATATATATCTTGTAGTTGCAGGCTCAGTGTTGTCTGACACTGATTCCGACCAAATGTTTCAATTGTTTGGGGGGAGAACTTGATAGTATGTTTGTTAAGAAGAAAAAACATAGAGATAGAATGTGATTTTGAAATATGACAAGAATTAATTTGTTTTGTCCCTAATAAACAGTACATTTTATACGTACCATGTTTTGTACATTTATGTGTAGCACAATTGTGTTGTCTTAACATATTCACCATTATTTGGTAATGAGGAAAGAATATAAAATGGATAAAACAAAAACCCCCATTTTAGTTTGTGAGAAAATATATTTGTGTAATTGTTAGCTATGAATTGTGTGCTGCTGTTAATGTTGAAAAGCAGTTAGATACCGAATGGCATAGTTTAACTTTAATTTATTTTAAAAATAGTATCCCTAAGTAGAAGTTAATATTGTGTAGTTCATTCAATAATTTTGGTAATTGAAATGTTTTTAGTCTAAGGTGTGGTAGGTTGTGTGTATTATTTAATTTGTCAATGTACTTCACATAGTAAAATTGCTAGGTGTTTGTTGGCAAATTCTAACTGTTAATGTTAAAAAGAATGTACACTGCAGTTATCATTTTAATGGGTGATTTTGGTTAAAGTAATATTAAGTTGACATTTTGAAAGTTCGCATTTAATAATTGTTTATGAGTACTAGAAGTGTAGTTACATTCCAACCAGCCACTTGTGTGTTTAACATATTAAATATAAAGAACTGATGTTTTTGTGAAACCTCTAGGGTATATCATGCCTATTGTGGTGAATGTTTTTCCACCACGAGACACGTCTCGATATGTGAAGTGTATTAGTTTACAGTTGTTTTTTTTATTCCAGCTGGTCTGTATCTTAGAGGCATTAAGGTATGACGTATTGGCAATGCCGGACTGTTTCTTTAGTGAAAATAATGCCTAAGCTGAAAAAAAGCCATGATTGACAGTATGTAGAAGTTGCTGTGTAGATATACACACAACACGTTAATTTGGAGCACTGTCATGTGAATTCATGTTTGAAGAGACTGCATGCATGTTTCCAAGTGTGTGTTATCTCTAGAATTTCACATACCAGAATGTGATCTCTCTGTGGACATTCTAATAAGTTTGTGAGGAGTTTTGGATGATCCTCTTGAGTGTTTATGTCAAATTAAACAATTCCTGCACCGTGATGCACTAACGTCTTATCACTGATATAGTGAAGATTGTGTCAGGATTGTTTATTCCATTTCTGTACTGAAGAAGACGTTGCAAATATAGTTGTTCTGAGTCATGCAAGTACTTCTCTTTCACAAATGTTGACAACTGTAAAAGCAGATGGATTTCAACATTTTGAGTAGCAATGAACTCAAGTGACGTTCCAAAATGTGAAGGGACCAGAGGATGAGGAATATGATGGGCTTGAGGCCAGTGTGGTGGTTTTGTTTTTCTCATGGGGACTATAAAGAGGTCTGATGGGGTTACATTTTGTAGTAGTTCTCTTTTTTAAAATGTTTCTGTTTTTCAGGTACAGGGTATATCTCCAAGTGTGAAGTGCACAATGACCACAGTTTATTATAGTCAAGAATGTAAGGGATGATTGCTTTTACATTGTGTTAATCAAAGTTCAGTAAACATAGGCCTGTGAGTAAACAAACACTCGAGAGTGTGACATAAGTCATACCTTCTTTAAATACTTTTTTTGACAATGGACACAAGTGCATGTTAGAGGGTTATAGCTTGTGCCTATGAATTGTTTCAGCATGTGCAAGAGACAGACAGAAATGTTCTCTTCTTACATACATATCTTTTAAAAAAGGAAATGTGATGCTGTGCAGGGAATTATTTGAGTGTTTGCTAGTTTGTCTTGGTCTTTGTCACAGCTACGTCTTAGAGTTACTCTGAAATACTTGTTTTAATCATCTCTGTTGGATAACTATATCTCTAGGTGATTTACATGTGCAGTGGCTTGTTGACACATAGGGATTATGATGCCATGTACTTCTAATGTAGATATGCATTTGAGGTGGACTATGAGTCATTTGAAAGAATGTTCTCATTAAATTGGGCACAGTCTTTAAGAGTTGACATTAAATATATGCACTGTTGATTTTGATATGTAAATTGGCCCATAAGTAGAGGACTTGATGTCTTTGCTCTGCACAGTTTATTTAAAAGTCTATGTTATCAGGTTGTTTTAGCCTGCTCAGTACGTACACCAATGATTATATTCTTTAACATTTGAGCATATAATTGGGTGCACTAACTGGCACATCATTTGTAGAAGTCAACAGTAGTGAAAGTGATACCAAAGATTTACATTGCTTATCCTGCTGAGTGTGGTATGGAATTCTTTGTGACTTAACATTTTGATATAAGTTGGCCTTTGATTGGTGTTAACAGCAGGATATTACCAAATACAGTTATATTATTTTGTTTTAATTAAAATGCATTTGGTTTGTGTCTTAAACCTTACATTTGTAGTTAAGCAAAATGTATAATTACATTAAGTCTTTTCCATTTACATTTATGAGTTGTGGTCATCTGTGTCCGCAATACTGGATTCCCAAAAGTGAACAATTGTGGCAACCATTTTTCTATTATTGCCCATAAGAATTTGGCTCCATCTTTCCTTGGGTTCCAATTTATGGGGGGCGCTTAGGTATTTTTCACTGTATGTTAGATGCTTCTGGTTGAGGGCCTCACATTCCATTACCACATGGTATAGAGTTTCAGTTTTTCCAGATGTTTTACAGAATCTACAGTCTTTGTTGGCAGCTTTGTTTTGGGTTCATTTTCCCATGATTTCATTGGTAGGGAGAATGTTCAACCTAAATCTCAAAAACATGTTGCAGATTCTGCGATCGGGGTAAAGATTGAGATAGTGTGGTAATTGGTTGAGTGCTCGTGATTCTCCTTCACACTTTAGAGTAAGTTTATATTGATCTTTCTTTCCTTTTGTCTCAATCCAATCATGCCTCGCAAGGTTTTTTTTGGGGAATTCTGTGGCCTTCACGTGAGTGTCTCGAGAGAGATGTCCTTTTGAATACATATACTCATGGCTGATTCTTTCCATTTGATTAATGTAGTATCGCAGACCTTCAGATGGGAAGTTCTCAAAATATCTAGAGCATGAATCTTTTCTTCACTGTTCAGCTTTCTGTACAGATCTAAAGTTTTCCATACAACTATTGACTGGAGAGATTGAAGTCCCAGTTCGTAGCGTATCCGTGCCATTGGAGTTGATTGTGGCAGGGCAAGAATTTTCCGCCAGAAAATCGACTCAAGTTGAGTCCATAATGATTGGTCTAAATTAATCATCGATTCTCCTCTATATGTTAGTATTGCAGTCACCTTTTGCTTGTAAAAAGCTAGTACCGGCTTCAGTGAAAATTTGCCGAATTTTCTATGGATCATCAGGCCCTGTCTAGCTAGGGCTTTTGCTTTGAACTTCAGATGATGTGTCCAAGGAATCTCAGTTATAGATTGATTGATCCAGATTCCTAAATATTTATAAGTTGTGACTTGCTCCAATTTCTCTTTTTGTTACTTTTTTGCGATTTTCTTGTCAGCATCATAATTTTTGTCTTTTTTGATGTTTATTGTCAATTAGTTTTGGTCCATGTATTCTTGTGTTTTTTTTATGTCATTTGAAGGCCACAAGGTGTTTTTGCCAGGAGAATGATATTGTCTGCGTAAATTAAACAGGGTACAGCAGTAGCGTTTAGTTTGGGTGGATTAATGGTTGGAGTATTTATGAATGCTTCAAAATCTGATGTAAATAAACTGAATAAGGCTGTCGCAAGAGGGAACCCTTGCTTTAGGCCATGCCATGTGTTGATTAAGTTGGTTATGGGTCCATCAGCAGACATTCTTATTTGTATTTTGGTGTTGATATACAAGAGCTTTATAGGCTCGAGTATGTCGTTAGGATATCCCCATTGTTCAAGTTTCTCCCATAATAGATCCCTATTGATTTTGTCGAATGCTAGGCTCAAATCTACATACGCCACATAGGTTTGTGTTTTTGTTCTGACGGCTTCATGTTTGATCATATTTAAGATTATTAAATTTACATTAGTTCATACATTTCGGACAAATCCGGTTTGCCGGACTGCCTGATGATTAGTTTGTTTTGACCAGGCATTTAGTTTTCTTAGAAGATGGTTGCCAAATATTTACCCAAGAGGGCCCAAAAGAGCCAGCGGTCGGCAGTTCATTGGATCTTTAGTTGATCCCTGTTTGTAAATCGGGGTCAATTTTGCGAGTTGCCAGGAGTCCGGAATACTTTTGGTGCGATTAATGAGCTTGATGATTTCACTGCAGAAATTGGCCCAGATTTCGGGGTTCTTTTTAAGGACGGCATTTGACAACCCATCAGGGCCAGGTGCTCTTGATGCATTAATTTTTCTGATTGATTTTGTGAGTTCAGTGATGTCATAGCTCACATTCCATTTTTTTCTGAATAGGGCATCAATTTGTTCACAGTTATAGGTCTTTCTTTATATAACTCGGTGAAGTATGTTACACAAGCAGATTTGGGCACATCTACTATCATTGCATCCTTCACGCTCGGGTTAAGTTTAAGTTGGTCTAATAGACATCTGGTGTTGTTGTTTTTAAGGGTATTCATCATTAGTTCAGCATTATCTTGGTCCTGCATCATTCTTGCGCTTTTTTGCAAATTCTTTAATTTTTGCTTTGCTGTATGAATCATTCTCCTTCTTGTTAATGGTGTTTCTTGTTTGGATCTCCAGATGCCAGTTTTCTTTTCTTTCTTTTTCTCCACAATCTTTTTTTTATAGACATATTTGGGCTTTTGGTGTAAAGAGTCGTTCTGTACCAGAGTCAATTTGAATTGGTTAAATAACCATCCATAGTTGATTTTGCTATTGTCCTCTAGTTTCGAGTACTTGAATAATTCCGTTATAGTGTTAAGCTTATTGTGCGGTATCTTGAATATGTTCATTCTGTTCGATAAGATCAGTGGGGGGATGTTTATTCTGGGTAGTTCTTTATTGTGTACTTCCCACGAGCGATTCAGGATAAAATGATCGCTGTGTTCGCTGAATATATTCTCCGCTTTGATCAAGTTTTGGTTTATTCCTTTGGAAGTGCAGATATAATCTATTATTGATTTGCTGTTTCCACGTGACTATGTAGGAGATGGCATGACTGTTGTATTTGGCGCATCCCAATGATCGAAGTGCCTGTTACAAATACAGTTATATGTTCTCCTCCAGTTCTTCATTTCCATTCTTATGGACTTCTTTCATTCTGAGGTGAATAAAGGCTACCATTTTGTTAGAAACCATGCATACCTCCTCTATTTGGAGAGCTTTCATTTGACATAGAATTCTGCCTACTTCAAATGCAAGATCTGCAGACAATTTGGGATACTCAATTTAAAATAAAACGTAACCGGGAGGAGTCAGAGTAAAGTTACACCTCTTATTCTGTACGCAGGTAGACCTGTGTTGGCTGTAACAAACCTGAAAGGTTGTTGTTTGTTTTTTCTTGCTCAACTTCATGCATTGTTTAATTAGAGAAGGTTGGCTGGAACCAACTTCATCATAAATATTTAAGAGCAGAGGACGGTAATTATTACAATTGCATGTTCTGTTCTCATGGTGTAAGACATGTTCTATTTGTTCAGTGATTTCCAGGTAAATGCTGGGTTGTTCATCATTAAACTGCGATATGAGCACTGATATTCATTTCCGATTGCTTGAATTGAAGCATGACACTTTCTAACTTGCTAATTAGTACTTCTGTTTTATTTTGAATAAGTGGGTCTTCGAGTAGTCCTTGGCCCTTGCAAGAGATTGATGATTCCCACTAGGAGTTTCTGTACCAATTCCTGTTTCTATTTTTTCTTTTTGTTGAGACTCATATTCTAACCTTTGTCTGTTCTGTTCACAGTCTCATTTTGCTTTCAATTGCTTCACATGAGGCTTCACATTTACAATAGCAGTCTAATAATTTTTCCTCAGCGCTTAAATAAGGGCAGTACATCAATGTATTACACATTTATTTTTTTGGTCTGCTTATTTGAAATATAGTTTTACATGGTTCTTAGTGTGGGTTTTAAAATGTTCACTAAACATCCTTCACAATTTAAAACTCAATATTTGCCATCTATATCATTTGTTGAGACATTTAATTGTATATGTAATATCTTGCTATTTAAAATAAAAACATGTTTTCCAAAGAGGTATTCCTATTTGGATAGTATGTGTCAATGAGATTAGTTTTGTCTTGACATTCGGAATTTTCTTCTGTTAGAAACTCAATTTATTGGAATGCTTTACATTCTCTTGTTGAAGATGAAGTTGGACTGGGGTTTAGTCAGAAAATATTTTCTGAATGAGGCTTTGCTGTTAAACTGTCAGATGCTTCGTACAATCCACATTCTCTATGTAAGAGTTTTTTGATGCTATGATTTGTATAATTTTTGAGAAAGGATTTCATCAGATGAAATGTCACCCCTGCAAGCCATATTTTAACGTAATCTTCTGAGCTTTGGTGAGATTCCACATGTATGCAGTGGTGGGATTGTAATAATTTATTTACTTGGCGGTGTCATCTCTTTTGATGCTGAATGTGGTCTTGGGATACTTGCCTTTGATGTTGTGTCTAAAAGCAGGTATGAACTATTAACATGACCTCTGGTGCAACCATGTATAAGGAATGCAAAACAACATTTCAGTATTTGCTTTTGTTTCTATATTGGCATAGATAACATTTGCCACACTTCTGTCATTGGAGATGCAAGATTTTAGTTGATAGGTCATCATTCATTTCTTCTGTCGGGAAGTTGTATATAATGCATTTTTCTATAAAGTCTAAGACAGTGTCATCACTGTCATGGACACATTCGGGAGCATTGTTCATCCACAAAAGCATATGCATATGTGTTGCTCTTCTAAACTGCTACTCTTTTTTCAAACATAATATTCTCCCTCCCCAAATGGAGCGCAATCAATGTTGCAAATTGAAATTAACATGGCAATAAAAGGATGGCTGTAGTAAAATAAAATATAAATATTGTATCCAGTGAACAGAGTGCTCCTTTGCTTCCTTCTTTAATTTAAATTAGCAGTGTGTAGAACTTCATGAAAATAATCCCAGTCATATTCTGCAGACTGAGTCTAATAAAAAAAGTGGGGGACATCAAAGAATTGTTGCTTTATATTTGTTGGTGATTTATTAATACACTCAGACGACAAATGTTTTGACGCAACATGGGTCTTTTTCAAGGCGTGTGTGGTGATCACAAAGCATATATTTTATTTCATGAGCTCTGTCAATGGGCTCTTGTTGTATAAACCTGTAGGACAGTAGGCCACTGTATAAAGATGGGCGTACATCACTTGTCATGGATTTCCACCAGATATGTCTTCTGAATTTCTTCAAGGTTTTGCTAACTCCAAAATACCTGGCACCAATGTACCACCATTAGTTGCTATTTTCTAGTAGGTAACCAAAGAAGCTTCCCTTTGAAGCATAACCCTTGTTCCTGGCACTCAGATGGCTTTAGGGCCATACACCCAGTGATCATAGTGGGGGTTCAAGTATCCTTTAGTAAACAAAACCATAGAGATGGTCATTAATAAGCATCACTGTTTTCTGTGAGGCTCGGAAAGGAATTCCTTGGCTTCAGGATATCATCTAGATAAGTGTCAGGATTCGCCGGTGGAAGTTATGGAATGTCCGGCGATTCTAATGGCTTCCAGAGAACTTGACAGATCAGTCTAGTCCTCATCCAACATGGCGGCTTAGAGTATAAAAGATAGCCACGCCCCCGACTCAGCGCGTTGTATCTGTTTCACAACTCTTCAGTGCTTTGTTTACTCGCTGAGTTTTTCTCCGCCTAAGTATTCCTGCCTTGTTGTGATTTCTGCCTTCTCGGTTCCGTACCTCGTACAGAGCCGCTCTCCTGTTCTTTTCCTTCTGCTGCTACCCCCTGTACTGTTTCTGTATTTCGTTACTTCCCTTCCGGTTCCTCGCTGCTGTTTGTGAACCATTTACTTTCCTATACTGTTTCTCCCTCCTAGTCCTCACGTCTCTCCGCTGCAGTTGATTCTTCCTGTTCATATCCATTTTGCTTTCTGATTTTGGCTCCATTTCGTCCCTTCGTTACGGAGTCGTTTTCGCCACCTCCGCGGAACTCCTTTGGGCACTGACCTGTATCACCAGCAGTTCCACGGATAGATCAGGTACGATTCTCTTTCTTTCCTTTCCGACTTGTGTTCTGTATTCCGTATCATTATATCTTACCTTTCTCTGGTGGCACGACTTTCCTTACTTTCACGGGTGGGTTTTAGCAGTCTTGCTCGACTTACCTTTCAAGATCATACTTCCTAGTCTGTCAGTGGCTTTTTTTCCTTCTTTCTGTTCTGTTAGCCTACAGAGCAAGCTGTACACAGTCTGGATCCAGATCACCACTACTCTATTCTCTTCCACGCTCCTGGATACTCCTTGCCGGATCCTACAGAAGTGTGTTTCTACTGCACTGCTTGGACTCAGATATTCCATCTGAGGATCAGACATTGTGTCACCAATTGCCTTCTTACCTCAGGAACTGATCATTTCTACATAAGTCATCTTGAAGACTCACAGGGTTTTTTGTGGCCAAGGCTTTTTTCCCTGTTCTTGGGGTCTAGCTCCTCTGGGTTCCCCTATAGCAGGTCTCACTTTCTGCCAAGGTGGCCTCTGAGGAAGCTAGACCCTACTTGCACAATAAGAAGAAGACACCAGCCAAGGAAAGACTGACACCAGATGCTGGAAGGCTCAGAAGAAGACAACCACAGAATCCAAGGATAGTTCTTCTGAAGGCCCAGGTGAAGAGGAGGTTGGGGAGGTTCGATTATTATCTGACAATAAGGCATCAGCATTGTTGTTGGTTACTCCGGGCTTGTAGGTGACTATAAAATAAAATATTGCAAAAAGTGTATCCACCTGTTTAGAAGCTGATTCATACCCGTAGCGGTTTTTAGAAACTCCAGATTATGATGGTGAGTAAGCACAGTAATAGGGTGTCTGGAACCTCCCAATAAATGCCTCCAGGTAATGAAAGCATCTTTGATTGCTAGAAATTCTTTTTCAAATATACTGTAGTGTTGTTCGGGCTTGGGTTAGGGTATGTAAGCAGTAAACAATGGGATGCATTAATACAGTGCTCGGGGCTTTCTGTATCAACAGGACCCTTAATACATAGTTGGACATGTCTGCTTCTACTACATATAGAGGATCAGGTTCTGGGAGGCGTGAATCCGGGGAGGGATACGTCTCTGTTGTAAGGCATTGAATGCTTCTTGAGTGACATCACTCCATAGATAAGGCTGGCTCTTCTTTAGCAACTGGGTCAGAGGAACCAGTAGTTTGGAGTAATCTGAGATACATCTCTAGTGGAAATTCACAAAACCCCAAAACAGTTGTAGTTCCTTAATGTTTCTGGGTATGGGCCAAGTAAGTATGGCATCAATCTTGGAAGGGTCATGTTACTTAAGTCTCTGCAATACTTCCTTGACATTGAAAATTTGGTCTGGGTATGATGAGGAATATACCAGAATGTTGTCTAAGTAGATAACGACTTAGACATCGAGAATTTCTTTGTACACATCATTAAGAAAGGGTTGGAAGGTGGCAGGGGCATTATACAGCCCAAAGGTCATAGCAAGGTATTTGAAATGGCCATAGCAATTACAGAATGATGTCTTCCACTCATCTCCTGGATATATCCTTGTCAGGTTGTACGCACCCTTAAGATTGAGTTTGGTGCATATACTACAGTTCTCTGCTTACTCTAGAAGGACTTGGATTACTGGGAGAGGGTACCTATTTTTGACCCTGATGGCATTTAGTTGTGTATAGTCCACACACGGCCTAATCTTCGCTTTGTCTTTTCTTGGAATGAAGAAGATTGGTGCATCAGCAAGGGTTGTGTAATGATGAATGAACCACTTCTTTAGGTTTTCCTCTAGGTAAGTCTTGAGTATTTCATTTTCTTCTATGTAATGCTGTACATCCTTCCATAGGGCATAACCGCTGAGGGAAGGAGTTTGATCCTACAGTTGTAGCCCCTAAGTTTGTGGTAGGCCCAAAGGCAGTGCAGGGGTAACTGGTCGTGGATGAACCCGGTACCCAGTGAGACTCTGAGGGTAGGCAGGTCACCAGTCACCTTATGGTACCCAGTGAGACTCTGAGGGTAGACAGGCCACCAGTCACCTTATGGTGCCCATATTTCCCCAGTTCTATGCTGTTTGCACTGGCTCCCGGTTGCCCAGCGTATTGAATTTGAGGTGCTATGTATTGTACACTGGGCTCTGCATGATCAAGGAGCAAAATATCTCTGCACAAAATCTGTTCGCTATCTTCTGAAACCTTCCCTGTGGTCAGGATCGGCTGGTCTGCTCTGTGTGCCATCTTTCCATCATACTTCCTAGTCTGTCAGTGGCTTTTTTTCCTTCTTTCTGTTCTGTTAGCCTACAGAGCAAGCTGTACACAGTCTGGATCCAGATCACCACTACTCTATTCTCTTCCACGCTCCTGGATACTCCTTGCCGGATCCTACAGAAGTGTGTTTCTACTGCACTGCTTGGACTCAGATATTCCATCTGAGGATCAGACATTGTGTCACCAATTGCCTTCTTACCTCAGGAACTGATCATTTCTACATAAGTCATCTTGAAGACTCACAGGGTTTTTTGTGGCCAAGGCTTTTTTCCCTGTTCTTGGGGTCTAGCTCCTCTGGGTTCCCCTATAGCAGGTCTCACTTTCTGCCAAGGTGGCCTCTGAGGAAGCTAGACCCTACTTGCACAATAAGAAGAAGACACCAGCCAAGGAAAGACTGACACCAGATGCTGGAAGGCTCAGAAGAAGACAACCACAGAATCCAAGGATAGTTCTTCTGAAGGCCCAGGTGAAGAGGAGGTTGGGGAGGTTCGATTATTATCTGACAATAAGGCATCAGCATTGTTGTTGGTTACTCCGGGCTTGTAGGTGACTATAAAATAAAATATTGCAAAAAGTGTATCCACCTGTTTAGAAGCTGATTCATACCCGTAGCGGTTTTTAGAAACTCCAGATTATGATGGTGAGTAAGCACAGTAATAGGGTGTCTGGAACCTCCCAATAAATGCCTCCAGGTAATGAAAGCATCTTTGATTGCTAGAAATTCTTTTTCAAATATACTGTAGTGTTGTTCGGGCTTGGGTTAGGGTATGTAAGCAGTAAACAATGGGATGCATTAATACAGTGCTCGGGGCTTTCTGTATCAACAGGACCCTTAATACATAGTTGGACATGTCTGCTTCTACTACATATAGAGGATCAGGTTCTGGGAGGCGTGAATCCGGGGAGGGATACGTCTCTGTTGTAAGGCATTGAATGCTTCTTGAGTGACATCACTCCATAGATAAGGCTGGCTCTTCTTTAGCAACTGGGTCAGAGGAACCAGTAGTTTGGAGTAATCTGAGATACATCTCTAGTGGAAATTCACAAAACCCCAAAACAGTTGTAGTTCCTTAATGTTTCTGGGTATGGGCCAAGTAAGTATGGCATCAATCTTGGAAGGGTCATGTTACTTAAGTCTCTGCAATACTTCCTTGACATTGAAAATTTGGTCTGGGTATGATGAGGAATATACCAGAATGTTGTCTAAGTAGATAACGACTTAGACATCGAGAATTTCTTTGTACACATCATTAAGAAAGGGTTGGAAGGTGGCAGGGGCATTATACAGCCCAAAGGTCATAGCAAGGTATTTGAAATGGCCATAGCAATTACAGAATGATGTCTTCCACTCATCTCCTGGATATATCCTTGTCAGGTTGTACGCACCCTTAAGATTGAGTTTGGTGCATATACTACAGTTCTCTGCTTACTCTAGAAGGACTTGGATTACTGGGAGAGGGTACCTATTTTTGACCCTGATGGCATTTAGTTGTGTATAGTCCACACACGGCCTAATCTTCGCTTTGTCTTTTCTTGGAATGAAGAAGATTGGTGCATCAGCAAGGGTTGTGTAATGATGAATGAACCACTTCTTTAGGTTTTCCTCTAGGTAAGTCTTGAGTATTTCATTTTCTTCTATGTAATGCTGTACATCCTTCCATAGGGCATAACCGCTGAGGGAAGGAGTTTGATCCTACAGTTGTAGCCCCTAAGTTTGTGGTAGGCCCAAAGGCAGTGCAGGGGTAACTGGTCGTGGATGAACCCGGTACCCAGTGAGACTCTGAGGGTAGGCAGGTCACCAGTCACCTTATGGTACCCAGTGAGACTCTGAGGGTAGACAGGCCACCAGTCACCTTATGGTGCCCATATTTCCCCAGTTCTATGCTGTTTGCACTGGCTCCCGGTTGCCCAGCGTATTGAATTTGAGGTGCTATGTATTGTACACTGGGCTCTGCATGATCAAGGAGCAAAATATCTCTGCACAAAATCTGTTCGCTATCTTCTGAAACCTTCCCTGTGGTCAGGATCGGCTGGTCTGCTCTGTGTGCCATCTTTCCATCGCTCCCAGATTTGGGGACGTACTTTCTCAATTGCTGCGGTGCAGCTGTGGAACAAGCAGCCCTTGGCAATGAAAAAAATATCCAACCATTTGGTTTTAGGAAAGCCTTAAAAACACATCTATTTAGAATTCAGTGGCTGATGGCCGATGGTTGTTTATTCTGGGCATCTATCCTTTCCTCTTCAGCGCAATCATGCCTTTGGGCAGTCGTGCAATATATAAGAATTCATAACATAACATAACATAACATAACATAACATAACATAACATAACATAACATGACCAGTCAGTGCAGAAGACAGTTAGGTCAAGGGGCAAGAGAGAGAACGCAGAGGCAAAAAGGAAGGTCCTGAGCTGCTACCGGAACTTCAGGTGGTCCGGCTTAAGATATAGAGGGGCAGGGAGGCCATTCCAGAGGGAGGCACATACAGAGGAGAGAGATCAACCTCCCACTCTCTGCCTGGAGAAGCATCTGACCCTCAGAGAGTTAGAGGTGGCTGAGCGAAGGGCTCAAGAAGGAAGGTGTTTTAGAAGAGAGAGTTGGATGTATTCTGGGCCCCGGCCCTATAAAGCCTTGTGGACGACACAGAGTGTCTTGAAGTTGTTCCTTGCAGCCACTGGGAGCCAGTGGACAGATTTCAGGGCTGGACAGATACGGTACTTGGGTTTGAGGCCCAGGACAAGTCTTGCAGTCCTGTTCTGGATTAGTTGCAGCAGGGGAGAGTAGAGGAAGACAGATTGAGAAAGAGGCTGTTGCAGTAGTACAGCCTAGAGAGAACCAGGGCTATGAAGACAACAAGCTTTATGGGGAAAGTGAAAAAAGAAAGAATACCTCTGAGGAGGTGCAGTTGGTAGTGGGCCTTATTGGCAAGGTTCATGATGTAGGAGAGAAGGAGAGAGTGGTGTTGAAGATGTCACCAAGGCGTTTTACCTCACAGGAAGGCAAAGGAAGAGTCCAAGGAGGGTGGCCAGAGTAATAGAGGAAAAGCGGGAGCAGGGGTCCCAATGAGAAGGATCTCAGTCTTACTGGCTTTAAGACAGAGATTGTTGGAGGCGCACCAGTCCTGAATCACAGATAAACAGTCAAGAATGAGCGAGAGATGCGAGGAGGCTGAGAGGAGCCTGAAATAGAGTTGAGTCTTCTGCATAAAACAAAAAGTTAGAGGAGAAGGTAGAGAGAAAGTGGACGAAAGGGGCCAAGTAGACATTTAAGAGCCAGGGTGAGGTTAGAGCCGCCCTGAGGGAGACCACATGTGGAGACAGAGGTGGTGGAGAGAAAGGACCCAAGTTGGACCTGGGAGGGTCAGTCCAGGAGGAAGGGGGACAACCACTCCAGGGCCAGATCTGTCCAGGTTCTCATGGAGTCGATTGATCAGGATGGCATGATTGATCATGTCAAAAGCAGAGGAAATGTTAAGGAGGAGGAGGACAGGAGGAAGGCTTGAATCAAGATTAGTGATCAGATCTTCATGGGTGTTCAGGCGAGCAGTTTCCTTGCCTCTGGCTACTCTGAAGCCAGACTGATGTCATGGAGACATCCAACAGAACCCGTGTGGAGAGTAAGCTTGAAGATGGCCAGCTTTTCTATGAGTTTGCCCATGAAAGGAGTGATAGTTTGCCAGATGGGTAGGATCGGCAGAATGCTTTTTAAGGAGGGGGTGCACAAGGGAGTGCTTGAGGAGAGAGGGGAAGTTCCAGTGGTAAACAAGTGATTGTAGAAATCAGCTGAGGCTGGTTCAAGGGTGGCAATATGGTCCTTGAAGGCTCTGGATGAGCAGGGCAGCACCTGTTTGGACAACACTTTCATAGATCGGGCTGGTCTAGAATACTCTTCAGGTGTAGTCAGAGAGAAAGAGGACAAGGGAGGAGGAGAGGGAGAGGTGGCCAGAAGGGGGCAGAGAGATAGAGGGAGAGGAAGAGCCACCCTGAGATTTAGTGGTGAAGTGAGAAGCCAGAGCCGTACAGAGGACTTGGGAGGGAAAACAGGAGAAGTGGAGACTGCAGAAGGATTGGCCAGCTTCTTGCAGATTTTAAACAGTTTGTCCATGTTGTTAGAGGCTGCAGAGATGCTGGCTTGGATGTGGGCTCTCTACTTGGACAGGACAGAGAGTCTGTATAGCCTTTGCAGCAGGCAGCTTTCCAGTTTGTCAGAGGATGGGCCTGATGCCCTCCACTTCGTCTCAGTTACCCTACACTTGCGTTTCAGGTTGGCGAGGTCAGAGTCATACCAAGAGTTGCACTTGGAGGCAGGCTTCAGACACATTCTCATGATAGGGGCAAGGACATCCAGAGTGTTGGAGATAGAAAGATAAAGGTTAGAGAGGGCTGTGTCAGAGTGTGAGCCAGCCACAGGTGTTGGAGGAGCATCGAAAGTAGGCATCCACTGAAACATGCTTCATGGGCTGAATGACCGAGAAGGTAGGTGGCAGTGCTGGGGTGGGCTTTGCCTGGGGGACAGAGACCATCAGGTGAGAGGAAAGCAGAAAGTGGCCAGTCCAAGAGAGAGGAGTGGGAAGAGGGTTCGAGAAGGGGAAGTCTGAGGAGATGAGAACATTCAATATATGCCTAGCAGAGTGTGCCTCACCAGAAGGTAGAATGGAAAGAGAGAGGATGTTGCAGAGGTTGCGGAGAGCTCTGAAGAGAGATCGGAAGCATCCAGGTGGATGTTGAGGTCTCCGAGAAGGAGAAGTGGAGAGGTAGAGACAGGTAGGGAAGAGGAAAGGTCAGCCCTCTTTGAAAGGCCTGTAGATGGTGGCCACCATCAGAGAGAGGCCAGGAGAGATTGAGAGCCTGCAGACCAGGCATTCAGAAGCACAGAGCAACTCTGGAAAGATCAGAGCTACTCCACCTTAGGGACGGTTGGTTCTGGGTTCGGAAAGGATCTGTTAGCCATCAGTGAAAAGAGTGTCAAAACTCATGACAGAGCTGGCTGTGAACCATGTGTCGGTGAGAGCGAGGACATCTAGGGCAAGTTCTTCGAAGAGGTGGCCGATGCCAGAGTAGTGTTTGACAGCAGAGCGAGATTTGAGAGTAGGGACGTCGAGCAGGTTGCCACATTTGTAAGACTTCTGTGGAGGGGTGCAGGCTTGAGGTAGGACCTGCAGAAGTGGTAGAGGGGGCTGAGAGTGGACAGAGGTAGTAGAAGGAGGTTGCAAAGTAGTCAGAGAGGAGGAAGATGCCAGAGAGGCAGTGGAAGAAGGAGGTGGCTGGCGGGGGAGCCATATAGGTGCTGGTAGGAGTGCAGGAGAAGGAAGGAAGTTGATAAGATGCAAGAGACACATATCAAAACGGAGGAGATTGGGCAGAGGGCCCTGGACCAAGATGATGCAATTCAGATAGACATTGATGATGGTCTTGGAGGAGTGGAAGGGGACCAAGAGGACCTCCCACCGAGTGCAACATTAATGGGAGAGGAGGAAATAGGAGAGATAATAGATACCATGTGAGGATTCCATATGTCTGGAAAGGGAATGACAAAGAGGATGTCAGTGAGAGTGTGTCTGGAGGAAGCACTGATGTAGGTATCAGCAATATAGAGGCCTGGTTTGGAGACCAAGTGTCCCTCTTGAACTTCTCCTTCCCAACTCAGTGAGAGGGATAGGTTAAGAGATAGAGTAGCAGTTAGAGAAGATAGGCTAGACAGAAAGCACCATAGAGGGTATGAGGAGGAAGTAGACAAAGGAGGGAGAGAAAGAGAGAGGAGAGATGCAAAGCCCAGCACCATTCAATGCAGGATGCGCGGCAGGGGTGTCACACAGTTAGAAACACACAGAAGGGGCAGACAGGTACACTCAACAGTACAAATGGTAGCCCAGTGGGTTGGGGTCCTAGAGAGTGGGAGAGAGTCTAGAGGGGACAGTGCACATAACAACACTAAACAAGAAGAAGGGGGACCTAGAGAGAAAGAGGGAGCCAGTTGGGACACAGATCACAGTTCAATAATATCCGCAAATGAGGGGACCTAGAAAAAGGATACAAAACACAAAGTACAGCTAACCGCTGGAGGGGAGAGCCTAAGGTTGCGCAGAGACAGAGTACAATTATGTCAGACGGTTAGGTGGAAATATGCGCAAGGGCAGCAAATTTAGTAAAGAGCAGTAATGGCTAATCCCTCTTCTCGCACCTTTCTTACATTTGAGTTTCTGATGGTCAACAGCTGCGCAACTCGCTCGCACTCTTTGCTGCTACACCTTCATCGGCAAATACCTGCATTGCACAACACTGCAGCCTTATCCTGAAAGGTCTTTGCCGCAGATGGTCCAATCCTTGGTTCTTAAAGGTTTGAATGCGTGGACGTATGTGCAACATATTGGGCCTCATTACAAGTTCGGCGGTAGCTGTGCCTGCATTACAGGCATGGCTACCGCCGAACTCGCATCCGGCACCGCCACCCGCAAATGGGCACTTACCGGCCCATTACGAGTTGAATGGGCCGGTAATTGCCCATTTGGGGGTGGCGGTAATGCCGGGCTCTTCATCCCCATTCTGCCCCATAGGGCAGAGTGGGGATGAGGAGCATGGTGCACCGGCACTGTTTGCACCCATGTGTCTCCCTCGCGGGTGCAGCACAGGCTGTCAGGGACCCGCGAGGGAAACTCAGAATAAGGCAGTACAGTATGGACAGTGCCAGTGCCATACCAGCACCGTCCATACCATACCGTCAGGGTCGTAATGAGGCCCATTATGTATTGATGGGCAGCGCCTCTCGCACACCTGCGTCGCACAACACCGCAGCCTTGTCCTGCAAGGGCTTTGCCGGAGAGGGTCCGAACCGCGGTTCTTAAATGTTTAGATGCGTGAATGTAGGCGCAACATATTACGGATCGACAGGCAGTGTCTCCTGCACACCTGCGTCGCACAACACTGCTGCCTGTCCTGTGAAGGCTTTGCAACAGATGGTCCAATCCTCGGTTCTTAAAGGTTTGGATGCGTGGATATAGGCACAATGTATTACATATCGACGGGCAGCATCTCCTGCACACCTGTGTAACACAACCCAGTGGCCTTGTCCTGCAATGTCAGTGCTCGTAGTTGCGTGGCCATACAATTCCTGTATCTTTGTTTGTTTTATAGATTTTTTGGTTTCGCAGGAGCTCAACACCCACATAACTGAATCATCACCTACCTTTTGCTTCTGCAAGCAGCTAAGAAGTTCAGTTCTTGGTTCTCAGTTTAGTGGTGGTCTTCTCACCCACAGTTTAATTTGGACTGAGAGGCTCTGCCTGCATATTTCGTGTTTTATTTGTATCCAGCTTTTCCAGTGCTGTGCCTGAAGGAGGATCCAGATCTTGCTGCGCGTTCATATCTTTTGAGGACAAATCTATAGGTTATTGAGCTGTGTCCATAGCGAACCCTTCCCCTGCATTGTAACATTCAGAGTTTTGTAGCTCTCTTGTATCTCACTTAGGGGCATTTTTAAAGCCTCTTTACTGTGGCCATTTATGATTGTCAGGGCCTCAAGCCTAAGTATTGATGTATTATCGCTAGGAGGGTCTCTTTGAGTGGTTGTGTCCAACAAGCTGCCACTTGCCGTTCCTCTAGAGGCAGTATGCAATATGTGCGGCCTTAACCTGTGAATGCTGTTATTTCAGTGATTGGCTTGCTTCTCAAATCATCCATTGTGCTTTGTGATGTATTGGCTGTGAACAAAAGTACTGTTTTTGCAGACAAGTGGAAGATGTAAACAAAATAATGTTTTCACTTAAACATATTTTCACATTTCTTTCACCCACTCAGCTGAACTGCCAAGCTGAACAGACACTTCTTACACTTCGTCGCACACGCATGCTCTGCGCTGTGGGACCATAGTTATGCTGTTCCTCTGCAGGGTAGGTAGTTAATTTCCAAACTACCATGAAAGGAAGTCACTTGTTTGTGAGATTCTGTGTGTCCAGCCACAACACTGCCAAACTGCAGATACATTTCTTAAACTTCCTCACTTGTGCATTTTTTAAGGCTTTTATTACTACCAGAGAGGAGATGATATGACAAGGAGTTTGAAAGATGCTCTATACTTCATGGTATTACTCACTTTTTGAGCACCCTGAAAAGTAAGCCCCATCATATTGCCTCATGTATCACTTGGCCATTCTTTATTGACAGCATCTACGTCTTTGTATCTCGTTGTTTTCTACCCCCTACCTGATCTGATTCGTTTTCAAAGTGAGAAGAGACAACTAGTAGTTGGTGTCAGGTTTCATAGTTTAACATTTATTTTCTACTTTGTAGGAACTTTTGAAAAGTGACTATGGCCCTTTGTAACTTAAAAAAGGGCATTGCACCCTTGATTCTTTCGGGTCCTAATAGTTATATCTTTCTTGGTGGTGTGACATTACTGGTCAGCTAATGGGTCTGAGGCCTTTGTTAACCCTATCAGTGGCCATTGAAATACAATCAGTACCATGCCTATTTCTCTGATGTTCTTTAAAAACAAAATGTTATGCTTTTATCCCTTTATATTTCTTCCATCCACAGTTACTGCAGATTCCAACCACGTGTTGGAACATCCATGGAAAGCATCATCACAATTTAAGGCATAAGAACACTCTTATACCTCTCCGCTGACCCCCACAGGAGCAATACAATCAACACTTAACACACTACCATAAGGAACAGCATTATTACAAACTTTGCACAGCCGATTCAGCGTGCGTCTACCAAGTTCAGTAACCTCAGGTCGGTCGGGCAGGAGAGGCCAATAAAGTATTTTTGCATGTAATTCAGGAAAGGACACCATGTGCCCATAAAGGTCATCAGGGAGTTTTGAATGGTAGCAGTCATCTTTTCTATGGCAAGACTGCCCACCAGGAGTCAAAGTTGCACTGTCCTATAGTAGTTCCAAAGTGTGTTGACTCAGGGAGGGCCCCCTTCCACAGAAATTTAACCAGCATGGCTTCCGAGCTGCCTATTTTATTTTTAGGGTTGGCAATGGGAATCATTGGAAGCAAGTATAGGAAACTGGGGAGCATATTCATCGTTATAACAGAGATCTTACCAAACTAGGAGAGATTCAGGGCACTCCATTGATCCATGTCAGTCTTGAATTCCCTAATCAGAGCCAGATAGTTATGCCCATAAAGATCTCCAAGTTTTGCCAGTATGTCAACACTCAAATACCTCAATGACTTAGAAGCCCACCCATATGGGAGTATGTGCTCAAGTTGCCAGTGGAGGAATGTTAATTCCCAAAATATCAGATGCTGAATTGTTGACCTTGAATCCCGAACCTTCTCCAAATCGAAGTATCCCTCTCTCTCTAGTTCCAAAAGTGAATGGGTTGGTTAGTAATGGTCAGGATAACATTGTCAGCAAACAGATTCACCTTATCTTGATTCCCCCAAATCGTATGCCCGTTATATTGACAAATGGCTCCATCACCAAGCAACAATAGGGGCAATAGAGGGCATCCTAGTCATGTGCCTCTGCCCAAGGAGATTGAAGAGGTTAGTACTCCATTGATTAATAGGTGGGCAGTTGGATGTAAGTCATTTGAGTAAACCATGTTGAGAAACATGGGCCCAAAAAAAACTTTTTCAAAACTTCCCTAAGGAATCACCACTTCACCCTATCAAATGCCTTTTTGGCATCAAGCGTTAGCAAAAGGGAGAGAGCATTGTTCCTTCCCAACTTGTCGACCAGCGGTAGTACTCTTCCTATATCATCCATGGTACCCCCACCACATATAAATCCAAATTGATCCAAGTCTATCAGGGTGGACATACATTTTTCTAGCCTAGTGGTGAGGATTTTTATGAATTTTTCTGACTCCAAATTAAGCAAAGAAATAGGTTGGTATGTGGAACACAATTTTGAATCTTTGAATACGTTGGGGATCTGCACTATTTGGGCATCTCTCGTCAACTCTGGCAGGCACCCTCCCATTTCTCACCGCATTAAAGAGTTCTGCAACGGTTGTGCAAGAATTTGCCCCAGGGTTGCTGTTAGGCCATGGCAATTTGTTTGTTTTTAACATTTCTTTTAACTGTAGGACTTCTTGAGGTTCAATGAGGGAGTCCAGCCATTCTCTATTACCTGTTGAGAGTTTTGTTCAAGTAAAGGGTCTGTTCATTGTTCAAGTAAAGGGTCTGTTCCTCTATGTTCGGACCACTTGGTATAATTCTATCTTTTTAGTTTCCTCACCCCATTCAGTACTCTGGGAGTCCCTAACTATATGGATAAATGAGGGCCTGGCTTGTTACCTCAGGAGGTGAGCTAGTATTTTGCCTGGGATATTGCCCTTTTCATAATAGTTAAGCTTAACTTATAACAAGGCCCATTTGGCCTTCTGGCCCCTTAATAGTCGCAGTTGGGTCTTAGCCATATGAAGCTGTTTGTAGTATTGTTTACTTGGTCTCTCATAAATTTTTTCTGCTGCTTCGACTTCTGTTCGCATTTGTTCCTCTATTTGGCCTCTTATTCATTTCAGCACTGTATCGCTTCAGATAATGGCACCTCAAGCTACTGCATTCAGGGCATCCCAATGAGTACCATCAGCGGTTTCTCCAAGCAGATTGATATCTAAGTAGTCTCTGATTGTTTGTTTAAGAGCGTCTAGACTCACAGCATCTCTGAGTATGCCCAGAGGAAGACGCCACTGGTAAGTCCGGTGGTGCTGTGACCAGTTCCTGAGTGTAATTATCACCATGCTATTGTCAGTTATGGTAATTGGTTCTATGTTATGATATGATATTATATGGCATTTATAACGCGCCTATACACAAGTGTTTCAGGGTGCGAAATGAAACATGCTAGCAGCTAGAATGTGTTTGGCGATACTTGTGGACGAGAATTTGTAATTATTTCTGGAGGCTGTTGTTGTACATGAGATGTGTATGTATAACAGGTGTTGTTGGGATGTATAGTTCACCAGACATCTATGAAATGCATACTGGCTGTTAGGAAAGATTTCGTAATTGTAGGTAATTTTCCTTCCATGTGGCAACCCCTAAACTTTTTGCTGTTGTTTTTCACCTTGTTCTTGACTTTGCCAGAGAAGTGCAGCCTTCTGCCGCACTCCTCTGGGCTTTCGCTCCTTTCTTACGGGGAAACTGACATGCCCTTAAGACAGTCAGTACCGGGGAAAGCTGTTTCCCGTAGTTTCTTTTATCATGTTGCGGCTTTCGTGCAACATGACACAAGAGGGCACTGTAAGCTAAGTTACAGCTCTCTTGGGCCTCTAGCCTTCTACAGGCCCTATATACTCGTTTAGGATTGTATCTGATCGGTGCAAGTGATTCAGGGACGGGAATGGTGGCACCGATCGTTTCTTGTGTTTTGAGCTCCTTTTGGCGTTCTAAGCGCGTTTTCCGCGCTTAACCCAAAATGGTGGCCTGGCTCCCAAAATGGCCAGACCACGAGGCTCCTTTGTCCTGTCCGCTGACCGTCTTGCTCCCTTCACCTTCCCCAGGTCGAGCCGACCCGGGGCCTTCCTTATTTGGGCATGTACTTTCCCGCGAAACACGGATGCTTTCGCGGGCTTCTACATGTCTTGTGTGTGCCTCCAGGATGTGGGCTGGGATGTCTGGTCCCAATACACATCCTGGGTGCCAGAGAGTCTAGGGTGGTGTGAATGCCTGGGACCACCGTGGTCCGTGATTGGTCCACGAATGGTGTGAGTGTTGATGAGCGGATCTCCCATTGGGTCCCCTCCGTTTTGGCGCGAAGGGAACCGTGGATAAGAGGGGGCTGGAAACACCACTACCATGTCGATCTCCTGAGTTCTCATGAACGAAGGAATACAGGAGCCAAGTATCCTGCAACCAAGAGGCTGGACCGAGGAATAGCTGGTGACCCGCTGAAGGACTTCTCCTCTGCACTGCTGTCGCCTTGTGAAACCCTTTTCACCTTTGATCGAACCAGAAGGCCTGTACTGGTACTTCGACCCTTGGAATAGCGGGAACAGCTATTCTCGGCATCTTCACCATCTCCTGACAGTAAGCCTTCGGAAGCGTCTCTGGGCCATCCAGCTGACTGACCAGCTTACACGGGAGTCTTGCTCTGTAACCGCCGCCAGGTTGTGTAGTATTTCGAGTCCTTGTCACTCTCACACGCTTCGTACACTTGGCGTTCCCAGGTCTGAAGTGAGTAGTGTACATTTGGCTCAGATACACAAGGCCGCTCCGTTGCCCTGCTGTGGTAACAAACTGTGCGGGTTTCTTCGATTGGGACGTCTTTTTACTCAACACGACGACGAGGCGTTCCCT
Source organism: Ambystoma mexicanum (assembly GCF_040938575.1). NCBI lineage: Eukaryota > Metazoa > Chordata > Amphibia > Caudata > Ambystomatidae > Ambystoma > Ambystoma mexicanum. The sequence continues at coordinate 414,372,879 of NC_090939.1, forward strand.
GCTCTTCTGAACCTGCCAGCTACTGAAACGGACGCGGAGAAGCCTGGGTCTGCTTGCATCGGGGACCGGTGAGTAGCATAGCTAGGATCTGGTCGCCCTCCTGCAGGAGCCCATTGCTTTTCCCCGCTGTGTCAAACAGCACCCTTTTCCGTACTCGCGCTCTGCTTCTGCCCACTGTGGAGGCTGCGCTTGAGTCGCGGAACTTGTTCTTCTTCTTTTGTGCACTAAACTGAACTGCCTGATTTCCCTCGAAGAGCTTCTCCTTTTGCCCGTTGGCACCAGCGCGTGCAGGTACTTTTGAGCACAAGGCTCCACTCTTCGCAGGGCTCGGACTTCCATCTAGTTAGGTGCCTCTGAAGGCGAACTGGGTCTAAGCATTATTTCGCACTGCCTGTTTTCCCTCCCTTTTAGGTGGACTACATATTTCGTGCATATAACGCTTGAGACTTGTTGTATTTGTATATATATATTGTGTTGATATGGTATGTGTTGGTTTACTATCGTTATATTGTGATTTTCTCGCTACGGTCATTGTTTTAAAGGCCTTGAAATAAATGTGTATATATTTTTAATATAACAACTGTTTGGAGTAGTTTGTAAGTGATCTTGCTTTGTGTGCTCATTGCGGGCTTTCAGTCACCCTCACCCCTCTTGAAACCTAGTCTTAACCGCCGCAATCGCTACCTTGATTGGTCTGGCTCGTCCAGAGGTTACCCTGTTCCAAGTAATTAGGTTGGCCTTATGAACTTCTGCGCCACCAGGACAGAGTTCAGAAATCCGTCTTAACACTGGCCATTTGATTCTTAGATTTCTGAGACGCCAACCCCGTAACCAAGTAAGTGGTTTTAGATGATCTGTCTCTTCTCCCGTCTTTCACAAGATTCATATCTGCCATTAAAATGATCTCTCCCTGCGCAGCTACTTTGACTGCCTCCAGCAAACCAATCATAAATGTGTCCTGCGACACATTAGGGAAATAAAAGGAGACCAACAACAGGCATCTACCATGTAGATCCCATGCTACCATCAAATATCTACCCTCTCTGTCTCTTTTTGTAGCTGTGTGCATGAATCTAACTTCCCTATGAATGAGAAGTGATACTCCTGCCCTTTTGCTATTTGTCCTTTTGCTATTTGTCGATGAGTGGAATGGGTACATTCTACTTCGGAGCCTACCCTGATCTGCCTTAACTTGGAAGAAATGTGTCCTTCCATCCAACCGACTCAACCCAACATATAGTTGCCTTTACTTGACAACTTTCAACAATAAACAGAACACTTACACATATTGTACATCGAGGATACCCCTCTCTCCCATCTGCCCCATCAAAACAGTTTGGCTCTCTTCGGCCCTTGACAATAAACAAACATCGCTCTGGCTGATATATTCAGTAATCTATCAGCTATCTTCTTGCCCGTCTTGGTGGATCGCCAGGATCCTTCTCACCCAGATTTCCAAGCAGATGATTTGGACCTGAGGGCCCTCCTTCCTGAGCTTGAAAGTCCAGTAGTCTGGCTCCATCTTCCAATGTGAAAACTGTGTACAGTCTGTCCCCAAGTTTGAATTGGAGGCCAAATGGTTAAATCCACTTCTGTATAAAATCCTTATGTCTCAGTTCCTCTGACATGTGCCTCAACAACCTTTGTTAACTAGCATTGACTGGGATACATCCTGGTAGATGTGTATCGTAGACTCTAGGAACAGTATCCGATCAGCCTTTCTTGCTCTGCTAGGATTAGTCCCTTTTGCTCTGAAATTGTGGAACTTGATGTCCTTTGGGGGACAGCTGGTCCCATCTCTTTTGGGGATGTCTCTGGGTGCGCTTTCTACTTTAATTGTACCTTGTGGATAATTTTTAGACACTTGGAAGAGTAGCTGTAGTACTCAATGTTATCCCCTACAGCGCCGTCACTGAGAAATTTAATAATTTTAGCTGCAGATTGTCCCTCCATCCCTTATTTTCTAAGTAATCGCTTTTGGTTTTCAGCGAGTTTGAGGACTCTTTGAGCGCAGAGACAGTGTTCTTTAAATCCCCCAGCTCAGTTTTAAGTGCAAACATATACAAAATAAATTATTAAAACACAATCATTCATTTTGGTCCACTCACTCCCCCCTTCAGTTCTGTAATAATTTTTTGTTTTTCCCTATGGATTCAACCATTTCCTACCACAAATCAAATATTTTGGAGTGTATGGTGTCCTTCATTTCACACTTGAATACATCCAAGAAGTAAGAAAAATAGTAATTAGTAAGTGTCACCGTGGTCTCCTGTTAATTCTCTTCACATTAGAGACCCCCAGCAACTTTGCTGGATTTTGAGGACTTGATTTTTTTTACCTGAAAAGAGTGTGAGCATTTTTTTCCCACTCTTTCATGTATTTTGATGTGTGTTTTACTCTTGTGTTCTTGGATTATGGAGTTTAAATATAACTTCATAGGCATATTTTCATGTGTGTTACACAGCACCCTCAGTGCAGTGACACAGTGATGTCTTTTTAGACTTCCCAAAGGTTTAAATACCTTCTCTGGGATAAACTACTGTTTCCCAGAGAATGTTAAGTTAAATTGACTTTACTAGTCTTTTTAAATTCCTAGACCCAGCACACACTACCTTCCTATAGAGTGCTGGAGAGGTTACCTAGTATCCCCTGTTTCTAGAAACTCATGTAGCAGTCAAATGCTACCCTTTTCTATCGAAATGGCTGGTGGCAGTGGTTTTACAACGACTACCATGATTTTTCCCGACAACGAACAATGGTAGCTAAAAATGGCGGGAGCCATGTTTTTCAAGATGGCGCCTTAAACCCCTTCATTTAAACGGGTCCTGGTCTTCTTTTTTCACCATTTCTTTTTGGAAAGGTCTTTCTAGTGTTTGTCTCTGTGTGCCAAACCAGGTCTGGTCCCTTTGTTTCTATGCCTTTGACGGGCTTCAGGACTGAAGACCGTCTCTGGCATCTGAGTGTCTGGGGTGGGCAGGAAGTGAGGGAGGTGCCCAAACATCCTTTGATTAGTCTCCTAGGAGACGCAAATGCACTCTTGTGTGATAGGCTGGCTGCCTGTCCGGCAAGGACAGCCAACCTGCTGGGTGAGTGGCAGCTAGGCTGGAATGAAAGGGAGAAAACTGTTTAAAAGGAGGGTCTCTTGGACTGGAAAGCAGAGTCGACCACTGGAACGAAAGAACGGAAGACGAGCTGGAACAGGACGGCTGCTGCAACTCTTGGACTGTTGGTTTGCCTGGTGAAGCCCTGCTGCAGGTCCAAATTGCCAAGTTCACCTCAACAGAGAAGCCCCTTCAAGGACGACTTCTTCCTTTGAGTTGCTGGGACCAATCAACTCGTGAGCCCCCTGGATACCATTCTCGGAACTGGTTAGAATGAACCAGGGGGGAGGACACTAGCTTGTGTGAACAGCTACTCGAATTGAAGTTACTCCATTTTGTCCGCGTTTTCTGATGATCCCGTGCAGTGCAGGAGACCCCTGATGTCCTCCCTCTTGGCCCCATGACTGAGGCTCAGGAACAGTGAGATCTGCGGGAACTTCCAGGAACCAACGTCTTTAGCTGCATCTTTTGCTTCATATTAAGATACTGTGCCAACCCGATTGAGAGAGCGCTTCTCTCGCGGTGAAAGTTTGTGGAACTTTCCCAACTTGCAGGCCTAATGAGCTTATGACCCAACATATGAGATTTTTTTTAGTACAAACTACTTTTGAGAACTTTGGCAAACACTTTACCATTTACTTCAAGAACTGCTCTTTCCTATACAAGACACTAGTCCATTGACTTTGGCCTAGGCCTATTGAACTGAATTGAGTCCTCTAGTGAATTAAAACTATTTGCACTGCCTAAGAAAGTATTTCTGATCTATTCTGCTAACTTGTGCCTTTTTCCTCCCATTGAAAGTAACTGAAATGCCATTTTGCTCCTATTTCAGGGGAGCCTACTTTGTTTACGATCTTATTGGTTTGGTATTGAAGTGTGTTTGTGTATAATATTAATTTGCCTTCTAGTGCATGTTTTCAAAATGTTTGTGTAATAAATTAATACATGTTTTACCAAGAAACCTTGAGTGTAAGTTTCTATTTGAACCACTGTGATTGTAAGACCTCTGTGTAACCTCTTGTACTGCTCACATTCCCTCTTGAGATAAGCCTGGCTGCTGAGCTCGCTACCACAAACTGTGTAGTACAGACTTATACCAAAGGTTGGTTTTTGCTTACACTTGTAGTCCTAATTGTATGTGGTGGTCCCAGAGGGTATTGCATGCAGCTCTGCCTAACACCTCTGCAGTCTGGGTTTCCAATAAGTTCCCCCACTACTAAAACCTTTACACTTTGGGGTTGTTATAGGGTAGATGCTAGGTAAGCCTGTATGGTGTTGTCCTTCTTTTTCCAAGCAGTTTTAGGCAGAAGTTATGTAGGAGACTTTAGCACCACATATCTGGCTCTGGGCCCTCCAGCCTTCTCCTCTTCCACAAGGGTGCTGGTGCCCACCAGCCTTTACAACAGTGCCAGCCAGTCCAGTCCCCGGGTACCAGATTGTGTAAAAACACTGGACCCACCAATCAAACAGATATGTCAAAGTGTTGCCCTATATTTCCACGTGGCCCTCCCATGACTTGCGGGTGATGGTGCCTCCCCTCCTCAGCCTACGGGCCATGTTGTCTACTTGGTCACCTCACAACCGACCAGATCCATCAATGTGGTAGAGAGGGCCCCAGCTCCAACACTGGGCATAGCACCTCCCTGCAGCCTAATAGACCCTCTGCCATCAGGCGCTGGGATATTCAGCCTTGGACCTCTCTTCCGATGCCTCCACTGTTTCGGTCTCCCTTCTGCCACCTCACGGTCAGCCCCTGCACATTACCTCAGAGATGTGTGGGTTACGCCAGTGTCTGGTAGTCACCCCATCTACCCTTTTTGATCTTTACCGCAGTTGTGCTGCAGCTTGACTGCTGCTGCTATTCCTTTTGTCCTCAGGCTCCAGCTAATGGCTCCAGGCTAATGTCCTGCTCCTTGTTATGCTGCAGTCTCCTTTGTGGGTGCCATCTTGGCAGGACCCCGTATTTTCACTTAGCCGCCCCAGGTCTCAAATCAAAGTCGGGAATGCATTTTCTTTGTATCAGGGCATGCACCTCATGACCTGCATTCACTGGAGTGTACTCCAACTTATTCGAAGTGCGCACGTTGCTGGTTCACCTATAAAAATGTCAGTGGACAGAGCGGGTCAGGATTGTGCTTCCGACCGCTTCGCCATCTTGACCAGACACAATATTTCTTTGAGTTTTAGCTGTTTTACCACAATCTGCTGCCTGTAGCTCACTAAATATTGATAATATTATGGGGTAACCATACATATTTTGATTCAGTACATTTTTCTCTATCAAATTAGTGCTGCAACCTGAGGTCACATTAAACAATCCAACATGGTGGCCAAATATCATTGTAAATAGTATATATCACTGACTACACAGATAGCACTTTCTGAAAATGATTTTTGTAAGTAGGTTGATTGCCAGCTTTCATGCATATTATGTTTGCTACTCAGATTCATTTGTTTTTGTGCTTTTCAGAGGAAAGGTGAAGTGCCTCCCATTTGCGGCGTATGCAAACTTGTTTCCAATCCTCAAATATCATTTTCAAAATATGACCTAAAAAGGAAATTACCTATAATTCTTGAAACAAGGTTTTACTTATGATGTAATGGACAAAATCATTCTCAGGCTTTTTGGGTAGCCTCAGATACTTTTCAAAATGGCTGACATTGTTTCTTTCCCTTGATGTTTTCCCTGCAAATATCACTATTGCAGAACTGAATTTCAAAAAGCTCTAGAAAATGTTTGTTTCCACTATATATGGTTTGTTGTGACAACATTTTTAGACATGTAATCTGTTTATGTGATCCAGCGCGTCACATGGTCATTGTATCTGACCTTTGACCTTAAAATGTGCAACCTCAAATGTGTTCAGGGTCACATTGTTGTGACCTTATACCTGTTTGTCCTAACTGTGGTGTCTTCTGAATGTTAATGATGTGCCCTCCATAATCCATTAGTCTAATAGTTTCAGAGATTATGAAATTCGACCTTTGACCTCACAATAATCAACTGAAAAGTGTTTTTTGTTAATTGTTCTACAACTGTAGTACAGATGTTGGCAAGTGAGTTATCATCTAGACAGACATTGTGTGTACCTTTTAATGTATGCATCAGATAAGCTTTTGGGTTCTGTCAATTGACCTTTGACCTCAGAATTTCCCTCCCAAAAGTGTTTTTCTGTTTTAGCTCAACTACCATTTAGCACATTTAAATAAGCGAGGTGTCATTGGAATGGTCGTATCAAGTACTTTGTTTGCTAGGAATCAATCAGAGTGCTTTGACATTTGACCTTTGTCCTTCGCATGAGAGTGTTCAAAGAAGTGTTTTGCTATTTGTCAGCAACCATTTATTTAATGTAGATAAGTGGTGTATCACTATTAAGGTTATATTATGTGCTATATCATCAATTGAGCAAATAATCTGAGTGTTAGGGTCTGCCTTTCCTGTTTCCTGTTGTGTCCTTATCTGCCTGCATGTCTGACTGAGTGAGGTTGAGCTTATGGCCCTTTAGGAACGTGCATGCAATGTATGGGTTCACAGAATAACTGAGTACAAATAACCAAACCAACTCAGGAAGATGGCAAAGTACTGTTTTATTATCAATTATCTAAATCGGGGAGTTACAACGAACATCAACGGACGTACGCTCGATTTCTCTCAACCATCGTTTCAGAAAAACACAGCTATATTAAATTATCTTCTACCTAGAGCAGGGTAAGACTAAAGTATGAACACAAAGACAGCAAGCACAAGCCGATGAATGTCACTATCGGCAAGTACTATATGTTTGGTCACTTAAAGAAATATGATGCACAAAATGAATCTGGATACTGATCTCGTATCCAATTTCTGATCAAGAACTGATGTTTAGGTGTAACTTCTGATGCATTATTTTTATTCTTCTATATGTATTTCTAAAAGTACATTTAAAAATTCTTGGAATTCTCCCAAGTCTTTGCACTTTCTGCTAAAATATCTATAAAGAGTGTCTATTGAATTCCAGTCCAAATAAAGTATATGTTAATCACTTGTTGCTTTATCGTCCTTCTTCTTTGCCATTGATTGGGTCTGCACATGCAGAAATTCTTCTTGTTGTCTTGCTTCTGGATTTGTAACGGTGGGATGGACAGTCTCACCTTTATAAATCTTCACATCACCCAGGTGCAGTCAAGCTATTCTTCCTTGTACCTTGGCAGCAGAAGGGGACACTTCTTCGATAATAAAGGTCCATGAAAACGTGGCTCATGCAACTTCCTGGTAACATTTCTGTTGTGTATTATGCTTAAAGGGAGGGATGGAACATGAGAATGGCACGTGAGCTGTATGTTCCTTAATAGAATGTCTTGTGCCTTCTCAGAGGGCAGTTGGTGTAAGATCCTGCTGGGCACTGGTTGAGGGTCTTTATTTTTGCATATATCTTGACAATAAAAGGTTAATGTCAAATGATGACTGTTTGAGGTCCTTCATTACTTTGGCAATGAGGATGGGAAGTTAAAAGGACTTTGACAGACCCCCAACGTTGGATGTGAGTGAAGCAAGATTACTCAGTGGAGGAATCTTGCCCTGCCCTCAGTGTGGACAAAGGACAGCCCTATGAGTCTGCATGTAGAAGTCTGCACCCAGAAACCAGCTGCGGGAAGAGGGTATTGCATGTGGCGAGGGCAGCAGAGAATTTGGGAGTGCCAGAGATGCATTAATATGCACGCAAATTGAAGAAACAGTGATAGCCTGTATTTAAGATCAGCTATGGTGTGAATATTTACAGACATTGGAAAGTGAAAGTATTCTTTAGTATGTCAGTGGATGCCGGTGCGGCGGTGCCTTTGTGTATGTTTGAAGTACCAAATTTCAAACATACACTGCGCGTGCTATAAAGAAAGAATTTTCCTACGGGCAAGGGCCGAACGCCTTCTGTGACCTAGCCTCCTCTGTCACAAGCAGCCTTTCCCCACAGCAAGACAGGATCACTGCACACAGCAGATATGGAGCAGAAGGGACAACACAGGTGACGTGAGCTGCATCTTTGGCAACAGTGAAGCTATGTGTGTAAGAAGCATCGTGTCAGCGGACAAAGGGACGCTGATGTGCTGAGAGCTCAGAACAGAGGTTACGCGAAGATGAAATATACTGGGTGACTACGATCCGCGCACGCCCAGGGCCCAAAAAAGAAAAGGGTGTGCATGAATCTTTGTGGATTTTGCGTTTGTGAATTTTGTGTTTCCCGCCTGCCGTTTTGCTTCACACATCATCGCAAAAGTGTAGCAGCAGACCTTGAGGTGAGACAAATGCTAATCTGATTTGGGTGACAAACTCTACTGGTCACCACCCAACCCAAATAAAGATTTGTGACTATCCTGTGAACTGAGAACAAAGAAAGTTACTTTTTCATAAAAGTTTGTTTGGTACAGAAAGCATATACATAATGGATATGGCAGGCGTGCCAGGTCCGCCTATGTTTAAGGTCAGCCTAGGACCCGTCAAGATTAAGTGGTCTGCTTGGAAAAAAGGATTTTACACTACGTTAAAGCAGCATGCAGAAATAGTATATCAGGGGAACGCAAAGTATCAATACCTATGCATTTTGTTGGTTATGAGGGGCAAAGAATCTTTGATACTTTACCTGATATTCTTGAACTGGATAATGAGAGTAGTGTAAATGAATTTGATATTGCTTTGATGAAATTAGATCGCCATGTTGATGTGAGAGTTAGTACGGTCCTGGAAAGGTATAACTTTGGGATGAGGGAACAGCAGGAAGGGGAAAATGTAGAGGAATACATTACTGCACTGCGCCAACTCGCATTAATTTGTAAGTTTGGGGATAAACTTGACGAACACATTCTTGACCCATTCATGTTGCACTGTTTGAATGACAAAATATGAGAGGAAATATGGCTGAGGGATGAGCCTGATTTGGAGGAAGTGATTGGAATGGCCAAAAGGGGTGAACATCTGATGCAGTGTGTGGCTAGATTAACTAGGAAGTAGATCAAATCTGTGCCCAATGAGGTATTACGGGTAGATGAACATAAGAAGGAGCATTATAAGAATGTTAATAAAAAAGGGAGAGAAACCTTTTAAAGGATCCAAGGTGGAGCAGAAGGGAGGAGAGGTTGTGTTTCCTTTGTGCGAGTTCCAATCATTTTCGTCAATTCGCTGGTGTGCCCAGGAAGAAAAGCATTGTGCAACAAGTGTAAGAGGTGAGGCCATTACGCAAATTGATGTAAGAATTATGCCATTGGAGGTGAAGAAAAAGTGTTATATACAGGAGAGGAGGTGCGGCAACCATCAGGTGAGGAGGAGGAAGAAAAAGTTGAGCTAGTTACAGTAAATATGGTAATGTGTGATGATGAGGAAGTGTGTGACATTCCCTTTTCCAATATTCAAATGAATAGTAGAGTTGTACGTATGATGGCAGATTCTGGTGCAAAGCTTTCTCTGATGTCGCGTGAGGTGTATGAAGATGTGGTGGGTGGAAAAATGAATTGTCTGATACCATCAGATAAGAGGCCTGGGGGATACACTTGTGGAAAGATTGATGTGATTGGCTATTTTGTTGCCTCATTTCAGTTTAAGGGGAGAGCGACACAAGGCAAGTGAAAAGACCCTTCTTTGATGGAGGGAACAAAAGGGATTGCGGATAAGATTAGACCCTAATACAGAGGAACTTGAAGGTAGTGAAAGGATCACATGTGATTGACGACATTCCCAAAGTATTCTCCAAGAAAGTGGGGTGTGTCAAGGGCATGGTTCACAAACTAATCATGAAAGAGGGTAGTAAGCCTGTAAATGCAAATCTTCGCCCCATTCCACTGGTCCTCAGGGATGGAATGCAGAAAGAGTTTGAGAGATTGAGGAATGCAGGAATAATAGAACCTGCAAAGGGTGTTAAATGGATATCACCTTTGGTTACAGTTAAAAAAAACCCAGTGGGGAATTAAGAGTTTGTGTTATTTTGAGAGAGGTAAACAAAGGTGTGGTTGCGGAGAGACACCCATTACCAAATATGTCTAAAATGTTGACCATGATTGGAAAGGCCAAGTATTTTACGAAGCTTGATTTGGCCAGTGCATACCACCAAATTTAACTTGATCAGTAATCAAACATATGGCGTTTATCACACAGGATGGTGTGTACCATTTCTGTAGGATGCCATTTGGGTTAATTTTGGAATCTTCGGTATTCTAGAAGGTGATGGATAGATTATTGGGTGATATGGAGGGTGTGTGGTGTTTCCAAGATGACATTTGTGGGGAAACTGCAGAGAGACATGAGGAGAATGTGAGGAAGGTGGTATGAATCTTGAGTATGAAGGGTATTATGTTAAGGGCTGAAAAATGTACATTTGGAAAGAATTTTGTGGATGATCTTGGACATGAAATTTCAGAGGAAGGTTTACGTCCAAAAAAAGATTTGGTTGAAGGCATTAAGAAAATAAGATCGCCCAAGGACGAAGCGGAACATCTGTTTTTTCTGGGCATGATAGAGTTCTATCATAGGTTCGTGGATAATGTTGCTGTCAAAGTTGACAAAATGAGAGGATTTCAAAACATAAAAAAAGTATTGATATGGCGAGTGCATTATCAATGTCTCTGGATGCCAGTGAGTCTGTTATTGGGGCAGTTCTGTCTCAGGTTGGAGTGGATGGCAGGGATATGGTCATAACCCTTGCTTCAAGAATGTTGCAAGGGGCTGAGAGAGATTATTCAGTTCTAGAAAAAGAAGCTTTGGCATGTCATTGGGGAATTTAAAACTTCCGAAACTTCGTTTGGCGTACAGAGTTTATCTTGAGAACAGACCAAAGACCTCTTAAATTGATATTTGAAAGGTTTGGATAAAGTTTCTAGGAGAGTTGCATGTTGGGTGGCCAGGTTACAAGGCCACATATTTGATATAGAGGTTATTTCAGGAAAGGAGAATATGAGAGCGGACCATGTATCTAGATTGTGGGAGGAGACTGGGGAAATGAATCAGGCATCACCAGAAGATAATCCCACTGATATGATTTATGTGTCTCATGATGGTGTGATTACTCGTGGAGAGTGGGAAGAAGCAATAAGATTGGATGAAATGTGGAGACGCGTCATGGGGTTTGTTCAGGGGGAATGGCCCGAAAAAAGACTTTTGAATGTGGAGGAGAGATCATTGTGGGAGGTGAGGTTGGAGTTGGGTGTAAGGGATGGAATTTTATATCGATGGGACCTAGTTGTTATTCCAGGAACTTTGCAGAGAAGGTTAGTCGAGATTGGTCATCAAGGTCATAGAGGGGTGTATAAAACCAAGGGAGTGCTCAGAGGAGACTACTGGTGGCCAGGTTTCAACCGTGATGTAGAAAAGATGGTGGGAACATGTGTTGAATGTGAAGTGTCAGGAACTAATATCTTGGCTAAACTCCAACCAGTGGTGAAGGTCGATGCACCGGCCGGTGTATGGTGTCATTTGGCAATAGATATTGCAGGACCAATGCATTTGGGATATGGACGTGGAAGGTTCGTTGTGGTGGTGATCGATTTATTTTCCAGGTAGACAGAGTTTAAGATTGTGAGGGATGTGTCATCCCAGTGTATGATAGAATTTGTAGTAGGAATTTTTGAAAGAGAATGATTACCAAGGTCCATCTTGAGGGACAATGGGAGACAATTTGTAGGTGAGTTGTTTCAAGAATACTTGAGGTCGAGTGGGATAAAACATAAAAGAACAGCATTATACTAGCCCCAGACCAGTGGAATGGTGTAAAGGGTTAATCACTGCATAATGGAAGCTGTGCGAATAAGTGGGGCATGTGGCAAGGACAACACGACTGCTGTGGGAGAGCAGCTATATGCATTAGGCCTGGCACCCCATATAGAGACTGGCATAAGTGCCTTTGAATTGATGAGGGGCAGAAAGCCCAAAACCAAGGTTTCCCCACCATGGTTAGAAAGGGCTAGGGAATCTGATTGTGTGATGGAAGAGGTTAAGGGAAGAATGATTAAGAGAAAAGATGAATGGGTGAGACGAATCAATGTGAAAATGGCAAGAAGAGCAAACAAAATTGATGTTGGAGATTGGGTACGCATCAGGAAGGGAGTCATCAAGAAAAAGGGTGATTCAATGTATTCTGATCCAGTATGGGTGACACAAGTGTTAAGGGGTGCTGTGAGAGTGCAAAGTGGACAAGTTTGGAATATGGCCAGAATAGCAAAGGTGGTGTTAATGTCCGACTAGGATTGAAATGGAGAAAGATAGTGTCATCATTGTATAGTGGTGCCAATAAGGACCTTGTATGAAATCACCCCATGCCAATGTTGTGATCAGGGCATTCATCCAGAAATATTATTAGAATGTAAATAGTTCATACATATGGTAGATGTTGTGTGTACATAGTTCATTGAAAACATTAATATTGTGGGTAGTGTTGTTTATTATGTGTAAACAGGGAGGTGTGTTGTGTATTATGCTTAAGGGGAGGGATGGAACATGAGAACAGAATGTGAGCTGTATGTTCCTTAATAGAATGGCTTGTGCCTTCTCAGAGAGCAGTTGGTGTAGGACTCTGCTGGGCACTGGTTGGGGGACTTCATGTTTGCATATACCTTGACAATAAAAGGTTAATGTCAACTGATGACTGCGTGAGGTCGTTCATTACAATTTCTAATAAACACTAGGTCCCCAATATATAACTTAGGTGGCAGTAATAGTTCACCTGTATTGGTTGCCGAATTATCTTCTTCTGTGTTCTTAGACCGACCTCCCTGGCGCTTGACTTGATCTGAAATGAAAAAATACTAGAGGTCATACATGTTAAATAATCATGCATCTCATCACCTAAAGTTTTAGCTACACTCTGGGCATCACTTTTATTCCTAGATGGAGGTGTAAGGGGCATTCTCATTCGATGTCCCATCACTAGTTCATGCGAGGTAAGGTGGTGGTCTTATCCTGGCTGATTCCGAAGGGCATATAAGGCTAGGGGTAAGCAATACAGCCATCCCTTTTTCAAAGTCCATTTAATCTTGGCAATCCTTTCTTTGAGGAGGCAGTTGAGTCTCTCACATTTCCCATTCGCTTAAGGGTGATAAGCAGAAGAAAACTTGTGCTTTATGTTTAATATACTGTTCAAATAACTCATTGACAAAATGCGGCCCATTATCAGATCTTAGCACTTCACACACACCCCACCTCGGGAACACTTCGCACACTAAAAATGTCACTGCAAAAGTGGCATCAGGGTGTGTGCACAGACCTGCTTCGATCATCCACCTAGCAAAGGGGCACACCACCACTAATAGATAACTATATCCATTACATGTCTGAAGCATATTGACATAGTGGATGTGTAAATGCTCAAATGGACGTTCGGTCGAGGTATTATTCCTCGAATCATTCTCAGTGTATGCCCATTAGTAAACATTTGACACATGATGCAATTTACCTTAAACATTGCAACGTGTTCCAGCAAATTTGGAATGAACTAGTCTTCTGCAATATTGGCAGCAAGACTTTATCTAGTTACATGCACAGGGTAATGCAGCTGTTCAAGCATGATATTCAATAAAGTTACTGGCATCACTGGCTTTCCAGTGCTGTCCTGTCACCAAAATGCTTCCGTGGGGGATAAAGAACACCCCCTTTGTTTCCATAATTATTGCTCTTCCTGTGGTGCACTTTCTTGAATCTCTATTAATTGGGTTATTGACAACTTGTTAAACCACTCTTGTACTAACATTGTTGTAACTGAATTTTCTTTAATACTCAGTATCAAAACTTGAAATTTCTGGATAATATGCAACCAACCCTTTTGGCTTGTATGTCCGTGGCTTTGTTCCAGCAAGAGATACAATCAGTTTGTTTAGTATGCACTGTGCATTTAACGACCGCTATGGCTACTGGGAGATGAAGTACCTTAATGAGTCTATCCAATAACGATGCATGCTGCACTGGAGAGCCATCTGCACAGAGGTAGGCCCTCCTTTTCCAATGTGACAATCCTGCGTGTACGTTGACATCATGTAGGTGGAGCCACTGTACACCACCACTTCCTGCCCTTCATGTTTCTCAAGTACCACAATAAGCCATACTAATGCTGCTGCTTGCGCTGAAAAATGAGACAGTATCCTTGCACTTGCTACTACTTCAAACTCCCCATGTAATCTGTATCTTACTAGTGCTGTGCCTGAATGTCTTTCTCCACTAGTCTGATCAATTTTTGAAGAATCATCAATAAAGTGAATGTCCCCTCCCGCTAAAGCATTCTCCTTCACACGGGGTATAGCGTCATAAAATTTATCATAATTAGCCAAATCATGCACATAATCACCTTTTTCTACTGGCATAGCTTTGAATGTAGCAGGTTTAACTATTTTACATTTTATGATTTCAATCACTGGGTTAGAAATCATTACCTCATAAGCTGAAGCTCTTTGGGATGTCAATGTGCACTTGGGTTTCTCTAGGATAGCAAACAGAGCACGATCCACGAAGAGGGTCATAGAGCAGCCCATGACAATACTTGTGGTATTCTCGATTGCAAATGCGGCAGCTGTCAAAGATTGTTTGCAAGGGAAGTGTCCTCTCAGAAATGGGTCTAAAATCCCACTGTAATATGCCAAAGGTTTGTACCCCAATTTGGTTCTTTGAGTAAGCACTGCTATCATGACTGTCCCATTTGTATGCAATAAAAAATACAATTCCTCAGCACTATTGGGAATTTCTAAAACAGGGTCTGTGCAAATCGCTTTTTTTCAACTCTTCAAATCCTTCCTTCATTTCTTCAATCCAGTCTCGTTTTGTTTTACTAACTTGCACCTTCTTAAATGCTTGCAGAAGTGGTCTTGTGTATGTGCTATAATCAAACACCCAAGCTCTTACATAGTTGCACAAACCCAGAAACAGTTGCACCTGTCTCACTGTGTTTGTTCTTGAAGTTTTCATAATGGCCTCAGCTCCCTCAGGTGTCACTTTCTTTCCTTCATGTGAAATCAACTAACCTATGTATAACACCTCTTCCTGGCAGTATTGTAACTTCTCCCTGTCTACCTTGTAGCCCTTGTCTGCTAGAATAGTCATTAATCATATAGAGACCTGTATGCACTTATCTACTGTGGTGCTGCAAATCAATAGGTCATCTACATACTGTATCACCACACTTTTGAGATCAATATTGCCTTGATCCAGCTGTAGGATTCTGTTAAAATCGGTGGGGACTCACAGTACCCTTGAGGCAGCCTAGTATGTTTTAGTTTAGTCTCTTTTGGTGAAATGTAAATTAAGTAAAGTCTTGTAAATCCTTGTGCAACGGGATCGAGAAAAACACATTTTTCAAATTGATCACCGTGAAATATCAAGCTTCCACTGAAATACTACATAATATTGTCACCAGATTGGGAACTAAAGGAAACTTAGCTTCTACAATCTGGTTAAGAGGCCTCATATCCTGGATAAATCTCCACAAACCCCCTTTATATTACTTAATCGAATACACTGCAGTATTATATGATGAATCTGATGGCACCAGGATCCCCTGATCCATTAGTGTACTGTTTTGCTCGAGGTAAAATCGCTCCTGCCCTAAGCACTTTTTTTTATCTCTCCTATCCCCTTCAATAAACCTGCATCATGAGGGCCTGTGGTCCATAAGGCACTCAGCATCTTTTCAAGATCCGCCTGAAGAAAATTCTGCTCATTGCCGCATTATCGCCATTCACTGTGTGACTTCCCTTTTCTCTATCTTTAACCAGTATGTAATGGTCATGAAGAACACCAATTCATCATCACTTCGGTCTTTCCTGAACATATCGTCATCAGTTATGTCAGTCAATCTGTACCCCTCCTCAAGGGCTATCTCTGTTCACCATGGCCTACCCTTATCGTCTACCCCTTTGAGCATTGTCATTTCCTTTTGTACTATGGCTGCTTCCAACTCTATAGGGATAGTCTGTCCACCTTCCTCATCCATAGGTGTTTGTGGTCTAAACACAAATTCCTCACAATCTTTCTACTAGGCTGGGTAACCATGTCAACAAGATGCTTACTCCATTTAGAAAGATCTCTGCATCTACTGGAATGCCTCACAGAGCCACTTGCCTTGTAAACACCAGTATGAGCTATCCCATGTTTAAATAGTGTATTCCTGGAGTAGAGAGCACTATTCCTTGATCAATAAATGAAAGTGTCATGTTAAGTTTCGTCATTAAATCTCGTCCCAAAATACTAACCAGTGTCTGTCGTGAATATAACAAAGGAACAGACATGTCACATTCTCCTATGGAGACTGGTAATTTATCAGTAAAAGTAACTTGACTTGTAGCTCCAGAGAACCCTTGAGCATTCATGGCAATACCTGACATTGGATATTTCCCTTCTCGTATACACAAACAAGTAGCTCCAGTGTCTACAAGAAAAGAAAAGTATTTGCCCCTTATTTGCCCCTTATCAATATCAACCCTTGGTTCCTCTTGGGGGTCTGGTGTCACAGATAGTACTGAACACATCAAGTCACCCCGTGAGCTGCTTTATTATGGATACATGCTCATCCCTGTCCTTGTGAAAGGATTTCCTCCTACCACAGGGACACCTCCTATTCTGGGTTTCAATACTTGTTTGCAAAGGGGCTTGTTGTGACTGCCCTTGTGGTGTATTCATGTGTACTTGTCCCTGCTGTTGTACCTGTTGTACTTGTGGCGCGTGTGTCTGATGAAATGTGTAATTTTGGGCACAGCCCAAAAGTGTGCTATATGGCTATATGATGGAGGATAAGCTGTCCCCCCATTTTGTACACTCCCTTGGCTCCCAGATATGCACGCAATATGTCCTGCAATATGTCCTGTCATTTCTCAATTCAAACATACTCGGGGAACTCTTCTGTTAATTCCTCCTTGATTATATGCTCCCTGAGTACTCTGGTTCTCATTCTGTATATTTTGAAACCCACCCTGGTTATTCTGAAATCCACCTCCTCTTCCCCTATAACCTATCCTTCTGGCCAAACCCATATCCACCTTGGTCCATAGGGCGTTAATTATTTGCCTGTGATGCACCCATTGCTTCCTGCATTTCCAATCCTTCTCCGCTTGTCAGTACTTCTATGGCAAATTTTGATATTTTTTCGGTACTAGCTTATCTTTCCGCGATTTTCCTATTCTCATCTTTCTTCTTGTTTTTCTCTTGTAATAACCGACAATAACGTACTCTTGTCAAATGTATCCCAGCCCATGGCTTCACTTCCATCCCTACTTGTTTCTTCTTAATCTGCCTCTGTTCTGGCTCAGGCAACCCCTAATATAAAATATGGTAAAATAATGTCACTGTCTTTTCCCACGGCTCGTGTGTTTCAAGGTGCCATTTCTCCTGAATATCCTGAATGTAAGCAATTGGGTCTTCATCTTCATTGAATTTACGTGTCATAATTGCACCCATATCTGATGTGTCAGGATACTGTACTCTGAGAGCCCTCCAAACGTCTGCTCTACAGTTATTAAATGGTGCTCCATCCTGCGCTGTGTTCTGGGATGTCACATTTGAATATTCTGCTCTCCTCCATATGTCATCAGCCCTCTTTCCAAGAATGGCTGCTAGGAGACATTTTATGTCCCCTATTGCCAGTGTATTTCCTCCTGTCATTTTCTCTAATTTGTATATCCATTTCCCAGTGCCCGAAGTCAAACAAGGGAGCTTGCATTTTGAGTTATCCTTGTCCATCTGTGGCCATGGAATGCATTGCAATCTTGCTCCCCCTTTCTCTAATAAGGGAAACTGTGTAAATCTGATCCCATATTCAAATCCCACTATTGGCCTATCCATGGCATGGATAATCATCCATGTATGTCTCCTTGTTGGTAATGACCTTAACCTGATTACATACAGTGGCAACTCTCCCTTCTCACTATGTGATCATCATTAGGGAGGCTCAGGATAGTCTATGGGATCTGGTGTTCTACCTTTAGGTTGTTCCAGATCTGACCATCTCACTTCCTTATCCATTTGCGGGCTTCCTTCAGGGGTGCACGCGCTCCCTGCTTCTGCCCAAAACCCGGCCTCTCTTTCCTCGTCTGACATGTCTAGTCCCCAACTAGTGTAACAGTCATCCCCTCCACCCTTATCTAATTTCAGTCTGCCCAAAGACAATGCTCGACATTCATTACTATCACTGAACAGGTTTCCCTCCTCACTTCGTGATTGAGGTACTGGGGATCGATCACTGTTCCTTCGAGTTCCATACTCACAACCTAGTCTTAACTGTTTATAGACTTTATCGATCCTTTTTCCAATGCTTTCCACATCAAATCTTTCTTCTTCTAGCACTACTCTAGATACCTCTGGCGTTACATCCTTTATCGGAAGAATCTCTTATCCAGCTTCTATACAGAGGTGGGTTACCCTACATTCACCTCACTTCTATACAGAGGTGGGTTACAGCTTCTATGATGACTTATTCTACCTTGCGTTTCAGCGGCTGTAAAATTATTGAACTGTTGATTCTCTGCAGCACTTTGTGCACATGTAATCTTCTTTTTAGCATTTATAAGTTCACTTGACTCTTTACTTCGTCATTAGTTTCTGTAGGATCCATTCATCCGCTTCAGCCAGTATCCTAAGATGTTGTTCATATTCTCTTATGACGTCACAGACTTTTTTCTTTGCTCTTTTCTCATATACCTTCATGGAATTCCACCCTCAGATTATCGTCCCTTCGGGGATACATTCGATAGGGTTGTCTCAATGGGTATCTTCTTTCAAATATATAGGCTGCAGTATTGGCACAACTGCCAGTGTCAAACAAGGCACGATCTCAGGCTTCCAACATATGGGATGTAAGGGGGCGGGGTGTCCTGCAGAGGCATGCATCTGCTTCTCTACAAAGTCATCTGTGGAATGTTTGGATGAGTGCTGGAATCTTGTGGTATGATTGAGGTCCTGAGTGTTCCACCTCGGGCAGTTGGAATGATGTGGCCTGGGTGGTGGGAGCCAGTGGGTACCCTTCCCGAGCTTCCTAATATCCTTTAGGATGATAATGTACTTGATGACATCTGAATCTGAAGATATTGAATAAAGAAGCTTGAGCAACGTACCTGCTGGCTCCTGAGTGACTTACATACATAACAACTGGCGACGAGGTAGTCTTGGGACGGATCAAGGCAGAGCCAGGTACCTCTGAGCTTGAGAGAGAAGATGTTAGACTGCTGCGGGGATGCAGGAAGAGGGAACTGGCTGAGACTGAAGGAAGAGGGAGACCCACTGCCCCCATAGAAGAATCCTACCACCTAGGATATGAAGTAGGCACTGTGATGCACTGATGGTGAAGACTTAGCGCCTCAATAACATTGAAGAATAGGCACCTAGGGAGAGAAAAGTGGACAGTATGGGTTCCAGAAGGGTCTTCTCAGTTGTGCAGCCAGGGTGCCTATGTTTTGCTGGTTCGAAGGATATCAAGAGCCTTTGGGAGTTTCCACTTGGAATGAAAGTGTTATTGGAAAGACTGCTGTCAGAGGCGTTGGCAGATATGCCTGCAGTGTCTACACAGAGGAAATAAGAGGCAAAAAGGCCAAGAAGATTGGCCATGCTAGCAATAGAGAGCTGGTCCAGGACTGTGTATGGCAGATGTATAACGGTGACTGGTATTGGACAGAAGTTTCTCTGTCAGTGGCTAATCTGGTTTCATAACTGGTGATAGTGGAGGTCTAAGTGACTGACATACATAACAGAGTGGTCATTTCATTTGACCTTTGACCTAAGAATATTGATTCAAAATATACTTTTTTGTTATATTTTCACAACCTGTGAACAGATTTTGAAAAGTGTGAACAGTCATTAATGTATTTATATGTATTATTCCATGTATTACGTATGAAAGACAAGTAGCAATTTTATTTTGACCTTACAACAATCATTCCTAATATATCTTTTGCCAATTGTTTTGAAACTGTGGAACCGATGTAGATAAGTGCGGTGTTACCTAAAAAGCCAAGGTACATTCTTTCCTATAAAAGGTTCAGGTAGGATGAGATGCTTTGGAATTTGACATTTGACCACAGGCCTTCACCTAAAAGGGCCTTTTTTGTTTTGCACTACAATGGCTGTCCAGATATACATAAGAGAGATGTCATTGAAATAGGCATTACATGCACTTTTCTTTTAATCAATGTGCAAAATAATGATTTCTGACCTTTGACCTTGCAAAATGCCTTCTCAAAATGTGCTTTTTGGTATTTATAAAGGAACCATTCTGTTGTTTCAAGTAAGCAGTGTGCCGCCAGAAAGATTAGAACATGTGCTTTTCCACCAATGGAGCATGAGGCTGATCCACCTGACATTTGATCCAAGAATATTGATTTGCATGAGGTTTTCCAGTTACCTTATCTCAATCTTAAAATTGATTTAGGAATGTATGAAATGTTTAATAAGATTGTGACATGTATTTTGACATGTATGAGTTATATATGGTAAGCATTAAGTAACTATGATAAAACAAGTGGGAAATAGAGTAATTAGCCCTTCCTCCTACCTCAATCCCCCAGACCTATGCCCTCCCTCCTACCTCAATCCCCCACACCCATGCCCTCCCACATCCCTGAATCCCCCACACCAATGCCCTCCCACCACCCTGAATCCCCAAAACCCATGCCCTCCCACCTCCCTCAATCTCCAAAGTCATCTTGGTTTTAGGCAATTATTTTTGTCGATGTATCATTGTAAGTAGATTTTTTCAGCAGTATTTCTGCCATGCAGAATTACCATTCCCGCAGATGGCTTGTGTGTATTTACCTCAACCGGTAATGCCGCTGGACAACACGATGGAAGTAACAGTAATTCCGTCTGGCAGAATTTAAGGCCCTTGTGCTTTCTGAAGTTACCACACTGCAAATTCACCTATGGACCTTACCCATCTTTCCTCTTTCCTCTATGATAATTCACATCATAGGCTTTCTTCCAGCTAGGGACTCCAGAGAACAATCAAATTGCATATTGAACATTACGAGCTCCCCACACATCAGTACATCATTCCACTTTCCCCCAATCCTAAAAGCACCTAACCAAACTATTTTAAGAAATTAGAAATTGAAACAAAGAGGCTGATAATCAAACATAAATATTAATAGGGACAACCAGTAGTTAACTGACATATTTAAAATGCATTCATTTGAATTTATCTGAGGCCTAGTCTAGTGGCGAGCCCTGGTTTGCGGTGTTGGCTGTAGGGAAGACCACGCCCAGGTCCAAGTGCAAGAAAAAGACGGCTGCAGAGTTTTTGCTGTAAACTAGCTGCTCAGGGGAGCGCGGGGGGAGAACTTGCTGCCACATCATGCACTCCGATGAGCGGGTTGGATAGATGCAAACTGCATAGGCCTAATCTAGTGGTGAGCCCTTGTCTGCAGTGTTGGCAGTAGAGAAGACGCTGCCTGGGTCCACCTGCAAGAGAAAGACGGCTGAAGAGTTTTTGCTGTCAACCAGCTGCGCAGGGGAACGCAAGAGGGGGGAGAATTTACGCCCCGTCAGGCGCTCACATGGGCGGGTTGGATAGACGTAAATTGCATAGGCCTAATTTAGTGGTGAGCCCTCGTCTAAAGTATTGTTTTACATGGAGGAGACCAACTTGAGAAAACTAACTACATTTATACAATAAGAGGAGTGCATGTTATAAACTCGGATTCCTAGTTAGTATACCATGCTGTTTCGAAAGTCACCATATGGTGCTCATAGCGTAGGGTTACCCATCTAGTTGATTTCAATGATACTCAACACTTGCCTGCACATTGATCCGGTAGTGTGCGTAGACATCCACAGCTACTGTTCTCCCCAATATAATTTCGAAAACAGAGAGAAAAGCAATCAGTGATACAATAGAGGCTCTTTCCCCCTACCCTTACCTGCCATCTTTCAGTTGTCTACTTTCCATGTCTCCGCAGGCTAATAGGTCAACTTAGTACATAAACAAACATACAGGAGTTCTCACTATTGCCAAACCATCTCTTCTCCCCAACCAACAGTCCCATCTCCAAATCTGTCATCTTAAGATGCATTCAACAATACATTCAACAACAGGTCTCCTAGCAATTGGTAATTTCATGCCTTTAAATACCCAATTAAACTTTGAGGATCTTGTATACTTTTTTATGTCACATACAAGAGTGGATAACCTGGACACACAGGGTTGTAATTTATCAGAAATTATATTCCCCCTTTTAAATAAAATTCAAAACCAATTGTCACATCTGCAATGCCAGCACAGTTTACTCTAGCATTTCTAGCCTGGCCTCATAACTGCCCCACGTTTTGTATCTGATGCCTCCTTTGTCTGTTTTGTACTTTTTATCTAGCATAGCCAGGTACAAAGAGGTCGCTGAGCGTAACTTTAATTAGCACCCGGTGTGGGGGAAGCAACCAATCAGGTTGCTTGGATCGCGGGCTGAATTCGACGGTCCATGCCCACTTTCCAAGCCACCTGATAGCTGCTTCCCCACCCTGCCATCTTCCACCACCTTCCCTTCCCTTCATGTCAAATTTTCCATCCCTCTCACTCCCACTTACCTTTTTACTTCAGCGTTGGTGGCACCCGCTGCTGCATCTGCTGCTCCATCTCCCTCCTGGCCATCTTAATAACGTTTTTTGTTTCAATGAATGGGACACTGCAATGGGCCCCCTTCATTCAAACAAAATACATTGCTCTTGCAATCCTTGGGTTTCCAGGTTGCAATCCCTGGGTGCTAATAGTCATAACCACCCTTCCACAGGCTGGAACAAGTGATAACGGCACTCGGACCCCAGTTACCACCCATGTAACGAGTGCTTATGGCTTAATATAAATAGATTTTCATCACTGATGTAGAATGCAGCCCTTCTTTTATTGTGTGATAATATACCGAAGTGCTAATACTGTTTGCAACCTGTTGCCATCTCACATCCAGATGGTACCATTATGGCAGTGCCTGGAAAATGCCTACATAAAAGCCAAAAAAGAGGGCTGTGTCAATGCTTGTTACAAAGACAAGAGAGGAATATGGGCTGTAGTACATCTGCAGGACAGAAATCAGCCCGCACATGACAATGAATTACATCCCATAACATAGACGCAAAGTTTGCACTGGCACTGTCATAGGATGTGCAAGTGCTCAAGCAAGGATACGCGAGGCAGATTGGAAGCAACAAGGATGCTACATACCATTGTGTGGATAAAGGATACAGATTAGTAATTCCCGTGAAAAGGCACTTCTCTAATCAAAACTGAGATTCGATCAGGCTATGGTTTCTAAGTGGTTTTGCCATGTGTATGCAAAGAAACAAATACCCTTGTGGTATGAAAAACGCCAATGAAAACTGTTGCTATCTATGTACTTCATAAATCTTTTAAACTGCACCACTCACAAATGTAGTGCTCTTATGGTGCGAGAACCTTCCGCAAGAAATTGGCGTATTTTGTCCAGGACTGGGTAACCAAACCGAAGTCTATAGAGAAAGAAGAATGGAAGAAGGGAAAATTGAGGGATAGTTAGAGACGATCAGCCGTGATCAACAATACAATCACAGGGCAAGATAAATCAATCTATTATCACACAACGTCGATAGTGACCAATAGATTAAATTGCATTGCAGGTAAAAGATAATGGGCCTCATTACAACTTTGGCGGTAGCCGTGCCCTTAATAAGGGCATGGCTGTCACCAAAACCGGGTCTGGGTTCCCTGAATGGGGAATTACCGGGCCATTCCAAGTTTGGAGGTCCCGGTAATTCCTCCTACAGGGGGCCCCCACAGGGCTCAATGGGAGTGGGTGCAAGGAGCTAACAACGGGCCGATTACGACCGGCCCGTTGTTAGCTCCCTGGTCCCCTTGCGGGACCTGGTAAGGATGCCTGGTTTCACCAGGCGTCCTTACCGGGTCCTGCGAGGGAACCTCGTAATGAGGCGGAATGGGTTTAACGGGTCTGCCTCCATTAGCGGCACCTGTTAACCCATCCCGCCAAGGTTATAATGAGGCCCCATGTATTGACCAAAACAATTACAGTGTCAGTCTACTTCATGGCCTACCTCATAACAGCTGGCAGTACAGTTCAGTAAGACGAGTCCACTAGCTTCCATAGATTCATTCGACTGAGCTTCTGGTCTGATGTGGCAACACCTTTGAAGGAAGAATAAAGATCAAAACTGAAAGTGCTGGAACAAGCAGCAGTCTGTATACCTGTTTCACTCTCCACAGTAAAACAACGGTACGTTCTTCCACCCTTCACTAACGACTGCTGGGACAAGTAGGAGAATGTTGCCAACTAACTATACTGCAGCATGGGAGATAACAATGAGACAGTACTGGAACTATGCTCAGGCGGCTCTAGGCACCTCCCACACGTACCATCTCTACAATAAGACCGCAGACTGTCTTTCTCCATTCATACAACCCCATAATTAGACACATATCAAATATACAAATGCTAGCTGACTTATCAGACACCTTCCTCCACTCCTGTGCCAGCCACCTTCCTCCACTCCTGTGCCAGCCACCTTCCTCCACTCCTGTGGTCTTACAGTGGCGGTGGCAGAGGTCTTCTCATTTCAGCAGCAGTGGCCGCATCATTCTTCCCCATCATCCTCCCCATCATCATCCTTCCACATCGGGGAGTTCTCTTCATTTACTGCGGGGGACATGTTGTTGGAGGTGGCTCCTTGGCCGTGCCATCTCTCCACGGGTGGGAGCCTTTCTTTCTTTGGTGCGTCCTCCTGCCACCTGCCATAGCGCGGCTTCACCTCCTCTGCCCTCCCGCCATGCCGAGCGCCCCGTGTCTGCGGGAGGGGTGCTGGAAGTAACAGGTCTCTTCCAGCGGTGGCACGCAGGCATTGCCATCACCACGAGGTCCCTCTCCATTGGGAGTTCCCTTCACTTACTGCAAAGGACATGCTGCTGGAGGTGGCTCATGGGCTGCGCCGTCTTTCTACGGGCGGGAGACTTTCTTTCTTTGGTGCGTCTTCCCACCACCTGCCATAGCGCGGCTTCACCTCCTCTGCCCTTCCGCTATGCCAGAGACACCCGTGTCTGCGGGAGGGGTGCAGGAGGTGACAGGTCTCTTCCAGCAGCGGCACGCAGGCCATGCCATCACTGCGCAGTCCCCCCAGTCAGGAGCTCCCTTCACTTACTGCAGGAGACATGTTGCTGTAGGCTGCTCACGGACTGCACTGTCTCTACCAGGCTGGGAGCCGTTCCTTCTTTGGTGAGGCCTCCCGCTGCCTGCCATAGCTCTGCATCACCTCCTCTGTCCCTCCGGCATGCCGGGGGCAGCACTGCCATGCCGGAGGCACCCGTGTCTGCGCGAGGGATGCTGGAGGTGACCCGTCTCTTCCAGTGGCGGCACACCGGCCGCGCCACCACCATGAAGTCCTCCCCAGTTGGGGACCATCAGACTACTTCATTGCGTGAATACATGATGAGACCTGCCACATGAAGGTCTCCTAAATGGTGACAAGCTCATTGTGGAGCCCATTGATACTGGGTCTGTCCCACCAGCGGTGGACTGATGACAGTCCTCTTGGGCGCCATGTCGGGGAGACTGGTGGATCCATGTTGTGTCAGGGAGGCCGGTGAATCCTTATGCGACTGGGCTGTTGAGAGGCTGCAGTATGGCCAGCACTTTGGCTTTTATGATTGGCGGTGGGCCACGGCTTCCTCAACCCCGTTGGCTCTGCTGGGCAGTGCCAGCAGCACTGCAGGGGCTGATCATGCCCCTAATCGTTGGGGTCGGCGGGGGGCCACATCTCTTGATCGGCGGGGGGCCGGACCCCATCCTCGTCACCAGATGTTGTGGGGTCTGGTTTTGCTGGTACCCCATGGTTAGAAAAGTCATTTGGGGAGGCCCACAGCATAGTGTGCAGTGCCAGCGTGCGTTGAAAGGAGACTCAGACAGCCAGAATTACTGTAGTGATCGATCTGCGAGCGGGAAGCTGCTCAGCCTTTTTATTAGACCTGTGACACGTCTCCAACGTGTCACAGACCACGTGTGCGCTGCCTGAGCCCAGGAGGGCTTACGGACATAACACACAGGATGAATGGCATTTGCCTTTCATAAAATCAACACACACACAAAACCAAGAGAGGATATTTTCTTATAATACTGTTTTTGAAAACATTAAAAAGTGTGCATGTTTTTAACTCCAAGAACCAATACAAATGTTTTCCCTGGGGCTTGCAGTTCCAAAGTGGGACATTTCACCTTTAGTTGTTTGCTATTTTTCATCAGGTTATATAATACAGTGGTGAAGTGTCCGGCCTACAAACATGACGACTGTGGTTGCCATTGGTCGCCTTTAATGCATACATTCAGAGAGGACATTCAATGTTTCTCATTTTTGCTGGGAGGGACTGAGTACACCCTCTGAAAAAAGTGTATGGACTCCGTCCCCTCACGGGTCCCCTCGACTTGAGCCCTGTAAAAGGGATAAAAATGAGCTAACCAGTCAATGGGTCCCAAAAATGAATCTAGAAGATCATAAGCAGTCAATTCTACCGACTACGACAAAACTGTTTGCTCGATTCCATATTATGAAAGCCTTTGCATAAATGTTAGGTAATCTGGACCCTGTGTTCGTGGGTGAGCTTTAAAGAGTCACATGCAACAGTTTTGCTTTAACCTTTGTCCAAGGTTTTGTTTGCAGTGGTAACTAAGCACATGAAAGCAAATAGAACTGACCTGCTGGAAGTCTGACTGTGTGGCCTACTATAACCTACCACGGAAATGAACAAACTATAAAATAAGACTGTTTATTTCCACCACCAACAGTTGGATTGAAGTTCTGATGTTTCTCTAGGGCTGCAGATACCATGCCAGGTTTCGGGAATATAATGTAGCCAGTCATTGTGAGCCAGGACACCTAAAGTCTAGTCCCGGCCAGGGGTGTTGCTAGATCGGGAAAAGATCCGGGGCTATGCTAATGTTGGGACTGTCGGGACTCGGGGCTGGACTCAGGGCTAGCTTGTCTTTTGGTTGGAGCCCCTGAGCTTTTATCTGGGGCTACAACCAAAAGAACAGGGGCTATAGCCCTCCCAGCCTCCTCCTAGCAACGCGACTCCCGGCTCTTGAACTTTCTGGGAAACGTGTGGTTCTGAGCATATCACTTTTTCTCCCATTCCTCTGCTATCCTGTCTGCCACAATTGGAGTTCTTATAAACGGGCTGGGCTATATATAAATAACACTTGTATATAGTTTAGCATGTGTGCCATTACACTGCTATTTCACTGGTGACAAGGATGGGAACCTTTTTGTTTTGGAAGCATAGCCAGTATGTGGTGGTGTGGAATACAAATCTCCTAATGCTATCATAAAACGGCATATCCAGAGGCCATAAACACTCTGGGTGTCCCCTTCCCAACACCAGTGCGTCCTTGAAACAACAGACAAATAGAGCCTAGATGTGGTTGTTTTACAAGATATACAAAAGATCTTGCAGGCACACACACTCACGTGGGGGCAATTCTCTTTGATTTTAAGTTCCACTATATAATTGAGCCTATACCATGGAATTAGCAGCAAAGAAAACATACATGCCAATATGTCCTATTCTATTCGGGAGATTGTAGTCATATCCTGGATTTTAGTTTACATTCTGGGACTTGTAGTCCATGGTTTATAATGGGGACAAACATTTATACACGTACCAGAAGGCAACATTACAACCAGCATTAGACCATGATCTCACGAATGCAAAAGTGCATGTTGGCAGATATGCTTAACATGTGTGATGTTAGAATGGGAAAAGCACTCGAAAACTCAAGAAACGCTTAATGCAAGCTGCCCACAGAATGACCCTAAAGCTGCGTTACCATTATTTCACAGGGAGGACGACAATAGGCACTCTGAGGTGGAGCCTTGTGATCTGGGGCAAATCATCGTGTGACTCTGGCTCCCTCAGTGTGGTAGTAGTGTGAAATGGTACCAGCAACTGCCTTGTGTGCACAGAGGACGCCACGCCACTTATTTTGCCAGATTTCTTGTTACAACCTATTTATTAATTAAGTCCCATTGCTTCAACGTTAGTGATCGGAGACTAACACAACTGCAAGGCAGAAATTTGTTAAGTTAATGTGTTAAATGGACTGGAAATATGGTGCTCGCGTGCATATATATATATTCATGTGTTTGCCCTGATCCGTCTCCCTGAAAATGAGAGTAACAGAAGAGATGAATGTGCAACGTTCGACAAAATGTAGGAAACTAGTTCAAAACACACTTAGCGTGTGTTATGTAGAAGGGAAAATGCATGTGCAGCGTCCAGCAGCATATGGGTTAACAGTACAAAACACATTTAGCCTGTGCTTTGTAGAAGCAGAACATACAGATGCAGCGTCCTGAAGCATATGGGGAAACAGTGCAAAACACATTGAGCCTGTGCTTTTCTAGGAACATAATTTGTATGCAATCTAGCACCAAATGGGGAAACAATGCAAAACACATTTAGCGCCTGTTTTGTAAAAGAATAACATGCATGTTCAGCAAATAGAAAAACACCATTCGAAACACATTCACGTGTGTTTTGTAAGGCACTGCATGGTGCACAAAGTAAAAAGCGAAATACAGAATAGCATTTCCTAAGTATACTGAGCTAATACACAGTCTTGACCTGTACTTATTTGGCTGCTCATGGAAAGAACTGGTCTGTAAGAGCTCTCACAGTTGTGTGTTCAAACAGTCTGTGTAAAATCAGTATGCAGCTTGGCGAAATGCAACTTTTTTGTGCAGATAGGTTCATGCTCCCATGTGCAAACCTCAGAAGTGCACATAATGAACATATTACCATAAACACTGGTTATGGAGGGTGGGGTGTGTGCCGGCTTGCTGAATCAAGTTAATGGAAGCAGAGGTTTTCAGTGGAGTTCATCTTTTATTTCTATGCTGGTTTATGTGGACACCAGTGCAAGGAGAACTGTTATCTTCCCTAAAAGGTAACTTGGGAGGACGCAGTGGTGTGGGTGACGGGAGGTGTATAGAGGAATGGTTTATGGGGCAGTGGGTGATGATATCATTAGATGTGCTCATATTCTGAGTACTCCTGGATACAAACAAAGCAAAACCTTATTCACCAATTCTAGCTGTAAAGCCCCGGGGACGTCAATTGCGGGTTGCTAGGGGTCGCAATTGAGACCCCTGGTAACCCCTGTGCAATCCCTGGATCTGCTTCTGCAACCGCTCGGTTCTGCAGAGGCAGAGAGAAACTGAAGGTAAAGAGGGTTCTCAGCAAGATCCCTCTTTACATTAATTTCTTTTTTGAAGTCAGAGTGACTTAAAAAAGAACCCTTCCCAAACCTCCTACCCCACAGGACATGGAAGGCTCAGTCTTCCCTGCTCCGTGCATGACAGGATCCAGAGATGGTTCTTTGCATGCGTGGAGCATGAGAGAGAGGCCTGCCTGCAGAGGTGTTCCTTGGAGCAGCAATGGATTTTGAAAAAGGTTAAAAAGGGTTTTTTCTTTGGAATTGTTGTGCGTGCGTGCCTTAAAGGGTTTGTGTGTGTGTGTATATTATGTAATGTGTGTCAGTGATGTATGGGTGGCTGGGTGTGCGAGTGACTGGTGGATGGCTGCAGTGTAAATGAGCATGTGAATGGTGTGCTTGTGTTCAATACCTAGATTACTTACCTGTAATCTTCATTGCTGTGAGTCCTACTCTTCCTCGTCCCAGTACTTATCTATTAAGCAGCTTGACTCATACGTAAGTACTGGGATGAGGAAGAGGGGCATGGAGGTAATGAGTTTGGGGTTGGAGGAAGAGAGTTGGAGAAACAGGGGACATGTCAGGAGCTTTGGGCAGGTGCGGTTTGTGCTATCACATCACGGGCAACCATGATAAAACATGCATGATGTGTGTTATTAGTGTCTAGACTCGCATATTGGTACAGTGATTCTAGTCATTTCCTAATGTGACATGACATTTTATAGGGAATCCATGATAAAGTAAGCATGATAAATGTTATTACCTGCCTAGACTGACATTTGGGTGCAGCAAGTCTAGCCATTTCTTACTGCATCATGGCATAATTTTCTGGGCGTCTATAATGAAGTAAGCATCATATGTATTATTACTAGCATTTTGCTGTAGCTAGCTTAGCCATTTCTTACTGTGGCTTGACATTTTGTACTGGGCAGCTCTGATAAAGCAATCATGATAACTGTATTGACCTGGTCAGACTGGCATTTGGGTGCAGCCAGTCCTTTTTTCTGGGCAGCTAGGACAAAGTAAGCATAATAAGTGTAATTACGTGGCTAAATTGGCATTTTGTTCTTCCAGTCTAGGTATGACTTACCGTAGCATGGCATTTTTTGCTGTGCATCTTCAAGGCTACAGCAAACATGATAAGTGTTATAACTACATTGTACAGCTAGTTTTGACATGATTTCAAATGGTAGCATTGCATTTTTAATAGCAAAGCGGTAAGCTAACTCAGCGTGTTGAGCGCTCGCTGCTGCAATGTGTGTGTGTGATCTGCAGGTCGCAGGTTCAAATCCTGGCAAGGCAAACTCAGCCTTTCATTCTTCCGAGGTTGAAAATTGGTAGCAA
Organism: Ambystoma mexicanum; assembly: GCF_040938575.1. Lineage (NCBI taxonomy): Eukaryota > Metazoa > Chordata > Amphibia > Caudata > Ambystomatidae > Ambystoma > Ambystoma mexicanum. Next base: position 414,403,481 of record NC_090939.1, read on the forward strand.
CTTCTGTTGGGATGATAATTGTATGTAAATATGAGCTATGTACAGTGCTTTGACAAGAGCGCTATATAAATAACAGCTCATTACCATTAAAGCATTAATGCTCCTGTGCACTGAAAGTGACTTGCATTTTGGGGATTTGGGGATTTTTGGATATTCTAGTATTACATCAACAGCCAATGTAGGGGATCTACTTTTCATATGCCAATACCTGACATGCACCTAAATTGGCATAATATGGTAGTAACTGGCCATACAGTGCTGAAGTGGCATATCTATTGCAGTGCCTCTGCCCATTTTTACTGTGTGTTTAGAGATTATTAAAAACATTTAAACATTTTAGTCATGTACTTCACAACTTTAGTTCATTACACATGGAAATAAATTACATCAGGCACAACATTCTAAAACAAACATTTCAGACATTAATTCCTTTAGCACAATACAATATAATATATGCTGTATACCTACCAGGGCCTCCCTTTCATTATGGTGTACTAATCGAGAAAAACGTTGTGTGTATCACTATTAAAATATTCACTAAAGCAGTGGTCACCTAGCCCAATTCACTTCACTGTTTACATCCTCTAATCTCCTTATGAACTTTCCTGACCACATTTTCCTCTGCCCTTGTGTTGCGCTGCAGCCAATTAGCTAATGTTTTAGCATTTCTGCCTTAACTGGCTTTTTACAGAGCCGACAATTTCTTTCTTGCCAAGGCATCCCTCTTATGGTACCCCACCTTTGTAGGGAGCCAAGTAAGTCAATACAAAAGCTCATATAAATGTAACAATATTTCGGCCGTGGGAATCTCATCAAGGAGGACTACATCTCCTTATATATCTTCAGGTGTGTGGTTAGCTACCTTTGGAGGTTATACAATGGCAATCCCTGTATACGTGTCCCCATTTTACAATGTTCATTTTGTTGTACATCTTCACCAGGCTTTCCATCAATGTTAGCTTGTCTGATGCCATCCCAAGCAGAATCGGGACACAGCACTCCCCACAATTGCTCAATGCTTTGTCATAATTATTGCTTAAAGATATATTCAAATTTTCAAATAGCGAACCCGATGATGGAACCATTATTGCCTCGGCCTATGTTGTACAATTGGTTCTAACCCTATTATATCATGGCCCCATCCATGGCATATTAAGGCAGCACCTTTTTTTAAATGTGGTTGCTATCTAAAATATTCTTGTCTGCTTCAGTACATATTTTGTATTTTAGAATATGTATGTACTTTTTTTACTCATGCATGCCACTTTCGCTAATGACACCAGGGTTAAAGAGGAACTGATTCCATCCGGGTCAAAGGCGAAGTGACATCACTTCATGTAATGTCATCAGGTCTGTGACGTCACTTCCACTTCCCCTGGCATTTTGGTGAATCAATGTCCCTGTAGAGCCCTTAAAATATTCTGGGCCTAAACTTAAATTTAATAAGCATTATCATTGCTGCTCCTAATTTCACTGTGCGCTGCTCTCTAAAATGTGCTAAAGCTAACTCCAAATAACACATGTGCAAAAATGCTAAACCAAACGGTAAAAATGCTGACACTAAATGACCAGCTCTCTATGCTAATTGAATGTATGCAACCTCTTTCCACGGTTGGGACGTTTCACTTGCATCTCCTAAAATAACGTCCCTTTGACAACACTTTATCACTGAATTTGTTGGGTTTTTGTTCAGTACAAATTAACGATAATGTCCCTTTAACCAAGTTTTTTCACTAAATTTGCTAGTTTTTATTTTTAGTTCAACATCCCTTTAACAACGTTTTTCTCCAAATTGCAGAGGTTTAAGAGTGACCTAATTTACAATCAACTTTAAAAATTGTATGCATAGACTATGCACTTTATAATTATACCCAGAACCATATACCACATTTCACATCTGCAGACAGTCGTTGAGGTCCGCAACACATTCCTTGGGACAGGTGACAACAACACTACCTAAACACACAGGGGGTGCAATATTGTATATTTTCTTTAAATAACATTCCATTTTAAACAATCACAACAAAAACTATGTGCACATTCTTTAACATATCATTTTTATCTATCTTCTAAGGTTCTAAAAGGAAATCTTGTGTTTAAAATTATAATACCATATTGTGGATCATACCATATATTGAAGTAAAGTATACAGCGTGTGGAAAAATTCACTTCAACCCCTGACAAACAGATAAGCATAATAGTGACACAAAGGGCCTCATTATGGGTCCAGCAGTAATTCTGCCGGTGCTACCTGTGGGTTATTCCAAGTCCGGCAGCCAGGAAGTCAGGTGCCGGTAATTTTATTAATCCCCATTCCCATGCCGGTGTCCCTGTGAAAACTCTGTGGGCAGGTGCCCTCCCACCCAGGTGGTTTGACCTGCCGGGTGGGAGGGCACCCACCCGGCAGAGTTGTAGTGTGCCGGTGCAGAAATCAGGGTGCTGATAATCTACCGGCACCAGTGTTTCCCGACCGGCACCAGCGTTTCCCGACCGACGCACTTATAATGAGGCCCAAAGAAATGAAAGAAGTGAAGAATATCTTTTCCTTTTGTTTATACATATATAATGAGTAACTGAACAAAGAGTATGAATGTTTTATATAACTATATATAAACACTGTAATTCATAATAGAAATGACAAGCACTATGGAGTGCTGGCATTGTACTTCACAAAAGAAGACATGAATGAAGAGGAAGAACCTGCAAATGGTAAATAATCACAAAAGTATGTCCGCTCCTCTACTTACAAGAAAACAAATAGATTAAATTAATGTATATATATATATATATATATATTCAATGAAAAAACTTTGTTAAAGGGACGTTATGGTTAAGTTGCACTAATAAGAACCTATGAAATTCAGTGAAAAAACGTTGTTAAAGGGACGTTATGGTTAAGTTGCGCTACTAAAAACCTATGAAATTCAGTGAAAAAACTGTGTTAAAGGGACGTTATGGTTAAGTTGCGCTACTAAAAACCTAGGAAATTCAGTGAAAAAACTTTGTCAATGGGACGTTATGGTTCCAAGTAAAACCGAAAAACCCTTGACATTCGCCAGTTATGGTAAGATAAGCAACCATAACTCACACCATCTACGTGCGTTGCTAAGACTAACACCCAGCACATCAAAGATGACATCACAAATATCATTGATGACATCACTGATGACATCACATGTGTGCCTCACTTATTTTGGTGCATTGAAAAATGTAGGCTAGTGTACACTGTACACTCTCCCCTCAACCATGTAAGCGATAATCAATACTACACGTGTAGCCATGGTCGTGACATGCATCACTTATTCTGGCCAGACACTGCACTCCTACTGGTTTGTACATAGATATTATTGCAATGTATTGATGTGCACTGGCTTATAACTCCAGTGCGTATAACTTAGTTGTTGTGTGCATGGCCTTTGGCCATGCACCCAACCCTGTACACTCTCCCCTCAACCATGTAAGCGATAATCAATACTACACGTGTAGCCATGCTCGTGACATGCAGCGGTGGTTGTGGGCAGGGCTTACAGTCTTGGAAGTATGGCCTTCGGCCTACGGCCTACGGCCATGCATCCAAGACTCTAGGCCCTGTCCACAACCACTGCAGCATGTCACGACCATGGTGGCGTACTAAGGAATAATACACCCATAGGAAAATGTAATGTAATCGGGAAATACACTCAAAATTAATGGTCACTAATTCCACGCGTGTCCTACGAACATTTTCAAGGTGCCTGTACACAGCACGGACTCAAATAGTAGCCTTATTAGATCCTTCATTTTCTGCACGTACAAACATCCTGAAGAAGGCGCCAATGCAGGTTATCTAGGCCCTGCCCACAACCACTGGAGCATATCACGACCATGGTGGCGTACTAAGCAATAACACACCCATAGGAGAATGTAATATAATAGGGAAATACACTCAGAATTAATCGTCACTAACGCCATGCGTGTCCTGTGAACATTTTCAAGGTGCCTGTACACAGCACGGACTCAAATAGTAGCCTTATTAGATCCCTCATTTTCTCCACGTGCAAACATCCTGAAGAAGGCGCCAATGCAGAATATCTAATAGACAATTGCTGGCCAAACAAGTACAGTATTTCATCCGTCTCTTACTCTGTGATCCCCCCCACGAAACTGTAAAACAGTTTCGAAAACAGCATTTCGCCTCTGGGAAGTAGCGTGCTGTGTTCGGATCCAAGATGTCGGGCGCATCCACACATTCTGACGTACATCACGGCTCGCTGTAGCCAATCGGTGCAGATGTCACGTGTCCGCGGTGATGACGCCTTCCCCCCTGGCCAATCGGTATCATGGCCGCGGAGCGAACAGGGAAATGTGACTGCGGAGCGCATATAGATACCACTAATTTATTCAGACATATTTTTTGGTCGTTTTAAAGGAAAGTACTAGACGGATTGTCACCAAATTTACTAAAGCATGCTTTCGGGTCCAAGCCCCTGCCCCTGGCACAAATTTGAAGCAAATCCGTCCAGCGGTTTCACCTGTAGCCGTGCACAAAGTTTTCCCCCCATTGACTCTATGGGAAAAAAAGACGTTTTGGGACCCCCCCTGGCCCAAACATCTCCAAACTTTGTAAAAAAATTCAGAGTGACCCATATACTTTTTTTGCAGTTTGGTGAGGATTCGTCCAGGGGAAGCAGAGTTATAAGCCACCCAAAAAGTGTTCTTCCTGTGGAAACAGCAACTTAACCATAACTACACACCCACTACTGTGGCCGTGTAATATATATATATATATATATATATATATATATATATATATATATATATATATATATATATATATATATATATATATGAAAAAACTGCACTAATAAAAACCTATGAAATTCAATGAAAAAACTTTGTTAAAAGGATGTTATGGTTACAAGTAAAACTGAAAACCCCCAGAAATTCACCAGTTATGGTAAGCTCAGCAACCATAACTTACGCCACCACCGTGCACTGCTAAGACTAGCAACCAAGACATCAAAGATGACATCACAAATGTGAAAAAACAGCATGTCAGCATGTAAATCAAGGAAAGGACCTTTGCCCGTAAGCGCGTAAAGTGACATGACGCGCACAGGCGTTTCCCACGGCACAGGTGCATAGTGAATCCGCACATTAAAAAACAGCATGTCTGCATGTGAATGCGTGTAATTCGAGGAAAGTGCCTAAGCGCGAAAGTGATGTGACACGCATGGGCGTTTTCCTCAGCACGGGTTAAAGGTGAGCGCGTGTGTTGCTACGTTTTGTTGTTTCACGTTCCATCACTTCAAAGCGGATCGAGGACGTACCTCTTCTTTTGGCGGGGATCTTGCCTATGTGTGTTTTTCTTTCGAACGCTAGTCCGACAGTATTTTTCCCACTGCGGGTCCCCCTGTGTATCACTTACCCGTTTTCAAGGTCATAGTAGCCTGTGTGTCCCACGCATATGCGTTTTTTGTGTCCCTGGGTGCCACCCCGAACTGCGGGAGGTTAATTCCACACACGTTGGCTACTGGGGTTGCGTGCACAGTTTTACTGCAGTTTTGGGGTGCCTGAGCGTTGCATGACTCATAATTTTCTCACCGGGGTCACATACAGACTTACAGGTGCACAGGGGTGCTGTTTACATCTAGTACCTCACCCCCTTCACCCCAATTGCCCAGGACAATTGTCGTGTACACCTCCCATTGGCACTACTACATCTGTGCCATGGTTGGGAGGCCAGAAAAAGTGAGGGGCACCTCAGTTGGGCGTCCTCCACGTGGTGGGCATGGTCAGGGACATGGCCGGGATGACCAGGGAGTAGGGGGAGCACAGGGTCAGGGTGGCTGCATAGAGGGAAGAGGCAGGGGTGCCCCACTTCAGCAGGATGTTCTGCCACGTGTTGGTGCAGTCATGCCACCACCTGCGGCTCATACAGATGCAGGTCTTGCATCTGACACTGGTGCCCATGTGACCCGGCAATCAGTTTTATCTACTGCCACGGATCCAACGGTAGTGGTAGCTGCAGGTGCAGCTGTGGCAACCACCTCCCAGGCTCAGTGTCAGCCAGCGCATGATGCGCTGGCACCTGAGGATTCCCAGGCAGAATTCCAGGGGGTCATGAGACACAAGCAAAGTGCACGCAGGGCTGCTCTGACCGAGGCACATGTCCCTGGGGCAGTGTTGTCATCTGCTGCCCCGAGAAGCCGGGTGTTGGTAACTGCATGGGCAGATGCAGCCAACACCGCCCCCGCTGTGAGTCTGGCAGCCAGGACAGTCTCAGTCAAAGACCTTGGCACAGCGGCTGTTGCTGCGCTGGGTCCAGTCATGAGCACCCAGCAGCCACTGACGCAAGTCAGGGCTTCTGTCCTAGTTCCACCTGCCACTCCCTTGGTCCAGTCCACCAGCGCCACTGCCCCTACTGATCAGGGTGGCATTTGCCAGTCAGGGTCCGATCCACTGTCCAAGAGGAGGAAGGTTGCTCTTGCACAAGAGGCTGGGACCCAAGACACGCCCCGGCCTCCGGCACGTCAAGGAAGAAGCCTTTTTACAGGCAGGAACTGGACTTCCTTGTGGGCTATGTGTCGGGACACGAACATGGGATGCTAGTGGGCCCAAATTGTCACACTACGCCTGTCCAGCGTTGGGACCACTAGAAGCATGTTGTGGAGGGTGTTAATGCATTCAGACATGAGGTGCACACAGCTCAGGACTGCAAAAAGCGTTGGGATGACCTCTGAAACTGTGCTAAGCTAAAGCTTGCCTCCAATTATGCCATGACTCTAGTGACTGGCAGTGGGCCAGCCCCTGAGGAGGAAGAACTCACTCTGCATGAGGTGATTGCTGCAGAGTTCATCCCAGCACAATTGGTCGAAGGAGTGGGAGAGATGCTGGAGCATGATGGCCCCTCCAGTGAGTGTTGTTGCATGTTTGTCCAGCCCATGTGTGGTTTGCTTGTGTGATGTGCTGTGCTTGACTGCCACTACATGCTATGTGTACATGGTTCTCATGTGTGAGTCATGCAATGCTTCACTAATGCGTCCCTGTTGTGCTGCATGCTGGACCTGTAGAGCAGACAGGGACTGTCCTCATCACCATAAATGCACCCTACTCACATGCTAGTCACCCAGCTGCCCCCGGGTTCATTTTCCAGCTCACTGACCCTTCTGCATGTAGCCTGGGGTGTCTTTCCACTCAGCACTCGGACTATGTCATCACCTGACTGACGTGCATGTGTGTTCACCCTGCATGCGGGTACTCCATGCGGGCATGCTCCCTTGCCCCTCCACCCTCCTGCACCTCAATTTCACCATGGCACTGGTGGGTAACATGTTGGACTACCGCAATGGCCTGTTCCATGCTCCTGTGTCCAGGCACACTTCCCCCTGCCAACCTGCCAGATACATACTGTGGGGTACCTCCTTTGTTCTTGATGCAGGGTGTCTCACTCGGACTGTGCAGATAGCAGATGCTCCCCGGGCACATGAGTGCCCATTCATGCTCCATGTGCATTCCATTCATGCCCTATGTGTCCTTGGCAGGATAATAATTGTAGTACGTGTCCAGGATGACATACGTATCATTGCATTTGGTCATCCATTCCATGCTCACTCTGGCTCAGTCCTGCATCACACACATGTTTAGGGTGTCATAGCCTGTGTGGGGCACAGGCCACTCCCTGTTTCAGGCCCCCTGACTCTGTTCAACTGGTGTGGTGCTTCTGCACAAATAGGTTTACTGCTGAGGGTTCATCATGTGTCCTGCTTACTGTCCCATTCTCATCTGCTTTGGTGTCAGTTGACTCAGAGGATGCAATTGATGCTACTCAACACTGTCTGCCAATACACAGTTCTCTGGTCAGCCTTTCATTGCCATGTAATGCCTCCCTGCATTTTCACTGAGGGGGAGGGGGGGTTGCCTGTGGCCATGCAACCCATTGCATGCACATTGCACATAATGGCTGAACTTGCCCTTACACTGACTTCATGTTTATTGTTTGGTGTTTAGCAAAGTTGATTGGTCAATCTGTGTTCTATACTAACTGGTATAGGCCGCAGACTGATTATAGCCTGCCAATCGGGTTGTAATGACTGTGGAGCTGCCTGAATGTGTGTATGTGGACACTTTCACATACATCAAAGCAAGCACCGTTGTAGCAGCTTGCTTTGCTGTATAGGATGCTGTTCATAGTCACCATACGGGTGTATATGAACACGGGTGTATTTGAACACGTTCACATATACATATGCAAGCAGCTTCCACGTTGTGTAGTGCAACATTGCAGCTACTCACTTATGTATGTGTAAAAGTGTTTATTTACACATGTGTTCTCTGCAGCTTTTTTGTTGAATGACTAATATGTTGTTATATAATGTAAATGCTGCTTAGATTTCAGCATTGCGCCCGTTACGTTCAACTGGCACAATCCTGAAGGTGCACTGTAGTGCAGTACGTGTACGGCCAGGCCCACTTAGCTAATCTGGTGGAGCCTGGGCGTGATGATTTGACACACTGAATAATGTTTTATGGCACATTAAATGCACAATGTGCAGTATCAGGCCCGAGGGGTGTTCTGGAGGCTTCATGGACTGGTAGCTCGGACCGTACTGGGCGTTATGGTCCCTCATGCCTCGTTGCAGGCCCCCGCTTTGCTTGGGACATTCACTATGCCTACATGGCCCATGAGGCCCCGGTACGGGCCGAGCTGCAAATGGATGAAGCTATATTGGAGATGATGATTCAGTGATGCATGTGTATATGCATATTATGTGTGTCATGCTGTGTTTGATTCACTTGCAGCTGTGTCCATTTGGCTGTTCAGATATGCTTATGGTATGTGCCATCTCTTTGTTGCCATCTGCCATTTCTGCCTGTGACATGTGCCTGATGGAGGTGCTGTGTGATGGAGGTGATATACTACATTCAGTACATGTCTAGGCTTTGCAATTTACATGCATCCATTTCTGATTTTAGGATGCCATTGCATATATATCAATGCCACTGGATGCATGCCGGAATTTCAGTTGTGTGTGACATGTCTGCTTCATGTGTTGGCTGTCAATGTGATGTCTATGTGTGTGTGGGTTATGTGCTTTTGACATGTGTACTCATGTTTTGTTTTTTTCACGTTACAGGTGATGACACAATGGAGCCAGAGGATGGTGATGTCATTCCAGACACGGGGTTGCTATTACATCAGCAACCTGGCACAAGTGGGGTCGTGGGGTGATAGACCACGAGAACCCACTTGTGCTCCAGACCATCATGTCCAGGGCTGGCAATCAGTCAAGCTCTGATGATCACTCTGAGCACAATGTTGAGTTGGATGCGCATCATGTCCATTCGTTGCCGGTGAGTGATACTGATGTGGACGTTCTTCTGTATGTGACACCTGCACTGAGGGGCCAGACAGTGTTGGAACCTCCACCTGTGGTGGTTCGGGATGCACCACACTCCACAGCAGTTGCTGATGTGCCTGGGGCATCATGTCAACTGAGGGATGTAGTCCTGCAGCTGCTGGCAGTGCCAATCCAGCGAGGACCATGGCTCCTTGGGACCCACGGGTGTTATGTCTGGCAACGCAGTGGCCGTGCACCACCGGGGTATACTGAGTGAGAGCAATCCATGTATGCCAATTAAGAGCAACAGGGGGCAGCTATTGATAAGATCACTCAGAGCATGGAAAGTGTGGCCCAATCCTTGCTCCCCCGCTAGACAGGTTGAGCTCCAGCAGCGGGCAGTGGAGTCCACGGCCCGCTCACTCAGACTGGGCATGGCAGCCTCAGACAGGGCACGCCGGGCTGAAGTGTTGTCTCTGCATCAAGCACTTGCTGCTCACGCAGAAGCACACATGGAGGCCCTGAGGGATGACCATCAATCCCTCAGATCTACTCTGGGTGTGCTCAACATGTCCCAGAGGCAGCGGTCAGAGGAGAGGTTGGAGCAGCTTGAGAATGCCATCTCAGCTGAGCTACGTGCATGCCAGGAGGTGCTCCAGATGTCATGTGAGGCCATGCAGGCAGAAATCTGTATTACACGTGCTACCTTGCAAGAGGAAGCACAGGTATCACGTGAGGTGCTGCATGCTGACCTACGTGCCATTGCCACACAGGACCAGGCTTACTAGACCTGCAGACTTGCTGCCGTCGAGGAGCAAGCTGCGCATAGGCGTGGTCAGGGAACTGTGCCACGTTCACCTTCTGATTTCCATCCAGAGGGTGAGCAGGACGACGACTTATCTCCCACACAGGTCGGGCCGTGCAGGCGTTGAGCCCATGGAGTTTTCTTTTTCATCTCAACATCATCGCATGTGGGTATTGAGGTGCACCCTTTACCTCCCGCCTCCTGGGTGCCCCGCTTCCCCCCAGATCGTATGTGGCCATTTTTAAAAAAAATAAAATTGTTTGTGTATTGTGCATTCATGTGACGGTGTGGTGCTTTGTGGCTTTTGAAAGCATCCACTGTCTGTTCCAGCTGGCCCCATTCAAGCTTGTCTCATGTATGCATTTGTGGCTTGGGGTCCAGACACATATGCCACTCCTGCTTCCCCTTTTCATGGGCTTGCAAGGATGGTTCGATGTGACAACAATTTACACAAGGGCATTGGACTTTCGTCATATCTGTGGCCAGTCTGCTGCTGTACTACTTGTGTTTACACCCCTAGTGGGGATTATGGATGTTTTCTCTGCAGCATGTCTGCAATCAAATTTTGTGAGTACATTTTTGAACTGTACATTTTTTGAAGTTGATTGTGATATTTTTTCATTTCTTGCCTGTATACGTGCTTGATGCACTTCATGTTGTAGACGGTAGCCTGCACCCTTTAGCTGTCAAAGTCACACTGATGGTGTGAAGGGTCTGGGTGGTGACAATGTCAAGTTGGTACGTGTTGAGTTCAGCCCCTGGGGATTGTGGCAAAGGAGGAAATAATTAGGAATGTGACCCAAGAAGCACAACTCACGGTCCAGACCTCACCTGAGATATACGGCTAAACTACTGCGTTCCATTTGGACGGCACTTTGTACCTGTCTTCCCTCTTGGACTTCGCTGCTGCCTGATGGCACAGTTTTCCTTCTGGACTACAGCTCTTTTACTTGTTTTTCACACTCTGGTGCCATTAGTCCCTGTTTTTGTTCCTGCTACTGTCCTTGTTGCAGATCTGTCTGCCCGTCTCTCGGGCAGTTATTTCCACATACTCTTACACTGCCTCGGTTTGCCTTGGTATACTTCTGTACCACAGCATCTCTCTCTCGCTCCTCCTGTCTTTCATCTATTACATCCATACCATTGAATTTGGCCTTTTACAAATGCTATTCAACTCTTCTGGCTCTTAACTTGCTGTCAGCTGTTTCCAGCTATCTCGCATTCATTGTGCCTTTCCAGACTTGTGCTGTCTCTGCCTTTCCTCGTTCACGCTATCAAGGATTGATTGGGTTTCCGCTCAACCATCCAGTTGAGCCAGCCTCCTTGGTTATTTTCTACTCAAGTTTCACCTCTACCCATCAGTTGTGGCATCCTCATTGATTATTGTGTACTCAAATTCCTACCCATCCTGTTGAACCATTGTACAACTGTGCAACCTTGGAAGTTATTCTATCACTCAGCTTTGACATGTACTTGGTCATATTCTACGACTTAAAGTCACCTACTGGAGACTATTCCAAGTTTTTTTGGTGCCTAGAGGCTTTTTCTCTGGTTTGGGGGTTTGGCTCCTTGAGTTCTCTGCGATTTGGTATTTTTACTGGTCAAGGTGGCCTCTGAGTGGCTAGACCCTATTTACACGAAAGGAAGAACAAGGAAACCAAGGGAAAGGGGGATCCTGAAGCCAGGTATACTAGAAGGGAGAAGCCGACAAACCCCAGAGACAGTTCTTCTGAAGGTCAAGGTGATGAAGAAATGACGGAGGGGCTTTGTTGTCGGATAGTACGCTTGGGCTACAGTGATTGGGCACTCTGACATTGTCAATGTGGGGTACTATGTACATGACATGTTCTGCTGGTCAATGGCTGTTCCTGTGTTGGGTTTACTTTTCAGGTGTGAAGGGATTGGTGTGGTTTGGCACACTGGGGTGTCTACATGGGCAATGTTCACATGTGATGTGTACAGGACACTGAGGGTCACTTCATTTCACATGCATGTATTGAGTGCATGTCACTACTGACACACATACTTACACAATGCACCACCACACATACAACCACCCTTCCAAACCCCCATGTGCACACAGATTGCCTTCTCTGCCATGCTGTGTCCCTGCAGTGCATGATCACTTACCATTTGGGGATCGTGTAAATGCGTCACTGAGTAATTTTTGTTGCCTGTCCTTTTATATGATGCTCAAGGTGTATCCTCAACACAATGGCCGCTCACTGTGATGTGTGCTGAGTGGTGTGTTGTAGGAAACACACACAGCACACGGTTTTGGGATTTGCGGATTTGGATTGGCCAATGTGCATGCCAACAGGCATTCTGTCGTTGTGGGTCCCGCTGGTGGCATGCATTTGTGTATGACTTTGTATGTGTGGGAGGTTGTTGGTCAGTCATTCAATCTGATTCTATGTCAGGTGTGATTGTCTCAGGCCTCTTTTCATTTCTCACATGGCACTTCGTATCTAATTTGTCATGTGTTGTGCTTTTGGGTTTGCTCTTTTGCTGTTGCATGCCATGTCATGGTGTGGCCGACGAGGGTGATGGGGGTTGGGAGGGTTTGGGTGACATACGAGTGATTATCATGGCCTGTTTTGCAGGGGGGGGTGATATGCACCCTGCATGTGTTCGTTTTGGTCACACCAGATTGGTTATGTTGAAGTAGCTAGGGATGCACACAATGTAGCACTTCCGTGGAAACATTCTCACGGTGGTAAGGTTGTGACAGGTGACTGTCTCTTTGTCATCATCCATTGTCACCTGGTATGTGCCAGGCCTGTGTGCACTCCACAGGGGTGGTAGTTTAGGTAAAAAATGTGGCCACAAGATGGGTCCTGGCCTCCTCGCCACGTCCCCTTTCCCCTCCCATGAGCAGCGCCAGTGATTTGGGATGTGGGGGCAACACCATGCCCACTGGTACACACCGCCGTGTTGCAACATTGTGCAGAACACATGCTGCCACAATGATCCTGCACACTAATGGGGGTGCATCTAGTAGCTGTCCACCAGAGTGGTCAAGGGAGCAGAAGCGTGACTTGAGCACTCCGAATGTGCATTCCACTATGTCCCTGGTTGCAATATGGCTATGTTGTATCTTACCTGGGGTGGTGTGGTGGGGTTCCGTATTGGCGTCATCATGTGGGTGCTCAGAGGGTAGGCACTATCCCCTGAGGCGGTGATGATGGTTGTCATTAGTTGGGTTTGTGTATTTGTCTGTGTGTATTTGTCTGTCTGTGCACAGACATTTGTACTCACCAATGAGCCTTGTGTCACATTGGTGCCCAGCTTCTAGGTCCTGGCTCAGGGCAGACATTCTGTATATGAAACTGTCATGGGTAGACCCATGATAGTTTGCATAGACAGAGGTGATGATTCCATGAGCATCACATACAACCTGTATGTTGATGGCATGCCAGTGCTTGCGGTTGTGGTAGATGTTCTCAGTGGCCCTAGGTGGATGTAGGGCCACATGGGTGCAATCTATGGCACCAAGCACTTTGGGGAAGTGTGCCACCCTGTAAAAGTCCTGGAACATGGCCTGCCTTTCTGCGGGTGTTCTGGGCATGTATATGTGCCTGCGGACTGAGGGGCGCGCAGTCATAATTGCCAACACCTGGTGTAGGCAGCGTGACTGCATGGCCCATGGCCTGTGAGACACCCCCAACTATGGCAGTTGTCTGCTGAAATGACCCAGTGGCCAAAAAATGCAAGACATTGAGCACCTTTTCCAAGGGGCTCAGTGCTTGGGAGCACAAGGTGGGTGATGTGAGGTCATCCTCCCACTCAGTGACCAGGTCTAGGATGATACGAGGTGGAAACCTATACCTGCCATAGACCTCAACATCAGGCATCCCAAAAAGGCTGGTCCTGGCCAAATAAATGCAGGGCCTGGCTATTCTCCTGCTCCTGCAGTGTCCCATGATCACTGCTGCGAGAAATGGGACATTGAGCATAGCTGTATATACGTGTTTGTTGTTTCCGTGCACTTTTATACTGTGCGGGGCTGGTTCCGCCTGCCTTCGTGTGGCGGACGGGTTTACGCCTGTTCGTGTCTTTTCGTTTGCACGGGTTTCCCTATTCCATTCCATGAATACGTGGTGTTTGCGAGCCTGTGAGCGTTCCATGTGTTTCCCAGGAGTATTTCCCCAGTTACGCCCTCATTTTCACGCGTTGTTCCCCATGCCGCGTGTTCCGCCCCTTTTTTGGTGTGTGCGCTACACAGCGTGTGCTTTCACTGTGCCCACCGCGCACAGCATTCGGGATGTCGCAGTGACATGTGCACCCCTGTGCACCACAGCGGTTTGGGCGCAGATCCCTGGAAAAACATGTGCACAAACTTCCATGAATCGCTTGCGTGCGATTCCCACGCGTGTGCTGAATTTTTCTCGCTTGCGCCACCGATTTCAGCGCACAATTATTCCATGAATCGGCATCATAATCTTTTTACAAACCTTTGTGCAGATTTCTCAAATAGCACACCATTTATAATCCTTTTCAATATTTTGGAACCCCACCTCTAATTTTGCCCCTCTTGACAAAATCCAACCGAACTTTGCAAAAACATTTATATATAGATCTGTTATTGGTTTGCCAAATTAAGTGTAGATTCATCAAATGGCACCTCATTTATAAGTGTTTGCATTATTTTGGGACCCCGCTCGAATTTTGTCCCCTCTTGACAGAATCTCACCAAACTTTGCAAATTCATTCAGAATTAGGTGGAGAATAAAAATGCTAAATTTCATGCAGTTTCATTAAAGGAGTAGTGCGCTCAAAAATATTATTGTCCCAAGCATTCGGACATGTGTATTTAAGCATACGTTGATCGATCGTAAAAAACGTTTCCTATACACCTTACTGTGGTTTTACTCACTTTTACATTTGCGAAATCAGGTAGCAGGGTGTGGCCATTTTGTTCTAATCTTATCCGTTGCCGCATCGCCCTAAGCTCAAGTGTCCTTTCGGCACTAAATCATAGTCCCCGCCCCTGAAGCTGACATCACCATTCCTAGCGATATTCTCCGCCCATATCCGTGACGCTACTGTGCAACATAGCCAAACGCAGCCAATCATCACCTATGTCCAGACATCAATTGACGCAAAACCCGGGATATCAACACACATCCTTTCATAGCACAGCGCGTCCCAATTCTGAATACAAAACAGTATGTTTAAAGGAAACCGCAATACTCTGCCATTTAGAATGTTTTGTTTTTCTTCACAATAAACCCTCCGAGAACATCCGCCGATTTCCATATTCAGCCACATTTTTTGTTGCTTTCTTTGTTCTCGATACAGAAAGGTTTATCGTGAGTCACATAGTGTTCCTTTGGGTATAAGCTCAAAGGATGGAGGCACTGTGATTAGCAAGGCTTAGGCATCAGCGTGCTGCTACACCACCATAAACGATGTCAAGGTACTCCTTATTGCCGGTATCGCAAAAGGGCATATGGGTCCGGCGCAATCATCCCAAAACAGCGTTATGCTCACCCAACCATTGAGGTGTATCATCAACTGCCGGCTGAAGAAGCCATCAATTGGCATCTGGAAATGATGACATTTGAAGTAGGGCAGGATGTGGCTGTGTAGAAAACATAACATAAATGTGTCTCAGTACCCGTTCTTAATTCTATTCTAATCGATCCATTACTTATGCACCATGTGAAAACTAAGGATGAACACAAATTAGAAACAATGTAAACACAGAGAAAACAACATGCAATGTTGGAGTCAACTATGTGATTGAGAGGTTAGTGCTATGCAGTGTGTTTAGCTCGCAATGGGAGGCCGATGCAGAAGTTGACTGAAGAAATCAAATAACACATAGACAGCAACGAAACATTAGCCTAGCATTGGGCATTGGTGGAACCTGTGCGACCACTGACGTGGACTCCATGCATTTTGGTGCTGGACTGCCCACGTGCCATGGGACAAATACAAGTACACACTGGTATTGTTTCTCCAGTGCCTGTGTCAGACTAGTCTATTTGTCACGACTGGTCCACCGCAAAGTGTTATAATTCGAACACTGTATTGGTTTTGCTTCCACAATTTATACTTTTGATAGCTTTGAAATTCAAGTTACATATGTTTTCCATTGGTCACGTACAATGTATCAAAATTCTTGAACATACAAATAACTGATAATCATGTGTATCAGGATGCCAACTATTCCATGAGTTCTGCTTTCGGGGGACAGAACACGTTTGAAATGTTTTGTGGCAATGTATGTGTCCTAGGAACCAAACCACAAACGATTCCTTCAGTATGCATGTCCAACACACTCAAAATCAGATCTTTCATGAAATCAAAATCCATTTCCTGATATATTGGCTTGACCACCCACTTTTTGGTTCTTTTTCCAAAGGCCATTCGCATCGAAGCATCCCAAATTTGCCAGCAGTTCTAGATTGTTTCTGCCTATGTTCTCGTTATGTGCTAATAACGCAAGTAGTGTGCCAGATTCCATACCCTGTATACCGAAAATGCAATCTCTTGGGCCGGTACTTTAGGCACATATTGTGGAACACCTCCAAATCTCCTGTGTGACAGAATTCTGTGAGTCCCTTCAGATCTCTTGATAGAGTTTTATCAAACACGATCTTCTCAAGAGCTTTGTGTACAGGTGAAGATGGAACCAACCACTTCTTCTTGCAATCCTGCTCCTCCATTAAAAGTCCATTTTCACATTTGTGAAAATGTTGTTTTTCTGTCCATGAGGGAATGTTGGAGCAGTGGTCCATTAATGAGAGCCATTTTTCAATTAGAATTTCCAACTGCTTTTCACCAACCCTGTAATGCTGAGGTGTCTGCAAACTTCTCACGGCCTTTCGTGGTGAAAAACACCAATTTTTTGCTTCTTGAAGCCATATTCCATCCCATCCTCATCACCCCTCACCTCCCCAGAAATTATTTGATAAGTTTGACAAGTGCAATGTTGTGCTTTTTTTTAATGTTTTACCGCGATGTCTGCGGACACCGGTTGCTGTCCGCGGATCCAAGATGACGGGCGTTTCCAAAAATCTGACGCACTTCGTGCTTTTCACCACCCAATCAGGGGTTGCATCTGATGTCCACAGACACCACATTGCCTCCTAAGCCAATAGGATTCCTGTCCGCGGAGCAAACAGGGAAGTGTGTCAGAGGAGCGGACATAGATATCACTAATTTTTTTAGACCTACTTTTTGGTTGTTTTAAAAAAAATACTAGATGGATTTCCACCAAATTTACAAAAGCACGCTTTTGGCACCAAGCTGCTGCCCCTGCTGCAAATTTGGTGAAAATCCATCCAGCGGTTTGGGCTGTAGGCATGCACAATGTTTTTTCTCCATTCAGTCTATGGGAAAAGAAGGAATTTTGGGCCCCCTATACCTTTGTCCCACTAGAGGAAATATCACCAAACTTTGCAAAACAATTCAGAGTCGGCCATCTCCTTTTTCTGCAAAGTTTGGTGAGGATTCATCCAGGGCGAGCGAAGTTATAAACCGCCCAAAAAGTGCTCTTCCTATTGGTTTAGTAACTTAACCATAACTACATTGCCGCTACCGCAGGCCATGTAATATATATACATATATTGTATGCTTCATTGTTTAGAATAACAAGAAGACCACAATCATGTGAAAGAATAAAACATTACAGTAGATTAAAACATTTGGATAATCAAGTACATTAATTATCCATAAATTCCGATCACGTTAAACATCAACTTACTGAATGTTGTAAGTATGTTAAAAATCAAGTCATACAAAAAATAGATTTTCATTGCCCTACTTGTTCCTGCAACCCTTGCCCCAACAATCACCACATTCACTTTAGCCGGACATTACTGATTAACGTTTTCATGAAATTTCTATTCCTCTGTCCCCTAATCATGAACACATAACACTTCCCAATTTCCTTTTTTTGTTTCCAACACTGATTCTCCTCCCTATATTAATTTATTGTAATGTAGATATATGTAAATATGTTAAATCTCTGTGATGTTTTTTTTTAAACCACAATTCGATGTCTGCAGATTATACGCAAGGATGTGTCCGCAAAAACACACTGGTGTGACGTTAGCCGGGTGTGCTGATGTTTGCCATCTGACCACCATGCCAGTGGCACCATGACACACTTTTAATTAGCTTGCAAATATCTGAGCGCTGCTGTGACAGAGCACCAGAGTGACATCATCAGGGTGCGCTAATGTTCTCAAACAGGACACCATGGCCCTCATTACAACACCAGCGCTAAACCATGGCGCTATTAGCACCATGGTTGGTGCCGGTGTTGTAAATGGGGAAATACCACCCTATTCCAAGGTTGGCGGGGCGGTATTTCCCCATTTCCCCATGGCACTTCCCCATTCCCATTTTTGCCCCATAGGGCTCAATGGGAATGGGGAAGGCGGCAATTACGGTACTGCAAATTGCGGTACCATAATTGCCTGCGAGGTCCCTTTGCGGGTGCCTACTTTAACGGCTGGTCCAGACCAGCCGTTCAGGTCGGGTCCCGCAAAGGGACCTCGTAGTAAGGCGCTAAGTGGCGCTAAGTGGTTAACGGCGCCGCAGCCTTTTACGGCGCCGTTAACCACTTAGCGCCAGGGTCGTAATGAGGCCCCATATCTGCACCGTCATAGCGCACCTTTAATTAGTTTGCGAATGTTAGGACAGACAAGTGCTTGTGAAACACACCAGAGTGATATCACCTGGGTGAGCTTACATTAGCGAATGGCATGGCCTTGTGTAGCCATGAACATCATGACGTGATCATGCAGCATGATGACCTGTCCACAGTAGATGTCCTTGTTTCGTGGACATTTTGAAATGTATTTTGCGCCGACCCTACCAACTCTCAAATTGAAACATTATCCTTCCACAACTGCTACTAGCATTCTTTCTTGTTCTCTGAACTTTTTACAACTTTTAACTCCCTTTAATAGACATCAAATGGTTCCTCCAAAGGGAGCAGAGGAGGAGAGCTGTAGGGTATTTTGTGGAGATTTGGGGCCTGACGGTATTTTATTACCGCCGAAAAATAACTTAGCAATAATCACTCTTTGTATTCAGATTTGGCCATGTGCAACAATAATACAATGGACATGCATTATTTCAGCACCCAGACCTGCATATTTGGTATACGTGGTTGGTGGTATTTTGGTGAGCATAATTCCCTTGTTTTATTTGTGGCCCCAATGTCCAGAATCCCTTATCTTTGCTTAGATTTTTCGTGTGATCACTAGAGAGACCTCAGACCTGCATTCTAGGAATACCACATTTCCAGTGATAGAGTTGGTGTGCCACCATGGGCGAACTCACTGACTTATTTACGACAGAGAGCTATATGTGGTAGTCTTGTGGTAATTTCCACTACCTTATATACGGTAGGGAGCTATGTTCAGAGAGTCTCTCTTCCCGTTGGCTCATGTACCTCCAACAAGCTATGCTACAGTCACTCACAATTATTCATACTGATTCTGACATGCACACATCTGTCTTAAAATGACCATTGCACTGTTTAAAAATCTCCCCACATCATCGGCATTGTAATGGTAAATAGAAAATAAAACACCCGTCTGTTTTCAAATATTTTCTGTATTATAAAAGCTGCATTTAGACACGATCTCATTCTTTACAGAAATAAATAAAATGGTACAGTCAAAGCATTGTCTATGACACACTGCAAAGAGCGTGGCGGAGAACAGAACTCAAATTGCAACATTGGTATTTAATTAAGACACGCACAGGAATCCTACACTGACTGCATATTACCGTACACACTCAGCTCCCACACTTCTCATTACCTTATCTTTTTAGTTGTTCTCTTTGTGAATGTGGCTCTCTTGGATTAACTCCAGCAAAAAGGAACGCTTGCCTTCTCAAGCCGGGGTCATTGCCTGGAATTCTCAGCTTTTTCAGATAGGAATGCCTCAGCCAGTGGAAAGGTTTTTCTTTCAGCTCTCCCCAATCTCGACTGCAGCAGGACACAGGAATCTGCATTCAGTCAGGACCCCACAGCCAGGTCTTCTCCCCAGTAGTGCAGAAAGATGTCTGCCTGTCTTTTTCCCTGATACTGCCCACTAAAACTTTCCTCTCAGCCCTCTGTATGACGTGTCCCAATGAAATCCATCATCTCTCATCCTCCTACTCTTCAACAATAGCTTCGCTTATACATTTGCAATTGTTGCAAATCTGACTTCCTTCTTCCTGCAGTTACTGTGAATCAGGCAGAGAAGAGAAGAGAAAAAAAATCTGCACACACATTTAAATGGTTTTCAGAGTATGCCTAATTCTGCAGTGGAGAACACATTTTATTAGTGGGTTATATTAAATAAGGTTTTATTAGTCAGGTTAATGGTTAATAGGTTAGCTGTTAATTTTCAAATGTGTCTCTCGCACCATAGGCATTTCAGGTGAAAAATAGTGTGCATTTTTAAATGAGCACGTGTGCTTTTAACTGTAAAAATAGATTTGCATCTTATATGTTAAAATCGTTTTTGACTGAATAGCCTGTCTTTCCTTGTTAATCTGCTAACCCATATAGCAATGCACCGCACCCTTGTGGTGGTGGTGCTGCAAAAAAAATGTGCTACTTGTGCAGTATTACTGTACTCTGTACTGTAACACGCCAAATATCCTTACATATACCCTCCTTTTGTTTTTAGAACTTGGCTATAATCCAAGCCAATTCCTAAAAACAACTTGTTCTATTTTTTTTACAATATAGCAATCCAACAAAATGAATATTCATGTACATCAATGAAAATTTGCAATCAACATTTCATCTGAGTCCATCAGTTCATAAAATGTTCCACATTTGCCTTCTCAGTGGAAGTGGCATTACTTTAAGTTTAAATTTTCCAAGTCAATTAAAAACAATGAAATAAAACAACTAACTAAAACAAATAAGTAATATAACAAGTTAAAATAAATAATTAAAATAATAAATACGTGGAACTTCATATGCCGGAACTTTTGTTTTGTCTCTTTTGGTATGTCCCGACCAGCGATGTTATTCGGTTCATTCGAGTACTCTTTCATCTTGGCAATCTTGAATCCACAGTAGTCATCTCTTTTGGCATTCCGGTTATTTTGTCTTCACCTCCACCTGGAGGCAGGCATCTTTTGGTCTTCATCCAGGGGACTCCAGGACTCCATCGTCCCCCGTGGCCTCTGATCCCGGAACCTCCGACCAAATAATGTTAATTGTCTAAATCAAGATAGAAAATAAACAGATTAAGTACATAGCACAATACTAATTTCCACCTTTTGCCAAAAATAAAACATGCTTGGTAAAAATATTTCGTTTATAATTTTTTCTGGTTTTTTTTTTCTGAAATCAAATACAAGTTAAAAGAAAACAAGCATATATAAAACAGCATTCAATATTTAATACACTTTCTCTCTGCACACCAACCACGAGCTTCTGTTATATGTGCATTTATTTATTTATTTATTTATTTATTTATTTATATATTTATATTATATATTTTTTACATATATTACAGTGTTTATGTGCCATCATAACAATCAACTTTTTTTAACTTCTTTGTCACTGCCTCCTGATTACACCCATTTATTTTCTCAAGGGACTCTATCTGTTTCTACATGCTCAAGCTGCCTGATCTCATGCCTGGGATGGCATGGTTTGATTTGATTTACATGGACAAACTGCTCTATTGCTGTTTCACCTTCATTTTTCAAAATTTTATACACTACAGGAGAGACCTTATCTATAATTCGAAATGGCCCCTGCCAGGCTGCTAGAAATTTAGAATTTTTCTGTTTACTTTTTCCAAAATGAAACTTGTACACCTGATCCCCTACACTGTATTCCTTTACTGATGTCTTTTTATCATAATATGACTTTGCACTGTCAGCAGCCCTTTCCAGATTTCTCTGCACAAAAGCAAATGCATGTTGCAAATGCCTCCTCAATTCATCAATATATTCATGAACCGTGGATGCACTCACAAGGGTTTGCTCATGTGTTCTGTATAGTAGGTGTTGTGGTAACACCATTTTCCTACCTGTCAAGACCTCATGGGGGCTAACACCTGTTGCTTTGGCAGGAGTCGACCTGATTGCCATCAGAACCAACGGTAAACGTAAATCCCAGCTGGAACCTGCTTCTGCCACAAATTTCTTTAAAATATCCACAACAGACCTATTGCTTCTTTCAACTGTACCTGAAGACGCCGCCCGATATGCGATATGTAGTTTCCTTTTCACACCTAGTATTTGCCATACCTTACTCATTAGAGTACTTGTGAAATGACTTCCTCTGTCTGACTCAATTCTTTGTGGCAACCCAAACCTTGAGAACACATGGTTCACCAGTAATGTGGCTGCTGTTTGCGCACTACAATCTGGTGCAGGGATGCACTCAATCCACTTCGACATCAAACATACCACACTCAAAATATAACGGTGTCCCCTGCTCGACCTTTTTAAAGGACCTACATAGTCTATTTGCAAATCTGACCATGGGAGAGTTAGGCCTCTTTTCATCAATGGTGCTCTATGCATTGGTGAAGCAGGTTTAAATTGGGCGCATACTAGACATCCTCTAGTATATAATTCCACATCTTGGGACATATGAGGCCAGTAAGCATAATCTTTTAGTATTTCTAATGTTTTTTGTGAACCTCTATGGCCTGCAGTTATGGCATCATGTGAATGGTGTAGCATTAGTCCTCTGAATGAAAGGGGTACTACCCACTGTATTTGCCCTGTTATGGACTCTCTAATCATGAGCCCATCCTGTAATCTAATTCGTGTTTTGTTCTTTAATAACACCCTCAACTCTTCTTTTCCCATACAATCTTTTTCTGTTACAGGATTTTGTTCAGGATCTATCAAATGATTATAATAGATTCCCAAAATTTGATCATTCTTTTGTGCCTCAATCAAATCTTGGTCTGGCGTGTCATGACTCCACTGCACCACCGGTTGATCTACCTCCTTTGGTGCTTTAGAACGTGTGACTGCATCAATTTGTATTTCACCCATTAAATAATCAATAGGTAGCAATTCTCCCATCACAGCCCCAATCTTAGCCAGATGGTCTGCCTTATCATTTCCCTCCTTATCCTCTCCTGGTGTTTTTAAATGCCCACAAATTTTTCTCCAGTATATTGTTAAATTATTTTCTGACACCAATTTGTCTATGGCTTGTATCATTTTTCCATGTTTAAGTGGCTTTTTGTTGTATGTAACCATGCCTCTTGCTTTCCAACCAGGCAAATACTCCACAAAGCTATTCCGTGCATAGTCAGAATCAGTCACCAGGACAATTTCACTGAACTTTTTATCAACTGCAGTAGCAATTGCTTTATAGATGGCTGCCAATTCCGCCACCTGACTGCTCCTATCTCCAATCCTCATCCCTATACTAGGAACGCCTTCACATTTCAACCAGACATTTCCTATTCCTGCCACTAATTGTTTATTACTGTCATTTTCAATGTGAAAAGCACAACCATCCACATATACAGTTGGCAAATCCTTGCATGTTTTTTCATCAAAAGCTTTGTGTGGTGATTGTTCAAATTCCTGTAAACTAGCTTCCACTTCCATTTCATTTGGTATTTGTTCAGCTGCACAGTCATGTAAGTCAGCTAACCCTTGAGCAATTGGGCTCTTTTTATTTTGTCCATATCTCACTTCTACGGGAAAACCTTGTAATGCCAGCGTCCATGAAGTGATTCTGGATTGCGCTAGATTGCCTGATCTAATTCTTTTACTCTCTAAAAATTGCAACGGTTGATGATTTGTTTCAATAATCACCTTTTCTCCCTGAACAATGGGGCGGAAATGTTGTAGCGCCCACACAGTGGTTAATAGGGCCTTCTCACATTCATTAAATTTCATTTCAACTTGGGAAAATGCCTTACTTGCATATGCAATGGTTTTGTGATTCAAATCGTGTTTTTGTGATAACACTGCTGACATACAATGTTCAGAAAAGCCTATTTCTATAAAGAAATCCCTGTCCTTTATGGGGTATGCTAAACATGGTGCCTTTACAAGACATTCCTTCAATCTAGCCACTGCATCAGACTGCTCTCTTTCCCATCTCCAGGGAGTATTTAGTTTAAGCAGTTTAGTCAATGGTTGAGTGATTTCTGCATAATTCTCAATGAACTTTCTGTTATAGCCTGTCATCCCTAATAAACTTTTTACTCCTTTCACATTTTTAGGATCTTTTAATCTTTGTATGGCCTCTATTTTCTTCCTTTGTGGATTTAGCCCATGTTCAGTCACTTCATGCCCTAGAAAGTTCACTTTTTTCTTGCACCATTGTGCTTTTTGCAAAGATACTTTGGCGCCTGCTTTCTGCAATTGGCCAAGCACATGTCTTATTTCATCAAAATGACTTTTAAGGTTTTCATTTTTTATCAGGACATCATCCACATAAACTATTGTTCCTCTTTCCGCTGCATCTGGCATGGCCTTTCTCAAAAATATGCCAAATTCACTCCCACTATTGATGTACCCGAACGGAGCTCTAAGCCAGGCATATTGAGTCCTGTCAAATGTAAAGGAAAATAGGTGTTGTATCTCCTCTGCCAATGGTACACACCAATATCCAGATGTGAGATCTAATGTGGTAAATACATTTGAACCATGTATCTGAGCTAGGCCCTGATCAATGAATGGTAGTGGCCATCTAGATACTGGTACTCTTTTATTTAACTCTCTTAAGTCTGCACACAGCCGCCATTGACCATTTGGCTTTAACACACCTAAAATAGGCGTATTGGATGTGCTATGAATGGGCCTAATTATTCCCCGTGATTCCAAATTTTTAATAATCTCTGCCAATGATTCTAAACATGCCAGCGGTAGTCTATACTGGCGTACAAACACTGGATTTCTGCTACAACCTTCTGGTAGTGTGGCCACATGTAAATCAGTTAAACCACAATCATAAGCATCTTTTTCAAATACATCCTTAAACTCCATAAATATTTCCCTCAGGTCGTTTCGATCCCCATCGCTGTCACATGCATCCGCTAAGGAGATCTGCTCTTCTACCATTCTGGAAAATTCTGGAAACTCTTCTGGTAAAGGAATCTCAGCGCTTTCCTCTAACTGTGTGGCTGTGTCTTTTTGTAGAGCTGCCACTTTCAAATATTTTGGCATATCAGCTTCCACTTCAATGGGCTGATTTCCTGTTTCATTTTCATTTAAATTAAATATTATGCAATCCTCTTGATGGCAGCACACTGTCTCATTTGAATCATAAGGATACACAGAATGAATTTTAAATATTCCTTTGGGCTGAGAGTCCAGGTGTTCTGGCAACTCGCCCTTGGCATCTACATATTTTTCAGGAATATTCCCAATCACCATGTTATTTAAATCTGCCGTATAATGTGATTTTTGTATGGCCATTCCTAATGGGGAGTTTTCCTCTAAATGAATATCCTGACAACCTTTATTATTTACCATGATTTTTACAGATCCCTCACCAATGTCTACCAATGGAATGTATTCATAATCCAGGCCTTGCTGTTTTATGGATTCATTCAGGCATACAAATGCATCAGAGCCTTTCATCTGCTGTCCATTTTTGCATTTCAGTGTTATTGCAAACTGTTTTGTAAATGCAGGAACAATAGTATTTTTCCTCATTTGTAATTCGACTGCATAAGGAACTAGTTGTGCACAATGATAAGCCCTTCTTTTGTCTTCAAATTCAGGTGCCAGACCACCTAGGCGTGACCATATTTTTTGATTAAGGAAATCTAACACCATACACATTCTGTGCATGATGTCATTGCCCATGTAAAATTCATTTTGTGCTCCACTCACTATCCATACATTATGGTAAATTATTTTCTGCCCAATGCTAATTTTAAGCATGCATCTGCCTGCAATTCGGTTTTCAAAGTCTGGACTGTCCAACCCAGAAACATATTGGTTTTTAATCCTAAATTTCGGGATTTCTTCCCTCTCCATAATTTTTTGCAACAATTTCTCATTAATGAAACTCCTTTCATGTTCAAGCGCTAAAGTGGCTTTTATTGTTTTAAGATAATCATTTATACCAACGTGAACCCATGGTTGCTCATCTTCCATGTGTATTTCTGCCAGAGTGGTAATGTGTTTTTCTGAATCTGTTTTAGGAACAATATTCTGTTTGCATGTATTCTCTTTTAAGTAAAAACGTAATGTGTGCTCATCTATAGCAGTCTGCCAATCTTTCCTTGGGTCCAAGTATATTTGTACAGGTAGTTTTTCATTGTCGCTCTGATCTTTGTCTTGACACATTAATATAACAGTGACACTAGGTATGCAGCTATTCTGGAGATATACCTCCACAGCATCATTTGTTTTGGCAACGGTGTGACATTCTTTTATATTGCTGTTTTGTGATTTTAGTTTCTTAGGCCTCAATGGTTTTTTGGTTAAGGACCACAGCACTCCATTCACCCCATCTATGAGAGGAGACAATCTTTTCAGGCAATCTGTCCCCATCAGAAATGGAATTTCACAAATAGATGTGATCAATACCTCTTGTTTCATTCTGTGCTTTCCTATTTTTATGTCAACCTCAGTTACACCTATGATGGGCACCTCCTCCCCATTAAAGTTATGCACTGGGCCTTGATTTGCCTTCACTGTGATCTGACTCTGTGGAGGCCTCCCTTCATTGATACTCTTTACCAGCTCCTTGGACATAATTGTGGCCTGTGCGCCAGTGTCAATCATAGCGAAGGTGTGGCATTTTTCTTCTACAGTGATGGGTGCATAATATCTGTCCTCAACTTCCTCTAATACACATAAGAAATGTGAATTCTTACTGATTTCAGGGCTCACCTTTCTCAGGTCTTTTTCACTTTTGGCTAAGCACATTGGTAAATGAAAAGACATTTTTCCCTCCTTTTTACCCATTTCTGTGCGAGATATTTTATTCATTTCTCCATGATCAGAAGTTTTTTGGAGTGTGGCCACTGTTCGCCCATCCATCTGGGTAACATCAGAGACCACATTACAACCTTCCAACTGAACATGTGTAACAACATCATTCAGCAATTTGTCATTTTTTAATTCTGTGCATTTGTGATCATTTAGTGTAATACCAGCCCTTGCAGCCTCTTCAAGAATATGTGGCTCAAAGAATTCTTCAGGTGATTGACTTGTACCCTCCTTGTGAGTATTTCCTTTTTCTGTCTGTGTTTGGTCATTGTTTTGCTTGCCCAGGGAAGGAGCTATGGCATCCCCACTTACTCCCTGTTCACTGGTATTCCCCATGCATGAGTCATTTTTCTTAAATCTGTCCCTTTGTTCTTTTGGAATTCCTAATGTTTCTTTTTCATTTGTGCAAATCTTTACTGTTTTATTTAGCTCTAAGCTAAACCGTACCTCTTTTTTAGAAGTATTTGCACTTTCTGTCACAATTTCATTTACTGGTACTTTCATTTTTAATCCATTAGGCATCTCAGAGTTGTTATGCAAAATTATATCAGAGCAATCTGTCATTTTGGCACTGCGATTATCATGAGTACTTAGTCACTTTTCGGAAGCCCCCCGGTCATTGCTATGGCCATCAGCCCCCTCTTTGGAAGGTTGTTTTTGCGCTGTATAGAGCTTTCCTATTTGCTCAGCTAACATTTTCACTTGGGCCTCAAGGCACTGGAACCTTTCCATCTCTCTAGGATCCTCTTTCTGTGGCCTAGGTCGATATTGGTTGTTTTCCTCCTGATTGGATCTATTCTGATACCTCTCAGGTGATTGATACCGGCTGGGATGGTTTCTGAACTCTTGATTCATTTGTGGAGGGGAGCGGGTTGCACCCATCCTTTGATTATAGTCCCCTGGTGGGGAATCATTGTACTGGCGTGGACTGTAGTTCACGTTTTGCCTCATGTCCTGTCTCTCAGATTGTGGGTACTGGCCCCTATGTTGATTTCCATTATCAGTAAATCGATCCACATATCGGGGCCTATCCTGATTACCATATATCATGGTGTTGGGATCAAACCTACTCTGTGTCCCCAATGACTGGTAGGGACCATCATTTCTTTGATCTTGATTTTGTCTCTGGTTATTGTTCATACCTGCCATATCAGGCCGATATCTTACCCGGGGTCTATCCCCTAAATATCTAGGGCTGATGTAGCTCTCTCTATTACTAGGATCATGTGTTTGGAACATTGGTACAGGAAATGGCGATCTTTGTTGATTACCCCTTTGTTCAGGTGTCACATTATTTTTACCTTGGCTTTGAGCAGACTCAAGGGACATTTTGGCTGACCTGATTTCCATTACTGTGGCTGAGGGTTCCTTAGATTTAGGCCTAGTATCTTTCATTTTATCACTTTCTCTACCCTGACAATAGAGTACCTCATATAGCTTGGTGCTTTGATGTACAATCCATTCAAGGGACTTGTCACGGTCAAATTCACGGACCAATTGGGATATGATGTCTTTCTGTAGCCCATAGAAGTATGCGGTTTTAAACTCATTGGAATTTGAGTCAAAAGATACATCAAAGCGAGAGAATGCTCTTTTTAAGTCTTGTAAAAATTGGCGAGGGGATGTATTAGGTCCAGCAGTAATAGTGTACGCGACTTTCTTTGCCTCCTGCAATGACTGAAAAGGAGAAAAATGACGCCTAATTTCTTTTTCAAACTCCAGCCATGTCATATTCTGCTGTTCATTTAATCCCCTTATGATGCTGGCCGTCGGGGCATCTAAAGTTAAATGAAAATATTGTCTGTACTGTTCCTTAGGTATCTGGAGTGCTTTAAAAATGTCATGTACCGCTTCTAAGTGATCCTCAATGCAGCATTCACCTCCCTTTTTAAATGGTTTGATCAGGGCTTTAATGGATTTCATTATTTTTATGGGGCTACTTGTTGCAATGCATGGAATTGCACTATTTTGTGATTCAATCCTGTTTTCAGGTGTATGAGATTGGTGGCTGCCCCCAATGGGAGTATCAAATCCCCCAAGGGCGCTGCAACCAAGTTCAGTCACCAGCCCAGTCACTGGGGCACCAGCGCTTTGGGCAGAGCTAGAATTCACCTCCACTCCATTGAATGTGGTACCCTGCCGCCTCTCCTGGGACCTGGGAATGCACATTTGCTGTTCTAAGTCCTTACACTTTTTAAGGAGTCTGGTTGCTTCATTCTGCAAATAATTATTTTCATCGCTCATTTTATTAATCGCCTCCTGCATGTCGCACATTTGCATTTGGCATTCATTGAACTCTTTATTTCTTTTGTCTCTTTCTTGAATCATTTTAATCATTTCTTGTTCTGCACTCTGGAGATCACCTTCTTTTTCACAATGTTCTTTTTGTAAAATCTGCATTTCTGAAACAACCTCATCTTTATCCTGCCTAATGTGATCCACTAAGGCTTTTAAGTGTGTCAATTCTTGCTCACTATCTTCAAATTGTTTCTTGCTTTTGGATAACTGAGTATCAAAGTCTCTGCATTTTAATTGCATGTCTTTTTGGCATACATCCAATTCTGCTTTCAACATTTCCTGATTTTTACTTGCCCCATCTAATTCAGTCTTTAACCTGTTAATTAGCTGAGTATCATTCTCTTGCATTCGCAGGGACTTGTTTAAAATAAACCATATTTTGCCGCATAGCCGTATTAAACAGTCTTTCTCTGCACTTTTATCGGCTGCATTCAATAATCTTGTAAGGCAGACCTGAATTATGCTGCCTTCTGCAAAAATATTGTCTAGTTTTTCTTTCTGCACCTCACCCTGAATGCGGTTACTCCATTCTAACGTGCTATTCGAAGACCAATTCCCATGTGCAAATAACTTTGCCTCTAAATATTGCACTAGATCTGAGAATGTGGTTTCCCTTTGTGACATTCTGAAATTCGTTTTTAGTGGCACACTGCTATTATAAAATGGGTTCCCTTTAATGTGCAAATGGCAGTGTGAGACACGCTTGCCACGCCCAGTAGGTACTCTGTGATCACTTTCCCGGCCTGCAACGCACCATAAATATGTAGGGTATTTTGTGGAGATTTGGGGCCTGACGGTATTTTATTACCGCCGAAAAATAACTTAGCAATAATCACTCTTTGTATTCAGATTTGGCCATGTGCAACAATAATACAATGGACATGCATTATTTCAGCACCCAGACCTGCATATTTGGTATACGTGGTTGGTGGTATTTTGGTGAGCATAATTCCCTTGTTTTATTTGTGGCCCCAATGTCCAGAATCCCTTATCTTTGCTTAGATTTTTCGTGTGATCACTAGAGAGACCTCAGACCTGCATTCTAGGAATACCACATTTCCAGTGATAGTGTTGGTGTGCCACCATGGGCGAACTCACTGACTTATTTACGACAGAGAGCTATATGTGGTAGTCTTGTGGTAATTTCCACTACCTTATATACGGTAGGGAGCTATGTTCAGAGAGTCTCTCTTCCCGTTGGCTCATGTACCTCCAACAAGCTATGCTACAGTCACTCACAATTATTCATACTGATTCTGACATGCACACATCTGTCTTAAAATGACCATTGCACTGTTTAAAAATCTCCCCACATCATCGGCATTGTAATGGTAAATAGAAAATAAAACACCCGTCTGTTTTCAAATATTTTCTGTATTATAAAAGCTGCATTTAGACACGATCTCATTCTTTACAGAAATAAATAAAATGGTACAGTCAAAGCATTGTCTATGACACACTGCAAAGAGCGTGGCGGAGAACAGAACTCAAATTGCAACATTGGTATTTGATTAAGACACGCACAGGAATCCTACACTGACTGCATATTACCGTACACACTCAGCTCCCACACTTCTCATTACCTTATCTTTTTAGTTGTTCTCTTTGTGAATGTGGCTCTCTTGGATTAACTCCAGCAAAAAGGAACGCTTGCCTTCTCAAGCCGGGGTCATTGCCTGGAATTCTCAGCTTTTTCAGATAGGAATGCCTCAGCCAGTGGAAAGGTTTTTCTTTCAGCTCTCCCCAATCTCGACTGCAGCAGGACACAGGAATCTGCATTCAGTCAGGACCCCACAGCCAGGTCTTCTCCCCAGTAGTGCAGAAAGATGTCTGCCTGTCTTTTTCCCTGATACTGCCCACTAAAACTTTCCTCTCAGCCCTCTGTATGACGTGTCCCAATGAAATCCATCATCTCTCATCCTCCTACTCTTCAACAATAGCTTCGCTTATACATTTGCAATTGTTGCAAATCTGACTTCCTTCTTCCTGCAGTTACTGTGAATCAGGCAGAGAAGAGAAGAGAAAAAAAATCTGCACACACATTTAAATGGTTTTCAGAGTATGCCTAATTCTGCAGTGGAGAACACATTTTATTAGTGGGTTATATTAAATAAGGTTTTATTAGTCAGGTTAATGGTTAATAGGTTAGCTGTTAATTTTCAAATGTGTCTCTCGCACCATAGGCATTTCAGGTGAAAAATAGTGTGCATTTTTAAATGAGCACGTGTGCTTTTAACTGTAAAAATAGATTTGCATCTTATATGTTAAAATCGTTTTTGACTGAATAGCCTGTCTTTCCTTGTTAATCTGCTAACCCATATAGCAATGCACCGCACCCTTGTGGTGGTGGTGCTGCAAAAAAAATGTGCTACTTGTGCAGTATTACTGTACTCTGTACTGTAACACGCCAAATATCCTTACAGAGCTGGCCGCTTGGGAGCTGTAAACAGTTTTCAATTACTACCAATGGATTCAGTTATGGCCATCCCTCAACCACAGGGCCCACCCCACCAACACCACCACCACCTGGAGAAATAGACACTGCAGCAGATGATCTGCAGGAGGAAGAGGAGGATGATGATGTTGTGGAATAAGTACATTATATGTCCAGCGGTCAGAGGGAAAGCTTGCTGTGGCTGTTTTTTACCACCATTGCGGGAGTGCCAAATGTGCCTTCTGCCAGCACGCGCTGCACTGAGTGTGGTGTCAAACTCAATCAAGGCCAGATGGGAGAGTACTTCTTCAGCACCACCACACAAGGACATTTCACCCGACTGCCCTCAGAATGGCAGTTCCTTTCTCGGCCATAGACCTACCTCTTACTCAGCACCATCCTCTTCAACTGCTGCCCATACTCGGACCACCTCAGCTAGGCAGAGGATTTCTCCTACTGTATTGCAGGCTATTCAAGAGACAGTTAGCCCCTACCTTCATATGACAACTTTCCTCTGTATGTCGGTATGTACCGTGATATGCTCATCGGCTTGGGGGATCAATTCTGCAGCACCTTCATGGCCGCAGTGAAGGCACATGAAATCAATTATCCCCTCCCCTAGTTATATCAGCAGTGCTCTACAACTTCCCTTCTCCACCTGTCCCTCCAGTATAGTGGTTGATGCCCCTCCCTCCTTCTGCTGAGAAAAGAACAAAAAAACAAAAAACATAAACATAAAAAAAGAAAATACTAGGTTTCACCACCTTTCAAAGTCTTAAAATAGAATAAAAAAATACAAACGTGTACAATAGATCCCTATGGGGTCTGCCTGCTGTATGCTGATGCATGAAGGAGGCAGACTCCATAAGAATCTCGAGCATATTCGCCAGCATGAAAATGCTGGAACATTTGTGTGGCACAAATTCAAGTAGTGTTCCACTCCTCTTTTCTGTCATACAAATAATTAAAAATGTAGTATGGCATGAATGGAACGTATTGAAGCCTTAGTCAAGTCTTTTTTGCACCTTCCATTCACATTATGTCACCAAAGAACATTAGTTGCCTTTTTCTGTATTTTGCCCTTGATGTCCTCAGACATGTGAATACTTCCGTGGACTGTACCATCAAAAACCATTGAATGGAATCTGTATCACTCGACTCCTTTTTTTGGTACTCTTTAACGCTGCCTCTTAAAAGAGACTTTTTGTTCTTGTAAGAGTGTGATCATAACATGTACACATACACTTGTAGCCTTATACTTTTACATTACATACCAAGCTTCTTCCAATGTCATTTCTTTAACACAAACATGTCACTGCATTCTTAATATTAGAATGAAAATGCTAATTTCCAAGATTTGTAAGATGTATTCCATTCTTCCTAAAAATGCTTACTCTATCATTTTGTATATTTTCATTATCAAAAGATGGCATTAAAAAATCTCAAAGAAATGCACAGACAGCTTTATTCACATTCCGCCTCGCTTTTTCTATTGGTGGACAAAACAACTTGGATATTTTCCACACTTCTAATATGTGAACAAATAATCATGGTTTCTTTTTTATTTTATTTTATTCATTCACATATAACCTCTGCAGAAAGAAAATCGAACAATAACTCATTGGACAGCATGTGCTAATGTTTCTCCCTACTCGGCTTTTTCAAGGTCATTAACCCATTCCCTTCTTAATGGTCATTGACATATCAAGTACATTATTGTAAGATATTTTCTCTGTATTTCACACTTGATCATTTTAATGTTATGCTTTGAACTTCATGTTGGATTCAATTTCCCTTTGTGTTTCCCAGTCTTTGTCCCTTGGTTACCTGTGAACAGACACTCTCAACTTGATTATTTCAATGGTCTCTTTCCATAACACAAATCTTTGGCTTCCTTATACGTTATTTCAAAGTTGTCCTAGTAAGGATAGCTGATTGGTGGGTCCAAGAGTAATGTTTCAATAATGGCCTTGTTAGAGTGGCTTTTTACAGTACTGCTCCTCACATGGAGCCCCCTTGTTCCTGTACCTGTGTATTCAATCCTTTCTAAAATGTTTACTCTATTATGTTGTATATTGTCATTATCAAAAGTTGGCATTAAAAAATCTCAAAGAAATGCACAGACAGCTTTATTTACATTCTGCCTTGCTTTTTCTATTTGTGGACAAAACATCTTGTATCTTTTCCACACTTGTAATTTGTAAACAAATAGACATGGTTTCTTTTTTATTTTATTTCATTCATTCACATATTACCTCTGCAAAAAGAAAAGACATGGTTTATGGAAAAGGATTCATCAGACTTGTAAAACTTTCTTTTATAGCAAAAAGAAAATATACTGCAGTTACATACCCTAAACTGTTACCGTCACAATGTACTATAATGTTCTGGATGTTTCAAATGCACCATATCTTCACACATGAGTGATAGTTGATTCCTCTTCCTACCACAAACTCCATACCATAACCCCTAAATTTGTCAAGGCCAAGATTATGTGAGATAACAAACTGCTCTGCATCTGTTTGCAGCCAATGAATCCACACATGTCCTAATATCCAAATAGCCTTCTTGTTGAGCTCCATGGCCTCAGCAAATCAAATCAAACAAGAAATGAAACATGTGCTACCCTGTCCTCTGCAGTTCAAAACCTCTTTTACAAAGATAAGGCCTGGTTGGTTGAGCCTCCTGACTTCCACTGACATTCATGATGTCTCCAGCCTCTGCACTCCTCTTTTACTGGGGGGGATGGTAAAAGAGCCCAGATGGCACATATGGTCCATCCGCGAACAGTCGCGTACGTCTGCTGTGGACATCATGGCACATGGCAGCCCTTCTTCCCTTTTTACCCTAATTTCTGTAACACTCCCTTTTTGGCTACATTGAAACAGTCTCAGACCCATCCGCCAATCACATCCAAAAATGCTACATCTAATCCTCTCACCTGAGTTCAACATTTCAGATGTATCTTTCAACTCTGAGAGTGTATTTGTGCTGTGATTCAGAACATGCTCTATCACAACCAGCTTTAAACACAGCTTTACAGATTTCTATTTTCAGGATCTACAGGATCTGCATTGCAGAATCTACATATAAAAAGACATGTTACATGAATGCTTTAATTTTCAAAAGTAATGTTCTATATCACACTTATTATAATATCATTTCAAGAATAACTGGTCTTCTGTGCTGCAAACCATGTTTCACTGCAGCACCCATCCCAATAATTTTCAAGCTAGAGTGCAACCATTAATTACATGTTTTAAAAATGACCTGCCTTCTCTCAAAACTATAACAGACCTTCACATTACAATATACTATACAATCTTGCCTTAACTTTACTTCAACTATAAATGGTTTTATGTGCTTCAAAATATGCTTCACAGCACCACCCATCCAAATAGTTCATTGGTGCTTTTAAACAGACCTATGCTTTCATGGTGACTGCTATATGTCCTACTACTTATAGCAGTGCACAATTCTATATTTAAAAATACCTCCATTACCAAACCAGAGTACAATAAATGATTACATTTTTTTAATTCGCATGCCTTCTGTCAATCTCTATAACAGACCTTCAAATTACAATGTACTATACAACCCTGCCTTTAACGTCACTTCACCAATAACTGGTTTTCTGTGCTCCAAAAAATACTTCATAGCAGCACGCATCCCAATAGTTAAATACTGTTTTAATAGTACTTCTACTTGCATAGAGACTGCTAGATGTGCTACTACTTAAACCAGTGCACAATTCCATATTTAGAGATTCCTCAATTACCAAGCTGGAGTACACAAAGTAAGTATCTCTTTTTTAAAAATGACCTTCCTTCTGTCAAAAGTATTTAAAAAACGTTCATGTTACAATATACAATACAACTTGGCCTTCCCAACTATAACTTGTTTTCTGTGTTGCAAACCATAATTCTATGCAATACCCATCCCAAGCATATACGGGCATTCATAACCTTATTTACATTTCCCAAAGTTGTCAATATTCTTTCTTCCACAGAAAAAAGATTACCAAAGAGACCTTCTCATGAAAGCAAGCACTTACAATTCTAAAAAATAAGTATGGTTATGTGGTATTCATGCCATTACAATTTTAAAAACACAACTATACTATATCTTACCCTGATCTATTTTCAGCTTATACACCTATCCATTCATACTATTCTCTATGATATTTCCCACTTCCTCACCCCATTGCTGCAATAAAACTATTTTCCATTAGACACACACCACTCTTCCTCATACTAAAACAGCACCACTCTGCAACCGATAACACTTCAAATATTTTATCACACAACTCCCATTGCCAGTACAACTCTCTTCCACGAACCAATTCCCAATAACAATCCATATAATTTCCCCAACACCCCTCTTTCTCCTCCCAGAGTTCTGTAATTTCTCTACAAATGTTTTGCCCCATACTTCCTAATACATGTACATCTCTCTTCCTCATGGTACTTTAACAATTCAGTGTATATCATTTTTCCAATAGCCTTCAACAGCCTTGTTCCTCATCACATTACCCAAGATGAATCCATATAATTATGCTTACACCACACTCCTTCATGTCACTACACTAACTTCAAAGCACTCACTGCTGCATTTACCCCTTCCTCATACCATTACTGCAATCACACTGTGTTGCATTATACTCACATTTTACCCACAGCCCTCTTCCGCATACCACTACATCAACCTTTTATTCTACACATTTATAAGCCCTATTACACCATAGGTCTACAACTTGTCATTGTAGAAAGCTTTTGCTCCACAACTTTCATTACCCGTGCAACCCTATCCTTCATGCCACTTCCCAATCATAACCCATATCATTACTCCAGTACCCCTCTTCCTTGTCCCAATACCCAATATTAATCCATATCATTATCCATACACCACTCTTCCTCATTGAACTACAATAATAGCAATCCAAATTATTACATTCACATTCATTTTCATCATCTCAAAATACATAATCCTTATTCGACTATTTAATATTTACAAATATCGTTACCTACACAACCCTTCAACATTAAAATACACACATTCTTTTCGTGAACAGATACAAAAGATACTAAAATTCAGCTTCTTAGAAAACAAAGAATAGATTGAGCAGATAAAAATAAGGGAAAGTCATATATTCTCCCACTACTATAACAATTTGTATAAAACATAAAAGCTAGAGAACAAGCGAGTCTGCTCTTGCAAAATACACCAACAGTCACCACTAAAAGTATTGCTCCTGCTTCAAAAAAGAAAAGTAACCAAATACGTAGTAAAAGAAGTACAACCGAAAAAGACCCCCAAACTATATTTAGCAATGTCAATGTAG
Organism: Ambystoma mexicanum; assembly: GCF_040938575.1. Lineage (NCBI taxonomy): Eukaryota > Metazoa > Chordata > Amphibia > Caudata > Ambystomatidae > Ambystoma > Ambystoma mexicanum. Next base: position 414,440,590 of record NC_090939.1, read on the forward strand.
TCACAATAAAACATTCCAAAAAATCAATTTTAACAAATAAATGCCTTTCACAGTCGTTAAATATTGCATTAAAAAATCTGAGAAGTCACGTTCCACACTTCAAAATTATCAAAGAAAACTGGTACTTGAAGCACTTGATTGACAGTACATTCAAACTAAAAAGAAAACTTTATGAATGAAACCACTAACTTAATTAAAAAAACTACAAACAAAGCTTAAAAACAGGTGCAATATAAAGATAGATACTATTTGCAACGTCTGTGCTCGTCAATGGTTTCACGCCGGTAGCACAGAACTGTACTTCGATGAAGACGCATACCACCAACAAACAAACCCAATTGCCATAGATGCTAATGGAGGAGGCTATACAATAGGGGAGACACCATTATGCAAATGAAACCTTCATTGAAAAATCTTCCCCAACAGATTTTCAACCAAATGATCTTCATGTCCAGACAGCTCGTCCAGTTTACAAATGGACGTGTAGCACAAAATACAATGTGTGCCAACAGTCGTTCACATTTCTATGTCATTTTCTCAATCAATACTGTAAAATAAAAAACTGAAGCAGAATCAGCATTTTAAAAAACATGGCCTCCTGTCTGGTGCCTGTCCACACTGGACCGCGAGGAGATTCATTAGCCTGCAATTAAGAAGCATCTTGTAAAAACATCTTTCATCACATAAAATTGTTAGTAACACACAATAGGGGTTCGCTCATAGGGAAAACTGGGGTGGCACCTCCTCTGCCCACCCACCCCAATCCTAATTTTTTGGGATCCTCCAGGTCTCCTCTCAAAGAAACGCAGATAAGAAAATGTTTTAAAGAATGCATGTACATCATGGAGCAGGTTGGTTTAACTCTCTCCATAATAAGGCAAATGTATTTGCGTTTGCAAAGAATCTAAAAACATTTAAATTATTTGCAAATGCAAAGACAATGTTTTCCCAAATGCCCTACCAAGCACTTTTTATGGGTGAAGGCTGGGGAGTAAAATGCCTATGCCTCCATAAAGGCATTATGGAGACTGTGGGTTGCGTCCCACCCTACAGTATCCTCCTAGGGTGCTAGAAAATTCGGTGCAGGAGGCATCCTGAAGATCTCCTCACCCTGCCTGTCTGTCTCAGGTTGGGAGCGGGGTCAGAATGCTAAGCCTGCCTTCTGCCTAATAGAAGGATAGACAGGAGGAGGGGTGAAGGCTGTCTCCTGACCCCTGATGTTCTTCCTCCAATGTGATGATGTTGGAGGAAGATGGAGAAAGCCCAAAAGAAGATTTCAACCGAGGTCCACTCAGGTAAGTTTTGAAAATTAAAAATAAAATGTTGTTTATGTTTGTATGTGTGTGTGAGAGAGATTTTGCGGCTCATTACGAATTTGCCGAGCCATAAAAAAGTGATGGCAATGGATTTACTGCCAGTTTTACCGCTCTGCCAAAGCCCTAATTTGGTCTTGAAGTGGAGGATTTACCTCATGCTGGAGGTAAATCCTCTGGTTTACCACCGAAACAAATGGGATAAATCAGCCAAATTATTGCGAGTGTTAATTCCTCCGAAATCCCTGTAAAGTCCTATGTACTTATAAAAATGGGATTAACAGTGCCTACCACCACTAAACCCATGGGACCAAGTGGTGGTAATGGTAATTCTGTTTGGCGGGAATTCAGCAGTAACTCCGCAGAACTTCTGCCAAGCTCAGAATGAACCCCATTGTATTTTTAAAGTGTACGTGTGTTCGCAACAGAGTGGTCTTTGGGAATGAAGACGTCTGGCGAGTGCTGTGTGTATGATTGAGAGAGGCTGTAAGGGTATGCAATCGCTTGTCTGCATGTGTCTCCGAACATGTGTATGTGCGCAAGTGAAATGTTCTCTTGGGCGCCTTGTGAATAGTCTAGCAGAACACATACTCAAAAAAAGTGCTTTTTACCACAAAAGCGGGGGATGGGGACCCCCCCAAAAATTTTAAAAAATAAATAAATAAAAAATATTCAAACCTTTTGTTTTTGGTCCTTTTGATTCGAACCAATTGTAGTTCGAACCTTTTGATTCTAACTTTTGACCTATAACCCTTGTGTGTATGTGTCTATGTGAATTTGTGTGCCTGCATGAGTAGAATTTTCTGCTGGCTGCTGTGTGAATGAATCATTCAGACGGTGCCCATTAGAACCATTATTCAGGCAGATACACCTATTAATACATACATGCACACAAGCATTCACATCCCCATAGAGATTCTCTGAATCATTTAGTGATTATGAGAAGCTCCAAAAGGGGCGTGACTGTTTCTGTGCATGTACATATGAATGTGCGTATTTGTGTGAGTGAAGTGTTCTGATGGGTGCAATGTGAATGATTGAGAGCATCTGAATGGGTGTGTGATTGCTTGTTTGCAGTTGCATGTGCATATAAATGTGTGTAGGCTTATGTTTGAAGGGCACATTGGTGCTGGACACTACAAGGCAAGGTCACATGTTCTTGTTGATTGCATGCAGCTAGCAATACAATGTTGCCTTACCTTGGTATTGCCCTGCATCAATGCCCCTCCAAGCCCACACAAACAAATGAATCTACACACACACATGCACACAAGCACTGACACACCCATACAGCTTTATCTAACATTCGCACCACATGCACACATGCATATCTGCATGAGTGAAGTATTCTGGTGGGTGTCATGTGAATGATTGAGAGTGTCTGTATGGGTGCGTGACTACTTGGGTGCAGGTGCATATGAATGTGTGTGTGGTCCCAGGTTTGAAGGGGTGTCAAGTACTTACAACGTGACTGTTACGTACCTAATGTTGAGAGCCGCTTAGCTGGGAATGCCATGATGTAGTCCGAAGTCCTTTACAATACCAGATACAGATTCAAGAGTTAGACAGGAGTACTTCCCTAAATTTGTCCCAATTACCTAGCCCCTTGGAGGAAGGAAAGAGGGTAGGTCTGCCTGTACCACGGGAAGGTACCACAGATTAAGGTGGGCGAGACAAGGCAAGGAGCACAGAACAACAAAAGAGGAGAGGACAATGAAGACACAGACCAGGCAAGAGGTATCTGTACAAGAAACACCCAGAATGGATGCATGTAGAGAAGAGGGAGCGAAAAAGGAGCATGTAACAAGAGTGTTGAGATGCACAGAGTGCCGTCTCATCCAATGTTTTATGGCTGTGGATGAGAATGAAGCTGTATCACATGTATTGTTAGGCATGTGTCTATGACTCCTTTGCACCATACTGCCATCAGTAGGCAAAGAAGAAGATGGCGACGTTCGGCCACAAAGACGACTGGAAGAATGGGAAGTCCGCCCCGCAAGTGCAGAGATGGCGGGTTCTGCCGTGTCCAGGATGAAGGTGCATGGCCAGCCCCGTAATGGTAATGCAGGTGCCAGTGAAGGTAAAGCATCCAGGCTCCAGTGTATGTGAAGGGGACCAGAGCCTCCTTAGGTGCATGACACTCTGCCCCCTTCCCGGGACTGGACCAGACCTGTTGTAAAAGCGCAGGTAAGCATCCAAGGTTTGGTTGGTCCTTTCAGTTTGCCCATTGCTCTGTGTGTGATAACCAGAACTAAGAGCCTTGTATATGCCCAATATTTGACATAGGGCTGTCCAGAAACAAGATGTAAGTTGTTGTCCATGATCTGTCATTATTTTTTCTGGCAGGCCATCGATGCGGTAGATATCATGGAGAAAGGCAGCCACCGTCAGGGGGCACTTGGAAAAGCAAGAAAAGGAATGAAGTGTGCCAATTGACTAAAGCAGTCAATGTCTACTAATATACAAGTATTACCCTTGGATTCTGCTAGGACCACAATATCATCCATGGGGATGGTATGAAAGGGATAAGGTGGTATCTCTACAGATATTGGTTTGGTCCTGGGGATTTTCTTCATAGCACACGTGGGCCACGTTGACACATATGCAGACACATGTGCCTTCATACCAGGCCACCAGGCCACCATGATATCCAGAAATACGAGAGTCATGGAATCCCTGCAGGAAGATGACTCGTAAGGATTCTGTGGGGAGGTAGAACTTCACCTGGTAAAAAACTAGGCCTTCATGACTGTCAAAGTTAGTAATTCTTGACAAAGTAGACATATAAGGATTAGATGCTTGTTCTCCTTTGACATAGTCCAAAAAGGACGGTGTTGCCATCAAAAAGCGCTTCGGAGGTAGGAACTGCAAATCATCAGTAATGAAGACAGAGCACTTATAAAGGGTACGGTATAAGGCATCCGCCTTTATGTTGTGCATTGAGGGAATATAGATGATCTAGAAATCGAATTGTAAAAAACCAATACCCACCGGGTTTGCGGACCGTTTGTACAAATCAAGGATTGCAGGTACTGTAGGTTCCTATGGTCAGTGCTTACTTTCACATTATACCAACCCCCTAATAGATGATGTCTCCATTTCATGAAACCTTCTTTGATAGTCAGCAATTCCTTTTCTATTATTGCATAATTGTGTTTACTTGATGTTAATTGCTGGGCAAAGTAGGCGATGTGATGGGGTTCCATTTCAATAAAACTGAGCCAATAGCTGAGGTAGAAGCATCTGCTCTATGACAAAATGGCACTCATCATTGGGATGTTGGAGTATGGGTGCTTTTTTTTAACTCCATTTTGATTTCAGTAAAGGCCCGTTCTGCCTGTTCATCCCACCTGAAAACATGTCCTTTGCATAAAAGATGCCAACTGTTCATTGAGCTAAGTCTCAAATAAAGTGAAGATAAAAGTTTGCGAATCCCAAGAAACGTAGGACGGATTTGACATCCTGGGGGCTGGACCATTTTTGTATAGCCCTGATTTTCTTTGGGTCCATATGGATCCCTTCATCGCTAATGATATAATCTAGGAACTCAATCCTGTCTTTATGGAAGTCACATTTCTCTTCTTTAGCATAAAGACTGTTTTCCAACAAATGATGGAGAACTTCAGAAACATGAGGTTCTCCGAGAACACCAGTATATTGTCCAGATAAACCCAGGTGTTCAAGTCCAGTAGTAATGGAGTCCATGAGACGTTGCAAGACTGTTGGGGCATTACATAGGCCAAAAGGCATGACTCGCTATTCAAAATGCCCCAAAGGTGATTCAAATGTGGTCTTCCAACATTTCCTGGTTTAATCCGTACGAGATAGAAGACACCCCATAAATCAATCTTGGTGAATATGCGGGCATCACAAAGTTCACTAATTTCCCCCAGATTTAGCAGGACGGATAGGGCAACCACTAAGAAAGGGACTCCTATCACTGCAAAAAAGAAAGAACCCATTAGAATGACACCTCTTCTTTGCAGCTTCTGACAACGGGCCCCAAAGTGTCCCTAGTTGCATAGGTTCCACTGTCTGATCCCTGTGGGCAATGGTCCTGTTGGATTATGCATGGGAGGCATCAGTGGTCTGCTTGCATCACAGCATCGTCTTTCACAGCGTCTTCCGGTAAACCGCTGATCGATCTTGACCACTAGGTCTATCAGAGCCTGAATGGTAGGGGGTTCAGAAGCATGTAGAAGCTCATCTTTGTAGTCTTCCATTAACCCAAGTTGGAACAATATTTTCTGTGTCTCTTCTGGCCATCGGGACTCACTGGCTAGGTGCCGAAACCTACTAATGAACACAATGATGTATTGCAAACATTGCTTGATGTCCAGTATATGGTTCTATGCTACAGCAGCAGTATTGGGGGATTGACAGATCTCCAAAAAGGCTGTTTTGAAATCAGTGAAGTTATCCAGGATAGGACTTCAGGCAGAAACATATGGCATAGCCCATGCCAGGGCATTTCTTGTAAAATGGTTCAGAACATACCCAATTTTAGCCCTATTGTTGAAAAAATGGATGGGACGGAACATAAACTGCACTTTACAATGATTACAAAATTTGTTAAGGGAATTAGGTCATCATAATATTTAACTGACCCAGAACTGGCCACTTCAGCTTCAGTAATAGGGTCTTGCCTCTGACACGCTTATTACTGGGTATGTCAGCTGTTTCTGTGTCTTGTGAGTGAACTGTGAACCTGCTGTAGTTATTTGGTGTGTTTTTATCTTGCCTATTTGAACTACTAGAACTGTTTAGCTTATCAAATTGTTTTTTGCCTCTTCCTTCCATGCATGCAGGGCCTTTTAGCTACCACTTTGAAATCGTTTTTAGTGATTTTAAGCATTTTATTTATTTGTGGACTTCATCGCCCAGTGGCCTTCGCACCACCTGCCTATTTATTTTACTTAAGGTACGTCAGATGGTCATTTGCTTGGTGTGTCAGCTGTGTCTGTGCCTTGTGAGTGAACTGTGAGCCTGCTGCAGTTATTTGGTGGTTTTTATCTTGAATATTTGAACTACTAGAACTGTTTAACTTATGAAATTGTTTGCCTCTTCTTTCCACGCACGTAGGGTACTTTAGCATACACATAGGGTATTTTAGTATCTTTTGTAAAATTTTATGGTGTCACAATTGAATTTCAATATGCTGATAGAAATGCATTTATTTTTAGATTGTATTTCATAGCTCTCTGAACTTATATTAGTATCTCTGTCACCTGTTCTGAATTGCCACATAAGTTTTAATATATTTAATTATGTTTTTAACTCGAGTCAGTAACTGTTTACAGCTTTTTTCATCCATGTGCGAGTGAACTACACTTCCCATAAGCATTGTGTTCCTTGCGCTGCATTTTGTTAGACCCCAGGCATATCAGCGCTGGCACGTCAGAGGCAAGCTGGTTTGTGCAGGTCTGTGTAATCCGTGTCCACACTTGCACCGCTGCTTCTTCCAACATAAGGGTCCCAACACACCATTAGTACACTACATCAGTAGGCATCCCCTGGAAGTGTTACAAGACCAGTCTCCTAAATGGAACAGCAAAGTGCTCAGACAAATAAAAGACATACAAAGTAAAACTTGAATAAAAGCATAGAAACACAAGGTGTCAAAGTGACCCTCTGGTCACTATGGCAACACTGGAAATGAAGGGGACCCATGCCTGTTCCTTCATATTGCAGAGGATGTACGCTTCAATGTCCTAGTCTTTTTCCAAGATGGTGACCGCTACGGTGCTGACAGCTTTTTTTTAAACCTCTGACTTCTCCTCTCCACGTCACAACCCTCAGTTGATGCTGAACTGATTTTGGGTCTGATGCAGTCCTTCGCTGAACCCATCCTTGATTGCCCTCATGACTCATGATTTCTTTTTTTGTAATTATTTATTTATACATTGCAATACAAGAACATATAAGTAGCAAAGCAGTTAAAAATATTGTAAACAAACAACATTACATCCAAAGAATACTGATACTAATTGCAAAGAAAAAGTAAAAGAAGAAGAAAAAAAATTATAAAATCCAAACAAAACACCTCCCAGATCTTCGCATGTAAGTGTATTTTCCCCTGCTTTCTATAAATCAAATTTTCAACAGCCGCCAAAGAGACCATCTCATCAATCCAAACATCTGAGTCAGGCGGGGCTTGGGATTTCCACCCTCTCAAGATCAGTTTCTTGGCAATTGACGCACTCCTAAACAAGAACTTTCTCTCAGAAATGGACAAATCCTCAAGTAACACACCACTGCCCAAAACCATCATCTTGAAATCCAAGTCAATACTGCAATCCAAGACCTGTAGACACATAGTACAAACCTCCTGCCAAAAACCTCTGACCCGGACACAATCCTACAGCAAATGTGAGTGCCAGACTCCACATCACAACACCAACACACATCTGAATCAGACATACCTCTGCCTTTGAGTCTTTCCGGGGACCAATAAACCCTGAGAATTTAATTTGCCTTTAACGCTCACACAAATTGATTGGGCAAAGCTTAACATTCGCACATATCTCTAGCCACGAATCCGTGGTGATCTCGCATCCCAGCCTTCTACTCCATTCATCCAGCAGACCAATGTTATCTTTGTAGTTAGCAACAATCCAGCGATACATCTTACTCGCAACAGGCTGATAGTCCACCACAAAAAACTCCAAACTCACAGAGTCATTCCCGTCAATCTCACCAATGCATCTCTTTAATTTCCTGTAATCTGCTACTGAAAGGTTTTCAGTAGTGAAATTTGTGCACAACACATCAAAATCAACCCACTTCCCATCTCTGTAGACATCACCAATCCAATGAACTCCCCCAACAAACCATTCCGGCCACAATATAGGTCGGCCGCCCTCCGTAATCACTTCATTCAGCCAAATCGATGCCGAAGGTGATTTTAAAGCAATTGAGCCACACATATCATGAAAGTCTTTCCACACATCTCTCAAAAATTCAGTCAAAAGGGACCTCCTACCACGTTTGCTAACTGTAGTAAGTAGAGCCCGCGGGGCAAGAGGACCCAAAGAGAATCAACCAGAAAAGGAAGCAAAAACTGTCAAGAGAAGGAAAGATTATACACCCTAAAATTGGAGACCCCCTCTCAACGGGCAACTGAAGTTTCCATAATTTCAATTTAGGAGGCTTCCCGTCCCAAATGAAGGATTGAAGAGTTGCATCAATCAATTTCCAGTAACATGCACTGATCTTCAAAGGGAGCATGCTCAAAACATAGTTGATTTTCAGAGACGCAGCCATCTTCAAGGCATTCACCTTGCCCATAACGATAAGCGCAAAACTGACCACCTCTGCATAGATATCATCAGCTCACGACAGATCTCATTCAAGTTCACCTCCACCATATCACTCACCACTGGGGTCAACCAAATCCACAAATATTTCATTGTGTGTGGACACCATTGCAAACCATAACCAGTCACCATTGATTTAGCACAACTCCCCGTGATTGGTAAGACCTCAGACTTCGACCAGTTTATATTATATCCGGCCACCGTATGAAATCTATCCAAGACGTTCATCAAAGATTGCAAAGAAGTCTCCAAATCCCGTAGAACTAGCAAAAGGTCATCTGCAAAAAAACATACTTTCTGCTCAACTCCATGGAAGGATACACCTTTCAAGCACAAATCTTCCCGTAAAGCAATAGCGAGCGGTTCAATGGCTAGAACAAAAAGTAAGGGTGAAAGCAGACATCCCTGTCTGGTGCCCCTCCAAACTCTGAAAACACTAGACAACAAGCCATTTGTTCTAACAGTTGCCGTGGGGCAGGCATACAAAAGGGAGACCCCGGAAATGTACTCATCACCCAAATTCATTGCTCTCAGCACTGTAAACATATATCGCCAAACAACACGATCAAATGCTTTCTCAGCATCGAGAGAAAACACAGCCACATCCTCATCCAAATACTGGGCCTGCGATATAGTTAGCAGAAGATTTAGAATATTGCTAGATGTCCTGCGATGTTTGACAAAACCAGACTGATCTGTGTGAATAAGTCGTTGAACTGCATCCTCAATGCATAGTGCAATCATTTTGACAAGTATCTTGTTATCTGTATTCATCAAACTTATCGGTCGATAACTAGAAGGTAAAAGACTATCCTTTTTTCAGAAATACAGAAATAGTAGCATGGTTGGTCGATTCCGGAAGCAAACCCACCTCCCTAGACTCCATATACATATCCCTCAAGAGACACAAAGCCGCTTCAGGAAGAATCTTATAAAATTCAACCGGTAAGCCATCAGGTCCCGGCGTTTTCCCAGATTTCAAGCAGGTAATAGCAGTCCTAATCTCATCCAGTGTCACTGACCGACCCAAACCAGACATCTCCTCATCAGAAACCCTAGGAATATTCAAATTATTAAAAAAGCAGTCACCGCGACCAGTAATACCAGATTCATTCTCATGAAGGTTAACGTAGAAATCCCTGAAGACAGTATTAATCACACGCGGATCAAAAGACACCACTCCATTCACATCTTTATTAGAAGTGATAGCCCCCTCCGAAACCTGTTGCCGCAACCTAGAAGCGAGCCATCTGTCCCACTTGTCTCCCTTCTCAAAGTAGGCACCTTTGATTCTATACAAATCTTTCTCAGCACTAGCACTCAAAATGTCATTCAAGTCTTTTTTCAACTTCTTCAACTACCTGCTCTTTTCCGCGTCATCAGGATCACGCACTTAACCGTTCATCACTTCAGCAATATGGGTCTCAGTCTCCAACCGTGTCTTTGCCAGTTTCTTCCTCCTGCCACACGACAAGCCCAAAGCAATACGCCTCATCGTACATTTGAACGCCTCCCAAGTAACACTTTTACTAATCTCACCGGAACAATTCTCTTCCACAAAGCATTCAGCTTCCATTCTGACTTTGTCCAAAATAGTCTCATCATGAAGAATTGAAGTGTTCACCCTCCATTGAAAGGTCTTGCAGCATTCAAAATCCAAAGACATACTCAGGAATATGGGTGCATGGTCCATGACCGCAATGAAACCTATCCAACTACTCAAAAGATTTGCAGTCACCCTACCTGCCGTAAAAAACATATCTATCCTTGAGTAGGAATTGGGAGACCCAGAGAAAAATGTAAATTCCTTGGAGTCAGGATATTGCAATCTCCAACAATCTTTCAGATCGAAATCCCCAATCATCGTTTGAAATGAGCAAAAATGTGCATCCTTTCTCTGTATGGTTTTACGTCCTGTACAGTCCACCGAAGGATCCACAACCAGATTGAAGTCACCCCCAAGAATGCCATTGGGGGAGTTCAAACCAAGTAAGAACTGCAACACATTCCCAAAGAAAGAACCATCGTCCACTGAGGGAGCATAACCATTACACAACACGTGTTGAACACCTTGAATTGCCACCAGGAGAGCCACAACCCTACCCTCCCGATCACACCTGGACTTCAGGACCCTAATAGGAGAGCCCTTACATATCAGAATCACAACCCCCTACTCTTGGAGGAATAGCAGGATGCAACAACATCACCCAACCATTTCTTACTTAATATCCCAATGTCCTCCAGCAAAAGGTGAGTTTCATGTAAAAAATAAACATCACATTGCATATCCACTAAACAGTTCAAAATCTTCTGCCGTTTGACAGGATTGTTTAATCCATTGACATTCCAGGAAGAGAGTAAAAGTCGTGATCCCCCAGAGGTAGACATGCTAAAAAATCTAAGAAAGTATAACCCCCCCCAAAACCACAAAAGCAACAAAAATAAAAAAAAACACCCAAACCCCCTGAAACAGAAGAAGGATGCCAACGTTGTAAAGTGCAAAAAAGACCAACCCAGTACCCCCGGTACCCCTCCCAAACCAAAGGAAAATTCCACACAGTTTGAACCCACGACAAATCTCTAAACAAAAAACACAAGAAAAACATCAAGCAATAAGAGACCAAAATCACAACCCCAACAAACCCACATCTAATAAAAGACAAAACGCACCATTCGTTTTGCCCCCAGCTAAAAGTGTACATAAAAGAAGCCGGAACATACATCTAAGCATGATGAAAACAGTTACAATCCAATTATAAGATTCACTGTCCCCATAAGTTTACCTAACTCATCCAGAAGTATCAGATGTATATGAATAGATTACCAGCCACACATTCACCAAGAATCCCAGCACAACCATATCAAAAGTTGGCAATAAAAGCGAGCACCTACTGAAATGCAACAACATAAATAACTCAAGCATGTAGGCAATAAAAGTCACGTACTTAAAAATGACAATATAATAATAATATAATACAAGGAGCTTCCCAGATAAAATACCAGAGTACAATAAGTCTGCGTGAACAAGGCGTGACGATGAAAACACTTCAACCTTAGCCACTAGGAGAAAATGGAAAGAGGTTATGCGCCCAACTGCAAAATATTGCCCATCTGGGCTCGAAAATGAATTACTTAAATACAGAAAAAAACACAGCGCAAAACCCCTATGCCAAAACTATACTATTTGTATGCAAACCGTAAGCTCATTGACCTATCAAAAGGAGCGGATTACATAAGGGCTGCCATGCCAAATAAGGAGAGAATGAAACATTCACATAGAAGCTCCCTTCAAGACATTTTGCCTTGAAACATGACAGCAAAAGTGCGAACATGGTTGCATTTACCACAGAACACAGACTTTTTCCGAATAAAATAAAAAAGGAAGGGAGAGGCCTGTGTCACTGTAAAAAGAAGGTACAACACGGCTTCCTAGGATCAGAAATTGCAGCCCGTGGGGAACACAGCTGAGTCATAAATCACATGTAGTGACAAACATTTCAATGAACTTTCCCCACCTGTTCTCACAACTAGCGCACTCGAGTAATATGCATTGCAAAGTGCGCCCACTGTGAACTGCCAGCATCTGTTTAGGTGCTGACAGACAATGAATGATAATATGCAACCATGAAAACAAGTACATTAAAAATAATAAATGTAACAGGATGAATGATCAACATCTGGCAACAAGCACTGGCACAACAAGCGTATTTGAAGTTCCAGTGAACACAGTAGGAGCACGAGAACCAGTGGCGTAGCAAGAGCAAGCAATGTCTACAAATCCAGCTGTCCACAAAAGTTCTCCAGTAATCCTGCCACTCCTGCAATGAGTCAGTTGCATGTTGCGTGTTAGCAAATGCCGCCTACAAAGAAATGTTGACCCAGTAGAAAAGGCGGCAACTGACAGAGAGTGAGGTAACAGTGCAGGCTTAATAAGGTGCGTCCTTGCGGAACTCTCCTACAGCAGATCACCCCAGACTCCATTAATAAGATCCCACTACATCGAGGAGATCCGCTGCCAGGGGAGACATGACTACACCCGACGCAAGCACAATGGCGCCGGGAGGGTAAAACAAGACGTGAGGCAAGAAGGGGAGACTCAGGAACAGTGTTCACAATGCCGCAGCGATCAAGGAATCAACACCTCCTCTCCCCTTCCACACCTCAAAAGCCACAGGGCCCGGCAGCAGTATTTACCCATGCCCTGGCCCACCGTTTACTCACAGCAAATCAAGCCTCTTCACCGCTCCCCATGTGAGTTCGAATGTCAACAGGTACAGCAAGCGATCGTCCAGACCCGCTCCACTGATCATTTCCGATCGTAAACACAGCGTGCCCAACAGCGCCACCCATATGCACAGAGTTGCATCTGGAGCCAAGGTAGAAGAGGCACATCAGCTGACCAGGACAGTACTTAGGTACTTTACTCAGAACACAAAGCATTTTATGAAGCCACATTAAAATGAATGTTCTAAACACGAACGAAACAAAGCCAACTGAAATCTTCACTGGGTGCCATTTAGCCAATACAAGTAAAAGTAAAAAAAAACATAGTTTGTAATAAAAGAATCAATATTAAAAAAAGGGGGGTCTGCCGCTCATTCAGTCAGCAATATTGTTATTATCAAGAGCATGAATCTTCTCCAGCCACGAAGAGGCCTCCTGGGGATCAGAAGTGGATCTGTTACCATCAGGCAAAACCAAAGTCAAATAGTTAAACCTATTCAAGAAAACCTTTATCTGTAAAGATTTAGCACACTCTTTTACTCCTTTAAACATCTTCCTTGCTTCCATCACCTCCTTAGGATAGTCAGGGAACACATAAACAGGTTTGCATTTAAAAACAACAGAGCCCCTGGCCCTTGAAGCATCCAATAAAGATTCCCTTTTCCTTGCCAGAGCAAATGCCACCAGGATGTGTCGAGGTTTAGCACCTGGAAGCTTACCAATCTGATAAACATGGTCAATATCACTCTCCAGAAGAGAACCCACATCATAGCTATCCTTAAATATCCGTAAAATCAACGGCAGCAGTTTTTCACTTTTAGGGTCTGAATGCTCTTCAACTCCCACCAGCCTGATATTCCTTTCACGCAGTTTTAAATCCATTTCCAAGCAATGATTTTTCTCCTTCTGCATATCAGATTTTAGGATATTTTAGGCCCTGTAGCTGCCAGCCATTTCAGATCCCATATATGAGGATTTCTTCTCCAAATCAGTCACCCCTGCATCCAAATGGGTGACCTTTGTATTCAATTCTGCCATGGTAGTTTTAACTTCAGCCATATCCAAAGCCACCTGACGCATCAATTTGAACAAATCCTGAATGCTTGGGTTCTCTTCATCCATTTCAGAAATATGTTTCTGTTTTTTAGAAGTAGGATTCTCAGGTTCCAGGATCTTTTTCTTGGAATTCATATCAGCAATGAAATGTCTTCATGGAGGAGACCAGGAGCTGAAGGCTTAAGCTGCTTTCACCTTGACCACCATTCCGGAATCATCGACTCATGATTTCTTTGTCTATTTCCTTGTTCTTTGTTTCCTGTTTTGGCCCTAGCCTCCATTATCCCCTTCTGTTTTGTTTCCCATACCTATGGGGGTTTCCTTCTTACCTCTTGCCACCCTTTGTAACTATGTTGCTTGAATCCCCCACCTTGCTGAATCTCCTGCTGCTATACTGGATTCTAAACTCCCTGTTGACAGGATTGTTTTTTTCTCCAGCCCTTCAGGCTTTTGTCCACATTAAATTGGGTGCTCCCCACTGGCTCCCCCGTTGCTCTGTCAAATTATTTGGTTAGGTTGGCAAGGTGGAGGCTGGCCAGTATTGCCTCTAACCCTTCACTCATCGTTTCAACTCAAGACACAGAGAAAGCAGGACTTTGCAAGAACTAAATTATAAGGTGGGCCTTTGGGACAAGGGGGATAGATGTGAGAGCCTGTGACAGCTACCCAAGACAAATGCATGGAACAAATTCAGGAGCTGGTTAACGCCATCCGGAACCCCACATTGTTGGTGCAGAGGTTTAAAACAGAAAAAACTACACTGTGTCAAATGTTTGCTGTCAGGGAACCGTCTCCAGCCGAACCTCGACTAGGAGGTTTAGCCTTTGAAAAATACAATGGATCTCCTAAAAAGCATGCACGGTGCATTTCTCATTCAAACCTATAGCATTTCCTATGGCTAAAGCTAAGTTCAGATTCATCATCTCAAACCTGGTGGGTATTGCTCTAGCCTGGGCTACTCCTTCTCCAATAGTCGTTTGCTATTATACTATCCTGCCTGTCTAGCACCATGAGAGAAATATTTGATCATCCATAATTAACCTATGCCGCCCATGATACCCGTTTGGATATACACCAAAGGACACTTGAATTTCTTTATTATGTGACTTTGTTTAAGAGAGTTGCAGCTGAAACTGGATGGCCGGAGACCACACAATATGCCATCTTCAAGAGAGGACTACATGAGGAAATTAAGAATGAACTAGCACATATACCTTGCCCTGCCTCTCTAGCAAAAAAAAAACCTCACTAGCACTACAACTCGAATACCGATTGACAGAATGAAAGGAAGAATGAAAACGTCATTGCGGTTATTCTTACCGTACTCCTGTTCTGGTGCCCAGTTACACTGACACTACTGGGGAAGATGAACCAATGCAAATTGGAACTGCATGCCGACCTCTCTTGTTTGAAGAAGGGAAGAGGCGCAGACATTTGGGATTCCGCTGTATTTCAGAATGAAGGTACATCTACTTTGGAACTGTCCTGTCATTCCACTGAGAAGACAGGAAAATGCCACAAGCCTATCGGAAAAAGGGACAGAGGTTCGGGGTAAAAAGAATGTTCCAGCACCTTACCAATCACTACTTATACATTTTGGGAGAGTTCCATTCTTGTCCTACATATATCCCTGACTATATTGAAGGAGAAGAGCTTTGACATCTTGGATTAACGGACAGTGGAACATAAGGTCTATGGACAACGATTGGGCAGAGAATCATGGAGTCCCCAGGTTATCCAAGCAGATCCATCATCTTGTAGAAGGAGTGGACAGGCGACAGCCAAGCTCTGGCCTCATCACCCAACAATGTGTTCCTATTCAAATGCATCTAGAACATCCAGAAACATTATCATTTGATCTTACTCGAGCTGCTCATTTCCCTGTAATCCAAGGGATCCCCTGACTTCGCAGACACAATCCCCAGATTGACTGGGCCAAGAACCTCCTACACCTATGGGTCTGCATCATGGAAGAACTTGCTGAGTGTGTACAAGATATTGAGGCGTGGGTTGGAGATGAGAGCCAGGGCAAGTGGCCTTGCCCTATGTAGAGTGGGCTCACCATATCAAAGCAAGTGTCCAAATGTTCATAGGGCCATCTCTGACCCTATTTCTTCTTCCATTGCTATCAATGCAATCCCAAGCAGAGCTACACCCTGGTGGGCTCCCTTATCTGCAGTTCTCTCTTTTTTCTCTTTTTCCTCTTCTCGTCATCCTTTTTGTCTTTCTTGTCTTTTCTTCTTTCTCCTTTCTTCTTTCTCCTTTGTGTCAAATTGTTCGCTACAGATGTGTAGCAGCCGCGGCACCTTTAGCACATTCCCAGAACCTTCATGGGCACAAACATCCACCAATGTGTTGGCAAAGCTGTGGAAAGGCTCTGATACCACTTCTAGAGCAGAAAGGATTGCCTCAATGGCCTCACCATTTCCCAAGTCGTGAATACCCAGGCCCAGAGGCAGCCAGCGAGCAAAGGTGTCTTTCTGTTCTTGCTTAGACTTCTCCATGATGGTCTGGAGGATAGTAGACATAATGTCTCTATTGCATGATGTCACAGCAATCATTCCACAGGTAAGTGCCGACACACCAGCAACCTCCAACGTGATGGTAAGCAACAACGTCAAAACCTCTTCCCGGTTTGAGCCTGCATATGTAAACCCCAACCCAAAGATGGCACCAATTTGCATGGTACTGCTGTTGTGAAGTACATAGTCTCAAAACAGGTCCAGGGCAGGTTCTCATTTGTTCCAGACACCAGAATTCATAATACCACAAACTAGCAGAGCACTGGACTTCATATAATCCTCAGAAGAATACAAGTACTTATCAATCTGGGTCAATCCTCCATCTACATCCCAGCGAAGAATCATCCAAAGAGAGGCTGAAGCACTCAGCATACCATGATCCTTGTACTTGCACAGCCATTTTTTGCCATCATCTCTTAACAGCTTGTCAAGACCGAAGTCTTTGTTCACAAAACCATTTACAAAAGACAAGGCCAGGTTCATTCGTGCAGAGTCCACATGGGAGCCACTGCCTCCAAACCGATTGTTTTCCAGATGAGTTTTATAGATATCTTCTGGGACTTTGGGTTCCATAATGTCAAACTCACTGTCATGTCTCAGTGGTGGCGCTGGTCCATTTGGAACAATGGAGGCGTATCAGGCTTGATTTTGGAATTTCCCCCAAGATGACGCCCAGAGTCCCATGCAGCCCACCAGCATTCCGAAACTCTACTCTCCCCACCTCGTCTCCACCAAGTGCTGCTGACAGAAAAATATATCTATGTCAATGGACAGGACTCCAGCGTGTCGCTACTCTCTCAGTGGAATGCTCCCATCTTGCCAAACCCCTTTTCCTGAGGTTTTTCTCTTTTCGCAAGCAAATCACATCTGTTCTGAGCCGGTATGTAAACAAACCTTTCCCCACGCTTTGGTCTATCCCTGTCATACACCCACTTATTCTGCGTTGCAACATGGCATTTTCCCCACAAGAACCGAAGCCCTGCCACGCCCAATCAGACACAGTTACTCATTCCAGTTATTCCGTCCCTTTTGGTAGGTTTCCATTCCTTTTTTACGTTCACACACATCCAACACAGCATCCATTATTCTCTTACAAACCTGCACGTTCCAAACAGCATGGAAATCACTCTCTCCTGCTCCTGCAATCTGCCCTTCTCCACTGATTAGTTGAAGATGCCCTGTGGTAATTGTTTTCTCATTTAGCACGTTCGGTCCTTCTGTGATTATCACAACCCTTACCTGTATTTCTTACCTTACAGCACGGCTGGGGCAGTATTATCTACATCAGCTAGCTCAGTGAATCGCGTAGCAGTACCCAGAGTGCATAGAAGGAAGTTCCAGATTTACCAGAAGGCCTCAGACCAACAGGGTTTTCTTCCCTAGAGGGTTTCCCTAGTGGTCCTGTTCCTTCCATATCCAGCATTGGATCGGGGGAGTAGAGTGACTGGGGGGATTCTCAATCTCTTCTTGCGGTTGCATCAGGACCAGGCTAGTGCCAGCTTTCATTCCTTTGTTAACACCTTGGTCAGCCTACATATTTGTGATACTCACAAGCAAGGCCAAGGAAATTACTGTTCAGCTGGACATTAGACATAATCTCTGTTAAATATTAATATTCCTCCATGTCCTTGTTCAGTTCCCGGAACACCCTATGTCGATCTAGCATGAATGACATTTGCTTCTGCACCACCACATCTTTGCTGGATGTGAAAATATCCTCCACCATCTCCATGTCATTGAGTATTAGTGCCAGACGCAATGCCTCAGGGTAGCGGTTAAACTGGTGGAAGATCCCAAGTGCACAGCACAGCAAGCCAGAGTTCTCTGGCTCTGGCACGTAGCTCACACAGCTTGTTAGGAAGAAACATACTTTAGCGTAGACATTGCCATCTATTTACTTTTCCAACATGTCCATCTGTTCAATCTCCATGAGGAGGTCACAAGCGTCATGCTCTGTTTTGTGTGCCATGTTGTATGGTATTATCTCCTTTACCAATGTCAGCAAGCAATCCCACTGGGACCTGTCTGCTTCGTCTATCTGTTGCCACTATTTAGCTACCTCACCAGAGTGATGCCGGACACATATGCATGGCACCCCGATGACGACTCCTCTTGGGATCCCAGAAGTCAGTACTTCAGACATTCTCTCTCGCCACTCATCGTCATGGCTAGGACTGAGATGATGTCCGCTGAGAAGTGCTTTTTCTCTCCAGGAGCCATGCTCTCATAGATCTCTTTCAACTTCCCATAGTGTGGCTGCAAGAATTTCAGGAGTTTAAGAACAGAGGTCATAGAGGTGATGGAGGATTGGATCTGCTGCCGTAGCTCTCCAGTGCCGGGTGATACAGGTAGGTGTCTTTCTCCCCCAAACTCTTAGCCAGCATGTCCAGCTCATCCTGCAGCTGTTTATCTTCTTCTGATAGCTCTTGTTCCTTCCCCAATTTCTTGCCCACGGTTACTGGCTTCTTTTCGTCCTCTCAGCCAGCAATTTGCCTGCTTTCTTGTGGTTTGAATCTTCTGTAATGCTTATAATGGAACGTCAAAAGAAACCTTTTCAATCATGACTGGTCCATTACCATCAGACTTTTGAGTGGCTGCAAGCTTCTCAAAAAGTATGCATGTTTTATCCATAAAAGGGAATACTTGAGTCCTGACTTAATGTGTTTCCCTTGTAATCATGCACAAGCACTTTACATGCCTTTTACATTTAATCACTTCCTAACCAGAGAATGTACAAAACCTTGGGCGGGATCTAATTCACCAGGTGGCACTTTCTGTTGTCGATTTTGTCATGGTACCTTTCTTTTGGAAACTCTGAGACACCTTGTAACTCGTTGTCCCCACTTTGAAGCTATTAGGCTTGGTATATTTGGGCGTGACGACCTTGGAGAATCTGAGTTTTCCAGGAATTTGTTCTGGTTGCATCTTATGTGGGGTGAAAACAAAGCATTGATTGTAGCCTTCACTCGTTTTTGAGC
The DNA here is from genome assembly GCF_040938575.1 of Ambystoma mexicanum. Lineage (NCBI taxonomy): Eukaryota > Metazoa > Chordata > Amphibia > Caudata > Ambystomatidae > Ambystoma > Ambystoma mexicanum. The sequence continues at coordinate 414,459,999 of NC_090939.1, forward strand.
TACCATGAATATACAACTGCAATAGGTATTTAATACAACATTTTTTAAATATTGAGTAATGGACAATGCAATGTAATGTAAAGTTTTTCTTCCTCATTTACTGTATTTATGAAACTTCTTTCTTCTTTCTCTGTATTTTGTGTGTATCCATTGTATTAATATTGTTTAAGATATCTTTTTTTAAAGGTTTTGAATTAACCAAAAGCAAATTAAAAAAACATCCTACACATAGTTTCCGAATGTCTCCCTCACAGCCATTTCATAGAACTGACATCAACTTCTATTTGCGAGTATCATGCTTCTATGGTGTCTTGTGTTGACCTCAGCTGTGTTCCTCATACCTATCACAAATACTGCGACATATTTGTCAGTGAACTTCCCCTTCAATGCACAGATGATTGTGCCATCGATCTTATTCCCAGCGTGGTGGTTCCATTCGGTCGATTGTTATACACTTTCACTTCCAGGAAAGGTGGCTATGAAAGAATATCTACTAAACAATTTACAAAACGTTCTTATTAATGAGTCTAAGTCCTCGACTGGAGCTTCACTTTTATTCTTTTCAGAGAAGGACACTAAAGAATTACATCTGTGCATAGACTACGGAGGCCTCAATCAGGTACTGTGTAAGATAAGCATCCTATGTCACTAATTAATGACATCCTGGAAGCTGTCCATAGAGCAAATTTGTTTACCAAACTTGATTTACAAGGATCATACAATCTGCTTAGAATACACAAAAGAGATGAGTGGAAAACAGCATTCCGAACACCTTTTGGCCACTACAAATACCAGGTGATGCCATTCGGGCTTGTTAATGCCCCTGCTGTTTTCCAGCACTTCATCGACCACATTTTGCCCGACCTATTGTTGCATTCTGTTATTTTCAAAAACAACAAAACAAAATAAATTAAACAAAAACAAATTGTCTACTTAGACAATATCCTGATTTAGCCTACGTCCTATGACCAGCATCATGTTCATCTTCACAAAGTTCTACAGACACTCAGAGGAAATCGTCTCTTGGTAAAGTCCAAAAGTGTGTGTTTGAGGCCTTATCTGTTCCATACCTTGGATTCATACTGTCTAGACAAGGAATTAGTATGGTCCCTTGCAAGAGTAGGGCCATCGTGGAATGGCATAGCCCTCAATCCTTTAAGGATATCCAACAATACCTAGGACTGACAAACGTCTGTCGCAAGTTTATTAAGAAATTCTCACGTCACATTCTGCCGATTACCAAGCTGTTCCAAAAAGGAGTTGTCTTTACCTTGGAACCCAAAACTTAGAACACCTTCCAGACACTTAAACTGACCTTTTGTGTTGCCCTGATCTTAGTTAAACAGGATCAGCAGAAACCATTCATTGTTGAAACTGATTCCTCTAACAATGCTATTGGGGCTGTACTGTTTCAGAACAATGAACATAACTACTACGTGATTGAAATGGAGTTGTTTGCCATGAAGCAAGTGTGCATGGAATGAATACACCTCCTGTTAGGTGCCACACATAAGTTTGATATCAGAACCGACAATAGAAACCTCAGAGTCTTACAGCAACAAAAATGCAAAAACAGTCACAAGGCCAGGTGGGCGTATTTTTTCTCCCAATTTGATTTTTCTCTAACCTACATTCCTGGGAGTGACAATCTCATAGCGGACACTTTGTTGCATTGAGATTTCCCCATAGATATCAAGGATAATCCATGTCAATCTGTTTTAAAAGGTAATACCTTCCTATACTCTGTGTTGTCCTTTCTCGACAAAGCTAAAGAAGCCTCTGCTGAAGAAACCGTCCATTCAGATCTTGTCAAACAGAACTGCCAAGGTCAAAGTGGTTTCTTCTTGCTGATACCTACCACAGAATTACAACAGTTGGTTTTTCACTGGTATCCTGATTGTCGGCTAGCCGGACATCGTGGAGTTAACCTCACCATGAAATTTGTTTCACACACCTTATGGTGGACAACAGTATGGAAAGACATTTGCAACTGCGAAATCCACTTACCCTAATTGTACTCGGTGTAATATCATCACTTCAAAACCACTGGGTAAACTCCATCAGACTCCTGTTCCATCTGGGCCCTTGCAAACTATTTCTATGGACTTTGTGGTCAACCTCATGAGGTCTGAGAATTGTGTGTCTATAATGGTCACTATCGACTCATTTACTAAGATGGCTTACTTCTCCACCTTACCTGGTCCTCCTACAGCACCTCAATGGCTAAGGATTTCCTAAGGGATATCTTCCGACTTCACAGCTTTCCTTCTACTATAATTCTGACTGTGCACAACAGTATAATTCACGCTTCTGGAACACACTGTGTATATATCTTGGTATCTAAAGGGCACTTTTGTTGGGTTACCATCCCCAGTCTAGTGCCAGACTGAGAGCCTAAACCAAACCAAGGAACAATACCTTTGCTGTTTCACTTCTGACTCTAATGATAATTAGGATGAGTTGCTGCCTACAGCTGAATTTGCATATCACAACACTATGAACACTGGCACTCATATAAGCCCTTTTATTGTACCAATGGTATTCATCCACACATCTTTCCATTTGAAACACAAAAGCCAATTTACATGCCATCCCTGGATCTGCTATTGGAAAACATAGTGAGGACCCACAAGGAGGTCTACTCCAACATCTTAAAGACACACACCAGGGCCAAGGTGTATGCTGATAAATGGCAGAGTGACACCCCAGACTGAAAGGTGGGAAAGGAAGTGCTTCTCTCCACCAAATACCTATCCAGATGGTTGTGTCCATCTAAGCTGCCCCCTCATTTCCTGGGTCCATTTTCCATCCTTCAGAAAATACACCCAGTAGCCTACAACATTAAACTGCCTACATCCTGGAAATGTATTCACCACGTTTTTCATGTTTCTTTACTGAAAAACTACTTCACAGATCGTTTCCAATGCCAATCTCAAGCAACTCCCAAGCTCTCACTCATCACTGCTGAGGATGAATTTGAGGTAATCCAAGATCTGTGACTGACGTTATGGATGACGCCGTCTGCAATATTTAGTTAACTGGAAAGGCTATTTCCTGATTGAACAAACCTTGGTAACTGCCACTTGCATCCATGTCCCTCGCTTGCTTAAAGCCTTTCATGCTCTTCATACTTGGAAACCTGGACTTACCCATTTGGAAAGGGGTCATGCTGTCACAGCAACCCGATTGTCACTATGGCAATGCTGGAAATGGAAGAGGACCCATGCCTGTTCCATCACATTGCAGGGGAAGCACGCTACAACAGTGTAGTATATCTCCAAGATGGTGCCCGCTATGCTCCGGACAGCTTTTTCTTCCACCACCAGCTTCTCCTCCCTGTGTCGCAACCCTCAGTTGATGCTGAACTGCTGCCGGGTCTGATCATGTCCTTCGTTGAACCCCTCCTTGCTTTCCTTCACAGGGATTTGCCTATTTCCTTGTTATTTATCTCCTGATTTAGTACTTGACTCCATTATGCACTGTTCTACTGTTACTGATTCCTATGGGTTTTTCCTCATCTCGTCTTACCCTTCTGGAAACCTCTTGCTTGAATCCCCCACCTTGCTGGATCTCCGGCTGCTAAACTGTATTCTCAACTCACTAACACATTTTTTTTTCTTTTTTCGAGCCCTTCAGGGCTTTTTCCCCGGTAAATTGGTTGCTTCCTACTGGCCCCCAGTTGCCCTTTCAAATTATTTGGGTAGTCCGGCAAGGTGGCGGCTGGCTATTATTGCCTCTATCTCTCCACTTATGACACAGAGAAAGCAAGACTTTGCAAGACCAAGATCAGAAGGTGAGACCTTAAGAAAAGGGGGATAGAAATGAGACTAGGTGTAGGGCTACCAGTACATCAATCATTGGTTATATTAGTTAATGGTGTTTCAACAAAAGACAAAACAATTTGGCAACAACTGGCTGAACAAAGTTAAAGGAAACAATGAATACTACAAATATATAATCACAGGAGAGAATTTAAAAGAAACAACTCAAATATATGAAGATACACCACATACTGGTCAATTTGAACGTGTTGACTTTATCACAACATTCTTGAACAGTATACAATTCACACACTACATTCCAGAGACACCATGGAAGATGAATTATAAACTTATAAAAATGTGTCAAGCCAAAGGGTCTCCAATCAGTATATGGGGACAAAATTTAGAAGCACATTGCTTTCCACTACTCTTTCCTACAGGAAAAGGAAGAAAACACTAAGAAAGACCCATTCAAATCAGTGCATTAGAATATAATTCCCAATGCAAGTATTCTGAAGATCCAAGATACTGGCCAAATTTTGAATACATTTTCCATCTCTATGTTATGAAGTTACGAACACACTATGAACTGGAACCCACTTTTTAAGTATTTCAGTTAGTGAACTCCTTCAAAAGTTAAAAGACAAAGATGAGTGTTTGAGTAAAGCATTACTAATCTCTTGGAAAATAGGCGTGGTAAAAAAGTATACTGGTTCCAAAGTCATGCTGATGTTCGCTGCATGTCAGGTAACCTAGCCCCCCCCCACATGGTCTGTTACTCTCAGTTGTGCAGAATATGCATTGGATAACTAACATGACTTCCTGTGCACTGCAAACAAAAATAAGGAAGGAATAGACATAAAAAGTGCAGGGGAGCTTTCTTCGCAAGATCCTGTACATGTCTTAAGATACTTTCACCATCGTTTTATTGCCATCTTACATTTCATCTGTAATAAAAAGTACATTCCACTTTGAGAAGTAGAACACTTAATTTGGAAGGAAGAATATCAGTAAAGGGGAGCTCCACACACACACATGCTTTTGTGGATTGAAAATGCTCCCAAATTTGACCACGACAGTGATATCACTGATTTAAAATAAATGTATTGAAAAGGACATTACCTGTGACATCTCTTCAAAAGACATGCATATTGACCTACTGATACAAATGTAACATTTCCAATGACATAGGTGTGGAAAATACTACCGATATCGACACAGAAACAAAGGGAAATACTTAACCAAATGTTGTTTTGGTTACTAATTGGGCTTCAATAGAGTTTGCATCACTCTTATTTGGCGCTCTATTGAAAACACATGTGGACACATTACTGAGGGCAGGTTTCATTTTAATCACATGTCAGAAAACGAGTGGTCCTAAGTCAGAAGTGGAGGCAAACGAAAAGAAAACGGCACCAACATTAACACAGCCGACGGAGAGAGAAGTGTTAATGGCAATGCAGGACCACAGTTCGCAAGTAGGGATGGATGCAAACAGCGTGTACCTCGCTTTGGATGCCAATATGCTCACATAATGAGCAAACTGACAACGGAAGCCCATTAAGATATCTTGGATGTCTTGGAATTCATGTGGACATTGTTCTTTTCTGGTACATCCTAAAGGGCAAGCATTTCTGAAGGAGGCTGAGATATTCTTACTGCAAGAAACTTGGTGCCATAAGACGTTTCATATTGATGGCTATCAGGTTTTGTTTAATTGTTTAATAACGCCATAAGGCTGGTGGAAGGGTAGACCAAGTGGGGGCCTCATCATTGGCGCCAACACACACCTGAAACTATCGCTGTGGTACAAGGAAAATCAATAATCGAATATGTTGTTGGGAGTGTTGCTGTTCCCTTCTTCCTCCACAGTGGATATATTAATTATCAATGTATATATGCTCCACCAGGAGGTTCCATGACCAAATCTCTACAATCATTAATAACCGTCCTATACTGGGCCGAAACTACGCTGGCCGGCAGTGTGGTACTGGCTGAGGACTTCAATAGACGGTGCCTACATGTACCCAATTCCAAGGTACTCGGGTCTAACTATTCTTGGCAGTCACTATTTGAATTTTATCGACTTGGAACCTTTGGAGATACAACCAAGTACAGATCTTGTCCCTCCATATACATGGTCAAACGGCATTGCTAAATCATTAATAGACTATGTGTTAGCAGACAAGGAAATGAGAAACACATCCAGCTCAATTGTGATATCCCATAATAGGGCAACTGACCACGGAGCATTATGTTGGATAACAACACTAGAAACTGTATTGGAGATGCAACAAAAATGTGCCAAAGTAACAGTAAACTGTGCTAGTAATAGAATACGCTGGACCCAAAGAGACATTAAAAGGGTCAATGATACCCTTATTCAAAATCTACGGTACTTAACCCCGATTCTCAATAGAGTAGACTGGAAGCTACAAGATCTGATCAAGGAGATGATATCCCTACATGTCAACTGTGCCAAAACAAAGAACAAAAATTCCCAGGACCACCTAAACAAGTCCTTTGATATAGTGTTACTGGAAAGAAAGAAACAGTATCGCAGAGATAAGACTGCACTCAAAAGAAACATGATGCTATCCCGTGACACAATTAGGAAGAGAACGACATATTTGGCTACAAAGTATAGAAACTGGGTCAAAAACATAAAGCATCCATTAGATCCTTAAATTGAAGAAACCTGTTTCTATGGCTGAGAATGGATAACAAGACACAATTCCTGTGGAAATTTAACAGCTTTAAAAATGCAATCCCTCAGATTGACTTAAATCCAATCTCAGAGGAAAACTGGATTAAACATATACAAGACCTCTACTCCACTAAGGACCCAATAGACCAGGAGATAGAGCAGCAGGTGAAAATTGAGTGGAACCAGGTCAACCGGCTTGCAAAAGTGAAATTGGAGGAAGAGATCACTGAAGAGAACATCGAAAGGCTAATTATAAATTCTAAAGCTTCACGTGCGCCTGGCCCAGATGGCATCCCAAACCTGGTCTTTGAGGCGGACCCAGGCATTTGGGTGAGAATTTTGGTTCCTTGCTTTAGGGAAGTATTGAAGTCTGGACACATTCCTGAGAGTTGGTACCGGGCTATACTTGTTCCTATACCAAAGAAGGGGGATTGACTTTCAACAAAAAACTATTGGCTGCTGGCGATTATGGACGCCAGCCAGAAAATCTTCACAAACGTGCTTCTGGAGCAACTAAATACCTGGGTGGAATCAGAGAATATAAGGAGCATATTCCAAACAGGTTTCAGGAAATGTACAACACTACCACCAACATAGCAACAATGCAATATTTATGGGGCTTAAGACCAAAAGGGGAGAATAAGCTCTATTGTTGCAATTTTGATTTTTCAAACGCTTTCGGTCTGGTATCCAGAAGTAGAATGTGGGAGAAACTAAAAGGATGGGGCATTGACCAGGCCCTACTTTATCATATACAAACTATTTATGGCAACACCACGGTAGCTGTTCTCCTCAATCAGGAGGGGTCATTGACAAAATATACTTCTACCTCACGGGGGCTCAAACAGGGCTGTGCATTGGGACCTATACACAATAATATATACACAGCTGACATGGAACCAGCACTAAGGGCACCTAGAAATTTCCCTCCCACTATAAACGGTGTAAAAATCATAGAAATGGCATACGCAGACGATATTATAATTGTGCACCAGACGCAGATCGGTCTTCAGTGCTCCTTAGATGCTTTAAATCAATATGCAAAAGAAAACCACATGGTGATAATTAAGACAAAAACTAAAACAATGGGCCTCATTACGACCCTGCCGGTCCAGAAAGAACGGTGGTGGTAAATCCGCCACCACCATTCTTTCCGGACCGGCTGATTAAGAGTCCTGCCGGCGGGAGGTGTCACTCCTGCCAGGTCTGACCTGGTGGGTTTAACACCACCCGGCTGCAGGCGGACCAGGAAAGACCGGCAACATTACAGCATGGTGCCGGTGTTTCCACTTTCCCATGCCCATGGAGTCCTGTGGGACTCCCTGGGAATGGGGATTAACAGAATTTCGCCTCTGGAATTACAGGGTCACCGGGGCTGTAATACCCCGGTGATTCCGGCAATCACGGAGGCAAAATGGTAATACGAGTCTGGCGGTAACCTGCTGGCACGTTTACCGCCAGACTCATAATGAGGCCCAATGTGTCTGAAGGACTTCCAAAATAATGCAAAGAATCCACATTGGTACATTGATGGCTCACCCTTGGATACTGTTAAAGAAGTCATCTGTTTGGGTTTCCCAATATGGTCCACTCCATCGGCCTCCAAATTTGAAGATCATATTTTGTACAAAATTCTGAATGGTGCCGGTGCAATCGACCTCTCCATTCCCATTGATGGAATGGGGAGCATTTTTTTTCCAGCGCCCACGAATGGGCAAATGCCGAGTCTGGCAGGACTAGAATGCCCCGGTAATTGCCCATTCGCAGTTGCCGAAAATGTTCGGACGTTTGGTGGCATCCTGCCGGTTTTACCAGCAAGGCTACTGCCAAACTTATAATGAGGCCAATTGTCTTTGGAGACTTTCTACAGTTATCACTAGTGAAAGAGCAACCCATATTAGCTACAGACAACTTGCACAAAACATGTGTCAGTCTGCACATCCAAAATATGCTCACATTTTAAAGAACATTAGAATTGGTGTGCTTACTGAACATGCAAAGTCTTGCTTGAAATGTAAACTAATAAATGAGCTGTATGATATGATATGATATGATCGTTTATTTAAATAGCGCCTATACACAATGTGTTTCAAAGCGCTTCAAGGCAACGGAGGGAACAAGGGAAAATACAACCACATTCTTACAGGCCATGAACAGTAAGGATGTGAAATTAACTATCGTACTTGGCCTGACGACATTTCAGATAGTGTAAGAGCTAAGACATAGATAAGGAAGGGAAGGGGAGAGTGGGAAGGAAATGGAAACAGACAGGCGACTACCGTACTAGGCCTGACGACATTTCTGGTAGAGCCGGAGAAAAACAAAAGGTGAGGGAGAGAGGTGCAGAAAGGGAGGGGAGGAACAAAACAAGCAACTATCATACTAGGCCTGAAGACATTTCAGATAGTGCTGGAGGGATGGTGGGGTGGAAAAAAACAGTAATGGGAGGGTGGAGGAAAAAGACGAGGTTGCTATCATATTAGGTCCAGGGACAATTCTGATAGAGTAAGTGCATAGAAGAATGTAAGGGAAGGAGATAGGAAAAGGGAGAAGGGAAAGGAGGAGAGAAAAGAGAGTAAGCAGTCAAACAGAGTGGAGAAGCAAGAGTAGAGAGCGAATACAATTGCAGAAGTCAGTAGTAACACATAATGTTGCAAGCCAGGATACAAGATGAAGATGGGAACAGCATGATTCAGGGCCACCATGAGTACAAGATGCAAAGGAAGTCCAGCATGAGAGTTGAGAAAGAGTGACACACCGTGAATGAATGAAGTCCATAAAAGTCAAATTCAGCATTGTCCACAAGACAGTGATGGTGAAGGAAGGCACCAGGTGGGCGGGGCTTGCTAAATGGTGAAAAAGAGCAACAGGCAGGAAGGTACCAGGTGGGTGGGGCTTAGGCCAGGTGACCTAGATCCACTTGCACCTGCTCCCCATCTGCCCTGATGTATGGAACAGTTAAAACAACAAAATCAACAATGCATGTGTTTGATGCCAACCCTTGAAAACTGTCACCAATTTAATGAAACAATTCTCAAAAAGGAGATGCAACCCATAGTCCACATCAGCTGCATAGACAAACTAGAGGTGCATGGCAGGACAGTCTCCTATATGTGAACAAACATCACAACAACATAACTCCGAAAAATGTATCTCAAGCACAGCTGGATTGGAAAAAGTACTAACTCTCTGCCTAAACTGCAGGGTGATACTTAGACACAACCTTGCCATAGAACAATGTTTAGTCAATGGAGCAATCAGAACAGTTGTTGGCTTTCAAACATATCCAAATGAAAAAAATATCCAGTTTGTCATCATCAGCTTTGACAAACTTGAACAAACTAAAATAAATCTCCACACCACAGCACATTTGCTTCCATTTAAGGATGTTTATGTGTGCAGGGAACTGTTCTCTGTGTCTCTTGCATATGCTGTTAGCATTCACAAGTCACATGGTCTAAGCCTAACGACCAATCATTTCTTCGTACACTGACTGGTCTTTCCTAAGTAGACTTTGATGCAAGCAAAGTTAATGTTGACATTCCTTGCATCCTAGAATACAACAGACTATGTGCACTGTACCCTCCACATCTGGATATGTTCCCTGAAAACCTTTCATGAGACAACTGGTACAACAGAAACCAGAGCGGATCTCCCCATAATCCCTGTTAAAAAAGAAAAAAAACAAACAAGACCTTCAACCCAGAGACCAAATGCTTTGGTCCTTTTCATTTCAACAACACAACTGCAGTAAATTGCTATGCAAATGTAGCAATGAATCTTCTACTCTGATTGCCACAATTATGGGCAATACTTACTTACATGGCTCAGAACAGCTATGCTTACACCTCCTCATGCTGCACAGAAAGGTTGTTAAGAACCCTCTACAGTGTCTTAGGGATAGGACAGGAATTGGAACACTGTGCAAGCATGTTTGAATTCACCATAAACACACAGGAGGATCCACAAGAATTCCTAATGTACTTAGTAAACACTTGGAAACATACATGCAGTCTCTGCAACCATGTTTATAAGGAGCATGTTCCAAATGAAAGATGTGTATATATCTATCTATATCAAATTGTAATACAATTCAATTTCAATTCCATTTCTCCAAAATGCTAATCATGGCATATTATGCTCATTTTGCAGTTCAGACAATCTTTCAAACATACACATAGATTCACAAGACCTATATGTAATGTTGATGCTTTTAAGATACAATGCAGATGGCACTAAAAAATGACTGTAAACGCACTAACTTCACACCCAAGTACCTCTTGGTCAAAAACCATTCACAACAGTAGGCATAATATACCACACTGGCGCCACAACCAGCTCAACCGACTATACTGCGTATGTGTAAAAAAGAAGTGGTTGGTCTGAATTTAATAACACTTCTGTCACTCAAAAACAGGGGTTACCAGCAAAACTAACAAACGTTTATTTAATTTTCCTTAAACCCAAATGTAGTCATTAAATTATACTTTATATTCATATTCACAAAAAATATACAGTTAGAATACACCAATGGGTAACTAAGAGGATGGAAGGCTAGCTCTGGGGCAATATGTTTGTCTTGGAAGCAATGCGTTTATTTATTTACAAGATTATGCAAAGCATCACAGGTTCAAAGCCTTATCCAATACTTAGAAACTGCTCTCTGGTATTAAGCGTGCCATAAATGATGTATTAATTGATTTGAAACATAAACAAACACACAAATGAAATGTGACTTAATTACATTGCACTTAAAACACACCATCACCTAACTAATTACTTCCATCCATACTACCACTATACTATGTTCTGTACATACAAACGTTGTCTCATTCTCATAAACATGACAGTCTGAAAAAAAGAAAGAAAACTTTGAACAAGATGTACATTTTGTTAACAGTTAATGTATAAAACATATTTTTCTTAACACACCTTGGATTTTTTTACATGTCCCAATGATTACAATATGTTAACACAAAAACAGTTTATCATACACAAATGATGTAGAAAACCTAGTACATACAATATACTACGCATGAAGGTAAAAAAAGTGAAAGTATTGTGACAAATCACATGATTCAGTCACTTCTCCCCAGATGGGAGCCTGTCCTTGTAAGGGCAGGCAGGAGTGCCATCTATGCAATAATCCCTCTCGGGTTGTGTTATCCGGGACCTGACAGGGAGGGATCTACCTCTGGGGGACAAGGACTCCCGTTCTGCAGAGGATATCCCTAGAAACCTATCTTCTAGAACAACATTAACATCAGACCTCTAGCGACATCCATCAAATCAAACCACTATTTGTTATTTTAACATAAGACCTAAGACCCAAACTGAGGATACATGTAGTAAAACTATTGTGAAGAATAAGAATGAACAGCGAATAATATTGGTTACTAAATGATTGGAAACCAACACTACTATGACACAGAAGATTGAACTAACAATGAAGAGTGATCAACTAAAAGAGAGAATGGACTGAAATCCTCGAAGGACCCAGCAGCTAATCATAAAAATGTATGATGGACTACTATTCAGAAGAAGTGGAATCGAGGAGTTTCAAACCAGATGAGTGAGGAGTGCTGAGAGATACAGGGAGATCCTCTGTCGGCAAGAAACCACAAGGTGTTGTCAGCAAAAAGCACAGAGGAAGCTGAAAGCCAAAGAAAGAGGGGAACGAAAACTCCAGGAGAAGGAGCGAGTCGAGAGCGATGGCGTGACCCTGGAGAGATGGACTGTTCAGTCTGGTGGCAATGCCGAGACCGCTGGAGCAGAGGTGCTGCAGAGTCACAGAGAAGAAAGAGAAGGAGAAGGAACAAGAACCAAAGCTATCCTGACCACAAAGGAAGTCCCGATCCTGAAAGCAGGCCCGGTGATGCAAACCCATATAAAATAAGATTAAGGGAATGGCAGGAGATCCGTGAGGGAAGACGGGTAAAGAGTACACTCAGTCTAATCGTCGCAGCGAATGACCAAAAGCTAAGACTTATCTTACTCTTCCCCATGAGTCACCTGAAACTAAGAAAAGTGAGAAACACTCTGGGGATCATTCTACTCACAAGTGGCCGGATTCGTAAGGGCATTAAACATAAAGTAAGCATACCTTTGTAACCAAGGGCAGTGGTAGATTGTTGGGGGCATTAAAACCAAAGTAAGCAGACGGTTGTCTCTCTCTTTGTCTCTGTCTGAAATTGATAGATTGTAACCCTAGAGGAACAAAACAAGCATCTGAAAGAGGGAAATGGATGATGGGGAATCTCAGACATTATCCTAACTTGCTAAGGCTTATGGACGGATAGAAGTTAAGGTTCAGTGGAAGGGAGCTTGACATTTTTGGACCATAGTCACCCATTTTACCTTCCTTAACATGTATGTTAGCAGGCTGAGAGATTCCTCAAACCTCACTCCAACATGCTTAGGTACTGTGCTCAGTGGCCTGTGGGAGTTTTTAAGTCAAACAAAACCGTCTGTTTCCACACGCTATCCCCCATATGAACTCCTAAGGGGGCAAATAGTCCCAGGTATGGTCAAGAGGTCTATAAGCCTGATGCCCTGTCTATCAGGTACATTCAGGAGTATAAAGTATAAGAATATATTGAAGGGGTACATACATTTGGAAGTTTAGTGTTTCAAATTACTCATAACGAGTGTAATCTCATGTAAATAATACATATTAGTTCTTCAAACAAAACTGAATACTCAACATTGGTTACTAATTGATCAATGTTATAACTCTTCCCCATCCACAAGAGACATGTGCAAATATGTTTCAACACAAAAAGGATATACAAAGTATATACAGCACAATTTGATCAGTACATGTTAATTGTACTTGAAAATAAAAAAAGATGTCAAACAAAACCCAGCAAGATTTTACATGATTTAACACACAAGTTTGAAATGCAACATAGTTTCACATAAGTGTTCATAACAACAATTTGTCGACTTGTGTTAACAATATTCACATCAAGTCGATCCAAAGGCCTTATGGGTTCATATAAACAATTCCCAATAGTGCCATCATTTCTAATCAATTGCCAACGCATTTTGAATTTCTAAACAATCCATCATCAGGGCTACGGTAGCTATTAGTTCCAAAAAGGAGCTTGATATGTTCAGGATAGGAATACCTAAAGAATAATAAAAGTGATAAATACTGGATGTTCAATGTGGGAGCTCAGCCAAACATAATTAAGTGGCTATAAACGTTACTAACCTCCCAACTCCTAAGCAGATAAACCTGTGAACAGGATCAAGACCTATTGAGTGAGAGCGAACCTCATGAATTTTCACAGTCCATTATATCGAGTCACTAGTTGCAACTGACTGGATAGTAAATACGGGTCATAATAACACTGTAAAGCAATACAGACCATGCTGGAGTGCAGTAGAACACTGCAGCAGGGCACAGAACCTTGACGGGTGGTGTACCTAGGACTCAATCTCTCTAGACATAATAGGAAAATAAGGTATAAACAAAGTAAAGGGTACAAGGTAGAGCAAATCAAGCAACCTGAACAGGTATCTAGAGTGATAAATAGCAGATAAATCACTCACGTATGCTATTAGAAAATGTCTATTGTCATATCTAGTAGACAGCTTCATAATGCGGGGCGGTGCGGCAAAACAGTGGCCACCGGTATCGGTATAGCCACAAGGATCTGTGTCTCTATATTCTACAACGAAATAGTACGTTTAAATACAACCAACATGGTTATCTACAAATTCTGGTATCCCTCTGTGTGTAGATGCTGGTCATTAAAGTTTGTAACAGGACGAAGGGATGGCAGCTTAAAGAAACTGCCCGGCACTAATGTGCTCGGCACTCACTCCTCACAGTTGTGTAGACAACATAGTTCAAATAACTAGCAAAATTGGTCAGATTCACAGGGTCTGGGGCTTTTTCCCATTAGGGCAGGGCCTGCTGAGGCAGGTAAGTGCATTTGTTAGGCATTCATCAGGCGAAAGTTGTGGTACGGGCCAGAATCCATACTCAGTTCTCCCAGAGGTCTACACTGCTGTCTCCCACTAGCCCCCAACTCGTACACAGTCTAAAAATGAAAACCACCCTCCACCGCCACCAACAGACACAACTCATCAGGTTTTGAGGCAGCACCTGCCCTTCGGTATCAGAATGATGATGCAACCCTACAGGTGATACTTGATGATGAAACGAGGAGTGGAAAAGATGGAAGGTGGAATGTGGATTCCTCAACCCAAAAAATGTGCAGCACTTTGGCCTAAAAAAGGAGACAAAGAGGTTAAAAAGTAGCAGGATGGTGAAAGAGCATTGTGTTGGCAGTGACAGACAGAGGTTTTGGGGATGAGGGACATGATGCACTTTTTAATTAGACTGTAATCTTGAATATGAAGTATCTCTGGCCCTTTTCTAGCTTAGGGTCTCAGGGGACATCAAGAGGTTTCTTTATTTGTTCCACAGCCAAATGAGATGAATATCATCTGCCCTGATGGTTGTGTGCGAATATGCACAACTGTTCGCAGGCGCAATGCATACTCTAATGGAGAGGATGGGATTCTCTTATACATAGTACTTATTACAAATATTGTGAATGTAGAGAAACATGAAAGTTATGGTTTAGTTGCCCTAATAAAACCTCTGAAATTCAGGACAGCTGGAATTCTGGTTTGTTCTGGCACAAGCTGCAGGCATTCTGACATCACCATACAACTGATTACAGAGCGGTAGGGATGCCATTTTCTTATTAAAGGCCAGTAGTGATGTCACAACTATCCTCTGATAAGAAATTGTTTAGAGGGCTTTATAGTGGAATTGTAGGTTGCTATAAACAATAAGAAAATAATGTATATATTCAGGAAAAAATCTTTGCTAAAGGATATTTATGGTTAAGTGTCTCTAAGAAAAAACTCTGGAATTCAGACTAAAGACTGGTTATGGCAAGAGCGTAAAATTTAAAAACCAAAGAATTTTCCAGTTATGGTAAGCTACTCAATCCGGCATACCTCACCATGTACTGTTTATACTGACACATATGTGTTAAGAAGTCTTAGTGTGCATAATAAATACTTTGTGATATCTTGTAGATATATTGTTAAGTAGTTTATTGGGAGAAGCCCCCTGGAGGCCAACTTTCATCAATCCGACATCTTCGTGTATGATTCCATATCACATTCTGGAATCATACACAAAGGTGTAGTCATGGTTACAGAACATGTGTACATCAGGATAGGGTAACTATATACAGAATAGATGGTGTATTTAATATCACAACATCTTCCCCTCTATAATTAATTAAACAAAAGTTCATGTATACTAGTTGGTTGCTATAAACAACATTTTAAGCAACTATAACAATTTTAAACACGTATAACAACATGTCTAACTTTTTTTTTAAATGAAAATCATAAAAGGATACATGTATGCGTTGATGAATGTGGACTTCCATTATATTAGTTTCATGTGTCCATAGATTTTGTTTCACAAAAGCTTTCAATAATATACATAGTCTTGTTTATAGTTCCACACTATTTTCCTGGATCTTGAAGATGGATGGATATCCACCATTGTTTTCTCATGTGGTTCTCTACTTGTGCATTTCTCCTGCATATTTGCCTTGTTCATAATTCTTGAGTCATTATACTGGTCTTTAAACATTTCTCCATTTGTATTTTGTTCTCTCTCATTTCTTAATACCTCCTCCTCCTTTGCTAAGATTACATCATCACAGGACCATTTCTTTCCATCTTCAAGAATTACAGATTTTCTAAAACACTCCATTACCCTCTGAGGAGAACGAAATCTTGACTCTCCTTTCATCACACGTTTGGGTTCTTTTACTCTAACCCAGTCACCCTTCTCAATTATACTCTCTTGAACATGCTTTTGTCTATCGTAATAATTTTTGTACTCTTCTTGTTTTCTTTTAACTTTGTTAACAATTTCTTCCAATTTTACTTCCTTGCTCCTCCTCTTTGTTATCCAGGCAGGTCTAAGTCTGTTTGTAGCAATTCTTCCTCTCATCAAAGTAAATGGTTCCTCCTCAGTTACAGAATGTGGGGTAACGTTATACGTGCTTAGTGCTTCCTTTAGTGTTTCTTTCCACGGTAAATTGTTGATGATAGCTAACTGAATAATGCCTTTTATGAAAAGATTAATTCTTTCTACTAATCCATTCCCCATGGGATGGTACAAGGCTGTAGTATTGTGCTTAATGGCTCTGTCCTTCAAAAACTTTAGAATTTCTTGTGACATAAATTGAGCTCCATTGTCAGATATTAATTCCTGTGGCTCACCTTCCCTATTAAAGATTTCCTCTAGAAACTTCATTACTTTCATAGCTGATATGGATTCTTCAATAATTCCACATTCCACCCATTTGGATGTATAGTCAACCAATACAATAAAGTAAACTTTTTGCGGTCCCAAGGTTTCATACGGTCCAGCTATATCAATTGCCAGTTTCGTCCACACTGTACTGGGAATTTCTATTGGCTGCAGCGGTGTGATACGTGTTGATTTGCCTTCATCACTTACTGCACATGCAGTACAATCTCTGACTAGAGCTTCCAATTCACCCCACATGTTAGGCCACCAGTAAGCTTCTCTTACTCTTCTTTTCGTTAGATTTCTACCCACATGACCTTCATGTGCAATGTTCATAATTCTCTTCCTCATACTTGCTGGAGGTATTATACGATCTCCTCTATAAATACACGCGTTGTCACTTGTCAATTCATCTTTCATTTTTTCCCAGGATTTAATATCCTTCTCAATGTCTTTCCAGCTATTTTCAATAGCCTTTTTTAACAGCCTTTGTTCAGGGTCTTGTTCTCCAGCTTCTATCCATTCTTTTTTCAAAAAACTTGGATGCACATGTGCAATTATACATTCCATGTTTTGATCTTCTGTTAGTTCTTCCTTGTCTTTACTGTCATTTGTGTTACTGTTACATGGTAGACGAGAAAAACAATCTGCCACTACGTTTAATCTTCCAGAAGTATATTTTATTTTGACATTGTATTGCATGATAATCAATGTCCACCTCCTTATACGTGGAGATGTCATGGGAGGATTCTTAGAGTGCAAAACATGTACAAGTGGCTTGTGATCCGTCTTGATATCAACAGGTATGCCCCAAATGAGTCCTTTGAAGTGTTCTAAGATCCATTTGGCCCCCAGAGCCTCCTTCTCAATGGTTGAATACTTTTTCTCAGCCCCTCTCAATGTTCTGGAAGCAAAGACGATAGGAACTACTTCATCTCCCTGAACTTGCTCTAAGACACCTCCCAGGCCGATTTTACTGGCATCCACCGATATCATGGTTTTTGCACTTGAGTTAAACATTTTGAGTGCTGGTGCTTTGTTGATCAACAACTTGATCATTCCAAACTCCTCCTTGCACCCTTCAGACCAATTAAACTTTATACCTTTGCACATCAGGTTTCTCATCTGTTCAGTTATATCAGAGTACTGATCCACAAATTTAGAATAATATTCTGTTAACCCCAAAAAACTTCGAAGTTGATCTTTGTTAACAGGATCAGGAATCTTAAGAATGGTGTCAACCAATGATTCTTTAGGCTTTATACCATCTGCATTTATGCGGTGACCCAAGTAAGTCACTTCATCTCTTTTCATCCTACACTTTTCAATCTTAAGTGTCATGCCTTTTTACTGTATAACTTGTAGCACACCTAACAACTTTGCATCATGCTCCTCTTCGGACATTGCAGATATCAATATGTCATCTTGGAAATAATGCACTCCTTGAAGACCGTCAAACAAATGATGCATTAATCTTTGAAATACGGCAGTTGCTAAAGCCAATCCAAAAGGCATTATTTTATATCTGAATGCTCCCAATGGCTTTATGAACAATGTCAAATGCCTAGATTCTTCATCTAATACAACTTAGTGATATGCTGATGATAGATCTAGCGTTGTGAAGTATTTTGCCGGTTTCATTGTGATCAACATTTCTCCTATGTTTGGCAGGGGATGGCGGTCCACCCATATGTTGGCATTCAGATCTCTCAGGTCGACACACATTCTGATTGATCCATCAGGCTTTTTAACAATCACAATCGGGGATAACCACTCAGAGCTTTCAATAGGTTCAATGACGTCTTGTATACACAATTTCTCTAGTTCGCTTTTTAATGCTTCTCTGGTGCCAATTGGTATATTTCTTACTTTGTGTACGACTGGATTTGCTCCCCTCTTGAGTATGATGCAATGTTTGAAACCCTTGAGAACTCCAATATTTTCATTGAAGACTTTGGGAAAACTTTTGGCTAGATTTTCTGATGTGCTGCAACTGTTTTCATTGATACAAAGAATGGGCACATTTTCACCTGGATGTATCCTGATCTTCAATGACGCTTGTTCCCACCATCCAACTATAGAAAATCCATTTTCAGCAACATACAATCTGCAGTATGTCTTCCTTCCCTCAAAATTCAAGTGTACCCATGTATATCCAACAATGTTGATAGGTGTCTTTCCATAACCAGTTGCCTTTATTTTGGTTAACTGCAAATCCTCCATTTTTTTTTTTAGAACATTCACATATGTTTCTACATCCACCATAGTATATGGAGAACCTGTATCCACCATAACTTGTAATGTTATTCCATTTATTTACATTGGCACCCAAGGACCCAAACTGCATTCACTAGGTGTGAAAGCCAATATTTATACTTCATCTTCAAATCTATCTGAAATTGCCAGTAGACTACTTGGACCACCAATTCCTTCCAAAGCTTTTATACTCGTCATGGCAGCACTTCTTCCTCTACCATAACGACCAGCATTCTTCACATATCGAGAATTAAATCTTCCTCTTCCGCTGTTGTTGCGACACACTTTGCCAAAATGACCTACTAGTCTGCATTTATTTTCATTTTTAAGATTTGTTTATTGGCATTTGTGGTTATATGCATTACACATTTTCACTAGTCTGCATTTATAGCATTCAGCTGACAGGGCCGGACACATTCTTTCTCTGCATAATGTCTACACCAACCACATTTAAGGCACTTGTTAGGTGTTCTATATGCATTCTCTTTTTCTTGTCTAGATCTTTTATCAATATCGGACTCGGACTTGACTATGGCAATTAAATCTTCTTCTCCTTTGTCATATTGTCCATCATTCATTTCTTGAACTGACTTTATTTCTGCATTCTCCATTTTATTCCGAACCTCTTTCATGCACTTTTCACCAAGTTCAATGGACCTGGCTATCTCCATTGCTTGTTCCAACGTAGGGTTCTTTGCCTGCCACAATCACTGTTGGATGCGTGGATCTGCTATGTGTAGAACTAGTTGATCCCTCAAGTATTCATCCGCCACTCCTGTGAAGGTACACGTACCCAACAAACCTCTTAGTGCAGCCATATAGGCATCAATGCTTTTGCTTTTGTTTTGTTTCCTCGAAAAGAATCTGCAGCGTTCCAAGAAAATATTGGTTTTATTCCCAAAGTGTTTATTCAGTTTAGCAATTGCTGTATCATATTTCCTGGCTCCACTTGAAGAGTCTCCCGAGCCTTCCTCTGAACTATCTAAATCAGGCTATGTCCTGAAAATTCTGAGTGCCTCTGCACCAACACAGTTGAGGAGAGTGGCTTCCTTTAAGTCATCTTTAAATTTGGATCCTCCAATTGCTCTCAAATATACTTTGAAATTGTCTTCCATGGGCATACAGGATATACTTTGAAATTGCTCCCATGGGCATACAGGATTTCCTGGTAATGCTAGAAATTTAACTGGAGCCGCAATATTTTGTATATTCATTCTGCTGATGATATGTGTACAACGATCCAACTCGTTGTCAAATTTCAACTTATAGTCTTATGTCTTAAGTTTGCCCTTCCACAATGGTGCTGCTAAATGCACTGCATTTCCAATTGTGAACACTGACTGCCTGTTAGCACACTCGTGCACATTTGCCATGAAGTATGTTTCTGTGTAGGACTTGAAATTGTTTATGTATAATAAATGTTTTTTATTTTTAAAATGTTTTTATTAGTAGTACAATGCACACGAGATGTATATGTCCATGTCACTTCGAGCGTTCTATTATAAGGATTTATGTACGCTCCAGCCTTTCAAATCCATCAGAAATGCAGCCGAGTCGCTTTGTTTCACAAACGCTGCACGTTACATCAATATCTTTATCTTCGATTACCTAACATGAGTTCCCATAGTAACCGTGCATTTCATATGAAGGCATGTACACGACGTCGGAGGGTGCCTTTCTCTGATGTATGCAGCACTTCCTGATCACAGTCTCTAAGCGGCACACGTCATCACGCTAATGCGCATTCTTTATACAGACATCCGTTGGCCTTTCTCTCTCGCGCACCATCCGAATGACGCGATCCACCCAATTATATATAAAGTTAGCGTTTGTACTTCACTAACCTTTCTCTGCTTTGTCGGGTTGCGTTTAAACACTTCTTCTATCCTTGTGTGCAGGTTCGCCACCATCTGTCATTCCCTCAATTACACTGTTTACGTTACAGCAGCAACACCGACATGCGTCCGAGGGCTTCCCTCTACCGTGATCCTCGTCGCCAATTGTTAAGAAGTTTTAATGTGCCTAATAAATACTTTGTGATATCTTGTAGATATATTGTTATAGTTTGTTGGGAGAAGCCCCCGGGAGGCCAACTTTCATCAATCCGACATCTTCGTGTATGATTCCATATCACATTCTGAAATCATACACAAAGGTGTAGTCATGGTTACAGAACATGTGTACATAAGGATAGGGTAACTATATACAGAATAGATGGTGTATTTAATATCACAACAATATGACATCACAAATGGCACATGGAGTCCAATGCTCAGCTGCCCAGGTTTTGCTCCCATCACAGGGAGACTTCAGCCTGGAGATGGGATTCTCTCTCCATTGTATGACCTCATTCTTTGTATCCCTCGGGTTCTACAAGTTCACTTGAAAATCTAGAATGTGGGGTCTTAGTCTCCTTTCATTATTACCATATGGAAAAGGAACTCCTGGAGCCTCTGTAACTTCACCATAATTCTTATCCTCTGTGGATCCTCCCAACATCCCCATCCCCTCTCAGATGGCAGAATATCCACCTAGCCACCCTCCAGAGATTAAATCGGTCAGTCTGCAGATTAAATGGGAGCAGCTGATCATGCAGGATATATCTCATGCTGTGGCATTTCTTCTAAAAGGGGCTTGGAAACCATCCACCCTTAAGGTTTATGAGAGACACAGATCCTCTTTATCTAGGAGGTGTGAGCGATCCCTCCTCACTTTGCTCTAATGTTATCCATTAAAGAGTTTGGATTTCTTTGAAGATTGGGCACTGCTAAAGGCTACCAGTTTCCTCTCCAAGAGCTCCGCCCGATGAAAATAAGGAAGTCCTTGGGAGGCATGTCTTCAATCGAATTCTATGCCACTCGATTGTTTCAGTCTTTCTTGTATTCCCACCCCTTTGCCCATCCAGTCCTTACTCCTTCGGTCCTGCCCACTGTTCTTGATGTTTTTCATAAGTCACTTTCCAAACCTCTAACTCAGGTTCGACATAAAATGATAGCCTTAAAAGTGTTCCTCTTGGCTATTACCTCAGGACATAGATTGGGGGATCTTGGAGCCTTGACATGATCTGAGACGCATACTGTATTTTGTAATAATGAGGCATACACGGCGGAGTGTGTAAGTAACCTGTTTATTTGATCAACCTGCAATCAGTGGTGCTCCAGCTCTCACAGAGACTCCCTTCAACTGTCATCTCAAATCCCCATCCGTAGGTAAACACACCTCGAACACTGATCGTGGAATTCTACCATTGTAGAATCCCACATCAGCCTGACATAACCTATTACAACACTTCTCCCCCTTTACCCATTCAACAAAGCACACCACACAACCCAAACCACGACCCAAAAGAAGAAAAGAAGGAAGAAGGAAGGAAGGAAGGAAGGAAGAAAGAACCAGGGGAAGAGGAAAGGAGGAAAGGATCAACGTGCGATTGCACCAACAGCAAATTCATTATACTTAGAGGGAAACCTCCTCTCCCTGGCGGGATTGGTCTTACGCTTCCCAGAAACAGAGTCACCCACGGTAGGGGCCAATATCATTGCCTCTGTGCCACCCGAGATTTCGGCAGCAGATCTTGGATTCGCAGTTGCTAATTCCGCACCACATAGATCCACACCACCGGTAGCCACCCCTTCAACAGAAACATCACCATCAAGGTCAACTGTAACAGGAGGTAGTATCTCATGAAAACCACGTCGGAACCCACATCAATACCATCACCACATAACGTGACACTTACATCCACGTCCCGTTTTGGCCACCACACATGGTTGCATGTACTTACTCAATCCCTTAGCCACAAACCTTGGGTTTCTCACAACAACCCGATCCCCTACTTCTACATGGAGAGGTTTCTTGAGTCTAAATTGTTCCTGCCAAAAAGACGCTTGTCTACGTTGCACCCTATCCAGAACTCCTCGCATGTCTACTTGTGACTGGACACCGCCACCAAGCGCTGGAACCCTCAATTTAGAGCCAGGCTTCTTCCCCTGCATTAGCTCGAACAGAGACAAACCTGTGAGTGTAAATGGGGTCCGCCTGTAAGCCTTAAGCGCTTCAGAATCTACACCGCTCCACTGCAGGCCGTTTGCAAGAGCCAATTGTATGGCTCCCTTCACAAAACGGTTCAAGCGCTCCACTAGTCCGTTGGCTTCTGGGTTATACAGGGTGACTCTATGGTGGCGAATTCCCAAATTACTGAAAAACTCCTGCATCACACCTGACACAAATTGCACACCATTGTCTGTAACTACACCAGCAGGAATGCCCTCCCTGTCGAACACAGCTGAAAGGAACTCCACCACCTTCTCTGACGTTGCAGAAGACAAAGCCATAACCTCTACCCACCTAGAAGTGTAGTCTACCAACACTACAATGAACCTCAAGCCACCACCCAAAGAGTCTATGGGTCCCATTATATCGACTGCTACTTTGGACCACACATCATCGGGAATCTCTACTGGGTGGACTGGCTGGGTAGTGGGCACTTTGCTCTTATCACTAGCTGAACACGCTGCACAATCCTTAACAACGCCTTCGACATCATCATCCATTCTGGACCACCAGTACGCTTCTCTGAGTCTGCTTTTGGTCATAGACCTTCCCGGATGTCTCTCATGAGCTAGGGCCACAAGCCTGCCCTTGAGTGATTCCGGGGGAATTAATCTGAAACCCCTGGCGATACCCCAAGGACCCCCGGATAACTCCGGCCACACATGGCCATACAGCTTGGACAATTCCTCATTACGGGAACCGGTTCTGAGAGCAGACTTGATATCAATCAATACTGGATCTCGACTACACTCCTCACTCCATAATTGTTCACAAATGGCAGGGGTAACACCAGCTATCAAAGCACAGCCAACTCTTGAGTTTGGTCAACATCTCCCAGACGCGGAAAACGCGACAGACAGTCGGCGACCACGTTCCTTAGTCCGGGGACATATTCTACCTTAAAATCAAATTCCCCCATGTCAGCCATCCATCTCATGATCCTAGACAAAGCTTGGGACAGCCCCTTAGTAGTTAAAACATGTACCAATGGCTTATGATCGGTGCGCAACGTATACTCAACATCCCACAGGAATGTCCTAAAATTCTTCGAGGCCCAGACGGCAGCCAGGGCCTCCCTCTCTATCACTGCATACTTTTGTTCTGCCTCTTTGAGAACTCTGGACGCAAATGCAATGGGGCGGAATACGCCACCTTCCCTCTGTTCCGAAACTGCCCCAATACTGTACTCACTAGCATCCACCGTCAACATGGTTTTCCTTGATGGACAAAAGGAAACCAAGAAAGGAGCATGATCTACAACCGCCTTGAGATTCTCAAACTCGTCTTGGCACTGATCCAACCAATCAAAGTGTACTCCCTCCCTGAGTAAAGCCCTCATAGCAACTGTTTTGTCATCATAAACTGACACAAACCTGCTATAATATTCGGCGAGGCCCATAAAAGATCTCAACTGTTCCTTATTGGCTGGGGGAGGCGCGTCACGTAATACCTTTACCAAATCTTCCTTAGGATGAATACCGTCAACATCCAAAGTGTGCCACTCTCCACGCCTACTTTACACTTGCTAAGTTTAACAGTAAAACCACTCCTTTTTAACACCTCCATTACCTGCAAGACCCTGCTGTCATGTTCATCGCGAGAACTAGCCCAGACCAAAATGTCATCTTGAAAATATTCCACCCCAAGGATGCCAGCGAATAACTTCCTTCATAACATGTTGAAAAACGGCAGAAGCGGAGGCCAACCCAAAGGGCAGCCTGCAAAAACCGAACACCCCAAAGGGAGTGATGAAAGAGGTAAGAGGACGTGACTCAATGTGTAGGTCTATCTGATGATAGGCGGATGAGAAGTCAAAGGTAGAGAAATAGGAAGCCCCCCCACCAAAGAGAGCATCTCATTGATGTTAGGCAAGGGATGTCTGTCTATCCAAATGTACAAATTTCGGTCTCTGAGGTCGATGCACATCCTCATGCCCCCATCCGACTTGCGTGCCAACACCACCAAAGCCAGCCACTCCGAACACTCCACCTCCTCGGCCACTCCTGCCCCCATAAACTTGGTAAGTTCCTCTTTCAATGAATCCCGGGCCACTGTAGGGACACGTCGGACCTTGTGTACAACAGGGGTGGCACCCCTTTTTAGAACTATTTTGTGAGCAAAACCCTTCAACTTGCCCAACTTGGACGTGAAAACAGTAGGAAACCTGCTCTGAAGTATCTCCGCTGTTAAGGGTACAGCCAACTCAACGGTATTCACTCCGCTATCACTCACAATTAAGACTGGAACGGCTTTCCCAGGGCGAATCTCTATAAATTATGAGGCCCTAAGTGCCAAGACAATTAAGTAAGGCCGCGTCCTTGTCGTCATCCGATAGTCTTGCCCATCCTGAGGCTCTGAGATATACCTTGAACGTGTCCACCCACAGTTCCCAGGCTATGGGTGGTTCCCCCGGGTTGGGTAGGAAGGCGGGCGGAGGACGAGCGTTGCTGTGATGCATAGTTGGGAAGCAATGTATCTGAAGTTTGAGGAAGATCCTTCCAGCAGTGACACAAACCTGGGTACCAAAAGGTCACTTTGGGCAACTTGGAAGACGGCAATTATTTGAGCTTGTGGGCAATGGAAACCCTGGGCAAAGTCTCTAGGTCTTTGTGGAACGTGTTGATAAAGTACTTAAGTTGAACAATTTGCGCTTGCAACTCAAACAAAAACTCAGTTATAATAAGTCAAGAATGTATCTCCAACCCTTAAGATTTAATTTTGCTCATAGTTTCAGGCAGAATGGACATAAATCGCTTGCGACCAGCAAGGGTTAACGTCTGCGCTTTGTCTTGCACGGGGCACGTCCTTCTTTGAAGCTTGGCTTCCTCTGGTAAGCTGACTGGAGGCCAGGGTTTCTACTGGGCCCCTCCCCTTCCTATGGCTTGCGAGGGCGAGCAGGGGAAACTAAACGCTGCTGCTTCCTCACCTGTGCTGGAGCAGTTCAGGGAACACCAGCGCTGCGCCGTGCTCTACCCGGACTGGGGAGCGCAGCTTGCTTGTAGAGAAGGACGGGTACACTGACTCAGGTAGGTCTCCACCCAGACGGCGGGAGCAGGCCCGTAGGTGCGAAGGCGGATGGACTCCTGTGAGTGGCTCACGCCGGCGAGCAGAGAGGAGGGGCTCACTTCCAAAACAGCCTCCCGATCCGGCGGCACAGGACAGCACGGCAGGGAGTGTCAACGAACACTACCGAGAACAGCCGACAGGAGAATGACTGGGCAGCAACCGCTGGTGGGTCGTCAGGCGCGTGGGTAGGCAGGTTGATCACTTGTTGCCAGTGTAATAATGAGGCATACACGGCGGAGTGTGTAAGTAACCTGTTTATTTGATCAACCTGCAACCAGCGGTGGTGGTCCAGCTCTCACAGAGACTCCCTTCAACTGTCATCTCTAATCCCCACCCGTAGGTAAACAAACCTGGAACACTGGACGTGGAATTCTACCATTGTAGAATCCCACATCAGCCTGACATAACCTATTACAACATATTTCAGTGATGATTCTTAAAAACGCTGCTTCATTCAGGCCCAAGGTCTCTTCTGAATTTCACACTTCTCATGACATGGTTTTTCCTACTTTTCTTGACACCAACAAGGTCTCTCTACCCGATTGATGTGGAGTGAGCTGTAGAATCTACCTTGAGAAGTCTTTTTGTTTTCGCTAGTTTGATTACTCGTTAGTCTCATTTGTTCCCGGTTACAAGGGTAATACGCTTTGCTTTTCTACCATCAGTAGATGGGTTACGGGGGGTATTGCTATTGCTTACGGGCTTTAGGGTTCCACCTTACCTCCAATGTTTCAGGGAGGTCTACTTGGGGGATTGTGGACTCTTGGGCAGAACTTAAGGGGGTTCCATTGAATGAGATCTGACATGCCACTATCTGAATTTACCACTTGGCATGTGTCAGGCATTATAATTTGCAACTGAAGGATGCATCTGAAGGCTTCCTTTGTGTTGCGAACCTGCACTGTGCCAGATTCCGGGAACCATCTGCTTCATTTCTTCAATAAATGTTTGTTTTTTGCTCCAAACTGATTCTTTTACTAATCCTCCTTCAGTCTCCTGCTTGTTAATTTCTCACTAATACAGACTGGGACGAGAAAGATGGGATGAGGCAGTAATGTCATGATTACGTACCAGCAATATTCATTACTCCAAGTACATATCTTCTTTGTTCCATACCCCTTCCCCCTCCGTCCCTTGGCTTGCAGCTCAAAGTAGGCTCTGGCTTGCTACATACAAGAAGTGGAGGTGTGGACTTTGCTTATGCGACCCTGCCCCAGTAGGGTTGGGCCTACACCCATAGGGGGAAAGAAAACACTTGTTTCTCCTTTATTCTTTACGTTTGCTAAATGAAGGTTTGTTGGAGCCTGCACCTCATCGGGAGTGTAGAATGGGACGAGGAAGATGTCGACCTTGAGTAATGAAAATTACTGTGGCAATATGGCCATTAGCACCCCGGCCTGTTAGACCGGGGTGCTAATGGCATATTTCTTTCTGTTTCGCTTGTTTCGAACAAAAAATAAAATTTAAAAAAAAGGGCCGGGGTGCTTATTGCCATTAGCAGCCCGGCCCGTTGGACTGGGGTGCTAATGGCATTTTTTTTCTGTTTCGCTTGTTTCGAAACAGGAAAAAAAAAAATGAAAACGTAGGCTGTTTTCCCTTTCCATGGCGTCCATCGGGAGCGGACGTGCTAGGAACACAAGTGTTCCCAGCGCGTTCGCTCCCAAGACCAGAAGAAAAAAGAAGGTAAGTGGGGTTGGGAGGACGGAAAGTAGGGGGACGGGGAAAAAAAAAAAAAGTACCGCGGTCTCCGGAGGGGGACGATGGAAGCCTCCAGCCGTGTGGAGGCTTGGCGCAGGGATGGACCCGCTCGGAGTCTCCACACGGCTGGAGGTTTCCATTGTCCCCCGCTGGAGATCGCAGGATAGAAGGTAAGTCGGGTGGGGTGGGAGGTGAGAGGAAAAAAAAAATTCTTACCCGAGTCCCCGGCGGGGGACGAAGGAAGCCTCCAGCCATGGGGAGACTCGGAGCGGGGATTGCCCCGTTTCGAGCCTCCTCATTGGCTGAGGGGCTGCCACGCCTCTCGACGGGAACAGAGTAACCGGCACGCATAGCGTAAAAGGGAATACCGTGTGGTATGGCTCGCAAATGAGCCAATCACCACGCAGTTTTCCCGTTGCGCCGCGCGTGCCGGGTGCTAATGGTAATTAATCAGGGCAGTAGAGCCGTGCAGTAATGTAAGGTCGAGGATTTGTGCCCGAATGTAATGCATTTCTTGCGTTCTTGTACATGACACTTGCACAGGGGGCTTGGCATGGCTTGAAGATACCTCTTTCATAGACAACATGGGGGAAAGGAACCCCACTGAGTTCTATACACGTTTGCTGATAAGAAAAGACCAAAGCGATTGACTCATGTTCTCACATTATCAAGAAAACTTCCACAACTCCAATGAGAGTTTGACTTGACGACACTGTTAATCTTCACACATTTTCTCTTCCGCAAGAGGTGCTTTATGTTTGCTATTTTGTTTGCATAGAAAGATAATTTAACAACTTCACATTGGACAACCATTCCCAGAAAAGTACTCACTAGAAAAAAAAATCCACTCTCTAACCGGGTCAAAGTAAACTTTCAAACTGCGCTTTCTGCAATTGTTCACGTCTGCAAGTGCTGCAAGTGGAACAAAACAATGACGTGTTTTAAAACGGCATTCCCAACAGCTGACATCAAAACGCCCCGTTCTTGCAGAAGGTGTACAATGTGTTTACCTTTAGAAGTAGAAGAGATTCAAATGAGATTTGAACTCAATAGAGGACATGAGTACTCTCTGCAAAATGACGTTTAAATACATTTTTAAAAATCCCCACTAAAAATACAGATTAGCAAGACACCTTAGAAAATGAGCTCACATTTATTCAACATTCCATCATAAATTAACGGGAGGTGTTGATTGAAAGGTTTATTTTCATACAAAATGGCCGCATGCATTCCTTTCAAAACACCTTAAAACGTGAGTATTGTAATTGATAACTCGCCCCCGACAACAAATTATAAGGACATTGCAAGTCAGCACGGTGTTCAGTGATCTCATAAAGTCACTGAGCTCTGAGAGTTGAAATATTTGTATAATGTACCGTTCAGCTATTTTATCTCATACATATATTGTTCCAATTATTAGCAGTTTCAAAACACTTAAATTAATAAAAAGCATCGACCTGTCTAGTGCACTTGTTCCATTATAGACTACTGATCTGTACAATTGACATATTTCTGAATGTTTTTGCTTCAGTATGATACAACGGTTCACTTTGCATATTCTTACTGACTTGTAATGTTGATGTTGACAGCATTGCAAAACGAACTACTATTAAAATTAAAACTAATAACTATTTTTTTTGTGGAGCTTAAACATCAGCAAGTACGGCTCCCATAATTGAAAAAACAAACAAACATCATTTTGGATTCATACTCTGCCCCACTTTCTTCTGAAACAATACATTGTGGTTACAAAAGCAGATTTTATTTCCTGGTAAAGATTTTACACATATATCACATACGTTGTTAAAGGAATGTTATGGTTAAATTGCACTAATAAAAACCTATGAAATTCGTTCAAAAAACGTTGTTAAAGGGTTACAAGTAAAACCGAAAAACCCCAGGAATTAGCCCGTTGTGGTAAGCTAAGCAACCATAACTCGCACCATCACTGTACACTGCTAAGACTAACACCCAGGACATAAAGATGACATCACAATTTAACCACTACAGCAGGCCCTGTAATTAAGCACAAGATCTGTACATTCTGTGACTTTACACAGAATAATTGCCATGCAGTATTCATCCACTTTAACGGGTTTTAAGATTGCCCATTTGGTGGCACTTTAGATGTTGCTTATATTTCAAAACGATGGGCATGGGAAACAAAGACAGGTAAAGAGATTAGCTATGATGGACACTCATCATGTGGGTGTTACTTGGTTTTTGCACACCTATTGACCTCTTATGTGCATCCTAGATCCTATGACCATTCTCATGCATTATTACCCCTCCCAGCCATCAACCTTCCTGCCTCGGGTATTCTTCTGCAAGCTTAATTGCAGCTGCAAACCAGCATGTGATGAAATATACATATCGTAACCAAGTGTGCCTTCACCCACTTGATTTATAAGCAGTGTGTGTGTCCCTGTATCTTTTCCCTGGGCGTCATTCCTGTTCAAAATAAGCACTGGCAAAACTAAGATCTGTGTCTCTTGTTTAGCATTAGATAAGCACTTGCCAGCTGTTCACATCTTATGGCCTGGTCGTACCTTTATGCCAGTGCCTTCGAAATGCCTAGCCTATGCCTTTACATAATCAAAAACCTTTGTCTTTACCAATGTCTGTTTTACCTTTTCTTAAAGCTGACATGCACACAGCGCAACATAGCTTTCTTTATTGAACAGTTTGAACCATGTTAACATTTCTTCTTCGGAGAGTACATATGTTATCATTAATATAAATACAATCCTCAGCAAAATATACAGGATAGTGTCAGGAAAAAAGCGGAACTCGAAGAAATAAGTAATTAATAACGGTATTCTTGCATCTGACACCTTTCATAAAGATTACAGAAGATTGAGGAAATGGGTGCACTCAGAGTCATTAAACATTCATAAACGGTGCTCCATTTTAAATGTTCACCCACACACGTTATACTTAAAATAAATATCCACACTGTTACACTTTAAATTATTCTCATATTAAACCATACATTTTAAATCACCCGTGTAAGTATAATTTGAAAAACACCCGTATTGCCACATTGTAATTCAAAAGGAAGATAGACATATTCATTCAAATGTGACTCTTCACTTGAAACATGCTAAATTTGTCAAAAAAGTTAATTATTTTTGGAAAATGCAATGGTGTGTGTGGCTGGTTAGAGAGAAACAGTTCTCTTAAAACCGTGACTGTTTCTGTCATAATCCCTCTTTGCCATATATGGAGAAAATTGTGTGCCTTTATAATACTTATTTCTGAACTGTATTATTACAGATATAAAGGAAGAGAGTGAGTCATAAAGACAGTGAGAGAGAGGGCGAGAGAAAGAGGCAAGGCAATAAAGTGACAAACGACTGTGGGCGTTGTCTCCAGTCAATGGAGCTCAAAAGAACACATTGAGCCTTGACTCCAAACTGTGAACACAAGTCACAGAGGCTTCAAACTTTCAATATTGCATATCCACCAGCTAGCTGCCCGTGGCAGATCATCTCTGTGAATGCACCATATATTTTAGCTGAAATATATTATTGATAGTGCCAATCAAGTGTTCCAAAAACTTGCCAAAAGGCTACATTATACATCTAATAATACAAAAACAGACATTTTTAAATTCCAATTCGGCTTTTGCCTCTCCATCTCAAGTAATATAAATAGCTTAAGGAACAATATAATGAAACACTTTTTATGGAATAAAACCACATACAAAACATACACATTTCTTCTGGAGGATTTCTTGATACTAAAATGCGGTTAATGTTGCTCACACTTTACATTACTAATTATTTTCAAGAAATGGATATGCTTGTACTTTTTTGTTGTTGTACAGACAGGTGATTAGGGGTTTCTTTAGACTAAAATGTCTATGTACAAGAAAACTCAATATAAAAAGATGTATTTTTCCAACGATGTGCCTAAATATTACTACAGTAAAACCAAAATGACACTCGCAGAAGTAATTCAATGACTTCACCCCACTTTTATGAGATTGAGGTTGCACTAAATGCACTCTGAAGATAAGACATTATTTTTGATGTCTGTGTAAGTAAATAGTGTATGTATTTAATAGCTTTTGAATACATTGATTTTATGAAGGTTTTGGAGTAGAGGCTGTGTGCAGTATTTGTTTGTTAGGTGCATTCTTTCCAGACCGGGCTACTTGGTCTGCACAATAGAGGGAAGGGGTAGCCTAGAACTCACAGTTTGTTTTCTTTACTATACACATGAAGACTATCAGCATGGAGGGAGGGAAAAATGGTGATAAAACAGAACTACGAGGGCAAACAGAGAAAGACGGTCCACAGCCCCATGAATCACCTTGCCATCACAGGATCTATGATGTAGAAGAAGTAAGAGTACAGAGGGTATGCTCATATCAAAGGTCAGAAATAGAGAGAAACTGTACACGCTGCAGGCTGTATTGGACTGGCTGAAATGAAATCCTCATGCAGTATCTACAAGCTATAAGCCCCTATGAGTAATTTTTTTAGCTAATTGTTTTAGCCTATTGTTTTAACTTCTTGTTCCAATCTGTTATTTTAAGTAATAATTTTAGTTTGTTGTGATCGGTTTGTTTTGTTAATACATTATGTAATTCATTACATAGCCAGGAAACAAAAACTAACATTCAGTGACCCCCTACATTTCAACCCACATCAAATGAACCAACCTTCTTGGCTCATGGAAAAAAAAAGATTTAATATATACTTAGTTGACATTGGTGGCAAACACTTTGATGCTGAACATAAACAAGCAATACTCTTGAACTGTTTTGGCCTGGAGGGATACAGGATATATGAGAACTTAGAGACGTTCCAGTTGGGGAAGGGGCGTGTGATGCCCAAGAAGTCTATCACGCCACAGAGCGAGCAGAGCGAGCATTAGAGAGACGCTATGTTCAAGCAAAAATGTAATGATGAGGCACCATTTGTTTATCTCCAAAAATGAAAAAAAAAATAAACACTTTTGTAGCAACCTTAACGGGACTAGCTGAGGGCTTTGATTTGGTCCCCTCACAGAATGCAGTGCACAAATGACAAAAAGCTGCACGAAAGACTACCGCTAATTAAAGGTCTAACGGCCTCATCAGAGCCTTGCCAGTATCCCGGCAGTAAATCCGCCGGGATACCGCCAACGCAAATGGTGATACCGCTATTCAGTCTAGCACTATTAATGCCAGATCCATGTTGCAGAAATTTTTTTAAGAGTCCATAAGACCCTATGGGGTATGCTTGGCGCTATTACTCCTAGTGCGTTATGCGGTGGTAATAGCTTTACTGCTGCATTTCGGCCGCACCGCCCAACTTACGATGAGGCCCTTTGTCTGGAACAGGACATAGCAATGGCCAAAATGGCAGAGCAATCGACCAAATGTGCTTTGGCAGTAGATGGCAATGAGAAAAGCAATGTCAACCAGTGTCAAGAAAAATGTAAAAGAGCAGGGAATTATGTTCACAAGCAACAAAGATCCAACTTCAACCCTAGAAATGAAGGACAGAGAACAAGCAGTGAACACAATATGAGCAATATAAGGAAAATATTACTTGCTATGCAGACACAAGTGATACAGTTCAAGGGTGTTTATTAAACTTCATTTGGGTTTGAAAAATGCCTATCTAATACTTAATAATATTAACACATAAGCGCCTATACTAACACACCTATAGCCAGTCCTTACTTCTAAATACAAATAGTGTGGGAAACAATGTTTATGCAAAAGAAAAGTGTTCAAAATGATATGTCAGGATAATCAAGCTGTTGGCTTCCTTTCCCCACGGTTTCAACAAGGGATAAGGCGGCACACTCGAGTTTAGCATAATCTCTGGATCTTATGTGCCAAAGTCTCTTTGCCATTCAAAGTCTCCTATTTCAGAGGCCCTGATGCAACACGACAAACATCAAAGTTCCTTTCTTCTTAGGATTTCACATGTACAAACTCTCGGGTGATTTTCTGTTCACCCTGGGTCCCCCTCTGCTGGGCACAGACACACTTTAACACAAAACCTTCAATTGTTCTCCTCTGCCGGGCTCGGACCAAATTCACATACTTTTCTAAACTTTCTCTATTTCATCAAACTCGAAGACCTTCGACTGTGCACAGGTTTTTGCTTGACACATCGCAGGACCACTTCGATTCACATTTATTTGTTCTCTTTCAATTGGTCTACCTCCACCGGGCTCGGAACAAATGTATCGACTGCTAGTACTTCTCAGATGGATACCTTGCAGAGACCTTCGATTGAGCACTCACGCAGTGCTGGACCACTCTATCAAAGGTATTGTAGCTTGTTTTAAATTTCAATCCCTCCTCAGCAGTTTAACTTCACTTGTGTCTCTTATCACACGCGTTTTAACAATGTTCATTCCAGCGCTCGCTATACAATGTTGCTGCTTGCAACCTTGGCTTCAACACAGATCGGTCTTGTATCAGACTACCCAACTCACTGGCTGTGTTGACTTCACTGATGCTGCTTTGTTCTTAGAGCCAAGGACGGTACCACAGTGGCTGGTGATTTTCCCTGCCTTGATTACTGACACGGGAGGGCCCCTGGTATCTCCATTACACAATGCAGGATTGTTCACCTGGTTTCCTGGTCTTACACTTTCTATTCTTGAGGTCCCTGGAATGTAAGGGTTTCCTGGTTGAAAAGGTCAAGGGAATTTCTGTCCTTGTGATCCTCTTTGGTTTTGCTGCCTTTCCTCTCTTGCTCAGCTGCCGTCTCAAAACTGCTGTTTCCTCGTGTGCTTTGCCTCGCTCAGAGTGTGCTCTTGTGCTCTGCCTTTTATCCATGTGGGAAAGTGTAATGGAAATCAGGTTTGATTGATTGTCGATAATTGCCTGACCTCGCCTGACCATAGTATTGGAACCTGTCAGGTACACAGCTCGGGAGTAAGTCTGTTTTCCCTTGTAGCGAGCTGTCTATGAGAAAACTATGGATCTATTGATCTGTTGCTCTGCTGATCTGTTTTTCTCTCTCGGCACTGTGCACCTGGTCACCCTCTGTCCTTCGGGCCAGGTACCTGCTCACCCTGCCTCCCCTCCTGCACTCTCTTCACCCCCCCTTGCGCCGGGATCTGGATTCTGTACCCATACAGTTCCCATTTTTATCTGCACTTATCAGATATACCCTATCTGACTAAACATGCACTTGCCACTTGCTTGCCGCACTACCACTTTTCACTGCCTTTTTAAAATATATTTATTGTACTTATTTATTTCTGTTTCTCTCCCCTGTTCCACACTTTCCACCTCTCCCCCTTCCATGCACATTCCCCTTTTTCCATGCACTTGCACTTTCTTAATGTCACTGGGCCTAGTAAGATTGTTGTTTTTGTTTCTCCCTTGTTCCCCTCCCTTTGCTGGATCGCACTCTGAAACACTTGTGTATGAGCGCGATATAAATAAAATATATCATATCATTAAGTGTTCATGTTGTAAAAGGGGGGGTGCAGTTACTAAATATCCTACTGGGTAGGATGGGGTAAGGTTTTACAGGGAAAGGGATCCCGCATCTCAGCATCCAGTGTCTCACTCCCATTCCCTGTAGACCCTTCACCCAGGTGATCCTCCCGAACTAGTCCACCTCAGGAACTGGATTCAAAGGCGATGGCCATATCCTGGTCACCTGGATGACAGATCCCCAGGGACTAGTGGATGAGACGCCTTCTGGTTTCTCACACCTGCCAGATGAACCATTTGCAATAAATGCTGAAGAGGAAACATCTAGCCAAAATGTACAGGACCAACACCAACATTACCACATATTTGGATGATGAAATGTAACTTATCAGAGGCGACAAGAATGATTTGCTAACCATTACTGTGGATGAAGACGATATGGTAGCACCATGATGTGAAGTGAAAATAGAGGAACATCATTTACAAATGATGGGCAACTCTGGAACAATGTATATAGTTTAGGTGCTGACCCCTTTCTTAATGATTTGACAACTACTGATATCAACCCCAAGGCTTATGGGGGAGTAGGGATTGAAATATTAGGGTCAAGAATGGTTGACATAGAATTCAAAGGAAGGAGAATACACAGTAAACTGTATGTTGAGAAGAAAGGGGAAATCCTAATAGGTTGCACCACTAAACAGATGTTAAGATATTGCTAGACCCCAATGCAAAAGAACCAGTCATGCAAGTAGAATTCAACATTTGTGGTGTATTTTCAGATGCTTTTAACAAACAGCTAGTGTACCTTTAGCAGTTCCGACACAAAATTATACTTAAAAAACAGGGTGGTGGCCAACCTGTAGGGCACAAATAAGACCAGTAACTCCCATGCCTAGGGAACATCTCAGAGAGGAGTTGAACAGGCTGTGAAGTAATAAGGTAATAGAGGAAGTAGAGGCTGCGGAATGGGTTAACCCAATTGTCATAGCGAGAAAACAAGATGGTGCAATTAGGATATATGTAGATTTTAGATCCTTGAATGATAGGATTTGGGTGGATATACAGCCTGTGCCCACAGTCCAAGGCATTATTTCCATATTGAGCAGTGCTAAATGCATCTCCACATTAGACTGATCCAGTGCATTCCATTAAAAAGAACTCCAGCGAGATTATAAACACTCACAACATGTATATCACTTTGAAGTGTACAGGTCCAGAAGAATGCCATTTGGTCTAGCTTCTGCAGCTGGGACATTATTTCACACTATCCCAAACGTAAGATCCTTCCAAGATAACATATTAGCATGTGCAGAGAAACTTGAACTTCGCAAAAGATACCTTTTGCAAATATTGACCACCCTAAGAGAAACAAGCTCTCCATAAAACCTGAAAAGTATCAATTTATGATGAGAGAAGTCACACATCTGGATCGTGTGATAAACAACAATGTTTCTGACCAAACCCAGCCAGTTGAACACAGTAAAAGAAGCTCCTATGCCCAAGGAAAAAAGTGTAGAAAATGTCCTGGCCAAAATGTGTTCCCCTGAGAGAAGGGAAGAGGAAGTGCCAAACACCATCCACACTCTGACCGCCCCCTTCGAAGTACCAGGTACGTTCACGCCAAAATATGTGACGTATGGAGAACAGATACACCAGCAGAGAGCCGCAGTCGGGCTCTGCCCTGTGCCTATCAGAGTAACAGCACCTATTGAAGAACCAACACCTAAGAAAACCTGGAAAGTAAGGTACCTATTGGGAAAACCATATCTACAGGCAAGACAAAATGACGTTTGTCAGAATGGAATACCCGAAGAAGCCAAGAAGATGCTAAAGGAAGACGAATGGTGACGTCATAAGAAATCGGACTGACACACATATAGAAGATATAATGACCTAAGAATACTGACAAGGAGACGAAATACCATGGATAAGTGAGATCTTGAGCCTAAGGTGAAACAGTTGATGTCAAGATGCAGAAACTTATGCCATATGCACGATGAAGATATTCACTTAGTTTAAATGTGTACAGATGCAAAAAACCGCAAGAATCAAATAAATCGTGAAGCTTGCTTATGCTTAGTAGCAAAATAGTTTGCAGCATGTGCCAACTATTCATACATATACATCAAAAGCACTTTATAGATGAGTGAAAATCCACTACGCACATGAGCTGAATTGAACAGAGGTTACTAAAGGTCTCAAGAGAAGAGTGTTCCAGCAAACAAATTGAGAATCAAGATGGAGAGAAACTCAGCTGAAGGTGACTATGCCAAGAAACCAAGGTCGTATCGGGCTGGAAAAGGCCAAAAGTGGATAGAATTAAAGAGAATCGAACAGAGTATCCTGTTCAGAAAGGTCAAGATAAGCCACAGATGGTAGAAAAATACACGAAAATGCATGAAGAAGAGGTAAATTTCACTGTGTCCTAATCACGTGACAAGGCAGGCAGGAAGGGATGAGACTTTCACACCTACTCCTTAACTTTCTGAGACCAAGAAGCAGACTCAAGGCCAAATTAATTGACACATGACCATTGAGGTGATGATTGATTGTAACATAATTGGAGGGAAGCTGGGGTGCAGACAAACTCCCTGCACCTGGCTGGTTGTTCTGCATGCTGCTAGACATGAGTGTAAAAGTATGAGTGGGGTTGATGCCAACCCAATCATAGCGGCCCGTGTAATCTAGGGTCCTATAGTGAGTAGAACCAAAGAGACATCATACTTTTAGTGATGTTTACAGTAGCTGTTTTAAAGGAAGGGCTTAGTTGCTCCACCTGACATTGTTTGTCCAATCCCCTCTCCCCGTTACCACATATAGTTATAGTACCTATCTTAAAGCTACCTTTCTATGACCAATCAAATTGCATGTTAGGTTTTTAAGATTGCACGTCAGTGATGACGAGTTTTTGATATAAATACTGTGATTTTTTTTAAATTAAGCGGAGTTTAAGTGAGAAGGATAATCGAGCAGATGCTGATGTTAATTGAACTCCCCGTTTTATGTATTTATCATTAAACGGACTCCCTTTGCCAAACTATTGAGTTGTCATAATTATTTGGTGCAAGAGTACGAATATGCATCCCCATCTGTCTCGAGGGTGCTGCTGCTCATCTTAAAGGGCTGTTTGGAGACCCCCAGTCATATGGGCTGGCTGGGGTCCATCCAGTGCACTTGGTAGCAGAGATTAGATGGTTAGATTAGATAAGACACCCATTGACCGTCGACTTAAGTAACTTCGGGTCCTCTGCAATATCACACGTCCTTTGCCATCCGGCTGAAAGAATGAGAAGCTCCCCATAGATAGTGGTTAGTTTAATTAAAAACCCTGCAGGTTAGGTGTGAAGGGACCATTGCTTTCCCCCAAGAACCTCTTCCCACGTCTACGAGCAGCCGATCGAACGAGAGGCACGGAAAAGTGGTAACGAAGACAGTGATCCCGAGCGTCCAGAGAGGAAAAACATGCAAACGGTGAGTGAAAAAGACTGAATGCTTTGGCAAAAATGTGCATGCCTTAAAAACAAGTAAAGAGAAGGTAACGGAGGGAGGTGGGACAAATATAACATCAGAGTAAGCGTATAATGTATATATAAGGGGAAAATATTGACTCGAGGGTGGCCGAGCAATATAGAGAGATACCGGGAGTGACCGAGATAAGAGTATACGCTCATTTTCCTAGGTTTTAAAGAGCACTAGAAGAAGCCTTCATTTAAGGTCCTGAATTGATAGGATGACGTAGAAGACCAGATCGATTAAAGACGATCTGAAAGAAATGGGCTTAAATTCCATGTCCGAATACAAATTAGGGGCAGGATGCATTCGAGGAAGCAGATGGCATGATATTTGTGTGGCCGGCCCGAGCCTGCCTGTTTGTTTTATGTGTTTTGTAGATCTATGACGTCATAAGGTAAAACATTTTTTTTTAAATAGCATGAAAATTGCTGCACGATTGTAATGATATGATGTTGCATGGCATGGATTGATGGTTGTAGTTAACAAAAGTAAAACTG
Organism: Ambystoma mexicanum; assembly: GCF_040938575.1. Lineage (NCBI taxonomy): Eukaryota > Metazoa > Chordata > Amphibia > Caudata > Ambystomatidae > Ambystoma > Ambystoma mexicanum. Next base: position 414,499,255 of record NC_090939.1, read on the forward strand.
AAATTATTGTTGAAAAAATGGGATTGGAGCGTACGACGATTGGTGCTCGCTCATATTGTTGATCTTGTGTGTGAAACGTAAAGCATAACAAAGTGTTATATTAAGGAGAGGATAAACAGGTTAAGCATGGAAGACATTACCCCATTGATACAGATGTGCAAACAGCTGCCAAAGCATGCACCCAAGCTTAAACTGAACAGTGCAGAATGGGTTTAAGGGACCGCAGGCAAAATGTTTATGCCATGGCCACAAAGTGGATTGCTACCTAAAACGGACCTGCAGCACATGACGACATATTTGCACCACGTATACTGGTAAAAAGTTAGACATACACCTAGCTAGTTTAGAACTTTGGAAAATGTACCAACGAGAAAAGGAGGAGGAGCCACCGTTAGATTGGATACTGAATATATGCACAGATGGGGGTGAAGGGCCTTTTGCGTCACCCGCCCCGTCTGAAACAAAAAGAGAAGCTAGTAAAGATGAAGGACGATACCCGCTGAGGGAACTTAAAGCAGCTAAGGGATATAGCAATCCATCATATGAGGCATCTACGCAAAGTAGTGAGGAAATCTCAGAGAAGGACAGAGAAAGGGATATTACTTCCAAAGTGTCAAAGAACAAGGAGAGACACGAGAAGGAAAAAGGAGACCAAGCTCAAACAAGTACATCTCTAGATATGGGAAGAGAGGTAAAGAGATGGAAAGGAGACACGGATAGGACTGATGAGATGGCATTCACACAGAACAAATGGATGGGAGGTCATATTTTATTGAAACTCGATGGTAAATGCATTGAGGAGATGAGACAACGGGGAGAACACGACGAAATAGAATGGATAGAGAAGGAAAAGGAAACATGATTGAGAGATGTAGGGGCTAAGAAAAAAGATAGGCAGAAATGAGAGCAGTTATAGCATGATGAGCAGGTCAGAAAACAGGAAAAGGCAGAGGAACTAAGAAAATGCGATCATAGGCATAGAACAGCTGATGATCAGGATAGAATAGAACAAAGAAGAATAGAAGAAGAAGAACAAAAGATACAGGCAAAGAGAATAAAAAGACAAAAAGATGAGGAAATGCGAAGGGCAAATGAACAAAGAGATGCGAGGAAGCAAGAAGAAGACAGGGTCAGAGAGGAAGCGAGGAGGCATAGAGACTTTGTTGATGACGTAGAACGCAAGCGAAGACAGAGAGCACGGGATCTCGAATATCTGGAAAGAGAGGTTAAAAAGCCTGATCCAGTAATAGACTAGGAAGATATAGAAGAATTCTTTCCTGGGTACGATTCAGTACCAGGCACGTCTAGAGCAAATATAGAAGATGACTTCGACACCAGAAGCAACAGAGAGACGATCGATAAAATATACAATGAAATGGGGCTAGAAAAGGTACCCCAAAGTAAAGGAGAGGATGAGAGTCTTGAGAGCACTCAGTTGTACGATACTGAGGACGCCTCCCGAAGTAGCAGAAATAGAGAGCTGTCCTTAGATAGGCTGACTTTAAATAGAAATAAGGAGGATGAGAGATGTTGCTTGAGTTGGGCACAGACAATATCGGATGCAGAAAGAGAAGAATGTGAAGAAAGAGAAGATGAGAGAAAACGTGAAAGATGGTTCTCTAGGGGAAAGGGAATAAGATGGTCGGATTCTAGTGGGTCTGCACTTAAGGCATCAGAGTTAGACATACAATCAGATCGGCATGAAGGAGTATCATATGGTCAGAGGGGGGGTGTCTCCACCACCCTATGTGAGCAGATTACGGACATTGCCAGGTAGACGGCGATGCAGGAATATTACCCCTGCGGTGGACAGAAAAATTATGAGAGATGAAAAGGAGTGCCATGTTTCACAGTTCCCTTTACTAGAAAAAGGAGGAACGAGGCCACAATATATACCTTGGCCACACATGGATAGACAAAACCTGAAAAATAAGTTCCCTATGTATGCCGGAAAATGGATACATGAGTTAGAAAAAATGACACGAGTGAACACGTTAGCTATAAGGTATATTTAGGGTCTTTTAATTGCCATACTTTGTGATAGAGCTGACGATGTGTGGACACGAGCATTTTACCCTAGAATGACCACAGTTAATACAGTTAATACTGCGCATGATGCAGCACCTTTTAACAATTGCAGAACCACGTTATAGAAAGCGTTTCGAGTGCTATACGCAGACACTTCTGATATGGGAGCTATAATGACATGCAAGATGAAGGAGTCAAATAATCCTTTTCTTTACATTCAAAATTTACAAGACACCTGAGTGCTGGAAACTCGTGAATCTTGGGGGAAATCTATACAGGTGTGCTACCATATATTATGACAATGGCTGCCAGAACAGGTACAGAAGCAGCTCAAGAAATTGGTAGGGAATGAGGCTAAGCCGTGGTCTGAAATACAGCTGACCATCGTGCACTATTGCAGATTGCTGCAAGAAAAGAATCGCAAAAAGGATGCTGCATGAAAAGGTGAAGATGCTAAATGAGTGCAGAAAAAATTATCGAAGTATGCCATTGAAGGGGCAATGATAACTAATGCAGATGGATCAAACATGCAGCAGTCCAATATCCAAAGACAGTTTGATCAAAGCAATAACAGGTTTTTCCCAAGAAGAAGAGTCTTTCGAGGAGGAGGATGGCAGAGTAATCATGAATGTTTTCAAAGAAATGAAGGAGGCTTTCAAAATATGCAAGGCGGAAACCAGGCCATGAAAAATGGGCAATTAATCAGACCACTGCCAATATGTTGGACATGTGGGATGACAGGGCATCTAGCACGCACGTGCAGAAGTCAAGGAATTGTGCAAACTGACAATTCACAAGAGGATGGATGGTGACTCCACCTGCATTCTTGCAGCAGGGTGGGAATGGATTTGTGCAGAATCACATGGCGCAGCAGCAAGCGCCAAGAGTACAGCAAAGCTTGCAGCCGCAGCAGAATGTGACAGATTTTCCACAGGGGCAGTCTCAACAGTCCCCAATGCAACTGTCACAAACAACAGGCACAGGACAGGTACTGAATTCTGGAATAAGAGATGCCACAAGTGACGGGGGAAATCCATTCACTCAGAATGGGACAAGATTATATATGGACTAGGACAGCTCACTGGGAGACCTGGTGTGTTCTATCCTATCTGTGACACTGAACCCTCACGAGGAACCAAGGGTAGATGTCTTTATAGGGGATAAGGAATATTTTTTCTTAGTTGACATGGGTGTAACACACTTGTGTATACGTGAAGGCAAGTTTTCTTTGTGCAGCGATGCCATAAATACTCAGGGCTTTACAGGAGCAACAGGTTGTGTTCCTTTTACAAAGGAAATTCCAGTTTCATTAGGAGAATGTGAGATGAAAGTGCCACTGCTATATTCGAGGCAGACGCCAGTGAATATATTGGGACGAGACCTAATGACAAAGTTAAACATGACAATCTCATTCACGTAGAATGGCATAGTCTGTTCAACTCCAGGTAATGCATTATTTGAATGTGTGCGAAATGATTAGAGCATATGCAGGATAAATGGCTATGAGAGCTATTCCATTAGAACCTGAGATATTCGTCAATGGAGTGCGTAAATTAATGTCATGGCTACCAGGTCTTGCAGAAAAAACTATGAGAACCCCAGATGAGTTTTTGTTCAGACCAAGAATACATATCTATGAGGAAAAGGGACAAGTGTTTCCCTCAACAATACAAGCAGCCATAGTGCGAGGAGAGATGGCTTTGCTTGATGGTTGTGATGATGAAGGCAGACACCAGTGTGCAGTAATCGCCATTGGGGAAGAGTACAGATTGACTGACGTCACTGATGACGATCTAGTTGAAGAGCAAATAGGGTAAAATGAGATGACAGTTGAGGTTAATCTCATGTATTGGGGGAAAATGATCAAAAGAGAGGTGCCTCAGAGAATGATGCTGGAACAAAAACGTCTTGAATATTTTGATGACGACATGGCAAAGGTGCCTGTCTCAGTATGGACTACAGGCCCTTATGATGTAGGCTTACTGAAAGGAGTCGGAGAAGTGAAGATTAAATTGAAACCAGGAGCAATATTACCAATGCTCATGTCCTGAACAGACGTACTTAGCATGTGTAAATCAGAAAAACCAATGTGGTGAAGAACGGAAAGCATATATTTTTTGAAAGAGCACAGGCAGACCTTTTCAAGGGTAGGTGACATGTACAGGTTACAAAAGTATATGGTGCCTAAAGCAGCCACTAAATGTAGGGCACATTTGGGAAATTAAAGGGTTGTGTGACCAAGGGCACCAGCAAATGGGTCAAAACATTATGAAAACCACACAAACACAACAAATGTTATATCTTCCCGCGTTCCCACATGTGTACTGATGAAAACAGTACCTCACATGTGTGGGTGCACCTACCTGGGAGCCAAGGGGAAAGCCGAACACACCCCTATCCCCAAGTCTCTTCAGGCATCTGAATTTCACGATTTTTCCAGACGGGCACACCATACAGATATGGGCCTAGGGTGTCCAAACCACCAAGGAAAACAGGGAACTCCATGCATTTCTGAAAAGAAGATACCCGTGGGAATCCGCAGAGGTCTGATTTGCGCAAATCGGCCCAGCATTTATTACCCAGACACCACCCCAAAGTCCGAAATGTGGGAAAGAAAACGCATTTTCCGCACATTTCACTCGGCTCACCCACTGAAACATGCCGCCAACAACTCATGACCTACCGTCCCGCATTCCCACAGGTGTCCTGATGAAAGCGGTACCTCACATGTGTGGGTGCACCTACCTGGGCGCCAAGGGGAAAGCCTAAAACACAGCTAACCCTAAGTCTGTTATGACAGCTGAATTTCTCATTTATTCCAGACGGGCACACCATACAGATATGGACCTCGGGTGTCCATGCCACTAAGTAAAACAGGGAACCCCATACAGTTCTTAAAAGAGGACACCCATGGGAATCCGCAGAGGTCTGACTTGTGCAAATCGGCCCAGAATGTATTACCCAGACACCCCCGCAAAATCTGAAATGTGGGAAAAAAACGCATTTTCCGCACATTTCACTCGGCTCACCCATCGAAACACTCTGCCAACAACACATGGCCTTCCGTTCCACGTTTCCACAGGTGTCCCAATGAAAACGGTACCTCAAATGTGTGGGTGCACCTACCTGGGCGCCAAGGGGAAAGCCTAAAACACAGGTAGCCCCAAGTCTGTTCTGATAATTGAATTTCACACTTTTTCCAGAAGGGCACACCATACAGATATGGGCCTCAGGTGTCCAAGCCACCAAGGAAAACAGGGAACCCCATGCATTTCCGAAAAGAGGTCACCCGTGGGAAACGGCAGAGGTCTGACTTGTGCAAATCGGAACACAATTTATTACCCAGACACCCCCGCAAAGTCCGAAATGTGGGGAAAAAAACATTTTCCGCACATTTCACTCGGCTCACCCACCGAAACACGTGGCCTACAACACATGGCCTACCATCCCGTGTTGCCACAGGTGTCCTGATGAAAACGGTACTTCACATGTGTGGGTGCACCTACCTGGGTGCCAAGGGGAAAGCCTAAAACACTGATAACCCCAACTCATTTCGCACAGCAGGATTAGAATTAATTTCTGACCCGCTTCGCTCAAGTCAGACCTCTGTGTACCCCACGGGTGTCCTCTTTTGGGAAATGGGGTTCCCTGTTTTCCTTGCTGGCTTAGACACCATAGGCCCAAATCTGTAGGTTGCCCACATGAACAAAATGTGCTGTGCTGAAAAGCGTGGGGTTACCAGTGGGTTACTCTTTTCCTTTTGCGCCCCGGTAGGTGCACCCACACATGTGAGGTACTGTTTTCGTCAGGACACCTGTGGGAACGCGAGAAGGTATGACATCTTTTGTTGGCGATGTGTTTCGGTGAGTGGACACAGGGAAATGTCTCTGAAATTGGCTGGGAATTAAGACAATTCTCCGACATTTCGCTCTTTCCACCCGCTGAACACACCGCCAACAACACATGGCCTACCTTTCTGCGTCCCTACATGTGTCCCGATGAAAACAATACCTCATGTGTGGGTGCACCTACCGGGGGCGCAAAAGGAAAAGGGTAAACCACTGGTAACCCCAAGCCTTTTGGCAGAGCACATTTTGTTCATATGGGCAACCTGCAGATTTGGGCCTAGGGTGTCAAAGCCAGCAAGGAAAACAGAGGACCCCATGCATTTCTGAAAAGAAGACACCTGTGGGAATCCACAGAGGTCTGACTTACGCAAATCGGCCCATATTTTATTACCCAGGACCCTTGGCAAAGACCCACATGGGAGAAGGGTGCCCAAGGCTAGGGATATTACTGCCAACTTTGCTGGAGCCCTGGCTGCCCTGCGTTACAGATTCTACCCACCAGGGAGTCCCATCAGTGTGCCATACCTCCCCGAAGGGAAAAGCTGTAATGCAGCCCAGCCACAACTCCAGGACGGTTGGAGGTGATGTCCCTGGCCTTGGACATCCATGTACCATGTGGGTGTATCGTCCCCTAAGCACAACAGCAGCTGCAGAGAGCCCCGGCAGGATCCCCATTTTTGCCCGGAGGTGACATCCATAACATAGCACAGCCAGAGGTGGAGCCTGGGCTTGCAGACGGACAACCCAGATGGAAGGGATCCGCTCCCAGGGAAACACCAATGTTCTGCTGACATGGGGGGAAATTTGTGTCCTTCCTCTGCAATTGTGTCCCAGCCCACCAACATATCTGCCCAGAAGGCCCATTCCTACCCACACCACCAACAATCCAGCCCCAGTCTAACCCACCCCACTGACAGTGGGTCCTAACCATAGAATAATAAAAAACAGTACACACATAACGTTGCAGCTGCTCGTGTAGAAAAAGCTGTAAACAAAACAAAAAACATGTGTTACCTACGGTCACACCAGCAAAGACAAATAAATCATTTTCAAACATGACCACCCTTGCAAGCCATCCCTGGTGGTCTACTGAACCTCATCCCCTCCCCCCCCAGTGAAACCCCATTTGCCCCTTCCTGCGGGCAGATATCTGGCTTGAGGCAGGCCTGCATGAGGTACCCCTGCCACCTATTTTGAGTGAGGGGGGAGAGGGCCCCCAAAAATTGTGGGACAGGCCCCCCAGTGAGTGGGGCAGTAAGGTTTAGGCACCCCAGGGCCAGATTGGCACACCAATGTGCCCCTCTGCGCCAAGGCAAGTTTAGTAAACAAAGAAAAAAATTAAAAATGGAAGGCTGCCCTTTAGGGGGGCTGAGGGGCCCCCTACACCACTGGGGAATTTTCTAATCTGAAGGGGGTGCACCTCTTCACCCCTACGGCAATTGGAGGGGCAGCGCATCTCATGTAGCCCTCCCCGGGGCAGATAAGGGGTGGGCTGTCCTGCACTCCTCCCTGGGCTCAGGCGTCCCTTCCTAGGAGCAGATATCTGGTCCCAGGGAGGGCTGCATGATCTGGCACCCACTCCATTGCGGGTGGGGGGGTCAACGCCCCATCCCATTAGAAAATTCCCAGAACCTTTGGGGTGCCCCACAGCCCCCCCTAAAATGCGTTCCACCATTTCCACTTTTTTCCTTCGGTAACCCAACTCCCCTTGGCACAGAGGGGCACATTGGTGTGCCAATCTGGCCCCAGGGTGCCCACATATTACTGCCCCACCCACTGGAGAGCCTGTCCCACCATTTTTGGGGTCCTCCTCCCCCCTCGCCCCAAATGGGTGGCGGGGGCACCTCATGCAGGCCTCCCTGGGCCTCCTACAAACAGCTGCGTGAGGTACACCCCCACTCCATTTGGGGTGGGGAGGACAGGGCCCCCAAAAATTGTGGGACAGGCCCCAGTGGGTGGGGCAAAAAGGTTTTGGCACCCTGGGGCAAGATTGGCACACCAATGTGCCCCTCTACGCCAAGGCAAGTTTCATAAACAAAGAACATAATGGAAAATGGTACACTACACTTTAGGGTGGGCTGAGGGGCACCCTAAACGGCCAGGTAATTTTCTAATGAAATGGGGGTGACCCTCTACCCCCCCACACCAAATGCAGGGGGTCATCTCATTCAGCCCTCCCTGGGGGCGGATAAGAGGGGGGCATTTCATGCAGACCTTCCTGGGGTCAGATGCCCTTTCTAGGAGCAGATATCTGCCCCCAGGGAGGGCTACAAGGGGTGCCCCCATTTCCCCTTGGGGTGTGGGGGAGAGGGCCACCCCCCTTTTCTGTAACATAAATCCCTGGTGGCTATTGTCCCCCCACTCCCACCCAAAATTCCCTTTTGTTATATTTATTTGTTATTTTCTTTTTCATTTTGTCCCTTCACTGGGGGCAGATGATCAGTCATCTGCCCCCTGGGGGGTCCTAACCTGCACACTTATTCCTGGTGGCCCTCCCCCCCACCGCCCAACTGGATGGGGGGCCACCTCATGTACTCCTTCCTGGGGGAATAAATCTGCCCCCAGGGAGGGCTACAAGGGGTGGCCCCCCTTTCCACTTGGTGTGGGAGGGGGAGGGCCACCACCCTTTCAGGAGGGCAAAAAAATCCCCCCACTCCCACGCCCCATCCCAGTTGTTGGTTTTTTTCTATTTTTTTTTAATTTTGCCCCCTTCCCTGGGGGGAGATGATCAGCCATCTGCCCCCAGGGTTATGTATCTATGTGCCCCCATGCTTTGGGGGCAGCAGGGGGAGAGGGCTGCTACTGTAAGCAGCCCCCCACTCCCACCTCACAAACGTATCCCTGGTGGTCCAGTGGAATTGCTGGGAGCGGTTCGAGCGCTCCGTGCCCAATCCGCGCCCAGCAATGCTGTCACAAAGGTTGTCATTTGAAAGAGGAGAATCTCCCCTTTCCAATGATACCTCCTGCGATCTCCGGCTTGAAATACAGCCGGAGATCGAGGGGGAGAAAGGTGAAGACTCAACTTCTATTTTCAACGCAGCAGCTGGAAATGGCTGCTGCGGTGAAAATGACTTTCACATTCACGTCGGCGTGCTTTATGCACACCGACGTGAAACTGAAGGTAATCCAGCCCCCTGGCAGTGAGGGGGGACCTCTCCCTCACATAGCCCGGGGTTGGATTACTGTTTTGACTGATCCCTGCTTTGCAGGGATCACTCAAATCAGAGTGCCAAAAAGGATGAGCTATCTTGTCCTTGGCACCCTGGAGGGAATTCCACGGATGAGATAGCTCGTCCTTGGCACTAAAGGGGTTAAAGGAAAGGATAGCCAAATTGAAGCATACTCTGAAGATAGGATGGCCGCACAGTCTTCCACTGGCACTGTATGCACTCAGAAACCAGCCTGGTACTGACCACCATCTCAAGCCGCACAACATTGTGACAGGCAGAAGGATGCGAACGCCATTAACACATCAAAATAGAACTAGATGTGATGCTCAGCCAACAGGAGAAGTGTTAGGATTGAAAATTCCAAACTACTTGAATTGCATGACATCTTGTCTTACTATAATTTCAGGACAGCTGCAGCGATGACAAGAAGGGTGTAGGGCAGTACAGACACAGAAGGATATGCTGCAACAGACAAAGATCCAGAACTACGTGTTCCTCCAATATTCCATGGGGACAGAGTCCTGGTGAGAAATCACACAAGGAAAAAGTCGGACAAGCCAAGGTTCAACGGCCCCTTTAGAGTGGATGATGTCACACCCTCTGCAGTCAAGTTACAGGGAAGAAGAGCTTGGATCTTCTTGGGCAACATCAAGCCATACATCGGAGAAATCCCTCTGCCTGCACCCCTACGCAATAGTGACCTCACCAAAGATATTCTGATCTATTTCGAGTTAGTATTGAGGTCATACCCATCATTATTGGGAAGAATCACAAGCATAACAGAGTTTCTTCAAGATCCTGAAAACGAAAAGACAACAAAGAGGCTGTTCACAGTGATTTCAGAACAGTTTCTTTTACCTCTGGAGTACAGCAAGGACAAGACAAATGCCCCTGTCACAAGAGAATAGCAGACTAGCCAGTAATGTATTTTTTCGCTTAATTGAAGACTTTCCAGAACTTGTGGGGAGACATGCCAATGTTGATGTCCTCACTCTCATCAGAGACCCAGTGAACACTACACATCTGGGTATGCTCTTGCATGGAATCATGATGCAGGTCGAACTTTCTAGTTGGGATTAGAATCACAGGAAAAGAGGGTAAACTTTCCTTCGAGGGACAGATGGTGAAGGTGTTGCCAAGGACTTCGCTTGTGTTTATGCTGACAAGAAACCAACATGTCACCTGGAATGAAACACATTAGAGGCAAAGATCGGCAATTGGTTTAGATGGAACAGGAAAATTAAAACTTACTGAACTTATTGCCTCATTTGAAACTTTCGCTAATAGAAAAAAGAACTGTTTCCAGAGACATGAGACAGTCTATTATTCAGATAAAGAGGATAATCATTTCAGCACTCATGACCTGCAAACAGAAGCAGCAGTATCCAGATAAAGTGGCAATGCTTAGCATGTATTAAAGAATTAGTTTTGCTTCTTTAGATGATTGAGATGGGAAACCAGAGCAGCAACATTGTCCTCCCTCACGAGGAGAGACATTCATATTGGCCAAGGGACAAATGCTGTAAATTAACCTACCAATGTATTATTTACACATGCATAGTATTCATGATCATATTACTGTCATTGGCGATTAGAACTGCATTGTTCATTGGTGCACAAAGCATTCAGATTCCCGTGCACCCACCTAATGATGTATGCATGAAACCTACAAAGGTACCCATACCTTACATTGTAATTCCAGTTCCTGGACAGAATGATGGAGTGACTGAACCTGAGATGGATGTGATAAACAATGACACACAAACAACGCTTGTGGTAACAAATGAATTGAAACGCCGGAGTCAGGGTCAGCTAAGTAAACCTGAGAGAGGGTTGATGAAAGGCACACATACACAAATAATGAGTGCATACCCACCTGGTCTAGTATCAATGACTGCAGAATCACATTCCAGAAAATGGGGAGAGTTTGGACAGAGCTCAACAAGAAGCTTTTTACCAAAGAGTGTAATAAGACACATGGGAAAGGAACTGTTAAAGAGACAAAAGTCTCTAGAGAATGAACGAACAGAGACAGCACCAACGAGCATGCCTGATCCAGTGATGAAAGGGTCAAGCTTAAGTCCTGCAATACAATCACATGAAGAGATAATGGCAGAATCAATATGGACGTTCATAACCAGAGCCAAAAAGAGACAGGAGGACAAGAAAAGACTTACTGGACCTTATCCTACAAGAATAATACATTTGAACACGCCCAGATCATTGATGGAGATACCTGAGAATCCTCCAGCAAGAAGAAGCTATACAGATGTGTTCAAAGATGTGGTTTTAGAAACTACAGAACGACTTTAAGAATTAGAATAAGCACACAAGAAGACAATAATGAATTGAATGATTACCTGGACAGCACACATGGAAAACAACATATGGTACCAACATATGAAGGAATTTGGAAGACGAACTTCAGAGGAAGAATGCTTTGTTTGTGCACTCCTACCTTACAGCATGGGGAAGTAAAAAATCTTAGTAGCTATTGAAATAGATGTGCAGACAGCACGCTGTCTGTCACATACAGCAATTTTCAAGACCAGAGGTCAGTTCATGGGAAGTGATGCTTCTCTCAAATGAGCAACTGAAGTAACTGACCCAGATGAGGATGATTATGTTCAATACATAAAGACAAGAAACAATGCCAAAACAAAGAACATAGTGATCAGATATGAAAAATCTGGAGTGAAAGGAGCAGAGATCAGAAGAGAAAAAAACAAAAGGCGGAACGTCAAAGAAAAATCTACAGAAGAAGCTTGCAGATGGAAGAACAGAGGTCAAATGCAAATCTGGGGAACAGTGTTTCACCAGAAGGATGGGGGAAAGGAGTAGAGATCTGCAGGGCATGGATTATCATTGGATACTATAAAGAAACAATTGAAAATGCACAGATGATATGCAAACCTTTATGGGTGAGACTTACAAGACTGCTAACATGAGTCAAAGATAGAGGAGGATCCCTACAGATAGTGCCTTTGGAGAATTCCAAACTGTGCTTCAGGAACAAATGTACTAGAAAATGGGAGAAAATCAGAACTGTGGACGCATCTTCGATGCTCCAGGAATGGTACATGGTATTGCAGTGATCATGGATCAGACTTGGGCATGTGGATCTCAAGCATACATGAGATTGCCAAAGAATTGGGGAGGTATTTGCACATTGGTGAATGTCCATGTTCAGCGTTGGTGATTCCAAAAAGTGATCTGAATATTGACAGTTTCCCGAAAGCAGATGCTCACCTAAGCAGGAAGAGATCTATGGAGTTTATGAAGAGAACGAAGAGGGAACATTATTTCTCTGCCAAATCCATAGAAGCTTTCACTGGTATCCCATATGAACATAGTCTCATGATTCCTGCCACTCATGTCCCCAGTCCTCCAAGATGTCAGGCTGGAGCCAGGCCACAGTCACCTACATGGCCCTCAAGGGCCTCTCCATCCCTCCAAAGACCCACTTGGAGTCAGACTTGGTGCTTATGGCACCAGACTCACTCACTCCCAGAGGATAACATTGGGGATTGGACTTGTAGTGCATTGATGGGGACAAGATGGATGCCCCCACATATTTCGGTTCCCAGAACTGCATGTGCAGTCTAGTCTTTTGGGTGTGGTTCAGCCCAGAGACACCTGGGATACCCAGAGACTATTTAAGCCATGCCCAGGCTGAGAAACATGCTTTGTGTTTTCTGCACCTGCAGCGTGACACTCACCGTGTTCGTATCGGTCTCCAGTAGGCCTGCATCTTTCTTCTGCGCTCAGCTCCTGCAAGAACAAGAACACTGTTAGGAACAGCCTTACCTTGCGGCGCTTCTGCCCATCATTCATTGCTTCTTCTGTTCTGCGGGCATCTTCGGCGGTGTCATTCCCATCCCGGCACGCCGCTTCCTAAGGAAAAGGGAAAAGAACAGAAAAAAGGCATTAGTAAGCATTCAGCAAATCTTCGCTTATTTTTAAAAACTGTGCGAGCTTCAAACGCTTACCAGAATCCCAGCCGCTTTGGGGGAACTCTGTCTACGGAACTTCTCATCCATCTGCAAGAGGAAAAAGACACTCCAGGTTAGCGTGGAAACATCTAGAGGCGCCGCATACGGCGCTTACTCACAGCATTTCTTCTTCATAACCGGCATCCACGCTGAAAACGTCGCAGTACCTAAAAGACACAGATAAATAACTCTGTTCAATACAAATACGAAAGGGTCGCATTGCGCATCGCGCTCTCACTCACCTTCAGTGCTGCTCATCTCAGCAACACGTCGCCATCCCTGGACACCGGCCATCATCTAAGGAAGGAAAGGAACGAAGTTAGAGAACTGTACAAAAGACTCATTATACTTACCTGTCGGACTCTTGCCAGTGAAGTAACTAGGCAGCAATGAGCCTGCATCAATCAACGCGCCCCTGCGCTGAAAGAAGGACGGAGAGCACACTTTTCAAGAAAACAAGACCCAGTCTCTAGTCGAGTAGACTCCAGGGAAGAGTTCAAGGTCGTAAGAGGTCAGAACAGGCTGAGGACGTCCCAGTGGATACCAGGTGAGTGTTACACATAGACCGTTCAGTCAGACTTCTTCAGTATTTACCTTGATCTTGATGCCAGGAGTTCAGGTTGGAGCAAATACTAAATGGTTGCAGATAACCAGATGGGAGTTACTGCAGACCATCAACACAACCATAAAAGGGTTTAATGCGGAATAGTTAAGAGCGATTAGACTAATGACCCTCCAGAACAGAAATGTCCTTGACATGATCACAGCTATGGACGGAGGTTTTTGTGCAAAAATCAGAGAATCATGTTACAAATTTATACTGTCTCACGATGGGGAAAATGGAACCTTAACAGAAGCCATAGGTATGCTGACGAAACTACAGAATCAGATGATAGATGAAGCTGACAAACTCGATGATGACAGTTGGTTTGGATCACTGTTTTCATGGGTTCCTCAATGGATGGCAGATGCATTCAAGTTCCTAGGAGCCCTTTTGGTGATGATATTGCTTGGATTCTGTGTTATCAAGCTAATAATCTCTCAGTGCCAGAAAACTGCAAAAAAGGCCATAGGGATGAACATCATGATTGATGACGAGTCAGGATGGAAGCTTAAGGACCTGACTGACGAAGAACTAAGAGACTTTGTGAAGGCCAGCATTTATTCACCAGGAGGAACGAAGTTCCGGTATTCGAGGAAACATGGAAAATATGTGGGAAAATGGATCTCTTGCAATCCAAGTGGAGAATGTCAACTAATGACATAGAGCAAAGATGTGCATGTAAGAACAGCAGGATGTTTGAAGGGAGTCATAAAGATATGGACCCCAAAAGAACATTTCTTCTGACCTAGATGTCTAGGTTCAGAGGATAAAATAAAAGTGAATGCAAAGAAAGAAGAGAGAGTGGTCATTGAATCACCCAGAGGGGGGAGTGAAGAGGAAGTGCCAAGCACCATCCACACTCCAGCCACCCCCTTCGAAGTACCAGGTATGATCACACCAAAATATGTGATGTATGGAGAACAGATAAACCAGCACAGAGCCGCAGTCGGGCTCTGCCCAGTGCCTATCAGAGTAACAGCACCTATTGAAGTACCAACACCTAAGAAAACCTGGACAGTAAGGTACCCATTGAGAAAACCCTATCTACAGGCAAGACAAAATGACATTTGTCAGAATGGAATACCTGAAGAAGCCAGGAAGATACTAAAGAAAGACGAATGGTGATGTCATAAGAAAATGGACTGACGCACATATAGAAGATATAATAACCTAAGAATACTGACAAGGAGACGAAATACCATGGATAAGTGACATCTTGAGCCTAAGGTGAAACGGTTGATGTCAAGATGCAGAAACTTATGCCATATGCACAATGAAGATATTCAGTTAGTTTAAACATGTACAGATGCAAGAAACCGCAAGAAGCAAAGATATCATGAAGCTTGCTTATGCTTAGTAGTAAAATAGATTGCGGCAAGTGCCAACTATACATATATATATCTGAAAAGCACTTTATAGAGGAGTGAAAATCCACTATGCAAATGAGCAGAATTGAACACAGGTTACTAAAGGTCTCAAGAGGAGAGTGTTGCAGCAAACAAATCGAGAATCAAGATGGAGAGAAACCCATCTGAAGGTTACCATGCCAAGAAGCCAAGGCTGTATCGGCTGGAAAAGGCCAACAGTTGATACAACTAAAGAGAAAAGAACAGAGTATCCTGTTCAGAAAGGTCAAGATAAGTCACAGATGGCAGAAGACTGGCAGAATTAAATCAAATACATGAAAATGCATGAAGAAGAGGTTGTGTCCTAATCACGTAACAAGGCAGGCAGGAAGGGATGAGACTTTCACACACACGCATGGATCCCTGACATACCCATACACCTTAACTTTCTCAGACCAAGAAGCAGACTCAAGGCCAAATTAATTGACACATGACCATTGAGGTGATGATTGATTGTAACATAATTGGAGGGAAGCTGGGGTGCAGACAAACTCCCTGCACGAGCTGGTTGTTCTGCATGCTGCTAGACGTGAGGGGAACAGTATGAGTGGGGATGATGCCAACCCAATCATAGTGGACTGTGTAATCTAGGGTTCTATAGTGGGTAGAACCAATGAGACGTCGTACTTTTAGTGACTTTTACAGTGGGCATTTTAAAGGACGGGCTTAGTTGCCCCACCTGACATTGATTGACCAATCCCCTCTCCCTGTTACCACATACAGTTATAGTACCTATGTTAAAGTTACCTTCCTATGACCAAACACATTGCATGTTAGGTTTTTAAGATTGCGCGTCAGTGATGATGAGTTTTTGATATAAATCCTGTGTTTTTTCTGAAATTAAATGGAGTTTAAGCGAAAAGGAATATCAAGCGGTTGCTGATGTTCATTGAACTCCCCTTTTTTTGTACTTGTCATTAAATGGACTCCCTTTGCCAAACTATTGAGTTGTCATAATTATTTTGTGCAAGAGTACGATTCTGCATCCCCATCTATCTCGAGGGTGCTGCTGCTCATCTTAAAGGGCTGTTTAGAGACCACCAGTCACATGGGCCAGCTGGGGTCCATCCAGTTCAGAACTACTAAAGAAGCACATTACATCTGAATAGTCAAATGAACATGAGAAAATATTCAGTCACATAAAAGTATGCATTGCTGAAGCACCCATCCTAGGCATGTTTGAACCCAATGACCACACTTTTCTCACCACAGATGCAAACAGTGTAGCGGTAGGGGTGTCTCTCAATTAGATACACTAGGGACAATAAGTAATAGTAACCTTTGCATCACACACACTACAGGAAGCAGAGAAAATCTTTTCCACAATAGAAAGGGCACACTGCTGGGAGGTGGAACATTTTACATTTTTCTTATGGTAACTTCCATTCACAATCAAATTGGATAATGGGCCGCTTGAATATGCATTAACAGGACATAACTAGTGCGTGTCCCCAAGAGTACAACTTCATAGTAGTATAGACACCTGGCGCAAAACGTTTTGTGGCTGACTGCATATCGTGTCTCTCACTAGAGGAAACAGTAAAGCATGTTGAGACGGAATAATGGTCAAATGTAGCACTAGCAGCAATGGGCAACATTGCAGATTTGGAAACTTCTAAGAAAGAGAGTGAGTTAGAAACAGAATTATTGACTAATCAACAACTGCTAGTTGAAGGATTTTCATGATCCCTAGCAGAACACACCGCACACTTTCACATAACAGTGGGGGAAGGTGTAGCAATGTGGGTAAAGCACAGACATTAAAGGTTGCTAGCTGGCGCAGACATCTATTTACAAATGCTGGCAGCCTCCACCAAGATGGCCACCAGGTTAAGACATTGTACAGAATGCAAGATGGGTCCCCGGCAGCCCATGCTTCAAGTATCCTTGGTGGTCTAGTGGTGCCGCCCAGGGCTATAAAATCACACCCTGGGCCACACCCTGTACTTAGCATTTTCTCTGGCTGCCTTACAAACGGTGTAATGCTTGCTGCTCTGTTCAAGCCATGTGTAACAGGATTTCTACATTCCGGCCCTCTGCCAGCCTCCCGCTTACCTGATTCCGGATCCCTGCATTCTCCTTGGACTTCTTGCCGACGGGCATACTCACCTGGGCTCGAGCGGGGAACAGGATGCTCCTTTGGTCCACCACAGCGTTTCTCCGAGCCTGGAATGAAAACCACATCAAGCATTTTGGAATGCAAAACAACGCACTCCTGAGCCCCCCCTCCAAAACCCTCTAACCTGTGGACGTGAATCTGAGAGTCCCAAATCCTATCTGCTAGCGCTCCAGCGACTTCCAAACACAGAAGCTGATAGAAGATACAGTACCACAGTGCCTATAAAAACAAAAGAGACAAGAACGTTAAAAGGACCTAAAAACCAAGAAGGACATTTGCAGCGCAAAACAAGGACACTTACCTTCAAAAGGCATCACGTGCACTGCAGCTGGTCTGGGCCACCAACCACCAGTGACGGAACTGGAACCAGATGCCTACCTGATGCTTTGGTTTGCAACTTTGGTATAAAGGTTCATCCAGATTGGCCATCACCATCCCTAGCACACTGAGGAACCTTACCAAATAACTCCGAACCATACTGTATGCTGGGAAAGTAGCCTTTCAGTGGAACAGTGGGAAAGGAGTGGCTTGGACTGAGCATCCCACCGCAGAGGACCACACTTCCGGCAATGCGGACAGGGCACTCCTGCAGGGCACCAGACGTAAGCGTTACAGAACGCTATGCCCGCATACAACACCCTGCCCGAGTGTCATGGATGTCGTAAGTCGACCAGTTAGCCACCTTGCTAAGTGAATTGCAGGCGGAGGTACATGCCACCTGCTCAGAAAGTAATATTATGAGGAAGGAGTTAGTGGAGAATCTGGAAAGGATACAAGAGCTAGCAAAATGCTTATCTAGAACCCAAGCAGGTCAGGTTCCCTTACCAGGCCCGCCAGATGGTGCTGCAGCAGCGCCTGCTCAAATACAAGTTACCACCCCTGTCACTGTCCCCTTAACTCCTCATGAACACTTCTTGGGGGATCTGCAGAGGTATGGTATTTTAATGAACCAATGGCAGCTTAATTTCTTGGGTCGACCAGGGGCATTCCCGTCATACCAAGGTAAGGGTGCCTTTTTTTATCTTATCTGGGAGGGCACGCAGCCAGTTGGTCAGTGCTGCTGGTTAATCGGGATGACCCCATTCTGTACAACTTTGCAGGTATTCAGCAAGAATTAGACAAACTCTTTGCTCACAGAACACAGGGACAGGCTCTAGACCAGGAGTTGTTGACCCTTCGACAGGGTTTCTAGGACGTTTTAGTGCATATCACCACCTTCACTGGTTGGTAGCTGAGACGAATTGGCCCGAGGAAAAATAAACTACCCTGTTTTACCGAGGTCTTCGTAGTGAACTTAAAGATGTCTTGGCACAAGAAGTGAATCCACACAAACGCTGCTCTGAGTAAATAGATTTTAGTGGTTCAGCTAGACCATTGGTTCCAAGAACGAAATACTGATCGGTCCTGTTCTGAGGGACACCCCTTGTATGTAAGTCCATGAAAGGCTTCATCCCGTCCCACAGAAAACCCACCGGACCCTATACAACTGGGCAGTGTTAGGGGACCCCTGACCAAGGAGGAAAGAGAGAGGCGCAGGCGACAACAACTCTGCTTGTATTGTGGCAAGGCAGAACATTTCTTGAGGGATTGCCCAAGAGTGAACTCTATTGGGAGCGATCGAGGACGGAACGGTGGAAACAAGTGAGCCTTTGGAAAACTTCATGGCTCGGCAAGAGTAGAGATCGGATTGTCAAGAAAGGAGAAGGCGTCAACGGTCTCACATCTCACAACAGAGGTAATCCTCCTATGTCCTGAACAGCCACTGCGGATGCATGCCACTGAGGAATATGTTGACTGTAGAGCGGTAGGAAATTACATGGACATCACTGTAGCCAATCGGATAGGCGTTGCCATGCAGAAGAGGGAAAAGGTTGATAACATAGTTTCAATCGACCGAACGCAACTGTCATCTGGACCAGTGACCCAGTGTATGGGGAAGGTTGTACTGTTGTGTCACGATGGCCATCAGGAACACATACTTTTTGACTTGATCAATGTACCCCAGTTCCAGCTCATATTAGGCATGCCCTGTTTGGAGTGCCACAATCCGGTCATAAATTGGCAGACACATATACTGGCCTTCTCCGCCGAATTTTTGCAGACCTGTTATCAACCCACACCCACAGTCACACACTTGCCAAGTCCAAGTCACAAACAGGCCAACAGCCTGCCACCACACAGACCCTACGACTGTCAAATAGATCTTGTCCCGTGAGCGAAGCGCCATGAAGTCGCATTCACGTGCTTACAGAAAAGGAGAATCAACATCTGCGCAGTTACCTTGATCAATATCTGGCTAACAGATTCATACAAACCTCTAAGTCACCCGCCTCCTCGCCTCTCTTCTTCGTCCCCAGTAGGAGGGGGACCTCAGAACCCATTAATGCCGGTTCTGCTGGACAAAATAAAAAGTGCCAAAATCCACACTAAACTCGACCTTAGGGGAGCATACAACTTAGTACGCGTGAAATCAGCGATGAGTGGAAGACGACCTTCCGTACGAAGTTTGGGCTGTTTGAGTACACCGTCATGCCCTTCGGCTTGTGTAACGCGCCGGCAGCCTTTCAATTTTTCATGAACAATGTCTTAAGGGAGCTGCTGGATGTTTGTGCTATGGTATATATAGACAATATTCTGATCTACTCTTCACCACTGGAAGACTGTGTACAACATGTGAAGGTAGTTCTGGAAAAATGGCAACAGGATCGATTGTATGCTAAACTAGAAACATGCACCTTTCATGTAACCGAAGTGGAGTTCGTAGGGTTTATTCTAACTCTGCAAGGGATCCAAATGGACAATCGCAAAGCAGAAGTGATTCTCCTGTGGCCTTCACTCACCTTGGTAAAAGCAGTCCAGAGTTTCCTGGGGTTCGCTAATTTTTACCGGTGGTTTATCTCAGACTTTTCAAACATAGTCCATCCCATTTCTTCATTACTTTGAAAAAACAAGACCTTCACCTGGATTGCTGAAGCCGAGCAGCCTTTGTGCGGCTCAAACATCAGTTTACCACTGCACCAGTACTCAAGCACCCGGATCCGGAACTCCCATACTTGTTAGAGACCGACACGTCTAGCGTCGCAATGGGTGCTGTCCTGTCTCAGTGAGATCCAGAGATCAACCAATTGCATCCGGTAGGGTTCTGGTCTAAGAAGTTCATGTCAGCGTTTCCACACTCTCTTTTACTTTGCCAAAGATCCCCCTCCTCCTCACCTGGATCAGAACCTTCTTGTAGAGATCTTGGTAGTCTCCTTTCCCATAAACTCTTTTTTTTGTAAGTGGATATGGCCTGCCACGAAATTAAGCCACCGTGGAAGCTGAACTCAACCACCAGGTGACCTCTTCCCGGAACAGCCGGTTCAGGGGAAAAAGCCTAAAGGCATAAAAAAACCCCTTTGAAGGTTTAGATGTGATGTGCGGGACTCGTAGCACAGTAGTCGTTCTGGAGGATGAGTGATTGCTGGAGAGACTGAATCCCAAGTTGCCAGGAAGTGAGAGGAGGCGGTAAGTACACAAATAGGAGGCAGGCTGGAGGAGACGAACAAGAAGGGCACAGGTAAGCCAGAGGGACTAGGCTGGAGGGTATACTGTGGGTAAACATGGACAAGCAGCCAGAAAGAGGGGAATAAGAAAGCACAGAGAGGCAGCTCAACACGAACGAAGAAAGACAGAAGCGGGAGAAAGGGAAAGCCGCCGAAGTGGAGGAAGAATCAAGGTAAGACAGCGTACCGTATGTATGGGTAGCGTAAAACTGAAGCGAGGCAGCCCGACATTGGAACAGTGAAACGCCAAGCCAGGGGATGCAACGTACTGTACGCCGGGAGGAGGAGAAACAAGTACCTTCCGGCGGGCAGTTTCACAAAACTAGACCACTGCAGCGCACCGACCGAAATACGTGATGGCGCGAGCAATCGCCGCTTAGCTTCCAACGATCCCATAGGCACCGGCTCATACTAGATGTGACAGTTCACCCCAGCTGAACTAAATTATGCAGTGACTGATAAGGAGCTACTCGCCATCAAAGCCGCTTTCAAAGAATGGCGGCACCATCTCCTCAGAGTGCACCACACCATCACAGTGCTCACCGATCATCACAAATTACAATTCCTATGAACAGCCAAAGCACAGTCTCCCCTCCAGTTAAGGTGGGCACCGTTTTATTTTGGAATGCGACTTCACCGTAACATATCGTCCTGGAATGCGAAACAGAAAAGCCGATCCACTCTCCCATATAGGCTGGGATGCTGAAGGGGAAGACGTGTATGCAAGCCCCATGCCAGTGACGATAATTCCAGAAGACAAGTTGTTGGGGCTACAAGCATCAATCCATCTTATTTAGATGCACTGCAGTATGGAACCAGAAGCTCTATGAAACCAGACCAATTACATATGTGTTCCTCTCAGGGCCCCCTGAGAATGGAAGACAATAGCCTCCCTTATTTCCAGAAGTGCTTATACTTACCAAGTCCCACTATGCATAACAAAGTCCTCCATGCCTACCACGACACACTCACAGCCGATCATTCAGGGATCACAAAAATCATGGCAAAGGTCCGTTTTGGTGGACTACATGGCGAAAATATGTCATACAATACATCAAAACCTGTGATACCTGTGCGAGGAACAAGATGCCAAGAAACAAGCCACAGGGTCTACTCCACCCATTATCTATTCCATTAGCCCTTGGCATATAATCTCTTTGGATTTTATTACAGACCTACTTCATTGTAATGGTTAAAATACCATTTTAGTCATTGTTGATCTCTTGACCAAGATGACACATTTCATTGGTCTGAAGGGATTAACAAACACAGGAACTCTGGCACAAGTATTTTTAGCAAACATAGTCAAGTTGCACAGCTTTCCATCCATGGTTATATCTGACCGGGAAGTCAGTTTGTTTCCAAGTTCTGCAAGAGTTGCTGTGCCACTGCCCAAATTAAGATCCGCGTATCCACCAGTCATCACCCACAGACCGACTGCCAAACTGAAAAGACAAACTAAACTCTGGAACAATATCCACGGTGTATGCTTACTCAAGTAGACAAAAACTGGATTGACCTCCTTTGGGCAACAGAACACACGTATAATAATACTATCCATAGCTCTACTGGTTATTCAGCTTTCTTTTTCCTACATGGGAGAGACCCACTCACCACTGCCCTTGATCCGCCCACACTGTTAGAGATGCCTGGTATAACCACGTTGCACACAAGCATTAAGGAAACCCTAAAAAGGGCCACCTAGAACCTCCACGATTCAAAAGCAGCCCACAAGCGCTTCACAGACAAAAGGAGAACCAAGGAACCCACCTACCATATAGGGGATAAGGTGTGGCTTGCCACCAAACATTTTCCGTGAAAGGTCCAAAGAAATTCCACCCAAAGTACGTTGGCCCATACCCCATTGTTTCCATCATTAATCCTGTAGCAGTAAATCTAGAGTTGCTCCCACACTAAGCATACATCTAGTCTTTCATGTATCATTGTTGAAGCCTCTGCAACCTGATACGCGAGACTCCATAACCCGACCCACGCCGGTAGAAACACAAGGAGAAGAAGCAGAATATGAGGTCCGAAACATCTTAGACTCTAAAATCATATGGGAATATTTATTATCTTGTTGACTGGAAAGGGAACAGCGTACTAGACAGGACCTGGGAACCAGCAGCTAACATACACAAACCACACCTATTAGCTCGCTACCACCGCAATCACCTGGGGCGGCCAGGGCCAGGAATAGCTTTCCTTGAGGAGGTTTTGGAGGGGAGTGCTGTCAAGATCCCTAGCAGAACAGAGCACACACTTTCACATAACAATGGGGGAAGGCATAGCAATGTGGGTAAAGCATGGACATTAAAGGTTGCTGGCTGGCGCAGACATCTATTTACAAATACTGTCAGCCCCCACCAAGATGGCCACCAGGTTAAGACATTGTACAGAATGCATGATGGCCCCGAGAAAGCCCATGCTTCAAGTATCCTTGGTGGTCTAGTGGTGCAGGGTGCCCCCCCCAGGGATATAAAACCACGCCCTGGGCCACACACTGTGCTTAGCATTTTCTCTGGCTGACTTACAAGCGTTGTAACGCTTGCTGCTCTTTTTGAGCCACGTGTAAAAGGATTTCTGCATTCCAGCCCTCTGCCGTCCTTCCCCTTGCCTGATTCTGGATCCCTGCAGTCTCCTTGGACTTCTTGCCAACTCGCATACTCACCTGGGCTCGAGTGGGGAACAGGACGCTCCTTCGATCCACCGCAGCATTTGTCCGCTCCTGGAAAGAAAACCACAGAAAGCATTTCGGAACGCAAAACAATGTGCTCCTGAGCCCCCTTAAAAACCCTCTTACCTGGTAGCGCTCCAGCAACTTCCAAACACAGCAGCTGATAGATGACACCGCACCGCAGCGCCTGTAAAGACAAAAGAGACAAGATCATTAAAAATACCTAACAACATGCTCTGCACAGCATTATCCTTAAGGACTAAAGCTCTACTGCAGAGCCGAGAAGGACATTTTCAGCACAAAACAAGGACACACACCTTCAAAAAGCATCACGTGCGCTGCAGCTGGTCTGGGCCACCAACCACCAGTGAAGGAACTGGAACCAGGGGCCTACCTGCTTTGGTGCACAACGTGGTGAAAAGGTTCATCCAGATTGCCCATCACCATCCCTAACACACTGAGGAACCTCACCAAATCACTCCTAACCATACTGTACACTGGGCAAGTAGCCATTCAGCGGAACAGTGGGAAGTGAGTGGCTTGGACTGAGCATCCCACCACAGAGGACCACATTTCCAGCAATCCAGACCAGACCCTCCTGTAGGGCACCAGAGGTAAGCATTACAAGGATGGCCATCCCAGGAAGTGGGATAAGTAACCAATTTGACCAAGTCAGAGCTGGGTTGTGTGTGGATAATGGTATGCTTTCAATCAGGTAAAATAATGGTACCTCAAAAAGGTGTGAGGAAACACATGCTAGAGACCGCTCATAGAAGAGTAAGAACATGGTACTGGTGGCCCAAGGAGGACTCTGCACTGGTTGACAACTGTCTGCCATGTGCAGGATTTGAAAAGTCTCATACCAACATGGAACATCTCCTATGCCCAGTCAAAGTACATAAGTCTTCTTTTGAAAAAGTGGCTTTGGGTATTGTGGGGCTTTTAAATGGAAGGGAGTAAGTTAATTTTTGTATTTATGGATTATCACTCAAAATGGCCATGTGAAGAATGGTCTGAGGATGCAAAGGCAGCCCCATTATAATGATTTCTGAATAAAATATAACATGAAAAGGGATTCACATCCATATTGCTAACAGAAAATGGTCTACAATTTAAGTCTAAACTAGTAACAGAATTCTTGGGGAATGAAGAGGTTCACCAGTAACCCTATCCATATCCTGGTAACTTGCTTAAAACTGTTAGAATTCTCTCTGCAACCCGTCCTTGTTTTTCTAGTGTTGGTGCAATTCTGTCATTCATCCCATCTTGTAACTCCTTAGCAATATTTGGAATAATTTCAACTAATTCCCACATAAAGTTGAACGCGGGGGTGACAAGGTTGACATCGTGAATCAACCTTGGATCGTACCGTGTCTTTCTTTAACTATCTAGTCTTGATAATCTAGTTTAAGTAAAACTTGTCTTTCTTTCCAAACCAATTTCCTCTCTTTCGCAGCTTCATTTTATCAAAACCGAACCTCCTTTTATCTTGCAAATATTATCCAGTTCTTTAGCTATAGCCATCCTATTACCTCTATATTGTCCCTGTGATGTGAATCTATCCCACTGCCAAAAACGCATTCCAAATCTGAGTATTTAACCCATTTTTCATAAAAACCACCTGACACTTAAAACTGCAATTGAGAAAAAAATGCAACTTTCCAACGTGTGATTTCGGCTGCATCGTGTTCTTGCTTTCAACTTGGTTTTGAACTGTATGCCTTTGTTGATACTTTGCCTTGTGATTGCTAGGGTTTATACATTACTGTTATTGTGAGAAATCATATTTGCTTCATAGATTTAACAGCACATTCATTATTTATTTGTCAATGTCCGCGTGTAATTTTAGGCCATTGCAAAGTGTTTAAAATCCTCTTATTTTGTGAGGGAAGGACAGATTTTGATTCTGTTTGCTGCCTCATATCCCTGACTACCTCCAGCCTCATTCTATGCACTCAGAATTAGATTAATTGTGGGTTGTGAAAACATTGCAGGGGGAAACCTTAACTCGGGTGCTATCTATCCAATTGAAAAAGTGCTCCTATTCATTTGTGCTTTGGATATGTTCTTGTAAAACGTTAACCAAGTGTATTTCAGTAGTTTACATTGTAATTATCACTCCTTTTGTGATTGTTGTCCAATATTAAAATTTGTATAATTTCTTTGAATTTTAAAATGAATAAATATTGCATTCCCACCAACCGGCCTAGTTCATGGTCCATTGTGATCTGGGGTATTTGTAAAAGGGGGTGTGAGACAGGTTGTGTGCCATCTCAAATTCAATTCGTAGAAAATAAAGAGAAAGCATTCCAATTTTGCGCTAGATCCTAGGCTAACAAAAAGGTGTGCCACCCGAATGAAATCCTTAACAAAATTGGGGGCTCGTAGGCCGGGATTGGGTTTGTGTTGCCACCCGTAGCAGTTTAACACAGCAGACTAACCTTCAAGGTAGTGATACTTTGTGTAGTTGGAACACTGGGTTACACTGTAGAAGCGCCTCTCCAAAACAAATATCCTAAGTACCAGGCCTGTGCATAAAAGTAACACTAAATCAACCCCAAAATAGACTAAATTAATAAAGAAATAACACTTTCCAAAATGTCCACAGTAGAGATCAATATAGCTAGGGAGCACCTTCTGCACAAATTATTTGTCAGGGAGGAATGGCCAGAACAAGATGAAAAAAGTCTGGCTAGAAGAAATGATGCAACAGGTCACCGCCGTTGACATGGACATGTGGCAGAACGGGTGCCCATTACACCAAGCTTTGAGTGAGTTATATATGACTTTGAAAATTAAAGAGGAGCAGATTAAAATTGTCAGAATCACATCCTACATGTATCTCCATATGGGAGTGATGCAGTAAAAGCATGAGGAAAATAGAACTCTTGAGCAAAATCAATCTGAATTTTTAGCTCAAATTCAGACTGAGCTAAAATTAGCGGAACAAAAATTACAAAAGAGCCAAGACTTGGAGGTAGAATATGGAAATTACATTAAAAAAATAAAAGAGGACTTGGCTCTCCAACAGCAGTATAATGTAGACCAAGAGGCCCAATTAAATGTCTTAAGAATGGAGTGTCAAGAAAAGATTGACTCTTTGGAAGAGGGTCAACTGAAATTAAAACAACAAATACCATATAACAGAGCCTGTTCCGAGCAGATAACCACTTTACAAAAACAGGTTGACAAATTGGAAGAGGAGAGTAGGGAATTAATAGAGAGCTTCACCTCCAGACAAACTTTGATGAAGAATGCCAAAAACTAAATGCCATCAAGCAACAAAGAGATGACCTGGCTGAACAGAGAATCACCCTAAATAGGGAGAAAAGATGCCCTATGTCAGGAAGTAAGCAATTTAAAAACAGATTTACAGGAAAGTGAGTTGGGATTCCAGAAACTAAATGAACTCAAAACAGTATATGGAAAGTTACTGGAGCACACCAGACGGGTAGAAGGTGCTCTGGAAGAGAACACCCAAACCAAAAAGGCACAAACTCAGGAGGTGAGTCTCCTGCAACAGAAATTGGTGCAGTGTTCCCAAACTATACAGGCAGCATGAAGAAATAATGAGGCCCTCTGTTTGCCAAACAAGTGGCCGCTCAAGAGCGGTTCATAGAGGCCAGTAAAGCCCTGATAGCTGAGCAAAAGGCTCAGATCTTTGCCTTTTATCAAGAGATAGGGGCTGAAAATGAAAAACTAGCGAGGTTGGAGAAAGAATATATCCCAGATCTATTCTGAACTGGAAGGACCCTGAACAGGTAAAGAGGTACAGGACAACCCCTGATCATAGTATGATGAACTCTGTACTAAGGGACTCCAACCCATTTAATACTTTGTGCACTGCTGACTTCATAGCTACCGGTTCACACGAGCCAGAAACCATGAGGCCATCAGAATTGAATAGGTCTAGCATGATGGAGCTGACAGGTCAGTGCCCCCCAGAAATTAATAGAAGGGAAACCCTGGATAAATACAAAAATATAATGGCTGGATTCCAAGATGGCCGCCGGCGCAGGGAGACGCGTCTGAGTCTTGCTCCGACCGGGCCACACCAAATCACTTCACTAAGCTGTGTATCTGAGAGAATTCACATATAAAAATCCTGCTGATTACCTGCAGAGGCCGCCAGCGTTAACCGAGGGGGAAACCGCCCCTGTGGAGTGAGCAGAGGTGACACCACATCGAAGAGATTCGGGCGTCCCTCCCCCACCGAGGAACGCTGCTGGAGCCGAGCCACACAGCAAGCGAAGCAACAGGGGACAGAGGTAGAGGCTGAGACGGGGAGCCCAATAGCAGAGTGCACGCGGCTCAGTGTTCAGGCGGCTCGTCGCCCGCGTGAATCAGTGAAGCGGCCAATACCCCATCAGGCCCGCGGGTCCCTGCAGCCGCCATGGTGCCCAGCTGATAAGGCCTGGGAGGCTGCGTGGGCACCGAGGGAGAAACCACAGCGGCAGCAGGGCGCGGCCTCCCTCCCCCTACGAGGAGAGTACGGAACCCCCCTGCAGGGGGGATCAACTGGGGGTGGAAGAGAAGGCAAGGTGAGGGCCCCAGCAATGTGGTACTGGGCACACGCAAGGAGCACCACATAGCACTTTGGGGCCGCAGAGATCCCGCCACGCTCCGGCGCCAGCTGACAGGGCCTGGAAGGCCGCGGACCACATGCACTTGGATCCCCTGAGGCATCGGAGATTGGCGCTGGTGGAGCACAAGTTGAGCGGCTCTACCCCTGGTCCCCCTCCCCCTTGCAAGGAAGATAGCGGGGTGTCTGTTCTGGGTGGGAGACACCCACCTCCCCTCCAAGTGGACACATAAGGCCTCGAGCCATATTTGGGTAGAGCGGATGAGAGTGGAGGAGGCGGATTGAAGCACTTCCCCCCCAGGACCGACACCTTCAGCCCTGAAGAACAGGTCCGGTGCTCCTGGGGGGCAGGAGGGATAGTATCCCCTCCGCTTGTGACTCAAGGTTCAAGGCCTCCTCCCCATAAATCCTTCCCATCTCATCTCATCAGGAGGAGGATTGCAAAGCCAATACCCTGAGGGCACAGCACAGACGTCCCCCACAGGCGCTCAAGAAATACTGCAGGATCACCAAGACACGGGGGCAATGTCCAAGGCAAAGGGGAAAGGGGGCGCAAACCAAACAAACCCACAAACTGCCAAACAAGACTCGAACCTGCTCCAAATGTGGTTGTCAGATACCCTGATAAACACCAGGGGAAGGACATTAGAAGGAACCACAGTTGATGGCATCCCCCGCAACTCATGCAACCTTCCTCCGTCAAGGGATGACATGCATGCTTGGTTCGTGGAGCTGCAGGACAAGTTCATGTCAACGGTGCAGGACCAATTCGCCACAATGAGGAACGACTTGAAGCAGGTAGTCCAAGAATTGAAGATTGATGTGGCCAAATTGGAAGAAAGGACAGATACCCTCGAGAGGATAGTACAAAACGCAGAAGATGAAGCATGACAGAACACTGAAACGCAGGAACACCTGGTACAATTAACCCACAATCTAGAGATCCGATGCGAGGATTTAGAGAATCGATCCTGCAGATACAACATCTAGAAGAATATGCCCAAATCAGTTTTGGATAAGGATCTCAAGAATGTGGTTCAGGAAATGTTTAGCGACATCATAGAAGCGCAAGAAGTGGACTGCATTGGGATCGACAGAGTGCACAGAGTGGGCCCAAAAAGAACAGGCGCCCCCTGGGAAAGACCTAGAGATGTTCTGGTAGCCCTCTCCTCGTACACGCAAAAGGAACACATCTTAAGGAGGGCAAGGTAGGTAGACCACATTCGGATGAATGGGGTAGACATTCTGCTATACCAGGACTTGGCTTCAGTGACATTACTAAAAAGGAGAGAGATGGCCCCACTGGTAAAGGAGCTGGTGGCGAAGGAAATAAGGTACAAATGGATGTTTCCATTTGGACTGCTATTCAAGTGGGAAGGCAAACAAAGAAGAGTGGCAACCTGTGTAGAAGGGCTAAACATAATTGACCTGCAGGTAGAGGAGACAGTAAGCAGGGGCACCAAGGCATAGGGGGATGGGAAGATGTTCGGCAAAAAAAGAAACAAAATGGAAGGGGAAACACCAAGCAGACAACAGTGGAGTAAAGGGGAACTCAGGCAGGAAGACATGTAGGGGACAGTTTCCAACTACAGGAGGTTTGAGAGATAATCAATGAAGGATATACTGAGATCGCAACACCCAGTGGACCGGCTGTGGATCAGGAACGGGTACACAGTAAGGTCTGAGGATAATGCAGGGTTTAGGACTCCCCGCAAAGTTGAACCCGAGTTCACAGAGGGCAGGGAGCGATAGGCGCAACGCCCAAGCCTCCTTAGGTACCCGGGCCCTCCTCGGGACCACAGTTGGTTCAATGTTACTAGTTGGGGGGGAGTTGGGGAGTTTGGAGGGGAGGACGGGGAGGGGTAATCCAGAAGAAAATAGGGATCTCAGCACTCGGGATCTTATGGCAACCAATCTGGGCTAGAAGAGATGGGGAAGCTCAGGATTCTATCATGTAATGTAAGGGGCCTGGACTCTCCAGTGAAGAGGAAAAAGGTAGAGACCATGCTCAGGAGGGAGAAGGCAGGCATCCTGCTGCTCCAAGAAACTCACATAAGAGCCCAGGAAGGTATATCTCAGAGGGTATAAGGGCTGGGCGCAATCAAACGCTACGGAAAAAAGAGCTGGGTACTGATAGCAATAAAGGGAGGAGCTGATGTAACACTCATATACAAGCAGACAGACAGGGAAGTGAGGTGTGCATTTGCCAACGTTAGGCTAGACGGTATTCGGCTCACCCTGGCAGCGATATGTGCACCTAATACGGGTCAAGATGGCTTTCTGCGGGACACAATGGGGAAACTCGAGGGGTTTGCGAAGGGAGAGGTAATTATGGGGGGAGATTTAAATATGGCCTGGCACCCACGATTGGACAGGAGTGCGGGGGACCCCAGAGTCAGGGTGCTCTGTCCAAGCTTCTCAAACAAAAGATGGCTCAGATGGCGCTGTGCGATGCATGGAGGGAACTGAAGGGTCAAAACAGTGGCTACACATAGTACTCGCATGTGCAGAACACAATGCCGAGAATCGATGATTTCTGGGTGTCAGTGGGACTGATGGGCAGAATTCAAGGAATGGAATAGGCCCCATAGCAATGTTGGATCATGCCCCGCTATGGTTAGATGTTCAGACCCCCAGGAAGGGGAGAGGTCTCTGGCGGTGGAGGTTACCACAGGATCTCCTCTCAGACCCGGTGACGGGAGACGTGATAAGGGGAAAAATCATAGAATATTTTTAACAAAACTATACAGGGGATGCCCATTGGGAGCAGTATTGTCAGCCTTCAAGACGGTGATACGGGGACATATGATTGCTCTGAAAGCCACCAAGGACAAGCAGAGGCACGGTTGGGAAAGAGAACTGGAAAAGAAAGTAACGGACATACGAGAGGAACTAATGACTCATCCCACCAGAAGCCTCAAGAAAGCATTGAGACATGCGCATGGGCAACTGGAAATGCTCCGCAACAAAAAGGCAGATAAATCCCTCCTCTACCTCAAACAAAGATACTATATCAAAGCCAATAAGGCAGACAGAAACCTAGCAAGACAACTTTGCGCAAGGCAAAAATCAATGACCATCCTATACATTAAAAATGCACAAGGAGAGACACTAACACGCACCAAAGACATAGGGGAGGCCTTCAAGGTATTCTATCAAAAGTTATATGCGACCGAGCGCCGGACGAGGGCGACCAACACAGGTTCCTACAATCTCTCCGCATTCCAAACATTTCAGAGGAAGACAAACTGGCATTAGAAACCCGGATTAGTGAAGAAGAAGTGAAGAGGGCAATTGCAGGACTCCCAAACAACAAGGCACCGGGCCCAGATGGGTTTACAGCCCCCTTTTATAAAAATTACACTGACATTCTTACCCCAGTCCTAACAAGACTGTTAAATGCCTTTAAGGAAACCGGAAATGTAACCCGTCCATGAATGAGGCAAAGGTTCTGGTGTTCCATAAAGCAGGTAAAGACTCCTCCCTCCCGGCTCATATCGTCCTGTAGCCCTGATAAATTTGGACTCTAAGATTTACACCAAGATCCTGGCTGCTAGGTTATGCCCGCTCTGCCCACCCTAATAAACCCTGACCAATCGGGCTTCATACCGTCAGGCAAACGCATGACAATCTAAGAAGACCAATACACTTGGTAAAAAAAATTGGCATTGCACACACGCCAGCAATCCTGCTCTCACTAGATGCCGAAAAGGCATTCGACCGGGTTGAGTGGTTCATACTTTTTAAAACACTAAAACACATGGGATTCGGAGATCACTACATAAACATGGTCAAAGCCAACTACAACTCTACATCAATAAGAATAGCGATAAACGGGGAAGTCACAGACAGGGTAAAGATAACTAGGGGAACCATACAGGGATGCCCGCTATCCCCCCTTCTATATGCTATCTTTCTGGAGACACTACTAATTAGAATCAGGGAATCTACCCAGGTAAGGGGGATCGAGATGGCGGGCAGACAGCACAAAGTAATAGCCTATGCTGATGGCATGCTGTTGGCCCTAGAAGACCCAGGGAGGACCCTACCGCTAACCTTAAAAGAACTGGAGGCTTTCGGGGAGATATCAGGCCTAAAAATTAACAGAAAAAAATCGGAGATACTACATTTGGCTGGGGAGAGGGGGCCGCTGGAAAGGGAGGCAGGATTGTTAGGTCTAAAAATTGCAGAGGAGTGTATCAAGTATCTAGGAATAACACTCACACACAAGGTTTACCTGCTGTATAAGGGAAATTATCCCCCGCTCCTGGATTGAGTGAAGAGGGACCTGGAACGAGGGTGCCCGCTAATGGTCTCATGGTGGGGTAGAATTCAAGTGGTGAAAATGAACATACTCCGCCGGTTGTTGTACCACTTCCGCGCCCCTCCCTATAACAATTCCTACCTCATTCTTTAAGGCACTGTCAAGGGCAGTCTCGTCCTACATCTGGAACAGGAAACCCCCAAGGGTCGCCAGAGCCACCCTCACGGCACACATCAGAGCGGGGGTTATGTCACTTCCACACTTCAGAAAATATTATCAAGCAGCACAATTGTGGGTGCCAAAGGAATGGCTGGGGGAAGATCAAAAAACGATTTGGGTAACTCAAGACAGGGCGGTCGCCAGAACTCTGTTGGAGGACGTTCTATGGAAACAGAAGCATCATAGACACCCAAACCTCCACATCCGCGAGGTCATGAAAACTACACTGGATGCCTGGGACGAACAAACACGGAAGGGCATCATGACCACAGCGATAGCCCCATTCACACCCATCTGTCAGAACCTTTAATTCCCACCGGGACTAGAATGCGGGGCCTTTGAGAAATGGGAAGCAGCAGGGTGCAAAAAAAAATGGGGAAATGTTCCAGGACAAAGAAATAAGATCATTTAAAGAATTTAAAAACATGTGGAACTTGACAGAAGCGGACAGGTATAAATACGAGCAGCTCAGACACTGGCTGGCAACTACAGAGTTCATCCAAGTGGCCACAAGGGATTTAACCCCATTCGAAAAGTACCTACTAACCAACTCTGGAGCTAAGAAATTAGTCTCCTCACTCTATAACTTTATCAACACAGGATGAAAAAATTAAATGGGCATACATGAAAAGATGGGAGAGAACGCTTGGGGAAGAGATTCCAAAACAGCAGTGGATGGAGCTGTGGGCTGGCATCCCAAAACTCACCAGAGCAGTGCAAACCAGGGAAATGTGGTTGAAAATAGTTGCCCAATGGCACTGCACACCAGAGAGGCTCAGAATTATGTATCCGGAAACGTCTGAACGCTGCTAGAGGGGGTACTTAGAAGCAGGTACGTGGAAACATATCTGGTGGGACTGTAAAGGGGTCAAAGGATTCTGGTCGGAAGTGAAAACAGAAATGAAAAAGATGTTCCCAGAGGTGGAACAGCTGGGGGAGAACGTGTGGCTTTGCAGAATGAAAGACCAACAGCCCAAGAACTTTAGTAAGGCACATTGGAGGAGGTTTATGGGCCTGGTAATCGCGGCATGGGCGACAATCGCCCAAAACTGGAAAAAGCAAGACCCACCGCTTATATATACATGGCTGCAAAAGGTCTGGTCACAGTCACAAATGACCATGGAAAAGATCACGCATTACATACAGGGCTCAAACGAATCCTTCACGAAGGAATGGGGGGGTGTTGGGATACTTACAATCAGACTATAGGGAACAATGGTGCCTGCACAATATGAGATTAACAGACATATACAACTCACAGACTTTCCTGAGAACTAATGCAACACGGACCAGATCTTCCAGGGTGGATGAGGGGGGGGACTTGTCGGATGTTATTCTGCTAAAATGCGCTTTGTTTATATGTGAAAACAATAAGAACATGTTTTAAAAAAAATATATAATGGCTGATGTCTCTGACCCAGAAACCTCCTATGAGGAGAAAGTCAGGGAATTCGATCTACGGAATCACCACCTCCAAAGGACCAGTTTGCGCAAGAACAACAGGAAAATAGACTCCAAAGGAGCATCCTGAAGACATCCACCCAATCAGGGCATTGGGGGGATACCCTGCCAACCCTGGAAGCAGGGAGGAGTCAGAAGACTACTCTCCTGTGCGCCACAGCGGAGAAGAAACTAGGCCCCACCATTCTGCGAGCCCCTCCCAAGCTCACAAAATCAGAGAGCGCCTAGATGATAATGAGGCACCTCAAATAGCAGCGCCTTTGATTCTGAGGGTGAATGGACTTGGGTGACGTGGTGAAATAAGACAGATAAACCAAAAAGAGCTCTGTGAAAGACCCCATTAGGCAGATCAAGGCCATCAGGAATTTCATGACACTGTACAATAAAAACTAAAAGTATTCTGTCTGGGAGCATTTGGAACTCTATGAGCAAATGATGTACACATTTCACATAAAAGACACCGAGAACTGTATAGATTATGCCAAATGGACATTCTCTCCAGAGTACTCCAACTTCTTTGCTGGACTGGAAGACCGAAAACATTCAAGATGGTCCACCTACAAGGCGGCCATATTCAAGCACTTTTCCACACACAGAAACCCTCTAGAGGCTCACAAAGCAGCCTACAATCTACAATGTGGGGAAGACCAGGCCATCCAGTGCAGGATTAAAACACGCCTTTGCCCAAACCACATAGCTGAGAGTTTATCACTACCTACATTCCTGCGCTCCCAAAATACATTATGACCCAGCTGGTAAGGGATTTCCATGATAAAAGATATCTAGACCGGGTAATAGAGCAGGCTACCCAAAAACCTGCAGAAAATAAAAATCAGGTTAAAAACTCCAAGCCAACCAACACCCCTGCTGCTGCTAAGGTGGCGTAGATGAAGTTTGCCCCCATTTTGGACCTAGAAATGGGGGAGCCTAAAAATGCACCAATCCCAAACCAGCAAAACCAGAGGCCAAGAAGGCCTTCAGGCCAATCACAAACAGGGGGTAAGCAGGGAGGTAATCCCACCAATGGGACCTATAATTCGCCTGATTATATAAGTCCCAGATACAAGGGCAACCAACCTACAAGGGGGGGTCCTGCCAGGAAAGTACTCCCCCAGGAAACATCCCTCCTAACTTCCCTCAGGAGGGCAGCACTCCCCCAAATCCCGGTTAAGTTTCTTTCCCCGGTATCCAGAAAACCCCAACCTGCAGGACAACCCTCCTTTCTTTCCCGGTTTCAGGAACCCAGACAACCCAATTCCAGAGAGGGGAGGCCAAGGGTGAGGGTTACCAAAATCCCCAGTACCCAGGGTACTCTCGGAGAAGGGATATTTACCCTTCCCTTGAACCCCCTAGGTACGAACAAAGACCCCTGTACCAGCCGGAACGGGTGTCCCAATTGGAGCACCAGGTCCAGAACCTCACCCAGGATCTGGGTTGCATGTTGAGGGCTCCACACAACCCTCAGATGAACATGGCGGCTCAGAACCCCACAAACCAAGGTTCTGGCACTCCAGAACAATGACGGGGAGAGAACTCCGATAATTCACTGGTTCCAGAGGAGGAGGCACAGGGGGAATAGGGGTGTAAAGCCCTAGAGGAAGCTTCCTTCCTCCCACGTAAAAAGCCCCTGGACACCAAGGAACCGGAATAAAAAAAACCCTTCCCCTGAAAATCTGCAACCCAAGGAACAGAGGGTGGGTAGGAGAAATAAAGACCTCAAAATGGCCCATTTTGGGGAGGAAGTTAGTGCCCTCCAATTTGAAGGGGAAGAATCCTTAGAGGATTCTGGGAAAACAATCTTCTCCTTCAGGGATGGGGGAATTCCTTCCAAAACAAAATGGGTCCCGAGAGATCTGAATGAAGACTGGGTCGGTGTGGGGACTGATTCAGAGTCACCCATCCCTGAACCCCAGAATTGCCATTCTGAGAGTAAAATAGTAAAGGAGGGATCCTCCCCACAAACTGGTCCTAGTGACTGCCTCCAGGTAAAAAGGGGCAGCACAAAATTGGGGAAACAGGGGATTAATAAATCCCCAGATATTTCAAGATGTCACATTTTTATTACAGATCCCAAGACTCTGACACAGAAAATTGTTCAAAATGCCACCATGTCAGAGTTCAAAATAAAGAAATTGACCACCCAGCTTGCCCAAAATGCACATTACCTTTGCCCACTTGAGGAGAAAGGGGGGAGATTTTATGCCCCTGTTCAAGTGCAAGGGAAATGTCCAATTTCAGCACTGGTGGACACTGGATCCCAAGCCATTCTTCTGTCAGAAAGGGCCTTTGAGCAGCCACATTCAGGAAGGGGGGAGAGATACCAGATCCATTTCACCCCTCTTCCTGGACAACTCCAGATCTTCGACGGAAAGGAAATTCCTGTCGATGGGATAGCAGATTAGGAAATAAAAATTGGGCGACACAGGGTGAAATATCCGGTCATAGTCGTGACTCCAGAGGGAACACCCTGTCTACTAGGGAATGAAATCCTGTGCAGGTTGTCCCCCCTAATAGACTGTGTGTACAAAGTCCTCTGGACTCAGACCAACAGGCCAATACAATTAAAACACAGTGTCAACCATGTTAGTTTAAATGGCACATGCCACATGGTTGAAAAAAATCTGATCATATTGAGTTTCATTTCCAGAACAATCAAATACCTGACATGACAGTAATTGCTGTAGGACAACAAACTGGTGATGGGAACTCCTCTCCATTCCTGAAAATCAACCTTCCTTCCAGTTTTAAGTGGCATTCCACACTGTAAGGAAATGCTTTGAGATTTTATACTGATTCACAATCTGAAAATCCCAATTCTATAGTCAAAAGTGATGAGAAACCAGCTCAAAGTTAGCTGATATTCAGAAAATGAGAAAACAGTTGGTCATCCCTATTCAGTTAAATGAGGGGAAGGAGTCTGTTCTCGCCCGAGTGTGCTTGAACAATGGAAAGAGCTTCATCAGCGAAGCCACGTTCAGACAGCTCCCCAAAGATCCAGCCATTCCCACATTTAAATTGATCAATAAGTGGGAAATGGGCCTAGAAACCTCCAATTCCAAACATCTCCTTCCTAGCATGTGTATAATCAAAATTTCTATAGGTAACAAAAGCACAGAACATAATTGTTGGGTTGTGCGAGATGTCCCTGCTGCATTTTCTTTAGGCAGTGACATTCTCAATTGGTTTGCCATTAATTTGGAGCTGATAAATTACAAAGCCTGGTCCCGACTAGGGGGCAATCCCATGGACTTTGATGATTCATAAAAAGCATTTCGGTCAGCCCAATTGCTGCCGTTTGCAGTTGAAGTTCAAATTGGAGAGGAGGTCACCATACCAGGATGGACACGACTATTCCCACTTGAATTAAAAATTAAAAGAGGAAGGAAACTGCAAAATCTTGATGCATATGTAGACCTCAATGCCCATCTCCAACAGCAGGGGTTGGGGTTAAACCTAACACCATTAGTCAGTGTAGAACACAACACCATTCCAATATTGATGGAGAACAGCGACCCCAGGAGTAT
Organism: Ambystoma mexicanum; assembly: GCF_040938575.1. Taxonomy (NCBI): domain Eukaryota; kingdom Metazoa; phylum Chordata; class Amphibia; order Caudata; family Ambystomatidae; genus Ambystoma; species Ambystoma mexicanum. The sequence goes on from NC_090939.1 coordinate 414,536,691, forward strand.
CACTTTGGGCGCAGGCACCATTATTGGAATGGCGGTTGATGGCCAACATTTTTACCTGGATCTAGGAAATTAACTGATGGGACCAGTCCCCAATGACTGTTTTGACAATGACAGTGACAATGACTTACCACAGACAGGATCTTCACCCGTCAATGGGGGAATTTCCTGGTGCACTCTTCCTGCACTTACGGGGAGGAAGAGATGACATGTGACATCAGGTAGGATGAGATGACTTTCCAGATCCACAATGACTGACTCTCCTACCTGAAACCCTCTGTCCAGGTCAATACTCTAACCAGAGAACTCTCCACCCAGCTGGAGGAGGCCGCTGAGGTAGCAAAACCGGACGTGCTTCAGGCAAATGGTTGAAGAGCGGGACAACCTAGCTGATGCCTGTGAGACTCTGGAGAAAAAGCAAAAGTTGAAACAGGTGTTCTTAGATTTTCAAGATATCTTTGCTGTGGACTCGTACGAATGTGGTCGCACCGAGATCCATACTACAACAATTCACACGAACCCTGGAATGTGAAGCAATATCGTTTGACTCTCGCATCCATGGAGTCCCTGACGGAAATAATCAAAAACCTTGAGTCCCGTGGGATAATTCTTCCAGTCCACAGCACCTTTAATAATCAGGTGCTGGGGATTTTAAAACCATATGGCCAATGGAGATTCTGTGCAGACCTTAGGGAGCTAAATAAACAGGTCCACATGCCCCGATTGCCTCTCCCATATATTGACCAAGGACTGGCCCAAATCCATGGGGTCAAAGCTATACACTGCCATTGACCTGACAAATGTGTACTGGACTGTGCCTGTCATTAGGGAGGACCAATACAAGCTGGCTTTTACCTTCGGGGGCAGCAGTACATGTGGACCCAGACTCCCTTCAGATACATTAACTCCGGCAACAAATTCAACATCTTCCTACATAAGGCCATGCCCGACTTGGGTGAAAGGGGTAACTTGGCCTATGTAGATGATGTCCTGACAAAAGCTTAACTGTGGAGGAACAGATAGCAGAAATCCGTTATGTTTTAACCCAGTTGAGGGTTTCTGGAGCAAAACTGTCCTTCCAAAAGGCACAGTAGTGCAGGTCCCGTGTCAACGGCTTGGGGCATGAGATAACTCCAGAGGGTCTCTGTCCCCAGGAGAAGAACGTAGAAGCACTCCTAAAACTAAAAGACCCACCAACTCTGTGTGAGCTAAGAAGCCTCCTTGGACTGACTAATTACAGTAGGAAGTTCATTGAGGGTTATGGACAGGTCACAAGACCCCTGATCCATCTGTTGAAGGGGGGGTCAAGTGAGAGTGGGGTCCAGAACAAGCCGAGGCAGTAAAGCAACTCAAAACAAACCTCTCATAAGCGTCTTGTCTAGCTTACCCTGTCAAACATAAGGAGTTCTTCTTGGAGACAGGGTTCTCGAATACATGCTTGACAGCAGTATTATATCAAAAGCATGACAAGGTCAATAAAGTAATCTCCTATGCAAGTAAGACTTTATCTTCTGTGGAAGAAAATTTCAACGATTGTGAGAAGGCACTCCTGGCAACGGTGTGGGCATTGAAGAATTACCACCCGTTTATCCAGGGAGATCACATCATAGTGGAGACTCCCCACCAGCCCCTGCAATACCTTCAAAGTGAGAGAATCTGGGTCGGAAATGTGAGTAATTCCAGAATTACTTGCTGGATTCTGTCAATGCAAGGCTTTCCTGTGGAGGTCAGATATGGCCAAAACAAGAAGAATCCCCTTGCGCAAGGTCTGGCTGACTTGCATGATTGTGCCAGAGATAACTGTCTCGAGGATGAAAGTCTTAAAACCTAGGACAACATGGAGGCGTACCTGAAATCCCCACACAGTCTATGAAGAATACAAGTGCCTGGGAATGCCCAAAGTTTATGTGGACGAGTGCTCCTACCATATTGACAACAATGGGGAAATGGAACTGGTTGCCGGCGTTGGGACTGCCTGGGTGAATGATGCCCTGAAATCCTCCGCTGGGTACAAAAACGCTCCCTGTAATAGTCAGCTGGCAGAGTTGATGGCAGTTCATCAGGCTATCCTCACTACCCTCCAACACCAACTCCACAAACTGGTCATAATCACTGATTCAGATTATGTCCAGAACGGGTTCATGGAGCACCTGCTTAATTGGAAACCAGAGCTCATAACAAACCTCTGAAACATGGCAAGCTTATACAAAATATTGATGATCTGGTCACCTCTAGTGGGATGAGCATCTATTGGAAGAGGATCAAGGGTCATTCCAGAAAAGAGGGGCCAGACAAAACTGGAAACAACCTAGTTGAACAGCTGGCCAACACCGGAGCCATCCAGGGGAATCTCCTCGAGACTGAGCCCCTGTTGGGGGAAATCCAAGTCACTGCTATCACTAGGTCCCAGACAAATGCTCACAATGAACTCTCAACTGCCCAGTGGAGTAAGAAGACCCCAGATGCTGATTTAATCACAGCACAAAAAGGGGATCAGATTATTGGGAAATTGTATCAACACATTGAGGACCCTGAGAACTTTACCTTGAAGGATACCGATTACATTGGGAAAGAGGACCTGATAAATGCCTGCACAACACACGAGTATGTGGAGAATCTAAGAAAACACCTTCAACATGCTTTTGAGTACGCTCAGCGGAATCTGGAAAATTCTGCAGAGGTGATGAAGACTTAATATGACTTAAAAACCACCAAAAAGCAATATCAAGTAGTAGACGGGGTCTACTTGTATAATTTCCAAAGGAACGAGACCAAGGAGCAGAAATGTTTACCGAGCTGGTGCGGTCCTTTTGAATTTGTAGATAAAATTTCACCTGTTGCCTATTGAATCTGTATCCCTAAAGGAGAGCTGACAGAAGAGAAATGTGTCCATAATGATCAGTTAAAAACGTTGTCACCCAAGGAACACTTTCCAGCATATTGAAGAGCCAAGGGAAGAACAAAGAGAGGAGACATCTGGAGAATGAGAACCAGAAAAAGAAGAACCAGAAGGGAACAGATAGGTTTAGACGTATAATTATTTAACAGGGAGTATGTTTCTTCATTGTCAGGACAAAAGGGATTCCCCAAAATTCTAGCCAAATGCATAGTCATCTGTGTCTGGTGAGTGATCATTTGTCTTTATGGTCTAAATACTGTCATTATTTTATTTTATTTTTGGATTTGTAAAGCGTGCTACAGCCCACAGGCATTGAGGAGCTATAAAGAGTTGTAAGATAACTTGCTTGAGGGTAACAAAAATGTGGCCCATGGGGACATGCTTAATACAATTTGCTTGGTTACATTTGCTTGGTTACAGGATTTTAAGTTATTTTACAGAACCAAACAGTAAATAAGCGACAGGATGAACACAGATACTTGAATGCATAGCATTATGAGATGGGCCATTTAGACAAATAGCCTGGTTTTGATGGCCGTATGGAAAGCTGCATGGGAATCAAACATCCTGATATGGGCTTGGAGGATGTTCCAAAATGTTGCAGCCATGGTTGGGAAACTAAAACCCCCAGCACGTACCCTATGTGTGGGAGGAACAGTGAGACGATTGGCATAGACAGACCTGCATGGTCTGGAGGAGGTCTGTTTGGAGATCCTGTGTGCTAAGTACAGGGGCGCCAAGCGATGAAGACATTTATGTGTGAGGGCAAGTGTTTTGAAGACAATCCTTTCCTGAACAGGTAGCCAGTGTACCTGCCTACTGACTCCAGAAATGTGTCTCCTGCGTGATATGCCTGTTTCGGCCCTTAAGGCATTGTTCTGAGCTATTTGGAGTTTAGCCAGATTCTTCTGGGATGTCCCCACAAAGAGGGCATTGCAATAGTCCAGCCTTGAACCAATGATGGCCCTTGCAATGGTGATGCAGTTCTGGTGGGAGCGGAGGGGCCTCACTGCATTGATCAGTCTAGAGTGATAGGCTGCGGAAGATGCAATGGCATTGACCTGCCTATCGATGGTAAGGCTACGTTCGAGATACACAATCAGAGTCTTGATTACTTGAGACACTGTGATGGGAATGTTGTCAACAGTAAATGCGCAGTACTGCTTGTCCAGTTTGCCCAAGGTGGATGGGGAGCATTATTGAATGCATGTTAGTCCCACTGCTGTCAACCTTCCTGGAAGGCAGTCAGTGGGAAAATGTAGTAAACGGTTTGTATTTATTTAATAGATTCATACTTGCTGTGCGCGTCATAGACCAAGGAGGACCTCCTCGGGGACCTGGAAAGGAGAGATCGAAAAAGAAGCCGGGGGTGTCGCCCCACACCACAAAGAAAGACCCAAGAGAAAGCTGTGGGTGTCACTCCATACTCCAATGAGAGGTACTCCACCTGACGAAACCCACTTTGCCCTATTGATGAACCCCACTTTGCCCTACTCTCCCTCGACAAGGATCTCAGAAGTGGTGTCGGGGTGGATTTGTGGGCTACATTAATCCACTCTGTAGAATTCCCATCCATAACCAAGCTGCGCTTCTGTAGTCAACAGAAAAATGGCTGTGCTGGCTCCTTGGAGCACCAATGCATCAAAACTGCGTTTTGGCAGTGACAAAAGGATGGCTGCACCATCTTGCCAAAAACATATTGGGCCAGATAGAACAGGATGCACACCAAGAAAGGTGCCAGGATGTGTTCTTGTGTGCACCAAAAGAAGCAAATTGAAACCGCGCTGCTCTGCTATTTGCAAAAAATTCCCATAGAAAAGCGAATATTTTACACTAAAAAGGATGCTGCCTGGATGCTATTTTCATCGATTCCACATTACATTGCTATTATCAATAAGGCTCTGTCATGCCCATCCATATTCACATTGTGCTTCAGCAGAAGAGAGCATTATCCCAGGGCTGAAATAAAAGAAACTTCACTTTCAGCCGTGTGGGAAACGCTTATTTTTAGGGTTACAAAATGTCAATTTCAGTGAACCTGTGGCTTGAGCAAACTACTGTATAAAAGAAACTGAATAGGGCTGCAAAACAATATTGGGAATCCAGATGGAAGAACTGAATTTAAAAGCGAAATCCTAGCAGCTTTCACCACTTGTCAAAATGGGCTTTTGCAAACCAAAAATAATGCCTGTTTTTAAAGTACAATGTTGAATAAAAACTTGTCAGTGCCTAGCAATATAAAGGGGGTTTTGCTGGGGAACATATATGGGATGTTTTACTCAACAGGCTTGTTTTTTATTCAGAACAAAATAAAAGAAAATAAAGAAATTAAAAGGCATTGGCTGGATTTTGCAAGCTCCAGAACAGGTCTTTCTGCTGGCTAAACTAAGACCTTCCCCCAAAAGGAGCCACCATAAACGTTTGGGACACATAAGTGATAATTGCTAGCTTGGAAAACATTGAATAGGATCAGAAGGCCACATATCACACGCTCATCAGACTTTTGTCTGTGCAGAGGCCTCTTACAATAGAGATTCTGGGATACCAACCTGTGAAGTGAGGAAGTGGCAATAAACATCAATCAAACTGGCAAACCCCCATGATCACCCTGGGCTGATATGACTGTTGGTGGTAGATGAGAAAAAATGGGGCCAAGTGAAGGACAAAGGCCAGCCCCATTTGTTTCAAACGACTATTTTATTAAGAAACTTTTAAGACTTTTATCTTTGCAACAAAACTTTGCAGGAACGTAAAAAGTTAACAGTGTAAATGTAATTTTCGGGTTTTTAATTTAAGAAATTCTAGACTTCATTGCCATATTGGGAACAGAAATGGCAGAGAATTGCCGATTTTAAGGAAAGTATACATGATGCCACTTTGAAATTCAATACTGATATGCCTAATAATAATCCATACACATTTATAAAGTTATAGAATTTTAGGTAGAATATTTCTTACTGAAAACGATGAAACATTGTTAAGCGGACAAAACAAAGTCTTACAAACTGGAGAGTTGGACTGGAACGCTCTGCATAAAATATGTAATCTGCCTATGTGATTTGTTAAAGTACCACAACTGTACAAATGTGTAAATTATGTTAAGACTGACCTTTGGCAAAACGGTCTGTGGGAAGGCTTTGCACATCATAAAGTCCAACTCCATAAACTGAGTCACCTCCTAGAGGAGGCAACCAACAACACCAACAACCAGGTCTTGGGGGTAGGACTCGCTCAGTTCTGCCCACCAATAATTCTGTGATGTCACTGTGTCTTATAAATAAGCGTGGCTGACAGAACTCTAGAGACTCTCTCCTGAATTTCCAGTGCCTGTGTTCCTGATATTGTGCATTTATCTTGCCAGATTCCAGATTCCACTCCAAGGCCAAATCATAGCTGACCCTGTCCCAGCAAGGCCTAGATCCAGAAAATCCCACTAAAAACCCCACTAAAAGAAGGGTCAAAGCTGTGGTACCCTTTTTGGGGAGCATCCATGAGACCAGACCATCTTTTTGCCCGCTAGCTGCATGCCCGCTGTAGCACTACCTGCATCCAGCTGTACCTTTGCCATCCAGTGACCAGACAGGCCTAGCTGTGCTTCTGCCAGGAGAGTCCACTGCTATCTGGCACCCATCGTGCAGTGACCAGAACCCGGTTGACTGTTCCAAATTCCCAAGCTCAAGCCCGGACTGTGAGTATCTCCCCATCCCATAGAAACACATAGCCTACCCATCTTGATCCTTTGTCTTGTTCCACTCTCCCAGTAAACCTATCCATGCCCTGGTAACTTGTTTAAAACTGTTAGAATTCTCTGTGCACCCGGTCCTTGTTTTTCTAGTGTTAGCACAATTCTGTCATTTATCCCATCTTGTAACTCCTTAGTGATATTTGGAATAATTTAAAATAATTCCCACATAAAGTTGAACGCGGGGGTGACAAGGTTGAGGTTGCGAATAAACCTTGGATCATACTGTGTCTTTCTTTAACTATCTAGTCTTGATAATCCAGTTTAAGTAAAACCGAACATCCTTTTATCTTGCAAATCTTATCCAGTTCTTTAGCTATAGTTTCCTATTACCTTTATATTGTCCCTGTGATGTGAATCTATCCCCCAGCCAGAAAGCTGCATTCCAAATCTGAGTATTTCTCCCATTTTCATAAAAACTGCCTGACATTTAAAACTGCAATTGAGAAAAAATGTATCTTTCCAACGTGTGATTTCGGCTGCATTGTGTTCTTACTTTCAACTTGCTTTTCAACTGTATGCCTTTGTTGATAATTTGCCTTGTGATTGCTAGGGTTTATACATTACTGTTATTGTGAGAAATCTTATTTGCCCCATAGGCCATTGCAAAGGGTTTAAAATCATCTTATTTTGTGAGGGAAGGTCGGATTTTGATTCTGTTTGCTGCCTCATATCCCTAACTGCCTCCTGCTTCTTTCTATGCACTCAGAATTAGATTAATTGTGGGTTGAGGGATCATTGCAGGGGGAAACCTTAACTCGGGTGCTATCTATCTAATTGAATAAGTGCTCCTATTCATTTGTGCTTTGGATATTTTCTTGTAAAAGGTTAACCAAGTGTATTTCAGTAGTTTTCATTGTAATTATCACTGCATTGGTGATTGCTGCCCAATATTAAAATGTGTGTGATTTCTTTGAATTTTAAAATAAATAAATATTGCATTCCCACCAACCGGCCTGGCTCATGGTCCACTGTCACCTGGGGTATTTGTAAAAGGGGCTGTGAGACAGGTTGTGTGCCATCACAAATTGAATTTGTAGAAAATAAAGAGAAAGCATTCCAATTGTATGCTACATCCTAGGCTAAAACAAAGGTGTGTCGTCTGATTGAAATCCTTAAGAGTGCTCTCTCTGGTACTTCTAGTAAGTCCATTAGGATTTCTTGTGTATCCTTCTGTGTATTTATGGTGAATTTAACAATTGTTCCTAAGTGGTCAAATTACTGTTTTGTCCATGATACACTGTAGATAGTGTCATGTCAATTTGTCTTTTTGCATGATTTTTTAAATATATACAAACTTCTGCATAAGTGGAATCTAAACATAATTGATTATCACGATTTCTAGTTTATTTCCTTCATGATTCTTTTGATTGACTTGTTCTTGTTGTTGTTCTAGATTGTGAAGCGTAAAAGATATGTAATACATTAAATATAATACTTTATATGTAGGTAACACAACTGGACTATTTTGTGATAAAATAGAACATATTTTGCCATTTGTAGGTTCTTCTTTTTAATTTATTTCTTCTTTGGGGAATTATAACTCAAGCCATTCCAGGATATTAGTGATTTTTATTACAATATATAATGCTTAAATTTAGTTACATAAAAGTGTCCTAGACTTTGTTCAATTGCAGATTATATGTTTATAAATAAAAGGAAATGTAACTACTAATCTACTTGATGATTTTGCTTCTTTGTGTATATATTACGCTAAACTGCCTATCAATTGTTGAAGTGTATTGTTTATGTAGGTTGCATAGTTTACTGCAATACATGGTACACTCTTTAAATGGTGTTATAATTTTAAAAACAATACTTCCGTTTCCAAACTTAGAAGAAGGATAAGAGACCTTGTGGTTAAGAGTTTGTAAATTGTTGTGGTTGTGATTTTTATTAAATGTTATGCTATGTTAAAAAAATACACAATATTGTATCCTCCTGTGACTTTTTCACCTGTCCCCAGATATGTCTGCAGACTTGTTATACTGTCCCTGAACATACCACCTAGTATATGGAGGAAAGAATTATTGCTAAGTACCTCGTTTGTAAAGACAACTCATGGTTTATGGTAAATTAGGTTCCCCTGGTACAGACCTATACAATTCTGTGACATACATTTGCTAAAGTAGTTATGGTTAAGATACATTTAAAAAGTTGCATTAACAAAACCTGTCATATTCAGTGAAAGAACCTTGTAAAGGAACGTTATGGATGCAAGGCAAAATTGAAAAACCAAAGAAATTCACCAGTTATGGTAAGCTGCCGAAGCATAGCAAGCACCCTTGGTATGCACTGCTCACACTACCCCCCAGGACATCAACAATGGCATCACTGATTACATCATCAATGCTGCACAGTTCTTTTTGTTAAGTGATAGTAAATATTTTAAGAAGAAAAGTTGAATTGAAAACTTCATAATCATTTTTTAAAGGTTCTATATATTTACACCTTCACCTCACAGAACAATCTCTGGTTAGTTTTCTTAGAGTTTGGACTGAGCTCATGGTGTGCTCCTCCCTTTCTGCACCCCTCTCCCTCACCTTTTGTTTTCCTCCAGCACTATCTGAAGTGTCGTCAGACCGAGTACGATAGTTAATTTCACATCCTTACTGTTCATGGCCTGTAAGAATGTCATTGTATTTTCCCTTGTTCCCTTCCTTGCCTTCCCCGGTTTCAGGAACCCAGACAACCCAATTTGGGAGAGGGGAGACCAAGGGTGAGGGTTACCAAAATCCCCAGTACCCAGGGTACTCTCGGAGAAGGGATATTTACCCTTCCCGTGAACCCCCTAGGTACGAACAAAGACCCCTGTACCAGCCGGAAAGGGTGTCCCAATTGGAGCACCAGGTCCAGAACCGCACCCAGGATCGTGGTCGCATGTTGAGGGCTCCACACAACCCTCAGATGAACATGGCGGCTCAGAACCCCACAAACGAAGGTTCTGGCACTCCAGAACAATGACTGGGAGAGAACTACGACAATTCACTGGTTCCAGAGGAGGAGGCACAGGGGGAATGGGGGTGTAAAGGCCTAGAGGAAGCTTCCTTCCTCCCCGTGAAAAGCCCCTGGACACCAAGGAACCAGAACAAAAACCCCCTTCCCCTGAAAATCTGCAACCCAGGGAACAGAGGGTGGGTAGGAGAAATAAAAACCTCAAAAAGGCCCATTTTGGGGAGGAAGTTAGTGCTCTCCAATTTGAAGGGGAAGAATCCTTAGAGGATTCTGGGAAAACAATCTTCTCCTTCACGGAAGGGGGAATTCCTCCCAAAAAAAATGGGTCCCGAGAGATCTGAATGAAGACTGGGTTGGTGTGGGGACTGATTCAGAGTCACCCATCCCTGAACCCCAGAATTGCCATTCTGAGAGTAAAATAGTAAAGGATGGATCCTCCCCGCAAACTGGTCCTAGTGACTCCCTCCAGGTAAAAAGGGGCAGCACAGAATTGGGGAAACAGAGGATTCATAAATCCCCAGATATTTCAAGATGTCACATTTTTATTACAGATCCCGCGACTCTGACACAGAAAATTGTTCAAAATGCCACCATGTCAGAGTTCAAAATAAAGAAATTGACTACCCAGCTTGCCCAAAATGCACATTACTTTTGCCCACTTGAGGAGAAAGAGCGGAGATGTTATGCCCCTGTTCAAGTGCAAGGGAAATGTCCAATTTCAGCACTGGTGGACACTGGATCCCAAGCCACTCTTCTGTCAAAAATGGCCTTTGAGCAGCCAAATTCAGGAAGGGGGAGAGATACCAGATCCCTTTCACCCCTCTTCCTGGACAACTCCAGGAAAGGAAATTCCTGTTGATGGGATAGCAGATTAGGAAATAAAAATTGGACGACACAGGGTGAAATATCCGGTCATATTCGTGACTCCAGAGGGAACTCCCTGTCTACTAGGGAATGAAATCCTGTGCAGGTTGTCCCCCCTAATAGACTGTGTGAACAAAGTCCTCTGGACTCACACCAACAGGCCAATACAATTAAAACAGTGTCAACCATTTTAGTTTAAATGGCACATGCCACATGGTTGAAAAAAATCTGATCATATTGAGTTTCATTTCCAGAACAATCAAATACCTGTCGTGATAGTAATTGCTGTAGGACAACAAACTGGTGATGGGAACTCCTCTCCATTCCTGAAAATCAACCTTCCTTCCAGTTTTAAGTGGCATTCCACACTGTAAGGAAATGCTTTGAGATTTTATACTGATTCACAATCTGAAAATCCCAATTCTATAGTCAAAAGTGATGAGAAACCAGCTCAAAGTTAGCTGATATTCAGAAAATTAGAGAACAGTTGTTCATCCCTATTCAGTTAAATGAGGGGAAGGAGTCTGTTCTCTCCCAAGTGTGCTTGAACAATGGAAAGAGCTTCATAAGCGAAGCCATGTTCAGACAGCTCCCCAAAGATCCAGCCATTCCCACATTTAAATTGATCAATAAGTGGGAAATGGGCCTGGAAACTTCCAATTCCAAACATCTCCTTCCTAGCATGTGTATGATCAAAATTTCTATAGGTAACAAAAGCATAGAACAAAATTGTTGGGTCGTGCGAGATGTCCCTGCTGCATTTTATTTAGGCAGTGACATTCTCAATCGGTTTGCCATTAATTTGGATCTGATAAATTACAAAGCCTGGTCCCGACTAGGGGGCAATCCCATGAACTTTGATGATTCATAAAAAGCAATTCGGTCAGCCCAATTGCTGCCGTAATCAGTTGAAGTTCAAATTGGAGAGGAGGTCACCATACCAGGATGGACACGACTATTCCCACTTGAATTAAAAATTAAAAGAGGACGGAAACTGCAAAATCCTGATGCATATGTCCACCTCAATGCCCATCTCCAACAGCAGGGGGTGGGGTTAAACCTAACACCATTAGCCAGTGGAGAACACAACACCATTGCAATATTGATGGAGAACAGCGACCCTAGGAGTATCACTTTGGGCGCAGGCACCATTATTGGAATGGCGGTTGATGACCAACATTTTTACATGGATCTTGGAAATTAACTGATGGGACCAATCCCCAATGGCTGTTTTGACAATGACAGTGACAATGACTTACCACCAGACAGGATCTTCACCCGTCAATGGGGGAATTTCCTGGTGTACTCTTCCTGCACTTACAGGGAGGAAGAGATGACATGTGACATCAGGTAGGATGAGGTGATTTTCCAGGTCCACAATGACTGACTCTCCTACCTGAAACCCTCTGTCCAGGTCAATACTCTAACCAGAGACCTCTCCACCCAGCTGGACGAGGCCGCTGAGATAGCAAAACCAGAAGTCTTTCCAGGCTTCAAGCAAATGGTTGAAGAGCGGGTCAACCTAGCTGATGCCTGTGAGACTCCGGAGAAAAACCAAAGTTGAAACAGGTGTTCTTAGATTGTCAAGATATCTTTGCTGTGGACTCGTACGAATGTGGTCACACCGAGATCCATACTACAACAATTCCCATGGACCCTGGAATGATTCTTGTGTGTGTGAAGCAATATCGCTTGACTCTCGCATCCATGGAGTCCCTGACGGAAATTATCAAAAACCTTGAGTCCCGTGGGATAATTTGTCCAGTCCCCAGCACCTTTAATAATCAGGTGCTGGGGATTTTAAAACCAAATGGCCAATGGAGATTCTGTGCAGACCTTAGGGAGTTAAATAAACATGTCCACATGCCCTGATGGCCTCTCCCATATATTGACCAAGGACTGGCCCAAATCCAGGGGTCAAAGCTATACACTGCCATTGAGCTGACAAATGGGTACTGGACTGTGCCTGTCATTAGGGAGGACCAATACAAGATGGCTTTTATCTTCGGGGCAGCAGTACATGTGGACCCGGACTCCCTTCAGATACATTAACTCTGGCAACAAATTCAACATCTTCCTAAATAAGGCCATGCCCGACTTGGGTGAAAGGGGTAACATGGCCTATGTGGATGATGTCCTGACAAAAAGCTTAACTGTGGAGGAACACATAGCAGAAATCCGTTATGTTCTAACCCAGTTGAGGGTTTCTGGAGCAAAACTGTCCTTCCAAAAGGCACAGTAGTGCAGGTCCCGTGTCAACTTTTTGGGGCATGAGCTAACTCCAGAGGGTCTCTGTCCCCAGGAGAAGAAAGTAGAAGCACTCCTAAAACTAAAAGACCCCACAACTCTGTGTGAGCTAATAAGCCTCCTTGGACTGACTAATTACAGTAGGAAGTTCATTGAGGATTATGCACAGGTCACAAGACCCCTGATCCATCTGTTGAAGGGGGGGTCAAGTGGGAGTGGGGTCCAGAACAAGCCGAGGCAGTAAAGCAACTCAAAACAAACCTCTCACAAGCGTCTTGTCTAGCTTACCCTGTCAAACACAAGGAGTTCTTCTTGGAGACAGGGTTCTCGAATACATGCTTGACAGCAGTATTATATCAAAAGCACGACAAGGTCAATAAAGTAATCGCCTATGCAAGTAAGACTTTATCTTCTGTGGAAAAAAATTCAACGATTGTGAGAAGGCACTCCTGGCAACGGTGTGGGCATTGAAGAATTACCACCCGTTTATCCAGGGGGATCACATCATAGTGGAGACTCCCCACCAGCCTCTGCAATACCTTCAAAGTGACAGAATCCGGGTTGGAAATGTGAGTAATTCCAGAATTACTTGCTGGATTCTGTCAATGCAAGGCTTTCCTGTGGAGGTCAGATATGGCCAAAACAAGAAGAATCCCCTTGCGCAAGGTCTGGCTGACTTGCATGATTGTGCCAGAGATAACTGTCTCAAGGACGAAAGTCTTAAAACCTAGGACAACATGGAGGCGTACCTTAAATCCCCGCACAGTCTATGAAGAATACAAGTGCCTGGGAATGCCCAAAGTTTATGTGGACGAGTGCTCCTACCATATTGACAAAAATGGGGAAAAGGAACTGGTTGCCGGCATTGGGACTGTCTGGGTGAATGATGCCCCGAAATCCTCTGCTGGGTACAAAATCGCTCCCTGTAGTAGTCAGCTGGCAGAGTTGATGGCAGTTCATCAGGCTATCCTCACTACCCTCCAACACCAACTCCACAAACTGGTCATAATCACTGATTCAGATTATGTCCAGAACGGGTTTGTGGAGGACCTGCTTAATTGGAAACCAGAGCTCATAACAAACCTCTGAAACATGGCAAGCTTATCCAAAATATTGATGATCTGGTCACCTCTAGTGGGATGAAAATCTATTGGAAGAAGATCAAGGGTCATTCCAGAAAAGAGGAGCCAGACAAAACTGGAAACAACCTAGCTGATGAGCTGGCCAACACCAGAGCCATCCAGGGGAATCTCCTCGAGACTGAGCCCCTGTTGGGGGAAATCCAGTTCACTGCTATCACTAGGTCCCAGACAAATGCTCACAATGAACTCTCAACTGCCCAGTGGAGTAAGGAGACCCCAGATGCTGATTTAATCACAGCACAAAAAGGTGATCAGATTATTGGGAAATTGTATCAACACATTGAGGACCCTGAGAACTTTCCCTTGAAGGATACCGATTACATTGTGAAAGAGGATCTCAGAGTGTTGATGAAGTGTCCCAAAGTGTTCTGAAACCAAGACGCTTTGTTGGCAAGGAGATCCATATCTGGCTGTGACCAGTGGGTGGTCCCTACCTCATTCCGAAACCTGATGCTAAGTCACACCCATGACGCGGCCAGAGCAGATCATCGGGGGTTTCACACTACTTTTGAAATCTTGCAGGAGGTTGCATACTGGCCACAGCTGGGGCAGGACCTCAACCAATACTTGAAGGGGTGTCTTGTGTGTGCACAATTTCAGCCAACATCACTCACACACCAAGTTCCCCTCCGAAAGAGGGGGATGACACTGCCTTGGTCACATTTACAAGTAGATTTCATCGGGCCCGTGATTCGCTACTCTAGGGTAAACAAGTACATGTTAACAGTAAAATGCTTGTTTACCAAATAAGTGGAATGTCTCCCGGCCCCAAATTGCAAGGCAGAAACAGAAGCTGCCCTGATTATCAACCACATCTTCTCGCGTTTTGGCCTACCCCAAAGGATTGAGTCAGACCGAGGAAGTCACTTCACCAGCGAAGTGCTGACAAAGATGTGGGAGATACTTGGGGTAAAAATGAAACTTCACATTGCACAACCGCCGGTCCTCTAGTGGGGGAGTTGGGAGGTACAATAAAACCATTGTGAGCATTCTAAAAAGGTTTGTGGTAGACTCTGGGCCAAGTTGGGACATCCGATTTACGCTTGTCCTGATGGCCATCAGATCAACACCATCATCTGGAACCAAAATGTCTCCATTTGAGCTAATGACGGCGCGAAGGATGGTGCTACTTCAGCATCTGCTCTATAGAACACAAGAGCAGACACTGATAAATGCCTGCACAACACATGAGTATGCTGAGAATTTAAGAAAACACCTTCAACGTGCTTTTGAGTACGCTCAGCAGAATCTGGAAAATTCTGCAGAGGGGATGAAGACTTAATATGATTTAAAAACCACCAAAAAGCAATACCAAGTAGGAGACAGGGTCTACTTGTACAATTTCCAAAGGAACCAGATCAAGGAGCAGACATTTTTACTGAGCTGGTGCTGTCCTTTTGAATTTGTAGATAAAATTTCACCTGTCGCCTATCGAATCTGTATCCCTAAAGGAGAGCTGACAGAAGAGAAATGTGTCCATATTAATCAGTTAAAAACGTTGTCACCCAAGGAACACTTTCCAGCATATTGAAGAGCCAAGGGAAGAACAAAGAGAGGAGTTATCTGGAGAATGAGAACCAGAAAAAGAAGAACCAGAAGGGAACAGGTAGGTTTAGACGTATAATTATTTATCAGAGAGTATGTTTCTTCATTGTCAGGATGAAAGGGATTCCCCAAAATTCTAGCCAAATCCATAGTCATCTGTGTCTGGTGAGTGATCATTTGTCTTTATGGTCTAAATACTGTCATTATTTTATTTTATTTTTGGATTTGTAAAGCGTGCTACAGCCCACTGGCATTGAGGAGCTATAAAGACATGTAAGAGAACTTGCTTGAGGGTTACAGAAATGTGGCCCATGGGGACATGCTTAATACAATTTGCTTGGTTACATTTGCTTGGTTACAGGCTTTTAAGTTACTTTACAGAACCAAACAGTAAATGAGCGACAGGAAGAACACAGATACTTGAATGCATAGCATTATCGGATGGTCCATTTAGACAAATAGCCTGGTTTTGATGGCCATATGGAAAGCTGCATGGGAATCAATCATCCTGATATGGGCTGGGAGGGTGTTCCAAAATGTTGCAGCCATGGTTGGGAAACTAAAATCCCCAGCACGTACCCTATGTGTCGGAGGAACAGTGAGACGATTTGCATAGACAGACTTGGATGGTCTGGAGGTGGTCTGTTTGGAGATCCTGTGTGCTAAGTACAGGGGTGCCAAGCGATGAAGACATTTATGTGTGAGGGCAAGTGTTTTGAAGACAATCCTTTCCTTAACAGGTAGCCAGTGTACCTGCCTACTGACTCCTGAAATGTTTTTCCTGCGTGATATGCCTGTTGCGGCCCTAAAGGCATTGTTCTGAACTATTTGGAGTTTAGCCAGATTCTTCTGGGATGTCCCCACAAAGAGGGCATTGCAATAGTCCAGCCTTGAACCAATGATGGCCCTTGCGATGGTGATGCAGTTCTGTTGGGAGAGGAGGGGCCTCACTGCATTGATCAGTCTAGAGTGATAGGCTGCAGAAGATGCGATGGCATTGACCTGCCTATCCATGGTAAGGATGGTGAGTCTTGATTACTTGAGACACTGTGATGGGAATGTTGTCAACAGTAAATGCGCATTACTGCTTGTCCAGTTTGCCCTAGGTGGATGGGGAGCATTATTGAATGCATGTTAGTTCCACTGCTGTCAACCTTCCCGGAAGGCAGCCAGTGGGAAAATGTAGTAACCGGTTTGGATTTATTTAATAGATTCATACTTGCTGTGCGCGTCATAGACCAAGGAGGATCTCCTCGGGGGCCTGGATAGGAGAGATCAAAAAATAAGCTGGGGGTGTCGCCCCACACCACAATGAGAGTGACTTCACCTGATGAAACCCACTTTGCCCTATTGATGAACCCCACTTTGCCCTACTCTCCCTCGACGAGGATCTCAGAAGCGTCGGGGGGGATTTTGTGGGCTACATTAATCCACTCAGCAGAATTCCCATCCATAACCAAGCTGCGCTTCTGTAGTCAACAGAAAAATGTCTGTGCTGGCTCCTTGGAGCACTAATGCATCAAAACTGCGTTTTGGCAGTGACAAAAGGATGGATGCACCATCTTTCCAAAAACCTATTTGGCCAGATAGAACAGGATGCACACCAAGTAAGGTGCCAGGGTGTGTTCTTGTGTGCACCAAAAGAAGCAAATTGAAACCGCGCTGCTCTGCTATTTGCAAAAAATTCCCATAGAAAAGGGAATATTTTACACTAAAAAGGATGCTGCCTGGACGCTATTTTCATCTATTCCACATTACATTGCTATTATCAATAAGGCTCTGTCATGCCCATCCATATTCACATTGTGCTTCAGCAGAAGAGTGCATTATCCCAGGGCTGAAATAAAAGAAACTTCACTTTCAGCCATGTGGGAAACACTTATTTTTAGGGTTACAAAATGTCAATTTCAGTGAACCTGTGGCTTGAGAAAACTCCTGTATAAAAGAAACTAAATAGGGCTGCAAAACAATATTGGGAAGTCAGATGGAAGAACTGAATTTAAAAGAGAAATCCTAGCAGCTTTCACCACTTGTCAAAATGGGCTTTTGCAAACCAAAAATAATGCCTGTTTTAAAAGTACAATGTTGAATAAAAACTTGTCAGTGCCTAGCAATGTAAAGGGGGTTTTGCTGGGGATCATATATGGGATGTTTTACTCAACAGGCTTGCTATGTATTCAGAACAAAATAAAAGAAAATAAAGAAATTAAAAGGCATTGGCTGGATTTTGCAAGCTCCAGAACAGGTCTTTCTGCTGGATAAACTAAGACCTTCCCCCAAAAGGAGCCACCATAAACATTTGGGACACATAAGTGATAATTGCAAGCTTGGAGAACATTGAATAGGATCAGAAGGCCGCATATCACACACTCATCAGACTTTTGTCTGTGCAGAGGCCTCTTACAATAGAGATTCTGGGACACCAACCTGTGAAGTGAGGAAGTGGCAATAAACATCAATCAAACTGGCAAACCCCCATGATCACCCTGGGCTGATATGACTGATGGTGGTAGCTGAGAAAAAATGGGGCCAAGTGAAGGACAAAGGCCAGCCCCATTTGTTTCAAAAGACTATTTTATTAAGAAACTTTTAAGACTTTTATCTTTGCAACAGAACTTTGCAGGAACGTAAAAAGTTCACAGTGTAAATGTAATTGTTCGGGTTTTTAATTTAAGACATTCTAGCCTTCATTGCCTCATTGGGAACAGAAATGGCAGAGAATTGCTTATTTTAAGGAAAGTGTACATGATGCCACTTTGAAATTCAATACTGATATGCCTAATAATAATCCATACCCATGTATAAAGTTATAGCGTTTTAGGCAGAATATTTCTTACTGAAATCGATAAAACATTGTTAAGCGGACGAAACAAAGTCTTACAAACTGGAGAGTTGGGCTGGAACTCTCTGCGTAAAATATGTAATCTGCCCATGTGATTTGTTAAAGTACCACAACTGTACAAATGTGTAAATTATGTTAAGACTGACTTTCGGCGAAAAGGTCTGTGGGAAGGCTTTGCACATCATAAAGTCCAACTCCATAAACTGAGTCACCTCCTAGAGGAGGCAACCAACATTGGTTGTCCTATCCAGGTCTTGGGGGTAAGCCTAGCTCAGTTCTGCCCACCAATAATTCTATGATGTCACTGTGTCTTATAAATGAGGGTGGCTGACAGAACTCTAGAGACTCTCTCCTGAATTTCCAGTGCCTGTGTTCCTGATATTGTGCATTTATCCTGCCAGATTCCTGATTCCACTCCAAGGCCAAATCATAGCTGACCCTGTCCCAGGAAGGCCTAGATCCAGAAAATCCCATTAAAAACTCCACTAAAAAAGGTTCAAAGCTGTGGTACCCTTTTTTGGGGAGCATCCTGAGACCAGACCATCTTTTTGCCCGCTAGCTGCATGCCCGCTGTAGCACTACCTGCATCCAGCTGTACCTTTGCCATCCAGTGACCAGACAGGCCTAGCTGTGGTTCTGCCAGGAGAGTCCGCCGCTATCTGGCACCCGTCGTGCAGTGACCAGAACCCGGTTGACTGTTCCAAATTCCCAAGCTCAAGCCCGGACTGTGAGTATTTCCCCATCCCATAGAAACACATAGCCTACCCATCTTGATCCGTTGCCTTGTTCCACTCTCCCAGTAACCCTATCCATGCCCTGGTAACTTGTTTAAATCTGTTAGAATTCTCTGTACACCCTGTCCTTGTTTTTCTAGTGTTAACACAATTATGTCATTCATCCCATCTTGTAACTCCTTAGGGATATTTGGAATAATTTAAACTAATTCCCACATAAAGTTGAACGCGGGGGTGACAAGGTTGAGGTTGCGAATAAACCTTGGATCGTACCGTGTCTTTCTTTAACTTTCTAGTCTTGATAATCCAGTTTAAGTAAAACCGAACATCCTTTTATCTTTCAAATCTTATCCAGTTCTTTAGCTATAGTTTCCAACTACCTTTATATTGTCCCTGTGATGTGAATCTATTCCCCAGCCAAAAAGCTACATTCCAAATCTGAGTATTTCTCCCATTTTCATAAAAACTACCTGACATTTAAAACTGCAATTGAGAAAAAAAATGTACCTTTCCAACGTGTGATTTCAGCTGCATTGTGTTCTTACTTTCAACTTGCTTTTGAACTGTATGCCTTTGTTGATGCGTTGCCTTGTGATTGCTAGGGTTTATACATTATTGTTATTGTGAGAAATCTTATTTGCCCCATAGGCCATTGCAAAGGGTTTAAAATCATCTTATTTTGTGAGGGAAGGTCAGATTTTGATTCTGTTTGCTGTCTCATATCCCTGACTACCTCCTGCTTATTTCTATGCACTCAGAATTAGATTCATTGTGGGTTGAGGGATCATTGCAGGGGGAAACCTTAACTCGGGTGCTATCTATCTAATTGAAGAAGTGCTCCTATTCATTTGTGCTTTGGATATTTTCTTGTAAAAGGTTAACCAAGTGTATTTCAGTAGTTTTCATTGTAATTATCACTGCATTGGTGATTGCTGCCCAATATTAATATATGTGTGATTTCTTTGAATTTTAAAATAAATAAATATTGCATTCCCACCAACCGGCCTGGCTCATGGTCCACTGTCACCTGGGGTATTTGTAAAAGGGGGTGTGAGACGGGTTGTGTGCCATCTCAAATTGAATTCGTAGAAAATAAAGAGAAAGCATTCCAATGGTGTGCTAAATCCTAGGCTAAAACAAAGGCGTGTCGCCTGATTGAAATCCTTAAGAGTGCTCTCTCTGGTACCTCTAGTAGCTCCATTAGGATTTCTTGTGTATCCTCCTGTGTATTTATGGTGAATTTAACAATTGTTGCCAAGTGGTCAAATTATTGTCTTGTCCATGATACACTGTAGATAGTGTCATGTCAATTTGTCTTTTTGCATGATTTTTTAAATATATACAAAGTTGTGCATAAGTGGAATCTAAACATAATTGATTATCACGATTTCTAGTTTATTTCCTTCATGATTCTTTTGATTGACTTGTTCTTGTTGTTGTTCTAGATTGTGAAGCGTAAAAGATATGTAATACATTAAATATAATACTTTATATGTAGGTAACACAACCGGACTATCTTTTGATAAAATAGGACATATTTTGCCATTTGTAGGTTCTTCTTTTTCATTTATTTCTTCTTTGGGGAACTATAACTCAAGCCATTCCAGGATATTAGTGATTTTTATTACAATATAGAATGCTTAAATTTAGTTACATAAAAGTGTCCTAGACTTTGTCCAATTGCAGATTATATGTTTATAAATAAAAGGAAATGTAACTACTAATCTACTTGATGATTTTGCTTCTTTTTGTATATATTGCGCTAAACTGCCTATCATGTTGATGTGTATTGTTTATGTAGGTTTCATAGTTTACTGCAATACATGGTACACTCTTTAAATGGTGTTATAATTTTAAAAACAATACTTCCGTTTCCAAACTTAGAAGAAGGATAAGAGACCTTGTGGTTAAGAGTTTGTAAATTGTTGTGGTTGTGATTTTTTTAAAATGTTATGCTATGTTAAAAAAATACACAATATTGTATCCTCCTGTGACTTTGCCACCTGTCCCCAGATATGTCTGCAGACTTGTTATACTGTCCCTGAACATACCACCTAGTATATGGAGGAGAGAAATATTGCTAAGTACCTCGTTTGTAAAGAGAACTTGTGGTTTATGGTCAATTAGGTTCCCCTGGTACAGACCTATACAATTCTGTGACATACATTTGCTAAAGTATTTATGGTTAAGATGCATTAAAAAAGTTGCATTAACAAAACCTGTCAAATTCAGTGAAAGAACCTTGTTAAAGGAACATTATGGATGCAAGCCAAAATCGAAAAACCAAAGAAATTCACCAGTTATGGTAAGCTGCCTAAGCATAGCAAGCACCCTTGCTATGCACTCCTCACACTACCACCCAGGACATCAACAATGGCATCACTGATTACATCAGCAATGCTGCACAGTTCTTTTTGTTAAGTAATAGTAAATATTTTAAGAAGAAAAGTTGAATTGAAAACTTCATAATCATTTTTTAAAGGTTCTATATATTTACACCTTCACCTCACAGAACAATGGCCCTCATTACGACCCTGGCGCAAAGCGAAAAACGATGGCGGTAAACGATTACCGCCATCGTCTTCCGCTAGGGCCGATTACGACCCGTGACCGTAAACTACGATGTCATTAGCGGCATCGTAGCTAACGCTGCCGCATACTGTGCCAAGGGCGCGCGCACGCGAACATCCACACCGTACTTAGCGTCATGGTGGAAAGGAACGCGAATGTCGACCCAAGCGGACATGCCCCTAACGCCATCACCCAGCCCGCTAAGTACCTTACCGCCATGGTGCTAATTACGCCATCGCGAACCAACCGTAAAGGGCCATGTAAAGTGAATGCAGCTGCCACAGGTGCACAGAAACAGCACAGGTGAAGGCAATACAGACTCAGGAAGTACAAAAAGAGCACACGCCACCCCTTCCCACACCCAGTCACACTCCACAATGATACCAATAGGACTAGCAATGTTGGGGCTGGAGGACCTGATAGCAATGCGAGTGCTACAACAGCAACTACAACAACAACAACAACAACAACAACAACAACAACAACAACAACAGGCTGCACAGAGGAGACGCAGGAGGAGAAGGAGGGCAAGGCAGGCCCAGCAAGCCCCACCAGCACAGCCAGTGCCACCACGCAGGCAGCCCCCAATCCCACGCATCAGAGCCAGCCCATTCAACCTCACCGCTGAGCAGATCCACACCCTGTACCGACTGGACCGGGACACCATCACCACCATTGTGGACATGATACACAACAACATCGTCAGCATGATTGAAACACCCACTGCCACCCCCCCCCCTACTGAAGGTAGTGTCCGTGCTCCACTTCCTGGCCACAGGCAGCTACCAGCACACAGTGGGGCACTTGCATGGCATATCACAACCATTATTCTCGGGTACACTGATGCAAGTGCTCGATGCCCTCCTCAAGCACACAGATGACCACATCTCATTACCACGGTCTGCCCAGGAGATTGCCAACACCAAAGTGGGTTTCCATGCACTGGCCGGCATACCTGGTTGCATTGGTGCCATTGACTGCACCCATGTTGAATTGGTGGTCCCACATGCCATGGAGGTACCGTACCGCAACCGTAAACATTTCCACTCAATCAACGTGCAAATGGTCTGTGACTCCAACAGGATCATCACACATTGTTCTGCCAGATTCCCCGGATCAACCCATGATTCAATGGTCCTTCGGAACTCCACAATACCACACTACATGGAGCGACATGCAGGCCCAAGATCCTACCTACTCGGTGAGTCTAATGTCATGAGCATGGAAATGCAAAGTGGGTGTTGAATGACGTACCAATGCATATTTCATCTGGCAGATACAGGGGGTGATGCATACGTCACATGGGTGCAACTAGCATAGTGATTTTAATTGGACCATCTTAAAGCACATAAGAGGCAAAACACAAGAACAAGTAAATAAAAAATGACTAAGCCTTGAACAGAAACTTATTTTTTTGACCCAGAGCCATATTCATGGACTCAATGATAATATTGAATGGCATAATGCCTAGATGGGATGCATGTTTTTGTTGCTCAGTCTACCCGTTAATGTCACCCCATGTAATAGGCAAGAGAAAAACATTTTTTTCGAGATAATGTAGACAATACATGATAAAAGAACGAGACAGGTTTTAGAAAGATCTGAACTTCTACTTGGGCGATGTAAGGTAGCATTCAAATTGGTATATGATAAAGATGTTTCTCTAAAGAAAGACATATGGAAGCTGCGTACCTGTAGCTGTCCACTAACGATCTGAATAAGGGGACAGAGTTGTAATGTGTGTTGTGATATTTGAAAGATGCCATATGAAATCTGTTACAGCCTTCTTTAACGGCTGTATGTGTGACCTATATCAGATTTAGTAACGATTGTTAATGGTAATCATATTGAGACAGTTGTAACTGGAGAACACATTTGTATTTCCGTTTCTGAATGATTCTGCGATATGTCATTAAGTGTCCCATGACGATGAAACATATTGACGCGAGTGGGCTTTTATGTAACTGCCCTGAATTTCGCCTAAGTCTGGGGGATAATGACAGCACACAACACTATAAGTGCTCTCCTTCGTATACATGGCCCAATGGTGGGTGTTGGAATTGTACACAGGCCCAATGGCAACATACTACACCATAAGGGTTTGTCTCATTTACATGGCCCTTTGGTGGGTATGGTTTATTTTCGCCCACTAGAGATAGTGGTAAAGAGGATTCTTTCTTTCCCTTTTTTTTATCTTTTTTTATTTATTTTTTTACTTTTTCTAATTTGTTTCACTCTTATATTTTTTTCCCTGTGTTGGAAAATGACGTGGGTGCACTTGTTTGACTTTTTTACTCTTTTCTGCCCCAATATGTATGGTCGTGTCCATGGAATTTCCCTTCCCCTGTTTGCACTTACGGGAGGGATATGACATGGTTTACGGGCATTTTACGGCTCCAATGCGAACAGTGAGGTCACGACGACACGCGTCGTGACGTGATGACGTCATCGCGCACATAACGTGATGACGTCATCGCGCACGCACATACGGCTATATTCAAAAGAGAGCGGCCACCCTGCTGTCGCTGTCGGCGAGCAGGGAAACTCATGATTCATGGAGGTGGTTAAACTTGAGGTAAGCTATAGAAATGAGACTCAATACTACCTAATGGCGTTCAAAAGGTTTTTTTTGGCCTTAGTTAGACTATGGAGCAATGTAGCCCTAATACTAAAATGGAATCCATTTTTGATGTTTTTAGATCTACATTGGGACAAATATATGCCTTTTCAATGCAAGTCTTGCAGAAACTGTAAAAGATCAGTTACAGAGTACAGACTAAATAAGCAGCCTAATAGTAAGTAAAGGGGTTCTTATTACATCTTATTACATCTTTCATGTGTAGGACATGCGATATAGAGTGGTTTTTGAATCACACACTGACTGGGGTTTGTGGTTTTTTCTTATTTTTTTCTTTTAGTTGCCTTCTGATTTATCTTTGAGCCATTTTGTCCGTTTTAAGGGTACAGTGGAAACATTGAAGGAAACTCAATTCTTTACCTCTATCCAACGCAGGTAAGAGGACCTTGTTGGTGGTGATAAAAGAATTCCCTGTACTCAATATATAGTCTCCCCTTCTAAAACAGTATCCTTTGTGTGTACCCAATTTTCAGAATAGAAGACATTTGGAGAGATATTCCCAAAGAACAGGAAAATCTTTTTTTTTCCCCCTTGTTTACCATTTGGTGGTAATTCGCCGCCTGTGGAACGTCGTCACCACAGTTTGGAAGGTATGTAAGAGTTAAGCATACTTATCCCCTTGGGTGGTTCGGGGTTGTCACTATCGGAGTCTATTTATAAGATCTCAACGATAGCAGATATGTGCAAATAAAAATAAAAACCCTAATAGGTTGTCTTTAACCCACAGGGTTCGCAAATCACTGAACATACCTGACAAAAGAAAAAAAAGTGATAGGAAAGAAGACTCTATCATTGCTATAGAACACAAGTAACGAAATACCCCTGATGAATGTCCTACATTTATACGTGTGTTTAGGGACAGAAACTTGTGCAAGTTGGGTCTAGGAAACTATCGGAAAATCAGTGTGTAAAAAAAAGAAAAACAACTCCAATGTGAAGTTTCACATGGTGTTGATCTAGTGATCAAGAGATTTAACCCACAGCATGTGTATATTCTTGTGGTTTTGTTTGTGTAAAATCTGTTTTTCATGTTTTTATGGAGTTTTATGTAATGTGATCATTTTATGAGTACTATCATCTATGTGTTTAATAAAAAGATATTTTAAGGTTTATAAGAGAATTTTGGGGTAACAGGTATACCTTTTGTCATAGGAATTCGTGGGTTTCAGACACATATCAGCATACCTTCTTTTTTGAAGAATATATAGCTTAACCGTGTGGTAAGAAGCGTATGATCCCCCATTACACGGTCCAGGCCATTTGAGAATAATGTGTCATGCTACACAATATGTGCACAGACGAAGCATGCCTCTGCCCCCTGACGCAGAACCACAACCACCTGATGATGGGGATGATGATGATGGGGATGGGGCAGCACCTCAGGGAGGCAGCGATGCACAGGAGGGGCATATAATGCGTCAGAATGTCATTGACCGATACTTCTAGCACACACAGCGTGTGTGTAACATATGGATGGCACTTGGGGCACTGTGTGTGTCTGGTATGTGAACACTGTGGACTGTAAAACAATAAAGCACACATACGCAATGAGCAATGTCCACACATTTCGTTTGTGAGAAATGAAAAAGTGTATTGTTCTTCTGAATAGGTATAACAGAACCCCGCCCCCTACCCCCTGAACACTCCAACACACCTAATTCCCCCCTCCCCCTCCCCCCTGAACACTCCAACACACCCAATTCCCCCCTCCCCCTCCCCCTGAACACTCCAACACACCCAATTCCCCCCTCCCCCTCCCCCTGAACACTCCAACACACCCAATTCCCCCTCCCCCTCCCCCCTGAACACTCCAACACACCCAATTCCCCCCTCCCCCTCCCCCCTGAACACTCCAACACACCCAATTCCCCCCTCCCCCTCCCCCCTGAACACTCAAACACACCCAATTCCCCCTCCCCCTCCCCCCTGAACACTCCAACACACCCAATTCCCCCCTCCCCCTCCCCCCTGAACACTCCAACACACCCAATTCCCCCCTCCCCCTCCCCCCTGAACACTCCAACACACCCAATTTCCCCCTCCCCCTGAACACTCAAACACACCCAATTCCCCCCTCCCCCTCCCCCTGAACACCCTGCAAACATGTGACAGTGCCCGTGGTGAAGTGTGTATAGTTTTGCACACTATTGACTGCCCCCTCTCCCGGAACCTGGGGCCCCCCTGCCTGTGCTCCTCAGGGTCCTGGATGACCTGCGGATGGGAGTGGCTTGTGCTGAACTTGCAGCTGAGGATGTACCAGGCTGCTCAGTATGGCATGTGTCCACAATTGTCTGGATGAGCTGGCTCATCATCTGCCGCACTGCAGCAAGTTCGGTGCATATGTCCCTGCTGGCAGTTTGGATGGCAGACCTGATGGCATCAGCACTCCTCTCCATGGCTGCACTGGCACTTCCACATTCTGCAACATGCTGCGTGAGGAGTGTGCCCAGTCTTGGAGTTGCTGGCCATGAATTAGCAGGCGATTGGCCCTGGGTGTCATCTCCATGATGGCTGATTGGGGATAGGTGTGGTGAGTGAAGTTGCGTGTTGTGGTCAAGTCCAGTGTCATCCTCCACATCACTATCGGAGCAGGCAGCGATGGCTGCAGTCTCCCCAACAGTACTGCTCCCTGCTGACACATTGCCCTCAGTGGGCAACAGTGGGTGTTTTTGGGCTGCAGGTGCTGTCACGACCCCTTCCTCGGGGGACTTTGCTGCCCTGGCCTCTTCAGCCTGGCGTGGTTTCGGCCTGGGTCCAGCAGAGGTGGATGCATGGTTCCCTTCTCCCACTTTCCTGGCCTTCTTGGCTGGGGTGCTGGTGCTGTCGTCCTTGCCAGTGTCCGATTGCAAGCCTGTGGTGGAGCAGAGGAAGGTGACTGTTATTGATGGTTCAGCGGACATTGAGCAGGCATTGTGAAGAGTGTAATGGATAGATGGTGGAATTAGTAGCCCGTGACATACAGGTTGCCTCCCTTTAGGTTCGGTTTTGCATGCAAGTGTGTGTCTGCCTACTGTACAGTGTACATGCTGCATGTGCGCAGGGTGTGGCTCATCTGCTGATGTATTGCGTCTGCCACATTGTGATTGTCACGTGCAAGTGTATCAGGGTGTCTTGCAAGGCTGGATATGAGGCACCTACCTGTGTCTCCAGATGTCGGGGCCCCTCTCTCCATCTCGCCGACACCTTCAATGCACTCAATGCCAATCAGAGAGGCACATGTCTCCTCCCATGGCTGCATCTTCAGTGGGGAGTCTGCTCCCCCGCCAGTTCCCAGGGCCAGGTTACGGTTGGCAGACATAATGCCCCGGACCCTGATCCGCAGGTCGTCCCACCTCTTGCGGCACTGTTTGGAGGTGCGTGGGGTGGTTCCAACAGCACTGACACATTGTGCCACAAGTTCCCACACTTCCTTTTTGCGGCCTATGGCTGACCGGGTCATCTCAGTGGAGAAGACAACATCGGCCTTCTCCTGGAGCGTGTCTGCAAGCATTTGCAGTTCCTCACGACTGAAGCGCTCCTGCCGCTGCCTGTCACATGCCTTCTTCACAACTTTCGGCATGGTTGGGTGAGGAAATGGGTGGGTTATGGGAATGACAGGGTTTGAGGGTTGGTTGTGGTGTGGTTGGGTAGGATGGCAATGGATTGTGTTTTTTAAGATGGCCGCTGTGCTGTTTCCCGTTCCGCCGCGATTACGCTATTTCCGGTTCTGCCTAATTGCGGTCACCGCTAATTACGGTGACCTCTGACTACGGTCGGTGCAATGATGGGTGGCGGTAGGTCACCCTGCGCTGTTAACGAAGCCGGTAAGGGCTATTGACGGCATGGAGTAGTTTACGTTACCGCCATGGCGTAATGCTCGTGCACGATGGGGCGTAATATGGCGCTCTTATCGCCATCGGACCATGGCGTTAACGCTCATTACGCCATGGCGGTAATTTCGATTACTTACCGCCTGGGTCGTAATGAGGGCCAATCTCTGGTTAGTTTTCTTAGGGTTTGGACTGAGCTCATGGTGTGGTCCTCCCTTTCTGCACCCCTCTCCCTCACCTTTTGTTTTCCTCCGGCTCTACCAGAAATGTTGCCATGCCTAGTACGGTAGTCGCCTGTCTGTTTCCATTTCCTTCCCACTGTCCCCCTCCCTTCCTTATCTATGTCTTAGCACTTGCATTATCTGAAATGTCGTCAGGCCGAGTACGATAGTTAATTTCACATCCTTACTGTTCATGGCCTGTAAGAATGTAGTTGTATTTTCCCTTGTTCCCTTCCTTGCCTTGAAGCGCTTTGAAACACATTGTGTACAGGCGCTATATAAATAAACTATCATATCATATCATATCATATCATTGAACAATAAGCTTGCACTAAACATGTGATTCAATGTGTATCCTATATATGTATAATGACTGACTGTAATCTTAGTTTTAATCTCTGGTCATAGTATTTGTTTCCACCTTAATAAATGTTACCTGTCTGTGCATCAGGTTTACATACCTTGAGGACATAAGTATACTCACTACCGTCACACACATGTCTACTTATTCTGGTACACTTATAACTTAGGTCTTATTTTAACATTACACAAGGTACTCATAGGGTTGGACTTATAATTAAAGTAACACAATCTACAATCAAAAGAATACTCTATTTGTATGGTCCATTTTGTTGCTGTTGCCCACATTAATGTTTTGTTTTGCTATATCATGAACAAAACTCCAGAGGACATTCTCTGTTTGAAAATGGCATGTGATACATAGACTAGTTCATTAGAGGCCTACCTCTGACCCTTGATAGGTTGATAGTAATTTAATAAATAATGTCCTAAACACATTTTGGTCAGGGCTTTCCATCTGTATTACTGGCTAGTAATGTCATTGATGATGCCATTTGTGATGTCATGTTTGATGTCCTTTAGTGTTAGTGTGAGAAGTGCATGGTGGGTGCACGAGTTCTGGTTGCGCAGCTCATATATATATATAAATTACATGGCCCGCGGTAGCAGCTGTGTAGTTATGGTTAAGTTGCTAAACCCATGGGAAGACCACTTTTTGGGCGGCTTATAACTTCGCTCCCCATGGACAAATCCTCACCAATCTTTGCAAAAAAATAAAAAATAATTAAAAAAAATAAATACATATATATATATATATATATATATGATTCCGAATGAGTTTTCAAAGTTTGGTTGGATTTTATCAAGAGGGGGCCAAATTAGAGCGGGGCTCCCAAAATAATGTAAAGGCTTATAAATGAGGTGCCATTTGACAAATCTACCCAAAGGTTTGCAAAAAGATTATAGACCTAGATATAAATGTTTTGGCAAAGTCTGGTAGGATTTTGTCAAGAGGGGGCACAATAAGAGTGGCGGGGCAAAATATTGTAAAGGCTTATAAATGTGGTGCCATTTGTTGAATCTACGCAAAGGTTTGCAAAAAGATTATAGATCTAGAAATAAATGTTTTCTTAAAGTCTGAATGGATTTTGTCAAGTGGGCGGTAGGTTATATGACTATTGCATGTGCATACAATTGACACTTTTGAAAAAATAAAACATGGGTGGATTTCCAGCAAACTTGTGTAATGACTTTGGCAAGGACCTGAAAGCATGGTTTTGCAAATGTGCCTTTGTTTTATTTTTTGACAAGTGTCATAATGTAGGTACAAAAAATAGTGATATAACTTTGGTGACTGAGGTGTAGTTTGTGGCCATGGGCAGTGGCCAGATTGTCCTTGTTATAGAATAAGGTCATGATCCAGACAATCTGGCTACTGGCTATTACCACGAGGGACACCACATGGGGTTAAAGTGGCCATGTCCACCTGGGACTGGCTTTGTGGTAAAGATATTTGAAATTGGAATAGGTTTGAATGGGAAGAAAAATTTGCTTGTGGTAATGTGGTCATAGGGTTCTCTTTTCGCCTTCTGCAGGCTGCCATGGAAAGCGAAGAGGGGCCCTGTATGGAACCCTGCCTTCCCTTTCCATGGTGGCCATTTTGGAAAAGGATTGTCCTTCCTAATTCGGGACGTCCCGGTGCAGGAAGAAAAATCATTTTTGAGCACCTGGGGTTCCCGCTTTGGGAACCTAGGGTGCTAATGTCCTTCCTCCCCCAATACATGGGCTGGAATGGGGGGATAATGGTCCGGAGATGGGGAACGGGGATGAACGCCACAATATTCCCATTAGGTTTATAGTGAAAATGTCAAAAACAAAAATGTCGAAAAATATAATAATGAAAAAAAAAGTTGAATGTTTTTTTTTATGGGGGGTTCCCCCCAACCTCCCGTTTATTTTTTATAGCTAAACCCAAAAAACATACTAATAAAAAAAACATTCGTTTTTTTTCAAATTTTTTTTTTCGACATTTTTGTTTTCGACTTTTTGCAGTCGACATTATAACTGCACACCTACCCATTAGCATAACACAAAATGCAAATGGAAATGTTGGAAAATCGTATTGAGTCTATGTACTCTACTGAGAAATGTAAAGTAGATGGCGTCTATATGTTTTTTTTTCTAGTTCTATTTTCTAACTGTGAAAGGTGGTTCCTAAAGGAACATTTATTTTGTTGTTTTCGCATGTCTTTTTTTTTTTTGGCAAGAGAGCTTAGAACGAAAGGTGGGGAGGGAAATGAGGGGAGAGGCACCAAACACTAATATGAAGGGGCAGGTGGACAGGGGAAAATGTTGCACTTGTGTTATTTCTAAGGTAGGGGGCAGTGTTTCTAATGCTCCTTGATTACAGCAGTGGTGGTGGCTCTTGGGAAGGAGGGATGGCATTAGCTGATGCCATTTTAAGATAAATAGCAGTTTTGCTAAAAGTATGCACTGTGTACTAGATTGTTAATGGATAATGAGGAGGAATAGGTGTAGGAGCTGTGCAAAGGAAATTTTGAAGTTGAAAGATCCTAGATCACCAGAAAATGCAGTTCTGAACTGTCTGCGAAGCACAGATCTTATTGTGAATTACGGATGGGTTCTCGGACACGTCATCATGCCGTACGCCAGGGTACGGTCATGTGGCACTGTCCGGAAGGTCCGCAATAAAGTCAGATGTTCGTAGACGTCTACGAATGCAAAACCAGTTGAAATAGTTGCAAAACGTGTATAGAAGTGTTAAAAATGATTCTTGAAGGTGGGAAATGGCCGAGTTTTAAGGTGACACTTTGTAAATTGGACACAAATAGTGATATATTTGGTAAGTAGGATATTAGTAAGTTGTAGGAAAATAGCATGCACTGGTAAAAACCCATTAAATTCACTGAAAAAACTTTGTTAAAGGGGTGTTATGGTAAAGTTGCACCAATAAAAACCTATGAAATTCAATGAAAAAACTTTGTTGAAGGTACGTTATGGTTACAAGTGAAACCGAAAAAACCCAGAAAATCACCAATTATGGTAAGCTAATTAACCATAAGTCATGCCACCACCGTACACTGTTAAGAATAACACCCAGGACATCAAAGATGACATCACACATGCCATTGATGACATCACTGATGACATCACATATGTGGACCACTGGTTTGTGTTCACTGACAGTAAAATTCAAAGGTACTATGTATTTAGACGTTAACCTCGGCCTATTTTGTTAAGGTGATTTCCTTAGGGTTTGGCCTCTGCTCAAGGTGCACATATATGGGGAAATAAGCAAGCCTCAAACACACATTTGATTTGTATACATGATGACGAAATCTAATGTTATTGTCATTTTCTGGTGATGTTTCTTTACTCCTTACTGGTGTTTCCCTGTATGTGCCTCAGAATTCTATGCACCTTCATATGTATTGTTTGTACTAACACAAGTGTGTAGTAAGTCTTGAATTGGTAGCCATTTGTTCAATGTTTAGTACAAATTCTGATAGGGTTGCAGTTATTATTTTACTGCCCAATATTACCAGATTAAAAATACTGTACTTCTATGGTGAATGCTGCAGCCATTGCCTATGTGTATGTAATAACACTCCAATATAATGCTTTATTTAAATGAGTACATTTTTTAATACATTGGGCCTCACTACAAGTTTTGGCGGTAGCCTTGCTGGTAAAACTGGTAGACTGCTGCCAAACCTGCGATTTTTTCCGGCACCCACGAATGGGCAACTACCGGGTCATTACGGCCCTGCCGGACCCGGTAATTGCCCATTTGCAGGGACTGGAATAAAATGCTCCCCATTCCCAGTTGAGCCCCAAAGGGCCCCATAAGGCTCAATGGGAATGAGGAGGTTGGATGCACCTCCACCATTCATAGTGGTGCCGGTGCATCCGACATGCTCTGCTCGCGGGTGCCGGTACACGCGCCAGGTCAGACCTGGCAGACGGGAAGGCACCCACGAGTAGAACTCGTAGTTTGCCGGTCTGGTAACAATGGCACTGGCAAGCTTACCAGTACCATTGTTACTGGACCGGCAAACTTATAATGACGCTCATTAAATAGTTCATGACAGGTCTCCCGATCACCCCTGACATCTTGTTACCAGCATTGGAGAGAGAACCCCTTCTGAGGATTTTTCATCATAATTAATTTAATTTGTGATGTCATCTTTAATGTCCTGGGTTTTAGTCTTAGCAGTGCATGGTGGTGGCATGAGTTATGGTTGCTTAGCTTAACTAGTGCATTTCTGGTGTTTTTCCATTTTACTTGTAACCAAAATGTCCCTTCAACAAAGTTTTTTCATTGAATTTCATAGGTTTTTATTGGTGCAACTTTACCATAACACCCCTTTAACAAAGTTTTTTCAGTGAATTTAATGGGTTTTTACCAGGCCACCCATTAATTTGCTACAAGTTCCTTACATCATACTCACCCCCAATGTAGCAGCTATAGAGCCCGTGGACAGTACAAAAGTCCGGGGACAGCAGGCAGCATAAACAAAACCCAGAAGCACAGGGGGCAACAGAAAATGTTCTGACCTCCAACCAGCAAAAACATGTACATAAAACAACATCACATATATTTGCTACACCCAAATATATCTCTTTGTACAATTCAACATTTCAAAACGTGAACATTATTTTTTCATTTAGCACACAATAGCATAGAATGCACCAAGCACAAACCATAACTGTACACCTTATATTATCAGTTCATTACAACTCTTTAGACAGACTGAGATACACCAGGAGCTCATTGCAAAACAACCTCTTACCAAATAGTAAGTGCACTGTATTTATTTCTGTTTTATTACCATTCATTATATAAACATTTCTTATAAGAAAATATCACCATTTTTTATTTTGACAGAAATGGCAAACACACGCGAGTGGCTACAATAAAATTTTCCAAAAGAAGAAATGAGTGATGATGAACCTCTAATGGTAAACAACACATTTTTCAATATAAACAAATAATGTAATTTATACAGAGCTCATTAAAATAATAATTTATTTTCTTATTGTACATACTTCACATGACAAAACGACAACAAAGATTAATAATGGAGAATCCCAACAATCAGAAAGACAATCCCAAACTGTAGACAATGAAATCATGATCTTGTCTTCAAAACTGGATGAACTTAGCAATGACTTTAAAGAACTTCTACATTATTTCGAAAATCATGTTATTAGGAATGTTGATTATCACTGTCCAACTTGTATCTGACTCCCTTGCTCCGAGCAATCACCCGATTCAAATTCACAAAATATTAATAAAAGACGGTTGGTGAAACTTTTCTCCCTGCCTCCCCCAATGATGACTTTATAGAAATTCTAAACTCTCCCATTATGTTTACCATTCCGAATCCCCAACACTTTCAAAAATAAATTTATATTTTATAATATAAATAGCCTGCATATTATTCTGTAATAATTTATTTTTTAAACCCCAATTAAAAGTATGCGCACCCCATGACTGTTCGGTGAGGTCGGTTTCTGAAATGGGACGTCTGCGGACATTGTGCTGTGGTGTCCGGGAATGTCTGGTATCGCATGACGTACTTTTAATTGGTCCGCAGACAGCATGCTTGATTGTGGACATCCCTGCACATGCCTCTTAGTGTATCCCATTCACTGAGGTACCCGGACATCATCATGTGACCACACCCGTGCAGTGTAACGACGTGTCCGCGGATGGTTTCTGTGCACCGCAGACAGTTTGAAACTGCATCTTTTGCCAATCTAGGATGTTTCAAGTTGAAAGTTTACCCTTCCAGAGCTCCTAGAGCCATTCTTAGTTGATCTGTCAAGTTTTTACAACTTTTCAAGGCCTATTTTTGACTTGATAGTCCATGATAAAGTTGCGCGGTCCGTGGATGGTACCTCTGAAGGGACCCACCCCTTACTTTTAGTCATTCTCAATCTGGCTATTCAGGAGAGAGCATCAGGAGAGACACCTGCTTTGTAGAACACCTTTATTTGCATCAATGGCATCTGTCATGACCATCCCTCCTTCCCAGGGGCCACCACCACCAGCTGGAAGGCATGGACAGTATGACAAGGACCAGGAAGATGAAGTTGAGGAAGTTCCTACCTAAAGCACCGAGAGAGAGTCATAGGTGTGGCAGTTCTTTAAGCCGTAGGGGGGTCCCAAATGCTCAGGCTGCCTGTGTTGAATGCATTGAGTGTGTGGTCATACTCAGTCACAGAGAACATGGGTAGTACTCCTTTGGGACCACTTCCATGCATGGCCACACTCTATCCAACCACTGTGGTGCTCTGAGAATGGCTGTTCCCTGACAGGGAGAAGTAGGCTATGTTCCTCTACCCCATCTTCCTCAAACGGGCCTGCCACCACACCGGCTACTCCTCCTGTGGGGCAGAGGATCTCCCCAGCTTCCTCACAGGCCATAAAGGAGGCTATTGATCCTTACCTTTCCAGGCTCAGAGTTATTTTTATGTACTGCGACACACCGCTCTGCAGGCCGGTACAGTTTCAGAATGCTTTCGAGGCTTCAGTCAAGGAGCACGATAAACACTGCTACCTACCTTAGGTTTAAGACATGCCCAACATCTTCCATTGTCCACCTGCCCCTACATATCTGTGGTTGGTGCCCCTTCTCTCTCTTCCCTCGCGTCCCTCCCCCACCTTATCTCCTTGCTTTTCCCAGAAAAAAAATATATAAGAGCCAGAAATACCAAAAAAAAGGTTCCATTTGAAGTCACCTTTCAGAGTTACAAAATAGAACTAAAATAAAATCTCAGGACCTTTTGCATAGTCCACGGACACAGTGTTATGTTCTACCAAACTTAATTATTTTGTATAACTTTCACAAAAACTGCTTGTAATATTTGTTTCTGTTTTTGATTTTGATTTACTACAACTACTAAAAAATACTTCAATACATATTTCATGTGTTTACAAAAACTGTTTCAATGTATTTTGGATATTCAAAATAAAAATCTGATTTCCAATATCAGTCAAATGCACTCCATCTCTATGAAAAATATTCACAATATCAAACTTAATATTTTCATAGTGAAAAGATGTAATTCCAACATCCTGCAAAAAAGCACATCCAGCTTTTTTTTAATTGCGTCTTGCTTTCTTGATTTGTGGAAAAAATAAATTAGAATGTTTCCAAATTTGGCTTTCAGCTACCCGAGAAAAAACAATCTTAAAATGTGGAAACAGTTCCATTAACTTTGCAAATGTATACTTCATGGAGAACTGTAAGGACATTCTGGAGACATAGCCCAAACTGTTGTCTCCACAGTGAACTACAATGATGTCTGTATGCTTCAAAGTAACCATACTCTCACAAAACGGGAGCAATTCCGCTCACTTCATTCCTCGAACTCCCTACCAGGAAACTTCAAATTCTTCAAATTCAAGATTCATAGGTAGTCCATACTGCCCACAGTGCACCTTTAACCAATGGATCCAAAAATTGCCTACCATCCAGACACTCTGCTTCCTCAAATCCATAGCCATAGCCATCTTCACTCTACACAACAAAGAGCTAGCTAGCTACCCTTTCTTCCTGCATACCACACCCACGAAATCTGATTGGCTAATGACCCGATGTCCGCAGACAGCTGTGACTGTCCGTGGTCTCTGCAGTCCCCTTTCCATGCCTTGCATCTTTAAAATATAATAATCAAAAATAATCAGGATGTGAAATCCTACAAATCAGCAGGCTATGGTTCTGAACAGAAGAGTTTATTTCAGAAAACCACAAGTGTTATTGTTCAATTAGTTTACATAGCTTTCGATAAGCACAAAAAGCTCAAGAAAAAAGGACAAGAGTGATTGAGTTTGGTGGAAATACAGATTGAGTATTAACCTCTTTTGTGTTGAGGTACAGAGTTCCACCTAAGGGCACAGTGGTATACAACAGTTAGAAGAACATGTATTTATACACTAGTGCACCCCGGGACATAGGGTGGTCCAGGGTATCGTAAACACAGGGTGTACACAACATAATCTACAAGACATACACGAAAAAGGGTATTTGCAGTTGTGTCACTGGGGATCGACACAGGTGTTTCGGCCAGGAAGGCAGAATTGTTGCCTGGATGGTGTTGGCCTTCTTCAGGATGAGCACCAAATGTGGTGTAGTCCGTTTTGTCTGTGAATAGAGAAGGATTTGTAAGGATCTCAGGGTCTAATTGTGTTACTTATTGTTTCATAATTGAGGCCTAGTATTGCCATATCGAAAGACAGTTTACCTGCTGTTGTAGTAGCAGTGGTGATGCTGTACAGAACCATCCAAGGATTAGTGCTGGATGGTAGGTGCGGGGCTGCACTAGGGGGAGCCGTGGGTTCCTGAGGTATCGATTTGGTCAGGATCCTATCGGCTAGAGGAGGGACTAAAAAGGTCCCTCGTCTGTAAAAAACCAAAGATGGGCGTGAGTATGAAGCGTCGATACAAACGTCTACAGCTAGGGCTAGGGTGAGGGTGTCCCTGGTCTAGTAAACACTGTTGGACGTTTGTGTAATGGTGAGTGCAATATTTGCATAAACGCTCCAGGGCGTGTGGGCAACGTGGTGTCAACTATTGCCTTAAGTGATCTAGGGCGTGAAGGGTATTACCGACCCATTGTGTGAGGACAAGTTGGTTTTAAAATAGTGCAAAAATAGTGCCTTTGTTGGAAAGTGCGTCCGAACTAGTGGTGCGTCTGTGTTCCTCTGATGGATCACAGTGCGCAGGAGTGGCCGAATAGCAATATGTGGTTGCTGTGAATTTTATACACAAAATGGTAATGTGGACCCAAACGGAGAAGGAGGTGGTTCCGCTATCATAGACTACCCGTGAGTGAGTAAACGGATCAGTGTAGAGGGCACAGCCTCTGGAGGCGTGAAAGTTGGATTACTACACTTACCGCGTGACGTGAGAGCAACGTGCCTCGTCGGGGGATCTGTTGCTGTAATGGTAGCTGTAACATCCAAATGAAAACAGCTTGGCTAATAAGCTAGTCCC
Source organism: Ambystoma mexicanum (assembly GCF_040938575.1). Taxonomy (NCBI): domain Eukaryota; kingdom Metazoa; phylum Chordata; class Amphibia; order Caudata; family Ambystomatidae; genus Ambystoma; species Ambystoma mexicanum. The sequence goes on from NC_090939.1 coordinate 414,574,223, forward strand.
AGAGTGGTGTCTGGGCCAATGGCACGGGTGCAGGAGGTGCTTGGACCAATGGGAGTAGTCTACCCCTTTCCGCAAATGGATGACGGTATCGGTGGAGGACTAAAACTACTGGAACTGCTAAGGATGCTGGGACATGTAGTGCCTGGTCTAGTGGGCCCAGTGGGTTGATCTTGGTGACGGACGGGACCTAGTGAGAGGCGCTATGGAACCTGGGACATGTGGTGCCTAATGATGTGGTAGGGCACAGCGAGAGTCAATAATGTTGAATACATATCAAGTACTAGACACAGCATGTGGCCACATTTCTATTCAGTGATTAAAAATGGTCCAAATGGGTTCATACAGTTAGTGACATGCATGTGCTCAGTCCAAACATCTAGCCTCTGGGTAAAATTTCGAGGGTCAAACGAGCAACATATTTTTTAAGTATTTTTATCAACACTTTTACAATTATATTTATACAGGGCTGCCACCAATTAACATGTAATAAACTTCTCAATAAATTTATTCTCTTTTTTAACCACTCTATCAAATGCCACGTATTGCAATATTCTGCACCTGGTCACAACAAGTGGCAGTTACATACATGTACTGCTAACATATTAAACTTCTGCACACCAAATGCCACTTAAAAATGTTCTAAAAAATCTTTTGCATCTGCTTTTCCTTTCTTTTAGAAAAACACGGTGCTGCTGTAATGCACATATGCATTTCTTTAACCTTCAAGAAAAAGCTCCTAAAAAGAAACATTTTTAAACACACAGTATTTTCCATTTTTCATTCCATATACATGTCATACTTTCCAACCTTTCTCATTACATCCCTTATAGTGCACTATTCTCCTCCAGCTCACAGATATGTGTATACTGTAAAGTATCTATATACAACACTTCGACTTACATATAAAGCGCTGTTCTTTTCCAACCACTACTATAAGACACAAAACACTGCTCTAACTACAATCTGCAACTGCATTATCACTAGGCCACCATTTCCCTATTCTTAAAAAAACACTGCAACACATTACAAATACATTGCACCACAAACACAGCACTTCTCTCATTAAAATCACCAACATAAAAATAACCTAGAAATGCATCTTTTTTACACACATATTTTTGCCCTGTCCCTTATAATGTCCCAAACAGCACTGGTCATAGTACAATTGTTCTAACAACATAGTTAGCATACTTTACTGCAACACCCATAACACAACTTTATTAACTTGTTTTCCCAACAAATCCTCCTAGCTTAATATGTAACAACTTCTCTTACTGAAAGTACTTCACCATTAGCACGTATACTAACTAACTTTCTTTTACAATTACAGAAAATAGAAGATTGACATAGACAGCTGCCAAAGAAAGAACACTCTGCACATCATACAAAGGAAGTACATTATATAGCATGTCTATCTCTCTAATTGTATCAATGTACTGTTGCTATATATTAGCCTAGAGTATTCCTTCCTACTCAAAAACATTGTATTTCCCTCTTAATCATTATATTTTAACATTCACACTCTTTCTATTCCCATCTAACCACCGCTCTTTATTCAATACAACACCCATTCTTTACTGCGTAACAACACATCCATCTCTCATTAACTACTACACCACAATTTCACTTCCGTACTATTCCATACCCCTATGCACATGAGGTCCTAATTTCAACCCAACAACTTTCAACCTCATTGCATTCCAAATCACTAACACACATTCGCACACATACACACATATCTTCAACCCTTTTCCATTACACCCACACAACACTCATACCTATGCCCTAAATCACAACATTATAACAAACATTGTTTTCCTCAAAACATCATAATGTCCCTACTTATTTAATGACACCACCACCTCCTTAGTTACTAATCCCAGCCCATCTCACCTGTACAGCCTTTTACTCTTACAACCTTGTCAACCTCACCCCATAGCACAATAACACTCTATTCATCTGTACAAGCACACACCCACACACACACACACATGCATAATACATGTATACACACTGCACAACTTTCAAACACAGACTTTCTTTTTTTCCCAACAGACAGAACAGAATTCCCACTAAAACCAACTCCATAGAAAACAAAGAAAAAATAAAATAAAAATAAGCCATATATGTATCCACCTCTAAAATCATTTATAGAAAACATTAAAGCAAAACAACCGGTAACCTCACTCAACAAAACTAAACCAGGCACCACTAAAAAAGTAAGGCCCCTCTGGAAAAATCTAAAAGTAAAAAAAGATGTACAAAGAAAAGCAGACCTACTAATGAACCTAAGGCCATGTCTACCAATGTTAAAGTAGCCACACTAAAGCAATCCAAACTATTAATTTTACAAAAAATATTTCACCGTAGAGTTCTTAACAATCTTATAAAGACATCTAATTATCCACAATCGACCCTTAAAAACTACCGCAGAAAACAAATCCTCGAAGCTCTTATTGACAGTGCATTTTCACTAAAGAGAACATTGTTTATATTAATCTTAAACAGAATGAAACAACTAACTCATGCCAATCTTCTCCTCTTTGATAGATGCTTCCCGCGCCTCATCAATTTCCTTCCTTCTCCTGCTGTCCCTTTACTTCCCTCCATGGCTTCCTTGCCTCCCCCCGCTGTCTCCTCCTTGGCTACCTTGCCTCCTCCTCTTTCCTCTTCTGCCGCCCTTCGGGCTCCTTCTATACCTCCGCAGGGGGTACCTCTGATTTGTACCCCTCCCCGGAAGTCTTTCAAGAATGGCAACCTTCCCCATATTGCCACTCTGAACTTTCGCTCAGCTGTCAAACATTCCTCTGATATCTGCCGCCTCCTGGAAGAACTTGACCTTGATGTCCTCGGTCTCACCGAGACATGGTTCAAGGCCAGCCCTGTCACGAGCTGTGACACTATCCTCCTTGATGGCTACAAGATCCTCTCCGCACCCAGGTCCAACCGCTCCAAAAGAGGTGTAGCCCTGATCTTCCCTGAGTGGATTCCTGCCTCTTACATTCCTATGCATGCCTACTCATCCTTCGAATGCCTCGTCTGCAGGCTCTCTATCTCTCCTAGCCATTTAATGTGGCTACCATCTATCTATTTGCATTTTTTTTAAAGCACTCACACAGCCCGCGGCCATTGAGGTGCTGTTACAGGAATTGTTTTGTTTTTAGTTGCGTAGTTGTTTGTCTTAGTTACGTATATACCCAGAGGTTTCTGAGCACAGACCCAGGTATCGGACCTCTGTTTCTTTGTGTCGTCTTGCTTCCAAGGCAGGCACATTGCCGCTGAGCTATCCTCCCATTGGAGGATAGCTCAGCGGCCACCTGGTCAGATCTCCTCCTTCCTCTCTGAGTGGGTGGATCTCTCCTCTTCCCTCCTGATCTCGACCATTCAACTCCTCCTTCTTGGAGACTTTAACATTCACCTGGATGCTTCCTGTCCTTCCTCTATTTCCTCTATACTCTTTCGTGACCTCTCTGACTCTCTCTCACTCACTATGCTCCCCTCTGGCCTGACTCACTCTGCAAGGCACACTCTGGATGATTTGATCTCTACATACCTTCCCCTTTCTATCCCTCGCACCACTCCTCTCTCCTGGAGTGATCACTTTCTCCTTTCCTCCCAGCTCTCCCTCTCCACCCCTCAGGTTAAGCCAACTCCAGCACTGCCACCTGACTTCTTGGTTATCCGACCCAGGAAGCGTGTGTCAGCTGAGGCTTTTGCCACCACTTTCTTACCCCCTCCTCCCCCTTTGGCTGACTCACACCCTAACACAGCCCTCTCCATACTCCACTCTGCTATCTCTGATACTCTTGATGTTCTTGCCTCTATCATGAGTATCCGCTTGAAGTCCAAAGCCAAGTGCAACTCCTGGTATGACTCAGACCTCGCCACCCTTAAACGCAAGTGCAGGGTGGCTGAGATGAACTGTCGTGCTTCCGGTACATCCTCTGACAAACTGGCCTGCCGCCTGCTCCAAAGGCAATACTGTATCTCTGTCTGCACCAAGAAGAGAGCCCACATCCAAGTCCGCATCTTTGCGGCATCTACCAATTTGGCTGAACTCTGCAAGGAAATGGCCAATCCGGCTGCAGTCTCTAGCTCTCCTGTCCCCTCCCAAGCCCTCTGCATGGCCCTGGCTTCTCATTTCATCTCTAAAACTCAGGACATCCTGTCCTCTCTCTCTTCCTCTCACCCTGCCCCCTCAACTACTCTTCCTTCGGCCCTTCTTCAGCCACCTCTCCTCCATCCTTCTCTTCCTTTCCCCTGTTCTCCCCAGACAAGGTTTCTAGACAAGTCTGATCTATGAAAGTCTTGTGATCTATGAAAGTCTTGTCAAAACAGGTCCACCCCTCTTCCTCCAAAACCATCAATGACCACATTGACACCTTGGCCCCTGCTCTAGCTGACTTCTGCAACCACTCCTTTGCCACTGGGGTCTTCCCTTCCGCCCTGAAGCACTCCCTAATGCACCCTCTTCTTAAGAAACCCTCTGCTGACCCATCCTGCCCAGCTAACTATCGCCCAATCTCCATCACTCCTTTCCTGGGCAAACTCCTGGAAAGGCTGGCCATCTACCAACTTAATCTTCACACAGAATCTGCTGGTTGTCTCCATGACCATCAGTCTGGCTTCAGAGCCTCCAGAAGAACGGAAACTGCTCTCCTGAACATCTGTAAAGACCTGCTCTCCAACCTTGATTCCAACACCCCTGAGTCCTCATCTTACTTGATCTCTCTTCTTTCTTTGACACGTTCAACCATGCCATCCTCCTCAACTGTCTCTGTGATAACCTGGGTATCACTGATCAGGCCCTGGCTTGGCTGACCTCTTTCCTCTCCAATCGACCCTCCCAGGTCCATCTTGCGTCCTTCCTTTCTCACTCTCAACCTATGGTTTTTCCCAAGGGTCTAACCTCTCTCCCTGGCTGTTCAACCAATACCGGGCACTTCTTGCCCACCACATTGCCGCCCTCTGCCCCAACATTCAGTGCTATGCGGATGACACTCAACTCATTTTTAGGCACCCCTCTGCCACTTCTTCTCCATCTCTCATCTCTGACTGTTTGACTGCTATCCAGTAGTGGTGGGCCACCAATGAACTCGGCCTTAATGCCAGTAAGATTGAGATTCTCCTCATCGGCACACCTGTGCCCTCCTTTCCTATCACTCTCTGGCCGGCCTCTCTTGGCCCTCTTCCTGCCCCCACCTGTGAGGCTAAACTCCTCGAGGTCAACTTCGACTTCGCACTCTCCTTGTCTCTTCACATCTCTGACGTCTTTAAGAAATCACACTACAAGCTGCACTTCCTCAGAGGTATTCGTCCTTTCCTCTCCTTCCTCCAGAAGCTCACTGTCTCCAGAGCTCTGGTTCTCTCTAGGCTGGACTACTGTAACAGCCTCTTTTTAAATCTGCCTGCTTGTACTCTCTGCCCTCTGCAACTCATCCAGAACAGGACTGCGAGACTTGTCCTTAGCCTCAAGCCCAGGGATCATATCTCTCCAGGAGTGAAATCTCTGCATTGGCGCCCAGTGGCTGCAAGGATTAAGTTCAAGACCCTGTGCATTGTCCAAAAGGCCTACTGGGGCCTGGAGCCTCAATACCTTCAACTCTCTCTTCCTAAATATCTTCCTTCTCGAGCTCTTCGCTCATCCACCTCCAACTCCCACAGGGTCAGTTGCTTCTCCAAGCAATGAGTTGGTGGTAGATCTCTGTCTTCGGCTGGGGCTTCCCTCTGAAACAGCCTCCCTACCCACCTGAAACTTGAGGAGAACCATCTCCAGTTCCGAAAGGACCTAAAAACCTTCCTCTTTGCTTCTACTTTCTCTCCTGCTCCCCCCGGCTGAACTTCTGGCTGAAACTAAAATGCACTGGTCGCCTGGCCACCCTCTTATTTCGAGCCCAGGTCTCCTTCCCCACCAGTTGCACACCTGCACTGCCTCCCTGGAAACCCCTGCACTTGTGAACTGTTTCTGTAACCCTACACTCCACTACCTGCCCTTGACACCTGATGTCTGCACTTACCCTTGCACTTGCCACCAGCTGGCCACACCTTGGCTTTTTTTATTTATTCTATATTTTCTACTGTTGATCTCTTGTACCGCACCAACCCCTCCCCCTTCTAAGCATGCTCTTTGTCAATATAGATACATTTTCAAACTTCTTTGCAGGCGAATGGATTCACACAAGCAGCACAGAACCATATTTCAATGTAGATGCTTATAAACAAGAACAAAAAATACCCAATTGCCCTAGACAATAATGGCCGAGGGTATAACATGGTGGGAGACACCATTATGGCTAAATAAACCATGATAACAATGTATACTGTATACTGTTTTTTTCACAGAAATAGAATCAGAGATTCCAACTTAATTACCATATGTAATCATGACCAGTATTATCCTATTTATTTCTTCACAAAAAAAACAATACAAATTCTGTAAGCACTATCCTCAATTCTGCTAGGATCATAAATACCAAATACACTTGAATTATATCAGTCCACCATATTACAAATACTGTATACTTCCGCTACAGTACCTATAATTACTATGAACATACAACTATGGTCATGGCCAGTGGCCAGATCATTGGGGGCATGGCCTAAAGCCCACAACCATGCCATCCAAGAATCTGGCCGCTGGCCTTATCCACCACAATAGAATTAAACCATATAACAAGTATGTACAATACACCTTCAAATAACAAGACTCACCCAGAACCTCCCCACTCCCAATGACATCTGCAGACAGTAAAATTGACTGCCTTCTTGTTGGCACCTGCACTGCTTTTTTCACCTGTAAAAACGGCTCACTATCAACTTTTTTCCACCCCCAACCCTTTCCAGGACCTCTTTCGGCTACAAAATAACCCTGAATGTAATTTTCTGTCTTTTTTTTCACTGCGTTGTCTGCGGACGACAGTGGTTGTCTGCAGATCCAATAGGGCAACTTTCCCAAAGATTATGTTATTGGGTCTCAATATGAGTGTGCCGGTCCAGTAACAATGGTGCCGGTTAGCGTACTGGCACTGTTATTACCAGTGGAATAAAGCAGTTAGAGCTGCGGAGTCCTCTTTTTTAGGGGGCTGTGTGGCAAAGGACTAATATGAATCTATAATGCAACAAGAATACCACATCGGGAAGACAAAAAGACAAAAAGACCTGTAAAGCAGAGAATCTGCGAGCACAGATCATTTGTTAAAAATTCAGTTCCGGAGAAACCTTTAGTTGCTCATTTTGAAAAAGCAAAACACACCTGTGAGGATATTGAGTGGTATATTATTCAAACAGTTCCATCACACCCTCGTGGGGGAGACCGCGACCGAAAGCTGAGGCAGCTTGAACAGAAGTGGATTTACAATCTAAACACTGTTGAGGCTGGCCTTAACATCGGAATTGAATGGAGTTTGTTTTTACATTAGTAACTCCTTTGCACAAGTGACATTCATGAAGCACACGCAAAACATTCATTAGTGTATGCTGAGCCATCACATATGCATGTTTACAACACAGCTTTCTAATGCCCTCAGTGCACAATACATATTGTGAAATGTCACAATATGTATTGACCACTTATTTTTTACATTTCCTTTGAAATATCAAATAGAATATTACCAAAGTACAATTTTATTTAATGTTTGCAATTAGGATGCCCCATTCTTGTGCAGCATACCTTTTTTCAGCCCTTTAGTAATCTGGCCACGTCCGCCATTGTTCCTTCCAAGATGGCGGTCGCGATTAGATGAATTTATAAATACACCAAGTCTAGCCTTTTCCTAACGTAAGTGAAAGCGAACCCGGCAGTAACTACCCGCGTTCGTTTCCAGTGGAAGCAACAATGCTTGTGATCAAGTAAGTTCCTTGAAAAACAGCAATTGTAAGTACTCATATTGCGCTTTTGTGATATGCAAACAGCACTACTCTGTTAGCTATATACGGACTGTTACATCTCCGTATTTCATTTAACAAATTAGGTAAACTTCAATTTACAATACGAAAAACATCACATACGGGACATGTGTGTCCGCAAATGAAGCTATATCGTAGAATATCTTCGCTTGGATCAAGAGGTATGTTCCTCCCTTTTCAAAAACACATTTAGTATTTTATTAAAAAATGCTCAAAACAATAGTGCAACATAATTGATTTGAAGGCAGTTTGTATCACTTTAGGTACGAACTTAACTTGGCTCATTTAGTAGGCTTCGCTGCTATTTCACTTCCATTTTCGTTTTGAACTCCCGCTTTCTAACAAATGTAATACAAATGACAAACACTCAAAGGCAGTCTGTACCGCTTTAAATATGAACTCGATTTGGCTCATTTAGGTGGCTCTGTTGTCAGTCAATTTTGAACTTTTGCCTTCTAATGAATGTAGCGCAAAAGAAAAAACAAACTTTTCATAAAAATCATTTTCGTTTGTTGCAGTTTCAAAATCTTTGAAAAGAAATCACAGTTGGGACCAGTGAATCCTGCCCGAATTTGTTCTAAAATCAAGGCCACACACGCCAAATAAACCACGAAAAGGTTAGTTGAATTAGTTGCATGTGCACACACATAGAGACACTACACTTTGTTTTTATCTTGTTACCAACACGTTTTTTTCGTTTGGTTTTTAGGAAATTTACCAATGAACTATTTCTGAAATCCCAATTTGGGAGATCTATATAAATCAAGTCCTGAAGACTGGTCCGACGCATGCCTGATAGCATCAAATAACTAGCTACTGAGCCTGTTTAACCATCTTTTGCCTGGACCCAGAAACACACTCTTTGGTGTCGACAAAGTCAAGGACAGAAAAATTAACAAAGTCAAGGATAGTGAATTGCATCAAGGTTTCATTTAATAATAGGATGTCACCTTATTTGTTTACTAACCTCACTACATCACCAGTATCTGACGAATGTGTTCAGTTAAAACCAACTGGTCAAGACAATTGTTTTTCAGTATAGGTTCTCTTATGGAATGTTATGTGCATTTTTGTCTCTCCTGTTTTTAATTTTTCTAAGTGTTTTGTATCCATGAATTAAAATATGTATTTCTCTATGTTTTCTGTCGCAAATAATTGATCGACATGAAAGGTAGCACGTTGTGCAACTAGACACACCTGTCACGTGTGTAGGCGGGTAGCTGTTTTTGTGGTATTCTTGTTGCACTGTTATTACCAGACCAGCACACTCCGAGTACTGTGAGCGGCTGCTGTCCCGCCCACCGGGACAGACCTGGCGGGCGGGACGGCAGCCACTCACAGACTTTGGCGCACGGTGCCGGTGCTTCCGTCCTCCCCATTCCCATTGAGTCCTATTGGACTCAAATGGGAATGGGGAGTAACATTTTCTGGCGCCTGAATTCACGGACCGCCGGGGCTGTAATACCCCAGTGATTCCGTGAATTCAGGCGCCAGAATAAATGACAACTCTGGCAGCAGCCTGCCGGTTTTACCAGCACAGCTACTGCCGGAGTTGTAATGAGGCCCATTGTGCATTTGTATGACACCTTTATATACCATTGGAATGATCTCAAAGCACTTGTTCATTGAACGCCCTTGGGGACCGTAGTCCAGATCAGTCAAGAGTTTAGGGTAGTCTATGTCTCTTGGGTGCACTCTGTATGTGTGTAGCCAATGTGGTTGGCGCTTGAATGGCTGCATTCTAACACGAGTTGAAGTGCAGTGGTTGTGAGAGATCAGTGGAATGTGAGCAGCAAGGTAGTTAGACTCTGAGTCAGCTTTGTCACGGCTGTGGGCCTGTGTATGAGATTTAAGTGTGCTGCTAGGCCGATTTTTTCATGGGGTATAGCTGCATTCTATCAGGCTGTTGATGTGTTCATGGAGTAGTTTAGGTATTTGTGATCAAGGGGTATAGCTGCGCTCTATTGTTTGTTGGTGCGGGCATGTTAGCTTAGCTCAGTGGGTGGGTCCTCAAATCTGAGGCTCTGTTTCAGGAGTCATAGGGCCAATTTTCCAGATCTCTAGTCATAGTTTATGGTGTGGGCTGGGTAACTCGTTGGCATGACGGTGGTTATATAAAATATATTGCTACAATGTAGTCTCAGTCTCATCTAACATGGATGTTAGAGAACAGAATGCGCAGAGGCTGTACAGCATAGTTGGTATTCAGCCTCAGGTGAGGTCATTCATTGCCTTATTGCTTGCCTCACTTGAGCATATACTGCCTTGAATACCAGTTGTGAGTGGCATGATAAGGCATGTTCATTATGTTTGAAGCATAGCACTTTCAGGCTCTGCAGTAGTGGCTCTGGGTAGATTCCTGGTAGCTAGAGCATATCACGGGTTGACAGAAAACGGGCAGATCATGGTTGCATCACCAGGAAGGCCTGCAACGGAGGTTTTGTGAATTAATATACAGATGGATAATTTTAGTAGGGGCAGGCGAAGTCTCATTTGCTGTTACTGGGGCAGACTGCGCTTGGGATTGCAGCAGTGCTGAGTCTGCGGACTTGGCAGTATGACAGTGCTTTGCATCTCCTGGGGGGATAGTGCTGTGCTTCATTGTGGGAAGATAGTGGTTAGGCTTAGTTATTGTTGCGACTGAGCTATGGTCTCGAGGATGATATATACAGACAGACATCTTCTGGTCTTAAAGTGTGGCTTATGTCAGGTCTGGTGGAGATGAGCATACCAGGTCAAAGCATATGATTAGTAGTGACCTTTGTAGTCATGCAAAGGTGCGAAGAGTCAGCAGCTGCATGTCCTAGAACCTGCTGTTCGCTAAAACTTACTTGGGGGCCCTGACTGTTCCTATTTCTGTGATGGTGTCATTATTGGTTGGCTTCTGTGGCCAGCAGTTTTTATTTTTGAGGTAATGCCATATAAGCTGAGTTCTGACCATTGTTGGAGTGCTTTGACGGATCTAGGCGGTCCCTTTCAATGTTTAGGTAGAAAGCAAGGTTTTCAATGCTTTACAGGAGGCCATGTAGTCCTGGTTGTGTCGAATGTGGGGAAGCAGTGAATTCCACAGTGTTGGTGTCAAGGTAGAGAAGGCTGACCCTCCAATCCTGGCTGAATTGGAGGCATGAATCGCTAGTAGGTGGTCCCGGCTAGATCGTAGGGGGCCTGTTGGAAGGTAGGACAACATCTTTTCTTGTAGGTATGTCAGGCCGGTCTTGTGTACTGCCTTCTGGGTGATGCATAGGATTTTGAAAGTGGCTCTTCGTTCAATAGGGAGCCAGTGAAGGGTGTGGAGAGCAAGCGAGATGTGGTCCCTTCGTCCTAGTGGAAGAAAGAGCCTGGTGTCAGCTTTTTTGCGCTCTTTGGAGTTTTTTTAAGTTAGTAGGCCCGTGCACCCAGATAAATGGAGTTCATATAGTCTAGTCTGCACATGCCAATGCACATAATAGCAGCCAGTCTGTTGGGGTAGGTGAGGTAAGGGAAAATACGTCTCAGGAGACTGAGGTGGTAGTGACAGGATTTGGATACAATATTTATCTGGTTTGACAGGGTTAGGGCTGAGTCCATTGTGCAGCCAAGGTATTTGACTATGTTGGAGGGAGGTGGGGGAGTGGTGAGGGAGGGGGCCATGGGAGTTGTTGCGGGTGTAAAGCTACGTTGCCACAAACCATGATCTTTGTTTTTTAAGGGTTCAGAAGGAGGTGGATTCTTGTCATCCATTGTTCTATATCCCTGAGGCAAGCTGCTAGGCCAGGTCATGGATAGATGCTTGTTTTGGGAATTCTCAGGATAATTTGGGTATCGTCAGTGTAGTTATAGCAGGTGAGGTTGTGTGTACGGATCATCCCTAGTAGGGGCGTTAAGTAGAAGTTGAAAAGGAGAGCTTAGAGGCAGGCTCCTTGGGGTTGAGCTGAGAGAGAAAAGGGGGGAGGAAGGTAATTTGTTTTCTGTTGTTGACGAAAAGAGGTAATCCAGTTGAGTGCCACTTCTCAGATTCCTAGGGAGTGGAGTCCTTTGAAGAGGATTGAGTGGTTAATGGTGTGAAAGGCCCCTGAGATATACAGCAGGACCAGTGATGCGCATCTGTCAGAATCTGCCGACACTTTGAGGTCATCCCCGATCGAGACCAGAGTGGTTTCTGTTCTGTCACTCGGTCGGAACCCTGATTGTGCAGGGTCAAGTAGGTTGTTGGATTCTGCAAGATGGTTGAGCTGAGAGTACGCAGAATGGTCGAGGGGTTTTGCCAGGAATGGGTTGTTGGAGATGGGCCTGTAATTCACTGGCTGGAGGGGATCAAAAGATGATTTTTCAGGAATGGTTTGACATGCGCTACTTTGAAAGGGTCTGGGAAGAAGCCAGAGATGAGGGAGTCGTTGAGTTTGCCCCTTGATTGTTCTCCTGCGTTAGTGGAAGAGAAAATATCTTTGATGAGAGAGGCAAGACAAGGGTCAAGAGGGGACCTGGAGGGTCTGCTGCTGGACAGTAGTTTGAGAAACTCCTTGCTTGAGATAGGGTTGACACATCTCACATTTTTTCCACGGACACCAAGCCACCCTCTGATAGGCACAGAGGTTCTTTGCAGGCTCCGAATCAGGAAATGGGTCTGCAGACCCGACCCAGATATCACTAATATTTTGTACCTAATTTTTGGCCATTTATATAAAAAACTACTGGACGGATTTACACCATATTTGAAAAAGCATGCTTTTGGGACTAAGCCGCCACTCCTAATGCAAGTTTGGTGAAAATCCGAACAGCAGTTTGGGCTGTATACACTCGGCACTCGGCATATACAGCACTCGGCAACAGGCAGCCGGAGGCTCTGCAGCACCCTGCAACGACCCAGCTTTCTGAGGCTTGACAACCTTTTTTTTTTTTAAACTTTCGTTTTTATTGGCATTTTAAATTTTACAAAACAAACAAACCAGGAAAAAGAACAGTGTGACCCCCCACCCTCCCCAATACCCTCCCGCCCCACCCCTGGATTCCCCCCCCCTTCCCCGTGTCCAGTTCAGAGTGCTCTTCTTGGGAGACTCACGGAGATGCCTCCATCTCCCTTGTCTCAGAGTTGTTGCGATGCAATACCACGACATCAGTTGGCTGGCTTCTGCCATTCCCCGGGTCCTAGGGTCCCAAATTTGACTGACCTGCAAGATAGAGTCTATCCCGTCATCTCCAGGATGGAAGGCCTTTCAGTGGGATCAGTGCACGTCCCATCCCCAGGATTGCTGGACACCCGACCAGTCCGTGAGGAATGAGCTCATATTGTTGTTTACCATGGCTGTCAATTTGTCCATCAAAAACATATTTTTGACCTTTTTCAGCCAGTCCTCCTTCGAGGGGGCCTCCGGACTTTTCCATTTTTGGGCCAAGGCCACCCTACCAGCCCTTAACATTGTTTCCCACATCCTAGGGTATCGGTGCACCTCTGTGTCCTCTGGGGGAAGGCCCAACAGCATTGTCATGGGATTAAGATGTATGCGGACCTCGGTCACTTCCTCCATCCAGTCCCTCACTTGTTCCCAAAATGCTTGAACCTTCGAACAGTGCCACCACATGTGGCTTCTGGTCCCCATCTCCCCACACCCTCTCGGGCACCTAGACGACACTCCCGGGAACATTTTGGACAGTTTTGCGGGGTCTCTGTGCCATCCCTGCAGTATCTTAAAGTTATGCTCCATGTCAGCAGTGAAAAGATTTCCGTGAAATGCAATTTTAAATATCCTGGCCCAGTCATCTTCAGGAATTTCTGCCCCTGCCAGTCCTTCCCAGAACAAGCGAAAACTCCTCCTGCCCTCAAGGTTGTGCATGTTTAGGACCCTGTACAAACTTGAGACCGCCCCCTTCCTGGAGGCCGCCAAATTGAGGAGCTTCTCAAAGGGGGTCAGCTGTCTTTGAAGATTGGTGCCCCATGATGGGTCGCAGAGGATACCCTTCAGGCGTAGGTATTCGAAGATAGATATTGAGTCACTACCCAGTGCCTCCCTGAGGTCCTCGTAGGGTAGAAATTCACCGTCCCTGAACATCTGCCCCACCCATTCCATCCCCTTGTCTGACCAGGTCTGGGAGTGCCTGAACCCTCTTCCTCCCAGGTTGATGGGGTGTCCCCAGAGAGATGTCATTGGAGATGGCCATGTGGTGAGGTGTGCGGTCTGAGGGCCTTCCTTCCAGACGTCCCACAGGACACCCAGGGTCGGGTGAGCCCGTAGGCGCCTCGGGATTTCCCTGCGAGGCATCCACAGGAGGTCGCAGACCTTGTGGGGATGGGCGTCCATATCCTCTAGGTAGGACCAGTACGTTCTCAGCCCCTCCTTCATGTGTTCCAGAAGGACACGCAACTGGGCAGCGCAGAAGTAGAGGTGAAAGTCTGGCAGCCCAAATCCCCCCTCCTCCCTAGGTAGGGTCAGGACGGTCCTTCCAGTTCTCGGGGTCTTGCCTTGCCACACAAAATCACGGACCCCCGATTGTAGGTCTTTGAAGTTCTGCGCCGGGACTCTGGTCGGGAGGGCTGTGAATAGGTACAGGAGGTGTGGCAGGACGTTCATTTTGATGGCCGTCATTCGGCCATACCACAAGAGGATCATTTTACCCCATCTCCTCAAGTCTGCAGTGATCTCCTTCATCATGGGACCATAGTTGGCGGGGCCCAGATTCGACATGTCTCTGGTGAGGAGAACCCCCAAGTACCGTATGGCGACCTTCTCCACCTTGATCCCGTGGAACCTGTTCAGGGGGTCGAGTACCGGGTCCGTTATTCTCATTGGGAGCAGGACGGATTTTGCAGTGTTTATTTTTCGGCCCGAGATTCGACCAAATGCTGACACCAGGGCCAGGAGGGGGGGGGGAGGGAGGAGCCCGGGTCCACTAGGTAGGCCAAAATGTCGTCCGCAAACAGGGAAAGTTTGAACTCGATCTCTCCCCTTCTTATTCCCTTAATGCCCGGTTGCGCTCTAACCGCGATTGCCAGGGCCTCCATGGTGAGGACGTAGATCAGGGGGAGAGTGGACACCCCTGCCTTGTCCCTCGGGAGAGGGGGAATGACCAAGACAGTGTTCCGTTTACCTGTACCCTCGCTGTGGGGGCTCTATAGAGTGCAGTTACCCATCTCATGATGTGAGTCCCAAAGCCCATTCTTTGAAGGAGAAGCTCCATATAACGCCACTCGACCCGGTCGAAGGCCTTCTCCGAGTCTAGTGAGAGGACACAAGCGTCGAGTCCTGATGTTTGGGCAAAGTGGAGCAGGTCTAGAGTCTTGCGGATGTTATCTGAGCCCTGCCTCCCGCTTATGAAGCCCACCTGGCCCCCGTGGATTAACTTCGGCATAATGCCTTCCAGCCTTTTCCCAACCACCTTGGCCAGGATCTTCACATCAACATTTAACAATGATATGGGCCGATAGGAGGAGCATTCTGAGGGGTCCTTCCCCTCCTTGGGCAGGACTGCTATTACGGCACCCATCATAGACTCGGGGAGTATGCCCCCAACCAGCACTTCGTTAAAGACCCGCACCAAGTATGGGATCAAAGAGGACCGGAACTTCTTGTAAAAGAAAACTGTGAAGCCATCCTCCCCGGGGGAGGATCCCACCCTCATCCCAGAGATCACCCTGTCCACCTCTTCCTCAGTGACTGGGCCCTCTATCCCTTCTGCCATTTCCCTTGAGAGGGATGGAATCTGTATTGAATCAAGGAAGGTTTCTATCTGTCCATCATATCCATCATATTCTGAGGAATAGAGGGCCGTGTAATATTGGCGGAAAGCCTCTCCGATATGGGGGGAGTCGTTGCCAAGGCGTCCCTGAGCGTCCTTCACCTCCTTCACCCTTCTATTCCTCTGAACCTCCCTCAACTTCCAGGCTAGGATTCGGTCCCCCTTCTCATAGTATTTTTGTTTCGTTAGTTGGAGGCACCTTTCTGTTTTATGTAGGAGCAGATCTTTAAACTGTAGCCTACAGTCTTCGAGGGCGGCCACCCGGTCACCCTCTAATGGGCGCCCCGGAGCGCTTGCCGGTTGGAGGCGGGATATCCTAACTCTCAGGGCCTTCTCCTGTAACTCCCTCTCCCTTTTCTTCTGGGCCCCCAGTTTTATGAGGACCCCTCGCAGGGTCGCCTTGAAGGCGTCCCAGAGCGTGTGAGTGGCGACTTCCCCGTTGTCGTTTAGGTCAAAGAACTCTGTTATGGAGTCAAAGACCTCCTGAAAGAGGGCCCCATCCTTTAACAGAGCGTTGTTGCACTTCCAACGCCCTCTGCGCTCCCTGCACCACCCCAACGCGATTGTAACTTTCACCAAATCATGGTCTGACCAGGGTACAGGGTCTATTCTGTAGCCTGACACATATGGACTGAGAGTCTCCTCTACCAGGACGTAGTCTATTCGGGAGAAGGAGTTGTGTATGGCTGAATAGTAGGTGAAGGAAGGGATTCCCCCCTGGGAGAAGGCATTGTGTCTGTTAGGCCCAGTTCCTCATTTACCCTCTGGAAAGATTTTGCCATGGCTTCATCTGCAGTTCTGGAAGTGAGGGGGTCTACCCTCCTCCTATCCATAGTCGGGTGAAGGACCATGTTGAAGTCTCCCCCTACCACTAGTGGGCCTTGCACGAATAATCTGATCCTATCTCTCACAGTTTCCCAAAATAGGGCCTGTCCTTCATTGGGGCCATATACTACAGCCAGGGTGAGGGGGGTACCCCGTAGGGTGCCCCTGACCAACAGGTACCTTCCCTCCGGGTCTTTAAGGATGTCTTCTTTCTCAAACCCTGCATCTCTAGCAACCAAGATGGCCACCCCTCTCTTTTTGGCCCTATGGGACGCATGGAAGACCTCCTCGATCCCCCCCCCCGCAACTTGGGCTCCTTTCCCCTTGCCCAATGGGTTTCCTGCACGAACAAAAGGTCTAGTTTAGCCCTCCTAAATTCCCTGCAGATCATGGACCTCTTCGATGGGGTATTCAAGCCCCGAACATTCAGGGTGCCCACTCCCAGGGCCGGCAGACCATCAGCCATTATCTATGAATTCTATTCTAACGGATGGTAGCCTCGCAACAATTCTCCTCTCTAGCTCCCCACAAATTTTCTTATGGACACTCCTGGCGTATTTCCCCAACTGACCCCCACACCCTTCCCTTAACAAACAACCCCCAACTTGTTTCCGTCCCCCCTCCCCCTGCCCCGGCGTCCAGCCAGATAGTTCAGCCATCGCTGGCAGTTTGGCCGGACCACCAGCCTGCCCCTCTCGGCCAGGCGATCAGTAACAAGCACATTATCATGAGCCCCCCCTTCAGTCCCCCCCCGGTTTCGCCCACCCAACTTGCTTTGCGTGGAGCTTCTGGTTTCCTCCTCTACTCCTTTCTTTTTGCCGGGCTTTTCTCCCTCAAGTAAAACCCGTGCCCCCTGGGGAGCCCCAGAGGCCACGCACACACCGGGATTGCCCAGCTACTGCCCCTCAGAGTCGTGCTGTTGTCCTTCTTTCACTGGGGAGGGTGTGTTTATTCTCCTGAATTTTCTCATTCCTGACTTTTTCCGTCTTTCCCTCGGTGGGCCCGGGCCTCCAGCTCCGACCCCGGTCAGCCCCCGCGGCTCCCGACGGGGCGCTGGATCAGAGACATAGTCCTGGATAGCCCCCTTGATATCTTCCGCTGAGATCAATGTCGTTCTCTGGCCCAGGTACTCGAACGTTAGGGAGAAGGGAAAGCCCCATCTGTATCGCACTCCCTTCTCCTTCAGCAACTGCGTGAGGGGGCGGCACATCCTCCGTTTAGCCAGGGTGTACGCTGAAAGGTCCTGGAAAATGGAGATCTGGGAGTTGTTATATGTGATCTCCTGGGCCCTCCTGGCGGCCGCCAACACTCGCGTCTTTTCCTGAAAGTAGTGGAACCGCACCAGAATCGACCGGGGGCCCCCTGCTCGGCCTCCCGCTCTATGTATCCGATCGAATATGGGTTCTGTAGTCATCTCTTCTTCAAAGAGGAGGGCAATTATATTACGCACCACACGGGTCAGCTCCCTCTCCGTCTCCCCCTCCGTCTCCGGGACCCCAAAGATCCTGAGGTTGTTCCTCCGCTCCCTGTTCTCGAAGTCGTCCATCTGTCTTGACCTCTCCTCCTCCCTTTTCTCTAGGGCAGCTAGCCTCATGTTTACCTCCACTTCCAGGATGGCCGCCGAAGATTGGTTGGATTCGACCTGAAGGAGTCTGTCCTCAACTTTATTGACCCGATGGTCCATTTTTTCGAATTTTTGGGCAATGTCCGCCCGCATATCTCGGATCTCTTGCAATATGGAGGCGAAGCCCCGCTCCATTGCGGCCGTGGAGGGTGCAGGAGGCTCCAGATGGGCCATTCCCTCACCGCGGGGTCGACCTGTAGCGGGGAGGTCCGGGTCTCGGTACCGATATTTTTGCAGGTTCTGCTGCCAGTCCATTAGGTTGACCCCCCGACACCTCGATTTTCTTTCTTAGAGAGTTTATTTCCCTTTAGTGTGGGGGAGGGGTGCTATTGCCTCCCCGGGGCGGTATGCAGTCTTCTTTCCGTTGGGGGTCTCTCCCGGCAAGGTATACCCTCCTCGCCCCTTCCGGGCGGTCCTACCGAGCCTTGATTGGTGACCCCAGGCGGGCACTCGCCCCACCAACCTCGGGCGGGGGCCTCACACCCAGGGTGGCCTCCGCTGTACCACCGCAGTACCTCCTGTGCTCCTCGATTGTATTTTCGCAGGACGAAACTTCCCCTCTGGAGTGGGCGAGGGGTGCTTTTGCCTCCGGTGTGTCGATGTTGTTTCGTTGAGTGTTCGAATTGCTTCTTAAGAGTTGCCCCCGGGCGGGCACACGCCCCGTCTGCACACAGCGGGGGCCACACACCCAGGGGGGGCGGCAGCGGGTCCTATAATGTCCCTTAGGTGCCCGCTGGAGAGGGGGGTCATGACCCTCTATGGGACGGCGTGGGCCTCTGGTGTCCCGCCCGCGGCCCGCACAGGGCCCTGCCGGCAGTGGAGAAAGAGGCCCGGCCGCCCCCCCCTCCGTGTCTCGTACCTGTCAGGCCGCGGCTCCCCGCGCGGCCCCGCGTCTTCCCTCGGCTCTCCCGTTGAGGCGGGGGGGGGCCACTCCAGGGACCGCTCCGAGCGGATGACTTCTCGCCTCGAGGCGTCCCGGCGGCTCGTGCCTCCTGGAGGGGGAGGTGAAGGCCAGCGCCGGCGGGCCCGCTCGCTTCTCCCCGGGCTCCGCCCAGGCCTGTGCTCTCGGCTTCCTGCGACGGTCCCGCTGCCGCCGCCACGTCCGTGGAACTCCGTTGTCCGACGGTTCTCAGGCTCCGCTTTTTCGCTCCGCGGGGGCGCTGGGGGGCCGACGGTCCAATCGACCCGCTTGCGCTCCGTGGGGGGGTCTCGGGGGGGGCTCAGACCCCGTTTTGACCCGGCCTCAGGAGGAGCTCGCAAATCAGGCTGCCATTGCCTGTGCGCCCCCTGGTGGCCTCTGCCCCTGGTGGCCTCTCTTGACAACCTTTTGACTAAAACAGAGGCAAATTCATTTATGACCCACCCCCAGCAAAATCCTCTGGAAAGGATACATGTGGCTTTCATCATCATACACCACGTTGAGGTTCACATACCAGTTACACACCCTGGAGAGGCACATGCATTTATGACCTGGCCCCAATGCAAT
Source organism: Ambystoma mexicanum (assembly GCF_040938575.1). Taxonomy (NCBI): domain Eukaryota; kingdom Metazoa; phylum Chordata; class Amphibia; order Caudata; family Ambystomatidae; genus Ambystoma; species Ambystoma mexicanum. The sequence continues at coordinate 414,593,773 of NC_090939.1, forward strand.
CCTCAGACAACGATCAGAGTGTTATCCATAATTAGATGATTGCTAGTCACCATTTTGGGACTACTTCACAGTCCCTTTGCCCTTAACCGACGCCGTGGCTTCCTGTCTTTTGAACACAGAGCAAACAGGACCATCCCACCACAATTGTTATTGTCCTGATGAAGTCCTACACAATAGCAGCTACTGAACACAGCTAGAAATGACCGAAACACAGTCACGTCAACTTTTTGACTCTTTGTCCCAGTGTCCAACTCATAAACTGTTTAAATTTGTGTAATCAGGCACACTCTATTTAATGTGTACCTTTGTTCCTATGTTCTCCTTTATGGATTGAAGTTTTTGTATATGTTTATGTAATGTGATCCAAGGTATCTTTCTTGGGTGAACACCATTGTATCATTGTCAGATACTTTTTTTGTGAATTGATACGTTTCCTGTAAATATGTTTTCAATTTATGTTTTGTATTACATTTCTTGAAAAAGCAAAATAACCAAATCCAGTATGTAGATACTAATCGAACTGTGTCTTGTTGGGTTCAGTAACCCTGTTCACTTGTTTGTTGTAAGTATTCACCCACGTGGGTACAACAGGGCCGTAACCAGGAGCCCCCTTTTTTAAAAATAATTATTAGAATGCTCCTGTCAAATTTTAGTAGAGAGCCTTTAACTTTTCGCGGCATCAGTTTTAAGTCTTCAGTTGTTTTACCAATTTCACCCAGTATATTTTCACAATTCTGACTCAAATTCGTGATTGACTTTAATGTATTAGTTGTTAGGATTTTATTCGGATCCATATACAAAGAATCAGAATAGGGGAGAAGCATTTTATGAAAAAAAGCCAACATCTTCCATCTGACCATAGTTCGAAATGCCAGTTAATTACATAAAATAGCAGTTTTGGAACCTTCAATTTTTTGCAAAATTGGCAAACCCACAGCGGATGGATTTCAACACCATAGGTTAATTTAGGGATAGCAGTTGTAGTGTAATATTTCACTAATGGAATCCGAGAATATTTACAGTACTTATTTTTTATTAGTTTCATTTCACTTATTAATAATTCTGATCGAGGATTAGAAAAATGGATCAAACTGCCCTTACTTGGTGCACTCAGAATATAAAACCTCAGAATATAAAACCATTGATACATTATGCCCATTACTTCATCTAGTCTACACCCATCCATATTCCAATTTACTTTTATTACACAAATTATTTACCTAAAGGTCAGAATATTAGTTTTATTGGCATTAATTCTCAAATAATATTTCACAGCGTACCCCTCAAAGGCAGTAAGTAATCATTGTAGACCCACCACCATTGTATCCAACAAAATAATATCATCAGTGTATGGGACACATGAGTGTCTCAGATGCCAATCTTCGGCGGTGCCAGCTCTGCTCTTTTAATTTCTTCACCCATGTCTGAAATGATAAATAACGTGGGGTCTAGTAAACAGCCCTGCCTCAAGCCCTTTCGTAATGGGAATTCTGACATTATAACCGTTGAATTATGTAAGCGTACCTGAACCTGGGTGTATTGATATGGTTGGATAATTAATTTTAACAAACTCGGCAGAATACCCCATTTGTTTAATTTCCACCATAATCTATTATGTCTCACCAAGTTAAAGTCAGCGCTTAAATCAATTGAAGCCACGTGAATGACTTTATAATTGCCCTGCATAACAGAGTCCTGGAGAAATCTTAAAAGATGACCATTCAAAGTAGTCCTGTGGGACTTTCTAAAACCAACCTGCCATTTTGTAGCCTCCCCACTTCTTTAGCCCAAGACTCAAGATGCTCCAATAGTATTGCAGCAAATATTTTGCTGTCTGAATCGATTATAAAAATGGGATGGCAATTCTTAATGGTCATTCCGGGGACCTCGTTTGTAGATCGGTATAATGTGAGAAAACGTCCATGTCGTGGTAGGCAGATGGTCTTTAATATATCCTTATACATTAATGATAGGAGAACTGCCCACTGCGTTGCATTATCTTTAAAAGGTCTGCTGGAAAGGTAATTAGGGCCCAGACCTCAGGAGTTACTCGCTTTGACAATAATATTATACACCATTTGGGGAGAAAGATCTATTGATAGAGTATTATTATCAACCTCCAAACTCTTCTTTATTCGTCAAATCAGGGAAAGGAGCTGGGTCCTCAGCATATAATGATGAAACAATTCAAGACCAAATTTATTTGAGAATGCTGCTATGTCTGATCCATCAAATCCACTAACCTCCAAAAGTCTAAGGTATTTTTTGTTTTCAAAATGGAGAGGAAGACTTCGGAGTCCTGTTGTCTAAGTCTGGCACGTTGCTGTCTGGTTCAATTATTGTATTTCTTCCTAATTTTTTCTACCAACTCCTGAATTCTCGGAAGGGCCATAATTGTAGTTCTAGATTCTCGCTTTTTGTCAGCTAGTGGAGTCATACGTAAAAGGATTTTCATTTTCCACTGTGGAGACGTCACAATGGAGGAAACAAAAGATTTGGAGAAAGATGTTCATAACACCTTTACTATGGAAGTCATACAAAACATCAGAAATTCTGACAGCTACATATTCTAGAGAAATTCGCTTTTAACCTATTGCATTTCTTAAAGCAATAGTCCAATAACTATTGATTATATTTAATGGTTCCAAATTACAAACTGATGTTTTTATCAGCCTTTTCCAGGCGGCAAACATTTGCACTTGCCACCTTTCTCAGCTGCACCGCATGCCACATCATAAATAAGTAAAGCTATCTGTCAAAGCGGTCTTTTGTTAGCAAGTATTGACCAACTTAAGCAACTGAGCATCCGGAGACATGCACAGTGGCCGTTTACAAGGAAGACATCCGTGGTGCTTTTTAATGCGGACAAAAAGCACAATACGGCCAAGTCATTACCATTTAAAACCACTCCTGCAACAACTCGAAAGGCAACCTTGCTCGCATTTGAAAGAAAGTGATACCCTTCGGATCGATAACCTTGAGTCATAATCAGTGCAAGGCTTCACTGTGCACGCACTGCTGCTCCCTGTGTGCGCCTGAGAACCACACCTCTGTGTTTGCAGCCGTCCAGCTGAAGTGATGTATGAGACATGCACAATGTCAACATTTGCTCCGGTGTATCATTGTCAATTAAGAAGGTGCTCATGCCACTGCTGTTTAAGATGTAATGTACAATTCAGAAAAGTATATGAGAGGATAAATGGCTGTCGGGCTCATTGCATCCCAAATTGGTGCGGAAGAGCGTAATGAGCCTGGCTGCCACTTAGGCACGTATTATGCATGACATCGTCCATTACCATTTTCTGCAGTTCATGAGACGAAAACAGAAGAACATGTTTACGAAAGTTCCTTCTTGCGTTAGCACTTAAGTTTCAGAGGGAAACAAATGATCATCATTGTTTTGTAGTTTGTTCATCTCTTTTCTTTGTCAACGGTTAGTATTTTTGTCATATGTTGAAGCCCAACATGTAAAGAATTAATTCAAATTTGATTAAGTGACACATTGTCAAGAGTATCACCTCCTTTAACTGGCAAGCATGTCCATTTTATGCAACGAATGCGAAGGCTCTACGGATGTCTTTGGGGACAATGCCAGTAAATAATGAAATTAAATAATAATTACTACCATTTGGATCATATTATCGTTGGCAGGCGCTGCCGTCCGGTGCCATATCTGCTTCTGACATGCATAGCATCCGAATACATTTGCTAGGTAAACTTTGCCTGAATGTCTCCAAAGTTCAATATTTTCAGCAATGGTATGTGGGTGGGTTTTTGGATGACATGTGATAATAAGTTGGTCTGTTTTGCTTTTTAGATTCTGTGAAGGTTGGGGGTGGTTATGGGGTGTGGATTCTAGGCAATGAGTTATACCATTACAATGCTGATAAGTTTGTTGCTTGTATGTTTTCTATAAAATTCAATAAAGTTAATAATATATAAAAAATATATATATATATATATATTTTCAGCAATGGAATGAGTCCTTGTATGCTCCATTTCTGCCTTATGTGTCCTGTCATAATACTTTATATACTGGAAAGGAAAGGGGTGATACTGTGAGGAAGACACATTCTGTAGTAGACGCAAAGCTGGTCAGCAGTGGGAGATGACAGTTGCAGGACCCAAAATACTACATCGAGGAACAGCCACCAGCCCTCTGGCTGCTCTCCACTAATCGCCCCTGGCATATGTGGCTGAACTAATTCAAAGAGCAAAATATACTATTGACAACTTAATACACATATATTTTTTTCTAATTCCCTGATCTTGATTAGATTCGTCTGATTGGTGGCGAAGCCAGAAGTTTGCCAACTCCTCTCATGTCTAGTATAATATGTTAGGTTATTTATAACGAGTTTAATACCCAGAGTTTTCTAAGCGCAGACCCAGGGATCGAATCAGTGTCGCCTTGTGAGCACGTTACCGCTGAGCTATCCTCCTGAGACAAGTTTGGGGCTGAGGCGACAGATAGGACTAAGTACTGCACCCAAACATTCAATGTGGTGTGTGTCCTACTGCCTGCAAATTAGTGCATAGAAAAAAAACATACACAGAGCTACAAGTGCATTTCCCATGAGCAGGGCAAGATAACAGATGCCATGACCATCTGCCTGCTGATAAAAGGAGCCCAAGAGATGTGATCCCTTCTGTGCCCATTCTGGCATCAGGCCAGTTGTGAAAGACAACCTACACATAAGGCCTTATTACAAGTTTGACATTCATTAACTCGGGCAACTCAGTCAAACTCAACTACCATTACTACATGAGTTAACAATATTTTACTGGATCCCTTCGAGTTGTACAGACTCACTATTTATTCCCCATTTTGAATGTGATGGCACATGCTGTAATAACGCGTGGGGCAATACTGATATAATACTGCATGGGGCAGTACTGGTATTGTAAATGGATATTCATACTGCTCATAAAACAAGTGTTTTAATATATTTGGGGTTCAAAACACATATTACCGCAGAACGGCAAAACAATCAGCTTAATGCCACATACGTTCACAAAATCCGATAGTGCACCTTCTAGAAACACCTACATCATGCCAATACAAAAGTCCGATCTATTGAGTGTCAATGGATCTCTTTGAAGTCAAGACTTTTACCAAAACCGTCTGCCCTAATAAGAAGAATGCATTTTGGTTATGACATTCAATACATTTAGCAAAGCACTGTCTTATTACACTTGAAGTCCAGAATCTGACAACAGAGCAAAGGGATTCCGCATTAACTGCAATGGAGAATGTTTTATAACAGAGTGGAACTCCGCCAGACACTTCCGAGTGTGTCTGTAGCAGATACATTCAGACCTTTGCATCATCTCTATGGGTATTTGGTTATAGTCTTGATTTGGTATTGGGAACCTTAGTTTGGTTTTACCTGAAATATTTATATTTCTTGCCCGCCTGTTTTCATGTGTATGGCTTAAGGATGCCAAGGCACTGTGACATTCTGGCACTGTGGAAGGCTTAAAGGTGGGACCAAAATATTCACTCCCTTCTCCTAAATCCTGTGAGGAGGCCTTACCGTGGCAGAGAACTCAGTACAAGCAGCAACACGTGTCATAACCTTATGATTACATTAAATGCGTACTATGGAACATTACAGTAGGGCACCAAACTGTCACTGTATACAGTAGGAAAGACATCTCTCCCTTCACTTCCTACCTGCCCAGAGTGTTGCACATACATCTTTGTCTCCCTCACAGTCGAAGAAACACAACCTTCAAATGTTGCGGGTCCTTAGAGAGGGTGTTTTAAGGGCATGTGTCCTTCTCAGGGTCCCTCTCAGACCTTGCAACATGCTTCAGTTTATAAGAAGAAGCAAATGTAAGGGAGCATGTTAGTAAAATATACAAAGATAAAATAAGAAATAGGAAAAAGGGAATCATTTGATGTACAAATGAAATGAAAAGCATATCTGGATCTTATAGTGTATAATAATAATGCAAATTAGCCTATGGATTCTTTTAATGTTATATATATTCAGTAAAAAAAAAGAAAATTCTGCTAAAGGGACATTATGATTAAGTTGTGCTACTAAAAACCTATGAAATTCAGTGAGAAAACTTTGTTACAGGGACGTTATGGTTCCAAGTAAAACCCCCTGAAATTCGCCAGTTATGGTAAACTAAGCTACCATAACTCGCGCCACCACCGTGCACTGCTAAGACTAACACCCAGGACATAAAAGATGACATCACAAATGTCATTGATGACATCACTGATGACATCACATGTCTGGCTCCCTCTTTTTTCCTTTACTTTCATATCTAGTCCAGTAATAGTCAGGAACTAAAAATTCAAAAAGTACTATATTTGTAACAAAGTTTTTTTCACTGAATTTCATAGGTTTTTAATAGCACAACTTAACCATAACCTCCCTTTACCAAAGTTTTTTTTTTTACTGAAAATAGATATACATAGCATGAATTACACATGTGTTTGCTAGGATTCCCTTACTTTATATACATGTAACATAGAATATACTGAACCCCCTGCTAGTGATTTTGATGTCCGCGGAATGTGCGTATGTCCGCGGATGGGCACGGATAACATCAACACTACCCAAAAACTGAGGGGGTATTTTAGATTGTTGTATCATGCCATATAAACACTGAACAAGTTCAAAAAGCATCACATGAACACATTATATGTATTAATAAATAAGAAGTGGAACCTAGATATGTAAGACATGAACCATCCATTTAAATAGCATATGTACTAGAATGGAATATACGAAAACAAAAAGATATGCCTCCAACATAATTACCTCACAGAAAGTGCACAGCAAGAAGCAACAGCAGACCTACACAACAGTAACAACAAAATTTACCAGAAACTAGTAAGTAACCTTCATTTTTCTTATACATTTGTAAACTTGCTGTATTAGGTACACTAAAGTAATATTTTCTTTTACACAGAAATGTCCAGTACTTTGGAATGGCTTGAAGAACATTTCCCACATGATGAAATGAGTGAAGACAGTGATACTAATGGTAGACACTTCTCTATATAAACCAATTAATAACCATTACTTTAAGTGTACTTAACACATTTATTTTTTTAACAGACCATACAAACAGTGAAAATAATATAACCAAAGAGACATTAGAAAATGCTCTGCAACAAATGAAACAAAAAATGGATATGGTAATGGGAAATTTCAATCTTTTAAACATTTTGTGGAGGACCACATAAAAGGAAACATTAAATATCATTGTCCCACATGTACCTGTTCCCCCTCTCCATGTCCCAGTCAACTATCCCCAAACCCTCACCACCAAGAAAAACGTTATGATGAGGCTTCCAGCCCTTCATCCCCTCGCATCCACCCTCTCCAAACCGCTAATTCCCCTGTATTTGTGCCAGTTTCTGCTTCCCCCTCTTTTTCATAAATGTTATATTTGTATATAATAATACAATATTATGTGTGTTGTTAAATCATTCCTTTGTGTCTTATTGTTTTTAAAAAGGCAGTTAAGTCGTCCGCGGACAGCGCGGGTGTCCAGAATGAACATAATTAACCAAAATGGGGGTGTCCTAAGCAGGGGTGTTGCTAGGTCTGGGCTAGGCTAATGTTGGAACTGTCGGGTCTGAGGGCTAGCTAGCCTTTTGGTTGTAGCTCCTGAGATTCTATCCGGGGCTGCAAGCAAAAGATCAGGGGCTATAGCCCCCTTATCCCCCCTAGCAACACCTCTGGTCCTAAGAACACTATGCCTGTCCGTACTGTCCGCAATCAAAATGGAACTGTTCTTAGGACACACTCGATGTCCGGGATATCCACAATTAACTAAAATGGCAGTGTCCTAAGAACACAATACCTGTCCGTACTGTCCGCAATCAAAATGGAACTGTTCTTAGACCACACACAGTGTCCAGGATGTCCGCAATTAACCAAAATGGAGGTGTCTTTAGAACTCTATGCCTGTCCATACTGTCCGCAATCAAAATGGAACTGTTCTTAGAACACACTCGATGTCCGGGATATCCGCAATTAACTAAAATGGCAGTGTCCTAAGAACACTATACCTGTCCGTACTGTCCGCAATCAAAATGGAACTGTTCTTAGAACAGACTCCATGTCCGGGATGTCCGCAATTAACAAAAATGGAGGTGTCCTTAGAACACTATACCTGTCCGTACTGTCCGCAATCAAAATGGAGATGTTCTTAGAACACACTTGATGTCCACGATGTCCGCAATTAACCAAAATGGAGGTGTCCTAAGGACACTATACCTGTCCGTACTGTCTGCAAGCAGACGGCGATCAAGGCTGCTTCAGCTTCATCTCCACCCCCACCCACTCCACCACCACCACTTCCCCAAGGGCCTGCAGAGGGGAAGAGGCGTGAGGATGCAGAGGAGATGGATGAAGAGGTTGAAGAGGATGAGGTAGTGGAAGTCCCTACTACCAGCACTCGCCATGAGTCTTGGGTGTGGCGGTTGTTTACCACTCTTGGTGGAGTGCCAAAAGCTTGTGCGAATAAGGTCACCTGCAATAAGTGCCACATGGTGCTGAGTCGTGGAAGGCCTGGTGAGTACAGCTTTGGTATGACATCAATGAAGCGACACCTGAGGTCGTTCCACAGTGGGGCTATTCGCAAAGTTTGGTTGAGTTCCTCTACAGCATCCTGTGTTTCCGCTCCTGTCACCACAAGAGACACTCCTGTGGGACAGCGCATTCCTCAAGCTGCCTCACAGACCATTCATGATGCTGTTGACCCTTACCTTTCGAGGGTCACAATATTGTGTATGTACTGCGACGCAGTACTCTGCAGTGGGGAGAATCTTCAGAGTGCTTTCGAGACTGCGGTCAAGGAGCACGAGAAGGACTGCCCACTACCTGAATAAGGCCCACCCTACATCTTCCTCTTTCCACCTGCCCTTTTTTATCCCCGTGGTTGCTCTCCCTTTCTTACCCTCCTTTCCCCTCCTTTCCTTGTGTGTCATGTTTAAAAAACCAAAAAAAAATGAAACAACAAAACCCCCCGAAAAAAGGCTCTTTTCAGAGCTGCTATTCACAGTCTAAAAATAGAAGTGCCAAATAAATGGTGCAGGGCCCTGTGCATTTCTTATAAGACCGCGGACAGTCCGCAAACTTTTATTTTTTTGGGGATGCTGCCCTATCAGAAACATTGCACTTTTCTATGGGAAGAAGTGGTGGCTCTGAAAAGAGCCTTTTGGTGTTCTTTTTTTTGTGTTTCAAAAACTTCAAATGATTAACACCTACTGCTAAATTTATTCATTTAATTACAAAAAAGGTTGCAATGCATTCTGTACATTTTGCAGAAAAATCTGATTGCCAGCATAAGTAAGATGTACTCCATCTCTGCGAAAAATGTATGTGCTACGAAACATAATATTTTAATTGTGAAAAGAGGACATACCAACATCTCTTAAAAAGGCACAAACAGCCTTATTGACATTGTGCGTCACTTTCTCCATTTGTGGACCAAATAAAGAAGAATGCAGCCACATTTCTCTCTGCGCAATATGAGAAAAAATTACTTGGGAATTCGGAAACATGTCCATGACCATTCCAAGTCCTTCTTTCATTGCAAATTGCAAAGAAATTCTAGACACATGTCCTAAACTGTTCCCTCCACAATGAATAATAATTATGTCTGATGACGCTGTGTCACCAAAGTAGCACAGAGAGGTACCAAATCCAGCCACTTCATTCCACGCACTCCACGCCAGTGCACTTCCACATGAGGGAATCCAAGATGTGCAGCCACTCCACAACGTTCTGCATGCACCTCCAACCAATGTATCCATGAGTCTCCCAAAATCCAGATAATCTGTTTTCTGAAATAGCTATCTGTTCTTCTCTAAGCAAAAAGACTTTCTGACAAACTCTCTCCTTACACAACACACCCAGTAAACTTTATTGACCAATCACTTGGTCTGCTCATTCTCATTTCCATGCCTCTCCACCCCAAAATCCCTGTATGTAGTGTCCGCGGACAACAACCATGTTTGCGGACATATGGAAAAATCTGAGTGTGATGAATTTAAATTTAAATAATTTCTCCCATTTCCCCTTTGAGGTTGGCTATTAAAAGAAGCATTTTTTTTGCAGATGTTTGAGAGACACCTTTTAGTTTGTATTTTTTTTGGCTTTTGTTTTCTTATTTTACTCCTAAAATCTTCACATAAGCTTCTCCAAAGCAACCCTTATGTTCCGAAACAGCATGGCATTTCCCATAAAAGATAAAGAAATTCCATCTTCTTTAAAATAAACAGCATCACCAGAATCAATGTTCTCATTATTACAAAAGAACATACCAGCTCTAAGCATGAAAGCAAACATGCCTGGGTTGATTGCACACCTAGCAATGTTTTGCTGAGGACAAAAAACAGAACTATTTTCCCATATTGCCCTAGCTACTAAACCATAAAAAATAACTTTGGCATTTGGAAGGACCATTCTGCCAACAAAGTAGGGCCACTGACATAGTCCAAATGCAAAGCACCACCGTGCAAAAATACCACATGGGGACTGTTTATCCTGCCGATATCTTCACAACCTTGTACAATTCCTTGAACATTGAAATCAGGAACAGTGCTCCACACCACCTCCACTCCTTTAACATCAAAATTGTTTGTCACATTCCTGCATGTAGCATACTGATCCAAACCATGCACAAACATATCTCCAACCACCAACACCCTGACTTTCTCCACCTCTGCCATCTTCACTACACACAGCCTCTTTCAACACAAATCCACAACCTCAACACCTGATTGGCTAATCCCTACAGTTCTCTTCCTATGCTGAACCTGCTGGAAAACTCTGCATGTGGCACGCCCTGTCCGTGTAACTCTCAGATAGCCCTTCTACCCTTTCCATTTCACTCTCTGTGCCATTCCCTCATTGGATACAGCTAAGCAGTCACACAATCATCCAACATCTAACTCCATCATCATAGTTCAGCACTTCAAATGTACTGTTGATCACTCTGAGTACAAGTCTCATGTCATTGGAAAGCACCTACTACAAAAACTACTATACAAGTCTCCAAGATTTCTACTTGCAGCTTCATGCATATCCACATGCATGAATACAAGCTTCAGGTATGCATATTTTCTGCACAGTACATGTACAATACTTATAAAGGCATGTAAACAGGGTAACTGCCACTTAACCTGTATAACCTATAAAATGAACTTACTGTCATTTTTCCCATCTGCTATAATCATGTCACTTTCAAACCTGTCTGCTATCTAAATTCCTCTTTTACACACACAACTATCTAAAAAAGTGTCATTTCATATTAAAAGATTGGAGAAATAACAGTATAATTGTATAAATACACTTAGTAGTGCATTATGAAATAACACAGCCAGGATGAGTTAATGCATCTTTATACACTCATACAAATAGATGCTATCATTAGAAAAGCTCCTAGCTGAAATAATACCACTGCCTCTACATCACATCCTTCTGCTTTATTACGCACACCTTCACAGATGCATACATTCCATGCTTTTCTATACAGTTTCTGCCATTTGCCCTATAAAAAAACAAAATAAGTATATAATTATTTCTTCTATCTCCTAACATCCAATAACACAGACCTAAGAAACCAAGTGAGTTTCATACGCTTAGTATTATACTCATTTGCAAAGCATGATCAACTAACAGAGTCTAAGTAAAATATACAGGCTGCACATAGGCAAAAGAAACTGCATGCAAACATTATGTTCAGTTATCAAAAAACACTACTACTACAAAAACATACAAATCAACTTCTAAATTAACAACAGTGCTATAAACACACATATTCACTAACTTCTTTCTTTTACAATTGCAGTGAAGACCACTCTCCTGAAAAGCAGCAGCATCTGAAGTACAAACAACAACTCAGAAGAAACCTACACACTCCGAAAAAAAAAAAGTAAGTACAATACTACCATAATGTTCTAATTGTTACTTAAACACACTGTAGGGCTGATTCATGGAATTTCTGCACCGAAAAAAAGGGATTTGTATGCCATTCTGCCCACAAATCCCCATTTATTAAACAGGGATTTGCGGGTAGAATGACACACAAATCCCCGTTTTCCGGCACACCACATCCATAAATCAGCCCCTAGAATGTTAGTGTTGCAGAACAAATAACTGTTTTAATACTATACCATTAGATTTAGTATTAGTGCTTCTCCTCACCACTAGCTTACTTTGTATTATCATCTGAACCCCATCATAGTAACACACAAATACAAGAATAGCCTTCCCAACTTGTTGTAGCTGGCCTTTGCACAATCACACACATCCACATGCATCCTTACCATCATACTCAGACACTCATGCACACAGCACACATACATTACACAACCCATACCTTATTTTTTTTCCAACAGACGCCAAAAAAATGCCTACCAAAAAGCAAGTCCAGAGAAAGCAACGCAGAAGTAGAGCAAATCAAAATAAAAGTGTCCAAAATAAGCATCCATCTCTAGCAGAATTTGTACAAAAAGTTCAAAGAAAACAGCTAATGCAGTCATTAAGCGAAACAAAACAAGCTTCCAATACAGAAACGTTGCCTCCTCTTCCAAAATGTAAACCGAAACAGAAAGTGATTAACAAGAAGTCAGCTACCACTACAACTAACACTGCTCCTATAAATCCTGATATAGTGGCAAGTAACCATACCAAAAAAAATATTTTACAAAAAATGTTCCGCCACAGAGTCCTTAAGAATCTTATAAAAACAGGAGAGAAATCAAGCACAACCCTTAAAACCTACCATAGAAAATTAATCTTAGAAGCTCTCATAGATAGTGCAATCCTTCTCAAAAGGAAGTTATTTATTTTAGTTTTAAACAGAATGAAACCACTAACAAAACTAACTACTAAATTACAAAAAAGACTTCTCAATAAATGAAATGTCAACAAAAATAACTTCTTAAATATCTGTGGACATGAATGAAGTCACACCACGAGCACAGAACCATATTTTAATGAAGAAGCATACAAACAAAAGCAAACAAACACAATTGCCATACATAGCAGTGGACGTGGGTATGAAAAATGTAATAATACCATAATCGAACAAGAAATACTGCTTACAAAAATATTCCCAGAAAACTCAGTATCACCTCTCCATTCAACTGAACCAAAACGTCCAGTGTACAAATGGCTGTGCACGTCAATGTGTAACATTGCCAAAAAATCTTACAAATCTTTACGCCAGTTCCTCAATCAGTATGTGAAAGGCAAAGACAAATTCAAAATGAAACTACTACAAAATATGGATACCTGTCCAGTGTGGAAATACACAGGACTACAAGGACATTCTTTAGCCTGCATTTCAGGACCTATTTGCAAAAGCACCTTCCATGATATCAAAATGATATCAATACATCATTCAACTATACGAAATCTAGTCCATAAACTCTACTATGCTAAAATCCTGCTTTAGCACTAGCCTATTTATATAACAATATTCTACATGGTACAGCCAAAGACCTACTCGAAGAAATAGAGCATATCCAGTGAAAATATTTTGGAAGTGAAAGCCACTTACAAAATGCAATAGCTTTACAACAAACTAGCAAAAATTGTACAGATGGCAACCTTCTACTACACACATACAAAAAAGAAATACTAAAATATAAAAGTACATCCGCTGAAGTACCAAACCATGTGTGTGTGTGTGTGTGTGTGTGTGTTGCCGCAGAACTTTTTATAAAAGTAACACAAAAGCTGTAGACATAACATACAAAATAGAAGACAATGAAGATTCCAAATGGTTTGAATTAGCACTCTACCTTATAGCAGAAAACAAATATGAAATAACTGACCCCTTAATACTTTGCAGTTACTGCACTGCAAAACTTGACAACAACCAAACTCCTTCACGAGCTATCACAAATAACTTGGAATTATTCCCACTACCAAACCCCCTGCAACAACTCAATTTATATGAGAGCATCATAATTCAAACAGTGCACCTATTTCAAGCAATAATACGCCTTCAACCAAAAACAGCAAAAATACCTCCCTCTGAATTAGTGAAAGGCATTCGTGGCAAAGTAGTTTATTTACCATTAGATCTGAAAGAAAATGTACACACTCTGGGAGTGCAACGTCCAATAGATCAATCTTTAATTGTCTTAGTAAATGGTGTACCTACAAAAGACAACACAAATTTGGCAACAACTTGTGGACTTACATAAAGTTAGACAAGCCTTGCAATATCTAAAAGACAATAATGAATACTACAAAGAAATTAATTTTGAAGAAAACCTGAGGGAAACCACAGAAATAATTCAAGAGTCACCAGAAACTGGTCAATGTCAACTTCTAGATCCTGCTACAGTATCCAATATTTTAGACCATTATACAATTCATCCATTACACTAAAGAAAGACTCCATAGATGATGCACTGGAAATGTACCAACTGCGACAAACCAAAGGATCACCAATCAGCATATGGGGAAAAAAGTATAGAAGCACGCACTTTTCCTCTACTCTTTCCTACTGGGAAAGGAGGAAGGTACGATGATAGACCCACTCAGATAACAGCATCAGAATACCGCTTTTACGAATGTATTCTGAAGATCCCAGATTAAGACAAAATGTGGAATACATATTCCACCTACTCATTGAAAGTGAACTAGCAACTCTATTCTAGGGAGTTGCACACACATTGAAATCAGGTATCCATTTTCACAATATGTCAGCTACACAATTACTACAAAAAGTACTAGAAAAAGATGAGGTTCTACAATCAAGCATTACAAACCTGTTAGCAAACATGCGTGGTACAAAAGAATACTGGCTCTGACGTCACAGAGAAATACGTTGTATGATAAGAAACCTTGGCCCACCCACTTGGTTTGTTACATTAAGTTGTGCAGAATATGCATGGGAAGATTTACATGATTTCCTACGCATAGCAAACAAAAACAAAACAAAAATAGATATACTAACACCTGGAGAACTCTGCTCTCTAGATCCTGTTAATGTTTCAAGATATTTCCATCATCACTTCATTGCTATGCTACACTTTATTTGTAATAAAACTGTTCCTCCCCTCGGAGAAGTGGAACACTTATTCTGGAGAAAAGAATACCAAGCCAGAGGAGCACCACACATCCACATGCTTTTATGGATTGAAGATGCTCCTAAATTTGGTCAAGACAGTGATGCCACTGTTTTACAGTTTATCGAAAAATATGTCACTTGTGAAATTCCTTCACAAACAACAAATAGTGACCTTCATGCACAAATTTTACAATTTCAAAGACACAAATGTGGGAAATATTGTCGCTGAAAATATAAAAACAAAGGGAAATACTACACCAAATGCCGCTTTGGTTTCTCTAGACCAGTTACAGTAACAGGTCAAGTAAACAACTTCATGGGCCTCATTCCCATCTGGGCGGTAAGGGTTAATGGTCACCGGTAAGGAGACCGGTGCCATTAAACCCTTACTGCCCAATTCCGAGGTCCCTTAGCGGGACCCGCAAAGGCCATGTGGTCTGACCACACGTCCTTTGCGGGTCCCGCTAAGGGACCAGGGCGCTAATTACGGGCCCATAATTAGTGCCTTCCCCATTCCCATTGAGCCCTATGGGGGCTCAAATGGGAATGGAGAATGGTTGGTTGAATGGGGACTTACCGGGTCCGCACAGGTCGGAATGTCCTGGTAAGTCCCGATTCACCCAGACCAGACACAGACCCGGGTTTGGAGGCCACCATGGCACAAATAGCGCCATGGCTACCTCCAAACTCGGAATGAGGCCCCATGTCTTGAGTTAGACATAGGGGGTCATTACGAGTTTGGAGGCAGCCATGGTTCAAATAGCACCATGACTGCCTCCAAACCCATGTCTGGGTCCGTGGTGTCGGAATGGGGACTTACTGGGTCATTCCCACCTTGGCGGACCCGGTAAGTCCCCATTCTGAATACCATTCCCTATTCCCATTCAAGCCCCCTTATGGCTCAATGGAAATGGGGAAGGAGCTAATAACGGGCCCGCAAACAGCGGACCCGTTATTAGCTACTTGGTCCCTTAGCGGCTCCCGCTAAGGGACCTCAGAATGCAGCGTTAGGGGGTTAACGGCACTGGCATCCTTACCGGTGCCGTTAACCCCCTACCACTATACTCAGAATGAGGCCCATAGTGTCAAAGGTAAATCATCTAAGAACACATATTACATAAAAAGAACAGAAGAAGCAAAGTATATCAATGATTACAATGCACTCATTGCCCTCTTATGGAATGCAAACATAGATGTGCAGTACATTGCATGCAATTCCTCTGCAGGTAAACGATATGTTACAGCCTACTTAACCAAAGCAGAAAAAACAGAGCTTCAAGACCTCTGGGATGACCTATCATCTCACAAAACACTGTCACAGAAATTGGACAGCTTAGGCATAAAAATGCTCTCTCAGAGAGAATGTGGCTGCTATGAAGCTGCAGACCGTTTAACCGGTACTGCTTTGTATGGAAAATCTGAAAATATAGTATGACTAAGTCTTGGTCCTGCTAAATCTAGAAAAAGAATTCTCAAATCATATGAGGGCATAGAAACAATAGCCAAAAATGATCCCAACAGCTAAGACATTTTGCAAAACTATTTACTAGACACATACTATCCAAACAGGAGTACCACTTTGGAAACCATGGGCCTCATTACGAGCCTGGCGCTCCCGCAATGAATGGAATGCCTTATTACGAGGTCCCATAGCGGGACCTGCACAGATCGTCTGGTCAGACCAGACATCCATAGCGGGTCCCGCAAAGGGACCAAGGAGCTAATAACAGGCCTGTTATTAACTGGCCCGTTATTAGCTCCATCCCCATTCCCATTGAGCCCTATGGGGGCTCAAATGGGAATGGGGATCGGTTTTGTGAATGAGGAATTACCGGGTCCTCCAAGGTTGGAATGACCGGTAATTCCTCATTCACAGAACCTGGAGCTGGAACCCGGTATGGAGGCAGCCATGCACTCCATACTCGTAATGAGGTCCCATGTGTCTATACCACATAGCCCAAAACTTCACGTATAAAATAATATAAAACCAGATGAAAACAAGGGTAAATACAGAGTGACAAATTGTGAAGGCAGCTTAGTAAAACTCTTCAACATAAAGAACTATATTACATGTCCTGCTACAACTTTTTAAACCATGGAGAAAAGAAGAATTGTTACTAGATATCTCCTCCTATGAAGAGGCTTGCAAAGCAAATGAAAGCATTATAACAGAAGTAATCTTTACACAGTACAAAACAATGTTGTACAATGAACAGCAACACGAAGAAGAACTCCAGGCCCAACTAGATGAGAACACTCCCAACAGTAGTCAACCTTCTGTAACAGGAAGCCAAGAACCACTGTGACAAACACTAATAGCAAATGAGGCAGAATTAGCTATGACAGAAGTAGAAAACAGCATGTGTCACTATGAAGAAAATACAGAAGATTTCCCTCTACTGAAATCAAAACTGAACAATGTAACAAGTAACAACAAGTAACAAGTAACAAAACAAATTGAACATGGTGTACAACATGAAAATAAAAACTGTACCTGCCAAAACTACAAACCTATACTGCTATACATCAGTGGTGAAGCTGGTTCAGGAAAAACATTCTTAATCAAAATCATCAGCAAATTCCTTCAACAATTGACAAACAAACTGTCAGCTGTTTTAACTGCCCCCGCAGGTATAGCTGCCTACAACATAGGCGGTGTCACTTTACACCAATTACTACTCCTTCCAGTAGAACACCAAAACAAATTAGATTATTACAAACTTTCTACAGAAGCTGCAATGGAACTACGCAGAGTTTTGAAACAAATGAAAATGCTACTAATAGATGAAGTGAGCATGGTTTCCAACCTAATTTTGGCTTTGATTCACCTCAGATTACAAGAGTTCCTCAAAACAGACTACGAAAAGTTCTTTGGAGGAAAACACATTATTCTTTTCAGAGATCTTCTTCAATTAACACCAGTTAAAGGTGAACCTATTTTTAAAATCTTAGGGCACAAAATCTGCCGTAAAACTGTTGGCAGCATAGGAAATATAAACCTTTGGCAACATTTCCAATACAGAGAATTAACAGAAAACATGCACCAGTCTGCAGACGTCACGTACGCCAACATTTTAAAAAGTATTAGAGTTGGTGTAATATCTCAAAATGCACAATCAGTATTAAAAACCCGGCACATCCATGCACTCTATGGCCATAACTCATGTGCTACTGATGACATGGAAAAATTGGCACACAAAAATGTCAATTGTAGGTCCTTGATGCCAACTCTTGCAAGCTGTTCCAAATTCAATGAAATAATGTTGAAAAAAGAAATGCAACCAATAATTGAAATTTGCGCCACAGACAAACTGGACGTACATGGTATGACAGTACCCATGTGTCACCAAGCCCCAACAAGACTAATTACCTTAGAAAACTGGATCTACAATGCAGCTGGTTTGGAAAAAATATAAAAATGATCTTTAAACTGTAGAGTAATGCTTAAACGTAACCTTGACGTGGAGCTAGGACTAGTTAATGGAGCACTTAGTACAGTTGTTGGCTTTCATAAATACCCACGTGACAACAACATTCAGTTTGTCAATATTCTCTTTGACAAACTATCAGAAGTAAAAAAGATAGGACGCTCAACAGCCCGATTCCTTCTTTTCAAATACATGTATGTACGCAGAGAACAATTTTTTCGAACTCTAGCATACACAGTCACCATTCACAAATCACATGGTTTTACCCTAGATAAAGCATTACTAGATATTGGGAAAGTAAATGCTGATATTCCTTGCATTCTAGAATACAATAGACTACATTCACTGTAGACCCCCATGTAAAAACCTATCCTGTTCCACAAAAAGCAAAACGTTGTAAAAGAAAACTCCAAAGAGAGTAAAAGAAGCTAATACTTCATCAATTACTACAAACAAAGAAGAAACTACTGCTCAAAGCAACTCAAGTACTTCTTCAAAGAATCAACACACTCTCCAAAAAAATGACTTTGACACAGAATTATCAGGTCCATTCAAATTTTCAAATATAACTGGTGTAAATTGCTAGGCAAATGTAGCAATAAATATTCTATTCCAATTGCCACCAATTATTGACAACATTTACTTACAATATACAGACCAATTGTGTTTTCAAATGTTAGTCCTTCATAGAAATGCAACCAACAATCCTGACAACACCTACTGTGTTCATGGAATAAGACAAGAATTGGACTAATGTGCTGGAATGGTCAAATTCACCATAAACTCACAAGAAGATCCACAAGAATTTCTAATGTACTTACTACAAGTACTGGAAAACAAAAACATACCTATAAATGAAATATTTTAGATTTCATACATGTGGAAAAATACATGCACTCTCTGCAATCATGTGGCACAGGAACAAATCCCTAATGAATGCTTTGTGTATGTATGAATACCTAACTGTGAATCCATTCCATTTCAGCAACTTGTACAAAATGCAAACCATGGCAGATTATGTGCTACCTGCAATTCAGATAATCGCTCCACCTTACAAATACAGACACATAGTATATACGTAATACTAATGATTTTACGTTACAATGCAGATGGTACCAAAACAACTGCAAGCTGACTGGATTCACACATGGTCAAGTATCACTTGTTAAGAAAACCATCACAATAATAGGTATAAATTACCACACAGGAGCCACAACCAATGCAGGTCAATACACTGCATTCATAAAAAAGGAATTGCGGATGGTTCGAATGTAATGATAGTACCATTACTTTAAAGAAGAGATCACCTGCACATCTTATAAACACTTATTTAATATTCTTAAAACCAAACTGTAATAACTTATCTGTGCATAAACATTAACAAAACTTCAATTAGAAAACTATAAACAGTTAAAATACGCCAACAGTTATCTAACTGTCCAAAGATTCTGCAACAACCAATCAGATAAATCAATACCACTAAAATATAACAAAAAATAAACAGAATATTCCAACAGGTATCTAACTGCCACAACAATCTGCAACAACCCAACAGATAGATGAATAACTTGAAAGTATAAATAAAAAACTATAACCAGTTAGAATACGCCAACAGGTATGTAATTGCCCCAAAAAATCTACAACAAGCCAACAGATAAAAGATTAGCATACAATTATAAGTAAACAATTAGAATACACCAACAAGTATCAAACTGTCCCAAAAATCTACAACAAGCCAACAGATAGAAGATTAGCCAGAAACAATAAATAAGCACTGAAAACAAAGAAAGAA
Source organism: Ambystoma mexicanum (assembly GCF_040938575.1). Classification (NCBI taxonomy): domain Eukaryota; kingdom Metazoa; phylum Chordata; class Amphibia; order Caudata; family Ambystomatidae; genus Ambystoma; species Ambystoma mexicanum. The sequence continues at coordinate 414,614,062 of NC_090939.1, forward strand.
ATATATTGTACCATAACAAAAAAAGGTTTTTAATCCAGCATGGATTTTTTTCCCACAGACCCACAGATTTAATAAACAAACACAGAAACTGAGCAAATTGCACAGTACACTGGTTTGAAATATAGTACATCTAAAGTACTAAATATGAGGGTCAAAATAATGCAGAAATGTCTATTATGCAATGCAATAACTCATTATGAACTACCTACACTAACATGTGATCTTTTCTTTTATCACAGAAATTGAAAAAGAAAATCTGCTCCAGTTACCCAACTCATAAAAAAATGCATCCAATCACAAAAACTCAAACAGTAAGTATATAATAATTCAACTCACAAATACTTCTGCATAACACAACCATTCAATCAAACATCTAACCATACACCACAAACCAAAATGTTTACTTCCATGGATATCTTAAACTGCAGTGCGTGTTACCAAACTCTACAATCATAATTGCATGACTTAGCCAAAACTTCACATACAAACTCAAATCAAACAGTACACAAACTTTTGATTTGTGTATATTTGATAGATGTTTGATTATATGGGTGTGTTATGCTGCGGTGCTTGTGGCCAGGGCCTAGAGACTTGGGTGCATGGCCGAACCCGAAATTGTATTTTTTTCCCGTTCGTCTCCACGCTGTCCGCGGATCAGAGATGGGCGGGCGCATCAAAACAATGTGACGCATCTCACGCTTCATCCTAGCCAATTAGCGAACATGTCACATGTCCGCAGACATGACGCAAGCCGATTAGCCCATCGGTGTCCTGTCCACTGAGCAAAAAGGGAAATGTGTCAGCGGAGCGGACATAGATATCACTAATTTTTTTAGACCTAATTTTTGGTTGTTTTAATAATAAACTACTGGACGGATTTCCACCAAATTAACAAAAGCATGCTTTCAGGAACAAGGTGCTACTTCTGCTGCAAATTTGGTGCAAATCCGTCCAGTGGTTTGAGCTGTAGGCGTGAGCAAAGTGTTTTTCCCATTCACTCTATGGGAAAAAAAGAAATTTTGGGACCCTCCTTATAACTTTGCCCGCCCCCTGCACCAAACCTCACTAAACTTTGCTAAAGAAATTCAGAGTAGGCCATATACTTTTTTTGCAAAGTTTGGTGAGGATTCGTCAAGGGGGAGCAAAGTTATAAGCCACCCAAAAAGTGCTCTTCCTATGGGATTAGCAACTTTACCGTGGGCCGTGTAATTAAATGTTGTTTCTCTATTTTTATATTATGTGTGAAATGTTTGTTAAACTATGATGTACAACAAAGAAAAGAAAAGAATCCCATTGCATGGAAGCAGAAATTTGTTTCAAAGTCTTACACTTGTCTCACATGCCACACGGGGCCCACATTTTTCTTCCTGTAGACAGGAGATAGCACTTCTTAATGAATGATTGTTTAAAGCACTCACCTAGCTCGAGAGCAGCGGACTGCTGTACAAAGTGTGGCTAACCAGCAATTGGGCTGCAATATTTTAACAGTAGTAAAATACTGTGAGGTCTGTGCATCAGTAGGTGCGTCCATTGGAATTAGTCCTTGGTCAGGTGTTCAAAGAACCATGTCTTGAGAGATTTGCGAAATTGGAGAATTGTGGGGGCATTCAGAGCCGACCAGGGATCAAGCTCCAGAGGGTGGATGCATGACAGGAGAAGGATTGTTTACTGGTCCTCTCTATGTGGACAAGTTGTGATTCAAGCTGCGTGGTCGATTTGCTGTGCAAGGAGCGTGTGCCACCAGATATGTTGAGTTTAGCCAGCAGGTACGCGGTGTGCTACTCGTGATTGCTTTGAAGATTGATTGATAAGTTATTTATAATTCACCTATACACAAGTGTTTCTTGGCGCAAGATGATACATGCAGTCTTCAACAGCATCCTGGCTTGGAGTAGAAGCCAATGTAGTTTGTGTAGGATGGGGGTAATTGGATCAGATTTCCGTGCTCCTGTAATACGACATGCTGTAGCATGGTGGACTGCTTTTAGGGAAGCCAAGTGAGCAGCTAGGAGCCCTATCAGGAGAGCATTTTCCCCATCGATGTGCAAGACCACAAGGGCCTGCACTATGGTCCTGAACTCCTGCGGCGGGATGAAAGGTTTGATTTTTCAATCTTGGATCAAATCCTTCTAGGGATATATCATTGAGCCATTGTTGGACAAGTTGTTTTTTTAGCAGGCAGACCGATGAGTCCTTTTGCCTTTTATTACTGGGCCTAGTTGTGAGGAATTCAACTATCTGCACTGTGTGTGTGGGCTCTCGTCAGGGCTTTTTTGATTTTTGAAATGAAAATGAATGATGGGAGATCTGCCTCCAAAAATCTGTGGGGCCATTTTGCACACATTTTCCCTGCGCACAGATATAGCTACTGGTACATCAAAGCATCTCAAGAAGGCGGAAGGCGACACCTTCCTCTGGCCATGGACAGCCTAATTAAAATATAAAAGGCTCCACAGATCTGCCTTCCTGTTGTCTAAACTACTGGTGGCAGCGCATTCTAATAGTAGTTGATTGGAAAAGCCCTGCGTCAGGCTTGATCTCAGAATTGACAAGAGGAAGGCAGGACTAACACCTCTTGGATATGCAATGTATCAACTTGAAGCTAGTTCCTACCCCTTTGTATGAAGGACAGTGAATTGCATTTCTGGGTTCACTATTTACCGTAGGCAACCCCTGCAGAGCGGACCCCTTTCAGAGGGATGAAGTATGTAATTTTAGGGAGACATAAGTCTGTTCTTACCACAAACTTCAAGGGACACCTGCGCTTTAAGAGCCACAGAGGGCTCAGTTAACCTGAGAGACTCTTTGATTTACAAGAGACAGGAAGATGGGTGGGATTTAGGAGTACATGTTGTCACCTCTTACCTTTCCTGTTTCAAAGCACTCTGGTCAGGACCTCACGCATAACAGAAGATTGTTGGTAGGGACCGAGGATTGGTTCATTAAGGTAGGCTTTAGCCTGTACCAATCACTGGGGCACATTTGGCTTTAAAAGAGGGCTGAGCTCCTCACTTAGCAGATCATCCGAAGACTTTGAAAGGAGTAAGAAGAAAGACTCATTTGGACCCTTGTTGAAGGTACAGTGGGCCTTACATTTTCCGCTAGTGAAGGAAGGCCAGGATCTACAAGAGTGAAGCACAATCCCTCCCCTAAACATCTCCAAGGGAACAGAGGGAGAACCCATCCAGCAACTCGAGAACCAGTACCCAGCCTGCACACAGCATGTGCTGCTAGGTTTTGCCAGCAAGCTTCCTACGTGGGAAGTGCCAGAGAGTATCTGAACAAAGGACAATTTGTTGCCTGCAAACACTCTCCTCAGCTTTGGACCATCCACCTTAAAGGATGACACAAGCCCTTTGAAGAAGCTCGGAGGAGTGCCACAACAAGCATCAACCAGCACCCACCTTTTAATGAACTTTTCAAGGCAGTGAGCCCCCGAACCACGGCCAGTTGCACCACTGACTGTTGTCATGCTGCAGCCACTAAAGCCATCCGAGGCGACCAGTGCTCCAGATCCGCCAACCAGCACAGAGGCAATGGGCCTCATTACGACTGAGGCAGAATGGGTTAACAGGCTCTTCTAAAGGAGGCGGACCCATTAAACCCGTTCCGCCTCATTACAAGCTCCCCTCGCGGGACCCGGTAAGTAACGCCTGGTCAAACCAGGCGTCCTTACCGGGTCCCGCGAGGGGAAGAGGGAGCAAACAACGGGCCACTCGTAATCGGCCCGTTGTTTGCACCCTCTCCCATTCCCATTGAGCCCTATGGGGGCTCATATGGGAATGGGGAAGGTCGGGCTGGGTTCCTGGAGGGAGGAATTACCAGGCCCTAGGAACTCGGAATGGCCCGGTAATTCCTCATTCTGGGAACCCGGACCCGGTCCCGATTTCGGCGGCAGCCATGCCGCCAATAGCGGCATGGCTACCACTGAAGTCGTAATGAGGCCCAATGATTCTTAACCTTGAGGGGCTGTGTAGGCCATCCTGCAGTCGTCTGTCCAGCCTCAATTGCCGAACTGCCTGCCATCTGATACCCACAACTGTCTCCTATCTTCGACTCTGTCACAGGAGCTGCAAAGCATCCTGAACCAACTCGATGCTGTTAAGCACAAGATCATCTCAAGCACCAGGTACATTGTGGTTCTGTCCCCCTGGTCCTTCTCTGAAAGCCCTTAGTGACATTTATGAACCCTTGCTTCTTTGGTGCTGATACCAAATAACTATGAACAGTTAAGACTGATTGCTTTACAGACTACCCTGTCAGTATCCAGAGTGCATCCATTTACTTCATGAAACTGTCTGTGTTCCTTTACATGGCGCGTTATATTTTGTAGAATGTTAGATCTGTCTGTTGTAATAATAATAAAGTAGACATTTTTAGACAACTTTTGCTGGACAGTCCCTTTTATCATTGGGTAATAATTGTATTTTTGCTGTGTTGCAACTAACCAACAATCCCCGCCCTTGCGGAGATAAGCCTGCCATTCTGTCCACGTTACCAAAATTGGACAAGGAGATTTATAATTTACTTGTGCTTCCAATCTGCCGGGTCCCTTCTGGTGTACTAGAGGTGTGTGGCTCATTGATGGTTTAGAAACCGATAGTCATCCCTGGACCACTGGTGCCCTGGAAGTTGATTTGTCACATTGGTGGCAAGCGGTCAGATCAGTTGTAGCCTTGCGCACCGCTTAGTCACCCAATGATAAACGCTCTGTTGAAAACAACATTAAGTCACTGATGGTATTGGTAAAAGTGATGGAGCTTGACATGAAGACTGTAAAAGGCATCACCAAGGATGTCCCGTGCGTCTTATGTCAAGAGAGGAGACTTCCCCACAGCACTAAGGTTAATAAACCTGAGTTGCTGACAAACTCTAGGCCTGGAAAGAAGCGAGGGTGGTTGGGGGAAGACCCCAGGGCATGGGCTGGGCCCTGTGTACCCGAATTGACAAGACCTTCCGGAGGAGGAAAATTACGAGGACGACCGCATGAGCAGCGTTTCTGGCTAATCATCCCGCCAGGGAGCAATTGTGATTTCTCAACACTCAAGAGTTTCAGTGAGGACAAGGACTTGTGTGGCATCCCTCTGGTCCCAGGCCCCGCAGTCTCTAAGTGGCCCAGTTATTGTTCAGGCTGTTAATGAGGTAGAAAGCTCCTGCATGAGGAGAGCAGACTAGCGCTAGAGGAACAGAATCAGCGGGACAAGGTCACCATAGAGCTGCACAAGCTGATACTTGAGGAGCAGAAGGAGGCCAACAGATCCACCTCTAGTGAAAGCAGTAGTAGTGACTCAAACCACAGTGCCTGGATATGCCCCAACAGCACATCCACAAAGACAAAGTACAGGCTTATGAACTGGGTAAGGATATTTTTGACTGGTTTGAAGTGCTCAAGCAGGCTTTTCAGCTAAAGGAGGTGGATGAGGTACTGTGGGGTGCAGCCCTAATGAGTTGCTTAATGACACCAGAGACTAGTGCAATTCTTCAGCTAAACCCTGAAGAAAGGCCTGTTCACAAGAGCATGAAGGCAGCCCTCTGCAGGAAGTTCTGTAAAACCCCAGAGCAGTATCTGAAGAGCTTCAGAGAGCTCAGAAAGACAGTTGGGCAAGCATTTGAAGCGTTCACACACTTGTTGAAATATCTGAGTGGGTGGGTGAGGGATGTACAATTTGATTGCTCATGAGCATGTATTGAAAAATTGTGTTATTGGCCTACACCAGCATCTTTTGGACAAGACTGTCACAGACCCTAGGGAGCTTGGAAAGGCTACCAAGAGGTTTGTGAGTACTCGAGTCCAGAAAAGGCTTGGGCGAGCACAACGAAACCGGAAGAGAAATCAGCGGACAAAAAAGAGAACAAGGATGGAAAGGACAAAGGTCCAACCCAATCCTATTTGAAGTTAGGTCCCCAAAAGAAATAGGGAAAATTTCAAAACTCTAGTTCAGTCGTGCAAACTGAAAAGAAGAGCGCAGGCACTCCAAACACTGGGACATCTGCGTTTCCACCAGCAAAAGGTTGTTTTGTGTAAGGAGCGGGCACATAGGAAAGGGGATCCTGCCTGCAAGGGCTTACCCTAGCAATCCATAGTGAATTCTGGACTTGTGGAAGAGGCCATCATTAGTGTGGGCCTCTTAGAGGAGGACTTCCCACTAAGCCAGGGAGTGCCTGAATGTGGATTGGTTACACTGAGTTGGCAGGTTACCGGGTCTCCAGAAGAAACCCTAGTTTCCAAAAATACTCAATGGACACAAACCTCCTGGGGTCCGAGACACCGCGGCTAGCATCACTACTGTCACCCGGCAGTGGGTACAGTCAAGCCAGTACATTTCTGGGCCTGATTTGTGCATGAATGGGTTTAACGGAAAGACTAAGTGTCCCTTGGTGATAGTAGAGTTTAGCTGGCAAGGTGAAATGACCCAGCACCGTGTAGCGGTGGAAGACTCCATCCCTGTCCCATGTCGTAATGATCTTCCTGATCCGGAGATAGTCTCAGCGGCTACCCGATCGAGGGCCAAAGAGATTGCCAGATTGATGCCTGTAATGCTTCCAGAGGGCTTGTTGAAAGGACCAGTGTGGCCAGTAACCCATAGTCCAGTTCCACAGACTACTGAGTCGCCTACCCCTGCGGGAGAGAGGCTAGTAGCCACTGAGGACCCTACTTTAGTAACAGGGGACTCAGTGACTTCAGAGTTGCCCGGCACAGTGCAGGAATCTGAGGTGGAGGACCAGGTGGGCACATATCTGAAAGGCCTGTCCATGCTGGATGGGTTCGTATCAGCTGGGGGCCCAGGTCAGACTGACTTCTTCACAGCCCATAAAGAGTGTCCCACTCTTGCGGGTCTGTGGCAGCAGGCAGAGGAGCAGGCTAAGGGCGAGGCACCTGGCCTGTTCAAAGTAAACTGAAAGGATGGACTCCTGTACAGTGAGCCAAAAGACTTGAAGAAGGTTGGTGATTCCCCAATGCCATAGAAATTTCCTTCAGGATTTAGCTCACCAAATTCCTTTAGTGGGTCACTTGCGAGTGACTAAGACTTCAGACCGTCTGTCTATGCACTTTTACTGGCCGCAGTTCAGCATAAAGCTTATGGAATTTGTCCATTCCTGCCCGATTTATGAAGCGTTTGGCAAGTCAGGAGGTGCCACAAATGCCCCCTTAATTCCACTACCTGTGGTTGGGTGGCCTTTCGAGAGAATAGGCATGGATATCGTAGGCCCTATGGATCCTCAAACCAACTCAGGGAACAGATATATCTTGATGTTAGTAGACAATGCCACAAGATACCCTGAGGCTGTCTCTCTCTGAGTAGCATCAAAGCCCCTGTTGTTTGCGAAAGTTCTGATTGGGATACTCTCCCATGGTGGATTCCCCAAGGAAGTCATTTAAGACAGGGGTTCAAACATCATATCAGCATATATGAAGGCTATCGGGGAAGTGTGTGGAGTCACCTACCAGTTATCTACATCCTTCCATCCACAAACCAATGGGCTTGTTGAGCGGTTCAACAAGACCCTGAAAGGCATTATAGGTGGCTTGGAAGAGCACCTGAGGAGAAAATGGGATATTCTCCTGCCATGCCTTCTGTTCGCCTACAGGGAGGTGACACAGAACAGAGTAGGGTTTAGCCCCTTTGAGCTCCTGTTTGGACATTCTGTACAAGGTCCCCTCAGTCTAGTGAAAGAGGGATGGGAAAGCAAACCCTCATCCCCTACACAATGTGTAGTGGACTATGTACTCTGCCTTCGTCTAAAACAGCCAAGTATATGGAACAATCCACAAAGAACCTATAGGACAGTCAGGAGCTGATGAAGCACTGGCATGACCAGAAGGCCACAGTGACAGTATATTCTCCAGGCCAGTGGGTATGGATTCTGGAGCCTATCAAATCCAGTGCCCTTCAGGACAAGTGAACAGGGTCTTACTGTGTGCTGGAGAAGGTCAGTTTGGTGAATTATCTCATTCATGTGAAAGGACCAAAACAGATGTGCAGAGTCCTTTACGTCAACCGGCTAAAACCCCATTGTAGCCAGGATGACTTGGTCATGGCATTAGTTACTGATTGAAAGATTGATCAGGACCTTGCAAAGGACCTGTCAGAAGATGAACTGACAGACTGTCACCGTTCACTGGAACAGTTTGCCAGTCTATTTTCGCTGAATCCCGGTCATGCAGATTGGTGCATCCATGATGTGTACACTGGAGACAGTAAGCCGGTGAAGAGTAGGATTCACCGGATGTCCAAGAAGGTCAGGGACACCATCAAGGAGGACATTTCAAAGATGTTGTCCCTAGGAATGATAGAGCCATCACACATCCGCTGGGCTAGCCCATTGTTACTGGTCCCTAAAAAGACCTGTGGTGAGAAGGCTCAAGTTAGCTTTTGTGTGGAATACATGGGGCTTAATTCAGCCACAAAGACAGATGCTCACCCCATTCCTCAGGCTCTTTGACAAGCTAGGTGCTGCCAGGTACATGAGTGCCTTTGACCTCATAGCGGGGTACTGGCAGGTCGGCTTGGTAGATGGAGCGAGAGAGAGGTCAGCATTCTGTTAGGAAAGATTTCATTTATGTGCCCCCAAACTTTTTGCTTTTGTTTGACTATCCTATCCTGACTTTTTCGAGTGGAGCCCAGCCTTCAGCTGATCTCCCCTGGCTTTTGCTCACTTGTTATGGGGAAACTGATTCATCCTTCAGACTGTCAGTACTGGGAAACTATATTTCCGTTAGTCTTTGACTATGTTGCCATTTCTTGATAACTTTTTAACAGTGGACAATGTACCTTCCAGTACTATGTGTTGGGGTTCCTTTTTGTTTTATGGCCCTCGACACCCTCAAATGATTTTTTGGATGATTGTATGAGTGTGCCTGGGACAAACTGGTGGCAGCAGTTACTTTTCATAATGTGTTACTTCTTTATGCTGAGTTAAACTGTGTTTTTTTATCATGTTTGTCTCAGGACTGTGGCCAGGTCTGAAAATGGCAGAGCCCTAAAGTCTTTTGTTCTGTCCCATGCCCGTTTTGTCCCTTTCCTTCACCCAGGTCGAGTAACCTGGGTTTTCTTTATTTGGGCATGCAGCCTCCTGCGAAAACCGGTCTCTTTCGCAGGCTTCTGCCTGCCACGTAATTGTGTCCAAGAAGTGGGCTGGGACTGTCTCGTCCCAATCCTCACCACTGGCCCCAGGATGTCTGGAGTGCCTGAATGACTGAGACCACTGTGGGCCGTGATTGGTCTATGTCTGGGATGTGCGTAAGAGAGCAGATCTTCTATTGGAAGTCGTTGATTTGGGCGCAAAGCTAATCTTGGATAAGAGAAGGGGCTATGCAGCCACTCCAGGTCGATCACCTGGGTTTTCACTGAACTACAGAAGGAGCCAAGTCTCCTACATGAAGAAACAGACTTGTGAAACTGCCGGAGAAGCCTTGGAAGGTTTTGGCACCCTTTGCCATCTGTTGTACCGTCGGAACCCTGCTTTCTTCTTCGATCAAGAAGTCCTACCAATGTGCTTCAACACTTTGGAGTAGTGGGAACAACTACGCTCAGGGTGCCCCCTGCTTACCCACTGAACGAGCCCCTTCGGAAGTGTTCCTGGGCCATCCAGTGAACTGTCCAGCTCTACCTCAGGGTAACCTGCAGCACCACCACCATCTCAAGTGCAGACGGGAGACTTGGGACATTGCTTACATGTTGTCCCATGCATTCTCCTGCCAGTTTGCTCAGGCCTAGCTCCTCTGGGTCCCAGATTACGAGAGTGTGTAATGCTGCCGCCATCCACGATTCTTTTGTCACTACCTGGTGGTGATGGTTGCTATAGATCCCCTGCTGTTCTGCTCTCCTGTGCCCTGAAGCCACCTGCACCAGACCTTTCTTCATACCTCCTTCAGAAGCTGAGAAAAGGCAACTCTCGCGTCACAGACAATCATTCTCCACTGCAGCCGCTGGGAGCCGGAGCACTGCAAAACTGCAGGACTCAAACCTACTAGCAACCACGACTAAACTGGCAAAGTTTGGTCCGTTCTGTGCTGAAGGTTTGTGAGTACTTGCATCACTTACCGGTGGCCCAATTTCACAACCAACGCTTTTATGCATGAGCATCCCTGAAAGGTATTCGAACTTGGCTGGGTTAGCCTGCACTCACTAGCTATTCTCACACTTTGAACACTGCTCTGCCACCACGGGCATGGCCTACCAAATAGTGGGAACCAATTCTTCATCACCTCAAGCCCCTTCTTGACTTGCTACATCCCTTTCAAGAAAACCTGCTTTGTGTTCCTCTGCGCGATCATGCGTTTTTTACGCACAAATATAGTGTTGAGTTCAAGGCTCTACTCTTATTATGGGGTTGGTAAATAAGTTTTTTGAGCAAAAGTGTTCCTCAGTTTTTTGTCAAGGGGGCTGTGGTATGTGAGGAAGAATACATAGAAAAGAGCATATATAAACCACTGGCTACCCACATCTAACACACCAAGGAGGGCTACTAATTCGAAATTATCCTCACAATGGAAGTTTCATGAGATTATATCAACCACCACGGTGAAGGTAGTGTATTTAACATATTTTAATCATTATTTCATATAGACATAACAATAAAAAAACATAAAAAAACCTAATACAGCGTCCGTCATTTGCAAAAACAACAGTAGGGAAAAAGACAGAGAGGCTGCCACTTCACATTTATGACTGTTATTCACACCAATGTGTTCACAGTTTATAAGCATTGGTTGGTTTGTGTGATGTTAGTAATGGTGTGACTTGATCACATTACAATTCTACATAAACATGGTATAATGGTGTCTACAATCTGATGTGTTTCTGGGGCAAAGAACAATACTGTTGCAGTCAAAAGCTCATCAGTAGTATCCCAGGACCCGTCTTCAGGACGCAGTAGGTTAAAAATCTGGTTACACTGGCAAACATGGCGCCTATGTGTCAGTATGGAAACCTATAGAAGGAATAAAAATGAAGTAAATGTAAGAAAATTAGATAAAAACCTTGTATACGTGGTGTAAGTGTAGTACAGAAAAAGTAGCCAGCTTGCTAACCTTGTAGTGATTTCATATGGTGTGATGGGCAAGGTGATTGTACTAGTCAATCTTAAACTGGCAGCAGACAATTCCATCCAGGGAGTTCAGGCTGTGGATTAATACATAGTTTTGATCAGTTGGGCAATGATGTTCAAAAAGGAAATTTTTAAACAGTCATAATTGAATTTACAGGTAATCGATAATTTACCTTTCAGGGTGGACCTCAGTTAAATTTTCAGTTCCCGTGCCAAACGTTGGCCGTTGGCGAAGGTGAAGTAGTTGTAAAACACTACATTACCCACAATGCATTATGGAATCTATCGGAGATGAAACATATATCAGTTTCGCGTTGTTGCTATTTAGTGTAAGTATACAGTTTATACAAAGCCAACACTTACTTATTTTAGCAATGAATGTCCCAGGCGAGATTTTGGTATTTATTCTCCTTGTTTACTGATTAAAAATCAATTTGCATGTGGCCCGTGCTGAGAAAGCGGATTCTGCATGGGGGCAAGGAGAGGAAAAAAGGAAAGAAATGGTCAGCCCTCAGTTTATTGATGTGATAGCCGTGTGTGTCAAAATATGAAAGCTAGCTTACCTATCGTGCCGGCGCTCGTGCTGCACAGAGACTGATGGGGAACGCAGCTTCGGTAGCGTGTTTTCTGCCGATTCTAATAGCGAACGTTGACATCAAGGAATGACTATTATATTAGAAACGGTGTCATTGCCTTCAAAAAAGGACTAACCAGATTGTCCAAAAAGGGGGCCATTTTTCAATGTACTCGTATGTAGGTAAGAAGCAAGAGAAAACAATTCAGACCTTCAAAAGGGAACCTGAATGGAATATCCTCAGATGATGATTACCCCACAAGTTTTTAAGCTGCCGCCTGGGAATGTACGAAATAGAAAGAATTGATATGTCATCTATAAAGGATGTCTTAGTCCAATGTACCTTTATTGGTTGTATAGGCCATTAATGAATGAACAAATTCCATTCTAAAGAAGTATTTAGACCAGATTGGACTGTTTTGAGATTGTAAATCCATTTTTGTTCCAATTTTTTAAGGGACAAGTCCCTATTACCACCTCGGGCTTTAGTAGTTTGGATGACAAACCAAAACATGTCTTCACAGGTATGTTTAGCTTCTGTATAGTGGGACACAAGCGGTTTGTCAGGAGTGCCATTTCGAATGGCTGAGTGGTGCTCCCCAATTCGTGTTTTTATGGACCTATCGTTTTGCCTACATAGATTAGCCCACAAGGACATTTTATCCCGTAAATCACCCATTTGGTCAAGCAATTTGAAAAAGATCGATATTTCCATATCCGGCCATTCAGGTCAATTTGTTTCAGGTTTTTGGTCAAGGGGCGTACTGAGTATTGACCACATGAATAGTGTCCAGTGACTGGTGGTAAGCCCCATAGTGTGGGCTGGGTTAATGTCTCATTGTTGTTAATCGGGTAGGTGTGCACTAATTTGTCTCGGAGGTTTGGCATTCGTTTGAAGGCAAATCTCGGACAGTTAGGTCGGAAATCTTCGGTGTGAATAGTTTTCCAATTTTTTAGTATCACCCTCCTTAGATCATTGCTGAGAGGGGAAAAAGATGAAACACAAGTGATTCTATCATCCTGTGGTTTTTTATTGTTTTGCAGAATAACCTCACGATTGGCATTACGTGCCCTTTTCATAGATCTCTTAATAATTTTGCGGGGATATTGTCTGTGTCGTAGTTTTTCGCTCAGTTCCTGACTGTTAGTTTTAAAGTCAGCAATTTCACTGCAGTTCCTACGAATTCTTAGGAATTGTCTGTAGGGCAAATTTTCCCTTAAGCTAGACCGGTGGAATCTACTAAAAAGTAGTAACGTATTCTTGTCTGTGGGTATTTGAAGAGTGTCATGCCCAGATAGTCTTCCTTTTTGAACATTTTCAAATCAAGAAAGGCTATACTTTCACTACTGTGAGACATAGTGAATTTGATAGTAGGGGTTTGTCTATTGAGCCACACAAGAAAGTGATCCAGTTGATCTTGATTCCCATGCCACAACATGAAAACGTCATCGATATGGCGGTGCCATGAGCTAACGTGCTCATGAAAAGGATTGTTCACCGCGTAGATGTAATGAGTTTCATAATGGTCCATATACAAGTTAGCCAGGTCTGGTGCAAATGTAGCTCCCACTGATGTACCTTGTCTTTGTTGGTAAAAAGTTTGGTTGCCTAAGAAGACGTTTTTAGTTAATGCCAACCTAACACATTCGATGATAAAATTTGAGGGAACTGTGCGATCAGCCCTTTTCCCAAGATATTGATGCAGTACTTCTATGCAGTGGTCTTGCGGGATATTGGTGTATAATGATTCTACGTCGAGGGTGACCAGAATGTCATTGGCCCCTGGGCATAGCCTGGCAATGGTGTGGATCATAGCTGTCGTATCTTGTATATATGATTTCATTTTAGCCACAAACGGTCTCAAGAAAAAATCTGCATAGATGGAGAGGGGCTCTAACAGTGAGCCTATTGCTGAGACAATGGGGCGGCCTGGGGGTTGGGTCACATTCTTGTGTATTTTAGATAGTAGGTAGAAGGCCGGAGTGATGGGGTTGGGTTTGGTCAAAAACATAAATTCATCTTTACAGATCCATTTCTGATCGAGTGCATGGTTCATAAGGCTCATGATTTCCTCTCCAAGTCCCGCGGTGGGGTTACCTGCCAGTCTGCGGTAGCAGAGTTGGTTACCCAGTTGTTTATCAATTTCAATATTGTATGCATTCACATCCCACAGCATGATTCCCCCTCCTTTATCAGCGGGTTTCACTACAAAAGAGGTGTTGTTTTCAAGGTCTTTTAAAGCTCCGCGTTCTGCACGAGTGAGATTATCCTTTTGCTGGTTTTTCCTCTTAAAGAGATAATCTATTTCTCTTATTACTTTATTTTCGAAAGTCAAAATTTCGGGGGAGATCATAGCTGGTGTCAGTATAAAGGACGAAGGGGATTTGAGTCCTGATATATTGTCATCTATAATGGGCCCCTCCTTTGGATTGCGGATAAAATACTTGAGCCTTATCAATCTGAAAAAGTTCCTCATTTCTGTTTCTGTGATGAATTTATCTGCAATTTTTGTAGGAACAAAAGAAAGTCCTTTACTCAGAACATTGATTTCGATGTCAGTAACACAGTGTGAGCTCAGGTTAAAGACCGGTATTTTCAATTGGTTTGTGGCGGTTGCCACTGCCTGGTTGGCATCATACGATTGCCCCATTGTCTGTACTTGCCTTGTTTCCCCTGTCCCTGAAAAAACTGGGGCTGTGCACCTCTTTGTAACTGGCCTTCTCGACTGGTGGAGGGATGAGTTGTTGAAGAATCTGAGTCACTGCTATTGGATGAATTGGAGAAGGTAACACATTTATTCCCACGGTTTCTATTATATGGGGGACCCCTGCCTCCCACTTGGTTAGCATTCTGTTGTTGAAAAAAGCTGGGATTCAGGTAAGTGTAAGTGGACTCTTCCTTGTAGTTGAATATGTCTTTTTTTAACTTCCAAATCTTTTTTTCCAGAGTGAAAGTTTTCCATTTTTTCATTTCCTCCTCTATTTTATCCAGCATCGCTTTTGTTTCTGGGATCGTCGATTCATCATTGCTTTTTTTCTCTAGAGCAAGTAGCTCTTCTTTTTATTTTTTATATTCTTCTTCAGCTGTCTCAATGACTAGTATAACCCAGTCCCCGGGGTTATGGTTGAACTCGAATGTTACCGAACGAACTCTGATGAATTACCTAATGCCCTTTGTACTAATTTAACCTTCTCTTTGCAGGTTGTGGATGTATCTTATCACTATATTGTATTAGGAAATGTAATGCATATGTATTTTATAGTTCAAGTATTTGTGTGATAACTGTTTTCTCATTGCTAAAGTTACTTGTGTCTATTTGGTCCGCCCAACAATAAATGTATAGATAATTTTCATTTACATTTGTCTAAGAGTCATTTGTGGATCATTTCTGTGTGCACTCATTGTGGGCTTCCAATCACTCTCACCCCTCCTGAGACTTTGTCTTGACCGCATACCCAGTGCGCTGTGATGACCTTTGGATTGAAGAATGCCGCTGCCACTTTTCAGCGGATGGTTAACCATGTTTTGTCTAGTTTGGAAAACTTCAATGTTGCCTATTTAAATGACATTGCTTTGTTCAGCCACACCTGGGAGGATCTCTAATCCCGCCTGAAACAAGTGCCTCAGGTGCTGAAGAATGCTGGTCTGACTATCAAGGCCATGAAGTGCCAGCTAGCTCAGTGCAACTTCACTTCCCTAGATCACCTGGTCGGCGGAGGTAAGAAACAAACTCTCGAAGAAAAGGTACAGGCTGTGAATGATTGGGATATCCCCACCACACAGACACAGGTGAGAGCCTTTTCAGATCTCCCCGGGTAATACCAGTCATACGTCAGAGGGTATGGGACCATTGCCATGCCCCTGAATGATGTAACTTCCAAGAAGATACCTAAGAAGGTAACTTGGACCCCCCCACCCCCCACCCCTGTCAAACCTCATTTCATGATTTAAAGAATGGAATGTGCAAGGTTCCAGTTCTGAAAGTGCCAGACTTTGGTCAGGAGTATATTATCCAGACAGATGCCTTTGATTTTGGGATGGGAGCAGTGTTAGTGCAG
This sequence comes from Ambystoma mexicanum, assembly GCF_040938575.1. Lineage (NCBI taxonomy): Eukaryota > Metazoa > Chordata > Amphibia > Caudata > Ambystomatidae > Ambystoma > Ambystoma mexicanum. The sequence continues at coordinate 414,629,747 of NC_090939.1, forward strand.
ATGAACTCTGAAGGGGTAGAGCAACTGGTTGCCTACATTGGCAGGCGGTTGACATAAAGGGAAATGAAATGGTCTGTCATAGAAAAAGAGGCATACACGGTTGTGTGGGCTGTAAAGAAACTGAAACCCTACATCTTTGGCTCTCACTTTACGATCCAGACAGATCAACAGCCCCTGCAATGGTTAATGGGCATGCAAGGGGAGAACTGTAAGATTTTGCGTTGGGCCATATCCCTACAGCGATTAGATGTGGACATCCATTACGCAAATGCAGATGGCCTCAGCCCATACTTTCGCCTTGATGATGAACCGGACCCTCAGTAGGGTGATGGTTCACATGTTGTGGCTGGGGGGATGTGAGGAATTCGACCATCTGCATGGAAAATGTGCACTCGCCTAGGATTTTTTGATTTTTGAAATGAAAATGAATGATGGGGTACATCATAGCATCTCAAGAATGGGGGAGGTGACACCTTCCTCCGGCCATGGGCAGCCAAATTAAAATATCATAGTCTGCATCGATCTGCCTTCCTATTGTCTAAACTGCTGGTGGCAGTGCATACTAATATGAATTAATTGGAACAGGCCTGTGTCAGGCTTGATCGCAGAATGGACAAGAGGAGGGCAGGACTAACAACTCTTGGACATGCAATGTGTCAACTTGAAGCTAGATCACACCCTTCTGTATGAAGGACAGTGAATGGCATGTCTGGGGCCGCTATTTACCATAGGCAACCCCTGCAGAGTGGACAGCTTTCAGAGGGACAGGTTTTGCAATGCTTTTCTGTTAGGATCTACATGTTTTGTTGCAAATGGAAATGCATGTTAACTTGAATATGTGCTTTTTTTTACTCCTTCCTTATGCTTTTATGTGTGAACCTTCCATAACCCCCACCAACAAAACACACACACATTTAATGTTTAATGTACAAATACACCCCTTTGTTTTTAATTTCTTGGGAACATGAGGCCAGCTTCTCCTATACTAGCTGGTTAGGTGATGTTATGTCAGATTATTTTATGTGGTATTTCATTATGTCATTACACATTATTGCCCAACGTTCAAGATATTTGAACAGGCCTAAGGTAGCAGCTAGCACACCCTCACAATACCCATACAAATCAATAAAGCATGGCTTTTATAACCAGACACCTGTCAAGACTTGATAGGTGTCTGGTTATAAAAGCTACAATCTAAGTCACTTCAAGAACTAACCCTCGCACTGTGTTTTAGACATACCACAGTTACGTGATATGACTGTATAATATGACGAGCCAATGTGGGCACCATGAAATTTGTTTGGTCTAACTTGGTAACACATGTATAATATGTTAATAGCTTCAAGTAGGTTTTTTGTATAAAAATGTAAGATATGAGAAAAAATAAAGAATCTGTTTGTATAGATAGACTTCAGAAGAACCCAACCTCACCCTAAGAGGAGTCCTGCCTCAAACATCATCATAACCATCACCATAAAGTTTTGAGCAGACCTCTCAAACTTCCAGGAAGGCTGCTTAAGGGCTTTGCTCCCAAAGGAACCACAGTACAAAACCCACCCTGATTTAAAAGTGCCAACAACCTCCTCCAGCTTTCTTAAAACGAGGCTGTTTTTTGGACTAGGGGAGTAGGTAGAAAGGCTTTTCTCTCCTTTGTTCTTGAGCATGGCTTCAACATACCCAGCTGCAAGATGACTCCCTGGCACTATGAAGGATTAAAAGCATGGCCACTGCTGGGCCAAAGATAGTGCTCATGCTTCAGTGAGTTGTGAACAAGGCAATTTAAATTTTTAGACATACGACTCACCCCAAATGTGGTTTTGCCTGTGAGTCAACCTTGAAGCACATTAAGTTCTGTTTCAGGCCCATTCTATCCACTCTGGTATGGTCGGTGGATGAGGGTGCCCTCAGTTCTGATCTGTGGGTGTACAGGTGTTCATGCTGTTGGCTTGCAACACAAAAGTTTCCCTTCCTGCTCCTAGGTCCTCCAAGGTGGCATTACTGTGGCATAAAGCGCTATACAAGCAGCAACACATGTCATAGCCTGATACTAACATTGAAAGAATAACAGACATAACATAACAAATTCTGCACAGAAAAGGACATACATCTGTCCACCTTCACCTACCTGCCCTGTTTCTCGCACACCGCCCTACGATTTCCCCAGTCTAAGAAACTGAGCCTGCATATCGAGTTCAGCCTATATTTTTTCAATATAGATTGTTTTGTATTACTATACTGTGAAAGACAACTTCCAAATAATTCACCACCGTGTCTCATCGTGAACTAAAAATCTAGCATGACATGACATGGACAAATCTTCCAATAATAACCTTTTGACATCCAGGTGGCATGCTTTCTGAAGTTTAGTGTACTGGTTTGAGCAACCCATTCCCTTATCTTTTGTTACCAACAGCATAAACCTTTCATACAGTCTATTCCTGACTATGCCAGTTTTTGCTCATGCGTGGCAGTCAGAGTTAACAATTAGGAGTTTGATATGGGGTAGAGCGTAAAGCGATGACTGTGCAAATAAGACTCAAACCTCCAGGATTGCCTGCACATTCTCTTGAGCGCCGTTATACAGCCAACATTACATTGTATGCTAGACCATAGGATATGCTGTATGGTTAATGCAGTTTTAGAGATGAACCTACTGTAACCCCTAAAGAAGGTCCCGAATATGTTTTTCACAGGGCAGGAAATGAAACATGTAGGGTTCAGTGTAATGTTGTGATCAGGTATTCTGCACACAGACACTGCTTAAAATGGAATAAGGTTGAAGCAGTATTCGAGTCATGATATTGGTTAGCCTTTTTCTAGTCCTACTAGTAAAACATAATGTGTAATCCTGCATACTCATTGTGTAAGGATATCTATGCACATTATTGGCATAGTGCAATATAGTGATTAGGGAAAACAGTGCAATTTTATTTCTCATGATTTTTCGAACAGGGTTATTGTCCAAAGAGCAACAAGTAATTGGTTTAGCAGCTTCACATGTTGTGAAAATGTTGTCTTATCCTTAGGTTTCAGACAATGTACTAGTCTAAGTTTATGGACATAATAGGAGGTTCAGGGTAATTCCTGTATGATCATGTTGTATATAAGACTAGCAGGTGTACCCATTCTTTGCCCAGTAATTACTAGGGCTGAAGCATGTACATTTAAAGTGATGTACCCGTACGTGTATGGTTGAAGCAACAAAGCTTCATACTGGTAAGGCGGCATGCATTCATCAACTTCTGTGGGAAATAAAGTTTCTGTAATTATCATGAGATATGTGCCATGATGTGATGGACAAAATCATTGCGGACACTATTGAAGAGACATGCACCATTTCCTGTCATCCCCATTACTACAAAAGCACCATTTTGTGTCACATGTATGACTTCAAAAGTGAGTGCCACTAATGTCAGCTAGAATGCTGATAGTGTGGAAAGTTTAGGGACAATGAACTGCTGAGCTGAAGTTTTCATGAACTGCTGAACTTTAGAAACAATGAACGTAGAACTACAGCAAACTACAGTGTGGAGAGCCACATGACAGGGGTAAGCATTGCAGACAGCTTAAAAAAGAAAATAGAACATTTAAATTTTATACTTTTTACATTGTCAATGCCATGAAACTTACCCACATGCCAGACTTCAGGTTTGTAGCATGCTGAACATTTCAAACAGACACATATCCAAACCTTGCAGATCACTTTAAACAAATTGAAACATTCCATTTTATAATGTTGATCTTGTCTACACCATGGAACCTACCCACATGCCATATTTCAGTTTTGTAGCTTGTACATTTCCCTTTTATTACAGAGCCTGCGGTAGCTACCCTGTAGTTATGGTAAAGTTGCTCAACCCATAGGAAGAACACTTTTTGGGCGGCTTATAACTTCGCCCCACAGGACAAATCCTCACAAAACTTTGTGAAAAAAGTATATGGCCACCTCAGATTTATTCTGCGAAGTTTGGTGAGGTTTTGTGCTAGTGAAAGTAAGCATCAGTGATAACTCCCCAATGAGAGTCAGTAATGGACACACCCGAGGAGGGAATGAGACCAAGTGCGGGTGAAGATCAAAAGTAAAGTTTATCCAAAACCAAATAGGGCAAGCAGAGAATTCTGCAAACTCTGAGAGTGCTCTGCCAGACAATAGAAAAACATCCATATTTATTACAAAAGTATGCCATTGATGACGTAAACTATAGGGGGCACATAAGTTGTGGGGATTGGATGGTGCAGACTAGACATTATGTATTCTTTAGGCACAGTTCTCCAGGATTGGTGGAGGTCCACGTGGTGCCAGCGCTGGGTGCACGGGTCAGCTGGGTTCTTCTGGGTGGAGCGCAGGGTCAGATGATGTCCGAGCAGTTACAATTTATGCTACTTAACAATCGCCCTTGTGGCCACACATACCTTGTACGTTATTTATGCATTTAGACATATGAGAGATATATTACTAAACATCTAACCTGGGCAGTAAAAGTGAGAATAATTGGGTCCAGGTGCCTAGCCTATTCACAAGATTATGTTGGCACATCCATCAACCATTCTTTTAGATCTCATAAGACAATTGTTTATTGTTTGTTATCTTAAGGGGAATATATTGCCGCACATGGGATCAGGGGTCTGGGGTGAGCTGGGGTGGTACATTGATAAGGGGCATGTAGTCGTTACAGCAAAAGGCTTTGGGGTGAGAGGCTTATTGTCCATATTACTTTGACCGGAGTCTGGGGGTGCGAGGCGAGTTCATAGTGACATCATGTGTCAAAGGGCTGAGGGTGGATACTTGGTGCAGGCTCAGCGGAAGGATGGAAGGTTGAAAGGTTACATTTGTAGCATCTAAGCATCAGTGAGAAAAGGGCCTTTCACCATCAGCGCAGCATGAGGGGAGAGGGGTAGGGGCTGAATGTGCAGTGCTGCAAGAGAGGGGAGAGAAGGCCTTGAGGCCGGTTGTGCTCGGTCCTGTTCGATGTGTGGACTTATATGTGAATCATTAAAATGAGGTAAAGCCAAAGTATTGCCATTGCATGTACAACACATAATAAAACGAGCTCTGGTTACATTAAAAATGATATCTTTACTCTTATCATGATCATCGTGCTGAAAAAATTACTCTATTTACATTAGCCTCATGGCCTTGCTGTTTATACTGCACACGTGAGAACCTTATACAGTCTGAACCCGTTCGTGAATATACATAGTATTAAAAACCAGTGAACATGTGGCTCATATATTCTGCATCATTCGAAGCGAGTTATTTAGCATATCATAACTTAACATAGGTCTTGAGTTGGGAATTATGTGTAGCCAACAGTATAGGACCCAGACATAGAGATTATAACTTTGTGTTGAGTGCAATTCATTTAGACATACCAATGAAAGATCATTTGGTTACATCTCATAGACGCAGCCCCTTAGCACATAACCACAGAAGGGGATTTAAAAATCCCGTTGTAGAGGGGATTAGCATTGTGGGTGAAACAGGGTGGTACACAGGCGTGGGGTATGTGTCTGTTACTTCAAAAGAGGAGTGAGGTTGGGGGGTTAGCCACAGCATATATTTTAAATGTAGGGTCTACAAATGGTGGAAAATGTTTGTGGAGATGGATTGTGTTCCCAGACCCCACCGCTTGCTCGGTCATTTACAGGTCAGTGATGGACAGAAGAAGGTGAAAGATACAGTGTCTGTCTTTTAACTTGTTCGTGCCTAGTCTCTCGTGAGAACAGGACTGCTGAAGAGACACAGCGAGGAGGAGGATGAGGGAAATAACTAGCCCGCTGTGTGCGATCTCGAAGGGAAAGCTGCAGCCCTGCAGGCTGCTTTTGCTTATGAAGCCGGTTTTGCCATGTACAAAATGGAGTCAGAGTTTGGTACAAAATGGAGTCAGTAATCAGCTTTCTGGTTGAGCTTTGCATCCATATGGGTCGTTGCCCGGCTATCCGGCATCCCTGGCCACAGGCGCATGGGTAGCCGTTGGACGAACATAATGTGCAAGCAGGTCAGAATGGAGGGGAGGGTACCTAAAAGACCTTTCCTCCCATACATTGCCCCTTTCGTTACTCAAGTAATGAATATTGTAACTCATCCAGTCTCTTACACTCCTCCTCCTCGGCCACTGTCTCAGCCCATGCAGGTGTTCCCTTTCGAGGCCTCCATGCTCTGCACACTGATCTGAGATTCTCCCCAGCCCTAGCATACTCATCTGGAGTGCAAGTCATGTAGATGCAACCCCCATCGCCCTCCAAGTCCACCCACACCTCATTATAACAACCTAGCTCACGGGGCTCTTTTATCGTTGTATGGTGTGACCTATCTACGATATATACCCATCAGTGTATATAGCGGCTAGCCTATACTTTGGTCCTGGGTCATTTGTACTTGTGCCTCATGTGTCATCTGCACCACTCCTTTTGCACTGCCCATTGTCACCATCATCGTTGCACTGTTAAATACTGCATCTGCGCAGCACCTAAGGCCTAATTGGCACAGACAATAAATCAAAAGCAGGAAATTGATGGTGGGTATTAATAGTTCAGCCATCAACTCTTTGTTTTGCTATTGTCACCCCGAGTGGGAAGGGTATGCCCAGACGTGGGTCCCTTGCCTGCTGGGCCTAGAGACCCAAGCTACTCCTCACTGATGACGCCCAACAAGGCTGAAACATGTCTGGGGATGCTTGTGGTCTCGTGCAAAAGGGATGTGACCTAGCAGTTTGGGCTGGACTACCCCTTTGGGGGTGGGACCAAGCCTGATTTGCATATGGTCTTTCCCCTTTTGTAATGGCTTGGCAGGCGAAGAAGGATGGTCTGGAGGGTTGCCCAGAGCAATGCCAGAGGTCAAGATTTATTCTAAACCTTCCAGCCATCAACTCTTTTGTTTTGCTATTGTCACCCCGAGTGGGAAGGGTATGCCAAGACGTGGGTCCCTTGCCTGCTGGGCCTAGAGACCCAAGCTACTCCTCACTGATGACGCCCAACAAGGCTGAAACATGTCTGGGGATGCTTGTAGTCTCGTGCAAAAGGGATGTGACCTAGCAGTTCGGGCTGGACTACCCCTTTGGGGGTGGGACCAAGCCTGATTTGCATATGGTCTTTCCCCTTTTGTAATGGCTTGGCAGGCGAAGAACGATGGTCTGGAGGGTTGCCCAGAGCAATGCCAGAGGTCAAGATTTATTCTAAACCTTCCAGCCATCAACTCTTTTGTTTTGCTATTGTCACCCCGACTGGGAAGGGTATGCCCAGACGTGGGTCCCTTGCCTGCTGGGCCTAGAGACCCAAGCTACTCCTCACTGATGACGCCCAACAAGGCTGAAACATGTCTGGGGATGCTTGTGGTCTCGTGCAAAAGGGATGTGACCTAGCAGTTCGGGCTGGACTACCCCTTTGGGGGTGGGACCAAGCCTGATTTGCATATGGTCTTTCCCCTTTTGTAATGGCTTGGCAGGCGAAGAACGATGGTCTGGAGGGTTGCCCAGAGCAATGCCAGAGGTCAAGATTTATTCTAAACCTTCCAGCCATCAACTCTTTTGTTTTGCTATTGTCACCCCGAGTGGGAAGGGTATGCCCAGACGTGGGTCCCTTGCCTGCTGGGCCTAGAGACCCAAGCTACTCCTCACTGATGACGCCCAACAAGGCTGAAACATGTCTGGGGATGCTTGTGGTCTCGTGCAAAAGGGATGTGACCTAGCAGTTCGGGCTGGACTACCCCTTTGGGGGTGGGACCAAGCCTGATTTGAATATGGTCTTTCCCCTTTTGTAATGGCTTGGCAGGCGAAGAACGATGGTCTGGAGGGTTGCCCAGAGCAATGCCAGAGGTCAAGATTTATTCTAAACCTTCCAGCCATCAACTCTTTTGTTTTGGGTATTAATAGTTTGACAGCCATCCGAGCCAGGACAGCGCCCACAAAAACATGTCATCAAGCCAAGTGCTGGGCTGTACCCCTCCTTCCTTTACACGCTCGCCAAGGTTGTGTATAGCTGCTATTACGTGCAATAAGGTCCCATTGACCGCATCGGCAGAAGGAATGAACGTGCAGCGTTTTTCGTCACACACCTCCATCCATGGCTGTCAACAGGTCTAGAACGTACCTTGATCACAATAAATCCTTCTTCTGTGTCGTTGGCCAGTTGGATCAGCTCCCAGTGGGTGATCTGGAGCCATTTTGCATTGGCCCACGCCTGGATACTTGAGACGAGGAAGGCAAATAACGTTTCAGTGGAGTTAAACAGTCGGAACCTATCTGGTATTTGCGCCAACAGTTCAGAGGATGCCTTAGAGATATAGTTTGATGACCTTCTTTTTCCTGAGACTGTGCTTTGCAGTTTCTCCTCGGATAGGGCATATACAGGGGCATCTTCAGTTGGTTGCAGGGGCTCTCCCCTTGGATATGACTTTCAGGTACCACCTGAACACTTTCAGGTTCCCTTTATAACTAGGAAGGGTTCTTTCAGGCACATTACTCCTTGGCATTTCGAATAGCATGTTTTTTCATTTTGCAGCATTTCAAAAGAAACAGTGTGTGCTTGAAAAATATTTTTTATTATGCATATTGCAAGATGAAGGAGACACTGTGCCTCTGCAACAGGTGACTCTTGTAACAGCACTTTAGGAGTACCCACGGCATGGGGTATGAGAGAGCACACATAGCAGCTCTCATTTGGTGTTTGCTCTGCAGTAGAGCTCATGTCTGCATTCCATTTATTAGACTGGTTGGGGTGTTGTGGGTCTTCTATTGTATCTATTCCAAGGCTCTGGTATTCATCATATTTCTTCCGTCCCACCAGCCTTTTCCTTCTTCTATTACTTCCCAGGTACTACAGAGCTTTTCTTTCATCATGCTGTATTAAAGGTGTTCCGCCTACCCCTCTTTTTTTCCCATTCGTCAAATAGGGCCATAAACCTCTTAGTAGTTTTTTGGTCATCTTGCTCCGCACCCTTAGGGAATATTGCATATTGTTCAGTTGTGTCAGGTGCAGGTGATACAGTTGGATCGGGATCATCATATAGCCAGGGTATTTCAGAGGGGTCTGGGTCGTTCATGTCATAAACATTGAACTCGGATTCGTTATATTGGGCATTGGGGCGTAATGATACAATTATGCTGGTTGTGTTATTTTCGTGCTGTGTGCCATTTCTCTGTGTCCCGTGTTCCCAGATGAGTTTGAACCCATCCCATATGAGGTGGGTACCTATTTTTACCAAGTTGGTCCCCCCTCATTTAGATCGATAGATATAAATGCTATGGCCTTGTACACCACCAGGCCAAACAACATTGAAAAGAAGAATACTGCACAAAAGAACAACCCACATTCGTACCTCCTTAAATTAAATCCACTATTTCCATTTCTATCTACTCTAATGTTGTCAACATTTGGGGCCCCTCCGTTGCCATGGGTACTCCTACAGAATGAGACATAACGGCGGGTTAAGCATACATGCGCATATATTATTTCTCATATTTTTTATATACATTTTGTTTCATTTTAGACGTCTTTACTATTCATTTTTTGTGTCTTTTACAAAAGAGAGAGAGAGAGAGAGAGAGAGAGATACCACAGATCATTAATTATCACCATTGTGTTTACAATCCTATTATTCTTTTTACACTTCCAACATATATTCACATTTTTTACATTTGCAGAATGCACATCTTATTGCTGTATATTCAGTTTATTCTCCTTTACTCTTCTGTTTCAAGTATTTCATCAGTTGTATTTGCTTTAATTTTTACATTTGTGTCTCCCCTTCTACTTCATTTATCTCTTCATTGGGTGTTACACTGTCATATGCTTTGCGTAAGTCGGATAAATGTATCCAATACCTGAGCCCTTTCATCTTTACGGCTGTGGGTGTGCAATACACAACCTCATATGGGCCGTGGAACCTGGCTGCATTCCACCAACGCATGAAACTCCTCATGTACACCATCTCCCCTGGCATGAATTGACCTCTAGAGCTATCTGTGGCCAGGGCTTCCGTGTCATTTGCTGTTTCTTGTGTGAATGGCAATACTAGCTGTCTTTCAATCATATGGGCTGCTTTTGTAAGTTTTTTCAGATACTCATGGCACTCTTCTCCTAGCACTGTTGCACTTTTGTATGCATCTGATTGTCTCCGTAATGGGGATTGTGCTCTGTACATGCGTCTGCCTGTCACTATCTCGTGGGGGGGATAGATGGTGGTTTTGCTGAGTTGTTTTCTTAATTTAAACAGGGCCGGGTCAAACAATATACCCAATTTTTCTTTAGGGTATAACATAGTTTTGATAGTCGGTTTTCAAGGAGTCTGTTTATTTTTTCAACAGCGCCATTTGATTGTGGGTGGTACATTGTGCATCATTTGTGAGTAATTCCTAACATTGTTGTTACCTCCTTGAACAAATCATTGACAAAATGCGTTCCATTGTCAGAATGTATTATGTCACATATACCCCAGCTCGGGAACACTTCCTGCACTCAAACCTGGCTGCACACTTTGCATCTGGGTGGGTGCAGGGGCCTGCTTCTACCCACCTTGAAAAGGGGCACACTACAACTATCATGTATCGAGATCCATTGCATCTTTCTCCCATATCTGCATAATCTATATGCAGTTCTCGCATGGTCAAATTGGCTTAGGCAATGTTCCTCGTAGTGTTCTCGATGTCATTCCTCAATTGTAAGTCTGGCATGTAGTGCGTTTTATTACCATTTTCGATATTTGCTCTTGCAATCCTGGCACAAACCAATTTTCCTGTATTTCATCTGCAATATGTTGTTTGGCATTGTGGGCATGGAAGTGAAGCTGTTGGAAAGCTATTTCTAGTAGTTTCTGTGGCATCACTACTTTACCTGTGTTATTCTGCTGCCAGAGGAGGTCAGTGGATGATTGGCTACACCCGCTTTTTTCCCATAGCTCTTTTTGCTCTTTTGGCAAGTTCTGCTGTAATTCTAATATCTGAGATACTGGCATAGAGTTGTATCCCACCCGTTGATCTTCTTCCACATGTTTTTGTAGGACAGACTCACCTGTTTTTCCCTTAGTAAAATGAGATGCTTCTTTGGCTGCAGCATCCGCTGCCGCGTTACCTAATGAGATGACGTCAGTCTTGTTTGTGTGGGCCTGGCATTTCACCAAAGCTACAACTGTTGGCTCTTTTAGGGCTTCTATTAGTTCTGTTAGTAATTCAGCATGCTGTACGGGTGATCCATCTGCTCTTCGAAACCCTCTCCTTCCCCAGTGGACCAGTCCCCCATGCACTGTTGTGGTCATGTATGTGGTGTCAGTGTATATTGTTACTGCACTTCCCTTTGCTTTATGAAGTACTTCAATTAGTGCCACTAGTTCAGCTGCTTGTGCTGAAAAATGGGCTGGAAATCTTTTTTGGATGATTATTTCATATTCCTCTTCTTCCAATCGTACCACTGCCACTCCCACATGTTTTTCTACTGTCTCACAATTGATTGATGCTGACCCGTCTATGGAATATACCTCTCCTTCTGTTAGAGTGCTTCCTCATTTGCAGTGGGTGTACCATCGTACTCCCCCTGTAGGTTGCACACTTGTATGTTTGCATGTCTTCTACTGTGCATGCTTCTGTGATAAATGTGGCTTGATTCACTGTGTTACATCTCACTATTTGAATATTTGCACTTGACAGTATTATCTCATATGTTGTGGCTGTCTGCTTTGTTAATGTACTTTTGGACCTTTCTAGTATGGCAAACAGTGAATTCTCCACATACAGAGTCACGGAGCACCCCATCACAATTTCTGCGCTCTTTTTGATGGCAAACGCTGCAGCTGTGAGAGATTTTTTGCAAGCGAAGTGTCCCTGCATCACTGTGTCTAGTTTACCACTATAGTATGCCACAGGCTTATGACCCAATGATATTTTTTGTGTAACTACTGCTGTCATTAGTGTTCCATCACAATGCGAAAATAAATAAAATGTGCATTTGTAATCTGGTGCGGCTAGGATGGGTGCCGTTGATATCAACTCTTTCAGTGTGCTAAAGGCAGTGTGCATCTCTTGTGTCCATTGTATTGCTACATTCTCCCTTTGTGCTTCTTTAAGGCCCTGCAGGAGAGGTTGTGTGTATCCTGCATATTCTGATATCCATGCATGGCAATAGTTGCACATGCAGAGAAATGTCTGCATCTTCTTCACTGTCCTAGGCTCATTCACAGCTCGTACTGCAGCTGTTCTGTCAGGTATTATTGTTTTGCCATCTTTTGATATTAGCTGACCCAAATAGAACACTTCTGTTAAACAGCATTGCATGTTTTCTTTGTCCACTTTGTAGCCTTTTTGTGCCAACAATGTCAATAGTGTTACTGAGTCCTGTCTGCACTCATCCTCATTCTTTCCACAAATCAAGAGGTCGTCTACGTATTGAATGATCGTGCTCTTTGTGTAAATATTTCCAAGATCTCCATGAAAGATTCTGTTGAATATACTTGGGCTCTCACAGTATCCCTGGGGCAATCTACAATGTTCATATCCCCCCCGCCTCCCAGCGTGAATGCTGTCAAATATTCTGACTCGGGATCTAGTGGCACTGAAAATAATGCGTTCTTTAAGTCTACCACTGTGAAACATGACGCATCTTTGGGTATGCTGCATAAAATTGATGCAGGATTTGGGGCAAGTGGGAATTCTTTTTGTATGATGCCATTGAGGAGGCATAGGTCCTGTATCATCCTCCAAGCCCCTCCCTTTGTTTTTTAATGGGGTATATACAAGTATTACAAGGTGAATTTGAAGGCACTATGATCCCTTGCTGTAGTAGGACATGTAGTGTTTCTTTTATCCCTTCTTTGCTTCGTGTAACAGGGGTACTGTTTGACCCGGGGCAATAATGCCACTTGTTTGAGTTTTAATTTTACTGGTGTCACTTCACGCAACAATCCCATGTCATGTGGGCCTGTTGTCCATAAATCTTGTGGCACCAGTTGCATGTCGTCATTAAAGAATGCTGGTGGTGTGCTCGCTGCGGCCATGAGTGGCAGTGGCACTTGTCAAATCTGGATCATTATGTCACAGGGAATTGCTATCTCCATTACTATTTCTCTGTTACTGTCTGAGTCAGTGAGGAGCTACTCGTCTGACAAATCTTGCAGGGCTATGTTAGTATTTAAACACAGTACTTTTCGCCATTCGCACCCAATTATGTCTAGTCCTATTACTGCTATTCTTTGTGATGACACCTTCACTCCATGTAAGTCTAGCGACACCACTGATCCTGGCATTATTTTGGGGCATGCTGCGGGATGAAACACAAATTCTGTTGGCACCCTCCATTCTTGGCATTTCAGTTCTGGTACAACCCGTGCTAATGTCTTCAACCCTTGAATGAACATATCTGGGTCTACGGGTATTCCATGCACCAGTTGTGCTGTGGCTTGTGTGTGTATCACTAGCATTGCTTGCATTGCACAGATCTCGGGAGTAGAATACACTATCCCTCTCTCTATAAATGAAATGGTCATATTGAGCCTACTAAGGAGGTCCCTGACTAGCAAATTGATGGGTGATTCTTCGTAGTACAATGGAGGTGCTTGCACTGTTTTCCCCCCACTGTTACATACAATTCTTCTGTGTATGGATCCTCGACCACCACCCCAGAGAACCTCTGTGTACCCATTTTACGATTAGATAATGGGAACCTGCCTTCTCGTAGGCACGATTTTTCTGCTCCCGAGTCTAGCAGAAAAATTAACTGTTTGTTTCCTATCTTCTCCCCCACCAGTGGTTCCTCAGCTCCATCGAGGGTCGTTGATATTAATGGACACACAAGTGCTCTTTGTGGGCTGTCCTATGCTGAATATCTTGGATTCTCCCCGTTATCAAAAACATGCCTGACACCACTGCGACTCCTCTGAAAGGCACGGGGGCACCATTTGCCGTTGTAACAAAGGGATTGCCATGAACAGGGACCATGTGTTCTCAGGCCTGTGGGTGTTGTTGTGCGTTCTGTGGAGGTGCTCTCTGGTCATCTATGTACCTAGGATCGGGTTGCTCGTCAACCTGCCGCCACCCATGGGCAGTCCGTGTGGGCTTCCTGGGTGGTGGTGACCATATTGCTGTTCATTCTGATAGTTATTCATAAGAAGTGGCCCCAGCTTCCACAGTTCCAACAAGGCCCTGGCCCCCCTCTAGCACCTTGTCCTCCATAGTCTCCATAACCTTCGTACCCGTATCCACCACCTCTGGATCCTCAGTACTCACCTCTTCCTCCACGGGCACTCCGCGCTTGCCATTGTGGCCCTCCATATTGTTCCTCACCATTCCACTGCATCTGTCCATTCCCTGCCCAGTTTGCTGCCATCCTGGCTTGTATTGTTATCGGCCCTTCCTCCTCCTCTCGTTCTCTGTCTGTAGGGAGGGCGGCTACTGCTGCTGTGACCTTCACCAGTTTTGTTTGAATCAATTTAGCCTCATCTGCCAGGATCTTTTGGACTATCTCCCTTTCTCTTTCTTTAATTCTTTTGCAATGATGTAGTATAATACTTTGTATTTCTGGCCAGCCTTGGGCTTCTATCCAAGCTATTTTATCAAGAGCATTCTGAACTTCCTTCAGGAGCCCCCTTTTGATTATAAAGTAGAACAGGGAGGTTGACTGATCTCATGCCGTGCTCGTCTACGCTCTCCACATCTCCTGCACCTGCAAAGTTTTAGGGGGTCCCAAAATGTGTGATTTTTCCCATAGAGTCAATGGAAAAATGTAATTGCTCATGCCTACAGCCCAAACCGCTCGATGGATTATCACCAAATTAGTGCCGGGAGCCGCGGCTTGGTCCTGAAAGTGTGATCTTGTAAATGCGTTCGGTAGTTTCTTTAAAAAAAGCCAAAAAGTAGGTATACAAAATAAGTGTTATCTGGGTTTGATCCACTGAACTCACTTCCCTGTTCAGTCCACGGACAGGCTTCCGATTGACCCAGAGGGCAGCATGATGTCCACAGAAATAGGCCGCACCCGCTGATTGTATGGTGAAAAGTGTGAGGTGCGTCATATATTTTGCACAGTGCCCGTTGTCCCTGAACATTGCAGTAAGAACATATTAAAAACCACAACATTGCATTTGTTAAACTAATGAAACAATCTTTGGCTAGGTGAGGGATGATGAGGATGGCATAGTATGTGGCCATAAAAATCCAAGGAAAAAAGTTGATTTTCCACCTTCAAAGTTCGTGAACAGTTTGGGACATCCCTGTAATGTTCACGAACATTTCAGATGTTCGGTGGCATCCATACATATTTTTGCATCACAGGGTTGGTGAAAAGCAGTTTTTGAATGGCGTATAACTTTGGCGCCACTCAATGTAACTGTATGACATTTTGTCACATTATTCTAGAGGTGACCTTGAATGGTCCTACACAGTTTGGTGGTGTTTTGCCAGGAGGGAACAAAATTAGAGTGGGGGTCCCAAAATATTTGAAAGGCTTATTTGTACACATGATAAGCAACTCTAACATTATTGTCATTTTTAGTGCTGTTGTTTCTTTCCTCCTTACTTTAGTTTCCCTGTATGTGGCTCTAATTTTTATGGATTCTTGGTTTTTATATGTATTTTTTGTACTAACACAGGTATGTCGTAAGTTTGAAATTGTTAGCAATTTATTCCATGTTTAACCTTACACAAAACTTTGATAAGGTAGCATTTCATATTTTACTATAGGAAATTACCAGGTTAAAAAAATTGTACTTTTTTGGTAAGTGCTCCAGCCATTGCCTATGCATATGCATGATTTCGTCCCTGTATTACCAACAACCCTCAAATATAAACTTTTCTTTAGATGAGAACATTCTGATCTCCCGATCAGCCTTGACATCTTGTTACCAACATTAAAAACACTAACACTTGTAGGGGCTATTCGTGAACTTATTTTAATATGTGATGTTATCAATGATGTCATCAATGATATGATATGATATGGCATTTATAATGGGCATTTATAACGCGCCTATACACAAGTGTTTCAAGACGTGACGAGGCAAGGGAGGGGGAACAGAGGGAAGACAGACAACGATCCTAATAGGCCAGGTGTCATTCTGATTGCGCAAGAGCATGTGAAGGGGGAAGGATGAAAGTGTGGGGGAAGAGGGAGGGGACTGTGCAATACATTGGAAAATAAATTAAATGAACAATAAGTAAAAGTATGGCCAGCAGGTGGGAAGTGCTGGTAGTGGGACTGTGGGGATACAGAAAACAGTCCCTAAGTGCGGGGGTTGCAGGAAGGCAGTGCAACAGCGCAACTGGCGGGGGAGGGGACGTGGGCCCTGAGATCAGAGGGTGGCCAGGTAAGCAGTGCAGTTTCAGTATCAGCCAGGAAGTCAGTAGGTCAGAGGAGGAGAAAAAGAAGAAGCAAAGAGAAAGGTTTTGAGGTGCTTCCGGAACCGGAGATGATTCTCCTCAAGTTTCAGGGTGGCTGTTCCAGAGGGAGGCCACAGCCGAAGAAAGACATCTACCACCAACTCATTGCTTGGAGAAGCGACTGACCCTGAGAGAGTTGGAGGCTGATGAGCGAAGAGCTCGAGACAGAAGATATTTAGGAAGAGAGAGTTGAAGGTATTGAGGCCCCATGCCCCACAAGGCCTTAAAGAAAATGCAGAGGGTTTTGAACTTAATCCTCGCAGCCACTGGGAGCCAGTATAGAGATATCAGACCTGGAGAAATTCGATCCCTGGGCTTGAGAACTGCGTCCTGTTCTGGATGAGTTGCAGAGTGCGGAAATTAGAGGCAGGCAGATTTAGAAAGAGGCTGTTGCAATAATCCAGCCTAGATAGAACCAGAGCTCTGGAGACAGTGAGCTTCTGGGGGAATGAGAGGAAAGGAAGAATACCTCTGAGGAGGTGCAGTTGGTAGTGTGACTTCTTAGAGACGTCAGAGATGTGAGGAGAGAAGGAGAGTGTGGAATCAAAGATAACACAGTGGCGTTTAGCCTCACAGGTGGGATCAGGAAGAGGGCCAAGAGAGGCCGGCCAGAGAGTGACAGGAAAGGAGGGAGCGGGTGTGCCGATGAGGAGAATCTCGCTCTTACTGGCATTAAGGCAGAGATCATTGGCGGCACACCACTCTTGGATGGCGGACAGACAGTCAGAGATGAGAGAGGGAGAAGAGGTGGCTGAGGGTAGCCTAAAAATGAGCTGAGTGTCATCCGCATAGCACTAGAAGTTGGGGCAGTGCGTGGCAATGGGGTGGGCAAGAAGTGCCAGGTATTGTTTGAACACCACAGGTAGAGATAGAGATAGAGGACAGGAAGGACCCAAGTTGAACCTGGGAGGGTCGATCAAAGAGGAAAGAAGTCAGCCACACCAGGGCATGATCGCTGATTGACAGGTTATCACGCAGACGGTTGAGCAGGATGGCATGGTTGACTGTGAAAAAGGAAGAAGAGAGATCAAGTAAGATGAGGATACAGGATGTCTTGCAATCAAGGTTGGATAGCAGGTCTTCACAGATTGAGCTGGGAGATGGCCACCTTTTCCAAGAGTTTGCCCAGGAAAGGAGTGATTGAGATTGGGCAATAGTTAGCCCGGGCAGAGGGTTTCTTAAGAAGAGGGTGCACAAGGGAGTGCGTCAGAGGGGAAGGGAAGACTCCAGTGGTGAAGGAGTGGTTGCAGAAGTCGGCCAGGGCAGGAGCCAGGGAGTCAATGTGGTCCCTGATTGTTCTGGAGGAACAGGGATGAACCTGTTTTGACGAGACTTTCATAGATCAGACTTGTCTAGAAACTTTGTCTGGGGAGAACAGGGGAAAGGCAGAGAAGGAGGGAGGAGCGGTGGCAGAAGTAGGGCCAGAGGAAGAGCAGGGAGTAGAGGGAGGAAGGGGGGAGGAGGAGAGAGAGGACAGGATGTCCTGAGTTTTAGAGATGAAATGAGAAACCAGTGCAGTGGAAAGGGCCTGGGAAGGACAGGAGAGTTAGAGACTGCGGCAGGATTGTCCAGTTCCTTGCAGATTCAGCCGAGTTGTTAGATGCCGCAGAGACACGGGCTTGGTGTGAGCTCTCTTCTTGGTGTGGACAGAGATCCGGTATTGCCTTTGGAGCAGGCGGCAAGCCAGTTTGTCAGAGTCATTTCCTCTCAGCCACCCTGCACTTTAAGGGTGACGAGGTCTGAGTCATATCAGGAGGTGCACTTGGCTTTGGGCTTCAGGAGGATCCTCATGACAGGTGCAAGAACATCAAGAGTATCACATATAGCAGAGTGGAGCATGGAAAGGGCTGTGTCAGGATGTGATTCAGTCAACGGGGGAGGGGAGGGTGAGAAAGTGGCAGTGAAAGCCTCAACTGACAGGCGCGTCATGGGTCGGATGACCGAGAAGGTGGGTGGCAGTGATGGAGTTGGCTTGGCCTGAGGGCTAGAGAGGGTGAGCTGGGAGGTAAGGAGAAAGTTATCACTCCAGGAGAGAGAACTGGTGAGACGGATAGAAAGGTGAAGGTATGAGAAGATAAGAACATCCAGAGTGTGCCCTGCAGAGTAATTCGGGCCAGAGAGGAGAATAGAGTGTGAGAGAGAGTCGCAAAGGTCATGAAAGAGTCACGAAATGACATTTGTAATGTCTTCTTTCATGTATTGGGTGTTTGTCTTATCATTGCACGGTGGTGGCGTGAGTTATTGGTGCTTAGCTTACCATAACTGGAGAATATCTGGGGGTTTTCGGTTTTATTTGGAACCATAACGCACCTTTAACAATGTTTTTTGAATGATTTTCCTAGCTTTTTATTAGTGCAACTTAACCGTAACATCCCTGTAACTATGTTTTTTCATTGAATTTCATGGGTTTTTAATAGTGCAACTTAACCATAAAGTCCCTTTAACAAAGTTTGTTCAGGGAATATATACATAGATAGATGAAGAATTTATCATGAAAGTACATACAATGATACAATTGTGATGCAATTTGAAATGTGTAAACAATTTTATTAATGTTTTTATGTGATTTGCAATATGATTTTAGTTCAATGTGTTTAATAGTTATTAAAGAATGGTTTCTCTTGAAAAGATGCCTTTATTTTTTCATTGATTTCCACCGAACTAGTAGCATCTTTTCAAAAGGAGTTTTTCAAAAGGAGTTTTTCTTAATGTGATTGTCTGAGGGAATATGAGTAGAGAGGTCAGAGATGCACACTATGGTGACAAAACACAAAGAGTTAGATTCTGCAATACATCTTATAGTACCAGCAATGACAACTCTCGTGAAGGCAATGAGAGTGGCAGTGCCACGAATAACACAAGATCTCATGATGAAAGTATGGTCAGACAAAGAGGCAATCCGAACTATATAAGATCAGATAGTCGCAAGGCCAAAAGAGGTAGAAGAAATGCCTTTTTTTTAGGGAGAGACCAAATGAGACAACAAGAATGAGAGAAAGAGCCCTGGAAGACATGCAGCTGGAGAGCTTTTTAGTTAACCTATCGAAATAATGCGCTGACCACCAATGAAAGAGATGTGTTAAAAAAGGATTTAGGTTTTGTTACTACTAATACACAACACATTTCAATTTAGGGTGGAATTCCAAAAGATGATGCGGGTAATACATATGAGACAATTATTTCATGAAAAAGAAATATAGATGGCACAACACTATTCTGGTTTATGAAATTCATCCACTTGTATCCCTCCAGCTCACACGCAGAGTCCAGAAGTTGTGGTATTTGAAAAATAAGATTTTATCAGAAGTGGAACATTTGGAGTCAAATAAAACCAGTCTGTTCCAAAATTGTAATAAATCTAAAAAATAAGCAATTTCACAGCTGGCTAAAAACCAGCGTTTTGTGATTCGAACGGCTGCTAAAGGTGGTGCTATTGTGATCCTCAATAGAACAGATCACATTCCCAAATGTGAATGCAAATTGAGTGAAAATGTATGCTTTGAGTGGTTAAGAGTAAGAGACTAGAGATAGATTAAAAGATTTGATTTCTGATAAGGTAGCCAAAGCACTCAAAATAGTAGTCAAGAAGCTAATTCTGTAGTGAAACAAAAACCCAGAGTTCCATTAGTGTTTACTTTGCAGAGAATTCCCTAGTCATTAAGCAATCCACCTGGAAACCCAATTGTATCAGGTTCTGATTCTATTTTAAATAAATGTACTGATACATTCGTAAAGGATACAACAAAAGTTATCCTATAAGTAGAATGAATGGAATTTGATCCCCATATTGAATTGCTGATTGAGTTAGATATAACTTCCCTTTAGACCCGTATCCCAAGGGATGCTGAAGATAGAAAACGGTTCATATAATTTGTTTATCCTCTGGTGTTTAGAAATGGCCTTGACAGAAACATATATTCAATTTATAATACTTTTTACAGGCAGATCCATGGATCTGCCATGGGGCGACAGTAGCAGAGAATGGCTGATTTATATGTGGAATAATTGAACTTCTTACATTTCACCATAGTTTCAGATTCAAAACAGAAACAAATCGTTGGGCAAACCTTTCCATAAAAAGAAAGATTAGAGCACTTTTCTCTCGTTCAATAGTTTTCATTCTAAAAACTTCTGTGACAACCTTCCATTTTATTTTTTTTGCAATTAAGGAGAATAGTTTATCATTTATGAAAAAGAGGAATCGAACAAGCTGAGTCAACAGTTGATTCAGTTGGAAACCCCCAACAGTTTTGTGATACATGCTTGAAAGAGAGTGAGGAACAATAACAGAGTGGCCCTTTTGGAATATGTCCCCAAACAAACAGAAATGTAAATGTTTGTTTGTGTTAACATGTTTTCTTACTTATCATATATGATCAAAAAGGTGATCTTGAAGAATTGGAAAATATTTGAACAAGAGAAATGTGCATTAGAACGTCCGATTTTTGCTATAAATGTGCTATACATTTTCCAATGTAAATGCTGTGGGCAAACCAAGAGGGTCAAGATGAATACATAGGGTTAGTGACTCTTTGGACATAAAACATGAACTAATTGTTACTCAGAGACGGTGGTGTATGATGTATGGTGCCCCTATAAACTCATCTACATTGGAAAAACTGAGAGGAAAGTTAGAAAAAGTATCACAGAGCATAACATCTGAATTAAAACAAGGTGGTAAATGCCCCTTTAGTGCAATATTTTTTGGAAAAACAACATGCCTTTGATAGCTTTGTCTGGACTGTACTCATTAAAATACAGAAGTAATGATATTTTGAGTAGCCATCAACTGCTAGTTAGAAAGTATCCATCATATTTTTTCCTGACAATGAGTCATGACATAGGTTTAGATTATGGCATAGAGTGGTGATAGTTAAAATGAGGATCAAAGCATAGTCGTTGATCCTCTTTTTGAATGATAAATGTATTCATTCAAGTTGGGTGTTTCCCCATGCATTAGGTGAGCAGACAGTTTGTTGAGTTGTGTTTGTTATAGCGACACCTATACACATGGTGATTACATAATATTTTCTTAACAAATAAAGTAATTAAGTATTCTGTTTGCACTTAGTGACATTTTAGAGGAAAGTAAGCTAATATGTGGAGCAGTTTCAGACATACAACCCAGATACAGATAAGTCCACATCCAAGTTGGTTGTTTTTCCATGGATTAGATGCACAGATTGTTTGTTGAGTTTGTCTGTTACAGGGACACCATTACACATGGTGATTAAATAGTATTTGTTAACAAAGAACATAATGGAGCATTATGTTTGCTTTTAGTGAGATCTTAGAGGAAATGGAGGTAATACTTGGAGCAGTTTCAGACATACAACCCAGATACAGATAAGCCTGCTTTTTTCCCTGTCCAGTTTCTTTGGACATTCCTCTATAGGACCATCCACCAAACTCACAGAATCATAACCAGATTTAGGTGCCAAATGACTAAATGCCATACTACACACACATGGTATTTGGCCAGTACATAAACATTTAAAATGCATACAATTCTGATTTTTGGCAGTGTCAAAAAGTAAGTATGCTGAGGTGAGGGTTTTGGGCTGCCATTTAAAGCCTTGGCTGGATGATTACTGAGTCTGCCTGTCTTTTAAAGTGTTGCACTGATCTTATTGCTTTTTAAAAACCATTCTGCTGCTTGTGTGTGCGGGTTGACCGTAACTGGTGTTATTGTGCATTTTACTTCAGGACTCCGCTTCATCCTCTTTCTATCCCTGAAGTGGGCGGTCTTCTGCCTCACTTCTCGGACTCCCTACGGCCTCAAAAAAGTGCTGCGGGATTTGCCCGTGCAGCGTACGGTCGCAGCGGGCACGCCATCAGCACTTAAGGCAAGCCCGTCTGTGCCCGTCCGTGCTCGGCCCGCGTAAGAAATAAACCTGCTTATGGAAGATGGATATATCTCCCTCTCCCATAGCTCCCTCATTGCTTTGGCCCCATGTACCACTAAGTGGCCAAAAGGATTTTTGCACAGTCCGGATGATGCTGGTGTCATAGGCAAGGAGCTCAAATGCAGACTTTTAAACACCTGCTCCCTCATAGCTCACTCCATGGAGTGTCATGATCTTATAACCACTTAGGGTTTAAATCTCTTATTCCTGACTGAGACTTGACTTACTGAGTCATCGGGCCCAGGCATTGTCCAGTCACTCCCGCCTGATTATGACTTAAATACATGCTGACCGTAAGGTTACCCATCCTGGTGGTGGACTGGCCATCATCTATAATACTAAACTTAATGTCAATTTTATGATTTCTAACCACACTCTGAAAATGGAATGTCTTCTTTCCCGTATCTCGATATCTTCTAGATTTACCCTGCCTGTATTATTAATATATCAGCCCCCTGGAACTGACTCTTTGTTCTGTTCAGATTTCCCAGCACTTGCCCTTGAATTACAGATTCAACACCCGAATTTTGTGATCATGGGAGATTTTAATCTTCCTAACAACGAAGCCCCTAGTGGGCATGGGGAAAAATTCTCGCCACCCCCAATGTCTGCTCTAGAGTATGACAGTCAGCCGCACACGCTCATTCTCAATTTTGAGTCGTTTGGTGAGTTGTTTGGTCTTTGGCGGTCCAGATAGTGAGAAAGCAGAGAGAAAGGATTCTGTCAACACTCTCTAACACAGAGGAGGAGCCATCTGCATAATGACTCAGACTCAACGTGGAGTGTTTGCGGAGTCGTTTGGTGAGTCTTTTGGTCTTTGGCGGTCTTCGGCGGATGAGTTGGCAATAGAGGATTCTACCGCCGTCAGGGTAAGAACCACTAAGAGATTTCAATTTCAACACACTTATACCATCCAATTATTAGGCGACTTGTGCTGCCACCTCCATTATACAACAAACAAATTGACCCTTTTTTTGCTTAAATGAATCCTCCTTTGAGCGTTTCAGTCAGCACTCAATACGATCTTGTTGCGCTTACAGCCAGGTGACTGTTGGGCCGTGTTCTCATCATCATCTATTTTTTAACTCCTTTGAGCCCATGGTGTATATAGCCCTGACAAGTGCCTGGGTGACTGTTGCGTCGGATCCACTTTCCTTCCCTTTGAACCCTGTCAATATTTTAATACAGACAGATATTTGTCTTGCATGCACACTGTGAGAAGCGGCTGAGTCTGTTGGACAGCTAGAGAGCTGTCCACGTTCCTGTCTGCTCCCCCAGTGTTTTGTGCGGGCAGTATCTGATCAGTAAATAATCTCATAGAGGCTTTTCTAAACCAGAGTCTGTCTCTACGGTTACAACAGTTACAACTTAGAGATCCTGTGACATCTATCTCAGGCATTGAATATATAAACACACATGATTCCCTCCTCTCATATGAGATGTTAAAACTGAAAAGGTGAGTGACATTCCTCACTTAAGGACCCACGTACCACTTATTGTATCATCATGTCTACCATGTACAATTTAAGAATGACCCTAATGAAAGATGACCTGAGAGCCCTGGAATATGAACCCTCACGTGATATGCAAATCACGCAAAAATACATATTCAAACCAACCTTACCTCCATCTTCAGCAGGCAATCAGTGCTTTGCCAGCTCTTTCTCCAGCTGAAAACATCACTCTTGTTAATGGAGACAATAGCAAAACTCACTTATTGCAAATGTTGCCCATTCCTAGACAATTGATTAAAGAAATCACTGCTGAAAACCTAGAATATACCATCTCAACAACCACTATGAAAAGGAACATTTCTAACGTAGCAGGAAGTAAACATCTGATCAGGACTCTGGACACATTAAACAATTCACCATGCATGGCTGGACCATTAAAACAATGTCCCACCAATTTAAAAATCACAACAAATTCTGCCATTCAAATAGAGGTGGACGAGGAGATCTCCATAGAAATGGATGGAGGCCCTTCTGTGTGACTGATATATCATGCTGAAACCAGGAGTCTACCACCAATACTGAAAACAACACAGAATATTCAGTCGGTCCCCCTGAGCAGGAGCACAAATATGAGAGAAAGCCCCAATACATCACACAATCATAATATCAAGGCAACATTATTGAAGAAAAACCACATGATTCTACTCTGACGGCACTGACATTTGTACTCAACTCTCTTGTCAACGTGTTTGACTCCCTGAAAAAAGAAGTCAACTCGTATTCTGGAATCTTAATGGAACTGTCAATAGAAGTGGGCTGCTGTAACTCCTCTTTGGTAGGACTAAGTACGGCAATAAACACTCCACTAAAAATCCCATTGACATTCTCCAATTAATGAGTAAAGAACATACATCTATTTTGAAAGAGTTAAAAATAGATATTTATTCTCACAAAGATCAGAGGGAGTTTATGTGGAAAGCCCTTAAACTGGCCGAATTAAAGAAATATGTCAATTAAGAGAAAGCAATTGCAGTCACAACCTGTGATGAACTGTTCTATGGAGATGATACCCCATTATCTACATCAGCGTTAGAAGAGTTTATGAGGTTAGCTCAAATAGCTGATGATCAAGAATTAGAGCAGAAAAACCAAGACAAAACTGGATGCAATCATTAATACTGACATGCAGTCAGAGCAAGATCCTTCTCCCACAATTGATGGTGTAATTAAAAACATAAAACAAGTGAAAAATAATAAGCAAAATGTAAACAAAGAAAATGAAGAAAAGACCAAAAATGTTTCGCAACGTTAAAAAAAAAAAAGAAAAAAGGAAACAAGTAAAATCAACGGATCATAGTGGAGACTCTGATGATACTATACATTCCGGAGATAAAAAAAAAACAAGAAAAAATGGAAAGAAAACAAGTAAATGAAATTTCTTTAAAGCCTTGAACAAACTTGAGAATTTGACGGAGCGAAAGTAAAGAAAACTAAAACCACATGCACGGTCACAACCTCAAAACATGAAGAAAAAATAAAAAGTGTAACACAAGATGATTCCATATAAAGTACCCATGTGCAAATCATCCCAGCACAACCGGAAAGATAAAAAAACAAGAACTAGCACTGGCTGTCAGACAGAAGAGCACACAACAGAACTGAAAGTTCTGATAAAACCTTTACATTTAGCTCCAATCATCTATACAAAAAATCAAATAAAGGCAAAGGAATCATAGGAAAATAAAAATGTTCAAACAAAACATCAATTCCAACTAGTTTTGCCTGATCAAATCGAAACAAATTCAAATTCAGCTGAACCATTATGTCAAAGGGAAGCTAAACTGATGCAAATATCAACAATTAAGACAACTGAACCAAAAAACAGGACAAAAGGCACTTAACCGTAGTAACCTCTTGTCATTCACCAAACAAGTTCCAGATCTCCAACCCAGAGCAGAACCCTAAACTCCTCAAATACAACCAAAAGGAACATCAGCAGTGACGTCTGGTCCAAAGAAAA
The DNA here is from genome assembly GCF_040938575.1 of Ambystoma mexicanum. Classification (NCBI taxonomy): domain Eukaryota; kingdom Metazoa; phylum Chordata; class Amphibia; order Caudata; family Ambystomatidae; genus Ambystoma; species Ambystoma mexicanum. The sequence continues at coordinate 414,655,485 of NC_090939.1, forward strand.
ATCTAAACTTTGGACCCTACTTCCAGAAATGTTGTCAGAAGTGCTGCACAGGCTTAATGCCACTGAGGAACTCCTATAGGGAAGGAAAGAACTGCATATTCTCAGCTGGAGCTCAAGAGGCCCTTCACCATATAAAGATTTTTCACGAGACAGAAAAGTTCCAATGATCACGACTTGATTTTTCTTCAAGAGATATGCAAAATATACACGTGGATGGATTCTCCATCGAAAGACAACTCGCCACAAGTGCAAATGGTGGAAGACCTTGAGGAGGACTACTGTAGCTATTAGAAACAGTATAGCCTGTAATATCAGCTGTTTAAGGTCTGACATTCAAGGAATCCTTTTTGTACGATGCACTGTCCAATATGGAGAAACATCTACATGCCTGATTCTAATTCATGTCTACTGGAATCCAGCAATCAAAAGCATTTTGATTCTAATTGAAGATATTCCACATCCACACTGAAATAAATATTTCAGTTAGTGAGGACCTCTGCATTCTTGGAGGTGACTTCAATGCCTGCTGCCTAAGATCTGTCAGAGGAAGATCAAAATCTAGAGCTAATTGTTATAATGGTTAAAGAGTCTATTTACTGATTGGAATCTGACAATTCTTAATGGTAACATGTGTACCGATTTGATACCCACCTCCACATGGAAAAATGGAAAAGCTGAGGCCGCAATTAACTATATAATAGTGTCCCAGGAGTTGTCTCACCATTGCACACAGTTTAGAGTAGTTCAGATGAAATATATATATAGGCTTGCTTCTCCCTTAATTGCTCATACACAAAAAATCGATATTCCAGTAAATTGCAAGTATCTGTACAAGGAAATCATGCAGTAAGTTTCCAAAAATAGGGGAAAAAACGTACATTCTAAATTAAGTGACATGGTAAAAAATGGCCTTGTTTCCGAAATAAAAAATCGATGTGCTCCTAGTAATTATTTCAAATTCTTATGGGATCTCGACCCCCATCAAGCTAAAAAAAAAAAACACCTAAATGCCAAGCCCCATCTGCACAGTTTTGATTCAGAAACCTACATAAAAAAAGAACTTAATAAACATATCCACGCTCTCAAAAAGGAGGGCCTAGATAAAAACACCTTAGAAGGAAAAACAAATGTGCTTTGCAATAGGTATTACCACTGGTCCCGTACACATAGAGTAACCTGCAACATTAAAGATGGCCAAATCATGCTCAAGGCCTTATTAGCAACACATACTAGGAACTTTCAGTTGATAATCAATGGCCAAACTACAACTCAGAATATGTTGCAAACAGCCACAATCACAAGTAATGTGTGGGTAGAATTATTTATTTATAGACGCCAATAGCATGACAAATCAAGACCCAGTAGGTTGTAAGGAAGGAATTAAATGGTGTTTTACCATGTCTATCAAGGAAATAGAGTGTCTTATTACCAGAACCTCTGGCTTCAGAGCTTCTGGCCCTAACGGCCTAACTAATGCGATCTTAAAAGCAGATCCAATAACCTGGTAAACAATCCTGCATGGTCTCTTTGAAAATATTCAGCACATCTCATTCATACCTGATTCATGGCAGTGTGCTATTATCATTCCCATTTATAAAAAAGTTGCGGGAATGGACCCCATAAACTATCACCCGATAGCTCTTTTAGACTGCGACAGCAATATCTTTGCAGGTCTAGTGCTAAAAGATCTTGAAACATGGGCCAACAGTAAATCAATTCTTGCCAAGCAACAAACTGGCTTTCTCAAAGGATGTTCCACCACTCTCAATGGCCTAATTTTTTATACCATCAAAGATCAACGTATACATAATAGATCTAAGTCTGTTTATATAGCATTAATAGATTTAACAAAAGCCTTCAATTTAGTCGATAGTGCCAAATTGTGGGCAAAATGTAAGATGTGGGGCATTCCTGAAGGATTGCTCACCATTCTAATAGCCCTTCACCAGCATACCTTAATTCAGGTCAGATTAAATCAAAATGGAGTATTACCTCCTAATATACTTGTTACAAATGGAGTGTGACAGGGATGCATTTTAGCTGCTTTTCTAAAATAGGAAAAAGTCCCGCTCACTACTTGGCATAAGCCGATGATATTGCCCTGATTGATTATACTCCTATTGGGCCTCAATACCAAATAAAGGCAATGGACAATATGCTGGTATAAATGAACTAGTAATCAACCCAAGCAAATCAAATATAATGATCTTAGGCTCACAGTCAAACCGGAAAAAACAACCCAAATGGTGCATGAACAACCATATCCTAAGGGTAGTAAATAAAATAAAGTATCTTGGATTTAATTTGAGAACAACCAAATCATTAAAAGACCTGTCCATGGAATTAGAGAGTAAGATCACCTAATACGTGAGTCAACTAAAAAAACTGCTTATCTCTCTGTGTGTAGATTTTCAATCATATACTTGTTAAAATTCTATTAGGGAAAAGTAACCTGGGAATCTTATATGGGTTGGAACTTAATCCCAGTTCCCGGCAATTCAACTGGGCCCTACTCGAAGGTCGCTTGTGGAAAAAAACTCTGTCACTTCCCATGTCACTAACAACAGCTCGCTTTAGATACAAACTTGGATTACATTCACTCAAATCACAATTTGATTGGAAGATATTACTTCTATACAGATCTATTCTAAAGCCATGCAAACATTCTTTGTACGAAGACAGAAGAGAACATACAAATTTACAAAAAAGTCAATACCTAATAAAACTACAACAAGATGCTGAACAAATTCTTAAAAAATTGAAACTAGCGAAACCCTTATAGTGAATCCGGACAAAGCGAAACGGGCCTTAATGAGAACTGACAGATCACAACTAGGGCTTCATTTTGCGATCTCAAAAATACTAGAAATGTTGCTGTCATTGAGACACTGAGTAAATATGTACTGCCCTATCTAAGGAGATTTCCAAAGCCTAAGTGGTGTGTCGAACATTTATGCTTTTGCCTTCATTTGGTAAAAACAAAAGAAACTATAAGAATATGGCAAGAATGTGACCTTTGTGGTGTAGGTCTCGTTCAGGATATGAGAAATCTCCTGATAACTTGCCCAGCTACACTACTAGCCTTCAAAAAATATTTTTCTAAATGTGTTCATAACAATGATTGGTTCAAAACCCAAGAATGTTGGCATAGCCTCTCAGCTGGCAAAGAGATCTTCTTAGCTATAGAGCTGCTGAAAATATTGAATGAAATGCATTTAAAACTATCCGGAAAGTTAAAAAGAAAGGAGAAAAAGTAACTGGTTATTTTTTTCTAAATGAAATGTACTACACTGAATGATAAATCTGTTTTTTTAGTTCACTTTTGTACTTTTGAGAAAACTGTGTAAAAAGTCTACGTATCATTAATAACACAAACAAATAAAATGCAGGTTACTTCAGAGTGCAAAGCACATCAAGCGATAAGTGAATCAGAACAGCGACCACAGGATTATTGATTTTCAACAATTGATGAGAGTGTTGTCATGTCTGTCCACAGAACCCGTTCTGAAAATGGGTACTTTTAGCTAGTGATTTATAAACGTGTTTGTTAATACTGTTCAATGTCAAACGTATTAATTATGAGGAATGCATTTTCTGATCACAATTATGTCAACTGAATAAACAAACACGGTTTGGGGCAGATAACTGTATATATAAACATGTTATGGTCATTGCTACATTCAAAGATGTATTTCTTTACCTTTTTGCCAACCATTTGGTCAGCGTGAGAACAATCTCTTATTGGGTTGCCTGGGTAACCTAGAATCTACAAAGGTTCTGACAAACAGTGTATATAAGGCTGCAAACCTGTTCAAGAAGGGATTCAGCTTGGACAGGAGGGCCTCTTTTATTGCATCAATAAATACTTATAAGAAACGTACCTGATTTGGTGGACCTCCTTTACCTCATAATGGTGATGAGCTGAACCCCTGGAGACCCTCCTGCTTCTACTGCCTGATTGTTCTTCTCCATTATCCAGCTGCTATTCTCCTGCTTCCCTAACTCCTCCGGCCTTTTCTCCTGCTTTTTATTCTCTGTGGTTCGCCCCGAACCTCTGCACACTGCCAGGTCCATGGTGGGAGGAAAGGACCCTAAGGGTGATTAACTGATGCATGCGCCAGATGTGCGGCTCTCCTGTGCCACGTCTGTTGATGTGTCACTTCGTTCTTCTTTGCCTACGCTTCGTACATGGATTTACCACACCTGACAGGAGTTAATTCTGCTTCATCTATGCTTTCTGTGTAGCTACTCGGCCAACCAGTGCTCCTCAAAGGAGCACCTAACTATAGTGTAATTTAGCGTGCTTTGGAGTGCTGCGCCACTGCATGGGATCACATTATTGCTGTAAGGTGGTACAGAAAGCCATGTGTTGCCAGGGTAACATATGGACAGGTATATGAAGACAGGATATCTATGTTAAAAGCACACCATTTTTTTCTCACATGAAATGCCTCAATTACAGGAGAAACATTAGATACTTAATTAACTTAATTAACAAATACTAACACGATTTTAACTCCTTAACATTATAATGTGTTCTCCATATGCAAAATGAGGCAGGCTGAGATTCATTTTAAACCTGTGTTCAGATTTTTTTTTTCTCCTCTTTCTTTGCTCTGTTCTCGGTCTTTGCAGGAAACAAAATTTGAATAGCAGGAAATCAGTTAGATATAGTTGCTTACTGTAAAAGTGAGTCATTGTTGAGGAAGGAGGGTAGAATATTGTGTATTTTGATTGGTGACACGTCACCTTAGGGGCTGTAACAGATGTTTCTTGAAGCAGCTCGGGGAGAAGGAGAATTATTAGACATTTTGTGGAGCTGCTCTGAGGACCTGGCTGGGCTGCTGGGAGGGATCGTTCCAGTGCACTGCTGACTTTTGGAGACTGGGGTTTCCTGGTCAATTGACACCGGCTTGAGAACTGAAGATTGCAGATTGAACTGCATGTTCTCGCTGGGTGCTTTAAAAAGAAAGCCCTTGGCCACTTCTCGAAGGCAACAAGCCAGGAGATTTCACGTGCTGAAAAGCTGCAAACAGTTGGTAACTATCACGTACAACTTGAGGGAGCGTTGTCTGAATGAAGTCTTTTTTAGGCAGGATAGATATAGCTGGGGAATCACTGTGTTTAAATGCCACTTTATAATGTTGCCATCTAAATGACTGTTCTTTTCATTGTTGCAAAGGTAAAATGTAATGCTTTGTATTTTTGGACTTGTTTCTCTTCTGGTTATTCTAGAAAAGACTGCTTCGCAAAGCTGGTAATGTATTATTTTGAAATGAAACTGTTATAAATCACAGCCTGTGTAAAGGTTTTTTTTTTTTTGCTTCTGTCTTTCTCTGGTGCATTCAGCCCATATCACATAATAAAAGGGGAGGTTATTAGGTAATATATGTGCCAAACTTCCTATGCAGATGAAGTAATGTTATGAGCAATTATAAATAGCTGTGTGCGTGGTTCCACTCAGGGTATATGTGTGTGTGTGTGGCTTCTGAGTGGAGCATAATACGATAGTCTGCTGGCATACATGAATCAGCAGAGAGAGAGGCCTCTGGAAATATAATTTCACTAATGTAAATAAATTAGTGATAATACCACAGGGGTTGGTGAATGCTATATGTGAAAATTGTGGTATCCATAAGATGTAGGCCCAAGGTCTCTCTAGTGATCACACGAACAGACCAAGCAAGAAAAAATAGGTTTTGTATATTGGGGACCACCAGTAGAACAGAAGATCATGCTCATCACTATACCACAACGAAATGTATACCAACCAAATGTATCTGTGTACTGAAATAATGCATAGCCACTATACCACTATAATACCAAACCCAATCTAAATGCAAGGAGTGATTATTGCTAAATTACTTTTGTTTTTGGCGGTAAGAAAATACTGCTAGGCCCTAAATCTACACAAAATACCCTACATATTTATGGTGCGTTGCAGGCCGGGAAAGTGATCATAGAGCCCCTACTGGGCGTGGCAAGTGTGTCTCACACTGCCATCTGTACATTGAAGAGAACCCATTTCATAATAACAGTGTGTCACTAAAAACGAATTTCAGAATGTCTCAAATGGAAGCCACATTCCCAGAGCTAGTGCAATATTTAGAGGCAAAATTATTTGCACATGGGACCTGGTCATCAAATAGTACCTCAGAATGGCATGACCGCATTCATGGTGAGGTGCAGAAAGAAAAACTAGACAGTATTTTTGCAGAAGGCAGCATAATTCAGGTCTGCCTTCTAAGGTTATTAAATGCAGCTGATAAACATGCAGAGAAAGATTGTTTGATACGGTTATGCACCAAGATCTGGTTTATTTTGAATAGGTCCCAGCGAATGCAGGAAAATTATACCCAGCTAAAGATATGCAGTTACAATGCAGAGATTTTGATATTCAATTGTCCAAAAGCAAGAAACAGTTTGAAGTAGGTGAGCAAGAATTGGTACACTTAAAAGCATTGGTGGACCACATTAGACAAGATAAAGATAAGATGGTTTCAGAAATGCAAGTTTAACAAAAAGAACATTTTGAAAAAGAAAGTGATCTCCAAAATGCAGAACAAGAAATGGTTAAAATGCTTCAAGAAAGGGACAAGAGAAATAAAGAATTTAATGAATGCCAAATGCAAATGTGCGACATGCAGGAGGTAATTAATAAAATGAGTGATAATAACAACTATTTGCAAAACGAAGCAGACAGGCTCCTTAAAAAGTGTAAGGACTTGGAACAGCAAATGTGCATTCCAAGGTCCCAGGAGAGGCGGCAGGGCACCACATTCAATGGAGTTGAGGTGAATTCTATTTCTACCCAAAGAGCTAGTGCCCCAGTGACTGGGCTGGTGACTGAACTTGGTTGCAGCGCCCTTGGGGGATTTGATACTCCCATTGGGGGCCATCACCAATCCCATACACCTGGAACCAGGGTTGAGTCACCAAGTAGTGCAATTCCATGCATTGCAACAAATAGCCCCATAAAGATAATGAAATCCATTAAAGCCCTGATCAAACCATTTAAAAAGGGAGGGGAATGCTGCATAGAGGATCACTTAGAAGGCGTCATTTTTCACGTCGCTTACACAATCACTGCTGGGCCTAATACATCCCCTCGCCACTTTTTACAAGACTTAAAAAGAGCATTGATGTATCTTTTGACCCCAATTCCAGTGAGTTTAAAACTGCCTACTTCTATGGGCTACAGAAAGACATCCTATCCCAATTGGTCCGTGAATTTGACCGTGACAAGTCCCTTGAATGGATTGTACACCAAAGCACAAAACTGTATGAGGTACTCTATTGTCAGGGTAGAGAAAGTGATAAAATGAAAGATACTAGACCTAAATCTAAAGAACCCTCAGCAACAGTGATGGAAATCAGGTCAGCCAAAATGTCCCTTGGGTCTGCTCAAAGTCCAAGTAAAAATAATTTGGCACCTGAACAAAGGGGTAATCAACAAAGGTCAGCACACCCTGCACCAATGTTTCAATCACATGATCCTAGTAATAGGGAGAGCTACATCAGTCCCAGGTACTTAGGAGATAGGCCCCGGCCAGGCTATCGATCTGATATGTCAGGTATGAACAATAACCAGAGACAAAATCAGGATCAAAGAAATGATGGTCCTTATCAGACATTGGGGACACAAAGCAGATTTGACCCCAATACCATGATATATGGTAATCAGGATAGACCCAGATATGTGGATCGATTTGCTGATAATGGGAATCAACATAGAGGCCAGTACCCACACCATGAGAGAAAGGACATGAGGCAGAACATAAACTACAGTCCACGTCAGTGCAATGATTCCCCACCAGGGGACTACAACCAAAGGATGGGTGCACCCCGCTCCCCTCCACAAATGAATCAAGAGTTCAGGAACCATCCCAATAGAAACCATTCCCCTGAGAGGTATCAGAATAGATCCAATCAAGGAGAAAACAATCAATATCGATCTAGGCTTCAGAGAGAGGATTCTAGAGAGATGGAAAGATTCCAGTGTCTCGAAGCCCAAGTGAAAATGTTAGCTGAGCAAATAGGAAAGCTCTGTACAGCACAAAAACAGTCATCAAAGGAGGGGGCAGAAGGCCATAGCAATGACTGGGGGACTTCTGAAAAGTGACTAAGTACTTATGATACCTGAAGTGCCAAAAAGACAGATTGCTCTGATGTAATTTTGCATAATGACTCTGAGATGCCTAATGATTTCAAACTGAAAATACCAGTAAATGAACATGTAACAGAAAATGCAAATACTTCTAAAAGAGAGGTACGGTTTAACCTAGACTAAATCAAACATTGGAGATTTGTACAAATGAAATAGGAAAACCTGAAGATCCAAAAGAACAAAGAGACCGATGTAAGAAAAATTACTCATGCCTGGGGAATACCAGTAAGCATGGAGTAAGTGGTGATGCTATAACTCCTTCCCTGGGAAATCAAAACAATGACCAAACACAGGCAGTAAAAAGAAATGCTCAAAAGGAGGGTACAGGTCAATCACCTGAAGAATTCTTTGAGCCACATATTTTTGAAGAGGTTCAAAGGGCTGGTACCATACTGAATAATCACAAATGCACAGATTAAGACAATGACAAATTGCCAAGTGATGTTGTTACACATGTTCAGTTGGAGGGTTGTAGTGTGACCTCTGATGATACCAGGATGGATGGATGAACAGTGGCCACACTCCAAAAAACCACTGAACATGGGGAAATGAATAAAGTCTCTCACACAGAAATGGGCAAACAGGAGGGAAAAATGTCTTTCCATTTACCAACGTGCTTAGCCAAAAGTGAAAAAGGCCTGGGAAAGGTGAGACCTGAAATCAGTAAGAATTTGCACTTCTTATGTGTGTTAGAGGAAGTTGAAGACAGGTATAATGCTCCCATCACTGTAGAAGAAAAATGAAATACATTTGCAATGATTGACACTGGCGCACAGGCCACAATTATGTCTAAAGAATTGGTAAAGCGTATCAATGAAGGGAGATCCCTGCAGAATCAGATCACAGTGAAGGAAAGCCAAAGTTCAGTGCATAATTTGAATGGGGAGGAGGTGCCTATCATAGATGTTACTGAGGTTGACATAAAGATAGGTAAACACAGAATGAAACAGGAGGTATTGGTCACATCCATTTGTGAAATTCCATTTCTGATGGGAACAAATTGCCTGAAAAGGTTGTCTCCTCTCATAGATGGGGTGAATGGGGTACTGTGGTCCTTAACAAAAAAAAAACATTGAGACCTAAAAAACTAAAATCACAAAGCAGCAATATAAATGAATGTCACACCGTTGCCAAAACAAATGATGTAGTGGAGGTATATCTCCAGAATAGTTGGATACCTAGCGTCACTGTTATATTAATGTGTCAAGATGAAATGCAGAGTGAAGATGAGAAACAATCTGTACAGATATACTTGGACCCAAGGAAAAGATGGCAAACTGCCATAGATGAGCACACATTACGCTTTTATTTAAAAGAGAAAACATGCAAGCAGAATATTGCTCCTAAGGCAGATTCAGAAAAACACATCACCACTCTTGCTGAAATACACATGGAAGATGAGCAACCATGGGTTCACATTGGAATAAATGACTATTCCAAAACAGCAAAGGCCACTTTAGCACTTGAACAGGAAAGGAGTTTCATTAATGAGAAATTGTTGCAAAAAATAATGGAGAGGGAGGAGATCCCGAAATTTAGAATTAAAAACCAATATGTCTCTGGTTTGTACAGTCCAGACTTTCAAAACCGAATTGCAGGAAGATGCATGCTAAAAATTAGCATTGGCCAGAAAATCCTTACCATAATGTATGGATAGTGAGTGGAACACGGAATGATTTTTACATGGGCAATGATATAATGCGCAGAATGTGTATGGTGTTAGATTTCCTTAATCAAAAGATATGGTCACGCCTAGGTGGGCCGGCACCTGAATTTAAAGACAAAAGAAGGGCTTATCATTACGCACAGCTGGTCCCATATGCAATTGAATTACAACTGAGGAAGGATACTATTATCCCTGCATTCACCAAACAGGTTGCAATAACACTGAAATGCAAAAATGGACAGCAGTTGAAAGATTCTGATGCATTTGTCTGCTTGAATGAATCCATAAAACAGCAAGGCCTGGATTATGAATACATTCCATTGGTAGATATTGGTGAAGGGTCTGTAAAAATGATGGTGAACAATAAAGGTTGTCAAGATATTCATTTAGAGGAAAACTCCCCATTAGGAATGGCCATACAAAAATAACGTTACACAGCAGATCTAAATAACATGGTGATTGGAAATATCCCTGAAAAGTATGTGGATGCCAAGGGTGAATTGCCAGAATACCTGGATTCTCAGCCCAAAGGAATATTTAGAATTCATTCTGTGTACCCTTATGATTCAAGTGAGACAGTGTGCTGTCATCAAGAGGATTGCTTAACATTTAACTTAAATGAAAATGAAATAGAAAATCAGCCCATTGAAGTGGAAGCTGATATGCCAAAACATTTAAAAGTGTCGGCTTTACAGAGAGACACAGCCACACAGTTAGAGGAAAGCGCCGAGATTCCCCTACCAGAACATTTTCCAGAATTCTCCAAAATGGTAGAGGAGCAGATTTTATCAGCGGATGCATGTGACAATGATGAGGATAGAAATGAACTGAGGAAGATATTTATGGAGTTTAAAGATGTATTTGCAAAAGATGCTTATGATTGCGGTCTAACTGATTTACATGTGGCCACGCTACCGGAAGGGTGTAGCAGAAGCCCAGTATTTGTGCGCCAGTATAGATTACCATTGGCATGTTTAGAGTCATTGGCAGAGATTATAACAAATTTGGAGTCGCAGGGAGTCATCAGGCCCATTCATAGCACATCCAACACACCTATTTTAGGTGTGTTAAAGCCAAATGGCCAATGGCGGCTATGTGCAGATTTGAGGGAGTTAAATAAAAGAGTGCCAGTATCCAGATTGCCACTGCCATTCATTGATCAGGGCGTAGCTCAGGTACATGGTTCAAAAGTGTTTACCACGTTAGATCTCACCTCTGGATATTGGTGCGTGCCATTGGCAGAGGAGATACAGAATTTATTTTCATTTTCATTTGATAAGACTCAATACGCATGGGTTAAAGTTCCATTTGGGTATGTCAATAGTGGGAGTGAATTTGGAATGTCTTTGAGAAAAGCCATGCCTGATGCAGCGGAAAGAGGTACCATAGTTTATGTGGATGATGTACTGATAAAAAATGAAAGCTTGAAAAACCATTTTGATGAAATAAGACATGTTGTTGGCCAATTGCAGAAAGCAGGCGCCAAAGAATCTTTACAAAAGGCACAATGGTGCAAGAAAAAGGTGAATTTTCCAGGCCATGACATGACTGAACATGGATTAAACCCACAAAAGAAGAACGTGGAGGCTATACAAAAACTAAAAGACCCTAAAAATGTGAAAGGGGTAAAAAGTTTATTAGGAATGACGGGCTATAACAGGAAGTTCATTGAAAATTATGCTGAAATTACTCAACCATTAACTAAGCTGTTAAAGCTGAATACACCCTGGAAATAGGAAACAGAGTAGTCTGAGGCAGTGGCTAAATTAAAGGAATGTCTTATAAAGGCACCATGTTTGGCATACCCCATAAAGGATAGGGATTTATTTATAGAAATAGGTTTCTCTGAACAGTGTATGTCAGCAGTGATATCACAAAAACATGATTTGAATCACAAAACCATTGCCTATGCAAGTAAGGCGTTTTCCCAAGTTGAAATTAAATTCAGTGAATGTGAAAAGGCCCTTTTGACCACTGTGTGGGTGCTACAGCATTTCCGCCCCATTGTTCAGGGAGAAAAGGTAATTATTGAGACCAATCATCAACCATTGCAGTTTTTAGAGAGTAAAAGAATCAGGTCAGGTAACCTAGCACAGTCCAGAATCACTTCATGGACGCTAGCATTACAAGGTTTTTCTGTAGAAGTAAGATATGGCCAAAATAAAAAAAGCCCAGTTGCTCAGGGTTTAGCAGATCTACATGACTGTGCAGCTGAACATGTATCAAACGAAGTAGAAGTGGAATCTAGTTTACAGGATCTTGGGCAATCACCACACAAAGCTTTTGATGAAAAGACATGCAAGGATTTGACAACTGTATATGTTGATGGTTGTGCTTTTCACATTGAAAATGACAGTAATAAACAATTAGTGTCAGGAATAAGAAATGTCTGGTTGAAATGTGAAGGCGTCCCCAGTATTGGGATGAGAATTGGAGCTAGGAGCAGTCAAGTGGCGGAATTGGCAGCCATTTATAAAGCAATTGCTACTGCAGTTGATAATAAATTCAGTGAAATTGTCCTGGTGACTGATTCTGACTATGCACAAAATAGCTTTGTGGAATATTTACCTTGCTGGAAAGCGAGAGGCATGATTACATACAACTAAAAGCCACTTAAACATGGAAATATGATACAAGCCTTAGACAAATTGGTGTCAGAGAATGATTTCAAAATATACTGGAGGAAAATTCGTGGGCATTTAAAAACTCCAGGAGAGGTTCAGGAGGGGAATGATAAGGCAGATCAGCTGGCTAAAATTGGGGCTGTGATGGGAGAATTGCCACCTATTGAACATTTACTTGGTGAAATACAAATTGATGCAGTAACACGGTCTAAAGCACCAAAGGAGATAGATCAGCCAGTGGGACAGTGGAGTTATGATACAACAGATCAAGATCTAATTGAGGCACAAAAGGATGATCGAATTCTGGGAATCTATTATAATGATTTGATAGATCCTGAACAAAACCCTTTAACAGAAAATGATTGTATGGGAAAAGAAGAGTTGAGGGTGCTATTAAAGAATAAAAAACGAATTAGACTACAGGATGAACTCATGATTAGAGAGTCCATAACAGGACAGATACAGTGGGTGGTACCCCTTTCATTCAGAGGGTTAATGCTACACCATGCACATGATGCAATAACTGCAGACCACATAGGTTCACAAAAAACATTGGAAATACTAAAATATTATGCTTACTGGCCACATATGTCCCAAGATGTAGAATTATATACTAGAGGATGTCTAGTATGCGCCCAATTTAAACCTGCTTCACCAATGCATAGAGCACCATTGATGAAAAGAGGCCTAACTCTCCCAGGGTCAGATTTGCAAATAGACTATGTAGGTCCTTTAAAAAGGTCAAGCAGGGGAAACCGTTATATTTTAAGTGTGGTATGTTTGATGTCGAAGTGGATTGAATGCATTCCTGCACCAGATTGTAGTGCGCAAACAGCAGCTACATTACTGGTGAATCATGTGTTTTCAAGGTTTGGGTTACCACAAAGAATAGAATCAGACAGAGGAAGTCATTTCACAAGTGCTCTAGTGAGCAAGGTGTGGCAAATACTGGGAGTGAAAAGAAAATTACATTTTGCATATCGAGCTGCTTCTTCTGGGGGAGTTGAACGCTATAAGAGGTCTGTTGTGGATATATTAAAGAAGTTTGTAGCAGAAGCAGGTTCCAGCTGGGATTTACGTTTACCTTTGGTTTTAATGGCAATCAGATAAACTCCTGCCAAAGCAACAGGTGTTAGCCCCCATGAGGTTTTGACAGGTAGGAAAATGGTGTTACCACAACACCTGCTATACAAAACACATGAGCAGACACTTGTGAGCGCATCCACAGTTCATGAATACATTGATGAACTGAGGAAGCATTTACAACATGCATTTGCTTTTGTACAGCAAAATCTAGAAAGAGCTGCTAACAGTGCAAAGTCATATTATGATAAAAAGACATCAGTGAAAGAGTATTGTGTGGGCGATCAGGTGTATAAATTTCATTTTGGAAAAGGTAAACAGAAAAATTCCAAATTTCTAGCAGCCTGGCAGGGGCCATTTCGAATTATAGATAAGATCTCTCCCGTAGTGTACAAAATTTCAAAGACTGAAGGTAAAACAGCAACAGAACAGTTTGTTCATGTAAACCAAATTAAACCCTGACACCCCAGACACGAAATTAAAAGACTTGAGCATGTAGAAACAGATAAAGTCCCTTGAATACATAAAAGAAGGTAAGGTAAATGGGTTTAGTCAGAGAGCAACAGCAGAGAAATAAAATAGAGGTGATTGATTATTACATGTGTATATAGGTAAAAAAATAAAAATTGAAGCTGAAAATAGTAGAGTTGGTTTGCAAAATGAAAATGTATTAAATGTTGAATGCTATTTTATGTATGTTTGTTCTCTCTTTAACATGTGCTAATTTCAGAAGGTGAGAGAAAAAGGGCGAAATGTTTTGCAAAGAATGTTTTATTTTTGGCAAAAGGGTGAAGTTAGTATTATGCTATGTACTTAATTTGTTTCTTTTCCATTTGATTTAGAATAGTAACACATTTTGGCTTGGAGGTTACGGGACCGGAGGACACGGGAGATGATGGAGTCCTGGAGTCCCCTGGATGAAGATCAAACGATGTCTGCCTCCGGGTGGAGGTGAAGACAAGTAATTGGAATGCCAAAAAGAGATGACTCCTATGGAAAAAGGATCCAAGAGTGCCAGGATGAAAGAGTACCCGAATGAACCTAATGATGTGACATCGCTGGTCGGGACATATCAGAGGCAGACAAGTGTCCTGGAGTATGGAGTTCCACGTGTTTATTATTTTAATTAATTATTTTAATCTGTTATGTTAATTCTTTATTTTAACTATTTGTTTTATTTTATTGTTTTGTGATTGACTTCAAGTATAAAAGTAAGACACTGGACTATGGACACTTCCATTGGGAAGAAATATGTAAAATATTTTATAAGAACTGATGGACTCAGAGATGAATTTTGATATTATGATGATTGAACAATGATTTTTCAATTTTCATTTTCCACACGTGACTATTCATTTTTTTGGATTGATACATTTTAAAAGAAGAAAGAGAGCAAGTTGGGTTTCTTCCAATTGTGGCTTAGACCATGGCCAAATTCTCAGAAAAAGGAGGGTATGTAGTATAATTTAGCATGTTTTGGAGTGCAGCGCCACTGGATGGGATCACATTATTGCTGTAAGGTGGTATAGCAAACCATGTGTTGCCTGGGTAACATATTGACATATTGACAGGTATATGAAGACAGGCTATCTATGTTAAAAGCACACCATTTTTCTCAATACTATGCCTCAATTAAAGGAGAAACATTAGATATTTAATTAATTAACAATACTAACACGATTTTAACTCCTTAACATTATAATGTGTTCTCCATGTGCAAAATGAGGCAGGCTGAGATTCATTTTAAACGTGTTTTCAGATTTTTTTTTCTCCTCTCTCTTTGCTCTGTTCACGGTCTATGCAGGAAGCAAAATTCGAATAGCATGAAATCAGTTAGATACAGTTGCTTACTGTAAAAGCCATTGTTGAGGAAGGATGGTAGAATATTGTGTATTTTGATTGGTGACACGTCACCTTAGGGGCTGTAACAGATGTTTCTTGAAGCAGCTCGGGGAGAAGGAGAATTATTAGACATTTTGCAGTGCTGCTGTAAGGACCTGGCTGGGCTGCTGGGAGGGATCATTCCAGTGCACTGCTGACCTTCGGAGACTGGGGTTTCCTAGTCAATTGGTACCGGCTTGAGAACTGAAGATTGCAGATTGAACTGCATGTTCTCGCTGGGTGCTTTAAAAAGAAAGCCATGGGCCACTTCTCGAAGGAAACAAGCCAGGAGATTCTGCGTGCTGGAAAGCTGCAAACAGTTGGTAACTATCACGTACAACTTGAGGGAGCGTTGTCTGAATGAAGTCTTTTTTAGGCAGGATAGATATAGCTGGGGAATCACCGTGTTTAAATGCCACTTTATAATGTTGCCATCTAAATGACTGTTCTTTTTATTGTTGTAAAGGTAAAATTAAATGCCTTGTATTTTCGCACTTGTTTCTCTTCTGTTTATTCTAGAAAAGACTGCTTTGCAAAGCTGGTAATGTATTATTTTGAAATGAAACTGTTATAAATCACAGCCTGTGTAAAGGTTTTTTTTTTTGCTTCTGTCTTTCTCTGGTGCATTTAGCCCATATCACATAATAAAAGGGGAGGTTATTAGGTAATATATATGCCAAACTTCCTATGCAGATGAAGTAATCTTATGAGCAATTATAAATAGCTGTGTGCGTGGTTCCACTCAGGGTATATGTGTGTGTGTGTGGCTTCTGAGTGGAACATAATACGATAGTCTGCTGGGCGTACATGAATCAGCAGAGAGAGAGGCCTCTGGAAATATAATTTCACTAATGTAAATAAATTAGTGATAATAGCACAGGGGTTGGTGAATGCTATATGTGAAAATTGTGGTATCCATAAAATGTAGGCCCAAGGTCTCTCTAGTGATCACACGAACAGACCAAGCAAGAAAAAAGGGGTTTTGTATATTGGGGACCACCAGTAGAACAGAAAATCATGCTCATCACTATACCACAAAGGAATTGTATACCAAGCAAATGTATCTGTGTACTGAAATAATGCATAGCCACTATACCACTATAATACCAAACCGAATCTAAATGCAAGGAGTGATTATTGCTAAATTACTTTTGTTTTTGGTGGTAAGAAAATACTGCTAGGCCCTAAATCTACACAAAATACCCTACAAAACCCTGCTGCGCTCTTGCGCTACGTTCTTTGGTCACTCTCTTGTTTCTCAGCCAACACCACGCCGTACGCTCCAGTTTTGTACAGTGCTCCCGACTCTGCATATTAGCTGTTGTCCCCATCCATCTGTGCAGCTTCAATCTGGGATGGTCTATGGACTGTTACTGCCTGGTACATGCTCTATCAGGCTGGACTTTCCCTCACACTCTGTCCTGCTGAACTTTCACTCCTGCTGCTGGAGCAGGCTGTGCACACCTTCAGTGCCTCTCTGCTCAGACTAACAATCTGCAACACGCTCTCTGCACAGTAATAATTACTGTCCACATGCTTGCCTGTTTGTTTTTAATTTTGCCATAGGTCTTCACTACAACCTCTGCTCTGTACTTTGTCACACATTCTTTGTACATTAATGGCAGTGCAACTTTCCACGATCTTGCTGCACTTTGCATATGTGTGGCCTTTTTGTAGTTTTGTTTTCCAAGGGTTCCGTCAACAGGTGTCTTTCCTTAGTGCTTTTACCTCATGTGCTTACTGGTGTTAGCAGGTGTGTAGCATTGCCATTGCATTTGTTTGTTCCCCAGGCTCTATTACCCTATTTGTCACATTGCATGAGAAATGCATTCAAGCCAAAGGTATTACCATCCGTCATCAAACATGTTTTTTTAGGTGCATCAAACGAGGAGAGAATTGGGGCAGTAGAAATTGCTTGTTTGATATTCTGAAATTCTTTATCAAATTCATTGGTCCATTCAAATTCACAGCCCTTTTTGCATAGAGCTCTTATATTTATACATGTATTTGAAACATTCCTTATGAACTGAGTAATATGCAACTACCCCCAAGAATGACATTACTTGATCTTTATCTTTTGGTGGTAGAATTTGCAGTATGGCTTTGATTAAGCCCTCCCTATGAAATATACCCTCACCAGATAAGTGGTGCCACAGATGATCAATTTGGCAGGCCCTAAACCGCATTTGGATGTAATATTAGTTCTTCTTTGTTGAGTCTATCTAAAACCTTCTTTAGTTTGATGTCCTGCTCCCTAACTGATGAACCCAAAACAAGAAAGTCAACTTGATAATAGAATACACCAACAATGTCACCAACAACATACGTTATCTCTCTTAGAAAGAAGGCAGTGGCAGATATGAGTCCAAAGGACATGCTTTTAAATCTGAACGTGCCCTCCTGAGTGAGGAAACTAGTGATTTCTCCGGATTCACGATGGAGCTTGATTTGGTGGTATGCCGAGGCTAAATCAAGTGTGGAAAATATGTTAGCACCAGAGGTGAGGCTGACCAGTTCCTCAATGTTTGACTGGGGAAACCAATCTACTACCACACAAACACATTATTTAATGCACTTAAGTCTAAGCATAAGCGAGCACTATTATTGGGCTTTCTAACTACCACCACAAGAGAGTACCATTCAGAAGCCTCAACTGCTTCAATGATATCTTCCTCAGCCAACTGTTTTTCTCTAAACACATCAGACACTTTGCTTTCGGGGAAAGAGGTAATGTGGTGACACAGTCAGGAATCTTGGTATTGATTGTCAAACCCATGTCCCTCTGCTGGTACCACCTCAAAAGCCATCCTGCTCAGTTAGAAATATAAACTTTAGCTTTTGTGGTCTTGTTCTTATCCTCCAGAGTTGGCAAAAACACCCTACTATGGTGATTTCTGAACTACCATAAGCACTAGCATTACTATTAGAGGATTTTGAACTGACATTGGAAAGTTTATTTTGCCACATGTCTATATTAATAACGGTATAATGAGAACCTGAATCAATTAGTATTTTTACAGCTACAACATCAACTAGTTCAACAGAGTGAGGTTTTTCATGTAGTCTTTTGGAGAGACCAACTTCACATATCGACCAACTCACTCCACAGGCTTCATCATCAGAAGCAGTTTTATCCAGGCATTCATACTCAATATTCTCATACATCTATTTTACCACTTTGCGGGACATGTTCTGGCAGCATCTAGTGAAGTGGCCCTTTGTTACACTGTGCCTGGTGACCTGGACATTACGGGTTATTTGCTAAGTGGGAGGGGCCCCCATATCTAAAGCATGTCCTGGACCTGAGCAGGACAGTAGCCTATTGCTGCTCTTCCTGTGATCTATTTTCTCCTCACGTTCGTCCCATTTGGTTATTGCTTAGTTGGGGCCACAGGAGTTTTCCAAGTGCCTGGAGGAAATGAGGAGGCAGATTCGACATGGCAAAGGTGGTTTCACACCAGGAAAGTAGCAACCGTCCATTTCGGATACTGTTCAATGTCACAAGTACCAGTTATGAAGAATGCATTTTCTGATCACAATCATGTCAACTGAAATCATCAAACATGTTTTGGGGCAGTTAACTGTGTGCATAAACATGTTATGGGCTTTGCTACATTCAAAGAGGTATTTGTTTACCATGTTGCCACCCACGTGCTCAGCGCAAGAACAACATGCTACTGGGTTCCCTAGAATGATCTGACACACAGTGTAAATAAGGCTGCAAGCAAGTTCAAGAAGGGATTCGTCGTGGGCAGGAGGGCCTCCTTTATTGCATCAATAAATACCTATAAGAAACTTACCTGATTTGCTGGACCTCCTTTACCTTACCCACTTTGTTCACACCCTGAAAAACTGTCTCACCACTTGTTCTCATCTTTTTGCTGTTGTACAGGCACCCTTTGTGGCAATGCCTGAACCATCTGTAAAAGCGTTATTTTAATTCCTTTCTGAAATAAATAAATACATCTTCAAATACCACAATAGAATCCTTCAAGTACCTTTCCTAATTGGTGTGAGGTACAGCACATCCACAACTGAAAAATCTCTTGAATATGCCACTGACACAATCATTATTCTTCGGCTACTGTCCACAAAATGAAAGAATAATGCAGGGGGTACTTACGTTTCTATACTGGGAACCCAGAAAACCTAAAGGCACCTTAACTCCGTAAAGCTTGTTGAAAAGCAAAATGGTACATGATTACACAAAGGACCTGAGTGTTGTAAAGTTTGAGTTTGAAAGAGAGCACATAGCGATGTTATTTGGAGGTTTCTTACAAGTCAAATTATCGAGAGTGAGAGAATGCATTTTCCAATTCTCGACTGTATTCGACCATTCGAGCCACCTAAAATGTTAGCATTCTTCTCTGAGAGAAACTGTAGTGCTGAAGAGTTTGGAAGTGGCTTGCTTTTTAAAAGGAATCACTTACATAATAATCTATTATTTTTGATCAGGAGTTAACTGAAGATGCTGCCACCTTATAACTGCAACACAGTCTCACAGAAGCACAAGAATATTGCATTTCCTTTCTGGACTGGTTTGTTTCGGGTACTTAACCAAAATGAATATTCGGACAAGAGCTCAGTGTATGTGTTCTCTCCGGTTATTATAATATATAAAGATCTGAAGACTGCCTATAGCACTGTGCTTTCAAAATTACTTTACAAACAGATGCAAAATCTCCTTTATCCTGAGGTATGGATTTGTTACTTTCACTATCCCCGCGTACATCAGTGTAATGGGTAAGTAAGGGTTGAAGGGAGAGTGGGGTCAAAGAAGGTTGTGGGAGTAACCCCTATCGAGAGCAAAATGGTGGGTAAATATGAAGAAAAGTCCCAAATTCGGAAATAAAGGGTCGAAAAAAAGAAAGAAAATGGTTAATCACAGAATTGACTACTGCCCACCTGCTGTATGGTCCTTGGAATCAAATGGAGTGTGACTTCCTCGGTTATCTTCGATCCACAAGCCATTCAACACGCTGTGCAAACATAAATATCGATTTTGAAAATTGTGCATTCGTAATGAAATAACAGACGTTGCCGTTTTTAGTTGTTATTCAGACAGACGAGTCATTAAAACATTGTGACACATATTATCATCTGCACATATTTTGCTTGCTATACCCTGAAAATGCTTCTGCTTTATTAAAAAGTCTGCCTCACTTGCAAAGTTCAGTTTAGCTGTTTTCATTTAATTTGATAGCCACAGGCTGTTTTTCTCTAATTTTGCTGCGCCTCTCTGTTATGTCCCAGTCAAGCGTGACAGAAAAGTAACTTTTGTTAAATGACATGCAGTCCTTGGACTGAGGGGTTTCAACTGCCACCACGAGAAAAAAAAAAGAAAGTGCTGATAATTATATTATACCTTTTCAGAGCCATTGTACCGGGAGAAGAAACTCTTCTCCCCCTGAAACATTCTTGATTAACAAGACACACTTCTTGCCCTTAAGCAAGGGACTATAATGCCCTGACACGCAAGTTACAGGTACACTGCGACTCTCTGAGACGGAAAGTCATCATTTACTCATAAACCTGCCAGCTTTAGCAACGCTGAAGCCAACTTTTTAATTACGCTGTAACTTAAAGAGAAAATGCCCATAGTGCATAAAGTGGTAATTGACTGCTCCTCGGTGGGGAGTGAGGCCTTGGCTGCAACCGGCATATCTCGCCAACGCTGGCTTCTCTGGAGTGTGCTCGGAAACCCTGAAGTAGTGATGCGCTTCTCTTTCCTCCTGTATTCCTCCTGTATATGCAGAACTGCCATGCCAGTCTTACTGGTGCACCGTTACACCCATTTATTTTTAGCTCTCAAACAGAAAAAAAAATGCATGATATAGTTCTCTTCTTTTTTCTTTGACAATTTGCCTTTTTAGGGAGTACATCACTGATAATTAGAACATAAAAAAGGAGAACTCGCTTCTCTCCTTTTGTAGCTTGCAAATTTTAAAATTTAAAATTCACTTGTGCTTTTGGAAAGGTAATTCACACTCTGTACAATGACATGCTCTATTACGTCTCCTGGAAAAGGTGACTGTGTCTGCAGCGTGTAACGCACCTCACTTCAGTGGGGTGGACCATTTGTGTGCTGATTATGTTACTGACACTATTTGGTGAAATGGGATTACTGCCAGTTTTACTGCAACACCAAATTCTGAGTTTGGAGGTGACATGGAGAATGTACTTCCGGAATATTGCTGAAGGTCATTCCTCCACCTAACCTTCAACTATTGGAGGATTTATCGCAGTGGAAATATAACTTCCAAAATCAAAAACAAAGACACACACTTCCAAATTCCCCATGGAGACATATGGACTCTGAAAATGGGGACTGACACCCCTGTTACCATACTCGTAATCCATCAGTAATTCTGCCAGGCTGAGTGGTGGTAATGGTAAACGTCTCTGGTGCCAATTCCAGTGGAATTACCATGCATAGGACCTCCACAAAGTTCCTGCAAGAAGAGGTGTTTTTTATTTACCTGCACCTCTGATTCAAATTATTATAAATATGTAGCCTAAATTAGTCTGCTGGCATGTAAAACGGAATATATAAACCATGCTTGGTTGTGGCATAGTGACTAATAAGGTCAGCCAGTTATATAGCCATAGTAATTTGACATAAACCTTTTGATCCCACTGCAGGAAGGAAGGGCACCATCTTACTCACAGGCCCACAAGCTCTCACTAGGGACAAAGAGATCTCCAGGGAGTCATTGCATCAAAGACAACACTGACATAAAAAAAGCAACTCTCACACCAGGATGCTGTTCAATAGAGTCCCTGTGAAGTCAGCAGGTAAGGGAAGGGAGCAGAGGTAGGGTAGCCAGGAAGGAGATGTGGGTTGACAGAGAGGTCTCACCATCTTGGACATTATTAGGGCTCTCTACCACTTTCTGCCCCCCACCCATTTTCTGTAGGCAAAGCACTCTGAGTGTGATGTCATAAGGCTTGTTACAAATGACTGGAATTGGGCCCTTACAGCAGGTTTTCTTTTGACCAAGACCCTTTGACGTTGTTCCTTAGTAAGGAAGGGGGAACTACTTCTGCTTTAATTCATATTTGATTCTTACACAAACAAGAAGGTTCCACTGGACCTCTATTGGGAGTTCATCCTGCTTCAACGTTCTCTGCCACAAAAGTGAAGAAAGAAGGAATCTAAGGATGAGGAGAGCTCTCTCCACTAACCATTCAAAGAGAACAGCAGGATTGAGCTTGCGTGGACCATGGCCACTCTGCTGGCTGCAAACGGGAAGTGAAAAATCCTGTGTAGGTGCCAGCCAGGTTCCCTGCAGTGGGAATGCAGAACAGAAGGACTCACCTTGTCCTGGAGCCCCTGGACTGGGATTATCAGCAACCTCAAAGTCCAGAGGCAGCCTGAACGCCTCTTTCAACATCTCAAGATATATTTGGGATGGATCAACCACCCTCAATGCACTTCAGACCACAAAACTACACTTGGGCTGCTTTTGACACTTCACACATCTTCAAACTGCTATCTGCATTTTAAGCCATCGAGGCACCAGCTCAGACCCTGGAAGCGGATCAACTCATCTCAACCCGATCAGGGGCTCGGCATCATGGGAGCAACTGACTCCAACACTGATTCAACTTCTGGAAGCCATCAATCATCAGTCTCAAATGCTCACTCGACCCATTGGAGCCATCCTCTTGTTGCTGACTTGACCACTTCCCCGAACCATTGGAAGCAATCTATCACTTGAGGCCAGCTGCCAGTGGGATTGCATCACCTTGAACATCTGTGTTTGATTAAAAGTCTTTATTTTTATAGAACCTTGATTGGACATTATTTTATTTTGGAACCATTATACTTAAAAAATGTTTGAGTTTCTCCTGTTATCTGTTCATCTACACTTGGCCCACATTACCAACAAAAAAAGCAAAGGAGGTTAACCCTTGGAGATGCTGGTTTGGTGGTAGTGTGTGTCTAAGTAGGCAGGTCAGTCACTAGTCATCCCTCTACTCCTGCAGTAGTAATTTAATCACAGAGATATGTAGGTAAGTTTGGTCAAATCAAATAACCCCTCTCAACAATTGAATCAGGTTTCTTCAGTTCCCTCAGTAGCTAGAAATGCCTATTCCACAAAATACACATTTGTTTATCGAAAATGTAATCAATTACGGTCAAATTGAGACATAGAATCACCCTGAGTACCAATGAAAAAGTGACCCATAATTGCAGATGCATTTTGTTACTTTTTGTAACACACATGTTGAATACTCCCTAAGAAAGATTGTGGATACAATGTGTTGCATATTGTGCATTTTAAAACATACAGTCAAGGACATTGTTCACAAGTTCATCTATCAATTGCACAGTACAGTAACACTTCGAACTTGCAGACTTAAGTCAAATGAACTGGCTCACCTTTCCCCAAAAGTTGGCCCACACTAGCATACTGGTCTGGCCGTTTGGGCATTTCTCTATCATGTTATAGGCCAGTCCGAGCCTGCGCTCAATGAAAAAATAATTCATCATAACACTACATTTATTGTGGTACCATGGCAATTACATGGGTAGACAATGTGCCTCCTACATTAAAATAGGTCCTGCAAATGGATATCATTTCTGTATCATTTATGTACACTAATGTAAGCATGAAAAAGTGGAAAATGACATGGGCATATGAGACACATTGTATAGCAGGGTATTTCAGCTTGTTTGTTGGTCAGAAGTTATATAAACCTGTGAGAAATGTGATTTAGATGGCGAAGCTCTGTACTAAATTGTCTCATACATGAATCAAGACATCACCAACACGTGTGAATATTGTAAGTAAATGTCAAAGGGTGGATTCAGGATTAAAAGCTTGGAACCCTCCTCACTCCACACAACATCCACATCCACCATTACGCAGATGACATACAGCTCTACCTCAACTTATCCTCCATCAACGACATACAAAGGCTCAAGGACTGCCTCTCATTGATGCAGTCGTGGATGCTCAGTACTTACCTGAATCTCAATCCTTCCAAGACTGAAATCCTTCTGCTGGCCAACAACACCAAGCACCTGGACATCCAGACCTGGCTCTCTGCTATGAGTCTTGAGGGCTTTACACCCCAGCTGTCCACCTGAGCCAAGTCCCTTGGGTTTGACTTTGAAAGACACCTCTCCTTCAAACAGCAGATAGCAAGCAAGACACAACGTTTGGTACCAACTTGTCTCTTCTGTGTGAAATCATGCCCTTTGTCCCAGAAAGCAATTTCAGATCTGCTTTGCAAGCCTTGCTCCTCTCCCACCTAGATGGCGTGAATGCCCTATCGAAAGGTCTTCCGGCCACTACCCTGGCTTCTCTGAGATGTGTCCTGCATGCTGCAGCACGGCTCATCAAAGGTCATCAAACTGACCCTCATCAAACTGCACTGGCCCCCGCTGCATTCCGTTATCATCTTCAAATCCTGCTGCATGATCTACAGTGCTATCAACCTGAAGACCCCAAGCTACTTCGCTTAGAAACTCAGCTCCCCCAGAGGCCTCTGATCCACCAGATGTAAGGGCATATGCAGACGTGAACTCCGTCTGCGAAGGAAGGAAAAAGCCAGAAGACAGGGCTACTCTGTCTGCGCCCCAAGACTCTGGAACCTCCTCCTCACCAACATCCGACTCACTCCCTCGCTTCGACAGTTGAGGAAAGGGCTCAAGAGCTCGCACTTCAGAGAAAGGCTCCTCCCCAACACCTAGATCCATACACATCCACAGCTCACCATACCTGAGACTGGGTGCTCTTTTCCCTACTGTTTCCTCACCTGTTTACTTGTGCTGGTTACCTTCCCTCCCCTGTGGTTAGATGACCACTCCCTTGTTTCTCTGCTCCCTAACCTTGTTCTTTCCCCTATGTTTGTAAAGCACTCCTTTGCTTCCCGAAGCTAGGTGTGCGCTCAATAAATGCCCTAATAATAATAATAATAATAATAATAATAATAATAATAATGAATAATGAAAAGAAAAATAATTTTCAAAGAATTAAGGCATGGAATATAGCGCTTTTATGATTGCTTGGTACTGTGGAGTCCGACAATTTACAGTTTTGATATATTTGACTTGGAGTTTTCTGTTTGACAGTGATAGAGAATGGAAGTACAAATCTTTGGAGCCTGGAATATGAAAGAAACCGCAGCAATGTGCTACAAAAAAAATGCCCTGAAGACTCCGTTTTGCATTACACAATATATTGGCATATTAATTGCTATTGAAGTTAATGTGGAATGAATACCATAAGTTCTGGCAGGCTTGAACATAAATGGCTTGCCGTTTGAGCCAAAGTAGGCCCAGGTAAGTGACAGTCTCAGTGAGGCCTTTGGTCTGTTTATGGCAAAGCCCACCAGCAAACACAGGTTTTAATGCCATTAGTACCCTGGCATTGTGCGGTGGGTGCTGACAGGGTATTTGATATTTTTAAAAAGTAAGAAATTCACCTTGTTGAAGGAGGCAGGAAGTCCTGTGCCTCTTCTTCAAGTCAAAAGCTTGGACAATTAATGTTGCCCACCTTGGATGCGACTTGGAGACAAGAAAGTCTCTTGTCACTGACTATGGTGGCTGAATTGGAGGAGGAGCAATGTAGAGCTAATTCCAGTGGACGGTAGAAGTATGTCAGGCAAGTACAGGCAGGATGGGCAAATGTTGGGAGGATGTGGAGAGGAGGATATGGGAGATCAGGGTCAGGCATAGAAAAGACAAGCCATGGGCAAAGGCAGCCAATAGCACCTTCATGTGGGTGAGCCATCAGTTCCTGGTGCGCCAATGCTTTCTTTGCCCATTCATGCCTGGCTTTGGAGAGAATTAATTGGCTGTCTCCCTAGTGCCAGGTGTTGTGTTCACAAAGCACAGCAATAATAACTATGATGGAATTAGAAAAGATGTTGTAATCCTCCTCTTGGCATCCTGGAATCGCAGATGGCTTGGACCTCAAATTCTGGTGTGGAGTCATTCCATATAGGAGAAGGGATCCTTGCATTATGAGTTGGAAACCTATTAGGCACAAATTGTTTCATGAAGAAACATGGACAATTGGATGTATACATTTCCAGGAAGGGGGCAACTGTAGCTTGTATTCCACCTGATTAATCCACCCGAGAATAGTGACAGTACTGAAAAACTTTGGTACCAGTCTGTTGGATGAGAGATGAGAAGGGAGATGTTTTGAAGCCAGCCAGACCTGGTCGCTTATCTTATACTCCTGTGGCGGTCTACAAATTACTTCATTTTCTGTCTGGCAACTTTTAGGCTCTCCAGTCCTCATTGATGGCCTTCTTGTACTAGAAGAATATGTTAATTCATAGAAGGAACCTGGCCGGTCTTGGGGTTGGTAAGTGGGAAAGTCTGCATATGGTAGCCATAGGTACACGCAAAGGGACTGTTATTTATGGATGAATGTATGTTGTTGTTACAGGAGAATGCATCCAGCAGAAGAAGGTAATATCAGTTATCTTGAATAGCCAACATGACACAGTGCAAGTATTGTTTCAATATCCATTGGACTGTGGCTGGTACACTAAAGACATCCACTGTGTGTTTGCATAGAGCTCCCCAAAAATGCACAGTAAACGGGGAACCTCTCTTCCTGATAATATTGTCCGTTAACCCATGGAGATGAAAAATGTCTCTCACAAATATACAAACCATTTATGTAGCACTGCACAAAGAGCTGAAAAGTATGCTAGTTTAGATGGGCGATCAACAGTAACCATTATGATGGTGTGACCCTGTGATGGGGGTCAATTCACTATTGCGTCTGCCGATATAGATCTCCATGATTTCTTCGGCATTTCTGGCGAGCATAACTTCCAACTGGAATACCCAGAGTTGTCTTATTTTGAGCACAAATGAGGCGCATAGTAACGTACTTGAGCATATCCAAATGGAGAGAGCTCCAACAAAAATGTCTTCAGACAAGGTCCAGCGTGTTGCAATAGCCACAATGTTCAGAAATAGGGTTGTCATGTCACAAAGACAAAACCAGATTTTGAAGTGAAGTAGAAGGTATGAACAACTACTTCTCGTAAAACCATAACCCAGCATGTTGCATCAATGAAGCCAAGGCAGGTAAACTAGGTTCGGAATTCTGAGCACGTTTAATCTTCTCAGGAAGCATGTGGATTCCATAAATGAATGGCTTTCCAGTGAGTATTCTACTGGGATAACCACAATCTTCTACTACAGGACTGTCTCGCCTATGTAAGATGTTAGCAATAGTGTTCACAGAGCCTGGAATGTACGCAACTGAATATTTTTTCTACACAAAGAAGTAGGCCCACCATGCCTGTCGACTATAGAAGCACTTAAACTGTTGGAGAGCATGTAGATGGCTATGAGTGAATTTCCACTGGAAAGTTTGCACCTATCAGGTATTGGCTCCTCTCCTTACAGGCACACTTTATGGCTAGTAGTTCTTTCTCTATCGCCAAATACTGTCTTTCAGATTTGGTCAGTTTGACGGGACTAATAGGCCAGGGGATGTTCCAACTTGTCTTCCCGGGTAAAGTACAGATGATATGCCAAATACACACGTCTCAGGTATCGCCAATAGTGTGTTGATACGTAACCCTTGCAGGACTTTTTTTGATGTCCTCGGTTTGTGACTCAATATCCTCCAAAAACACTAAAATATCATCAAGATAAATGATAGTAGAGTGACCAATGAGATTAGAAAACATATGGTCCATGAAACGTTGTAATACAGAGGGAGCATTGGCCAATCCCAAGGGCATCATGTGGTACTCTTAGTACCCATAGGGCATAAAAAAGGCAATTTTCCACTCATATCCCTTGCATATTCTGATCAAGTGGTATGGTTCGTGCAAGTTGAGTTTCATAAATATCACTGCTCCATTAACTGGAGTAAAGATATTTTCGATCAAGGTCAAAGGGTAGCAATTCTTCACTGTTACCTTGTTCACTCCCTGGCAATCCAAACAATGGCAGAGCTCTGTTGTCTCCTTCTTGAGGATGAAGAATAAAGAAGCTCCTCCTACTGTTTTTGACTCATTAGTTAATCAATTTCTCCAATTAGTATCTAAATACTTCCTTCGGGCTACTTTCTCGGTATCAGAAAGGACAAAGATTCTACAGAAGGGTATCGGGGCACCGGGATGTAATTCAGTGGCACAATTCTCTGGTCTATGTGGTGGTAATGCCATCTCACTGGAATCAGCGAAGATGTCTTGGAATTCTTAGTACATAGAGGGTACCAGAATGGAATGTAATAGTGCCAGAAAGGAAATTCCATGTAAGGGGGTAGACTGCCTGGAGTTACCTTGGTCAATGGTACAGTTTTGAACACAGTGTTCTGAGCACAAACACATGGTCCTAGCAGCCCAATTAATATAAGGGTTATGTAGCCAAAGCCAAGGAATGCCGAAAATAACCGGAAAATGATATCCAGTGTAATAGTCTCTCTGTGAGTGGTAATAGTCATTACCAAGGGCAAATGTTGCTTTCCAATAGGTCCTAAGGATAATTGTAACCCATCCACAAGGTGCCCCTGAGGGACCCTCGGATGTGGAAACAAGGCACAGTCACCACACCCGAATGGATACGCCAGACACGAGGTTCTGTTCCCAAAATCTAGGGTTTATTGCAATACAAAGAAGTCCCAGTTGGCCAAATTGTCCCACGCCCCGCGACGTGTGTCTAACAGACCTCGGGGGACGCAAGAGAGAGTGAAACGTACATCAGTTACATATACACAAATCGAGCACCTTACAATCAGCAATGACACAGTATGACACATGTTGATGCCGCCCTTAATTCATTTCCCTTTCAATTAGAGGCGATGATTGACCAGTATGAAAAATATGACACCTTAGACAACCATATTTAGTAACAGTTTGCAATCTTCAATTTTACAGACACCATTCCTTATTTGCGAGAACACAGTGTTTCTGTTTTTCATGGGCAAGCTGCACGTAGGAGACTGGCACATACCAGACCTCACTATCTCTTAGTTTCGATTCTCGCTCTAGAGGTCAGCCCGCTCTCCGGGGCCTCACTAGGCTCAGAAAGGGGGGCCATAAAGAAGATCATAATTCAAATCTTTAAATGCTAGTTTCGTACATTGCTATTCTTTCAGGAGACTCGCTGGCATTCGTGTACTGATTAAATGCCTTGCTCCCTGTCTTCAAGGATATGTGAGGGAGGGAATTGGGCATTTCTGTCTGGCTCTCCAGTGTAATGTTTCAACATGTTTCTTAGCCTTGGACCACTGAAGCAAAATAATATCTACAGCAAAGCAGTTTTACATGAGGCAAAGTGGCAACGCTAGAGAGAGAAAACAAAATGGCGTTTCTGGTCATCTTAAAATGGCTTCACTCTAGTTGAACTAATAGCTATGTAATAACTAATGAATATATATTCTTAACACTGTAATTGAGGCGGTTGGTCTTCGGCCAACCAATTATTCATTTCCGGACCCTCAAGGGGTGTTTGGTTTTTCTGGACTGACAAACCCTCCTCTTGGCCGTATGCCAAACATGGTGTCCGGTCAAAGGATCGACGGGTCAAAGGATCGACACAAAATGATCGACGGGTCAAAGGATCAATTTTTTTTTAAATTATATATTTTTTTGGGGGTTTTCGTTTAGGGAAAAAAAGTGGTTTTTACCACAAAAACAGGGGTTGGGGGGTAGCCCCCCCCAAAAAAAAAGTGAAATAAAAAGAAAAAAGAAATTCGGTCCTTTGACCCGTCAATCCTTTTGTGTCGATCCTTTGACCCGTCAATCCTTTTGTTGTCGATCCTATGACCTACAACCGCCAAACATCTCATCCATACATTGCATCCTCCTCCGACCAAGTATTTGGATTAGATTCGGAATCTGATCCAAATTCTGACTCATGTACACTTGTTGTCTCCTCGTTATTATTATCAATATCAATTGCCATGAATTCTTTAACGGTTTCAGATTCGTTACTATGGCGAGTGCGTGATTTAGTAATGTTTTTTCGTTTCATCATTTGTACACACTCTTCGCTGATTTCAGCACATACTATGGGGAGACAATGTATGCAACAACAACATGTCACGAATATTCCTAGGATTGCTACTTGGATTGCAAATAGCTTCCATACCCGGGATCGCAACACTTCCCAGAACCAGGAGCATATGTTCAATTCCCAGCCACCTTCAGGGGGGTGGAGATCAGAGCTTAACACATGCAATTTTCTCGTGGGGGAGGAGACACTTACAAATACGCAACACGCTGATCCCATGATTTTGCAAACACCGCCGCGATCAACTAAGATTATATCAAGGGCCATTCTATTTTGCAGTGACATTAATCTAATTCCTTTTTCCTCGAGAGTCATATTATATAATATATCAGTGGTTCCATTTATTGTTTCTTCCAATATCCTAGACAGTCGTCTTATGTTATACAAGTTTATCACCTGGCCCCAAAATGGTATGAATGATTTTGCTATGTCCCCTACAATCAACCCGTCTTCAATATTATGGCGAGGTCGTGACCTGGTCAATTTAGTTATGTCTGATGTTTTTAAAAGAAACACCCCAGGAAGCAGAAATCCCAAATAACACGTGCCTCCCCAGTTCCTAGGTAACCAAGGATATGCTTTTTCTCCACATATGAAATACACAGGATCGCCCACATATATTGGTTCCACTTCTTTATCAAGGAATGCTATATTCCTGCATCTGGTAAATGTTCCTACCTGGAAAGAACCCTTTTTCTTTAAACAGAATGGGACAGAATGAGGGTTATAATTCACTGTATATGAAGGATGTTCCACATCCTTATTCCGCTGTGGGTTCATGTGGAACGTGATCACAGAAGTTTTATAAGGTACAGACAATCTATCCTGTGGCATTATTGCTGGTGTAATTAATCATCTTTTGTGGAACATGGAGCAACCCACCTGTTTCATAATCACTTCCTCGAATTCATTCATATTTGTTTTATCTAGTTGACCAGTTTCACTTTCGTTCCATTTCCCATAATATAGGGCACTCAGTGAAAGCATAACATGCAAAAGTTAAGGGCAGGGGCTGTACATACCATCCTATTCCCTGACCACCATGCTGTGCAGGTGAGCACAAACCCAACAATTATTTTTTTCTTAGGATTGAGTGTGTCATATTCATTATTAACAGCAATGTGTTGTTCTCATATCCTTCCCTATGTTTCTCTTCCATTGGGGACAAGGTATAGGAAATCACATGGACTGGGCTTTCCGTTGTGTAAATGTTCATAATAGGCAATAGTACTTCTAGAGGGTGCGTTTCTTCTAGGTACCATAATACTGATATGGTCAATATTGGGGCTAATATACCCATTATACACATTATTATGGTTAGACCCAACATACAATTCTTTTTACCATGTCCTTTTTCTGCCTTTCTATATACTACGTTTAATTCTCTATCAGCATTGGTGCAAGAGGGGCATTTGCTGGTTGTGACATTTCTTCTCTTCCGTCTTCTTGTGCTGTGCTCGTCGTAACTATCTCTTGTTCATGTACTTCCCAGGATGTTGACAGAGTTCAATCAATGTCTACAATCTTTTATGCCAGTTTGCTATCTGCCTACATTGCTTTTTCATTTGGCAAGGCCTTCGTGCATTTTCACTTTGCCCTATAGTTTCAGAGGAGCTGCCTTTGTACCACGTGCGCCCCGCTTGTTCACTCGGGTTCCTGACACATGGATTTAGCACTGAGGAGTTGTGTTCCGTGAGCTGTCTAACTTGCACAACGCTTACGCCACCCTCCTCTAGGCCTCCGGTTCCCACTTCTTCCGAAAATAGGAAACAGAGGCAAGAAATTCACCAAGAGATGAAAATGTGATCACTCCTTCTTTCTACTCCGGAGGTTGTACCGATTTGCTCCTGGTACCGTGTGATCAACAAATAGTGCAGGTGCACTTCCGGTCTCGAGCTTGGAGTCAGCCTGGGGCACAATGGCAGATGATGATGGGTGCCCAGGTGACAATGCAGGCTGTGGTGCAACAGAAGATGGTGGGTGCCACAGAGGTATGCACTTGATGTCGGCCAGCAGAGATGCAGAATCTGCTGGACAACGTTGAGGCACTCTTCCGTTTCTATGGCAATCTCATCAGGCTTTGTTTCAGGATCAGGCAGTTTCTGTGGCAAGGGACTGGCAATGGCATTTTTGTTTCTGGAACCGCTGCTATCTCTTTCTGGTCTTTGTCCCGATCAGTTGACGTGTCAAATGGCAATGGACTTTCTTGGCGTGCGTAGCATGAATCCAGACCTTGCGTCCATCCACGCGTATGGCTGTCTGCGTGGTCAGGAGTATTTGATACGGCCGCCGCCACCTGGATGCCAGTGATGTTTTCCGTTCATAATTTCTGACTAATACCCAGGTTCCTGGCTCCAATGCATGTCCTGGGCCAGTATACCTCACTGGTAATGCTTCCTGCACCTGCTGATGAATCAAACACAGTTTTTTTACTAACAAATTACAATAAATGCTGAGTACAGGGTATTCTACCTCTCTCATTCTTTTCGGCTGAGGTGTGCACCACACATTTGCCGGTCTCCCCATTATGATTTCATAGAGGGAGAGGCCAGTTCTGGCCTGCACTGATGTTCGCATAAACAGTAACCCTATTGGTAATGCATCTACCCAACTTAGTTTGCTGCCTGCACAGATCTTGCTGATTTTGGACTTCAGGATTCCGTTATGCCGTTCAATAAGACTGGCCGAACTTGGATGTCTTGAACAATGGAATCTTTTATCGATCTGCAATCCTGCACAAATCTGCAGTATCACTGCACCTACAAAGTGCGGACCATTGTCCGACCATCTGACACGGGGCAGACCAAAGCGAGGGAAATACTCTTTTAGCATTACTTTCGCCATGCTCATAGCTGTGCAATCTTTCAAGGGATATGCTTCCACCCATTTGCTGAATGCACATATGATCACCAAAACATCCTTTAGATTTTGGAATCTCTCCATTTCTATGAAGTCAAAGTGAATCACTTCGAATGGCATAGAGGGAGGTCTAAAACTTCCTGTTGGAGTCACCGTTCCCTTTCCCACATTGTGCTGTAGGCATGGAATGCAGTTTTGTACCAGCCTTTCGGCATTCTTTTTTATAAGTGGATTTTCCGAGACTGTGGCTAAATGTTGGACTATTTTCTTCGCACAGATGTGTGTGGGACTATGAGCCATTGTAACCATTGTGTTTACATACGCATTTGGCAACATCCAATTCCCGCTTTTCTTGTCCACCCAACAACCCTCCAAATCCAGTTCTGCAGAGCCCTTGGCCCATCCCTGTATTTCATCAGCGGTAGCTTCCGCCTGCATTTCTTTAATAGTCACAATTCCATTTTCTATCATGCAGGGCACTCCGATTGTACTGTCAACATTTTTGTACTGAAATCAGTGGCAGACTGTTTCGCAATCTTGTCTGCAAATGCGTTTCCTTCTCCCACTTTACATGTCACTTTTTTATGCGCCTCGCATTTCACTATTGCCAGGTGCTTTGGACACGTAAGTGCAGACAGTAATCACACAATCAGAGGGCCATGTTGAATTCTTGCCCCATGGGATGTTAAAAAACCTCTCTCGGCACATAATCGGCCAAAATTATGAACTACGCCAAAGGCGTACTGGCTATCAGTATAGATATTTACGCTCAAGTTCTCTGAAATTTCACAAGCTCTTGTTAAGGCAATTATCTCTGCTGCCTGGGCGGAGTTATAAGGAATACTTTTACTCTCCATGACACTTTTAATGTCGTAACAGCATATGCGGCAGTTGATGTGCCGTCAGGTAGTTTAAAACAGGAGCTGTCACAAAACAGTTCCCCCTTCTGGTTCTTTTAGTGGTGTGTCACTCAAATCAATTCTCCCTTTTGTTTCTTCCTCAGTAACCATTAGGCAATCATGGGAAGGCAATTCAGTCCCACCACTATTTTCCCCAGGCATTGGCATTAATTCTGCTGGATTCAAAACGCTACACCTCATAATTTGGATGTGGGGTGCGAACAATAAAATTTCATATCTAGTCAATCTAGCAGAGTGAGGTGTTGCGTCTGCGTTCTATTGAGTAGAACGTCTACGGCATGTGGCACCATCAAAATTAAGGTGTGCCCCAAAACCATCCCTTCTGTTTGTTTCACTGACGCAGCAGCTGCTGCAACAGCTCGCAAACATTGTGGTAGTGCGTGCGCTACAGGGTCCAGCGCAGAAGAAAAATAGCCGCACAGCCTATTTCTTCCACCTTGTGCCTTTGTTAAGGCAGACAACTCGCATCCTTCGTTCTCATGCACAAATAGCCTAAAAACCTTTTCATAATTCGGTGTGCCCAAAACTGGAGCAGAACTCAAAATGGTTTTTAGTGAATCAAATGCTTTCTGACATTGTTCATTCCACTGCAAAGGCATCACAGCATCCTTTTTTGTTAATTCCACCATTGGTTTCACAATGGAAGCAAAGTTTATAATCCATTGACGGCAATAAGAAGCCATCCCTATTATCGCTCTCACACCTTTCTGTGTTGTTGGAATAGGCATACCAGATATACTCTTTATCCTCTCTGGCGTTAATCTTCTCCCTTCCTTTGAAAGTAGGTAACCCAAATAAGCTACTTCTTTTTGACAGTACTGGAATTTCTTTAAGCTTTATAGCCATGCGTAGCTAGATGAGTCAATAATAGAACAGTACCTTCTTTACATATCTCCTCTGTGTGAGCAGCGATTAGTAAATCGTCAATGTATTGTAGCAACACACAGTCTGCTGGTAATTCTAACATGTCTAGCTGTTCTTTCAATGCTCTACTGTATATACTCGGACTTTCAGTATAGCCTTGTGGAATGCGTGTAAATGTGAATGATCGTCCTCCTAGAGTGAAAGCAAATAAATACCTACTTTCTTTGTCTACTGAAATGCTGAAGAAAGCTTTTTTTAAATCGATAACACTTAAGTATTCTGCTGACGCAGGGATCATTGTCAAAATCGTAGTGACATCTGGCACTAATGGGAATTGGGGGTCTACCACTTTGTTCAGTGCACGGAGATCAATTATGAAACGGTACGGTACCTCATTACCCCCTTTCTTGTACATGGGAAGAATGGGACTGTTACATACACTAGAAAAGGGATCAGAATTTAATCCGGCCCTAGGTGTGCTCTCCCCCGCTTTCCTAATGGAGCATTAGGAGAGCGGGGGAGAGCACACCTAGGGCCAGATTAAATTCTGATCCCTTTTCTTTTGCTCATACTCTACCTTGTGCCAGGGTTTCAAGGTGTGCCCCAAATATATAATCTATGGATCAAGTTTAAAAATAAGGAACTTCAACTAACACAGCGGTGCCCACCCCTTTCGACTCAACTGTTACAGTACCTGTAATTTCTTCAATCACTCCCAATTTCACTAAATCGGAAACAATGCTTTTCAATCCTTTCTCTCCTTCTGCTGAAATTTTATACTGCGGAGTACATGGTAGCGTTATTCCTTCTTTTAATGTAATTTTCACTGGCTCTATTTTCAAACATCCCACATCATTGTCATTCACGGCCCCAATGCAAGCTGGTACCTTACTCAATTCCTCTGATAAAGGTTCTGTCACGAATTCAGAAGTCGGCATAGACTGGGGAGAAATAGTCAAAAATACCCCATCTGGTGTACAATGAATAACTGCGCTTAGTTTTTTCAATAGATTAAATCCTAAAAGATTTTCCCCACAATGCTCTGTTAAAAGAAATGGACAATGTTCAGTAAAAGGCCCTATTGTCACTGCTACTGATTTGGACTCAGGGTTTATTACTGGGGTACCCGCAAACCCTACTGAAATATTCTGTCGCCCTGACAGAAGTATGTCTGGAACCAAGTGATGATCTACCGAGCACTTTTGTGCCCCCGTGTCTACGAGGAATCTATGCTCTTCATTCCCGATTTTCATCTCTACGTAGGGTCCTTTCTGATTCACGGGAATTGACATTGGTTCCGAGCCCTGTCCTGGGCTGTCCTATTGGGGTAACAACACATCATCCGATGTGTAGTCTCCACTGTTATTATAATATGCAGCTGTCTGGTTATCAAACATTTTCCCCCCTCTCCCTCTACTTCCCGTTTGTACACCCTGCTGATTTTGATTTTGAGTAGTTTGATTCAGAGCCTGGCCTTGATTCTGTGCACCCTTCCCATAATTATTTTGGTGCTGCTGCATATGATTTCTGTTGTGCCCATTTGGTCCCATGTGCCCTCTGTGAGGCCTTCTCTGACTATATCCGCCTCTATTTTGCAAATGCGGACATTGTGCCCGCCAGTGTCCTTCCTCTCTACAGTATGCACATTGGTTTAATCCCACAGGCCCTCCATGCATATTCGAATTCCCCTACTCTGTGCATTTACCCTTCCCCTGTTGTGTCCTCCTACCTGCTGGAGTAACACTCCTACTATCGTCCGCAGAGCTTCTATTCTTATTTGCAAAGGATACTCATTACATATCTCATTTATCTCCCCTACCGAAGTCCTAGGGCTTGACATTCATCTTATCGTTTCTCGCACACACACCTGCAATCTTTGTCTATCACCTATCTGTCCCGGTGGTGACAAATATTTCTGCATATACAGTCCTGATGCTTTCTTCCTGCCTCTCTCAATATTCTTTCCTCTATTTCCCGGTGTGGTGAGTACTCAGAATACTCTTCATCCAATTCATTCTTTATTTCAAACAATCGCTTACATGCTCCTCTATTTCTTCATCTCTCCCTCTACAACGAGCTAATGCATTCAAATCCAACAATCGTTGCGGTGGTAACTTCCCAATTAACTTTTTCCATTGTGCCGACAAATATTCCCCCATGCATTCCAACAATACCTGTCTTTCGTTGTTACTTCTGAAGTCATATAGGGACGCTAGCGTGGATACCCCATCATTATCATCTATATACATTTCCGCCTGTTCTTGCAGCTCACGCTTTCTCTCCTTACTAATCGCGCTGCGAGTTACTCTCGTACATTCATTCTGCTCAATTCCACTCATGGGAGGGGCGGTCGGAACAGTGGCACCCTCTTGATCAGGAGGTGCGGAGGGGGCAGTGAGAGAGGGATACGTCTGCTGGGGCTGTGGTAATTGCGAAACACTCGGGGCTGGCTGGCTAGTGGGCAGTGCAGTGCCTGATGCAACCTGTGGCTGTGCTGGCGTTGGGAGGGGCTGAGCAACGGGAGGGGGTTGAGCGGCAGCTACTGACGTAGTCTTTTTAGTTTCACTCCTCGGGCCCTGTTTTCTTTCAGTTAAGATTCTGTTTATTAATTTGTCTGATGAGTGTAGCTCTCTTTGTGGGCATTAGGTAGTCTCCATCCTTAGAGGAAATAGGTAATCCAACATAGAGTTGTTAAATCAAGTCAGAGATTAATGGTCTTTTTAGGAGGGTTTTGTGGCTGGTGATGTTAAAAGCTACTAATTTGATTGAGTGCACACGTTTTTCTGCATTGGTATTATATTTCAGTGTATCCATAGCAACCGTAGGCTTTCCCCTCTTGCTGTTAGCCGAACTTTGTGTTTTGTGAGTCCCTGCTGTGTCCTGAGGCTGCTGTGCCTCCTCACAGCTAACTGCTGTGTTCTAGGTCCGTTTTGCCCTTCTAGGATCCCACCCCACTGGTCACTGTTGGTTTACTGTTGTGCTCCCTAGGTCTGTTTTCCCCTTCTAGGCTCCTATTCCACTATTGGTATCCGTTGTTAACTGTGTTTGCTGTGTCCACTAGGCTCTCTCACACTCTCCAGGTTCACACTCCATGGTGGTTATTGGTGGTTACTGTGTCTCTGCTGTTCCAATAGGCTTTCTCCCACTCTCTAGGTTCCAACTCCACAGTGGTTACTGTTAGCTACTGTGTCTCTGTTGTTCCATAGGCTCTCTCCCACTCTCTAGGGTCCTACTCCACTGTGGTTACTGTTGGTACTGTGTTGTTCACCTGCCTTGCTTCTTCTTCTTGTGTTCTGTTGGGTATTTTGTATAGATCTGGGGCCTAGCGGTATTTTCTTACCGCCAAAATGAAAATAATTCAGTAATAATCACTCTTTGCAATCAGATTAGATTTGGTATATAGTACTATAGTATACATACATTATTTCAGCACACTGATACATTTAGTGGTATACATTATCAGGGTAATTCATGGAAATTCGCACAAAAGTGTTGCACGCGGCTGGCGCACAGCGTGCCCGTGCGAATGTCTGCGCCAACCTCGTGCGATAAAATCAATTTCCGCACACAGCGTATTCATGGATTCTCGCCTCCAAAAGCAGACGTGGCGCAGAGTGGCGCAGCGACCCTGCAGCAGCGCCAGTTATGCCCCCAAGAACGCCCTCGCGCAAGGAAAAGCCATCAAGATCGCAAAACCATCGCAAAGGGCTGCGCCAACCCTGGACCATTTTCCCGGACTGGCAAACAGCAAACGCAAAGTGGGGAACGTGTATTACGGGTTTCGGGAACAAGCGTGCGCGAGAAGTTTCACACACGATTGGGCCTGGGGGAGCGTGTGCGTGTATTTCAGGGGTGCGCGAGAAGTTTTACACGCGTATGGCCTGGGTGCGTATATTTCAGGGGTGCGCGAGAAGTTTCACACGTGATTGGGCCTGGGGGAGCGTGTGCGTGTATTTCAGGGGTGCGCGAGAAGTTTTACACGCGATTGGGCTGGGTACATGTATTCCAGGGGTGCCGGGGAGTCCTACATGTGATTTGGCAGTTTGGGTCCTCCCAGGTGTTCCCTGTACACCATCCACGGCCCCTACAGGCAGCCCACACCACAGGGGACTACCCTGCATCCCTGGTCATGTCCCACAGGCAGCCCACCCAACATGGGCATGCCCCCAAGCAAAGGCACATGTCTCCTTGCACTACTGATCACCAACTCATGTCCCCTTGCACCCCACCCCCCAGCATTGCGGGGCACCTGCCAGCAGGCCCCCACTCATGTCCCAATCATGTCCCCCTGCACCCCCACCCCACAGCATTGCGGGGCACCTGCCTGCAGGCCCCCACTCATGTCCCACTCATGTCCCCCTGCACCTCCACCCCCCAGCATTGCGGGGCACCTGCCAGCAGGCCCCCACTCATGTCCCACTCATGTCCCCCTGCACCCCCACACCCCAGCATTGCGGGGCACATGTCAGCAGGCCCCCACTCATGTCCCCCTGCACCCCCACCCCCAGCATTGCGGGGCACCCTCCACCAGGCCCCCACACATGTCCCCCAGCCAACATGTCATCACAATCTAGATCCCTGGCCCTTATGGTCAGCCTCCAAATGTCAAACACCCACCCGAGTATTGCATCCACCCACTTAGAAAGAGCAATAACATGATAGAACCCCAATTGCAAGTTTGGAAATGAACACATGTCCCTAACATACACCCAATGGGTGTCAGTGAATCTCAAAACCCATATCATGATATGCATGATACCAATGAGATGATACTACACATTGAAGTTTGATGAAAAAAATGTATTAAAAGCAGCATAAATGGAATTAAAAATAAACAAATGACAATGGGAACCAAAAACCAAAAGCAGGATATCCGTAAAATAAAGAAAAACCACAAATCATAATCCAAAGGAAAGGTGTCCAAAGTCACAGTTCAAGAAAGTAAATCCAAGGTAAAAACAAAACCGAAAACCATTGCTCCATGGGTAAATCCCAAAAAAAAACTAAAATCCAACAGTCAACTATATAGAGATAAAAAATCCAGGGTCCATGATCCCAACTGAAGAAATAAAACCTATATAAAAATACTACCTAATAAAAAAACTATATACAAAAATGTGGTCCATTGTCCAAAAGGTCCAAAATAAATAAAAAAGCAAAGGAAACCTAACACTAACTACATAACTATTTACAAGGGCAGCGGGCTAGTCCGACGGCTCACTGGTTGTTGTCATGGGCCAGGGCATCATCAAACTCCTGTTCAATGGCTTGGAGGCGGGCATGTTCCCTGGCCCCGAGGTCTTGCAGGGATAATGCAGTGTCCAGCTCCAACTCCCTGCGAAGTCCCTCGAGGCACTCAGCCCGCCTCAGCGCCCTCCGCATGGAGTTCTCCGCCCTGACCATTGTGAGCGTTCCTCCTCTGCCCGCTGCCACTCCGCACCTATCTGCTGGCCCAACCGCTCCCACACGGAAGCCACTCCCATTCCAGGGTTCTCCTGCCCTCCGGCCGATGCCTGCACCCCTGATGTTGATGGCAATGAGCCATGATGCCTCCCACGTCGAGCCTGCCGCTGCCTCCGACGCAACTGCCTGTGCCAGCACGACGGCATCCAGGCTGATGGAATCCACCGACGCCGCCGTGCACATGCCCTGCCCGATGATGCCGTCACATCCTCCATCTGCTGGGGTCCAGTTGCTGGTGTGTCCACCCCTGCTGGACCTCCGACTCCCGACTGTGGCAGGGATGGGATCCCCACCGAGGTGGCTGCATTGGTCGGGGCAGGTCCACAGGGGGCCCTGGTGGCATCTGGTGCGGAAGACGGCATGAAGTACGACTGGCACATACCCTCCACAGAGGAGGAGAGGGTCGCCAGAGTGCCCGACACATGTACGAGACCCCCGACCATGACCGCTCCCAACTGGGCCACGTTGGCACGGTGCTCTCCGTGATGACGTGCGTGCTCCCCCCGGGAAGCACGCACCTCATCACGAAAGACAGCCGTGCGCAACGCCACACCAATCAGGACCTTCTCCATACGGCCAGGGGTCCCCTCGTCCGCAGGTGGAGGGGAGTCAGATGACATGGACATCCCCTCTACCTGCGGATGGGCCTGGGATGGGGCATCCCTGCTGGTGCATGGTGGTGCAGTCACAGTGTCAGGGACAGTGACATGCACAGGCACCTCCACGGCGACCTGTGCTGCCTCCTGCCCCTGACCCTGGACTGCACCACTTGCACCAGCAGGGATGCCCCCACCAGGCCCCATGTGCGGCTCAGTAGCGGCCTCCTCCTCCTCTGTGGAAACCACCAACCTGGATGGCTCCACACCGTCTTCCGCTGTTGCAAGCCCCTGTGGGGGCTCACCCACCCCTTCCGCTGCAGCCGTGGGGGCATCCCCGCCGCTTAGCTCCACAGCGCCGTTTCCGCCCTCTTCTTCACTTTGCGCTGTGTAGAGGGAGTACATAGAACACAAGCATCAGGGTACTGTATAATGGTCCCCTAGACAGGAAGCAATAGCAGATGAGTGGCACTGTCAAAGATCACTTCCGTCATGTCCCTCCACAACACATGGGTCAGTGCAGGCAAAACACATGCAGTAACAGGCATGGCGCATGCTATGGACATAAGCAAACATGTCCAAGGGGCTCTTGAAGCATACAATGTTGTTTTTGGACTCACATGCATCATGGGTCATGCCTATCACATGCACACACTTCAACATACTTTCATCCATCTGGACTCGTACATCCCAGACACAGTGGATGCAAGGATAACTAGGCTGCATCAGTGATTCTGAACATTGTCACAGACATGTGTCATGCATCCATGGCATTCACAAGTCACAGACACGCAGGTCAGAAACACAGACATGGACACCATACATGTACATGGCATCAGCACCCATCCCTCACTCCCACCCATGTCCAGGAACAGACACTGGCATGCTCTCATGTGTCCATTCCGCATAGGGCTCCCCATGTTGCATTTAAACACATACACCAACCGTGTGCTTCACACATTACTGGCCTCACATGTATGACCATGATGTCCCTGCACACACACACATGTACATGGCCTATGTCACACATACAGGCAAGTATCAGACAACCAGCACACTGCAACATGCCCTGTCTCACACAGCAATGCTTGGCCACTTACCGCTCGACTCGAGACGGGTCTGCCTCTCAAGGATCTGGGCATGGAGCGCTGGGCGTATGCGTTCCAGGACCTTCAGCTGGATGGTACTCATGCTGCCCCGGCCCCCCTCCACGAGGCGCCGGGCCTTTATGAGGGTCCTGGACCTGAAGTCCTCCCAGCACTTCTTGACTTGCTTGACGTTGCGGGTTGCCACCCCCTCCGCGTTGATGGAAACCACAAAGTCATCCCAGATCCTGTCCCGTCCTTCCTTGTCGGCACGTGGTGATCCGAAGAGGGCATCATATTGCCTCAGGACAAGTTCCACCAGGACACCAACTTCCTTCTGACTGAAGCTGGTGGCCCTCTGCCCTTCTGGATGGAGGTCGCCAGTGGTCTCGGATGGTGTTTGCCCCGACATGGCAACCCCCGAGGCAGGCGTGGGTGGGCAACTGGGTCCTGGGGCTGGGCTGTGGAGCGATGGTATCCCAGTCGGGAGTTTTCTGTTCCAGCAGGGGTGGACACAGCAACTGGACCCCTGCAGATGGCTGATGTGCAGGCACCAAATGGCAGGGCACGGTGGCAGCAGGCAGGCAGGCAGCAGCAGATGGCTCGTGGGAGGCTGCTCGGAGCTCTGGGGGGCAGTAATTCGGCCTTTTGGGCAGGAGCGTGGTCTTCCGTGTGCTTACGCGTGGCCAGCTTGATACAGAGTGATTTGGCACATGAAAATTCTGCACGTCAGCGTGTAATTCGAGGAAAGGCCCTTAGCGCGTAAGCGCATCAGCACGCATACGCGATTCCATTGGACCAAAGGCCCTTAGGGCGTATGCGCGTGTGTGACGTATCACGCACGGGTGTTGCTTTTCGTGGGGTGCGGTGCGTGTGTTTTGCAGGCGTTGGGGTTCACACACTATTACTTCACAGCGGGTGG
Organism: Ambystoma mexicanum; assembly: GCF_040938575.1. Taxonomy (NCBI): domain Eukaryota; kingdom Metazoa; phylum Chordata; class Amphibia; order Caudata; family Ambystomatidae; genus Ambystoma; species Ambystoma mexicanum. The sequence continues at coordinate 414,698,622 of NC_090939.1, forward strand.
GTGTTGGCTACACGTTCTTCTACACGCAAGGCAGACGGTGAGTGGTACTCCCCCAGGCCCGATCGTGTGTGGAACTTCTCGCGCACCTCTGAAATACACGCACACGCTCCCCCAGGCCTGAACGCGTGTGGAACTTCTCGCGCACCTCTGAAATACACGCACACGCTCCCCCAGGCACGATCGTGTGTGGAACTTCTCGCGCACCACTGAAATACACGCACCCAGGCCATTCGCGTGTAAAACTTCTTGCGCACCCCTGAAATACATGCACACGCTCCCCCAGGCCCGATCGCGTGTGGAACTTCTCGTGCACCCCTGAAATACACGCACCCAGGCCATTCGCATGTAAAACCTCTCGCGCACCCCTGAAATATATGCACACGCTCCCCCAGGCCCGATCGCGTGTGGAACTTCTCGCGCACCTCTGAAATACACGCACACGCTCCCCCAGGCCCGATCGCGTGTGAAACTTCTCGCGCACCCCTGAAATACAGGCGCACAGGCCAATCACGTGTGAAACTTCTCGCGCACCTCTAAAATACACGCGCCCAGGCCAATCGCGTGTGGAACTTCTCGCGCACCTCTGAAATACATGCGCCCAGGCCAATCGCGTGTGTAACTTCTCGCACACCCCTGAAATACACGCACCCAGGCCATTCGCGTGTAAAACATCTCGCGCACCCCTGAAATACACGCACACGCTCCCCCAGGCCTGATCACGTGTGGAACTTCTCGCGCACCTCTGAAATGCACGCACACGCTCCCCCAGGCTCGATCGCGTGTGGAACTTCTCGCGCACCCCTGAAATACACGCGCACAGGCCAATCGCGTGTGAAACTTCTCGCGCACCCCTGAAATACACGCACCCAGGCCATTCGCGTGTGAAACTTCGCGCGCACCCCTGAAATACACGCACACGCTCCCCCAGGCCCGATTGCGTGTGGAACGTCTCGCGCACCTCTGAAATACACGCACACGCTCCCCCAGGCCCGATCGCGTGTGGAACTTCTCGCGCACCCCGGAAATACACGCACCCAGGCCATTCCCGTGTAAAACTTCTCGCGCACCCCTGGAATACACGCACACGCTCCCCCAGGCCCAATCGCGTGTGAACCTTCTCGCGCACCTCTGAAATTCACGCACCCAGCACAATTGCGTGTAGAACTTCTCGCGAACCCCCGAAATACATGCACACGCTATTATTCACACAGCAGGTGTCCGTGTTTGTTGCGTACCCCTTTGCACGTCATTTGTCCAAGAGGGCCCAGTATGGGACATTCATTAGAGCTGTATATAGGTGCTTTATGTTAGCGCACAATTTGGCGCACATTTTTTTCCTGCGCAGGGACGCTACCGCCTGCTTTCGTGTGGCGGACATGTATGGGCCTGTGCAAGTCTTTGGCCGTGCGCTGTTTTTCCCTATTCGATTCCATGAATACGTGTTGTAGGCGAGCGTGTGGGCGTTCCGCGCACTTGCCTCCTGTACTTCCCCCGTGACGCCCACATTTTCACGAGCTGTTCCCCATTCTGCGTGTAATGCCCCGTGTTACGCCTACTTTTGTTATGTGCGCCGCGCTATGTGCGAATTCGCTGTGGCCTTATCGCACGGCGTTCGATGACCTGCGCGCCAGCATGCGCCAGCATGCGCCAGTGTGCGCTGCGCACTTTTTAAGCGCACATCCCACATTTTGCGCGTGCACGGACTTCCATGAATAGATGTGCGCTGTTTTCTATGCGATAATCGCACTTGCACTGCGATTTTCGCTGTTTCACTGCGAATCGCACGTTTTTGCACGTGTGCGCCGTTTTTTCAGCGCACATTCATTCCATGAATCGGCCTGTATGTTGGTATGCGTTATTGGTGGTATTTATGGGTGAGCATAAATCCTTTGTTTTATATATGTGACCACAATATCCAGAACCCCTTATTTTTGTTTAGTTTGTTCGTGTGATCACTAGAGAGACCTCAGGCTTGCATTTCAGAAACACCACATTTCCAATTGGAGTGCCACCATGGGCTGTTCTCACTGACTTATCTACGACAGCAAGCTATATGTGGTATTTATCACCAACTTATTTATGTTTGGTGAGCTATGTCCAGGGCCTCTCTTTCTGCTGACTCATAGACCTTCGGCAGCAGGCTATTTCATTTTGTTATTATTATGTTCCATTCAGAAAACACACACACACTCATACACTGAATGGATTCCTGCACACAGCTACCGCCATGTCTTATCTTTTAGCAACTTTTAAAAATGACAATTGCACTGTGCAAAGATCTTCCCATATTACCAGTGTTATGATAGATGCACAAAGGACAAGATACAAATGAAACACACTTCCCGCCTGCTTTCAGATAATTTTTTTGTATTATAAAACTTGCATTTCAACATGAGCTTACTCTTTTTTTACAGAAATAAATGGAAAACTCACAGTAACAACATTATCTGTAACAAAATGAAAAGAGAGTGGCGAGGAACAAGAATTCAGTTTGCAACATTAAACATGTGGTTAAAACACAGGAATCTCCTCTCCTACTCTGACTGAATATTTTCGCACACATACAGAGCCCCCACACTTCAGCGAGATAATTACCAGGCTTGTTCAGCATGTAACTTCTTTGGCTGGTCGCCTTCTGGAGGGGTTCACCCAGCAAGGACAAGCATTTGCTGTCCCTCAAACTGGGACTTGTTGACTGGAAATCCCAGCCTCTGTAGCAGTATTGAATCTGCTTTAGGAATCAGGCATCCCCAGCTATCAACCCAGTCCTTCTCCGAGCTGTGTCAAGATGTCGTCTCCCAACTTATTTACCCGAGATTATACAAGAAAACTCTGGTTACCTCCTACCAAAGGATCCTAACCAATAAAATTCTATCATGTCCTATCCTCCCTCTGCACACAACAGAAATCTTTTACAGTAAGCAACTGTAACAAAACTGATTTCCTGCTATTCGAATCCTTGCTTCCTGCAAATACTGTGGACAGAGCACATAGAGGCAAGAAGAAAAAAAAATCTGCACACAGTTTGAAATGAGTTTCAGCCTGCCTCATTTTGCAGTGGAGAACACATTATATTATTAAGAAGTTAGAATCATGTTAGTACGGTTAATTATATTAGTTCATTAATCTTCAAATGTGTCTCTTGCAACATAGGCATTTCAGATGAAATGAAAAAAAAATTGTGTGCATTTTGAATATGAAAAATAAAATGCGCTTTTAAATGAGAAAATGTTTTTTTTTTAACCTGCGTAGCCTGTCTTCATTTACATATCCATATGTTGCACTGGCAACACATAGCTTGAAGCAATTGCATTAAAGCCATGCAGTGGCGCTGTATAAAAAAAAATGCTCAATCACACATGTCTTGCTGTACCACATTATATCAATGCACCAAACCCATGCAGTGGCGCTGCACTTCAAAAAACATGCTATACATTGATCCTGTGCAGTGGTGCTGCGCTCTGTGCTCCCAAAACACGCTAAACAATCCTACATATACCCTCCTTTTTTTTTTAGAACTTGGCTATGATCCAAGCCAATTTTTAAAAAAACAACCTGCTTCTTTTCTTCTTTTCAAAATGTAACAATCCAATACAATTAACATTCTTGTTGTGAAAATGAAAATTGAAAAATCACTGTTCAATCAACATAATATTAAAATTCATCTGAATTCATAAATTCTTATAAAATGTTCTACATTTGCCTTCCCAATGGAAGTGTCCATAGTCCAGTGTTTCAATATTATACTTGAAGTCAATTGAAAATAATAAAATAAAACAACTAACTAAAACAAATAATTAACATAACAGATTAAAACAATTAATTAAAATAATAAATACATGGAACTCCATATGCCAGGACACGTGTCTGCCTCTTTTGGTTCATTTGGGTACTCTTTCATCCTGGTACTCTTGGATCCTTTTCTATAGAAGTCATCTTTTCTTTGGCATTCCGGTTATTTTGTCTTCACCTCCACCCGGACGCAGGCATCTTTTGGTCTTCATCCAGGGGACTCCAGGACTCCATCGTCTCCCGTGACCCCCGGTACAAATATGTTAATATTCTAAATCAAATAGAAAAGAAACAGATTAAGTATATAGCACAATACCAATTTCACCCTTTTGCCAAAATAAAACACGCCTTCTAAAATATTTCGCCCTTTTTCTTTTGCCTTCTGAAATTAAACACAGGTTATAGAGTACAAGCATACATTAAACAACATTCAATATTTAATGTATTTTCATTCTGCACACATACCATGAACTTCCAATATATTTATAGATTTTTCTATTTATTTACTTATTATATTATTTATAGTTTATATATATTTACATATATTACAGTGTTTAACCATCTTTTTTTTAACTTCTCTGTTACTGCCTCCTGATTAGACATAGTCACTCCACCTTTTTATGTTCAAGGGACTTTATCTGTTTCTACATGCTCAAGCTGCCTGATCTCGTGTCTGGGATGGCAATGGCTTAATCTGATTTACATGCTCAAACTGTTCAGTTCCTGTTTCACCTTAAGTCTTTAAAATGTTATAAACTACAGGAGAAACCTTATCTATAATTCGAAATGGCCCCTGCCAGGCTGCTAGAAATTTAGAATTTTTCTGTTTACTTTTTCAAAAATGAAACTTATACACCTGATCCCCTACACTGTATTCTCTCACTGATGTTCTTTTATCGTAGTATGACTTTGCACTGTCAGCAGCTCTTTCTAGATTTCTCTGCACAAAAGCAAATGCATGTTGCAAATGCTTCCTCAATTCATCAATGTACTCATGAACTGTGGATGCACTCACAAGTGTCTGCTCATGTGTTCTGTATAGTAGGTGTTGTGGTAACACCAGTTTCCTACCTGTTAAGACCTCATGTGGACTAATACCTGTTGCTTTGGCAGGAGTTGATCTGATTGCCATCAAAAGCAACGGTAAACGTAAATCCCAGCTGGAACCTGCTTCTGCCAAAAATGTCTTTAATATGTCCACAAAAGACCTATTGCTCCGTTCAACTCCACCTGAAGAGGCTGCCCGATATGTGATATGTAGTTTCCTTTTCACACCCAGTATTTGCCATACCTTACTCAATAGAGTACTTGTGAAATGACTTCCTCTGTCTGACTCAATTCTTTGTGGCAACCCAAACCTTGAGAACACATGGTTCACCAGCAATGTGGCTGCTGTTTGCGAACTACAATCTGGTGCAGGAATACATTCAATCCACTTCGACATCAAACATATCACACGTAAAATGTAATGGTTTCCTCTGCTCGACTTTTTAAAGGGCCTACATAGTCTATTTGCAAATCTGACCATGGAAGAGTTAGGCCTCTTTTCATCAATGGGGCTCTATGCATTGGTGAAGCAGGTTTAAATTGGGCGCATACTAGACATCCTCTAGTATATAATTCCACATCTTGGGACATATGTGGCCAGTAAGCATAATCTTTTAGTATTTCCAATGTTTTTTGTGAACCTCTGTGGCCTGCAGTTATTGCTTCATGTGCATGTTGTAGCATTAGCCCTCTGAATGAAAGGGGTACCACCCACTGTATTTGTCCTGTTATGGACTCTCTAATCATGAGTCCATCCTGCAGTCTAACTCGTTTTTTATTCTTTAATAGCACCCTCAACTCTTCTTTTTCCATACAATCATTTTCTGTTAAAGGGTTTTGTTCAGGATCTATCAAATGATTATAATAGATTCCCAAAATTTGATCATACTTTTGTGCCTCAATCAAATCTTGGTCTGGCATATCATGACCCCACTGTACCACTGGTTGGTCTACCTCCTTTGGTGCTTTAGAACGTGTTACTGCATCAATTTGTATTTCACCCAGTAAATCATCTATGGGTAGCAATTTTCCCATCACAGCCCCAGTTTTAGCCAGGTGGTTGCCTTATCATTTCCCTCCTTATCCTCTCTGGCTGTTTTTAAATGCCCACAAATTTTTCTCCAGTATATTGTCAAATCATTTTCTGACACCAATTTGTCTATGGCTTGTATCTTTTTTCCATGTTTAAGTGGCTTTTTGTTGTATGTAACCATGCCTCTCGCTTTCCAGCCAGGTAAATACTCCACAAAGCTATTTCGTGCATAGTCAGAATCAGTCACCAGGACAATTTTACTGAATTTATTATCCACTGCAGTAGCAATTGCTTTATAAATGGCCACCAATTCCGCCACTTGACTGCTTCTAGCTCCAATCCTCATCCCTACACTGGGGACGCCTTCACATTTCAACCAGACAGTCCCTATTCCTGACACTAATTGTTTATTACTGTCATTTTCAATGTGAAAATCACCACCATCCACATATACAGTTGGCAGATCCTTGCATGTTTTTTCATTAAAAGCTTTGTGTGGTGATTGTTCAAATTCCTGCAAACTAGGTTCCACTTCCATTTCGTTTGATACTTGTTCAGCTGCACAGTCATGTAAGTCAGCTAACCCTTGAGCAATTGGGCTCTTTTTATTTTGTCCATATCTCACTTCTACAGGAAAACCTTGTAATGCCAGTGTCCATGAAGTGATTCTGGACTGCGCTAGATTACCTGACCTAATTCTTTTACTCTCTAAAAACTGCAAAGGTTGATGATTTGTTTCAATAATCACCTTTTCTCCCTGAACCATAGGGTGGAAATGTTGTAGCGCCCACACAGTGGTTAATAGGGCCTTTTCACATTCATTGCATTTCATTTCAACTTGGGAAAATGCTTTACTTGCATTTGCAATGGTTTTGTGATTCACATCATGTTTTTGTGATAACACTGCTGACATACAATGTTCAGAGAACCCTATTTCTATAAAGAAATCCCTATCCTTTATGGGATATGCTAAACATGGTGCCTTTACAAGACATTCCTTCAATTTAGCTACTGCCTCAGATTGCTCTTTTTCCCATATCCAGGGTGTATTCAGTTTGAGCAGTTTAGTCAATGGTTGAGTGATTTCAGCATAATTTTCAAAGAACTTTCTGTTATAGCCTGTCATCCCTAATACACTTTTTACCACTTTCACATTTTTCGGGTCCTTTAGTTTTTGTATGGCCTCTATTTTCTTCTTTTGTGGATTTAGCCCATGTTCAGTCACTTCACGGCCTAGAAAGTTCACTTTTTTCTTGCACCATTGTGCTTCTTGTAAAGACACTTTGGCGCCTGCTTTCTGCAATTGGCCAAGCACATGTCTTATTTCATCAAAATGGCTTTTCAGGCTTTCATTTTTTATCAGGACATCATCCACATAAACTATTGTTCCTCTTTCCGCTGCATCTGGCATGGCCTTTCTCAAAAATATGCCAAATTCACTCGCACTATTGATGTACCCGAACAGAGCTCTAAGTCAGGCGTATTGAGTCCTGTCAAATGTAAAGGAAAATAAATTCTGTATCTCCTCTGCCAATGGCACGCACCAATATCCAGAGGTGAGATCTAATGTGGTAAACACTTTTGAACCATGTACATGAGCTAGGCCCAGATCAATGAATGGCAGTGGCCATCTGGATACTGGCACTCTTTTATTCAACTCCCTCAAGTCTGCACATAGCCGCCATTGACCATTTGGCTTTAACACACCTAAAATAGGTGTATTGGATGTGTTATGAATGGGCCTGATGATTCCCCGAGCTTCCAAATTCTTTATAATCTCTGAAAATGATTCTAAACATGCCAGCGGTAGTCTATACTGGTATACAAATACTGGACTTCTGCTGCACCCTTCTGGAAGTGTGGCCACATGTAAATCAGTTAAACCGCAATCATAAGCATCTTTTGCAAATACATCTTTAAATTCCATAAATATCTTTCTCAGTTCGTTCATATCCTCATCGTTGTCACACGCATCCGCTAAGGAGATCTGCTCTTCTACCATTTTGGAAAATTCTGGAAAATCTTCTGGTAAGGGAATCTCGGCGCTTTCCTCTAACTGTGTGGCTGTGTCTTTTTGTAAAGCTACCACTTTTAAATATTTTGGCATATCAGCTTCCACTTCAATGGGCTGATTTTCTGTTTTATTTTCATTTAAATTAAATGTTATGCAATCCTCTTGATGGCAGCACACTGTCTCATTTGAATCATAAGGATACACAGAATGAATTTTAAATATTCCTTTGGGCTGAGAGTCCAGGTGTTCTGGCAACTCACCCTTGGCATCTACTCTTGATTCATTTGTGGAGAGGAGCGGGGTGCACTCATCCTTTGGTTGTAGTCCCCTGGTGGGGAATCATTGTACTGACGTGGAGTATAATTCATTTTCTGTCTCATGTCCTGTCTCTCATGTTGTGGGTACTGACCCCTATGTTGATTCCCATTATCAGCAAATCGATCCACATATCGGGGTCTATCCTGATTACCATATATCATGGTGTTGGGATCAAATCTGCTCTGTGTCCCCAATGTCTGGTAGGGACCCTCAATTCTTTGATCTTCATTTTGTCTTTGGTTAACATTCATACCTGACATATCAGGCTGATATCCCGCCCGGGGTCTATCCCCTAAATACCTAGGGCTGATGTAGCGCTCCCTATTACTAGGATCATGTGATTGGAACATTGGTGCAGAGTGTGATGACCTTTGTTGATTAACCCTTTGTTCAGGTGCCAAATTATTTTTGCCTGGACTTTGAGCAGACTCAAGGGACATTTTGGCTGACCTGATCTCCATCACTGTGGCTGAGGGTTCTTTAGATTTAGGTCTAATATCTTTCATTTTATCACTTTCTCTACCCTGACAATAGAGTACCTCATATAGTTTTGTGCTTTGATGTACAATCCATTCAAGGGACTTGTCACGGTCAAATTCACGGACAAATTGTGATATGATGTCTTTCTGTAGCCCATAGAAGTAGGCAATTTTAAACTCATTGGAATTGGGGTCAAAAGATACATCAAAGCGAGAAACTGCCCTTTTTAAGTCCTGTAAAAATTGGCGAGGGGATGTGTTAGGCCCAGCAGTGATTGTGTAAGCGACTTTCTTTGCCTCCTGTAATGACTGAAAAGGAGAAAAATGACGCCTAATTTCTGTTTCAAACTCCACCCATGTCATATTCTGCTGTTCATTTAATCCCCTTATGATGCTGGCCGTCGGGCATCTAAAGTTAAATGAAAATATTGTCTGTACTGTTCCTTAGGTATCTGGAGTGCTTTAAAAATGTCATGAACCGCTTCTAAGTGATCCTCAATGCAGCATTCCCCTCCTTTTTTAAATGGTTTGATCAGGGCTTTAACGGATTTCATTATCTTTATGGGGCTACTTGTTGCAATACATGGAATTGCACCACTTTGTCATTCAATCCTGGTTTCAGGTGTATGGGATTGGTGGCTGCCCCCAATGGGAGTATCAAATCCCTCAAGGGCGCTGCAACCAAGTTCAGTCACCGGCCCAGTTACTGGAGCACTAGCTCTTTGGGCAGAATTATAATTCACCTCCACTCCATTGAATGTAGTACCCTGCCGCCTCTCCTGGGACCTGGGAATGCACATTTGTTGTTCTAAGTCTTTGCACTTTTTAAGGAGCCTGTGTGCTTCATTTTGCAGATAGTTGTCACTCATTTATTTATTACCTCCTGCATGTCACACATTTGCATTTGGCATTCATTGAATTCTTTGTTTCTCTTGTCTTTTTCTTGAATCATTTTAACCATTTCTTGCTCTGCACCTTGGAGATCACTTTCTTTTTCAAAATTTTATTTTTGTAAAATCTGCATTTCTGAAACAATCTCATCTTTATCCTGTCTAATGTGGTCCACTAAGGCTTTTAGGTGTACCAATTCTTGCTCACTGTCCTCAAATTGTTTCTTGCTTTTGGACAACTGAGCATCAAAATCTCTGCATTTTAATTGCATGTCTTTTTGGCATACATCCAATTCTGCTCTTAAACATCTCTTCTTTTTTGCTTGCCCCATCTAAATCAGTCTTTAACCTGTTAATTAGCTGGTTATCATTTTCTTGCATTAGCAGGGACCTATTCTGAATAAACCAGATCTTGGCGCATAGCCTTATTAAACAGTCTTTCTCTGCAGTTTTATCGGCTGCATTCAATAACCTTGTAAGGCAGACCTGAATTATGCTGCCTTCTGCAAAAATATTGTCTAGTTTTTCTTTCTGCACCTCACCCTAAATGCGGTCATGCCATTCCAAGGTACTGTTCGATGACCACATCCCATGTGCAAACAACTTTGCCTCTAAATATTGCACTAGGTCTGAGAATGTGGTTTCCCTTTGTGACATTCTGAAATTCGTTTTTAGTAACACACTGTTATTATAAAATGGGTTCCCTTAATGTACAGATGGCAGTGTGAGACACACTTGCCACGCACTGTAGGTGCTCTGTGATCACTTTCCCGGCCTGCAACGCATCATAAATATGTTGGGTATTTTGTATAGATCTGGGGCCTAGCGGTATTTTCTTACCGCCAAAATGAAAATAATTCAGTAATAATCACTCTTTGCATTCAGATTAGATTTGGTATATAGTACTATAGTATACATACATTATTTCAGCACACTGATACATTTAGTGGTATACATTATGTTGGTATGCGTTATTGGTGGTATTTATGGGTGAGCATAAATCCTTTGTTTTATATATGTGACCACAATATCCAGAACCCCTTATTTTTGTTTAGTTTGTTCATGTGATCACTATAGAGACCTCAGGCTTGCATTTCAGAAACACCACATTTCCAATTGGAGTGCCACCATGGGCTGTTCTCACTGACTTATCTACGACAGCAAACTATATGTGGTATTTATCACCAACTTATTTACGTTTGGTGAGCTATGTCCAGGGCCTCTCTTTCTGCCGACTCATAGACCTTCGGCAGCAGGCTATTTCATTTTGTTATTATTGTGTTCCATTCATAAAACACACACACGCTCATACACTGAATGGATTCATGCACACAGCTACTGCCATGTCCTATCTTTTAGCAACTTTTAAAAATGACAATTGCACTGTGCAAAGATCTTCCCATATTACCAATGTTATAATGATAGATGCACAAAGGACAAGATAAAAATGAAACACACTTCCCGTCTGCTTTCAGATAATTTTTTTGTATTATAAAACTTGCATTTCAACACGAGCTTACTCTTTTTTTACAGAAATAAATGGAAAACTCACAGTAACAACATTATCTGTAACAAAATGAAAAGAGAGTGGCGAGGAACAAGAATTCAATTTGCAACATTAAACATGTGGTTAAAACACAGGAATCTCCTCTCCTACTCTGACTGAATATTTTCGCACACATACACACAGCCCCCACACTTCAGTGAGATAATTACCAGGCTTGTTCAGCATGTAACTTCTTTGGCTGGTCGCCTTCTGGAGGGGTTCACCCAGCAAGGACAAGCATTTGCTGTCACTCAAACTGGGACTTGTTGACTGGAAATCCCAGCCTCTGTAGCAGTATTGAATCTGCTTTAGGAATCAGGCATCCCCAGCTATCAACCCAGTCCTTCTCTGAGCTGTGTCAAGATGTTGTCTCCCAACTTATTTACTCGAGATTATACAAGAAAACTCTGGTTACCCCCTACCAAAGGATCCTAACCAATAACATTCTATCATGTCCTATCCTCCCTCTGCACACAATAGAAATCTTTTACAGTAAGCAACTGTAACAAAACTGATTTCCTGCTATTCGAATCCTTGCTTCCTGCAAATACTGTGGACAGAGCGCATAGAGGCAAGAAGAAAGAAAAATCTGCACACAGTTTGAAATGAGTTTCAGCCTGCCTCATTTTGCAGTGGAGAACACATTATATTATTAAGAAGTTAGAATCATGTTAGTACGGTTAATTATATTAGTTCATTAATCTTCAAATGTGTCTCTTGCAACATAGGCATTTCAGATGAAAAGAAAAACAAAATGGTGCGCATTTTGAATATGAAAAATAAAATGCGCTTTTAATTGAGAAAATGGTTTGTTTTTAACCTGTGTAGCCTGTCTTCATTTACATATCCATATGTTGCACTGGCAACACATAGCTTGAAGCAATTGCATTAAACCCATACAGTGGCGCTGCATTAAAAAAAATGCTCAATAACACATGTCTTGCTGTACCACATTATATCAATGCACCAAACCCATGCAGTGGCGCTGCACTTCAAAAAAAATGCTATACATTGATCCTGTGCAGTGGTGCTGCGCACTGTGCTCCCAAAACACGCTAAACAATTCTACAGTTCCCTACTGTATGATCCCCACCCTCCTTTTTCTGTGCATCTTGAATTGTACTGGGCTGTGCACCTCTCCCTCTCTCTCTCTTTAACTTCCTCCAACTTCCCTCCTCAAACCCTTCATGGTTTTCTTGATTTCTCCCATCTTTTCTAATTGCTACTATAGCTTCCATTCTATCCCTCTCACTATGTCTGGAAAAAGTTCAAGAGGGATATTCTGGTCTCCAACCCAGGCCTTCCTATCGCTGACATCCTCTTTGTCATTCCCTCGCCAGACCTATGGAACCCTCATATGGTCTCTGTTCTCTCTCCTTTCACCTCCTCTCCCATTAATGGTGGCACTCAGTGGGAGGTCCTCTTGGCCTCATTCAATTCCTCCAGAGCCTTCATCAATGTCTGTCTAAATGGCAATGTCATGGTCCAGGGCTCTCAGCCAGTCTCCTCCGTCTGTATAGGCATCTCCCACATCTTATCAACTTCCTCCCTTCTCCTGCTACTCCTTCATCCACCTCTCTGGCTACTCTGCCACCACCTTCCTCTAATGCCTTTCTGGCACCCCCTCCTCCTCCTTTCTGGCCCCTATGCCACCTCTATCTACTGCCTGCTCCCCCTCCTCCTCCTCTCTGGCCCCTATGCCACCTTCATATGCTGCGGCTGCCCACTTCGGGCCCATCTACCGCTTCCACCTGGTGTACCTCGCTCCTGTGCTCCACCCCAGAAGTCTTTCAAACGTGGCAACCTGCTCCACATTGCTACTCTCAACTCTTGCTCTGCTGTCAAATACTCCTCTGACATCTACCACCTCCTCGAAGACCTTGACTGGATGTCCTCGCTCTCAATGAGATATGGTTCACGGCCAGCTCTGTCACACATTTTGACTCTCTCCTTTCTGAGGGCTACAAGATCATCTCTGAGTCCAGAAACAACCAGCCCAGAAGTGGCATGGCCCTTATCTTTCCAGAGTGGTTCCCTGCTCCTGTCATTCCTATGCAGGCCTCCTCATCCTTTGAATTCCTCATCTCCAGGCTCTCTATCTCTCCTGACTCTCTGACTGGGTCAAGCATCTACAGGACACCTGGCCATGTGGCCCTCATCCTCTCAGAATGGACTGAACTCTACTCTTCTCTCCTTGCGTCTACCTCTGAACTTCTTCTCCTCGGATTCCTTAAAATCCTCCTGTATGCTTTTCATCCCACCTCTGGGCTCTTCCGCAACCTTTACAACACTCTATATTTCATTGTACCCTCTGGTCTGACACACTCTGCTGCACACACCTTGGATGTTCTCATCTCCTCAGACTCCCACCTCTATAACCCTCTCACCACTCCTCTCTCTTGGACTGACCACTTTCTGGTCTCCTCCCACCTGAAACTTCTTGTCTCAAGGCAATGCCTACCCCAGCACTGCCAGCTTCCTTCTCTGTCATTCGACCCATGAAGCGAGTGTCAGTGGATGCTGTTGCCTCTACTTTCTCTGCTCCTCCTGCTCCGGCGGCTGTCTCACACTCTGACACAGCCCTCTCAAACCTGCTTCTTTCGATCTCCTACACTTTGGACATCCTTGATCCTGTCATGAGAATCTGTCTGAAGCCTACCTCCATGTACAACTCTTGCTATGAATCCAACCTCGCTGCCCTGAAATGCAAGTGCAGGGTGGCTTAGAGGAAGTGGAGGGCTTCAGGTGCATCTTCTGACAAACTGGCCTACCGCCTGCTCCAAAGGCAAAATAGACTCTCTGTCCTCTCCCAGAAGAGGGTCTATATTCAAGCCCACATCTCTGTGGCCTCTAACAACACAGACAAACTCTTAAGAATCTGCAAGGAGCTGGCAAATCCTACTGCAGTCTCCACCTCTCCTGTTTGCTCCCAGGCCCTCTGTATGGCTCTGACCACTCATTTCCCCACTAAACCTCAGCACATCTTTTCCTTGCTTTCCTCTTCCTCTCCCTCTCCCTCTTTCACGCTCCCTTTGGCCGCCTCTTCCTCTCCTCTTCCTTTACCCCCCTTGTCTCTGATAACACCTGACGATGTTTCTAGATAGGTCTGATCTGTCATCCAAATACTGTTCCTTCCAGAACAATCAAGGACAACATTGCCACCTTCACAGCAGCCTTGGCCGATCTGCAATCACTCTTTCAGCACTGGATCTTTCCCCTCTAATGGCTGACCTCCTTCCTCCTGGACCGACCCTCCCAGGTCCAACTTGGGTACTTTCTCTCCACTACCTCTCTCACCACATGTGGTGTCCCTCAGAGCTCTATCCTCTCACCCTAGATCTGCTATGTCTATTTGGCCACTTTTGCCCATCTGATCTCCACCTTCTCTTCTGGGTTTCATTGTTAGGCGGATGACACTCAGCTCGCTTTCAGGCTTCCCTCAGCCTCCTCTCCCCCCTCATTCCTGACTGTCAATCCATGATTCAGGATTGGTGTACCTCCAACAATCTCTGCCTCCAGAGCCCTGGTTCTCTCCAGGCTGCACTACAGTAACAGCCTCTCACTCAATCTGCCTAACTCTACTCTTTGCACGCTGCAACTAATACAGAACAGGACTGTAAGCCTAGGGACTGTACCTCTCCAAAACTTAAATCTCTCCACTGGCTCCCGCTGACGGCAAGAATCAAGTTCAAGAACCTCTGCATCGTCCACAAGGCTTTCTGGGGTCAGGGCGCACATTACATCCAACTCTCTCTGCCAAAATACCTTGCTTCTAGAGCCCTTTACTTCGCTACCTCTAACTCTCTGAGGGTCAGATGCTTCTCCAAGCAGAGGGTGGGGGGTAAATCTCTCTCCTCTACAGGCGCCTCCCTCTGGAACAGCCTCCCTGCCCTCTCAGACTTGAGCCGGACCACCTGAAGTACCAGAAGTGGCTCAAAGCCTTCTTTTTTCCTCTGGCTTCTCTCTCTTGCTTCCTTGCTAACTTACCTGTCTGCTGCGCTGACTGGTTGTTTGGTACCCTCAGAGTCTCACTGGGTACCAGGCTTCTCTATGACCAGTCCTCCTTGTCATGGTCATGGTCCAGGGCTCTCAGCCAGTCTCCTCCGTCTGTATAGGCATCTCCCACATCTTATCAACTTCCTCCCTTCTCCTGCTACTCCTTCATCCACCTCTCTGGCTACTCTGCCACCTCCTTCCTCTAATGCCTTTCTGGCACCCCCTCCTCCTCCTTTCTGGCCCCTATGCCACCTCTATCTACTGCCTGCTCCCCCTCCTCCTCCTCTCTGGCCCCTATGCCACCTTCATATGCTGCGGCTGCCCACTTCGGGCCCATCTACCGCTTCCACCTGGTGTACCTCGCTCCTGTGCTCCACCCCAGAAGTCTTTCAAACGTGGCAACCTGCTCCACATTGCTACTCTCAACTCTTGCTCTGCTGTCAAATACTCCTCTGACATCTACCACCTCCTCGAAGACCTTGACTGGATGTCCTCGCTCTCAATGAGATATGGTTCACGGCCAGCTCTGTCACACATTTTGACTCTCTCCTTTCTGAGGGCTACAAGATCATCTCTGAGTCCAGAAACAACCAGCCCAGAAGTGGCATGGCCCTTATCTTTCCAGAGTGGTTCCCTGCTCCTGTCATTCCTATGCAGGCCTCCTCATCCTTTGAATTCCTCATCTCCAGGCTCTCTATCTCTCCTGACTCTCTGACTGGGTCAAGCATCTACAGGACACCTGGCCATGTGGCCCTCATCCTCTCAGAATGGACTGAACTCTACTCTTCTCTCCTTGCGTCTACCTCTGAACTTCTTCTCCTCGGATTCCTTAAAATCCTCCTGTATGCTTTTCATCCCACCTCTGGGCTCTTCCGCAACCTTTACAACACTCTATATTTCATTGTACCCTCTGGTCTGACACACTCTGCTGCACACACCTTGGATGTTCTCATCTCCTCAGACTCCCACCTCTATAACCCTCTCACCACTCCTCTCTCTTGGACTGACCACTTTCTGGTCTCCTCCCACCTGAAACTTCTTGTCTCAAGGCAATGCCTACCCCAGCACTGCCAGCTTCCTTCTCTGTCATTCGACCCATGAAGCGAGTGTCAGTGGATGCTGTTGCCTCTACTTTCTCTGCTCCTCCTGCTCCGGCGGCTGTCTCACACTCTGACACAGCCCTCTCAAACCTGCTTCTTCTCCTGTGCTCCACCCCAGAAGTCTTTCAAACGTGGCAACCTGCTCCACATTGCTACTCTCAACTCTTGCTCTGCTGTCAAATACTCCTCTGACATCTACCACCTCCTCGAAGACCTTGACTGGATGTCCTCGCTCTCAATGAGATATGGTTCACGGCCAGCTCTGTCACACATTTTGACTCTCTCCTTTCTGAGGGCTACAAGATCATCTCTGAGTCCAGAAACAACCAGCCCAGAAGTGGCATGGCCCTTATCTTTTCAGAGTGGTTCCCTGCTCCTGTCATTCCTATGCAGGCCTCCTCATCCTTTGAATTCCTCATCTCCAGGCTCTCTATCTCTCCTGACTCTCTGACTGGGTCAAGCATCTACAGGACACCTGGCCATGTGGCCCTCATCCTCTCAGAATGGACTGAACTCTACTCTTCTCTCCTTGCGTCTACCTCTGAACTTCTTCTCCTCGGATTCCTTAAAATCCTCCTGTATGCTTTTCATCCCACCTCTGGGCTCTTCCGCAACCTTTACAACACTCTATATTTCATTGTACCCTCTGGTCTGACACACTCTGCTGCACACACCTTGGATGTTCTCATCTCCTCAGACTCCCACCTCTATAACCCTCTCACCACTCCTCTCTCTTGGACTGACCACTTTCTGGTCTCCTCCCACCTGAAACTTCTTGTCTCAAGGCAATGCCTACCCCAGCACTGCCAGCTTCCTTCTCTGTCATTCGACCCATGAAGCGAGTGTCAGTGGATGCTGTTGCCTCTACTTTCTCTGCTCCTCCTGCTCCGGCGGCTGTCTCACACTCTGACACAGCCCTCTCAAACCTGCTTCTTTCGATCTCCTACACTTTGGACATCCTTGATCCTGTCATGAGAATCTGTCTGAAGCCTACCTCCATGTACAACTCTTGCTATGAATCCAACCTCGCTGCCCTGAAATGCAAGTGCAGGGTGGCTTAGAGGAAGTGGAGGGCTTCAGGTGCATCTTCTGACAAACTGGCCTACCGCCTGCTCCAAAGGCAAAATAGACTCTCTGTCCTCTCCCAGAAGAGGGTCTATATTCAAGCCCACATCTCTGTGGCCTCTAACAACACAGACAAACTCTTAAGAATCTGCAAGGAGCTGGCAAATCCTACTGCAGTCTCCACCTCTCCTGTTTGCTCCCAGGCCCTCTGTATGGCTCTGACCACTCATTTCCCCACTAAACCTCAGCACATCTTTTCCTTGCTTTCCTCTTCCTCTCCCTCTCCCTCTTTCACGCTCCCTTTGGCCGCCTCTTCCTCTCCTCTTCCTTTACCCCCCTTGTCTCTGATAACACCTGACGATGTTTCTAGATAGGTCTGATCTGTCATCCAAATACTGTTCCTTCCAGAACAATCAAGGACAACATTGCCACCTTCACAGCAGCCTTGGCCGATCTGCAATCACTCTTTCAGCACTGGATCTTTCCCCTCTAATGGCTGACCTCCTTCCTCCTGGACCGACCCTCCCAGGTCCAACTTGGGTACTTTCTCTCCACTACCTCTCTCACCACATGTGGTGTCCCTCAGAGCTCTATCCTCTCACCCTAGATCTGCTAGGTCTATTTGGCCACTTTTGCCCATCTGATCTCCACCTTCTCTTCTGGGTTTCATTGTTAGGCGGATGACACTCAGCTCGCTTTCAGGCTTCCCTCAGCCTCCTCTCCCCCCTCATTCCTGACTGTCAATCCATGATTCAGGATTGGTGTACCTCCAACAATCTCTGCCTCCAGAGCCCTGGTTCTCTCCAGGCTGCACTACAGTAACAGCCTCTCACTCATTCTGCCTAACTCTACTCTTTGCACGCTGCAACTAATACAGAACAGGACTGTAAGCCTAGGGACTGTACCTCTCCAAAACTTAAATCTCTCCACTGGCTCCCGCTGACGGCAAGAATCAAGTTCAAGAACCTCTGCATCGTCCACAAGGCTTTCTGGGGTCAGGGCGCACATTACATCCAACTCTCTCTGCCAAAATACCTTGCTTCTAGAGCCCTTTACTTCGCTACCTCTAACTCTCTGAGGGTCAGATGCTTCTCCAAGCAGAGGGTGGGGGGTAAATCTCTCTCCTCTACAGGCGCCTCCCTCTGGAACAGCCTCCCTGCCCTCTCAGACTTGAGCCGGACCACCTGAAGTACCAGAAGTGGCTCAAAGCCTTCTTTTTTCCTCTGGCTTCTCTCTCTTGCTTCCTTGCTAACTTACCTGTCTGCTGCGCTGACTGGTTGTTTGGTACCCTCAGAGTCTCACTGGGTACCAGGCTTCTCTATGACCAGTCCTCCTTGCACTGCCTCCTGGCCTACCACGCACTTAGGGGCTGTAACTGTAACCCCTGCACCCCCTGCCTCCTTGCACTTGGCGATGATGTAAAGCCCTGACGTTTTTGATTTTGATTAAACTAATCAAATGATGCAGGTAATTCCATCTCAGCAGATGTAATCTGCTAATCAGCATCATATATTGTTCACATGACTTGAGGAGATTTCCCAAATAGTACTCCAAATGCAGATACAGCTGTTGTCATTAGCCTTTGTCCACTATCTAGATACTGGTCACGCTGAGCAGAGCCACATGTAATTTATTTTAACGTCAAAAACCCTTTGTCCCCAAACCCTTCCTTTTTTTTTAACACAAATGGCTCACCATATTGATTGGGTAGAATGACGCTCTGTCTGCCTTTTTCATTTTCTCAGATTTCCCAAATTGAATGCACCACCCTGACAAAGACACGGGAGGGCTGGAAAGTTAATCTCAGACTGTGACTCATGAATCTCCCAACAGTAGCAAGGAAAATATAATAAGATGGAATGTCCCCCACTCACCACCCGCACCCCCCACAAACGTTGAAGCACATATTGGTGTCAACCAAATAACCTGTTTTTCTTGGTATTAACTAATGCATCTGTGCTTATGTTTGTTGCAAATCTAGCTGTTAACCAAAACATGTGTGCTTTTTGTGTCAATTAATGGGAATTGTATGATCGGACCGAAAACAAAAAGTCCACTCGTACAAAAAGCCCAAAGAATGCTACTACCAAAGGTTTGATCACCAAAAGTTCAAACCTTTGGTGGTAGGTAAGTATAAAAAAAGACTGCAGGGGTTGCGGAGGTGTCCCCCGCAACACCCCGCTCACTATACTGTGTGGTATAGTGAGCGGAGTGTTGTGGGGAACACCCTCGCAGCACACCCAGAAAAAAACGGGGGCTGCAGGGGTGTCCCCTGCAACCCCCGCTCACTATATTTTACAGTCTAGTGAGCGGGGGTTGCGGGGGAAACCCCTGCAGCTTCTAAAACAAAAAAACAAAAAAAACAAAAAGAAAAGGACCCTGCGGCGCCGTTTCCCAATCACAGAAGTGAAAGGGAACTGGCACCACAGGGACACATCGTGATGATTGAGTGTTGAGTGGTGTAGCTGTGCAGACGTATAAATGTAATCAATAATTGCCACCGATTTTCTACGGTTGCATGTCGGAGTCAAGAAGTTTTGTGCATTGTTAGGCTTGTTAATTAATATCAAGCTTGTAATTGTTATTTCTTTCTGCCAATTCCGTGCTCGTTGTGACAATTCTTTTTTACTCTTGGTTTTACCTTTGGTATCGAATAAGTGAATATTCAAATCTCCACAGATGATCAGATCCAAGTTTAAAAACTTGGATCCTAATTCATCAATTGTCAGAAATACATAAATACAGCATCTATGAAATTTGCATCATTGATTGCAGCTGGGTTCCAGTACAAGTTGAAGATAGCAAGGTATGTATCATCTGACCCTGTATTTCTTTGCGGGTTTACTTGTTTCCATTTGCTCTGAATCTTTACAATGTAATATTGGATCCAGGGGTTAACATTTGCTTATGTTATAGCAGCCCAATCCAAATCAAGTTTGATCATGGTAATCAGCCCTGCCGTGGGTCGGCCTTGATTTTTATTTATGGCCGGATTTTAAAAAAGTCAAAAAGCTGTCACAGCATGGAGAAGCTGACAACCAAGTTTCTTGGAGGCAAATAATTTGGAAGGGTGTCAGATCTGGAGCAAGTTGTTTAAACAGATGAGCTTGGCCTCTCGTGTTCCAGGAACAGAGGGACCAACTCGTAACATTCTCCATCATTAATGGTTATGAGTTTTGACTAATTCTCCGTCGACTATGATCACGCTCATCGTCAAATTCACGATGGAAGGGATTTTGTCTTTGTTGGTTTCTTGGGCTCCTCATGGCATCTTCGATGGTCAAATAATTAGCTCGAGATGGCTTAATCCTTTCCAGATCTAGAACGGGTGTATCATTTCTATTCCCTGCATTATGCATCCTCTCTCGTGTTGGAGATGTTGTAGTGATGCTGGTTAGTTGTTTCTTACTGGAGTTGCCCTCTATGATCTGGGAATATTTGAATCTCAACTTGAGCATCTCAGTTGTCTTTAGTAGAATTTTGTTCATGACTGCCAATTCCCAGAGTTCAATTCTTATGTCGTCCAGCAGATTTCCTTCATTAAAAATCACCACCTTAATATCTGTTGCTTCGATACCTTGGAGTTCTGGAATCGCTCGAAACAGAAGTAATACTTGTGTTCGATTCAGGACAAGCAAGTCCTTTCTTTTGTCCATTCTTGTTAGTCTTATAGCGAAGGTGGCTTTCTTGGTCATCGGATTCACAAACTTTGGGAATTTTAAATCAACTTTAGAATGGGTGAGTGCATCCACTGTCTGATCTCGGGAGTCTCTCTATCACGTGGAGTGGGTGTGCCACTGGGCACACCCAGTGGCACACCCACTCCACGTGATAGTGATAATGTCGTTCTAACGGAATAAATCAAGGAGTCATCTGAAATGGCGTCCAAGGACAGTTCCAGGAAGTTTTGGTGGTCTTCATCTCTGTTATGTGTTCATCGATTACGATGAAATTGGATTAATTTGGCCTTGATTGCATCGCTGTTTGACTTGATTCTGCAGAGTCAATATAGATTGATAGCTTGAGTAGATCTTCTACTTTTGGATCACTTGCCAAGTGGATGATTTGTTCAAGATTTGTAGAGGAAGTCCGCTGGATGGGGGCGATGAGCTGATTGTCTTTTATAATTTTGTTTCATATTACCAAGTTCGGAGGTTTGGGGGGGTTTCGGGTCCTGTGGTGGAAGCAGTAAATTACACAAAAAGGCTCTTGAGCCTGTTTGTTTAGTATGCTTTTTCCCCTTTTTGGGTGGCTCCATGAATGCTCCTAACTCCTTTCCACTTTTCAGAAATATTTGCAATGCTTCCACTACTGTTTTTTTCATATTGGGGCTGGTCTATTATGTCCGAGTGGTTGAGTTAAAGTCACTGCAGGATTGTTGTATGCACTGCATAGTTGAATAGCTGCTCCATGATCATTTCCTTTGGTGCCCACAGTGGTAGTTGGTGGGACATTGGTTTCCTTATTTAAAGGAATCGTGTGAGTATGCATAGATCATTGATTCGATGGTACCATTTTCAGCCATGCAATCATGTCAGCTGTTAAGTGTTGGTTCTCCGATCTTTCTTGTCGAACAATCTCAAATAATCTTCCTTGCCATTGCCGGTTTTGCTCAGCTTCCTGGTCTAGACATTTTTCAATGTTGGAGATAATGTTTTCGATATACACTTGCTTAGTATGTATCATTGCCAAGAGGGTTGCTTGATCCTTCATGTTGTTGGTGTTAATTTCATGAACGGGTTCATTGATTGAGTTGAAATTGTGATAAGCATATTTTGGTGGTCCAGCATTGTTGTAGGGATCCTCTGCTGATAACATCCCTCATGCGCCTCCTTCTCAATGGAATTCCTTTCGAATTTAGGATCACCTTTTGGCACTCTACGGTGTTCACTGAAGTCGAAAGTGTTCTGTTCTCTTGGGATATTATGTTTGTTCCTTTCATACAGGAATTCTGTTTTAGTGTCGATAACTCCATCATAGATTCGTCATTGCCTATGATTGGATCATATACTTGCGGCTTCATTGCCAGAACCGAACGAGTCGATGCACACAGTGGGTTCAGATGTCTTGGGATTGTGACACCACTGAAGACTTCATTTCTATTCTGGGTATCCTTTCCTCCGTTGGACGAGGGAGCAGGAAACTGGGGTTGTGGAGTAGACACCTGTTCATTCTCTCCGGCGTTCAAATGCATCTTGGATATCCGAAGACTCTTGCTGAATAGATCCTGGTGTAACAATTGAGAAATCACCATGTGGTGGAAGGCTGCTGGCCAAGCTCATCCTCCTGTCTCCTCATGACGGTTACAGTTCCCTTAAGCGACAATATCCTAGGTGCTGCGCTATGTTTGCTTTTGGTCTTTGTGACTGTGTTTTGTAATATCAGTCTCACTCAGTACAGAGACTGGATCACACATTTTATGGGCAGCTTGTTGCACTGTAGCCACTGGTTCTAGGGAAGTTACGTCCAATATTGCAGGCGTGGTTGTGTCTATCCCCATAGTGGTGGGGGAGGGTGAAAGTTGTAGCAAACCATGTGAAGCTGGACTTATTCCCTTAATCGTTGTTGTAGTTAGAGGGAGCTTGGTGAGCTCTGACTTTGAAATTGCAGTTTTCTTTATGAGCTGTTTCGATAGAGTTTGCTCAATAGTGGGCTATGTGGCCTCTAATTGGACTGAGTTATTTAATACCACTTTAGCGCAGAGTCTTGTCTGCGGACCCGACGAAGAGGCCGGCTTTAGCCTGTGGGCCACCTTTGTAGTGCTATTCAGCCCTTCCATAGTTAGTCAGACTTTAGTTTTGCTTTTAATTCAAAAGTGTACTCACACACAGGCTTCTGGTTCGGTGTCTTCGTAAGAAGCAAAGGCAAGGGAGCTCACAGGGCGGAGGCATAAATCCCCCGCAATTACTCAATGAGTGGTTATAAGACCTTTTATCCTCCACGGTATGTGTGGGTGAATGGAAAGCGTTTACTATCCGCTTTCGATAGCCCTGGTTCCTTCGAGGAGACACTTGGCATCAGAGGCCAATCAGAGGCACGTTTCACTATTTGGCCCCAATTTACAAATGCCAAATTGGTGTGGCTCCAACTGGGGGTAACAGCCTCTTGGGAAGACATAGGAGCTTACCTATTTTAACGTGATCACAGCACGCCGTATTGCCTACTTATGGACCCGTATACTCACGTTCAGCTTCAGCGTTCAAGCTCCGAATTTTGGTACACTATGGATACTATGGGGGAGTTGTCGCACCTGCAGCCAGCAAGTCCAGCAAAACAGCCACTCACAACAAGAGGCACCCTTGACCTGAGCAGGCTTATCGCCACAAGGGTGACCCAGCCAGCCTCTTGTACTTCCTCTTCCTGGAGGGGGTATGGCTGCAACCCTTAAAGCGGCAGCAGGTCGTAGCTCTCACAGAGAATTCTCAAGCAAATCCGAAAAGTAAGGCAGCCAAGACAGCAAAACAGTCACAACAAGAGGCGCCCTTGACGTGCACAGGCTTATTTTATATGTATGAGGGTGATACACAGCAGCAAAAACTATCTAGCATTTATTGGAAAGTTAACAAAGAAAAGATGCCCAATAAATTAGTGATTTTGTGTGCTAACTTTTAAAGAAATACTGAACTGCACTGGTCAAGCCTTGCAATCTTTGCCAGCATATATGTGTATCTAGCGCAGGTTATAAATCCAAGATAGGAGATAAGCATGCTTGCTGACAGTATGTGCATGTTGAGGGTAAATGCATAGCACTCAATATGTAAATGTTCCATGTGGGTCTTCTGATGTTAAAATGATGGTCAAGCATTAAACTTAAAGTGAGAAGTAATAAGGAAATCATACCATCAATTTGATGGTGGAAAAATAGGTCTGACCCTCCAAAGTGATTTCAATTAAATGCATGGCCAGAGCGACTAATATGCCACTAGGGGTACAAGTGAACATAGAAGTTGCAGGTGGCACTTTGCCTGCGGTACACTTGCCCTCCACAGGGCTACATATGCTCCAGAGCTAAGCTGCACTGCCTTGCAGTCCTAGCCCTCCTGCCCTTCCCACCTCCTCGGACAGCTTGAGATTAGCCAGTGGGCATACTGTGCAGACTTGGGAATGGAGACTTTCTTCAATGGGCAACAGTGTTGGGATGTGGGTGTGTGTGAGTGCGTGGGAGAGAGAGAGAGCGATATATAGAGGGATAGAGAGAGTTACAGGCTAGCAACAGTTGTGCTTATCGCCCCATCTTCGTAACCTGTCCCTTCCATGTCCACGCAAGTCTGGTAATTACCTATTGAGGAGTGCAAAAAAAGCAGGTGCGTTAGCACAGTGCACCCATGTCCCGGCTCCACTTCCCAGCCAGCATATAGTCACTGGTAAAAGCTGCTGATTTTGGTAGAGGTTCATATAAAAGAGGAGCTATCCACATGCATGGGATATAGCAGGCTACATGGCACTGGAGTACCTGGTCTTTGCAAATGAAACTTACACTTTCACAATCGATGATGTGCAATTGATTTGTCGAGGGAACTTGCCCTGTCTCTGACCATGCTGCACCTGAACTAGTTTAGGAGGAAAACGTGCACAGGACTTGCACATGCTGTAGCTGTACCAGTATGTGAGGGACACTTCTACTAATCCTGTTTGTGCCATAAATGTATCAATTTGAGTGAAGTGTGCACAGGACCTTCCAAACAGTTGCTCTGACAATGCTGTACTTGTGCATATTTGTGAAGGAAACCTACACAGGCATGCTGTGCCAGTACCTTTTGCACAGGCCTTGCACGGACCCTGCAATGTGGTACCTGTTTATAAGAGATGCTTGCAGTGACCATGCACATAATGTATCTGTTTGTGAGCTAAGCTTGCCGGGCCGTACACATGATGTCCATGTAT
Source organism: Ambystoma mexicanum (assembly GCF_040938575.1). NCBI lineage: Eukaryota > Metazoa > Chordata > Amphibia > Caudata > Ambystomatidae > Ambystoma > Ambystoma mexicanum. The sequence continues at coordinate 414,723,786 of NC_090939.1, forward strand.
CCATTTGTTAGGTAAACAGACTTGTCCGTGCTGCACTTGTACTTGCTTGTGATGTGAACATGCACTGGCCTGTCCACTCTTTACCTGTACTGGTTACTGACGGACGTTTTCATTGACTTTTTTGTGAGGCAACTTAGACTTGACCTTGCTGAAGTGTTTGAGGGAGACATTTGCTTTTGTATAAATGCTGTATCTGTGTGAGATGGAATCTTGCACTATTCCTGTCCAGGCTGTATGTTTAATTTGTAGATAGGGAAGCATGTCGCCTGCACATGCGGTACTTGTTTGTGAAAATAGTTCACTGGCCCTGCCAATGCAGTATCTAATTTCTTTTTAGGATAGATTGCAATAGCCAGGTCTATGTCATGCCTGTTTGAAAAAGCCTGTGCTGGCTTTGCCTAAGCTGTTCCTATGCCAGTTGTTCTCTTTGTGCTGGTCCTGTGCATATAGTAATTGTGTGTGCCGTATTTGTGGGAAAAGCTTGTTCTTTTGAAAACTTTGCAGCACTGCTGCCTAGAGGGTGGCTTATGGGTTACAGAAAACTGAGTAGGACCAGGAGTACCATCTTTGAGCAGTTTGTGAGAAATTGATCATTTTAAAGCACACTGGGCGAGTAGAAATTGTTAAGACTCCCAGCTACACAGTGCACTAAAGCCCCAACTTATTTAAAAAACCTGGTGGAAGTAGGGAAGCAGAGCTTTCAACACTTCTCCACTCCATCTCAGCGACCAGGCTGGAAGGAAGAGCCTCTGACTATTTTACGTATATGGCCCTAATAGCAGTCCATTGGTGGTAATCTACCTGGTCAAAGAAATGTCTCCAGATGGATTCCCTGAAACACCAGATGGAACTTTGGGTGATGTGCCGCCTGCTTGTAGATGGATGGGCTGACTCACTCAGGTACTCCTCTCCATCTCTGAGATGCCAAAGGAATTTCCTCCACATGCCAGAGCTATCGGTGGTGGTAGCAAAGCTTTTGACAGTCACTGACCCCCTCTCACGTTCAGTGACTCGAGCAGTGGTTTCTCCCACTCTCTTTAGTGGAGGCAGGGCAGAGGCAGAGATACGGTAAGCAAAGCCAGTGATAGTTCGAGCTCCAAATCGGAGGTGCTCAAAGAGAGCCAGTGGGGTTATAGGAAGGAAGCAATAGCCTCTTTCAACAACTTTTAAATATATTCTTGCTGCATGTTATTGTAAGTGGCTCACAATAGCCCCGAAAACTGCCTCAAAGAGGTACACTCACATGTGTGCATGAGGGGAGTGTGGGAAAGGGAGGAATGAATCAAATTATTCAAAATTCTACTGATATAGAGTTTGCCTATTTATATTCTTCCTGATATGTCCATAGTTTCTACTTCAGCTTGTATATTATGTATTGTGTGTGTAAGAGAAAGAAAGTATAAAAATGATGGAGAAACTGCAGCTTGTGAACGTGGTGGGCAAGACATCTATTTGAAGTGATGAAGACACATCTGGGATGAGGGAATGTATAGTCAGAACGCATGGGCTTGATAGTGGGGCGGCAGAAGGACCTTTCACCACAGGTGGCAGAAAATTCCATGGGGAGACCAAGAGCAGTGTTCACCTCCTTCGTCTTGATGGGACCAGCTGGTTCAATTTCTCACTGGCGTCTCCTCTGCTCACAAGGAATGTGACTTTACTGCTGGAGGAAAGGACCAGTAGGAACCTGGGTACCTCACATCTGAGACACTGACAGACATGCAGCTTCAAAGCCAAACTGTGGTTGAACACCAAACACACCAGAATTGTGTGTGCTAACATAATAGTGAACCCAAAGAACTGGGGTTTTCAGGGGTCTATCCCTCTATGAATTATTCTGTGCCTGCTCTTCAATATTGGGTTACCTGTACTCAAGGCATAGATTAAGCTGTATTGTGTCATAATTTGCAGGTAATATCACAGATGTGCTAATTACGTTCACACTTATTTGCCTTTGTTAGCTATTTACGTCAACACTTTGAAGAAAATGCTTTGTCATTCCGATCAAGATAAAAGGGTGAAGGTGCAGCACAAGTCAGCAATTACCCTTCCCTTCACTTTAGTCGTTCCGATAAAACATTTTGGGAGACAATGGACCTCATTACAAGTTTCCCGGTCTCGGAACGAGGGTGCCGATAAGCTCACCGGCTTCCGATTCCCCACTCCCATAGAGTTCTACGGGACTGGGAACTTACATTTTACCATAATCTCCTGGTGGATAATCTCCTGCAAGGGGCCATGGTATCGTCCAGTGTGCTGTGGCATGGTCACATGGGTAACCATGTGACCATCTTAATAAAAGGTCCGAGCCGCTTACGGCTCGGCAGTCGAGCCCAGCGAGACTCCGAGGTGTGTGTGTTCTTTGTGTCAGCGCCATGGCGGCGCCCCACCACGTGTGCTGGGCCCAAGGAAGGGGCCCAGCTCCAGGACGGTGCCCCTGCCGGGCAACGCCGTCCGGACGGTGCCCCTGCTGGGCAACGCCGTCCATGTGTGTCTCCCTGGCCCTGTGAGTCGGGCCAGGGTGGCGACCCCGGCCTGGGTGCCCCCAGAGCCGGGGCCGCGGTAAGCCGGTTGCCAGCCGGCCATGTGTGGAGCTCCGGTGTCCCGGAGCGGGTGGGATGAGCCCCCACCCCCAACCGAGGCGGCGTGACCGCCGCACCTGTGTCCCTCGTCGGGTGCCACCCGACCCGAGCATGGGGCTGCCCGGTGGTCCGGAGCAGCCCCCAACAAAAGTCAGGCACCCATAAAACGTTACTAGTCCAGCAGCAATCCGACGGTAGCACCGGCAGGGTTACTGCCAATCTCGCATGGAGGGACAATCATTCCAATACATATAAATAACAAAATAAAGACATTGAAATGAAGTACTGTGTCCATTTACATTGCAACATATTTAAACTAGAATCACCTGCAGTGTTATTTCAAGTCGATAACCACGGTATTTAGCATTCCTTTCAAGAAACACAAACACAGACAACCATATCCACAGTACAAAGAAAACAATTATTTTAAATAAATAGATTTGTTTTCGAGTCCATGCATGTTTGATTCCTCAAATCGCATCATGTGAGGTATTTTGATTGCGCAGGGAAAGAGAATTCAAATGGCAGGCCGTTTAGAAAGTTTTGAAAGTGGCCAAAATATTTCCAAACCTGTTTTCATGATATTAAAAAAATATCTGTGATATGCACGGAACATATATATTTGCAGTGGCTGTTCTACACTATTAGCAACATTACTGAACGTTTACTCTGCAACAGGTATTCAGCTTAAGTTTAAGCTTGCTCAGATGAGGAACCTATGTACCTTTCACTTTGAACTCTGCCACATCTGCTCGCCACACACAGTAACATCTAAATCCCTTAACATGTGCACTCATCCCTCTCTCTTGGTGCTGTTAGCAATCTAACTGACCAGTGACAAACAACCAGACAAACATATCATTGCTCTCCTACTCTTCCTTGACCCCTGCAATCTGCAACACCTAATTAACTTCGTCTTCCGTTCTGTTGTTTGCTTTTATATCACCATTCTATTGTTTATATATAGGCACATCGATTAATGAGGACAATCCAAGCTGTCCAGATGTGTCAGTAGTTTGTTAACTCAGTCCAGGTTTTATTATTTGTATTCTTTTAATTGTACTTCTCCCTTTTTCAATGGAACCAAGAGGAACTATGTGCTGTACCATCTCTTCATAATATTTTCAGCTATTACTGACAAAGCTTCTCATGCCTGAAATGGGAGGTCGAAAAATGCACTGAAAAATGTTACTGATGGCAGTTAAATGCCTCCTTACCCACATGTAAACAGACCATTTTTTACTATGCTGCAACACAATGAACTCTATCTAGTTGCAAGCTCTAAGTTTACTTTAACATCGTTAATGTGGCCAAACAGGCATGGACCATACCATGACACCGCTGAATATGTCATTGCGCAGGAATGAGACCTAAAACTGTTTTTGATAATATTATGTTCTATTTCTTTTTCTTGGTTGGAGTTCCACAATTTGTGCTCATTCACGCAGCTCACTTTTGTATCTCAATTAGTTCATAATCACTCTGTTAGGCAGAGTCATATGCAGTACCCTTTGGGAACACCACACACAATTAAGACTACAAGTGAAAGCACAAATTCACCTTTGGTACAAGCCTGTACTACACAGTAAAGTGGTTGTAATGGCTGAGCAGCCAGACTTATATCAAGAGTAAAGTGAGCAGTATCAATAGTTACACAAAGGACAACAAATTACTGTGGTTCAAACAAACACTAACTCATGGTTTCTGAGTAAAAGAATATACATTTATCTAGACATCAGTTGGAAAACAATTCACTAAGTAAAGCAGCAGAAAAATCACACTCTTAACATACTACACAACACCTGATGAATTCTGGGCAAGTTAAGCTCAAAATGAAGTGTGAGCAAAATGGCACTCTAGCAATTTAAAAGGGAGGGAAAGACAGGGTTATATCAAAATTAAGCAGCACCAACAAGTAAGTAGACAGGGCAATCTAGAAAAGGCTTGCTACAATGAGGATTCAAATCAATTGGCCTGGCCAATGTTAATGGTTCAGAGTCTTTGCAGCGGATCACACAGTTCAGAGTAGGTTGCGGTTAAGTCTTTGCCAAGAGTACAAAACGAAGTTGGTCGGAAAAAAAGTTACTTAAACGAGTAGAGAAAGACCAGCCCTCGGATTGGCGAAAGATTTCCATCCAACTGCACTTTCACTACAGTCGGATGAAATGAACAACCGGGTTTGAACAGTACCTTAAATGAAGAAGAAGGCTGTACCTGAGGAAGAAGTTCCTGGCAGGTCCTGCAGGCTCACGGTTGCTGAAGTGACTGTCAGACTAACATGAAGTAGGAAGACTGGAGGGTCCTGCACTGTCCAGGGATGAAACCAGCAGCAGAGTAAAGCAACGAATAAAAGGTGCGCTCCTTAAAACCCAAGCAGGGTCTGGTCCTCCTGGCTATCCGGTACACTGCAGCTGTGCATAGCAAATTCGACCAGGGGAGGGAGGCCTTGCTTGGTGTTTGGCGAACTGGTTGGTCCCACCATCTCAAGGGCAGAAGATTCCTTGCAGATCTTCTCTGTCGTCAAAGTTTGGAGATTGGGACTCGCAGCAGGGCTTCACCAGGAGGTTCAGTCGTGGTAGTGGTCCTATTCTTTTAGCTTCTCTTCGGTTCTCTCGATCCAGTGGTGACTCTGCCTTCCTAGTCCCAGAGGCCTACTTTTTATGCAGTTTTCCCCCCATTCACACGGCCTGGCTGTCAATCACACAGCAGGGTGGCTGTCCTGGCGGGACAGTCACCACCGCCAATCATACAGAGTGCAACATGGGTCCCCCCAGGAGACCCTGTGCAGGGAGTCTCATAACCCTCCCTCACATCTTGCCCCCCTCAGACATTCAGGCGCCTAAGGAGGAGTTCTGTGAAGAAGCCCGCCATGGGACGGCGAACAAAGGAACCAAACTTGGTTTGGCGCACAGAGTAAAACACGAGAAAGACCTTTACAAAAAGAAATGGCGAATAAACCCAGCCGGAACTCCTGGCAGCAGCTCACCTTGGATACCAAAGGCACATGGTTAAGTTGAGAATATTTGTATTAACAGGAACATTCAAATAATGTCCAACCATAGGTCCTAATTTCGTGAGTTCTTTACAATAATATTTTACATCCTAAGCAAAATTCTGTCCACCTCATAAAAAGTGTGTAGGCTTTGCTTGTATCTACTTTTTTGCAAAATTAACAATCTTTTTGAATCTGGGAACCGTTAGCAGACTTAATTAGGAATGTGGAGGTACTTAGGCCGCAGTTGAATGACAAGGAGACACCTAGTTGCGAAAAGCCAGACAATGCCTAACACGTCTGTGTCAGTCGTGTATAAGAGATATTTTGTGGCCGAAGTAGTAGGATGATTTATTTAAATAGCCTTTTCAGGCAATACTTATTAGTTATATGTCCGAATGTCACTCTCAGTTAAAGTAATGCATGTGAATAATAGATGCTAAACACATACTGCACACATACAAAATCCTGCATACCTTGTCTGCTTTGTACGCCAACCACACTGACCCCACCTTTGAGTCCCAAACAAAAGTTTAATCCTCAGGGTGTGTGACTTGCCTGGAACCATGGAAGATGTGCCTAAGAAGGCCTTAGACACAGCTCCACTGCTAGGGCTACTTTCAACATTTTGCCTGGAGCTTTTTGCCCCACTTTCTAGGTGTGCTGACTGAAGGAGGGTGCACAGGATTTCCCCCTTTGCTGGTAACCTAAAGTTGTCATGGGCCCCACTTTTTCTGACTGGAGCCAAATTCATCTGGTTATGGCGGTTGACTGATATGGTGCTGGAGCTTGTGTCCTGTTACCAACTATTTGGACTGCAATGTGACCTTGTTGGCTCTTGATGGAGGGTGAGATGTGGAAGTTGGGAGTTGGGTGCTACGAGAGGCATTCCTTGGGACCCACAGCGAACCGGACCTGTTGGTGGTGGCTTCAGGGCAAGGAGTAGTGTGGCAATGGTTGAAGAAGGAGATAATCCAGTTTACTGTCCCTGCTTCACAGAGAATGTTTGAGGGGGTCGTCAGCTGCAATAGAGTGCATTTGGGAGTATAATTTGATAACCCATGCACCTCCCCATCCCCTCCATTTCAATACTCTCCAGCTAGTTCGGGTAGTTTTACCTGTAGAATCTGTTTTTCCGTCTTTGCGCCTCAGTCTTTCATTATGCGATTAAAAACGAATCATAACGATTGACCCAGCGTTGCTTTTCTCCTACTCAGATTTAAGCATGGAATGAGATCTCCCGTCCTGGTAGGAGGAAAAGCGGAGGTATCAGATTAGGATCTGGTGGCAGAACAGAAGAGTCTTTAGCATTAAAGGAGCCCCTACATAATGTTGTGAATGAACATGAGATAAAGCTGACGACAGTGAAATCTTCTACTTTGGAGGAGTTAACTGAGAGAGTCTAAACAACTGAAACCAACATGGAATGTATGGAGGTGAGACTCCAGAAACGTGAGGGGCTTTAATTGAAGTGAAGGACTTGAGGAATGCAAGAGAATTTTAATTGATTGAACCTATTCAGCCCAAAAAATAGTTGGTACTCAACTATGAATAGAGCACCTTCAAGATACAGTGAGTGAGTCCAGTATACTGGTCCTAGGTTTAAAGCCTCTATCTGAGGAGGGGGGCATGCAGGCATTCAGGAAAGATGTTCTGCATAAGGATCTTTCGTGAGAGTGTGGAGACCCCTTTGGGAGTTTTTAAAGCATTTTTCATAAGAAGGAGGAGGTCAGCAGATGGGCGTGACTCCGGTGGAACTATATTGATAGTGCTTTCTGACCCTCACTCTAGGGATCACTTGTGGCGAGCGGTTAAGTCAAGAAAGAGGTTTAATATGAGGTGAAGACGAATATGCTCTTTTCATACTTGTGTAGAGCATTACTGAATAGTAGGCATGATTTGTTAGAGATCAAATGAGATTCAGTTTTCTCTAGCACCCTCAGTTTATCAGAAGGCAGTACCAAAGGGGAAGTCTTAGAAATTTGTTTGATTGGTCAAAACATTTGTGGATGGTTTGGAGCATAGCTTGGGGGATTTGGGTGAGGGGGGGGCTACGGCACTTAACTAAAATATTTCTCATCAGCATTCATGATACTGTGGTCAGCCCTAAAATGCTCTTAATGACCTTAGGTCTCGAGAAAGGATAAGGCCTTACACATTGTGTCTGTTGATCTCTTTCGTAATATAATGGTATGTGTGATAATTGCTTCCCAGGAAATCTTCTTTCCTCCCAATATTGTCATTTTCACTGGTGGAGGGAATGTGTATGGTTAGACATTCTCAACAAGTGTTCTTTTAATGGTAGTGTGTGGGTTTCCAAACAGGGTATTATACAGTTGTCTTCTTCTATGGTGTATCTTTTTACAGTTGATTAAGTGTAACCTGTGCCTGAGTAATACAAATGGATATTCCATAGTGCACGGTATCTTTATGCAGCCACAGTTATACCTGTTCTCTTGGACCATGGTGTGTTGCTGCACTGTGAGCTACAGTTAAAGATGCAGTGGCTATGCAAAGTGTCCTGTGAACTATATGTTTCCCTAGTTGTTTTAATTACATGTTATCTTTGCAAATACAAATACTATTACATATTAATAATGGGTATGTCTTCTCAACTGAAATTGTTGGGGTACTTTCTTGTATGATTGCATGGCATGCGTTGTTTCTAAACATACATATTGGTATACAGAAAGGCAAAATAGTGTCCTTTGGCACTAGTCTCCATTTATGTGCATAGGGGAATGATTCACATCTGCCTATTGACATGTATGGTACACTGGTCCATTCACTTGTGTTAATGTTACATTACGTGGCCAGATATCTAAGGACACATAAACACTATAGGTGAGTGTTGTTATTATTATTATTATTATTATTATTATTATTATTATTATTACTCTGTATGTAGCCGGTATATTTTGCATGGCAACGCTCTCTCCATTTGAATTGGGTGAAACTGCTCCTCTGGATCATGTCCTGGTTGGTGGATCCCAGAAAACGTGTGCAGCAAAGATGAATTCACACCTCATTGCACATTGAGCAGACTGAGTACTGCATCCTCCTATTACTGCCACCCTGCCTCCCGTCCTTATGGCGTGTGTAAGCACAGTCCAGAGCATCGAACACAGCAGAAAATCCTGCACTGGTGTCAAACTTGTCTTGTACTTCATTTACAGGCCCTCATTACGACCCTGGCGGAAAGGGGTTTACGCCGGCGTAAAGCATGGCGTACCTTTCCGCCTGACTACGAGTTCCCGTAGCGCCATGGTGATTTTTACGCCTGCTTTTTGCAGGCGGAAAAATCCATGGCGCTACGGGACTTGTTGTTAATTACGCCACCGTAATTTACGGTGGCGTAATTAACGCCTTCCCCACTCCCATTATACCCTATGGGGCAAAAATGGGAATGGGGAAGGGTAAATGGGGATTGGGGACTTACCGCCCCGCCAAGGTCGGAATGGGGCGGTAAGTCCGCCAACCACCATGGCGGAGTTGGCAGCTTAGCGCCATGGACCATGGTGCAAATTGCACCATGGTCCTCCGCCAGGGTTGTAATGAGGGCCACAGTGTTTTTGTCACAGAGGAACACAATGTGCTCAGCCAGCAGCGTTGCTTGAAGTACCTTTGTGAAGCTTTGGGGAAACGTTTTCAAGGAGAGGCTAGGTGGCAGTGCAGCAATGTTTTGAAGAAACCCTTGGTCTGTGCAGGGCTGTATGTTTTCCATGATGTTCTCGATTGTTTCATGCCCAGTTCATAACTGGCTAGATGTTCCTGGGGAAACATATTGGTGGGTGTCAAAAGGATAGAATGCAACCTCCTGGTCCTTGCCTTCTGCTGGTTCCTGGTCGTCGTCATCATCATCGGTTGTTTGGTGGGAGAAAACATTCGTGGCACCTGTTTTGGGAAATTAAGTTGGCTGCTGCTCACTGTTTGTTTCTGGCCAATCTTTCTTTTTGTAGTGGGCTTCCATGCACTTTACACAATTATTTGCGATTTTGTTCATGTGTCACCTGTTTTGTAAGTATTTAGAACTCTACTTTGCTAGAGCATGACCTGATATTGTTTGCAGGTTAATTCACAGTGTGAGGTTGGCATTTCTGCATCTCTCTGATGTTTCCCTAGTGCTTTCACTAATACACGTATCACAGCACGCATCTGTGACGTGGCTTCTGTTAAAACCTTAATAGTTAAAAACATGTAGAGAATGCTATGAATATCAATAACACGATGAGGTGGTTTACCAGATACCATTCCCTGAGCTTTCAACACTGCCCTGATGGTAAAAGTTGTAACAGGTGATATATTGACTCAGTGATTTCTTATCCCCGCCATTTCAATATTTATTCTTTAGCCTATGTCATGATGAGAAGGCTTACAAGCTTTTAGCGAAGAAAGGATGCACTTTTCTTTGTTTAAATTGTCTGTCTAGTATGATAGGCTGACTAAATAAACTGCAAATCTTCATTAGCCCCATGGTAACCATTCGGCCGGAGTCTACCGACTGCAAGTAAGATAATATGCTAAAGAGATGAATGGTTATCAATTACAGTGAGGAAGCGGCACTTTGCAAGCACCTGAAGGCATCCAGGGGGATTGGCACATGATCTGACACTTAACGTGGATGTTTCCTATGTAAGCAGAAAGTACATAATGGAACAAAGGAAGGCCTTTTGAGAGAGGGCATTTTTGCTTGCATGGCAGTGCTGTTAAATGTTAGCAGTCATCATTACACCCAGGTGGAGACTCCTACGGGACAGAGATCCGGAGGATAAAGTGGAGAGTTATAGGAGCAAAGGAGCACTCACATCTGTGCCGCTTTATTTCAACAAATATCCCTCAATGATCGTCGCGCTTTTCATTTGCACGGCACGGCTGTAACTGTCACGCGGCACAGATGGTTAATAGATTCTTTATGGAGGAGGGAGATATTGCTCACTTCCAAAGTTTTGCTCCACGTTGAAGAATCAATTCTCCGCCACAGAAGCGACAGTCTGTTTCCAGCCATATGTCTGTAGTGGTATTTATTGCAGGGGAGGCACAGCAAATCAGCACCCAGTTGTTACTAGTTATGTGACAAATCGATTCCGAAAAATAAATATGTTCACCATTGTTCAGTGCCTACAACATGTACAGCCAATTCACATCCATATGTGTATGCCTTGCATTGTAGTCTTCATACCCTTCTTTATTTGGCATTTGTTTTATGTTATGTTTTGGGATTCACACCACTCACCACTGCCATTTACATGGTCTCCAAGTTCTCCGACATATATGTCTGCTTGTTCTTTTGTACAGATCAAAATATCATTTGGTGGGCGATGTGTTTTTCTATTAAAGCGTCAGGTTTCCAGATGTATACATCTGTTAATATTGTAGGAATTGTGATATTGTAGCAACAAGGGAGAAAGAACGTTAGCTGTTAGCATACATTCCCATGTCCTATTGAAAAAACAATGGCCCATTGCAACAATACCGGCGAAGTACAGTGTAGATGGTGAAGCACTTCCCCTCCATCAATCAAGCCATTGCAACTGTGGAGCAAAACAAAGCAGAACATGACTAGCTATGCTTTCAGAAAGGCCGAAATCTGTTATTGCCCTCTCTACAATTAATGTGTCCTGAAAGACAGCTTCCGAGCTCTTGCTTCCTTCCTCCCAGTGCATGTTCCTTCCTTTCACTGGCTCAGCTCCAATCCTTCCCTGTGAGTTCTTAGTGAATCCTCCAATTGGCCATCTGTAGAGCTTCTAAAAGGAAACAGATCGGTGGTCCTGACTGAGTCTAGGTGGAGGCAGTCGCCTTGGCTCCCTGGATGCTTCCTGCCTGTGTGCCAGTTCCCAGCCTTGTAGGGGGCACCAAGTCAACAGTATACATGGGCGTCATTCTAAGTATGCCGGGCCGGTAACAATGGTGCCGGTAAGCCTACTGGCACCATTGTTACTGGACTGGCATCGTATGACTCTGTGGGCGTGTGCCACCTCACCCACCAGGGTCAGACCTGGCGGGCCGAGCAGCACCTGTCCGCAGAGTTTCACATAAGCACCGACACCGTTATAATAGTGCCGGTGCTTCCATGGTCCCCATTTCTGTTGAGTCCTGTGGAAATGGGGATTTACAATTACCAGCACCTGACTTCCCAGACTGCCTGGACTGTAATGCCCCTGAGTTTCCCGCAAGTCAGGCTCTGGTAAAATTCACAAGTCCGACGGCAACCTGCTGGTTTTACCGGCACGGTTACCGCCAGACTTGTGATCAGGCACATAATGTTTTTCTCCCACAAATGTACTTCAGCATTTCGTGTTTCTTCTTTCTAGATTCACAAAGGAGTGGTTGAATCAAGGTCAAAATACACATTCAAGCTCAATGGTAACCATAGCAACTAGTGCATACACAACCGTTGATTGAAGTAGAGCAATTCATATGCACGACGTGCTCTAGAAGCAAGGATAGCTGTTGCTGTGCATTACTCTATTTAGATGTACTGCAGCTAGTGCACTGCATCGTTCCTTGCAAGTAGTTTATCTTCTTTCCCTGCCTTAACTCTTCAACCCCTCTACCTCTCTGTCTTGCACACAAGCATGGTAGGGGATGGACTATGGGACATAGAAGATTCAAAGAGTATCCTAAACACGTTAAATGCAGTACTTAAAGCAGTACACAAAAGGTTAATTAAAGCAGTATGGAGTTAATGCTTTATTAAAAATGTAATAAAGCTTTCAACACTATGCTGTTGTTTGCTTGAATTATTTATTTAATTTATTTTATTTTTTAAACATGGTTCTATAGTGCGAGCATGGCCAACAAGAGCATCAGAGCGCTTTACAAAAAACATATACAATATAGCAATAGACACAATGGGACAAAACATTAAAACAATCCACGTACCTTAAGAAAACAGCCTAACCTCCTCAATTCACTAAACACAAGAGATACAAACATTGCATAGCTTTCACCTTTCTTTAAAGAAAGAATACATTTCATAAAGCAAATAATTAAATCCTGTTCACTAAGAAGCCTGTACCCAAAACAATGTTTTACTTTCTTCCTAAAATTGAGGTCATGCTCAGTCTGTCGAATGTCATTTGGGAGAAGTTTCTAGAATTTAATGACCTCTCCTCAGAAAGATCTTTTCTGTGTGAATGAGAGATTAAAGCCTGGAACCTCAAGCAGCAGACATTCTTGACTCCAAAGCCTTCTTTGGCCGGCAGAGATTTTGAGTAGGCGTATGAAATACTGAGGGGAACGAGAATAAAGTGCTTTGTGTACAATGCATAGCAATTTAAACATTATCCTAAAATCAATAGGAAGCAAGTGAAGTTTAAAATTGGAGCAAAGTGATCAAATTTGATTGTTCCACTGGCTAACAGGGCAGCTGAAAGACTGATTTCAGAGGAAGCAATGTATTTTTGAGAAGTCCAGTTGGCAACGTATTCCCAATATAATTTCTAGAAATGACCAGTGACTGGACTAAAGTGCCAAAGTGTGACTCAGGGATAAAAAGCTTCACAGCTCTTCATGTAAATAGCTGAACGTTTGCAGATGTTACCATAGCATTAATATGGTGTTAAAAGAAAGATGGGTATCGAAGTAAACGCCTAAGGATTTTGCTAAAGAGGCAAATAGAAAAGGGATTCCTACAACATTTATATCATGCATCTTATTGATAAAAACAGGATCAGGTTTAGTATGTGAGAATAAAAGAAATTCATTTTTTGAGGGATTCAGATTTAAAAAGTGTGATGCCATCCACCCCTCACTATCCAACAGACAATCAGCTATTTTTGTAAAATCACCATCAGAGGATAATTTTAGATACAGATGGGTATCATCAGCATGTTGATGCATCAAAACATCATGTTTGGCTACAATGTCTCCTAAAGCCGCCATGTAAAGGTTTGAAAGAGTTGGAGATGACATCGACCCCTGTGGAACTCCGAAAGCTACAAGATCGGGAGATGAATTCTCCTGATTGGTTAAAACTAGTTGGTGCCTGGATTTAAAAAAAGGCTGAATCAACTTAAGGACAATGCCTCTAATGTCCATTCATTGGTACAGAAAGGCGATAGGATTGCCACGATCAATAGTATAAAATGCTGCTGTCAAGTCTAATAAGACCAACACACAACAACCCCCTCATCTAAAATCTTCACAATGTCATCTAAGATCTGCAGCGTTACAGTCTCAGTACTATGATCTGACCGAAAACTCGATTGAGAAATAGCCAATAAATCTTGTGATTGATTCCATTCATTCAATTGAATGGACAGATAATGCTTTTTCTAAAAACTTGCCCATAAAAGGGAGAAAGGTGACAAGTCTATAATTAGCCCGAAGATTGGCATCAAGATTAGCTTTCTTTAATAAAGAACAACATGCCCAATTTTCATAGTGTCCAGTAATCATCCTTGTGTTAGAGATAGATGTAGCATCTGCAAAAAGAAGGGAGTGAAGACAGAGAAACATTTGTTTAGCTTTTTTGCTGGACAGGGGTCCATTGTGTCTAGTAAAGAAAACGAGATACAATTCTGCGCTGTTTTACAAGTGAGATTCGCCTTTACTGAAAATGAATGGGGAAATCTCCTCCCTAATCTTAGATATTGAGCAGAATCTTGATATTTCAGACTCAAAGGTTTTACCTCTAAGTCTAATCTTGGATTAGCTCTCACTTTGACGAGAAAGAATAGGAATTTTGGTTTGTTTATAGCCCAGCTAAAAACATCTGTGTAGTAAACCCGTTAAGCTTGTTTAATATTCCTTGCACAAGCTTTCGGTGCAATTTTCGGCCGAATGTATTTATTATTGGTAAATACAGCTCAGATCTGGGGGTAAATCTGCCGCAAATTTGCAGATTTTTGATGTTATTACTGCGCGCTAATACCACCGACAGTAATAGCGCTGAAAATTCCCCATTGGCCCAATGGGAAATGGGGCATTCCCGAATGCGCCCAATAGGGAATGGGGAATTACCGTTTTGCCAAACCCGTGATCTGGCACTAATAGCACTGGGGGTTTTGGTGGTAATGCTAATACCCCCGGCAAGATACCGCCCGACCCGTGATGAGGCCCATAGTCTTTGTGCTTTACCGGATACCTCCTTCAGTTAGTTGGGCTTCTGGTATTCAAACTGTCCACTGTTTTTCTTTCTGTTTCCTTTTTCCTCTGTAGAGATATCTTCTGCACTGTTGTTTTTGATAGTTCTTCCAATGGAGATCTGTTTCTTTAAAAATGTCATTTTCAAATGTTCCCTGACTCACAACCCAGGTGTCTCTTTCCTTTCTTTGTGCTTTCATTCTCTTCAATTCTATCATCGTTCACCCTAAAGGGTGAAATATTGGTTCTTGCTCTTTTCTTTGATATAACACTATCTTTTCCAAGTTCAATTTTCTCCCATCCATAGTTCGTATATACTTTCTCTTCACTGTGCGTATTTGTATTGGTGCACTGTAGCGAGATAATGTTCTTCTGTCCTGGTGTGGTAACTTCCCATTTACTAATCTCTTTGTTACAGAGCATCTGTTTTACTGCTTTTCTTATACCATTTATTTGTTTTCTATTTTCTTGCATTTCAAGTGTTAGCTTGTCATAAAGAATGGAGATAGAAACTGTTTGGAGTGGCTCACTGAGCTACTACCCCTATTTTCCTATTCACAACCAAGTCTAACACACAACACTGCTTGTATTATGCCTTTGACATATGAGTTAATTCTTTCAACCTGTCAACTTCTTTGTGGGTGATACAGAGTGGATCCTTTGTGCTTGATATCGTTTAGCTCGACAAAGGCTTTAATCTCATCTGATGTTAACTGAACTCCATTATTAGTCATTACATATTTGGGATTGCCTTTTTTCATGAATATTTCTTCAAAGATATTTTTCTGTTGTTTTAGTTGTGATCTCTATCATGCACTTTATTTTAATCAACTAGAAAGTGTCATACTTCTGGTCCTCTAGTATATAGGGTATTAGTCCGATAAAATAATTCTTAACTTTAACCCATCGTTCTCCTTGCCATTCCTTATTGGTGATTGGCACTGGCCTCCTGTTTAGTATTTTGTCATCTCCCTTGTATACCTCACAGTTACCTACTTGCCTTTCTATTTCAGCATCCATTTGTGCCACCACTACTGTTATCACATTCTCTGTGTTTGGTGAATGTCATTCTTGTGTGACCTTCATTTCCCAAATGTATCCTTTGAGTAATGAGGATTGTCAGGGGATTCATAAGGTGACTTCTCATGACTATTCCTCTGTGGAGATATATTTCTGAGGATACCTTCCATTACGTTTTTAGATCTTTAGAAAGCAACCTTTATCCAGGCCATGCTTTACTTGTGAATGTTATTACTTTCTGAAGAGTCATTTCTAAGTTTGTAGTGCCATGCCATTCTTCCACAGTGGTAGCTTGATTGTGTTGGTTCAGTTGGTCACTCTGTCATTGTTGCCTGTATACATTATTCTTTTAGGTATGTGGCATTATTTTCCACCTCTATTTGCACCCTTAACAAGCAGTATCCTTGATGATTTGCCACTGTGGAATGTGTTCAATAATGACATTGTATTGTTAAATATATGATTGTAATCTAGCAGGTACAGTGGTTTGGTTCCTGGCATTCATAGTCCCTCGAGGATTATGATCTGTCCACAGCCTGAATCATCTTCCCCATATATAGGTCTTGAAAAGATTCACTGCCCAAGTGCATGCCAACATCTCCATTTACATAGTAGAGGATTGCAGTCATATCGTAGTCAAATTCATTTTCTTCTCTGTGCATAAATAATGCTTCTATCCCATGCACACTAGCATCCACTTAATTATAGTGACTCAAGCTGTATTGGGTGGCTTTAAGAGTCAGGTGCCTGTTTTTTACTCTTTATTCGGTTGAAGACCTGTTTGCACCGATCTGTCCATTCATATATTTCGCCTTTTCTTCAGAGCCTTCGTATGCATTAAGTTTAAGTTGAGAAATCACTCAAAAAAAGATTGCCTTAATATACTACCATTCCCATGACCAACTTCAATTGTTCTTTATTCAGCGTCCCCCCCTGGACAGGCTCACAATGTATTGAATCCAGGCAGGCCAATCCCGGGATGCTGAATGTGGAGCTCAATAATGTAATGTAGTGCAGGTTGTCATTGCTTTCGGTGCCCCATGAGCAGAAGTGTTTCTGGGCGAGGAGGCAGGATAAGGCTGTTTAAGGGTACTGGACTGTGCAGGAGGCAAAATGTAAGGAGCTTGGGGGACTGTGGAAAGCAGGAAGGGGCAGCCAGGCTGTCAGGAGTTTAATCTGTGGGTGACATGCTATGGGATGAATTTGGAGTGAGGGGGGAAAACATAGCCATAGACCCCACCATTAGGAAACAGGGCAGGGGAGGGAGTGGTTTGTGTGTTTGTTTGTTTATTTTACTTATATAGCGCACCTAACCCAAGGGTATCTGGGCGCATTGCAGTTACATGGTTACTTAGGCATTTTGCACGTTTTCAAGGTTACATAGCGTACATAGGTATTTTACACAGTTTACACAAAAGTCAGAGGTTTTACACAATTTACACATAGAGCAAAAGTATGTACAGTTATATACATGGATCA
Source organism: Ambystoma mexicanum (assembly GCF_040938575.1). Lineage (NCBI taxonomy): Eukaryota > Metazoa > Chordata > Amphibia > Caudata > Ambystomatidae > Ambystoma > Ambystoma mexicanum. Next base: position 414,740,946 of record NC_090939.1, read on the forward strand.
GAATATATACAGTATAGGCAGTTGAGAGGCTAGGTTGAAAAAGGCACAGGCCGAGTCAGTGCCGGCAAGTTGGCTGCAGGTGGGTTAGTGGCTGTTAACAATAGGAAGAATGTGTCATGCTGGGTAGGCATATTTCTAGCGATCTAGTGAGAGTAACAATTTATTTATTTCTTTGATGAAGTTATAGTGTGAAGGCACAGAATTTAAGGCTACATGCAAGGAGTTCTAAAGCTGTGCAGACAGTTCTGGGAAGCTGCTTCCCCCAGCTTTCTTTAGTTTGAAGTAAGGTACCTTGAGATAGTATGAATTGATCGGATAGGATGTTCGGAAGTGTGCTTGATGAATTTGTCCACAAAGTATTTAGGGGCTGGGTTAGAGAGGCATTTGAATGTTAAGTTGAGGGCTTTGAGACTCAATCGTTGGGCTCAATTCATAGAATCCAGCACAGAAGTAGCGCAAGCGCCGTGCACCGAGAAGAAGCACACCAGCAATTTTGCGGCACACGTATTCATGGTTTTCCCGAGGCACCAGTAGCGGTTGTGCAATGAACTTCACACAGCGCTAGTAACACCCCCAACACGTCCCTGTGCGCAGGAAAAAGCCAGTGAACTGCCTAGTACGGTGCAAGGCCCCGTGCCATCTGTGGGCCAGAACACAGCCTCCCCCATCGTAATTGGTTGAAAAATCTGCACGCACCCCGCTCACAGCAGCCAAATTGGGTGGAAAGGCCCGTGTGTACCCAGTCCCAACCACAGCATAAATGCGTACCCCGGTCACACCAGCCAAATCACGTGGGAAAGGCCCATGCATACCCCTTCCGCACCCCAGCCACACCAGCCAAACCACATGGAAAGGCACGCGCGAACCCCATCTACACCCCAGCGTAAACGCGTACCCCAGTCGCACCAGCCAAATAGCGTTGGAAAGGCCCACACCAACCCCGTCTGTACCCCAGCATAAATGCATACACTGGTCGCACCTGCCAAATCGCGTGGAAAGGCTCATGCGTACCCCATCTGCACCCCAGCGTAAATGCATAACCTGGTTGCACCAGCCAAATCGTGTGGAAAGGCCTGCACGTACCCCATCCGCATCCCAGCGTAAACGCATACCCCGGTCGCACCAGCCAAATCGTGTGGAAAGGGCCGCGTGTGCAGCCATCAGCCGCGAACACACCATGCAGGCATCCCACACCACATGGGTCCCCCCAACACCCATGACCATACCCCGTAGGCAGCCCACACAACAGCGTTCCCTCCAACACCCATGACCACATCCTGCAGGCAGCCCACACTAGATGGGCCCCCCCAACTCCTGTGATCATACCCCACAGACAGCCCACACCACACGGCCCCCCCAACACCGGTGACCATACCCCGCATGCAGCCCACACCACATGGGTCCTCCCAACACACGTGACCATATCCTGCAGGCAGCCCACACCACATGGGGCCCCCCAACAGCTGTGACCATACCCCGCAGGCAGTCCACACCACATGGGCTCCCCCATCACCCGTGACCATACCCCGCAGGCAGCCCACACTACATGGACCCTCCCAAAACCGTGGCCATACCTTGCAGGCAGCCCACACTACTTGGGTCCCCCCAATACCCATGACCATACCCCCTAGGCAGCCCACAACACATGGGCCCCCAACACCCGTGACCATACCCACAGGCAGCGCCTCATGTCCCCCCACCACCACCAGTGATGCCAACCTGCAGGCAGGCCCTGCCTCATGTTCCAGTGATGGCAACCTGCAGGCAGACCCCGCCTCATGTCCCCCCACCACCACCAGTGACGGCAAGCTGCAGGCAGGCCCCGCCTCATGTCCCCCCACCAGTGATAGCAACCTGCAGGCAGGCCAGGCCTCATGTACCACCACCAGTGACAGCAACCTGCAAGCAGGCCCTGTCTCATGGGACAGGGACAGGATTGATGTCACACACACTTAAATGGACTCACATGCAGCACTGCCTCTCTGCTGGGCAGTTGCCACTTGCTTCAGATGGTGCTTTGTCCGACATGGCAACCCCCGAGGCAGGTGTAGGTGGGCAAGGTGGTCCTGGGGCTGGGCTGTGGAGCGGTGGTATGGCAGTCGGGAGTCTTCAGGATCAGCAGAGGTGGTCACATCGAAAGGATCACTGGCCATGGCTGATGAGCAGGCACAGAAATGCAGGGCACATGGGCATCAGACACACAGAGTGGGCTGGCAGCAGCAGATGGCTGGTAGGAGGCAGTTCGGGGCTCTCAGAGGCAAGTAAATTGGCTGGTGGGTAGGAGCGTGGGTCTCCCGTGTTACTCGCGTGGCCAGCCGGAAACATGCGCTGTACGTTGGGCATTGCCGTTCAGTACGGGATGAAGGTGAGCATAGGACAACAGTGCAATGTACATTCATTTTGTGGGTACGGACGCGTGGACTTTGAAGTTTTTTGGGGTCACACGTGATCTGTTCACTACTGTGAAAGTGCATACTTCTTGTTTTAGTGGGGGAGTTGCCTATGCACGAGTACTTTTCTTTATATTTTTCTACGAGGCAGACAGTGAGTTGCGCACACATTTTTCATACTGTGTTTTGCCCTGTGTGTCACGTACCCCATTTTCGAGTTCATAGTAGCCTAGCTTGTGTTCATCGCGTATGCATTTTTTGTGTTGCTGGGTGCCACTGTGTACTGCATGAAGTTTTTACTGCACACGTGGGCTACTGAGGGGCCGCGTACATGTTAATTTTTGTTTTTGGGGTGGCTGTGCGTTATGCGACCTGTCATTTTGTCACCAGGGGTTACATAGAGCCTTGCTGGAGCACAGTGGTATGTATTACATCACGTACCCTGCTCCCTCACTCCAATTACCCAGGACAATTGATAGCTGCACCTCCCATTGTGCTAATCCATCAGTGCCATGGCTGGGAGGGCAAAAGGAGGGAAGGGAGACAAAGGTGGGCAACCTGGCCGAGGTGGCCGAGATGGCTGAGGTGGCCAAGGTGGCCAAGGTCGGCGAGGTTGGTGAGGTGTCAAAGTTGTCCAAGGTGTCTAGGCCTGTGCAGGGAGAGCTATGCCCCCCACCCAGCAGGGTCAGGGAGATGCAGCTGATGCTGACATCCCCATCTGCTGTCTGGAACAGCTAGGATGTGGAAGCTGAAAGGGCAGCTGTGGCTACCACTCCCCAGGCTCAGGGTCACCCAGCCAGAACTGTAGTGGTCACGGCCCAGGTCCAGAGTGACTCTGTGGCTGATTTCTATCCCTCTAAGGCCAGGAGATGTGCAGTGCAAGGTACTGGCACCAGCACCCTAGTATGGATACCTGCAAGCCAGCCTACTGTTCCATCAGTGGCTGATGTCATGGGTCACTCCACCAGTACTCCAGCCCCTGCTGACCCAAGTGGTTCCAGCCACTCTGCATCTGCACGACCTTGCAAGAAGCAAAAGTGTGCAGTAGCACCAACCCCAGGCACAACACTGGAGCCCCACACATTCTGTAATGAATTACTTGACATCCTCATGGACTACGTGTTGGAGCAGGAACGTGACATGCTTGTGCGGGCAGGGAGCACACATTTGCCTGCTCAGCGTATGGGCCAATGGTAGCGCGTCACGGATCCTATTAATGTCATTCATGCAATTGCCCTTACACTGTTGTCAACCCGCAACTTTGCATTTCTGGGTTATGTAGTTCTATTGTATGTTGAGCATGTTCCCATGTACTGCAATGCCCCCTCCCACTTCCAAACCCAGGTCTCCACCTCTACATACCTATTCACTTGCGTTATGTCAATGTGACCTGGACTCATGGAATCGGTGTACCTGCCTTCACTCACTCTGTTCCACCACCCTATCATCGTAGCACTGTGTGACACTTGTGTTTTTGGTAATTGTTATTTCCATTTCATGTCATGTCACAGGCTTTGTACTGTGGGATATATTGACCCAATCAACGGCATTGCTTCACATCACTGAGCTGCCTGTGCGCAAGTAACAGTAACCTAGCTGCACTGGCTCCTGTGCTCACCAGGACCTCAAAACTGTTTTTGGCAGCAACAACACAAAAATGGCTGCACCATTTTGCCTCACACACTTCGGGCAAAATGGAACAAGGGGACACACTAAAAAAAATAGGCCAGTGTGTTCTGAAACATATATGGAATCATCTGAAAAGGAAAGCCTGCCATTGCTGCAAAACGCCAAAATCCCCTTCAAAATGAAACTGTTTTCACCCTTTCAAAATGCTGCTTTGATGCCAATTTCATCTGTCATTCTGAAACCACTGTGAGTAAAAGGGCCAAGTTAAAACCGACTCTCAGAGAAATCAAAAGCAACTTCATTTTCACTTGCACGGGAAACACACATTTATTTCTTGACAAACTGTATCCAGGCGCAGCAGTTCAAAGAGACTTTTTACCCTCTGAGCCAGGTCAAGGAGAACTGTATCTATACTTGTGAATAATATAACCCTGTGATACAGTTGAACTTAGAAACTGTGAATAATCTCACTCTGTGGCATAGTTAAAGTAACCATGTGAAGTAGTTGAAGTTAGAAACTGTGAATAGTCTCACCCTGTAGTATAGGTGAATTGAGAAACTGAGAATAATCTGACCCTGTGGTATAGTCGAATTTAGAAACTGTGAATAATCTCACCCTATAGTATAGTTGAATCTCAAACTGTGACTAATCTCACCCTATGGTATAGCTGAATTTATAAAGGTGAATAATATCACCCTATGGTATAATTGAGCTTAGATTTTTTTTTATTGTAACAATTAGTTGCTACACAACTTTAATTACAAAATACAACAATATCAAATCTTTCCCATCCTCTTCAGATGTGATCTTTTCATTACTGTTCAATTTCGCTAAGTCTATGCAAAAAGAAACAAAAGGCTGTCTCATCAGGATGGATCCACTTGAAGAACATTTTCCAAAAAATATACCAAGGCACATGTCAGTCTCACATTATTTCCAACTGTAGAAGAATTCCACCAGTCTTCAGTATTATGATGTAATAATGTAAACTGTTGAAGAAAAAATTAACGCTGGATACACACATGACTGCATTCAGTGATTAAATGCTTTAAAGATTCAGGTTCAATCTTGCAGAACCTGCATTTACTGTCTGCTACTTCTTTGAAGTATCTCTGCCACATCATCTCCTTAGTTTTAACGATATTCAGCCGCAATTTCAGAAATGTATTGCGATGGTGCCTAGATGGAAATCTTTCTAGATACTTAGGCAGATGATCTAGTTTGTTACAGGTTAGGCCCAGGTTAAGTGCAGAAGGCATAGAATCACGTGTTTCATAGTTTTTTATCCAGTGCCATTGTCTGAGCTTTTTTTTTGCAATTTGCGGCATGTCTCGTGCAGTTTCCCAGGAAATGTCAGTAGTTGTTAAGATCTTACGTATTTTCATGGCCCAAATCGCTAGAACTCCGGTTTATGGATTATTAGCAGATTCTTTTAGAATTTCATAGGCAGGTGCAACAGCACTGAGGTTCATTTTACGTAGTAAAGCAATTGATTTCCATTGGATTAAGCCATTTAGAGGATCCAGGCCCAATTCATGTCGTATTGCTACAATGGAGATATAGGTTGGTAATCCCAAAACTCCCTTCCAGAACTGACCTTCCAGAATTGGGCAGATCCGATTGTAAATGTTTAGTCCAGTTTCCGCCCCATATGTTATCGCCGGGATGACTTTCTGCCGATAAAATGTTATTATTGGAATGAAGGTGAATTTACCATATTCATTATGTAACCGTTTACCCTGCAATGTAAAAGATGCCATACAATGCTTCAAGTCAATTATCCAGTCTTGTTCTCTTATGGATTTATTGATTTGGATCCCAAGATATTGTATCACTGAGACAGAGCCAATTTTTTCACCATCCGCTGACCAACCAAATCTTTTCAAGGCTCTTTTTTCAATTATGCCAAAAGCCACAATCTTTGATTTTGCAGCATTGATTTCCAGGTCGTTTGCTTGCAAGTAGACGACCAATGCGTTTAGGAGACGTTAAAGCCCAATCTCAGTTTGGTCGACAAATACAATGTCATCGGCATATAAATCCAACTTATCGTTTGGTGGTTCAATTTAGGCGGAAAACAACGGATGTTCTGAAAGGCTGCTGGCAGGTCGGCAATGTAGAGTTTAAACATTAACGCTGCTAAAGGGCATCCTTGTTTGACTCCATGGGTTGAAGGCTGTTGTTAGTGCAAACTTTTATTGAGGTTTCTTCATGTAAGACCATAAGAGGCTCAAGTAAAGTTGGGGGGCACGCCCATGTTATAAGTTTGTTCCACAATTTTGTGCGGTTTATTCGATCAAAGGCTTGACACATGTCTATGAATGCTACAAAGAGTGTCTTCTTCGTCTTTAGGGTTTCCAGCTTTAACAGATTCACAATTAGAAGATTGACTTCTGTTCCAACGTCTTTAGTAAAGCCAGTTTGGCGGACATCTAGTAGATTTTTTTTGCCGCCAAAAGCTGCAATTTTCTGTTGAAAACAAGTAGCAAAAAATGTTCCTTTTTATCCAAGAGGGCTATAGGGCGATAGTTGGCAGGATTATCCCTATTGCCCTTCTTGAACATAGGCACAATGACCGCAGACTTCCATGAACTTGGTATACATTTGGACACTGATATCACTTTAAATAGATCCACAATAAATTCTGCCCATAGCTCCTTTTTTTCTTTTATCATGACATTCGTTAGCCCATCAGGTCCTGCAGCACGCAAGTTCTTTAATTGTTTTATCAGTATAAGGAGTCTGTCTCTGGATTCACACACATCCCAGGGCTCCATGGAGTGGGTAAACTTTGTGATGTCATGTGTTAATGGGCCAGCAAATACTTTTCTGAAGTGGTCTTCCCATGTTGCCATGGAAATGCCATTGGCCAAACTTAATTCTTGGGAGTTGTTCATATTTAGAATTTTCCAGATGTCTCTAGATTTACGTTGGATTATCAGTCCAAGCATTACTTCTGCACGTTCTTGGTCTCTAACTATTTTGAACGATTTGAGCCAATTTCGATATTTCATTTTGCAGTTTCTGATTGCTCTTTGTGCCTCAATCGTTGTGGTATCTTTCTTTTTTAATTGTCTGATGGTCTTGTGCATTTGTTTTTTCTTCTGGTTGACCTGAAGACTAAAGCCATATTTGTGTTGTTGTTGATGAGACTTCGCTGTTGTTTTTTTAGTGCAGAATTGCAGCAGTAATGGGGCATAACTTATCTTTTCAGCGGCAGTTGTTAACTCATCTTTTAATCGGTTGCTCAGCTGACAAATATGATGGTCTTTTATTCGCAGACGATTCCTGCCTTCAATTGCTTCTACTGGACAGTTATATTGGTGCAGAGTTTGAACCTGCTCTATTTCACAAGTTAATTCCAATATGCTATGATCGCTGTTATCGGTCTTATGTACAGCCGTGGTGTCTACTTTTGACCAGAAAGACGAGGAGATCCAGATATAGTCCAGTGTTTTGTGACTTTTTTCTCGGTGCCAAGTTGGTCGTGGAGGCATGTCTCCATAGAGTTTCCATTAACCAACTCGCAACTTCTTGCTTTCATCGCTTTTAACCATTTGTCACCCCTTGTATATGTCGAGCATGTCTCCGACGTGATTCTTGAATACTTTGAACCAGGAGAAATTGAAATCTCCACAAATTAATATTCGTAAGTCTCTGTATAGCGTTAAGCATGGATCAATTATAGCTGTAACTGCTTTGATGAAACTCGCCGACGAAATCATGGCTGGATTCCAGTATAGATTAATCACCAATAGCTGTGGAGTCTGATTCATATTCGCTGACGTCAGTTGTAGTAAGGAACCTTGTACAAAAATATTTGGCATGAAAGTTTGGACAATCTCCCAGCCAAAGGTGTTGTTTACCATTGTGATTAGACCAGAAAAAGGTCTTCCACAAAGATTTTTCTTTGCTTTGTTTAACACAATGGAATAACCATCTTTTATTGGAGTTTCCCTCAACCAAGTCTCTTGTAAACGGATAATAAAATTATTTATCTGTGGGATTGGAAATTCATGAAATAAGTGAATAAATCCTCTCGTGTCCCAGGATGAGATTCCACATGTTTCCTTTCCTAAGGTTAATGATGGTTACGCTCGATGGGCTTTATTGAGATCGACTCTTCTTGCAATTTCGGTTGAGTCTTTCAAAGTATAGTTCGTTGGAGTCCGAGGGGCTCTTACGAAGAAATGCTTCTTCAGTTCATCGCGTCTGTGTTCATTTGCAGAAATTAATTCTGTTGATTTCGACACTTGTTTCACACTTCTCTCGGATTGTATTTCAAAACCATACAATAGAAGTTCATCTTTTGCTGCTAAAAGAGTTCTTTCCACAGCAGTTGATCTTATGTGTAAAAAGACACTGTCAGCCGACTTTTCAGAGATGTATTCTACAATCAGTATATCTTCTGTGGTTATTGTCCATAAAGAGGGAATGTTGTGAAGTAATTTCATCACATTTCGTCTGTTCAGATTCACTTCACTATCTTCAGGGAACAGATTTTCCACTTTGATTTTCCATGATTTCTGATTTGCCTCTGTCTGATGTCTTTCTTTTGTTTAATTGAGCGCAAGTCATTCTGGGATTCAGATTTGTAAAAGGCTTCCAGAATCTATTTTTCGGAGACATCTTTGACTTTTCAGTAGGTTGTTTCAAGTTAGTGCTTTTATCATCATGAACTGAAGACAGTATGTGGTCTATACCTGCAATCAGATGCTTTGTATTTGTTTGTTTAGCTAATCTAGCCTGAGAGGTGAAGTCTTGACTTGCTTGTGGCCTGTCTCCAGAACCTATTTCCTCATGTGAGGTTGCAGAGACTGCTGAATCGATTGAATATGTCGATAAGTCGCATAGATCCACAGAAGCTTCCTCTTCCACTGATTGTTGAGTATCAGAGTCTAATCTTGCCCGCTTTTTTGGATTTTGCCTTTGATTTAAACAAGGCTTTCCATTCTTAGGCTGAGTCTTCAACTCCAACAGTTGTGCCTTTTTTGAGTTATTAGAGGATTGACCTTGAGGTGCACGCTCAAATAGGCTAAGCTAATGCGGGGTTGACAGGTTTCTCACAAATTGTTTGACATTTGCGGAAGACTTTTTTTAGAATTAGTACTTGCTTTATTCAGTATGATATGGAATTACTGTATCCTATGTAACTAAGATTTTGTCTGTAACAAGCGCCTCGATGCCCCCGGGCTGAAGTGCGCTCTACAAATCTGAATGAATACATTTATTTAAAGCTGGTTGTTGTTTTGCTGTAGTCATCTTTGCTGTCATGACATTTAATGTAGGCAGATTCTTTGCCGCACCTGTGAACATGTCAAAGGTCATCTTCTTTACCATTGCAGGTATTTTGTCTGCTATGGTACTAGATTTAAATTGAGCTTAGAATACTTAATAATATCACCCTGTGGTTTAGTCAAACTTAGAAACTATGAATAATCTCACCCAGTGGTATAGTTGAATTTAGAAAGTACAAATGATTGCTGTGGTACAGCGGTAGTACAGCGGTAGTACAACTAATCACTGAGAGTGTGTACAACTAACATCCGGTGGTATAGTTGTAGTGGGAAGGTGTGAACAAAACCATCCAACGGCAACTATAACACAGCTCAAAATAACCAAAAGCATGAGTCCTCCCAACCCACCAAAGTCCACCCTAAATGTCCCCCTCGTGCCCGCCTCCCTTCCCGTCTACCTTACCTCCCATGCCCCCCTTCACCAACCCATCCTGCCCTCCATCACATCCCCTACCCATCCCCTATCCAAACACCAAGCCAGAGGAGCATGATGGCGGGCAAAACATCCCAAGACCACTCCTCCTCCCATCCCCGCCTCCCACCCGCCTCCTATCATCATACCCGCTCCCCCCACCCCTGACCAGTGGCCAGCCTAACCTCCCAAGCACTCCCATCCCGGCTACCATCCACCCTCCTCTCCCCTCATCAACCCCCACCACCATCTCCTCCAAGCCCGCTCCCTCCCCTCCCTAAAAATTGCATGCCTCACCCTGCAAGAACAGTAGCCGCTTCCCTTCCCCCTCTGACCCCCCTGCCCTCTCTCACACTCCAACCACAACAAAAACACTGAAGAGAAAATGTACTTGGTCTTCCTCAATTTCGCAGTACTCATTGCCACTCCTGTCTAGACCCACCTACTCATCCTCCCAATCTCGATCATCACCACCCCCCCGCCTCACCCTACCTGAAACCCCTCTCCCTCGAATTCTCACCAACGACAACCGAAACTCCTAACCCCTCACACCACACCCTCAAATCCTGTGAACCAAATCCAGTCAACCCGACACACCAGTCCAACCGCTCCCCCCCAAACCCACCAACTCAACCGCCTGCCTACTCTTCCCATCGACCACCATGCACCTCCCTCTAGCTCCCGATTTTCCAACCCCTCCACCCAACCCCCTCCTCTACAACTCCCTCAACACCCTCCTGTACCAAAGTAAATTGCATCCTTTTTAATGCCCGATCTGTAGCAAAAAACAAACACTGTATCTTTGACCTCCTCTCCGCTGACAAACCGGACCTGGTCTTTATCATGGAAACCTGGTTCTCGGACAACTTCGCCCCGATCGCCAATGAAGCCTTCCCCCCAGACTACTCCCTCATCCCACTGAACCGTCCCTCCAGAGGAGGAGGAATAGCAATCGCCTTCAAGTCTCACTTCTACGCCTCAATCATCGACAACCAGCCATCCATTCCTTCCTGCGAATCACTCCTTGTAAAACTCTCCCTCCCCCCTTCGTTCTCCCACAGCTTCCTAATAATCTACAGACCCCCTGGCTACGATATACAATTCTCAAACAACCTATGAGACTCTATTGCCACCCTCCAACTAAACCATCCCAACCTCACCCTTCTAGAAGATTTCAACATATGGCTTGACATTCCCACCAACCCTATGACACACTCTCTGGTTGACGGCCTAGAAGCGATTAACCTCCAACCCCACATAAATGACCTGACTCACTATAAAGGACACACACTTGATGTCATCTTCAGCTCCCACAACCTGATACATCTAAACCCTGCCACCCCTATCATCTGGTCCGATCACTTCATTGTTTCTTTCGCCATTCGGTCACCCAACCCACCCCCCTTACCTGAATCTGAACCTCTGAATCTACGCAAATGCTGGAAGAAACTAATAAAAAGCCCATTATAACTCCTGAATGCTAAACTGTAAAAACCCCAGCAAAGAACTTCACAAAATCATCACTGAAATCACCAAGCCGTCATGCATCACCACCCTCCCTGTCAATCTGGAAAAATGAATACTCTTCATTTGAGTGACAGACGTAACTTGATGGCCGTAGGCCAACCGTCTTATGCACCGAATTATAGAAATATAAACTGCTATGCTGGACCAACAAGCGGCCATTTTAAACGTAGCAAAAATCGCAATTTTGCTTGTTAACCACTGCTCATTGCTTTCTGTCTAAAACTGCTTTGCAGCTTGCGAATTCTGCTTACTCTGCTCAAACTGTTAACATTGTTGTCTGAATATGAAAGGACAAGGTCGCGGGACTGAGGAGTTCGTTGAAACTCCTCATGAGTAGCCCAGAGAGGAATGCCCACGCTCCTTCTCTGTAGCCTTGGGAGAGAGCTGCAGGGCATTTAATCACTTCACAGCTGCCAGCCAGTCTCGTACGATGGTAGAATTGTTAGAATAAAACAGCTAAAGGCTTGAATTATGCTTTTCCTATGGCCCCCCTTCGCAAAACCCTTTAGAACGTGTCGGCTCCCAGGACACGAATAGTACCTCATAGATAGCGAAGCTTGGAATGTGGCTCTTCCCCCGTGTGCAGCTTGCTTCCAAGAACAGAACCACCGTGTTCTCTTCAACAACGAAACGATGCCTCCGCACTTTCTAATTGCACATTGTTACTAGAATAGACATCGAAAGTGTCATAATCATCATACTCGTCGGATATGTCCATCGTCATCCCGAGTTCCAAGGAACTTAATAAAGAGGGGTGTTAAACATGACATTGCTGATTGTATGATATGCATTTTGTATATATGTAACTGATGTACGTAATTCGCTCTCTTCGTCCCTCGAAGTCTAGGAAACTCACGTCGCGGGGCGTGAGATCAGAATTGGCCAATTGATACTATTTTTGCTTGCAATCAACCCTAGCATTGGGAATTCGAACCTCGTGTCTGGCGCATCTTTTCATGTATGGTTATTGCCTTGTTTCCATAGCACAAGGGACCCCCTAAGGGCCCCTTTCAAGATGGCGCCCGAATAGGGACCCTCCCTTACTTGCCCCATCGTATACGTTGTAACGGAGTAAAGGCAGAAGAACGGCAAGGACGGGACGGTCGAGCCAGGATCAAGAAGTGTACGGGGCGCCCTGTAGAAGTGAGGAGAGATTCCTTCCGCAGATCTGCACACATCTGATCCCTGATCGATGTACCGGGCCAGAGGGCAAAGGAGGTGAGGGTCCCAAGACGAGGCAGAAGCCAGAGAAGCGCAGACACGACGTTGGGAGAGGTTGCGTTAGGACAGGCGACTTGTTTTATCAGGTGAGTCATTCCCCGATTGAAAGAAAAACCTGATTTTTGGTAGAGTGTTGATTTTGCAAATTCAAACGTCCAGGTAAAAGTTAGCTAACCAAAGGGGAAGGTTAAAGAAACATGCCTGGAGTACTGTCCACTTTAGCGGGGCTTTTCAGCTGCGGTAGACAGTCCTTGGAATATGGCCAAAGTGCACCGCCTGGGGGAACGCCGGCTTATGATATGTATGCAAAATATGGTGTGGGTGCGATAATATTTTGTGAAATTTGGCATAGGCAAACTAGAAAGCAACCCGACCATCAGTGGCCGATTAATGGTAGTTTTGAGATTGGGAGGATAGATAACCTAGAAAGGGTGCTAATTAGAAAGAAAGCGCGACCTGCAGCTTTTGAGACTGTCAAAGATTGGAGGAGGGAAGCAATGCTCCGATTTAGGAGTAGAGAGAAGCATGCGCGTAGGCACAAAACGAAGCTTGAGGTAGCAGAAGAAAAGGAAGAGAAGGAGTGGACGGCAAGTCTAAGACGGGAAGGGAGACGTGACCAAATGAACATAGAAAGAATATACCCACAGCGGGAACTACACATAGCAGACGAATTAATGGAACATTTGTTAACTAACACGGGTCGAGGCCCAAAACCGGAATCAAAACCAAACACGGCAGCAGTGACTGCGCATGCCCAACCAGTAGCTCTCATACCCCCTCCCGTAGCCCAAGCACTTCCCCTCACGCAAGCATTAACCCAAGCCCCACCCACAGCGCGAGCACTCCCACAAGTACAGACCGTGGACACACAATTTCCCAGCATCCAGGAAGGCCCTTCACAGATGCCACCTGTGTCACTTGTCCCATCTGCATCTCCCGCTCCAGATACAGATTCAGCACCATCCGCCCCTCCCAAAGTCGATATTGAGACCGGGGAGGCGAGAGGTGAAGGAACAGGATTTGGACGGGTAACTCGCAGCGCAATCAGCAAAGAAAGAAAGATTGAATTACGGCAAGAGGCAGAAATGTACATAGAAGGAAACAATGGGACGGCAGCATTAGCCTCATTGTATGGGTACCGAAGAAGCAACGAGAGACAGGTAGTGTTGGAATGCATGGGGGAAATTTTGGTGGGAGAATGGAAAAAGATACTCGGGAATTTACCGCCACAGCGATTGTTAGATTTGAATAAGTTAGCACGCAGTGAGCAAAGAGATGAGGATGTAAGAAAACATGTGCACAAACTCATTGAAGTAAAAAATGAAATGGAAGACAGATATGCTGAGATGTTTGCTACACCTGAATATAGTAGTGAGTATATTAAGAAAGGTAGGAAGGAGGCGTCAAGGTTGTATATGCAAAAATCATGGCCGAGAGTTTTTCCAGGTAGTACAAAGCATTTGCCGGTACCGGGACAAATAGGTGATAAACAAAGATTGCAGGTATGGGTAGGGGAAACAATGCGATGGATGTCGAACAAAAGAATGTCAGTAAAGGAAGTAAGTGAGATATGTAATGGGTACCCATTGGAGATGAGAAAAGAAGCGATGCGAACAATAGTAGGGGTGTTACTGCAGCAGGTCATTGGATACAATAGAGGTAGAGGAAATGCACAAAGCAGAGGAAATTTGAATAATATGCATGGGGTGTCATTGGGATTAAATCAATGTGCGTATTGTAAGGAGGAAGGACACTGGCGAGCGCAATGCCCGCACCTACAGAATAGAGGTGAGTTTGGTCAGAGAAGGCCTCATAGAGGACATCAAGGGTCAAACGGCCCAAGCAGAAATAGCCTGCAGCAGCAGCAGGGATATACCAATGGAGGTACTCAAACCCAATCCTATGATCAAAACCAAGCGCAACAGAACCAGGCATTGAACCAAAGTGTTTCGAACCAAAATCAGGGCGGGCAGGGCCAACAGAGAAATGATCAGAGTGGAGGACATCGAGGGGGAAATGGGAATATTTTTGATACACAGCCAAACACATATTATAGCAGTAGCGGTGACTACACATCGGACGATGTGTTATTTTCGCGATAGGACAGCCCACGGCAGGGGTCGGAACCAGTGTCTATTCCCGTGAATCAGAGAGGACCGTACATAGAAATGAGAGTCGGGAATAAGGAGCACCGTTTCCTTGTAGATACAGGGGCACAGAAGTGCTCGATAGACCAATACTTGGTTCCGGAGATACCACTGTCGGGGCAGAAGAATGTTTCTGTCGGGTTCGCAGGTACACCAGTAAATAACCCCATGTCCGAAGCTGTCCCAATTACAATAGGACCATTTACGGAACAGTGTCCATTTCTTTTGACAGAAAATTGTGGAGAGAACTTGCTAGGATTACATTTGTTGAGAAAATTGGGGGCAGTCATACATTGTACGGCAGACGGGGTGTTCCTCACGATGTGGCCTCACGATGCACCGGTGATGGAATTTATGTCAAAAGAGTTGCCAGAAGAGCTAAGTAGAGTACCAACCTCTCTGTGGGCAATGCATGATAACGATGTAGGATGCTTGAAAATAGAGCCAGCAAAAATAACTTTGAAAGAAGGTGTCACACTACCACGAATTCCCCAGTATAAAATTTCTGTTGAACGTGAGAAGGGATTGAAAAGCATTGTCACTGACCTGGTGAGATTGGGGGTGGTTGAGGAAATTGCAGGTAGCACGTGCAACAGCCCCATTCTTCCAGTTTACAAGAAAGGAGGCAATGAGGTACCCTATCGTTTCATAATTGATCTGCGCGCATTAAACAAAGTGGTAGACCCACAATTCCCTTTGGTCCCAGATGTCACAACACTACTGACAATGACACCGGCCACTGCAGAATACTTTAGTGTAGTTGATTTGAAGAACGCATTCTTTAGCATTCCAGTGGATAAAAGCAGTAGATATCTGTTTGCATTCACTCTAGGAGGTCGATCATTCACATTCACACGCATTCCAAAAGGATATACAGAAAGCCCAAGCATTTACAGCAGAGCGCTAAAAGAGCAGCTAGACATGCTAGAATTATACGAAGGTTGCGTACTCTTGCAGTACATAGATGACTTGTTATTAGCTGCTGACACGAAAGAGATCTGTAAAGAAAGTACTATATTACTATTGACACACTTAGTGACCCATGGTCACAAGGCAAGTTTCAAGAAATTCCAGTATAATCAGAAGGAGGTGTCTTATTTGGGTTACCTACTTTCGAAAGAAGGGAGAAGATTAACACCAGAACGCATAGAAAGTATTTCTAGTATGCCTATTCCAAAAACTCAAAAAAGAGTAAGAGCTGTAATAGGCATGGTCTCTTATTGTCGGCAGTGGATCAATAATTTTGCGTTGATTGTGAAGCCGATGATAAAGTTGACTAAAAAGGATGCAGAGATGCCTTTACAGTGGGATGAGGAATGTCAGAAAGCGTTTGAGCAATTGAAAGCTGCATTGTGTGCTGCGCCAGTTTTAGGCACTCCTAACTATAAAAAGATCTTTAGACTATTTGTGAGTGAGAGTGAAGGATGTGTATTGGCGGTTTTGACACAGGAACAAGGTGGAAGAAATGGGCCGTGCGGCTATTTTTCTTGTGCGGTGGACCCTGTAGCGCGCGCACTACCATGATGTTTGCGATCTGTCGCAGCGGCTGCTGCGTCAGTGAAACAAACGGAAGGAATGGTATTGGGGCACACTTTAATTCTGATGGTGCCACATGCTATAGACGTTCTATTAAATAGGACACAGACGCAACACCTCACCTCAGCTAGACTGACAAGATATGAGCTCATCTTGTTTGTATGCCACATCCAGATTATGAGGTGTAGCGCATTGAATCCTGCAGAATTAATGCCACTGCCCATAGCAGAAATTGGTGACAACGAATCACCACCCCATGATTGTTTAATGGTCACTGAAGAAGAAACAAAGGGAAGAATTGACTTAAGCGATATCCCACAGAAAGAGCCAGATGGGGAGTTATTTTGTGATGGCTCTTGTTTTAAATTACCTGATGGCACATCAACGGCCGCATATGAAATTACTATCCTAGAGAGTGTTGTAGAAAGCAGAAGAATCCCCTACAATTTGGCGCAAGCCGCAGAAATTATAGCACTGACCCGAGCCCGTGAACTCTCTGAGAATTTGAACGTGAATATTTATACTGACAGCCAGTACGCCTTTGGCGTGGTTCATAACTTTGGCCAACTTTGGGCTGAGAGGGGTTTCTTGACATCACATGGGGCCAGGATTCAGCATGGCCCTTCGATTGTGCAATTGTTGTCTGCACTCACCTTTCCAAAGCGCCCAGCTATAGTGAAGTGCGAGGCGCATAAGAAAGTAACATGTAAAGTGGGAGAGGGAAACGCATTTGCAGACAGGATTTCGAAGCAAACAGCCACAGATTTGGGAAATAAAATGATGACAGTACAGACTGAGGAAGTACCTTGTATGATAGAGAATGGAGTTGCCACAGTCAAAGAAATGCAGGCTGAGGCCACGACCGAAGAGATTCAGGGGTGGGCTGAGGGCTCTGCTGAGTTAGATTTGGAAGGATGTTGGGTGGACAAGGAAACAAAGAACTGGATGTTGCCAAATTGTTACGTGACTGCAATGGTTATAATGGCGCATAGCCCTACCCACATTTGCGCGAAGAAGATGGTACAGCATTTATCCACAGTATGGAAAAATTAGCACATAAAAAAGAATGCAGAAAGACTAGTGCAGAATTGTATTACGTGCCTGCAACACAATGTAGGGAAGGGACCCGTGACTCCAGCAGGTAGTTTTGGCCCACCCTTTATGCCATTAGAGGTGGTCCATTTTGATTTCATAGAAATGGAAAGGTGCCAGAACTACAAATATGTGTTAGTGGTGATTTGTGCATTCAGCAAGTGGGTGGAGGCATATCCTGTCAAAGACTGTACTGCCATGTCAACGGCAAAAGTAATGTTAAAGGAGTATTTCTCCCGGTTTGGGTTGCCTCGTGTCCTGTGGTCAGACAACGGCCCCCACTTTGCGGGCGCAGTAGTGCTACAGAGCTGTGCAGGTCTGCAGATAGAGAAGAGATTCCACAGTTCCAGGCATCCCAGTTCTGCCGGGCTTGTGGAGAGACATAACGGAAGTCAAAGATAGCAAAAATCTGCGCTGGGAGCAAGTTGAGTTGGGTGGATGCATTACCCCTAGCGCTGTTGTGCATGCGCACGTCTGTGCAGGCTAAGACTGGGCTCTCCCCCTATGAGATTATAATGGGGAGACCAGCAAATGTATGGTGCGCACCGGAGCCCAAAAGATTATGTGAGGTCGAGCATCCTATGTTAAGCACGTACTGTGGACTTTTAATACAGAAGTTGCGTTTGATTCATCAGCAGGTGCAGGAGGCGTTACCAGTGCGATATACCGGACCGGCGCACTCGCTGGAGCCTGGAAGTTGGGTCTTAATAAAGAACTTTGAACGGAAGACAGCATTAGCACCCAGGTGGCGCGGCCCCTACCAAGTACTTTTGGCGACGCAAACGGCCATCCGAGTAGACGGACGGAAGGCAAGGATCCATGCAACACATGGAAAAAGATTCCCAGGACTGCTGACAACTTCCGACGACCAGAGAAAGGAAACGGTCTCGGAAACAAAAGAAACTGTTGCCAGTCCATTGCCACAGCATCAGCCTGAGCGAGAAGTGAAAGTTGAAACAAAGCGCAACTGAGAAGTGAAACTCGAAACAGAGCCGGAGGAGGCTGCCAGTAAGGGGAGAGGGCGAAAAGTGCCCCAACGTTGCTCAGCAGAAACAACATCAAGGCCGAGCGATACAAACCCTGCATTGCAAACACGAGCAGAAACAACGCGTGTACCCCTTTGGCGCCCACCAGATTCTGCAAATGCACCAAAGCCAAAGAAAGAAACTACATCATTGCCATGGCGCTCATCGCTACCCATTATTGTGCCACAGGCTGACACTGAGCCTGATACTGGAAATACAACGGCACTATTCACGGATCATACAATAACAGGAGTGAATCGGTATAATTTGCGGTCTCGACAGGCAAAGTGATCCACATATCTTTGGTGCTTTTCTTTTGCCTTTGGTTCCACTCACGTACGGAGTAGGAGCCAGGGGCGTAGAGGAGAGAAGTGTGAGAATTGTGCAAGTCGGACAATTCAAGACTCACGGCTCCTCAGTGCGCTTATAAAAGTACATGTGTCAGGAGCCAGAGCAGGACAAGCTGGACGCACTTAAGTACTAAGGCTGATAGAGTACATGTGTCCTAAGCTAGAGCGGGACAAGCTGGATGCACATAGAACTCTATCAATAAAGAACTGTTCAGAGATCGTCTGAGCAGTGGGAGAAAGAACAACTAATCTTGCTCGGAGTGGATAAGTGATCTAGGCTGTAAAAAGGCTGGCAGAATTGAACTGTGACATTTTTCGTTGAACTTTTCTGGCATCAAGAAAGAGAGACATTTGCGACGAACTTTGCCAGCAAGAAGAAGGACAATGAAGAACAAGTCAAGACCGGTTTCAGCCTCCTGCACCCCTGCTGAAAAGATGATAGATTTAGAGACTGTAAATTTAGGGAAAAAGCATGGTAAAAGGAATAAGGTACTGATTTGGACATTGGTCCTGTGTTTCTTAAGTATGGTAGTACCAACAATAACAGCTATTACACTATGGTTCCTGTTGTACGTGTACCCATTAGAAACACTTTTTGCCAAAAGCAGCTACTGAAAGCCCGGTTCATGTAATCACTGGTACTTTGCCCCCAATGGAAGAGAGACATAGAGAAGTATACAGCAACAATACATTGTTGCTCATCATGAACATGACCCATGCAGTTTTAAAGAAAAAAGATTGCTGGGTTTGCGCCCATTTACCACAGCACGGTGGAAAAGGGATAGGCTGGTATGTACAACCATTGCCATTGATTTATTCATGTGAAGTAACATTAAGTGCAATGTTCTTTGGGAAATGGAACAAGAGTAATATGGGTCAGCTAGATGAGACCAATATGAATGAATTTGAGGAAGTGATCATGAGACCTGTGGGTTGTTCCATATTCCAAAAAGCTTGCGTGTTTGCACTAGAACCCATGAGGAAGAATACACAAAAGATAACAAGACTAGATAGATTACATAGGCAAAATAGACCAACCCCACCAGCAGAAAAAACATCAGTAATGACATTTCGAATGAGGGATGAATGGAATAAAGATGCTGTGCCCCCTGCCTATACAGTGGACCACAGCCCCAAAACTGCTCCCCTATGTCTACAGAAAAAGGGTTCCTATAAAGTAGGAACATTTAGCAACTGCCTGAACACAGTGGTTTTAAAACACGAAATAGAACCTGTGTACGTAGGGGACCCTGTTTACTTTATATGTGGAGAAAAAGCATATCCATGGTTACCTAGGAACTGGGGAGGTACATGCTACCTAGGTCTACTGTTTCCAGGAGTGTTCCTCTTGGAGACAGCAGAAGTAGCCAGACGAACAAAAGGTAGAACTCAAAGGAGTAGCGAGGATGGAATGATAGCAATGGATATAGCCAAATCATTTATACCATTCTTGTCCCAAATAGAAAATTCTTACAATATAAGAAAACTGTCTGGAAAATTACAAAAAACAATAGATTCAACAACGGATATTTTATTGAATATGACGTTAGAATAAAAAGGAATAAGACTAATGGCACTTCAAAACAGGATGGCTCTCGATATAATATTAGTTGATCGTGGGGGAGTTTGCAAACTCGTAAAAACTGCATGCTGTGTGTATATAGATGATTACTCCCCTACGATATTTAAAGCGATCCAGAAATTACACGTCATAAGTTCCACACTCTCTACTGAAGAAGGGGGTTGGGGGATAGGATCCTGGTTTTGGGGATTATTGCGGTCTTGGGGATGGAAGTTAATTTCGATACTAATGATGGTACTTGGGATATTCATAACATGCTGCTGTTGCATACAATGCTTACCAATAGTTTGCACTGAAATAACTGATGGATGTACTAAAGGATGTATGCACATGGTGTCAAGAGGGAAACAAACGCATGGCCGAAATAACAGAGACACTGAGGAAACAAAAACAGTAAAACAATTCATGGCTATAGACATTAATGAAGAAGATGGTTCAGACATAGATACCCCAGACTTATCCTCATTGGAGGAGGATACAATGAATGAATAAGACGTTTGGCATACGGCCAAAAGGAGGGTTTGTCAATCTGGAAAAATGAATACCCTTCATTTGAGTGACAGACGTAACTTGATGGCCGTAGGCCAACCGTCTTATGCACCGAATTATAGAAATATAAACTGCTATGCTTGACCAACAAGCGGCCAATTTAAATGTAGCAAGAATCGCCATTTTGCTTGTTAACCACTGCTCATTTCTTTCTGTCTAAAACTGCTTTGCAGCTTGTGAATTCTGCTTACTCTGCTCAAACTGTTAACATTGTTGTCTGAATATGAAAGGACAAGATCGCGAGACTGAGGAGTTTGTTGAAACTCCTCATGAGTAGCCCAGGGAGGAATGCCTACACTCCCTCTCTGTAGCCTTGGGAGAGAGCTGCAGGGCATTTAATCACTTCAAAGCTGCCAGCCAGTCTCGTACGATGGTAGAATATATTAGAATAAAACAGCTAAAGGCTTGAAGTATGTTCTTCCTACAGCCCCCCTTCGCAAAACCCTTTAGAACGTGTCGGCTCCCAGGACACGAATAGTACCTCATAGATAGCGAAGCTTGGAATGTGGCTCTTCCCCCGTGTGCAGCTTGCTTCCAAGAACAGAACCACTGTGTTCTGTTCAACAACTAAAAGATGCCTCCGCACTTTCTAATTGCACATTGTTACTAGAATAGACATCGAAAGTGTCATAATCGTCAAACTCGTCGGATATGTCCATCGTCATCCCGAGTTCAAAGGAACTTAATAAAGAGGGGTGCTAAACATGACATTGCCGATTGTATGATATGCATTTTGCATATATGTAACTGATGTACGTAATTCGCTCTCTTGCGTCCCTCGAGGTCTAGGAAACTCACGTCGCGGGGCGTGAGACCAGAATTGGCCAATTGATACTATTTTTGCTTGCAATAAACCCTAGCATTGGGAATATGAACCTCGTGTCTGGCGCATCTTTTCATGTATGGTTATTGCCTTGTTTCCATAGCACGAGGGACCCCTAGGGGCCCCTTTCATCCCGACCCTCTCACAATTGCTTTGCGACTCATTCTCTCTCCCCTTTTACACCACAACCCTCAAAAGAACAAATGCTCTAACCAACAAACTAGCTCTCTTACACCCACCAGGCAATCCACCCTCCATACCAGCCAACCCACCGCCTGCGACCACTACCCAACCAACGTTCTACACATTCAGTCCAATATCACCTGACCAATTTCTAAAACTTCTCTCTGCCCGCAAACCATACGGCTCTCCGCTGGACCCTTGCCCAGCCACAACCCTCAAAGAAATGTCCGCATCTACCTGCGCAGGAGAACATGCAAGAACCATCATAAATGACTCCCTTTTCTCAGGTATTTTTCCTGACGCATTCAAAACGGTTCATGTCAAACCTCTCATAAAAAAAGCTTCCCTTGACCCTCTCGAGCACAGAAACTACTGCTCCATCTCAAACACCAGATTCCTTGCCAAACTCATTGACCGAACCGCCTACTCCCAGCTAAATACCTTTGTCGAAGCCAACAATCTCCTAGACCCCGCTCAATCAGGTTTCAGAGCCTGACACGGAACCAAAACCACCTTAACCTCAATCTGGGAGGACCTTAAAAACACGGCAGATTCTGCGGGATGCGCCGCATTAATCCTTCTTGACCTATCCGCCGCCTTCGACAAAATAAATCACTCAATCCTCCTTGACCGCCTCCACTCCCTTGGAATTCGTGGAACTGCTCTCAAATGGATAGCATCCTTCCTCAATAATAGGAACCAAATAACCCTACTCTCCACCTATTCCTCCCAAGCCCGACCAGTCAAAACTGGAGTTCCACAAGGAGCATGCCTATCAACCCTCCTGTTTAACCTCTACATGGCCACCCTCCAACGAATAATTTGTTTGCACAACATCCTATGCTACAACTACACCGATGACACTCAACTAATTCTAAAAATCTCATACACTCAAAACCCAACTGCCAACCTGACCTCGCTTCCTGCCTCCTTGACATAGATCTCTGGATGACCACAAACCACCTCTTGCTAACCCCTACAAAACTGAAATCATGATATGTGGCAACCCAAACTTCTTCCACACCCACTACCCTGGCCATCTACCCTGGGCAACTCACTGACACCATCTAATTCAGTAAAATAACTTGGATGCACCCTGGACTCAGACCTAACGCTCTCACGCCAAGTCAACAACATCTCAAAGTCCTGCCACTACCACCTTAAAACTCTTAGGCACATTTTTCCATGCCTCTCCTTTCCCAACAGACTCTCTGTGGTCCAATCAATTGTTATATCAAGACTGCACTATGCTAACCCCCTCTACTTCGGAGCGCACGCATGCCAACTGACTAAATTACAAAGAGCACAAAACGCTGCTGCCAAACTGCTACTAGCGCTTGGCCCAAGAGACCACATCTCCCCAGCCTTCAAAACTCTGCAATGGCTTCCAGTTTCCCGAAGGGTGACCTTCAAAACCTTATGCATTTCTCACCGAGCACTGCATAAAACTGGACCTCAATAGCTTCAAGACAAACTAAAACCCTATCACCCTGCACATACTCTAAGATCAAGCTCAGCCGGCCTCCTAGTCATACCAAAAACAAACTCAGTCAGGTTAGGTGGATCATCATTCTCAGCCTTTGCTGTGGAACGCACTCCCACCCCACATCCGACTCACCGAGGACTTCATGTCTTTCCGCAAATAACTGAAAACATGGCTCTTCCCCTAAAACCGACCCCTAACTCAAACTAGATAACAGCAACTCAATGACATTAGGCCAAAATGCTAGATCATAAATAACAATCCAGCATCATGATCCGAGCAAGAAATCGAAAACTAATAACCTCTAAGGTAAACTAAAATGGACACACAAAATAGAATGAGTAAAAAGGATCAAAGCAGTGGAGTGGATAAAAGAATACGTTGCATGAGAGCAGTAATGTGGTTGAAATTAACGAAATGGATGAAATAAATGTAATCAACAAGAGGATCATAGTGGACGGGAGGAATAAAGTGGATAACAGCAATTCAACTAGCCCAAACTACTAGATCATAAATAACAATAACATAAATAACAATCCAACATCAAGGTCCAAGCGAGAAATCGAAACTAATAACCACTAATGTAAACTAAAAGGACAAACAGAATAGAATGGGTAAAGTGGATCAAAGCAGTGAAGTGGATAACAATAATAAATTGTATGAATGCAATAAAGTGGATGGAATTAATGTAATGGATGAAATAGATGTAATGGACGAGAAGAACAAAATAGAGGAAAGGAATAAAGTGCAGAGGATAGAAAGATGAATACATGATACGTATGAGTGCATAGAGTACACAGAACTCGTAGAGTGCATGAAACAGATAGATGGCATGGAATGTAAGGGTGCATGACATGAATGGTACTAATAGAATAGACGATTCAAGTGCATGAGACTGGCGTAGTGCATAGGACAGATGGAGAATATGGGACGGATCGGGTTTGTGCGACAAGTGACATGAGTTGAACCGATAATGCATGATGAATGGATGAAGTGAGTGGAGCAAATGTTGTCGGTGGAGCGGTTGAAGTCAATGGAGTGGATGAAAGTCGGTGGAGAGGATGAAGTGCGTAGAGCGGATGAGAGGGTAGAGCGGATGAGAGCGTAGAGCGGATGAGATTGTAAAGTGGATGAGAGTGCAGAATGAATGAGAGCGTGGAGCGGATGAGAGCGTGCAGCAGATGAGAGCGTAGAGCAGATATAGGGTGTAATGCGTATGTAGGATGTAGAGTGGATGATAGCATGGAGCGGATGTAGGGTGTTGAGCAGATGTAGGGTGTTGAGTGGATGTAGGGTGCGGAGCGGATGTACGGTCTGAGCGGGTGTAGAATGTGGAGCGGGTGTAGAGTGTGGAACGAGTGTAGAGTGTGGAGCGGGTGTAGAGTGTGGAGCGGCTGTAGAGTGTGGAGCGGGCATAGAGTTTGGAGTGAGGGTAGAGTGTGGAGTGGACAGGTGATGTATGTGACAGAATGGGTGATGTTGGTAGAAGGAACGGGTGAGGTAGGTGGAAGGAACGAGTGATGTAGGTAGACAGAACGGCTCAAGTATGTTGAATGGAACAGATGTAGAGTGTGGAGCGGGTGTAGAGTGTGGAGCAAACAGGTGATATATGTGGATGGAATGGGTGAAGTAGGTGGAAGGAGCGGGTGATGTATCTGGAAGGAACAGGTGATGTATGTGGACGGAACAGGTGAAGTATGTGAATGGAACGGGTCAAGTATGTTGAATGGAACGAGTGAAATATGTGGATGGAACTGTTGAAATATGTGGATGGAATGGGTGAAATATGTGGATGGAACGAGTGAAGTATGTGGATCGAACGGGTGAAGTGGATGGAACAAGTGAAGTATGTGCTTGGAATGGACGAACAGGGTGGAACGAATGAACTGGGTGGAACGGATGAACTGGGTAGAATGGATGAACTGGGTGGAACAGATGAAGTGGGTGGAATGGATGAAGTATGTGGATGGAAAGGATGAAGTATGTGGATGGATCGGGCAAAATGGGTGGATGAAATCGGGGCAAGTGGGTGAATGGAACAGGTGAAGTATGTGGAAGGAACAACGGGTGAAGTAGGTAGATGGAACAGAGAAAGTGGGTTTATGGAACGGGTGAAGTATATGGATGGAACAGGTGAAGTATGGAGATGGAACGGGTGAAGCATGTGGATGGAACAGGTGAAGTATGTGGATGGATGGAACGGATGAAGTATGTGGAAGGAACTGGTGAAATACGCGGAAGGAACAGAGAAAATGGGTGAATGGAATAAGGGAAGTTTGTAGAAGGAACGGTTGAAGTAGGTAGATCGAACGGAGAAAGTTGGTGTATAGACCGGGTGAATTATACAGATGGAACGGGTGGAGTATGTGGATGGAAAGGGTGAATTATGTAGATGGAAGGAACGGATGAAGTATGTGGAAAGTACGGGTGACAAATGTGGAAGCAACGGAGAAAGTGCAAGGATAGAATGTGTGAAGTATATGGATGGAACGTGTGAAGTATGTGGATGGAACGTGTCAAGTATGTGGATGGAACGGGTCAAGATGTGGATGGAACGGGTCAAGTATGTGGATGGAATGGGTGAAGTGGATGGATGGAATGGATGAAGTGGTTGGATGGAACGGGCGAAGTATGTGGAAGGATGGGTGAAATATGAGGATGAATTGAGGGAATGGATGAATGGAACGGGTGAAGTATGTGGATGGAACGGGTGAAGTATGTGGATGGAACGGGTAAAGGATGTGGATGGAATGGGTGAAGTATATGGATGGAACGGGTGAAGTATGTGGATGAAATGGGTGAAGTATGTGGATGGAACGGACAAAGTATATGGATGGAATGGACAAAGTATGGGGTTGGAACCAGGAATTATGTGGGTGGAACGGATGAACTGGGTGTAATGGGTGGAGTGGGTGGAATGGGTGGAGTGGGTAGAATGGGTGGAGTGGGTGGAACGGGTGAAGTGAATGAAACAAATGAAGTGTGTGGACGAAACGGGTGAAGTGGGTATAACGGTTTGAATGTATGGCACGGTCAGAGTACATTGAACGCTGGAATGCATGGAACTATTGGAGTGTGCTCGATCTCAAGCACCTAAGGTAAACCACCATATCTCATCTCCATGCTTACTCTCTTCCTTACACCACCACTCAACTAGCCCACAGCAGTACTATGACACCATTCGGTATGGCTGTTCTCATACCATCACTTGCCTCATACTCCCCATCATCCTAACTAAACACAGCTGGTTACACACCCTCCAGCCTAGGCATTCTCTTCAGGCCTAACGCAGCCAGAATCGGTCTGGATAACAACCGACCAGAACAAACATATACTCCTGATCTCCCATCCACCAAATCTACTGCTAAGAAGCAGCTATCCCACGAATGCCACACCTGCTGCACACATATCCGCTGCTCACACGCACCTTATGACACCTTCTCTCTCTCTACTGACTTGAACTTCGGTTCCCGAGGGCGTTCAACCTACCAGCAACTTGAGTTCATATCAATGGTACATAAGGCGCTATATAAATGCAAAATAACACAACATAACTTTAGATAAGAGTCCTGCGGCAAGGAAAATTACTACAGATGCCAATCTGCGGAGCTGCAAACCTAATTAAAGTAAGAAATTAAACAGTTTAAAACACATAGGCTGGAGTTGCAAGTTCTCAGAAACCTGTAATTCCAGTTGCCAGCTATGAAACTCCTCCTTAGAAGGAAAATTCACCCTAAATCCAGGACACTTAGGCGCGACGTACCAGCTTGGAAAACTTTGAATGTTATTGGACAATGACAGTTCACATGCTCATCAGACATTCTTCATTGATCCAGGCTGGGACAATAGCAGTCCTGGGACACTCATCTGTCAAGTGTGAAGGGCAATAAAACCTTCAATTAAGAGAAAGGCCCCCATCCTGCTTGGAAGAAACTGCCAGTTAGTGTTACCTGGGAAGAAAAAAATGACAGGCAATGACTCCCATTTGTCTTAAGAATATGTTATAAAGAACTTTAAAAAGACTTATATCTCAGCTGTCTAAATTGGTAACAATGTGGAATTTTCACAGCATAATAGTGGAATTGTGGGCTGTGTTTGAAAAATTGGTAGAAAGTAGTGACCCACTCTGGACAGAAATGGTGACATATGTTGTATTACCAGAAAAGCATCCATGTTGCAAATGTCAAATTTTGTACATAAATCCCTGGGGATAATTTGCGGCTGTGTATGAAATTGGGGAATTGTGGGCCAAGTCTTTCATGTGTAAAATTACCAAAATGTGTCAGAAAGATGAAAAAAGGTCGCACAGACTGGAAGTTTGGACTAATCTGTGCTGCACCAAATATGTAACCTGTGTATCTGATTTACTAAGAGGAGGCAACTGCATAAATATCTGTTTTCGGCAAAATCTGATTTTCCTTAAAGGAAATGTGGGAGTTTCTAGATACAGTAAAAATCACCTCATGAACATGACATCACTTTTCTGTATCCACCCAATTTTGAGCAAGGCGGAGACTATGCCCTTGCCCAATCCTATTGTTGGGGGTGTGGGTAGTGAATCCTGCCCCTGTCATATACTATAATGATGTCATCTGGCATTATAAATAAGGGCCCCTGACTAGCACTCAGGACACACACTGATTCCTGATTCCTAGGCCGGCGTCCTGTTCCTGTCTGTTCCTGTCTTCATCTTGCATCTATCCATCTAAACTCCGGATCCCAACCAAGGCCAAGCAATTGATGATCCTGCTTCAGCTAGGCCTCAATTCTAAAATAATCCCCATAACCAAGGGAAGCGCTATGGTGTTTTGGGGTAGCATCCTGAATTTACCTGGCTTGTTGCCACTCACTGCATGCTGCTACTATCTTACTATCCTGATGTTCTATAGTATCCAGTAACCAGAACTACCAGTCCAGAAGGACTAACCTTTGGTATCCAGTTGCTGCCCAGCTGACTCTGCCCCGCTGAGTTTGTCCAGCTGCCCTGTGGTAGACCAGATCCGTTTGGTGATCCAGAGCGCTTACTGTCCAAAATCCAAACTAAAAGTGGACTGTGAGTATCAATAGGAAAAATAGAAATACCAATCTCTAAGTCATCCTATCTTTATTCTGATAATTGTAATATTGTCATAATCATTCTTGCTACCCTGCTTTGATTCCTTGCGCTAGTGCCACCTTCTTTAATAATTTTGTCTTGTGTAATCCTAAATCCTTAGTCCTCCCTCGGGTGATCAGACTGGGTCTGCCAGGGTGGGCACGGAGGTGCTAGGGTTCATTCCACGGATCAACTTCGGAGCTTACTGTGTCTAAAGCTGGTAGCCTAGCCTGAATGCCCTAGCGTAAAGTAAAACTGTCCTTGTCAAAATTGATTTCTGTTCCTTTTTCACACCTTTATTTTTCCAAAAACGCACCTCATTCTATTTGGCACAACTCACTCAATTTGACATCTAGAGACCTCATTTCACTTTCATATTGTACCTAGGATCCACAGCTACAATATTTCACCCATTTTTATTAAAAATCGTTTTGTTAAATTCAAGCGGGATTTGCAAAAGTGTGTAATTTTACAACATGTCATTTTGGTTATAAATGGTTTTCAATCTTCCATTCAATTTCGAATTGTATGCTTTTGCTCAATACATTGCTTGTGATTGCTAGTATCTTTCCAGTGTTTCTCCAGTAAAGAATTGTTTTTGTTTCAACAGTTTTAGACATATTCATTGTTTTATTCAGCCATTTCCGAGTGTCCTTTTAACAGTGCAAGGGTTCAAATCCTTTTTTTCTCTTGTTTGGGGAGGGAACGTTGGATTTGAATTTTGTTTCTTATTCTTCATTCTTGATTACCTGCTGCTTCCTTATATCTATTTCGAATTGATTTTTTGGGGGTTGAGGAATATTGCAGGGGAAAATCCTAACTTGAGTGCTATCTTCCCAAAATTCAAAAGTGCACCTATTCCCTGGTGTTTTGTAGTTATGTCAATCGAAGATTAAACTAAGTGCATTGCTTACATTCATATTCTTCTTATCACCCCAATTGGTGATTTCTGCCCCATATATTAAAATGTGTGTGATTTTCTTGAATTTCTAAATAAATTACCTTTAACAGCCTTGTTCCTGGTCCATTGTGACCCGGGGTATTTGAAAAGGGGGTGTGATATGAGTGGTGTATCTCTCAAATATTGAACCTACATATAAAAAATAAGCATTTCAGTTGTGCGCTGCATACTAGGCTGAGACCAGTTGTATCGCCTGATTGAAATCCTTAACAGTACATGGATTAGGGACAGTAGGCATCAACTTACATCTCATGCTGTTTTACAGTTTAGCCATGGACATGCTACTGGCATCTGTGTATTTGCATAAGTGATGCTGGTAACTCAACTATGCCTGTCTGATGCTTGTGTGTGAAGCAGGTGCCACACATCCATGTCTGCTTTCATGTCACCCTTGCCTTCCATTCACAATGCGTACGTGGCAGAGTTTGTGACCTCACTGACATGGCAGGTTGATGTGTTGCATGACTATATTGTGATACCTATGTGTGTGGACTATGCTACTTACAAGTGTCTTCATGTATTTCTCTGTCCATGTGCAGGTGATTAGGCACTGGATGCAGAGGAGGAGGTGGAGAAGGTGCAGGAGAGTGGGCTGCAACCAGGCACCAGTGGAGGATGTGGTGTGGTAGCCCACAAAGATCCACTGGTGCTACAGTCCATCCTGGCCATGACTCACTCTGACTCCGCCTATGAGGAAGCCCATGGCTCTGGTGGTGAATCAGACATGGATTCCTTGGAACTGTCACAGGTGAGTGATTTAACTGTGAGTGCTGGCCTATCCCAAACATCTGTAGTGGGGGAAGACCCCTCACAGGGCCAATCAGTGTTGGAACATCGGTCTGTGGTGGGTATGGGTGTAAGGCCATGCTCCACAGTGTTCGCTCCTGTTCCTGGGGCAACTGTTCAAGGGAGGGATGCAGTCCTGCAGCCAGAGACTGCACCAGCACATCAAGGGCCAGGTTTCCTTGGGCCAAGCAGGCGTATGGCCCGCCAACACGGTGGCCATGTGCCAACAGGCAATAATGTGTGGGAGCAATCCATGTATTCAGTTGCACAGCAACAGGGGGCTTCATATGAAAGGTTGGCTCAGGGCATGGAAAGGGTGGCCAATTCCACTCTCCCCCCAGAAAGACAGATTGAGCTCCAGCAGCAGGCAGTGCGGGCCACATGCCGCTCACACATGCTCCAGATACAGGCCAGCAACAGGTGCTGATGGGCAGAACTGTGGTCTCTGCGCAAAGCCATGGCTGCAGAGGGTCAGGCCCACAGAGCTGCCCTGAAGGAAGAGGCTAGGTCACTGTGACTTACACTGACTGCACTCAAGGCAGCATGCAATAGACGCTCAGAAGAGCATATGTGACAGTTGACATACAGCATATCTGTGGAACAGCGAGCCAACCGTGAGATGTTGCAAGCAGAACTGTGTGCATCCCGTGACGTGGTGTAAGTGGAAGTGTGTGCAGCCCATGAGGTGTTGCATGCAGACATCCGTGCCACCATGTTGCAGGTGCGAACATATCAGTCCCGCATGGCCGCTTCCATAGAGGACCAGACCATGGCTATACGTGGTCTACCTTCATTACCACTGACACCTTCTATTGCTACACCAGTGGATGGCTACAGCAGCGACAGCTCTCCTGATACCTGATAGCCGTGCGGACCACAAACCCATGGAGGGGTTTTATTTTTATTTTTTACTCAACATCAACACTTGTGGGTGTTGAGGTGTACCCTGTCCCTCCACCCTCCTGGGTGCCCCTCCCCCGGTCTACCATGGGCATTTTTATTTTTTTTAAATCATTTTTTGTCTATTGTACATTTATGTGACAGTGTGTTGCTTTGTGTGGCATCCGAGGGCATCCACTGTAGGTTCCAGCTGGGCCCATATAGGCTTGTCACGTGTTGGTACACTCCTTGTTTGTGCCTTAGGGTCCAGACACATATGTGATTCCTGCTTCCCCTCTCCATGGCCTTGCAAGGAGTGCAGTGTGTGAAAGTAACTTACACAGAGGCATTGAGGTTCTGTTCTATCTGTGGGCAGTCTCAAGTCCAACGTGTGTATACACCCCTAGTGGGATTCATGATTGTTTGTCCTGTGCATGGTTCCCATCCCTTTTTGTTTGGACATTGGGATCCATCATGTTTTCATGTTACATATTGATGTCTTAGCTTGCAGCTCTCCATTGTTGTTGGCCTTCCTTACTGTGTACGCTTTCCTGCCCCCTTTAGTTGGCAGGGACACGCTACCAATAGAAGGGTGGAATGGGGTTGTTAGGGCACATTGAGGCACTTCTGGTGTTCTGATTGGTGACTATTACACATATTCACTGTTGGGTCAGGTGTTTCTGTTATGTTATACTGGCCAATTCATGTTCCTGTGTACATGATTGTTTTGATGTGTGAGAGTGAGTTACTTCATTGCTAGTTCCGTTTTTCATTTGACGCTTTCTGACAGTACTGTTGTGTGTTGGCCATTAATGAGTCACTTTTGATGTTGCTTAGCATGGCATGTTGTGGTAACCGGGTGACAGGGATTTTGGGAGGGTTTAGGTGAAATGCTGCATTTGGATGTGTATTTTTCCATGGGCTTGGTGGCCTACTGCATCTTCCACGTGTGCCTTTTGTGCACACCAGATTGAGTTAGTTTAAGTTCTAAGGGATGCATACAATGTAGCACTTCCAAGGAGAGATTCTCAGGGTGGTAAGGTTGGGACGGATGATTGTCCCTTTGTCATCATCAATTGTCATCTGTAATGTGCCAGGGCTATTTGCACTCTGCAGGGGTTGGACTTTAGGTGAAGAATTGTGCCACAAGCTGGATACGGGCAGCCTCACCATGTGCCCTTTCCCCTCCCAATGCGCAGTGGCCGTGTATGTGGTTGGGGATGTGTGGGCCCCGCCATGTCCACCGGTACGCCGCGACACATTGCAACGTTGTGCAGGACACATGCTGCCACAATGATCCTGCACACTACGGGTGGTGCATACAGGAGCACTCCACCTGAGTGGTCAAGGGAGCGGGAGCGTGACTTTTAGCACTCTGAATGTGCTGCATTGTATCTTACCTGGGGTGGTGTGGTGGGGTTCCGTATTGGCGTCAACATGTAGGTGCTCAGTGAGTAGGCACTGTCCCCTGTGGAGATGAGATGATTTGTCAGTGGTGTGGTTTAGTCTGTGTGCGGCATGCATGCGTTTCCAGGGCCATTTGTACTCACCAAGAGCCATGTGTTGTCATACCTCCCAGCTTCCAGCGCCCAGTGTAGGGGTGACATTCTGTGTATGAAACTGTCATGGATGGACCCTGGATAGTTAGCATATACAGAGGTAATGATTCCCTTGGCATCACATACAATGTGCACGTTGATGGAATGCCTGTGCTTGCGATTCCGATAGATGTGCGCACTGGCCCTAGGTGGATGTGTGCAATCAATGACACCAAGCACTTTAGGGAAGTGCACCACTCTGTAAAGGTCCGGGACCATGGCCTGCCTTTCTGCGGGTGTTCTGGGCATGTATATGTGCCTCCGGACTGAGGGACATGCAGTCATGATTGCCAACACCTGGTGTAGGCAGTGTGACTGCATGGCCTGTGAAACGCCCCCGACTATGGCAGTTGTCCACTGAAATGACCCAGTGGCCAAAAAATACAGTACATTGAGCCCCTTTTCCAAGGGGCTCAGTGATTGGGAACCCAGGGTGAGTGATGTGAGGTCATCTTCCCACTCCCTGACCAAGTGTTGGATGATATGAGGTGGGAACCTATACCTTCCATAGACCTGGTCATCAGGCATCCCAAAAAGTCTGGTCCTGGGTAAGAAAATGCGTGCACTGGCAATCCTCCTCCTCCTGTGGTGTCCCCCGATCACTGCTGCGATAAATGGCACATTCATCGTAGCTGTATACGAGCGTTTGTGTTTTGCATGTCTATTTATGCATTGTACTTGTGCGCGGTGACGCATACGGCAGCTTTCGTTTGGCAGACGTGTTTACGGATTAGCGTGTCTTTTCCCACGTGCCAGTGGGCCCTGTTTGATTCCATAAATATGTGTTGTTAGCACGCGTTTGGGCGTTGCAAGTATTTTACTGTGGTACTTCCCACGTAACACCCACATTTATGCTTGTTGTTTCCCATTCCACGTGTTCCGTCCCCTTTTTAGGTGACTGTGCAAGACGGTGCACCCCTTCA
This sequence comes from Ambystoma mexicanum, assembly GCF_040938575.1. Classification (NCBI taxonomy): domain Eukaryota; kingdom Metazoa; phylum Chordata; class Amphibia; order Caudata; family Ambystomatidae; genus Ambystoma; species Ambystoma mexicanum. Next base: position 414,774,435 of record NC_090939.1, read on the forward strand.
CTGGGAGTCTCGCGCAAGGCATTCGTAGTGTTGCAGTGATGTGTTGGGCCCACACGGATTCCTCACAAGTGTCCGGTAAACCCTGCGCATTGTGTTTCATGAATCGGCAAACAGGTGCTTGCGTGCGTTTTCGTGTGCAAGTCCCCCTTTTTAAGCACAATTTATTCCATGATTTGGGCTGAATCTGTCTTTGATATCCAGCCATTTAGTAGAGCAACTGGTATTAGAAATGTGCTGCATTCTGGTTGGGGGGGAGAGGCAAGCGGACACACAGGGGTATGTGGAGAGAGCCTCCATTTAGGGTGAGAGGGACATGAGACCTGCATCAGTAAATCTTATTCAATGCAGGGTCAAGAGGAGCTTGGTGAGGGCACTTTGGTAAAAGCAAATAGATTCCTTTTGTCTTGGATTCTGCTGCTTGTTCAGTGCTTTGGATTAGGCTTTCGTTGGCTTCTATTCCTTCTCCTGAAATGGAGTAACCATAACAAATCTAGTTTCCTTTTGTTAAATTCATATGCTTCTTAAAAGGAAAGTCTTTTTTTTCAGTCACTTCAGATCTTCATGTAATGCTTTGTTGTGTTCTTTGGTAATTCAGTGGATCAGAAGATAGTGTAGTTTGAAAATATTTTACATTCGTAATTCCTTGCAGAGTTTGGGTCATGATTTTTGGAAATGCTGAGGTTGCTGAACAAAGTGAACATGGCATTCTGGTCCACTGATATGTGCCAAATGGTGTCACAAATTCTGCCTATTGTTTTGATCAAGGGTGCACTTTCACATAATGATAAGTGTTTGTTATATTTAATTTTGAAAACACCCTTTCTCCGTGCAACAACTGGATAATTTCTTTGTTGTTAGGTAGTTGGAAATTATCTGGCACTGTTTTTGATTGAGTGCCCGCAGACCTATGCACATCCTCAATTTGCTTTTGCCATTTCTTCGATTTTGTGGCTTCTACAGTCTCTGCTGTTTTTACTTTCAGTTGTTAGCTTGCAGTTCTTTTCGAGCAGTGACCACAACAGGCCTGAATTTCTGTTTAGCTGGTAAGAATTCTACTTTGATTCTGACTCCATGCATGCACCCCTAGGTATCTATATCAACGGTGGGAATTCATCTACACAGTCATTGCACTCGCCTGTTCTTCTGCGTTTGGATGTAACCTGATGTCCAGTTCTGCTTGAGGTGACCATCCCACTAATGAATTGCCCTTGTAGGTGATATGCATTTTGTCTCCTGTGTTCCTTGGCTTGGACTGGATATTCACCTCCGTGTGTCCAATGCATCTTATTTCTCTAGCTCCATATGCGCTTGGGTTGGATTTAGTTCTTCTGGGTTTGTTGTTTCAAATTTCCATTTATCTTTTCACTTTTGATATAGGTGTGAGATCTGTTCTTAATAAGCCATTATTCGTATTTACATTCCATCTACTATAACTTTGCAATAAATACATTTTTTCTTTTTCATTTTCTTGTACACTTAACACGCCTAGATGTACTTGCTCTTCTTCCTCAGATTTGTCACTGTAGCTTTCATCTCTTCCTACTTGTTTTACTGTCATCCTCCTGCACACTCCTGCAAAATGTCCAATATTTTGCATTTAGAGTATTTCTTTCACAGTGCTGAACCATTGTTTGCTTTTTCGATATGTGCTTGAGCATTCCGCATTGGAAAAATTATCTTCTGAACCTAGACTCATCTGTGTTTCTATATTTTCCTTTTTCATGATCTTCTCCACTTCTGCTATTGTTGTCTCTTTGTGTAGTTTTTCACTTGATTTCATTCACTCAGACGGTTTTTCGCTATATTTTTTGCCTGCGCAGCATTGCTCTCTTCCACTGTGCACTACTGTTAATATTTCAAGCTCGCTAGAAATCATTTGTTGCAATCCAGCAATGAGTCTCTCAAAATGGTGGCTGATGTTTCGACAAAATTACCATTTTTGTAAGCTCTCATCGTGCTGTGAGGTTGTCATTCATGGGTTAATTTCATCCTCTGTACACTATCGTAGTTTTGTAGTCTGTGTCTCAGCTGATTCACTTTGCTCCCAAATCTTGTAAACACCCTTGATGAGGACTTTCTCAATTTTCGACATCACTTTACTTTTTTTTATCAGTATTTGAAATGTGTGTTGCCCTTCTAGTAAAAGAGCATGTTGTTATATTGTAACTCACATTTTCTCACTCACGTCCTTGCAACCCTAATGCTTCTATTTATAATTCCAAGCTATGCAGCTGTTGCTGCCAATGTCTATGTTAGGTCTCTTGCTGCATCATGCGCCCTTGTATTCTCAACTTGTTCTTGTAATTCCTTTCTGCCCTTTTCCCCTTTCTGTGCACAAATGGCATGTTTTCTTATTTGCTTCACGTTTCAGCTTCGGATCCTGTCCCTTGTCACTATTTGTGGAGTTACTGCATCAATAATCTTGCAAATAAAGTTCCACGCTTTGAATTTGTTTTCTTGCATTATTTACTTTTGCGAAGTAATGTCCATGCTAAAGGATTGCTCTGAATCCTCTTGCATACTAGGTTTCGTGCTCCACGAGTGTACAGGCGTCCGGTCGTGCCCCACCCTTTTCCTCCCAGTGATGCCAGTCGCTCACATTGCCTGGTGCACAGCATTTTGCAACTACAGGCAGCACACAGAGGTCCCAGGTGTGTATATTTGAAATTCTAATAATCAAAGAGGAGTGACAGCTGTCCCCCTGACCGTGTCGTTGACAAAACCCACTAAATGATCCCAACGATAAAAGGAACATTATGGGGGAGTAACCAGTATCCCCGACATCCCTTACATTAACAAAGTAGCTGGCTACGGGGTATATTACCTGTTCTCTTTCACATCTGCCATGGCCTGAAGAGAGATGATGTCTGAGAACAGTATGAAGAAATATGCGTGGTAACAAAAAAGAAAGGCCTAGCTTGGTGGCCGTTTTTTTGCATTTGCGCGCACAGCAGGAAGACATAAGTTAACTTAATTGGGACCTGAAGTATGCTACAACACTGTTGTGGTATAGAATACAGCAGAGGAAGAGACCCCAAAGCAAACCCTGTGAGAACATCTAATGCAATAAAATGACCCTGATCTTGCTGTGGGCATTCTATGGGGGGCAATTACTGGCCAGTTCAGAGGCCCCTACCCCGTAGTTTATTTTGGCACTTCCTGGCAATAGAGATGTGTTCCCTGCCTTCCTTGCGTCTAATTTGTCTTGTGGCCACTCCAACCGTTGTCTAGGAATACCACCTTTCTTATTGTAAACACGTTTACTTCAATCATTTGTGCCTGGAATTTACCATCAAGAAATATTCCAAATATATCCCAACCTTTTTTTTTATAACTAGCATTACCACTCCCTTAAAAAATGACGCTTTTGCCACAAGAAACATTTTCTCTCAGAATTGGAATATTCTACACTGAAAAATATGTTGAGTGAATAGTCTGCACTTAAATCTCTAGGTACTCTATGTGGTTGTGTGCATTCTTGAGCAGTCTGTATTGGACTGCCTAATAGTAACATAGTGTAAATAGTGCTCAATTATAAGGCAGGTTATTTTCTGGTGCAAAATGCATGTTTTTAAGTTCATTTGCATAGCCACAATGCATTGATCAGTGCTCTGAACTGAAGGCCAAATTCTGCGGTTCGCTACTGTGTGGCGCACTGGCATGTGTGGTGGTTAGGCTGAAATGACATATTCTACTAGTTTGTGATGTCATCTTTGATGTCCCGGGTGTTAGTCTTAGCAAATTTCTTTGGTTTTTCGATTTTATCTTGCAACCATAAAGTCCTTCTAACAACATTTTTTTAATGAATTTCATGTATTTCTTAGTCCAACTTAATCATAACGTCCATTTAACAACGTTTTTTCAGTGAATTTCATAGGTTTGTATTAGTGCAACTCATCCATAACGTAATTTTAACACTATTTGTTACACTGAATTTCAATGGTTATTATAAGTTAAAATGTTTCATTATATTACAGCACTGTAGATAAGTTATTAATAATTCCTCTTTTAACATCTATCAAAGGACTATAAACCTCCTTAAACAAACACATTTTTAGCAGCGCATACTGATGTGTGTCATTTTCACACTGCACCTAGCCTGCATCCTGTCCGGTGTCCATTATAGCCAATATTATGACACCTTCCCAGTGTTAATGGGTTGCAGTCATGGCCAATGCACGCATTGGATCCGGCCATGTCACAGACCCCAACAAGCAAATCAGTGTAGACATTTGTAGGGTCCCTGCCCACTGCCCAGTCACCAAAGTTATATCACTATTTTTTTTTACCTACATTTTGACACTTTGCCGAAAAAATAAAACATAGGACAGATTTGCACAAGCATGCTTTCAGGTCCTTTATGAAGTTTCTTTCACAGGTTTGCTGCAAGTTCATCCAGCATACCTGTCCATTCTGCTTGCGGCTGCAGCCGCAAACAGAATGTTTTTTCCAATTCAAGACTATCTCGATGTTGAACATTTTACCACATAGCTGGTGCCTGTTGGCCATGCCCACTTTATCCCCATTGCAGGTCTGTGGTCGCCATGGTCAGTGCCTGGACAAGTCGGCTACTGGCAATGGCCAGAGGCTATGCCTCAGGCACCCACATTATATAACTATTTTTTGCACCTGTCTTTGTCAGGTGCCTGGCCCACTGCCCACTTTAACAACACAGCCGGTCCCTGGTGACCATGCCCACTTTAACCCCATAGGCGAGCCCTGGTGGTCAAGGGTAACAATCATGACTCTGTCCATGGACACAGGCTATTCCTCAGGCACCAAAGCTATATCACTATTTTCTGTACCTACATTTTCACACTTTAAAAAAACGAAAAATACAGGACAGATTTGCAAAAGCGTGTTTTCAGACCTTGCCAATGCTCCTCGCACAAGTTTGTCCAGCACTTCAAACGGTAGCCACATACATTATTTTCTCCCATTCAAGTCTATCCCGATTATTTAGTGACACCTCTACTTTTTTGCACTTTCTTGATGACATCCCTTCAAACTGTGTAAAAACATTAAAAGTACTGTCTATAATCTTTTAGCAAATTTCTGTGCAGATTTGTCAAACAGCACCAACATTATAAGCAATCAAAAAATGTTGGGAACCCCCTCTAATTTTGCCCCTTCTTGAAAAAACAGCACCACATTTTACAACAACATTCAAAATTGGGTCTATATTTGCATATTTGTATAGCAAAATTATGTGCACTTTCATTGAACTGCACCAAAGTTATAAGCCGTCTAATACTGCTCTTCATCAACCCTGCAATACACAAATATGCATGGATGTCCTTGAACATTTGTCAAGTTGACGAACATCACAGCAATGTCCCCAAACAATTTGTGGCTTTTCCTGGACATATCCAATCCCATCCCAATTACACCTCACCTCCCCAGAGATTGTTTAATTTCTTTGTGTAATGTTCTGTTTTTTAATATGTTTTTTCTGCGATGTTCGCAGACTACGGGCGCAGTTTGCGAATCCAACATGATGTCTGCATCAAAGTTTTGACGCACTTCACATTTTTAATTGACCAATCGGTTGCCACGTATGATGTCTGTGAACACTACACGGCTCCATGTTTGGCCTATAAGCATTCACGGACTCCGAACCAGGAAATTAATCTGCAGACCAGGCGTAGATATCACACATTTTTGGGACATACATTTTGGGCATTTTTAAATAATCTACTGGATGAATAAACATCACATTTGCAAAAGCACGCTTTTGGGACCCGAAGTTTAGGGACACCCTCTATAACTTTGCACTCCCTCAATGAAACCGAACAAAACATTGCCAAATAATTCAGAGTTGGCTCTTTACTATTTTTGCAAAGTTTCATGAGGATTTGTCAATCGGCACCAAATGTATAAGCCGCCCAAAAACTGCTCTTCTTATGGGAAGAGCAGCTTACCCATAACTACAGTGTCGCTACAGCAGACCCTGTAATATATAATACAATGATAGCGACTCTGCAGCTTGTGTTTCTATAGGAAGAGGCAGATTTCAGATGCTTATAATATGACGCCCTTCTATGGATCCACAAGACACTGAGCAAAAAATACATGTACATGTTCCTCAGCACATTACAAGGTCCAAAAGATTGGCATAGAGGAGTCCATGAACACTGACCCAGGAAGTGAGTTCGCAGACATGGTTGGAGATATCACATATTTTTTTCGACCATCTTTTGTGGCATTTAAAAAAAATCTACTTAACGAATTAACACACAATTTGCAAAAGCACGCTTTTGGGAATAGGCCCCCGCTCTTTGCGGAAGTTTAGTGCAAATCCGTCCAGTGTTTTGGGTTGAAGTTTTGGGACCCCTTCTATAACTTTGCACTCCCTTGATGAAACCACACAAAACATTGCCAAATATTTCAGAGTTGGCTCTGTACTTTTTTTTTGCAGTTTCATGAGGATTCGTCAAACGGCACCAAAGTTATAAGCCGCCCAAAAATGGCTCTTCCTATGGGAAGAGTAACTTAATCATAACTACAGAGTTGCTACAGCAGACCCTGTTATATATAATCTAATGATGGCGACTCTGCATATTATGTTTCCATAGGAAGAGGACGTTTTGAGATGCTTATAATATGAGGCCCTTCCATGGATCTACAAGACACTTGGCAAAAAATCCATGTAAATGTTCCTCTGAATTATTGTGGAAAGTTTTAGGGGGTCCCAAAAATTGCATTTCTCATTCAAAGTCCTATATGTAATTTCTGTTCTCACCCATAGGAAAAAAAAACAGTGGAGAAATTTGAACCAAACTTTCATGAGCCACTACTGGTTGGGCCAACTTGAGTGCTTCCCTTGGTATGCTGAAAATCCATCCAACATTTTTTGTAAAAAATCCATTTGGAGCAGTTTGATTTTTAGTATATATTGGCCAAAATGGAAAGTTACCATTTGTTCAGATAATGAGATCATAATTGTATTTGTTGGCTGTGATATGATTCGTAATATCCACGGGTATCTACCATGCCCACCTTTGTGAATATTGGAAAATTCTGATTGGCTGAGCTCAGAATGCAAAATTTGTAGCACTGGTTATGTTGAATCCACAAGCCCCAGACAGGAACTGAAGATCCTGTACCTAAATACAATGTGAAACAATGTTAAAAAGTCTCATATATGAGCCCTCTGAGAGTTGTTCTGACCTCAGGGTGGTTGAGGGTATTTCCCATAGGGCCGAGATATGGGGCCTCATTACGAGTTTGGAGGCAGCCATGCCCTTACTAAGGGTATGGCTGCCTGAAAACTCGGGCCTTGGTCCGTGGTCCCTGAATGGGGAAATACCGGGCCATTCCGACTTTGGAGGGCCTGGTATTTCCCCATTCAGGGAAACCGGACCCGGACCTTCCCCATTCCCATTCGAGCCCCCTTAGGGCTCAATGGGAAGGGGGAGGGAGCTAACAACGGGCCTGTTAATGAAGGGCCCGTTGTTAGCTCCCTGGTTCCCTCGCGGGATCAACAAAGGACGTCTGGTAAAACCAGACGTCCAGAGCGGGTCCCGCGAGGGAACCTCGTAATAGGGCAGAATGGGTTTAACAGCGCTGGCACCTTTACCTGCACCGTTAAACCCATTCCGCCCGCCTCATAATGAAGCCCATGGTCTTTTTGTGAAAAACAAAACGTGATTTTTAGAGTAGCTATATGGATGATGCACAGTGGGAAACATTCTGAAATGTTGAATGTGGTTTCTGCAAATGGGAAATGGTTTTTCCATGTGGTTTTTGTGTATTGTCAATACACCCGCGCATTCTTACCTGTGGTTTCCCCAGATCATTCACAAGGAAGGCACCCATGGTATCCACAGACGTTCCATGCTACTTTTTTAAGGAGTATGCTGAAAGTGCTACAAAAGAGCCATACAGGAGCCTTCTGAGCATTGTTCTGATGCCAGGTTAGACAAAGGCGTGTCTAAAAAAGATGGGATATGGCCTTTTTTTGGCAAAAAAAAATATGATTTTGGTAACAGGTCCCACAAATGTTGACCAGATCCGGTGATGCCACACAGTGCACAGTGCTATGCTATTCCCCCAGAGCTAAACTTACTTTTCATAATCTGCTGGCCAACTACCATAAGACCATTGTCCTGGCTAAAAAGACCTTTTTTGGAGCCCAGATTGAGGCAGCCATAAATAAAGCTAAGGCCCTATTTGAATTGGTCAACTCCCTCTCTGCTCCTACTAAACCGGATTCTGCAATTACCCATTCACAAGCCTTATGCGAATTCTTCGCAGCGTTCCTTTCCTCTAAAATAGAATGTATACGTGCGAACATTGCTAAAGCAGCCTCCGCCACTACTGGCGGTCGGAGCCTTCCTCAGCTTGCGGTCCCTACAGCATCATGGTCGTTGTTTCCTGTATTTTCTGATTTTGAGATACTCAAAACCATCCATGGCCTCAAATCTGCTTCCCCAGCAGGTGCCATTCCACTTACAAGCCGCCATTAACAACTAATTTCAAACGGGCACAATCCCTAGCCAACTCAAACATGCGTTTGTGCTTCCTCTGCTGAAGAAGCCAACTCTCGACTCTATTTAACATGAAGCTGCTTGAGACTCTGGTCTCCTCTCTTCTCTCTTCCTTCCTGGAATCTTCTGGCTTTTTTGACCCCTTCCAGTCTGGCTTCCACCCTAGAAGGGGAACAGAGTCTGTGCTCAACTCTGTTACGGACGAACTTGCCCATCTAGTCGATCAGGGGGGTGGGAGCAGTGCTATTGTTGGAGACTTATCTGGCGCATTTGATACGGTAGACCATTCCACTCTTTTGGAACGGCTGGCTGATGCTGGCATTTCGAGTCAGGTCTTTGACTGGTTCCAAGCTTTCTTGACCGACCGGACCCAGTCAATGTCCCTGCCTCCTTTCCGCTCCCCCCTGGACTGCTCTTCTGTGGTGTTCCCCAGGGATCGGCACATTCTCCTTTTCTTTTTAATATGTACATTCGCCCTCTTCTCCTGCTGCTACTGTCGCATGGGTTCAGATACTATTCGTATGCCGATGATATGCAGATCTTGGTTCGGCTTGACCTCACCAGGGCTGACACTCGGTCTCGACTACAAACCTGCCTGGAAGATCTTGGCGCCTGGATGGCGACAAACTGGCTAAAGCTCAATGGCTCTAAAACTGAGGTACTGGTGGTGGGCACCACTAGCCCCCACTCTTTTTGTACCTCAGAATTCTGGCCTCCCTCACTACGCACCTGCCCTATACCAGCAACCTCAGTCAAAAATGTTGGTGTCCTGCTTTCATCCTCTCTCTAAATGGCACCCCAAGTAGCCTCTTTATGTAAATCTGTGCACTTTAAATTACGGATCCTACGCAAGGTTCTTCCTTTCATTCCTACTAAACATCGGGCTCCCGTGGTGGCTGCCTTGGTTTTGAGCACCACAGATTACTGCAACTCTCTTTACCTAGGTCAGCCGAGCTACCTCATCAGATGCCTTCAACTGCTTCAAATCTCTGCTGCCCGGGCTGTGCTTCACCCCCCCCCCCCTCGTGCTCATATGACCCCTTTGCTCAGACAGATTCATTGGCTACCGATTGAGAAGCACATTCTTTTAAAATCTCTGTGACTGGTACATCGCGCTGAATACATACAGAAAGAATTCTCCCGTTATGTGCCATCCCGAACTTTGCACTCTCAGTCGGCCTTACTGATCGCTGTTCCTCGAGTCGGACTGTCCCGGGTGGGCGGCCATGCTTTTTCCGTGATGGCCGCAATAACTTGGAACAGCGTTCCTCTGCATCTTCGTGCCAGCGATAAATATCTGATCTTCCGCCATGATCTTAAAACCCATCTGTTTTAGTCCGTTTGCTGCTTTACTCTTCTGCCTCCCCCAGCGCCAAGATACTGCTGGGTGAACGTAACATAACATAACATAACACAGTGGGAAAAATACATGAATTGGATTAGAAAGAGGTAGCTTGGGGTTATCTAGAGAATGGGAATAGGGTATAAAAAATTGTAGGGAATGTGATGTACAAGACTGGGATTTCTTTTCCGTGTGCCATGGACAGATATTCCACAAACAGATGAATTATTTTGCAGGGTCCGCTTTATATTTACATTATTTCCCTGGATCCTCTATGCAGAAAGCACATGCAGTATCCATCAGCAACCACAGAACCGGTCTTCTCGTACAAAGAGTGTCCCCAAAAGAATCACTAATGGGCTTTATGGAAACCTTCACAGGCATGTCCTGATCCTACGGTGGATAGTAGCATGTCTCAGAAGGATAGGATATGTTTTGTTTGTGAAAAAATCCCACACGTTTTTGCCCATTGGATTCATGGACTCTGGCTGGATCTACACATGCTGCACCATGGGAAACATTTCTGAGTTGGGGCATTAAGAGTTTTACTTTGGGTATGTTATAGGCTGGGTGGGTAAGGGTATGATAATCCATTATTAAAGAGGCCACATCCTCTCCACAGGTCCTTGCTGGACTCATGGCTCCAAGAAGTACACATTGGCCCTATGGGAAATGTGAATTCACTCCTGGAGCAGGTTTGTATACTATATCCATTGGATAAGTATTGTTCCTCAAGTCAGATACAGGAAGTAGAGATTGTTTACAGATTTTTTTGATGGAGGTGAAGGCATCCCTTTGTGCTCATAATTGCTAAAGACGTCCTAGATGCGGTGAAGGTGGATATATTGGCACAAGAAGAGGAGAAGGAGTATACCACTATTGAGTCTTGTGCATGGCTGTTTCTCTGGATAAATGACAAAGTGAATAAAGCTCAGGTGTGGCATGCAGTGTGGAATCTATATATAAGTGTGGAACGAGCTGAGGGAACCCTGGTAATTATTCCTTTTGTACTGCAAGCATGCATAAGCATCCTCATTTATTGGTTGTCCAATGTGAAAAACAATGTTTACATTAGAGCATGTTTAATTTGCATTTGACAGTGAATATTAGGATTTCAGGCTATAACCAACAGTAGCAGCCTGGATGCCATGTTTCCTTTTTGTTCTTCCCACTGTTTCCATGTATATAGTTAATCAGAAGTCTTAGAATTCAGGCTCTACCTTGCAAAAAAGCCTGTGTTTCCTTTGTGATATACACTGTGCACACTGGGCAATGAGACAGCAGCATGTTTTGTCTAGGGATGACCCCGGTGAGACTCCAGACTAAGCGCTAAGCTCTATAAATAAATAGTTGGAGCCATTACCAGAGCACTCTATTGAGTACCAGGTGACCTTTGCCCTTGTTAGAAGCATTGGCGTTCTGTTCGGGACCACTTACCTAGGCATGTTGTCACATATCTCATAATAAAGTCCTTTGGTTCAGGTTGTAATGCTTCAGTACAGAGTAAAATAGTAATGACGCCTTTTTCAAGTGTGTGATTGCCATTTTCATTATTACATACAGCTTGTATACAGAAAAAAACAATGGGCCTCAATCCGAGTGGGGCGGTAAGGGATAATGGGCACCGGTAAGGAGACCGGTGCCGGTAATCCCTTACCGCCCTACTACGAGTTCCCTTAGCGGGTCCCTCCTTTACCGCCTGGTCTGACCAGGCTTTATGGACGGAACCCGTTAAGGGAAATCAGAGCTACTTCCCCCTTCCCATTGAGCCCTATTGGGGCTCAAATGGGAATGGGCAATGTTTTTTTCAATGAGAACTTACCGGTCCCACAAAGGTCGGACTACACCGGTAAATCCCCATTGAATGAGACCGGTGCCGGTACCGTTATTGGAGGCAGTCATGGTGCAAATAGCGCCATGACTACTTCCAAACTCGGAATGAGGCCCAATGCATCTTGAGGAGTCACCTATGAATACTACATTTGTTCTAAATAGAAGACTGGAGGTACATTTCTTTTGAAAATACTGCACACAGTGTGGAATAGCAATCATAACTACACAATCCTACTCCTCTTGAAGTCCTTGTCTGTAGGCTTGCTGTCTTTCCTACCTTCTCTCTTACCCTAACCATCATCTATAGGCCCCCTGGCTCGGTCTCTCTCTCTTCATCTCCGAATGGGCTGACCTCACCTCTTCTTTCTTGACCTCTACGTCTAAACTACTCCTCCTCAGAGATTTCAATATCCACCTTGACTCTACTGAATCAGCCACTTCACTCTTCTGTGACCTTTATGACTCCCTCCCTCTTACCATTCTTTCTTCCGGTCCGACCCACTCAGCTGGACACACTTTGGATGCCTTCATCTCTACAGAAATCCCTATCTCTAACCCTCGCTACCCCCCTTTTCTTGGTCTGACCACTCTCTCCACTCCTTCTGCTTGGGGCCCCTCAGCTCCATGGCCGAGCCACCTCCTGCACTGCCAGCTTCCTTTGCCATCATTTGACTGATGAAACAAGTGTCAGTTGCTGCTTTTTACACCACTTTCATCCCCTCTCCTACCCCCGCTATTGACTCTCCCACTGACTCTGTCCTTACTAACCTAAACCTCTCCATCTGTAATACCCTAGACATCCTTTCCCCTGTTAAGAGGATCCACCTGAAGCCTGCCTCCAAGCGCAATGGCTGATATGTCCGATCTAGCTTCTATTAAATGTACTTGCAGAGCTGCTGAACAGAAGTGGCAGACCTCGGGTACATCCACGGACAAACTGGCCTGTGGCCTGCTCCAAAAGCAATATCGTTTCTCCACCCGCTACAAGAAGAGGGCCCACATTCAAGCATGCATCTCTGGAGCCACTAACAACACGGCTGTACTTTTCAAAATCTGCAAGGATCTTGCCAATCCAACTGCAGACTGCAGTCTCTACCTCTCCCCTTCTTTTCCAGACTCTCTGCATCACATTGTTTTCCCATTCCACAACTAAAACACAGGACATCCTGTCCTCACTCTCCTCCACTCATATATCTACTTTCCCACCCTTTCCCTCCTATCCCCCACACTATCCTCCTTCTTGCCCATAGCACCTGATGAGTTCTCTAAAGTTGTCTGCTCTATGAAGGTCTCATCCAAGCATGTACTCCTCTGCTCTTCCAGAATTATTAAGGACAATATCTCCTCTTTTGCCCCGGCTCTAGCCAATTTCTGTAACCACTCCTTCATCACTGGATCTTTCCCTCTGTCCCTCAGCACTCCCTCGTGTACCCTAACCTAAAAAAGCCATCTGCTGACCCTTACTGCCCAGCTATTGCCCTATCTCTACCACCTCCTTCTTGGGCAAACTCTTGGAGAAGTCGGTCTTCTCCCAACTGATCCATTGTACTGAACTTGTGGATTGTCTCCATGATCATTAATCTGGATTTCGGGCATCTTGAGGCACGGAAACTGCTCTCCTCTCCAACAATCAGCTGGTAACCTTGGATATCTACATCAATCATATTTCCTAACAAGTTGGTGAATGGCTGATGAATGTTGATTCACTGATTATGTTAGTGGGGGATTTTAATACAGATTGTGTCAATTATCGTTCACGCCTAAAACCGCTTGATCGACTAAATGGGAAAAAATGGGAGAATTTGTGCAATATTTGGGATCTTCATATTCTGAACAAAACAATGGCAATTAATAAAACAAAAATGGCTAGTACATGGAAACAAGGGAAGTCCTGTCCTACAATTGATTATGTAATTCTGTCTAGATCGTTGTATAATTTCTGTGACTATTTTACATTGAAAGAGACTGTTTTGAGAAATCACGATATGCTAGTCACACATCTGACAATGAAGGTAAAATGCTGTGTAGCCCGAGCACTTACAGACCTGACGGTTAATCCATTTGGAAACCGGATACAGAAATATAGGTGTAAGGGAAACTCATTGAATCTGAAGTTAAAGAATTATGTAGAACAGGTCAGTGAGGAGGTTTTGATGGACAACTGTTCGGTGAAGAGATTTTTTTTTCTTATATCGGGAAACATCTAACACAATTCATACACCCATTAAATGGAATAGATATGCTTTTGACAAGGACGCTTGTTTAAACAAGAAGAAAATGAATAATCATTTGAGGCAGCTTAGAATTCATGAGTATGGAACAGAAAAATACTTAATAAAGGAAAAGGAAGTCCAATTGCCCTACAAAAGTTGGCTTGGGGCAATAGACAATTAATGGACACAAAAACCAGGGAGATGATGCTGGGAGTACTGATTCAAAAAGATACAAAACCAGGAGATGATGCTGGTAGTACTGATTCAAAAAAGATACAAGACCATTCTGGACCTTATTGAATGACACTGAACATCCACAATGCGTAACCCAATCAACGAGTGTATCTGAGGATGATTGGCTTGTACATTGGAAAATTATAAATGGAGAGGGTCCTGATGGGTCAAGACGAGTGGGTAATTGTACAGAACCCTGGATACTAATATTTGATGTATCAGAATTAGAAAGATTAATTACAAAAGCAAGTTGTTTGCATGTGGTCCGAATAGTTTATCTAATACGGTCCTTAAGAAAAATGTAAAATTATGTGCGGGTCTGTTGGATCTACTTTTTAAGGATATTTTGCTGAAGTGCACAATTCCACAATCTTGGAGAGAGTCCATTATTGTACCTATACACAAAAGGGGGAACAAACAGATCTGTTGAATTATTGACCGATCGCTTTGCTGGACCCCGACAGCAAGATAATTGCAACGATTTTCCTCGAAATACTCAACGATTGGGTGAAAGAGAAAAGCCTCTTACCGAAAGCACAAACTGGGTTTAGAAAGGGAAGGGGAAGAACACTTAATGGTTTGGTTTTAACAGCCCCGAAGGATAAAATTGCAAAGGATTGTAGATGGTGTCAGTTAAGGGTGTTTGTGGCCCTTATAGACTTCTCCAAATCCTTTGTTCTAGCAGAGAGGGAATATCTATGGATAAAATTGAAAGCATGGGGCATTCCACCACCACTTCTTTCAATAATAGAATATATCCATGAAGAGACCTGGATTAGAATAAGGCTAAACTCAGAAGGGGTATTGACATCGCCAAGCAGAACTCATTGAGCTTTAAGGCAGGGATGCATATTTGCTCCATGCCTTTTCAATTTCTTCATGGCTGATTTTATCATGGCAATGGAGGGGGCCAGCCTGGTTTCAACTAAATTGGGTGGAGAGAAAATTAACTGGTTGGCATATGCAGACCAGTTGGCACTCAAAGATCATATCCCGGTAGGGCTTCAACGTCTGCTAACGAAAACAAGTGAATATGCCAAAGTAAATAGATTGGTGATCAACCAGAGGAAATGCCGGGTGATTCAGTTATCACACCCAAAGTTGACTAGAGCCAAATTCAGCTGGCAGGTAGATACCATCAAGATAGTACCCCAAAGGGAGATAATCTATCTATGATTTCAGCTATTGGACAAAATATCTCGTGAGGACAGTGTTAATCGATTGCTGATTAAAAACGACCAAATCATTTATCAAATGAAGAAGATGAGAATAAGGAGTCAGTTCTTGCGATTTCTATTTAATCTTTTGCCTACAGGGGAAATTCTGGCCAATCGAGGAACAGATACCTCCAAAAATAACAGTATATGTCGTAATTGCAGTGTGCCAAATGAGAATTTACGTCATCTAATGGTAGAATGTGGGGCCCTTAAAGAAATGAGAATGCACTTTTTGAGCAGATTCTTCTAATTGGTTAATGTAGATTTGGCACACATAGTCTGGGATAGGGTGAGTGCAGTCAATGACGTTTATTTGACTGCGAAGGTGATTAACATGTTGGATGAGAATGGTCTCATTATGAAGTATTGAGTATGCATTTACAAATGTTATGAAGAAATTACTTGGATTGACTTATGAATTATTTTATATTAACAGAATGGGTCCTGTTTATTTTAGTAGAATTGTTACTTGGTATTAATACTGAAATGTGAATTAGTGATGAATGTATTTTTTAAATAGATTTTTCTTTTTTTAATGTTTTAAATAGGTATTGTTGATGTGTAAAAGTTCAAATTTTGAACATATGCACAATAAATTAAAAAATCTAAAATAAATAAACGTCACCTACTTGCGGTGCCTGTAAATTATTCATTGCTACTCTAAATTATACAGTATTAAATACTACGTTGACAGTACTGTACAGAATGCCATTGCTTCCAAAAGCTAGGTCTGTGCACAATAAATACTCAAAATAAAATAATGATATAAATGAAATTAGAATTACAGGGCACATTTTCAAGAATGGAACATCTGATATATAGAAGAGAATGTGCTTTTTTCAAGATGGCCTATTTTCAGAAATGGAGAGGTCACTTTATTAGCCCACAAATGTGAGCTGCACATTTCCACAGGGCTGAGCTGCAGCACAAGTTATGCGCTGGCCAGCCCTGTTGCATACGTTAGTGCCAGAAGTGCACTACTGACACTAATGTAGGCCAGGCTCCTAATATCCGTATTTTTGCGGTGTTCTAATTTCACAGTGACAGATCCTTAAAGGCCTTGCCTTGTAAAATGCTGAGTAAGAAAACCTTATTTCTCTCTTTGTTTGAGGTATTGAAATGCAAGTGTGGCATACCGCTGCTGTACCACTTAAAGATAAATGTCTGACAGTGTCAGAAATGCCTCTGCCGTGCATTGTATATGCCCCTGCACCTGTTCCAAATAAGAATGTGTGTGTTTTCTGTACATTTGTAATATGCATCCCGTTTGTGAATTCTGGGTGCACTTTAAAATGCACAATAATGACCCACGCATTGTGCAATTGCGCACACATGGTCAATAAGGGAATCCGAATGTGTGCATCCATAATGTTCATATATACATTGGCATTTTGGGTATTCTATGCAACCTCGTTAGTTAACTCGCCTGCAGTTATGCTAAAAAACATTTTGAGAATTTGGCCTAATGCTTTTACAGTTAAAACATTGAGCACCTGATTCATGGAATTATTTGCTTTGAAAAAAGGGTACTTGCATGCAAATTGCACGCAAATCCACATTCGTCGATTCATGAAATCGAATGCGCTGTGCTTTTCCTGGAGTTGCCTGGAGTTTGCGCAGGCTCAGCTTGTCTCTGCGAGCCGTCGAGGGCCTTGCACAAGACTCCACGCAGAGTGTGGGCGTAGCTTGCGCAGAGAGCTGGGAGGGGGATGGAACATCAGAAATAGGGAAGAACTTGCGAAAACGTGGGTGTTCTGAGGGACAGTCTGCAGGCAGTCCCTCGCATGCCTACAATTGCGCGGAACGAGATGTATTCATGGATTCCAGCAACCTCGCGCTGGAAAATGTCAGCATGGAGGTGGGTTTGCATGTCGAATTTCAGGGTGCATTTACACAACTGGGTTTCCGATCCAACTTAGGGGTGCGAGTATGCAGTGTAGCAGGGTGCAGGGACAGTTTACAGGAGTTTGCACGCAGATTTTTCCAGCTTTCTACTTTCATACGCATGTTGTCAGGGTGCCAGATACGGTTCAGGGGGACCATGCGCAGGGTCCCCGAAACGCAGGCCTGCTTGTGAGGAACCACATGCACTGTTTGAAGGGTGCATGTATTTTCGCTCTGGGGAGCACACAAAGGTAGCTATTCTGGTTGTTTTTGCTTTGCGTGGGGGCATTTCGGGGGCATTCTGGGTGCAATTTTGCGAATACTGTTACTTTGCGCAGTAAATTCCATAAATACATGGGGTGCTTTTGTTTATATGTGTGCAGGCTCGCACAGTGTCCTTCTCGGCACGCAGCCCTGCAGAATTTCGGCGCACATTTCTGTGAATCGGGCCCTGAGAGAGTATAGTTCTTTGAACAAACGGAGTAAAGGTATGTGCTAAATTGGAACATGAAGATGCTTCATTTTGATTGTCAAGGAGCAGATATGGGGTCAGATGTGTGTAGTTGTTGGGCATCAAAGCAAAACAAGACTTGACTGATTGCTTTTTGAAGTTTTGGCTTTTTGAATATCAATGTATACAAGCAATTTAACTCATAGGGTTCCATTTTCCATGTTCCAATGAGAGTGTTGTTTTTAGGTTTTAGGCTCAGTTGGTGGAGGTAGAGTAATATGCATATTTTGCAGGACATTTTTAAAGTAACATGCACATCCAAGCAAAGACAATGAAGAGAATCAAGTCAAGGTAATGCAAAGTAAGCAGTGCGTATTGCACAAGTGTGCCGTTTTGGTGGCCATGGTGTGCGTTGCCCTACCAGCAAAGAGTCAGGAGGCTCCTTGAAAGTGAGAGAGGGCAGGTGTGAATCCTGTGATGTTGATGCTTGATGGCCCGAAGTAGCTGGGTACTAGTGTCGACATGATTCTTGGTGTTTAGAGGCAGAGACACTGTGTATGTGCTCCATCGACAGGGGAGAACCCAAAACCAATGAGTTGAAAACAGGTCTTGGTTTGCCGCTGGCGCAAGATGTGTGTAATAGGACTACAGAGGCCGGCACTGGCATTGCCCCATTTCATATAGACAACTCACTGTTGTGTGTTAAGTTGACTCTATGAGCACATGTAGAACGACTTGTGTTGGTGGGATTTTTCTCACACTAGTGATAGCTCCGGGAGCCTCAGGGAGCTGCCTTCTGCACAGAATTTAGTGTTCCAAAAGTTGCACCAGAAAGTCCAAGAAACATGGATTGTGAACAAGAAAAGTGTCTTAAAACATACTGTGAAAATGTCCTCAGGAGGATTACATGGAGGACACAAAAGGCGAACCCTGTCAATGCAAAGCACATTGGCTCAGTCTAAAAACGTTTTGATTATGTATTCTTTGTTCTGTTGTAAGTTTGTAATTACATGAGCTCATTGTCAGTTTCCCGGTTTGGAAAGAAGGTGCCGGTAACAACGTGTACCGGCACCTTTCCGGAATGGCAAATGCCAAGTCTGCCGACAGGGGCTGTGATCTACTGACAATTGCCAAAATCACAGGCACTGGTATTACTGGTGCCTGAGATTGCAGCATTCCCATCCCATGGAACCCTATGGTACTCGATGGGGATGGGGATTTACTGTTGTCTCTGCCAACCATAATATCCCAGTAATACCAGGATATTGGGTGGCAGAGACGGTACGGTAGTCCCCCTTATCCCGCTGGAACTACCAGCGACATACCAGGAGACTTGTAATGAGCCACAATGAATCTGTTTATCTTCAGTCAGAGCTAAAGCCTGTCCCTCTAGGAGTTGGCTCACATTGTTAAATGCTTGCCTTCTTACCTAGTTGCCTTTTGGACTTAAGTTTTGTTTCCCTTGCATCAAGTCAACCAGTGCCCTTTATACTTTTTAATTTGGTTAAGAAAGGGTTTGGTACAACATGAACCTTCTCAAGATGGAGAAACAGAAAAACAACGTCAGGAGCAAAGGTACTTTAGTTATGGTTGGGAAATAAATATAACTACCATCATTCATGCTGGGGTGGCATCCAGATGGGAATCACATACAGAATATGTGTATTTTCCAGAGTTTGTACGGGATACACTTTAAAATGCGCAGACATGCCCCTTTACCTGTGCAAATGTGCCAAGGGAAGAAGAAGGCAATATTATTGATAACGCCTTTCAAAGGTCTTTAACATTTGACAGACACAAGATACATTTGATATTCAACATGCAGGATATGCAAAGAGTGTACTCCTTTCTAAGTTCATACAGAGTGGATTTTACCTTTGCTGATTTCACACATAGAAAAGGGTGAAACCAGGTTATCTCTCCGTGAAAAGACCCTAGAATGTGGATGGCAAAGCTGTCTAGATCAGTCGGTAACTTGGACATAGGAAAGTGTTCTCAGTGCAATCTCAGTATGCATTCCATTAATGATGTGCGCACCTGCATCCAATACTCAATAGAAAAATTCATGGCAAATAATATCAAATGCATAATAATGTCCGGCTGTTGAGAATCTTGCTACATTTATATATTATCACATAACACTGTAGGTTCTAAAACTAAAATGTTGCATTGCGAAATCGCTGTGAGTCACTTGGCCTTTCAAACTCTGCGTTCCCTCTTTCATGTGGCTTCCAGGTTTTTCTTCGAACCTGCACTTGAGAAGCCGGGCAGCTTGCATTAAAGTCCTGCTGTCACCATGCAGCCTCTGCCTGTAATCACTATGCGCATCATGTCTGGCCTTTCACCGGGATCAGGCCTGTTTAATAACACACACACAGGCTGCTGCAAGCTCTTCTCAGTATGGCCTTGGGAATAAATACACTCCTGCAATATTTCACACAGTTCAGTAATATACACTTCCACGAAGCAGTTCAATGATAAAAAAAAAGATGAGTACTACGTCTATCTTTGGTACCTATAAAACTCTCAGTTCTGTTATGGTAGTTTTACGCTAAAAGGCCTAAATTAACTGCAAAAAAAGGTATGCGTTGAATAATGCACATTAACAGAAAAACCTTGGCATGGAATGTAATATTATTTCCCAAGACACTTAAATAATATGACGAAATTGCAGCCAGAATAGATGCTTCAGCAGCACCTGACTTCGCTTATTCCCAAATAAATGAACTAAAGCTTCCCTAATACCTCTTGTTCTATTTTGGCAACTTGGCTGGGCTCAACAGTTTTAACATTTGTCAAAAACCCGACTGGGCAATCAATGAAAAAGACAGACAGACATTTTAGTTAAAAAAGGGTTTAATACCAGATTGACAAAAGAAGGGGATTTAACCCAGTTGCACGATAGGAGGGTATCTATCTCCAATCCTAGGTGTCTCTTTCTCTCTCTCCCTCTCTTTCTCCTCCTCCTCTCTCGCTCTCACCTTCACCTTCCCTTCATGTTCTTGTCCCCCTTCTTCTGCTGTAAAGCAGTTGTCTCTCCTCTTCTCCAATCCTCCCTTTCCTCCTTAGCTCTCCCAATAATCGCCTCTCCTCCACCACTCTCCCTCCACCTTCCTTCTCCAAGTTACCTCTTCTCTTCTCCTTCAGCTCTCGTCCTACTCGGCTCCTCTCTGAGTCTCCCCCTTCCTGTCCTCCAATCACGTCCAGTGCTCTTTCGTCCTCTTTTCTGGTCCACTCCTTTTCTGTGCTTGCTCCCTGGCTGCCTCTTTCACTGTGCGCCAGAGGATTGGTTTCCTGCCCATGATCTGCAAGTGTGCAGAATCTTCCCCTGAAGTGTTGATTGGCCTGTGTTTCTTCCTCAGCGGCATTTCGTGCCAGTTTGTAATTCTGTTTCATATTGTGGTTAGATCCGAGTCTTAGTGCGTGTGATGACCTATGCTATAGTGTGGCTTGCTGCATTACCAGAGCCTTGAGGCTCTACTCCAGACCTCAAGAGTTGAATAAGAATGAACACAAAGGTGGCTCTGGGTAATTGTGCTAGCCTTGAAAGTGATATGCTCTTAGAAAAGGTAGGTGGATAGACTTCAAATCTTATACAATATAAATCAACAAAAGTATCCGATAAGCTGTAGTTTAATTCAGTGTGCATCAACAATTCAGCCTTTCAGCCTACACATGTTTCGACAAAACTGTCTTACACGTGTTTTGACAAAACTGTCTTTGTTAAGGTTGGTCAAAGGACATATAAGGACAACATTTACAAATAAAATTGGTATTTGTCTAATAAAAGAAATAAATCATTGGTACGTACCATCAATGGGTTTAGGGAGAGCGGGGACAGGGATGACAACAAGTAGACAAGGGGAGCAGAGTTAGTTACATGGTACATCTTCCATTATCATGCTTTCAATGGAATTCTTTAGAATTCATAGGAAATAAAAAATTATAGCAAAACGTGATAATGGACATAAGCTAGTATAGATACAGCAAGCAGGGCTATGGCAGAAGAAGCACCCATTAGAATTCCCATAAATGTGGTTATGACTGCTGATGGTGGGATATTAGGTTGGAGGTTGTTTTATTAGCTCTCTCCACTCATGGAGTGCCAAGGTTGGGGGTGTTTGAGAGTAACATTGAGGTGTATTGTGATTATCGATAAGGTAGTTTATCGGACAAAGTGGCTATGACTGAATAATGTAATAATAATATCCACATTCTCCTTGACATGTGCACAAGCTTTTCTTGACGCGATGCACATTCCATCTCTTTTTTATTATACATCCCTGGTCTAGTCCCAGGAGATGCTCATATCACAATGCACTCGCATGAAATTAAATTATATTTTATTTATATCGCACTCGTACACAAGTGTTTCAGAGCGCGACCAGGCAAAAAGGGAGGGGAACAAGGGAGAGAAAACAGAAAAAACAGTGATCTTACTAGGCCCAGTGACATTTAAGAAAGTGCAAGTGCATGGGAAAGGAACATGGGGGAAAAGTGCAAGAAAAGGGGGGGTGGAAAGTGCGAAGCAGAGGAGAGAAAATATAAATAAATATTAAATAGAATACATAACCAATAAGGGCTTTAAACCGTGGTAGTGCAGCCAGCAAGTGGCAGGTGAAAGTTAGTCAGAAAGGTATATCTGATAAGTGCAGAAGAAACATGGTAGGGGGACTGTATGGGTACAGATACAGAACCTTACTGCAGCTGGTGGCCTGGAGCCAGTGCAGGAGGGTGGCAGGGTGAGCAGGTACCTGGGCCCAAAAGAACATAGGGTGGCCAGGTGCACAATGCCATGAGAAGAAACAGATCAACAGTGGAGAAGGGGGGCAAAGGCAGAGGCAAAGAGGAAGGTCTTGAGAAGGTTCTTGAACGAAGATGTTTTTCCTCAAGTTTCAAGGTGGCCGGGAGGCTGTTCCAAAGGGAGGCACCAGCCGAAGACAGGGATCTACCCCAACTCGTTTTTTGCAAAACGACTAACCCTGAGGGAGTTAGAAGTAAAGGAGCAAAGGGCTCGAGAGGGGAGGTATTTACGGAGGGATAGCTGAAGGTATTTTGAACGCAGGCCCCAGAAAGCCTTGTGGACAATGCAGAGGGTTTTAAATGTAATCCTTGCATCCACTGGGAGCCAATGAAGGGATTTCAAGGCTGGAGAGATACGATCCCAGGGCTTGAGGCCAAGGACAAGTCTTGCAGTCCTGTTCTGGATTAGTTGTAGAAGGCGGAGAGTGGAGGCAGGTACATTTAGAAAGAGGCTGTTACAATAATACAGTCTGGAAAGAACCAGAGCTTGGGAGACAGTGAGTTTTTGAGGGAAGGAGAGGAAAGGGAGAGTACCTCTAAGGAGGTGAAGTAAAAAGTTAGATTTTTTGGAGACATCAGATGTGTGCGGAGAAGGAAAGTGTCGAGTCAAAGATAACCCCAAGGTTCTTAGTGGGGGTGGAAGGAGGGCTGAGGGAGGCTGGCCAGAGAGGGAGAGGAAAGGATGGAGACAGTGTACCAATGAGGAGGATCTCAGCCTTGTTGGCATTTCGACATAGATCAGTGGCGGCACACCAATTTTGAATGGCGATTAGACAATCAGAGATGAGGGAAGGAGAGGAGGAGGCTGAAGGAAGAATGAAAATGAGTTGGGTGTCGTCAGCATAGCACTGGAATGTTGAGCAGAACATTGAGATGCAGTAAGCGAGAGTTGCCAGGTATTGGTTGAAAAGCCAGGGCAAGAGGATAGACCCCTGGGGGACACCACATGTGGAGAGGGAGATAGAAGATAGGAAGGACCCAAGTTGTACCTGGGAAGGTCGATCAGAGAGAAAAAAGAGGTCAGCCAGGCCAGAGCCTGATCAGTGATACCGAGGTTGTCACAAAGACGATTGAGCAGGGTGGTATGGTTGACCGTGTCGAACGCAGAGGAGAGGTCAAGTAGGATGAGGACAGAGGAAATGTTAGAATCGAGTTTGGAGAGCAGGTTTTCACAGATGTTCAGGAGAGCAGTTTCCGTACTTCTGGCAGCTCTGAAGCCAGATTGGTGGTCATGGAGGGAGCCAACAGAGTCGGAATGGAGATTAAGCTGAGAGATGGCCAGCTTTTTCAGGAGCTTGCCGAAAAAGGGAGTAATGGAAACCGGGCGGTAGTTTGCCGGACATGACAGATCCGCAGTGGATTTCTTGAGGAGAGGATGCACAAGGGAGTGTTTAAGAGGGGTGGGGAAAGAGCCAGAGGCAAAGGAGAGGTTGCAGAAATCAGCAAGGGCCGGCACAAGGGTGTCAATGTGGTCCTTAATGGTTTTAAAGGAACAGGGATGGACCTGTTTTGATGAGGTGTTCATAGATCGGACTTGTCTAGATATCTCATCAGGGGAGAAAAGAGGAAATGAGGAGAAAGGGGGATGAGGGGTAGCTGAGGGAGGGTCAGAAGGCCGAGAAGGAGAGGGGGAGGAAGGGGAGCGGAGGGGAGGGTGGATAGGACGTCCTGGGTTTTAGAGATAAAGTGAGAGGCAAGGGCATTGCAAAGATCCTGTGAGGAGAGAGGAGGGGTGGAGACTGCAGCAGGGTTGGCCAGCTCCTTGCAGATTTTGAAAAAGTTTGGCAGAGTTGTTAGATGCCGCAGAGACGCAGACTTGTATGTGGACTCTCTTCTTAGTGTGGACAGCAAGTCGGTATTGCCTTTGGAGAAGGCGGCAGGCCAGTTTGTCAGAGGATGAGCAAGAAGCCCTCCTTTTCCTTTCCACCGCCCTACACTTCCATTTAAGTGTAGCTAGGTCAGAGTCATACCAAGAATTGCACTTGGCTTTGGATTTCAAACGGATACTTATGACGAGGGCAAGAGTATCAAGGGTTGCAGAAATAGAGGAGTAGAGAAGAGAGAGGGCTGTGTCAGGGTGTGAGTCAGCCTGGGGTGGAGGAGGGGGGGAGAAGGTTGCAGTGAAGGCCACGACTGACACAAGCTTCATGGGCAGTATATCTGAGAAGGTGGGTGGCAATTTAGGAGTGGACTTGGCTTGGGGGAGGAGATGGAGAGATGAGAGGAGAGGAGGCAGTGATCACTCCAGGAGAGAGGAGTGGTAAGGAGGTTAGAGAGGGGGAGGCCGGATGAGATCAAGACATCAAGTGTGTGGCCAGCCAAGTGAGTCAGGCCGGGGGAAAGGATGGAGAGGGAGAGTGAATGACAGAGGTCACAAAAGAGTGAAGATGAGGGACAGGTAGAATCAAGATGAATGTTGAGGTCACCATGGAGGAGAAGTTGAGTGGTTGAGGCCAAGAGGGATGAGGAGAGGTCAGCCCACTCAGAGAGAAAAGAGGTGATTTGACCAGGGGGCCGGTAGAGAGTAGCAACAGTAAGAGAGTGGCTAGGAGAGAGAGAGCCTGCAGACTAGGCATTCAAATGAGGAATAAGCTTGAGTGGGAATGCAAGAGGCAGGGATCCACTCAGGGAAGATAAGGGCTACACCCCCTCCAGGCCGATTGGATCTGGGAGCTGAGAGGATCTTGTAGCCTTTGGGGAGGAGAGTGTCAAAACTTGTGATAGAGTTGGCTGTGAACCATGTCTCGGTGAGACCGAGGACATCAAGGTCGAGTTCTTCTAGGAGGTGACAGATGTTAGATGAGTGTTTAACGGCCGAGCGAGAATTTAGTGTGGTGAGATGGAGAAGGTTGCCAGACTTAAAGACCTTCCGGGGAGGGGTACAGATCGTAGGTACGCCCTGCGGAGGTGTGGAAGGAGCTTCAGATGGGGCAAAGGAGGATGCGGAGGAGGGAAAGGTAGCCAGAGGAAGAGAGTAGGGGACAGCTGGAGATGAGAGGAAGTTGATGAGGCGAGGGAACTGCCTATCAAAGAGGAGGAGGTTAGCCTGATGGCGTTGCACCATGACAGTACCATTTAGTTGATGTTAATAAAGACTCTAGAGGAGTCAAATAGATCCATACATACTTCCCAGCGGGTGCCACCATTAATGGGAGAAGAAGAGACAGGACAGAGTACAGAGATCATATGAGGGGTCCAGAGATCTTGTGAAGGAACAAAAAAGAGGATGTCAGTGAGGGTTTGTCTGGCAGAGGCGCTGGAATAGGTATCAGCGATGGGGAGACCAGGGTCCAGGGTTAGAAACCAAGATATCCTTTTTGAATTTCTTCTTACCAGACTTAGTGAAAAGGGAAGGAAAGTTGATAGAGAAACAGTTGGAATAGATAGGAGAAACAGATATTGCCATGGGCAGGTAGAGAGAGGAGGCAGTAGGAGAAATGTACAAGATCAGAGGTATGGAGCGGTCCCTGGGCTAGCAGGTAGCAATTCAGGTGAACAAAAACACACCCAATTTGACTTTCCGAAACCACACCCAAAATTGCCTTTCCCAAACCACACTCAAATTTGACTTTCCTAAACACACCCAAAATTGAAATCCCAAACCACACACAAATTTGACTTTAACAAACACACTCAAATGTGACTTTCCCAAAATACACCCAAATTTTACTTTTGCAAACACTCCCAGATATTGAAATTCAAGGCAATAGCTAAGGCACCAATTGGTAAAAGAAATTAGGTGGGATCATAGGTGAGTGCTCAGACGAGAGCATGAATGGAAGACTAGTTAAAAAACAGGAAGAAGGTACAGTGAAGGTCAGTGAAGTGAAAATAGAAAGGGTAGGCAGAAAGAGGGAAACTAACCAATAGATGGGGAAGCGGGGCAGTCTTGGAAGTCCAGGTTCATAGTAGAAAAGAGATGGAAACCCCAGGGAGGCAGAGGCTGTTGTATTAGCATCCCAGAAAGCAGTCAGGGAAGCTGACAGGAGCCTTAGAAGTGGGCCTTTGGTAGGGGACCGACTAAAGCCTGTCGATCACCTTGTTGGTCAGGAAGAGAGAGTCCCCAGCCAATGGCAGAGCACCATAGTGGCAGCTAGGAAGGCACACACACAGCCTCAGATGGAGATGAGGCCAGGGCAGCCATGTTGAATGCACTGCATGGAGCACAGTTTGCAGGCAGAAAGTCCAAAAAGTTCCCAAATTTGTGGTGCAGCAGGCAGCAGGATGTTATAAACACTGCCAAATGGCGCAATGTGGAAGCACTTCAAATAATGGCAATTTGAAGCGATTTTGTTCATTTTTTAAATGTACACTTTTTTTCCCAAAAAAGGCACCCACAATTCCCTCAAGGTGCAGAGGGCAATGGATAATTGCACCAACCTCAACCAAGTGGCTGCAACAGCCCTGTGCAGACAAAGGAGACCACAAAATTGAAGATTAGGAAGGTGAGAGGCTGCCGGACCTCACACTCCAGAGCAAGGAGGAGAAATGAAAACAACAGAGTCAATGGTAAGGCATGCCTGATTTACCCCCCATCATGTGTTCACAAAGCCCTGATTACCTACCAGGGGAACGCTTGCCTAAATGATATGACTGACAAAAATGTACTAAACATTCACACCCAATTCTACACATGCGCACGCCAATCGTGACATTACAAGCACCGTTGCGAGAAACACACGGTTTTCAGCAGAAGGATTCATAAACACTGCCGTGCTGATGCCCGCTGCACTGAAGAGTACGATAGATCTATGGTCGCCTGGCCTCTCCTTAGGTAAGTTAACACCTTTCATATGGCTTTTCAACATCCAGATTGAATTTATTCGTGTGCATAATGGACAATGCCATCCTTATTCGTGTAGGAACAATATAATGTGAAAAACTGACAAAAAACCTAGTAGAGTCTTTTGACTTTGTGACCAAGAGACAATGCAAATTCTAATTAATCAGTAGGGCATTTTACCTAAACCCTTGACACCTCATCCTGACTGCAGAACTATTTCCAAACAATCAGATGTATACTTTTCCTCTTAAACATGATAACTGTTTATTTAAACCTAGCATTGTAAATGGTTTATCTCACAACTACTTTCCCACGAAATGAATTGAAAATAAACATAAAAACAACCATTTTGTTACTCATACGATCCTTTTGATCCTACTTGCAGGGGTATATACTGGAACCCAGCCACTGTGCATTTGAATATTTGAGTCTACTTACCAAACAATGCCGAACCGGTAAGTGTTATCAACAACTATCCTGTGGGCCATTGGAGAAACTCAGCACACACACAATACAAATTTTATTTTGATGTTTCACCCATTTCTATATTGCATTCTCATGAACTGAATCACTCAAACCGCGCAAAAGACTAATATTATATACAAGCCGAATGGCAGACGCCGTCTGATATTGCCAGAACACCAAAGCTTACTTCTCTCAATAGGTATATCTAGCCATCCTCTCTCTGCTACCACATGAACAGGGATGAGGAGAGGTCAGCCCACTCAGAGAGAAAAGAGGTGATTTGACCAGGGGGCCGGTAGAGAGTAGCAACAGTAAGAGAGTGGCTAGGAGAGAGAGAGCCTGCAGACTAGGCATTCAAATGAGGAATAAGCTTGAGTGGGAATGCAAGAGGCAGGGATCCACTCAGGGAAGATAAGGGCTACACCCCCTCCAGGCCGATTGGATCTGGGAGCTGAGAGGATCTTGTAGCCTTTGGGGAGGAGAGTGTCAAAACTTGTGATAGAGTTGGCTGTGAACCATGTCTCGGTGAGACCGAGGACATCAAGGTCGAGTTCTTCTAGGAGGTGACAGATGTTAGATGAGTGTTTAACGGCCGAGCGAGAATTTAGTGTGGTGAGATGGAGAAGGTTGCCAGACTTAAAGACCTTCCGGGGAGGGGTACAGATCGTAGGTACGCCCTGCGGAGGTGTGGAAGGAGCTTCAGATGGGGCAAAGGAGGATGCGGAGGAGGGAAAGGTAGCCAGAGGAAGAGAGTAGGGGACAGCTGGAGATGAGAGGAAGTTGATGAGGCGAGGGAACTGCCTATCAAAGAGGAGGAGGTTAGCCTGATGGCGTTGCACCATGACAGTACCATTTAGTTGATGTTAATAAAGACTCTAGAGGAGTCAAATAGATCCATACATACTTCCCAGCGGGTGCCACCATTAATGGGAGAAGAAGAGACAGGACAGAGTACAGAGATCATATGAGGGGTCCAGAGATCTTGTGAAGGAACAAAAAAGAGGATGTCAGTGAGGGTTTGTCTGGCAGAGGCGCTGGAATAGGTATCAGCGATGGGGAGACCAGGGTCCAGGGTTAGAAACCAAGATATCCTTTTTGAATTTCTTCTTACCAGACTTAGTGAAAAGGGAAGGAAAGTTGATAGAGAAACAGTTGGAATAGATAGGAGAAACAGATATTGCCATGGGCAGGTAGAGAGAGGAGGCAGTAGGAGAAATGTACAAGATCAGAGGTATGGAGCGGTCCCTGGGCTAGCAGGTAGCAATTCAGGTGAACAAAAACACACCCAATTTGACTTTCCGAAACCACACCCAAAATTGCCTTTCCCAAACCACACTCAAATTTGACTTTCCTAAACACACCCAAAATTGAAATCCCAAACCACACACAAATTTGACTTTAACAAACACACTCAAATGTGACTTTCCCAAAATACACCCAAATTTTACTTTTGCAAACACTCCCAGATATTGAAATTCAAGGCAATAGCTAAGGCACCAATTGGTAAAAGAAATTAGGTGGGATCATAGGTGAGTGCTCAGACGAGAGCATGAATGGAAGACTAGTTAAAAAACAGGAAGAAGGTACAGTGAAGGTCAGTGAAGTGAAAATAGAAAGGGTAGGCAGAAAGAGGGAAACTAACCAATAGATGGGGAAGCGGGGCAGTCTTGGAAGTCCAGGTTCATAGTAGAAAAGAGATGGAAACCCCAGGGAGGCAGAGGCTGTTGTATTAGCATCCCAGAAAGCAGTCAGGGAAGCTGACAGGAGCCTTAGAAGTGGGCCTTTGGTAGGGGACCGACTAAAGCCTGTCGATCACCTTGTTGGTCAGGAAGAGAGAGTCCCCAGCCAATGGCAGAGCACCATAGTGGCAGCTAGGAAGGCACACACACAGCCTCAGATGGAGATGAGGCCAGGGCAGCCATGTTGAATGCACTGCATGGAGCACAGTTTGCAGGCAGAAAGTCCAAAAAGTTCCCAAATTTGTGGTGCAGCAGGCAGCAGGATGTTATAAACACTGCCAAATGGCGCAATGTGGAAGCACTTCAAATAATGGCAATTTGAAGCGATTTTGTTCATTTTTTAAATGTACACTTTTTTTCCCAAAAAAGGCACCCACAATTCCCTCAAGGTGCAGAGGGCAATGGATAATTGCACCAACCTCAACCAAGTGGCTGCAACAGCCCTGTGCAGACAAAGGAGACCACAAAATTGAAGATTAGGAAGGTGAGAGGCTGCCGGACCTCACACTCCAGAGCAAGGAGGAGAAATGAAAACAACAGAGTCAATGGTAAGGCATGCCTGATTTACCCCCCATCATGTGTTCACAAAGCCCTGATTACCTACCAGGGGAACGCTTGCCTAAATGATATGACTGACAAAAATGTACTAAACATTCACACCCAATTCTACACATGCGCACGCCAATCGTGACATTACAAGCACCGTTGCGAGAAACACACGGTTTTCAGCAGAAGGATTCATAAACACTGCCGTGCTGATGCCCGCTGCACTGAAGAGTACGATAGATCTATGGTCGCCTGGCCTCTCCTTAGGTAAGTTAACACCTTTCATATGGCTTTTCAACATCCAGATTGAATTTATTCGTGTGCATAATGGACAATGCCATCCTTATTCGTGTAGGAACAATATAATGTGAAAAACTGACAAAAAACCTAGTAGAGTCTTTTGACTTTGTGACCAAGAGACAATGCAAATTCTAATTAATCAGTAGGGCATTTTACCTAAACCCTTGACACCTCATCCTGACTGCAGAACTATTTCCAAACAATCAGATGTATACTTTTCCTCTTAAACATGATAACTGTTTATTTAAACCTAGCATTGTAAATGGTTTATCTCACAACTACTTTCCCACGAAATGAATTGAAAATAAACATAAAAACAACCATTTTGTTACTCATACGATCCTTTTGATCCTACTTGCAGGGGTATATACTGGAACCCAGCCACTGTGCATTTGAATATTTGAGTCTACTTACCAAACAATGCCGAACCGGTAAGTGTTATCAACAACTATCCTGTGGGCCATTGGAGAAACTCAGCACACACACAATACAAATTTTATTTTGATGTTTCACCCATTTCTATATTGCATTCTCATGAACTGAATCACTCAAACCGCGCAAAAGACTAATATTATATACAAGCCGAATGGCAGACGCCGTCTGATATTGCCAGAACACCAAAGCTTACTTCTCTCAATAGGTATATCTAGCCATCCTCTCTCTGCTACCACATGAACTGGGGGCTCTCCCAGCCCTTTGAGATGGGCTAGCAATACCTTAGAAATGGACTGTGGATGCAGAGTTTAATCAGACATCAATAATAGAATCAACTCAGGTAGTTGGCAAAAGATACTGTTTTAATATCAATTATCTAAAACAGGCAGTACAACGGACGTCAACAGACATCCCTCATCATGATCTCTCTCGAGATTTCTCAAAGCATTTCATAAAAAAATGACATTCTTATAGTAAAAAATCGTCATAGGTGAGGTTTAACCTGCGTATTACTAATGTCATCCTACGTGGCAAACTGCAAAAACCAAATGGTGAGTGTGATAGTTTCTACAAGGATCATCTAGGTATATGATCCATACTCGTTTATTGCAGTGGTACAATGTGATATGCTTCATAGCATCAGGTGGCACAACTAAGCCCTTCCCCAAAAATGTGTCGCTATGAATGTCACTAAATATACAACGTCTAATTGGTTACACAACTATAGGACCCTTGATCATGCGGTCCTCTATTTTTGGTTACTTTCTAACCTCTGTCAGTACCTTCCCAACCTAAGTTAGCAGCACGCAGGCTGGAAGTACAGGTGCAGATGATCTAGTCTTAACCATAGCTTCCCACCAATTGTCATATCCATCCATCATCACCTCAGTGGTCCACTGTCAGTTAGGTCTATGAACTCAGCCTTGAACATGTTCTTTGCTCCGGAGAATTCAGGGGAGTGAGGGTACGCTCTGCCTTAATGCATAGGTGTGATCTTCATGCTTGTCCAACTTCTTCTCCCCTCGTGACTAATGAACACGAAATTCAGCTTTCAGAAATATTGCCATTTCTTCTGCACTTCTCTGGAGTGCCAGATAAATTTTGAGAATGTGATAGGCACGGTGCAGAAGTATTTCTTACCTAGCCAGATAGGAATATTGCGGGAGATATATAAGAGTTTAGGTAGGATTATCTTATTTATGAGAGATACGCATCCGTCTACAGACATGCACCCCATTTCTTTAGTTGTGTGTGCACTTGTTACTTATATATTGTATTATTATCACTGAACAGTGACTGTGGTGTCCTGCTTATTCATATGCCTATGTGCTTCATCTGGTATGACGCCCAGTGCAGGTCTCACATTGCAGGCACCCTTTAACAACGTTTTTTTACGGAATTTCATAGGTTTTTAGTAACGCAACTTAACCATAATGTCCCTTTATCAAAGTTTTTTTTTCCTGAATACACATATACATAGTGTGAATTTGAAGATGTTTACTAGGATTCCACCACTTTATATACATATAACATGCTGAGCCCCCTGCTAGGAATGTTGATGTCCACGGGCTGTGCCAATGTCCACGGACGGACACGGACAACATCAACACTATCCAAAAACTCAGGGGGTATCTTAGATTGTTCTATAATGCTATATAAACACTGAAAAAGTTCAAAAAACAGCACATAAATAAATTATATGTAATAATAAATAAGAAATGGAACCTGTATATGTAACACATACATTTAAATACCATATGTACTAAAATGGAATATACCACAACAAAAAAGATATTCCTCCAACATAATTACCTGACAGAAAGTGCACAGCTAAGAGCAACAGCGACCTACACAACACCAAGAACACAACTTACCAGAAACTAGAAAGTAAACTTAATTTTTCTTATATATTTCTAAACTTCTGTATTTTTAACAGACCATACACACATTGAAAATAATACACCAAAAGAGACATTAGAAAATACTCTGCAGTGCATGGAACAAAAAATGGACATGCTTATGGAAAATTTCATTCTTTTGAAAAATTTTGTGGAGGACCATATAAAAGAAAAAATGTAATATCATTTTCCCACATGCACCTGTTCCCCCTCTCCATGTCCCAGTCAACTATCCCCAAACCCTCAACACCAAGAAAAACGTTTTGATGAGACTTCCATCCCTTCATCACCTCCCATCCATCCTCTCCAAACCCATAATTCCCCTGTATTTGTGTCAGTTTCTGCTTCCGCCTCCCTTTCATAAATGTTATATATGTATATAATAATAAAATATTATATGTGTTGTTACTTCATTCCTTTATGTCATATTTTTTTTAAACGACAGTTAGGGTGTCCGCAGACAGCGCAGGTGTCTGGGATGTCCGGAATTAACCAAAATGGGGGTGTCCTGAGGACACTATACCTGTCTGTACTGTCCGCAGGCAAGATGAAACTGTTCTTAGAACACACTAGGTGTCCGGAATGTTTGCAATCAACCAAAATGGAGGTGTCCTAAGAACACTATACCTGTCCGTACTGTCCGAAAGCAACATGGAACTGTTCTTAGAACACAATCAGAGTCCAGAATGTCTGCAATTAACCAAAATGGAGGTGTCCTAAGGACACTATATCTGTCTGTACTGTCCGCAAGCAACATGGAATTGTTTTTAGAACACATCGGGTGTCCGAAAAACTTTGCAATTAACCCAAAATGGAGGTGTTTTTAGGACACTTTGCCTGTCCGTACTGTCTGTAGAACATCTACGCAATGCGTACTACACCCATAAGTACTACGAACATCGCGCCTGTCCATCACTGTCTGTATTACTTGTGTCGTACTTTTAATTCG
Source organism: Ambystoma mexicanum (assembly GCF_040938575.1). Lineage (NCBI taxonomy): Eukaryota > Metazoa > Chordata > Amphibia > Caudata > Ambystomatidae > Ambystoma > Ambystoma mexicanum. The sequence goes on from NC_090939.1 coordinate 414,808,016, forward strand.
TTTGAGGACCCGAACAGTGGTCTTAGAACACCCGTGCGCATGCGCAGGACCGTTCATGTGCATTTGGTGTCCTGCGGACACAGTTCCCTTTGCGGACATGTTCGCATTGTCATCATGTGACCGCACTCACGCTGAGCGTGTGTCCTGAATTGCGGACACTGTTCGGGACCACAAACATTTTATGGGCAATCCAAAGTATTTTACAGTAAATATTAACCATTGCACATGTCCCAGACAATGACCCTGACTTTCTACATATTTTTTGGAACTTTTTGAGCCTTTTTGGGGTGTTCGATCGGTCCGCAGACAGCACGGCTGTCCGTGAAGCGCGCACCTGCACCCCTATAAAAGGCCACACCCCAGAGCTGATCCTCATTGTGCTTCTGGCTATCTGACAGAGCATTGTCTACTTTTACTGCTAATCTTCCTGATTTTGCTGCTCTTGCTGCTTTCCAGCAGACCTGATGCATCTATGCTTGCTGCTCAAGCTGGTGCTGAGTCATGGGAGGCCTGGTTCGTACAGCTTTGGTACGACATCTATGAAGCGATACCTAAGGTCGTTCCACGGTGGGGCCGTTCTCAAGGTTGTACCTTGTGATAAACGTAGTAGGTTGAGTTCATCTACCACATCCTCTGTTTCCGCTCCTGTCACCACATGAGACACTTCTGTGGGACAGCACATCCCTCCAGCTGCCTCACAGGCCATTCACAATGCTGTTGAACCTTACCTTTCGAGGGTCACAAAATTGTGTATGTACTGTCTTCAGAGTGCTTTAGAGACTATGGTCAAGGAGCAGGAGAAGGTTTGCCCACTACCTAAATAAGGCCCACCCTACACCTTCCTCTCTCCACCTGCCCTTTCGTATTCCCCGTGTTTGGTGTCCCTTCCTTACCCTCCTTTCCCCTCCTCTCCTAGTGTGTTGTGTGTAAAAAACCAAATAAAATATAAAACAACAGAAATCCCCAAAAAATAAGGCTCTTTTCAGAGCCGCCTTTCACAGTCTAAAAATAGAAGTGACAAATAAATAGTGCAGGGCCCTGTGCATTTTCTTTAGAAGTCCACGGACAGTTTGTGGACATCTAAAATTTTGGGGTGCTGCCCTATCATAACCATTGCACTTTTCTCTGGGAGGAAGTGGTGGCTCTGAAAAGAGCTGTTTGGCGGTGTTTGTTTGTGTTTGAAAAACTTCAAATGGTCAACACCTACTGCAAAATGGATGGCTGTAATTCCAAAAAAGGTCGTAATGCATTTTGTACATTTCTCAGAAAAATCTGATTGCCAGCATAAGTAAGATGTACTCCATCTCTGCGATAAATGCATGTGCTACGAAACATAATATTTTCATTGTGAAAAGAGGACATGCCAACATCTCTTAGAAAGGCACAAACAGCCTTATTTACATTGCACCTTGCTTTCTCCATGTGTGGACCAAATGAAGAAGAACGCAGCCACATTTGTCTCTGTGCAATATGAGAAAAATTACTTGGGAATTTGGAAACATGTCCATGACCTTCTCAAGTCCTTCTTTCATTGAAAATTGCAAAGAAATTCCAGACACATGTCCTAAACTGTTCCCTCCACCATGAATTATAATTATGCCTGGATGATGCTCTGTCTCCAAACTAGCACAGAGAGGTACCAAGTCCAGCCACTTTATTCCACGCACTCGATGCCAGTGCACTTCCACATGAGGGAATCCAAGATCTGAAGCTACTCCACAGCGTTCTGCATGCACCTCCAACCAATGTAACCAATGTATCCATGAGTCTCCCAAAATCCATATAATCTGTTTTCTGAAACACACAGCCATAGCTATCTGTTCTTCTCTCAGAAAAAAGACTTTCTGACAAACTCTCTCCTTACAACTTTACTGAGCAATCCCTTGCTTTTCTCATTCTCATTTGCATGCCTCTCCATCCCAAAATCCCCATATGTAATACGCAATGTCTGCGGACTACCGCCATGTCTGCAGACATATCGGAAAATCTGAGCGTGGTATATTTAAATTTAAATAGTGTGCCTCATTTCCCCTTTGAGATTGGCTCTGAAAAAGGCGTTTTTTTTTTGCAGATGCTTGACAGACACCTGTTTTTTTGTATTTTTTTCTTTTCTTTTTCTTTCTTTACTCCTAAAATCTTCACATAACCTTCTCCAAAGCAACCCTTACATTCCACAACAGCATGGCATTTCCCATAAAAGATAAAGAAATGCCATCTTCTTTAAAATAAACAGCCTTACTGGAATCAATATTATCATTATTACAGAAAGACATACCAGCTCTAAGCATGAAAGCACACATGCCTCGGTGGATTGCACACCTAGAAATGTTTTGCTGAGGACAAAAAACAGAACTATTGTCTCATATTGCCCTACGTACTAATCCAGAAAAAAATAAGTTTGGCATTTGGAAGGATGTTCACAGCCCAAATGGAAAGCACCATAGTGCAAAACTACCACATGGGGACTGTTCATCCTGCCCATATCTTCACAAACGAGTGCAATTCCCTGCACATTGCAATCAGGCACAGTGATCCACAAGACCTCCACTCCTTTAACATCAAAATTGTTTGCCACTTGCCTACATTGAGCATACTGCTGTAAACCATGCACAAACATATCCCCAAGCACCAACAACCTGACTTTCTCCACCTTTGCCATCTTCACTACACACAGTCTCTTTCAACACAAATCCACAACCTCAACATCTGATTGGCTGATCCCTACAGTTCCCTTTCCATGCTGGATTTGCAGGAAAACCCCAGATGTGGCACGCCCGGTCCACGGACAGCTGTGGTGTCCACGGACCGCGTAACTCTTGGATAGCCCTTCTACCCTTTCCACTTCACTCTCTGTGCCATTCCCTCATTGGATACAGCTATGCAGTCACACAACCATCCACCAATCCCATCCAAGACCTCTACATCTAACTCCAACATCAGAGTTCAGCATATCAAATGTACTGTTCATTACTATGAGTACAAGTCTCATATCATTGGAATGCACCTACTACAAAAACTACTGCACAAGTCTCCAATATTTCTACTTGCAGCTACAGGCAAGAATACAAACTACAGGTATGCATATTTTCTGAACAGTACATGAACAACTCTCATGAATGCATACAAAACAGAGTAACTACCACTTAAACTGTATGACCTATATAAAAAACTTACTGTCATTTTTCCTATCTGATATAATCAATTCACTTCCAAACCTGTACTTAGTAGTCTGTTATAAAATTACACACAGTCAGGATAATATTATGCATCTTCATACACTCACACAGATAGACAGTATCATTGAAAAGCTCCCAGCTGAAAAAACACCACTGCCTATAAATCAAATTATTCTACTTTATTACCCATACCTTCATAAATGCATGCATTCCATGCATCTCTATACATTTTCTGCCATTTACCTTATAAAAATTGCAAAATAAGTATATCATTGTTTCTTCTATCTCCTAACATTCAATAACACAGCCTTAAAAAACCAAGTGTAAGTAAAATATAAAGCTTGCACATAGTTAAAGGAAACTACATTCACACACTATGTTCTCTTATCAAACAAGAATACTACTACAAAAACATAAAAATAAACGTCTAATTTAACATCAGTGCTATAAACACACAAAAGTACTAACTTCTTTCTTTTACAATTGCAGTGAAGACCACTCTCCTGAAAAGCAGCAACATCTGAAGTACAAAAAACAACTCAGAAGAAACCTGCTCATTCCAAACAAAAAAGTAAATACAATACTACCATAATATTCTTGCTGTTTCTCAAATTCACTGTGGAGTCGATTTATTGAATTTGTGTGCCAAAAAACAGAGATTTGTACACCATTCTGCCCACAAATCCCCATTTGTTAAACAGGGATTAACAGGCAGAATAGCACACAAATCCCCATTTCTGATGCACAAATAACATAACTCAGCCCCTAGAATGTTAGTATTACAGAACAAAGAACTGTTTTAATTCTATACCATTAGATTTAGTATTACTACTTCTCCTCACCACTAGCTTACTTTGTATTTTCATCTGAACCCTAGTATAGTAACACACAAATAAAATAATAGCCTTCCCAACTAGTTGTAGCTGCCCAATGCACAATCACACACTACCACATATATCCTTACCATCATACTCACACACTCATGCACACAGCACACATACATTGCAGAACAGCCCAACCCATTCCTTCTTTTTTCAACAGACCCCAAAGAATGCCTCTGATGAAGGAAGTCCGTAGAAAGCAACGCAGAAGAAGAGCAAATGAAAATAAAAGTGTCCAAAATAAGCATCCATCTCTAGCAGAATTTGTACAAAAAGTTCAAACAAAACATCTAATAGAATCATTAAGTGAAACAAAACAAGCTTCCAGTACAAAAACGTTCCCTCCGCTTTCAAAATGTAAAACAAAACAAAAAGTGATTAACAACAGTTCAGTTACCACTACTGCTAACACTGCTCCTATAAATCTTGATGTAGTGGCAAGCAACCATACCAAAAAAAGTATATTAGAAAAAATGTTCTGCCACACAGTCCTTCAAAATTTTATAAAAACAGGAGAGAAATTATGCACAACCCTTAAAACCTACCGTAGAACATTAATTTTAGAAGCTTTGATAGACAGTGCAATCCTTCTCAAATGGAAGTTATTTATTTTAGTGTTCAACACAATGAAACCACTAACAAAACTAATGACTAAATTACAAAAAAAGACTTCTAAATAAACGGAATGTCAACAAAAATAACTTCTTATATATCTGTGGAGGTGAATGGAGTCACACCACCAGCACAGAACCATATTTCAATGAAGAAGCATACAAACAAAAGCAAACAAACATAATTGCCATACATAGCAGTGGAAGAGGCTATGAAAAACTTAATAATACTATTATGGAACAAGAAATAATGCTTACAAAAATGTCCCCAGAAAATTCAGTATCACCTCTCCATTTAACTGAACTAGAATGTCCAGTATACAAATGGCTGTGCACGTCAATGTGTAACATTGCCAAAAAATCTTTCAAATGTTTACACCAGTTCCTCAATCAGTATGTGAAAGGCAAAGACAACATCAAAATGAAACTACTACAAAATATGGATACCTGTACAGTTTGCAAACACACAGGACTACAAGGATATTCATTAGCCTACATTTCAGGACCTATTTGCAAAAGCACTTTCCATCATATCAAAATGATATCAACACATCATTCAACTATAAAAAATCTAGTCTATAAAATGTACTATGCTAAAAGTCCTTCTTTAGCACTAGCCAATTTAAATAACAATCTTCTACATCGTACAGCCAAAGACCTACTTGAAGAAATAGAGCATATCCAGAGAAAACATTTTGGAAGTGAAAGGCACTTACAAAATGAAATAACTATACAACAGACTAGCAACAATTGTACAGATGGCAACCTTCTACTACACACATACAAAAAAGAAATACTAACATTTAAAAGTACATCCGCTGAAGTACCAAACCATGTGTGTGTGTGTTGCTGCAGAACTTTTTATAAAAGTAACACAAAAACTGTAGACGTAACATACAAAATAGAAGACAATGAAGATTCCAAGCGGTTTGAATTAGCTGTGTACCTTATCGCAGAAAACAAATATGAAATGAATGACCCCTTAATACTTTGCACTTAATGCACTACAAAACTTGACAACAACCAAACTCCTTCATGTGCTATCACAAATAACTTGGAATTATTCCCACTACCAAAACCCCTGCAACAACTCAATTTATATGAGAGCATCATAATTCAAACAGTGCACCCAGTTCAAGCAATGATACGTCTTTAACCAAAAACAGCAAATATACCTCCCTCTGAATTAGTGAAAGGCATTCATGGCAAAGTAGTTTATTTACCATTAGATCTGAAAGAAAATGTGAACACTCTGGGAGTACAACGTCCAATAGAGCTATCTTTAATTGTCTTAGTAAATTGTGTACCTACAAAAGACAAAATAATTTGGCAACAACTCGTAGACTTACATAAAGTTAGACAAGCCTTGCAATATCTAAAAGACAATAAGGAATACTACAAAGAAATTAATATTGAAGAAAACTTGAAGGAAACCACAAAATAATTCAAGAGTCATCAGAAACTGGTCAATTTAAACTTATAGATCCTGCTACAGCATCCAATATTTTATACCATTATAAATTCATCCACTACACTCTAGTGACACCATAGATGATGCCCTAGAAACGTAGCAAATGTGACAAACCAAAGGATCACCAATCAGCATATGGGAAAAAAGTATAGAAGCATGTGCTTTTCCTCTACTCTACTGGGAAAGGAGGAAGGTACGATGATAGACCCATTCAGATAACAGCATCAGAATACTGCTTGTTACGAATGTATTATGAAGATCCCAGATTTAGACAAAATGTGGAATACATATTCCACCTACTCTTTGAAAGTGAACTATCAACTCTATGATACTGAGTTGCACACAAATAAAAATCAGGTACCCAATTTCAAAATATGTCAGCTACGCAATTACTACAAAAAGTGCAAGAAAAAGATGAGGTTCTACAATCAAGCATAAAAAACCTGTTAGCAAACATGCGTGGTACTAAAGAGTACTATTTCAGACGTCAGAGAGATGTACATTGTATGATAAGAAACCTTGGCCTGCCCACTTGGTTTGTTACATTAAGATGTGCAGAATATGCCTGGGAAGATTTACATGATTTCCTAAGCATAGCAAACAAAAACAAAACATACATAGATATGCTAGAACCTGTAGAATTTTGCGCTCTAGATACTGTTAATGTTTTAAGATATTTCCATCATCGCTTCATTGCTATGCTACACTTTATTTGTAATAAATCTGTTCCTCCCCTCGGAGAGTGCAACACTTCTTTGGAGAAAAGAATAATAAGCCAGAGGAGCACCACATATCCACATGCTTTTATGGATTAAAGATGCTCCTACATTTGGTCAAGACAGTGATTCCACTGTTTTACAGTTTATGGAAAAATATGTCACTTGTGAAATTCCATCAGAAGCAACAAATAGTGATCTTCATGCAAAAATTGTACAATTTCAAAGACACAAATTTGGGAAATAGTGTTGTCGCAAATACAAAAACAAAGGGAAATACTACACCAAATGCCACTTTGGTTTCCCTAGACCAGTTACAGAAACAGGTGAAGTGAACAACTTCATGTCTTCAGTTAGACATAGAGTTAAAGGTAAATCACCTAAGAACACATATGTCACACTCACCTGTGTCTCTGCAGGAACGATGGACGAGCCTCCCTTGACCCCGAGTCTTCACTTCCTCTGTTTCACCCAGAGGAAACCTGTCAAATACAAGGTGTACACTCAGATCTGAATTCACCCGATTCCCCTGGGCCCTTCCCTTCTCTTTACTGTGTGCTTTGATGTCCCATATGGGCTTAACTTGATCTTTAGTAGGGTGTGCACTCCATCCTGCATTTGCAGGGGCGTGATTCACTTATGAGATTGGTGCCAATGTCTGTAGGCTGAGTTCAGATGCCAAACACTGATTTATGCCTTCACAGCGAGGCCGAGAGTTCAAGGCGCCAGTTTCTTCACTGGCTAGAAAGTCCTTCCCACAAGTGAACGTTGCGCGGAGAATGTTGATTGTCCAAAATTGTCCGTATTGTCTTTGTTTGCTGGTATTTTTCTGGGTGAGTAGTGCTGTCTTTAGAAGCTATCTGCTGGTAGGTTTGTGCAGTGCCTTCAATTCGAGCACGCCTGGAAATGTCTCTCCCTTTCCCTTGCAGGAGAAATTATGTGGTATTAGCACCTCGAGTCTGGGTTCAGCTCTACTTGAGTCTTCATGGTTAGGTAAGTTTGCACTGAGGCTTTTGGTAAGTATGCACCACATAGAGAGAGCGCAGTGAAATAAGTGTTCATGTTATTGGAGTGAGCGCAATGAATAATTTTTCTTCTTTATTGCAGGGGTTTTTGCACTCGTGCAACTAACCTGGGTTCCAGCGTCGCGGGAAGATTCAGTGAGTATGCGCAGCGTTACTGATGTGCGCGTGATAACGCTGTTCTTCTTTGTTCTTACAGGTACCGCTGTAGAAGTCACCTCTTGACTGGAGATAGTTGCGGCGTGGAGTAAGAACCAGGTAAACTGGTGCTGAATGATCCAGAGTGGGTAAGCAGAAGTAGGATGATCTGTAGCAGGTAAGCAGATGCTGGCTGATCCAGAGCACAGCAAGTGTGTTCCTCATACAGCTCACAGTAAGCAACACAAAGCACTGGAAGAATCTTGGGTGTGGCTTATATAGCCAGCCACACCCAAACACTAAATAGCTCATGAGTTATCATGCACTTCCTGTTTGGCAACAGAAAGTGGTAACCAGGAAGTTACTACAAACACTAGGAAGGAATGAAAGGAGGGATTTGTTATGGGTTCTTTGTGTGCCTATGCCAGGCCTGCCAAGCCTCCACCCAGCTTGCCCCAACTACCTGCCTGATACCCATGACACATATTACATAAAAAGAACAGAGAAGCAAAATATATCAATGATTACAATGCAATCATTGCCCTCTTATGGAATGCAAACATAGATGTGCAGTACATTGCAGACAATTCCACTGCAGTGGCACGGTATGTTACAGCCTACTTAACCAAAGCAGAAAAACAGAGCTGCAAGACTTCTGGAATGACCTATCATTAGACAAAACACTGTCTCAGGAATTGTACAGCTTAGGCATAAAAATGCTCTCCCATAGAGAATGTGGCTGCTATAAAGCTGCAGATTGTTTAACTGGTAGTGCTTTATATGGAAAATCTGAAAATATAGTATGGCTAAGTCTTTGTCCTGTTAAATCTAGAAAAAGAGTTCTCAAATCATACGACAACATAGAAACAAAAGCCAAAAATGATCCCAACAGCCAAGACATTTTGAAAAACAATTTACTAGATGGGTACTACCCAAACAGAAGTACCACTTTGGAAAGCATGTGTCTATACCACATAGCCCAAAACTTTACATACAAAAATAATATAAAACCTGATAAAACAAAGGTAGATACAGAGTGACAAATTGTGAAGGCAGCGTAGTGAAACTTACCAAAAGAAACTTAATTAATCATATAAAATTGTCATTAAAAACTCCTCAACATAAAGAACTATATTACATGTCCCTGCTACAACTTTTTAAACCATGGAGAAAAGAAGAAGAGATACTTGGTATCTATGACTCTTATGAAGACACTTTCAAAGCAAATGAAAACACTATAACCAATGTAAACTTTAAACAATACAAAACAATGTTGCACAATGAACAGCAACACAAAGAAGAACTCCAGGTTCAACTAGATAAGGACACTCCCGACTGTAGTCAACCTTCTGTAACAGAAGTCACTCCCTTGGCTCAATCCACCGAACCCACTGGCCATGCTGGTCAGGGCGGCATTAGCCAGCCAGGGTCTACGCCACAGTCCAAGAGGAGGAAGGTTGCACCTGCAGCACAGGCTGTGACCCCACACAAAGCCACGACCACCTGCACGTCGAGGAAGAAGCCTTTCTGTAAGCAGGAGCTGGACTTCCTCGTGGACTACGTGCGGGGCCACAGCCGTGACATGCTAGTGGGTGCCAATAGTCAGACCACGGCTGCCCAACGTGACACCCACTGGAAGCATGTTGCGGAACATGTCAGTTCATTCGGCCATGAGGTGCGCACGGCGCAGGAGTGCAAAAAGCGTTGGAATGACATCAAGCGCAGCACTAAGGCCAAGCGTGCCTCAAATTACAACTTGACTCTGGTGACTGGCGGTGGGCCTGCACCAGAGGAGGAAGAACTCACTCCGCATGAGGCTCTCGTTGCGGAGTTCATACCACCTGAATTGGTCGAAGGAGTGGGAGAGAAGCTGGACTTTGATGCCCGGTCCAGTGAGTGTTGATGCGTGTTTGTTGAGGACGTGTGTGTTTCACTTGTGGGATGTGTTGTGCATGATTGCTGCTACATGTGACGTGTACATGGTTCTGATGTGTAAGTAATGCAATGCTACCGTCATGCATGTCTCCTCTGCCTGCATGCGGGACTCCATGTAGGCATGCTCCCTTGCCCCTCCTCCGCCACTCTGCACCCCAGTTCCACCTTTGCACTGGTCTGCTTCAATCTTGCCAATGTGTACTTTCTTGTTCATGTGTCCTGTGTAGATGCTAACTTCCAGCGTAGAATCTGCCAGACATATGCCGTGTGGTACAGCCTTAGTACTCGATGCAGGGTATCTCACTTGTACTGTGCATGGGTCAGATGTCCCGCAGGGACATGAGTGCCCATTCATGCTCCATGTGCATTGCACGCATGCCCCTATGTGTCCTTGACTGGATGATCACTGTAATATAAGTCCTTGGTTACATACATTGCCTGCCATCTCATCAGCCTTCCCATGTCAACTGTGCCTCAGTCCTGCGTTGCACACATGTTTAGGCTCTGACAATCTGTGTGGCTCACAGGCCTCAGCCTGTTCAATGGCCAATGACTCTGTCCAACTCTTGTTGTGTCTTCTTCACACGTGGGCGGCCTTCGGAGTTTCCATCATGTGTCCTGCCCACTGTCCCAGCATCATTTGCAGTGTTGTAATTTGAATCACATGAAGCTGTTGATGCCAGTCAACACTGCCTGTCAATACACAAGTGTATGGTCAGCCTTTTGATACCATGCTAGGCATCCCTGCTTTGGTACTGGGGTGGAGGGGTGCTTGGCTTCTAGGCATGGTACACATTGAATGCACAATGCACGTGATGTCTGATTTTGACATTGCACTGCCTTCACATTTCCTGGCACACACCATGTAGTGCTTGTACATGTAGGTAGTGAGTGGCGTACACATTTTCTGCACTGCATAGACCCACTTCCATGGAAACTGCCACCTTTCAACAGGTCTGATCACAGAAGCTATTCAAAGTAGACCCAGCATGCATGCCAGGTCATATGTTGTGTGTCACATGTCTGCCTGATGCCTTTGCTGTCGGTGTGTGTGTGTGTCGTGTGCTTCTGACATGTGTATTGACCTTTTCCTCTCTATTTTTCAGGTGATGACGCAATTGAGGCAGAGGATGGTGTTGTCATGCCAGACACAGGGTTGGTAACGCCACATCAACCCGGCACTAGTGGGGGTGTGGGGTGGTAGGCCACGAAAACCCCCAAGTGCTGCAGTCCATCTTGTCTCTGGCTGCCTATGAGTCCAGCCTTGATGACGACTCTGACGTCCATGTTGAGTTGGATGACCATCAAGTCCATGTGTGAGGGGTGAGTGATTCTGATGTGGACACTCCTCTGTCTGCGACCCCTGCACTGAGGGATCAGACAGTCTTGGTTCCTCCGCCCGTGGTGGATCGGGACGCAGGGTCACCCTCCACACCAGTCACTGATGTGCCTGGGACATCACGTCGACGGGGCATGTAGTCGTGCAGCCGCAGGCGGTGCCAACACAGCGAGGACCCCCGGTCCTTGGGTCCCGCAGGGGTCAAGCCCGGCAACGCGGTCGCCGTGCGCAACCGCTGTATACTGAGTGGGAGCAAGACATGACTGCCAATTCCGAACGGCAGGGGGCAGCAATGGAGAACATCGCTGAGAGCATGGAGCGTGTGGCCCGATCTGTGCTTCCCACTGCTAGGCAGGTGCTTCTCCAGCAGCAGGCGGCACGGTCCACGGCCCACTCGCTCAGGCTGGGCATGGCGGCCTCAGACAGGGCACGCCAGGCTGAAATGTCGTCTCTGCGTCAAGCAATTGCTGCTCACGCAGAGGCGCACAAGGATGCCTTGAGGGAGTAGTATGCTTCCCTCAGATCCACTCTGGGTGTCCTTATGATGTCCCAGAGGCAGCAGGCAGAGGAGAGGTTTGCACAGCTTGAGCGTACCATCTCGGCTGAGCTACAGGCTTGCCAGGAGGTGCAGCGGTTGTCCAGCCAGGCCTTGCAGGAGGAACTCCGTGTTACACGTGCTACCTTGCAAGAGGAAGCACGTGTATCACGGGAGGTTCTGCATGCAGACCTACGTCACATCGCAACACAGAACCAGGCTCACCCGTCCGGCAGACTTGCTGCCGACGAGGGGCAAGCTGCGGCTAGGCGTGGCCAGGCTACTGTGCCACGTCCTCCTTTCCAGGATGAGCCAGACTCGGACGACCATCTATCTCCCACTTAGGTCGTGCTGTGCAGGCGTTGAGCCCATGGAGGATTTTTTTTTGGCTCAGCATCATCGCATGTGGATGTTGAGCAGCACCCTGTACCTCCCCCCTCCTGGGTGCCTCCCCTCCCCCTCGGGTCGTATGTGGCCATTTTTGATTTTTCTTTTAGTTTAGTTAGTTAAGTTTCTGTTTGATAGTTAGTTTAAATAGGTAATGTAGGTTTTCCATAGTTAGTGTAATTAGTTAATAGTTGATTTAGTTTAAAATTGCTAGTCTATTGTGCTTTCATGTGACGGTGCGGTGCTTTGTGGCTTTTGAAGGCATCCACTGTCTGTTCCAGCTGGGCCCTTCATGGTTGTCTTGTGTATGTGTATGTGTTTGCTGCTTGGGTTCCTTGACTCACATATGCCACTCCTGCCTCCCTTATCCATGGGCTCGCAAGGATGGTTTGGTGTTACAGCATTTTACACAAGGGCATTGGACTGTCATATCTGTGGCATGTCTGGTGCTGTGTGACTTGTGTTGACACCCCTAGTGGGGATGATTTAGGTGTCATTGTCCACTGTTCAGCTTTTGCTAGATGGGATGTGTCATGATTAATGTGGACATTGATTGCTATGCATTGTGTAGTATGTTTCTTATCTTTCCTGTACATGTGCTTGTTGCAATTCATGCTGTAGATAGTGTACCACACTTTGGAGGTGAAAGACGGACTGATGGTGTGATTTGTGATGTGACTCTCTGACATGGTCAAGTAATGAGATGCCTGATGAGACACACACAGATGACTTTGAAGCATTAATCATGTGTTTCATGCCCTTTCTGCAGGGGGATGAGCCTCCAGAGCACCTTTGCCAGCAGACATGTCCCATTGGACAACGGAATTCTGGACCCGTTTGTTGGTGCCGACATGCACATGTGTGGAGAAGCAGAGGCACAGTGATTGCAGACCCACATCCTAGAACTGCTGACATGTTCCAAGGAACTCCAGGCAAGGTGAGCATCACAGGGGGGCCACGACACAGCAAAGCTTGCACCAGGTGAGTTGCACATGCAGGCTTAGTCACAGCACTGAGGGTGAGCTTAGACGAATATTGGTGTTGAAGCACACAATGCAGCTCAGATGTGTTTGTGGACTGATGGCTGCTGATAGTAGGGTTGTCTGGGACACATGCAGGGGCAGTGGCACATACCCTCCGGTACACCAAGGTCCATTGAGGCACTTGTATCAACCATGTAGCCTTCCGAGACATGGAAAGGGGCAGCTCACAGGGACATGCAGCAAGGGACATACTCGGGTGCAGTGCATGTCTTTTCCACGTACTTCATGATAAATGCACTGCCAACTTTGTTTCGGTCATGGTGGTACGCAACTTGCTCTGTAGTCATGGCTTGCTATATGGGTCTGTCTGCTTACCCAGGGAACATTGCATGTTGTGTGAATTGTGACACATTGGTGTTCCATTTGCCACGCACCCAGCAGCGGCTGCCTTACTGCATTGACTGTGTATGACCCATCACAGGGGTGATGTTATATATGGGTACGAAGCATCAACCACAGATTGTCTGTTTGTAGAGTAGTCTGTTGCTATGGGGCATGTTTGGTGTTGTGTTTTTGTGCAATTGGCACGTACAGGTTGTTGACTGTGTCTCTCTTTGCAGCATTGCAGTGCTCCTGTAACCGGACCTGAGAGTGCGCAGGCAGGAGGCCAGCACTCAAAACCAGAGCTAAGTGTCTTGTTGTTTTTCTTACAAACTGCTCTGCATAGGCTTGAAGGGGAGTGTACTGATGCATGGATGTATGTGTGGTTCAATTTGGTATGTTTTTTTCTCCCTAATCACCCGTGATCCTATGCAATTTTGAAACCTGTACCCTCTACCCGGTGTTCCTGCTTCCCGTGCCTATCCAAGCAACGTTCCCTGACCCTCTTTCCCCACTGGGATTGCGGATGCCTGTGTAAGCCCCGAACTTGCAGGCGCCAAAACCCTAGAGGGGGTGGTTGGTTCATACCACTCCTGAGCCTGGACTACAGAAGGCCACGACAATGATGTCCAAGTCTGTTTGGATTGTGTATGTGTTCATGCAGGTTGTACATTTTCGTGCATTCCCTAGTTTCATGTGTCATTCCTCCTCCCCTCTCCTGCCGCTCATTCCAGTCATCCAGTGTGTCAACACCTGTCCCGACTGCATATCCCTGAACCTCCTTCCCCACCAGGGTCTCAGGGGCCTGTGTGAGTTTGACCTTGCAGGCACCCGGGACATGGTGGGGGTGGTAGTTTCGTGACACTCCCGCGCCTGTACAGGGGACCTCTGACAGTACACATCCATTCATGGTGCATCATCCTATGTCATGTACCACACATGTCTCACATCCTGTCGTGACATTGTTTTGCTGTGCTACCTTGGTTGTTGCATCATTGTGGTAGTACTTGGCCTTTGTGAGGTACTGCTACGTCAAGTCATCTACTGGAGGGTGTTTGGGTTCGTTTTTATGCCTTGGATTTTGTGATTTCGGAAATGAGTGTGGGTTCAGGCATCTTTTTACACACAAGGTGGGAGATGGTGACGAAGGGTAAAGGTGATCCTGTGGCCAGGTGGAATTGAGGTTTGGAGGCTCCATGACCCAGGTGCAGTTGTTCAGTGGGTCATGGTCATTTGTGAGGGGGGGGGATTGTTGTTGATAGTTGCCTTGCCCTGCAGTGTGATGGGAACTCTCACATAGTAATGGTGGTATCCCATGTACATGTTGTGTTCTGCTGATCAATGCCTGTTCATGTGTTGTGTTTTCCTTTCAGGTGCGAGGGTATAGTTGTGGTTTGACATGCTGGGGTGTACACATGGTGGATGTTCACATGTGATGTGTAGGGAACACTGATGGTCACTTGAGTGCACATGCATATGTGGAGTGCATGTCCTTGCAGAACCACACACTTGCACTCTGATGCACTACATGTACTCCCACCCTTGCATATACACGTGTACACTGTTTGCCTTCTGGTTCCCACTGTGTCCCGGCAGCACATGTTCTGTGACCGATCATGGATCCAGTACATGCCTAATTTGATGTTTGACGTGGTCTGTCACTTAGATGTGATGCTCAGGGTGTGCATCACACACAATGGCTGTTCACTGTGCTGTGCGCTGAGCAGTGTGATGCAGGAGTAGGACACTGCACACATGAGCTGCAGTGTTGATTTTGCAATGCATAATGTGCATGTAGACAGGCATTCATTGTGATGTTACGTCTACGACTGTTGTAATGCATTTGGAAATGACTTATTTTGGGTGTGAGGTTGTTGGTCTGTCATTTCATCTGATTCCGGGTCAGGCAGCAGTGTCCGATGCCACTGTGCATTTAGGACATGGCAATGTGTACCTTATCGTTACTGCATTGGTGTATGGGTATTGCGTGCCATGTCATGTTGATGTTTGGGAGGGTTTGAGTGACATGACAGTGATGGCCATGGCCTGGTTTGCAGGTGTGTGTGATGCACACCTTGCATGTCCGTGTCATCCGCTTCTCAGAGCAACTAGCTGGGGATAGATTTCTCTCCGCAGCAGGGCCCTCCCCCTGGAACAGACTTCCGGCCTGACTTGAACTTGAGGGGAATCATCTCCAGTTCTGGAAGCACCTCAAGACCTTCCTCTTTGCTTCTGCTTACTGTCTGCCTCTCCCTTGCAGAATTCTCCACTGGAACTGCACAGGAGCTGCAACTGGGCCACTCTCACCGACCTTGGTCCCTGGCCCAGCCACTCTCCACTTGCACTGCCTCCCTGGCAACCCCTGCACTACAGTACTGTCTCTCTATCCCTACAGCCCTCCCTTCCCAGCACTTGTCTGCACTTACCTTTGTAGTTGCCACCAGGCGACCTATGTATTATTTTTTTGGGCTACTTCCCCTGTACTGGACTCCCCCCCACCCTTCCCCTTGCACTTTTCCCATTCCCCTACCCCTGCACTTGCACGATCCTAATGACACCTGGCCTAGTAGTACCGTTCTCTGTGTTCCCTTGTTCCCCCCTCCCTGCCTCATTGCGCCTTGGAATACTTGTGTATGGCCCATATCATGTCATATGTCATATGTGTGCCTTTTGGTCACACAGGATAGCTTGTGTTTAAGTAGCTAGGGATGCAGACGATGTGGCACTTCCATGGCAACTATCTCAGGGTGGTAAGGTTGTGACAGTTGACTGTCTCTTTTTCATCATCGATTGTCACCTGGTATGTGCCAGGCCTGTGTGCACTCCGCAGGGGTGGGAGTTTAGGTGAAAAATGTGGCCACAAGCTGGGTCCGGGCTTCCTCGCCACGTGTCCTGTCCCCTCCCATGGGCAGCGCCTGTGGTTGGGGATGTGGGGGCACCACCATGTCCACCGGGACGCCCTGCCGTGTTGCAACATTGTGCAGGACACATGCTGCCACAATGATCCTGCACACTACTGGTGGTGCATAGAGTAGTTGCCCACCAGAGCGGTCAAGGGAGCGGAAATGTGACTTGAGCACTCCGAATGTGCGCTCCACTATGCCCCTGGTTGCAATATGGGCGGCGTTGTATCTTACCTGGGGTGGTGTGGTGGGGTTCCGGATTGGCGTCATCATGTGGTTGCTCAGAGGGTAGGCACTGTCCCCTGGGGAGATGATAATAGTTGAGATTATTAGGGTTTGGATATTTGTCTGTGTGTGACTTGCATGCATGTGCAAGGGCATTTGTACTGACCTAGGAGCCAGGTGTCGCCATGCTGCCCAGCTTCCAGGGCCCGGCTCAGGGCGGACATTCTGTATATGAAACTGTCATGGGTGGAGCCAGGGTAGTTTGCATAGACAGAGGTGATGATTCCCTTTGCATCACATACCACCTGTACATTGATGGAATGCCAGTGGTTGCAGTTTCGGTAGATGTGCTCAATGGCCCTAGGTGGACGTAGGGCGACACCGGTGCAATCTATGGCACCGAGCACTTTGGGGAAGTGTGCCACCCTGAAAAAATCCAGGACAACGGCCTGCCTTTCTGCGGGTGTTCTGGGCATGTATATGTGCCTGCGGACTGAGGGGCGCACTGTCATGATTGCAAGTACCTGGTGTAGGCAGCGTGACTGCGTGGCCTGTGAGACCCCCCCCACTATGGCAGTGGTCCGCTGAAATGACCCAGTGGCCAAAAAATACAGGACATTGAGCAGCTTATCCAAGGGGCTCAATGCTTGGGAGCAAAGGGTGGGGGATGTGAGGTCATCTTCCCACTCCCTGACCAGGTCTAGGATGATATGGGGTGGAAACCTATACCTGCCATAGACCTGGTCGTCAGGCATCCGAAAAAGGCTTGTCCGTGGTGCGAAAATGCGTGCCCTGGCTATTCTCCTCCTCCTGCGGTGTCCCACGATCAGTGCAGCGACAAATGGGGCATTCATCGTAGCTGTATATACGCGTTTGTTGTTTGCGCGCACTTTGATGCTGTGCGCGGGGACGCTTCCGCCTGCCTTCGTGTGGCAGACGCGTTGACGCCTGTGCACGTCTTTTGCCGTACGTGGCTTTCCCGTATTCGGATACGGTCCGAGTGTCATCGCGTGTGATCGGAGGGGAGTGTGCGTACACGCAACTGGCCTGGGTATGTGTGTTTTGGGGTGCGCGGGAAGTTCCACACGCGATTAGCCTGGGTACGTGTGTTCCGGGGTGCCGGGAACTTTCACAAGCGATTGGTGGAAATCCACGTGTGTTCTGTCATCACGTGCAATGAGGGAAACACCTCCGCGCGTCACGTCACAGACGCGCTCACGCGCTAAGGGCCTTTGTTCCAATGAAATCGCATATGCGTGCTGCCGTGCATACGCGCATGGCCCTTTCCTCGTATTACACGCGGACGTCCAGTTTTTCACGCGTGCTGAAATGCGCATGCACGTCTGTACGCGTCACGTCACAGGGGCGCTTGCGCTTGAGGGGCCTTCTGTCCAATGAAAATGCGTATGCGTGCAGACGCGCTTACGCGCTAAGGGCCTTTCCTCGAATTACACGCTGACGTGCAGATTTTTCACGTGCCAAATCACTCCGTATCAAGCTGGCCACGCGTATGCACACGGAAGACCACGCTCCTGCCCAGAAGGCCGAACTACTGCCCCCCAGAGCCCCGAGCACACTCCCACCTGCCATCTACTGCTGTCTGACTGCCTGCTGCCCACGTGCCCTGCCATTTGCTGCCTGCACATCAGCCAGGGGTGCTGTTGCTGTGACCACCCCTGCTGGAACCGAAGACTCCCGACTGGGATTCCATCGCTCCACAGCCCAGCCCCAGGACCCAGTTGCCCACCCACTCCTGCCTCTGGGGTTGTCATGTCGGGGCAAACACCATCTGTGACCACTGACAACCCCCGGCCAGAGAGGCAGAGGGGCACCAGCTTCAGTGCCACCCAAGTTGGTGTCTTGGTGGAGCAAGTCCTGGGGCAGTACGATGCCCTCTTCGGAGGTTCCCGCGCCGACAAGGAAGGACGGACTCGGATCTGGACTGACATCGTGACTGCCATCAACGCGGAGGGGGTGGCAGTCCGCGACTTACAACATGTCAGGAAGCGCTGGGAGGACTTCAGGTCCAGGACCCTGAACAAGGCCCGGCGCCTCTTGAAGGCAGCGGATGCCAAGGGGCTCTGGGGCCACTTGTCGGAAGAACAGATGAGGGTCCTGGAACGCATATCCCCAGCGCTCCACGTCCAGGTCCTAGAGAAGCAGACCCGTCTGGAGTCGAGCGGTGAGTGTACATGCATCCTGATTGTGAGCAGTGCGTGTGGTGATTATTCGGTAGTGTGCAGGTTGCACATCTGTTTGTATGGGGTCGAGTATGGGTGGGGGTGTACAGGGCCGTGGGGCTGACACATGCGAGGGCTGTAATGTGTGAGACATGGATGGTGCTTGTGTGTGTAGGCTTGCATGCCAAATGCAGTGTGGGCACACATGTTTGGATGAATGTGTATGTAAGTAGACATGTCCGTGATGTCACACATGTATGTTGTTTTCGGCTGCATGTATCAGCACTGTGTACATGTGCATGTGTGTGTATTTGACAAGGGTGCAACAGTGATGCAACATGGATGCATGTGACAGCGGTATGTGGAAGCCTGATTGGCAGATGTGACATGGATGCCCGTCTGAACAGTGCGACACTTGGCAGAGGTGTACACATGCATGCAAGTGTGGTGGTGTGTGTACATGTGTGGTGCACTTCCTGTGTTGCATGTGATGTCTGGCTCACCTTTGGCTGCTCATGCTGTTGTATGTGTATGGATGGTGGTGGCAGTTGCGATATGGCTGTGGTATGGCTCATGTGTGCGAGTTGAAATGACATGTGTGTTGGGGATTGTGATGACATGTCTGAGGTTTGCCAATGCCACTCATGTGCAACTGTCATGTGTGTATGTGTCCATTGTACAGTGCCCTGATGCCTGTGTTTTGTTTCTCCCTGTCTGCAGCGTCAACTGATGAAGAGGGCGGAGAAGGTGCTGTGGAGCACAGCAGCGGGGATCCCACCGCCAGCCGGAGACGCAAGACCCGGCTCCCCTCCCATGTTGTCACCTCGTCGGGGCGTGAGGAGTCCGGTGCCGCGTCCCAGGCCGCAGCTGCCGGGGGGAGGTCCAAGAGGCGGAGGTTGGAGTTGGACTCCTCGGCAGCAGAAGGGGCAGCTGGGACCCCACAGGGCCCAACAGGGGAAGATGGCACGGAGTCATCCAGGTTGGTGGGGGGTTTGGTGGAGGAGGAGGCCGTGCAAGCACCAGAGACGGGGTCTGGAGGTGGGGATCCCACTGGTGCTAGTGATGCAGTGCAGGACCAGGGACAGGAGGCAGCACAGGCCGCCGCGGAGGTGCCTGTGTGCAATCCTGTCCCCGATCCTGTCCCTGCATCATCTTGCACCAGCAGGGATGCCTACGTCCAGACCTGTTTTCAGGCAGGAGGGGATGAGCTCCCGTCAACTGGCCTTCCTCTGCCTGCGGACGTGGCTATCCAGGTCCGGGTTGAGCCTGTCCTGGCTGGTGTGGCGTTGCGTCAATGGGCCATGCGAGGTGACCTGCAGTCTTTTCATGGAGAGACTGCACGTCATCTCGAATGGCTCATTGACCACGTCAGCCTGCTGGGACAGGTCACCCAGGCCGGATTCCTCCGTCTGATGGGTCTTGCTCCGACCCCCTCCTCAACTGGACCCCATACGCGCCAGTCGTCCTCTGTGCCATCTTCCCACCCATCAGTCACCTGGGTGCCCTGTGGTGCTGCCTCTGACGGTGCGGCCAGGCTGGTGGAGGAGGCATCCCTGCCACAGTCGGGAGTCGGACGTCCAGCAGGGGTGGCCACATCTACGACTGCACCCCAGCCGGCGGAGGATGTGCAGGCAGCAGGAGGCAGTGCACGGGCAGAGGCAGAGCAGCAGCAGCAACATGGTGGGAGCCATGAAGGCTCAGGGCCTTCGACATCGGAGGGGCAGGCATCGGCCGGAGGGCGGAGGACCCAGGACAGAGAGTGTCTTCCGTGTGGCAGCGGTTGGGCCACGCCATAGATGCGGAGCGGCAGTGGGCGGAAGAGGCACGGCTCACAATGGTCAGGGCGGAGAACTCCATGCGGAGGGCCCTGAGGCGGGCCGAGTGCCTCGAGGCAATCCGCAGGGGTTTGGAGGTGGACACGGCGACGGCCCTGCGGACCCTCGGGGCCATGGAGGAGGACCGCCTCCGGGACATTGAGGAGGAGTTCGATGATGCCCTGGCCCGTAACATCCACAAGTGAGCCGTGAAACTAGCCCGCTGCCCTTGTACATAGTTTCTAGGTAGTGTTAGGTTTCATTTTTGTTTTTATTTTATTTGGACCTTTCGGACATTGGCCACATTTTTGTATATAGTTTTTTTTATTAGTTAGTGTAGTTAGATAGGTTTCCATTATTTTGTTGGGATAATGGACCCTGGATTGTTCCCATGTACATAGTTGACAGTTGGATTGTATTTTATTTTTCTAATTTTGACCATGGAGCAATGGCTTTCTTTTTCATTTCCCATTGGATTTTGTTTTTTGGACATCGACTTTGGACATTACTTTGGATTTTTATTTTTTGTTTTGCTTTTTTTGACGGACATGCTTCTTTTCATTTTTGTACATTCACGTTTCTGTTTCTTCTTTTTTTATTCTATTGATGTTTCCTTTAATACATATTTTTTTTGGTGAACTTCAATGTGTGGTATCTCATCGGTTTCATGCATTTCATAATATGTGTTTCGAGATTCACTGACACCCATTGGGTGTATGTGAGGGAAATGTGTTTGTTTCGGAACTTGCAATTGGTGTTCTGTGATGTAATTGCAAATTATGAGTGGGTGGATGCAATACTCGGGTGGGTGTTTTGCATTTGGAGGCTGACCATAGGGACCAGGGATCTAGATTGTGATGACATGTTGGCTGGGGAACATGAGTTGCACATGGGTGGGGGCCTGCTGGCAGGTGCCCCACAGTGCTGGGGGGTGGGGGTGGTGGGGAACATGAGTTGGACATGGGTGGGGGCCTGCTGGCAGGTGCCCCACAGTGCTGGGGGCTGGGGGTGGTGGGGAACATGAGTTGGACATGGGTGGGGGGCCTGCTGGCAGGTTCCCCACAGTGCTGGGGGGTGGAGGTGGTGTGGAACATGAGTTGGACATGGGTGGGGGCCTGCTGGCAGGTGCCCCATAGTGCTGGTGGGTGGGGGTGGTGTGGAACATGTGGTGTGAGACATGGGTGTGGGCCTGGTGGATGCTGCCCCTGGTGGCTGGGGGGTGGGGGTGGTGGGAGACATGGGTGGGGGCCTTGTGGTGGGTGCCCCTGCACTGCTGGGGGGTGGAGGTGGTGGGAGACATGGGGGGGGCCTGGTGGAGGCTGCCCCTGCACTGCTGGGCGGTGGGGGTGGTGTGAGACATGGGGGTGGTCCTGGTGGATGCTGCCCCTGGTGGCTGGGGGGTGGGGCTGGTGGGAGACATGGGTGGGGGCCTGGTGGTGGGTGCCCCTGCACTGCTGGGGGGTGAGGGTGGTGGGAGACATGGGTGGGGGCCTGGTGGTGGGTTCCCCTGCACTGCTGGGGGGTGGGGGTGGTGTGAGACATGGGTGGGGGCCTGGTGGTGGGTGCCCCTGCACTGCTGGGGGTTGGGGGTGGTGGGAGACATGGGGGGGGGGCCTGGTGGAGGCTGCCCCTGCACTGCTGGGGGGTGGGGGTGGTGGGGAACATGAGTTGGACATGGGTGGGGGCCTGCTGGCAGGTGCCCCACAGTGCTGGTGGGTGGGGGTGGGGGGGGACATGAGTTGGAAATGGGTGGGGGCCTGCTGGCAGGTGCCCCACAGTGCTGGGGGGTGGGGGTGGTGGGGAACATGAGTTGGACATGGGTGGGGGCCTGCTGGCAGGTGCCCCACAGTGCTGGGGGGTGGGGGTGGTGTGGAACATGAGTTGGACATGGGTGGGGGCCTGCTGGCAGGTGCCCCACAGTGCTGGTGGGTGGGGGTGGTGGGGAACATGAGTTGGACATGGGTGGGGGCCTGCTGGCAGGTGTCCCACAGTGCTGGGGGGTGGGGGTGGTGGGGAACATGAGTTGGACATGGGTGGGGGCCTGCTGGCAGGTGCCCCACAGTGCTGGGGGGTGGGGGTGGTGGGAGACATGGATGTGGGCCTGGTGGATGCTGCCCCTGGTGGCTGGGGGGTGGGGGTGGTGGGTGACATGGGTGGGGGCCTGGTGGTGGGTGCCCCTGCACTGCTGGGGGGTGGGGGTGATGGGAGACATGGGTGGGGTCCTGGTGGTGGTTGCCCCTGCACTGCTGGGGGGTGGGGGTGGTGGGAGACATGGGGGGGCCTGGTGGAGGCTGCCCCTGCACTGCTGGGGGGTGGGGGTGGTGGGACACATGAGTTGGACATGGGTGGGGGCCTGCTGGCAGGTGCCCCACAGTGCTGGGGGGTGGGGGTGGTGGGGTACATGAGTTGGACATGGGTGGGGGCATGCTGGCAGGTACCCAACAGTGCTGGGGGGTGGGGGTGGTGGGGAACATGAGTTGGACATGGGGGGGCCTGGTGGAGGCTGCCCCTGCACTGCTGGGGGGTGGCGGTGGTGTGAGACATGGGTGTGGGCCTGGTGGATGCTGCCCCTGGTGGCTGGGGGGTGGGGGTGGTGGGAGACATGGGTGGGGGCCTGGTGGTGGGTGCCCCTGCACTGCTGGGGGGTGGGGCTGGTGGGAGACATGGGGGGGGCTGGTGGAGGCTGCCCCTGCCCTGCTGGGGGGTGGGGGTGGTGGGGAACATGAGTTGGACATGGGTGGGGGCCTGCTGGCAGGTGTCCCACAGTGCTGGGGGGTGGGGGTGGTGGGGAACATGAGTTGGACATGGGTGGGGGCCTGCTGGCAGGTGCCCCACAGTGCTGGGGGGTGGGGGTGGTGGGAGACATGGGTGGGGGCCTGGTGGAGGCTGCCCTTGGTGGCTGGGGGGTGGGGGTGGTGTGAGACATGGGTGGGGGCCTGGTGGAGGCTGCCCCTGGTGGCTGGGGGGTGGGGGTGGTGTGAGACATGGGTGGGGGCCTGGTGGAGGCTGCCCCTGGTGGCTGGGGGGTGGGGGTGGTGGGAGACATGGGTGGGGGCCTGGTGGTGGGTGCCCCTGCACTGCTGGGGGGGTGGGGGTGGTGTGAGACATGGGTGGGTGCCTGGTGGAGGCTGCCCCTGGTGGCTGGGGGGTGGGGTGGTGGGGAACATGAGTTGGACATGGGTGGGGGCCTGCTGGCAGGTGCCCCACAGTGCTGGTGGGTGGGGGTGGTGGGGAACATGAGTTGGACATGGGTGGGGGCCTGCTGGCAGGTGCCCCTGGTGACTGGGGGGTGGGGGTGGTGGGAGACATGGGTGGGGGCCTGGTGGAGGCTGCCCCTGGTTGCTGGGGGTGCAGGGGAACATGCGTTGGGGGGGAGTAGTGCAAGTTGACATGTGGGTTGGCTGGTGGGCATGGGCATGGTGGGTGGGGTGCCTGCATGACATGTGCTTGTTAGGCCCCTGTGGTGTGAGCCACCTGCAGGGGCCGTGGAGGGTGTAGAGGGAACACCTGGGAGGACCCACACGTGCAATTCACGTGTGCTGCTCCCCGCGCACCCCTGTAATACACGTACCCTGTTGATATCGCGCACACCTGTAATACACGTACCCTGCTGGAATTGCGTGTGTAACTTCCCGCGCACCCCCGAAATACACGTACCCCGCTCAATCGCGTGTGTAACTTCCCGCGCACCCCCGAAATACACGTACCCCGCTCAATCGCGTGTGTCACTTCCCGCGCGCCCCCGAAATACGTGTAGCCCACTCCGCCAGGCCCGATCGCGTGTAAATGTTCACGTGAACCCCTGAAATACACGTAGCCCGCTCCCCCAGACCCGATCGCGTGAAGCCGTTCACACGAACCCCTGAAATACACATAGCCCGCTCCCCCGGGCCCGATCGCGTGTAGAAGTTCACGCGAACTCCTGTAATACACGTAGCCCGCTCCCCCAGGCCCGATCGCGTGAAAATGTTCACGGGAACCCCTGAAATACACGTAGCCCGCTCCCCCAGGCCAGATCGCGTGTGTGACTTCCCGCGAACCCCCGGAATACACGTACCCCGCTCAATTACATGTGTAACTTCCCGCGCAACCCCGAAATACACGTGCCCCGCTCGCACAATTGCTGTATGTTGCCACTTTTGTAATGCGCAGGGACGCTACCGCCTGCCTTCGTGTGGCGGACGTGTATCGGCTTGTGCGTGTCTTTCGCTGTGCGTGGCTTTGCCCTATTCGATTCCATGAATACGTGTGGTTCGGGTGCGTGTGGGCGTTCCGTCTGCTTCCCTGCAGTACATCCCCAGTTACGCCCTTGTTTTCGCGAGTTGTTCCCCATTCCGCGCGTTACGCCTCGTGTTCCGCCCACTTTCTAGTGTATGCGCCGAGGTTGTGCGCTTACACTGTGCACGTCGCGCACGTCTTTCGGGATGTTGCAGTGACGTGTGCCCCATGCACGGGTTTGGCGCACATCCCGAGGTAAACACGCGCAGGGACTTCCATGCTTTTTTCCGCTTGCGCCTGCTTGCGCGAAGATTTTCGGCGCGCGTTTGTTCCATGAATCGGCCCCTTAATCTTTATTTTTCCTTTTTCTGAAAACAACATTCAGATACTTGATAGTTCAGAATTAAATTCTTGCCTTTTGGCTGACAACAATGATTGTTCATATGTCTGCACCATTGGACACAACTTGGTCAGGGGCAGTTCACTTCCATCCTGGGGCTGAATTTACCCCACAAGGAAGTTCACAGTCTTAAAAGGGTGCTTGAAACTTCCAAGGGAGTTAATAATAAGTGCCTTCACACAATAATAGAGGGGACAATTTTTCTAAACGCAATATAAACATGAATTGGTTTGATGCAGTATAAAGGGGAGCTCATTCTGAAACAATGAGTAATTTGGCAGCGCGTACCTGTTACATTTACACTTTAATCTAAGTGGAGCCACGCCATCATATGTTTGTCATTTGCACTGCGGGGTGCAAATGTAAAGCTCAAAAGGCATTGTACAAGCGTGTACGCCGCCTTTTGCCCTTCACATTTGCACTCAACAAAACAAAGGGAGTAAACGCTACATGGCATGCTGCACTCACCATTACAATTAAACACTCTCTGACAGGTTTTCATGTGGGAGAGCAGCATTTCATTTTCATTTGTGAACAGTGCTTACCATGTGTGCATGTTAAACAGTGTTCACAATGAAACTTAAACACTGTCTGGCATGCACACATGCCGGACAACATTTATTTGTAGTTGCAAATGTCACCTTCCATGCCAGCATGGCAGACAATGTTTACAATAGATCCTTATTGGTTCGGCCTCATTTATGCTGGTGCATAAAGCTGGTGTGCACCATAGTGATCTCCAGCATTTGCACCAGCCTGAAAATCCATGCTGGTGCAAATGCTGGAGCATTTGTATGTCAGAGAGGAAGGAGGTTGGGAAACGCAGGTTCTGTTCCAACCCATCTCTCCACTAGACAGATAATTGAAAAGAGATGTGATATTAATGGAAGACTTAAAAGTCTTATCAAGGCCCCATTGAACATGAGCCTCAGGATATCCACACAGGGATAACACTTATAGCCTCATTTTTATTTTAAAGGGGGTGGTGCATTAAATGGAGGCGTTTACGCTTCCATTTAATGCTCTGCCCCATTTTGAAGCAATGACAAGATGGAGGAGGGGCAAGCAGACGATTTCTGCTGTGTATTTTGCCTCCATATGTCACTATGTTTAGTTTCATGCCGCCACAACAGTTTCATACAGGCGTAAAACAAATGGATTCCTTTGAAATTGACCTCGGTTTTTAACATTTGCTCAAAAACAGGTGTGTTCCATATAAATCCATTAGTGAATCACACCTGCAAAGTGTATTTTCAGGTGCTGTTTACTATTTGATAAAGCAAATGGGAAAATGAAAGAGAGTTTGCCTCGCTTTTACTCTTTGCTACTCGCTGCCCTACTCGTGATTTTGTAAAACTGCTAACGTAACTTGTCCCCTGCATGAAATGTACTTTTCTGTTAATATGAAGACATAAATGTGACAATCACAAGCAGTTATCCTTAATCCATTATGCACCAGTTATGTATTTTCACTTTAATTGTGAGCTAGGCGCCTGTGGCTTTGCCGGTCGAGCTAGGCGCCTGTGGCTTTGCCGGTCTGGCTGAGTTTGTATAGTCACTTTGTATGGCGAGCTTAGATACTTACTTTTATTTCAAAATGTGTTCATAAGTGCCTGCTAAATCGATCTCAATTATTACTTCTCATCTGTTAGAAGGTACACTGGAGGAAATGTACCCAATATAATCCCTGAACATATAAAACGTACTTCACCATTTGTAAAGTCCATCACAGACATGTCATTCGTGAACAAGAGTAAAAAACGTGTGAAATGCATACGTAAACCTTTTACAAATGCTTTTTACTCTTCACTACATTTGCTATCATGTGCATGTCTAAATATCGTTTCTGACAGCACTTTCCACAAATGTGCAAGCATTTAAGTAAAGACATTTTTATGATGTCAGAAATTCTTTGGATTCCTATGGAATCTGCTTACTTTTTACGGCAGTAGTTACTCAATTTTCACTACGAAGTGCGGAAACCAAGCAGTACCAGTGATTTTAAATACATTTACAACTTTGTTTTGCACTTTCTAGTACGAATTACTAAAATGGTGTGAAGGGGACCTTTTTAAACGTAAGTGCAGACGTAAGAAGTCCTGTCCGTGCAATTTACACATTTAATTAAAATGGCCTCCATCGTGTGCTAATTTATTTCTGTTTCGCTTTTAAACACTCCATGTGCTACTTCTCGCACAAATGAAATCTCAGATTTAATTACATTTTATTCTCATCTAGATTTGTAGTTCTGTATACTAATAGAGTAGATAAAACAGGGTTGTGATGTTCTGCATACATTTACCATCAAAGGCTATTGTGCAAGTCTACTCGTCCTTGGCACTTAAGGGGTTAAGTTTCACTCATGTTTTCGTCAATTGAATGTATGTCTATGTCTGTATTTCAAGCAATGTTTCCTTTGTTATTCATGCACACACAGAAATACACTTCTGATTTTCTACAACTTCTTTTAAAATCTCTATTGAATATAATATTAGCATTACTCTTGGGGACTTTAACATCCATAAAAACATACTTTTGTAGGATTGTTACATAATTTCAAAAATGCTTTTTCTGCTTTGATGTTTGCCCAACACGTAACAAAGGCATAGCAAGGTTCGTCAAAAGAGTGGGGCCTGAAACTAATTTAGTTGGGCCCACCGCAGTGACATTAACATCAGTTCACAGATTTTGAGTGGGCTTTGCCTTCACAGGCCCTACTCCATCTACACCTCTGACACATAAGCTTTCCTGCACATGCAAAGGGCAATATGTTAGTTTATTTTAGTTTATTGTTTGCTTATGCAGCAAATAAATTCTGTTTCAAAGTGCCTACAGGGCAACCGGGAGGGAACATGGGATTGCAGTACAATTAATATACAAAGAGTACAGTGGGGGAATGGACGATAAGGGTGCAAGTCACCAATCACAGCAACTGTAACATTAGCAGAGGAGTGATGAAGGGAAGGAGGAGGAAAAGTGGAAAGTCTTTTGGTGCATTCGGAACTTAAGAAGGTCCTGCTCAAGATGCAGACGGAGGGGGAGGCTGTTCCATCAGAGGGATCCAGCCGAGGAAAGCAAAGGACCTTCTGCTCTTTGTTTAGCGAAACGCAGAGGAATTTAGAGGTCTAGAAGGAGATTATTTTGTAAGAGAGAGTTTCAGCTAGTGTGGTCCCTGGCCCTAGACCGTCTTGTGGATAATGTAGAGAGATTTGAATTTGATCCGTGCAGCAATCGGGAGCCAGTGGAGACTTTTTAGGGCAGGAGAAATGTGGTGGGACCATCTTCTCAGAAAAACCACCTCTACCACCTGTTGTTGCTACTTCTGCCAAAATACCACCTCTACAACCTGATGTTGACAACTACTCCAGAATACCACCTCTACCACCTGCTGTTGCCACCTCCTCCACAATACCACATTTGTCACCCGTTTCCACCTCCTCCATAATACCACCTCACACTGTTAATGTCACCTTTACCAGAATACCACTTCCACAACTTGATGTTGCTACGTTCTCCAGAATACCACCTCTTCCTCCTGTTTTTGCTGCATCCCCCAAAATATCACTGCTACCACCTGTTGCTGCTACTCACTCCCTTACGTATCATCTTCTTCTCCCCCTCAATTCTCTGGAATACTCAGTTTTTAGTAACCTTTCCCCAATTACCAGTTTACCCTTTCTTGGAAAAATCATGGACAAGGCAGTCGCACTCTAGCTGACTGCACATATAGAGCAGCAGTAACTTCTATGCCCCTGCAACCTTTACCAAATATTGTGGATGACATCCTTAGGGACACTGATGATGGTGGCTCAATGCTTCTTGTCCTTTTGGGAGCATTTCACACAGTAGATCATGAGAGACACCACGCGATACCACGCGGCAAAAGGGCGCACAGAGGGGTTTGTTTTGAATTGGATCTGTTCTTTTTGATCCAGGTGATTTCAGTTTGAAGAAGTAGGACCCGTTTTCCATTTTACCCATCTGTTTTGCAGTGCTTCACAAATCCATCCTGTCCCCCGTTCTGTTTTGCTACGCTACCGGAATGTATACCATGCTCTGCTGCCATTTTCATGGTGTCCAGGCACTTAGGAGTTAATGCTGCAAAAGTAAATCGTCTCATAGTATCACCCCAAAGGTTTGTTTAGCTTCAAAAAGCACATTGGGCACAGCTTCCAAAGGATAACTACAACGTATACAAGGCCGCATAGTCCTTGAATTTGTTTATTCACTTTATTATTCACCAGCACACTTTCAGAAAGCCCCAATTACCATTAACTGCATCCTTAACAATTCAGACCAGTCTTGTGCAATCTTTGAAGTACTATAATTCACACTGATCCTCTCCAACTCGCATTCCCTGGTGTTAAACCTGTATTTCATTTATTTGATCACGTATTGAATACTTTTAAAGCACATTGTTCAGCGTAAGGTGTATTGGAGTTGCGGAGAGACGAACAGAGGGGACAACCATTAGCTAGTAGATGTGACTATCCAGGTTTGTTTTCAGTACCCTCCTGAAGTAAAGGTTATCCTCCAATGGAGGATGAGTGCCATAAGGGATGCTGAATGTTTGCTGTATGAACTCAAAAAGCACAGCCAACTTTTCCTTGTGAGGTGGACTTTGGCTGGCACGGATGTGGAGAGGAACGTTGGAATTGGCTGGTTATATACCTCAGTAACAAGTGGAAGGTCCAAATTGCTGTGTGACAGGCCAATCCCACGCTCCCCCTCCACATGAATACCAATTTAGTAAACGGGTGAATGCTTTTCACCATTCATCCCTTTTTCGTTAATAGCAGATTAGATAGGTAGAGATGGGTTAGTGAGGGCTTTATTAGAACAATGTGTGTCCTATGGAGAGCTCCAGGAGCCAGTGTTTGTGTATTGCAAAGAGTCCTGGTTAGACCTTCTCTTCTATGAATGTCCCACTGCACTTTGCTTCTGGGTACAATGCTGGGAGATTCCAACATGCTGGGTTACAGTCCAACATTTCCAATTACAAAAATAACCGAGAAGGGATGTGGCAATCCGAAAAGGACGTTTCCGGGCAGGGTCAGATAACAAAAAGGAAAGTAGGAAACTGTATGTGCGCCAAACGTCTGTAGATTCGTGAAGCAGGGGACAGGAGGATTAAGGGAGCCTGAATGGCCGTAAAGTGAAATCGGGACTCCGTAATGCCGCAAAACGCATAGGTTGTTAGTTCATTTATGAAGTAGGCATCGACGTGCTACTCAGGATACGATATGATGAGTTATGCTTAATACCTAGAGGTTTCTAAGCCCGGAAATAGCGCGCTTAATACCCATAGGTTTCTAGACGGGGACCCGGGGATCAAAGCTGCTTGCTTCCAAGGCAAGCCCGTTGCCCCTGAGCTATTCTCCCAACACCAGTGATGGTTAAGGAGATGAGGCTGCCTTCTAGAAAATGGAATGCATAGCATGTGTATGTTAATCCTTGTGGAAGTCGAAATGAAAAAAGCACGGCAGAGCATCAATGACATTATTTATTATTTTAAGAATCTTTCCATACATCTGGTACATCAAACAACCGGTGTGGGCATATATATCTGCAGCACGGCCTTACATGATGGCAAACCACGTGTTAAGCAGTTTTGAATTATTATTCCTTAGTTGCAGAGACATTGTACATCATAACGAAGTGACATTTTGCATGGACCCCGGATGGCTTGCCACACCCAGGAAACACCACCACCACCCTTCTGTTGAAGATGTCTAGGAGAGCGGGCGTTGTTCACCAAACTTGCAATCTATGTTCTCATGTATGAATTCCGCTGCTCGCTAAAGTGTATTAAATGTTTAGATTTCAGTTACATCTCACAATCTGCAATGGCCCGGAAGCAAAGAGCAACCCCGATCCATGTTTCAGGCAGCCTGTTCGCTCAATTGGTTAGTCTGCTCTTTATTAAAGCGCATTCTCAAACTGGATCTGACATAAATTGCGGGCATGTTCTAATTAATTTGCTAATTTCCTGGAAGCAGTGAGTTAGATAGACAGCTAAACAATGATGCTATTATACATTGCTTTGATCCAAAGGCCACGAATGAAGTGGTTGTGATTTTCATTGAGCCTGCCGTTGACAAGCACAGGAGCCACTTCATTTCAGAACAAATATCAATTGTAGAAAACCTACTGTTAGCTGATAAAGCCTACATCAGCTTGCGGTCAGAAGTAACACATTAAAATACAATTTCCAAAGTAAGCGTCTTCCTTGCCTCTTTCGATTATTTTAGGGATAACATGTATTGCTCAAGAAATCTGCGACTTAACGCTTCAAAAACATTCCATGGCAGAGGAGAGTGAATATTTCATAAAAGGACAACGGTGGGTGTGCTTGGGTGGCAGTGTGGAGATATGTTCTGTTTTAAAAAACACGCTTAGCTCCGATGCCAGGCGTGTCTTTGAGTTTAAGGATAGACAGAGTGTGTCCACTTTTAATATTGGTGCTGGTTTTAGCAGATAGGGTTTAGTGGTCACTTTTTGTCTTTGCCCCTGCTTTGGATACAAGAATCACCAATTCTGGTCCGACAGCAACGTTTTTAAGTGAGAAGTCAGGGTAGAAGATTAAAAACAACAGAGCTGCTTGCTGGGTGACCTGATTAACTCATCTGTACATGTTACTCTAGTGCACCAATCGTCTGGTGTTGGCTGCAATGACATCAATTAACACATCAGCAAAATTGCCATGTCAAACAAAAATCGGATCCTTTCAAAAAATGAAAGATTCTCAGTTGCAGCAAACAGGAGCTGCAGACAGTAGTCTGAACCTCTTTTTGGGTTGCAGCAGAGCTTTCTTATAACACAAATAACTAAAGGGAAGCTAGAGCAGTGGGCAATAAAACTACATTGACATTAAGGTCACTGTAGTGAATGCTGGACCACCCCTCACAACACACATTGTGTAGAGAAAGAAAATACTCTACTCAAACCAATTAATGTATGAGTTCCTTTTCTACTGCTCACAGTAACCTGGCATATGCTCTCATATGTATGCACACATAGCCTAATGCAAAGACAAGAACACATATTTTCAATGAAATGTGCAGCCCCCTAATTCCCTTCCCACCCGGCATAATCCTTATCTGTTTAACCGTTATTCCCTCCCCTGTCTCCCA
Organism: Ambystoma mexicanum; assembly: GCF_040938575.1. Lineage (NCBI taxonomy): Eukaryota > Metazoa > Chordata > Amphibia > Caudata > Ambystomatidae > Ambystoma > Ambystoma mexicanum. The sequence goes on from NC_090939.1 coordinate 414,840,464, forward strand.
CCACATACACTCCTGATATATGTGGAACCACTTCCCCCTGGCTTTATCTGCTTCCTAATGTCTGCTGAGTGGTCTGCAGTCTTTGGCAGTCCCTGTGTTCTTTGCTGGTCGCTACAGTGTCTGTCTACTGTGCCTATCGTGTTAGTGGGAGGACCCACTTCTTACTACAAAACAGACTTTTCCAGCGGAGCGGCCTCAGAGTGGACTGCTGAGTGTTCTGCAGTCTTTGGCAGTCCCTGTGTTCTTTGCTGGTGGCTACAGAGTCTGTCTACTGTGCCTATTGTGTTAATGGGAGGACCCACTTCTTACTACAAAACAGACTTTTCCCATGGAGCGGCCGCTGAGTTGACTGCTGAGTGGTCTGCATACTTTGGCAGTTCGTGTGTCCTTTGTTGGTGGCTACAGAGTCTGTCTACTGTGCCTATCATGTTAGAGCAAGGACACATTTCTTACTACAAAACCGACTTTTCCTCCGGAGTGGACTGCTGAGTGGTCTGCAGTCTTTGGCAGTCTGTGGCAGGTCGGTATGGAGGAAGAAACTCAGCAGTTGCAGAGCAGTCGTCTTCGCGCCATGGAACCCGAAGCACGCATGCAGCAAAATAAACAGCTGCAGCTGAGTTCATCTGCCGAGCTCAGAACTCCGCCACCTCCCCAGGTAAGAGCATGAAAGGGAGACTGTGGGAGAGGGGTTGAAATGAGGCCGGCAGCTAGTCAAGTGAGAGGTCACAGAATAAAACCCTACCTCCTCCTGGACAACAGGAAAACAGTGGCAAATGTCTCAAGCCATGCCACATCAAATCCTGCATTGGAAGTAACGGAGGCAGTGGTGGGGAAGTCTCCTGCAACCTTTAGGCCTGCAGGGAAACCAACAGCAGGCTCCTGAATCCGATATTGAAGCGGAGGAGTGCATTGTCATTGAAGAGCAGAGTAAGTTGACTGTCTGCGACACCCCCACTTTACTAACAAAACTAAATAATAATTCCCACAAGTCTCTAATTGACAAAATAGAAGCACGCCATCGGAACACGCCACAGCTATCGGCTCCAATCCCTCCGCTTACCTCTTCGCTTCTTTCACTCAACACATTTAATATCGAGGTGCACCTGACACCTGAAATAGAAGATCTTACGTCCCCAACGGAAGAATGCCCCCTGGAAGATCAGATGGATGTCGGGGACTCGGTGGAAAATGTAGCAAAGTTAAACCCACACCAAAATAATAAACGGAGCTTAGTCCCTCTACCAGAGAAGAAGGAGTCAGACACCCCGTTAGAGGTGGAAGGAGCCATATCAGAGAGTCTGGGAAAAAAGCAGGACACCAACGCAGCACATCAACCAGAGCCTGGGCGAGCCCACCCTGTGGGTGAATATGTGAAATCTCACCAAAAGAAAAAGAAGACCGACATGAGCGGCCATAAGCTGCTCAATGCTCAACAAAGGAAAGGAAAAAAATCAGAGAAAAAGACAGGAAAAGTTGTGACTAGAAAAAAACGCCTTATAAGCAGTGTGAACGAGTGCTCAGTGCAACAAAAACAAGCCATTTCAAGCACGTTGCAATTTTTTTGTTTTTGTTTAAAGCTGCTGGGAGCTAGTGCTCCGGATAATGACATTTCTGATGCAGAACTGATTGAGGGGGCCGAAATCCTGAGTGTTCTAGAACTGTCATATCTACTGCCCCAAAACCTTGACACAGTTGAAAAGAGCAAGACAAGCGACCAAACTACAAAAGACCCAGAAAGTACACACTTAGAGAAGGAGAGCAAGTCTAGACCCATCAAAATAACCTCTCCAGTCCAGAGAGGGCACTTTGGGAAGCCTCGCCCTAAGACACCTTCTGTGCAGGAGGCCTTTTTTGGTACCCCCAAAGGTTTTTCTTTGTAAAAGGGGGATGTGAGCAAAGAAAAGGTTCCATCAATAGGCCTAAACTCATCGGCTGTGTTAGAGTCTAGAGACTCAATACATGACTGCATCCCAAGACAAAAGAAAACCCCAGAAGGTAGCAAGAGGGACCTGATGCCTATGGAAAATGAGCCAGACAATTTAGCAAAACCTATGGTCTACCAATCATCCCCGAATCCCTTGGGGGATAGCTCCAGAACCAGAGCAAGGCAGGACAAAAAGGAGGAACAACCAAGAGAGCGCTCAAAGAGATATTGTGTGGACTTTTCACCCCCTAGAGGGTCAACAAATGAAAGAACTCCTCTAAATAGACGTGTGAGTGAGATTGCTTCATCCTCAATAAGAGAAACCCCTTCTAAAAAACCAGACCTGATGTTAATTATGTCAACAGTTACGATCGCTGTGGCTCCCTTTGGCAAGCTGTATGAGTCATTACATGAAACCTTGAAAGACCATACTTCACTTATGGCCATATTGCATACAAAACTGTCTCTCTTGGAAGGCCACGTGCTGACGAAAAAGGTAGAAACAATACAGCATAGAGACAAAGTTTCCTCAACATCAAAAGACACTCAAACGGAATTGGCGATTAAGGATCCCATCCAACCGACGGAGGAAAAGAGGGCAGTGGGTGCAAATATTGACAGAGTGACGCCCAACAAAGCGAGCAACCAAAGCCTGCCACCTTTTCTGGACAAAAGACAAGAGGTAAATCCACAAGAAGAAATTAAACGAAAAAACAAAAAGAGAAAAATCCTGTGTGGCAACCTATCCAAACAACTTTCTCCTGTGAAGAAAGTGAAGTCCAATGGGGCCGTCTTGAATGCCGGATCAAGCCACTGTGATATAACCCATCTTCCTTCACAACTGGAGGTCAAAGAGCCACACAAATGGGCCAAAGTGGGTGGTGCTTCTTATGGAATCCTCTTAAAGAATCTGTATGGCACCCTAGGCGAAGCAGCGAGGAAAGAAAACATCGCCAACCCTAACAAGGACCAAAGAAATTGCGACACCCGCCTAAGCCAGATATGCAAACCCCCCGTGGTATTAAAGGTGGCCAGTAGAGAAGTTCAATTTATCCAAACGTCGCTGTCAGGCCGGAGGAGCCCGGACGTGAAGGACATATCCATCATGTCAAGTCAAGAAGAGGAGGAAACGGTAGATCTCATGAATATGAGCCTGTATACGATTGAGGACTCAGAATCGGGGTTGATTGATCAGCCACAAAAAAAAAAGAAAAGCAGAGAGTCCAACACCAGCTGCTGCAAAAGTCGTATACAAGGAGAAAAGGAACGCCAATCCCCATTTGTCTCCTCTTTTTCTGACAATGGCCGAAAAACATAAGTTGATACACAGGGGACATTCCTCTCCCGTGCAAGAGAATTCAAGAGGAGGGCGAGTTGATTCTGGTTGCCGCCTCAAGGTCACAAGCCTGCTAGCACGGAGATGGAGCAGGAATACTGTTTGCAGCTCGTGGCATAGAATAAGCCACCAGAGTGAGGAAAAAACCTCTAATGACCCCTTGGCGAATCGAAAGAAGAGGAGCAACTCGCTGGTCAAAGATGGAAGAAAGCGTCGAAGAGTCGTAGCGATCCAGCCCCAAACAAAGCAAGGCAGGAGGAGGATATACAAACAGTCAGGAGCAACAAGGGGCCGGTCAGGACAATAAAAGACACCCAAACTTTCAAACTCAAAAGAACGGTAACAAAAAAAGATAATCTAATCCTAAACCGGAGAACTTTGCTGAGAATATGTGATTGCATACCAAATCTCAGGCACCTTCACTTGAATGAGATAAAAATAGTCGAACCTGTCTATGAGGATCGCAGAGATGCCTCTTTTCTTCACATAGCCTCATCAAAAGTAAAGTACATATTGAAAAAGGCCACTAATAGCTTTCGCTCACTGGGCTATGATCTCATCGAATTAAATTTAGAGGACCACAGAAAACATCTGAAATGGTCGTATATCACTAACTACAAGAAGTAGGGTTTGAAGAGACTCAGAGCAGCTGAGCAGCTAAGCCCTCCCGCAAGATCATCAAGGCAGGTGGAGGTGAGAAAGGGAAGAGCTGAGAAGCTGGATGATAGACCAGAGCTGCCACCTACAATCATCCTGGAGAATTGAGCATCAGCAAGGGTTCAACTCTAAACCGCGAGGTAAAGACAGCGCAATTATTCATCAGATGGTGAAGAGCCAGATTTTGGTATCAGAGATCCAGGAAAATATCCAAAACGTCTGCATGCGCAACTAAAAATCACTTTTCATCACGACATAGCAGAAACAAAAAATAAACCGGACTACACCAACGCGGAGCAAAAGAAGCAGCATAAAACTAACGAATAAAAAAATGAAAAATTGGACATGGACCTCTCGTGCCATCCCAAACCAACAAGTGAACTAGCCATTAAACATTGTCTCAATTAAAATGTCTGGGGCCAAGAGGAAATGCCATGGTTCCAGTAATATGAACGCAGTGCACATTTTGGGGTCCTGGAACACCCAAGGCTTTAGCCACCTTACAACCCCTTCTGATGTGGAACTGGGAAAGTTTGTTATTCTGTGTCTACAAAAGACATGGCTGCTAAATGAACCAAGTTTGGATGGCTATGAATTGGCATTTTCTCCAGCCAAGAAAGGCCAAAAAGGTCACCCCTCAGCTGGTCTCCTAACAGCTATACGATCTGGCAGTAGTTTACAACTAAAAAACATCATCCTAACTTCGGACTTAATCCAAGCAACGCTAATCATCAGAGAGAGCCCAAAGAAGTCTAAGGAAGAGCCAGAACTAGAAACAATCCTCTTGATAAATACATATTGGAATCAAGCAACAATTGGCACAACAAGCTAGCTAAAGAAGACAGAGGATTTACTAGAGAAAGTGCTGCAGGCTCACAAAGTGGATCATATAATCATTACAGGAGATCTTAATGCTGTTTGCATTGAAGAAGAACGAAAACCTAAGTCAAAAGAAACCATTCTCCCATAACAAACAAGAGGAAATAAATGGAACCTTCTGATGGACTCAAATGATCTCCACAACTTACACAGGACAAGAGACACTTCCGAGCCTGCATGTCCAACTTGGGAGCGAAATGGATCAGACATGACATTAAAACACACCTTTGTTTCACGGGAGTTGTTTTCGCAAATTGCAAGTTTCAAGGTGATTAAAACCATAAACAGTGACCATAACATCTTGGTCACAACTTGGGAATCAAGCCACACAGAACCATCGTACATGTCCGCAGACCTGGACACCTGAAATTGCAACACCCGTTTGAGACTAAATGAAAGGGCGGTGAAGTCTCTCACAGAGAAGTATCAGTTATTCACCTCCCAGAGGAATCTTGAGAGGCTGGACAAAATAGATTATAGCCCCTTTTGATGGCCTATAAAACGAGGCCGACCAACCAATCTACTTCGGCGGAATCAAATTTACACGTCTACAATAAAACCTTGGTAGAAAAGGGGTGCCTGTTAAGAAGAGCCATGAGACAGGCTAAGCAGTCTAGTAACCCAAAATGAATTGAGGAAGCCAAGGGCATGGCAAAAACGTATAGAACATGGCTGCGACACAGGCACCATCTTCTATATCAAGCTGATTCGGAAGAAATGCTTCAGATTTTATGAGGGAAGAGTTCAAGGGACTTTTGTTCCTTGATCTGAACAAGTTCAAAGGGGACAAACACGGTCCTCCAGAACAACGTGGCAGAGCATACCTGGGTTTCCCACTTTACCAAATTGTTTAAAAAAACGCTCAGAAAGAAGTCACCGGGTCTAGTATAAAAAGAAATTAGATGGGATGTTCCAGTTAATATGGATAAAATCTTAAATAAGATCAGGAAGCTAAATAATTCAAGAGCGGTGGGCCCAGATGGAATAACTAATTGTGAACTGAAGAAACATCCGGAAGCATGGGCGGCCTTTTGTAGTATTGTCTTCCACAATTGCATCGAAACAAAAGAGATCCCGTGATCATGGAGGAAAGCCCTAGTTGTCCCGATCTATAAAAAAGGTGCCAAGGATAACCCCTGTCACTATCGGCCCATCGCTTTATTGGACACTATTAGCAACATTTTTGGCTTCTTCGCTTTAGAGAACCTACATGAATGGATAAAACTCTCAAATTATTATGATCCCCTACAATCGCGGTTTGTGAAAGGTATGGGCACCACAGCTAACATCTTATTGTTGAGTGCCCTGAAGGCAAAAGTCTCAGATGGAAAACCAGCCGTCCATCTGGTATTTGTTGACCTGGTCCAGGCATTCGACCGGAGCCAACAAATTACTCATGTGCTTTTGGAAGACTTTTTTTTATTTATTATTATTAGCTGGAAAAAAAAAAATAATAATAGGAATTAAAAAAGTCTTCCGAAAGCACATGAGTAATTTGTTGGCTTATGAATGTATAATTCATAAAAACGTACAAAACACGCATAATAAAAACAGAATCACATAAAAAACAGGCATACATACAATACATGCACATTGGCCTATAACAGAGTGGACCTTATACACATAATTCTAAACCAAAATAGAGTTAAATTTCCTAATATTCATATTCATCATGTTAGTTAAAAAAAGTTCCAGTGCAATACATGCTTGAATATCTTGCGCTTGCAAATGTAAAAATAAGCAACATGACAATGTCATGACAATGTCTAAAATTCAACAATCCTAAAAAGGGTAACAAAAACGTTCACGCCGTAAATCATAACATTTACATACAAATAACATGTGCAGATTAGATTTTATAGATATGTTATTGTATGTGTTTTAGGCAGAATTGCATGCAGTACCCTCTGGGACCACCACATAAAATTAGGACTAAAAGTGTAAGCAAAAACCAACCTTTGGTATAAGTCTGTACTACACAGTATGTGGTAGCGAGCCGAGCAGCCAGGCTTATCTCAAGAGGGAATGTGAGCAGTACAAGGATGTTACACAGAGGTTTTATAATCACAGTGGTTCAAGTAGACACTTACACTCAAGGTTTTTTGGTAAAACATTTGTTAATTTATTACACAATCATTTAGAAAACATTCACTAGATGGAGGCAACTTAATATTATACACAAATATACTTCAATACCATACCAATACGTTTCTGAGTAAATTAGGCTCCCCTGAAATAGGAGTAACATGGCATTTCAGTTACTTTCAATGGGAGTAAAAGGCAAAAGTTGATAGAATAGATCACAAATACTTTCTTAGGCTGTGTGAATAGTGTTAGTTCACTAGAGGACTTGATTCAGTTCAATAGGCCTAGGCCAAAGTCAATGGACTAGTGTCTTGGATAGGAAAGAGCAGTTCTTGTAGTAAACAGTAAAGTCTTTGCCAATGTTCTCAGAAGTAGTTTAGTAGTTTGAACAAAAAAGAATCATATGTTGGGTCACAAGCTGATTAGGCCTGCAAGTTGGGAAAATTCCATGAACTTTCACCGCAAGAGAGGCGTTCTCTCAATCGGGTTGGCACAGTACCTTAATATGAAGCAAAAGATGCAGCTGAAGACGTTGGTTCTTGGCAGTTCCTGCAGATATCACTGTTCCTGAGCCTCAGTCGTTGGGACAAGAGGGAGGACGTTGGGGGACTCCTGCACTGCACGGGATCGTCGGGAAACGTGGACAAAATGGAGTCTTTTCGGTTCGAGTAGCTGTCATCAAGCACACAAGTTGGTGTCCTTCCCCCTGGTTAAGAAGGGTCTTCTCTGTCGAGATTAACTTGGCAATTCGGACCAGCAGCAGGGCTTCACCGGGCAAACCAACAGTCCAGGAGTTGCAGCAGCTGTCCTGTTCCAGCTCATCTTCGGTTCTTTCGTTCCAGTGGTCAACTCTGCTTTCCAGTCCAAGAGACTTGCCTTTTAAACAGTTTTCTCCCATTCATTCCAGCCTAGCTGCCACTCACCCAGGAGGGTGGCTGTCCTTGCCGGACAGTCAGCCAGCCGATCACACCAGAGTGCATTTGGGTCTCCTAGGAGACTAAGCATAGGGAGTTTTGGGTACCTGCCACACTTCCTGCCCACCCCAGACACTCAGACGCCAGAGGCGGTCTTCAGTCCTTAAGCCCACCAAAGGCATAGAAACAAAGGGACCAAACCTATTTGGCGCGCAGAGACAAACTCTAGAAGGACCTTTCCAAAAAGAAATGGCAAAAAAAGAAGACCGGGACCCATTTAAACAAAGGGGCTTAAGGTGCCATCTTGAAAAACATGGCTCCCGTGATTTTTAACTGCCGCTGTTTGCAAAAAATCATGGTAGTTCATTGTAAAATCACTGCCACCAGCCATTTTGATAGAAAAGAGTAGCATTTGACTGCTACATGAGTTTCTAGAGACAGGGGATATGAGGTATCTCCTCCAGAACTCTATAGGAAGATAGTGTGTGCTGTGTCTAGGAATTTAAAAAGACTAGTAAAGTCAATTTAACCTTACATTCTCTGGGAAACAGTAGTTTATCCCAGATAAGTTATTTAAACCTTTGGGAAGTCCAAAAGGACATCCCTGTGTCACTGCACTGAGGGTGCTGTGTAACACACATGAACAGATGCCTATGGAGTTATCTTAAAACTCCTAATCAAAGAACACAAGAGTAAAACACACATCAAAAGCATGAAAGAGTGGAAAAAAGGCTCACATCATACTCTTTCCAGTTAGAGTTGCTGGGTTCTCTAAGGTGAAGGGAATTAGCACATTTATGTGAATTTTCCCTAACACTGTGCAAACATAATTTTTTGACTTATTCCAAACCTGTGTATTGGCGGCAAGGGTTGAACATTTTTCCCCCTTATGGCGCTTCATGCACAAAGCCTGGTAATGTGGATATGAACATTGGTGCAGTAATGAGAACACTGAATGTAAATTAGACTGTTCATGAAGTACATATAACTGGAGTTTAGTCATCAGTTTCCTAGTATAGTTATTTGATACAAGTGGCAGATATATATCCAATTTAACCCCAGATTTCTATTGATAAGGGAGTTGAACTTTAAACGTTTATTTTTGATCCTCCAAATCAGTGTCTCTGATCCTTCTTCGTCCTGCTGGTGAAGACTGGATGAACTTCCCTATCTACAAGGATCAGACGAATATCATGTTTGGCATGAGATGATTCTGTACGATCTTGTTGGACCTGCGGCAGTCCAACATCATGATTGAATTTACACATGTGATACAGATTCGAAACCATAATTTCTTGGGCCAATAACAACCGCAGAGCTGGCAGGCGACTTTCAGCAGGACAATCACAGCCATAGACCCCCAAATGTTTGGTGGCCTTATAAAAGACCCACCTCTTTCACTGGTTCTCTGTGGGTTTTCATTGACTGTTAGAGTAAGAACTGTGCATATCCACACCAAAAATGCTTTTCTATTGTTTGTATTTTTACAAAGAAATTAATTAAATATTATATTTAAATTGTTATTGTGTTTGTTTTTTGAATTTCCTTAAAGTTTGAAACTGCCTTTGAGCAATATTTGTGTTTTTTTATGTGAAAACTCGTGAACAACTTTGTGATTGTTTGTCTTTTGAATCCCTTTCACTTATCTTTCACTTAACTTTCCTGTTTCCAACTCAAAAAGAAATGCAAATAATTAAAACATAAACGTTCTGTTGTACCTCTCAATACTGTTACCATGGATACAGAAAAGTAATAATTAGATATCTTAGGAGGCATATATTCAGATGATGAAGAAGTGGGAAATGTTGTACACATGTGGTTGTAAATTCTAAGTATTTTGGGATTGAGGCTAACATCCAGGGTCATAGATGTGGCAGATTAGGTGAATGATAAAATTGGAGCGTAGCACAAGTGATGTATAGAAACAGTGAGAGAAGAAAGTAGAACGACTGGAGGATCAGAGTATTAGCAGGCAGTCAAAGGGCGTTTCCCTCAAGTCATGTGAGAGGCGGATGAGAAACAGTTTGAGGATGCAGGACATGAAAAGGAAACTGGAGAGACAGGAAGAGGAACAGTGGGAGAGAGAAACTGAGGGGGCAGAAGGAGGGGGCATAAAAAGGTGGAGGCAAGTCACTAGAAAGAAGAACAGGAGGAGGCAAATCTGGGGTAGCTGGTGGAACATGAGGAGGAGCAGGAAAACAAGGGGATTCAGGAGTAGTAAAATGAAGCAGATGCAGTGCAGAAAGAGCATATGGATGTGGACCAGGAAAAGATGGGCTGTACTGTCAGCATTATAGTGGAGTTGGTGGCCTGGCTTTCCTACGCTGATGTTTTGCACTGTCAGATCTGACCATCTGTGCTTAAAAGACATTGGGCCCGATTCATGGAATAATCTGTGCTGAAGAAATGGGACTTGCGCATGAAATCACACGCAAGTCCCTGTTTTTTTTGCACTTCACTGCGAGCCGACGAACGCCTTGCGTGAGACTCCAAGGGAAGGACCGGCCGGGCCAGCAAAGCCACCGAAAAAGGGGACGGAACATGTGCAATGAGAAAGAACAAAAGAAAATGTGCTTGTTACGAGGGACATTCCACCATCAAACAATTGCACCGCTCATATGCCCATACACGCGCAAAACAACTGTATTCATACTCATGAAAATCCAGAGACACTTATGCCACAAGATAGCAGGCATAAACATCAACGCACACACTAAAAAATGCATAAAAATCATGCACGATCAACAAACCCACTTATACAGCCACGATGAACGCACCATTTGTTGCAGCAGTCATCCTGGGACACCGCAGGAGGAGGAAGATGGCCAGGGCCCGGATCTTCCACCCAAGGACCAGCCTTTTTGGGATGCCTGATGACCAGGTTTATGGCAGGTATAGGTTCCTCCCCATATCATCTTAGACCTGGTCACAGAGTGGGACGATGATTTCACATCGCCAACCATATGCTCCCAAGTACTGAGCCCCTAGCAATAGGTGCTCACTGTTCTGCATTTTTTGGCCACTGGCTCATTCCAGCGGACCACCACCATAGTTGGTGCCATCTCCCAGGCCCTGCAGCCACGCTGCTTACAACAGGTGTTGGCTATCATAACTTCACGTCCTTCTGTCGGCCAGAATATACATATGTCCAGGACAACAGCAGAAAGGCAAGCAGTGGTCCAGGACTTTTATGGGGTGGTGCACTTCCCAAAAGTGCTAGGGGCCATTGATTGCCCACATGTTGCTCTATGTCCACCTCAACACCATATTTTCGCAGATATGATCCCATAGTTGGACAAAACTTAAAATGAACTATTCACAACTGTCCTAAATTACCGCCTCTGTTGTAATATAAATTTTAGTTGATAGAATGACCCAACTTGTTATGTGGTTTTTAAACGCTGACCACTAAGTTAATAAATATTTCAAGGTGGACCTTCCCTTAAGGTTGCCACTTTTCCTAGATATTTCAGCCGGGCGACTACCAGGTCCATCGAGGGAGCGACGTGCTCGCTGGCAGACCGAGTGAGCCGGCCTAATCAAGTAAGCTGGGCTAATGGGGAAGAAAAGGCGCGCTGAAGTCTGCAGGCCTCTGCTGCATCACGCAGTGGCACCTGGGAAGCAGCCCGGTGGCCATCATTTCCTTTCCCAGCAGCAGGTGTGCGCCGCGGCAAGATGCAAAATGCACTCTGGAGAGGTTTTGCCGATTAGGAATTATTCCGCAAAACAAAATGAAAAAGATGAAAAGATTTCAAATCAAAAGAAAAGAAGGCAGTGGGCCGCGGGCAGGACTGGGAGTCGGAGGAGCACTGACTGTGCACAGTCAGCCCAGGAGGACCGCTCTGTCTCCAGTCCTGTCCTGACTCTGACTGGCCTACTCCTATGGATCATGCCGATGAGTCTTGCCTCAAACATCCCAGACACAGGGCTGCCAACTCAGCCTTTCATCCTTCCCAGGGCAGTGAATTACAATGAAGCCTAATGTAACAGTGCTGAGAAGTGTGAGGATTCAACACGAGGCACTATATAAAATGCGAATCAACACATAGTTTTGGGGAGTTTAGTTAAGGGTGAAAGGCCACTGCAAATGTTTCAAGAGTAACACGTCACCCAATCCCAGGCACCTAGGAAAATAGCACGCTTTGTGAGTGATGGGAAGATTGTTGCCGGTGATCCCTAAATTCGATTTCAGTTAAAAAGAACCCAATCATCGCAGTGCCAAACATATATAGTTAATTAGAATGTTATTGTTTTTTTTATAACACGCTTAATACCAAAGAGGTTTCTAAGCTGTGATTCATTAGAGCCAAGCATTTGCTGTGCTTTTGAGGGGAGTGGCAATATATTTTTCCAAAGTTCATACATAGGATGCGTCAGTCATTTTTGGAAATTCCTAGGGTGAGGAGGAAACGGTTTCTATGGTAACACCCAGCATATCATTTTTAAGAGACGTTAAGTTAATTTGGGAAGTGTAGATAAGAGTGAAGATCAATTACCCCCTCAGAGCTCTTGGTTAATGCTGGGTGTATGTTTACAGACCTCTTAAAACAAATACTGTGTAATGAGTACCTCCTAAAACGCCCATTCTCCTCTCCAGAAATGCACAGTGAACATGCAGTTTGGGGTTGAGCAGGAATGTGCAGGCTGTCTTACTTATAATGGCGATATTCGCTTTTTGTGTTAGGCACCCTGCACAGTAGATTGTCTCTAGGCCCAAAGGGCAGCATAACGGCACTCCCATTATTATAATGGTGAGAGACTAAGTCAAATCACCAGATTACAGTGGAATGCCGGTAACAGCATGAACACATGATATTTTTCCATCATGACTATCTATAAAATGAATTTCTTTCTACATGCACCTTCTGCCACAAAGACAATGGACTGAAATCCTCCTTTTTTGACACCAATACTTGAAGATCTACTATTATTTTTTGCATTGTAGATACTGCAGAACTTGTAATTGAGGCCTTCAGTTTAACGTGAGCTATCTGGCCTCCTCAGTGCATACAGAAGCTGCAGCATCGCCTCCTCTCGTGTCGTCATGATTCTACCTAGATGTGGTATAGTAAGATCGTGCATACATGTCAAGATGGGTTTATCTCATCCCACTGTCAGAAACTGTCATTTGTGCGCATGTAAACCAAGTTGATAATTAGGATTCTCGTGTCCAAATACTGGTAGCCAGTGCCACTAGATGTTTCCATGTGTGTTGCTCAGAAAAAGGATGATTGTTTGACCGATCACTAGGTTTAGTTGATGATTGCATTCATGCAGCGTTCATGCATCAACAAACCTTAATAAAATGCCCAAAGGTCAGTAGCTGCTGTACTTGTATATGTTTGCTTTTATGGATCTTTGTTTAGAGTATACATAAGCGAGATCTTCACAGGGGTACACTGAACGCAGGGCATTCTTTCCCCGTATTTTGAGAAATGATCTAGAGGCTCTAAATGATAATGTGTTCCCAGTTGTATCCGTGCTTGTTCAATATGCTCAGGATTTGATAGTTGTATCTCCCACCAAGGAAGCAAGTAAACTGGACACCCATGTTCTTCTCACTGCATTAGCTGAAAAAGGCATAGCACATACTGTTAGAAATGACAACTGCCAAGGGTTCATTACTTAGGAAACAGCATTTTTGCAAGGAATCCCTGTTGTATAATAATAACCACCACAATTACATAAATTAGGCATTTTCATGGAGCTGCTGACTATTGTCTCCAATGGATCATGGGATACACGAGGCTAATAACCTTCCAGGTAATGACTGTGCATGCTGGTAACAGACTTTCATTTCTTTGCCACTGCCTCTTTTGAAGGAGCAGTGTCACCAAGAGGTGACATCGCATGTCTCAAAGCATGGTCACTACCCAAGGCAACAACATGATTCTGCCATTTGCCAGACACACGCCTCCTCACCCCCATGTTACCCTTGTAAGTGTTTGAATTGTGTCAACAAAATCATCCTTGTTGGGAACTTCTTTGATGCTCAATATTTATGTTCACAGTGGTAGAATTTAAGGGCCCCTGCACCATAGGAGTCTGTCCCACTTTGTAAAGGCTTCTGCATTGTTAAGGGGGAAGGTTCAGGGAAATTATATTTGAAGAAAGGACTCAATGTAGCTGGATCTGTTGCTGCCTGTGCAGGGTCTTTTTCCGCCTTTTCAACTTAGACATATTAAAGTGAAAAGAACTCGACCTCATTCTGCCTGGGTATACTTCATAACAATCCTAGGGGAGGCATTTGCTCACCCCTTTCTGGAACACAGTTGTCAGAAGGCTGCAGCAGTACAATGCAATACAGATACACACCAGTATTCCCATTTTTTTGTGTTTTTTTTTTGTTTATTTGTTTTGGCTCGAGGGGCCTTTACAAAAGAAAAAGAACCAAAAGACAAACAATATTACAGATTATTTCACATTTTTACAAACTTATTACAATCCTTTTCTTTACCAAAAACCCTGCCACTTTTCAAGTACCACCAAGGTGCATATTATTGTGATGATCTATTTCCTGAATTTTTCAAATTAAATGACTATTTCACAATTTGTTAACACATGTAAAGCAGCCAATGACAGGGCAGCGCTTGTGCCAGAGATCAGTCTCTCCCAAAAAAAGTCTGATATGATGTCTTCCTCTCTGCATACAAAGTTTTTTAAAAAGTCTTAGACGACGTGTCCATGAACCTTCACAGTCCATTAATAGATGTTTTAGTGTGTGCTTGGCAGGGTTTATGCAGATGATACACCATTTTTTTGCTTTAGTCCCTTTTTTTTCGCTTTTCTAATATTGCCCCACAATGAATCAGATTTAATCCCAATCTGAGTACTCCCATTATTTGGATCCTTGCCATTGCCAAATGCCAGTTCTGATGTTTTGGGGGAGTGTCCCTGTATGACTGTGTGACAGTGTGAAAGATCATAGTTACTTGCAATGTGCTGCATACAATTGAATGTGTGCGCAGCCTGCAATCTAACTGTGTCATGATCTGCACTGACAGGTGCCCATCATTCGAATATGTAACCAAAACGTCTGGGGATGGATTCTTATGTGGCACTGCAGTGTAATGGCCAGTGCCCACATCCCTGGCAGAGTGAAGAAAAACACAGATGATTGAAGGTATATATACTGTATTCCAAAGATGCACACTACCCCAAACAACGGTCCACAATGCCTAAATCAAACATTAATGACAACGGAACATGAATGGCATTACTTACTGTTGCATCTCTGGTTGTGTCCTACCCCCATGAAGGCCCCTTTTTGCCCCCCCCCCCATAGTATTTGCATGTCTCGTCATCCTCAATCTTTGTTGGTCCAGTTTTCTTATCAGGGCCCATAAGGAACTCAGCCACATTTGCCTTGAGCACAGTGGAGATATTATTAGTGACAGCAGAGGCCTGTTGTTACATCGGCAAGGAGCAGGATCTGCAAGACATGCATTTTTGCTGATGTCTGGTTTCTGCCATCTCAGGAGTCATGGCCATCTGCTTTCTGCCGTTTTGGCAATCATAGCACACCTGATAGGGAAACACTAAGGTCCACTGTGCTAAAGAAAGTGCACTAATTATTTGTATGACTTCAAATAAAGTGTGTATCTACTAGGATATCACAATGTCGTTAAAGCTTCTTGAATTCTGAAAACAATCAAAAAGATCATGTTTTATGAATTACAGATTTATTTGAATTCAAAAAAGGGTATGGAAATAAAAGTTCAAAACATATTTAACATGAGAATACATATGTGGATAAACAGTGAAATATACAATAGAAGTAGATAATTAAAAAATGAATCATAAAAGTAGACAATTGAAGAATGAATCAGAAAAGTAAATGCGATCTTGAAGGAACAATCAACAAAAAAGCTTTTCTTTGTATAGGGAAAGAGAAAGAACAAGCACATAAAATGATTCTTGATGTGCCAATTTATCTATTTTTGAACAACTTTATTTTTTTGAACAAACTTTGTTGATCAAAGAGCAGGTCTTCCTTCTCCCCCAATGTGGATATTATGGATGCCAAGTGTGTACCAATGGCAACCTGTTGTTTGCACATTTACTCCTCCAAGGCCTGAACATATGCAGGACATCTATGGTTTGAATTCACCTTTCTTTTCTTTTTGGAAATTGGTCTGGTGGTTTTGCCTCTGGTATGGTGTATTTCTGCATATCACCACATCCTCTTCTACCAAAACTGACAGGGTGGCACTATTGTCCTCTCCAATATCCCACATTCCCTCGAGACGTGGCATGAAGGCTGTGGATTAGTAACATTCATCAGTCCGCACATTCGAATTTCATGACCAGCCCTAGAGGTGAGCAGTGTGCCCGACATTTTTACTTTCTGAAAACAGACACACGTGTCAACCATCAAAAATATGCAGTGACAATACCCGGGGTGAAAAAATCTATCACACTGATCTTCACCAGCCAGCCAAAGTCTTTTTAATGAGTGCACTTTTCATTGCTACCTTCTCTTGTTGCCATGCCTCATTTTTTTTAGGAAGAAGTACTTCACAGGGCACAGCATTATTAATGATATTAACAATCTCTCTCCTCGTATTGAAGCCTTTGTGGCCCAAATGAAAGAGTTAAAAAGGAAGCATGGCAAATTTTCTATAAAACCCTTACTAACACTTTATTCTGAAAACGTTTTTCGAGCATTGTTATATGAAGCTGAACCTGGAGATCCCAAATTTCCTCGGTCAAAACTAGAAGGAAAAGTATGGCGTACGTTCCTCCACCTCCACAAAGGGGATCCTATTGTTATCATCTGCTTTGAATTATCTTTCACCTCTATATCTATTCAGCCGCGGGTCGAATGTAGAAGTTTGCTGTTGTTTTCTGAAGATCTGTATCCTCCACCTCACTCCTTATTTTCGGTCCTGTTTTACCATGCAAAAGTAGCATCATTCAATCCCTTTAATAAACGAATATTGCATTTTTGGCAATTCCAACATTTTGGGCTTTTATGTAGACATGGCGAAGGAATTTGCTAGACATAGCCATGGTGGTATTAACTAGCAATTGATTGAAGCAGATGTAAAAGGGTGCAAGTCCTGTGCATCTATTAGCAGTACCTGCCAAATGCCTAAAACCTATACACAAGCCAAAACTGTTCGCTTTGCAAATTATTGTTTTTAATATGACCACAGTGAAGGACAAGCAGAGTGCTTATAAATTGAGTGGCTGAAGGCAGACCTAAAGGCAGACCTGGTTAAGATATTTTTCTTACACCAGTAGAGGGGTTACAACTCGAATTCAGGCGTCGATTCATGGAATTAATGTGCGCCGAAAATTCCCGCGCAGAGGTGCCAAAACGTGCGATTCGCAGTAAAAGTGCGAAAATCGCAGTGCAAGTGCGAAAATCGCAGGGAAACCAGCGCACATCGATTCATGGAAGTCCGTGCGCAAGAAAAATATTGGATGTGCGCTGAAAAAGTGCGCCACGCATGCCGGCGCACAGGTCATTGAACAGCGTACGCCACGGCCACTGCGAAATCACACATAGCGCGGCGCACATCACAAAAGTAGGCAGAACACGGGGCGTAACACTTGGAATGGGGAACGTGTGAAAATATGGGTGTCACGGGGGAAGTACAGGAAGCAAGTGCATGGAACGCCCACACGCTCGCCTACAACCCGTATTCATGGAATCGAATAGGGCAAACAGCGCACGTTCAAAGACGCGCACAGGGCCAAACAAGTACGCCACAAGAAAGCAGGCGGTAGCGTCCCTGCGCCTGAAATAAATGTGCGCCAAAATGTGCGCCAACAAAAAGCACCCACAGACAGCCATGATGAATGGTCCATACAGTGGCCCTCTGGGACAAATGAGGTGCAAAGGGGTACCGACAAACACAGACACCCGCTGTGTGAAAAATGGCGTGTGTGTGTGTTTCAGGATGCGCGGGAAGTTCCACGCGCGATTGGCCTGGGTACGTGTACTTCGGGGCGCGCAGGAAGTTCCACACACGATTGGCCTGGGTATGCGTGTTTCGGGATGCCAGAAAGGGATGACAGAGCACACGTGGATTTCCACCAATCACGTGTGAAACTTCCTGCGCACCTCAGAAATACACGTACCCAGGCCAATCGCGTGTACGCTCACTTCCCTCCGATTACACGCGATGACACTCGGATGTGCAGTTTTACCACGTGTGCTCTGTCATCACGTGTTATATGGGAAACCTGCGCGCGTCACGTCACAGACGCGCTTACGTGCTAAGGGCCTTTGGTCCAATGAAATCGCATATGCGTGCTGACGTGCATACGCGCTAAGGACCTTTCCTCGAATTACATGCAGACGTGCAGGATTTTCACGTGCAAAATCACTCTGTATCAAGCTGGCCACGTGTAAGCACACGGAAGACCACGCTCCTGCCCAGAAGGCCGAATTACTGCCCCCCAGAGCCCCGAGCACGCTCCCACCTGCCATCTGCTGCTGCCTGACTGCCTGCTGCCCACATGCCCTGCCATTTGCTGCCTGCACATCAGCCAGGGGTGCTGTTGCTGTGACCACCCCTGCTGGAACCAAAGACTCCCGACTGGGATTCCATCGCTCCACAGCCCAGCCCCAGGACCCAGTTGCCCACCCACTCCTGCCTCTGGGGTTGTCATGTCGGGCACTGCAATATCTGGCACCGCTGACAACCCCCGGCCAGAGAGGCAGAGGGGCACCAGCTTCAGTGCCAGGGAAGTTGGTGTCCTGGTGGAGCAAGTCCTGGGGCAGTATGATGCCCTCTTCGGAAGTGTGCGCGCCGACAAGGAAGGACGGACTCGGATCTGGACGGACACCGTGACTGCCATCAACGCGAGGGGGTGGCAGTCCGCGACTTCCAACATGTCAAGAAGCGCTGGGAGGACTTCAGGTCCAGGACCCTGAACAAGGCCCGGCGCCTCTTGTAGGCAGCGGATGCTAAGGGGCGCCGGGGCCACTTGTCGGAAGATCAGACGAGGGTCCTGGAACCCATATCCCCAGCGCTCCACGTCCAGGTCCTTGAGAGGCAGACCCGTCTGGAGTCGAGCGGTAAGTGTACATGCATCATGATTGTAAGCTGTGCGTGTGGTGATGTGCCAGTAGTGTGCCGGTTGCACATATGTTTGTATGGGGCCGAGTATGGGTGGGGGTGTACAAGGCTGTGAGGCTAACACATGCGAGGGCTGTCATGTGTGAGACATGGATGGTGCTTGTGTGTGTAGGCGTGCATGCCAAATGCAGTTGTGTGGGCACACATGTTTGGATGAATGTGTATGTAAGTAGGCATGTTCGTGATGTCACGCATGTATGTTGTTTTCTGCTGCATGTATCAGCACTGTGTACATGTGCATGTGTGTGTATTTGACAAGGGTGCAACAGTGATGCAACATGGATGCATGTGACAGCGGGATGTGGAAGCCTGATTGGCAGATGTGACATGGATGCCCATCTGAACACTGCGACAGTTGGCTGAGGTGTACACATGCATGCAAGTGTGGTGGTGTGCGTGCATGTGTAGTGCACTCCCTGTGTTGCATGTGATGTTTGGCTCACCTTTGCCTGTTCATGCTGTTGTATGTGTATGGATGGTGCTGGCAGTTGCGATGTGGCTGTGGTATGGCTCATGTGTGCAAGTTGAAATGACATGTGTGTTGGCGATTGTGATGCCATGTCTGAGGTTTGCCAATGCCACTCATGTGCAACTGTCATGTGTGTATGTGTCCATTGTACAGTGCCCTGATGCCTGTGTTTTATTTCTCCCTGTCTGCAGCGTCAACTGATGAAGAGGGCGGAGAAGGTGCTGTGGAGCACAGCGGCGGGGATCGCACCGCCAGCCGGAGATGCAAGGCCCGGCTCCCCTCCCAGGTTGTGATCTCGTCAGGGAGTGAGGAGTCCGGTGCCGCGTCCCAGGCTGCAGCTGCCGGGGGAGGTCCAAGAGGCAGAGGTCGGAGTTGGACTCCTCGGCAACAGAAGGGGCAGCTGGGGCCCCCCAGGGCCCAACGGGGGAAGATGGCACAGAGTCATCCAGGTTGGTGGGGGGTTTAGTGGAGGAGGAGGCCGTGCAAGCAACAGAGACGGGGTCTGGAGGTGGGGATTACACTGGTGCTAGTGGTGCAGTGCAGGACCAGGGACAGGAGGCAGCACAGGTTGCCGCGGAGGTGCCTGTGTGCAATCCTGTCCCTGATCCTGTCACTGCATCATCTTGCACCAGCAGGGATACCTACGTCCAGACCCATTTTCAGGCAGGGGATGAGCTCACGACAACTGGCCTTCCTCTGCCTGCGGACGTGGCTATCCGGGTCCAGGTTGAGCCTGTCCTGACTGGTGTGGCGTTGCGTCAACGGGCCATGCGAGGTGACCTGCAGTCTTTTCATGTGGAGACTGCACGTCATCTCGAATGGCTCGTTGACCGTGTCGGCCTACTGGGACAGGTCATACAGGCCGGATTCCGCCGTTTGATGGGGCTTGCTCAGACCCCCTCATCAACTGAACCCCCTATGCGCCAGTCATCCTCTGTGCCATCGTTCCACCCATTAGTCACCTGGGTGCCCTGTGGAGCTGCCTCTGACGGTGCGGCCAGGCTGGTGGAGGAGGCATCCCTTCCACAGTCGGGAGTCGGACGTCCAGCAGGGGTGGCCACATCAACGACTGCACCCCAGCCAGCGGAGGATGTGCAGGCAGCAGGAGGCAGTGCACGGGCAGAGGCACAGCAGCAGCAGCAATGTGGTGGGAGCCATGATGGCTCGGGGCCTTCGACATCGGAGGGGCAGGCATCGGCCAGAGGACAGGAGGACCCAGGACGGGAAGTGTCTTCCGTGTGGCAGAGGTTGGGCCACACCATAGATACGGAGCGGCAACGGGCGGAAGAGGCACGGCTCACGATGGTCAGGGTGGAGAACTCCATGCGGAGGGCCCTGAGGCGGGCCGAGTGCCTCGAGGCAATCCGCAGGGAGTTTGGGGTGAACATGTGGACGGCCCTGCAGACCCTCGGGGCCATGGAGGAGGACCGCCTCCGGGACATTGAGCAGGAGTTCGATGATGCCCTGGCCCGGAACATCCCGAAGTGAGCCGTCGGACTAGCCTGCTGCCCTTGTAAATAGGTCTGTAGTTAGTGTTAGGTTTCCTTTGGTTTAGCATTTTTTTTGGACCTTTTGGACAATGGCCCACATTTTTGTATATTTTTTTATTTTTTAGGTAGTGTTATTAGATAGGTTTCATTTCTTCGGTTGGGATCATGGACCCTGGATTGTTTATCTGTATATAGTTGACTTTTGGATTTTCATTTTTTTTTTTATGATTTACCCATGGAGCAATGGTTTTCGATTTTAATTTTCCATTGGATTTACTTTTGTGGACTGTGACTTTGGACACCTTTCCTTTGGATTATGATTTGTGGTTTTGCATTATTTCACGGACATGCTGGTTTATTTTTTTTTAAATTTCCATTATTGTTTGTTTATTTTTGCTTCAATTTATGTTGCTTTTAATACATATTTTTTCTTCAAACTTCAATGTGTAGTATCATCTCATTGGTTTCATGCATATCATGATATGGGTTTTGACATTCACTGACACCCATTGGGTGTATGTGAGGGACATGTGTTCATTTCCAAACTTGCAATTGGGGTTCTATCATGTTATGCCATTTCTAAGTGGGTGGATGCAATACCCGGGTGTGTGTTTGGCCTTTGGAGGCTGACCATAAGGGCCAGGGAACTAGATTGTGATGACATGTTGGCTGGGAGACATGAGTGGGGGCCTGGTGGAGGTTGCCCCTGGATGCTGGGTGGTGGGGGTGCAGGGGGACATGTGTGGGGGCCTGGTGGAGGGTGCCCCTGGATGTTGGGGGGTGGGGGTGATGGGGGACATGAGTGGGGGCCTGGTGGAGGGTGCCCCCGCACTGCTGGGGGGTGGGGGTGCTGGGAGACATAAGTGGGGGCCTGGTGGAGGGTGCCCCAGGATGCTGGTGGGTGGGGGTGATGGGGGACATGAGTGGGGGCCTGGTGGAGGGTGCCCCTGGATGGTGCTGGGAGACAAGAGTGGGGGCCTGGTGGAGGGTGCCCCTGCACTGCTGGGGGGTGGGGTGATGGGAGACATGAGTGGGGGCCTGGTGAAGGCTGCCCCTGCACTACTGGGGGGTGGGGTGATGGGAGACATGAGTTGGACATGAGTGGGGGCCTGGTGGAGGGTGCCCTGCACTGCTGGGGGGTGGGAGTGCTGGGAGACATGAGTGGGGGCCTGGTGGAGGCTGCCCCTGGATGCTGGGGGGTCGGGGTGATGGGGGACATGAGTGGGCGCCTGGTGGAGGGTGCCCCTGGATGCTGGGGGGTGGGGGTGGTGGGAGACATGAGTGGGGGCCTGGTGGAGGGTGCCCTGCACTGCTGGGGGGTGGGGGTGCTGGGAGACATGAGTGGGGGCCTGGTGGAGGGTGCCCCTGGATGCTGGGGGTGGGGGTGCTGGGAGACATGAGTGGGGGCCTGGTGGAGGGTGCCCCTGGATGCTGAGGGGTGGGGGTGATGGGGGACATGAGTGGCGCTTTCTGGAGGGTTCCCCTGCACTGCTGGGGGTGGGGGTGCTGGGAGACATGAGTGGGGGCCTGGTGGAGGGTGCCCCTGGATGCTGGGGTGTGGGGTGATGGGGGACATGAGTGGGGGACTGGTGGAGGGTGCCCCTGGATGCTGGGGGGTGGGGGTGCTGGGAGACATGAGTGGGGGCCTGGTGGAGGGTGCCCCTGCATCGCTGGGGGGTGGGGGTGATGGGAGACATGAGTGGGGGCCTGGTGGAGGCTGCCCCTGCACTGCTGGGGGGTGGGGGTGATGGGAGACATGAGTTGGACATGAGTGGGGGCCTGGTGGAGGGTGCCCTGCACTGCTGGGGGGTGGGGGTGCTGGGAGACATGCGTGGGGGCCTGTTGGAGGCTGCCCCTGGATGCTTGGCGGTGGGGGTGATGGGGGACATGAGTGGGGGCCTGGTGGAGGGTGCCCCTGGATGCTGGGGGGTGGGGGTGCAGGGAGACATGAGTGGGGGCCTGGTGGAGGCTGCCCCTGCACTGCTGGGGTGTGGGGGTGATGGGAGACATGAGTTGGACATGAGTGGGGGCCTGGTGGAGGGTGCCCTGCACTGCTGGGGGGTTGGGGTGCTGGGAGACATGAGTGGGGGCCTGGTGGAGGGTGCCCCTGGATGCTGGGGGGTGGGGGTGATGGGGGACATGAGTGGGGGCCTGATGGAGGGTGCCCCTGGATGCTGGGGGGTGGGGGTGACGGGGGACATGAGTGGGGGCCTGGTGGAGGGTGCCCCTGGATGCTGGGGGGTGGGGGTGATGGGAGACATGAGTGGGGGCCTGGTGGAGGCTGCCCCTGCACTGCTGGGGGGTGGGGGTGATGGGAGACATGAGTTGGACATGAGTGGGGGCCTGGTGGAGGCTGCCCCTGGATGCTGGGGGGTGGGGGTGATGGGAGACATGAGTGGGGGCCTGGAGGAGGGTGCCCCTGGATGCTGGGGGGTGGGGGTGCAGTGGGACATGAGTGGGGGCCTGGTGGAGGGTGCCCCTGCACTGCTGGGGGGTGGGGGTGATGGGAGACATGCGTGGGGGCCTGTTGGAGGCTGCCCCTGGATGCTTGGGGGTGGGGGTGATGGGGGACATGAGTGGGGGCCTGGTGGAGGGTGCCCCTGGATGCTGGGGGGTGGGGGTGCAGGGAGACATGAGTGGGGGCCTGGTGGAGGCTGCCCCTGCACTGCTGGGCGGTGGGGGTGATGGGAGACATGAGTTGGACATGAGTGGGGGCCTGGTGGAGGCTGCCCCTGGATGCTGGGGGGTGGGGGTGATGGGAGACATGAGTGGGGGCCTGGAGGAGGGTGCCCCTGGATGCTGGGGGGTGGGGGTGCAGTGGGACATGAGTGGGGGCCTGGTGGAGGGTGCCCCTGCACTGCTGGGGGGTGGGGGTGATGGGAGACATGAGTGGGGGCCTGGTGGAGGGTGCCCCTGGGGGCTGGGGGTGCAGGGGGACATGCGTTGGTGGGCAGTAGTGCAAGGTGACATGTGGGTTGGCTGGGGGGCATGGCCATGGTGGATGGGGTGCCTGCGGGACATGTGCAGGGTAGGCCCCTGTGGTGTGGGCCACCTGCAGGGGCCGTGGAGGGTGTAGAGGGAACACCTGGGAGGACCAACACGTGCAATTCATGTGTGGTGCTCCCCGCGCACCCCTGGAATACACGTACCCTGATGGAATCGCGTGTGATACTTCCTGTGCACCCCTGAAATACACGTACCCTGCTGCTTTTGCGTGTGATACTTCCCGCGCAACCCTGGAATACACGTACCCTGCTGCTTTTGCGTGTGATACTTCCCGCGCACCCCTGGAATATACGTACCCTGATGGAATCGCGTGTGATACTTCCCGCGCACCCCTGAAATACATGTACCCTGCTGCTTTTGCGTGTGATACTTCTCGCGCACCCCTGGAATACACGTACCCTGCTGCTTTTGCGTGTGATGCTTCCCGTGCACCCCTGGAATACACGTACCCTGATGGAATCGCGTGTGATACTTCCCGCGCACCCCTGAAATGCACGTGCCCTGCTGTTTTTGCGTGTGATACTTCCCGCGCACCTCTGGAATACACGTGCCCTGATGGAATCGCGTGTGGTACTTCCCACGCACCCCTGATGTACACGTACACAGGACAATCGCGTGTGAAACTTCCCGCGAACCACTGAAATACACGTTCCCCACTTGGCGTTTGCTGTATGGCAGCCCTGTGAACTGGTCCAGGGTTAGCGCAGCCCTTTGCGATGATTTGGGGATTTTGAAGGCTTTTCCTTGCGCGAGGGCATTCTTGGGGGCGTAACTGGCGCTGTTGCAGGGTCGCTGCGCCACTCTGCGCCACGGCTGGTTTCGGAGGCTAAAATCCATGAATACGCTGTGCGATGAAAAGGATTTTTTCGCACGCGGATGGCGCATTGTATCGCACGGGGACACTGTGCGCCAGCCGCCTGCGCCACTTTTGTGCGAATTTCTATGAATTACCCTCTTAGGAGCATGCTTTGAAAAAACCCAGGCAGATATTTCGAGTGCAAAGTTTGATGGGAAGGTTTGAGTAAAATGAGCTCCAAGAGATCCCAAGAAGAGGTGTTTTTGGCATCAGGGGCAGGAACTGGGAGGGAATGACCATAGGAATTAGCATGGCCATGGGCAGTCAACGGGCAGGTAAATAACCAAAGAACACCTGCAAGCTGTGTGTCCCGCATATGCCATTTCTCCTTATCTGTGCTCCAATGCAATAGTTTTGGCTTATAGGTGTTGCAAGTGACACCTAATAGCACACATTAACAATTGGAGCAAACAAAGAAGAATTGGTTTGCAATCCAACAAGCATTAAGAATAAGTTATGGCTCACAGACTGGATACAAACTTCTTCTGGAATAAACCCATGAAAGTCATAGGGCCTCATTACACGGATGGCAGAGAACCATGGCGCTATTAGCGCCATGGTTCATGCCGCTAAAATACCGGCGCCGCCTTGGCGGAAAGGGGAGTTACCACCCCATTCCAAGGTTGGCGGGGCGGTAATTCCCCCTTCCACCATTGCCCTTCCCCATTCCCATTTTTGCCCCATAGGGCTCAATGGGAATGGGGAAGGCGCTAATTATGGTACCGCAAATTGCGGTACCGTAATTAGCTCCCTGGGTCCCTTTGCGGGTTGGTTTTTAACGCCTGCAAAAAGCAGGCGTTAAATCCCCCAACCCACAAAGGGACCTCGTAGTAAGGCGGTAAGGATTTACCGGTACCGGTATTTTACCGGTACCGGTAAATCCTTACCGCCATCCGTATAATGAGGCCCATAGTCTCAAATCTATTTGGAAGAGAAAAGACAAGATCATTTGCTCAAGTACGTAAAGGTTTTCCCTTCATATAATTGGAGATCTACCTTTATGAGATTGAGATTTAGGGCCTCATTACACGGACGGCGGTGGACCAAGGTGCTACCAGCACCTTGGTCCATGCTGGTAAAATACCGGCACCGCCTTGGTGGAAAGGGGAATTACCGCCCCATTCCAAGGTTGGCGGGGCGGTAATTCCCCCTTCCACCATTGCCCTTCCCCATTCCCATTTTTGCCCCATAGGGCTCAATGGGAATGGGGAAGGCGCTAATTATGGTACCGCAAATTGCGGTACCGTAATTAGCTCCCTGGGTCCCTTTGCAGGTTGGTTTTTAACGCCTGCAAAAAGCAGGCGTTAAATCCCCCAACCCACAAAGGGACCTCGTAGTAAGGCGGTAAGGATTTACCGGTACCGGTATTTTACCGGTACCGGTAAATCCTTACCGCCATCCGTATAATGAGGCCCATAGTCTCAAATCTATTTGGAAGAGAAAAGACAAGATCATTTGCTCAAGTACGTAAAGGTTTTCCCTTCATATAATTGGAGATCTACCTTTATGAGATTGAGATTTAGGGCCTCATTACACGGACGGCGGTGGACCAAGGTGCTACCAGCACCTTGGTCCATGCTGGTAAAATACCGGCACCGCCTTGGTGGAAAGGGGAATTACCGCCCTATTCCAAGGTTGGTGGGGTGGTAATTCCCCCTTCCCCCATTGCCCTTCCCATTCCCATTTTTGCCCCATAGGGCATAATGGGAATGGGGAAGGTGCTAATTACGGCACCGCAAATTGCGGTGCCGTAATTAGCACCAAGGTCCCTTTGCAGGTTGGTTTTTAACGCCTGCAAAAAGCAGGCGTTAAATTCTCCAACCCGCAAAGGGACCTCGTAGTAAGGCGGTTAGGGTTAACGGTTACCCGTACCATTAAC
This sequence comes from Ambystoma mexicanum, assembly GCF_040938575.1. Lineage (NCBI taxonomy): Eukaryota > Metazoa > Chordata > Amphibia > Caudata > Ambystomatidae > Ambystoma > Ambystoma mexicanum. Next base: position 414,867,052 of record NC_090939.1, read on the forward strand.
GGTGACCGTTGACCCTTACCGCCGTCCGTGTAATGAGGCACCTAATCTCTTGCCTACTAGAGACATTTTGGGCATAAGAGGTAAATAGGATCTCACCCATAGTTGCTGTCGATATTGTCAGGTCGAAGAAGTAGAAACTTTATAAAATTTGTTTGTTGAATGTCCTAATTTTATTTTACTGATAAAACAGTACAATTTGTTCATGTATCGTATATTATTCTTACTGAAGATTTTTGGTAAAGAATTTTAAATGCTAATTGTTCTGCCCTTGCTGCAATAAGGTTTTCTGAAGAAGTTTAAGGGATAAACATTTTGTTTTTTAAATTGATATGGAATGTATTATAAGCAAACGTGAAAAGTATATTTTAATAAGAAGTAATGATTATTATGTGTATTCTCTTGACAACGCATGTTCTTTTTGTAAAGGTTTGTAAACAACTGTGAACAAATCATATGAAAGAGTTGCTTCGTTTGTTATTTGAATTAGTTATTTGACATTATCATTTGACTTTTCACTGTGGTGTTGTGTCTATTGGGTTTAGCTATTTCACCCTGCTAGTCGCCTTCTTCTGCCTCGGATTAGGCCTGGCTGCACTGCTAGGTGATGGAGAGTCTGGTCTTTACTTTTGCATGATACGTCTGCTATTGGTTTGGATGATTACACAGCCCTCACCAAGGTTGTTGTGCAAAAAATCCATCTAACACCATCAGTTGTAATGTATTAATTACTTTATCGTAACTAAGCAAAGATCCCGCCATCAGTACGCGCTTTGTGCAGTATTTCTTGGCGAAATACTTTATTCAGTTATTTGAATTTATTTACCCGAAATGTAGCTTGTAAGAGTAGATAGAGCAAATGAAGAACTCTTTGTATCATTGTTTTCAGGTGTTCATGAGGAAAACATTGTTTTAACACCATCTATCTGGGAAGACAGAGGAAACCCCACAAGAATTCTAGGCAAACGGCAGCTCTGAGTAAAGACTTTAAGTACTATGGTTATTTATGGGGTCTTGTGGCAGGGGAATAAAAATTTATTTTAAGAAAGCCCCGGGTTCCCTAAGGAGGAGGACCCGTGACTCTGGTAAGACTTAGGGGAGACTCCCTATTTGAAGGTTGCTATGAAGAAGGACCAGTGGTTATGTGTCCAGAGGAATATTTCTTGTTTTTTGCATTGGTTCAGCTTGCTACAGTTTTTGGTCTCCGATTGAGGACTTATGGTCATTGAACATACCTGTTGCTGCACTTGGGATCCTGATAAAGGAAGACCATCACTTGGAGTCCCATGATGCATGATCATTTAGCTGTGGCAAAAGTAGGGAAATCCCCCTAGGACCGTTAGCAATCAAGGGGTCAGAGAGACTGCAAACTTGCTCTACCTGTCTCATTGGCAAGTCCAACATATCCCCCAAAATCCCTGTTTGTCACTGCCAACATACTGCTCTTTACCATCCTGAAGTTATTACATCCCTATTCTCTTTTATAGGCCATGGCCCTGCACATTTCTGAGGTATCCACACTCCACTTTCTATCTGTTTTGCTCCTCTTGTCATCATGAAGAAACCCCTCCCGGATTGCAGCATCACTCTTATACTGAAAGCCTAGTGCCTCGAGTCGTGGCTGTTGGTGGGGGGGATTTCATTTTGGATTGCGTGAAAAGAGTTTAGGGCTTATGGGAGACAGCGTGATAAACCTCTCTGCAGAGCAAGCAGGGACTTTTGCCTCTACCGTGACCAATGAAAGCAGGGTAGACCTCTATGCGACACATGAATGGTACTGGTCTCTGCACCAACCAATGCCTGATGAGCACCAACCAATCGCATTGCCCTGCTTCAACAGGCTCTGCCTATCGATAGGCAAATGTCCCAGAAGACCAAAGAGCATAGCATAAGAGCATGTTAGAGTGAGGTTTGAGGCCTCTCTGAGCCTGCTAACCAACATGCTAAGGAAGGCAAAATGGGTGACTGCAGTTCTCAAATTTCAAGCACCCCTTCCTCGTCACCTAGAGTTCTTGCATGCCATAACTCTTTGCAGGCAGCTCATGGTAATGGCTGAGTCCCCCCGGATCCCCTTTCCACATCTGCCAACTCACAGATAGATACTTGTTGTGTTACTCATGGAGTACAACATATCTATTTGGGAAAAAGACTAAGAAGGAGAGAAGAGAGAGGGAGAGTGCTAAAATGGATTTCTGAACTGTGTCCTGGAGGGGCAGAGGTTCAGAAGGCCAGCATAGTTTCTTGCAACAGGGTAACCTCTGGACAAGCCAAACCAATCAGGGTAGCGATGGCGGCGGTCATGACTAGGTCTCAAGAGGGGTGAGGGTGACTGAAAGCCCGCAATGAGCACACAAAGCAAGGACGCTTACAAATTACTTCAGACAGGTGTTATATTGAAAATATAGACACATTTATTACAAGGCCTTTGTAACATCGACCATAGTAAAGAATCACGGTAAAACTCCAATAAACCAACACATCACAAGCAATACAATATATATAAAAGACCAAAGGGTCTAAAGAGTTAGAAGCAAGAAATATGTAGACCACCTACATGGGGAGGAAAACAGGCAGTGCAAGTAATCGTTAGACCCAGTTCGACATCAGAGGCCACCTAACTAGAAGGAAGTCCGAGCCCTACGAAGAGTGGAGCCTTATGCTCAAAAGTACCTGCACACGCGGGTGCAAACGGGCAAAGGAGAGTCTCTTCAGGGAGATCAGACAGATCAGAGAGGTGAACAAAACGATGATGAACAGTTCCCCGCTACTCAAGCGCGGCCTCCACTTGGGGCAGAAGCAGGGCGTGAGTGCGGAAAAGGGTTGCCGTTTACGACAGCGGTGGAGAGCCACAGGCTCCTGCGGGAGGGCGACCGTTTAGGGTATTGACTACTCACCGGTCCCCAATGCAGGCAGACCCACGCTTCTCCGGTTCCGTTTCGGTACTGGCAGGTTCAGATACGATCAGCAGGATGTCTTGACGCCGTGTAGATTCCGCGACAGCAGGAGTCAGGGTCGAGGGTGTCCCAAATGCAGCGAACACGCACAGGTTTGTTACCACAGCAGGGCAACTCGGCAACCGCATGTATTCCGGTCCCAAAGCACACGTCTCACTTCAGACCTGCGAATGCCAAGTGTATGAATCGTGTGAGAGTGCCGAGGACACAGGATTAGCAGTACGCCAGATGGCGGTGACAGAGCAAGGTTCCTGTGTAGGCTGTTCAGTCCACTGGATGGCCCAGGGACGCTTCCCAAGGCTTACGTACAGGATTTGGTGAAGATGCCGAGAATAGTTTTTCCCACTATTCTAAAGGGTCGAAGTGCCAGTACAGGCCTTCTCGTTCGATCAGAGGCAGAGGGGTCTCACAGGACGACAGCAGTGCAGGGTGCCAAACCTTCAGCGGCTCACCAGCGATTCCTCGACTCAGCTTCTTAGTTGCAGGATACTTGGCTCCTTATCCTTTGTTCGTGAGAACTCAGGAGATCGACATGGTAGTGGTGTTTCCAGCCTCCTCTTATCCAGAGTTCCCTTCGCGCCAAAACGGAGAGGACCCAAGGGGAGATCTGCTCACAAAACACTCACACCAAACGTGGACCTATCATGGACCACGGTGGTCCCAGGCATTCAAGACACTCTAGACTCTCTTGCACACAGGATGTGTATTGGGAACAGACATCCCAGCCCACATCCTGGAGGCACACACAAAGCAAGCAGAAGCCCACGAAAGCGTTGTGTTTTGCGGGAAAGTGCATGACCAAATAAGGACTGCCCTGGGTTGGCTCGACATGGGGGAAGGTGAAGGGGCAAGACGGTCTGCAGACAGGACAAAGAATCTCGTGGCTTTGCCATTTTGGAGGCTAGGCCACCCATTTGGGCCAAACGCGGGAAGCGCGTTTAACATGGCAAAAAGGGGTTCAAAGCACAAAGAAACGATAGCTGCCACCAGTCCCGTCCGTGACACACTTGCACATTTCATGATAAGTCCAGCGAGAGTTTCTAGGGCCATTGAAATGACTAGAGACCCAAGAGCACGGCAATGTAAATTACTGTGCACTCTTGTTTCATGTTGCTCAAAAGCTGCAACATGAGGAAAGGACTAAGGGAAACAAAGTCTCCCGCTACTGACTGTCTTAAGGGCATGTCAGTTTCCCCGTAAGAATGGAGCGAAAGCCCAGAGGAGTGCGGCGGAAGGCTGCGCTTCTCCGGCAAAGTCTAGATCAGGGTGTAAAACAACAGCAAAAAGTTTGGGGGTTGCCACATGGAAGGAAAATTACCTACAATTATGAAATCTTTCCTAACACTCGCCCCTCCCAGACTAAGGACAGGGGGAACTAATCCACCCCTGGATGAGTTTCTTGTTCAGGTCGGTTAAACATTCTGGACAACCCATCAGCATTGCTATGTTGGACACCTGGCCTATGCTCAATAGTGAAGTCAAAGCCTTGCAGACTTATGGACCACCTAAGCAACTCTGGATTCTCTCCCTTCATGTCCATTAGCCACTTTTGGGCTTATGGTCAGTTTGCACAGTGAAGTGGATCCCATGGAGGTAGGGCCGCAGCTTCCGTAGGGCCCACACAACAGAGAAACATTCTTTCTCTACTGTGGACCATCTGAGCTCTCTGTCCTTAAGCTGGCGACTAATGAAACCAATAGGGTGTTCCTTACCCTTCTCATCTACTTGCGATAGTACAGCTCCTATCCCAGTGTCAGAGGCATCTGTCTGCACAATAAAAGGTCTTTGCTAATCAGGGGCCCTGAGAACAGGGGCCTGGCACAAGGAGTCTTTTAAGCCTTTGAAGGCCTTCTCACACTCGTCGGGCCAAGTTACCTTCTTGGGGTTCTTCGGAGTAGTGAGAGCAGTCAGAGGGGCAGCTATGGTACCATAGTCTGCCATAAAGTTGCGGTAATACCCCGTGAGTCCTAAGAAGGCTCTCACTTGGGTCTGTGTAGTGGGGGTAGGCCAGTCTTGTACTGCTTGTACTTTACTGGGTAGAGGCTGTATCCTCCCTCCACCTACTTCATGTCCAAGGTAAACCACAGAGCCTTGTCCAATCTGGCATTTACTAGCCTTTATGGTCAAGTGTGCTTTCTGAAGAGCCTGTAGCAAAATTCCGAGGTGTTTCACATGGTCTTCCCAGGTGGCGCTGAAAACTGATATATCATCCAGATATACAAGACAGAATTCATCCAACCCGTTTAACACATGATTCACTAGCCTCTGAAAAGTGGCAGGTGCATTCTTCAACCCAAACGGCATTACCCTGAACTGGTAAAGACCGTCTGGAGTTGAGAACACTGTCTTCTCCTTGGCCTGGTCTGCTAGGGCTATTTACCAATAGCCTGCAGTGAGGTCAAACGTGCTCAGATACTTGGAGGCACCCAAGGTATCCACCAGCTCATCTGTTCGAGGCAAGGGGTGTGCATCTGTCTTGGTGACAGCATTCAGAGCCTTGTAATCCATGCAGAACCTCAATTCAGAAGTACCTGCCTTTGGAACCAAAACCACAGGGCTGGACCAAGGACTACTAGAGGGTTCAACCACCCCAAGATCTAACATTTTGTTGACCTCTGTCTTAATGTAAGACCGTACTTTGTCTGACATTCTGTATCCTCTACTTTTGGTAGGTACGCTGTCTCCTGTGTCTATGTTATGTTTGCACCACCAGGGGACTGCGAAAACAGGGGGGAAAAATGCCTAAGCAAACTTTTCACCTCAGCCCGCTGATCAGAAGTCAGGTGAGGGGCCACTCGGACACCCTCAAAGGAGCTATCTGAAGGACCGCTTTGGAACAGGTCGGGGAGAGGTTCAGACTCCTCTTCCTCAACATCTGAAGCAAGTAGCAGTGCTGCGATTTCGACTCTTGGGACGAAAGCCTTCAGCCTATTTACATGGAACACTTTTGGAGCCTGTCCAGGCCTTCCAAGGTCCACTAAATAGTTGACCTCACCCAGGGGCTCCACCACTGTGTAAGGGCCTGACCATTTATCCTGTAAAGCTCTAGGCCTTATGGTATTCATGATCTGGACTTGCTGACCAGGTATAAAGTCGATGAGGGAAGCTTTCTGGTCATACCAATTTTTCACCAGGGCTTGCCCTGCCTTCAACTTGTCACTAGCCAAACCCATCAGGAGTACCATCCGTTTTACGACCCCTAACACATAGTCTACTACGTTGGTAGTAATACGGGGAGTGGGCATCTCCCATCCCTCCTTGACTATGGCTAAGGGTCCCCGCACAGGGTGACCAAACAGAAGTTCAAAGGGGCTGAAGCCAACACCCTCCTGTGGTACCTCTCGGTAGGCAAACAGTAAGCATGGTAAAAGAAGATACCATTTTCTTCTTTGGGGTTCTTCCAGAGCCCCAATCATACTCTTTAACGTTCTGTTGAACCGTTCCACCAGACCATTGGTCTGGGGGTGGTATGCGGAAGAGAACTTGTAGGTGACCCCACATTCTTTCCACATAGCCTGCATATACTTTGACATAAAGTTGCTGCCTCGATCAGACACAACTTCTTTAGGGACGCCAACCCTAGTAAAGATGCCAAGTAACGCTTTTGCAACTGACTTGGCAGTTACAGTTTTTAATGGGATGGCCTCAGGATACCTGGTAGCATTGTCGACCAGACAGAGAAGAGAGTGGGCACTACCATGTATTCAAAAATGTTCAGAATATTCAAGTAAAAATCAAATATTTCAAAAAAGAATATACATCCAATTGAAAAGGAGCTGGCTGTGACAAGTCTGGAGACACCCGGACTTATAATTGCAACACACGCTGGAGACCAAGTAATAATACTGGGTCACACAACCGCTCTCATATGGGGCCCAAGATGGGCACGTATTTATATCTGATTCACGACAATATGTTCAAGTATCCATAATATACCATACTTCTTAGAGAAAGGAAGATGAGTCTTTCTGATTCATATCAAAAATGATTTATCCATAGTAGTTCAAACAAAAAGCTATCACTAATAATCCTTAGTGAGGAAGCAGTTGCCACAATCCACATGTATTAGACTAAAAAAGCCAATGCATTTCGGAAATTATTTCCTTCATCAGGGCGAGTCTAATTATATAAGTCCAGCAAGCAAGTATATAACATAACAAATGCAAGTATGTGACATAAATTCATATAATGGTGACAATTCAAACGAAACATACATTGAAAAAAATGAATGAAAGGAAACATACCAATCAGTAGATGTTACATCATGGGTAAATATCAATAGCAAAAAAGAAAAAAGAAAAAGAAAAATGCCGTAAGTGGTTTATAAGGTAAATAAATGAAACCAAAGAATATTAGGTGTGGATTTACCTCATTGGTGTGGTCAGTGGTGAAAAACAGAACGTCCTGCGTTCATGCCCACTCAGCAGTGGGTTGTAAATGACATTATGCACAAAGGCATGGAGAAAATCCACTCGTGCTTACAAGGAAACCAATCTGTGGATCATAAAAGATCCAATTAGATACTGTGTTTTACACTCATATTTGGTCAAAGAGAAGGATTGTAATCAGATTCTTACCTTGTAATACACAGAGAGAAACGATCCTCCACTGTGCAGCTGCAGGGCAGTGACACAGACTGCAGTGTGAAGCCGTTGTCTAGGCAACGGTTCTTTTGTTTAGCATGTGACCACCTCGTTTCTGTGAGATGCAGGTGGTCACAAATAATGCTGTAAATTCGACCAGGGCCCCCAAAAAATAAAAAATGAGGCATTTATAGGGCATCACAAATGGGTGCCCATAATTGTAATAACAAATTCCCAAATTAAAAAAATTATGAAAAAACAAAGTAGTAGTGATGGATATATGCAGGTGGTCACATATAATTATTATTATTTTATTAATGTGATACAGTTTTATACAAAATGTAAAAAACTTTACACATAAATTACATTAAACACTTACACTATAGGAATAAATTCAAAATATACAGTTAAAAATCATTATAGACACTGTAGAAATTCATCACAAATCAATCGTTCTTCAAGGCAAAGAAAAAACATTAGGACAGATCAGAGCCATAATAAAGTTTTAGATAAATATTATAAGACTATTTGCTAGAGGTAGAACCCTTTATGCATATGGATGGCCACCCTTGTGCTTGCTTTCAGATATATAGTGGCCTCGCACCATACCTGGAAAAGTGCTAAATGCAGTTTAGGATTTAGGGAATTGGTACATTGGATCCAGAAATCTGGATGTATGATTTGATCATTATCATGGACAAATTCCTTCAAATATTTCCTATGTCTTGTTTTTAGCCTACTACATTTTGTTAGTACGTGGCATGCCGTCTCCGGCATAGATGTAGACTCACATATTCTGCAGTACCTAGCTGCGGTAGTCAGGCCCATTGATGCACCACGAGCCGACAGAACTGGTAAATAGTTGAAGCGTAAGAGTAGTATAAAGCGCCTCAGTTGGTCCGACGGGCATAGATTTAAATAAAGCTGAGGCTTCATGTAAGTATAAAGTATAAATGTGATGAAGCCATAGCTTTTCAGACGTCCCAGATGAATGAAATTACTCTGCCAGTCCCATAGATTTAGGCGATTTCGCATGCTAACAATCAGGTGTTCATTTTCCCTACCCCACTCCGGGGACCAACTGATGTCTTCGATCAGAGTGTTAATCTGGGTTTCAAGTTTTGTCTGTCTACCCGCAGAAGTATCCTCTTTAATGGTCCTGAGGAGGTTGTTTGTAGGTCTGTTGTTAAACCTGATGTAGAATTCCAACCTTTTCCTCAAAACTATAGCCTTAAGAGAAAGGATACCCAACTCTAGCCTAATCATAGCCATGGGAATGCATTGGGGGAGACCAAGAACTTTTCTCCAGAACTTCCCCTCCACAAGTTGTAACCAACCAAGGTCCATGTTGATCAAGGACTCTAAACCATATATGACCATAGGGACCAGGCATTGCAGATAGAGCTGGCGGGCTGCCCAAATAGAAAAACCACATTGCTCATATGTAAATCTATGAATTAATGCTGTAAGTTGGGCAGCCTTTAATCTGCGTTCCTGAATACACATATGGTAGTTTCCTTTGTGATCGAACTCTACCCCTAGATATTTATATGAGAGTGTGTATTCAATTTCGATTGGGCCCACCATCATACGAGGCCTAGCAACCTTTCCTGCTGTATACAGCATTAATTTGGTTTTGCTGTGGTTAATGGTAAGTTCGTTAGATTCTGCATATTTCCATAACTGATTGGTTGACCTGAGTATTCCACTAAAAGTGTGGTCTAGTATCACTAGGTCATCCGCATAAGCCAGTATGGGACAATGGTGAGAACCTATCTTAGGGGGGCAGTTGTTTATCCCCAAGAAGCAGTTAGGCACATCAGATACAAATAGATTATATAAAATGGGGGCCGTCACACATCCCTGTTTTACCCCTCGCTTCAAAGAGATAGGTTTAGTCACTGTCCCCTGATTATCCAGCCTGACTTGTACGGTGTTATTAGAATGTAGCAGCTCGAGGTAATATAATAAAGATGCAGGGCAACCAAAATTCTTTAATTTTTCCCATAAGAGGGATCGATTAACTGAGTCGAAGGCGGCCCTAAAATCTACATAAAGTGCATATAGTGGAGGATTAGTGCGTGTTAAAGCCTTATTGCTTAGGGTATTCATGATAAAAAGATTATGTGATGTGGAATGGCCAGCCCTAAAACCACATTGAAATTGGTCCAAGATGCCTGCCTCCTCAGTCCATTTTTGTAGTTCATTAAGAATGAGAGCAGCAAACATCTTCCCGGTACAGTCCAGCATAGATAGTAATCGGTAATTCTCAGGGTCGTTCCTGCTACCCTTTTTGAAGACAGGTATGATGATGGCCTCTTGCCAAGATGTTGGTATGCGTCCATCAGACATAATTTTGTCAAACAGAATTTTTAGCAGATTGGCCCAGAACATTGAGTTGTTTCTCATCACTACATTAGATAAACCATTAGGGCCTGGAGCTCGTGAGGAGTTTAATTCCTTAATTCTGCATTGTAGGTCCTCAATGGTAACACTGAAAGGAGGGGTGGGAGGATTGGGAGAGGTGGGAGAGCAGAGCTTATTGCTAATCCCGGCGTTTCGTTTTTCCAGATGATATGTCCATTTGTCACTGCATATGGGGTTCACCATATTGATGATCTTCTTGCCTTTTACCTCTCCCAAAATGGACCATATTTTGCGGGAGTTCTTACTACATAGAGTTTTAACTGTAGATTGCCATCTCTCCAATTTCCTGTGTCTTTTATGTATTTTTAGCCATTTTTGGTAAGCAGCTTTCAGCTTTCTTATTGTAGCTGCTTTATCATTAGAAGCATGCAGGTCCTTTCTAATAACCCGGATTTCCCTTCTTAGCTTGCGCTTCTGATCTCTGATGGCACGATCATAAATTAGCTCTTGCGGCAATTTCCCTGCCATCATCCGTATTTTATAGGAACCATGCAAGCCGGAGAAATTACTGATCCATCCTTCAATTTGTTCGGGCGACATCTGTGAGAATAATTTAGACTGTACAAGTCCCCAATCTCCCGATGCTATAGATGCCTTCATCACATTTTGTGCTGACCAGGATATGCGATTTGAAGAGTGGTTGGCTATCATCTCACCAAGATTTGCCCTTCTCTCGGTTGGTATATGGGATCTTAAATTAAGTATCAAGGGGTCATGGTCACTCCAGATACATTCCCTCACAACCATGTCATCAATGATGTTTGCAATTTCCGCACTCGTGAAGATATAGTCGAGGGTACTTCCACTCTTTCCATTTTTCCGAGTGAATTTTGCGGGTCTGTCATTCTTTGTCCTGCCATTGATTACTTCAAGATCCCAGCATTCGAAGAAACTGCTCCAACATTCTCCCTCGTTATCGGTGTATGTCTGTTTCCAGTGGCTTTTGCTGGCTAGGTTCTGGTTGTTAGTAGTGCCCCCTCCATGGTTTATCCGGCAATTGAAGTCCCCTGCGGCAATAACAAGATATTTATCATTTAATAACCTCCAATTACTGAGGAGGTCATTTAGAACATCTTGTATATGCTCTCTATGTGTTGCCCCCGGGGGGTTGTAGATATTTATTAATAATGTTTCTTCCCAGACCTCACTTATTCTAAGGGACAAGACTACAGCACAAATGTAATTACTCTCCACTGAAATCATTTTACTTTTGATTTTATTTGACACACCAATGGCTAAACCCCCATAGGGGCGCCCCCTTAGTCCTTTCTTAGCCAGGGTGTGATGAGTTGTGTATCCATCCATGGCCGTGGGCCGTAGTAGCCAAGTTTCTTGCAGCAGTATAATGGGATAACTATTAATGAGTGATAAAGATCCCTTGTCAGTGAGAAGATGTTGGTGGCCATGGGTGTTCCAGCTCAGTAGGGAGTAATCTCATGATTGTTGTAGTACCATTGGTAATGAGTCGGCCAGCCATTTCAACGTATTTTGAATATCCGCCATCTGAACTTTCTTCCCCAGAGGTTGGGCGGGTTTGCAGCCGTTAGCCTTAGATGGGGCAGGATCGCCACTTGGGAGACAAGGATCCTCCTTCTCTTTACAGGCATCCACCTCTATCCCAACTCGCATAAGGCTTTTTTTGTGAGAGCGGATTAATTTAGCTGATGCCATAACACAGCAATGGAGGGCTGTGACATTAGGGTTTCGTACGGTAAGTGGTTCCACAAAGGAAAAATCTTCCGAGCGTATAACACGCAATTGGGGGATCAGATGTAGTTTTATCAGAAGTTCAGATCTTGTGAGCCACTTATCCCTTTTCTTCTGGTTTAGATTTTTAATAACACAGATTTTGCTGGCGTTAAAGTCATCATTATCTGTTGTCTCTATGGGATCATGATGTTCGTCTTCCTCGTTTCTTACATTCCCAGATGAGGAGGAGCAATTAGAGGAATCATCAGTTGAGTTATCAGTCATATCATGGTGTGGCTCTTCCAGAATCGTACTGGTAGCTTCCTGAGGTATATCTGGGATAATCCAGCTTGTTAAGGTTCCTGCTCCTTTATTCATGCGCTTCTTTGTTTTTCGCCCCCTTTTTTTTGCTTTTTTGGATCGTGCAACGGGAGCCATAGTGGCTGGCAGGGGGGAGGCTATCTCGACTGCTACGTTTTTTGCTGCCTCTCGTCTTAGTTGTCGACGTTGTTTTTTGGTTAGAGGTACTTCAGCTACAATATCCTGAGGTTCCCCCAAGTATGCCTCTTCTGGCTGGTCCGTGCACTCCCGACCCCCCTTCGGTATAGGTGCTTTTTGCGGTAGTTGGTCCGTACTTTCAATACAGTTAATGTTTCCTAGTTGAGCTAAAGAGTTACTATGAATTCTCCCACATAGCTTCAACAAAATTTTTAAAGCAAACTGGACGGAGGCCATAGAGGCTTGAAGTTCTGCAATTGCTACATTATTTAAGCTTTCAATAGCATTACTCAAGTCTCTGCCGGAATGTTCCGGATCTTCCATATCAATATAGAGATCTGGAGAAGCCGATAGACGTCCTGCTGTTGATACTATAGGTGCGGTGGGAGTGGGATGAATAGGATGTATTCCAGACAGATTTGAGGTAGAATTACCTGTTTGTTTAGGGCTACTTGGGGGTGAGAGACTCCGTTGGTCATTATGAGCCTCGTTCAGAATTTGAGCTTCTACCACTCTTGGAGTAAGCTTCTGGGAAGTGTAAGGCTGATTAAAAGAGGCCATTGATTTTTGAATAGACAAGCAGAGATCAAGAAGTGAATTATTATCAATATCATTATAATTTGTTAAGTCTAGAGCCTCATTATTGTTTTTGGGGGGCAAGAAGGATGGACAGTGATCATCAGCTGTCGGTTTATCAATGGAGGATTGTGCTTTCAAATTGTCTTTGGGAAAGAAAGCCAGAATCGTGCCTTTGGCCGCTGCACCATCTGTTCCAGTTTGTTTATCTTTCGTGGGGCTTTCAGGTGCTGGGTTATCCATTTTCCCCGCATTCCCTTTGCGTAGATCGTACCGTGGTTTAGCGGGCTTTGATTTACCCATCGTGCTATGAGTACCCTTGAGCTGCACTAAGGGTTTATAGTGACAGTCAGGTTCTATAAACAGAAATGTGCACTATTATGATTTCTCACCTGAATGCCCAATATGCGTACACGATACTCCAGAGTAGTCCGCACCGCACCTTCAGCACGCAACAGTCACGTAACAGTAATCGGCCTTTACCCCTGCCGGGCTTAACGCCGCAAGGGTGGTAGCCTGTGTCTTTTAAATTGGGCCGGAATCACGTGATCAGGGCACGTGTCGTGCAGGCCCCGCCTCCTCCAGGAAGCGTTGGGCAGCAGTGGAGTCGGCAAGAGTCGAGGAGCGGCTCGCAGTGCCGAGTGCAGGTCCGAAATGCAAAGAAAAGTAAAATCGCCGCTTTTCTCAGGTGGAGACACACAGGGCGGGAGGCAGCCTGTGTCTTTTAAATTGGGCCGGAATCACGTGATCAGGGCACGTGTCGTGCAGGCCCCGCCTCCTCCAGGAAGCGTTGGGCAGCAGTGGAGTCGGCAAGAGTCGAGGAGCGGCTCGCAGTGCCGAGTGCAGGTCCGAAATGCAAAGAAAAGTAAAATCGCCGCTTTTCTCAGGTGGAGACACACAGGGCGGGAGGCAGCCTGTGTCTTTTAAATTGGGCCGGAATCACGTGATCAGGGCACGTGTCGTGCAGGCCCCGCCTCCTCCAGGAAGCGTTGGGCAGCAGTGGAGTCGGCAAGAGTCGAGGAGCGGCTCGCAGTGCCGAGTGCAGGTCCGAAATGCAAAGAAAAGTAAAATCGCCGCTTTTCTCAGGTGGAGACACACAGGGCGGGAGGCAGCCTGTGTCTTTTAAATTGGGCCGGAATCACGTGATCAGGGCACGTGTCGTGCAGGCCCCGCCTCCTCCAGGAAGCGTTGGGCAGCAGTGGAGTCGGCAAGAGTCGAGGAGCGGCTCGCAGTGCCGAGTGCAGGTCCGAAATGCAAAGAAAAGTAAAATCGCCGCTTTTCTCAGGTGGAGACACACAGGGCGGGAGGCAGCCTGTGTCTTTTAAATTGGGCCGGAATCACGTGATCAGGGCACGTGTCGTGCAGGCCCCGCCTCCTCCAGGAAGCGTTGGGCAGCAGTGGAGTCGGCAAGAGTCGAGGAGCGGCTCGCAGTGCCGAGTGCAGGTCCGAAATGCAAAGAAAAGTAAAATCGCCGCTTTTCTCAGGTGGAGACACATATAATGTTGTAAAATAGGCCAGGGCCCACAAAGATGTCAAACCAAGTATTTATGGGGCATCAAAAATAGGTGCCCATAACTGTGATGATGAAATCCGAAAAAAAATAAACATTACAATAATGAAGATAGAAAAAATACTGTCACAGGTCCTATGGCTATCTGGTCACGAATACTGTTGTAAAGTCAGCCAGGGCCCACAAAAATTAAAAATGAAGTATTTATGGGGAATCACCAATGGCTGCCCATAATTGTAATGACAAAATTCCAAATAAATATATGAAGTAACAAAGTAGTAAAGATAGAAAAAATACTGTCACAGGTCTTTAAGCTGTCTGGACAGCAAGACATAACGAAATTAAGCTAAGGTAATAGTAAGACTATTCAAACGTAGATGGGCAGTTGAAGTACAGTCACAGTGCGTAAGGTGTCGCCCAGGGGCGGCACCTTGGGTCCCAGACATACGTCCGGGACATGCACTAGGGCTGTTACTAGAATGCTCCAAACATGATTAGACAAAAGGCAACATATGCCAGACAATAATTAAGAAAATAAAGCAAAAAAGGCTACATGAGGTAGAGTGATTCGAACAAGTTAAGCTCAATGGCTGTCAACATGTGCAAATGTAAAAAAACAGTATCCAAATGTTCAGAACATCTTTCACAAATTACTCTGAGCATCATATAGAGTAGCCAATGCAATCAAAAAATAATAATTAGAGCACAGGGCAAAGAGACCCCTATGTATGAAAACATGTTAAAGTATACAACTCAAGCACAGAAAGAACAGTAGAAACAGTAAAGTCACAAGAGGAACAGTAGAGACCCATATGTGAGAAAACATAGCAAAGCATACACCTTTAACACAGGCAAAACAGTAGTATCACAATCAAATATAACAGTGGTAATTGATCTCCTCATTCAGACCGCTCGGGACCAGACTACAGAGTTTATCAATCCAAAATGTCTCTCTGCGATTGAGGCGCAGACCTAAATCTTCATGAGGATTATTTCTTATGAGTACCTCCAGAATCAGAAACTTAATCTGTGAAAGATTGTGATTGTTCAAGGCCCAGTGGCGAGCTACAGCCGAATTAGGGTTAATACATATACTGGTGATTTAAGGTCCCTTGTTGGTTTCTTAGGAGTGGATAGTACGGTTTTACGGTCAAGACTGTTGACCCTTTGAACTGCAGAATCCAGTTCTCCTTGATGGTAACCTCTTGCAAGAAATTTCTCTTTCATAGCCAGTTGCTGTGAAATACAATCCTCGGGGTCACTTACAATCTTTTTGACTCGAAGAAGTTGACTAAATGGCAGGTTCCTTAGTAAGCTAGGCTGATGGAAACTAAGGCGGTGTAACAGATTATTGCGATCAGTTGGCTTCCGGAAAAGGGTGGTACTATAACCATTGTCTTTCTTTATTATTTGTACATCTAGAAACGTAATCTTGTCCCGTGATGATTCCCTAGTGAATTGAACTCGTTGGTCAATGTTATTAAGGTGCTCAAAGAAGTCATCAAATGCTGTATCTGTGCCTGTCCAAATGCATACTTCTTAGAGAAAGGAAGATGATGATGCTGGACTTATATAATTAGACTCGCCCTGATGAAGGAAATAATTTCCGAAATGCATTGGCTTTTTTAGTCTAATACATGTGGATTGTGGCAACTGCTTCCTCACTAAGGATTATTAGTGATAGCTTCCTTTCTCTAAGAAGTATGGTATATTATGGATACTTGAACATATTGTCGTGAATCAGATATAAATACATGCCCATCTTGGGCCCCATATGAGAGCGGTTGTGTGACCCAGTATTATTACTTGGTCTCCAGCGTGTGTAGCATGGTCGACCAGCACACGGATAAACCTATTGCCCGAGGATGTTTGCGGGTCAAGGGGACCAACAATGTCGATCCCTACCCTTTCGAATGGTATTCCCACAACTGGGAGTGGTACCAATGGAGCTTGGATTGTTGAGCCACTCTTACCAGATAACTGGCAGGAGGCACAACTTCTGCAGTGACTTTCTACTTGCACCCCCATCTTGGGCCAGTAGAAGTGCATGGATAACCTTTGCTTGGTCCTCTTAATACCAAGGTGACCAGCAAGGGGCACTTCATGCACCAGCTGCAGGAGGAAGGGACTTACAGCAAGGGGAACCACCAACCTCCTATGGTTTCCTTCTGTAGACTCTGTGGGCTCACTATATAGGAGTCCACCTTCGCAATAAATCTGATGCTTCCCAGGAGGTTCACCCTCAAGCTGGGAGTAGGCCTGTCTCCTTAGGCCTTCCAGAGATGGGCACTCACGTTGGCCTTTACTGAATTCTTCCCTGTCAGGACCACCTTCTACTAACAAGTCATTTAGTTCAGGATGGTCATTAGGGTCAAATACTTCAGGTATCGCCGCCTTCTAGTCAGGTCCGGGCGATTGACCAACTTCCTCCACCGCAGTGGTAGGTGAGTTCGGGGGAATATTTTCTTTTCCTCGTTTTGGTTTTCTGACTCCTTTAGCCTTGGGTTTCCCCTTTGGCTGCGGCAGCTCACTGATCTTGGTCAGTGCTGCCCTTGTTTGAGACCTTGTGCAGGGTCTGTCAGCAGTGTCTCCCACAAGCCCTAACGCTTGGAGATCGTTGCCCAACAAGACCTTTCCTGGGTCGTTCCTCTGAATGCTCACTGGAATCCTGACTGCTGTACCATTGATAGTAAGATTTACAGGTATTATTGGAAACATGCGAGGTGGGCCGTCAGCCAACTTAATGGGCATCAGAGTAGCACTGGCAAATTCCTCTGAGTCTACCAAGGTAGAATCCACTACAGTTCGACTGCACCCACTATCCCTAAGAGCTGGAGTATCTACTCCATTGATCAGCACACTGTCTTTAAAGTAGTGCTTGCTATTATCTGGAATCCTAGCATAAGCCTCTGCGACTTTAGGCTCCCAGGAACCCAGGGAAACTAAAACTACCTCAGCTTCTATCCCATTGGGGAAGGAGTCTGAGGAGAAGGATGCTCCTGTAATCTCTTCTTCCTCGTAGGAGGAGAAGGCCAGATTAGCAGAGTGGACTCCCAAAGGTTTAACCTTACACCGGGGATCCCCCTTCACGTGGTCAGTTGCTCCACGAGCAAAACAAGATCCATTGGGTCTGCTTACATAGGGAGGCTTATTATAACCAGAGTTCTGTTTCGGAGGCTGACCTCCACTACCCTGTGAGTTCTCTTGTGTCTTACCTTTATTTTTCTTTTTGTGGCCTTTTTGGGAAGAGGATTTATCAGTTTCCCCCGCCTCCTTATCTTTGGACTTTTTCCCTTCCTCCTGCTTACCAGGCTGAGTCTTGTCCTTATGGGACACTCGATTTGACACCCACAAATCTGCTGCAATGGCAAGCTTCTTTGGATCTATCTCCTTAGAATCTGCCAAATGCTGCTTAAGCCCAGGGGAAGAAGATGCAAAAATATGTTCCAGCATGACAAGACTTATCATACCTTCAAAGGTAGAAACCTTATTACCTTCGACCCAGCCAGTCAAGTTTTTTAAGGATTCGGTTACATAAAATACCCAAGTACCACCTTCTTTTTTCTTATACTCTCGGAATCGTTTTAAATATTGGGCAGGAGTCTTTCCAAACTTTAAAATTAGAGTTTGCTTCAACATTGCAAAATCTGCTCGCTCAGCCTTTGACATTTCCATAATGGCACTGCAGCCAGAATGGGGCAGTCTGCTGAGTAACCAAGCAATTTTATTAGCATTGTCAACATGTTGAACTTCACATGCATACTCAAATGTATTCAGCCAGTCCATAATGTCATTCTTTTCCTCATACACACTGAGCAGATCTTTTGGAAACCGTAAATGAGAGGAGGCCCCAGACCCATGTCCAGGACCCTTGGATCCATTGGCAACTTGAAGCTTAGCCAGTTCCAACTGGTGATCCCTGTCTTTCTGTTTTTCTGCCTGTTCAATTTTTAGTTTGGCCATATTGAAATCAAGCTCCTTCTGCCTAAACAGGAGTTCTTGCTTCTTGAATTCATGTATGGTCTCCCCATCAGCACTGGCAGAGGAAACATTGGACATTTCATCCTCCCTGTCCTCATGGTCGTGGTGGACTAGTGCAGCGGCAGAACTGTCAGTTCTACCAGTGAGAGCAGCCCCACCTCCTTCTGCACTGTCCTCGGAAGCTATAGTGTCAAGCTGAGCTTCTTGCCACAGTATGATTCTTTGGATCATTTCCATTTTTGTGCCTTGCGAGGAGACACCTCTTTCAGCACACAACTTTTTCAATGTTTCGGATTTAGAAGCATTTAAAGTTAACAAGGTACCTGTTTCCATACTGTTTGATAGGACTATGGCCTTTAAAGAGTTATACTATGACAATTCACTACGTGTTCTGTTAGGAATAACTTGAAATGCCCTCGCTCGTGTGCAACACTGGATACCTTCAGTCATATCCCACCGCTGTACACCAATTTGTTAAGATGGATTTCTGAACTCTGTCCTGGAGGGGCAGAGGGTCAGAAAGCCAGCCTAGTTTCTTGGAACAGGGTAACCTCTGGACAAGCCAGACCAATCAGGGTAGCAATGGCGGCGGTCAAAACTAGGTCTCAAGTGGGGTGAGGGTGACTGAAAGCCTGCAATGAGCACACAAAGCAAGGACGCTTACAAATTACTCCCGACAGGTGTTATATTAAAAATATAGACACATTTATTACAAGGCCTTTGTTTGTTTGTTTGTTTGTTTGTTTGTTTGTTTATTTGATATAGCGCAAAACCAAACCCGCAGGTAGCCGGGCGCAAGCATTTACAAGGTGACTTGAGAACTTAGTTACAATGACAAGCAAAAGATATGCAATGACACACAAAAATAGGCAGTGGGGTACATCGACCATAGTAAAGAATCACATTAAAACTCCAATAAACCAACACATCACAAGCAATACAATATATATACAAGACCAAGGGGTCTAAAGAGTTAGAAGCACGAAATATGCAGACCACCTAGATGGGGAGGAAAAGAGGCAGTGCAAGTTATCGTTAGACCCAGTTCGACATCAGAGGCCACCTAACTAGAAGGAAGTCCAAGCCCTACGAAGAGTGGAGCCTTGTACTCAAAAGTACCTGCACACGCGGGTGCCAACGGGCAAAGGCGAGTCTCTTCAGGGAGATCAGGCAGTTCAGAGAGGTGAACAAAACGATGATGAACAGTTCCCCGCTACTGAAGCGCGGCCTCCACTTGTCGGCAGAAGCAGGGCGTGAGTGCGGAAAAGGGTTGCTGTTTACGACAGCGGTGGAGATCCACAGGCTCCTGCAACAGGGTGACCGGTTAGGGTATTGACTACTCACCGGTCCCCGATGCAGGCAGACCCAGGCATCTCCGGTTCTGTTTCGGTACTGGCAGGTTCAGATGCGATCAGCAGGATGTCTCGACGATGTGTAGATTTCGCGACAGCAGGAGTCAGGGTCGAGGGTGTCCCAAATGCAGCGAACACGCACAGGTTTGTAACCACAGCAGGGCAACTCGGCAACCGCATGTATTCCGGTCCCAAAGCACACGTCTCACTTCAGACATGGGAATGCCAAGTGTACGAATCGTGTGAGAGTGCCGAGGACACGGGATTAGCAGTAAGCCAGACGGCGGTGACAGAGCAAGGTTCCTGTGTAGGCTGGTCAGGCCACTGGATGGCCCAGGAACGCTTACGAAGGCTTACGTACAGGATTTGGTAAAGATGCCGAGAATAGTTGTTCCTACTATTCTAAAGGGCCGAAGCGCCAGTACAGGCCTTCTCGTTCGATCAGAGGCAGAGGGGTCTCACAGGACGACAGCAGTGCAGGGTGCCAAACCTTCAGCGGGTCACCAGCGATTCCTCGACTCAGCTTCTTAGTTGCAGGATACTTGGCTCCTTATCCTTTGTTCGTGAGAACTCAGGAGATCGACATGGTAGTGGTGTTTCCAGCCTCCTCTTATCCAGAGTTCCCTTCGTGCCAAAACGGAGAGGACCCAATGGGAGATCTGCTCACAAAACACTCACAACATACGTGGACCTATCACAGACCACGGTGGTCCCAGGCATTCAAGACACTCTAGACTCTCTGGCACCCAGGATGTGTATTGGGAACAGACATCCCAGCCCACATCCTGGAGGCACACACAAGGCATGCAGAAGCCCGCAAAAGCGTTGTGTTTTGCGGGAAAGTGCATGACCAAATAAGGACTGCCCCGGGTCGGCTCGACCTGGGGGAAGGTGAAGGGGCAAGACGGTCAGCGGACAGGACAAAGAACCTCGTGGCATGGCCATTTTGGAGGCCAGGCCACCCATTTGGGCCAAATGCAGGAAGCGCGGTTAACATGGCAAAAAGGGTTCAAAACACAAAGAAACGATAGCTGCCACCAGTCCCGTCCGTGACACACTGGCACATTTCATGATAAGTCCAGAGACAGTTTCTAGGGTCATTGGAATGACTAGAGACCCAAGAGCGCGGTAATAAAAGTTACGGTGCACTCTTGTTTCATGTTGCTCAAAAGCTGCAACATGAGGAAAGGACTAAGGGAAACGAAGTCTCCCGGTACTGACTGTTTTAAGGGCATGTCAGTTTCCCCGTAAGAATGGAGCGAAATCCCAGAGGAGTGCGGCGGAAGGCTGCGCTTCTCCGGCAAAGTCTAGATCAGGGTGTAAAACA
This sequence comes from Ambystoma mexicanum, assembly GCF_040938575.1. Classification (NCBI taxonomy): domain Eukaryota; kingdom Metazoa; phylum Chordata; class Amphibia; order Caudata; family Ambystomatidae; genus Ambystoma; species Ambystoma mexicanum. Next base: position 414,887,946 of record NC_090939.1, read on the forward strand.
ACAGCAAAAGGTTTGGGGGTTGCCACATGGAAGGAAAATTACCTACAATTATGAAATCTTTCCTAACAGAGAGAGCAGGCGAGAAGCAGGTTGCATTGAGAGCTACAGAAATGGGAACGGTCTGCAAATGGCCTCGGTTAGGAGTACAAGTTTGAAGAATGTTTTCACTTGAATGCATTCTCGCCACTTCCCCAGAAAATTGAATCCCCTCTAAGATCTTCTACCACCTTTGCACTGCACACACAATTCCCTCACAGATGGCCACCGCAGCCCTAGCCATTAGCACATCATCAATAACCGTGCAACGAGTAAGGTCTCCTCTTGAGCCACATCACACTCTCCCTAACCAGACCCAAAGATCTGTTATGTATCAGTTTTTGGACTCTTCCCTATGGATAGAGGTCGAGCAGAAGAAGACATTTGAAGGCTCCCCAGGAACCTGTGTGCAGTGTGGCAGAGTCCATCATCACAGCTGCTGCTCAAGATGTCAGGTAAATCATGTTTCTTCTGACAGCAGTTCAGCATGAGGGTGTGGGAGGTGTCCAAATCTTGTGCCACCCTCACCCTGGTGGGCTCTGGTGCCTAAGACTCTATCTGTCACAGATGTCAGCTTCTTTTAGAGTAGTGTGTTGATCACGGTGTTGGGAGGACTTCCATGTCTCTGAGCATGGGATATCCAGCGATGGACGACGAATACAAGAGCTTAAAGAGAAAAGACCTCTCAGGTAATGTGTGCTGCTGTAGTGCTGCTGAGTCAAGGTAAGAGGTTTGTTCAACATCTGTTCCCTGGGACTGCATATCATTATCTGTGCACATATGCTACATGTAGCACTGCCCTTGAAAGCACACATCTGAATCCCACATCTGTCTAGGCAGGATAGCTCAGGGGCAACGTGCTCGCCTTGGAAGCAAGATGACACGGAGAAACACAGGTCCAATCCTTGGGTCCGCTCTTAGAAACCTCTGGGTATTAAGGGCGTTATAAATAAACAATCATTTCCTTGGCAGTCCTGCTAAGTGTTTCCTCGTGAGAGTCTGTTTCTGCTCTCTACTGTTTGTGGGTGAACCCACAAAAGACTTCCTACGGCTGCGGGGCAGCCGCGGACTGACCACAGAGGTGACTACAGTCCTGCTACGTGTTTCCTCGTGAGAGTCTGTTTCCGCTCTCTACTGTTTGTGGGTGGACCCACAAAAGACTTCCTAAGGGCGCGGAGCTGACCGCAGAGGTGAATGCAGTCCTTGGCCGTCCTGCTACGTGTTTCCTCGTGAGAGTCTGTTTCCGCTCTCTACTGTTTGTGGGTGGACCCACAAAAGACTTCCTACGACCGCAGAGGGGCCGCGGACCTGACCACAGAAGTGACTGTAGTCCTTGGCAGTCATTGGAAGTAAATGGAAGCCAACGCCGTCCCCACTTACACAACTGCAATTATGTTGGTCACCAACACTCAAGTTATTCAAAAGACTCAAGAGGAAGGCCGGCACCTCAGAAGTTTCTGTCCCTGCCGAGAAGGAAAGACAACCTTGGCTTTGGCTTTGGTTCTGAGTAGGCTCTGCTCTGTCTCAGTATCGGCACTCTTGCAATCAGTAAATCCTGAATCACTGCAGGACACCCAGGAGGATTCACTGACTGAGCGGAGGAAAAAGCTGGGTCTGGACGAAAAATCCTCTCAAAACACAAAGGACTTGTCCCAACAGCCTTTTGCACGGCAGGAATCCCAGGAGCACACAGGCTCTCAAGTCCCATCCGAATCAAAGACCCACAGCTCCATATCTTCAAGCTGCGGCCCGGCGCAGTCTGTCGGAGGACCGTCTTCAAATGTCTCTGCACTTGGGGCGGGTGTCAGCGTACAATGTGAGGCGTCGGCTAGAGTCCTTAGCACGGAAGACGCAAGGGATTCGCCAAATGTCTGTGCTGGAGCAAACCCAGAGGGAGGAGTAAATCTCCCAATGGCACACAGAGCCTTCGAGGACACAAGCACACATAGAACAGAGGGAGAGGGAGAGCGAGCCGCTCGTCCGACCCCCTTGTCTCCTACCAGGTTTTTGGCTGATCCAACCGGTGAAACAGAAGGCTGGAAACAGGGAGGAGACGCAGTGGAGAAAGTCTATCTTAATGTAACAGTTGACGTCCACACGGAGAGTGAAGGCAGCACAAAGCACAGTGGCTCTACCTGGGCAGTTAACTCGATGTACCGGACCAGTCCCAGCAAGATTTGAATGAAACCACGTCCAGTAGTGAGGAAGTAGACACAGATGTTACAACATTGGTTCCTCCGCACAAAACTGCAACAAAAATAAACACCATGAAGAAACGTGCCCCAGCTGTGTTTTGCAAGAAAGGTGTCAAGAACAAACAAAAACTGACTACTCTTCAGAGAAATTCAGCATCAAAGAAAATGGGAAATGCAATGCTGCATCGCCTGCCGCAATTGAAAAAAAATGTGAGGGGGGAACCCACAAAGAATAAAACCAGAAAAAGAAAAACACGAATATGTGCATGAACACTTTCCCAAAACCCTTCATATGCAACGCTCTAAAAGACTTCTTCATGAAACAGGGTAAACGAAAACTCGACCTATTAGCCGAATTATCTGATGCAGAAACTGAGGCCATGCAAGAAACTCAGCCAGTAATCAAAGCACGTAAAACGAAAATCTTCCTACAATCAAACCATGAAACTGTACACCTGTGCCTTTACTAGCACCGCTGACTTTAAATCTTAAAACACCAGTCCTTCTGCCTAAAAATCTGGACCAACTTGGGCCCCCTGCAGAAAAAGACGCATGAAAGAGACCCCCAAAGGGGCCAAACCAATCAGGACTAGGCTTATACAAACCGTTTTTCTGCACACGTTTCCCCAAGACAAATCTTTGCCCAAAGCCCGGTTATACCGATAGAGTCTTCAACTCTAAATCGGGGATCTAAGTCGGGGATCATTGGCGATGACTGACGTTGCATCGCGTACCAGAGTAACTAAATCTGACATCTTTAAAGATCATAACCCTTTATGTCCACAAATGGACAAAGGAGATGCTACTCTTCAACCAACTCAGGACTTAATCACCCCACATGAAGCACCAAATACTCTCTGCTCTCGGAACCTCTAACTGGCGACACCGGCCAGAAATAGAAGAACGAATCATTTGCTACCAAACACGCCAAAAGAAACACTGTCAAAGAAATCAGATCTCCTGACCATCATGTCGGCAGTGACGATTGCGCTGGCCCTCTCCACAAACTATATGAGGCCTTAAACCATGGGTGCACAACATACGGCCCGCGGACAAAACACTGGCCCTCATTGGCTCAGCAAACACACGCATCACGTCGCTCCTACGAGCCACGTAATGCGTGTGTGCTGCACCAATGGAGGGCCAGCACTACGGCTGGCGTGGACCATAAGGCTTGATGCCGGAAGGCATTTCAGCCTTGGACCACGCCAGCCGTAGTACGAGTCCAGCGTTCCTGCTTACCTGCCGCTTACCTGCCTGCCTTCCAGCACGTCTCCGGTAAGTGGTCTGTTTGTGTTTGTGTGTCGGGTCTGTTTTGCTTTGTTTGTGTGTTTATGTTGCGAGGGGGTGTCGGATGTGTGTCGGATGTTTGGATCTGAATGTATTTTGTGTGTATGTTGAGATGCGGGGGTGGGGGGGTGTCGGATGTGTGTCGGATGTTTGGATCTGAATGTATTTTGTGTGTATGTTGAGATGCGGGGGTGGGGGGGTGTTGGATGTGCGTCGGATGTTTGGATTTAAATGTATTTTGTGTGTATGTTGAGATGCGGGGGTGGGGGGGTGTTGGATGTGTGTCGGATGTTTGGATTTTAATGTTTTTTGTGTGTATGTTGAGATGCGGGGGTGGGGGGGTGTTGGATGTGTGTCGGATGTTTGGATTTTAATGTTTTTTGTGTGTATGTTGGGGTGGGGGGGTGTTGGATGTGTGTCGGATGTTTGGATCTGAATGTATTTTATGTGTATGTTGAGATGCGGGGGTGGGGGGGTGTTGGATGTGTGTGGGGGGTGGGGGTTTGGGTCTGTATGTTTGCATGTTTGAGAGTGTGCTGAGTTGGGGGGTGGGGGTTCGGGTCTGGTTGGGTGCTTGTGTGTGTGTGCTGATTTGGGGGGTGGGGGTTTGGAGTTGGGGGGGTGGGGGGTTCGGGTCTGTATGGGTGTGTGTGTGTGCTGATTTGGGGGTGGGGGTTTGGAGTTGGGGGGGTGGGGGGTTCGGGTCTGTATGGGTGCCTGTTTGTGTGTGTGATGATTTGGGGGGTGGGGGTTTGGAGTTGGGGGGGTGGGGGGTTCGGGTCTGTATGGGTGCATGTTTGAGAGTGTGCTGAGTTAGGGGTGGGGGTTCGGGTCTGTATGGGTGCATGTTTGAGAGTGTGCTGAGTTGGGGGGTGGGGGTTCGGGTCTGGTTGGGTGCTTGTGTGTGTGTGCTGATTCGGGGGGTGGGGGTTTGGAGTTGGGGGGGTGGGGGTTCGGGTCTGTATGGGTGCATGTTTGTGTGTGTGCTGAGTTGGGGGGTGGGGGTTTGGGTCTGTATGTTTGAGTGTGTGCTGAGTTGGGGGGTGGGGGTTCGGGTCTGGTTGGGTGCTTGTGTGTGTGTGTGCTGATTTGGGGGTGCGGGTTTGGAGTTGGGGGGGTGGGGGGTTCGGGTCTGTATGGGTGCATGTTTGAGAGTGTGCTGAGTTGGGGGATGGGGGTTTGGAGTTGGGGGGATGGGGGGTTCGGGTCTGTATGGGTGCATGTTTGAGAGTGTGCAGAGTTGGGGGGTGGGGGTTCGGGTCTGGTTGGGTGCTTGTGTGTGTGCTGATTTGGGGGGTGGGGGTTTGGAGTTGGGGGGGTGGGGGTTCGGGTCTATATGGGTGCATGTTTGTGTGTGTGCTGAGTTGGGGTGGGGGTTTGGGTCTGTATGTTTGAGTGTGTGCTGAGTTGGGGGGTGGAGGTTCGGGTCTGGTTGGGTGCATGTTTGTGGGTGAGGGGGCCATGGAGCATAGTGTTTGGTTGGGGGTGAGGGGGCCATGGAGCATAGTGTTTGGTTGGGGGTGAGGGACATGGGGCATAGTGTTTGGTTGGGGGTGAGGGTGCCATGGGGCATAGTGTTTGGTTGGGGGTGAGGGGGCCATGGGGCATAGTGTTTGGTTGGGGGTGAGGGAGCCATGGGGCATAATGTTTGGTTGGGGGTGAGGGGGCCATGGGGCATAATGTTTGGTTGGGGGTGAGGGACATGGGGCATAGTGTTTGGTTGGGGGTGAGGGGGCCATGGGGCATAGTGTTTGGTTGGGGGTGAGGGGGCCATGGAGCATAGTGTTTGGTTGGGGGTGAGGGAGCCATGGGGCATAATGTTTGGTTGGGGGTGAGGGACATGGGGCATAGTGTTTGGTTGGGGGTGAGGGTGCCATGGGGCATAGTGTTTGGTTGGGGGTGAGGGGGCCATGGAGCATAGTGTTTGGTTGGGGGTGAGGGGGCCATGGGGCATAGTGTTTGGTTGGGGGTGAGGGGGCCATGGGGCATAATGTTTGGTTGGGGGTGAGGGAGCCATGGGGCATAATGTTTGGTTGGGGGTGAGGGGGCCAAGGGGCATAGTGTTTGGTTGGGGGTGAGGGACATGGGGCATAGTGTTGCACTCCAAGAGTGAACCCAATAATAAAGCTAAAACAGGCAGAGTTGGGAGATGTTCATCTTTGGCTTTTTGAGGAAACCTGACTCAATGAAGGCCATACTCCTCTTGGGCAACCCAAATAGCAAACTGTAGCAGTCCAAAATGACGGCATGTCCAATCTAGGGTCAATAAAATATATATAAGTTAACTAAACATGCGAGATACAATAACTAAATAGAAATAAATTATAACAATGGAAAATGTGTAGTACAAAATGTAAGTTTGAAATGCAAATAAAAATCGTTACCCCTCAAAAACATTATTTTTCCATGTGTTTAGTAGAAATTGGGGGTTTAAAAAGCCTCCTGCCACGCCCCGCCTACAGCCCCGCCCACATTTACTTTTCGGCCCACTATAGCCCTCATGTAAGGTACTTTCGGCCCTCTGTCAAAATCAGTTGTGCACCCCTGCCTTAAACGATACATTGAAAGATCATACATCCATCATAGCAATGATGAACACGAAACTCATTTTTCTGGAAGGCTACATTACAGCAAGGGACCAAAAAGCAATTGAACAAAAAGCACCAGTGGCGACAAGTGGTGGTCCTTGCCAAAACGAAGAAAAATCTTGCCACCCAGCCACTCGAAAAATCGAGGTGGACACGCAAACAACCCCAGTGAAATCTCACCTGTCAAAACCGACCCATCAAGAAATTCAATCTACAATCAGCAACCAGGAACAAAAGACCATTATTTGTTTGACTCCAAATGTAACGCCTGTACCTGTCTCAAATCTAGCATCAGGTACCTCCAATAGCTCACCAAAATTGAAAGATCAAAATTCTGAGGACGCACAGAACCACCAGCAAGCGAGCCACTTAAAGGCAAATCCGAAAACTGAAATAAGGTGGGCCAAAAAGGAGACAAATAAAGACTTCTCAATTTTCAAAAATCTAAAAATAAAGGCCAAAGTAGGCCCGGGCGGGAAATGACAAGTCACACTCTGCCCCTCTGCTGTGGAAAAAACAGCACATGACACTAGCGGCCATAAAATAAATTCCTCACCGAAAGCTTCAAATAAGAAAGCACAAAAGGACACAAGCGAGGAAAACCACCAAAGATGCAAGATACTTTAAGAAGACAGGATTACCTAGAGAACTCAGCAAAAACCGCTGAGGACTCTCTGACAGATAAGTCTTTAATGAATATAACTCAACAATCATTCAGTAATCATGAAACATAACAGGAGGGGCTGCATTACTAGCACATTCGGGGTCATCTATCAATGTTTTGACCCTGGAAGACTCCCCGCGTGTGATTGACACCGCTAGAGAAGGTAAGTTCGAGGTGCCTTTCAAGACCCTCGAAGAAAAATGCAAGAATTTGGGCCAACACATAGACTCGACTTCTGCATCTAAAACTTTGCAGAGCCAGAGAACTACGAAAGAAGCGCTTAAACAGCAGAGAAACCAACCAACGCCAAAAGTGAGGCAGAAAAATGGGACTACCCCGTGCAGGCAAGTTAGGGCTGAAAATTATTGTATGCTGGATACAGAAATTGAGAGTTCAACATATATTGTAGTCAATCAATACACAGACCTACCTTGCCATGATTTTATGAAGACAGTCCCAACGAAGGTGGCAGTAATCACTAAGGCCACCAAAATCAGACGACACAAGTGTGGAGATGGCAGCTAGTCTTCTGCGAAACCACGTCAGTACCAGAAGGTGACTATCCCTCTGGCAAAGTCTTCACAACCAGATAATATTAGTCTCATAGTTAGAGACAACCTTTTAATCGGGGGCCTTCTACCTTCAGTATGGCCAATAAAGTGCTAGTTTGCCTCATTACTGTGGCAATAAGACCCTCGGTGGTGGGCCAATACCACACCAAGTAATTCCCCCGGGGCGTAGTTACAGCGTAAGGTCCTTAACGAAGCCCCAGGGGCATTACCGTGGGAGATATTGGCCCACCGCCAAGGGTTTTATAGCCATTAGTACCGCGGCCCATTAGACTGGGGTACTAATGTCATTTTTTCTGTTTTGAAACGCTATTACAGGAAAAAAAAGTGAAAAAAATGGCTGCCGGGAAACGGAAAACGTAGTCTGTTTTCCCTTTCCATGGCGGCCATCGGGAGCAGACGCACTGGGAACAGAAGTGTTCCCAGCGCGTTCGCTCCCGAGAAAAAGAAAAAAGAAGGTAAGTGGGGTTGGGAGGGTGGGGAGGGGATAGTTTGCGGGGGAGGTGGGTGGAGGAAAAAAAAAGCTTACCTGAGTCCCTGGCGGGGGACAAAGGCAGCCTCCAGCCTTGAGGAGGCTCAGAGCGGGGATTGCCCTGTTTCGAGCCTCCTCATTGGCTAAGGGGCTACCATGCCCCTCACTGGGAACATAGTACCTGGCACGCACAGGACGCACTAACATATACGGGAATACCGTGTGGTATGGCTTGGAAAAGAGCCAATCCACACGTAGTATTCCCGGTGTACAGAGAGCGCCGGGTACTAATGATCGGTAATTGTCCCTGCCTGACGTTTTTAACCTGTTACCTCTTCAGCAAGGATGCTTGTCTCATGCTCCCAGCTCTATTTAAACTATAAGCAGCTTCAAACACACTGCGTCCAAGGCCGCTAGCCAAGTAAGTAGCTACAAATGAAGAAAGACAGAAAACAAGTTGATATATATACAATTTATTGCCCTGTTATTTCATCCACGTTTAGATAAGCGGCACACCAGCGCTGACTAGGGAGAGCCAACAGCTAAGGCAGGGATAGTTAGAATCTTTGCTGTCTCTTTCTCTCTTTGTCCTATCTATATGGTGTCTGTTGATAGGCCCAGGTATTTTTGCTTGTTCGATGTAGTACATTAGCAACATTGTCTACAGCACCATAGGGAAGCACTGCTCTCTTTCTCTCACCCTCTGAGACACAAACAACTACTCATGAACATGATAAATGCTCGCTGTGCACAATTGATTTTAGGATTTGTCGCCCCCTCTATTTCCTGTTACCATATCGTGTTTGGGTATAACCAGCCAATACCTGTTAAGCAACTCATACCCCTCGTGTATTTTTTTATTAAATACTAGCACATCAACATCTCAATCCACATGACTTGGTCATGGCAACATTTTACCTGTCAACACCCATTGAGCTTATCAAGTGATATTTCATGCCACCATACTTGTTTTCCAGTGCCCCCTTCCACTACCACCAATCCATTTCCTCCTACCCCACCCACATCTGACACTCCACACACAACGCTGCACAAAAGGGTCTGCACATGCTAACATGATCATGGCGCAGCAAAGCCATGTCCTCTACTAAGACATGTGCTAAGATCCTGGCTGCCAATGCCTGTTTCGTTGGGGTGAGGGTTAAGGGTAACATGCATCTCCCTAACGTGCGACTAACATATGTTTTCATTTTAACTACCTTCTCCTTTGCCCTTAGCTTTGCATCAACCAAGCACTTCTTAAACCTTTCACTCTGTGTGTGTGTAAACCTCCAGGTCGCCTGCTGCCACAAACCATTTGAAGGCAATGAGTACTGCTATGTCGGGCTCAATGACATTTGCACCCTGTATCCCTTTTCACCTTCTTACCACCTTTCTCCTTTAACACATATTACACATGTGACACCATTTGCATGAAACATAGTGGGTTTATGAGGGGTCACTTATTGGCTGCCAGCGTATTATGTCGATTGCCAGAATATGTGTTTTCTTCACACATTAGGTGAGCTGCGATTTGCACACATTTTGTATTTCTACGTGAACACAGATGCAAGGCACCAATGCACTCATCTGTCATAAATCGCCCATCACAATGGGATGCATGACCATGTAATTCCATCTTTGTGAGATGTTGCATCTCCTTTTGACGCGTGATCCTTGAGGAGCTGGCTTATAGATTCTAGGACCATGGCTGGCCAGAATACACTCCATAACAGCACATTCTTCCAATCACTTCCAATTGTGTCAGGCAATCTGATAACATGCAAAGATGTGATGTTTGGAGAAGCTAACAAGTAAAATATTCCAAATGCACTGCCCAGAAGTAAGAATTCTGCCATCTTTAATACTGAAACATAACATTTCGATAAGGCAACCATTCAAGTCGTCAGATCATAGTCCAGTCTTTCATTCGCATGCTTCTCTCATGGAATCCATATTAGATCATTATTATGAGTTTGGTGGTAAGGGCAAACCATCTGCTATTTTGGAATGCTGGATGATTTACTATGCCACCAAATCACAGGTTTCATCGCTGAACCTCTTCCAAACCTGTACGAAAGAAATGTCTTCTACACACAAGCACACAAGCTTTACTGGATGTGGTATTACCCAAGTAGTAATACCACATTTCTTGAATGGATTCCTATAGGACTTCATGATATGGAATGTGTTGAAGCGTCCACATAACCCCTCCCTCTGCCGCATGTTTACCACATCAAGTAACCGTAAATATTTTTGAAAATACTACGTGAGGCAATACTGCCAAACTCATCAAAAAAGCACTTTGTGCATTCCATAAGGAAAATGGCTTTTTTGTCCAGCATCCTCATGTGTTTTTTCTGAACAAAGAGAGCAAGAGACGCAACACTATTGGGAATGGGGTATGCTTTTTTTTACATCCACCTGAGCATATAGCTCAATTAATGCGCGAGGACAAGCCTAAATATGTGATAGTTATTCTAGTAGGAAAAGCAGTATCTAATGAATCAGTTAATGTGGCATCGGTTGTTGCTGACTGAACTCCCACGGGATGCTGGTATGTCCTGCCTCCTATGCATAACTCTTACTTAAGACTGACACGCTCAAGGAAGCGTGGCCAGAAAACGAAACACGATTTTCTGTTCACAAAATGTAATGTTTTTTATTCTATTGGCAAAAATGAGATCTACCGGATCAAAACTAAGGGAGGCACCTTAAAGACCATGGACTTGGATAAAAGGAAAGATATATCACACGTCCTCTATGAGAGGAGGCAGTACAGGAGTTCTTAACAGAAGGGGCTTCACCACCTTGATACCAGAGGCTGCGGCACGAGCAGAAGCAGAGGCCACGACCATGAGGCAGAGGTGGTGCACAGCTGTAGGCACATGCTGAAACAGCAACTGCACCCCGAAACACAGTGACTCCCTCCTATTCATTCCAGGGGGCACCATGCCGGAAGACAGTGGGCCTCATTACACGGTAGGCGGTAAGGGTTTACTGGTACCGGTATTTTACCGGTACCGGTAAATCCTTACCGCCTTACTACGAGGTCCCTTTGCGGGTTGGGGTATTTAACGCCTGCTTTTTGCAGGCGTTAAAATCCAACCCGCAAAGGGACCCAGGGAGCTAATTACGGCACCGCAATTTGCGGTGCCGTAATTAGCACCTTCCCCATTCCCATTATGCCCTATGGGGCAAAACTGGGAATGGGGAAGGGCAATGGTGGAAGGGGGAATTACCGCCCCACCAACCTTGGAATGGGGTGGTAATTCCCCTTTCCACCAAGGCGGTGCTGGTATTTTACCGGCATGAACCATGGCGCTAATAGTGCCATGGTTCTCCGCCTACCGTGTAAGGAGGCCCAGTATCACAGAGGAAATCCATCAGTAAGTGACCATACCAACGTTGTTATGTGTGCAAAGAACCATCAGGTAAAAATATGACATCATTTTCAATTTGTGTTCTCCAAATATGTTGCCAGAAACCGAAGAAACGCGGACTCATTCTGCATATCAAGACCGTAGCCTTTGGATTAGAAGCATACAATGGTTTGTTGGTTCTATACTATTCTGTCCCACTAACTGGCTATTGCTCACAACCTTACACGATGACTACTTCCACATGATCATAGTGTATACACCTGTACTTCTCCATCGGTAAAAGGCATTAAGGAAATATGAGTCTTAACCCTTGGTCTGTAGCCAGCTCCCCTAGCATTCACAATGTGCATGACAAAGGTGGCAGCTGTTTTCAAAGTAAGAAACTACATGCAGAGATAAGTAACTGATCAAGGCAGCAATTAATGAATTCCTATGCCAATCTGTGTACAAGCCACTTCAAGTGATATCCAACTTGTATCTTTAATTGTGGAGTAAGACATCAATTATGATAGGGTGAGTACCATTCCAAAAACTACAATCATTCCAGAAGCCCACACAACATATGTTGCTGAACATGGAGAGATGTTGTTGCAATAATAGCAATGCGAATCCAACCATTGTGAAAACAGGAAAACCTTCCTGTTCAGTTGGTTTGTTCATGAAAAGATGTGTACATGTGCCACTCTACACAGGGAAGTTGGGTGGAATGCCCTTTTGCGATGGGAGAAGGGCACATACTGTGATGAGGAGAGAGTCAGTGGGTAGAGGTGGATAAACCCTTGTAAGAGGGCCGAAAGAGATATATGATATTTTATTCATATCATAACTGATACCACGGCGAATAGAGCGCTCGCTTTGACAACTGTGCAGCGCCTGCTGACGCAGGTTCCAATCCCAGCAAAGCGAAACTCAGCCTTTCATCCTTCCGAGGTCGATAAATGAGCACCACACACCGGGGCTAATAATAAGCAGCGCTCAAAATCCCCAGAACTTTGCCAGTTATGATAAGCTAAGCAATCATAACTTGTGCCACCACCGTACACTGCTAAGACTAACACCCAGAACATCAAATATGACATCACATCACTGATGACATCACATATCTGGGCCACTTGTTTTTGTTCACTGACATATCTAAGCCAGACGGTTTTGTTCACTGACTCAAGATATGAAAGATATATATTAACTCTCTTGTATTTTCTTAAAGTACTTTCCTTAAGGTTTGTTCTCAGCTCATGGTGCACATATATGGGGCAATAGGCAGGCAAACACAGAATTCATTTGTGTACATGATGATGAACTTTAACGTTATTGACATTTTCTGGTGATGTTGTTTCTTTCTTCTTTACTTTAGTTTGCCTGTATGAGCCTCTGATTTGTATGCATTGTGGGTCTTCAGATCTATTGTTTGTACTAACACAAGTATGTAGTAAGTCTTGAATTATTAGCTATTTATTCCATGTTTAACATTACTTAAACTCTGATATGGTAGCATTCATCATTTTACTATCCAAAATTGTCAGGTTAAAAATAGTGTACTTCTATTGTGCATGCTGCAGCCATTGCCTTTCTTTATCTATAATTAGGTTCCTGTATTAACAACAACACTCCAATATAATGTTTTGTTTAGATGAGTACATTATTTAATACATTAGATAGTTAGGTCCTCCGATCACTCCTGACATCTTGCTACCAACATTATTATTTTTATTTTGTTTGAGCTAATTGGTTAAAATATTTGCAATAATCCTTAAAACAAAAGAAAGTCAAGGAACCTGGTCTAAGTTTATCCTCCAATCAAACAATCAATTAAACAGTCTTACCAACATTATAAACACAGGCCCTAGTGGGGACTTTTCATCAAAATTAATTTTATATTTGATGTCATCAGACATCACTGTATATACGTTATTAATAATTCCTCTTTTAATATATATCAAAGATGTGTACATTTCCTTTAAGAAACATATTTTTCGCAATGCATACTGATGTGTGTCGTTATCAGCAGCACATGCTGGGGATGCAAGTCACGGTTGAATAGCCTTGGGCATGAGGCTCGACAATGACCCCAGTCCCACCAAACCACCCCCGTTATCCACCGCACCTGCCCTGCATCCTAATTCAGTGTCCACTACAAGATAATGTGATCAATGGCCAGTGCTCATGCCTTGCAGCCATGGCCAGTCTCCACAATCCATGGGGCATGGGCTTTGCCCATGCCGCATTTCCCAATAGGCAAATCAGAGTAGACATCTGTCCTTGCCGAGGGCCAGGCCCACTGCCCAGGTAGCAAAGTTATATCACTATTTGTTGTAATTACTTATTGACACATTCAAAAAAGTTAAAGACAGGACAGATTTGCAAAAGCATGCTTTCAGGACCTTGCTGATGCTCCTCGTGCACATTTGCTTCAATCCTGTCCAGCACTTTGGGCTGCAGCCGCAAGCAGAATTTGTTTTCCCATTTAAACCTAAGGCTTCGGCCATGCCGCATGCCCCAATAAGTAAATCAGAGCAGGCATTCGTCCTTGCCGAGTACCAGGCCCACCATCCATGCACCAAAGTGATAACACTATTTTTTGTACTTACATTTTGATATTTTAGAAAAATAAAACACAAGACAGATTTGCAAAACCATGCTTTGAAGTCCTTGCTGATGCTCCTCGCGAGCGAATTAATTTATTAATTTATTTTATTCATTGATCATTTGTAAGGCGCTTTATACAAAAAAATTGTGTTTCAAAGCACCACAAGGATAAATGGAAAGGGAACAGGGCAAATAATAACAGTGGCAAAAAACAGCGATAATATATATATATATACACAGTCGTGGTTCTACTAGGCCTTGTGGCATTCGGCCGTGCAAGTGCATTGATGAAAAATGCAGAGGGGATAGAAAGAGGTAGCAGAGGAGTGGACATGTGTTGGAGGAGGACCCAAGAGGGAAGTTCTAAGTGGAGTTTGCTGCAATCCTGTCCAGCACTTTGGGCTGTAGCCACGAACAGAATTTTTTCTCGATTTAACCCCATTGCCGGTCCCTCGTGGTCATGGCCAGGATCCGGACAATCTGACCACTGCCCATGGCCGCAACCTATAACTCAGTCACCAAGGGTATATCACTATTTTTTATATCTATATCATAACACTTTTGAAAAAATAAAACCATGCTTTCGGGTCATTGCCAATGCTCCTTGTACGAACTTCCTGCAAATCTATCCATGTTTTTTTTTTTTTTTAAAGTGCCAAAATGTACGAACAAATGATAGTCCTATAAGCCTCCACTTGACAAAATCCATTCATACTTTGCACAGACATTCAAAGTCGGATTTATAATGTTTCTGAAATGTTTCTGAAAACATTTGTGCATATTCTTCAAATGGCAACAAAGTTATAAACCATCTAAAAATGTTGAGAACCCCCTCTACATTTTTCCCCCTCTTGACAAAATCCAACCAAATTTTGAAAAAACACATAAATCTGGGTCTAGAACCGTTTTGCAAACCATTGTGCACATTCGTCAAATGGCACCAAATTTATAAGCCTTTCAAATATTTTTGTACCCCCGTCTAATTTTGCCCCCTCTCGGCAAAACAGCACCAAACATTGGATAACCATTCAGGGTCAGGTCTAATTTGATATTGCAACATTTCGTGCAGTTTAATTGAGTGGCATCAAAGTTATAAGCCACCCAAAAACCTCTTTTCACCGACCCTCTAATGCAGAAATATGCATGGATGTCCCTGAAAATCTGCCACGGATATCGGGGAAGAAAAAACACTGGATTTTGGGCTTTTTTGGCCATATCCCATCCTCATCACCCCTCACCTCCCGATAGATCGTTTTTATTTGTTTGACAAGTGGAGAGTTTTTAAATATGTTTTTACTTCGATGTCCACGGACTACGGGCGCTGTTTGTGAATCCAATGTGGCGTCTGTTTAAAAAGTTTTGATGCACCTCATGTTTTTAACTGACCAATCAGCGGTTGCAACAAAGTTCGCAAACATCACGCTGCTCTCTGATTAGTGCAGAGGCGTCTGCGGACCCGGAATCAGGAAGTGAGTCTGTGGACTGGACCCAGAGATCACTAATTTGTTTTACCTACATTTTGGCAATTTTTTAAAAAAAACTACTGGATGGATTTACACCGAATTTACAAAAGCACGCTTTCGGGACCAATTTTTGGTGAAAATCCGTCCAGCAGTTTGGGCTGTAGGCACAAGCATAATTTATTTGCATTATGTCTGTGAGGATTTCCATACATTTTGGGATGCCTCGTATAACTTAGCCCCCCTTGGACGAAACCACACCACACTTCACAAAAGCATCCTGAGGGTGCCATATACTTTGTATACAAAGTTTGGTGAGGATTCGTCCAAGGGGGGGCAATGTTATAAGCTGCCCAAAAAGTGCTATTTCTATGAGTAGAGCACCTTAACCATGTTTCAGGACCATTGCCACAGGACCTTTAATAATTCCCAAAAGGTACATAAGAAAGATAAAAACCAGAACGTACTGTTATGACTACTAGAAATGTGAAATTTAGCAGACATATCACTTAGGACATATATGACCTCCAGTTTAAAAACAACATTCAACTTATTCCTAGACCGTATACAGCCATTTCTGTCATGACAACCACTGTGCACCAGCTTAGATTTCTGTAAGAAACTGTGATAATATGGCCAAGATTCTTATTGGGCCATATTGGCACGCTTCTGAATCATTGTGACACCGGGGGTAATTGCACCATTCTGATCTGCTTTCCCCCACTGTTCTTTGTACCTTTCATACCTGTTTGCCACTTGCTCTCTGTATTCATATTTTCTTTAATCCTCTGAAAGCTTCCTCGACCACCCTACTGAATATGTCAGATTATCTCAAATCTAAAACGTGGATGAGTGTATCCTCAGGGATTCCCTAACCTAGACTTGATATGAAGCTTTCCTCAGAGGAAAGCTTGGCCTGCCTTTCAGCAGGAATGAGTTGCACATGGCAAACATGCCAATGCAATATGTATGGGGATGGGTGTGGGGGTGGGGGTATTCAGACTGCGGACCATACTGAAGCTGTCTTCAGTCGATTTGCAAAGAAATGGAGGCAAAGAAATGGAGGCGGCACCTCTAGAATTCGACTCGTGGAAAGTCACTGATGTACATTTTTTGCTTATGATGCACTTTTTTGATGTGCCTGGACTGTTTGCAGCATTATTATGTAATTTGTCATGCACCTTCGAGCGATTTTCCTAAAATTAGGCCTTCATGCCAGAAAAATATCAAACTGGTGCTGCATCATACTTTTCTAATCTTGTATTCATTCCAGCCTGCCCAGAATCTGGGCTTTTTTTCGTTTCATCAGGCTAGAGAGAGGCAACATCAGTTTAGCGGATAATTTAGCTTTACACTGTGACAACCCAACCGTTAACCTTGGATTGCGGCAAGCTGGGCGATGCCAGGACTCTTTGCTTTCAATTGCGTTTTCAACACTTCTCTATTATTATCCTTTAGTGTCATGGGATGTCTTCACTGAGACTTCGGTGTCTGGTACATTGGCCAGACGATTAGTCCAACTGACCTGGTCCCAAATGCCACAGAACGAGTGCTCAGCCTCACCATTGCACAGCGGCTTTGCGGTGCGCCTATTGGAATATCTTCGGAGGAAACGCGTCTCCTCGAAGGAAAGATTTTTTTTTTGCGCTCAATAACTTCAAAGCAATCATCTTCCCTGATTTCACAGAGTAAATGAAAATAACTTGTATTTTTGTCGCAGTTGGAAAACAGAGATCAATGTTCATACATCACGTATCACTTACTCGCTCGCGTCTCGGTAGCAGCCATTTTAATTGTAGCCTTGAAACTCTGAAATGAAAGTTATGGGAATAAAGAAAACCAATCATCTACTGCTGGAAGCTGAGGGCCCTTTTAAAGTTCAAGAAGCTTTTCAGAAAAGGAAAATGAATGTAATCTTTATGGTAAATGTCAATTTTATTTTACCTAGAGTGGTTAAGCACTATATACAGCGAACATTAAAAGGAGAGAAATAATAAAACAGGGAAAAGGTTAACGTCTTTACAATAAATGATCTCGTTGGCTCGTTGTAGTTCATGCTTTATTTTTATTGTAGAGTTCATATCGCTGGCATGCCCAGTAATGAAACAATACGTTGTGGGGGCTCATCTGTCAATCTTTGTCTGCAGAACAGGTTGGTTAAAGGCTGAACTGTTCTACCCTTTGAACCAGGTACAATTATCGCCGGTGGAACTGAAAACATTTTTACATTTAACACATCTGAGATTTCTACAGTAATAAGGTG
The DNA here is from genome assembly GCF_040938575.1 of Ambystoma mexicanum. NCBI lineage: Eukaryota > Metazoa > Chordata > Amphibia > Caudata > Ambystomatidae > Ambystoma > Ambystoma mexicanum. Next base: position 414,905,449 of record NC_090939.1, read on the forward strand.
TCAAATATATTACTTTGGCTTTCAGTAATGGTGATATAACGAGCCAACAATGGCCCATTGTCTGTGAGTCCGATGCAAATGGGGGAGTGTGGCAGTCACTGCTGGAAGCCTTTGGAAGCCTTTGGGTTGCTCTGCGGTTGTTCTGCATTTCGACCTTTCACTTGCCAGAACAAATGATATGCTATTTGAATACAAATTACACGTTTATGAATACATACCTGTTGCTAGTGCTTATGTGCACTATTATAACAGGATGTCTGTCCCTATCTATCTATCTATCTATCTATCTATCTATCTATCTATCTATCTATCTATCTGCCTATTTGAAGAAACTGTTTAACAACTGCAACACAAGAGCTATGTGTCTCAATTACTAGTGCAATACAAATGTAGTGCAGTGGCCTTCACTGTGCTAATACCATCATGAATGGACAGGGGAGAGTATATGAATGCACTTTTTTCAGGTGCACCTGACACTACAGTGAGTTCAGCTGCACTGGCTACTTATATGCAGCACCTACATGAGGACATGCATATTGTGCCTGGTTTCAAGAAGGTACATAGCAGGTTTAGGGGGACGAGTGGTCAAAGATTTAGAAGCTTTGAAATAGGTGATGGTGCAATCTGGTCAAGAAGGTGTATCACTGAGGCCTACCAACACGTATTAGCGGATGCATTAATTGTGTTTCCTAGAAATGTATAGCGATTGATGATACAGCCAATCTCCCTCCCCCTCTCACCAGCAACCAGCCCAGTTCCTGATTGAAATGTATGACATGCATATCATGCTATGTTGCTTGGACGCAAAATAAAACGGGCAATGACGACTAGACTGATCATTTAAAACTTTTCATTTGGATATGTGGCTATCATTTAATGTGTGTGCTTGAAAATGATCTGTTCAATACCTTAAATTCTTCACACTCATTAAATGGGTGCGTAGGTGAGGGGTTAGCCCTGTGGTGACAAGCGTTTGTATATTGACCTTGCTAGGGTGGGTTAATGTGATCATGTTCTCACATTTACTTGAACCAAGAAGGATAGCTGGGCAGAAAGTAATAATCCATTGAGTTGAGCACCTGCAGGATGCCAATGAAATGTCGATATAAAGGGGCCTTGTGTGGAATGCCAGAGTGACATTATGCATATAGTTTGACGAGTCCCACGACATGTAGACCACGTTTAGGAGCTGATAAAAGAAATGCCACACTCGGCCAATTTATCTCATACGAAGGGAGTCATGTTCTTCAAAGTCTAAGTCAAAGTATAAGTTGCATGGATGGGACCACCATCAAGTGCACTAACATGCACTGCAGTCACCGATTGTCATTGTTGTCACCATGAGTAAAGTAAATACCTGGTAGACTTGGGTTTACATACTTGGTTTGCACTTTGGTTTCCTATTGAAGCTAGGGTTATTTCAAGGTGATGAAATATTGCAAATTCTATAGAAATGCAGTGTTTTTCTGCCAGCATGAATCTCACACGCTGGTGGAAAACCAATCAGATTTTCACAAAAAGCAGGATGGGAGATGGACATGTTAATCCCGTTCCATAACCCATCTCTTCCTGCCAAAAAAAACAAAATCCCCATTAATATGGGGCTACCAGAGCGCATTTCAGAAAAGAAAACATGAATGACATGAGAAATCTCTTTCACAGACCCGTGCTGCACTCTTATAAATGACAGAAAAACATATGTGTGTAGACTCTACGAGAATTTTCCACGTGTTAGAGTATTCCTTTTAAAATGGAGGGTGTTTTGCCAAATTATTTGGAAAAACACTGCTCATAAATTGCACAATTTCAACCCAGTATTGAAAGGCTGAAAAACCCCCACCAGAATTTGAACATATTCATATAGGTTCCTCACAGATCTCTGTAGCCCCATTTGTGTACATAGCCAAATGAGATCAACCCTGTTAATTGCTCTCCCATCCCATGGCTCTCCTCAGTATTCACTCCCTGTATTCACCACCCTGTTTTGTGCAGTGCTCTGTTGCTTAGTAACTAGGTTTACGCTATATTAACCCTATACATGTTAAAGTATATACATACAAACCACTGCTCACTTTTCCCACCTAATTAATTCATTTGTATTCTTGTTTCGTAAAACAAAGGCTGACACATTAATGGCACATGTGTGTTTACATTCCTGTTTAGTTTTTATAAATGTAGTGGCGAGCACCACAATGCAATCCGCTAGTGGTTTTCCACATTTACATAAGTTTAAAATTGTTGTTAGCGCTTGAATTCCTATATTTGGACACACATGAGGTGGACTCCTCCATAGCACAGCAAATTCCATCTTAACCTTCAATACAGTTTGGGTACTACTGCCTTAAAACCAGGAACTCAGTATCTTCAATTAAAAAGAATGCAGCTGGGTTAAGGATTGTCTTTTTTTCTACATACAAGTGCACACACATCCACACTCGACAAAAAATGATTACACCTTTAGCCTTATTTCCCCATTCTGATTGAAAGCCTACAATTACCAGCATGCAAAGTAATACTAACCAAAACCAAGCAAATACTATACTATACAATACTAAGCAAAGTATGTCGTTATTGGTGATACATTAACTTTTTCAGACGAGTGTCAGCATTTGTTTCTCCTACTGCAATTATAGTTCCACATTTTAAACATCCTAAAATAAAAATCCACACAATCGTTGTCTGATAAAGTCGGAAGCAGCACTCAATCACCAATTTGATATGTTTTAGGACGTTTGGAAGGTGGAGGGTCATGTAATGTTTGTACTGTTTCTTTTGAACATATTTTCTTTTGTTAATATGTTTTGCACTTGTGCCTTGATTTGTTTTAGTTTCAAAAACATTTTAAAAATATATATGCACATATGTGACAGCATTATAGAATTTCCCAAATTATATTTTTTGTATTACCTCTTTTTTTGGTTCAACCAAATCTTTATTAACACAAGGATTCAATCACATTTTATACGCAGAGTGTGCTCCAGATGATCTCATCAACAACCAATGTAACCAACAGTAACTGTAAATTCCCCCCTCTAGTCTAGAGGTGTCACTTCCCCTATATTCTCCCCTCCCTGGCTCAGTTCTCCTCCTCCGGTAGCAGTCCAAGCGTCTTTAGTCTCTTCAGGATGTATAAGCAAGTATAGTCCTTGTGCGCATAAGATAGAAAGAGCGACCAAACTTTACTGAACCCCCTCATTTTCCCTATACCACTGCTGTCATCTTTTCCACAGCTGCAATGTCCCATATTGCATAGTACCATTGTATAATGTATGGCGAGTCTACCTTCCTCCACTGTTTCAATATACATCGTGTGGCACTTAGTAATACATTAGCCCATAGTATTCCTGCTCGCCCCCCTAACCAACGTGTTAGGCAGAATTATATGCAGTACCGTTTGGGAACACCACACACAATTAAGACTACAAGTGACAGTACAAATTCACCCTTGGAAAAAACTGTACTACACAGTAAAGTGGTAGCGATGGCTGAGCAACCAGACTTATCTCAAGAGTAAAGTGAGCAGTATCAATAGTTACACAAAGGACAGAAAATACTATGATTCAAACAAACACTGACTCAAGGTTTATGAGTAAAAGAACATACATTTATTTACACATCAGTTGTAAAACATTTCACTAAAGTACAGCAGTTGAAAAATCACATTCTTAATACACCACACCACTCCCAATAGATTCTGGACAAGTTAAACTCAAAATAAAGTGTGAGAAAAATGGCACTCCAGTAATTTAAAAAGGGAGGGAAAGACAAAGTTAGGTACAAATTGAGCAGCACCAACAATTAAGTAAGCAAGGCAATCTAGAAAGAGGAACTACAGTGATGGAATCAAATCAGAAAGGCTTAGGGTCAAAGTCAATAGGAAAAAAGTCTTTTGCTCAAGATCACACAGTTCAGGGTAGTTTGCGGTTATGTCTTTGCCAAGAGTTCCGGACAAAGTTGGTCAGCAGAAAAGTTAGTTTAAAGAGTAGAGAAGGACAAGCCCTCGGATTGGCGAAAGGTTTCACACACCTTCGCCGCGGCTGGACGGAACGAACAACCGGATCTGCACAGTACCTTTAAATGGAGAAGAAGCTGTAGCTGAGGTGGACGTTCCTGGCACTTCCTGCAGGCTCACGGTTCCTGAAGCGACTGTTGGACTGACATGAAGTAGGAAGACTGGAGGGTCCTGCACTGCCCAGGGAAGAAACCAGCAGCAGAGTAAAGCAACACATAAAAGGTGCACTCCTTAAAACCCAAGCAGGATCTGACCTTCCTGGCTATCCGGTTCACTGTAGCTCTGTACAGCAAATTCGACCAGAGGAAGGAGTCCTGGCTTGCAATTTGGGTGAACTGGTTGGTCCCACCAGCTCAGGGGAAGATGATTCCTGGTAGATCTCCTCTGTCGTTGGAGTCTGAAGATTCGGACCTGCAGCAGGGCTTCACCGGGTGGTTCAGTCAATGTAGGGGTACTCTTCTGTCAGCTCCACATTGGTTCTTTTGTTCCAGTGGCGACTCTGCCTTTCCAAACACAGAGACCTGCTTTTTATGCAGTTTTCCCCCATTTACTCAGCCTGGCTGAAAATCACACAGCAGGGTGGCAGTCCTGACAGGACAGTCACCTAGCCAATCAAACAGGAGTGCAACTTGGGTTACCAAGGAAACCCATGGCAGGGGTCCTAAAACCCCTCCCTCACATCCTGCCTACCCAGACTTTCAGGCACCTAAGTAGGGCTTCTGTGTAGAAGCCTGCGAAAAGACGGTTTAACAAAGGAACCAAACCTGGTTTGGGGTGCGGAGTAAAACGCGAGAAATACATTTTCAAAAAGAAACCCAGCCAGAACCGTATAAAAACGTATATGGTCTAGCGCGTTTAAGTTTGAGGCTACCAAGATAGCCTAAAACACTACCAAGGTTATTTAAGATAACCGTGGTAGGAAAAATAGGGTAGTTACCACTGCCTCCAGCCAAGCCTTGTTGAAAAGGGAGCGAAACAATGCTCCAAGAGAAACAGACAAAAAGGGATATGTATTAACCCTTTCCAGTACTCTATGTAAGATAATTTGTACTGGGTCTGTGGTTTTAAAAGACTAAAAAAGTTAATGGCAACTTTGCATGTTCTAGGAGACAGTAGTTAGTCCCAGAAAATGGAGTCTGAGTTGGGAAGTCTAAAGGACAACCCTGTGTCACTGCACTGAAGGTGCTGTGTAAGACACAGTAAAAAGATGATGCCTGTGGAGTAGGTGAGGCTCCACAGTCTATGGACACAAGAAAATGTTAAACACACACAGCAAAACACATTTAAGAGTGGGAGAAAAGGCTCCCACTCTTACTTGGTGAAAACAATTAATCTTATAAATCCAGCAAAGCTGCTGAGGGACTCAGTAGGTAAGGGAAATTAGCCACTCTGGAGAATTCTCCCTAACACGAGGGTCTCCGTTCGTCGGTATATTCAAGAGTGCCATAGCCGCCTCTATGTCTATGTAAATTCCCAGAATCCTGCCCACCTTCGAATTCATCTCCTGCCAGAAATGCTTAAGTTGCCGTTACCTCCACCATATATGTTCCATTGTCCCCACCCCCACACAATTCCTCCAGCACAATGAGGATTGGGAGTTGTGCATTCTATGGAGTTTCTCTGAAAAATGTATTGGCATGTGTATAGCACTTTGTATTACAGTTCTCAGTGCTGCACTGAGGTGTAAGGTATATACCAACCCATCAGAGCCTGTCCCCATTCCTTATCTGTAAATGGCCTCCCCAACCCGGTCTCCCATTAACTCCTCACCACCCCAGTCTCCTGCACCTCCTTTCCTGAAAGGATCTTGTAGATGGTCGCGATAAGTCCCCCATTATTCTCGCTAACTGACAGTATCTTTTCCCAATCTGGTAGTTCCCTTGTGGCCCACTCTATCATCACTGGAGTGCTCACCCAATGTTTTAGCTGCTAGAATGCATTGTGGTCCTCACTTTCTAAGTTGTACTCCACCTGGCAAGTATCAACTGTTTTGAGTTGGGTTCTCTCATAGAGAACTCTGTTCTCCCTCACAGGGCTTAGCTGAGCCTCCTGTTCAATCTGTTGCAGATCCCCGGGCCATCTTTTGTGATTGGATTCTCCAGTGGCCCTCCAGGCCGGTCCTCCCTTCTCATCCAGGGCATTTTCCAGAGATACTCCCCTGCCATAGCCTGTTCCATGGCCACCCAGTGTTTCTGGTTGTCTGCCCTCCCCCACTTTGCCAGAGCCCTCAGTGGTGCTGCTTCGAAGTACCTCATCATGCCAGGGCACCCACTCTCCCCTGCCTTTTCCCTCCGAATAAGACCCTCCTTTCAATACAGGGTTTCTTCCCATTCCATATGAAGCCCATTATGTCCTCCTGAACCTCCTTCATTATCCTCCCCAGGATTGCCAATGGGATTGCTTGGAATAAATATAACAGTTGTGGGAGGATGTTCATTTTCATAATGGCAATCCTACGTAGCCTTGAGACATATAGCCCCCTCCACCTTCTGCGGTCCGCTTGGATTCGTCTCAGCAGTGGCAGGTATATCTGAGAAATGGCTGCAATCAGGTTTACCCCTAGATATCTAACCGGGCCCACCGCCCACCTAAACGGGGAGTCCTTCTCCAAGCATTTCTGTTCTTATCCCCCAACTGAGAGGTTCAGTATTTCTGACTTGGATTAGTTCACTTTGAAACCTCATACCCCACAAAAGGCCTGTATCTTTCCCATTATTGCCGGTAATTGATGACCATAAGAGCCACACCATCAGCAAATGGAGCAATCTTATGATGGAGTTCAACCATTTCACCACTTGTATCTCCCAGGTTCTCCCTAATTCAGTATGCAAAGGGCTCCATCACTAGCGCAAAGAGTAAGGGTGACAGTATACACCCCTGTTTAATTCCTCGTCTTATTGAGAATTGGTTTGTCAGTCCCACATTTACTTTAAACCTAGCTAATGGCGTCTGTTAATTGGCCTGGACCATTCTTAGGAAATTTGGCCCCACTCCCACCCTACTCAACATTTGGCTCACAAACTCCCATTTTACTCTGTTGAACACCTTCTCGGCATCAAGCATTAATTAGTATGTTATGTTATATAGACTTATAAAGCGCAATACACGCCATAGGCATCTTGGAGCTGGAGAGTAATAAGAGAGAGACCTGTAGTATTTAGAAAAGAAGAGTATTTAAAGCATCTCTGAAGGCCAGATGGTTGGCAGTATCACGAAGAGCCAAGAGAACTTGGTTCCATGCCTTGGCTGCTGCCACCAAAAAGGTGCAACTGCCAATTTGGGCACGTTTAAAGCAAAGAACCAGAAGTAGTAGCGCAGTCTGTGAGTGCAAGGAGCGAGTGGGAACATAGTGAACACATTTTTCCTGCAGATACTCTGCTCCCACTTTGTAAAAGGCACGGTGAACCAGGCACATGGGTTTAAATTTGATCCATTGTTCAATAGGGAGCCAATGCAGTTGTTTTAGAAGTGGGGCCATATAAGAGCGTGCCGAAGGGCGCAGTATTGATCGAACTGCTGCGTTTTATAACATTTGGATACGATTGAGTAGATAGTGTGATTGGCCATAGTACAGCGAGTTACAGTAATCCACTGTACTAAGGACCCACGTTCCTACCACCGGTCCTACCACCGGGGCATGGAGATGACCAGGGATGAAGGGAAGAACCTTTCTCAGAGTCTGCAGTTTGAAGTGGCCGGCTTTGCAAACTGGACCCACCTGCTTAGTCATCATCAGTGAGAACTTAACCCCCAGATTTCTCACCGTGAGAGAAAGTAGAGGGAACAGGCCAAGAGAGGGGACCAGAAGTCCGGGGTCCAGTAGTTGAGGGGGGCTGTTAGTCCAGACCACCAGGACCTCTGTTTTACTGCCATTGAGCTTGCAACAGTTAGTTACCATCCAGGCACCCATGCCTTGAAGACAGTTCCTGAGCCAGATTGCATTGTCAGGACGAGTGAGATCCAGACGTAGCAGGATCTGTGTGTCATCTGTGTATGAATAGAACTGAAACCGTTAGATAGAATGAGAAGAAGAAGAGGATGGATGTAAATATTGAAAAGAATAGGGGATAGGGCAGATACTTGTGCACTCCACAAAACAGTGTGACAGACTCTGAACAGAAGGGAGGCAGGAAAACAGATTGAAAAGGGTCGGTCAAAAAATCTGCGAACCAGCTCAATACCTGGCCCCCCAAACCAGTGCCCGACAAACAGGATATCAGTGTAGAATGATCAACCGTGTCGAACGCGGCTGAGAGGTCAAGTAAGAGCAAGGCTCCCACACTGCCCTGATCAACTAGGTGAGTAAGGTAATCAAATATAGAGTTGAGAACTGATTCGGTGCTTCTCCTGGGGCGGAATCCCGACTGGAATGTGTCAAAATAACCTGTGGATTCCATGAAAGATGACAAAAGGGGAGAGACCAACGCCTCCAGAGTTTTCATCAGAGACGGGAGAAGGGATATGGGTCGAAAGTTAGCCAGGACAGCAGGGTCCAAAGAGATCTTCTTCAAAAGTGGAAGCACCAGAGCGTGTTTCAAGGAGGTGGGCATATCTTTCCCCCTTGCAGCCTTATCAATTAAGTGCATAACCCTCCTCTCATTGTTAAACGTGCTCCACCTCTGAATGAATACAGGCTGATCCTGCACTATCAACCCCTGAAGTACCTTTTCCAACCGAGCCGCCAACACCCTCATGTACAGTTTGGCATCTACATAAATGAGTGCAATTGGTCGGTACTAGGAGCTCAGCTGCAGGTTCTTCCCTGGCTTCGGGATGAGGGTAATGTATGCCATTTCCATGGATGTGCGATCTTGCCCCTTTCTCGAAAGTCGTTAAAGGCCTCTGTCAATCCTTTGGCCAGTGACTGCTTAAATGTTGTGTAAAACATCCCCATAAACCCATCCTCCCCTGGGCTTTTGTGTTTTAGCCTTGCTATCGACTGCTGTACCTTCTCTCCTGTTGTCAGTTCTTCCAAATGCTCTATTTGCTCAATGGGCAATCGTGGACCCGGCCAGCCCTCCAAATATTCTCATTGTGCCTCCCCATCTCATGGTTCCTCATCGTAAATACCTGCAAAGTATTCCTAGATCACCCTACATTTGTCTCTCTCCACCCCCACTAACCTGACCCTTTTATCCTCCAGGTCAGCTATAAATGGTGTCTGTTCCCTAGACCTTAATTGCTTCACCAGCACAGTCCCAAACCTATTTCCATGCTCATAGAATGCCTGCCTGCTCCTCAAGACGGTGGTTGCTACTGATCTACTGATCAGCTGTTTGAGTAGCCCTCTCACTTGGGCTATTTGTCTATTTATCTTTACATTTGTAGAGCGTGCTAAGCCCTTGGGCATCAAGGCGCTGCTTGATAAAAAAACTGTTATACTTGGCAGAATCAGATTATATACAACAGTGATACATTAAAGTACATGAAAAACGAGTTGCACCTGTGATCGATACAGGAGAATGGTGGTAAAATTTGGTTGCTCTTCACTGCTTGTCACTCAACCTCAGGGGGGGGGACAGTAGGAATCAGGGTTAGGTGAACAGCATAGTTTTTAATGATTTCCTGAAGGTCCAGTAGGACTGTTTGGCCCTTAGGGTGGGAGGGAGTAGGTTCCATTGCTTGGCCGCAAATGTTGGCAAGCTGGATCCTCCAGCTTTTTGCCGTTTGAATTTAGGTTGGGCGATGCAGTGGGTGTTAGGCTCCTCTAGTTGGTCTTGACGAGTTTACTTTGGTGATCTTTTGGGATAAGTAAGACAGGGCAGTTTTAGATAGGCATCTGTGCATGAAAGAGATGGTTTTAAAGATGATCCATTCACAAATCGGGAGCCAGTGGGCAACTTTTCTTGCTGCATTGATGTGGCCAAGTCTAGGGATGTTAAGCGCAGCTCTAAGAGCGTTCTTTTGAATGACTCGCATTTTGTTGGAGTCTGTGGTACCTGTAAAAAGGGCATTGCAGCAGTCAGGTTTGGACCCTATGGTGGTGCAGGCTATAGTCATGCAGCTGTCTGAAGAGAGGAAAGGTCGAGCGGCATTGAGTAGTTTGGTCATGTAGGCAGCGCTGGAGGCAATGGCACTCACTTGTCGTGTTAGCGATAGTGACACATCCAGTTTTTTCGCTACAGGGGAGACCGGAATTGTTACTTTGTCGATGTAAAATGAAGATTATTGGGGGCTTAGTTTTTTGATTACTGAGGGGGGGTCTACTATGAGAAGCTCAGTCTTCTCATCATTAAGGCATAGGTGATGCGTGGCCATCCAGGATTACATTGTTAGGTATACAGAGTTGAGAGGCAGAATCTTCTTGGTAATTTTCCCGAGACGGGGATTAAGATTTGCATGTCATCAGCATAATTTGTACAGGATATGCCAATGGAGTCCAGGAGAGTGACTAGTGGTTTTGTAAATATTTTATATAAGGTGGTTGACACACGTGATCCTTGCAGTGGTGCACTAGCATCCTCTGCAAATACCCTTATGGATCTGTTTCCTAAGAAGGAAGATATCCAGGCTGAGGCTTCTGGAGAAAAGTTAGCTGATATATTTAGGTGCTGACCTAGGATTGAGTGGTCGACTAGGTCAAACACAGTTTAGAGGTCTAGGAAAAGTAGCAGAGCGGGCTTGCCTTCAACCCTTATTTCAGTGATTTGAATTTTTAGGTTGATGAGTGCCGATTCGGTCCGATGGCCTGGCCAAAAGCCTAATTAGCCAGATTGGCACAAACCCAAGATTTGGTTGGCCTTGAGGTGTCTTAGAATTTGTAAGTAGGCTGATATGTCAAGGATTTTAAATAGGAAGGGGACAGTTGTGATTTGACGGTAGCTAGTAGGGATCGCTGGGTCCAGTGTGGATTTTTTGATAAGTGGGAAGACCCAAGCGTCTTTGAGGCCGGTGGGAATTAATCTAGTTGAGAAGGATGTGTTGATAAAAGTGGTAAGGAGTGCAGTTAGGTGGTCTTAACAGTCTTTTATAAGGACAAATATAGCCTGTGCAGCGGGACGGCTTGACGCCTATAAGGATGGCTTTGACTTCATCCTCAGAGACATTGCTGAATTGAAACAGTGGAGGGGCATGGTGGATGTCGGTAGGTGAGGTCTGGTCAGTCGGAAGCCATAGTGGGGGTTGGGCCATGGCTTGTTTGTAGTCAATTCTCTTTTGCAGGGTTTCACTTTTGGTAAACATAGCATTTTGTACATCAGAGCACCATGAGGCGACTTTGGTTAGGGTGGTGGGTGGGATTGTCGGCGTCTCTAGTTCTCTGAGAATTGTGAAGATCTCACGAGTGTCCGAATTTGCATTTGCAATAAGGGCATTGTAGGAAGAAGATTTGGCAGCGATGATGTTTTTTTTTGTATAGGTTGGCTGCTGTTGTGTACTGGAGTTTACTGGCCTTTGTTGGAGATTTCTTCCAGTTAGCTTCAGCTAACCGCTTGTTTGTGCTAATTGTTTGGAGTTCCGGGGTAAACCACGAGTTTCTGTGTGCTGATGGTTTAAGTTAAGCCACCTTGTTTATGGCCTTCACCTTGTGGCTTGTTCCAGCTCCTGACTCTCCTTTTCCAAGTCCTACTACGCCACCTGTCTCTTCTCTTAGCCTTTTAGAATCTTTTATTAGGCAGTTTCCCAACTCTCTCCCCGCATCCCCTCCTTCTTCCCACCCTCCTCTATGAATTGGTCATTATCGGCCCCCACTTCCTGCCTAATTCCTGAGTCTCTAAGAAGGTATTCTTCCAGTTGCCATCCCATATGTCCCCCCCGTAACTCTCCCTCCCATTCCAATGTGATCAGCACATGATCAGAGATTGTCATACCCCCGGTGTGGGCCCTCAACATTGCCTGAACTACCCTTTGTGTTGCCATAATATAACCTATCCGGGAGTACATTTTGTGAATGTGCAAGTAGAATGAATAGTCCTTCTCTTGTGGTTGGTGTACCCGCCATGCATCTTTTTGCGCCACTTTCTCAAATATATCTTGCAACTGCTTAAACATAGCCCACATTGTGTATCCCCTCATCCCACCAGATCTGTCCATCCGTGTATCCACTGCCATGTTATATTCTCCCACCACCAGTAGCTCAGCTTCTTTAAACCGGCCCAGCTCCTGCAGGAACCCTGCCAAAAACCCTTCTTGTCCTTGATTGGGAGCATATATCGATGTCCATGTGTACATTTGCCCTTCCCCTTTCCCCTTAAACAGAAGATACTCTCCCCGAAGACCCTTTTCACCTTGGCTCCCTCAACCTTCATGGACTTATGGAAGTGCATAGCCACCCACGCCTTTTTGCTTCCCGCCCCCACATGGTACTGAAGCAGGTATTCCCTATTGCATAACCGGCACACATCTCCTTCCATCAAGTGTGTCTCCTTTAGGTACACTAATAGCTTCTCTATTCTTAATTTCCTGCAACACTGTCCCTCTCTTGCTCAGGCTGTTATCCCCTTTGCGTTCCATGTGTCTAGCCTATACATTCCCAGTGTCTATGTATACTGCTTCATCCCCGGACACTATAGTCTCCTTAGCCAGGTCTCTTATACCCTGCTGCTCTTGACTACCCCCCAGACTAGTACAAACCCCCCAATTTGTAAGAATCCCTGGATCCCTCATCCAGGTTCTCGACGTGAGCCCCTAACTCGAACATTACGCAATGCTTACACCGCCTAAATCCTTTGAATTTTCCATCAGTTCCTGCCTCACTCATGACTTTCCCACTGACAAAAGAGGTCTGCCAGTGTTCCAGGACCCTTTCCTGTGATCCATTGGCCAGTTCACATCTTTCTCCCTTTTTTCTAGCCCCAACACTGGGAGCTACTTTGTCCCGCTCCTAATACTCCTTCATGGCGCTTCTCCGCATTGTCCTCCATGAGGCTTCATGGGCACATGCCCAGTGCCCTCCACCACCTGAAGAACCATATTTTCCCCATTCCCCATATAGAACTGCAGCCTTGTTGAGAACAGCCACCAGTACCTCATTCCCCTCCTGTTAAGTTACCCGCAAGCGGTTTAAACTTCTCCTCACCACCGTCAGCTGAGATAGGTCATCAAATACTTGAACTTCACTTCCCCTCAGCTGGATTTCCCTTTCTGTCTGGCCACAGCCATTGGCCTTGATTTATCCTTGAAGTTGTGCGTCTTCACCAGCACATCCCTTGGGTTTACCCCTGGGTCTGCTCTTGGACTATGCACTCTGTGCATTCTCTCAATGTCCATGTGATTTTGTTCTCTCTCCTTGAGGCGCACAAAATGCTCTCGGATGCAGTCCTCCAGATCCGACCCCTCTGCTCCCTCCTTAAGGTCCTTTATCTGGATATTGTCCCTCTGCAGTCTATTTTCCAGATCTTCACATTTCTCCTCCAAGGCCTTTATCCGGTCCTCCGCCCCTTTTGCCTTCTGGACCAGGTCGGGCACCTGCTCAGCCAAACCCATGATATGCCCCTTGGCGTCCATCACTCTGTCGCCCAGCCCATCAATATCTCTTCTGTTCTCTGTGATTGCCCGTCAGAAGTCCTCTTGTGTACTGACCCACTTCGCCTTGACAACCTCTGTTAATTCCCCCTTGAGTTCAGCGGGGGCCACCAAAAGGTCTTTGTTGGTAGGCGCCATCTCCTTGCTGCTGCTTACTCTCAGGTTGCCTCTGATCCCCACATGCCACCCCTTTCCTCTGTGGTCTCATCTACATCCTCAAGCTGCCTGTGCCTTCTCCAGGAAGGGGTGCAATGCTCCTCTTTACTTTGCCCCTGCTTGGAGCTTCACCAGACCTTGACTGCCTCTGCTCCTGCTCCCCTCCAGGCTACAAGTCCCCATGTCCAGCATTATCGCGCTCCTATACACATAGTCCAGCAACCCCTCTCTATTCAAGGAACAGGTCACATGGGTTCGCTTTTTCCCACCAGTCTGACCTTCCTATTTGTCATTTTCAGCTGAGTCTCAATCTCTCCTTTTCCTCTTCTCACCCTCTCCTACGTGGAGTGGCCCCCAAGCTCTCAGCCTCCTCCTTACCCTTCCAGTCCAGCAGGTCCTTTTCCCCTTAGGCCAGTCCTCTTTATACCTGCACTGTTCGCTCCCCAGGGCCCTCCTCCTCTTGCTGCTCCCAAGAGCCCTCCTCCTCTTGCTGCTCCCCGGGATCTGCACTCCAGGGCTCCCATTCAGGGGTGAGTCCCCACTGTCCTCCTGGTGGTTCTCCAGCTGGTCCCCCACTCACCACTTGCTGATGCTTGCACCCCCTACCATTTCCACTGGGCATCACTCTATTCTGCCAGACTCCACCATGCACCCGCTCCTCACCACAGGTGCCGTGTTTCTTCCTGCTCTTCCGAACTACCCCCAGCTCAGCTCCCCGCTGAGTGGGCACCAGAGTTCCCCCGCTGTGGTCTCTGCCTCTCTGTGGCCAGCACCACTTCACGAATCTTCTGCAGTGCAAGTGCCGCCCTGCTCATACTCCTCTCCTTACTGCAGGAAGCTGCCTCCAGCCAGCCGCCTACTCACCGTTCTCCTAGTTCTAAGTTGGACAGACATTTTGCAAACGAGTGGAAAGACACCAAACTTCGGGAGAGTGGGAATGGAATAAGGTGGGGACAAATGGTGCGAGCAGTCAGGTCTGTAGCACCTGAAAAGCCAGATATTGGGGAGGCAAACGTATTTGCTACCCTGTAGTAAGCATAACAAGGCATTAAATCAGCTGGGGAGCCCCTTTATCTATTCAGACCACTTAGCAGTATAAATGTCACGTTACTATGCAGGTTGCATATGGAACCCTTATATACCAATTAGCACTTTCACCTAGGAATCAAAGATATGCATCCCAGAAGGATTGTTTTACACAATACCCATCCTGTGTCAGAGTTGTTGTGAGGGGGAATTCAAAAAGTTGACTACCACATCCCATAGTAGTTTAATGGAACCATGGGTGTGACTGGTTCTGTCTTCTTTTATTTTTTTTATTTTGATTAACAATGCAATACAGCTAAATAAATGGCTTGTTGCATAAAAACAAATCGCCAACCAACCCATAATGATATCTACATAGATAAAATAACACACAATACAGATGCAATGTAAAAAAATGATGTCGTTTTCATGAATACAATTGTATATTACATCAAGTTGGTATCTTAAAAATAGTCTCAATTTTAACCCAACATTTTGTAAAATAGTAAATCAGACTCACATTGTTACCTTCATAAAATTCATCCATAAGTTATTAAAATCAATTTGTTTAGATGCAACACCGTAAGCTATGAACGTTGATCTTCTTAATCGATCTAATGGGTCACACTCTACTAGCAGATGTTTTAACCATTTAAATGATTGCTCCACCACAGAGTCTGCAACCACGTAGGTGTTTGGGCAATGCCATTCGCCCTGCTGTCACTCCTTTAGAGGCAACTCAATTCAATATAATATGAAGATATGTGGCAGTGATCCGATCGAAAGTAAATGCAACACTATCTCTCTGAAAATGGTGGAACAAGTATTTGTGTGACAAACTCTTAACGTTTGCTATTTATCCATGTCATAGATATTTTTTTTATGGCAGAACTTTACCTTAGAGGAAATATATTCGCCAACAGTGCTATCAAAGAGTGTGAACCAAGTCTGTAGGCCTCTAAAGAGTTTACGGATATACATGGACCAGCACCCAATTGTGTAATTCTGGATAAGTCAGATGTTTAATTCAAGCAAAGCGTTAAGCTGCTGCAACTTTAGTAGGAGATTAAGTTGCTATTAATAGTAATCATTGAAAGCTCAAGAGTACTATACTCAATAGGAGTAGTAATTGGCACGTTGAGTACAGATTTTAAACATCTAGATTCAATTTTTTTATAAAAATCTCTATGCCATGATATAACAGATTGAACTTTAAATTGGCATTTCTTCGCATTTCAAGGATTGCATGGAGAGAATACCATGGATATAGTTTTTGTGATGTTAATGGAGAGCCAATTAGTCTCCACGTAATGAATATTGTAATCCAGAAGGAGTGCTGTCCAGCAGTACTAGGTCATTGGTGTAACCCAACCATAGAACCCTGGAGCCCCCTAGCCGAGGAGGAGTACTATTAGGACTGCTCAAGGCACCAGAAAGATTAGCTAAAAACAGGCTGTATAAGAGTGGCTTTCGAAGAAGGAGAGCAGGGGTTGTGGAGGTGTCCCGGGCTCCTCTTCTTTGACATTAAGGGAATTCTGGGGTGTCGCCTGCTTCCATAAAAAAGAAAAGTGGGGCATGTAGAAGGATTTTCTGAAGAAAAATAAATGGACTCTGCAGCGTAAGTTCCGCCCCTCGATGGGGAGGCAGAACTCGTGTTCCAGGGACAAAGCCATGGCCGTGCAGAGGAAACGCAGATAAGTGAGGATCAAGAGGTACATTGTTAAGGAATCAGGGATTGTGGGATAATGGGCGGGTGTCATTTACAAGATTATTTAGTTACGGGCAGGTAATGCCCCAAGGCAGTTAGAAGGACGAGCAAAGCGAGGGCTTTAACGATAGCCATGGGCATGACCTTCCCCGGTATTGCTCCCCCTGCGAGGGTAATATTGATATTAGTATCCCGGCACATTGTACCGGGGTACTAATATATATATATATTTTTAAGTTGAGAAACAACGTGTTTGCCATTTCCCAACTTTAAAAAACTACAAAATAAAATGGCCCCCATGGACTGAGGAGAAGGGAACTACACATAGTTCCTTCTGCCTTTACATGGCAGCTAGTCACATGTCAGACACTTGCCGGTAACACTACTGTTCTGGTCACGGGTGGGGGGCAACAGTGCAAGATAAGTGGGGCATGGGTTTGAGGGGTGGCTAAATATGTAGAATAAGGGGGTGGCGAGTGTGGGCATGGGAACACAGGGCCACAGGGGAAAACCTACCTGATTATCTGGCAGGGGAAGATGGCAGACTCCATCTACAAGGAGGCTCGGAGCGGGGGGATTTCCAATTGTTAGAAAGCCATCATTTGGACCCTCCTCATTGGCTGGGAGGCCAAAACCACACGTCCGCCAGGTACTAATTGGTTTTATGTATGTATTCAAATGTTCCTATTAGCAAGAATACCAACAAGCTGGAAATGTGTGACAATAACCTTACAAGGATGGCCGTATCACATGTTCCTATTGAGGTCTTTAAGTGCTAAAAAGTAATGTGGTTGAAAACATGAGATTTGCATTTTGGAAATTATAGTGTTCCATTCATGAAGTGGAAAATAAACAATGGTACTCTTTTGACTTATTACTTTTCTAGAAGGTTTTGAATATTGTCAGGTTGGATTCCTATGTGATTTGTGTTCTTTGCAGCCACACTCTATACCATGTAATTATGATAGTACTTGAAATACAAAAAATAAATATGTATACCAACAAGAGCCTGTAAGGCATTATAGGCAAGGCCAACATGTGTATTAAGTAGGTATACTACTTATATTGGCATTGGAAGTATGGCCATGTTTTCTTGCAGTATCATTGCTAGCATTGGGGCAAAAGCAAAAATGACTAGGTTGTTACATGGGGATACTGGCATACATTGCTGAAACCAGCATGGACATGTATGAGCACTGCTAGCATGAACATGTTTTCCACTGAAAGAAAACGGTTATACACAATATGGGCCAATGCATTATGAAAATGTGTTGGAAAATGGTCCTTTTCACTCGTGGAGACCAACAACTTAGTGGCTTTTTTCCACATATTATCCTGCAAAAGCAACACTAAGCTGTGCAGCTTTATACCTAATTGTTCAAATAAATTATGCACATAGAATGCACCATTTCAACCTATTATTTTGAAAATGTTCTCAGTGGCAATTACGCCCCCCACACTAATCCCCCCACACCCCCCGGACCATGACCCCTTGAGTTAGTTGGAGCACATGCACATTCATGGCATAATACAGTAATACAAATAATCAAAGTATGAGCTAACAAATATAAGGACAAGAGTAAAACAGATTTCAGCAAAAATGATAGCAAGCAATTAAGCTCATATATTAATTACATACATTACATTATTTACATATTACCTGTGTGGCCCTGTTGTACATGAGCAAATGATGTCACATTTCCCAAGAACACAGACCTGCTTATTTTTATATTATTGTGGTTGTGTGGCTCAGGGGGTCACATGACAATGATCACACTCTGCGAATGTTGGTAATCTATGGCAGAGTCATGAAGTTATATTCTTAATGAGCGGGCCAAAGAGGAAATTGTAGTGTTAGTCTGCCCAGGGCAACATGAACTTGTCAACACATTATGCAAGATATACAAGACAGTTTACTCTGATGATCAATAAAACATGAGATGTTGCTATAGCAACTGCCATATCACACAATGTACTTATGCAACCTCAGAAGTACGGAACATTTTCTCACAGCGATTATTGTCTTGAAAACCGTTGCAGTTTTAACGAAGTTTCTTGCAACTGTCTCCTTCTCGTGATTGATTTTTGTAGTCTCTGAATAACCTTTTTTCATAAAACAGTCATGGGTGCATTTTCAGAAGGCAATGTTTTGTTTAAATGGAGAACACGGACAAGGAGAGCATAATAATGTGTGGGAGGCAATTCAAGAGAGGCAAAGTACCGGTAGATTTGCATGCACAACGAATAATTGCACACAACGTCCAAAAGTCTCCACGATTTTCGATTTCCCCTGATATTAAATAATATATATAGTTAAAGCTTTACTTTGATTGTTGCACTCTGACCTCCAGTAACTATTCTTGCTGTGTTCACGAATTGGAAAGTTAGTGGTGGCTTAATGTGATTGGAAGGGCAGTCGCTGAATAAAATACCAAGGACCTATATCACATAAATTGCTCATGTTTCCCGCAATTTTCCACCTGTGCCAGGCAATTTGTCATTGACATGTGCACAGAACGGCTAGTGCAGAAGGTTTTCTTTCAGTTTGTGCAAATATTCTTGTCGAATTTACAGGTCAGTGCAAACCTCGGTGTACTGCTGCAGAATTGCCCTCAATGTTGCAGAATTGCCAACCAGTAATATGTACAATGGGCCTCGCTCCGAGTATGCCGGTATCCTGGCGGTAGAGTCAAAGGATACCGTCATTTGGTACTTATCTTTACCGGCACTCGGTCGGTGGCATTGCCACTGGGTTATGAGTGCCGGCGGGACGGTGTAAATGATTTCCTGTTGCCGTTGGCGGTAATGAGGCCTTTTTTGGCCGGTAGGGCACATGGGTTACCGCGAGCATTTAACTGGAGGTAACCCAGGTGCCCCACTGGCAAACCCGTAGTTGGGCGGTCTGGTACAATGCCGGTATTCACTGAGAACAGCCCTTTTTTACCAGATTGCCCGACTCGGAATGAGGCCTATGTTAGGGAAAATTCTCCAGAATGGCTAATTTCCCTTACCCACTGAGTCCCTCAGCAGCTTTGCTGGATTCCTAGGATTCATTTATTTCACCTGCTAAGAGTGTGAGTCTTTTTTCCCACTCTTACATGTGTTTTGCTGTGTGTGTTTAACATTTCTTGTGTTCATAGACTGTGGAGCCTCACCTATTCCGTAGGCATCATCTTTTTACTGTGTGTTACACAGCACCTTCAGTGCAGTGACACAGGGTTGTCTTTTTCAGACTTCCCAACTCCGGCTCCATTTTCGGAGACTGACTACTGTCTCTCAGAACATGTAAAGTTGCCATTGACTTTATTAGTCTCTTTTAAAACTCACATACCCAGTGCAAACTATTTTACATAGAGTTCTGGAAGGGGTTGATACTACCCCTTGTTGTCTGTTTCTCTTGAAACATTGTTTTGTTCCCTTTTCATTAAGACTTGGCTGGTGGCAGTGGTAACTACCCTATTTTTCCTACCGTGGTTATCTTAAATAGCCCTGGTATTGTTTTAGGCTATCTTGGTAGCCTCAAACTTAAACCCGGTGAACCATATATGTTTTTATACAGTTCCGGCTGGGTTTATTCACCATTTCTTTTTGTAAAAGTCTTTCTCGTGTTTTACTCTGCACGAAAAAACCAGGTTTGGTTCCTCTGTTCACCGTCCTTTCGTGGGCTTCAACACAGAAGCCCTCTTAGGTGCCTGTATGTATGAGGGGGACAGGATGTGAGGGAGGGGTTTAGGACTCCCTGCACAGGGTCTCATTGGAGACCCATATCACACTCTGATATGATTGGCTGTGGTGACCGTCCCGGCGGGAAAGCCACCATGCTGTGTGATTGACAGCCAGGCTGTGTGAATGGGGAAAACTGCATAAAAAGCAGGTCTCTGGAGCTCAGAAGGCAGAGTCAACACTGGATCGAGAGAGCCGAGGAGCAGCTGACAGAAGAGTACCTCTACCACGACTGATCCCCCGGTGAAGCCCTGCAGCGTGTCCGAATGTTCAAACTTCGACGATAGGGAAGATCTGCAAAAAATCTTGAGCTGGTGGGAACAACCAGTTCACCAAACTGCTCACCATGCCTCCCTTCTCTGGTTGAATTTGCTGTACAGAGCTACAGTGAACGGGATAGCCAGGAGGAACAGACCCTCCTTGCATTTTAAGGAGCGCACCTTTTATTCGTCACTTTGCCCTGCTGCTGGTTTCTTCCCTGAGCAGTGCGGGACCCTCCAGTCTTCCTCCTTCTTGTCAGTCCGACAGTCGCTTCAGGAACCGTGAGCCTGCAGGACCTGCCAGGAACATCTGCCTCAGCTACAGCATTTTTCTGCTTTGAAGGTACTGTGCAAACCTGGTTGTTCGTTTCGTACAGCCGCGGTTAAAGTGTGTGAAATCTTTTGCCAACCCGAGGGCTTGTCCTTCTCCGCCCTTTAAAGTAACTTTTTGCCTGACCAACATCGTTATGAATTCTCCTCAAAGCTTTAACCGTGAACTACTCTGAACTGTGTGATCCTCTGCAAAGACTTTGGTCCATTGACTTTGGGCCAGGCCCCTTTAATTTGATTTCCTCACTGTAGTCCTTGTTCTAGATTGCCCTGCTTACTTACTTGTTGTTGCTGCTCAATTTCTGTCTAACTTTGTCTTTCCCTCCCTTTTAAATTGCTGGAGTGCCAATTTGCTCACACTTCATTTTGAGCCTAACTTGTCCAGAATCTATTGGGTGCAGTGTAGTGTATTAGTAACGTGATTTTTCAACTGCTTAATAACAGTGAAATGTTTAATAACGGATGTGTAAATAAATGTGTATTCTTTTACTCAGAAACCTTGAGTCAGTGTTTGTTTGAATCATAGTAATTGCTGTCCTTTGTGTAACTATTGATACTGCTCACTTTACTCTTGAGATACGTCTGGCTGCTCAGCCATCGCTACCATTTTACTGTGTATTACAGTCATGTTCCAAAGGTGAATATGGACTGTCACTTGTAGTCCTAATTGTGTGTGGTGTTGCCAAAGGGTACTGCATATAATTCTGTCTAACACTGGTGTACAGCAGTGAGGATCAAGTATAGTGATTACACTTACAGTGCTGCCATTACCTTGGATCAACTAACCACAAGGCTAAACATCGCTAAAAAGCAATATTAATGATGTCTGATATGGAAAACTACAATCAGTAGACCCTCCTTAGTAACACTGTGGATTATCTGAAAAATAGGTGCAGAGAAAGGAATCTCTCTGTTAAAGGCAAAACGTCTGAATTGATTGAAAGGTTGTTAGAGAAACAAAGTCTGGAGGGTGGGTCTGAAATACCTGACCCCTCAGCAAATGTGGAAAATAATGAGGGTGATAATGTGTCTATTATTTATGAGTTAGAAGAGTCAGAGGTGTCTCATAATGTAGGCCTCACTGCTCCCTTACCTGCTCAGCAAGCTTAACCTTTATCCACTGGGACTCCTACAGGTCCTACACTCAGTCCTGAATTCATTGCTCTAGAAAAGATGAGGCTTGAATTGGAATTTAAAAGTTTAAATGTTCAAACTGACCAAAAGCATCTAGAACTTTAGGTCATAGAAATGGAGATGAACCGTGCCTTAGAGATGAACAAGTTGTCTATTGAAAATGCTTCTCTCCCGGAGTCTTCTAGGTCTTCCAGTCTTAAGATTCCCTATATGGCTGAAGAAATTGTGGGTATGTATGAGTTTAAGCTTGATATTTTGGATTGTTGGCAATGTTTGATTATAACCATGGGATTCAAGACATTACAGGGAATCAGTTGCTTCCTTGGCTCTTCTCTAGGCTACCCACGGTTCCATCTGATGTTGTGATGGAATTGGGGTAGGTGGATAGGATGGATTATGAGTGTGTGAAGCTAGCTTTAATTGCTAGATTTGGGTAAACCCCTTCCCTGTACCTTAAGAGGTTTAGGACCCTCAAAAAGCATGATGGTACCCCTTGGGCTACATGGGTATGTGAATGTTTGAAAAAATTAGATGGTTGGGTTAAGGTCTACAGAGTAAACACTTATGAAGGTTTGAGAAATATATACAGGGTAATTCATGGAATTCAGCGCACAAGCGGCGCACGCGGCTGGCGCACAGTGTGCGCGTGCGACTTTCTGCGCCAGCCACGTGTGTTGAAATCCATTTCCGCGCACAGCGTATTCATGGATTTTAGCCTCCAAAACCAGCCGTGGCGCAGAGTGGTGCAGCGACCCTGCAGCAGCACCAGTTATGCCCCCAACCCCTCCCCATGCACCATGCACAGTGCACAAACCCCGTACATGGCGCACAGGCCCCGAACCACGTAAAAGCCAGTTAAACTCCCCTCGCCGGGGTGTACATGTTTTCGGAGGGGTGCGCGGGGAGTTTCCCACGCGATTGGCCCTGTGCGAGCGGGGTACATGTGTTACTGGAGTGCGCAGGTATTTTCACACGCTATTGGCCCTATGCGAGTGGGGTACGTGTATTACTGGGGTGCGCAGGAACTTTCACACGTGATTGGCCCTGTGCGAGCAGGGTACGTGTGCTACTGGGGTGTGCGGGAACTTTCACACGCAATTGGCCCTGTGCGAGCGGGGTATGTGTGTTACTGGGGTGCGCGGGAACTTTCACACGCGATTGGCCATGTGCGAGTGGGGTACATATGTTACTGGGGTGCGCGGGTACTTTCACAGACGATTGGCCCTGTGCGAGCGGGGTACGTGTATTACCGGGGTGCGCGGGAACTTTCACACGCGATTGGCCCTGTGCGAGCGGGGTACGTGTGTTACTGGGGTGCGCGGGAACTTTCACACGTGATTGGCCCTGTGCGAGCGGGATACGTGTATTACTGGGGTGCGCAGGAACTTTCACACACGATTGGCCCTGTGCGAGCGGGGTATGTGTGTTACTGGGGTGTGCAGGAACTTTCACACGCGATTGGCCCTGTGCGAGCGGGGTACGTGTGTTACTGGGGTGCGTGGGAACTTTCACATGAGATTGGCCCTGTGCGAGCGGGGTACGTGTGTTACTCGGGTGCGCGGGTACTTTCACACGCGATAGGCCCTGTGCGAGCGGGGTACGTGTGTTACTGGGGTGCGCAGAAACTTTCACACGCGATTGGCCCTGTGCGAGCGGGGTACGTGTATTACTGGGCTGCGCGGGAACTTTCACATGCGATTGGCCCTGTGCGAGCGGGGTACGTGTGTAACTGGGGTGCGCAGGAACTTTCACACGCGAATTTGGGTCAGAGCGGGTTCCTTGTATCCAGTGTGGTGGGCGGGGACTCCCACACGTGAATTGGCAGTGTGGGTCCTCCCAGGTGTCCTCTCTACCCCCTCCATGGCCCCTGTAGGCAGCCCACACCACAAGGGAATACCCCGCACATGTCCCGCAGGCAGCCCGTCCACCATGGCCATGCTCCCCAACCAGGCCACGTGTCACGTTGCACTAGTGATCACCAACTCATGTCCCCCTGCACTCCCACCCCCCATCAGTGAGGGGCACCTGCCAGCAGGCCCCCACACATGTCCCCCTGCACCCCCAGCCCCCATCAGTGAGGGGCACCTGCCAACAGGCCCCCACTCATGTCCCCCAGCACCCCCACCCCCATCAGTGAGGGGCACCTGCCAGCAGGCCCCCACTCATGTCCCACTCATGTCCCCCAGCACCCCCACCCCCTAGCAGTGCGGGGCACCTGCCAGCAGGCCCCCACTCATCTCTCCCAGCACCCCCACCCCCATCAGTGAGGGGCACCTGCCAGCAGGCCGCCACTCATGTCCCCCAGCACCCCCACCCCCCATCAGTGAGGGGCACCTGCCAGCAGGCCCCCACTCATGTCCCCCAGCACCCCCACCCCCCATCAGTGAGGGGCACCTGCCAGCAGGCCCCCACTCATGTCCCCCAGCACACCTACCCCCCATCAGTAAGGGGCACCTGCCAGCATGCCCCCACTCATGTCCCACTCATGTCCCCCAGCACCCCGACCCCCCATCAGTGAGGGGTACCTGCCAGCAGGCCCCCACTCATGTCCCCCAGCACCCCCACCCCCCATCAGTGAGGGGCACCTGCCAGCAGGCCTCCACTCATGTCCCCCAGCACCCCCACCCCCTATCAGTGAGGGGCACCTGCCAGCATGCCCCCACTCATGTCCCACTCATGTCCCCCAGCAGCCCCACCCCCATCAGTGAGGGGCACCTGCCAGCATGACCCCACTCATGTCCCACTCATGTCCCCCATCAGCCCCACCCCCATCAGTGAGGGGCACCTGCCAGCAGGCCCCCACTCATGTCCCCCAGCACCCCCAGCCCCCATCAGTATGGAGCACCTGCCAGCATGCCCCCACTCATGTCCCCCAGCACTCCGACCCCCCATCAGTGAGGGGTACCTGCCAGCAGGCCCCAACTCATGTCCCCCAGCACCCCCACCCCCAGCAGTGAGGGGCACCTGCCAGCAGGCCCCACTCATGTCCCCCAGCACCCCCACCCCCCATCAGTGAGGGGCACCTGCCAGCAGGCCCCCACTCATGTACCCCAGCACACCCACCCCCCATCAGTATGGGGCACCTGCCAGCATGCCCCCACTCATGTCCCACTCATGTCCCCCAGCAGCCCGACCCCCCATCAGTGAGGGGTACCTGCCAGCAGGCCCCCACTCATGTCCCCCAGCACCCCCACCCCCCATCAGTGAGGGGCACCTGCCAGCAGGCCCCCACTGATGTTCCCCAGCACCCCCACCCCCCATCAGTGAGGGGCACCTGCCAGCATGCCCCCACTCATGTCCCACTCATGTTCCCCAGCACCCCCACCCCCCATTAGTGAGGGGCACCTGCCAGCATGCCCCCACTCATGTCCCACTCATGTCCCCCATCAGCCCCACCCCCATCAGTGAGGGTCACCTGCCAGCAGGCCCCCACTCATGTCCCCCAGCACCCTCACCCCCCATCAGTATGGGGCACCTGCCAGCATGCCCCCACTCATGTCCCACTCATGTCCCCCAGCACCCTGACCCCCCACCAGTGAGGGGTACCTGCCAGCAGGCCCCCACTCATGTCCCCCAGCACCCCCACCCCTGTAGTGAATGGCACCTGCCAGCAGGCCCCCACTCATGTCCCCCTGCACCCCCAGCCCCCATCAGTGAGGGGCACCTGCCAACAGGCCCCCACTCATGTCCCCCTGAACCCTCAACCCCCATCAGTGTGCGGGACCTGCCAGCAGGCCCCTACTCATGTCCCCCTGCACCCCCACCCACCATCAGTGAGGGGAACCTGCCAGCAGGCCCCCACTCATGTCCCACTCATGTCCCCCAGCACCCCCACCCCCCATCAGTGAGGGGCACCTGCCAGCAGGCCCCCACTCATGTCCCACTCATGTCCCCCAGCACCCCCACCCCCCAGCAGTGCGGGGGACCTGCCAGCAGGCCCCCACTCATCGCTCCCAGCACCCCCACCCCCCATCAGTGAGGGGCACCTGCCAGCATGCCCCCACTCATGTCCCACTCATGTCCCCCAGCACCCCCACCCCCCATCAGTGAGGGGCACCTGCCAGCAGGCCCCCACTCATGTCCCCCAGCACCCCCAACCCCTATCAGTGAGGGGCACCTGCCAGCATGCCCCCACTCATGTCCCACTCATGTCCCCCATCAGCCCCACCCCCATCAGTGAGGGGCACCTGCCAGCAGGCCCCCACTCATGTCCCCCAGCACCCCCACCCCCCATCAGTATGGGGCACCTGCCAGCATGCCCCCACTCATGTCCCACTCATGTCCCCCAGCACCCCGACCCCCCATCAGTGAGGGGTACCTGCCAGCAGGCCCCCACTCATGTCCCCCAGCACCCCCACCCCCAGCAGTGAGGGGCACCTGCCAGCAGGCCCCCACTCATGTCCCCCTGCACTACCACCCACCATCAGTGAGGGGCACCTGCCAGCAGGCCCCCACACATGTCCCCCTTCACCCCCAGCCCCCATCAGTGAGGGGCACCTGCCAACAGGCCCCCACTCATGTCCCCTGAACCCCCAACCCCCATCAGTGTGTGGGACCTGCCAGCAGGCCCCCACTCATGTCCCCCTGCACCCCCACCCACCATCAGTGAGGGGCACCTGCCAGCAGGCTCCCACTCATGTCCCACTCATGTCCCCCAGCACCCCCACCCCCCAGAAGTGCGGGGCACCTGCCAGCAGGCCCCCACTCATCTCTCCCAGCACCCCCACCCCCCATCAGTGAGGGGCACCTGCCAGCATGCCCCCACTCATGTCCCACTCATGTCCCCCAGCACCCCCACCCCCCATCAGTGAGGGGCACCTGCCAGCATGCCCCCACTCATGTCCCACTCATGTCCCCCATCACCCTCACCCCCATCAGTGAGGGGCACCTGCCAGCAGGCCCCCACTCATGTCCCCCAGCACCCCCACCCCCCATCAGTATGGGGCACCTGCCGGCATGCCCCCACTCATGTCCCACTCATGTCCCCCAGCACCCCGACCCCCCATCAGTGAGGGGTACCTGCCAGCAGGCACCCACTCATGTCCCCCAGCACCCCCACCCCCAGCAGAGAGGGGCACCTGCCAGCAGGCCCCCACTCATGTCCCCCAGCACCCCCACCCCCCATCAGTGAGGGGCACCTGCCAGCAGTCCCCCACTCATGTCCCCCAGCACACCCACCCCCCAGCAGTGCGGGGCACCTGCCAGCAGGCCCCCACTCATGTCCCACTCATGTCCCCCAGCACCCCCACCCCCCATCAGTAAGGGGCATCTGCCAGCAGGCCCCCACTCATGTCCCACTCATGTCCCCCAGCACCCCACCCCCATCAGTATGGAGCACCTGCCAGAATGCCCCCACTCATGTCCCACTCATGTCCCCCAGCACCCCGACCCCCCATCAGTGAGGGGTACCTGCCAGCAGGCCCCCACACATGTCCCCCAGCACCCCCACCCCCATCAGTGAGGGGCACCTGCCAGCAGGCCCCCACTCTTGTCCCCCAGCACTCCCACCCCCCATCAGTGAGGGGCACCTGCCAGCAGGCCCCCACTCATGTCCCCCAGCACCCCCACCCCCCATCAGTGAGGGGCACCTGCCAGCAGGCCCCTACTCATGTCCCCCAGCACCTCCACCCTCCATCAGTGAGGGGCACCTGCCAGCAGGCCCCCACTCATGTCCCCCAGCACACCCACCCCCCAACCCCCCATCAGTATGGGGCACCTCCCAGCATGCCCCCACTCATGTCCCACTCATGTCCCCCAGCACCCCGACCCCCCATCAGTGAGGGGTACCTGCCAGCAGGCCCCCACTCATGTCCCCCAGCACCCCCACTCCCCATCAGTGAGGGGCACCTGCCAGCAGGCCCCCACTCATGTCCCCCAGCACCCCCATCAGTGAGGGGCACCTGCCAGCATGCCCCCACTCATGTCCCACTCATGTCCCCCAGCACCCCCACCCCCCATCAGTGAGGGGCACCTGCCAGCATGCCCCCACTCATGTCCCACTCATGTCCCCCATCAGCCCCACCCCCATCAGTGAGGGGCACCTGCCAGCAGGCCCTCACTCATGTCCCCCAGCACCCTCACCCCCATCAGTATGGGGCACCTGCCAGCATGCCCCCACTCATGTCCCACTCATGTCCCCCAGCACCCTGACCCCCCATCAGTGAGGGGTACCTGCCAGCAGGCCCCCACTCATGTCCCCCAGCACCCCCTCCCCCCATCAGTGAGGGGCACCTGCCAGCATGCCCCTACTCATGTCCCACTCATGTCCCCCAGCACGCCCATCCCCCATCAGTGAGGGGCACCTGCCAGCAGGCCCCCACTCATGTCCCCCTGAACCCCCAAACCCCATCAGTGTGCGGGACCTGCCAGCAGCCCCCCACTCATGTCCCCCTGCACCCCCACCCACCATCAGTGAGGGGCACCTGCCAGCAGGCCCCCACTCATGTCCCACTCATGTCCCCCAGCCCCCCCACCCCCCCCACCCCCATCAGTGAGGGGCACCTGCCAGCAGGCCCCCACTCATGTCCCACTCATGTCCCCCAGCACCCCCACCCCCCATCAGTGAGGGGCACCTGCAGCAGGCCCCCACTCATCTCTCCCAGCACCCCCACCCCCCATCAGTGAGGGGCACCTGCCAGCATGCCCCCACTCATGTCCCACTCATGTCCCCCAGCACGCCCACCCCCCATCAGTGAAGGGCACCTGCCAGCAGGCCCCCACTCATGTCCCCCAGCACCCCCTACCCCCATCAGTGGGGGGCACCTGCCAGCATGCCCCCACTCATGTCACACTCATGTCCCCCAGCACCCCCACCCCCCATCAGTGAGGGGCACCTGCCAGCATGCCCCCACTCATGTCCCCCATCAGCCCCACCCCCATCAGTGAGGGGCACCTGCCAGCAGGCCCCCACTCATGTCCCCCAGCACCCCCACCCCCCATCAGTATGGGGCACCTGCCAGCATGCCCCCACTCATGCCCCACTCATGTCCCCCAGCACACCGACCCCCCATCAGTGAGGGGTACCTGCCAGCAGGCCCCGAGTCATGTCCCCCAGCACTGCCACCCCCAGCAGTGAGGGGCACCTGCCAGCAGGCCCCCACTCATGTCCCCCTGCACTCCCACCCCCCATCAGTGAGGGGCTCCTGCAAGCAGGCCCCCACACATGTCCCCCTTCAACCCCAGCCCCCATCAGTGAGGGGCACCTGCCAACAGGCCCCCACTCATGTCCCCCTGAACCCCCAACCCCCATCAGTGTGCCGGACCTGCCAGCAGGCCCCCACTCATGTCCCCCTGCACCCCCACCCACCATCAGTGAGGGGCACCTGCCAGCAGGCCCCCACTCATGTCCCACTCATGTCCCCCAGCACCCCCACCCCCCAGCAGTGCGGGGCACCTGCCAGCAGGCCCCCACTCATCTCTCCCAGCACCCCCACCCCCCATCAGTGAGGGGCACCTGCCAGCATGCCCCCACTCATGTCCCACTCATGTCCCCCAGCACCCCCACCCCCCATCAGTGAGGGGCACCTGCCAGCAGGCCCCCACTCATGTCCCCCAGCACCCCCACCCCCCATCAGTGAGGGGCACCTGCCAGCAGGCCCCCACTCATGTCCCCCAGCACCCCCACCCCCATCAGTGAGGGGCACCTGCCAGCATGCCCCCACTCATGTCCCACTCATGTCCCCCAGCACCCCCACCCCCCATCAGTGAGGGGCACCTGCCAGCATGCCCCCACTCATGTCCCACTCATGTCCCCCATCACCCCCACCCCCATCAGTGAGGGGCACCTGCCAGCAGGCCCCCACTCATGTCCCCCAGCACTCCCACCCCCCATCAGTATGGGGCACAGGCCGGCATGCCCCCACTCATGTCCCACTCATGTCCCCCAGCACCCCGACCCCCCATCAGTGAGGGGTACCTGCCAGCAGGCCCCCACTCATGTCCCCCAGCACCCCCACCCCCAGCAGTGAGGGGCACCTGCCAGCAGGCCCCCACTCATGTCCCCCAGCACCCCTACCCCCCATCAGTGAGGGGCACCTGCCAGCAGTCCCCCACTCATGTTCCCCAGCACACCCACCCCCCAGCAGTAAGGGGCACCTGCCAGCAGGCCCCCACTGATGTCCCACTCATGTCCCCCAGCACCCCCACCCCCCATCAGTAAGGGGCATCTGCCAGCAGGCCCCCACTCATGTCCCACGCATGTCCCCCAGCACCCTCACCCCCCAGCAGTGAGGGGCACCTGCCAGCAGGCCCCCACTCATTCCCCCCCCCAAAATGTCAGCATGACCCACAATCATGGCCCTCATTGCCAGCAAAATCCCATGGCATGCCACCCCTGCCCAAATAGCCAAGCAAGCCAAATGGCATATATGTACATCAACACATGTCCGTCACACACACACACACTGGTTGTCATTGATTGTGTAAACCCACATTTTCACATGCATTAACCCAATGAGCGAATCCCACACATGGAACTAAAATATGAAAATGGATTTTCTGTTACCTAGGCCCCATTGCCATACCCCAACCATAGTGCGCTTTTGACATTTGAACCTGGCTGCATAGAGCTGGTGATATTTTAACTGAGATGAGACAAAATTATACCTAGCCACGTCTGACACTCCCAGCCTGCCCGCACCAGCTACTAAGCGCACCCTGTATCTAAACTGGTCTGCTAGGCGTAGCCAGCCTGCTTTGACTCAGTCAGCTAGCATGTACTCTCTAAAACTAAACAAACTAAGTATCGCTGCACTAGATAGGACAGCTAAGCTACCTCTCTACGCCGCCTTCCTCATCATATTAGTGGCATTATCACTCCCCTACCTTACCATGCCTATCTCTCAACAAACCATAGGAGATATAGCAAACCAGTATCAAGAAGATACTACTACATATAGGCCCTGTAGTACCGCAGACAGAAACCTCAAACTTCGTGCACGGCTATCGAAATTTTACGAACTACCAGCAAAGCAAATTGAACAATTTAACCTCCTAAAAAAGAACATACAGCCGAAAATAACTGCAGAACACACTAGGAAAGTTCATATCCCCAAAAGACACACACAAAAATGCCCCAAACCTACCATTATAGCAAGTACCACGCTCACCAAACATCATCTCAAAGGTGCGCTCATAAATGCTAGGTCCCCAGTCGCTCATGCAACAGAAATTTCAGATATTATTCTTGCAGATCATCTAGACTTCCTCACCATATCAGAATCATGGCTTCATGATGCAGCGGGTCCCGCCCTCTCATTAGCAGTTCCCGATAATTATACCATCATACGAGCAGACAGACACACCTCCCGAGGTGGGGGTCTAGCCATTATAGCCAAGATCAGTCTTGACATGAGAATTTCCACATCCCCTATCACAAAATCTTGTGAATGCTTCTCGGTCAAAATTGCCACCGCTAGCTCCCAAACATTAAACATCGTCCTGGTCTACAGACCTCCAGGTCCTATTGGAACCTTTGCTGAGGACCTCTCCACCACCCTGAAAAGCACCTTCCAAACAATAGTGCTCAGTGATTTCAACCTAGGCTACAATGACACTAAGGACACCCAGTCCACAGCTACTGCGCTGATCCTAAAAGAATTGGGTTTCGCCCAAAGAGTGAACCTTCCCACTCATAACAAAGGTCGCATCCTTGACTGGATAGCTGAACACAACTGTGGAGTAACCATCACAGATACTGTTCCCCAGATCTGGACAGACCACTATCTACTACTATTTACAGTAGCAACAAACTCAGCCACAGCCAAGTCCACACCTGCCCCTCCTATACCCACGAGGAACAAAAAGCTGATGACCACAGAAAAATTGTTGCCCATCATACTACCACAACTAAACTCGCTCCCAGCCAACACGGATCCTAATGCGCTAGTTGATCACTTCAATGAAACTATGAACACAGCCCTAGATCACATAGCACCGCTCAAATTACGAACTAGCAAACCGAAAAAACATCTCAACTCATGGTTCACCCCTCATCTAAAAAATCTCAGGTTAACCAAAATAAAACTAGAATCCATATGGAGACTCACTCCTATAGCAGAAAACAAACTGAACCTTGCAAAAGTATCCTCCCAATACAAAAAAGATATCCTACTAGCCAAACAGGAAACATACAATACCAGAATATCCCAATCCAAATCAAGTGTCAGAGAACTGTTCAGTATCTTGAAAGAGCTGGAAACACCTATCATTCCCCAAGAAAACTGCACCAAGGACAAAAAATGGTGCTCAGACATACAGTTTGCCCTTACCAACAAAGTAGTCAACCTACAAACTAAAATCGCCCTTAAAAAAGCATCTCTCACACCACATGGCGCTCTCACCTCAGCACCCTTACCTAAACCTAAACAAGTAACACGATTCTGCTTCTCCAAGGTATCTACCATTGAAGTCGAAAAAGTTATCCTGGGACTCAAACCGTCCAACTGTAAAGGCGATCAATGCCCTGCCCAATTAATTAAGGATGCTGCGAGAGAATTATCACCATTCATAACTAA
The DNA here is from genome assembly GCF_040938575.1 of Ambystoma mexicanum. Taxonomy (NCBI): domain Eukaryota; kingdom Metazoa; phylum Chordata; class Amphibia; order Caudata; family Ambystomatidae; genus Ambystoma; species Ambystoma mexicanum. The sequence continues at coordinate 414,937,774 of NC_090939.1, forward strand.
ACTTATCAACTCATCCTTCACCACCGGCACTGTACCGAATCATCTAAAAGAGTCGTGGGTCCTGCCACTCCTAAAGAAGCAAACCCTCGACCCGCCCATTCCCTCCAATTTTAGGCCTTTCACGACTGTGCCCTTTCTTCTAAAGATTTTAGACAAAGTGGCATACATGCAAATACAAAACTTCCTTGAATCTAACCACCTGCTCGGAACCCGCCTATCAGGATTCCGCCCACAGCATGGAACTGAGACTGCCCTGATCGATCTCAAGGCCCAAATAGATCAATGTAGGGACCATGGCCAAGCAGCCTTACTCCTCTTGCTAGACCTCTCAGCAGCGTTCGATTTAGTCGACCATACAGTCTTATGCAGCCACCTAGACTCTGCTGCTCACTTCTCCAAAGAGGCCATAATATGGATCAACTCCTTCTTGAGTAACCGCACCATGAGAGTCTTCTCTCCATCAGCCTCAGCTGACCCGATCCCTATGACGTGCGGCGTACCCCAGGGATCTTGTGTGTCACCAACCCTCTATAACATATTCACAAAGCCACTCTTTGATGAAATGGATCATCTGGGTATCGCCTACACCAACTACACAGACGATACCCAGATCCTCCTTCCGCTTTCAGGAGATTACGTCGTGGATCTGGCCTTAGTGAATAAAATCTACAGCATTGTTCAGGCATGGATGGCCACACATGGCTTATGCCTGAACGACGACAAAACTGAGCTCATAATCCTAGGCACCCCGACATACATAACTAAACTTAACCCCGACTATGCAAGCTTCATTATCGACGGGAATAATATCAAAGTGGCAAAGGAAGTCAAGACCCTAGGTTTTTACCTCAACGCCACGTTAAACTTTGTCAAACAAGTCAATTCCCTAGCCTCAACTACGGCATATACTTGCAAACTCATTAGAGCCAGTAAACAATTCCTCTCCTCAGACAGCTGCATCATGCTTGCCATAGCCCTCATACTGTCCAAACCGGACTATTGTAATGGTCTCTACATTGGGGCTAACAAACAGACTATCCACAAAATCCAGGTCCTCCAGAATAATGCCATGAGAGCTGCTCTCAAGATCAACAGAAAAGAGCATATCTCCTCTATAAGAAGAGAATATAAGTGGCTATCCACTCAGGATAAAACCCAACTCAAAATTGCCTCCCTTACTCACAAGTGTCTTAATAACATGGCTCCACCCTACCTCATGGACAGGCTACACTTAAGAACCTCATCTAGACCCACAAGAATGGCCAATGCGAATTGCCTTCATGTCCCTCGCTTTAAACGTGCCACTATTGGAGGACACAGCTTCGCAGTCAAAGCAGCACAGCTGTGGAACTCATTACCACATGACATAAGAGAACCCCAGCCCTTTGTGAAATTCAGGCAGAATTTGACCAAGTGGCTGAGAGCCAATGACATCTAATTTCTCTGACCTGCTTGACCAGACTGTCCCCACTGGCGATCCACCTGCATGCCCCCAGCACCGATAGTTCGGTCTGTATTTACACCAATGTATATTACTGTATTTATTCCACTGTATATTACCTCAACATTTTTAAGTATACCTACACCTATATCACCTGTTTTCTGGACCTAGTTCCAGCCCTGTACATATTTTGCTTATTGTATACTGTATTATGACCATGCACATGTTCCTGTACATATTTTGTCTATTGTATACTGTACTACGACCATTGTACCTGCAACGAAGTTGAGCATATTCTTGTCTTGTGCGCCCTGATGCTCCAGGGCATGGCGCGCCTTACAAATAATAAACTAAACTAAACTATTATGTACAAAAATAAAGCAATGAAATGAAAGCATAACAAAATAGCAAATATGAAATGAAAAGCATGTGCAAAAGATGAGTAAATGAAAAGTACAACCAATCCAAAGTAATCCTAACGAAAAATAGTAAAAACTCTCCCTCCACCAACGCAAATCCAAAGGAAACGTAAAAAGAAAAATCCATTGATCCATGGTGAAATCAAAAGAAAAAGTTCAAAATAATCCATTGTCCAACTATGTACAATCCATTGTCCAAAAAGAATCCATTAATCCATGTTCAAAATCAAATAACAAAGTTCAAATAAATCCATTGTCCAACTATGTACAATCCATTGTCAAGGGTCCATGAGCCCAACGAAAGAAATTAAACCTACCTAAGAAACTACCTAATAAAAAAAATATATACTAATGTGTGTGGCATAGTCCATTCACCACAAATCAAAGGAAAAAGAAAAGGAAACCTAACTCTAAAAACTATTTACAATGGCAGCGGGCTAGTCCGACAGCTAACTTTTTGATGTCCCGGGACAGGGCATCATCGAACTCCTGCTCGATGTCCCGGAGGCAGTCCTCTTCCATGGCGCGAGGGTTCGCAGGGACGATGACATGTTCACCTCCAACTCCCTGTAAATTGCCTCAAGGCACTCGGCCCGCCTCAGTGCCCTCCGCATGGAGTTCTCCGCCCTGACCATCATGAGCCATGCCTCTTCCGCCCGCTGCCGCTCCGCATCTATGGCATGGTCCAACCGCTGCCACACGGAAGACACTTCCAATCCTGGGTCCTCCTGCCCTCTGGCCGATGCCTGCCCCTCGGATGTTGAAGGCCCCGAGCCATCATGGCTCCCACCTTGTTGCTGCTGCTGCTGCTGTGCCTGTGTCTGTGCCCCTGCTCTTATGCCTGCACGTCCTCCTCTGGCTGGGGTGCAGTTGTTGAGGTGGCCACCCCTGCTGGACGTCTGACTCCCGACTGTGGCAGGGATGTGTCCTCCACCAGCCTGGCCGCAGGGTCAGAGGCAGCTCCACAGGGTACCCAGGTGATACATGGGTGAGAAGATGGCATGGAGGACGACTGGTGCATAGGGGGTTCAGGTGAGGAGGGGGTCGGAACAAGGTCCAGCAAATGGAGGAATCCGGCCCTGGTGACCAGTCCCAGTAGGTCAACGCGGTCAACGAGACATTCGAGATGACGTGCAGTGTCCTTACGCAAACACTGCAGGTCATCTCGGATGCCCTGTTGATGCAACGCCATCCCACTCAGGACAGGCTCCACCCGGTCCCGGATAGCCAAGTCCGCAGGGAGAGGAAGGCCAGTTGTTGTAAGTGGATCCCCTCCTTGAAAACGGGTCTGGACGTAGGCATCCCTGCTGGTGCAGGATGATGTAGTCACAGGATCGGGGACAGGATTACACACGGGCACCTCCGCGGCGGCATGTGCTGCCTCCTGTCCCTGCCCCTGCACTGCACCACTAGCACCAGTGGAATCCCCACCTCCAGACCCCGTGTCTGTCCCTTCCACGGCCTCCTCCACCACCAAACCCCCCACCAACCTGGATGACTCTGTGCCATCTTCCTCTGTCGGACCCTGTGGGGTCTCAGCTGCCCCTTCTGCTGCTGAGGAGTCCAACTCTGACCTCCGCCTCTTGGACCTACCCTCGGCAGCTGCGGCCTGGGATGTGGCACCGGACTCCTCACTCCCTGACGAGATGACAACCTGGGAGGGGAGCCGGGCCTTAGGTCTCCGGCTGGCGGTGCGATCCCTGCCGCCTTGCTCCACAGCACCCTCTCCGCCCTCTTCATCAGTTGACGCTGCAGACAGGGAAAGATAGGACACAGGCATCAGGGCACTGTACAATGGACTGATACACACATGACAGTTGCACATGAGTGGCAGTGTCACACTTCAGATATGGCATCACAATCCCCAACACACATGTCATTTCAACTCACACACATGAGCAATTCCACAGCAATATTGCACCAGGCAGCACCATCCATACACATACAACAGCATGAGCAGCCGAAGGTGAGCCTTACATCACATGAAACACTGGGAGTGCACAAGACATGCACACATGCCACCACACTTACATACATGTGTACATCTCCACCAACTGTCGCAGTGATGAGATCGCCATCCATTTCACATCTCGAATTCAGCCTTCTACATATCAGTGTCACATGCATCCATGTTGCATCACAGTTGCACACTTGTCAAATACACACACATGCACATGTACACAGTGCAGATACATGCAGCTGGAACCACCATCCATGTGTGACACTACAACCATGCCAACGTACATACACAGAAATTCAAACATGTGTGCTCCCACATCTGCATTTGGCCTGCATGCTTACCAACACATACACCATCGATGTGTCTCACAACTGAGAGGACTCACATATGACAGCCTCACGCCCCTGTACATACACATCCCTACATGGCCCTACAAAACCATATGTGCAACCTGCACACTACTGGCACACCACGACACGCACAGCGTCCAATCAGTATGCATATACACTTACCGCTCGACTCCAGACGGGTCTGCCTCACAAGGACCTGGTCGTGGAGCGCTGGGCGTATGCATTCCAGGACCCTCATTTGGTAGTCGGACAGGTGGACCGGCACCCTAGGCATCCGCTGCCTTCAAGAGGTGCCGGGCCTTGTTGAGGGTCCTGGACCTGAAGTCCTTCCAGCGCTTCTTGACATGTTGTAAGTCGCGGACTGCCACCCCCTCCGCATTGATGGCAGTCACGATGTCCATCCAGATCCTGGTCCGTCCTTCATAGTCGGCGCGCAAACTTCCAAAGAGGGCATCATACTGCCCCAGGACTTGCTCCACCAGGACACCAACTTCCCTGGCAGTGAAGCTGGTGGCCCTCTGCCTCTCTGGCTGGGGGTTGCCAGTGGTGCCAGATGGTGTTGCGCCCGACATGGCAACCCTAGAGGCAGGAATGGGTGGGCAACTGGGTCCTGGGGCTGGGCTGCGGAGCGATGGTATTGCAGTCGGGAGTCTTCGGTTCCAGCAGGGGTGGTCACAGCAACTGCACCCCTGGCTGACGTGCAGGCAGCAAATAGCAGGGCACTTGAGCAGCAGGCAGTCAGGCAGCAGCAGATGGCAGGTGGGAGCGTGCTCGGGGCTCTGGGGGGCAGTAATTCGGCCTTCTGGGCAGGAGCGTGGTCTTCTGTGTGTTGTTGCATGGCCAGCTTGCTACGGAGTGATTTGTCACATGAAAAAATTGCACGTCAGCGTGTAATTGGAGGAAAGGCCCTTAGCGTGTAAAATCGTCAGCACACGTACGCGATTTCATTGGACCAAAGGCCCTTAGCGCGTAAGCGCTTCTGTGACGTTACGCGTGCGGGCGTTTCCCTCGTGACATGGACATAGTGGTTCAGCGCGCGTGAAAAAACTGCACGTCCACGTGTGAATGCGTGTAATCCGAGGAAAGGGCCTACGCGCATAAGTGACGTGACGCGCGTGGGCGTTTCCATCAACACAGGTGCATGTTCATCGTACACGTCCAAAAACTGCACGTCCGAGTGTCAGCTCATGTAATTGAAGGAAAGGGCCTTAGCGCGTACGTGTGGGCTGCTTTAAAAGGTGTAGGACCCCATTTCCTTGTACGTGCTTTTTCGTGGAGAGCGAGTGGGTGAATTCTGTACTTCTTGTCGGTTCACACGCGATTATTTCACAGCTTTTCAAGTTCGTACTCCCTGTTACCTCTGACAGCATTCATTTGTTATTTTGGGCCTGTTGCCTCAAACAGCGTTCACTTCTTCTTTTGTCCTGTCTCCTCAGACAGCGTACAATTCTTCTTTTGGCGGGGGTGTTGCCAACGTGCACACGCGCATTTTTTTCACATTCTTTTTCCAGGCAGACGGTGAGTCGTGCACACATTTACCGACTGTGCTTGCCCCCTGTGTCGCGTACCCTTTCAGAGGTCATTGTAGGCTGCGTGCAACACGTGTATGATTATTTTTACATTTCTGGGTGCCACAGCGTAGTGTGGGTTCATTTTACCACGCACGTTGTCTACGAGGGGTTGCGTGCATGTTACTTTATGTTTTTGGGGTGCCTGTGCGTTGCGTGACCCGTCATCTTCCCCCAGGGGTCACAGACAGCCTTGCTAGAGCACTAGGGTACGAATTCCATCTAGTACCCTACCCCTTTCACCCCCAATTGCCCAGGACACTTGTTTACTGCAACTCCCATACACACAACAACATCAGTGCCATGGTTGGGAGGAGACCAAGCAGTAAGGGAGGCAAAGGTAGCTGACCTCCAAAAGGTGGGTGCGGCGGGCGCGGTAGGGGATGTGGCCAGGATTTGCAGGGTGCCCCTAGACCCCCATGTGTGGAGGACCAATCAGGGACACCCATGCTCCCCCCCATGATTGAGGGAAACGTGGCTGACACCATCCCAGCTCAGCCCTTGTTGGACCAGCCCATTGGGGCACCTGAACCAGGTCAGCAAGTCTAAGCCAAGTGTGCCGGTGCAAGTTGGTGTCACCAGGCCATGTGTATCTCGGGCAGCGATGTCATCTGCTGCCCCAAGTAGGCAGGGTGGGGAGGCTGCAGGGGCAGCTGCATCTCTATCCACCCCAGCTCTGAATCTCCCAGCCGGGACAGGGTCGGTCCTGGTCCATCAAACTGACATTGCCCCTGCCAACATCACACTTCAGACAATGCCTGCACCAAGACCTATGGTCATTGTGCCTTCGCACACTCCCAGTGCCCAGTCCACCTGCGCTTCTGCCCCTACTGACCAGAGCGGCGCAAGCCACTCAGGCTCTGCTCCACCTTTGAAAAAGAGGAAGAAGGGTGCTCTGGCACTACAGGCTGAGACCCCAGACACGGCTACACAGTCTGGCACGTCAAGGAAGCCTAGCTTTAATGACCCCGAACTTGATGCACTTGTGACCTATGTGTCGGCACATAGCCGCGAAATGTTGGTGACTGCAGGGTGCAAGACCACACCTGGTCAACATAGGGCACACTGGCAGACCATTGCGGACAGCATAAGTGCCCTTGGATTTGTGAGGCGCCCAGCTGATGATTGCCACAAGTGGTGGAATGACCTGTAACACAGAGCAAAGAACAAGCTGGCCTCAAATCATGCTGCTACTCTGGTGACTGGCGGTGGGTCTCCACCAGAGGACAACAAACTCACTGAACATGAGTCTGTTGCTGGGACCTTCGTCACAGAGGAACAGATCCAAGGTGTGGGAGAGCTAACTGATTACGACGCATTGTCCGTTGAGTGCCCATGCATGTGTGTGTAATCCATGTGTATGTTGTTTGGGTGACGGGTTCTGATTGAGTGCCAGGTGAGGGTGTGTACTCCTGAGTGTAATGGGTCACCCATGTGCTTCCTCCAATACATTCACGTGCCTTTGATTTGGGTATGACAGTATCCCGTCTGCCCACAGTAGCCAATTAGCCCCACATTACTGCTGTTGCACTTGAACTATCATCTTGCAACAACATTGTTCTGATTTTTTCTGTGTTCATTCAGGCTGATTGTTTGGATTATCCCATTTTTCATATGCTTTTTTCATTCCTAATGCTACATATGTGACATGCTTCTGTCACTGCTTACACCCCACATTGGGCCACTTTAGTTACTTGGTTATGTGAATGATTAAACAATTCAGGGCGAGTGAGTATTGGCCTGCTGAAATTTATTTTTAGGGCCTGTTTGCATGTGGAACATGATAGTTGTTTCCTGTCATGTTGAAGTGACCAACCATTGATGTGTACATTTGCCTACAATCACTGTCTAATTTTACACTGGATGTTTTGCAGTGTGCGGCACATGCATATTTTGCAACACTATTCTGCATTAATCTTCTCATCATGTCCACGTGACATGGATGTGTGACAGTACTCATTCACTGACATATCGCTGTAGTTGTCTAATTTACCATGGCTATGCTACATGACATCTGTGTGCTGGCATGTGTCATGTATGTGTATTGGACATGCCAATCACAGGCTGATGTGTGATGCCAGTGCTACACGACATGCTGCGAATGTGTTGCTTTTCCATCTTGGTGTCCTCATTGTCTGCCTTTTTGGCTCCCCTTCAAAATCATTGACAGTGCATGCATGCCAGGGTTAGAGTCATGTAGGACATGTGTAAACCATGTACAGGATGTCTGTCTTGTCAGGCCTATGTGTGTGCTATGGTGCTCATGCCTGTTTCCATTTCTTGTATTTCATGTTTTTGTAGGTGACGACACACTTGATGCTGGCGAGGTTCAGGAGATGGTGCAGACCATGGAGGATTCTCAGCAACAACCAGGCACCAGTGGGGGACGTGGTGTGGTGGTAGGTGAAAACACTTTGGTACTGCAGACCGCACTGTTGAGGGGTGCCTCTGGGTGCAGCTCCCCAGACCTCTATTCAGGAGCTGAGTCGGATGATGAGACTTATGTGCTGTCGCTGGTCAGTGCTTCTGGCAGGGATTCTGTTCTGTCCAACCCACCTGCACCAGGGGTAGAACCCTCTATGGGTATGTCATTGTTGGTTGGTCCGCCTTTGGCGGTTACGGATGCAGGGTCACACTCCACAGCATCTGGTCCTGTTCCTGGGCCAGCAGATTAGAGGGGGAATGCAATCCTGCAGCCTCAGGCAGTGCCAGCACAGAAAAGTGCAGATCGCCTTGCCCCGAATAGGTGTGGTGCCCGCCGACGCGGTGGCCGTGCACCACCAGGCAATACTGTATGGGAAAACTCCATGTACGGTATGGTAACCCAACAGGCAGCATCAGTAGAAATGATGGCTCAGGCAATGGAGAGGGTGGCCACTTCCATTATCCCCCCTGAAAGGCAGATGGAGCAACAACAGCAGGCAACAGACTCCATTTGCCAATCACACAGGGAAGACATGTTGGCATCCAACAGGGACCGACGGGCGGCACTGGAGACTCGCAAATCCATATCAATAGAGTCACAGGGCCACAGGGAAGCCCTGAGGGTGGAACTCCATAACCTCAGGCAGAGTCTGCTTGAACTTGAGGCTTCCCAAAATGTTAGGGCAGAACAGCAGCTGGAGCAGCTCACACATTCACTCTGAGCTGAGCTGCATGCAACACGTGAGGAGATCCAGGCATCCCGCGAGGCCATGCGTGCAGAGGTGCAGGCAACCCGTGACGTGCTGCATGGGAATCTCCGCACTTTAATCCTCCAGAATCAGACCTTCCAGACCAGCATGCTTGCTACCATGGAGGACCATACCAGGGCTTTGCGTGGGCTGCCTCCCATAGTGCCACCACCTCCTGATGCAGCAGCAGAGGGTGAAGAGAGCGACAGCAGTTCTCCCACAATGGCATAGCCGTGCAGGCCATGAGCCCATAAGAGGTATTTTATTTTCTCGCAACATCCACGCAGGTGGTTGTTGGTGTGCACCCTGTCCTCGAACCTCCTGGGTGCCCCCCCTGTCACCCACATGACCATTTTTTATTTTTTATTTCTTTTACAGTGTTTTGCCTTGTGTGGCTCCCGTGGGTATCCACTGTATTCCGGCTGGGCACATGCAGGCTTGTCCTGAGTTTGGGTTAGATGCTTGGGTTCGTGACACACACACCCCTCCTGCTTCCCATTTCCATGGGCTTGCAAAGGGTGTGACCAAGTGACAGTGACTTACACAGCGACATTGGGCTCCCATGAGCTGTGTGGGCAGTCTGTAGACAAGCAAACAAAGGGGGGTCTGGGAATCTCTCTACCAGCACGAACCCAGCCCAATGACCTGTTCTTGGGTGAATAACCCCTGGGAGAGACTCTACCAAGTCTTTAGCTCACTGTCCTTTTCACAGAGAAGAAATTTCCCCGCATATCAGCCTTTGTCCTGCCCAGGGGCAGTCCAGCGCCGAAATGCTAGGCAATTCTCCTCTGAACAAGAGTACCATCAGTAACCCCATACACGTGTTTCAGCCTTGTTGGGCATCATCAGTGAGGTGAAACTGTTGCCTCTCTAAGAACAGTGAGCAAGGGGTCCACGTCTGGATTGCCCCGTTAACTTAGGGTGAAACCCAAAGTTAATGTATGCAAACAAAGGGGGGTCTGGGAATCTCTCTACCAGCACGAACACAGCCCAATGACCTGTTCTTGGGTGAATAACCCCTGGGAGAGGCAACAGTTTCACCTCACTAATGATGCCCAACAAGGCTGAAACACGTGTATGGGGTTACTGATGGTACCCTTGTTCAGAGGAGAATTGCCTAGCATTTCGGCGCTGGACTGCCCCTGGGCAGGACAAAGGCTGATATGCGGGGAAATTTCTTCTCTGTGAGAAGGACAGTGAGCTAAAGACTTGGTAGAGTCTCTCCCAGGGGTTATTCACCCAAGAACAGGTCATTGGGCTGTGTTCGTGCTGGTAGAGAGATTCCCAGACCCCCCTTTGTTTGCATACATTAACTTTGGGTTTCACCCTAAGTTAACAGGGCAATCCAGACATGGACCCCTTGCTCACTGTTCTTAGAGAGGCAACAGTTTCACCTCACTGATGATGCCCAACAAGGCTGAAACACGTGTATGGGGTTACTGATGGTACTCTTGTTCGGAGGAGAATTGCCTAGCATTTCGGCGCTAGACTGCCCCTGGGCAGGACAAAGGCTGATATGCGGGGAAATCTCTTCTCTGTGAAAAGGACTGTGAGCTAAAGACTTGGTAGAGTCTCTCCCAGGGGTTATTCACCCAAGAACAGGTCATTGGGCTGTGTTCGTGCTGGTAGAGAGATTCCCAGACCCCCCTTTGTTTGCATACATTAACTTTGGGTTTCGCCCTAAGTTAACAGGGCAATCCAGACGTGGACCCCTTGCTCACTGTTCTTAGAGAGGCAACAGTTTCACCTCACTGATGATTCCCAACAAGGCTGAAACACGTGTATGGGGTTACTGATGGTACTCTTGTTCAGAGGAGAATTGCCTAGCATTTCGGCGCTGGACTGCCCCTGGGCAGGACAAAGGCTGATATGCGGGGAAATTTCTTCTCTGTGAAAAGGACAGTGAGCTAAAGACTTGGTAGAGTCTCTCCCAGGGGTTATTCACCCAAGAACAGGTCATTGGGCTGTGTTCGTGCTGGTAGAGAGATTCCCAAACCCCCCTTTGTTTGCATACATTAACTTTGGGTTTCACCCTAAGTTAACAGGGCAATCCAGACGTGGACCCCTTGCTCACTGTTCTTAGAGAGGCAACAGTTTCACCTCACTGATGATGCCCAACAAGGCTGAAACAGGTGTATGGGGTTACTGATGGTACTCTTGTTCAGAGGAGAATTGCCTAGCATTTCGGCGCTGGACTGCCCCTGGGCAGGACAAAGGCTGATATGCGGGGAAATTTCTTCTCTGTGAAAAGGACAGTGAGCTAAAGACTTGGTAGAGTCTCTCCCAGGGGTTATTCACCCAAGAACAAGTCATTGGGCTGTGTTCGTGCTGGTAGAGAGATTCCCAGACCCCCCTTTGTTTGCAGTCTGTAGTCAATACTGTGTGTACATCCCTAGTGGGTATTGTTGTTGTATTGTACACTGCATGGTGTATTGATATGTGCTTGTGCATCCATGTCTTCCTCCTAATTTGCAGTTTCCTTCCTCATGTCTTCACAAGGCCGTCTCCTTTGCAGATGGAGTTCATGTTGTATGCAGTACACTGACACATTTGCGTGGCAGCAACACTCTACAGTTGGAAGGGGTCGATGTGCTGGCTTATTCAGGTTGTAAGACTACGACTACATTGACTTAGTACTGTCATGTTTTTGCAATGTTTCATGGTGTGTTGCTGTATTGTGTTGGTGGTAAGTGTGTGTTCATGTGTGCTGTTTGTTATTGATTACTGGGAGCATATTGTCTGTGGGCAGTTTCCATTTGGGAAAATGCACTTTGTGACACTTGTGTCAGGTCTTGTGCATTGCTTTGTTTGCTTTCACATTGCATGATATGCCATGGTGTGTTGGGTGGCGGAGCTGGGGAGGGGTTGGGTGACATGGCGCTATTTTCATGTTGTATTTTGCAAGGCGGTAGTCATTCATGCAGCATTAATGTGTGTTTTTTTTGTGACACAGCATTGGTTGTCTTTCGGCAGGTAGGGATGCACACAATGTAACAATTCCAGATGACCAATCTCAGGCTGGTATGGTTGTGACAGTTGACTGTTGTTACGCTCACCTGACTCCCACGGAGGCTCTGGCCTGGTTCGCGCTGCTGTGACCTCTTCTAAGGTGATGCGCAGGGTTCGGAAGACGGACTGGACCGGGCCCCCAAATCTGGCTTGCCTGGCTTGCAGAAGTATCCTTCCGTAGGCGAAAATAGGGGATTAACTGTCTGCGGGGTAATGCAATCGGCCTCCCACTTTCCCCTCTCACCCTCCTCGAAACCCTTCTGTGATTTCTCGTAGCGTCTCACCTTAGGGTCTGGAAGGACGAGCTCTCCATCCTGCTTCTGATGAAGGGGCGCGTTGTTATCCAGTTACTTCACTGGATTTTCGGAGTGGTGAGGACCAAACTTGCTTGGCTTCCAGGTAAGTTTTTTGATAAGAGGTTCCCCTTGTGTCCATGCATTAATGTACTAATGCTAGTGTCTTTTTCCCCATAGAGGCCGGGAGACGGAATGCCGGGGAACAGGCACCGACCCGAGATGAGAGGTGAAATCCTTGTAGAAATCAGGTAAGTCTTTAATGAGCGTTTTTTGGTAATGTCTTATCATTCGCTCATTAACGCTGATGTCTCTTTTTCCCCTTAGGGGCCGGGGTCCAGAAATGCCAGGATGCGGCGCGGACCCGAAATGAAGAGGGAATGAATCAACAGGTAAGTCTTAACATGGAGATTTAGCTTTCCCTATTCCCTTCTCTCTCTCACCTTTTGTTCTGGTCTTTTTCTCCCTAGGCGCTGGGGCGTGACTGCAAATCCGGATGATCGCTGCTGAACATGGAGGCGCCATGTAAAGGTGAGTGGAATGCGGCGCTGCAGCGATCGACGCGATGAGCTTTTAAATTAAAGTCTTCCTTTTCAGGATTGTCGGTGAGATGTCTCCGGGATGCGGATTTAGCAGGTAAGGACTTTTCTTTCTTCTGTTCTCTTCTTCTCTTCCTTTGCAGGTGATCCAGGATGCTGGCAGGTGTGGCAGAAGTCAGGATGCAGGAGCAGACACGGTGAGCGTCCAGCTGCTAGATGCAGAACAACGCGAAGCACGTGTGGCTGTTCGGGTGGGGTTTAAATAGCCTTGGAAGAAGTTCCAGGTATGTATCCTTCCTCCAATCAGGTATGTATCCTTCCCCGACCACGCCCGGATGGTAAATTAGTCCCACAGGTAAAGTAGTTCCTTTCAGGCCTCAAGGAGGCCGGGATCCTGCAGCATGGTCTGCATCAGGTAAGTGCACCCAAGCACTCCCATAATGAGCCTGGCGCCTATGGCGCCAGGACTGATGTCTTTTATGAGCCTGGCGCCATAGGCGCCAGGACACTGTCCAAAGGGCCCCTATATGGGGTTGCTGGGTCCTTCCTTGGGAACTGGATGTCCGCTTTCGGGGACGCAGGGCTTGAACCGGCTCCCCGGGAGCGGGCATCACGACAATTGTCCCTTATGTCATCATCATTGATTGTCAGCTAGTATGTGCCAGGGCTGTGTGCACTACACAGGGGTGTGATTTTAGGTGAAGTAATTAGCCACCAGCTGCGTACGGGCTGCCTCACCATGTGCCCTTTCCCCTCCCATGTGCAGCAACCGTGCTTGTGGTTGGGGATGTGGGGGCACCACCATGTTCACCGGCAGGCCCCGGCGTGTTGCAACGTTGTGCAGGACACATGCTGCCACTATGATCCTGCACACTACTGGGGGCGCGTATAGCAGCTGCCCACCAGAGCAGTCAAGGGAGCGAAAGCGTGACTTGAGCACTCCGAATGTGTGCTCCACTATGCCCCGGGTTGCAATATGGGCTGTGTTGTATCTTACCTCGGGTGGTGTGGTGGGGTTCCGAATTGGCGTCATCATGTGGGTGCTCAGTGGGTAGGCACTGTCCCCTGGGGAGGTGATGATGGGTATCATTAGTGGGGTTGTGACATTACTCAGTATCTGACATGCATGCATGTGCAGGCGCATTTATACTCACCAAGCAGCCATGTATCGCCATGACGCCCAGCTTCTAGGTCCCGGTTTAGGGTTGACATTCTGTCAATGAAACTGTCATGGGTGGACCCTGGATAGTTGGCATATACTGAGGTGATGATTCCCTTGGCATCACATACTACCTGCACGTTGATGGAATGCCAGTGCTTGCGGTTTCTGTAGATGTGCTCTGTTGCCCTGGGAGGACGTAGAGCTACATGGGTGCAGTCAATGGCACCTAGCACTTTGGGGAAGTGTGCCACCCAGTAAAAATCCTGGACAACAGCCTGCCTTTCTGCAGGTGTTCTGGGCGGGTATATGTGCCTGCGGACTGATGGGCGTGCAGTCATGATGGCCAACACCTGGTGCAGGCAGCGTGACTGCGTGTACTGTGAGACCCGCCCCACTATGGCAGTTGTCCGCTGAAATGAACCAGTGGCCAAGAAAAGCAGTACATTGAGCACCTTTTCCAAGGGGCTCAGTGCTTGGGAGCACAGGGTGGGTGATGTGAGGTCATCCTCCCACTCACTCACCAGGTCGAGTATTATGTGAGGTGGAAACCTGTAACTCCCACACACCTGGTCATCAGGCATCCCAAAAAGGCTGGTTCTGGGTGTAAAAATTCTGGGCCTGTCTATACTCCTCCTTCTCCTGCGGTATCCCACGACCACTGCTGAGAGGAATGGTATATTCATCTTGGCGCCTGAGCTTGTTTGTTGTTTGTGCGCACTTTTATGCTACGTGGGTCCACGTACGCCTGCTTCCTGCTGGCGTACGTGTTTCCGGATTAGCGCGTCTTTTTTGGGGCACACGTTAGCCCCGTTCGATTCGATGAATATGTGTTGTAGGCGCGCGTGTGGGCGTTCCGCGCATTTGCCTCCTGTACTTCCCCCGTGATACCCACATTTTCACACATTGTTCCCCATTCCTCGTGTTACGCCCCGTGTTACGCCTACTTTTGTTGTGTGTGCTTAGCTATGTGCGCTTTCGCTGTGCGCGTAGCGCACGCTGCTTGAAGACATGTGCGCCAGCGTGCACCACGCAGGATTTTAGAGCACATCCATGTCTTTACACGCGCACGGACTTCCATGAATTGCTGTGCGCGGGTTTCGCTGCGATTTTCGCACTTGCGCTGCGATTCGTATGCTTTCGCACGCTTCTGCGGGAATTTTCAGCTCACATTAATTCCATGAATTGGCCTCTTTATGTTGGAGTCAATTTATGATGCCTGCTCTCCTGAGCTCAGACACTACTTGGCTGATTCTAAGGAGATAGATCCAAAGATGATAGCTAAGGCTGCTGACCTGTGTGTTGCCAACGGGGCTACTCACAAGGATTCTGGGGCAGCTCAGAAGAAGGATGAGGGAAAGCAGCCAAAGAAAGATAACAATGAGAATTCAAATACCTCCAATCCAAAAGAGAGCTCCAAACAGCAACATAAGGGTAAACCACCAGGGAAACCAAATCAGGCTAGTGCACCATCTGGACCAAAACCAGATGGAGGTCATAACAAAACCCCATTTATCAAAACAATTGGGAAATGTAATGTTTGTGGGTCAACTGACAATGTGTAAGGGAATCCCAAATGTAAGGATAAACCTTCAAGGGTACACACTGACTCCTTAACCTTCTCCCCAGAGGAAGAAGTACCTATGGCAAGTGGAAACTTTCACCTACCGTCTGATGAACCCATGAGAGTCTCAGCTAGTGTTTCTTTAGGGTCCCTGGGCTTGTGGGAACAACAGAATTTAGATGTCTATAATTCCATCCCAGATAATACTAAATAGTATTATAAAGATAGTGTTTTTGTCAATGGCCAGGAGACTCCTGCCATCAGAGACACTTTAGCCAGCATAACTCTGGTGCATGAATCCTTCTTTCAATGTGGAGGATGTTACTAAGGCACCAAAACACCTCACCAAGTTAACTTGAGGTCCTGTGCAAATGCTTCCCCAGTTACCAGCTCTCATCCAGTATAATGATATGACTGTCAAAATACCTGTTAGTGTGCAGAGTGAAGTGCCTGGGAGAGTCCTGTTGGGTAATGACCTGAACACTCTTGGAGTTGTGTCTAGTACCCCCAGGCCTTCCAGTAAAAGGAAACAGGAGCTCACTAGGCCTGCAAGGGAGAGGACCTTGAGAGGCTCCCCAGAGGAGTTGATAGAGGAAACTATCACTCCAACTCCACAGGAGTTGCTCACTGCTATTTCCAGAAAGAAAGAGGCAAAGGGGAAACCCAAGACCTCAAGGAAAAAAACAGACAGCACCCCTGTGCTGCCAACAAGGACATCCCCATGATTGTCCAAGGTCAGACCTGTGACTCATCTACCTGCTGAGGCAGAGTGTGAGGTACAACCCTGTGTGGTTGATCTAGTTTCTGAAGAGTCAGATATGGAGGAAGACTCTGTATTGGTTGGAGATCTTGACCCTGTTGACCATCCTGAGCTGCAGTATTTACTGGCAGAAGGTGGACCCAACAGGGCAGACTTCAGCAGAGGACAAAGAGAGTGTCCTACTCTTGAAGGTATTTGACAACAGGCTGCTTCTCAACTTGATGGGCAAGAAGTTGGAAATCATAGGTTGAGCTGGAAAGATGGCCTCTCCTACAGTGAACAGACTGAGTCTATCCCTGGGGACTGCAACAGAATTGCCGTGCCCCTAGCCAACAGACTCCAGTTCCTGCAGTTAGCCCATGAGATACATTTGGCTGGTCATTTGAGCTTCAAAAAGGCCAAGGAAAGGCTCTCCTTATACTTCTACTGGCCTAAAATGGGTTCAGAAGTTGACAAATTCTGTAGGAGCTGTCACACTTGCCAAACCCCTGGCAAGAGTGGAGCCAAGAATGTGGTATCCCTGGTGCCTCTCCCAGTGGTGGTAGTTCCTTTTGAGAGGGTGGGCATCAACAGTGTTGGTCCCCTTGACCCTCCCACATCTTCAGGGAACTGGTTTATCCTGTTTGTAGTAGACCATGCAACAAGATACCCAGAAGCCATACCTATGAGGACTGTTACGGCTCAGGCTGTGGCTTAGGCTCTACTAGGTAGTTTTAACAGAGTAGGGTTCCCAAAGGAAGTGATATCCGACAGAGAATCCTATTTTATGTCCCACCACATGCAATCCATGTGGATAAACTGTGGTGTCACTTACAAGTTCTCTACAGCCTACCATCCACAGACAAATGGACTGGTAAAGAGGTTTAATCGTACTATGAAGAGCATGATAGGTGCTTTAGAGGAACCCCTTAAAAGAAAATGGGACCTTCTACTGCCATGCCTTCTCTTTGCTTGTATAGATGTCCCTCAGGAGGGAGTTGGTTACAGTCCCTATGAACTTCTCTATGGCCATCGAGTCAGAGGTCCATTGGCTCTGATTAAGGGGTTGGAGAGTGCTCCTTCCCCAAGCCAGTCAGAGTGACTGACTATGTGATAGGTCTCTAGAGGAGAATATCACACATGATGGCAGAAGCTAGTGATAACTTAAAAGCTGGTCAGGCTCTGGTCAAACATTGGCATGACCAGAAGGCCTGCATGGTTGAGTTTACTCAAGACCAGCTTGTATTTGTTATGGTTCCAACAAAACAAAGGGCCTTGCTGGCCAAATGGATAGGACCCTTCAAGGTTGTGGGCAAACTTGGAGAGGTGAACTATTTGGTGGACTTAGGCAGACCTAAGGAGGCTCCCAGAGTCTTTCATACCAACCATTTGAAGGTATATGTCTCGAGACCAGAAGTGGGAGCTTTGCTTCTAGCTTAAGCTCAAGAGGAGGAGGAGAGTGAACCTCTACCTGTCCTCCACAGAGGCCAACCTTTGGATGAGAACATAGAAGGAATCAATCTCTCTTCTCAACTGACCTTTGAACAACAGGAGGAGTGCAAGTTAAATCAGTTTGCCTCCCTGTTTTCACTTTCACCAGGCTTGATCCCTTCTCGCTGGTGACTGTTTACCTGTGAAAAGCAGAGGTTACAGAATGTCAGAACATGTGAGTTCCCACATCAAAGGAG
Source organism: Ambystoma mexicanum (assembly GCF_040938575.1). NCBI lineage: Eukaryota > Metazoa > Chordata > Amphibia > Caudata > Ambystomatidae > Ambystoma > Ambystoma mexicanum. The sequence continues at coordinate 414,955,676 of NC_090939.1, forward strand.
AGGTCAACAAGATGCTTAATCTCAGGGTTATAGATCCCTCTACCAGTCCATGGTCCGTTCCAGTTGTTCTAGTACCAAAAGCAGGATCCAAGGAGTTGAGATTCTGTGTGTACTATAGAGCTCTAAATGCAGTCACAAAGACTGATGCCCATCCTTTGTCAAGGACAGATGAACTGGTGGATAGACTTGGTTCAGCCAAGTACCTCAGTACATTTGATCTAACGTCAGGCTATTGGCAAATAGCCTAACAAACCATGCCAAGGAGAAAACTGCATTCTCAATGCCAGCAGGCCTCTACCAGTTTAAGGTTGTGCCTTTTGGACTAAAGATTGCACCTGCTACATTCTAAAGGATGGTCAATCAAGTTCTGAATGGGATGGAGGACTTCTGCATGGCATACTTCGATGACAATGCAGTGTTCAGCCCTACATGGAAAGAACATGTTGATCACTTAGGATATCTTTTGCAGGCTCTTGAGCAGGCCCATCTGACCACAAAGGCAAGCAAATGTCAAATTGGTCAGAGCAAAGTGGTCTACCTTGGTCATGATGTAGGAGGAGGTGAAATAAGGCCATTGCCTAGCAAAGTACAAGCTGTACAAAACTGGGCCACCCCTACTACTCAAACCCAAGTGAGAGCCTTCCTAGGTCTCACTGGATACTACAGGAATGTCATAGAGACCTATGGGACCATAGCTTCTCCCTTGAATGTGATCTTCTCTCCAGAATTCCCTAAAAAGGTTAGATGGAATGAGAAGTGCACTCAATCCTTTGAAAGCCTGAAGAAAGCCCTTTGTCAAGCTCTAGTCCTAAGAGCTCCTGATTATCACCAACCCTTCATTGTGCAGACAGATGCATCCAAAACAAGTATAGGTGCAGTTCTTAGTCAACTGGATTAGAAAGGTAGGGAGCACCCCATTTGCTTCATCAGTAGGAAACTGAAGGAACCAGAAACAAGGTGGGCAACCATAGAGCGTGAATGTTTTGCCACTGTGTGGTCTTTGGAGAAGTTTAGACCATACTTGTATGGATCTACTTTTGTGATTCAAACTGATCACTAACCCATGAGATGGTTAATGCAAATAAAAGGGGAGAACCCAAAACATCTAAGACGGTCAATTTGCCTGCAAGGATTTGATTTCACCATAGAGAACAGAGCAGGATGTCACCACCAAAATGCTGATGGTATCTCTAGGATTTTTTTAACCGACTAGAGGAAGAGAGTCATCCAGGAGTGTATTAAATCCTCCTGTCCCTTAATCTGGGGGCAAATGTTAGGGAGAATTCTCCACAATGGCTAATTTCCCTTACCTACTGAGTCCCTCTGCAGCTTTGCTGGGTTTTTAGGTTTTATTTTTTTCACCTGTTAAGAGTGTGAGCCTTTTTTCCCACTCTTACATGCGTTTTGCTGTGTGTGTGTTTAAAATGTTCTTGTGTTCATAGACTGTGGAGCCTAACCTACTCCATAGGCATCATCTTTTTATCTTTTTACTGTGTGTTACACAGCACCTTCAGTGCAGTGACACAGGGTTGTCTTTTTCAGACTTCTCAACTCCGGCTCCATTTTCGGAGACTGGCTGCCGTCTCCCAGAAGATGTAAAGTTGCCATTGACTTTATTAGTCTCTTTTAAAACTCACAGACCCAGTACAAACTATCTTACATAGAGTTCTGAAAGGGGTTCATACTACCCCTTGTTGTCTGTTTCTCTTGGAACATTGTTTTGTTCCCTTTTCATTAAGACTTGGCTGGTGGCAGTGGTAACGACCCTATTTTTCCTACTGCGTTTATCTTAAATAACCATGGTATTGTTTTAGGCTATCTTGGTAGCCTCTAACTTAAATCCTCTGGACCATATAGATTTTTATACAGTTCTGGCTGGGTTTATTCGCCATTTCTTTTTGTAAAAGTTTTTCTTGTGTTTTATTCTATGCGCCAAACCAGGTTTGGTTCCTTTGTTCACCGTCCTTTCGTGGGCTTCTACACAGAAGCCCTCCTTAGGCGGCTGTATGTCTGAGGGGGACAGGATGTGAGGGAGGGGTTTAGGACAGGGTCTCCTTGGAGATCCATGTCACACTCTGATATGGTTGGCTGCGGTGACTGTCCCGGAGGGACATCCTCCCTGCTGTGTGATTGACAGCCAGGCTGTGTGAATAGGAGAAATCTGCATAAAAAGCAGGTCTCTGGGACTGATAAGACAGAGTCACCACTGATTCGAGAGAGCTGAGGAGAAGCTGATAGAAGAGGACCTCTACCACGACTGAACCGCCCAGTGAAGCCCTGCTGCGGGTCCGAATCTTGAAACTTCGATGACAGGGAAGATCTGCAAGGAATCTTCTCCTCTTGAGCTGGTGGGAACAACCAGTTCACCAAACTGCTCGCCAGGCCTCCCTTCTTTGGTCGAATTTGCTGGACAGAGCTACATTGAACTGGATAGTCAAGAGGAACGGACCCTGCTTGTGTTTTAAGGAGTGCACCTTTTATTTGTCGCTTTGCCCTGCTGCTTGTTTTTTCCCTGGGCAGTGCAGGACCCTCCAGTCTTCCTCCTCTTGTCAGTCCCACAGTCGCTTCAGGATCCGTGAGCCTATAGGACCTGCCAGGAACGTCTACCTCAGCTACAGTATTCTTCTGCTTTAAAGGTACTGTGCTAACCCGGTTGTTTGTTTCGTTCAGCTGCGGTGAAAGTGTTTGAAATATATCGCCAATCCGAGTGCTTGTCCTTCTCCATTCTTTAAAGTAACTTTTCATCCAACCAACTTCATTCAGAACTCTTGGCAAAGACTTAACCGCAAACTACTCTGAACCGTGTGATCCTCTGCAAAGACTTTGGTCCATTGACTTTGGGCCAGGCCCCTTTAATTTCATTTCCTCACTGTAGTCACTGCTTACTTACTTGTTGGTGCTGCACAATTGCTGTCTAACTTTGTCTTTCCCTCCCTTTTAATTGCTGGAGTGCCATTTAATAACTGATGTGTAAATAAAGGTATATTCTTTTACTCAGAAACCTTGAGTCAGCGTTTGTTTGATTCATAGTATTTGCTTTCTTTTGTGTAACTATTGATACTGCTCACTTTACTCTTGAGATAAGTCTGGCTGCTCAGCCATCGCTACCATTTTACTGTGTAGTACAGGCTTGTACCACAGGTGAATTTGTACTGTCACTTGTAATCCTAATTTTGTGTGGTGTTTCCAAAGGGTACTGCATATAATTCTGCCTAACAGCCCAATGTACTTAACCCGTCCCCTGAGAATGCATGGACGTGGTATTGTTACACATGTAGAAGTTATGCAACATTTTTTCATACAAACCTCATCAATTAGTACCAGTTTCCTTCTACTAACCCATGGTGCCACTCCCTCCATTCCATCTGCATCATCACATTTTGAAATGTATTGGGAGGTCACCCCATCACAAATGCAATGCAATTACCGTCTCCTATGGGTAAATGTGAAAGGAAAATCATACTAATAGTGAAGAAAACCTTCTGTACATCGTGACATCAGTACCAAATTGTGTGACATCTAGTAGTAGTTGGGGTAGTTTGTGATTTATATGGAACCTTTCTCCCATTAGTATGGTGTAAGGCAACACCTCCAGACAACCAGACAATAAAAACACTCATCTAAGAAAACAGGGTTGGGTCATCGCTTTGCAAGGAAAACAAGGTTTATTTTGTACACAAAAAGGAAAAAAGTATCAGAAGGTCTCGTACAACTAAACTGACACAAAGCTCTCTGTTAGTTTAAAGCAGGTACATGGTTTTTAAGGAAGGAGATTGTCACTAATTTCTTGAACTATATACAGTGTTATCCCACCACCCTCATTGGCTACCAGCTATATACATAATACCAGCCCCTTAAGGTCTCTTAGACTATTTGCCACATTCTAATCTACCCCTACCTTGCAACAAATGGCCCCCCTAGTCTGTCACCTGGGTCCCCAGCTAATGGATTGGCAGGATGTTACCCGGCCCTTTGGCCGAGTGACATGCTGTGCACCTGGTCATTAGCATGAGTTTATTGGACAACTCTGAGGTCAAAATGGCACTTTGAAATCACAATACGCCCTGCTTGATACCAGACACAGAGGCGCCCCAGCAATGCCTCCCCATACCTGAACTAGATTTGTTAGCATCACCTTTTGCTCTTCGTATCACAAATCATGGGGTTCTCTGATCCTCGCTTCCCCTTTTTCTGTTTCCCAGCTGTAGAACAGCCCCCTGCTTTCTCGAGGCCCACATTAATCAGCCTAATTCTTTTGAATGTATTTACTTTATTCCCAAGCTGCTCGGTAGTTCAAATAAATCAGCTATTTTCTCAGTGGGTGGGGGGTGCTAACCTGACTGGGGTGGGTGGGAGTCTTACCTGACTCCCATGGATTTGTCCTTCAGGAAGGCTGAAGCCCTGCCCTCTCTCTGCTGTTTGCATTCCAATCTTGATACAACAAAGGCCTGTAGCTGGATACAATTTAACCTTTCTCAGCTACACTACTGGGGCTTGGGAAAGGGAAATAATTTAAAATCATCATTATGCCACACTACTGCACTTACAGCAGGGAATACAAAATGCTAGGCTTCATTTCCAATATGGTGGTGCCTCAGTATTTCCCCCAACCTGGCCCGTTTCTGCACCACCATTGTCACCCATTATCACCTCTACGATAAATATAATTTCACTGCTGCTACACAAAACCACTGAACCCTATAGCTGGGTGTACATAAGCCTCCATAACTAGATTAAAGATGAATTTCTTGCCACTCCACATTTCCATATTCAAATCAATCATATCACCAGCTCCCAACTGCAATCTCAGCACACCTGCTGCTGCAAACCTTTAATTTCTCATGCACTAATAGATTTTCGGAATCTTTTGGCCATGCTAGGACGGTGCACATGAATCCCAACATTCCCCCTTTAGTTAATATTTCATTAACTAACTCCTTCCTCTCTTCTTTCAGGACCCATGCTCTGCACACCTGAAGTAAACATATGTTTTTGGTGTACAGGTAAGATAACTACAACCCCTATCCCTAGCTAAGTGAACCAAGTGTTCCAGATAATTCTCCAGATCTGGTCGGAGCAAAGTTAATGCAGCCAGGCAATCTAAAGGATGTTCTATTCTCACCATACATGGTTTATTTGCCACCTCTCGCCAACTGTTTAAGTATACTGGTGTTTTGTGGTAGGAGATGCTCCACCTGCCCTTATCGACACCATCATCATGGCACTGTTCAGGAGAGTTTTGGTGCAACACCAAAGGACCATCTGGCAGGTGCAAAAAATGTGTAGTAAGAACACTATGGCCCTCATTACGACCCTGGCGGAAAGCGACTGACCGGAGCGCCACAGCGTAAATAGCGTTTCCGCCATTGCACGAAGGAGCAAAGTGCGGCCCATTCCGACCCATCGGGCACGAGCACCACGCCACGGCGGAAGTGCAAAGTCCGCGATGGCGGAAATGACCCCAAAACGGCCCACACCGCCGCCGTACGGCGCCCTAGGTGCAATACCGCCACCCCTCTTAGCGGTCACCGCAGTGTGCGCCTACCGGAAAGTACGGTGCCCGGAAATATACGGAAACGGAAGTTAAAACATGGGCCCGGAACGGGAAACATCCCGGCGTACACCTATAAAAACACTAAAACCACACAACCACTAAAATCACTACCCTGAAACACACCCCAACCCGTCAACCACCCTAGCGAAACCAAGAAAAATGGGAAAAGTAGCGAAGAAAGCGTGCGACCGCAAGCGGCAGGTCCACTTCTCCCGTGAGGAACTCACCGTGCTAACAGAGACCCTCCAGGAGAATGCTGCCATCGTCTTCTCCACGCAAATGACCAGGACGGCACTTGCAAACAAGAAGGCCATATGGGCTCTGGTGGCACAGCGGGTAAGTGCGGTGGGGACCGCACCCCGCACCCCACAGCAATGCCGCAAGCGATGGGACGACCTGCGGATACGCGTCCGCAGCATACTCTCTGCCAACCGCAACATTGCCACAGCCACCGGGGGAGGTCCTGAATCACCCATCAAGTTGACCCCCTGGGAAGAAATCTGTGCCTCCACCATCGGAATGGAGAGCATAGAGGGAGTCGGAGGGATGGAGAAAGGAGTGCAGACATCCGAAGATTCAGGTAGGTGGGCCAGATAAAACAATGCCAAATCCACACAGTCCATCCATGTGAAGTACCATGCGTCCACATAGTGCAACAGAAACACATGTCCAGGAGAACGTCCACACACATCGGCCTGAAAGCGCACGTCAAAACCCACAATAAATACATAAATAATTAAAAACCCCTAATACACGCACTACACGTGCAGCAGGCACACCCTAACTGCAGGCTGCCAAACAACTGCACCCTCACTCCACACACAAATCAAAGCACCTCCAAGACCCCGACCCAAATCACCCTCAGGTACCACCCCAATGCATGTGATACAATGCCATTCCAATTCCCACTGACCCATCAATAACCCTCGCCCTCCTTTACTCCACCACAGGGTCCGATCCAAACGACGAGCTACAGGACACCCCTACCAGCACACCTGCAAAGAGGGCCAAGACCAACGGCCAGAGACCCTCCACCTCAGCTGCACGCATCAAGACACGGCAGCAGCACAAATCAGGTGGCAGCACAGAGGAGGGAACATCAACAGGCACCCCAGCAGCCAGCATGCCCACAACACCACCACCACAGGTCCCCCCAATGGATGCCACAGAAGGCACTGCCTCTGGTGGCAGCAGCACCATAGGTGACACCCCATTGATGGCAGCATGCTCGGACACAGAAAACGGGGATGCCGAAGTCAGATCCATCCATGACCTGTCCCAATCCCCCTGTCTGTCCCATCCCGTACAACATGAGGATACCACGCAGGGGCACCCACAAGACGACGACTGGCCATCCCCCACAAGCCCTGTGGCAAGGCAACATGAGGACAACAGCCCCTCTGTGACACCCCCGCAAATGGCCATGGCCCAGCAGAGGCAACAGTCCCTCGACCAGTTGATCGAACAACAGCAGCAACTGGCCACACTCCTCAAGGACCATGCCGATGAATGTGGGGGCACTAAGGCAGACATAGAAACATCAACTGAGACACTTAGGGCAGAAATGGAGAGAGGTACAGAGACGCTAAGGGCACAAATTGAGAGAAGCACCGAGAGCCTGAGGGGGGAACTGCATGCGACGTCCAAAGACGTATGTGCCGAACTTGCCGCAGTGCGCCGTGTGCTCACTGAGCTCTCGCAAACCCTTAGGGACATGCATGGACGTGAGCAGGCAGACACATCATCCGTTGCAAGTTCCGTCCAGGGCAGCCCCCAACGTAGATCTGGAAGGAACCTGCGCTCCACAGGCAGGGGTGCCCCTGATACCCGCAGAGGGGGCATGCAATAGCGACAGCCCACTGACAATGAGCATCTTTGGACACTGGTGTTCGGGGGGGAGGTAGGAGGGTGGAGGGGGTGTGTTGGGCTCACTTGGGTGGCGGGTCGATAGGGTGTTCAACATGATATCACATATGCCATAAAAAGTGCACGATCAACCAATGAGAAGTGTGGACATTGATCTTTGTGTACTAGGCCATCATAGGCGTACAGTCCATATTGTGCATGTCCCAGACACACGCAGTGCCACGAGTCCCGTGTCCATGTATCAGCCACCAGGCGTGAGTGCTAGAAGCATACATCAATGAGATGCTGACGAATGTCACGGGCCTCCGGTGCCTCGCAGACTCCATGAGGTGCTGCCACATCCCCACCCTCATCATGACCATCATCAGGTGCTTGCAGTTCAGCGTCAGGGGGCATGGGCACATTTCTACGTACGCACATGTTGTGGAGCATGACACATGCCATCACCATCTTTGCAACCTTCTCATGGCGGTACAGGAGTGCCCCGCCAGACCTGCTGAGGCAGCGGAAACGGGTCTTCAGTAGGCCGAATGCCTGTTCAATGACTACACGGGTACGTGAGTGGGCATGGTTGTAGTCCTCCTCATGCTGGTCCCGTGGGTTCCGGACTGGTGTGAGGAGCCATCTCTTCAGTGGATATCCAGCATCACCTGTATGTGGACGAGAAACGTATGATGTGGAATGCCATTGATACGTACGCACACCCCCCCCCCCCTTCCTGGCAGGTCATTGCCAATTCACATACCCCACATCATCATGCATGTAATGAGACTCACCGAGTAGCCAGGATCTGTTCCCTGCGTGTCGCTCCATGTAGCGTGGTATTGTAGAGTTCCTCAAGACCATAGAATCATGGGTTGATCCAGGGAATCGGGCACAACAATGTGTAATGATCCTGTTGGAGTCACACTCCATCTGTACATTCAGGGAATGAAATTGTTTTCGGTTGCGGTACTGGGCCTCCATGGCATGTGGGACGACCAATTCAACATGGGTGCAGTCGATGGCACCAATGCAACCCGGTATGCCGGCAAGTGCATGGAATCCCACTTTTGTGTTGGTTATTTCCTGCTCCGAGCGTGGTAGAGAGATGTAGTCGTCTGCGTGCTTCAGGAGGGCATCGAGCACTTGCAATAGTGTCCGTGAGAACAGTGGCTGAGAAATGCCATGCAACTGTCCGACTGTGTGCTGGTAGGTGCCTGTGGCCAGGAAGTGGAGTACAGACACCAACTTCAGTAGGGGTGGGATGGCGGTTGGGCTATCTATCATGCTGACAAGGTCAGCCTGTGTCATGTCCACAATGGCGGCTATGGTGTCCCGGTCCAGACGGTAGAGGGTGTGGATCTGCTCATCAGTGAGGTTGAACGGATGTGCTCGGAGGCGTGGAATTGCGGGCTGCCTGCGTGGTGGTAGTGGCTGTGCTGGTGGGCCTTGCTGGCCCTGCCTTAGCCTCCTCCTCCTCCTGCGTCTCCTCCGTGCGGCTGGTTGTAGTTGGTGTTCGTCTACTTCTTGGAGTCGGAGCACTTGCAGTGCTATCAGGTCCCCCAGGGCCAACATCGCGAGTCCTGCCGGTAGCATTTCGGTGTGGTTGTGGGAGGAGACTGGCTGTGCAATTTATGTGTTTTCAGGCTGTATGGCCTCCACCTGTGGTGATTGATTCCACCTGTGCAAACTGCTCTCCCCTTTGGCCGAGCACGTCCCGCGCACAACGCTGCAATTCGGGGAATTGTATCTTGCTATTGCAATCATGTATTTGTACCCGATGGCCGTGTAAGATTGGTTGATATGTTCATTCTGCTGTGGTCCCATTGTTTCACATACTATCTGTGCAGTCGCGATCAGACTTGTGAGGGGTCAGTGGGACGTAGTACTCGAGTAACGGTGGGCCCTCATGCATCACTGTACCGAGTTGCAACGACGGGCGGGGCGTCCCATTCGTGGGTGAAGGCAGTTGCCATTTTCACACACAGCCGCACTCGATGGAATAATTAGTGATTTCAAACGGCCACAGATGCCTTTTCGACGTGATGTTGCAAATGAGGAATTCGAAGGGCGGCGCTTTCGGTTTCCAGCTAGCGGCGAGGAGATGCCCACAGGTCTGACTGCAAATGTAACGTTCTATTGTTCTATGTCCTTGAGACAGGGCCCATGGCGAGGGAGCAATGATTGATATGAATAGTTTGGGATGCGCAATAGCTACGTGGGCGATGAGGCCGTCCGTTCCCAAATACATGTTACTTCACAACACTGGAATTACGGGCTGGGGCACTGTGGATTTAGCAGGCTGCATAACGCACAGACTCAATGGATGTTTCTAATGTTATGTGAGTAATTATTCAGGCATTTTGATCCCGGGATGAGGGAATGATGGATGGATGCATGGGCAGGTGATTTGATACAGAGTTTGCCATGTACAGGGCTTCTTGGGATCTATCCGCCTCCCCTACGCTATGTGATGCAGGGCTGCCATAGTGGGACCATCGTCCATCTGGCCTTGTTGAGCCCTCCCTGTCTCGAGGCGCCCTCAGACACTCGTTTGTGATGGTGTTTGCACCTCGATATAGATGGTTATGAGTCGCAAGTGGTTTTGGGGTGGTGATGTTCCTTTGGAGTGGGCTAGCATGCATATGGCTGTGGATTTCGTGTGATCATTGAAGTGAGTTGTTGGTATGTAGTTCTGATGGCCATTCTGTTCTTTTTCTTTTCTTTTGGTTGACAGGTATCTCCTCCCCTTTTGCCACTGCCATCTGTATGCCACTCCTGCAGATGGATTTTACTCCCGACACCTGCTGCTTCGTGTTAATCAGTGGAGCAGCATTACGATCTTATGGGACGATCGCCAATGGGCCACATGCCCTTACGCAGTACTGGTGGCTCGGAGCAACATTTCGGCCTTTCAGCTGGACTAGTGCCTCCCCATTGGGACGGCCCTGCGGTTCTGTGCGCTTCCATGTTGCCTTTTCGTACGTGAATGTGGCTCTGTGTACCATGGGGGAACAGGGCGACACACAGGTAGTGGCTGGTCATTTCTTGCGGAAGCAGCCCACAATGGTGATTAGTGTTTTGGAGTTCATGGCCTGATGGCTGTATGGGCTTGGTGATTTTGATGTGCATAAAATTTCTATTCTGATTTGGCCCGTGTAGCGTTTTTCTTTGCAAGTGATGTGGCATATGCCTATTTGGGGGGCGATGTATTGTGAGGAGATCTGCATTGGGTTCCAGCTTCGGGGTTTAGTTGCGTGGTACTGTGCTGTGCGCGTTTGCCTACGAAGCCCAGTGAGGTCAGGGATGGGGGCTGCCAATATGACAGTTTGAATGTTGTCATGCTCAGGGGCGGGGGATTGGGTTTTGTGTAACAGATGCCGGTCAGCCAGGTGGACTGGTGGAATGATGTGGTTTTCGGAATATTGCTGGTCACAGGTGCCTGTGTTTGCGTGCGTTTCTTGGTGGGGGACTGTGGTCATGTCCATTGGGATGGCTTCTGTATTCGTGCCATCTGTGCCCTGCAGCTCCCATTGGCCCCTCTTGTGTTTCTTTTGTTCGTTGGCATGCATGGGTGACTTGTACATTTCAATGGTTGCATTGTGGCTTCATTGCACCTACGGGGAGTTGTACTTTGTGGGCAGGGAGCGGTGTACAGGCACTCAGTGGGGCCGTTTACGGTTGATTCGCGATGCCGTACTTCTCGCCATGGCGGAATGGTACATTACGCCATGCCTGATGGCGTTAGGTACATGTCCGCTAGGGTCGGAATTGGCGTACCGTTGCACCATGGTGGTGTTTGCGGTTTGGCATGGCGCGAGCGCGCGTGCTTGGTGCAGTTAGCGTTGGCGTTCACTACGGTGTCGCTAATGGCTTCGTACTTTGCGGTGACGGGTCATAGTCGCACCGAGCGCTATTCGATGGCGGTATTGCATTTCCGCCATCGTTTTTCGATTTCCGCCAGGGTCGTAATGAGGGCCTATGATGTAAACCAATATCTTCATCACTACACTATTTCTAGCCATGTTGGGGCCCAGGAAAGCATCCCATCAAACTAATCATCAGCTTGTACTCCCCCTTCTGTCCCCATTCCTGTCTTCAACTTGTGTAGGGCCCATTTTATAAGGGATAAGGACCCATTGTAAGCATCATTTGGGCAGATTTTTGTCCAACACAACAACAGGATATTCTTGCAGACCTCAACTTCCATGGCCTTAAATAAATCCAAGACATATCTATTCTGCAGGGTCATCAGCTATATTGCTTGCAACTCATTTTTTTTAAATCATATTCAGACCCTGCTCTGTGTCGTTCGCCAACTGGATCATTTCCCACTGCACTATCTATAGCCATTTGGCATTGGCTGCAGCCTGGATACCTAGCAACAAGAGGGAAGCAAAACATTTCTCTGTGTTGGTATAGAGGCGATATTTGTCTGGAATAAAATTTAGAAGAGTCTTTTGACAGGTAATAAAATAATTTTTTGACGGCTTCTCCAAATTGAGCATGTCTTGTGCTTCAATTTTGGGAGTTGGGGTGGATTCTGGGCCTCGCATGATTACTAGAGACCAGTAGGTGTCAGGACCCACATAATGAGCAAGTGCCTCTCCACGATGGTGGGATATGCAAGTAGGCTTGCTGGCCACAAACCCAGAATATGTCCATAAGATTGGCTGTTCCTTTGTTAAAATAGGGATGAACAGTGTTTTGCTGCATTTGCTGTTAGTTCCCACAGGTACAGTGCCAATTCCTTGAAAGCAAAAAGAATATTCTGCTAATGTCTGTATCTTCACTGGAGTCTCTTTTGCTTCGATCCACGTTAGCTTTGTTACATATGTACCCCATATGGCAACACAATTCTTGTTCCCATTCAATATCCCTTCTTCAACGAGTCCTGCCAAAACCCCTGCTGCGCAGCTTACTACTGCCACCTCACATTTGTTGGTAGTGAACAGCACTCCTTCCATCTTTAGCAATGGATGTGCCTTGTATTGTGAGTCCTTTCCTTTCTGTGCACATTCTTCATCCTCTCTGTCCATCAGTACAACTTGTAATTCATGTCCTTGGGACATGCTTGTTAACTGACACAGTGTCAAATGGACTAAACAATGGGCTACCAGAGGTAGCATCTCTTGAGGCATTAACAGCCTGGGCACCCCCGATGCATGTGGGATGAGGGAGCAGACATAACAGCTCCCATTTGACCTCTCCTTCCCCCACTGAGTGCATGTGACTGTACCATCTATTACTGAATTCTGAATGCTGCACATCAGCCACTGTACCAAACAACACCCCCTTATATTGGTCACAATCTGTATCTTCTTCAACCCCCCGCCTAATCAATTGTTTCTTGTACCTCGTATTGTTGACTAAACACTTTAGTTCTTTTTATATTGGCAGCATCATCTTAAAAAATATTGCTTTGTCCATACACTCTACACCCCATCTTTATATGTCCCCACCATATAAATGGACCCATAAAATATGCACAATAACCTACAACAAAACCTAAACAAATGTACAATATTAACAATATTACACAATGCTTATGGTGTAAAACCTGCAGAGGGAGAGAAGAAAGAAACAACCATGCAGTGACTACAGTACTTCTCATGCTCCTTATTACTAGCACTAATGTACAATACAGCTGAATTGATACAGCTCTTAAGAAGAAGCATGCAGTATACTTCAGAACGTTTTCTCTAGAACATCAGTTAGTGTTGGTCGCACTTACACAATCATGTTTCTACTCTGGAATTTTCTGTGAGTCCAGCAAAGGTGGAGCTGTATGAGGTGCCTTCTGGACATCAGAAAGGTTATCCAATACCGCAACGTTTTGACCTTAACGGCAAATGGTGTTGCATGCAAAATGGTGTAGGGCCTGGTAAATCTTGGTTGACTCCAATGACTAACAAAGTTCCATATATAGATGGTATCTCCTTGCAGGATCTGCAATGGTGGTAAGCTTACGTCATTGGGCACCACAATGGCATCTGAGTCATCTCTTTTTGGTGCTATCTTTCAAGAAAGAACAGTTATGCATCTGGTTAACTGACGGAAATACCCCATAAATTCCTCCCCAAAATACTTGCAGACCTCTGAGCATCAGATGCAACACATATAGGTGAAAGAGGCGTGTACAGCCTCTTCCCTTTCACAATTTCATGAAGCAAGATGCAATGGTCTTTGCAGGGTTGCGTTCTCAAACTAAACAAAGGAAGTGGAAAACAGTGGACCCAGTTGTTTTTGAGAACACACACAATTTTGACTGTTTCCCTTTAAGATGTGCGTTCATCCATTCAAAATTCTGTTTTCTTGAGGATGGTTAATTGAGCACATCTTATCCTGAATGCCTAAAAATGCAGCTATCTCTTTGAATAGCTCATTGAAGAAGTGAGTGCCATTATCCGATTTAAGTACTTTGTACGCTCCCCAGCAAGGAAACATTTCTCAACTTAAAAATGCGTCTGCTGATTTAGTGTCTGGATGTGCACATTGGTTGCCTCAAGCCACTGGGAGAACAGGCACACAATGACAAAGAGATATCAGCAACTCTTGCATCGTTTCCCCATATATGAAAAATCTATATGGAGTCCACAGAATGGTCCCTGAGGACGGGGCATTGTGCCATGCAGTGTCCTCAATGTTTGACCCATATTATACAAATGACATGTAGGGCAGTTAGCTACAAAAACATGCAGCGACTCCTTCAGGTTGGGGACACACCAGTCCATATGAATGGCTCTTGCGATATGCTGCTTAGACACGTGTGCTCTGTGATGCAGCTGCTCAAAAGCAAACATTACCAACTCTCAGTCATCACTACTTTGCCTGTGATAACCTGTCTCCAATAAGATCCATGGGCGACAGCATACATCCACTTTTTTGTCACAACTCTTTCTATTCCTGGGGTGAAATCATTTGAGTAACTGATACAGCAGTATATGGAACCTCTAATTGCACTTGCACACTTGCTACTTCTGAAAATGCAGCAATGTCTGGCACATAGATACACTGCTTCTTTGGCTGCCTGATCTGCTGCCTTGTTACCAAGGGAAATTGCGTCTGTGTTGTTAGTATGGGTGGCACAATTAACCACCGCAATAAGTGTGGGCTGAGGGAGGGAATGTATCAATCTGTCCAGTAACGCTGCATGTTGCACTGGGGATCTGTAAGTTCTGTGAAAACCTCTCCTCTTCCATCACGATAATCCTGAATTTACGGTGGGGGTGACATACTCTGAATCATAGTATATTGTCACCAAGCACCCTTGGGATGCTTCCAGTGCTTCAGTTAGGTCAGGGTAATGCATAGGCAATTTTTTTCAGAACCAATATTTAATATTCTCCATTTACTAAGTGGACTGCTTCTGCATCCCTGTGTCTTTAGCCCATCTCCTGCTGAACAATCAACAAAGAGTACTTCTTCCTCCTCAAGGGTACATTCCTTCACTTTAGGTTTGTCATACTCAGGGCCCTCATAGGTGACACAATCATGCACTTCGTCCCCCTCCTTAATTGGTTCAGTGAGAAAAGAAGCCGGATTGACAGTTCTACACCTAACAAAGTGAATGGATGCGCTCGATAAAATTAATTTGTATACTGAAGCTCTCTGTGTTGTCAATGTGGATTTGGACTGCTCAAGACTCGTGAACACTGCGTGTTACACATATTGTGTTATGGAACACCTGATAGTAATTGAGGTAGAATTTTCAATGGCAAAGGCCACTGCAGCCAAAGCTTGTTCACGTGGTAACTGGCTTAACATCATTGAGTCTAGCATCCCACTATAATAAGTCATGGCCTTGTGACCATAATAATCTTCTGTGTCAACACAGATGCCATCATTTGTCCATTTGAATGGTAAAACAAATACAATTCCTGAGTGAAGTTGTGGGGTTGCTAAGATGAGGTCATTACTGATAACATCTTTGAGCTCTTGAAAACATGCGAACCTCTCTTATTTGCATGCAATGGGGTTGTTCACTATTTGTGCCTCCTTCAGTCCTTGTAATAATGGCCTAGTGTATGTGGTATAATCACAGATCCATGCTCTACAATAATTGCACAGCCCCAAGAAATGTTGCATGTTGTTAGCTATGACTGGCTGTGGGGTCTTGCATACTGCAGCTGCTTGCTCAAGTGTTGCACTCTTACCTTCAACAGAAATATGTTGTCCTAAATATAACACTTCCTGTTAACAGTTTTGCATTTTGGCTATGTCCCCCTTATACCCTTTGCCTGCTAACAATTTAAGCTGTGTGTTTTAGTACACTCGGTACTGCTGTTCGCTTGCACTGCATACCAATAAATCATCAACATATTGGATTATGATACTGGGCACGTGTATGTTACCTAAATCAGCATGGCAAACTCTGTTAAAGATATTGGTGAACTCTCAGTACCCCGGTGGGAACCGAGTGTGCTGGAATCTCATTCTGCGATAGGTGAACCCTGTGAGGTATTGAGAGTCAGGATGCAATGGGATGTAGAAAAATGCTTTATTTAAAACAATGACAGTGAAATGAGTGGCTGTGGTTGGTGTGTTACAAAGAATAGTTGCTGGGTTCGGTACAAACAGCAATTCATCTTGAACCACATTGTTCAATGGGCATACATCCAGAATCATCCTCCAACTGGAACCCTTTGATTTTTTAATAGGGTATACAACCGTGTTAGAGGGGGATTCTGAGGGAAATGTAATACCCTGTTGCAGTAATGCTATGATGCTGTCATACATTCCCTTGTCTGCCTCCTTGTACAATGTGTACTGCTTTACTCTCTGTAACATTGCTCCTGCATTGAGGTTAATGTGAACTGCTGCCACACTCTTTAGCAGTTCTACTCTCATGGGGGTTGCTTGTCCATAAACTCTCTGGTATTTGGACAAAGACGTCCTGGGCAAATTATACTACCAGCCACTAGAATGGGACATGGGACATTATCATATTGAATCATAATTTCACATGGCACGCATACCTCCAATATTAGTTCCCTGTTATTAACAGCATCCTCAAATCATTTCCCGTCTGACATCCCCACTTAATGGCTGGGCTGGTTCAATGCAAAGGACTGTGTGCCCCTCTCCTCCCTCTGCATCAGTCCCTATCAAAATAATTGTGTTTCCTGTGGCCACCACTCCTTCCAGATCTAATATAAGTATCACCTCTGCATCATGGTCCTGGGACATAGCTGGTTGAAATAAACTGTGACCATGTACGTGAACAAATCTTGGTATACGGGTATTCCTCAGGTCACTCCCTCACTTCCTAATGTATGCACAATCACCATAGCCCTCACACAACAGGTTCCAGGGGTCGAACACACCATACCTTCCTCCTTGATTGATATTGTCATGTTAAGTTTACTAAGCAGATTTCCCCCTAACAAATTCACAGGGGATGCAGTGGAAACAACAACAGGGCTTGCATTTCTCTATTACCTACCTGTATGGGTAATTCTTCTGTGAATGGAACTAATTTTAAACCACCAAAGAATCCTTGAATATCCATTACTTCACCTGATGAGGGAAGTTGTCCCTCCCTTATACATGACTTTGTTGCTGTCGTATCTACGAATTAAACCAAATGGTTTGTTTCCTATCTCCACGCCCACCCCTTTGCTTCAATTTGTATCACGTTATCTAAAGTTTTCTGTACCTCTTTGGGGAGGCCTTGTTTCACCATATAATAATAAAAACGCTATGGACCGGTCCCATGGCTTACCTGTTTCTGCCCTCCACATCTCCTGTGTTTGAAATATTTACTGTGCTGGGTCCTCATTGTCCTACATAGTTAATGCCATTATTGAATGAGATCTGACATGTCGGGGTACACGCACCACAGTGCTACCTACACTCGGGAGCGACAGTTATTAAAATGTTCCCCGTCATAACTGGTGTCCCCTAGCTGTACTGCGGGATACTCTGCCTTGACCCAACTATCATCTGCCTTGTCCCCTAAAGCTGTGGCAAACATACTGTTCATGTCTCTCACAGCTAGTGTGATGCCAGCAGTCAGTTTTTCAAATGCTTATATTCATTTTCCTGTGCCGGCGAGAAGGGATTGTAACATCTTAATCAGATTGTTCCTGTCCATGTACAGCCAGGGCCCATATTGTGCCCACCCAGGACCTTTGTGTAATAGCGGTAACTGTGCCCCTTCCGGTCTCCCCATCATCTTCTTCCCCCTTCATTTCCCTTTTACTATCACCATGGTGCAATCTCAATCTAGGTCCCCACAAACGTTCTATCTGCAGTGATATAATAGGCCGGACCTCTTTTTCCCCCTGTTACTCCTCCGTGTCCCACTACTCCTCTACCGCAACTATGGCTATGTCAGCATTGGACCAAACCGATCCGTGATGATCTAAGCTCCCAGCCTCTGGCCTTTCTCTATACTGTACTTCGGGATACTATCCTTTACCATCTGTCTCCACATGCACATCCCTAATGGCAGTGCTGTCAATCCTAAACAAAATATTCCCTGCTCGCCAATCATCAGTCCCAATGGGTGCTCTCTGCCCGACTCCTCTGTCCAATTTCAGCTTTGCTAATTATTCGTCTGTCCTCCTCGAGGCTGTCTATAAATCCCTCGGTGACCTCAAATTTCGTTCCCTGTGCCCTGCAGATCGAGCATCTGCGGATGGTATAGGGATTGGGAGATTCTCATATTATGCAGGTGCTGAAGCAGGAGGGGCAGTGGCGGGCAGTGGTACATACAAAGGATTTGTGTACCCTGTTGCTGTGTGCATGGACAACAACCTACCGGGAGAGGCAGTGCTGAGTGTACTGTGCTCGGAGGGACATTGTACCCTTGAATAATTAGGGCGATAAGAGTGGATGGTGGGTAAGAAATAATTTGGTTCACTATACGGCTTTGGCTGAATACTTGGGCTAATTATTCAGTATTTGGCTGAATAGAAAATTCACTATTCAATACACCCCTACTGTTTCCAGCACTGTATGGTGGTTCTTACTAGGACCACTGAACCCAGCTCTTCCATGTTCCCAATTAAGTTCTTGTCAGGATTTTGTGTTGGTCCCACAAAATGTTTAGATTACTTGGCATCACCACCCCTGATGTGTTCAATTGTCTAGATGGGTATTAGTGTTAGACTCTTTCAGGGTTGTGGGACCCCACAGGCTATTGGGCTGACCCCTGACCATCATGGTTAGCCTCTTTGGGGGTAGTTTGAGACGTTTCCATCAGCATTTGCTTTTCTCAAGGTTTGCACTTGGTGAACTTTGTATTTTTCTCGCCTCCACTTCTTGCTTCATCCTCCCTCTGCATCTTGTCCCTTCTTTCCTCTGTTTTTTTCTTTACCGTTCAAGTTAGCTTCTCCCCCATGTTTTATCTTTCCCTCTCTTTTTGTCTCTCTCTTCTCCTCCTCCTGTCTAAATTATTACTTCTCTCCCCTAATGTTCTTACCTCCTTCTTTATTCCTCCTCCCCTCACATCAATGATTTCTCCTTCATTGGCACCGCACTGCTACTCAACATGTATAGTGCTTCTCTTCCCTTTCCTCCACTTTGTTCTCTCTCTTTCCCCCATTTTTCTCCCTGTATTATCGCCTCTAAGGGCTTCTTTCCACTTCTGACCATCTTCACTTATAGCTCTCTCATTGTCCCCTCCTCTGCTCCTTGCTTAATCTTTACACAATCTTCTGTTTCTTTTTATATCTTCTCATTACTTCCTGTACACTTCTGTTTCACCTTTATATACCCTTTCTTATTTTCTTTTTTCTCTTCTCCTTCTTCTCTGCCCCTCCCACTTTCCACTTCACTTCCTCTGCTTCTCTCTCCCTCCTCTCTGTCGCCCCGCTGCCATGCTCTAACATAAGCCTCTGTCTCTTGCCTCCTAACTCCTATATACTCTATCTTTTCTGGACCCTATTTAAAGCTCTGTAGTTTCTGGCCAAGATCATGTGATTGTTTGAGTGGAATCAATTGTACGTGCAGCCTGAGAATCCATTCTTATTGGATGGGATCTCCATGACAATTCTCAGCTACAAGGCACTGGCTATTGAGCTACACCTTTCATTTTGAATTCATACTGCTTGTGCTGCATTCTCTGCCACATGTACTATCATCAACGTTCTGCGGCAACTGTGAGAGGGGAACACTAGAAGAAATCAGCATTACCAGTGTGTCCATGTCCACTACACATGTGAGTCTGTGAGTGGTGGCTATCATGGACAATGGAGAATGATGTCAAGGGGAGAGGTTCAATTGATTTTTTTTGTTTTAGTGGGTTCAATTTTCATTATGTTTGAGAAGCGTATTGAGGGGAGGGATGGCTCAGTAATCTTTAAAGGTGTGAGCTTGGTGAGGTGGAATGCATGTAAGGCGTGGTTTGAGGAATTCATTGTTCCTCCTCTTTTTGTTCCTGAATGACACACCAGATAACATAAGGGTAGCCGTTGTACGTATTCCCTATATGGTGCCCTTCGGCTATATATGTGCAGCCAACCCCCAATGCCCTTTAGGCGGCACAAATGTTGTTTCTGTCGGCACAGTTATGAATACATTATATCCATCATTGTTCATGCAGGAGAGTGCGAAATGGAGGGAGGCCTGCAGGCTGTGGGCTCTTTTGCAGGCATCCACATGCCCCTGTTCTAGATTAGAACACGTCCCCACTAAGTTACTTAAGTCGCCTTTACGTATTGCACCTCCTGTTTATTTTTCATAAAGTTTTTCAGTAGGTTGTTCTGGACCCTGCTCTTTCCCCTACTCCACAGCGCCATTCACAGTTCACTCTGCAATGCCTTCTCGCAGTGGTAGAAGTGTACGAAAAGAAGTAGTACAGCTATGTTCTCTGCTGGTCTTCCCCGCTCCCCACAAACCCCATCACTGCGCCCCCTCCCACACACAATCCAAACCCCCCAAACAAACACACCTGCTATTTATGGCAATGTGCAGTGCAGTGCACTGAAGTGCAAGCTTCAACTTCTTCCTACACTTTTATTTTAAAACTTAACCATTCCAGAACGGTTTCTTTTTCAAATAAAAGTATAGGAACAGTGAAACTTAAAAATAAAAAGTATGGGAGCGCCGCTCCCGATCGCTCCTGCCCACTTCGAATTCTGCCTTCAAGAAGACATGTTCCCTTACGAGGTCCATAACCGGTAGGTGCAACTGAGATGTTGGTATTACATAAAACAAACATACAGTACGTTGATGTCACTGGTAAGTTTATAAAGTTGAGAACGTTTTATACAGTATGTATGGAATGTATAAAGTGCATACCCAGCTGGGAAATAACATAGTACTCTAAGAGAAGAGGGTAACAGCAAAAGATTTTTAACGGTAGTCCAATTTTAGTTAATTGGGGCAAACATTTATTTGGAGTTGGATGAATGTTTGCCGTGGGCTGTTTCGAATGTGTGACATGAGAAGTGTTGGGAGAGTGGAAACAAGACCAAAGCAGATCACATCATCAACAACAGGGGTGACCTGTAAAGCTTGGTCCTTGCTAGAGAAAAAAACACATTGTAGTATTTTTGTAAAAATTGCAAATTTCATGCAGGGGCCCACCAAAATTAGCATCCATGTGCTATTCTGTCCCTTGCATGTAATTTTCAACTTTTACAACATGAAGTACAAAAGTAGAGTCAAAGGCAAAACCACCTTTACACTTTGCTTTTATGCTCTGTTTTGTTAAAAAAAAATGTAAATGCTGCATGAAAATGACGTTTTGCAGGCAAGATTTACAATGGATTCCTATGGAGATTGCCTGCTTTTAGCAGGTGCTAAAAAGAGGCGGATCCCACAGGAATCCATATTTTTATACCTGCATAAAAATCTCATGACCACTAACGCATATGCCCTTTGAAGGCTAAGAAGCAATGCACGTCGGAAATGTAAACTCTGTTTCATGCCCCAACACCACTACAAATGGCTGCAGAATGCCCACAAGTGTAAAAGTAAGGTGTAAATGGCCAACACCTCGCTTTTGCACCCTAATTTTGACAAGCCAGTGTTTTGAAAATGACCCCGACAGTGTTCATAAAACTGTAAATAGGCATTTTTAAATGGATTTGTGTTTTTCTTTGCTCAACTATTTCCTTGGATGAAAACACATGAATACAGAATTCTGTCTCCATTGCAGACTCCTCTGATGTCAGTAAGAATCGCACCATTTTGTAGTAGATGAAGATACTGGAATTAATACTGGAAATAAATACAAATGTAGAATATGTAACTTACCCTTACCGAGCATAGGCGGAATGTTGAAGGGGTTTCCTGTGCATTGTGGACACTGCGTTTACATGTGGCGAATTGTGCAGTCTTTCGGCTGTTTTAACTTTAAACTCTGAACAAACAGAACAAACATCTACATGAGCTCCTTGGACAGGAGAGTGTAGGCAGAGGGTTGAAGAGTGTTCTGTGTTCTCGTGAGTTCAAGGTCTCAAGGTTGCCTGTCTCAGAAACCATTATTTGCCGCCGGTTTCACCTACAGGCTTCCACTACAGCTAACATAAGGTACGTGTCCAAATACGTGAAAATACAGGCCGACAATGTGTTGCTTTATACAGAGCAATATTGATCGTCGGACAGTGGATTCAAACACAGATTCACATTTAAATATCTTTGTTTTTCAAAGTGCAAGTGTTTTATCAGTTAACTTTGTCTTGGCTTAGAATCTATAACACACTTGGCACTAACTGTTTGGGCGCCACCCGACTCACAGAGAATATCTTCTACGGGAAGCCATTTAGGAGTAAATCCTCCTTAACTCCCAATTGACTTGGATAGGGTTCCTCCTGACCTGCTGGCGTGGCAACAACAATGAACGGCCGCTCCTGATGGTGCCTGTGAATCACTCACAGTCGACCCTTCAACCTCAATAAACTGTGATGCGTCAGACTCGACAACTGTAGTGGTCCACACTCCCAGGTCTCTGTACAAAGCAAAATCACAGTGTTTTGCCACACAGTGGATGCAATAGACAAGTTCTGAACATCGCCAAGTTCTCTTTCCACCAAGGAGAATGTCTCGACTGTAATTACCGACCAAGCAGCCTCTTCCAATGTTTCTGAACTGGGATTGTTGGAGCCAGGCCTTACTCATCAACCCCTGATTATTGAGGTGGTAGTAGAAAACATTTCCAATTCCACTGATCTGGGTGAGAGACAAACAAACCTGGTTTCCCACCAGGACTTGGAAAAATCCATCATACTGGACGATTTGTTCTTGAGTGTGTGTAGACACACGGGAGTTCTTGCTACCACCAAGGATCGATCTTTGCCCGCAAAATATGTATTGCTGATACCACCGCAATAAAAGTTAATCATGACAGGGAGTTCGGCCCTCACAGTAATCATGCTGATGATCACATGAGTGTGGACTTCTTTACTTCCAAAAACATACACACTAGAAGGAACTCGCATATGCTGCCAAACATTGACTCTCTAGGTCAAGCCTCTACTTCAGCGTTGCATCTAGTCTTTTAGTCTTTATTGCAACTCTGCGGCAATATCAAGGACACAGTGCATGACCAAGCCTTGAAACTCTCCTCGGTTCATTGAAAAATCCCCAAACTCACTGATTTATATAAATGGGGAGGGACAAGCAGGTTGTCTTTTCTGAGAGCTGTCTTAATTTTTCGCTGTGTTTGAACCTAGTCTCCCCTCCTCAATTGTTAACATCTCCATCAGCTCCTATCATCATCAGTCAGATTCCCAACAGCCCCATACCCTTGGTTGATTATAATACAAGATTAAGTGCCTCTCCTTTGTGGTTTGATTCCAATGAAGAACCCAGATATTTAGAGGAGGATAATGATTCTATGTTCATTCCTGAAAACAACCGTGATAAAAAAACAAAGCAAACGGACGAACCATCTGTTGAAAAATGCATGTGTTCATTACCTTTTTAAGGGGAAATAATTGACCTGAACATTTAGGAACCAGGGGTTCGTCCACCAAGATCCCCTTGACTTAGGCATGTGTGGCAAACAATACACTGGTCATAGCTCAAGGGCCCCCTGTTGCCACTTCTTCAGAAAACACAATAGCTCCCTTCGATACTAGGGACAAACCGTCAAACCGTCAAACCGTCAAACCATGAAATGGGAGAGGGAGGCTTAACTACTAATGTACAACTGTCTTACCCACCGCTAGCCAACTTATCTGATCAGAGACATACATGGGGTAAACAAACCAAAATCACTGCTTACCTGCACAAGACCAAAGATTCTACTTGTGACCCGTTCTTAACCTTGGATTCAGTGTCCAGCATTGCTGAATCTGGGGGAGAGATGGTTCATCCTACTTACACCTCACACCCCACTTCTTGCGCAGGGTATTTAGCTACTCAGGATCAAGTAAACCTACAGGGGTCCTCGTCAACCTCTACAGGTTCTTACAAATGTAATTCTCCCCAACCACATAAACGGAACACTTCCGCTATCATAGGATGGGAAAACAGAATCCAAATCAATGGCTCTCTGGGATTGAAAGTAATGCATATTTTTAAAACGACTTGGTTTCATTGCCATCTCAAAAATATTAAGGTTTGGTTTGTTACTTTCACTCCAATTTAACATCTCGTATGGTTTGGGAGGAACGTTTTACTCTGAGATCCCTAGGCTTTGATCTCTACGAGCTCAACACCCAAGATGAGGCTTTGGCCTTCCTGGGTGTTGCACTCTGGGATCAATCCAAAGGGATGGTCACCCCAGAAACATACAGGGCCACTGAGCACGCCACATCCCTAAAGAATGGGCTACCAGCATAGCCAAACCTTAGGGTACAGGAATGGTTGTGGGTGCAAGCTGCTATTAAACATTTACTAACATCAGCCAAGGTTTGACACATCCCCAACCATCATTCGCTAATGATTGCTTCATGCCAGGTCAATCCTGCCACGTGTATATACAATTCATACTTTTTGAAAAATAAGAACATTCTGATTTACAACATACACAATGCCAGCCACTAGAGGTGACATGGGTTGCCCTAGTGGCGTGCTGGCAATAGCAATAAATACATATCTGGACATTCACACCGAAATTATTCATACATCACACAGCTGTGCATATTTTGCTAAACTCTTCCAACTTAGACGCCCTATTAGTAAATCTCTACTGGAAACCTTCCAAATCAACCATGCTTTCGATACAAACCGCACTGGCAGTGTTACTGGAGCATTGGGTGGTCAAGTGAGCATGCAGTGATTGTAGGAGGCGCGGCGGGGGGTTTAACTCTAACTGTGTGTAGGGACATAAACTAAATGAGGACTCTGTAGTGCTGTCCACCGCTACTTCATTTGCTATAACTAGAGGGGTTGCTTAGGATATGTTCTTTTCTGGTTGGGTAATGTTTCAAGTAGGACTGCATGATGTCAACGATTTCTCAACTATATACACATGGCATAGAGGCAGTGTGCACTCCTGGATAGATTACATTTATGTATCAAACAACCTAAACAAACAGTGTGACCAAATGTTATTGCATGATCCATCATTGGGTTATCACCTTATACTGCATTTTGTTCTCAAGTTTCAAGTGGCTACATTCGCCCTTAGTCCAGATATGGCCTTCCTAACCCTTGATGGAGGAGGTCTCACTGTTAAGTGGAACAATAGAACGTACCGCAGATTGACAGACCTTTTGAGCAAGGCAATCAATAACACTGGATTGCACGAGAACAGACTGTTGATGATCACTGTTGTTGATAATTTTAATAAGATTGTCGTCCAGTTTTTAAGACAAATAACCACCAATACCAGAATGTCAAACTATAAGCTGCATACCGATTGCTATCATTTTCGAATAGCTGACTCAAAAAGATGCAAACGTGCCATACTTAAAATCATTTGGGAGCAAGAGCTTTGCCTTGCAGACTACATGTTAGCTAAGAAGGCGATACTTCAGGCTCATAAAAATCCTGTTCAATCTCTAAAAATAGAAATGTACATCAACGATAATCAAGTAGTTTTTCAGCAACATGTTAGCAGTAATGTAGGACAGTTTTGGGCCACTATTAATAAAAAAGACAAGTGTCGCTGGCTCTCACATGGATTGTCCGATTAATGAACTAACTTGGGCTGAGTTTTACAAAGAGAGATATGCCATGCCTGAGGCCTTTCTCAGCCTCCAAGATGTGCCCACCAGTCCTCCTATTATCAGTCACTGTGCATGGACGGAAGATGACATCTCTTGGGCTATAGTCAAAGCAAAAGCCTCACAGGCTCTTGGTCCTGATGGGTTATCTCCAATGGTAATATAAACCATCCCTAACATCTGCTGGATTCCTTTCTTAAAATCTCTCTTTGACTGCATCTTTGAGACCCATAACTTACCCATGGCTTGAACCGAATCCATTGTTATACCTATATTGAAGAAGGGGGACTCAAACAAACATCGAAATTACAGGCCCATAGCTTTATAAGACACTACAAGCAAAATGTTTGCTTCATTACTGTTAAGAGATCTCAATACTAGCCTAAACCAACTTGGCATCGTCTCTCCCTATCAGGTGGGATTCAAACCTAAAATGGGGACTCCCCTTAATGCTACATTGATGACTCAATTGCAAACTACGTTGAATAAGAATCGAGACGGTCCGGTTTATATGGTCAGAACTACTCAATTTTAAGGCCCCCTTTAAACTTGTGCCGCTCATGGCACACTTACAAAAAGAAACATCTGTTAAGATCAGACTCACCAAAGAGGGGGATCCTTGTCCAGGCCAATTGATACTTTAATTAGTCTGAAACAAGGATGCTCTTTAATTTATACTTCAGTGACATTGACCAACTATGGCATGCCAGTAACACCTTTCTGGTCAAGTTGGGACACTTAAAGTTGCACTGGATGGCCTTTGCAGATCATCTATTAGTTAATGGTCAAAAATCTAAGATCATTATTTGTTCTAACCAGTCTAAACCCGAGACTTTGTATTGGGTGATGGGTAGCCATAGACTTGACTTGACAGAGTCTATTCTTTAAGATATCTTGTCTACAATCGTACAAACACCAGTTCTGTGGTATTATGGAGTCTTCTTTGAAGGATAAGGTACAACCATATGTATCTCATTTGAAACAACTTCATAGTCAGTTATGCAAATATATCATCCTACCAATTCTAAGATACTATACCAAGAAGATCAAACCTGTTTTACGTTACGGTCTTGATGAGTCCACTGTAGATCTAGGCAACCATCTGAATGTTTTACAAAGACAGATATGGAAAGAAGTGCTGGACTTGCTCTTTCGGTACCTACTGTTTTCATACGACATGAGTTGGCCTTAACCTCTCTTCAATATTGATATTTATGGAGACAATTCACAACTTATGGAAAGATCATTTTGCCTCCTTCCAACTCTTTGTATAGTGATCTGGGTGAATGTTTGTAGAGGGTTCAGTGAAACTGATTAATTCATTTAGGTGTAAGATGCAAGATTTATTAAGCTGCACCAACTCCACAGAAGAAGAACTCATTAATCAACTAGGCATTGTTAAAACCAAGCTTTTTAGATGTGATTGGTTGACTACATTAGAGCAAATCAACACCTACAGCCTGTTGAAGGAATATGCCAAGTTCCTCAGAAAAGCGGGGTCATTATATCTACATAATTTTCCTTGTAATAAGGTGCATGCTTTGAACCTTCACTTTCAACTGAATCAGTTACCCACCTTGGAACGAACAAGATTCTGGAAACCATCCTGTGAAAAAGTAACTGACTGTCGATTCTGTGACAGCTTGGGTTCAATGGAAACTCTGAGACACTGGGTAACTGCTTGTTCTTTGCTGCACTTTATTCGAATTTACCATTTTAAGGACAATACTCCATCTGACCTTCATTCTGGTAGGAACTTATTTTGGTGCAGACTTTTGTGGGGAGAGAATGCATCCTTGCAATTTTAAGGTTTTACATCTGTTAC
Source organism: Ambystoma mexicanum (assembly GCF_040938575.1). NCBI lineage: Eukaryota > Metazoa > Chordata > Amphibia > Caudata > Ambystomatidae > Ambystoma > Ambystoma mexicanum. The sequence continues at coordinate 414,982,971 of NC_090939.1, forward strand.
TATATTTTGATAACATTTTTGACAATGTTTGGTTATCTATTGAATTCATTTTGTATCGATCTGTTCATTTTATGATTGTATTGTGTGTATATGTTGATTCATTGTTTTATATGTATTTGTGAAAGGTTCACGAACACCATAACACACAAAAAATGTACCCTTAACTATAAATAGGGCCTTGTTCTTCACATGCACTAACACCTTCCTGCCCTTTTTTGGTATGCTCTACTTCTCATACAACCACAACTGTCCGTTGACAATTCTTAGCTGGCTGCATGGCAGTGTCCACATGGCATAGAGCCTCTGGCCTCCATTTAGAGCTTGCACTGTGAACAGATCGAGTCTTGCTTGCCAAATGCTGTATTCAGACCTGAACGTGTGGTTCTCATTTATAAATGAAACTGGGAGCATTGACATATTCACAGATGTTCTGTCATACAAATCATTCTATGTTTGCAACACTGGCATGCTATACACCCACAAGGAAATCATTCCTGTCTACTTATGTTACAATGCAGGTGCAAAATCCTTTTGATGGTGTAGTGTCCTGTCAAGGACACAGTTAACAGAGCCTTGGAGCTCTGATGCATGGGCTAATGAGCATTCGGGATCTTCGCGCATGCTAGTGGAAAGCCTGTGAAGCGGCAGTTCGCCGTAGGAGTTGAATAAAGACAGTTCAACCTGCTGAATGCTGCTGGCTTCATTACAGTCCTGGGCCTGTTGTATGTTCTCACTGCATGCTGTCCTCCCTTGAGAACCAAAGCTAAAATAACCCACTGAAACTAGACAAGGGTTACGAGGATGGGATTTCTCCTTTTAAACCCCTGTTGTAATGCGTATTGCAGGCGAGGTTGTGAATTGGCGCCATAATCTGCAGAAGGTCAAAAAGTCAGAAACCGAAGAACCAGGTAGTGCTGCAGCATTTCTCCCGCCGGCCAGGACCTTTGCTATGGGTGACCAGCAAGCCTTGGGGCCCATATGGGAAAGATGGATCCAGAGACTCCAAAATTACTTACAAGTTCATGATGAGACCACACCCAACATGTTTGCTAGGTGGCTGCTGGTGAATCTGGTGGGAGATGGATTGGAAGATCTCATTCCCACCTGCCTGCCTGAAGACGTCACAACATACAACAGCCTCAAAGAAGCACTGAGCAACTGCTTCTACCCCCAGTGCAACATTGACCCCGAGAGACACATGTTCACCGTGACATGCAAAGGGTGAGCCCATGGATGCCTTCGCCACCCACCGCAAACTAGTAGCACACTGTGAATTTATCAAGTTCACGAATGTGGAAGCCATCAGACTGAGGTTTATAGGAGGGTGCCTGTCCTCATTATTCATGAAGAAATTACTACGTGTACCTCTTCCTTTGGCAACTATACTACGAATGGCTAGGATGGAGTCACGAGCGGACATGCAAGCTTTGCAAAGTGAAACCACTAAGACTCCACGACGAGAACAAGCATACCAGGTCTCATCAGCGGCACCCGCTCGAGTGATCCCGACCAACAACAGCATGCCCAGTGGGTCTCCTTCATCCAGAAGATGCTAATGGTGTGGCCTTCAATTTCCTCCCCAGGAAGGTGTGAAATGCTCTGCCTTTGGGCAAGTCTGTACCATTTAGTGGTCATCTGCAATTTTCCACCCGGACGTACACAGGGGTACAGCTCCATGCCATACAGATTGGAGTCTGGCTCACGCAGCAATGATGTGAGGAAGATGCAGGTGCAAGTAGTGACCTTGTGAGACACATCAAGCAAGTGACAGGAAGATCTCTGTCGTCCTCACCATCTACAGATGGCACCCCATGGGAATATATATACATGATGAACGGATTGACCTTAGCACCAGAGGGCGACATCACTCTACTAGTGGGTGATCGACAGGCTAAGTTTCTCATTTATACTGGCTCCACCCTAAACATCATGTGCATATTGGAATATCGCAAGATGGCATCTCCACCCCAGCTCAGGTCATCTAAGTTTTCCAGTGAGCCGCGAGAGGTCCTGTGCAGAACCACAGGAAGATTTTCACAGCGATCTGCTACAAAGAGAAGTATGCACTGGCTGAATTTCATGTACTGCAATGGGGGGTCCCTGGAAGCAACCTACTAGGGCGCACCACTGCTCTTGAGATGGAAATTGCGGCTGTGTCCTACACCATGCAACATGGAATATTAGTCACCCAAGTTTTCCAAACTTTTTTCGTGGTCATCCGATGCCTCAAGGGAGTCCCTGTGACACTCCACATTGATGGATCCACTGCTCAGCGCCCGAGGAGAATACCAGTTCACTTGCAACCTCTCGTCGAAGAAAAAATAAAGTGGTTGCTGAAGGAAGGAATAATTGAACCAGAGAATGTCTAACCCCCTGGGCGTCCCCCATAGTGGCCGTACCCAAGGGAGGTTCCTCTGACAAGATGCGCATATGTGTCAACATTCGACAAGTGAACAAAGCCATCAGGCTTGAGAGGCATCCCGGAATGCACCTGGATGACATGATCAGCCTGCTGAACGGGGCAAAAGTGTTCTTGAAGCTTGATTTGAACAAAAGCTATCATCAGTTCATGATAGACCAACAATCTCGCTAGATCACCACGTTTGCCAAACCAGTTCAGATACAAGAGACTCTGTTTTGGCATCTGCTCAGCAGCTGAAATATTTCAAGAGAGGGTGCAGAGAGTGATTAGGCATGTTGGCAACTCTTTCAACTACAGTGATGACATCCTGGTGTTTGGAGCCACCATCGCTCAGCTTGATCAGGCACTCCACCAAGTATGCAGGTCGCTCTGAGAGGCTGGCCTGACACTAAACAAGGATAAGTGTGTGTTTAATAAGTCTGACCTTAAATTCTATGGACACATTTTATCACAGGAAGGCGCAATCCCCAATCCAGAAAAAGTGGGCACCATCTCCAAGATCGCAGCTCCCCAAGATGTCAGTGAGGTGAGGTCTTTCCTAGGGATGGCCAGCTACTGCAGCCGATATCTCTGAGACGTTGCGACATCATTGTCCCACTCAGGGAGCTCACCAAGCAGGGCAGGGCATTCTGATGGTCTCAGCAATGCAAGGAGGCATTTATACAAATAAAGAAGGACATTGCCTCGGCTGAATGCATGGGCTACTTTAACTGGGACATGTGTACAGAAGTGACTGTATATGAAAGTTCAGTTGGCCTGGGGGCGATCCTGGTGCAACACCAACCCGGGCGAGAATCCCACAGAACAGTGATCGCCTATGCCAGAAAGAGCCTGTCAGAGGTAGAAACAAGATATTTGCAACCTGAAAAGGAGGGTCTGACTGTTGTGTGGGCTTGCAAGCTTTTTCAAATGTTTCTCCTATGCAAGCCCTTCACGTTTGTGACGGATCACCAAGTCCAATGGCCATCTATGGCAGTTCCAAATGCAAGATGCCGCCACGAATAGAGAGATGGGGAATGCGATTGCAGGATTTTGACTTTACAATTGTTCACAAGCCGGAGGAGTACTACCCGGCAGATTTCTTTTCGCGGCACCACCTCTCAGACACGTGCACCAATAACTCAGAATAGGATGCTGCACTTTTGCGAGTACAGGACCTGATTAGGTCTGGAAGGTGGAGAGATACAGACTTTACTAACAGACAGGTGGATGATTGTGCCATGGCAGAACTTCAAGCCTTCAGGAAATTAAGAGAGGAATTATCAGTATCTGTAGAAGGGCTTTTAATGCAAAGACACAGAATAGTGATCCCTATGGATTTGTGGCATCATGTCATAGACCTAGCTCATGAAGGACACTGGGGGGTGGTGGCCACGAAGAAACAGGTGTGAGACACCATGTGGTTCCCTGGACTTGATCAGATGTGGAATGCACAATTTACCCCTGCCCCCTGTGCTAGTGAACATCAAGGCCTAGTAACCCAGAACCCCTAAAGATGAAAGACATGCCAGAGCTCCTATGGACTCACCTGGCTATTGACTTCATCAACCCATTCGGGGAGAAGAAGGACTAGCTGGTCATCTTGGATGAGTATTTTTGATTCCCTCTAGTACCCATGATATCATCCATGGCTGCTAGTGCTGTTATACCAGTGTTGGATAGAATCTTCTCTTCGTGGCGCTTTCCGGAAGACCTCAAGTCAGACAACGGCCCGCCATTCAGTGGCCTGGACTTTGCAAAATTCATGGAATACATGAGCATCCACCATAGAAAAATTACTTCCCTCTGGCCACATGCAAATGGCGTGGTGGAGAGATTCTTGGGCAGCCTCAAGAGAGTCCTCCAACAACGTGAGTTAAGATCTATGTCACTCAATCAAGCCCTGTGCAACATGTTGCGCGACTACAGGAACTCTCCTCATGGCACGACAGGAAAGTGTCTCTCAAATTTGTTATTCGGCAGGAGAATTAGTACCAGGCTTCCTGACCCTGCAAGTGATCCAAAAGAAGATGCGGAGCAGGCTTGAGAGATGAGCGCACACAAGAAACAAGACATGAAGGCCCATGCCGATAGCCGGAGTCGAGCCAAGAGCTCCAACCTGCAGATATGAGACAAGGCGCTTGTCTGTAGAAGGCAGGAAAGGAAGCCAGACACCAGATTTGATCCAGACTACGTAACAGTGTCCAGTGTCAATGGAACAATAGTGACTGCTAGAACCCCTACCAAAGTTGTCACTCAAAATGGCTCCCAGTTCAAGCTGTACAAGGAGGAGGGTCAATAAAATGGTGAGAGAGACAACTGATTGACCTCAGGTAGTGAGCCAGCATAGAAGATACTGAGGAAGAGCCAGAAGGATGTCAAGCGAGGCCGACCAGATGCATCAGAAGACCAGTGCGTGCAATTGAATAAATGTATAGACATAACTGTAAGTGACTTGTTTTGCTCGACAGGGGGGGGTGTAGTGTCCTGGCAAAGGCACAGTTAATGGAGCCTTGGAGCTCCAATGGATGGGCTAATGAGCATACGAGATCCTCGAGCATTGCGTATTGGAAAGCGTGGGAAGTGGCAGTTCGTTGTAGGAGTTGAATGAAGACGGTTCAACCTGCTGAAGGCTCCTGACTTCATTACAGGCCTGATGTATATGTATGTGTGCTGCATGTTCTCAGTGCATGCTGTCCTCCCTTGAGAACCAAGCATGAAAAGTCTGTTCATTGATATTGCATACAGAATCCTTATTATTAATAATTAATGATGGTGAGGGAAATTTAATTGGTGGGAGGATTGCACCCATGGCTCCTTTAGTTGCTTGTTTTTACTGCACATGTTCTAGTCACTGTTCTACCAACACTCTGGCATTGACACATGCTTTAACATATATGAACTTCCTCATTGATCACAATGCATGATTGTGATCCCTATTTAATTAACTCTGTTGAATGTGCAGAGGTGTTGTGATAAACATGGTGGCATTATTTGCTAACTAAACAAGCATTTCGGGTGAGTATAAACAGACATGTCAAAATATCGCTCTCAGATACACTGAACATGCAACCACCATCCTAATTCCAACATCCTTCTGTCAGCAGATACCAGGAATCTAAACTATTTTCTCTTCCCTATGCTATTGGCTGTTGGTGATATACAGGTGAGACATGGAGGCCTTGCTTACCATTGTTGTGGTTTAGGTCTGACACTTAAGGCAGGGGGAGTATTATGAATATACAGGAGGGTGCTGCTTGAGTCCCTTGGCATTGCTTGAGCTCGTTAGAACCAGAGCACCCATATCAGTAACTCGTTTTTGCTGCCCTTGGATTATCTGAACGTTGGTAATAAAGGCACAGCTGTTCTCAGTGGTAAACACTAGTGATGTTTGAACTTTTAATTCAGGATTAACCCCCGATGGTTATATGGTATTCACCCACGTGGGCCTGGATTCAGTGAGTTTGGTAAAATCAGTTTTAATCCCCTTTTCACTTAAGAAGAAATCCTTTTCAAGGACATTGTGGTATTTGCCTTTATCTCCTGTTTCATTGCTCAGAGTTCTGCATCTTTCTATTTTGCATATTCTTTGTTCTTTCTACAGGGTTGGGTTTTCCGTAGTGTTTTTCTATTTAGTTATAGTTATTATTGCGTATGGTGTATTTAATGAAGGTAATGATATTCTTAAAGAAACTTGAATGGAAATTCCTCTGATTTTGGACTGTTGTTCTTTGCTGTGTGGGTTGTTACTGGATCACATTCACACCCCTCTTGAGAGTATAGCCTGCCCATGTTACAAGAAAAGGAGAAGGAGCTACATCTCTTACCTATGCCTGTTCAACCTTTATGATTGGGAACACTCTTTTTTGTAGAAATGTGAGTAATGAGTAGGCTGTTTAGCCAGCACTCATCCTTGTACTCCCACACACATTTGCACAATGCATTCTATAGACCCTCACTGTCACTATAGAACCTGTAATAGATGTCCCCTTCCTATATTGGGTAAGGAACTTTATCAATGCACATTTTTGCCTTTTCTAAAATAAATGTATACATTTCCTTTTAGTGTCCAGCCATGGTCTTGCAGCCAATCAGACTATTATGGAAGGTGAGCTTTCAGGATTGGTGGTAGCTTGAGTTCTGAGATGCCTGAGCTATCCACTCCTCAAAGCCACCTCTGAATCCCAGCCCCCAGCTAAACAGAATACCGAAAGAAACCATTACCCAATTCTGTTTATCTCTCGCCATATCTGGTGCCTGGTAGCCCCTCTTCTGTATTATTTATAGCTTTGTAATGAACGCTGGAAAAGGAATGCCCAGGAGTGCCCAGAGGTAATGAGGGAAAATTCCACACATTTTTAGTTATTAACGGATATGCTAATGGCAATAAGAACTGTAGTATTGGCCATTCGAGCTGGTTACAGCACCAATACGCCCATGTTAAATGTCCCTGCTCAGGGCTTTAATGTGGACAGCGGCTTAACGAGCTGGATCATCTGGTTATAGCCTAAGTGAAACATATGCTTTCTTAAAGACATTATTAGAACACCTGATATTCATTAATGGTAAAAGAGGACCATATGTCCAGTAAAAAACTCATAGGGCCTCATTACAAGTTTGGCGGAAGCTTTGCCGGTAAAACCGGAAAACTTTAGCCAAACTTGCTATTTTTTCTGGCACCCACGAATGGGCAATTACCGGGTCATTACCGCCCCGCCAGACCCGGTAATTGCCCATTCGCGGGTGCCAGAAAAAAATGCTCCCAATTCCCATTTCAGCCCCATAGGGCTCATTGGCAATGGGGAGGTCGGATGCACCATTCAGAATGGTGCCGGTGCATCCAACATGCTCTGCTCGCGGGTGCTGGTACGCCCGCCAGGCACCCGCGAGCAGAACTCGTAGTTTGTCAGTCTGCTAACAACGGTACCGGCAAGCTTACCGGTACCATTGTATCCCAACCGGCAAACTTATAATAAGGCCCATAGTGTCTTATGTAAATAATTCACTAACAGATTTCCTTTTCATCTTTCTTTTTTCCTTAAGCACAGTGCTACAAATATGATTGTCTTCTTCCTTGTCCACACAACATACCTCATTTTTAAAGATACTCTTCATATTTCCTTGCAATATTTTGCCTTCCATATTTGTGTAAATGGAGACGTTTAAGTCAAGCATCTTTAAACACTTTCTCTATCACTAGACAACATGTATGCCATGCTAGGTGAGATGTACTCCCTTGCTCATGACATTTGGATCCACTGTGGTGCCATCTTTGAGAGTTTTCCTCAGACATTCTATCAACTTCTATACAGGTTATGAATCCAAGAGCACAATTCATTCAACGCCCCCAAGTACTTCAGATAGACAGCCTCTCTCCTGCTTTCTCTCTTGTGTAGGGTAAATAGCTGTTAATCAGTGAGGTGCTACCTTCCCGGACTCCAAGAGATACTCTTTGGGTAACAACTCATACCTTTGCGCATATATTATTCCAGGACAGTTCCTCCATCAAGACCATCTTGAACTTGTCCTTCCTGAGGAACTTGTTTGAGTATCTCAAGTTCAAGATGAGTATCAGTCCTCTGTACTTCTTGGGGATTAGGAAATATGGCGAATACCATCCTTTGTTCCTCTCCATTACAGGTACTGGTTCAATAGCCACTTTCTCAAGCTGGGTCAACATTTACTGCAAAAGGAATGGATCAGGAACATTTAACAAATGGTTTCCAGGTGGATTATTCTGAAGTCTCCAAATGAAGGAGAGGCCATAACCCTGGGCTATGGTTTCTAATGACCAAACATCTGGAGTAATGCCTCACCATTCTTTCAGAGGCTGAGACAGTCTGGCTCCCACCAGGGTGTCATGAGTCAAGAACTCAGAGAGGGTTTTAGGTGGCTGAAGCAGCAGCTGATGGTAAAGCGGCAGCTGCTTGGCGGACTTTGCACCTCTCACTCTTCCACCACGAGGGAATTTTCTTCACCCTCTTTGACCAGCCATTCCTTTCACTCTTCCAACTGAGGAGTAGAAGCGAAAGCATCTACCCCTGCAAGAAGATCCACTGGGGTGAAAAGGCTGAGGCTTCCTGATGGTGGCACCTAGAGACTTGGTTGCAGCCTTCGAGGTCTGCAGCTTCTCAAGGCTTTCATCAGCCTTGCTGCCAAAAAGATGAGCCCCATCAAAAGGCATATTAAGGAATCTAGACTGCACATCCAGTGCAAATCCGGACTTCCTTAACCATGCAAACCTGAGTATCATGGTGCTTGCCGCCATGGCCCTGCTGATACTGTCAGAAGAATCCATACCTGACTGAAGAGACTCACACATGGCCTCTTTCCCTTCTTTTACAATGCCCAGGAAGCCATCTCTTTCTTCCCCTTCGGAAATATGTTCAGCCGCCATGGATGCACAGTCCCATAGGATGAAGGTACATTTTGCAAGGGCGCATGTAGAGTTGGCAGACTTGGGAGCCATGCTCCCGGCAGAAAAGACTTTCCTTGACCAGTCGTCTATACGCTTATCATCCCGATCTGGTGGAATGGTCAGAGAGGCAGCTTGTTTGGAGGTAGAGGTTGCTGCTTGTACCACCAGACTTCCTGGGGTAGTATTTTTAGAAAAATAGCTGGGGTCACTACCTGATGGTCTATATTTTTTAGTTAAATTTGTATCGACTGCCGGACTTGATTCTGGTGCTTCCCAGTTTGCACTTACTCTTTTTTGTAAAGCAACATGAAATGGTAGGATTGGATCCCTTTAAGGACCTTTGTCCAGGATATCAGTGAGGTCATCCTGTTAGAATGGGAGGGCAGGCCTGCTCCATCCCATAAAATCAGTGACCTTGTTCATTTATTGCCTGTAAGAGGCATCTGTGTTTTCTGCCCGGTCTGGTTCAAAATCCATTCCTGGAGAGGTGTCCACCCCACTGGTTGATTGTAAATTAGCACACAGGTCCTGCATCCTAGACTCCCTCGATTTAAAACTATCAGGAACATTAGGTGTGCCATATTGTAACCCAAAAGGAGGATGATTTTCATTTGAAGGCTCATGGTCTTCATAAATCGACATGAGAGATTTAAAAATATCCTTTCTTGGCAATGGTTTAAAGGATTTTTTAATGTACGGTACAGGCATTGATGGCTTTGATAGTTTCAAGCCAGATGCCAACTGAGCCGTCGCCAAATTTGATTCTGGCTTTGATGAAGTCGGTGTCTTGGACATCGATGGCGTCAATGGTTTCAATATCGACTTCTCCATGGACCTTGTCTGTGATGGACTTCGATGACTCAACTGAGTTTTTGATAATTTTTCATTGACTCAAGGCCTTGACGGCTCTCTAGAAAATCTCGTCTTCGTCCCAGGCTTGAGGGCGCACAGGATTTGGCTCTAGCCATTTCCTTACCGGCTTCAGCAGGCGAGGTAGGAGCATGGCCTATTTGCATCGAGGGAGCTTGTCTCTCAATTTTTTTTTATCATTTCCTGCCTGAATGATTCCCATTCAGCCGGAGGAGAGGCCTTAGTAGGGCAAGATATACTCTTCTCTGGAGATGAGTCGGACAAGGAAGACAAAGTAGGTGTCAGGAATTGGAGGCTGTGGAAGCGCTGGAAGCTTTGATCACGCTCCAGTCCTCACCCAAGATGGCCGCCAAACCTTTATAGGCAGGCTCCTCCCACAAGCCGACGCGTTGTATCTGTTTACCAGCGCTCGGTTCGTGTGGAGATTCTCTCGTGAAATTCATCCGTTCCGGCTTCCCTCTTTCGCCTATTGTTTGATTCTTAACAGTACTCCTCAGCCCTTCTTGTGTTAGCCTTGTACACCCGTTGTTTTTTGCTTTCTCCTTTGCCTAACATTTCTACTGCACTGTACGCGGTATTCGGCTTGCTCTGGGCCGTGCCGTGCTTACTTTTTTCTTTTTTGCCTTCCTAATGTGTATTTCTGTTGGTAATTCTTTTGAGCACTATTGGTCTTTTCATTTCATTTACTTTTAGGTACCGGGGGTATAATTGCAACCGGCGCCGTCACTCTGTTTTAGCGAGCGAAGCCTTGCTCACTAAGACCTTAAGGAGCATTTCTTAACTGGGGAGTGGTTTCTTTCACGGTACTTCTTCCTTTTTTCCTAACTGTTCGCCTTTGCAATCTGCTCTGAATGGGTTCTTTTTCTCCTTATCTACTTACCTTTTCTAGTCCTTTTTCTCTGTTATTCTGTTTAGTCTGAACCTCTGGCTCTAGTAGCTATCTTGTATTCTCCTGTTTAATATTCCACATCTCCTGGATACACTGAGCATTCATCAGCGGTGGAGTTTGTTCTAAATTCTAACGGACTTCCTTGCCTGCTGCAAATGGAACTTTCATAATGGGAAGAGAGGAGTTCTAATTGCCGCCCAGCAGAACCCAATTGGGAACAGGGTTTTTTCTGCCTTAGTGCTTTTTCCCTGAATCTAGGACTGGCCCCCTGGGGATCCCCGCGGTCAGGGAATATCTCTGCCAAGGTGGCCTCCGGAGGGGACAGACCCTATCTGTACGATAAAAAGGCCCGAGCACCAAAGGACAAGACTCCCACAAGGAGGAGGGATCAGAAGAGATCAGAGGCTACTCTTACAGAACCCATTCCGGAAGAAACAGGTGAGGAGTTGGGGGAGGAAGCCTCGGTATCTGACAGTAGGTGATTCATTGTGCATTTTCTTTGATTTTCTTGACGGGGAGTGGTGAAAGCCACTCTGTGACCTGCACCTTTTAGTTTTCTTCCGTCGAGGAGAGTCGCCTCTCGATACATCAGAGGAATGCTTTTTTGAATGGGTAGTTGTGATGCTGTAAATGTATTGGATGGACAGGGCCTCCATGTCCTTGTCCTGTATTCCCTTATCCTGTGTGTTATGTGTTGTTATCTGCACAGGAGTCCAGTTGGGTCTACTGGCAGTGCAGCTCTTCCTCTTTTTGGTTATGGTGAACAGAGACCCTTGGGATACCGTTATGGCACCAATGGGTGGGGGTACAATCCTGTAACCCTAGTGTATGTTTTGTAGATTTGTGTGTGACCCACAGAGCAGGGTATGAGCTGGTGGCAGCTCCATTTGACAGGTGCTCTAAGTATCCTCCAATTTGGGATAACAAGGCCCTACCTTAGGAATAAGTGGATTCCTGATAGGAGACAAGATAGCCCCAGGCGTCTCTTGTTTTCTATTGCCTATTACCTTGCTTTCCCAAAGTCATGGGAAGCCCTGACTCCATCCCTTCCCCCGACTGGCTGTTGGGTGGAAGAACCATATATGGTATTGTTGGAAAGTACAGGCCAGGCTGGCTGGAGCCTTTCCAGTGACTGTATGTTGTGGGTACACCCTTGGGTTGGGACCTGTGTGAATAGAGTGTGTGACCAATATGCATTCTATGTTATGGGTGTCTGGTTTCTGTGTGCGTGACACAAAGAACAAGACAGCCCTGCCTGAAACTGATATGAATGCAGTGTGGTGTGCTGAAAGGCTGGGTGCTTGCCCCAATTCACATTCCTTCTAATGGGTGTCTGGGTGGAAATGAATAGCCTGCATGCCTGTGAGCCTCATTGGCTGTCTGCCTGCATGAATGCCCTTCTGTCTGATTGACTGACTGAGCTTGGCTCAGCAGAGTGAATGAGGGAACAGATGTGTATATCTGGGGACCTCTCATTTCCCAATTTGTTCAGAAGCTGAAGTCGAAACTTGAAGCTGCTTATCCTCGAAGCCCAGCTGGAAGAAGAAGAATTGCTGCTGCTTTCCTTCGACCCAATCTGATAACTGTTGAGTCTGTCGAGGACTGATCCAAGAGAGGACCTGGCTAGGAGACCTCTCCCTTAGCTATGAGGAAACATTGTGCAGAAGCTGATCTTCATGGAGGTGCCCTTGAATCCAGTCCCAAAAGGTTGTTGACCGGAGAAGGGGTACACCAAGAATCAGGGTTCGGAGGACTGCCATAACTGCTGGGAGCCCGTTGAGTCATGTTGCACATAAGCGGGGACAGCTTGACACCGTGCTGATTGACGACAGGAGCCACAACAGTCCACCTTGCCTAAGAACATTGAATGAATGTCTCCCTTGCCATCACCATCAACCGATTTGTCCTCCCAGCGAACGCTGAGGTCATTAACGAGCAAGCAAAGCCCACTGGTGAGTTTCCCACCACCCTGAAGTCCATGAAGATGCATACAAGTGAAGATCTGAAATCCAGCCGTGGCCATGTCCCGATCGTCGACGCCCACGCTGAGACCCTTCGCCCGCTGCTGTGCCTACGTTCATCACCAAGCCTTCTTTGCCGCACTGAACTCTTTGCAATCCTGGTGGACTGCATGCCTCATCTTCATAGGACGTCCACAATTAATTGTTGAAGAGCACCACGAAGGTCGAAGCAGCTGTCTTGACGCAAGTGTTCACATTTCTTCCAGGAATCTCAACACCCTGTGGCTCCTGCTTTAAATGGAGTGTACCCTCGAGGGATTCGTCGAGTAACCGTCGAAGAAACTCTTCTAACTCAGGTACATTGGGCTAGTTGAACATTTTAACCATGAAACAGGACTATTTAAACATATATGGACTGGGCTTGTTAATATTTTTTATTACAGCTTGCCCAAGTGGGGGATCCTCACTCAGAACTGCATCTAGGTAGCTGGAGACAGCATTCTGCCATTGTTAAACCTAACTTGCTTTCATTTCTATGATTTATGCTGTTACCCATTGCTGTATGATTTGTATGCCATTATAACTGTCAACAGTTTGTGCATTTCAAAGGAGTCAATAGCTAATTGTGGTACCACATAGACTATTAACCATGTTAGAGTTGCCAGAGTACAAAGTATGTTATTAATTGATGTATACATCTGAACCATATTTATATATAAAGAACCGTGTTAGCACATAACATAGTGTGTGGAGATTCCTTTGTGGGGGCTTGGAGACTACACTGTTCTTAAGAACTAGCCTGCTACCACAATAGAGAACCTTGGCTGGGGTGCTCTGTGCTTCTACTCTGCCTTATAGAGGGCAGGAGTACAGAAAACCCCCCTCTAGTCTTTACACTAGTCAAAGGGGACTTTTTGGGGCACCTATCTACCGCCAATTTCCCTTTATGCTCCTTCACAGCTTTTTCTGTCATCGATTGACACGACTGACATGCATAGGTCTTGTACTCCACAAAAAGGTGCCACAAACACACCTGATGTGGGTGTGTCAGTAACATTTTAGCAATGCAGTCTTGGCATTTCTTAAACCCGGTCTTCGGGGTTGTCAGAGCCAGAGACGAAGACATATTCACAAATCCGAAGTAACAATATGAAGCACGCTGTAGTTCACCAAGTGATAGCTTACTCATAAAAATGGAACTGAAGCTGACAGGCGCTACATGTTCCGTATGTACCTTCGATAACGTCATCCTTGAGACGTAGGCCCTCGAGGGACATTGAGTCGACCGCATCAACGCCAGCGCCCTCTGCCAAAATAAAATTCCGGAGCAGCTGAAGCTGGATATAGGAGATATCCTAGATGAGGAATATGTGGGAGGACACAATTCATTCGAATGGCTTCTTTTGCTCTTGTTGCATCATTTAGCTGTAGCACAAATGAGAAAATCCTTGAAAACTTTAGCTAGCAAGGGGTCAGAGAGAGTGAAATCTCGAGATTGAGGTCTTATCGGACAGTCTACCCCCATAAAACCTCTTTTACTCACAACTCATAGTTCTTCACCATCCTGCAGCCTTTGCACCCCTTCAACATTTTTAGGCCAATGGGCGGCACATTTTTTGAGGAATGTACACCATAATCTTTCTTATCTGCTCCTTGTTCAATTATGAAGAATGCCCTGCAGGTTTGCAGCATTACTCTGAAGTCCTGATATATTGTCAAAACCTGTTGAGTTTTGCCCATTGGTGCTGCCGGGGTGGGGGAATGAAATTTAAAATGAGCAGGGTTCTGGCTCCTGCCCCGACCATTGCTAGAGGCGCACTTGAAAAACACCTTCAAATCTCTGCCTAGGCGTTATGGAAACTTCTGAAACTGACCAGTTGGCCCGATTACTGGGAGTGTTACAGGCTGAAGTTCATGCCTCAAGACAGGAAACCAATGGAGGGATCTAATTGTGAACCGGGAGCGGACAGATGAACTAGCAAGGCAAATGCTCCAGGCACAGGCACGCCAGGTCCCACTGCCGGGGTATGCCCCTCCTGCCGCGCCTCCACAGCCCATGCCAGTACAGGTGGTTCTTCCAGTGGGGTTGCCCTGGCCCTGCCAGAACGCTTCATAGGTGATCCAAATAAGTATGCCATCTTTATGAATCAATGTCATCTACATTTCTTGTGTGCAGACCTGGGGCATTCCCCAACGATCAAGCAAGAGTGGCATTTGATGATCCTTTGCTTCGAGACTTCGGAGGTTTCCAGCGCGAAATGGAGAAACTATTTGAATGGCATACTCATGGGCAGGCTGTGGACAATGAACTGTTATCACTATGGCAGCCTAATCAAGACCTACTAACATCCATCACTTCCTTCAATCGTCTGATAGCACAAACTAACTGGCCAGAGGAGAAAAGAACTGCGCTCTTTTACCAGGCTAGCAAGGGGAACTTAAGGACGTATTAGCCCAAGTAGTAAATCCCCTGGAAAGATGTGCTGAATACATCGACCTGACAGTGCAGCTCGATCAGAGATTGCAGGATCGGAAGATGGATCAAACCAAATCCCGTGATCAGTCCGAGACAATGCAAATCGGAGGCTTGAGTAGCCCACTCAGCAAGGCAGAAAGGGAGAAAAGGAGACAGCAGCAGCTTTGTTTGTACTGTGTTAAGGCAGGTCACTATCTCTGAGAATGCCCGGTGAAACCACCCAGGAAAGCGGTTGGATCAACTGACAAGGGTGAAGAAGAAGAACAGGACTCAGAAAACTCCAATGCCCAGCAAGCTTAGGGGTCCACTTGTCAAGCGGTGAAAAGGAACCTATACAGACCTCACATCTAGTCATCCCTGTGCTCCTGGTAAACCACAAGCAACCATCAAAAATACATGCCTTGAATGCATACATTGACAGTGGGGCTGTGGGAAATTACATGGACCAAGATCTGGCTACCTGGATAGACCTTGCTCTCCGACAGAAGCAGGTTTCGGAAAACGTCACAGCAGTTGATGGATCTCAGCTATCATCTTGCCCAGTGACGCATTAAACTGAGAAGGTCACACTTCTGTGTCAGGACGGTCCCCAAGAGAACATCACCTTCGATCTCATCGGGGCTCCTCAGTTCCAGATGATATTGGGAATGTCCTTGCTGGAGACCCACAATCCCAGGATTGACTGGCATAAACGAGTTATGACCTTTCCCCAAGACTGTGCAGGCACCTGTTATAGCAAGGGATTCTCATTAAAAGGTGTTACCAACCCAGGTTCGTCGAAGAAAGAAACCATACTGGGCCTCACCAGTTCACTACCACCTGAATACCAGTATTACCAAGATGTCTTTCAAAAAGAGCAAGCGAACACCCTACCTCCACACAGACCGTATGACTGCCAATTAATCTGGTATCTGGGGCTCAAGTTCTCCCTAACAAAACAGGAAAACCAGCATCTAAAAGCCGACCTCGATCAGTATCTGGCAAATGGCTTCATTCGTCTGTCCAATTCCCCTGCATCCTCACCCCTCTTTTTTGTGCCTAAAAAGGAGGGAGACCTGAGAACTTGCATTGACTACAGAGCACTTAACCAGATTACAGTAAAAAACGGTGCCCGTTACCGCTTATCCCCGAGCTCTTGGATCAAGTCAAAAACGCTCAGATATATACAAAACTAGACATACGAGGGGCCTACCATCTAATATGAGTCAAAAAAGGAGACGAGTGGAAGAGGGCCTTTTGCACAAAATGTGGCCTTTATGAATATCAGGTTATGCCCTTTGGACTATGTAATGCGCCGGTGGCGTTCCAATTTTTCATGAATTACGTGCTCCGCAAATTGTAGGACGTCTGCGCTCTTGTCTATATTGATGACATTCTTATCTATTCAACCACCAAGGAGGACCACGTCAACCATGTCCGGGCAGTTTTGGAGAAACTGCAGCAACAGCGGCCATATGCCAAATTGGAGAAATTCTTCTTTCATGTGACAGAGGTAGAATTCCTCGGCTTTATTCTCATACCACGGGGCGTACGCATGGACACGCGCAAGGTAGACGCTATCCTTAACTGGCCCTCACCGACATCCATAAAGGGAATACAGAGTGTACTCGGGTTCGCCAACTTTTATCACCGGTTCATTCCAGGATTCTCCCAGATCGTCCACCCAAACACCTCTTTACTACGGAAAAATAAACAATTTAATTTTTCCGCAGAGGCAGAGAAAGCCTTGCAGGAGCTAAAACAAGCATTTACCACAGCACAAATTCTACGGCATCCTCGACCAGAAGTACCATATGTGGTAGAAACTGATGCTTCCAACAAAGCAATGGGAGCAGTCCTGTCACAACAAGACCCTGAAACAGGTCAGTTACATCCCGTGGCATTCTGTTCTCGCAAGTTTTCAGCCCCTGAATTGAATTATGCAATCACTGATAAAGAACTGCTAGCAATTAAGGCAGCATTCAAAGCCTGGAGACATTGGGGGACATTACGAGGTAGGAGGTAAGGGAAAAACGATGCCGATAAAGGATTACTGGCATCGCTTACCGCTCCGGGCCATTACGACCCACCAACCCGCTATTAGCGGCACCGTAAATAATGGTGCCTCTAATAGCGGCATGGGCGCGGGCACGCGACCCTTCATGCCGGCAATACCGGCATGGCGTAAACAGGAGGACATCACAAGTCAGGCAGACATGCAAATAACGGCCTACTAAAGCCCAAAAAGTACCTTACCGGCATGGAGTAAATACCGGCATTGCGGACCACCCGTAAAGGGCCATGTCCAGTGTTCCCAACTGCCACAGGTGCACACAATCAGCACAGGTGGAGGCAATATAGACTGGGCCAGCACAAAAGGAGCACACCCCACCCCTTCACACACCCAGTCACACACCAAAATGATTCCAATACTACTAGCAATGCTGAGGCTGGAGGACATTATTGCAGTGGAACTCCAGCAACAACAACAACAGGCAGCACAGAGGAGATGCAGGAGGAGAAGGAGGGTGAGGCAGGCCCAGCATGCCCCACCAGTGCAGCCAGTGGTACCACGCAGGCAGCCCCCAATTCCTCGCATCAGATTCAGTCCATTCAACCTAAACCCTGAGCAGATCCACACCCTGTAGCGTCTGGACCGGGACACCATCATCACCATAGTGGACATGATAAATGACGACATTGTCAGCCTCATTGAAATACGCACCGCCATCCCACCTCTACTGAAGGTAGTGTCTGTGCTCCACTTCCTGGCCACAGGCACCTACCAGCACACAGTGGGGCACATGCATGGCATATCACAGCCATTATTCTCACGTTCGCTGAACCAAGTGCTGGATGCCCTCCTGAAGAACACAGGTGACCACATTTTCCTACCAAGGACTGCCCAGGAGATCTCCAACACCAAAGTTGGTTTCCATTCACTGGCCGGCATCCCTGGTTGCATTGGCGCCATCGACTGCACCCATGTGGAATTGGTGGTCCCACATGCCATGGAGGCAGTGTACCACAACCATAAGTTATACCACTCCATCAACGTGCAAATGGTATGTGACTCAAACAAGATCATCACACATTGTTGTGCCCGATTTCCCGGATCAACACATGATTCAATGGTCTTGCGGAACTCCACGATACCACGCTACATGGAGCGACATGCAGGGCAGAGATCCTGGCTTCTCGGTGAGTTGCATGTCAGGCTCATGGCATCGCGATGTGGGTAGGTGATTGGGGGGAGAGATGAATACTTCACCTGGCTGAGATGGGGGGAGAGATGCATACTTCACCTGGCTGAGATAGGGGGGAGAGATGCATACTTCACCTGGCTGAGATGGGGGGGAGATGCATACTTCACCTGGCTGAGAGTACCTGAGAGCATGGACCATGCTCGTACCCCAAAGCAGGCCAGACTTCACGTGACACCTGACCCCAAAATGCACGACGTAAGCTGCCCTACCATGAATATGATGCAGTGTTACAACCATTCCATAGCCATCAACATGTACACTGCACATAATCAGACTCTAGCCCCCACAAGACAATAATGCAGTGACAAGCAGTTACTATGGCCAATGCACAGCACCAAATGCCATCATCAAGAAGGACAGTTCTCCATTACTGCATACAAAGGAGTCAAAATACATGAACACACCCAAACACCAACACAGAGGCCCACCTAAGCAGCATGTCCACATCTGTTGTGCAGAGTGAGATCATCATGTGTCCGCCATCAACGGTGACAGGATGAAAGCATACTATTGACCACACAGCACCCAGATCATGTCAACAACCGGCGTGGACTACCACAGTGCATGGGCACTCACAAGGATTAGGACACCCCTGCACCCACTAGACGATGCCACGTACATCTGTCGTTCTGATGGATACACACATTGCAGTAACGTCATGAGGCTGTATTCATGCATGGATATGTGGGTGCCAACAGGAAATACATGCATGCTATGGTGTCATTGATACAAGTACCATATGATATGATCACTTACACATAACCATTCTTGCTCACATGCAAGTGATGCAGGCTATCCCTTTAAGAGGTGGCTCCTTACCCCAGTCCGGAACCCGCAGAACAGGCACGAAGAGGACTACAATCGTGCGCATACACATACCCGTGTGGTGATTGAGCAGACATTTGGCCTTTTGAAGGCACGGTTTCGCTGCCTCAGCAGGTCTGGTGGGGCACTCCTGTACAGGCATGAGAAGGTGGGCAAGATCGTCATGGCATGTGTCATGCTACACAATATGTGCATCAGACGGAATGTGCCTCTGCCCCCTGACGCTGAACTGCAACCACCTGAGGATGAGGAGGGTGGAGATGGGGCTGCACTTCAGGGAGGCAGCGATGCACAGGAGGGACGTGCCATGCATCAGACTTTGATAAACCAATGTTTCTAGCACACATGGATGGGGAGTGTGACATGGAGGTGGGATTCAGGGCACTGGGTGAGTCAGGGACATGGACACTGTAGACTGTTCACCAATAGCGCACACGTACACAATAAACAATGTCCGCTCATTTGAATTCTGATTTCACAACAGGTGTATTGAAAAATGTAACATATTAAGTGCAGAAGCCCACCACCCCACACACCCTCTCCCCCTCTCCCTCCCCCTCCCCCTCAACTTCCCCGCACACCCTCTCCCCCTCCCACTCCCCCCTCAACTTCCCCACACACCCTCTCCTCCCTCCCCCTCCCCACTCAACTTCCCCACACACCCTCTCCCCTCTCCCCCCTCAACTTCCCCACACACCCTCTTCCCCCTCCCCCCTCAACTTCCCCACACATGGTGTGCACTTGCATGCACCATTGTTCTTCAGGAGTTTGGATTGCCAGGCTGCACCTACACCCCTTTTCCACTGGCAGCATCGGGTGGACCCCTGTCTGACGTGCGCGTGTTAGGGAGAATTCTCACTTATGGCTAATTTCCCTTACCTATAGAGTCCCCCAGCAGCTTTGCTGGATTTGAAGGGCTTATTTCTTTTTACCTGCTAAGAGTGAGACTCTTTTTCACACTCTTAGGCATCTTTGTTGTGTGTGTTCTAGGCTATTTTTGTGTTTAATGCCTGTGGGATCTTTTCTCTCACCCATAGGAACCATCTTTATGCACATGTGTTACTCAGCACCCTCCGTGCAGTGACACAGGGGTGTCGTAGCGACCCCCAAACATAGACTCCATACCCTGGGACTGACTACTGTCTCCCAGGGCATGTTAAATCCCCATCGACTTTACTAGTCAATCTCTGTAAACTAAACCAGTACAACCCATCTGGAAGGGGTTAATAGTTTTTCCCCTATGTTCATTTTCGAGAGGGTACCTTGAAGTTTCTGGCTGGTGGCAGTGGTTACTACCTTTTTATATTCTTTTTTTTATTTTTATTTTTTTAAACTTTTATTTTTGGCGGCAGAAGGTTACATGGTACAAACAGCAAGGCCTCAATCATGGGCACACGTTACACGGTGGAGCAATACATAAAGCATAGTACAATGGTAACAGTAGTGTCAGGCATTGGTCACATGAGATTTATACAAGTATATGTTCATATAGTGGGGGTAGTTACGGAAGGAGTGGGGGAGAAGCCGGAGCTGGAGGCGTTCGTGCTTCTACTGTTAAGATATGAGTTGAATTCCATCCATATGTTCTTGGGGCGAGAGGTGGCAGGGAGCATGGATATGAATTCTTCCTCACAATTACGTGACCAAGTAAGCATATGGAGCCACTTCCGGTGGGCTGGAGGGAAGGGACTTTTCCAATTCTGAAGAATGCATTTTTTGGCTATCATACAACCAATATTAAGGAATCTAGCTGAACATCTAGTGTCATCGGTCCTCCAGGCACCAAACAGGACGGCCAGCGGATCCGGGTCAACTACCATTTCAGTGATAGCAGAGAGTGTGTCTAGGATACCCTCCCAAAATCCAAGCAGTTTGTTACACGACCAGAACATGTGTAGGTGATCAGCCTCTGTCGCCCCGCAGCGGGGGCAGGGGTGCGCCGCAGTACGGGCGAACCTCGAGGTTCTATACGGAGTATAATAAAGTCTATTTAGAAGTTTGTACTGCATGGCGCGAAAACGGAAATTGAGGGAGACTCTTTGGGTGTGTAGGCACATACCCTCCCAGGCCCCATCCGATATTTCCAGGCCCAGGTCGCTGGCCCATTCATCTCGTGCCTTGAGAGTGGGAGTAGGGGAAGCAGCCTGAAATATCTTGTAAAGTGAGGAGACCACTCCACGGGCACCACCTGAGTTGGCAATGTATGCGATGGCCGAGTTGTCTGGGGGCTCGTCCGGGAATGTGGGCCATTTGGAGGGAAACACGGCCCGTAATCTATAGTATTGGAGGGTTTCCAAGGTGGTCCCGGTGTGTCCCGGTTTCCAAGATCGGGGGTCAATGAACCTGCCTTCGGGGTAGAAGTCCGTCAGTGCTTGGTATCCCAGCTTCCCCCAGTGTCGGGCCAGCGCTTCATCGTGAGTTGGTTCCAGGCCGGGAAAGGCCCACACAGGAAGTCACTTGTAGTACAGGGAGGCTCCAGGCATCTGGAATAGCAGGCGAGACCAGGCTAAAAGAGTCGTATTGAGAGGGTCAATGGGAGAGTCGGGTGTGTATTGACGATGCAGTATGATGGACATTAGATCGGTACCAGCAGTTGCCAGTTTTTCCAGTTTGACATGGGGACGCACCGGTGTACCAGGATACCAGTGAGTAGCGTGTTGGGCCTGAGCTGCGTGCCAATAAAGTGATAGATCCGGAGCCGTGAGTCCCCTAGTTTGTATGGAAGTGTCATGTCCATCCACTTTTTGCGTACTGCGCCCGAGTGCCAAAGGAACTGCGCCAATAATGTGTGTAGCCTGGCAAAATAGACCTTCCCAGGCCACATGGGTACGTTGCTAAACGTGTAAAGAAGTTTGGGGAGCAGGATCATTTTAATGAGGGAGAGCCGTCCAGCAATGGATAGTGGGAGGGTACGCCACCGGAGGACTTTGGTCTCAACTATTTGTGCTACCGCAGAGTAATTGTCATCAAGGAGGGTGGATTTAGCTAAGGATATGTGCACGCCCAGATATCTAACACCATTCGGTGACCAGCGGAGGGGATATTCAGAGGCGGGTTGCTGGGCGGATTTAGTGAGTGGGAAGATCTCTGATTTGGAATAATTAATAGTGAAGCCGGAGTGAGTGCCAATGCGGGTAATATCCCTCAGTATTGAGTCCAGGTGTGTCGCAGGGTCTCTGATATATAACAAAACATCATCCGCGTATAGAGATATGATTTCGGGGCTGTCTTTCAATCTTATTCCCTTGCAGGCGTGATGATCACGGACATAGTCTGCCATTGTTTCTATTGCTAAAGCGAACAGTATTGGAGAAAAGGGGCATCCCTGTCGGGTACCTCTGAAGAGTGTAAAAAGGTCAGATGTTAGTGTATTGGTTCTAACCCGCGCCACGGGAGAGGTGTATAGCAATTTGATGAACCTAATCATGTTTGGGCCAATGCCCATAGTCTCCAGCACCAGCCAAGTGTATCTCCAGGAGACCATATCGAAGGCCTTTTGGGCGTCTAGTGTGACCGCCACCGCCTGTACATCCTGATCAATGCGGGACATTACGTTAAATAGTCTTCTGATGTTGTGGGAGGTGGACCTTCCAGGTACAAAGCCGGCCTGGTCCTCATGGACCAAGTACGTCATAATGGGCAGAAATCGGTTCGCTATAATTTTTGCAAAGATCTTTGTGTCGAGGTTCATAAGGGAGAGGGGTCTATAGGACCCACATTCATCATCCGGTTTGTCAGGCTTGAGCAGCACTGTAATGGCTGCCTCGCGCATGGAAAGGGGGAGGATAGAGACTCGGAGCGATTCATCCCAGACCTCAAGCAGCTTGGGGGCGAGTATGGAAACGTGTTCTTGGTAGAAATCGGCGGTTAGGCCGTCAGGCCCCGGGGCTTTGCCTTTGGGTAGGTCGGAGATGGCTGTTACTATCTCATCAAGTGTAATTGGGGAGTCGAGTTCGTCTCGAGTGGTGGAGGAGATCTCTGTGGTGGGGATCCGGTCGAGGAGTTCTCGCATATGTTGTTCAGTGTGCTCAGCAGGCTGAGAGTAGAGGGACCTGTAGAACTCGGTGAATGTGTCTAGGATTTGTTGGTCAGCCCATTGAACATTGCCCTGTTCATCTTTAAGAGAGGTGATTTGCGTTCGACCAGATTCCCATTTGATTAGTGTCGCTAACGTTTTCCCGGGCCTATCTCCCTCACCATATTTCCTGGCCGCTTGAGGGCGGCCAAGGAATTGTATCTCGCTGACGGCGAGTTTGTTGAATGCCTGGAGTTCATCGGAGATCTGGGCAAGTGTGGCATGGTCGGCACCCGAGGCACCTTGCAGTTCCAGTTGCTTCAGTTTGCTTTCAGACCGGTCCAATGCTGTTCTAATTGATTTCAACACCCCAGCTTCCCGGGAGATGGACATTCCCCTGATATATACCTTGAAGGCGTCCCATCTTACTGCAGCAGAAGTGTCCCGGAGAGTGTTTAGTTCGAAGAAAGACAGAATGTCAGCAAGTATTTCAGCCTTAAATACAACATCTCGCAGAGCATCGGATTTGAAACGCCAGGTGCTAAACGTCGGAACAGGTATCCCCAGTCTAGCTGAGAGTGTAATCGGGGCATGATCAGACAGCGTGCGAGGCAGGATCTGGGAGTCCACAACCCCTCCCATGACTCCTTTTGAGACAAAAAATAGGTCTATCCTAGAAGAGCTATCGTGCACTGATGAGTAATAAGTGTAATCCCTAAGATGGGGATGTAGCATTCTCCAGGCATCGCAGATGTCGAGGGTCTTAATGTGAGAGTGCAGTCTGCGTGCAGCGCAGGACAAAGGCCGGGGAGTAGTACCAGTTCTATCTAGGGCCGTATCAAGGATAAGATTTAAATCCCCCCCCCAAAAGATCGGTGTGCCCGCATTTCCCAGCAGTATGGTGGTGATTTTATCAAAAAAATCGGGAGAGTCCACATTGGGGCAATAGGTATTGACAAGTAGATATTCTTTGTTGGCCAAGGTACAGTGTAGTACTACATAACGTCCCTCGGGGTCAGTGTAATTTTTGTGCAATGTAAACTTAATGGATTTATGAATCATGGTTAGAACCCCCTGGATTGAGTGGAGTAGGAGGTAAAAAATCTAGCAGGTCCCCATGCCGGGGCCATGGTTCTAGGAATGTGGCCATTGGAGTGTGTCTCCTGTAGGAGCAGTATTTTGCAGCTATGTCTGTTGGCATAAGCCATGATTTTACGTGCCTTGGTGTGATTGCTTACCCCACGGACATTCCATGACATTATGACGGTAGCCATCGCAGTGACTAATACCCCATTATGTAACACGTATTCTCAATGAACGTCTAGGATCCAACAATAGTGTATGCCCCGAAGCTTGAAGATAAACTCGCGATCGCGGCCCCTTAGTGCTCGCCACATGCAACCTTATGTGCCTTTGTAGATAACTCCCAGTTTCCCCCCCCCACCCTCACCACCAACCCAAGATTAGCAGTGTACAACCCACCCATCCCAAACAGCGCACAGTCGGATCGGCCCCAACATGATCCAGCCTGTACAAGAGCCCAATAGGGGCAAACCCAAAACAAAGGTATAAGAAGCAGTGCAATCGCAGTGGGGTGCGCTATTGCCGTGTGCTAGCACGCTTGGGACCCAAAGGTGTCCGTGAGAAATTAAACAGTGTTCGCGGTTTAGTAATGCATGTCGCAGCATCTATATGCAGCCGTGTAGGGCCTAAGTGTGAAACAGAGAAACGTTACATTCAACGAAGACAGGAAGTCAGCATGGTCACGATGAGTAGTTCAACAACATGAAAAATTGACGGTGCGTATCTGAGAGTTTAGGTACAGTGAGTACAGCCCGGAGGGCATGGGAAATATAACAGAAAGGTAGTTGTGGGGGAGGCCGATGGATGGTGGAGCCGTCAGACCGCATGAGCAAACGACGATCAAGGAGAACAAGTTTCGGACCAAGTTCAGTCATTCTCCCCCACATCTTCAGCAGGTGGATGAGGGGGAATGTGTGCCTCTATGAATTTCACCGCTTCCGAGGGCACCGTAAAGAAGTAAAGTTTGTTGTTAAATGTGAACTTTAGACGGGCAGGGAATAGGATGGCGTATGGAATGCTTCTCTCCCTGAGCAGTTTCTTGACTCCAAGAAATTGGCGACGCTCCTGCTGAACTGCGATTGAGAAGTCAGGGAAGATTCAGATCACCTGCGAGTCCCATCTGAGCTCACCCTTCTCACACGCCAGGCGGAGGATTTGATCCCGATCTCTAAAACTCCGAATTTTTGCAACAATGGGCCTCGGAAAGTCTCCCGGTTTGGGACGTGGGGCCAGTGCCCTATGGGCCCTTTCGATGGTGAAGAAGGGGGACATATCCGGGTTGCCCAACAGGTCTTTTAAGAGGTTCTCGACAGCCAGTTCGAGTCGACCCTTCAGCGCATTTTCCGGGACCCCAATAATGCGTATATTGTTCCTCCGTGATCTAGATTCGAGGTCATCACATTTGGCCCTCACCAGTTTCATGTCCGTGACAAGGGTGGATACCGTGCTCTGCAGTGTGGTTATATTGTCCTCATTGGAACTGATCCTGTTTTCAGTTTCGGTGATTCGCGTCCCTTGTTGGTCTAGTTTGGTCCTGAGAGAGGCCACATTTGCATTGATGTCATCTAGCTTCTCATGAAAAGCTGCAAAGTTTCTAGCCATTGACTCCATGATGACCGTCAGGTCCGTGGGGGGGCCTTCTGCAGAGAGTGGTACTTCGATCTGGTCGCATGATGTATGGGCCGAATCGGGCCTCGGGGTGGCCTTCGCAAATTTGTCCATGGCCCCTGTCTTACCAGTGTTCCTGGACCTATTGGACATCGTGTGTGGCGTGTGGTACAGAGTGTTCAAAGTGGTTAGTCTCGTGTGGGTATCGTGTACCCTGAAGCGGGGCGGTGCAGTGACAAGATGGAAAAGGCTGCTCTCTTGTTGGTGGCGTAGCAACGGCCCGCAGAACCGGTAGGCAAGGATAATAAATGTCCCTGAGCCAGAAATCCAAGCGCCGGGGGTGGTGGCTAAAAAAGTTCACCCTAATGGAGCACAGCGCGGTTCTTAGGGCGGCAGTCAGATTGAACCAGGGGGGTTTGCAGAAAAATACTGCATACAATGGCCTCCCCAACTCCTCACCTCAGGCTCGGTTCACATCCAGGATCAGGATAGTGGCGTCTTCAGCGGAGTCTTAAGCGGCATCACACGCAGCCGATGGTCCAGTCCCCAGAGGTGACCAGAGAGGCCTCAGGGCCGTTAGGCGCGGAAGGAGCGTTGTCTCCGGGGCGTGCTGCGATATCACAGAGGCAGCAGGGGTAGAGCCAGGCAAAGGCGGCGCACGAGCCGCGGTCGGCCGCCAGGAGTACCAGATGTCAGGCGCCGGATTTCCGCGCTGGATCCGTCCACGCGCGTCAGCGTAGGCAGCACAGGCGGCCCCCGCGCAACGAACCCGGTCCCAGCCACAAGGCAGCCGGGCGCGGGGGCCAGATAGAGAGCCGGACGGGGGGTGAACCGCTGGGCCGGCAGTGGCCACGGGTGTCAGTCAGCGCCGCCGCCCGCGTCGTTCGTCGGGAGTGCGAGGGCGCAGCTCAGCCCCACATGGGGGCAGCGCCGGCTGCTGAATACAGGGTTAGAAGGTCCGATTCGGGGCCAGATTTCACAAGCAGGTGGCCCCGAGTGTCAGCAATGTGGGAGCCAAATCTGGAGCCGGGGCAGAGTAGCAAACCGCAGATGGAAGCAAATGCAAAGCGGCAGCACACGGAGCTGAAAAGCTAGGCAGCCATTTTGTCGGCTGCTCAACAGCGCCCCCCCTACCTTTTTATATTCGACCGCAAATATTTCCCTATGGGATTTTCCCATTGTTCGAGGCTAATACTTTTACTGACAGCCTCTAACATAAAGCCGGTTCATTTTATTATTAACTTTACTCCGGTAGGTTTTATTTGCCAGAACTTTGATATAATTTCTTTCTCGTGTCTTACTCTAAACTCCTAACCCAGGTCAGGGATCCTTTGTTCGCTCTTTTGGCGGGCTTCTGCCAAGAAGCCTTCCTTTCGGTGCCTCTGAGTCTGGGGTGGGTCTGTTGTTTGGGAGGGGGAGTAGAACCCCTGGACAGAGTTGCCGCAGCAACTCAGGTTGCACTCTAACCTGATAGGCTGGAGGGTCTTCTGCCAAGAAGACCCCTCCACTGTGTGAGTGACAGCTAGGCTGTATGAGTGGGTCTCTTTCTGCATAAAAGCAGGGTCCTGAGTACTGGAAGAGCAAGACGTCGCCACTGGAACTACGGAACCAAAGGGGAGAGAAGCCACAGACATCTTCAGCATCTACACCACCGGTGAAGCCCTGCCGGATCGTCGCACCACTTTTCTTCCACACGACGAGAGGAGATCTTCAGCGAAAGAGCCTCCTTCCCTTGAGCTGGTGGGGTCAACCAGTTCACCTATCGCTTCCTCGGACCTGCCTTGGTCGAATCAACAGTGCCCAGCACTTGGAGACCGGATAGCAAGGCAGCTATCAACCCGGACCGCGATTAAAAGGAGCGTACCTTTTAAACTTTGTTTGGCAGCACCGCGGATGGTTTCATCCCTGGGTAGTGCAGCGACTCGAACTTTCCTCCACGATGAGAGCCTCTCTTCCTCTGTTGGACCCCTCGACCTCCAGGAACTACCAGGAACAACCGCCACCACAGGAGACACTTCTTCATGTTTAAGGTACATTGTTCTGCCAGGCCGCCCTTTCTCCGTAGTAGCTCTAGCTCAGGCCTATTGACTCTGGCTGATTTGTTAGATCTGCTCTCACTAGATTGGTTTTCAATGAGAAATGTGTTGATGCACCTAAATCTTCTAAACCTCTCTTCCTTCCTACTGTT
This sequence comes from Ambystoma mexicanum, assembly GCF_040938575.1. NCBI lineage: Eukaryota > Metazoa > Chordata > Amphibia > Caudata > Ambystomatidae > Ambystoma > Ambystoma mexicanum. The sequence goes on from NC_090939.1 coordinate 415,010,950, forward strand.
CTAACTTGTGGAGTGCCATTTTGCTCAGTTTTCATTCACTTATCTTTTGGCTAAAGTGTTACTGTGCATTACTTGTTCACAAAACTTCAGGGAAGTGTTGCTAGGGGGTGTCTGAAAATATTTTGATTTAACTTGTGCTTTCCCTCCCTTTCGTCGAATTGTTAGAGTGCCATTTGTAGTTGGTTTTCACTGTGCCGTTTTGCTCAGTTTTCACTCTACCACAAACTTGTCTACAATTGAATAGAGAGTTGTATATGCTTTTCCTTGACTAAACTTAACTTACTTTATCAACTGTGATCTATGTGTTGAAACTAGATGTGTATAGAATAAATATATTCTCTTTTTGATACAAAGCTTTGGTCAGTGTTTCCTTGCTCCATAGTACTGTACTGCCTATTGTGTAAACCCTGAATACTGCTAATCTCCCTCTTGAGATAAGTCTGACTGTTCAGCCACAGCTACCAACTAAATCTTTGTGGTACAGACTGATACCAAAGGGGATTTATTGCTCTCACCTGCAGTTCTAATCTGGTGTAGTGCTCCCTAAGGGAACTGCACTGGATTCTGCCTAACAGTGCACATTCCGGACAGACCGACGCAGGGGGCTGGTCTGTCTGGAGCTGCTATTTGAGGAGGTCTCTGATTGTTGAACCACCTGTGTGGGACGCAGGGCCTCCAATGCTGACACCATTTGGGTGAGGACCTGCCTCACAGCCGCCATTTCACTATGTATGTCTTTGCCTGTAGACTTTATGGCAGATTTGAGGGATGCTGTGCATGCCCTCATTTTCTCCCTTGCCTGACCACATTCGGTTATGTGCTGGGTCAGCAGCCATGTCAGCTCCTCCTGGCGCTGTTGTATTGCCCTGATGCCCTCAGGCCTGTCCCGGACACTGGCAGATGTTGTTGGTGCATGCGGAATGGTTGGGCCCTCATGCATGCTCCCCATGGGTCTGAAGCTCCCTTGCCAGGACTCCACTGCGGACAGCTCATGGCTGCTGGCATCCTGATTGCTGGGTGGGGAGTGTTGGGGTGACTGCTGGGGACCTGTACCAGTAGGTGTTCCGGGTGTCGGTGTGTATAGTTCGTCATCAGACACAGCTGCTGTGGCAGCTGTCTCACCAACGGTACTGCTTGCTGTTGAAACTGTGCCTTCAGCCACTAGCTCCAGTGTGGATGTGGCTGGTGGGGGTGTTGTGGTGGTGTCAGTGATGGAGAGTTGTGCTTTCAGATCCCGCGTTGTGTTGGGCTTGCACAGTACTGCAGGTTGCTCTCTTCCTGGATGTTGAGGGACGGTTTTCTGGCACCATGCCTCTTGACCTCTTGGCTGGTGTTGCAGCGTCCTCCCTGGGGTCCTGATCTTCACTCTCCGAATTTGTGCCTGTGGGGGAGCAAGGGAGGGCGTCCATTAGTGATGGGTCTACATGCATCAGGCATGCATTGTGGTAGCTGCATTTCTATGGAATGGCAGGTGATTGGCATTGGGGTAGTGACATACGGGTTGCTTGCCTTTTGGGTGGGTTATGCATGGATGCGTCTGGGATGAAACATATATGGGGTGCATCATGCATGGGGACAAGATGGTGCTGTGCACTGCCTGCAGGCAGTCTTGAAAAAATGTGTCTTGTGGTCCCTGCTTCCCATCATTGCACTGTGACTTCAGGGGGGAATCATCGTGTAGTTCTTTACAGTGTTTCATTTGGGACACCTACCTGCATCAGCCGATGATGGGGCTCCACTCTCCATATCCCCCACTCTTTCGATTGCCTCCATCCCAATGGTGCTTGCACAGATCTCCTCCCAGGGTTGCATCTTTATGGGGGAGGCCGCACCACCACCTGTTGCCATCCCCAGGTTACGGTTGGCAGAGATGATGTTCCGCACGCGTAAGCGCAGTCCATCCCAGGCTTTAGCTGTGCGCGTGGTGGTGCCAACGGCACTCACTTTCTGCGCCACCTCCGCCCATATCTCTTTCTTGCGCTGCACTGCAGGTCGCTGCATGTTAATGGAGAACAAGACATCCGCATTTTCTTCCAGCGTCTCAGCCAGCATGTTGAGCCCTCTTGTGAGAAGTGCTCCTTGCGCAAGTGCACAGCACTTTTTTAAGGGCCTGGGGCATTGTGAAATGCTGCAGGTATATGCTGGGACATGTATGGTGGTGATATGGGTCCTGGTTATAGAGGATGGCAAAGGATTGTGTTTTTAAAGATGGCCGCCATGCTCTTTCCCGTTCCTGTGCGATAACGCTACTTTCGGTTCCGCTTATTAGCAGTCACCGCTAATGCTGGTGGCATAGATGGGGGTGGAGCAATCTGCGCTTCGCGCAATGCCGGTAGGGGCGATTTTTCACCTTTTAGTGGCAGGGCGGAAGGTCGTTACCGGCATGGCGCAAAGCTTGTGCCCGCGTCCTCGTAATGGCCCTCTAATAGCGGCCTTGAAGCAACATGGACACGGTATTTGCTCGATGCCAGTAAGGGCCGTTACTTACTGCCCAACTCGTAATGAGGCCCATTATCTTCTTGGAGTTAGACATACAATCCCCGTCATCACGGATCATCGCAATCTACAATATCTGAAGACCACTAAAGCGCAATCATCACGCTAACTCCACTGGGCTCTCTTCTTTGTGTAATATGACTTTGTCATCACCTATAGACCTGGAGTACGTGATGGAAAAGCAGATACCCTGTCTCGCGTGAGTGAAGGAGAAGAGGCATTCACTACACCAGACCCCGTGGCCATCATCCCGGAAGGACGAATCCAAGGCATGATTGCCGCAACCACCACTCTAGACAACTTAAAATCTGACCTGCAACACTTGATGAGTCCACCAGCAACAGGAATGGCTAGGGAAGGGAAACCGGTATACAATCGTAGACAACCTACCATTCTACCAAGGACGATTGTACATCCCGGATAAGAAATTACAGAATCAAATCATCGCAAACTATTACGATTCATTAGTAGAAGGGCATCCGGCAACAGCCAAAACGCTAGCTAAAATAAAGAAAAATACTGGTGGACAACTTTGTGAAAGGACATTGTCCAGTTCTTCGCAACCTGTGGCACCTGTGCACAACACAAGTCCCAAAAACAAAGTCCTGCAGGTCTGCTACATCCTATAGAAGTACCCCGAGCACCTTGGCATACGATATCAATGGATTTTATTACCTTCCCTCCTGTAATGGATACAATACCATCTTAGTCGTTGTAGATCTGTTTTCTGAAATGGTCCACTTTATTCCCCTGAAAGGTCTCCCAACTGCTTCTACTTTAGCTACCGTGTTTTTGGAACAGATTGTCTGGCTACACGGGTTCCCATCAATATTGATATCAGACCGGGGAACTCAGTTTGTCTCTGCATTCTGGAAAAGGCGTTGTGAAATTGCCAACATCGACCTCCGGTTATCTACAAGCCATCACACCCAAACGGATACACATATAACAACTCCATTCACACCAGTACGGGGCAAAGCCCATTCTACACAGTGTAGGGTCGACATCCACGGACATCCGTTTTTGACCCACTCGAATCATTAGAAATGCCCGCTGTAAGGACCTTACACAAAACCATCACCCAGGTTCTTAAGGAAGCAGCAGAGCATCTTGCCAGAGCCAAAGAGAAACAGAAGCAGCTTGCGGATCGACACCGAAGGGAAGCTCTCAGCTACCAAGTCGGATACAAGTTTTGGTTAGCATCCAAAAACATCCCCCTGAAAGGACCACAGGCATTTTGTCCCAGATATCTGGGACTCTAAACTATCAGCCTGCAGCCATGAAATTAGAATTACCAGCCCACATGCGGATCCACCCGGTGTTTCATGTCTCCCTCCTAAAACCATTGAGACCAGGTTACGCAGATCGATACTCCACCGGATACCGAAATAGTTGAAGGAGAACCAGAATACGAAGTTAAAAGGATCCTAGACTCTAAGATGGTCCGGTCCAAGTTATACTACCTTATAGACTGGAAAGGTTATGGACCCCAAAATCGGACCTGGGAACCCAGTGAGCATGTCCACGCTCCACGATTAATCAGGCAGTTCTACCGCAATAACCCCACTAAACCAGGGCCAGGGGGGAACCACCATGAGAGTGGCCTTGATCGTGAGTGCTGTCATAGCCACAGGCCTCAGAACACAAAAACCACACCATCTAGTGATAGGGCAATGGGTCACTTGACCCACTTTTGTCCCTTTGGGACCCATAATCACAGGGGCCCTGGATGGACTCAGTCCTGGCGCCTTTGGTGCCAGGCTCATATAGAGATGTGAGCCGGGACACTTTATTTCAGTGCAGAAGTGCTTTTACTTTATTTCAGTGCATGAGTGCTTTTATTTTACAAGAACTTTCCAGGAGCTGATACATCCTCAAGTGCTGACTCATCGGGTGTGGCTCCCTAGGCCTGGTCTTCATGTGCTGACTCATCAGGTGCTGCAAAGTGTGGCAGGCAGGCTGAACCTGGTAGGCATGGCTTCAGAAGCTCCGCTATATAACTGCTCCATCCTTAAGGCCGGTGTTTCGCGTTACTGTGCACTCATGTTGAACGTGACATTCACCGCCGCTTGGAACAGTCTACTTACCTTTGAAACCAGGTGTTCTCCTGCATACTTACCTCGAGGAAACCGGTGCTTCATCGCTTCATCTGCAGACTCATCTCCTGAAATCCAGTGATCTTGATCCTGATGTCGCAGCACCATGCTCCGCATCCACGAATTCGGACCCTGTGAAGAAGAAGAAAGACAAGGTTAGAACATCTGTCCTAGGGCCGCGCCGCATTTGAACCCTGTGAACCCCCTAGTTAACAATTTACCTGCTACTGTACCACTGCAGCTTCGTTCCTCTTTCCCATCCGGCTGCCCCCTCGAGCTGCGCAGCTTCTGCTAGGCTGGCAACATCACCTGCAAGGGAAGAAAGCAAAAGACCAAACATCAAAAGTGGAACGGACAGCAATACAAGACAACAAACTTTACAATACAACAAAAACAGATGAGGAAAGACAAAGGCAAACAGGAACCCTTACCTGAAGTATAGTGGCTTAGTCGCAGCAGGACTGAACTTCCATGTGCAAGGGACCAGTGAAGGAACTCAGGCCAGATCACATAAGCGCCCCTGCCAGAAGCAGCAGGATGGAGTGCTCGCCAAAACTAATCAACAGGAGCAGTCCCGAGCAGCATCACCTATAACCACCAGTCAGCACATAAGCGCAGAGGGAAAAGTCGGACCCGAGCGACCTCACCCCCGGGAGGGCTGCAACTGTGCCCCAACGCCTCCGTAGAGACCAGGTGAGCGTAACAGTAGGTGAAGCTGGTGTCCACCTTTGAAGGTCTTCTGAGGAAGGGTACAGGAATGAGTTACCCCCGTTAGTGGTGAAGAAGGGGCAAGAGCGGTGGCAGACAGAGGAGGGGCAGGAGATGAGAGGAAGTTGAAGAGAGAAGGAAGACACCTATCAAGAAGGAGGAGGTTGGGCTGAGAGATCTGGGCCATGATAGTGCCATTCTGATAGACATTAAAGATGCACCTTCGGGATGAGAAGCATGCCAAGAGTACTTCCCATCTGGTTCAAACATTAATAGGTGACAACGAGAAAGGGGAGAGGACACAGACCATGTGGGGAATCCATAGGTCCAGAGAGGAAACAACTAAGAGAATGTCTTTGAAAGTCTACCTGGAAGAAGCATTGATCTAGGTGTCAGTGATGGGCAAGCCTGGATTAGAGGCCAGGAGATTTTTTTTTTACTTTTTCCTTCCAGGCTTCGAGTAAGAATATATAGGGGAGATGGAGAGCACGATAGAGGGAAAGGGCAGAGAAATGGAAGGGGGAGAGAAAAGAGATGGAGAACTGTACAGAGCATGATAAACTCACCAGGTAGCCTAACATCAAGACAGGTGCAGGCGAATCAGGTGCACAACATCACACAGGTTCGCCGACGGGGTATTGAACTGCTCCAGCAGCAAAGGAGGAGGGAAGAAAGGTGTCTCAGGTTGGATGAACCCTTCCATGTTGCTAGTCATGGATCTGCATTCGTTATGCAGCCACTTTCTATTATTGAGATTTGCCGCAGAGAGAGAGCTGAGATAAGCTGATAGATCATCCAGTTTAGGATTCAGCAAAGAGAAACAGCCTGCATTGCTTACAATATAAAGTCTGCATGTTGCTGTCCAGATGCGACCACCACCGTAGTGACTTGTGATGTGGCTGCCTGCTGTGGCTCCTTGAATGGGGTGTTAGTATATGAGTTCATGGGCCTGTGCTTTTTGTGTGCCCCTCTGTTCATGACTAGGGATGTGCTAAATTCCCAGAGTGAAGTGTTAAAGTTATACACTCAAGGGGCTTTAAACCTATCACAGTCTCAAATATCAGTAGCTAATCAGACTCAAAGCATTCTAGTATATCAGATCTTGGGTTCTTTTCTATGGACACCATACTCCCATGTTTCCCTGCCAAATCCAAAGAAAGTACTTTGGCCCTCAGGAATCAGATACTTCCGACCTGCAGCTGACAACACCACAAGTTTCACATCTGACTTCCACACTGTCCCACAAATGAACCCCACTTCCCTTTCTTTTTTTTCTTTTAGATCCATGGGCAACAAGGCCACCAATTGTGGCCGAAGAGTCTTATACAAGACTACTTACATTACATTTCATGGCTAACACAACAAGGTTGTAGATGACAATAATCTTTATTTGCAGTGCCCCACTGGCTGCTTACTGAAACTACAAACCTTCCATTACTCTCCTTTTGTACACAAACATTCTCTCCTGTGGATGTTGGTTGGAGCATGGAACCCAGTCGACATTTTTGTGGTCATAACATCTGATCCTAACGTCTCTCCTCGGCAGTGTAGGGAAAGATGATCTGGGGAAAGCGTGAGAGCAAAGGGTGAAGAAAAGAAGGTATGGAAGAATGGGCACAGCACCAGGAGTATATTAAATCACTATTAGTAACAGGAACTGAGTTGTGCCTCGTGATGAGGTGGTTCAATTACTTCTGATCGTGTGAGAGGGTGACACCTCAAGAGTCTTCATATAGTCACTGGAACCAATGATCCTGGAATCTCTGGGAATTTGCAGAATCTGCTTTTCTCTTTGTTAGGGAGAATTCTCTGTTTAGGCTGAATTTCCTAACCTAGTGAGTCCCCCAGCAGCTTTGCTGGATTTCTGGAGTTTGTTTTTTTCCATCCTGCCAAGAGTGAGACTCTTTTCTCCCACTCTTGGACATGTATGTGTGTGTAATTCCTTTGAAGTGTCAATGTGTTCGATGGGCTATGGGGTCTTTTACTCCATAGGGTCTCATATGTTTTTCTATGTGTGTTACACCGCACCCTACGTGCCGTAACACTGGGGCGTCCTAGCGGACCCCCACCATAGACTCCATACCCGGGGACTGACTACTGTCTCCCCGGGCATGTAAAGTCACCATTGGCTTTACTAGACCTAAATTTACTAACAGGACTAGTACAAACCATCTTATTGTGGACGTACTAGTAGGGGTAATTCGATTACTCCTGGATCTGTTACTCGAGGGGGCACTGTCCCGTCTCCCCTCGTCGAGTTTTGGCTGGTGGCAGTGGAAACTACTTGTTGTGTTCGACCCCGAGCACAACCCTATGGGATTCATCCCATTGTTGGAGATTACTCCTTCTTTTCTCGTTAATCTCTAACGTACCACCGATCTACTTATCGTAAATAAGTTTATCGGATGGTATCTTCTGCCAGAACTCGGTTTGTAAAATGGCGTCTGTGTTCGTCTCTGTGATTCCTAAACCAAAGGTTGAGCCCTTTGTTCCACTTTTGGCGGGCCTCTGTACAGAGACCCTCCAAGATGGTGCCATTCTGTCTGGGTTACCTCAGGGGTGTGGGAGGGGGTTTAGGCACCCTGGACCGAGTTGCCTTGCCAACTCAGGTCGCACTCTGGAGTGATTGGCCCAAGTGGTGAGCGTTCCGCGCACCACTTAGCATGTGTTGATTGACAGCTAGGCTGAATGAATGGGGGTTTTCTGCATAAAAGCAGGGCTTTTGGGACTGGATCTTCAGAAGTCGCCACAGGACCTAAGAATCCGACGAGGGTAACGCTGAGCCGACCTGCACGACGACACCTCCGGTGGAGCCCTGCGGAACCGACTCACCACTTCCCGACGACAGAGGAGATCTCCCTGCCGGAGAGTCTCTTCCCCTGACTGGTGGGAACAACCAGTCCCCTTTGCTTTTTATTCGCCTCAGGACGCAGTGGTCGAATTGCCCGTGCAGAAGCACCTCGGCAACCGGATAGCCACTACCCCTGAACCGCGACCAAAAGGTGGTGCCTTGTGACGGAGCACTCTGCGGCTGGTCCATTCCCTGGTGGTGCACCGGACTTCATTTTCTTCGACGACGAGATCATCTCTACTCTTGGCAAAGACCCGACGTGCATCCACCACCAGGAACAACTGCCCCCGCCGGAGCTGCCCTCCACAACAAGGTACCGTGTCCGCCTGGCTTCCCTTTCGATCGGTTCGAGTGAGGTGTCTTAATCCTCTCCGTTCCGTTGGGTCGCCTCCAAGCTTTTCTCATTCGTTGTTCTGAACTGGTTCAATCCACCGATAACAATTTGCAATACAGACTTGAATGCATCTCCACTAGAGACTTTTTGGAACATCGCGCCTTGCCTCTCTCCGAGTGGGCCTGGCCTCTGAACTGTACGATCTATTGTGATTCTTGCCTTCCTGCCTTGCATTTTATCCGATAGGAACGAACTGTGTTGATTTCGTAACCTGCCTATCTTTTTCTCTCCCGTCCTAACTAATATTCGAGTGTCATCTAGGTTGAGGTATACACCTCTGTCTGAAAATAAGTGGTACCAGTATAACCTAGAGTTGTCGATATTGCCAGGGGGATTGATCATCTATTCCGTAGAGTAATTGTGTTTGATTTGTTTGCCGTGATTTGCCATAGTGTTTTTCATAGACATTTTGTTATAAATAAATACCTTAATATCTTTACACTAAGCCTCGTTGCGTGTTTGCTTGTCTTGCTGTGAAGAATTGCCCTATTTTGTATACTCCACATACTGCTCAACTTTTCTTGAGAGAAGTCTGACTGCTCAGCCACAGCTACCACATGAATCTGTGTGGTACAGACTGCTACCAAGTGGGTTCACCGCCAACGCCTGTAGTCCTAAATCTTTTGCAGTGGTCCCAGAGGGAACTGCACAGGTTTCCGCCTAACACTCTTGAATTGTTTCTGCTGCCAAAAGTGATTCTTCTCTTTGTGGTGATGAAAATAATTATTTCAGGTGGACAGAACTTAGTTGCCACCTTTGACACATGTCTGGGTTCTCCTATCCGCACCCAATACCAAGGCTTCAACTTGGTTTATTTAGCCATCTTCTCATGATAATAGTACTTTTTGCTTGTGTCCTGAGTTTTTTACTGCTATATAAAACCTCTGTTAAATTGACATTGGCTTGACCACTATCGATTTGCCACAGAATATTGAGATGGCTGGGCAGTTGTCTTCATCTCATGAATAGGAAATATTAATATGCCTTGCTAGAGACAGGATTAGCTTTTAGCAATGTAGTTCTTCTTTGCAATCTTATTTCCAAGCTAAGAAGTGGGTTACTGGTAGTTGAATGTATCCCTTCACACCTCCACTTATTTGCGAGACAAAACCATTGTCTGCTAGGTGTTATAAAGGAGTGCATTGAAGGCTGATGTTATAATCTCTCAGAAATGTGTGTGTCTCTTCTGAGACTAAATGTACTTGGTTGTCAGTTACTATCTCTAATGGGTGCCTTCACAATCAAAGATCAAAGTGAAAATTCTTCTAGCCACGACAACCCACTCTACCCACTAGGTGTAGTCCATAAGCACATGCACACATTCCTTCTTACCGCACAGGGACCTTTTACCAGTTGTGTGTTAGAACAGTTGATTTATTTGACTTCCCACTCACTTAGCATGGACTAGCTCTTCCACATCTCAAAACATCTTAATAAACCTGCCCCCCAGTACTATGATCTGGTGTACCATTCATTTTGCTTCCAAAGAAACCCTTGTTTGCCAACGCCATGACTTTTGCATGTAAACACAATAGAGGAAAAGGGCAATCTTACCTGATGAGGCCTCATTGACCATCCAAGATCTCTGGAACACATGTGACTATTCTGGAACATGAAATTGAACAATTTCTCAACCTTCCTTGAGACCCTTCTATAACTAGTTGGCTAGTTGGTTGTATTTTATTGTATTCAGTTATTTATATAATGCTCTTTCCCCATGTGTATGGCCTAAATGCGCTTTGTGGTTGGAACGCCCTCGGTGACCGTAGTCAATGTGGTGGAGGTTCTAAGAGTTTTAGATTAAGAGATGCTTGTGTGCCTTTTCGCCAGCTTAGCACTTAGGTGGATGGCTAGGCTCCACTAAGCAACCCAAATATCAAGCATGTGGCTGGACGCTGTTGGTGGTATGCAATAGACTGCTATTGTTGAAGATTCGATGTGTGGCCAGCTATACCAAATTTTCTTTTCGTTGGTAATCGCTGTATTTTAGTGGTAGAAGTGTTGAGGTATGTCAGGTGTTTCAGTGTGGGCGTCTACATGCACTGCTAGACCAGATGGGCATAGCCATAGCTCCATTCTACAGTGCATGGATGTTTGGACCTTCCTGCAGCCTGTGTTCACAGACGTGCTTAAAAGGCATACATACTGTGCGCTTTGATGTCGTTCAGTTGCAGCGTCCTTGTCCAGCGTGGATATCTCATTATTCCTGGTGTCTCTGGTCCAAAAGTCTGGGCGGCGAGGGCGGGTGAGGTTTACTGCAGTGTGCCACAGCAAATGCTGCTGGCTTCCCTGGTATATTTGACCGGTAGGGGTGTTGTTGTGCTTGGGGTGATAGTTTGTCAGGTGAGTCGATGCTAACACTGTTGTTGTTCATGTTGTAGTTGGCAGAGTTCCTGAGCGAATCCTGCTGGCGTTCATGCGGTATTTATCGGGTGGGTGTGATGTTGTGCATCGGGCTTCAGTTTGTCTAGGTGTGCCGCTGTCAATGCTACCAGCATCAATTCGGTGGTTGGTGTATAGGGATGTTGGGTTCAACAGTTTGGTTTAGAGAGGGGGAGGAGTTCATGGGGGAGTTGGGAAGAGCCAGGTTTTTATGGCCTTTCTGAATTTCAGGTGATTTTCAATGTTGCGAATGTGTAGGTGTAGGGAGTTTCAGATAATTTATGGGGAGTTGTAGGGTGGAACTACTAGGCAATATGCTGTATAGGAGGTCCCAGATATGGCCTGCACTCCAGCCACCCATTTTGAATACCAGGAACATAATCGCTGAGATATGTGACGTATGATGAGCAAATAAACCAGCAGAGAGCTACGCTAGGGCTTCGTCCAGTGCCCATCAGAAGAGCAATACCTGTCAACCATGGGCAGCACGGTACCCACTGAGACAACCGTACCAACAGCTGACACTACATGAAGACTACTTTCAGACTGTCCCAGAAGAGACCCAAGGGGCCTTAATCGAAGGCGAATGGTGATGACATGAGGGCCCGGACAGACGTACAGATGAACAAACAACACACAAAAGATGACACACTAAGTCGAAACACCATGGATAAAGATATCACAGATATAGAAGATGAGACGATGTTGAAATATAAAGAAACGTAACCATAAAGCAGGATGAAAATATGCAACCAGCTAACGGCTGTACATAGGCTTGTAACGCAAGAAGCTAAGAAAACAGTACAGCTTGCTATGCTTAGTTGAAGAATAGAGCGGCAAGCGCCAACTATATATATATATATATATATATATATATATATATATATATATATATATATATATATATATATTCAGTAAAAAAACTTTGTTAAAGGGGCATTGTGGTTCCAAGTAAAACCGAAAAAACCCTTGAAATTCGCCAGCTATGGTAAGCTAAGCAACCATAACTCGCGCCACCACCGTGCACTGCTAAGACTAACACCCACAACATCAAAGATGACATCACACATGTCATTGATGACATCACTGATGACATCACATATCTGTCTCCCTCTTTTTTCCTTTACTGACATATCTAGGCCACATGGTTTTCTTCAGTAATAGTCAGGAACTAAAAATTGTAAACATACTATATTTGTAGACTTATCCTCAAGTATGTTCTTATAGTAATTCCCTTAGTGTCCAGTCATATCATATGAAACTTATACATTGGGAAAGACACAAGCTTGAAACACAGCAATCCTTTCTGTGCATGAAGATCATCAGTAGAGTTATCAGCACTTTCTGATAGTTCTGTTGTTTTTTTTATTACTGTACTTTCCCTGTATATGCTCATATTTGTATACATTGTACTCACACTACTTTCCTTAGGGTCCAGTCACGTCATGTGATACATAAACCTAGGGTAAATAGCAGCTTTCAAACAGAGCAATCATTTATTTGCACAAAGATAATCAGTTAGGTTATGAATTGTTTCTGCTACTACTTCTGCTTTTTTGCTTACTTCACTTTGCCTGTATATACCCATATTTGTATATGTTCTTTTCTCCTTGTGTTTTGTTTGTAATAATGCAATTATGTAATACGTGGGTTTTATTAGCTACTTGTTACATATTTCACAGTACGCAAAACTCTCATAAGAAAACAGTTATCATTTCATTATTCAACATATCAACATTATGAATATTGCACCTTCATCATATATGCTGCACACAATGCCTATGTTTCTGCATGAGTAGCTTAGTATACTGGATAGAACTTCATAATAGAATGCTATTTATATCAATGCATTGCTTAATTCACTAATTAGCTCATGATATTTATTCCAATGATCCTTGACAGTTTTTTCTCAACATTATAATAAGAATCCCTTGTACACACATTTCATGAAAAGTAAATACACATGTGATGTCATCAGTGATGTCATCAATGACATTTGTGATGTCATCTTTGATGTCGTGGGTGTTAGTCTTAGCAGTGCACGGTGGTGGCGCGAGTTATGGTTGCTTAGGTTACCATAACTGGCGAATTTCAATGGTTTTTCGATTTTACTTGGAACCACAACGTCACTTAAACAGAGTTTTTTTACTGAATTTCATAGGTTTTTAGTAGCGCAACTTAACCATAATGTCCCTTTAACAGAGTTTTTTTACTGAATTTCAAAGGTTTTTAGTAGCGCAACTTAACCATAGCGTCCCTTTAACAGAGTTTTTTTACTGAATTTCAAAGGTTTTTAGTAGCACAACTTAACAATAATATCTCTGACTTTATGTACAAGTAACATAGAACATACTGAACCCCCCCTACTGAATTTGATGTCCCCGAACTCTTCTAATGTCCGCGGACATATGCGAACAACAGCACCACTACCCAAAAAGTCTGTGGGGTATGTTTAATTGTTATATCATAACATATGAACATTTTACAAATTCACAAACAGCACACATACACATTATCAGGGTAATTCATAGAAATTCGCACAAAAGTGGCGCACGCGGCAGGCGCACAGTGTCCCCGTGCGATACACTGCGCCAGCCGCGTGCGAAAAAATCATTTTCATCGCACAGCATATTCATGGATTTTAGCCTCCGAAACCAGCAGTGGTGCAGAGTGCCGCAGCGACCCTGCAGCAGCGCCAGTTACGCCCCCAAGAACGCCCTTGCGCAAGGAAAAGCCTTCAACATTTCCAAATCATCGCAAAGGGCTGCGCTAACCCTGGACCAGTTCACAGGGCTGCCAAACAGCAAACGCCAAGCGGGGAACGTGTATTTCAGTGGTTCGCGGGAAGTTTCACACACGATTGTCCTGGGTACGTGTACATCAGGGGTGCGTGGGAAGTAACACACGCGATTCCATCAGGGCACGTATATTCCAGGAGTGCGCGGGAAGTATCACACGCAAAAACAGCAGGGTACGTGCATTTCAGGGGTGCGCGGGAAGTATCACATGCGATTCCATCAGGGTACGTGTATTCCAGGGGTGCGCGGGAAGTATCACACGCAAAAGCAGCAGGGTACGTGTATTCCAGGGGTGCGCGGGAAGTATCACACGCAAAAGCAGGAGGGTACGTGTATTTCAGGGGTGCGCAGGAAGTATCACACGCGATTCCATCAGGGTACGTGTATTCCAGGGGTGCGCGGGAAGTATCACACGCAAAAGCAGCAGGGTACGTGTATTTCAGGGGTCCGCAGGAAGTATCACACGCGATTCCATCAGGGTACGTGTATTTCAGGGGTGCGCAGGAAGTATCACACGCGCTTCCATCAGGGTACGTGTATTCCAGGGGTGCGCGGGAAGTATCACACGCAAAAGCAGCAGGGTACGTGTATTTCAGGGGTCCTCAGTAAGTATCACACGCAATTCCATCAGGGTACGTGTATTTCAGGGGTGCGCGGGGAGCACCACACGTGAATTGCACGTGTGGGTCCTCCAAGGTGTTCCCTCTACACCCTCCACGGCCCCTGCAGGCGGCCCACACCACAGGGGCCTACCCTGCACATGTCCCGCAGGCAGCCCATCCACCATGCCCATGCCCCCGAGCCAACCCACATGTCACCTTGCACTACTGCCCACCAACGCATGTCCCCCTGCACCCCCAGCCCCCAGGAGCACCCTCCACCAGGCCCCCACTCATGTCTCCTATCACCCCCACCCCCCAGCAGTGCAGGGCAGCCTCCAGCAGGCCCCCACTCATGTCCAACTCATGTCTCCCATCACCCCCACCCCCCAGCAGTGCAGGGGCAGCCTCCACCAGGCCCCCACTCATGTCTTCTATCACCCCCCAGCAGTGCAGGGGCAACCTCCACCAGGCCCCCACTCATGTCTCCCATCACCCCCACCCCCCAGCAGTGCAGGGGCACCCTCCACCAGGCCCCCACTCATGTCTCCCATCACCCCCACCCCCCAGCAGTGCATGTCACCCTCCACCAGGCCCCCACTCATGTCCCCCTGCACCCCCACCCCCCAGCATCCAGGGGCACGCTCCACCAGGCCCCCACTCATGTCTCCCTGCACCCCCACCCCCAGCAGTGCAGGGCACCCTCCACCAGGCCCCCACTCATGTCTCCCATCACCCCCACCCCCCAGCAGTGCAGGGGCACCCTCCACCAGGCCCCCACTCATGTCTCCCACCACCCCCACCCCCCAGCAGCGCAGGGCACCCTCCACCAGGACCCCACTCATGTCCAACTCATGTCTCCCATCACCCCCACCCCCCAGCAGTGCAGGGGCAGCCTCCACCAGGCCCCCACTCATGTCTCCCATCACCCCCACCCCACAGCAGTGCAGGGGCAGCCTCCACCAGGCCCCCACTCATGTCTCCCATCACCCCCACCCTCCAGCAGTGCAGGGCACCCTCCACCAGGCCCCCACTCATGTCTCCCATCACCCCCACCCCCCAGCAGTGCAGGGGCACCCTCCACCAGGCCCCCACTCATGTCTCCCATCACCCCCACCCCCAGCAGTGCAGGGGGACCCTCCACCAGGCCCCCACTCATGTCTCACACCACCTCCACCCCCCAGCAGTGCAGGGCACCCTCCAACAGGCCCCCACTCATGTCCAACTCATGTCTCCCATCACACCCACCCCCCCAGCAGTGCAGGGGCAGCCTCCACCAGGCCCCCACTCATGTCTCCCATCACCCCCACCCCCCAGCAGTGCAGAGGCACCCTCCACCAGGCCCCCACTCATGTCTCCCATCACCCCCACCCCCCAGCAGTGCAGGGGCACCCTCCACCAGGCCCCCACTCATGTCTCCCATCACCCCCACCCCCCCAGCAGTGCAGGGGCAGCCTCCACCAGGCCCCCACTCATGTCTCCCATCACCCCCACCCCCCAACAGTGCAGGGGCACCCTCCACCAGGCCCCCACTCATGTCTCCCATCACCCCCACCCCCCAGCAGTGCAGGGCACCCTCCACCAGGCCCCCACTCATGTCCAACTCATGTCTCCCATCACCTCCACCCCCCAGCAGTGCAGGGCACCCTCCACCAGGCCCCCACTCATGTCCAACTCATGTCTCCCACCACCCCCACCCCCCAGCAGTGCAGGGCACCCTCCACCAGGCCCCCACTCATGTCCAGCTCATGTCTCCCATCACCCCCAGCAGTGCAGGGGCACCCTCCACCAGGCCCCCACTCATGTCTCCCACCACCCCCACCCCCCAGCAGTGCAGGGCACCCTCCACCAGGCCCCCACTCATGTCTCCCACCACCCCCACCCCCCAGCATCCAGGGGCACCCTCCACCAGGCCCCCACTCATGTCTCCCATCACCCCCACCCCCCAGCATCCAGGGGCACCCTCCACCAGGCCCCCACTCATGTCTCCCACCACCCCCACCCCCCAGCATCCAGGGGCACCCTCCACCAGGCCCCCACTCATGTCTCCCACCACCCCCACCCCCCAGCAGTGCAGGGGCACACTCCACCAGGCCCCCACTCATGTCCCCTTGCACCCCCACCCCCCAGCATCCAGGGGCACCCTCCACCAGGCCCCCACTCATGTCTCCCATCACCCCCACCCCCCAGCAGTGCAGGACACCCTCCACCAGGCCCCCACTCATGTCTCCCATCACCCCCACCCCCCAGCAGTGCAGGGGCACCCTCCACCAGGCCCCCACTCATGTCTCCCACCACCCCCACCCCCCAGCAGTGCAGGGGCAGCCTGCACCAGGCCCCCACACATGTCTCCCACCACCCCCACCCCCCACCAGTGCAGGGGCACCCTCCACCAGGCCCCCACCCATGTCTCCCATCACCCCCACCCCCCAGCAGTGCAGGGCACCCTCCACCAGGCCCCCACTCATGTCCAACTCATGTCTCCCATCACCTCCACCCCCCAGCAGTGCAGGGCACCCTCCACCAGGCCCCCACTCATGTCCAACTCATGTCTCCCACCACCCCCACCCCCCAGCAGTGCAGGGCACCCTCCACCAGGCCCCCACTCATGTCCAACTCATGTCTCCCATCACCCTCACCCTCCAGCAGTGCAGGGGCAGCCTCCACCAGTCCCCCACTCATGTCTCCCATCACCCCCACCCCCCAGCAGTGCAGGGGCACCCTCCACCAGGCCCCCACTCATGTCTCCCACCACCCCCACCCCCCAGCAGTGCAGGGCACCCTCCACCAGGCCCCCACTCATGTCCAACTCATGTCTCCCATCACCCCCACCCCCCAGCAGTGCAGGGGCAGCCTCCACCAGGCCCCCACTCATGTCTCCCATCACCCCCACACCCCAGCAGTGCAGAGGCACCCTCCATCAGGCTCCCACTCATGTCTCTCATCACCCCCACCCCCCAGCAGTGCAGGGGCACCCTCCACCAGGCCCCCACTCATGTCTCCCATCACCCCCACCCCCAGCAGTGCAGGGCACCCTCCACCAGGCCCCCACTCATGTCTCCCACCACTTCCACCCCCCAGCAGTGCAGGGCACCCTCCACCAGGCCCCCACCCATGTCCAACTCATGTCTCCCATCACACCCACCCCCCCAGCAGTGCAGGGGCAGCCTCCACCAGGCCCCCACTCATGTCTCACATCACCCCCACCCCCCAGCAGTGCAGAGGCACCCTCCACCAGGCCCCACTCATGTTTCCCATCACCCCCACCCCCCAGCAGTGCAAGGGCACCCTCCACCAGGCCCCCACTCATGTCTCCCATCACCCCCACCCCCCAGCAGTGAAGGGGCACCCTCCACCAGGCCCCCACTCATGTCTCCCAGCACCCCCACCCCCCAGCAGTGGAGGGCACCCTCCACCAGGCCCCACTCATGTCCAACTCATGTCTCCCATCACCCCCACCCCCCAGCAGTGCAGGGGCAGCCTCCACCAGGCCCCCACTCATGTCTCCCATCACCCCCACCCCCCAGCAGTGCAGGGGCACCCTCCACCAGGCCCCCACTCATGTCTCCCACCACCCCCACCCCCCAGCATCCAGGGGCACCCTCCACCAGGCCCCCACTCATGTCTCCCACCACCCCCACCCCCCAGCAGTGCAGGGGCACACTCCACCAGGCCCCCACTCATGTCCCCCTGCACCCCCACCCCCAGCATCCAGGGGCACCCTCCACCAGGCCCCCACTCATGTCTCCCATCACCCCCACCCCCCAGCAGTGCAGGACACCCTCCACCAGGCCCCCACTCATGTCTCCCATCACCCTCACCCCCCAGCAGTGCAGGGGCACCCTCCACCAGGCCCCCACTCATGTCTCCCACCACCCCCACCCCCCAGCAGTGCAGGGCACCCTCCATCAGGCCCCCACTCATGTCCAACTCATGTCTCCCATCACCCCCACCCCCCAGCAGTGCAGGGCACCCTCCACCAGGCCCCCACTCATGTCCAACTCATGTATCCCACCACCCCCACCCCCCAGCAGTGCAGGGCACCCTCCACCAGGCCCCCACTCATGTCCAACTGATGTCTCCCATCACCCCCACCCCCAGCAGTGCAGGGGCACCCTCCACCAGGCCCCCACTCATGTCTCCCATCACCCCCACCCCCCAGCATCCAGGGGCAGCCTCCACCAGGCCCCCACTCATGTCCCCCACCACCCCCACCCCCCAGCATCCAGGGGCACCCTCCACCAGGCCCCCACTCATGTCTCCCACCACCCCCCAGCAGTGCAGGGGCACCCTGCACCAGGCCCCCACACATGTCTCCCACCACCCCCACCCCCCAGCAGTGCAGGGGCACCCTCCACCAGGCCCCCACCCATGTCTCCCATCACCCCCACCCCCCAGCAGTGCAGGGGCACCCTCCACCAGGCCCCCACTCATGTCCAACTTATGTCTCCCATCACCCCCACCCCCCAGCAGTGCAGGGGCACCCTCCACCAGGCCCCCACTCATTTCTCCCATCACCCCCACCCCCCAGCATCCAGGGGCACCCTCCACCAGGCCCCCACTCATGTCTCCCACCACCCCCACCCCCCAGCATCCAGGGGCACCCTCCACCAGGCCCCCACTCATGTCTCCCACCACTTCCACCCCCCAGCAGTGCAGGGCACCCTCCACCAGGCCCCCACCCATGTCCAACTCATGTCTCCCATCACACCCACCCCCCAGCAGTGCAGGGGCAGCCTCCACCAGGCCCCCACTCATGTCTCCCATCACCCCACCCCCCAGCAGTGCAGAGGCACCCTCCACCAGGCCCCCACTCATGTTTCCCATCACCCCCACCCCCCAGCAGTGCAGGGGCACCCTCCACCAGGCCCCCACTCATGTCTCCCATCACCCCCACCCCCCAGCAGTGAAGGGGCACCCTCCACCAGGCCCCCACTCATGTCTCCCAGCACCCCCACCCCCAGCAGTGGAGGGCACCCTCCACCAGGCCCCACTCATGTCCAACTCATGTCTCCCATCACCCCCACCCCCCAGCAGTGCAGGGGCAGCCTCCACCAGGCCCCCACTCATGTCTCCCATCACCCCCACCCCCCAGCAGTGCAGGGGCAGCCTCCACCAGGCCCCCACTCATGTCTCCCATCACCCCCACCCCCCAGCAGTGCAGGGGCACCCTCCACCAGGCCCCCACTCATGTCCAACTTATGTCTCCCATCACCCCCACCCCCCAGCAGTGCAGGGGCACCCTCCACCAGGCCCCCACTCATGTCTCCCATCACCCCCACCCCCCAGCATCCAGGGGCACCCTCCACCAGGCCCCCACTCATGTCTCCCACCACCCCCACCCCCCAGCATCCAGGGGCACCCTCCACCAGGCCCCCACTCATGTCTCCCACCACCCCCACCCCCCAGCAGTGCAGGGGCACACTCCACCAGGCCCCCACTCATGTCCCCCTGCACCCCCACCCCCAGCATCCAGGGGCACCCTCCACCAGGCCCCCACTCATGTCTCCCATCACCCCCACCCCCCAGCAGTGCAGGACACCCTCCACCAGGCCCCCACTCATGTCTCCCATCACCCTCACCCCCCAGCAGTGCAGGGGCACCCTCCACCAGGCCCCCACTCATGTCTCCCACCACCCCCACCCCCCAGCAGTGCAGGGCACCCTCCATCAGGCCCCCACTCATGTCCAACTCATGTCTCCCATCACCCCCACCCCCCAGCAGTGCAGGGCACCCTCCACCAGGCCCCCACTCATGTCCAACTCATGTCTCCCACCACCCCCACCCCCCAGCAGTGCAGGGCACCCTCCACCAGGCCCCCACTCATGTCCAACTGATGTCTCCCATCACCCCCACCCCCAGCAGTGCAGGGGCACCCTCCACCAGGCCCCCACTCATGTCTCCCATCACCCCCACCCCCCAGCATCCAGGGGCAGCCTCCACCAGGCCCCCACTCATGTCCCCCACCACCCCTACCCCCCAGCATCCAGGGGCACCCTCCACCAGGCCCCCACTCATGTCTCCCACCACCCCCACCCCCCAGCAGTGCAGGGGCACCCTGCACCAGGCCCCCACACATGTCTCCCACCACCCCCACCCCCCAGCAGTGCAGGGGCAACCTCCACCAGGCCCCCACCCATGTCTCCCATCACCCCCACCCCCCAGCAGTGCAGGGGCACCCTCCACCAGGCCCCCACTCATGTCCAACTTATGTCTCCCATCACCCCCACCCCCCAGCAGTGCAGGGGCAACCTCCACCAGGCCCCCACTCATGTCTCCCATCACCCCCACCCCCCAGCATCCAGGGGCACCCTCCACCAGGCCCCCACTCATGTCTCCCACCACCCCCACCCCCCAGCATCCAGGGGCACCCTCCACCAGGCCCCCACTCATGTCTCCCACCACCCCCACCCCCCAGCAGTGCAGGGGCACACTCCACCAGGCCCCCACTCATGTCTCCCTGCACCCCCACCCCCAGCATCCAGGGGCACCCTCCACCAGGCCCCCACTCATGTCTCCCATCACCCCCACCCCCCAGCAGTGCAGGACACCCTCCACCAGGCCCCCACTCATGTCTCACATCACCCTCACCCCCCAGCAGTGCAGGGGCACCCTCCACCAGGCCCCCACTCATGTCTCCCACCACCCCCACCCCCCAGCAGTGCAGGGCACCCTCCATCAGGCCCCCACTCATGTCCAACTCATGTCTCCCATCACCCCCACCCCCCAGCAGTGCAGGGCACCCTCCACCAGGCCCCCACTCATGTCCAACTCATGTCTCCCACCACCCCCACCCCCCAGCAGTGCAGGGCACCCTCCACCAGGCCCCCACTCATGTCCAACTGATGTCTCCCATCACCCCCACCCCCAGCAGTGCAGGGGCACCCTCCACCAGGCCCCCACTCATGTCTCCCATCACCCCCACCCCCCAGCATCCAGGGGCAGCCTCCACCAGGCCCCCACTCATGTCCCCCACCACCCCCACCCCCCAGCAGTGCAGGGGCACCCTGCACCAGGCCCCCACACATGTCTCCCACCACCCCCACCCCCCAGCAGTGCAGGGGCACCCTCCACCAGGCCCCCACCCATGTCTCCCATCACCCCCACCCCCCAGCAGTGCAGGGCACCCTCCACCAGGCCCCCACTCATGTCCAACTCATGTCTCCCATCACCTCCACCCCCCAGCAGTGCAGGGCACCCTCCACCAGGCCCCCACTCATGTCCAACTCATGTCTCCCACCACCCCCACCCCCAGGCAGTGCAGGGCACCCTCCACCAGGCCCCCACTCATGTCCAACTCATGTCTCCCATCACCCCCACCCTCCAGCAGTGCAGGGGCAGCCTCCACCAGGCCCCCACTCATGTCTCCCATCACCCCCACCCCCCAGCAGTGCAGGGGCACCCTCCACCAGGCCCCCACTCATGTCTCCCACCACCCCCACCCCCCAGCAGTGCAGGGCACCCTCCACCAGGCCCCCACTCATGTCCAACTCATGTCTCCCATCACCCCCACCCCCCAGCAGTGCAGGGGCAGCCTCCACCAGCCCCCCCCTCATGTCTCCCATCACCCCCACACCCCAGCAGTGCAGAGGCACCCTCCACCAGGCTCCCACTCATGTCTCTCATCACCCCCACCCCCCAGCAGTGCAGGGGCACCCTCCACCAGGCCCCCACTCATGTCTCCCATCACCCCCACCCCCAGCAGTGCAGGGGCACCCTCCACCAGGCCCCCACTCATGTCTCCCACCACTTCCACCCCCCAGCAGTGCAGGGCACCCTCCACCAGGCCCCCACTCATGTCCAACTCATGTCTCCCATCACACCCACCCCCCCAGCAGTGCAGGGGCAGCCTCCACCAGGCCCCCACTCATGTCTCCCATCACCCCCACCCCCCAGCAGTGCAGAGGCACCCTCCACCAGGCCCCCACTCATGTCTCCCATCACCCCCACCCCCCATCAGTGCAGGGGCACCCTCCACCAGGCCCCCACTCATGTCTCCCATCACCCCCACCCCCCCCAGAAGTGAAGGGGCACCCTCCACCAGGCCCCCACTCATGTCTCCCAGCACCCCCACCCCCCAGCAGTGCAGGGCACCCTCCACCAGGCCCCCACTCATGTCCAACTCATGTCTCCCACCACCCCCACCCCCAGCAGTGCAGGGCACCCTCCACCAGGCCCCCACTCATGTCCAATTCATGTCTCCCATCACCCCCACCCCCCAGCAGTGCAGGGGCACCCTCCACCAGGCCCCCACTAATGTCTCCCATCACCCCCACCCCCCAGCATCCAGGGGCACTCTCCACCAGGCCCCCACTCATGTCTCCCACCACCCCCACCCCCCAGCATCCAGGGGCACCCTCCACCAGGCCCCCACTCATGTCTCCCACCACCCCCACCCCCCAGCAGTGCAGGGGCACACTCCACCAGGCCCCCACTCATGTCTCCCATCACCCCCACCCCCCAGCAGTGCAGGACACCCTCCACCAGGCCCCCACTCATGTCTCCCATCACCCTCACCCCCCAACAGTGCAGGGGCACCCTCCACCAGGCCCCCACTCATGTCTCCCAACACCCCCACCCCCCAGCAGTGCAGGGGCACCCTCCACCAGGCCCCCACACATGTCTCCCACCACCCCCACCCCCCAGCAGTGCAGGGGCACCCTCCACCAGGCCCCCACTCATGTCTCCCATCACCCCCACCCCCCAGCAGTGCAGGGCACCCTCCACCAGGCCCCCACTCATGTCCAACTCATGTCTCCCATCACCTCCACCCCCCAGCAGTGCAGGGCACCCTCCACCAGGCCCCCACTCATGTCCAACTCATGTCTCCCACCACCCCCACCCCCAGCAGTGCAGGGCACCCTCCACCAGGCCCCCACTCATGTCCAACTCATGTCTCCCATCACCCCCACCCCCCAGCAGTGCAGGGGCACCCTCCACCAGGCCCCCACTCATGTCTCCCATCGCCCCCACCCCCCAGCAGTGCAGGGGCACCCTCCACCAGGCCCCACTCATGTCTTCCACCACCCCCACCCCCCAGCAGTGCAGGGGCACCCTCCACCAGGCCCCCACTCATGTCTCCCATCACCCCCACCCCCCAGCAGTGCAGGGCACCCTCCACCAGGCCCCCACTCATGTCCGACTCATGTCTCCCATCACCCCCACCCCCCAGCAGTGCAGGGCACCCTCCACCAGGCCCCCACTCATGTCCAACTCATGTCTCCCACCACCCCCACCCCCCAGCAGTGCAGGGCACCCTCCACCAGGGACCCACTCATGTCCAACTCATGTCTCCCATCACCCCCACCCCCCAGCAGTGCAGGGCACCCTCCACCAGGCCCCCACTCATGTCCCCCTGCACCCCCACCCCCTAGCAGTGCAGGGCACCCTCCACCAGGCCCCCACTCATGTCCAACTCATGTCTCCCATCGCCCCCACCCCCCAGCAGTGCAGGGCACCCTCCACCAGGCCCCCACTCATGTCCAACTCATGTCTCCCATCACCCCCACCCCCCAGCAGTGCAGGGCACCCTCCACCAGGCCCCCACTCATGTCCAACTCATGTCTCCCATCACCCCCACCCCCCAGCAGTGCAGGGCACCCTCCACCAGGCCCCCACTCATGTCCCCCTGCACCCCCACCCCCCAGCAGTGCAGGGGCACCCTCCACCAGGCCCCCACTCATGTCTCCCATCACCCCCAGCAGTGCAGGGGCACCCTCCACCCGGCCCCCGCTCATGTCCAACTCATGTCTCCCATCACCCCCACCCCCCAGCAATGCAGGGGCACCCTCCACCAGGCCCCCACTCATGTCTCCCTGCACCCCCAACCCCCAGCAGTGCAGGGGCAGCCTCCACCAGGCCCCCACTCATGTCCCCCAGTCAACATGTCATCACAATCTAGATCCCCGGCCCTTATGGTCAGCCTCCAAATGCCAAACACCAACCCGAGTATTGCATCACTTAGAAATGGCAATAACATGATAGAACCCCAATTGCAAGTTTGGAAATGAACACATGTCCCTCACATACACCCAATGGGTGTCAGTGAATGTCAAAACCCATTTCATGATATGCATGAAACCAATGAGATGATACTACACATTGAAGTTTGAAGAAAAAACATGTATTAAAAGAAACATAAATTGAATCAAAAATAAACAAACAATAATGGAAATTTAAAAAAAAAAAAAGCAGCTGGTCCGTGAAATAATGCAAAACCATAAATCATAATCCAAAGGAAAGGTGTCCAAAGTCACAGTCCACAAAAGTAAATCCAATGGAAAATTAAAATCGAAAACCATTGCTCCATCGGTAAATCATTAAAAAAATGAAAATCCAAAAGTCAACTATATACAGATAAACAATCCAGGGTCCATGATCCCAACAGAAGAAATGAAACCTATCTAATAACACTAGCTAAAAACAAAAAATATATACAAAAATGTGGCCCATTGTCCCAAAGGTCCAAAAAAAATGCAAAACCAAAGGAAACCTAACACTAACTACAGAACTATTTACAAGGGCAGCGGGCTAGTCCGACGGCTCACTTCGGGATGTTCCGGGACAGGGCATCATCGAACTCCTGCTCAATGTCCCAGAGGCAGTCCTCCTCCATGGCCCCGAGGGTCCGCAGGGCCGTCCACATGTTCACCCCAAACTCCCTGCGGATTGCCTCAAGGCACTCGGCCTGCCTCAGGGCCCTCTACATGGAGTTCTCCGCCCTGACCATCGTGAGCCGTGCCTCTTCCGCCCGCTGCCGCTTCGCATCTATGGCGTGGCCCAACCGCTGCCACACGGAAGACACTACCCATCCTGGGTCCTCCTGCCCTCCGGCCGATGCCTGCCCCTCCGATGTCGAAGGCCCCGAGCCTTCATGGCTCCCACCACGTTGCTGCTGCTGCTGTGCCTCTGCCCGTGCACTGCCTCCTGCTGCCTGCACATCCTCCGCTGGCTGGGGTGCAGTCGTTGATGTGGCCACCCCTGCTGGACGTCCGACTCCCGACTGTGGCAGGGATGCCTCCTCCACCAGCCTGGCCGCACCGTCAGAGGCAGCTCCACAGGGCACCCAGGTGACTAATGGGTGGGAAGATGGCACGGAGGACGACTGGTGCATAGGGGGTTCAGTTGAGGAGGGGGTCTGAGCAAGCCCCATCAAACGGAGGAATCCGGCCTGGGTGACCTGTCCCAGTAGGCCGACGCGGTCAACGAGCCATTCGAGATGACGTGCAGTCTCCTCATGAAAAGACTGCAGGTCACCTCGCATGGCCCGTTGATGCAACGCCACACCAGTCAGGACAGGCTCAATCCGGACACGGATAGCCACGTCCTCAGGCAGAGGAAGGCCAGTTGTCGTGAGCGCATCACCTGCCTGAAAACGGGTCTGGACTTAGGCATCCCTGCTGGTGCAAGATGATGCAGTGACAGGATCAGGAGGAACATGATTGCACACAGGCACCTCCGCGGCGACCTGTGCTGTCTCCTGTCCCTGGTCCTGCACTGCACCACTAGCACCAGTGGAATCCTCACCTCCAGACCCCGTCTCTGTTGCTTGCACGGCCTCCTCCACCACCAAACCTCCCACCAACCTGGATGACTCCATGCCATCTTCCCCCGTTGGGCCCTGTGGGGTCCCAGCTGCCCCTTCTGCTGCCGAGGAGTCCAACTCCGACCTCCGCCTCTTGGACCTCCCCCCGGCAGCTGCGGCCTGGGACACGGCCCCGGACTCCTCACTCCCCGACGAGATCACAACCTGGGAGGGGAGCCGGGCCTTGCGTCTCCGGCTGGCGGTGCGATCCCCGCCGCTGTGCTCCACAGCACCTTTCTCCGCCCTCTTCATCAGTTGACGCTGCAGACAGGGAGAAATAAAACACAGGCATCAGGGCACTGTACAATGGACACATACAGACATGACAGTTGCACATGAGTGGCATTGGCAAACCTCAGACATGGTATCACAATTGGCAACACATGTCATTTCAACTTGCACACATGAGCCATACCACAGCCACATCGCAACTGCCAGCACCATCCATACACATACAACAGCATGAGCAGGCAAAGGTGAGCCAGACATCACATGCAACACAGGGAGTGCACTACACATGCACGCACATCACCACACTTGCATGTATGTCTACACCTCAGCCAACTGTCGCAGTGTTCAGATGGGCATCCATGTCACATCTGCCAATCAGGCTTCCACATCCCGCTGTCACATGCATCCATGTTGCATCACTGTTGCACCCTTGTCAAATACACACACATGCACATGTACACAGTGCTGATACATGCAGCAGAAAACAACATACATGCGTGACATCACGAACATGCCTACTTACATACACATTCATCCAAACATGTGTGCCCACACAACTGCATTTGGCATGCAAGCCTACACACACAAGCACCATCCATGTCTCACACATGACAGCCCTCGCATGTGTTAGCCTCACGGCCCTGTACACCCCCACCCATACTCGGCCCCATACAAACAGATGTGCAACCGGCACACTACTGGCACATCACCACACGCACAGCTTACAATCATGATGCATGTACACTTACCGCTCGACTCCAGACGGGTCTGCCTCTCAAGGACCTGGACGTGGAGCGCTGGTGATATGCGTTCCAGGACCCTCATCTGATCTTCCGACAAGTGGCCCCGGCGCCCCTTAGCATCCGCTGCCTTCAAGAGGTGCCGGGCCTTGTTCAGGGTCCTGGACCTGAAGTCCTCCCAGCGCTTCTTGACATGATGGAATAGTCGGACTGCCACCCCCTCTGCGTTGATGGCAGTCACGATGTCCGTCCAGATCCGAGTCCGTCCTTCCTTGTCGGCGCGCACACTTCCGAAGAGGGCATCATACTGCCCCAGGACTTGCTCCAGCAGGACACCAACTTCCCTGGCACTGAAGCTGGTGCCCCTCTGCCTCTCTGGCCGGGGGTTGTCAGTGGTGCCAGATGTTTGAGTGCCCGACATGACAACCCCAGAGGCAGGAGTGGGTGGGCAACTGGGTCCTGGGGCTGGGCAGTGGAGCGATGGAATCCCAGTCGGGAGTCTTCGGTTCCAGCAGGGGTGGTCACAGCAACAGCACCCCTGGCTGATGTGCAGGCAGCAAATGGCAGGGCACGTGGGCAGCAGGCAGTCAGGCAGCAGCAGATGGCAGGTGGGAGCGTGCTCGGGGCTCTGGGGGGCAGTAAATCGGCTTTCTAGGCAGGAGCATGGTCTTCTGTGTGCTTACGCGTGGCCAGCTTGATACGGAGTGATTTGGCACGTGAAAATCCGGCACGTCTGCGTGTAATTCGAGGAAAGGCCCTTAGCGCGTAAGCGCGTCTGCACGCATACGCGATTTCATTGGCCCAACGGCCCCCATGCGCAGCTATGACGTCACGTGCATGGCCGTAGAGAATGGCACGTGTAAAAAAAATATACACGTCCGAGTGTCAAAGCGTGTAATTGGTGGAAATGGCCTCATCGCGTATGCGCGTCTGTGACGTGTGTATAAAAGGTACGTGTAGAACGCCATTTCCTTGTACGTGCTTTTCGTGGAGAGCGAGTGGGTTAAATCTGTACTTCTTGTCGGTTCACACGCGATTTACTTCACTGCGTTTCAAGTTCGTACTCCCTGTTACCTCTGACAGCTTTTTCTCTTTTTCTCTTTCTCCTGGGCCTGTTTCCTCAAACAGCGTTCCCTTCTACTGTTGTCCTGTCTCCTCAGACAGCGTACAATTCTTCTTTTGGCGGGGGTGTTGCCAACGCGCACACACGCATATTTTTCACGCTTTTGTTCCTGGCAGACGGTGAGTCGCGCACGTATTTAACATCTGTGCTTGCCCCGTGTGTCGCATACCCCTTCAGAGGTCATTCTAGGCTGTGTGTGACACGCATTCGTTCATTCTTGTGTTTCTGGGTGCCACAGCGTAGTGCAGGTTTATTTTTCCACACACGTGGTCTAGGAGGGGTTGCATGCACCTTACTTCGCTTTTTTGGGGTGCCTGTGCGTTGTGTGACCCGTCATCTTTCCCCAGGGGTGACATACAGCCTTGCTAGAGCACTAGGGTACGATAACCATCTGGTACCCAACCCCTTTGACCCCCAATTGCCCAGGACAATAGTTCACATCGACTCCCATACGCACAATAACATCAGTGCCATGGCTGGGAGGCGAACAAGCCGTAAGGGTGGCAAAGGTGGCCGAGCCCCAAGTGGTGGCCGTGGTGGATCCGGTAGGGGACGTGGCCGTGACTTGCAGGGTGCCCCTAGCCCCCCATGTGTGGAGGAGCAGTCAGGGACACCCATGCCCCCCCCACCTAGTGGAGGGTAACATGGCTGACACCATCCATGCTCAGCCCTTGTTGGAACAGCCCACTGTGGAACCAGACCTGGCACAGGGTGACTCCATGGCTGACTTCCAGGTCAGCAGGTCTAGGCCACGTGCGCCGGTGCACGTTGGTGTCATCAGGCCACGTGGATCAGGGGCAGCTAGGTCATCTGCTGCCCCGCGTAGGCAGGCTGGGGAGGCTGCAGGGGCAGCTGCGGCTCCATCCACCCCACCTCCCACACACCCAGCCAGGACAGTGTTGGTCCAAGTCCATCATGCTGACATTCCCCCTGACACCATCACACTTGAGCTAATGCCTGCACCAACTCCCATGCTGAGTGTGCAATCCCACACTCCTAGTACAGAGTCCACCGGGGCTCCTGCCACTAGTGTCCAGAGCGGCGTAGGACACTCAGGATCCCCACCACCTTCCAAGCGGAAGAGGAAGAGTGCTCGTCCAGTACAGGCTGATGCCCCAGACACGGCTACACAGTCCGGCCTGTCAAGGAAGCCCAGCTTCAATGAGGCCGAACTGAATGCACTTGTAGAGTATGTGTCCGCACATGACCGCGAAATGGTGATTGTTGCAGGATCCAAGACCACACCTGCACAACGTCAGGCACACTGGCAGACCATCGCGGACATCATAAGTGCCCTTGGAATCGTGAGGCGCACAGCTACTGAATGCTACAAGCGCTGGAATGACCTGAAGCGCAGGGCAAAGAATAAGCTGGCCTCAAGTCATGCCGCTACTCTAGTGACTGGAGGTGGGTCTCCAGCAGAGGACATAGAACTCACTCCACATGAGAAGGTTGCTGGGACCTTCGTCACGGAGGAACAGATCCAAGGTGTGGGAGAACTGGCAGATTACGAGGCATTGTCCGGTGAGTACACATGCATGTGTGTGTCATCCATGTGCATGGTGTGTGTGTGAGGGCTTCTGTTTGGGTGCCAGGTGATGGTGTGTGTGCCTGAGTTGTTTGGGTCACCCATGTGCCTCATCCAATACATTCTGCGCACCAGCATTTGGGTATAGCAGTATCCCTTCTGCCAACATTAGACATCCAGCTCAACACCACGCCAGTTGCCCTTGAAGTGTCATCTTGCCACAACATTGTTGCTTATTTTCCTCTGTTCGTTCAGGCAGATTGTTTGCATACCACCACTTTTACTAGGCATTTCTCAGTCCTATTGTCACATGTCTGACATGGCTATGGTACAGTGGACTGGCTTTGTTCCCTGGACATGATTTGTTTAGACATGTCCCTGTGCTATAGGACCATTTTGGACTGGCAGCTCCAGGTTAAACATTTGAACCATTTCAATGAAAAAATCAATTTCATGAGCAAACTAGACTGAATGAACAATTGGTGCCCTCCTCTCTCTCTTCACTTTATGGCTAGGGTACATGCCATCTGTGTGATGGCATGTGTATTTGACCTGCCAATCACAGGCCAATGTGTGATGCCACTGCTAGGCAGCATGCAGCAAATGTGTCATCAATGTGTGACATCTGCCTCCCCTTCACACGCAGTGACGGTGCATGCATGGGAGGGTTTTAGTCATGTGGGACATGTGTCAATCAAGTACTGTTTCTGTAGCTTCTCAGCCCTAATTATGTGCCATAGTGCTAATGCCTGTTTCCATTTGTTTTCTTTTATGTCTTTGCAGGGGATGACGCACTTGATACTGCTGGGGTTGTGGAGATGGTGCAGACCCAGGAGGGGTCTCAGGCCCGACCGACCACCCGTGAGGGACGTGGTGTGGTGGTGGGTGAGAACCCACAGCTGCTGCAGGTCGTGCTCTCAAGGGGTGTCTCTGGCTGCACCTCCCCCGAGCTGTATTCAGGTGTCGATTCGGATGATGAGACCTATGTGCCGTCGCAGGTGAGTGTTCCTGGGAGGGATTCTGTTCTGTCCGACCCACCTGCACCAGGGTTAGAACCCTCAATGGGGATGTCAGTGTTGGCAGGTACGCCTTTGGTGGTTACAGATGCAGGGTCACACTCTGCGACATCTGATCCTGTTCCTGGGCCAGCAGATCAGAGGGGGAATGCAGTCCTGCTGCCTCAGGCAGTGCCGGCACAGCAAAACGCAGTTCGCCATGCCCCAGACAGGTGTGGTGCCCGCCAACATGGTGGCCGTCCGCCACCTGGCAATACCGCATGGGAGCAATCCATATACGGTATGGCAACCCAACAGGCAGCATCATCAGAGATGATGACTCAGGCCATGGATAGGGTGGCCACTTCCATTGTCCCCCCCGAAAAGGCTGATGGAGCTGTTACAGCAGGCAACAGACTCCATCTGCCAGTCACACAGGGAGGACATGTTGGCGTCCGACAGGGACAGGCGGGCGGCACTGGCGACTCTGCGGGAAGCCATTTCCATAGAGTCCCAGGGCCACAGGGAAGCCCTGAGGGTGGAACTCCTTCACCTCAGGACGACTCTTGTTGAGCCTGAGGCTTCAACAAACAGAATGACAGAACAGCAGCTGGAGCGTCTCACACGTACGCTCTCAGCTGCTATGCAGGCAACTAGGGCGGAGGTCTTGGCATCCCGTGAGTTGTTGCATGGGGACCTACGCACAATTATCCTCCAGAACGAGACCTTCCACACCCGCATGCTTGCTGCCATGGAGGAACAGACCAGGGCTTTGCGTGGGCTGCCTCCCATAGTGCCACCACCTCCTGATGTAGCTGCAGAGGGTGAGGAGAGCGACAGCAGTGATTCTCTTACAATAGGGTAGCCGTGCAGGCCATGAGCCCATGGAGGTGTTTTTTTTTCGCAAGATCCACACAGGTGGGTTTTGGTGTGCACCCTGTCCTCGGACCTCCTGGGTGGCCTCCCCCACCCCCCGGGCCCATTAATGGCCATTTTTGATTTTTATTTTTTATTTTATTTTATTTTTTTTAATTTTTTTTTTTGGACAGTGTGTTGCCTTGCGTGGCTCCCGTGGGCATATGCTGTATTGTGGCTGGGCACATGCAGGCTTGTCATGAATTTGGTTCAGATGCTTGGGTTTGTGTGACACACACCCCTCCTGCTTCCCGTTTCCATGGGCTTGCAAAGGGTGTGCCCAAGTGACATTGACGTCAATTGGGGGCAGTCTGTAGTCAATACTGTGTATACATTCATAGTGCATATTGTTGTTGTATTGTACACTGCATGGTGTATTGATATGTGCCTCTGCATCCATCTCATCCTCCTAATTTGCAGGTCCATTTCTCATGTCTTCACAAAGCGGTCCACCTTGGAACTGGAGTCCATGTTGTAAGCAGTGCACCTACACTCTTGCGTGGCGCTAACACTGTATACTTGGAAGTGTTCGAAGTGCTGGCATTATCAGGTAGTGAGGCTACCAATTTTTTAAGTCTGTAATGTCATGTTTAAGGTAGGTTGGAGGTTGTGTAGGTGATTGGTATTCTTGGTAAGTATTTGGTAATGTGTGTTGTAGGTCCTGCATTACTGTGAGCATTTCATGTGTGGCCATGTTTCCATTAGGGACACTGTAGTTGGTGACACTTGGGGCATGTTGTGGGGATTAATTTGTTTGCTCTCTCATTGCATGACATGCCATGGTGTGTTGTGTGGCCATGCCGGGGAGGGGTTGGGTGACATGGCACTGTTCTCATGTAGTATTTTGCAAGTGGGTATTCATTTCTGCAGCATGGAAGTGTGTCTTTTGATGACACTGCATTGGTGGTGTTTGTGTAGGTAGGGATGCACACATTGTGACACTTCTACATGAACAATCTCAGGCTGCTATGGTTCTGACAGTTGACTGTCCCTTTGTTCGTCATAATTGTCAGGTCGAGTCATCATTGCTTATCAGATGGTATGTGCCAGGGCTGTGTGCACTCCACAGGGGTGTGATTTCTATGTGAAGTAATTAGCCACCAGCTGCGTACGGGCTGCCTCACCCCGTGCCCTTTCCCCTCCCATGCGCAGCGGGCGTGCATGTGGTTGGGGATGTGGGGGCACCACCATGTCCACAGCCAGACCCCGGCGTGTTGCAACATTGTGCAGGACACATGCTGCCACTATGATCCTGCACACTACTGGGGGTGCATATAACAGCTGCCCGCCAGAACGGTCAAGGGAGCGAAAGCGTGACTTGAGCACTCCGAATGTGCGCTCCACCATGCCCCGGGTTGCAATATGGGCTGTGTTGTATCTTACCGCGGGAGGCGTGATGGGGTTCCGAATTGGCGTCATCATGTGTGTGCTCAGAGGGTAGGCACTGTCCCCTGGTGAGGAGGTGATGGGTATAATTAGTGGGGTAGTGACATAACTCTGCATCTGACATGCATGCATGTGCAGTGGCATTCATACTCACCAAGCAGCCATGTATCGCCATGCCGCCCAGCTTCTAGGTCCCGGCTTAGGGTAGACATTCGGTAAATGAAGCTGTCGTGGGTGGACCCTGGATAGTTGGCATATACTGAGGCGATGATTCCCTTGGCATTACATACTACCTGCACGTTGATGGAATGCCAGTGCTTGCGGTTCCTATAGATGTGCTCAGATGCCCTGGGGGGACGTAGTGCCACATGGGTGCAGTCAATGGCACCTAGCACTTTGGGGAATTGTGCCACACCGTAGAAATCCAGGGCGGCAGCCTGCCTTTCTGCAGGTGTCCTGGGCAGGTATATGTGCCTGCGGACTGATGGGCGTGCAGTGATGATGTTCAAGACCTGGTGTAGGCAGCGTGACTGCGTGGCCTGTGACACCCCACCCACTATGGCACTTGTCCGCTGAAATGATCCTGTGGCCAAGAAGTGCAGTACATTAAGGACCTTCTCCAGGGGGCTGAGTGCTTGGGAGCACAGGGTGGGTGATGTGAGTTCATCCTCCCACTCACTGACCAGGTCCAGTATTATGTGTGGTGGAAACCTGTACCTCCCATACACCTGGTCATCAGGCATCCCAAAAATGCTGGTTCTGGGAGTGAAAATTCGGGCCCTCACTATCCTCCTCCTCCTCCTTTGGTAACCCACGGCCACTGCTGCTAGGAACGGTATATTCATCCTGGCATCTGAGCTTGTTTGTTGCTTGCGCGCACTTTTATGCTGCGCGGGTCGACGTACGCCTGCTTCATGCTGGCGTACGTGTTTCAGGATTGGACCATTTATTTTTTGGCGCGTTGTAGGCGACCGTGTGAATCTTCCCGTCCACCCCAGGAATACACGTAACACGCTAACCCAGGCCCAGTCGCGAGTAAATATTCCCGCCCACCCCTGGAATACACGTACCCCACTCTCACAGCCCCAGTCGCGTGTGGAAGTTCACGCGCACCCCGAAATACACGTACCCTGCAAAATAGCGTGTGAAACTTCACACACACCCCGAAATACACGTACCCAGGGCAATCGCGTGTGGAACTTCCCGCGAACCCCGTAATACACGTACCCAGGGCAATCGTGTGTGGAACTTCCCACGAACCCCGTAATACACGTAGCCTGCTGGTATCGCGTGTGGAAGTTCACGCGGACCCATAATACACGTACCCTGATGGTATCGCATGGGAGACTACCCGCGCACCCCAGGAATACATGTACCCAGGCAAATCGCACGGCTGGGGGGTGGGGGTGCAGGGAGACATGAGTGGGGGCCTGGTGGAGGCTGCCCCTGCACTGCTGGGGGTTGGGGGTGGTGGGAGACATGAGTGGGGGCCTGGTTGAGGGTGCCCCTGCACTGCTGGGGGGTGGGGGTGCAGGGGGCATGAGTGGGGGCCTGGTGGAGGGTGCCCTGCACTGCTGGGGGGTGGGGGTGCAGGGGGACATGTGTGGGGGCCTGGTGGAGGGTGCCCTGAACTGCTTGGGGGTGGGGGTGCAGGGGGACATGAGTGGAGGCCTGGTGGAGGGTGCCCCTGGATGCTGGTGGGTGGGGGTGATGGGACACATGAGTTGGACATGAGTGGGGGTCTGGTGGAGGCTGCCCCTGCACTGCTGGGGGGTTGGGGTGGTGGGAGACATGAGTGGGGGCCTGGTGGAGGGTGCCCCTGGATGCTGGGGGTTGGGGGTGCAGGGGAACATGAGTGGGGGCCTGGTGGAGGGTGCCCCTGGATGCTGGGGGGTGGGGGTGCAGGGGGACATGAGTGGGGGCCTGGTGGAGGGTGCCCTGCACTGCTGGGGGATGGGGGTGCAGGGGGACATGAGTAGGGGCCTGGTGGAGGCTGCCCCTGCACTGCTGGGGGGTGGGGGTGGTGGGAGACATGAGTGGGGGCCTGGTGGAGGGTGCCCCTGGATGCTGGGGGGTGGGGGTGCAGGGGAACATGAGTGGGGGCCTGGTGGAAGGTGCCCCTGGCTGCTGGGGGGTGGGGGTGCCGGGGGACATGAGTGGGGGCCTGGTGGAGGGTGCCCTGCACTGCTGGGGGATGGGGGTGCAGGGGGACATGAGTGGGGGCCTGGTGGAAGCTGCCCCTGCACTGCTGGGGGGTGGGGTGGTGGGAGACATGAGTGGGGGCCTGGTGGAGGGTGCCCTGCACTGCTGGGGGTTGGGGGTGCAGGGAGACATGAGTGGGGGCCTGGTGGAGGCTGCCCCTGCACTACTGGGGGTTGGGGGTGGTGGGAGACATGAGCGGGGGCCTGGTGGAGGGTGCGCCTGCACTGCTGCGGGGTGGGGGTGCAGGGGGACATGAGTGGGGGGCTGGTGGAGGGTGCCCTGCACTGCTGGGGGGTGGGGGTGCAGGGGGACATGAGTGGGGGCCTGGTGGAGGCTTCCCCTGCACTGCTGGGGGGTGGGGGTGCAGGGGAACATGAGTGGGGGCCTGGTGGAGGGGGCCCCTGGATGCTGGGGGGTGGGGGTGCAGGGGGACATGAGTGGGGGCCTGGTGGAGGGTTCCCCTGGATGCTGGGGGGTGGGGGTGCAGGGGGACATGAGTGGAGGCCTGGTGGAGGGTGCCCCTGGATGCTGGTGGGTGGGGGTGATGGGACACATGAGTTGGACATGAGTGGGGGCCTGGTGGAGGCTGCCTGTGCACTGCTGGGGGGTGGGGTTGGTGGGAGACATGAGTGGGGGCCTGGTGGAGGGTGCCCCTGGATGCTGGGGGGTGGGGGTGCAGGGGAACATGAGTGGGGGCCTGGTGGAGGGTGCCCCTGGATGCTGGGGGGTGGGGGTGCAGGGGGACATGAGTGGGGGCCTGGTGGAGGGTGCCCCGCACTGCTGGGGGATGGGGGTGCAGGGGGACATGAGTGGGGGCCTGGTGGAGGCTTCCCCTGCACTGCTGGGGGGTGGGGTGGTGGGAGACATGAGTGGGGGCCTGGTGGAGGGTGCCCTGCATTGCTGGGGGTTGGGGGTGCAGGGAGACATGAGTGGGGGCCTGGTGGAGGCTGCCCCTGCACTACTGGGGGTTGGGGGTGGTGGGAGACATGAGCGGGGGCCTGGTGGAGGGTGCGCCTGCACTGCTGGGGGGTGGGGGTGCAGGGGGACATGAGTGGGGGACTGGTGGAGGGTGCCCTGCACTGCTGGGGGGTGGGGGTGCAGGGGGACATGAGTGGGGGCCTGGTGGAGGCTTCCCCTGCACTGCAGGGGGGTGGGGGTGGTGGGAGACATGAGTGGGGGCCTGGTGGAGGGTGCTCTGCACTGCTGGGGGTTGGGGGTGCAGGGAGACATGATTGGGGGCCTGGTGGAGGCTGCCCCTGCACTGCTGGGGGTTGTGGGTGGTGGGAGACATGAGTGGGGGCCTGGTGGAGGGTGCCCCTGCACTGCTGGGGGGTGGGGTGATGGGAGACATGAGTGGGGGCCTGGTGGAGGGTGCCCCTGGATGCTGGGGGGTGGGGGTGGTGGGAGACATGAGTGGGGGGCTGGTGGAGGGTGCCCTGCACTGCTGGGGGTTGGGGGTGCAGGGGGACATGTGTGAGGGCCTGGTGGAGGGTGCCCTGCACTGCTGGGGGGTGGGGGTGGTGGGAGACATAAGTGGGGGCCTGGTGGAGGGTGCCCCTGGATGCTGGGGGGTGGGGGTGGTGGGAGACATGAGTGGGGGGCTGGTGGAGGGTGCCCTGCACTACTGGGGGGTGGGGGTGCTGGGAGACATGTGTGGGGGCCCGGTGGAGGGTGCCCTGCACTGCTGGGGGGTGGGGGTGCAGGGGGACATTAGTGGGGGCCTGGTGGAGGGTGCCCTGCACTGCTGGGGGGTGGGGGTGCTGGGTGACATGTGTGGGGGCCTGGTGGAGGGTGCCCTGCCCTGCTGGGGGGTGGGGGTGCAGGGGGACATGAGTGGGGGCCTGGTGGAGAGTGCCCCTGCATTCTTGTGGGTGGGGGTGCAGGGGGACATGAGTGGTGGCCTGGTGGTGGGTGCCCTGCACTGCTGTGGGGTGGGGGTGCAGGGGGACATGTGTGGGTGACTGGTGGAGGGTGCCCCTGCACTACAAGGGGGTGGGGGTGCTGGGAGACATGAGTGGGGTGCTGGTGGAGGGTGCCCTGCACTGCTGGGGGGTGGGGGTGCTGGGAAACATGTGTGGGGGCTGGTGGAGGGTGCCCTGCACTGCTGGGGGATGGGGGTGCAGGGGGACATGAGTGGGGGCATGGTGGAGGGTGCCCTGCACTGCTGGCGGTGGGGGTGGTGGGAGACATGAGTGGGGGCCTGGTGGAGGGTGCCCCTGGATGCTGGGGGTGGTGGGAGACATGAGTGGGGGCCTGGTGGAGGCTGCCCCTTCACTACTGGGGGTTGGGGGTGGTGGGAGACATGCGTGGGGGCCTGGTGGAGGGTGCCCCTGCACTGCTGGGGGGTGGGGGTGCAGGGGGACATGAGTGGGGGCCTGGTGGAGGGTGCCCTGCACTGCTGTGGGGTGGGGGTGCAGGGGGACATGAGTGGGGGCCTGGTGGAGGCTTCCCCTGCACTGCTGGGGGGTGGGGGTGCTGGGAGACATGAGTGGGGGCCTGGTGGAGGGTGCCCTGCACTGCTGGGGGTTGGGGGTGCAGGGAGACATGAGTGGGGGCCTGGTGGAGGGTGCCCCCGGATGCGGGGGGTGGGGGTGGTGGGAGACATGAGTGGGGGGCTGGTGGAGGGTGCCCTGCACTGCTGGGGGGTGGGGGTGCTTTGGGACATGTGTGGGGGCCTGGTGGAGGGTGCCCTGCACTGCTGGGGGGTGGGGGTGGTGGGAGACATGAGTGGGGGCCTGGTGGAGGGTGTCCCTGGATGCTGGGGGGTGGGGGTGGTGGGAGACATGAGTGGGGGGCTGGTGGAGGGTGCCCTGCACTGCTGGGGGGTGGGGTTGCAGGGGGACATGAGTGGGGTCTGGTGGAGGATGCCCCTGGATGCTGGGGGATGGGGGTGATGGGAGACATGTTTTGGTGATCAGTAGTGCAAGGTGACATGTGGGTTGGCTGGGGGGCATGGCCATGGTGGATGGGTTGCTTGTGGGACATGAGCAGGGGTGCAGGGTAGTCCCCTGTGGGCTGCCTGCAGTGGCAGTGGAGAGTGTAGAGGGAACACCTGGGAGGACCCACACGGCCAAATCACGTGTAGCATTCCCGGGCACCACCGAAATGCACGTACCCTGCTCATCACCCCCACCCCCCAGCAGTGCAGGGCACCCTCCACCAGGCCCCCACTCATGTCCAACTCATGTCTCCCACCACCCCCACCCCCCAGCAGTGCAGGGCACCCTCCACCAGGCCCCCACTCATGTCCAACTCATGTCTCCCATCACCCCCACCCTCCAGCAGTGCAGGGGCAGCCTCCACCAGGCCCCCACTCATGTCTCCCATCACCCCCACCCCCCAGCAGTGCAGGGGCACCCTCCACCAGGCCCCCACTCATGTCTCCCACCACCCCCACCCCCCAGAAGTGCAGGGCACCCTCCACCAGGCCCCCACTCATGTCCAACTCATGTCTCCCATCACCCCCACCCCCCAGCAGTGCAGGGGCAGCCTCCACCAGGCCCCCACTCATGTCTCCCATCACCCCCACACCCCAGCAGTGCAGAGGCACCCTCCACCAGGCTCCCACTCATGTCTCTCATCACCCCCACCCCCCAGCAGTGCAGGGGCACCCTCCACCAGGCCTCCACTCATGTCCCCCTGCACACCCACCCCCAAGCAGTTCAGGGCACCCTCCACCAGGCCCCCACACATGTCCCCCTGCACCCCCACCCCCCAGCAGTGCAGGGCACCCTCCACCAGGCCCCCACACATGTCCCCCTGCACCCCCACCCCCCAGCAGTGCAGGGCACCCTCCACCAGGCCCCCACTCATGCCCCCTGCACCCGCACCCTCCACCAGGCCCCCACTCATGTCTGCCATCAACACCACCCCCAGCAGTGCAGGGGCACCCTCCACCAGGCCCCCACTCATGTCTCCCACCACCTCCACCCCCCAGCAGTGCAGGGCACCCTCCACCAGGCCCCCACTCATGTCCAACTCATGTCTCCCATCACACCCACCCCCCCAGCAGTGCAGGGGCAGCCTCCACCAGGCCCCCACTCATGTATCCCATCACCCCCACCCCCCCAGCAGTGCAGAGGCACCCTCCACCAGGCCCCCACTCATGTCTCCCATCACCCCCACCCCCAGCAGTGCAGGGGCACCCTCCACCAGGCCCCCAATCATGTCTCCCATCACCCCCACCCCCCCAGCAGTGAAGGGGCACCCTCCACCAGGCCCCCACTCATGTCTCCCAGCACCCCCACCCCCCAGCAGTGCAGGGCACCCTCCACCAGGCCCCCACTCATGTCCAACTCATGTCTCCCATCACCCCCACACCCCAGCAGTGCAGGGGCAGCCTCCACCAGGCCCCCACTCATGTCTCCCATCACCCCCACCCCCCAGCAGTGCAGGGGCAGCCTCCACCAGGCCCCCACTCATGTCTCCCATCACCCCCACCCCCCAGCAGTGCAGGGGCACCCTCCACCAGGCCCCCACTCATGTCTCCCATCACCCCCACCCCCCAGCAGTGCAGGGCACCCTCCACCAGGCACCCACTCATGTCCAACTCATGTCTCCCATCACCCCCACCCCCCAGCAGTGCAGGGCACCCTCCACCAGGCCCCCACTCATGTCCAACTCATGTCTCCCACCACCCCCACCCCCCAGCAGTGCAGGGCACCCTCCACCAGGCCCACACTCATGTCCAACTCATGTCTCCCATCACCCCCACCCCCCAGCAGTGCAGGGGCACCCTCCACCAGGCCCCCACTCATGTCTCCCATCACCCCACCCCCCAGCAGTGCAGAGGCACCCTCCACCAGGCCCCCACTCATGTCTCCCATCACCCCCACCCCCCAGCAGTGCAGGGGCACCCTCCACCAGGCCCCCACTCATGTCTCCCATCACCCCCACCCCCCCAGCAGTGAAGGGGCACCCTCCACCAGGCCCCCACTCATGTCTCCCAGCACCCCCACCCCCCAGCAGTGCAGGGCACTCTCCACCAGGCCCCCACTCATGTCCAACTCATGTCTCCCATCACCCCCACCCCCCAGCAGTGCAGGGGCAGCCTCCACCATGCCCCCACTCATGTCTCCCATCACCCCCACCCCCCAGCAGTGCAGGGGCAGCCTCCACCAGGCCCCCACTCATGTCTCCCATCACCCCCACCCCCCAGCAGTGCAGGGGCACCCTCCACCAGGCCCCCACTCATGTCTCCCATCACCCCCACCCCTCAGCTGTGCAGGGCACCCTCCACCAGGCACCCACTCTTGTCCAACTCATGTCTCCCATCACCCCCACCCCCCAGCAGGGCACCCTCCACCAGGCCCCCACTCATGTCCAACTCATGTCTCCCACCACCCCCACCCCCCAGCAGTGCAGGGCACCCTCCACCAGGCCCCCACTCATGTCCAACTCATGTCTCCCATCACCCCCACCCCCCAGCAGTGCAGGGGCACCCTCCACCAGGCCCCCACTCATGTCTCCCATCACCCCCACCCCCCAGCATCCAGGGGCACCCTCCACCAGGCCCCCACTCATGTCTCCCACCACCCCCACCCCCCAGCATCCAGGGGCACCCTCCACCAGGCCCCCACTCATGTCTCCCACCACCCCCACCCCCCAGCAGTGCAGGGCACCCTCCACCAGGCCCCCACTCATGTCCAACTCATGTCTCCCATCACCTCCACCCCCCAGCAGTGCATGGCACCCTCCACCAGGCCCCCACTCATGTCCAACTCATGTCTCCCACCACCCCCACCCCCCAGCATCCAGGGGCACCCTCCACCAGGCCCCCACTCATGTCTCCCACCACCCCCACCCCCCAGCATCCAGGGTCACCCTCCACCAGGCCCCCACTCATGTCCCCCTGCACCCCCACCCCCCAGCATCCAGGGGCACCCTCCACCAGGCCCCCACCCATGTCTCCCATCACCCCCCACCCCCCAGCAGTGCAGGACACCCTCCACCAAGGCCCCACTCATGTCTCCCATCACCCTCACCCCCCAGCAGTGCAGGGGCACCCTCCACCAGGCCCCCATTCATGTCTCCCACCACCCCCACCCCCCAGCAGTGCAGGGGCACCCTCCACCAGGCCCCCACACATGTCTCCCACCACCCCCACCCCCCAGCAGTGCAGGGGCACCCTCCACCAGGCCCCCACTCATGTCTCCCATCACCCCCACCCCCCAGCAGTGCAGGGCACCCTCCACCAGGCCCCCACTCATGTCCAACTCATGTCTCCCATCACCTCCACCCCCCAGCAGTGCATGGCACCCTCCACCAGGCCCCCACTCATGTCCAACTCATGTCTCCCACCACCCCCACCCCCCAGCAGTGCAGGGCACCCTCCACCAGGCCCCCACTCATGTCCAACTCATGTCTCCCATCACCCCACCCCCCAGCAGTGCAGGGGCACCCTCCACCAGGCCCCCACTCATGTCTCCCATCGCCCCCACCCCCCAGCAGTGCAGGGGCACCCTCCACCAGGCCCCACTCATGTCTTCCACCACCCCCACCCCCCAGCAGTGCAGGGCACCCTCCACCAGGCCCCCACTCATGTCCAACTCATGTCTCCCATCACCCCCACCCCCCAGCAGTGCAGGGGCACCCTCCACCAGGCCCCCACTCATGTCTCCCACCACCCCCACCCCCCAGAAGTGCAGGGCACCCTCCACCAGGCCCCCACTCATGTCCAACTCATGTCTCCCATCACCCCCACCCCCCAGCAGTGCAGGGGCAGCCTCCACCAGGCCCCCACTCATGTCTCCCATCACCCCCACACCCCAGCAGTGCAGAGGCACCCTCCACCAGGCTCCCACTCATGTCTCTCATCACCCCCACCCCCCAGCAGTGCAGGGGCACCCTCCACCAGGCCTCCACTCATGTCCCCCTGCACACCCACCCCCAAGCAGTTCAGGGCACCCTCCACCAGGCCCCCACACATGTCCCCCTGCACCCCCACCCCCCAGCAGTGCAGGGCACCCTCCACCAGGCCCCCACACATGTCCCCCTGCACCCCCACCCCCCAGCAGTGCAGGGCACCCTCCACCAGGCCCCCACTCATGCCCCCTGCACCCGCACCCTCCACCAGGCCCCCACTCATGTCTGCCATCAACACCACCCCCAGCAGTGCAGGGGCACCCTCCACCAGGCCCCCACTCATGTCTCCCACCACCTCCACCCCCCAGCAGTGCAGGGCACCCTCCACCAGGCCCCCACTCATGTCCAACTCATGTCTCCCATCACACCCACCCCCCCAGCAGTGCAGGGGCAGCCTCCACCAGGCCCCCACTCATGTCTCCCATCACCCCCACCCCCCCAGCAGTGCAGAGGCACCCTCCACCAGGCCCCCACTCATGTCTCCCATCACCCCCCACCCCCCAGCAGTGCAGGGGCACCCTCCACCAGGCCCCCAATCATGTCTCCCATCACCCCCACCCCCCCAGCAGTGCAGGGCACCCTCCACCAGGCCCCCACTCATGTCCAACTCATGTCTCCCATCACACCCACCCCCCCAGCAGTGCAGGGGCAGCCTCCACCAGGCCCCCACTCATGTCTCCCATCACCCCCACCCCCCCAGCAGTGCAGAGGCACCCTCCACCAGGCCCCCACTCATGTCTCCCAGCACCCCCACCCCCCAGCAGTGCAGGGCACCCTCCACCAGGCCCCCACTCATGTCCAACTCATGTCTCCCATCACCCCCACCCCCCAGCAGTGCAGGGGCAGCCTCCACCAGGCCCCCACTCATGTCTCCCATCACCCCCACCCCCCAGCAGTGCAGTGGCAGCCTCCACCAGGCCCCCACTCATGTCTCCCATCACCCCCACCCCCCAGCAGTGCAGGGGCACCCTCCACCAGGCCCCCACTCATGTCTCCCATCACCCCCACCCCCCAGCAGTGCAGGGCACCCTCCACCAGGCACCCACTCATGTCCAACTCATGTCTCCCATCACCCCCACCCCCCAGCAGTGCAGGGCACCCTCCACCAGGCCCCCACTCATGTCCAACTCATGTCTCCCACCACCCCCACCCCCCAGCAGTGCAGGGCACCCTCCACCAGGCCCACACTCATGTCCAACTCATGTCTCCCATCACCCCCACCCCCCAGCAGTGCAGGGGCACCCTCCACCAGGCCCCCACTCATGTCTCCCATCACCCCACCCCCCAGCAGTGCAGAGGCACCCTCCACCAGGCCCCCACTCATGTCTCCCATCACCCCCACCCCCCAGCAGTGCAGGGGCACCCTCCACCAGGCCCCCACTCATGTCTCCCATCACCCCCACCCCCCAGCAGTGAAGGGGCACCCTCCACCAGGCCCCCACTCATGTCTCCCAGCACCCCCACCCCCCAGCAGTGCAGGGCACTCTCCACCAGGCCCCCACTCATGTCCAACTCATGTCTCCCATCACCCCCACCCCCCAGCAGTGCAGGGGCAGCCTCCACCAGGCCCCCACTCATGTCTCCCATCACCCCCACCCCCCAGCAGTGCAGGGGCAGCCTCCACCAGGCCCCCACTCATGTCTCCCATCACCCCCACCCCCCAGCAGTGCAGGGGCACCCTCCACCAGGCCCCCACTCATGTCTCCCATCACCCCCACCCCTCAGCTGTGCAGGGCACCCTCCACCAGGCACCCACTCTTGTCCAACTCATGTCTCCCATCACCCCCACCCCCCAGCAGGGCATCCTCCACCAGGCCCCCACTTATGTCCAACTCATGTCTCCCACCACCCCCACCCCCCAGCAGTGCAGGGCACCCTCCACCAGGCCCCCACTCATGTCCAACTCATGTCTCCCATCACCCCCACCCCCCAGCAGTGCAGGGGCACCCTCCACCAGGCCCCCACTCATGTCTCCCATCACCCCCACCCCCCAGCATCCAGGGGCACCCTCCACCAGGCCCCCACTCATGTCTCCCACCACCCCCACCCCCCAGCATCCAGGGGCACCCTCCACCAGGCCCCCACTCATGTCTCCCACCACCCCCATCCCCCAGCAGTGCAGGGGCACACTCCACCAGGCCCCCACTCATGTCCCCCTGCACCCCCACCCCCCAGCATCCAGGGGCACCCTCCACCAGGCCCCCACCCATGTCTCCCATCACCCCCCACCCCCCAGCAGTGCAGGAAACCCTCCACCAAGCCCCCACTCATGTCTCCCATCACCCTCACCCCCCAGCAGTGCAGGGGCACCCTCCACCAGGCCCCCATTCATGTCTCCCACCACCCCCACCCCCCAGCAGTGCAGGGGCACCCTCCACCAGGCCCCCACACATGTCTCCCACCACCCCCACCCCCC
Source organism: Ambystoma mexicanum (assembly GCF_040938575.1). Taxonomy (NCBI): domain Eukaryota; kingdom Metazoa; phylum Chordata; class Amphibia; order Caudata; family Ambystomatidae; genus Ambystoma; species Ambystoma mexicanum. The sequence continues at coordinate 415,055,258 of NC_090939.1, forward strand.
AGCAGTGCAGGGGCACCCTCCACCAGGCCCCCACTCATGTCTCCCATCACCCCCACCCCCCAGCAGTGCAGGGCACCCTCCACCAGGCCCCCACTCATGTCCAACTCATGTCTCCCATCACCTCCACCCCCCAGCAGTGCATGGCACCCTCCACCAGGCCCCCACTCATGTCCAACTCATGTCTCCCACCACCCCCACCCCCCAGCAGTGCAGGGCACCCTCCACCAGGCCCCCACTCATGTCCAACTCATGTCTCCCATCACCCCACCCCCCAGCAGTGCAGGGGCACCCTCCACCAGGCCCCCACTCATGTCTCCCATCGCCCCCACCCCCCAGCAGTGCAGGGGCACCCTCCACCAGGCCCCACTCATGTCTTCCACCACCCCCACCCCCCAGCAGTGCAGGGGCACCCTCCACCAGGCCCCCACTTATGTCCGACTCATGTCTCCCATCACCCCCACCCCCCAGCAGTGCAGGGCACCCTCCACCAGGCCCCCACTCATGTCCAACTCATGTCTCCCACCACCCCCACCCCCCAGCAGTGCAGGGCACCCTCCACCAGGCCCCCACTCATGTCCAACTCATGTCTCCCATCACCCCCACCCCCCAGCAGTGCAGGGCACCCTCTACCAGGCCCCCACTCATGTCCCCCTGCACCCCCACCCCCTAGCAGTGCAGGGCACCCTCCACCAGGCCCCCATTCATGTCCAACTCATGTCTCCCATCGCCCCCACCCCCCAGCAGTGCAGGGCACCCTCCACCAGGCCCCCACTCATGTCCAACTCATGTCTCCCATCACCCCCACCCCCCAGCAGTGCAGGGCACCCTCCACCAGGCCCCCACTCATGTCCAACTCATGTCTCCCATCACCCCCACCCCCCAGCAGTGCAGGTCACCCTCCACCAGGCCCCCACTCATGTCCCCCTGCACCCCCACCCCCCAGCAGTGCAGGGGCACCCTCCACCAGGCCCCCACTCATGTCTCCCATCACCCCCACCCCCCAGCAGTGCAGGGGCACCCTCCACCAGGCCCCCGCTCATGTCCAACTCATGTCTCCCATCACCCCCACCCCCCAGCAATGCAGGGGAACCCTCCACCAGGCCCCCACTCATGTCTCCCTGCACCCCCAACCCCCAGCAGTGCAGGGGCAGCCTCCACCAGGCCCCCACTCATGTCCCCCAGTCAACATGTCATCACAATCTAGATCCCCGGCCCTTATGGTCAGCCTCCAAATGCCAAACACCAACCCGAGTTTTGGATCACTTAGAAATGGCAATAACATGATAGAACCCCAATTGCAAGTTTGGAAATGAACACATGTCCCTCACATACACCCAATGGGTGTCAGTGAATGTCAAAACCCATTTCATGATATGCATGAAACCAATGAGATGATACTACACATTGAAGTTTGAAGAAAAAACATGTATTAAAAGAAACATAAATTGAATCAAAAATAAACAAACAATAATGGAAATTTAAAAAAAAAAAAGCAGCTGGTCCGTGAAATAATGCAAAACCACAAATCATAATCCAAAGGAAAGGTGTCCAAAGTCACAGTCCACAAAATTAAATCCAATGGAAAATTAAAATCGAAAACCATTGCTCCATGGGTAAATCATTAAAAAAATGAAAATCCAAAAGTCAACTATATACAGATAAACAATCCAGGGTCCATGATCCCAACAGAAGAAATGAAACCTATCTAATAACACTAGCTAAAAACAAAAAATATATACAAAAATGTGGCCCATTGTCCCAAAGGTCCAAAAAAAATGCAAAACCAAAGGAAACCTAACACTAACTACAGAACTATTTACAAGGGCAGCGGGCTAGTCCGACGGCTCACTTCGGGATGTTCCGGGACAGGGCATCATCGAACTCCTGCTCAATGTCCCAGAGGCAGTCCTCCTCCATGGCCCGAGGGTCCGCAGGGCCGTCCACATGTTCACCCCAAACTCCCTGCGGATTGCCTCAAGGCACTCGGCCTGCCTCAGGGCCCTCTACATGGAGTTCTCCGCCCTGACCATCGTGAGCCGTGCCTCTTCCGCCCGCTGCCGCTTCGCATCTATGGCGTGGCCCAACCGCTGCCACACGGAAGACACTACCCATCCTGGGTCCTCCTACCCTCCGGCCGATGCCTGCCCCTCCGATGTCGAAGGCCCCGAGCCATCATGGCTCCCACCACGTTGCTGCTGCTGCTGTGCCTCTGCCCGTGCACTGCCTCCTGCTGCCTGCACATCCTCCGCTGGCTGGGGTGCAGTCGTTGATGTGGCCACCCCTGCTGGACGTCTGACTCCCGACTGTGGCAGGGATGCCTCCTCCACCAGCCTGGCCGCACCGTCAGAGGCAGCTCCACAGGGCACCCAGGTGACTAATGGGTGGGAAGATGGCACGGAGGACGACTGGCGCATAGGGGGTTCAGTTGAGGAGGGGGTCTGAGCAAGCCCCATCAAACGGAGGAATCCGGCCTGGGTGACCTGTCCCAGTAGGCCGACGCGGTCAACGAGCCATTCGAGATGACGTGCAGTCTCCTCATGAAAAGACTGCAGGTCACCTCGCATGGCCCGTTGATGCAACGCCACACCAGTCAGGACAGGCTCAATCCGGACACGGATAGCCATGTCCTCAGGCAGAGGAAGGCCAGTTGTCGTGAGCGCATCACCTGCCTGAAAACGGGTCTGGACTTAGGCATCCCTGCTGGTGCAAGATGATGCAGTGACAGGATCAGGGACATGATTGCACACAGGCACCTCCGCGGCGACCTGTGCTGTCTCCTGTCCCTGGTCCTGCACTGCACCACTAGCACCAGTGGAATCCTCACCTCCAGACCCTGTCTCTGTTGCTTGCACGGCCTCCTCCACCACCAAACCCCCCACCAACCTGGATGACTCCATGCCATCTTCCCCCGTTGGGCCCTGTGGGGTCCCAGCTGCCCCTTCTGCTGCCGAGGAGTCCAACTCCGACCTCCGCCTCTTGGACCTCCCCCCGGCAGCTGCGGCCTGGGACACGGCCCCGGACTCCTCACTCCCCGACGAGATCACAACCTGGGAGGGGAGCCGGGCCTTCCGTCTCCGGCTGGCGGTGCGATCCCCGCCGCTGTGCTCCACAGCACCTTTCTCCGCCCTCTTCATCAGTTGACGCTGCAGACAGGGAGAAATAAAACACAGGCATCAGGGCACTGTACAATGGACACATACAGACATGACAGTTGCACATGAGTGGCATTGGCAAACCTCAGACATGGTATCACAATTGGCAACACACATGTCATTTCAACTTGCACACATGAGCCATACCACAGCCACATCGCAACTGCCAGCACCATCCATACACATACAACAGCATGAGCAGGCAAAGGTGAGCCAGACATCACATGCAACACAGGGAGTGCACTACACATGCACGCACACCACCACACTTGCATGTATGTCTACACCTCAGCCAACTGTCGCAGTGTTCAGATGGGCATCCATGTCACATCTGCCAATCAGGCTTCCACATCCCGCTGTCACATGCATCCATGTTGCATCACTGTTGCACCCTTGTCAAATACACACGCATGCACATGTACACAGTGCTGATACATGCAGCAGAAAACAACATACATGCGTGACATCACGAACATGCCTACTTACATACACATTCATCCAAACATGTGTGCCCACACAACTGCATTTGGCATGCAAGCCTACACACACAAGCACCATCCATGTCTCACACATGACAGCCCTCGCATGTGTTAGCCTCACGGCCCTGTACACCCCCACCCATACTCGGCCCCATACAAACAGATGTGCAACCGGCACACTACTGGCACATCACCACACGCACAGCTTACAATCATGATGCATGTACACTTACCGCTCGACTCCAGACGGGTCTGCCTCTCAAGGACCTGGACGTGGAGCGCTGGTGATATGCGTTCCAGGACCCTCATCTGATCTTCCGACAAGTCGCCCTGGCGTCCCTTAGCATCCGCTGCCTTCAAGAGGCGCCGGGCCTTGTTCAGGGTCCTGGACCTGAAGTCCTCCCAGCGCTTCTTGACATGATGGAATAGTCGGACTGCCACCCCCTCCGCGTTGATGGCAGTCACGATGTCCGTCCAGATCCGAGTCCGTCCTTCCTTGTCGGCGCGCACACTTCCGAAGAGGGCATCATACTGCCCCAGGACTTGCTCCAGCAGGACACCAACTTCCCTGGCACTGAAGCTGGTGCCCCTCTGCCTCTCTGGCCGGGGGTTGTCAGTGGTGCCAGATGTTTGAGTGCCCGACATGACAACCCCAGAGGCAGGAGTGGGTGGGCAACTGGGTCCTGGGGCTGGGCTGTGGAGCGATGGAATCCCAGTCGGGAGTCTTCGGTTCCAGCAGGGGTGGTCACAGCAACAGCACCCCTGGCTGATGTGCAGGCAGCAAATGGCAGGGCACATGGGCAGCAGGCAGTCAGGCAGCAGCAGATGGCAGGTGGGAGCGTGCTCGGGGCTCTGGGGGGCAGTAAATCGGCTTTCTGGGCAGGGGCATGGTCTTCTGTGTGCTTACGCGTGGCCAGCTTGATACGGAGTGATTTGGCACGTGAAAATCCGGCACGTCTGCGTGTAATTCGAGGAAAGGCCCTTAGCGCGTAAGCGCGTCTGCACGCATACGCGATTTCATTGGCCCAAAGGCCCCCATGCGCAGCTATGACGTCACGTGCATGGCCGTAGAGAATGGCGCGTGTAAAAAAAATATACACGTCCGAGTGTCAAAGCGTGTAATTGGTGGAAATGGCCTCATCGCGTATGCGCGTCTGTGACGTGTGTATAAAAGGTACGTGTAGAACGCCATTTCCTTGTACGTGCTTTTCGTGGAGAGCGAGTGGGTTAAATCTGTACTTCTTGTCGGTTCACACGCGATTTACTTCACTGCGTTTCAAGTTCGTACTCCCTGTTACCTCTGACAGCTTTTTCTCTTTTTCTCTTTCTCCTGGGCCTGTTTCCTCAAACAGCGTTCCCTTCTACTGTTGTCCTGTCTCCTCAGACAGTGTACAATTCTTCTTTTGGCGGGGGTGTTGCCAACGCGCACACACGCATATTTTTCACGCTTTTGTTCCTGGCAGACGGTGAGTCGCGCACGTATTTAACATCTGTGCTTGCCCTGTGTGTCGCATACCCCTTCAGAGGTCATTCTAGGCTGTGTGTGACACGCATTCGTTCATTCTTGTGTTTCTGGGTGCCACAGCATAGTGCAGGTTTATTTTTCCACACACGTGGTCTAGGAGGGGTTGCATGCACCTTACTTCCCTTTTTTGGGGTGCCTGTGCGTTGTGTGACCCGTCATCTTTCCCCAGGGGTGACATACAGCCTTGCTAGAGCACTAGGGTACGATAACCATCTGGTACCCAACCCCTTTGACCCCCAATTGCCCAGGACAATAGTTCACATCGACTCCCATACGCACAATAACATCAGTGCCATGGCTGGGAGGCGAACAAGCCGTAAGGGTGGCAAAGGTGGCCGAGCCCCAAGTGGTGGCCGTGGTGGATCCGGTAGGGGACGTGGCCCTGACTTGCAGGGTGCCCCTAGCCCCCCATGTGTGGAGGAGCAGTCAGGGACACCCATGCCCCCCCCACCTAGTTGAGGGTAACATGGCTGACACCATCCATGCTCAGCCCTTGTTGGAATAGCCCACTGTGGAACCAGACCTGGCACAGGGTGACTCCATGGCTGACTTCCAGGTCAGCAGGTCTAGGCCACGTGCGCCGGTGCACGTTGGTGTCATCAGGCCACGTGGATCAGGGGCAGCTAGGTCATCTGCTGCCCCGCGTAGGCAGGCTGGGGAGGCTGCAGGGGCAGCTGCGGCTCCATCCACCCCACCTCCCACACACCCAGCCAGGACAGTGTCGGTCCAAGTCCATCATGCTGACATTCCCCCTGACACCATCACACTTGAGCTAATGCCTGCACCAACTCCCATGCTGAGTGTGCAATCCCACACTCCTAGTACAGAGTCCACCGGGGCTCCTGCCACTAGTGTCCAGAGCGGCGTAGGACACTCAGGATCCCCACCACCTTCCAAGCGGAAGAGGAAGAGTGCTCGTCCAGTACAGGCTGATGCCCCAGACACGGCTACACAGTCCGGCCTGTCAAGGAAGCCCAGCTTCAATGAGGCCGAACTGAATGCACTTGTAGAGTATGTGTCCGCACATGACCGCGAAATGGTGATTGTTGCAGGATCCAAGACCACACCTACACTACGTCAGGCACACTGGCAGACCATCGCAGACATCATAAGTGCCCTTGGAATCGTGAGGCGCACAGCTACTGAATGCTACAAGCGCTGGAATGACCTGAAGCGCAGGGCAAAGAATAAGCTGGCCTCAAGTCATGCCGCTACTCTAGTGACTGGAGGTGGGTCTCCAGCAGAGGACATAGAACTCACTCCACATGAGCAGGTTGCTGGGACCTTCGTCACGGAGGAACAGATCCAAGGTGTGGGAGAACTGGCAGATTACGAGGCATTGTCCGGTGAGTACACATGCATGTGTGTGTCATCCATGTGCATGGTGTGTGTGTGAGGGCTTCTGTTTGGGTGCCAGGTGATGGTGTGTGTGCCTGAGTGGTTTGGGTCACCCATGTGCCTCATCCAATACATTCTGCGCACCAGCATTTGGGTATAGCAGTATCCCTTCTGCCAACATTAGACATCCAGCCCAACACCACGCCAGTTGCCCTTGAAGTGTCATCTTGCCACAACATTGTTGCTTATTTTCCTCTGTTCGTTCAGGCAGATTGTTTGCATACCACCACTTTTACTAGGCATTTCTCAGTCCTATTGTCACATGTCTGACATGGCTATGGTACAGTGGACTGGCTTTGTTCCCTGGACATGATTTGTTTAGACATGTCCCTGTGCTATAGGACCATTTTGGACTGGCAGCTCCAGGTTAAACATTTGAACCATTTCAATGAAAAAATCAATTTCATGAGCAAACTAGACTGAATGAACAATTGGTGCCCTCCTCTCTCTCTTCACATTATGGCTAGGGTACATGCCATCTGTGTGATGGCATGTGTATTTGACCTGCCAATCACAGGCCAATGTGTGATGCCACTGCTAGGCAGCATGCAGCAAATGTGTCATCAATGTGTGCCATCTGCCTCCCCTTCACACGCAGTGACGGTGCATGCATGGGAGGGTTTTAGTCATGTGGGACATGTGTCAATCAAGTACTGTTTCTGTAGCTTCTCAGCCCTAATTATGTGCCATAGTGCTAATGCCTGTTTCCATTTGTTTTCTTTTATGTCTTTGCAGGGGATGACGCACTTGATACTGCTGGGGTTGTGGAGATGGTGCAGACCCAGGAGGGGTCTCAGGCCCGACCGACCACCCGTGAGGGACGTGGTGTGGTGGTGGGTGAGAACCCACAGCTGCTGCAGGTCGTGCTCTCAAGGGGTGTCTCTGGCTGCACCTCCCCCGAGCTGTATTCAGGTGTCGATTCGGATGATGAGACCTATGTGCCGTCGCAGGTGAGTGTTCCTGGGAGGGATTCTGTTCTGTCCGACCCACCTGCACCAGGGTTAGAACCCTCAATGGGGATGTCAGTGTTGGCAGGTACGCCTTTGGTGGTTACGGATGCAGGGTCACACTCTGCGACATCTGATCCTGTTCCTGGGCCAGCAGATCAGAGGGGGAATGCAGTCCTGCTGCCTCAGGCAGTGCCGGCACAGCAAGACGCAGTTCGCCATGCCCCAGACAGGTGTGGTGCCCGCCAACATGGTGGCCGTCCGCCACCTGGCAATACCGCATGGGAGCAATCCATATACGGTATGGCAACCCAACAGGCAGCATCATCAGAGATGATGGCTCAGGCCATGGATAGGGTGGCCACTTCCATTGTCCCCCCCCGAAAAGGCTGATGGAGCTGTTACAGCAGGCAACAGACTCCATCTGCCAGTCACACAGGGAGGACATGTTGGCTTCCGACAGGGACAGGCGGGCGGCACTGGCGACTCTGCGGGAAGCCATTTCCATAGAGTCCCAGGGCCACAGGGAACCCCTGAGGGTGGAACTCCTTCACCTCAGGACGACTCTTGTTGAGCTTGAGGCTTCAACAAACAGAAGGACAGAACAGCAGCTGGAGCGTCTCACACGTACGCTCTCAGCTGCTATGCAGGCAACTAGGGCGGAGGTCTTGGCATCCCGTGAGTTGTTGCATGGGGACCTACGCACAATTATCCTCCAGAACGAGACCTTCCACACCCGCATGCTTGCTGCCATGGAGGAACAGACCAGGGCTTTGTGTGGGCTGCCTCCCATAGTGCCACCACCTCCTGATGTAGCTGCAGAGGGTGAGGAGAGCGACAGCAGTGATTCTCTTACAATAGGGTAGCCGTGCAGGCCATGAGCCCATGGAGGTGTTTTTTTTTTCGCAAGATCCACACAGGTGGGTTTTGGTGTGCACCCTGTCCTCGGACCTCCTGGGTGGCCTCCCCCACCCCCCCGGCCCATTAATGGCCATTTTTGATTTTTATTTTTTATTTTATTTTATTTTTTTTAATTTTTTTTTTTGGACAGTGTGTTGCCTTGCGTGGCTCCCGTGGGCATATGCTGTATTGTGGCTGGGCACATGCAGGCTTGTCATGAATTTGGTTCAGATGCTTGGGTTTGTGTGACACACACCCCTCCTGCTTCCCATTTCCATGGGCTTGCAAAGGGTGTGCCCAAGTGACATTGACGTCAATTGGGGGCAGTCTGTAGTCAATACTGTGTATACATTCATAGTGCATATTGTTGTTGTATTGTACACTGCATGGTGTATTGATATGTGCCTCTGCATCCATCTCATCCTCCTAATTTGCAGGTCCATTTCTCATGTCTTCACAAGGTGGTCCACCTTGGAACTGGAGTCCATGTTGTAAGCAGTGCACCTACACTCTTGCGTGGCGCTAACACTGTATACTTGGAAGTGTTCGAAGTGCTGGCATTATCAGGTAGTGAGGCTACCAATTTTTTAAGTCTGTAATGTCATGTTTAAGGTAGGTTGGAGGTTGTGTAGGTGATTGGTATTCTTGGTAAATATTTGGTAATGTGTGTTGTAGGTCCTGCATTACTGTGAGCATTTCATGTGTGGCCATGTTTCCATTAGGGACACTGTAGTTGGTGACACTTGGGGCATGTTGTGGGGATTCATTTGTTTGCTCTCACATTGCATGACATGCCATGGTGTGTTGTGTGGCCATGCCGGGGAGGGGTTGGGTGACATGGCACTGTTCTCATGTAGTATTTTGCAAGTGGGTATTCATTTCTGCAGCATGGAAGTGTGTCTTTTGATGACACTGCATTGGTGGTGTTTGTGTAGGTAGGGATGCACACATTGTGACACTTCTACATGAACAATCTCAGGCTGCTATGGTTCTGACAGTTGACTGTCCCTTTGTTCGTCATAATTGTCAGGTCGAGTCATCATTGCTTATCAGATGGTATGTGCCAGGGCTGTGTGCACTCCACAGGGGTGTGATTTCTATGTGAAGTAATTAGCCACCAGCTGCGTACGGGCTGCCTCACCCTGTGCCCTTTCCCCTCCCATGCGCAGCGGGCGTGCATGTGGTTGGGGATGTGGGGGCACCACCATGTCCACAGCCAGACCCCGGCGTGTTGCAACATTGTGCAGGACACATGCTGCCACTATGATCCTGCACACTACTGGGGGTGCATATAACAGCTGCCCGCCAGAACGGTCAAGGGAGCGAAAGCGTGACTTGAGCACTCCGAATGTGCGCTCCACCATGCCCCGGGTTGCAATATGGGCTGTGTTGTATCTTACCGCGGGAGGCGTGATGGGGTTCCGAATTGGCGTCATCATGTGTGTGCTCAGAGGGTAGGCACTGTCCCCTGGTGAGGAGGTGATGGGTATAATTAGTGGGGTAGTGACATAACTCTGCATCTGACATGCATGCATGTGCAGTGGCATTCATACTCACCAAGCAGCCATGTATCGCCATGCCGCCCAGCTTCTAGGTCCCGGCTTAGGGTAGACATTCGGTAAATGAAGCTGTCGTGGGTGGACCCTGGATAGTTGGCATATACTGAGGCGATGATTCCCTTGGCATTACATACTACCTGCACGTTGATGGAATGCCAGTGCTTGCGGTTCCTATAGATGTGCTCAGATGCCCTGGGGGGACGTAGTGCCACATGGGTGCAGTCAATGGCACCTAGCACTTTGGGGAATTGTGCCACACCGTAGAAATCCAGGGCGGCAGCCTGCCTTTCTGCAGGTGTCCTGGGCAGGTATATGTGCCTGCGGACTGATGGGCGTGCAGTGATGATGTTCAAGACCTGGTGTAGGCAGCGTGACTGCGTGGCCTGTGACACCCCACCCACTATGGCACTTGTCCGCTGAAATGATCCTGTGGCCAAGAAGTGCAGTACATTAAGGACCTTCTCCAGGGGGCTGAGTGCTTGGGAGCACAGGGTGGGTGATGTGAGTTCATCCTCCCACTCACTGACCAGGTCCAGTATTATGTGTGGTGGAAACCTGTACCTCCCATACACCTGGTCATCAGGCATCCCAAAAATGCTGGTTCTGGGAGTGAAAATTCGGGCCCTCACTATCCTCCTCCTCCTCCTTTGGTAACCCACGGCCACTGCTGCTAGGAACGGTATATTCATCCTGGCGTCTGAGCTTGTTTGTTGCTTGCGCGCACTTTTATGCTGCGCGGGTCGACGTACGCCTGCTTCATGCTGGCGTACGTGTTTCAGGATTGGACCATTTATTTTTTGGCGCGTTGTAGGCGACCGTGTGAATCTTCCCGTCCACCCCAGGAATACACGTAACACGCTAACCCAGGCCCAGTCGCGAGTAAATATTCACGCGCACCCCGAAATACACGTACCCAGGGCAATCGCGTGTGGAACTTCCCGCGAACCCCGTAATACACGTACCCAGGGCAATCGTGTGCGGAACTTCCCACGAACCCCGTAATACACGTAGCCTGCTGGTATCGCGTGTGGAAGTTCACGCGGACCCATAATACACGCACCCTGATGGTATCGCATGGGAGACTACCCGCGCACCCCAGGAATACATGTACCCAGGCAAATCGCATGGCTGGGGGGTGGGGGTGCAGGGAGACATGAGTGGGGGCCTGGTGGAGGCTGCCCCTGCACTGCTGGGGGTTGGGGGTGGTGGGAGACATGAGTGGGGGCCTGGTGGAGGGTGCCCCTGCACTGCTGGGGGGTGGGGGTGCAGGGGGCATGAGTGGGGGCCTGGTGGAGGGTGCCCTGCACTGCTGGGGGGTGGGGGTGCAGGGGGACATGTGTGGGGGCCTGGTGGAGGGTGCCCTGCACTGCTGGGGGGTGGGGGTGGTGGGAGACATGAGTGGGGGGCTGGTGGAGGGTGCCCTGCACTGCTGGGGGGTGGGGGTGCTTTGGGACATGTGTGGGGGCCTGGTGGAGGGTGCCCTGCACTACTGGGGGGTGGGGGTGGTGGGAGACATGAGTGGGGGGCTGGTGGAGGGTGCCCTGCACTGCTGGGGGGTGGGGTTGCAGGGGGACATGAGTGGGGGCCTGGTGGAGGATGCCCCTGGATGCTGGGGGATGGGGGTGATGGGAGACATGTTTTGGTGATCAGTAGTGCAAGGTGACATGTGGGTTGGCTGGGGGGCATGGCCATGGTGGATGGGTTGCTTGTGGGACATGAGCAGGGGTGCAGGGTAGTCCCCTGTGGGCTGCCTGCAGTGGCCGTGGAGAGTGTAGAGGGAACACCTGGGAGGACCCACACGGCCAAATCACGTGTAGCATTCCCCGGCACCACCGAAATACACGTACCCTGCTGAAATCGCGTGTGAATCTTCCCACGCACCTCGGAATACATGTACCCAGGCCAATCGCGTGTGGAACTTCCCGCGCACCCGAAGTACACGTACCCAGGCCAATCGCGTGTGGAACTTCCCGCGCATCCCGAAGTACACGTACCCAGGCCAATCGCGTGTGGAACTTCCCGTGCACCCCGAAACACACGTACCCAGGCTAATCGCATGTGGAACTTCCTGCGCACCCCAAAGTACACGTACCCAGGCTAATCGCGTGTGGAACCTCCCGCGCACCCCGAAGTACACGTACCCAGGCCAATCGCGTGTGGATCTTCCCGCGCACCCCGAAACACACGTACCCAGGCTAATCGCGTGTGGAACTTCCTGCGCACCCCGAAGTACACGTACCCAGGCTAATCGCGTGTGGAACTTCCGCGCACCCCGAAGTACACGTACCCAGGCCAATCGCATGTGGAACTTCCCACGCACCCCGAAACACACGTACCCAGGCTAATCGAGTGTGGAACTTCCCGCGCACTTCCGAAGTACACGTACCCAGGCCAATCGCGTGTGGAACTTCCCTGCGCACCCAGAAACACACACACACGTTATTTTTCACACAGCGGGTGTCCGTGTTTGTCGGTACCCCTTTGCACCTCATTTGTCCTAGAGGGCCACTGTATGGACCATTCATCATGGCTGTATATGGGTGCTTTTTGTTAGCGCACATTTTGGCGCACATTTATTTCAGGTGCAGGTATGCTACTGCCTGATTTCTTGTGGCATACTTGTTTGGCCCTGTGCGCGTCTTTCACCGTGCGCTGGTTTGCCCTATGCGATTCCATGAATATGGGTTGTAGGCAAGCGTGTGGGCGTTCTGCGCACTTGACTCCTGTACTTCCCCCATGACGCCCATATTTTCACGCGTTGTTCCCCATTCCGAGTGTTACGCCCCGTGTTCGGCCTACTTTTGTGATGTTTCGCCGCGCTATGTGCGATTTCGCAGTGGCCGTGGCGCACGCTGTTGGATGGCCTGTGCGCCGGCATGCGCGGCGCACTTTTTCAGCTCACATCCAATGTTTTTCTCGCGCACGGACTTCCATGAATCGATGTGCGCTGGTTTCCCTGCGATTTTCGCACTTGCACTGCGATTTTCGCACTTTTACTGCGAATCGCACGTTTTGGCACCTCTGCGCGGGAATTTTCGGCGCACATTAATTCCATGAATAGACCCCGGTAGTAATAAATAAGAAGTGTACCCATATATATAAAACACATTAACCATTCATTTAAATACAATATGTTCTAAAATGGAATATACCAAAAGAAGAAAGATAGTCTTCCAACATAGTCTTCCAACATGATTACTTCACAGAAACTCCACAATTAAGAGCAACAGCAGATCTACAGACCAGTAAGAACACACCTTACCAGAAGCTAGTAAGTGTACTTCATTTTACTCATATATTTGTAAACTTTCTGTATTAGATACAAAAAAAGTGATATTATATTTCTTTCTAGAGGAGCATTTCCCACGTGAGGAAATGTCTGAAGATAGTGAACCTAATGGTAGACACTTTACTATATAAACCAATTAATAAATATTATTTTACATACATTTAACATACACATTTTTTTGTACAGACCATAGAAAAATTGAAAATACTAAAGAAAAAGAAGTATTGGATAAGACTCGTCAGCAGATAGAAGAAAAAATGGACCTACTCAAGGCAAATTATTACAATTTAAAAAACTTTGTGGAGGATGACTTGAAACAAACAACTACATACCATTGTCCCACATGTACCTGTCCCCCCTCACCATATCCAAGTCAATTATCCCCAAACCCTCTCCATGAACCAAAACGTTTTGATGAGACTTCCATCCCTTCTTCACCTCATATAATGCCTATTGAAACCCCCAATCCTCCTGTTTTTGTTTCAGTTTCCGCCTCACTTTCTCTGTCATAAATTTAACATCCATATAAAATAAAGTAACATTATTATATTGTGTCCTAATTCATTTCTTGTCTTTTTAAAAAAAGCTGTTTAGGTATCCGCAGACAGCACAAGTGTCCGGAATGTCCGTAAAGAAATGAAAATGGGAGCATCCTAAGGAAACTATATCTGTCCGTAATGTTCGCATGCAAGTTGAAACTGTTCTAAGAACAGAGCTGGTGTTCGGAATGTCCACAATCAGACTACCACATGCAATGTCCTGAAATGTTCGTCAAAAAACAAAATGGAGGTGTCCTGAGGACGCTAGACCTGTCCGTATTGATCGCAGGCGAGTTGAAACTGTTCTAAGAACACAGGCAGTATCCTGAAATGTTCGTAAATAAACTAAATAGGGGTGTCCAAAGGACAGTATACTTGTCCGTATTGTTCGGAGGCAAGCTGAAACTGTCCTAAGAACACACACGGTGTCCTGAAATGTTCGTCAATAAACAAAATGGGGGTGTCCTGAGGACGCTAGACCTGTCCGTATTGTTCAGAGGCAAGCTGAAACTGTCCTAAGAACAAACACGGTGTCCTGAAATGTTCGTAAATAACCAAAATGGGTGTGTCCTGAGGACGCTATGCCTGTCCGTATTGTTCAGAGGCAAACTGAAACTGTCCTAAGAACAAACGCTGTGACCTGAAATGTTCGTAAATAAACACAATGGGGATGTCCTGAGGATGCTAGATCTGTCCTTATTCTTCGCAGGAGAGTTGAAACTGTTCTAAGAACACAGGCAGTATCTTGAAATGTTCGTAAATAAACAAAATGGGGGTGTCCTAAGGATGCTATACCTGTCCGTATTGTTCGGAGGCAAGCTGAAACTGTCCTAAGAACACACACAATGTCCTAAAATATTCGTAAATAAACAAAATCGGGGTGTCCTGAGGAAGCTAGACCTGTTTGTGCTGTTCGTAAGCATGTTCAAACTGTTCTCAGAACACATCAAGAGTCCCGGGATCTTCGCAAATAAACAAAATGGGGTGTCCTGAGGATTCTATGCCTGTCCGTATTGTTCGCAAGCGAGTTAAAACTGTTCTAAGAACAAACGCCTTTCCGTAATTGTTCGTTTCACTTGTGATGCACTTTTAATTCGTTTCAGGACCCGAACAGTGTCCGTAGAACACGAATGTGCATGCACAAAACAGTTTCAGTGCATTTGATGTCCTGCGGACACCCGCTCCCTTCGCGGACATGTTCGTGAAGCTATCATATGACCGCACCCACGCTGAGCGTGTGTTCCGACTGCGGACACTGTTCGTGTCCCCGAACAATTTAAAACTACCTTTTCAAGCAATCCACAATATTTTTCAATAATAACTCACCATAGCACAAGTCCCACATAGTAATCCTGAGTTTCTACATAGTTTTTGGGACTTTCTAAACCTTTTTTTGATGTTCAATCTATCTGCGGACAGCGCGCATGTCCGCAAACCGCGCACAAGCACCCCAATAAAAGGCCACACCCTAGAGCTCATTCTCATTGTGTTTCTGGCTATCTTACAGAAGACAGTGCATTTTTCAGCCAACTTTCCAGATTTTAATCAGAAACCTGATGGCATTCATGGCTGCAGTACTGCCACCTGGTGCTACATCTGCCTCAGCACCGCCCCAACCCCCTCCACCACCACCACCTCCCCAAGGGCCTGAAGAGGGGAACAGGAGTGAGGATGCAGAGGAGGATGAAGAGGATGACGACAATGAGGTAGAGGAACTCCCTACTACCAGCACTCGGCGTGAGTCTTGGGTGTGGCGGTTATTTACCATTCATGGTAATGTTCCTAAGGCGCGTGCGAACCGAGTCACCTGCAAAGAGTGCAAAATGGTACTCAGCCGCGGGAGGCCTGGTTCATACAGCTTTGGGACAACTACCATGAAGCGACACCTAAAGTCATTCCACACTGGGGCCATTCGCAAGGTTGTACCTTGTGAAGAGCATAGGTTGACTTCCTCTACTTCATCCTCTGTTTCCGATCCTGTCACCACAAGGAACACTCCTGTGGGACAGCGTATTCCTCAAACTGCCTCACAGGCCATATGCAATACTGATGACCCTTACCTTTCGAGGGTCACAGTTGTGTGTATGTACTGCGACGCAGTACTCTGCATGGGGGAGAGACTTCGAAGTGCTTTTGAGGCTCTGGTCTCAGAGCACGAGAAGATCTGCTCACTACCTAAGTAAAACCCACTCTACATCTTCCTCTCTCCACCCGCCCTTTCTTATCCCCATGGTTGGTGTCCCCCCTTACCCTCCTGTTCCCTCCTCTCCTAGTGTGTCGTGTATAAAAAACCAAAAAAATAAATATATAAAACAACAAAAATAAAAAAAAGGCTCTTTTCAGAGCCGCCTTTCACAGTTTAAAAATAGAAGTCAAAATAAATGAAGCAGGGCCCTGTGTATTTTTTAGAAGTCCACGGACAGTCCGCGAACATCTAAAATTTTGGGGTGCTGCCCTATCCTAACCATTGCAGTTTTGTCTGAGAGGAAGTGGTGGCTCTGAAAAGAGCCTTTTGGTGTTTGTTTGTTTGTGTTTGAAAAATTTGAAATGCTCAACACCTACTACAAAATTGATGCTGTAATTCCAAAAAAGGTTGCAATGCATTTTGTACATTTCTCAGAAAAATCTGATTGCCAGCATAAGTAAGATGGACTCCATCTCTGCGAAAAATGTATGTGCTACGAAACATAATATTTTCATTGTGAAAAGAGGACATGCCAAAATCTCTTAGAAAGGCACAAACAGCCTTATTGACATTGCGCCTTGCTTTCTCCATTTGTGGACCAAATGAAGAAGAACGAAGCCACATTTGTCTCTGCGCAATCCGTGAAAAATTACTTGATAATTTGGAAACATGTCCATGACCTTCCCAAGTTCTTCTTTCATTGCAAATTGCAAAGAAATTCCAGACACATGTCCTAAACTGTTCCCTCTACAATGAATTACAATTATGTCTGGATGTTGCTCTGTCTCCAAAGTAGCACAGAGAGGTAGCAAGTCCAACCACTTCATTCCACGTACTCCATGCCAGTGCACTTCCACATGTGGGAATCCAAGATCTACAGCTACTCCACAGCTTTCTGCATCCACCTTCAACCAATGTATCCACGAGTCTCCCAAAATCCAAACAATCTGTTTTCTGAAACACACAGCCATAGCTATCTGTTCTTCTCTCAGCAAAAAGAGTATCTGAGAAACTCTCTCCTGGCACAACACACCCACTAAACCTTACTGACCAATCCAGTGGTCTGCTCATTCTCATTTGCATGCCTCCCCACCCCAAAATCCCTGGATGTAACATGCGATGTCTGCAGACTACCGTCATGTCCGCGGACATATCGTAACATAGACAGTCCTACCATTTTCATTTCACTTTCTGTGCTATTCCCTCATTGGATATAGCTAAGAAGTCATACGACCATCCACCAATCACATCCAAGACCTCTACTTTTAACTGCATCATCATAGATCAGCACTTCAAATGTACTGTTAATCTCTCTGAGTACAAGTGTCATATCATTGGAAAGCACTTTCTACAAGAAATACTGTACAAGTCGCCAAGATTTCTACTTGCAGCTGCATGCATATCCATATGCATGGACACAAACTAAAGGTATGCATATTTTCTGCATAGTACATGTACAATTCTTATAGATTCATATAAACAGATTAACTGACTTTTAGCTTGTATAATCTATAAAATGAACTTACTGTCATTTTTTCCATCTCCTATAATCAACTGTCACTTCCAAACCTATCTGCTATTTAATTTCTTTTTACACACACATTTGCAAAACATGTTGAACTAACATATTTAAAGTACAATATAAAGAGTTAACATACTGTAACACAATTGCATGCACGAGTATGTTCAAATATCAAACAACAATACTTGTACAAAAACATGAAAATGTATGTATTTATTTATTTCTTTATATTTATACAGCGCACAAGCAGCCCATGGGCATTGAGGCGCTGTTACTTGCAAGAGCTTAGTTACAGGAATAGTGGCATTCAGTCGTACATTATGAATTCCACAAGGCATAGAACTGATATTTTGGTTGGTACAGTTAGTCATTACAATAAAGCTTATGCATTAAGAACATATGATATGTATTCAACTGGTGTGACGCATCTTATGTGAATTAGATAGTTTTCATGGTTTTGCGGAAGGCGCTGAGGGTCAATGTCAATTAAAAAAATCAATGTCTAAATTAAAAACAGTGCTATATACAAACAAAATTACTAATTTGTTTCCTTTACAATTGCAGTGAAGACCATTCTCCTGAAAAGAAGCAGCCAAATTTAAAGTACAAAGAACAACTAAGATGAAACCTGCTCATTCCAGAAAAAAAGTAAGTTGAATACCACCATACTATTTGTACTATTACTCAAACACACTATAAGGTTAATTCATGCTATTTCTGCCCCTAAAAATAGAGATTGTGCACCATTCTTTCCACAAATCCCCATTTCTTAAACAGAGATTTACAAGCAGAATGGTGCACAAATTCCTATTTTTCGACACACAAATGACCCAACTCAGCCCCTAGAATTTTGATATTATAGAACAAACAACTGTTTTAAATGTATATCATTAGATTTACTATGTGTACTTCTCCACACGACTAGCTTACTTTCTACTGTCATCTGAACCCCAGTTTAGTAGCACATAAATTCAAGAATACACATACCAACGAGTTGTAGTTGCCAATGCATAATCACACACCATCACATACATCTTTATGATCTTACTCAGACACTCATGCACACAGCACACATACATTGCAGAACACCCCAACCCATACCTTCTTTATTTTTTTCAACAGACCCTAAAGAATGCCTACCAAATATCAAGTCCGTAGAAAGCAACGCAGAAGCAGAGCAAATGAAAATAGAAGTGTCCAAAATAAGCATCCATCTCTAGCAGAATTTGTAAAAAAAAGTTCAAACAAAACAGCTAATACAATCATTTAACGAATCAAAACAAGCTTCAAGTACAGACACTTTGCCTCCTCTATCAAAATGTAAAACAAACCAGAAAACAATAAACACAAATTCAGCTACCACTACAGATAAAACTGCTCCTATAAATCTTGATATAGTGCAAAGTAAGCATACCAAGAAAAGTATTTTAGCAAAAATATTCCGTCACAGAGTCCTTCAAAATTTTATAAAACAGGAGAGAAATCAGGCACAACCCTTAAAACCTATCGTAGGAAATGAATCTTAGAAGACTTGATAGACAGTGCAATCCTTCTCAAAAGAAAAGTATTTATTTTAGTGTTAAACAAAATGAAACCACTAACAAAACTAATGACTAAATTACAAAAAAGTCTTCTCAATAAACGAAATGTCAACAGAAATAACTTCTTAAGTATCTGTGGAGGTGAGTGGAGTCACACTGCAAGCACAGAACCATATTTTAATGAAGAAGCAAACAAACAAAAGCAAACAAATACAATTGCCATACATAGCAGTGGACGAGGTTATGAAAAAGTTAATAATACCATAATGGAACAAGAAATACTGCTTACAAAAATATCCCCAGAAAACTTAGACTTACCTCTCCATTCAACTCAATCAGAACGTCTAGTATACAAATGGCCATGCACGTCAATGTGTAACATTCCCAAAAAATCTTTCAAGTCTTTACGCCAATTCCTCAATCAATATGTGAAAGGCAAAGACAAAATCAAAATTAAACTACTGCAAAATATGGATACCTGTCCAGTGCGCAAGTACACAGGACTACAAGGACATTCATTGGCCTGCATTTTAGGACCTACTTGCAAAACCACCTTCCATTATATCAAAATGATATCAACACATCATTCAACTATAAGAAATCTAGTCTATAAACTGTATTATGCTAAAAGTCCTGCTTTAGCACTAGCCAATTTAAATAACATTCTTCTACATGGTACAGCAAAAAACCTACTTGAAGAAATCAACTATATCCAGAAAAAATATTTTGGAAGTGAAAGCCACTTACAGAATTAAATAGCTTTAAAGCAAATTAGCAACAATTCTATGCATGGCAACCTTCTACTACACACACATAAAAAAAAGAAATACTGACATTTAAAAGTACATCTGCTGAAGTACCAAACCATGTGTGTGTATGTTGCCGTAGAAGTTTTTATAAAAGTAACACTAAAACTGAAGACCTTACATACAAAATAGAAGACTACGAAGATTCTAAATGGTTTGAATTAGCTCTCTACCTTATAGCAGAAAACAAAATACGAAATAACTGACCCCTTAATACTTTGCAGTTACAGCATTACAAACCTTGACAACAACCAAACTCCTTCACGTGCTATCACAAATAATTAGGAATTAGTTCCACTCCCAAAACCCCTACAACAACTCAATTTATATGAGACCATCATAAATCAAACAGTGCACCCCTTTCAAGCAATAATACACCTTCAACCAAAAACAGCAAAATTACCTCCCTCTGAATTAGTGAAAGGTATTCGTGGAAAAGTAGTGTATTTACCATTAGATCTAAAACAAAATGTGCACACTCTAGGAGTGCAACGTCCCATGGAGCAATCTATAATTATCTTAGTAAATGGTGTAACTACAATTTGGCAACAAGTGGTAGATTTACATAAAGTTAGACAAGCCTTGTAATATCTAAAAGACAATAATGAATACTACAAAGAAATTAATATTGAAGAAAACTTGAAGGATACCACTGTAATAATTCAAGAGACACAATAAGCTGGTCAATTTGAGCTCCTAGATCCTGCTACAATATCAAATACTTTAGACCATTATGCAATTCATCCATTGCACTCTAATGACACCATAGAAGATCCACTAGAAACGTACCAAATGCGTCAAACAAAAGGATCACCAATCAGCATATGGGAAAAAAGTATAGAAGCACGTGCTTTTCCTCTACTCTTTCCTACTGGCAAAGGAGGAAAGTACGATGATAGACCTATTAAAATAAAAGCATCAAAATACCGCTCGTTACGGATGTATTCTGAAGATCCCAGATTTAGACAAAATGTGGAATACATATTCCACCTACTCTTTGAAAGTGAACTAGCAACTTTATGTTACAGAGTTGCACACGCATTAAAATCAGGATCCCACTTTCAAAATATGTCAGCTACACAATTATTACAAAAGGTGCAACAAAAAGATGAGCTTTTACAATCAAATATTACAAATCTATTAGCAAACATGCGTGGTAAAAAGAGTACTGGTTTCGACGTCATGGAGATGTACGTTGTAGGATAAGAAACCTTGGCCCACCCACTTGGTTTGTTACATTAAGTTGTGCAGAATATGCATGGGAAGATTTACATGAATTCCTACGCATATCAAACAAAAACAAAACAAACATAGATATACTAACACCTGGAGAACTTTGTTCTCTAGATCCTGTTAATGTTTCAAGATATTTTCACCATCGCTTCATTGCTATGCTACACTTTATTTGTAATAAAACTGCTCCTCCCCTCGGAGAAGTGCAATACTTCTTTTGGAGAAAAGAATACCACGCCAGAGGAGCACCACATATCCACATGCTTTTATGGATTAAATATGCAACCTAAATTTGGTCAAGACAATGACGCCACTGTGCTACAGTTTATTGAAAAATATGTCACTTGTGAAATTCCATCAGAAGAAACAAATTGTGATCTTCATGCTCAAATTTTACAATTTCAAAGACACAAATGTGGCAAATATTGTCATTGCAAATACAAAAACAAAGGGAAATACTACACCAAATGCCGCTTTGGTTTCCCTAGACCGGTTACAAAAACAGGTCAAGTGAACAACTTCATGTCTTCAGTTAGACATAGTGTTAAAGGTAAATCACCTAAAAATACATATTACATAAAAAGAACAGAAGAAGAAAAATATATCAATGATTACAATGTAATCATTGCCCACTTATGGAATGCAAACATAGATGTGCAATACATTGCAGACAATTCCACTGCAGTTGCACGATATGTTACAGCATGAAGCAGAAAAAACAGAGCTCCAAGACCACTGGAATGACCTGTCATCAGACAAAACACTGTCTCAGAAATTCTACAGCTTGGGCATAAAAATGCTCTCCCATAGCGAATGTGGCTCCTATGAAGCAACAGATCGTTTAACTGGTACTGCTTTGTATGGAAAATCTGAAAATATTGTATGGCAAAGTCTTGGTCCTGCTAAATATAGAAAAAGAGTTCTAAAATCATACGAAGATATAGAAACAATAGCCAAACATGATCTCAACAGCCAAGACATTTCAAAAAACAATTTACTGGACTCATACTACCCAAACAGTAGTACCAATTTGGAAACCATGTGTCTATACCAAATAGCCCAAAACTTCACATACAAAAATAATATAAAACCTGATGAAAAAAAAAGGTAAATACAGTGACAATTTGTGAAGGCAGCTTAGTAAAACTCACCAAACCAAATTTAATAAATCATATCAAATTGTCATTAAAGACTCCTCAACATAAAGAACTGTATTACATGTCCCTGCTACAACTCTATAAACCATTGAGAAAAGAAGAATAAATACTAGATAACTATGACTCCTATGAAGATGCTTTCAAAGCAAATGAAAGCACTATAACTGATGTAAACTGTACACAGTACAAAACAATGTTCCACAATGAACAGCAACACGAAGAAGAACTCCAGGCCCAAATAGATAAGGCCACTCCTGACAGTAGTCAACCTTCTGTAACAGGAAGCCAAGAACCACTGGGAGAGCCACTAATAACAAATGAGGCAGAATTAGCTATGACAGAAGTAGAAAACACCATGTGTCAGTATGTAGATAAAGAAGACTTAACTATACTACAATCAAAACTAAACAATGAGCAACGTAGCATTTTTGAAGAAGTAACAAAAGAAATTGCACATGGTGTACAACATGAAAACAAAGAATGCACCTGCCAAAATTATAAACCTATACTACTGTGCATCAGTGGTGAAGCTGGTTCTGGCAAAACATTCTTAATCAAAATCATCAGTAAATTCCTTCAACAATTGACAAACAACAAACTGTCAGCTGTTGTCACTGCCCCCACAGGTTTAGCTGCCTACAACATAGGCGGTGTCACTTTACACCGATTACTACTCCTGCCAGTAGAACACCAAAACAAATTAGACTATTAAAAAATTTCTACAGAAGCTGCAATGGAACTACGCAGAGTATTAAAACAAATGAACATGCTACTAATAGATGAAGTGAGCATGGTCTCCAACCTAATGTTGGCCTTGATTCACAACAGATTACAAGACGTACTCAAAACAAACTATGAACAGCTCTTTGGAGGAAAACACATTATTGTTTTTGGAGATCTTCTTCAATTGACACCAGTGAAAGGTGAGCCTATTTTTAAAACCTTAGGACACAAACTCTGCCGTAAAACTGTTGGCAGCATTGGAAATGTCAACCTTTGGCAACATTTCCAATACAGAGAATTAACAGAAAACATGCGGCAATCTGCAGATCTCACTTATGCCAACATCTTAAAAAGTATTAGAGTTGGTATATTATCTCAAGAAACACAAGCAATATTGAAAACCCGGCACATTCATGCACTTGATGGCGATAATGCATGTGCTACGGATGTTATAGAACAATTAGCCCACAAAAATGTCAATTGTATGGCCTTAATGCCAACTCTTGCAAGCTGTTTCAAATTCAATGAAACAATGTTAAAAAAAGAAATGCAACCAATAATGAAATTAGCGCCACAGACAAACTAGACATACATGGTATGACACTACCCATGTGTGAACAAGCCACAACAAGACTAAATAGTTTAGAAAATTCAATCTCCAACACAGCTGGATTGGAAAAAATATTAAAATTATCCTTAGATTGTAGAGTAATGCTTAAACGTAACCTTGACATGGATCAAGGACTAGTTAATGGAGCACTGGGTACAGTTGTTGGCTTTCAAACATACCCACGTGACAACAACATTCAGTTTGTCAATATTCTCTTTGACAAACTTTCAGAAGTGAAAAGGATAGGACGCTCAACAGCTTGATTCCTTCTCTTCAAAGACATGTCTGTACGCAGAGAACAATTTTCTCTAACTCTTCCATGCACAGTCACCATTCATAAATCACAAGGTCTTACCCTAGACAAAGCATTGATAGACATTGGTAACACAGTCTTTAAAGAAGCCATGAGCTACGTAGCACTATCAAGCTTACGTACACTTGACAGTGTATTTCTAATCAACTTTGATGCAAGTAAAGTAAACGCTGATATTCCTTGCATTTCAGAATACAATAGACTTCGTTCACTATACACCCCTCATCTAAAAACATATCCTATTCCACAAAAAGTAAAATGTTCTAAAAGAAAACGTAGGGGCCGATTCATGGAACAAACGTGCGCCGAAAATCTTTGCGCAAGCAGGCGCAAGCGCAAAAAAACAGGCGCACGCGTGCGATTCATGGAAGTCCCTGTGCGTGCTTTCCTCGGGATGTGCGCCAAACCCGTGCATGGTGCACACATCACTGCAACATCCCGAAAGGCGTGCGCAACGCGCACAGTGAAAGCGCACAACCTCGGCGCATACACCAGAAAGTGGGCGGAACACGGGGCGTAACGCGCGGAATGGGGAACAACGTGCGAAAATAAGGGTGTAACTGGGGATGTACTGCAGGGAAGCAGACGGAACGCCCACACGCACTCGAACCACACCTATTCATGGAATCGAATAGGGCAAAGCCACGCACAGCCAAAGACACGCACAAGCCGAAACACGTCCGCCACACGAAGGCAGGCGGTAGCGTCCCTGCGCATTACAAAAGTGGCAATATACAGCAATTGGGCCTGTGCGAGCGGGGCACATGTATTTCGGGGGTGCGCGGGAAGTCACACACGCGATTGAGCGGGGTACGTGTATTTCGGGGTTGCGCGGGAAGTTACACAGGCGATTCCATCAGGGTACGTGTATTACAGGGGTGCGCTTGAAGTTCCACACGCGAATGTCCAGGCTACGTGTATTTCGGGGTGCGCGGGAAGTTTCACACGCGATATCAGCAGGGTACGTGTATTCCAGGGGTGCGCGGGAAGTTCCACACGCGAATGTCCAGGCTACGTGTATTTCGGGGTGCGCGGCGGGAAGTTTCACACGCGATATCAGCAGGGTACGTGTATTCCAGGGGTGCGCGGGAAGTTCCACACGCAAATGTCCAGGCTACGTGTATTTCGGGGTGCGCGGGAAGTTTCACACGCGATATCAGCAGGGTACGTGTATTCCAGGGGTGCGCGGGAAGTTCCACACGCGATTTCAGCAGGGTACGTGTATTACAGGGGTGCGCGGGGAGCACCACACGTGAATTGCACGTGTGGGTCCTCCCAGGTGTTCCCTCTACACCCTCCACGGCCCCTGCAGGTGGGTCACACCACAGGGGCCTACCCTGCACATGTCCTGCAGGCACCCCATCCACCATGGCCATGCCCCCCAGCCAACCCATATGTCAACTTGCACTACTGCCCACCAAGGCATGTCCCCCTGCACTCCCAGCCACCAGGGGCCCCCTCCACCAGGCCCCCACCCATGTCTCCCAACACCCCCACCCCCCAGCACTGTGGGGCACCTGCCAGCAGGCCCCCACCCATGTCTCCCAACCCCCCCAGCCCCCAGCACTGTGGGGCACCTGCCAGCAGGCCCCCACCCATGTCTCCCACCCCCCCACCCCCCAGCACTGTGGGGCACCTGCCAGCAGGCCCCTACCCATGTCCAACTCATGTTCCCCACCACCCCCACACCCCAGCACTGTGGGGCACCTGCCAGCAGGCCCCCACCCATGTCCAACTCATGTACCCCACCACCCCACCCCCCAGCACTGTGGGGCACCTGCCAGCAGGCCCCCACTCATGTCCCCACCACCCCCACCCCCCAGCAGTGCAGGGGCAGCCTCCACCAGGCCCCCACCCATGTCTCCCACCACCCCCACCCCCCAGCACTATGGGGCACCAGCCAGCAGGCCCCCACTCATGTCCCCACCACCCCCACCCCCCAGCAGTGCAGGGGCAGCCTCCACGAGGCCCCCACCCATGTCCAACTCATGTCCCCACCACCCCCACCCCCCAGCAGTGCAGGGGCAGCCTTCACCAGGCCCCCACCCATGTCTCCCACCACCCGCACCTCCCAGCACTGTGGGGCACCTGCCAGCAGGCCCCCACCCATGTCCAACTCATGTCCCCACCACCCCCACAACTGTCAGCTGTTGTCACTGCCCCCACAGGTTTAGCTGCCTACAACATAGGCGGTGTCACTTTACACCGATTACTACTCCTGCCAGTAGAACACCAAAACAAATTAGACTATTAAAAACGTTCTACAGAAGCTGCAATGAAACTACGCAGAGTATTAAAACAAATGAACATGCTACTAATAGATGAAGTGAGCATGGTCTCCAACCTAATGTTGGCCTTGATTCACAACAGATTACAAGACGTACTCAAAACAAACTATGAACAGCTCTTTGGAGGAAAACACATTATTGTTTTCGGAGATATTCTTCAATTGACACCATTGAAAGGTGAGCCTATTTTTAAAACCTTAGGACACAAACTCTGCCGTAAAACTGTTGGTAGCATTGGAAATGTCAACCTTTGGCAACATTTCCAATACAGAGAATTAACAGAAAACATGCAGCAATCTGCAGATCTCACTTATGCCAACATCTTAAAAAGTATTAGAGTTGGTATATTATCTCAAGAAGCACAAGCAATATTGAAAACCCGGCACATTCATGCACTTGATGGCGATAATGCATGTGCTACGGATGTTATAAAACAATTAGCCCACAAAAATGTCAATTGTATGGCCCTAATGCCAACTCTTGCAAGCTGTTTCAAATTCAATGAAACAATGTTAAAAAAAGAAATGCAACAAATAATGAAATTAGCGCAACAGACAAACTAGACATACATGGTATGACACTACCCATGTGTGAACAAACCACAACAAGACTAAATAGTTTAGAAAATTCAATCTCCAACACAGCTGGATTGGAAAAAATATTAAAATTATCCTTAAATTGCAGAGTAATGCTTAAACGTAACCTTGACGTGGATCAAGGACTAGTTAATGGAGCACTGGGTACAGTTGTTGGCTTTCAAACATACCCACGTGACAACAACATTCAGTTCGTCAATATTCTCTTTGACAAACTTTCAGAAGTGAAAAGGATAGGACGCTCAACAGCTTGATTCCTTCTCTTCAAAGACATGTCTGTACGCAGAGAACAATTTTCTCTAACTCTTCCATGCACAGTCACCATTCATAAATCACAAGGTCTTACCCTAGACAAAGCATTGATAGACATTGGTAACACAGTCTTTAAAGAAGGCATGAGCTACGTAAGACTATCACGCTTATGTACACTTGACTGTCTATTTCTTATCAACTTTGATGCAAGTAAAGTAAACGCTGATATTCCTTGCATTTCAGAATACAATAGACTTCGTTCACTATACACCCCTCATCTAAAAACATATCCTATTCCACAAAAAGTAAAATAATCTAAAAGAAAACTTAGGGGCCGATTCATGGAACAAACGTGCGCCGAAAATCTTTGCGCAAGCAGGCGCAAGCGCAAAAAAACAGGCGCACGCGTGCGATTCATGGAAGTCCTTGCGCGTGTTTTCCTCGGGATGTGCGCCAAACCCGTGCATGGCGCACACATCACTGCAACATCCCGAAAGGCGTGCACAATGCGCACAGTGAAAGCGCACAACCTCGGCGCATACACCAGAAAGTGGGTGGAACACGGGGCGTAACGTGCAGAATGGGGAACAACGCGCGAAAATAAGGGCGTAACTGGGGATGTACTGCAGGGAAGCAGACGGAACGCCCACACGCACTCGAACCACACGTATTCATGGAATCGAATAGGGCAAAGCCATGCACAGCCAAAGACACGCACAAGCCGAAACACGTCCGCCGCACGAAGGTAGGCGGTAGCGTCCCTGCGCATTACAAAAGTGGCAATATACAGCAATTGGGCCTGTGCGAGCGGGGCACGTGTATTTTGGGGGTGCGCGGGAAGTCACACACGTGATTGAGCGAGGTACGTGTATTTCGGGGTTGCGCGGGAAGTTACACACGCAATTCCATCAGGGTACGTGTATTACAGGGGTGCGCTTGAAGTTCCACACGCGAATGTCCAGGCTACGTGTATTTCGGGGTGCGCGGGAAGTTTCACACGCGATATCAGCAGGGTACGTGTATTCCAGGGGTGCGCGGGAAGTTCCACACGCGAATGTTCAGGCTACGTGTATTTCGGGGTGCGTGGGAAGTTTCACACGCGATATCAGCAGGGTACGTGTATTCCAGGGGTGCACGGGAAGTTCCATACGCGATTTCAGCAGGGTAAGTGTATTACAGGGGTGCCCGGGGAGCACCACACGTGAATTGCACGTGTGGGTCCTCCCAGGTGTTCCCTCTACACCCTCCACGGCCCCTGCAGGTGGCTCACACCACAGGGGCCTACCCTGCACATGTCCTGCAGGCACCCCATCCACCATGGCCATGCCCCCCAGCCAATCCACATGTCAACTTGCACTACTGTCCACCAACGCCTGTCCCCCTGCACTCCCAGCCACCAGGGCACCCTCCACCAGGCCCCCACCCATGTCTCCCACCACCCCCACCCCCCAGCACTGTGGGGCACCTGCCAGCAGGCCCCCACCCATGTCTCCCACCCCCCCAGCCCCCAGCACTGTGGGGCACTTGCCAGCAGGCCCCCACCCATGTCTCCCACCCCCCCACCCCCCAGCACTGTGGGGCACCTGCCAGCAGGCCCCTACCCATGTCCAACTCATGTTCCCCACCACCCCCACCCCCCAGCACTGTGGGGCACCTGCCAGCAGGCCCCCACCCATGTCCAACTCATGTACCCCACCACCCCCACCCCCCCAGCACTGTGGGGCACTTGCCAGCAGGCCCCCACTCATGTCCCCACCACCCCCACCCCCCAGCAGTGCAGGGGCAGCCTCCACCAGGACCCCACCCATGTCTCCTACCACCCCCACCCCCCAGCACTGTGGGGCACCTGCCAGCAGGCCCCCACTCATGTCCCCACCACCCCCACCCCCCAGCAGTGCAGGGGCAGCCTCCACCAGGCCCCCACCCATGTCCAACTCATGTCCCCACCACCCCCACCCCCAGCAGTGCAGGGGCAGCCTTCACCAGGCCCCCACCCATGTCCAACTCATGTCCCCACCACCCCCACCCCCCAGCAGTGCAGGGGCAACCTCCACCAGGCCCCCACCCATGTCTCCCACCACCCCCACCCCCCAGCACTGTGGGGCACCTGCCAGCAGGCCCCCACCCATGTCCAACTCATGTACCCCACCACCCCCACCCCCCAGCACTGTGGGGCACTTGCCAGCAGGCCCCCACTCATGTCCCCACCACCCCACCCCCCAGCAGTGCAGGGGCAGCCTCCACCAGGCCCCCACCCATGTCTCCTACCACCCCCACACCCCAGCACTGAGGGGCACCAGCCAGCAGGCCCCCACTCATGTCCCCACCACCCCCACCCCCCAGCAGTGCAGGGGCAGCCTCCACCAGGCCCCCACCCATGTCCAACTCATGTCCCCACCACCCCCACCCTCCAGCAGTGCAGGGGCAGCCTCCACCAGGCCCCCACCCATGTCTCCCACCACCCCCACCCCCCAGCACTGTGGGGCACCTGCCAGCAGGCCCCCACCCATGTCCAACTCATGTCCCCACCACCCCCACCCCCAGCACTGTGGGGCACCTGCCAGCAGGCCCCCACTCATGTCCCCACCACCCCCACCCCCTAGCAGTGCAGGGGCAGCCTCCACCAGGCCCCCACCCATGTCTCCCACCACCCCCACCCTCCAGCACTGTGGGGCACCTGCCAGCAGGCCCCCACTCATGTCCCCACCACCCCCACCCCCCAGCAGTGCAGGGGCAGCCTCCACCAGGCCCCCACCCATGTCCAACTCATGTCCCCACCACCCCCACCCCCCAGCAGTGCAGGGGCAGCCTCCACCAGGCCCCCACCCATGTCTCCCACCACCCCCTCCCCCCAGCACTGTGGGGCACCTGCCAGCAGGCCCCCACCCATGTCCAACTCATGTCCCCACCACCACCAACCCCCAGCAGTGCAGGGGCAGCCTCCACCAGGCCCCCACCCATGTCTCCCACCACCCCCACCCCCCAGCACTGTGGGGCACCTGCCAGCAGGCCCCCACCCATGTCCAACTCATGTTCCCCACCACCCCCACCCCCCAGCACTGTGGGGCACCTGCCAGCAGGCCCCCACTCATGTCCAACTCATGTCCCCACCACCCCCACCCCCCAGCACTGTGGGGCACCTGCCAGCAGGCCCCCACTCATGTCCCCACCACCCCCACCCCCCAGCAGTGCAGGGGCAGCCTCCACCAGGCCCCCACCCATGTCCAACTCATGTCCCCACCACCCCCACCCCCCAGCAGTGCAGGGGCAGCCTCCACTAGGGCCCCACCCATGTCTTCCACCACCCCCACCCCCCAGCACTGTGGGGCACCTGCCAGCAGACCCCCACCCATGTCTCCCATCCCCCTCACCCCCCAGCACTGTGGGGCACCTGCCAGCAGGCCCCCACCCATGTCCAACGCATGTTCCCCACCACCCCCACCCCCAGCACTGTGGGGCACCTGCCAGCAGGCCCCCACTCATGTCCCCACCACCCCCACCCCCCAGCAGCGCAGGGGCAGCCTCCACCAGGCCCCCACCCATGTCTCCCACCACCCCCAGCCCCCAGCACTGTGGGGCATCTGCCAGCAGGCCCCCACTCATGTCCCCACCACCCCCACCCTCCAGCAGTGCAGGGGCAGCCTCCACCAGGCCCCCACCCATGTCCAACTCATATCCCCACCACCCCCACCCCCCAGCAGTGCAGGGGCAGCCTCCACCAGGCCCCCACCCATGTCTCCCACCACCCCCACCCCCAAGCACTGTGGGGCACCTGCCAGCAGGCGCCCACCCATGTCCAACTCATGTCCCCACCACCCCCACCCCCCAGCACTGTGGGGCACCTGCCAGCAGGCCCCCACTCATGTCCCCACCACCCCCACCCCCCAGCAGTGCATGGGCAGCCTCCACCAGGCCCCCACCCATGTCTCCCACCACCCCCACCCCCCAGCACTGTGGGGCACCTGCCAGCAGGCCCCCACTCATGTCCCCACCACCCCCACCCCCCAGCAGTGCAGGGGCAGCCTCCACCAGGCCCCCACCTATGTCCAACTCATGTCCCAACCACCCCCACCCCCCAGCAGTGCAGGGGCAGCCTCCACCAGGCCCCCACCCATGTCTCCCACCACCCCCACCCCCCAGCACTGTGGGGCACCTGCCAGCAGGCCCCCACCCATGTCCAACTCATGTCCCCACCACCCCCACCCCCCAGCAGTGCAGGGGCAGCCTCCACCAGGCCCCCACCCATGTCTCCCACCACCCTCACCCCCCAGCACTGTGGGGCACCTGCCAGCAGGCCCCCACCCATGTCCAATTCATGTTCCCCACCACCCCCACCCCCTAGCACTGTGGGGCACCTGCCAGCAGGCCCCCACCCATGTCCAACTCATGTCCCCACCACCCCCACCCCCCAGCACTGTGGGGCACCTGCCAGCAGGCCCCCACTCATGTCCCTACCACCCCCACCCCCAGGCAGTGCAGGGGCAGCCTCCACCAGGCCCCCACCCATGTCCAACTCATGTCCCCACCACCGCCACCCCCCAGCAGTGCAGGGGCAGCCTCCACCAGGCCCCCACCCATGTCTCCCACCACCCCCACCCCCCAGCACTGTGGGGCACCTGCCAGCAGGCCCCCACCCATGTCCAATTCATGTCCCCACCACCCCCACCCCCCAGAACTGTGGGGCACCTGCCAGCAGGCCCCCACCCATGTCCAACTCATGTTCCCCACCACCCCCACCCCCCAGCACTGTGGGGCACCTGCCAGCAGGCACCCACCCATGTCCAACTCATGTCCCCACCACCCCCACCCCCCAGCACTGTGGTGCACCTGCCAGCAGGCCCCAACTCATGTTCCCCAGCCAACATGTCATCACAATCTAGATCCCTGGTCCCTATGGTCAGCCTCCAAATGCAAAACACCCACCCGAGTATTGCATCCACCCACTCAGAAATGGCAATTACATGACAGAACACCAATTGCACATTTCGAAACAAACACATGTCCCTCACATACACCCAATGGGTGTCAGTGAATCTCAAAACCCATATCATGATATGCATGAAACCAATGAGATGATACTACATATTGAAGTTCGATAAAAAAATATGTATTAAAGGAAACATAAATAGATTCAAAAATAAAGAAACAGAAATGGCAATGTACAGAAATGAAAAGAAGCATGTCCGTGAAAAAAAGCAAAACCAAAAATCATAATCCAAAGTAATGGTGTCCAAAGTCACTATCCACAAAACAAAATCCAATGGGAACTAATAGCCGAACAAGCCAGGGTCCATTATCTCAACAAAAGAAATGAAACCTATCTAACTAAACTAACTAATAAAATAAACTATATACAAAAATGTGGCCAATGTCCAAAAGGTCAAAAAAAAAACAAAAAACAAAGGAAACCTAACACTACCTACATAAGTATGTACAAGGGCAGCGGGCTAGTCTGACGGCTCACTTTTGGATGTCCCGGGCCAGGGCATCATCGAACTCCTGCTAAATGTCCCCGAGGCGGTCCTCCTCCATGGCCCCGAGGGTCCGCAGGGCCGTCGACGTGTCCACCTCCAACCCCCTGCGGATTGCCTCGAGGCACTCGGCCCACCTCAGGGCCCTCCGCATGGAGTTCTCCGCCCTGACCATTGTGAGCCGTGCCTCTTCCGCCCGCTGCCGCTCCGCATCTATGGCGTGGCCCAACCGCTGCCACACGGAAGACACTCCCTGTCCTGGGTCCCCCTGCCCTCCGGCTGATGCCTGCCCCTCCGATTTTGAAGGCCCCGAGCCTTCATGGCTTCCACCACGTTGCTGCTGCTGCTGTGCCTCTGCCCATGCACTGCCTCCTGCTGCCTGCACATCCTCCGCCGGCTGGGGTGCAGTCGTTGATGTGGCCACCCCTGCTGGACGTCCGACTCCAGACTGTGGCAGGGATGCCTCCTCCACCAGCCTGGCCGCACCGTCAGAGGCAGCTCCACAGGGCACCCAGGTGACAGATGGGTGGGAAGATGGCACGGAGGACGACTGGTGCGTAGGGGGTTCTGTTGAGGAGGGAGTCGGAGCAAGCCCCATCAAACGGAGGAATCCGGCCTGGGTGACCTGTCCCAGCAGGCTGACACGGTCAACGAGCCATTCGAGATGACGTGCAGTCTCCTCATGAAAAGACAGCAGGTCACCTGCATGGCCCGTTGACGCAACGCCACACCAGTCAGGACAGGCTCAACCCGGACCCGTATAGCCACGTCCGCAGGCAGAGGAAGACCAGTTGTCGTTTGCTCATCCCCTGCCTGAAAACGGGTCTGGAAGTAGGCATCCCTGCTGGTGCAAGATGATGCAGGGACAGGATCAGGGACAGGATTGCACACAGGCACCTCCACGGAGGCCTGTGCTGCCTCCTGTCCCTGGTCCTGCACTTCACCACTAGCTCCAGTGGGATCCCCACCTCCAGACCCCATCTCTGTTGCTTGCACGGCCTCCTCCTCCACCAAACCCCCCACCAACCTGGATGACTCCGTGCCATCTTCCCCCGTTGGGCCCTGTTGGGTCCCAGCTGCCCATTGTGCTGCCGAGGAGTCCATCTCCAACCTCCGCCTCTTGGACCTCCCCCCGGCAGCTGCGGCCTGGGACGCGGCACCAGACTCCTCACTCCCCGACGAGATGACAACATGGGAGGGGAGCCGGGCCTTGCGTCTCCGGCTGGCGGCGGGATCCCCGCCGCTGTGCTCCACAGCACCTTCTCCGCCCTCTTCATCAGTTGACGCTGCAGACAGGGAGAAATAAAACACAGGCATCAGGGCACTGTACAATGGACACATACACACATGACAGTTGTACATGAGTGGCATTGGCAAACCTCAGGCATGCCATCACAATACCCAACACACATGTCATTTCAACTCGCACACATGAGCCATACCACAGCCATATCGCAACTGCCAGCACCATCCATACACATACAACAGCATGAGCAGGCAAAGGTGAGCCAGACATCACATGCAACACAGGAAGTGCACCACACATGTACACACACCACCACACTTGCATGCAGGAGGAGGAGAATAGCCAGGGCACGCATTTTCTCACCACAGACTTTTTGGGATGCCTGACAACCAGGTCTAAGGCAGGTATAGGTTTCCACCCCATATCATCCTAGACCTGGTCAGGGAGTGGGAAGATGACCTTACATCCCCCACCCTTTGCTCCCAATCATTGAGCCCCTTGGAGAAGCTGCTCAATGTCCTGCATTTTTTGGCCACTGGGTCATTTCAGCGGACCACTGCCATAGTGGGGGGGGTCTCACAGGTCACGCAGTCACGCTGCCTACACCAGGTACTGGCAATCATGACAGCGTGCCCCTCAGTCCGCAGGCACATATACATGCCCAGAACACCCGCAGAAAGGCAGGCCGTTGTCCTGGATTTTTTCAGGGTGGCACACTTCCCCAAAGTGCTCGGTGCCATAGATTGCACCCATGTGGCCCTACGTCCACCTAGGGCCACTGAGCACATCTACCGAAACCGCAAGCACTGGCATTCCATCAATGTACAGGTGTTATGCGATGCAAAGGGAATCATCACCTCTGTCTATGCAAACTACCCTGGCTCCACCCATGACAGTTTCATATACAGAATGTCCGCCCTGAGCCGGGCCCTGGAAGCTGGGCAGCATGGCGACACATGGCTCCTAGGTCAGTACAAATGCCCTTGCACATGCATGCAAGTCACACACAGACAAATATCCAAACCCTAATAATCTCAACTATTATCACCTCCCCAGGGGACAGTGCCTACCCTCTGAGCAACCACATGATGACGCCAATCCGGAACCCCACCACACCACCCCAGGTAAGATACAACGCCGCCCATATTGCAACCAGGGGCATAGTGGAGCGCACATTCGGAGTGCTCAAGTCACGTTTCCGTTCCCTTGACCGCTCTGGTGGGCAACTACTCTATGCACCACCAGTAGTGTGCAGGATCATTGTGGCAGCATGTGTCCTGCACAATGTTGCAACACGGCAGGGCGTCCCGGTGGACATGGTGGTGCCCCCACATCCCCAACCACAGGCACAGGCGCTGCCCATGGGAGGGGACAGGGCAAGTGGCGAGGAAGCCCGGACCCAGCTTGTGGCCACATTTTTCACCTAAACTCCCATCCCTGCGGAGCGAACACAGGCCTGGCACATACCAGGTGACAATCGATGATGACAAAGAGACAGTCAGCTGTCACAACCCTACCACCCTGAGATAGTTGCCATGGAAGTGCCACATCGTCTGCATCCCAAGCTACTTAAACACAAGCTATCCCGTGTGACCAAAAGGCACACATATGACATATGACATGATATGGCCTATACACAAGTATTTCAAGGTGCGATGAGGCAGGGAGGGGGGAACAAGGGAAGACAGACAACGGTACTACTAGGCCAGGTGTCATTGAGATTGTGCAAGTGCAGGGGTAGGGGGAAGGGAAAAGTGCAAGGGGAAGGGGGGGAGTGCAGTACAGGGGAAGTAGACCAAAAAAAAATACATAGGTCGGCTGGTGGCAACTGCAAAGGTAAGTGCAGACAAGTGCTGGGAAGGGTGGGCTGTAGGGATAGAGAGACAGTACCGCAGTGCAGGGGTTGCCAGGGAGGCAGTGCAAGTGGAGAGTGGCTGGGCCAGGGACCGAGGTCGGTGAGAGTGGCCCAGTTGCAGCTCCAGTGCAGTTCCAGTGAAGAATCCTGCAAGGGAGAGGCAGAGAGAAAGCAGAAGCAAAGAGGAAGGTCTTGAGGTGCTTCGAGAACTGGAGATGGTTCCCCTCAAGTTCAAGTGAGACAGGAAGGCTGTTCCAGAGGGAGGGCCCTGCTGCGGAGAGAGATCTACCCCCAGCTAGTTCCTCTGAGAAGCGGCTGACCCTGACATGCAAGGTGTGCATCACACACACCTGCAAAACAGGCCATGGCCATCACTGTCATGTCACTCAAACCCTCCCAAACCACAACATGACATGGCAAGCAATACCCATACACCAACACAGTAACGATAAGGAACACATTGCCATGTCCTAAATGTACAGTCTCGTCAGACAATGATGCCTGACCCGGAATCAGATGAAATGACAGACCAACAAAATCTACCACCCAAAATAAGTCATTTCCAAATGCATTACAAGAGTCGTAGACGTAACATAACAATGAATGCTTGTCTACATGCACATTGTGCATTGCAAAATCAACACTGCAGCTCATGTGTACTGTGTTCTACTCCTGCAACACACTGCTCAGCGCACAGCACAGTGAACAGCCATTGTGTGTGATGCACACCCTGAGCATCACATCTAAGTGACAGACCACATCAAACAGCAAATCAGGCATGTACAGGATCCATAATCGGTCACAGAACATGTGCTGTAGGGACACAATGGGCACCAGAAGGCAAACAGTGTACACGTGGATATGCAAGGGTGGGAGTACATGTAGTGCATCAGAGTGCAAGTGTGTGGTTCTGCAAGGACATGCTCTCCACATATGCATGTGCACTCAAGTGACCATTAGTGTTCTCCACACATCACATGTGAACATTCACCATGTGTACACCCCAGCATGTCAAACCACAACTATCCCCTCGCACCTGAAAGGAAAACACAACACATGAACAGGCATTGATCAGCAGAACACAACATTTACCTAGGATACCACCATTACAATGTCAGAGTTCCCATCACACTGCAGGGCAAGGCAACTATCAACAACAACCCCCCCCCTTCACAAATGACCATGACCCACTGAACAACTGCACCTGGGTCATGGAGCCTTCAAACCTCAATTCCACCTGGCCACAGGATCACCTTTACCCTTCGTCACCATCTCCCACCTTGTGTGTAAAAAGGTGCCTGCACCCTCATAATCCACACTCATGTCCAAAATCACAAAATCCAAGCCAGAAAAAAAAATGAACCAGAACACCCTCCAGTAGATGACTTGATGTAGCAGTACCTCAGAAAGGCCAAGTACTACCACAATGATGCAACAACCAAGGTAGCACAGTAAAACAATGTCACAACAGGATGTGAAATATGTGTGGTACATGACATAGGATGATGCACCATGAACGGATGTGTACTGTCACAGGTCCCCTGTACAGGCGCGGGAGTGTCACGAAACAACCACCCCCACCATGTCCCGGGTGCCTGCAAGGTCAAACTCACACAGGCCCCTGAGACCCTGGTGGGGAAGGAGGTTCAGGGATATGCAGTCGGGACAGGTGTTGACACACTGGATGACTGGAATGAGTGGCAGGCGAGGGGAGGAGGAATGACACATGAAACTAGGGAATGCACGAAAATGTACTACCTGCATGAACACATACACAATCCAAACAAACTTGGACATCATTGTCATGGCCTTCTGTAGTCCAGGCTCAGGAGTGGTATGAACCAACCACCCCCTCTAGGGTTTTGGCGCCTGCAAGTTCGGGGCTTACACAGGCATCCGCAACCCCAGCGGGGAAAGAGGGTCAGGGAATGTTGCTTGGATAGGTACGGGAAGCAGGAACACCGGGTAGAGGGTACAGGGTTCAAAATTGCATAGGAGTATGGGTGATTAGAGAAAAAAAACATACCAAATTGAACCACACATACATCCATGCATTAGTACACTCCCCAGCAAGCCTATGCAGAGCAGTTCAAAAGAAAAACAACAAGACACTTAGCTCTGGTTTTGAGTGCTGGCCTCCTGCCTGCGCACTCTCAGGTCCGGTTACAGGAGCACTGCAATGCTGCAAACAGAGCCACAGTCAACAACCTGTAAGTGACAATTACACAAAAACACAACACCAAACATGCCCCATAGCAACAAACTACTCTACAAACAGACAATCTGGTGTAGATGCTTCGTCCCCATATATAACATCACCCCTGTGACGGGTCATACACAGTCAATGCAGTAAGTCAGCCGCCGGTGGGTGTGTGACAAATGGAACACCAATGTGTCACAATTCACACAACATGCAATGTTCCCTGGGTAAGCAGACAGACCCATATAGCAAGCCATGACTTCTGAGCAAGTTGCATACCACCATGCCCGAAACAAAGTTGGAAGTGCATTTATCATAAAGTACATGGAAAATACATGCACTGCACCCTAGTATGTCCCTTGCTGTATGTCCCTGTGAGCTGCCCCTTTCCATGTCTCGGAAGGCTACATGGTTGAAACAAGTGCCTCAATGGACCTTGGTGTACCAGAGGGTATGTGCCACTGCCCCTGCATGTGTCCCAGACAACCCTACTATCAACAGCCATCAGTCCACCAACACATCTGAGCTGCATTGTGTACTTCAACACCAATATTCGTCTAAGCTCACCCTCAGTGCTGTGACTAAGCCTGCATGTGCAACTCGCCTGGTGCAAGCTTTGCTGTGTCGTGGCCCCCCTGTGCTGCTCACCTTGTCTGGAGTTCCTTGGAACATGTCAGCAGTTCTAGGATGTGGGTCTGCAATCCCATTGCCTCTGCTTGTGCACACATGAGCATGTGGGCACCAACAAACGAGTCCAGAATTCCGTCGTCCAATGGGCCATGTCTGCTGGCAAAGGTGCTCTGGAGGCTCATCCCCCTGCAGAAAGGGCATGAAACACATGATTAATGCTTCAAAGTCATCTGTGTGTGTCTCATCAGGCATCTCATTACTTGACCATGTCAGAGAGTCACATCACAAATCACACCATCAGTCCGTCTTTCACATCCAAAGTGTGGAACACTATCTACAGCATGAATTGCAACAAGCACGTGTACAGTAAAGATATGAAACATACTACACAATGCATAGCAATTAATGTACACATTAATCATGACACACCCCATCTAGCAAAAGGTGAACAGTGGACAATAACACCAAAATCATCCCCACTAGGGGTGTCAACACAAGTCACACAGCACCAGACATGCCACAGATATGACAATCCAAAGCCCTTGTGTAAAATTCTGTAACACCGAACCATCCTTGCGAGCCCATGGATAAGGGAGGCAGGAGTGGCATATGTGAGTCAAGGACCCTAAGCAGCAAACACATACACAAGACAAGCCTGCAGGGCCCAGCTGGAGCAGACAGTGGATGCCTTCAAAAGCCACAAAGCACCGCACCGTCACATGAAAGCACAATAGACTAGCAATTTTAAACTAAATCAACTATTAACTAATTACACTAACAATGGAAAACCTACATTACCTAATTAAACTAACTATCAAACAGAAACTTAACTAACTAAACTAAAAGAAAAATCAAAAATGGCCACATACGACCCGGGGGGGAGGGGAGGCACCCAGGAGGGGGGAGGTACAGGGTGCTGCTCAACATCCACATGCGAAGATGCTGAGCCAAAAAATAAACCTCCATGGGCTCGACGCCTGCACAGCCCGACCTATGTGGGAGATAGATGGTCGTCCGAGTCTGGCTCATCCTGTAAAGGAGGACGTGGCACAGTAGTCTGGCCACGCCTAGCCGCAGCTTGCCCCTCGTCGGCAGCAAGTCTGCCGGACGGGTGAGCCTGGTTCTGTGTGGCGATGTGACGTAGGTCTGCATGCAGAACCTCACGTGATACACGTGCTTCCTCTTGCAAGGTAGCACGTGTAACACAGAGTTCCTCCTGCAAGGCCTGGCTGGACACCCGCTGCAACTCCCGGCAAGCCTGTAGCTCAGCCGAGATGGTACGCTCAAGCTGTGCAAACCTCTCCTCTGCCTGCTGCCTCTGGGACATCATAAGGACACCCAGAGTGGATCTGAGGGAAGCATACTCCTCCCTCAGGGCATCCACGTGCGCCTCTGCGTGAGCAGCAATTGCTTGACGCAGAGACGACATTTCAGCCTGGCGTGCCCTGTCTGAGGCCGCCATGCCCAGCCTGAGCGAGCGGGCCGTGGACCGTGCCGCCTGCTGCTGGAGAAGCACCTGCCTAGCAGGGGGGAGCACAGATCGGGCCACGCGCTCCATGCTCTCAGCAATGTTCTCCATTGCTGCCCCCTGCCGTTTCGGAATTGGCAGTCATGTCTTGCTCCCACTCAGTATACAGCGGTTGCGCGCGGCGACCGCGTTGCCGGGCTTGACCCCTGAGGGACCCAAGGACCGGGGGTCCTCGCTATGTTGGGACCGCCCGCGGCTGCACGACTACATGCCCTCGTCGACGTGATGTCCCAGGCACATCAGTGACTGGTGTGGAGGGTGACCCTGCGTCCCGATCCACCACGGGCGGAGGAACCAAGACTGTCTGATCCCTCAGTGCAGGGGTAGCAGACAGAGGAGTGTCCACATCAGAATCACTCACCCCTGACACATGGACCTGATGCTCATCCAACTCAACATGGACGTCAGAGTCGTCGTCAAGGCTGGACTCATAGGCAGCCAGAGACAAGATGGACTGCAGCACTTGGGGGTTTTCGTGGCCTACCATCCCACGACCCCCACTAGTGCCGGGTTGATGTGGTGTTACCAACCCTGTGTCTGGCATGACAACACCATCCTCCGCCTCCATTGCGTCATCACCTGAAAAATAGAGAGAAAAAAGGTCACTGCACATGTCAGAAGCACACAACACACACACACACCGACAGCAAACGCATCCGGCAGACATGTGACACACAACATATAACCTGGCATGCATGCTGGGTCAACTTTGAATAGCTTCTGTGATCAGACCTGTTGAAAGGTGGCAGTTTCCATGGAAGTGGGTCTATGCAGTGCAGAAAACTGCGTACGCCACTCACTACCTACATGTACAAGGACTCCATGGTGTGTGCCAGGAAATGTGAAGGCAGTGCAATGTCAAATTCAGACATCACGTGCATTGTGCATTCAATGTGTACCATATCTAGAAGCCAAGCACCCCTCCACCCCAGTACCAAAGCAGGGATGCCTAGCATGGTATCAAAAGGCTGACCATACACCTGTGTATTGACAGGCAGTGTTGACTGGCATCAACAGCTTCATGTGATTCAAATTACAACACTGCAAATGATGCTGGGACAGTAGTCAGGACACATGATGAAAACTCTGGAGGCCGCCCACGTGTGAAGAAGACACAACAAGAGTTGGACAGAGTCATTGGCCATTGAACAGGCAGAGGCCTGTGAGCCACACAGATTGTCAGAGCCCATACATGTGTGCAACGCAGGACTGAGCCACAGTTGACATGGGAAGGCTGATGAGATGGCAGGCAATGTATGTAACTAAGGACTTGTATTACAGTGATCATCCAGTCAAGGACACATAGGGGCATGCGTGCAATGCACATGGAGCATGAATGGGCACTCATGTCCCTGCGGGACATCTGACCCATGCACAGTACAAGTGAGATACCCTGCATCGAGTACTAAGGCTTAACCACACGGCATATGTCTGGCAGATTCTACGCTGGAAGTAAGCATCTACACAAGACACATGAACAAGAAAGTACACATTGGCAAGATTGAAGCAGACCAGTGCAAAGGTGGAACTGGGGTGCAGAGTGGCGGAGGAGGTGCAAGGGAGCATGCCTACATGGAGTCCCGCATGCAGGCAGAGGAGACATGCATGACGGAAGCATTGCATTACTTACACATCAGAACCATGTACACGTCACATGTAGCAGCAATCATGCACAACACATCCCACAAGTGAAACACACACGTCCTCAACAAACACGCATCAACACTCACTGGACTGCGCATCAAAGTCCAGCATCTCTCCCACTCCTTCGACCAATTCAGGTGGTATGAACTCTGCAACGAGAGCCTCATGCGGAGTGAGCTCTTCCTCCTCTGGTGCAGGCCCACCGCCAGTCACCAGAGTCAAGTTGTAATTAGAGGCACGCTTAGCCTTAGTGCTGTGCTTGATGTCATTCCAACGCTTTTTGCACTCCTGCGCCGTGCGCACCTCATGGCCGAATGAACTGACATGTTCCGCAACATGCTTCCAGTGGGTGTCATGTTGGGCAGCCGTAGTCACCCACTAGCATGTCACGGCTGTGGCCCCGCACGTAGTCCACGAGGAAGTCCAGTTCCTGCTTACAGAAAGGCTTCTTCCTCGACGTGCAGGAGGTCGTGGCTGTGTGTGGGGTCCCAGCCTGTGCTGCAGGTGCAACCTTCCTCCTCTTGGACTGTGGCGCAGACCCTGGCTGGCTAATGCCGCCCTGACCAGTATGGCCAGTGGGTTCGGTGGATTGAGCCAAGGGAGTGGCAGGTGGAGGGATGACCAAAGGCCTGACTTGTGTCAGTGGCAGCTGGGTGCCCACTAATGGACCCTGCGCAGCAACATCAGCTGTGGCAGGGTCATTGACCGCAACGATCCTGGTTGGCAGACTCACAACCGGGGTGCTGTTGGGTGCATCTGCCCCTGCACTTGCCAACACCCGGCTGTTCGGGGCAGCAGATGACATGACTGCCCCAGGGACACGTGTCTTGGTCTGAGCAGCCCGGCGTGCCCCTATGGTTTCCCCCCTGGCCTGTTGGAGATCTACCAAGGGCTCTTCAAGTGCCAATTCAGCCTGCGCTGGCAGACCCTGAGCCTGGGTGGCGGTGTCCACAGCTGCACCTGCAGCTACCACTACCCTTGGGCCCGTGGCAGTCGATGGAACGGACTGCCGGGTCGAACGGGTGCCAGTGTCAGATGCAGGAGCTGCATCCCCCGGAACCACAGGGGGTGGTGGCATGACTGCACCGACACATGGCACAACATTGTGCTCAAGTGGCGCACCCCTGCCTCTTCGCCCTCTGTGGCCGCCCTGGACACCCTGGAGTCCCCCTACTCCCTGGTCACCACGGCCACATCCCCGACCACGCCTGCCATGAGGAGGACGCCCAGCTGAGGCGCCCCTCACCTTTGGTGCCCTCCCAACCATGGCACAGATGTAGTAGTGCTGGCACAGATGGAGTGGTGCCAATGGGAGGTGTACACCACAATTGACCTGGGCAATTGGGGTGAAGGGGGTGGGAAGCAAGATGTTAAAAGCCCCCCTGCACCTGCAAGGCTGTATGTGACCCCGGTGATGTGGTGACGGGTCACGCAACGCTCAGGCACCCCAAAACTGCAGTAAAACCGTGCACGCAACCCTGCAGCCTACGTGCGTGGATTCAACCTCCCGCAGTACGCGGTGGCACCCAGTAACACGAATAACGTGTACGCGTGGGACACGCAGGCTACTATGACATCGAAAATGGGTGTGATACACAGGGGCATCCGCAGTGGGAAAAAGAGCGTGTGCGACTCACCGTCTGACTAGCGCGATGCAGAAAAACACGCGTAGCCAATACCCCTGCCAAAAGAAGAGATACGTCCTTGATAGCTGTGAAGTTGTGATGGCGCGCGAAGCAACAGGAAGCAGCAACACACGTCGGTCTCCACGAAAGGCACGTACAGCGAACTGCTGGGCCCGCTCACCTTTAACCACTTTGCTGAGGGAAACGCACGCGCGCGTCATGTCACTTACGCGCATGGGCCCGTTCCTCGTATTACACGCGGACGTGCAGTTTTTCACGCGCGCTGAAATGCCCATACACGCCTGTACGCGTCACGTCACAGGGGCGTTTGCGCTTGAGGGGCCTTCTGTCCGATGAAATTGCGTATGCATGCAGACGCGCTTACGCGCTAAGGTCCTTTCCTCGAATTACACGCTGACGTGCCGAATTTTCACGTGCCAAATCACTCCGTATCAAGCTGGCCATGCGTAAGCACACGGAAGACCACGCTCCTGCCCAGAAGGCCGAACTACAGCCCCCCAGAGCCCCGAGCACGCTCCCACCTGCCATCTGCTGCTGCCTGACTGCCTGCTGCCCACGTGCCCTGCCATTTGCTGCCTGCACATCAGCCAGGGGTGCTGTTGCTGGGACCACCCCTGCTGGAACCGAAGACTCCCAACTGGGATTCCATCGCTCCACAGCCCAGCCCCAGGACCCAGTTGCCCACCCACTCCTGCCTCTGGGGTTGTCATGTCGGGGCAAACACCATCTGAGACCACTGACAACCCCGGGCCAGAGAGGCAGAGGGGCACCAGCTTCAGTGCCACCGAAGTTGGTGTCCTGGTGGAGCAAGTCCTGGGGCAGTATGATGCCCTCTTCGGAAGTTCCCGCGCCGACAAGGAAGGACGGACTCAGATCTGGACTGACATCGTGACTGCCATCAACGCGGAGGGGGTGGCAGTCCGCGACTTACAACATGTCAAGAAGTGCTGGGAGGACTTCAGGTCCAGGACCCTGAACAAGGCCCGGCACCTCTTGAAGGCAGCGGATGCCAAGGGGCGCCGGGGCCACTTGTCGGAAGAACAGATGAGGGTTCTGGAACGCATATCCCCAGCGCTCCACGTCCAGGTCCTTGAGAGGCAGACCCATCTGGAGTCGAGCAGTAAGTGTACATGCATCCTGATTGTGAGCTGTGCGTGTGGTGATTTTTCAGTAGTGTGCAGGTTGCACATCTGTTTGTATGGGGTCGAGTATGGGTGGGGGTGTACAGGGCCGTGGGGCTAACACATGCAAGGGCTGGAATGTGTGAGACATGGATGGTGCTTGTGTGTGTAGGCTTGCATGCCA
The DNA here is from genome assembly GCF_040938575.1 of Ambystoma mexicanum. Classification (NCBI taxonomy): domain Eukaryota; kingdom Metazoa; phylum Chordata; class Amphibia; order Caudata; family Ambystomatidae; genus Ambystoma; species Ambystoma mexicanum. The sequence goes on from NC_090939.1 coordinate 415,099,797, forward strand.
AATGCAGTTGTGTGGGCACACATGTTTGGATGAATGTGTATGTAAGTAGACATGTCCGTGATGTCACGCATGTATGTTGTTTTCAGCTGCATGTATCAGCACTGTGTACATGTGCATGTGTGTGTATTTGACAAGGGTGCAACAGTGATGCAACATGGATGCATGTGACAGCGGTATGTGGGAGCCTGATCGGCAGATGTGACATGGATGCCCATCTGAACACTGCGACACTTGTAACGCTCACCTGATTCCCGCAGAGACGCCGGTCTTGACTGGGTGAATGCCGTATCTTCAAAGGTGATGTGTAACACACTGTTGGCTCTTTGGGCTGGACCTCTGTGCACTGTATGTCTGACTCGAAGAGTAAGATGTCTGCAGATAGAAAATATGGGATTAATGAACTGGGGTTATTGGGTGTCTCTCTCCTCTTCCCTTTCTCTTCTCCTGTAGAACCCCAAAGGTTAACGCCCTCACCTTAGGTAAGTGAACGCCGAGCTCTCCATCTGCCTCGGGGCAGGGTGCCGTAACCAGTTTCTTCACTGGATAAGGGTGCAGGCCTCTTGACCTCAGAGGACTGCTGTCCGTCGTTAACTGCACGAACGGTAAGTTCTGGGCACTTCAAATGTCTCAAAAGTCTTTTGTAATGATATCTCTTGTTTTGCAGGGTTCCGGCGATGGCGGATGGCGGGCTGATGAGAGTTGAGGATCAAACCCGCGTGAGGAATAGAAGCGCCTGGAAGCACGTAAGTAAGCGCTTGTAGCCTGCTTCACGATGCGCACTAACTGTCCCTTTTATCTTGCAGGTACAAGTTCGGAGCTTTAGAGAAGCTGAAGGGTGCTGGAATACCCACTGGATTCGGCGTGGGAAGGAGTAATGGCACGTGAGTAATAAAGTTGCCCAATGTCTTTAAACGCACCTTCTTTTGTCTTTCAGATGCGGGATGCAGTGCCGAAGGCCTCCGGAGCGTGCGAAGAGCTGGTAAGCTTTTGTCTTTCGGATGCCGGAATGCAGTGTGAAGACCTCCGGAGCATGCGAAGAGTAGGTAAGCCTTTGTCTTTCAGATGCCAGAATGCAGCACGAGGCGTTGGTGACAGCCGATGGACCAGGTGAGAGATGCGCTGCCACTGAAGACCGTAGTGCTAACCTGTTCTTTCTTTGTCTTTACAGGTGCTGCTGAAGACTGGATTCCAGGATGGTAAGCCTTTGTTCCCTTAGGCCCAGGATCAGAAGCAGAAGACACGATAAGCGTTCTGCTGCAGAGAATGCAGAATAACACAAAGCAAGATTCATCCATCGGGTGTGGTTTAAATAGCCTCCTGTAGTGCTTAGGTGTCTCCTTCCACAGCCACGCCTAGGTAAGAAAAGAGTTCCTGCTTTCCAGAAGAGTTCCAGTGTTCTGAACCTAGGGAGTGGCTCCTGCCCCACCCAACAGGAAAAGTAGTCCCAAACAGAAGAGGATCAGGGGTTCAACTGGCAGGTAAGTAAGCAGCATGGTCTGCTGCAGGTAAGTCCACCCAAGCATTATGAGCCCGGCGCTTCCAGCGCTGGGACTGGGCATCTTTATGAGCCTGGTGCCACTGGCGCCAGGACAGGGTCCAAAAGGTCCCAATTGGGACTGGCTGGCACTCGGAACCTGGGTTATGGGTCTGCTTCCAAGGGAGTCGGGCAAGTCCTGATCTTTTGGAAGCAGAGATCATGACACACTTGGCAGAGGTGTACACATGCATGCAAGTGTGGTGGTGTGTGTACATGTGTGGTGCACTTCCTGTGTTGCATGTGATGTCTGGCTCACCTTTGCCTGCTCATGCTGTTGTATGTGTATGGATGGTGCTGGCAGTTGCGATATGGCTGTGGTATGGCTCATGTGTGCGAGTTGAAATGACATGTGTGTTGGGGATTGTGATGACATGTCTGAGGTTTGACAATGCCACTCATGTACAACTGTCATGTGTGTATGTGTCCATTGTACAGTGCCCTGATGCCTGTGTTTTATTTCTCCCTGTCTGCAGCGTCAACTGATGAAGAGGGCGGAGAAGGTGTTGTGGAGCACAGCGGCGGGGATCCCACCGCCAGACGGAGACAAAAGGCCCGGCTCCTTTCCCATGTTGTCATCTCGTCGGGGAGTGAGGAGTCCGGTGCCGCGTCCCAGGCCGCAGCTGCCCGGGGGAGGTCCAAGAGGCGGAGGTTGGGGCATCGGCAGCAGAAGGGGCAGCTGGGACCCCACAGGGCCCAACGGGGGAAGATGGCACGGAGTAATCCAGGCTGGTGGGGGGTTTGGTGGAGGAGGAGGCAGTGCAAGCAACAGAGACGGGGTCTGGAGGTGGGGATCCCACTGGTGCTAGTGGTGCAGTGCAGGACCAGGGACAGGAGGCAGCACAGGCCGCCGCGGAGGTGCCTGTGTGCAATCCTGTCCCTGATCCTGTCCCTGCATCATCTTGCACCAGCAGGGATGCCTACGTCCAGACCTGTTTTCAGGCAGGGGATGAGCTCACGACAACTGGCCTTCCTCTGCCTGCGGACGTGGCTATCCGGGTCCGGGTTGAGCCTGTTCTGACTGGTGTGGCGTTGCGTCAACGGGCCATGCGAGGTGACCTGCAGTCTTTTCATGAGGAGACTGCACGTCATCTCGAATGGCTCGTTGACCACGCCAGCCTGCTGGGACAGGTCACCCAAGCCGGATTCCTCCGTATGATGGGGCTTGCTACGACCCCCTCCTCAACAGAACCCCCTACGCACCAGTCGTCCTCCGTGCCATCTTCCCACCCATCAGTCACCTGGGTGCCCTGTGGAGCTGCCTCTGACGGTGCGGCCAGGCTGGTGGAGGCGGCATCCCTGCTACAGTCGGAAGTCGGACGTCCAGCAGGGTTGGCCACATCAACGACTGCACCCCAGCAGGCGGAGGATGTGCAGGCAGCAGGAGGCAGTGCACGGGCAGAGGCACAGCAGCAGCAGCAACGTGGTGGGAGCCATGAAGGCTCGGGGCCTTCAACATCGGAGGGGCAGGCATCGGCCAGAGGGCAGGAGGATCCAGGACAGGGAGTGTCTTCCGTGTGGCAGCAGTTGGGCCACGCCATAGATGCGGAGCGGCAGCGGGCGGAAGAGGCACGGCTCACAATGGTCAGGGTGGAGAACTCCATGCGGAGGGCCCTGAGGCGGGCCGAGTGCCTCGAGGCAATCCGCAGGGGTTTGGAGGTGGACACCTCAACGGCCCTGTGGACCCTTGGGGCCATGGAGGAGGACCGCCTCCGGGACATTGAGCAGGAGTTCGATGATGCCCTGGCCCGGGACATCCAAAAGTGAGCTGTCAAACTAGCTTGCTGCCCTTGTACATAGTTATGTAGGTAGTGTTAGGTTTCCTTTTTTTTTGGATTTATTTTGGACCTTTTGGACATTGCCCACATTTTTGTATATAGTTTATTTTATTAGTTAGTGTAGTTAGATGTGTTTCATTTCTTTTGTTGGGATAATGGACCCTGGCTTGTTCGTATGTACATAGTTCACTGTTGGATTGTATTTTTCTTTCACATTTTAACCATGGAGCAATGGCTTTCAATTTTATTTCCCATTGGAATTTGTTTTCTGGACAGTGACTTTGGACACCATTAGTTTGGATTATGATTTTTGCTTTTGCTTTTTTTCACGGACATGCTTCTTTTCATTTTTGTACATTCCCATTTCTGTTTCTTTATTTTTGATTCTATTTATGTTTCCTTTAATACATATTTTTTTAGTGAACTTCAATGTGTAGTATCTCATTGGTTTCATGCATATCATGATATGGGTTTTGAGATTCACTGACACCCATTGGGTGTATGTGAGGGAAATGTGTTTGTTTCGGAACTTGCAATTGGTGTTCTGTCATGTAATTGCCAATTATGAGTGGGAGGATGCAATACTCGGGTGGGTGTTTTGCATTTGGAGGCTGACAATAGGGACCAGGGATCTAGATTGTGATGACATGTTGGCTGGGGAACATGAGTTGGACATGGGTGGGGGCCTGCTGGCAGGTGCCCCACAATGCTGGGGGGTGGGGGTGGTGGGAGACATGGGTGGGGGCCTGCTGGTAGGTGCCCCACAGTGCTGGGGGGTGGGGGTGGTGGGAGACAGGAGTGGGAGCCTGGTGGAGGGTGACCCTGCACTACTGGGGAGTGGGGGTGGTGGGAGACATGGGTGGGGGCCTGCTGGTAGGTGCCCCACAGTGATGGGGGGTGGGGGTGCAGGGGAACATGAGTTGGACATGAGTGGGGGCCTGCTGGCATGCTGGCACGTGCCCCACAGTGCTGGGGGGTGGGGGTGGTGGGAGACATGAGTTGGACATGAGTGGGGGCCTGCTGGCAGGTGCCCCACAGTGCTGGGGGGTGGGGGTGGTGGGAGACATGAGTGGGGGCTGCCCCTGCACTGCTGGGGAGGTGTGGGTGGTGGGAGACATGGGTGGGGGCCTGCTGGCAGGTGCCCCACAGTGCTGGGGGGTGGGGGTTGTGGGAGACATGGGTGGGGGCCTGCTGGCAGGTGCCCCACAGTGCTGGGGGGTGGGGGTGGTGGGAGACAGGAGTGGGAGCCTGGTGGAGGGTGACCCTGCACTGCTGGGGGGTGGTGGGAGGAGCCCCACAGTGCTGGTGGGTGGGGGTGCAGGGGAACATGAGTTGGACATGAGTGGGGGCCTGCTGGCAGGTGCCCCACAGTGCTGGGGGGTGGGGGTGGTAGGAGACAGAAGTGAGAGCCTGGTGGAGGGTGACCCTGCACTGCTGGGGGGTGGGGGTGGTGGGAGACATGGGTGGGGGCCTGCTGGCAGGTGCCCCACAGTGCTGGGGGGTGGGGGTGGTGGGAGACATGGGTGGCGGCCTCCTGGCAGTCACCCCACAGTGCTGGGGGGTGGGGGTGGTGGGAGACAGGAGTGGGAGCCTGGTGGAGGGTGACCCTGCACTGCTGGGGGTGGGGGTGGTGGGAGACATGGGTGGGGGCCTGCTGGCAGGTGCCCCACAGTGCTGGGGGGTGGGGGTGGTGGGAGACATGGGCGGGGCCTGCTGGCAGGTGCCCCACAGTGCTGGGGGGTGAGGGTGCAGGGGAACATGAGTTGGACATGGGTGGGGGCCTGCTGGCAGGTGCACCACAGTGCTGGGGGTGGGAGGGTGGTAGACACGGGTGGGGGCCTGCTGGCAGGTGCCCCACAGTGCTGGGGGGTGGAGGGTGGGAGACATGGGTGGGGGCCTGCTGGCAGGTACCCCACAGTGCTGGGGGGTGGGGGGGAGACATGGGTGGGGGCCTGGTGGAGGGTGCCCCTGGTGGCTGGGGGTGCAGGGGGACATGCGTTGGTGGGCAGTAGTGCAAGTTGACATGTGGGTTGGCTGGGGGGCATGGCCATGGTGGATGGGGTGCCTGCAGGACATGTGCAGGGTAGGCCCCTGTGGTGTGAGCCACCTGCAGGGGCCGTGGAGGGTGTAGAGGGAACACCTGGGAGGACCCACACGTGCAATTCATGCGTGGTGCTCCCCGCGCACCCCTGTAATACACGTACCCTGATGGAATCGCGTGTGGAACTTCCCGCGCACCCCTGTAATACACGTACCCTGATGGAATCGCGTGTGGAACTTCCCGCGCACCCCTGGAATACACGTACCCTGCTGATGTCGCGTGTGACACTTCCCCCGCACCCCGAAATACACGTACCCTGATGGAATCGCGTGTGGAACTTCCCGCGCACCCCTGGAATACACGTACCCTGCTGATGTCACGTGTGACACTTCCCCCGCACTCCTGTAATACACGTACCCTGATGGAATCGCGTGTGGAACTTCCCGCGCCCCCCTGGAATACACGTACCCTGCTGATTTTGTGTGTGATACTTCCCCCGCACCCCGGAATACACATACCCTGATGAGATCGCGTGTGGAACTTCCCGCGCACCCCTGTAATACACGTACCCTGATGGAATCGCGTGTGGAACTTCCCGCGCACCCCTGGAATACAAGTACCCTGCTGATGTCGCGTGTGACACTTCCCCCGCACCCCAAAATACACGTACCCTGATGGAATCGCGTGTGGAACTTCCCGCGCACCCCTGAAATACACGCACCCTGCTGATGTCGTGTGTGACACTTCCCCCGCACCCCTGTAATACACGTACCCTGATGAGATCGCGTGTGGAACTTCCAGCACACCCCTGTAATACACGTACCCTGATGGAATCGCGTGTGGAACTTCCCGCGCACCCCAAAATACAAGTACCCTGCTGATGTCGCGCGTGACACTTCCCCCGCACCCCAAAATACACGTACCCAGATGGAATCGCGTGTGGAACTTCCCGCGCACCCCTGAAATACACGCACCCTGCTGATGTTGTGTGTGACACTTCCCCCGCACCCCTGTAATACACGTACCCTGATGAGATCGCGTGTGGAACTTCCAGCACACCCCTGTAATACACGTACCCTGATGGAATCGCGTGTGGAACTTCCCGCGCACCCCTGGAATACACGTACCCTGCTGATGTCGCGTGTGACACTTCCCCGCACCCCAAAATACACGTACCCTGATGGAATCGCGTGTGGAACTTCCCGCGCACCCCTGAAATACACGCACCCTGCTGATGTCTTGTGTGACACTTCCCCCGCACCCCTGTAATACACGTACCCTGATGGAATCGCGTGTGGAACTTCCCGCGCACCCCTGGAATACACGTACCCTGATGGAATTGCGTGTGGAACTTCCCGCGCACCCCTGGAATACACGTACCCTGCTGATGTCGCGTGTGACACTTCCCCCGCACCCCGAAATACACATACCCTGATGGAATCGCGTGTGGAACTTCCCGCGCACCCATGAAATACACGTACCCTGCGGAAATCGCGTGTGGAACTTCCCGCGCACCCCTGAAATACACGTACCCTGCGGAAATCGCGTGTGGAACTTGCCGCGCACCCCTGAAATACGCGGACCCTGCTCGCACGGGGCCAATCGCGTGAGGTACTTCCCGCGCACCCCAGTGATACACGTAGCCCGCTTGCCGTGCTGGTACAGGGTTGGTGCAGCCCTTTGCGCTGGATTGGGGATTTTGATGGCTTTTACCTGCGCGAGAGGCGTTCTTGGGGGCGTAACTGGCGCTGCTGCAGGGTTGCTGCGCCACTGTGCGCCACGGCTGGTTTTGGTAGCTGGAATCCATGAATACGCTGTGCGCGGAAATGGGTTTTGGCGCACGCGGCTGGCGCAGGGATTCGCACGCGCACACTGTGCGCCAGCCGCGTGCGCCACTTGTGCACTGAATTCTATGAATTACCCCCTTAATCAAACAGAAATGCAACAAGATGTCACTGCAAATCCTCCAAAGAGGTAAAAAGAAACTAATACTTCATCAAGTACCACAATCAAAAAAGAACCTATTAGGGAATGTAAACCAGGTACTTCTTCAAAGAAGGAAGACAAACTCCAAAAAAAGCACTCAGATACAGAACTACCTGGTCCATTTAAAATTTCAAGTGTGATTGGTGTAAGTTGCTACGCAAATGTAGCAATGAATATTCTATTTCAAATACCACCAATAGTTGACAACATTTACTTCCACAGTACAGACCAATTGTGTTTGCATATGTTAGTACTTCATAGTAACACAACAAACAATCCTGACAACACGTATAGTGTTTATGGAATAAGACAACAATTGGACTACTGTGCTGGAATGGTGAAATTAACTATAAACTCACAGGAAGATTCACAAGAATTTCTAATGTACTTACTATAAGTACTTGAAAACAAAAACATACCTATAAATGAAATCTTCCAGATTTCATACATGTGGAAACATACATGCACTCTGTCCAACAATGTGACACAAGAACAAATCCCCAATGAGCGCTTTGTGTATGTATCAATACCTAATTGTGAATCCGTTCCATTTCAGCAACTTGTACAAAATGCAAACCATGGTAGATTATGTACTACCTGCAATTCGGATAATCGCTCCACCTTACTAATACAAACACATAGTAAATACGTAATACTAATGCTTCTACGTTACAATGCAGATGGTACCAAAAACAACTGCAAGCTGACTGGATTCACACATGGTCAAGTATCACTTGGTAAGAAAACCTTCACAACAATAGGTATAATCTACCACACAGGAACCACAACCAATGCAGGTCACTATACTGCATATATTTAAAAAAATGTGGATGGTTCGAATGTAATGATAGAACCATTACTCTAAAGCAGAGATTACCTGCAAATCGTACAAACACTTATTTAATGTTCTTAAAACCAAAATGTATTAACTAAACTGTACTTAAATATTAACTAAACTTCTATTAAAAAACTATAAACTGTTACAATATGCCAACAGCTAAATAACTGCCCCAAGATTCTACAACAACTAAACAGATACATTAATACCACTAAATTATATCAAACAATAAACAGTTAGAATATGCCAACTGGTATCTAACTACCCCAAAATTTTCAATAACAAAACAGATAAATCAATACCACTACATTATAACAAAAAATAGACAGTTAGAATACGCCAACTGGTATCTTACTGCCCCAACATTTTACAATATCCAAACAGATAAATCAATACCACTTCATTATAACAAAAAATAGACTGTTAGAATATGTCAACAGGTATCTAACTGCTCCAAAATTCTGCAATAAGCCAATATATAGAGCATTAGCCAGAAACAACATGTGAACACTGAAAACTGACTGTAGCATAACAAAAAAAGGGTTTCCAACATGGATTTTCTTTTCTCCCACAGACCCAATGATTTTAGCAACAAACACAGAAACTGAGCAAATTGTACAGTACACTGGTTTGTAATCTACTAAATATGAGGGTAAAAACAAAATGTTGATTATTCAATGTTATAAGTCATTACAAAATACCAATTCTAACATGATCTTTTCTTCTATCACAGAAATAAACAAGAAATACATGTACTCCCGTTACTAAACCAAACAGTAAGTATATTATGTTAAGTACAACCATCACAGCAAATCACACCTATAGTGACTTATAAATTTGGTGCTTATAAATTTGATCTTGTCCATGCACCCAAGACTATAGGCCCTGCCCACAACCACCACAGCATATCACACCCATAGTGGTTTATAACCTTGTTGATAATAAATTTGTTCTTGGATCCCAAAGTTATAAGCCACTATGGGTATGATATGCTGCAGTGGTTGTGGCCAGGGAATAGAGTCTTGGGTGCATGGCCATAAGGCCATGCTGCCAATAGTCTATGCCCTGGCCACAACCACCGCAGCATATCACACCCATTGAGTCAAACATTTTAACTATGCCATATTGGCACTTTTAATGTCCGCGGACATGATGAGTGTTCTTAGAACAGTTTCAACTTGCCTATGAACAGTACGGACATGCATAGCGTCCTCAGGACACCCCCATTTTGTTTATTTACGAACATCCCAGGACACATAATGTGTTCTAAGAACACTTTCATCTTGCCAGCGAACAATACGGACAGCATCCTCAGGACACCCCCATTTCTTCCATTTACGAACATTTCAGGACACTGCATGTGTTTTTAGAACAGTTTCAACTTGCTTGCGAGCAAAGCGTACAGGCATACCGGCTTCAGGACACACCCATTTAGTTTATTTTCGAACATTTCAGGACACCGCGATTGTTCTTAGAACAGTTTCAACTTGCTTGCGAACAATACATACAGGCGTAGTGTCCTCAGAACACCCCCATTTTGTTTATTTACAAACATCCCAGGACACTACATGTGTTCTTAGAACAATTTGAACTTGCTTGCGAACAGTACGGACAGGCATACCGTCCTCAGGACCCCCCCATTTTATTTATTGACGAACATCCCAGGACATGTGATTGTCCGCGGACATCATGAGTGTCACATTTATTAATGTCCGCGGACATCATGAGTGTTCTTGGAACTGTTTCAACTGGCCTACGAACAGTACGGACAGACATAGCATCCTCAGGACACCCTCATTTTGTTTATTTACGAACGTCCCAGGACACATAATGTGTTTTAAGAACACTTTGAACGTGCCTGCGAACATGTGTTCTTAGAACAATTTGAACTTGCTTGCGAACAGAACGGACAGGCATACCGTCCTCAGGACACCCCCATTTTATTTATTGACGAACATCCCAGGACACGTGATTGTCCGGGGACATCATGAGTGTTCTTAAATCAGTTTCAACTTGCCTACGAACAGTACAGACAGACATAGCATCCTTAGGACACCCTCATTTAGTTTATTTACGAACATCCCAGGACACATAATGTGTTCTAAGAACACTTTGAACGTGCTTGCGAACATGTGTTCTTAGAACAATTTGAACTTGCTTGTGAACAGAACGGACAGTCATACCGTCCTCAGGACACCCCTATTTTATACATCCGAGGAGACATAATGTGTTCTAAGAACACTTTGAACGTGCTTGCGAACATGTGTTCTTAGAACAATTTGAACTTGCTTGCGAACAGAACGGACAGGCATACTGTCCTCAGGACACCCCCATTTTATTTATTGACGAACATCCCAGGACACGTGATTGTCCGCGGACATCATGAGTATTCTTAGAACAGTTTCAACTTGCCTACGAACAGTACCGACAGACATAGCGTCCTCAGGACACCCTCATTTTGTTTATTTGCGAACATCCCAGGACACATAATGTGTTCTAAGAACACTTTGAACGTGCTTGCGAACATGTGTTTGCGAATAATACGTACAGGCATAGTGTCCTCAGAACACCCCCATTTCGTTTATTTAGAACATCCGCGTTGTCCGCGGACAAAGCGAACACAACAGGGGGGTCTACCACCTAAATAAATACAACATTTAACCCATCTCTTACTCCCCCACCCTCCCCAAACACTTTTACACACCAACACACTCTACTAAATAGTAATTTTCCACGAAGTTTCACTGCGCTGTCCGTGGACGTCTGCGAATCCAAGAAGGCAGGTGCTCCCGAAAATCTGACGTGCTTCACGCTCTTCACCGTCCAATCAACAAACACGTTGCATGTCCGCGGACATGACGCAAGCCGGTTCGCCAATCAGGACATTGTCCTCGGAGCGAACAGGGAAGTGTGTCCGCGGACCGAACATAGATATCACTAATTTTTTTTACCTATTTTTTGCTCATTTTATAAAAAGCTACTGGACGGATTTTCACCAAATTTGCAAAAGCACGCTTTCAGGACCAAGCCGCTGCTCCTGGTCCAAATTTGGTGAAAATCTGTCCAGCGGTTTGGGCTGTAGGCGTGAATTTTTTTTTCCCCATTCAGTCTATGGGAAAAAAAGAAGTTTTGGGACCCCCCTTATAACTTTGCCCCCCCTTGGACCAAACCTCATCAAACTTTGCAAACAAATTCAGAGTGACCCATATACCTTTTTTTTGCAAAGTTTGGTGAGGATTCGTCTAGGGAGAGCGAAGTTATAAGCCACCCAAAAATGGCTCTTCCTATGGAAACAGCAATTTAACCATAACTACACAGCCACTTCCGTGGCTGTGTAATATATATATATATATATATATATATATATATATATATATATATATATATATATATATATATATATATATATATATATTACATGGCCACGGTAGTGGCCATGTAGTTATGGTTAAGTTGCTGTTTCCATAGGAGGAACACTTTTTGGGCGGCTTATAACTTCGCTCTCCCTGGACGAATCCTCACCAAACTTTGCAAAAAAAGTATTTGGGTCACTCTAAATTTGTTTGCAAAATTTGGTGAGGATTCGTCCAGGGGGGTAAAGTTATAGGGGGGGTCCCAAAACTTTTTTTTCCCATAGACATAATGGGAAAAAACTTTGCTCACGCCTACAGCCCAAACCGCTGGATGGATTTACACCAAATTTGCAGCAGGAGCGGCGGCTTGGTCCCGAAAGCGTGCTTTGCTTTATTTGGTATAAATCCGTCCAGTAGTTTTTTAAAAAATGACAAAAATGTAAGTGAAAAAAATTAGTGATATCTGTGTTCGCTTCGCGGACACACTTCCCTGTTCGCTCCGCGGACAGGACGGTGATTGGGCCAACAGCTTGCGTGATGTCTGCGGACATCTGACGTGCTCTCTCATTGGATGCGGTGAAAGCGTGCAGTGCGTCTGGATTCAGAGACGCCCGACATCTTTCTTTCCCGCATGAGAGGCTTTGTCAGGTCAGCAGGAGCGTGTCTGTCTCCTGTTCCTCCCATCCCCCTCTCATGCCCCGTGTGTCCTTTCTGCCCCCCCACCCCCGCTCATGCCCCGTTTGTCCTTCCTGTCCCCCCACCCCCGCTCATGCTCCGTGTGTCCCCTGTTCCTCCAGCCCTTCGATCACGCCATCGCACACGGTGGCCAGCGGAGGGCCGAGGAGCGGGATCTGCCGCACAAACTCATGTTCGTGCGGCATGTCTGTGTTTTTGTTTGTCCCCCCCACCCCCGCTCATGCCCCGTGTGTCTCTCTCCCTCCCCCCACCCCCCGCTCATGCCTCGTGTGTCTCTATCCCTCCCACCCACCCCCCGCTCATGCCTCATGTGTCTCTATCCCTCCCACCCACCCCCGCTCATGCCCCGTGTGTCTCTCTCCCTCCCCCCACCCCCGCTTATGCCCCGTGTGTCTCTCTTCCCCCCCACCCCCGCTCATGGCCCGTGTATTTCTCTCCCTCCCCCCACCACCGCTCATGCCTTGTGTGTCTCTATCCCTCCCCCCACCCCCTGCTCATGCCCCGTGTGTCTCTATCCCGATCACCCACCCCCCGCTCATGCCCCATGTGTCTCTCCCCTCCCAACCACCCCCTGCTCATGCCCCATGTGTCTCTCCCCTCCCACCCACCCCCTGCTCATGCCCTGTGTGTCTCTCAACCTGCTCATGCCCCGTGTGTCTCTCCCCTCCCACCCACCCCCTGCTCATGCCCCGTGTGTCTCTCCCCTCCCACCCACCCCCTGCCCGTTTCTCTCCCATCCCCCCACACCCTGCTCATGCCCCGTGTGTCTCTCCCCTACCCCCACCCCCTGATCAGCCCCGTGTGTCTCTAACCCTCCCACCCACCCCCCGCTCATGCCCCGTGTGTCTCTATCCCTCTGACCCACCTCCGCTCATGCCCCGTGTGTCTGTATCCCTCCCACCCACCCCCCGCTCATGCCCCGTGTGTCTCTATCCCTCCCACCCACCCCCCGCTCATGCCCCGTATGTCTCTATCCCTCCCACCCACCCCCAGCTCATGCCCCGTGTGTCTCTATCCCTCCCACCCACGCCCCGCTCATGCCCCGTGTGTCTCTATCCTTCCCACCCACCCCCGCTCATTCCCTGTGTGTCTCTACCCCTCCCACCCACCCCCTGCTCAGGCCCCGTGTGTCTCTATCCCTCCCACCCACCCCCCGCTCATGCCCCGTGTGTCTCTTTCCCTCCCACCCACCCCCGCTCATGCCCCGTGTGTCTCTATCGCTCATGCCCACCCCCCGCTCATGCCCTGTGTGTCTCTATCACTCATGCCCACCCTTGCTCATGCCCCGTGTGTCTCTATTGCTCATGCCCACCCTTGCTCATGACCCATGTGTCTCTATCCCTCCCCCAACCCCCGCTCATGCCCCGTGTGTCTCTCCCCTCCCACCACCCCCTGCTCATGCCCCATGTGTCTCTATCCCTCCCCGACAACCCCCGCTCATGCCCCGTGTGTCTCTCCCCTCTCCCCCACCCCCCGCTCATGCCCCGTGTGTCTCTATCCCTCCCACCCACCCCCGCTCATGCCCCGTGTGTCTCTATCCCTCCCGCCCACCCCCGCTCATGCCCCGTGTGTCTCTATCCCTCCCACCCACCCCCCGCTCATGCCCCGTGTGTCTGTATCCCTCCCACCCACCCCCCACTCATGCCCCGTGTGTCTCCATCCCTCCCACCCACCCCCCGCTCATGCCCCGTGTGTCTCTATCCCTCCCACCCACCCCCCGCTCATGCGCCATGTGTCTCTATCCCTCCCACCCACCCCCGCTCATGCCCCGTGTGTCTCTATCCCTCCCACCCACCCCCGCTCATGCCTCGTGTGTCTCTATCCCTCCCACCCCTGCTCATCCCCCGTGTGTCTCTATCCCTCCCACCCACCCCCGCTCATGCCTCGTGTGTCTCTATCCCTCCCACCCACCCCCGCTCATGCCTCATGTGTCTCTATCCCTCCCACCGACACCCGCTCATGCATCAGGTGTCTCTATCGCTCCCACCCACCCCCGCTCATGCCTTGTGTGTCTCTCCCCTCCCACCCACCCCCTGCTCATGCCTCGTGTGTCTCTCCCCTCCCACCCACCCCCTGCTCATGCCTCGTGTGTCTCTCCCCTCCCACCCACCCCCTGCTCATGCCTCGTGTCTCTATCCCTCCCACCCACCCCCGCTCTGCCCCGTGTGTCTCTATCCCGACCACCCACCCACCCCCCGCTCATGCCCCATGTGTCTGTATCCCTCCCACCCACCCCCCGCTCATGCCTCGTGTGTCTGTATCCCTACCACCCACCCCCCGCTCATGCCTCGTGTGTCTCTCCCCTCCCCCTCCACCCCCCGCTCATGGCACGTATGTCTCTATCCCTCCCCCCACCCCCCGCTCATGCCCCATGTGTCTCTATCCCTCCCCCCCACCCCCTGCTCATGCCCCGTGTGTCTCTATCCCTCCGACCCACCCCCCGCTCATGCCCCGTGGTCTCTATCCCACCCACCCCCCGCTCATGCCCCGTGTGTCTCTCCCCTCCCCCCACCCCTTGCTCATGCCCCGTGTGTCTCTATCCCTCCCACAGCCCCCCTCTCGCCACGTGTGTCTATCTCCTCCCGCCCACCCCCCGCTCATGCCCCGTGTGTCTCTCCCCCTCCCCCCGCTCATGCCCCGTGTGTCTCTATCCCCGACTGCCCACCCCCCGCTCATGCCCCGTGTGTCTCTCTGCTGTTGCCCCCCACCCCCCGCTCATGCCCCGTGTCTCCCTGCTGTTGCCCCCCACCCCCTGCTCATGCCCCGTGTCTCTCTCTCCTGTTACCCCCCACCGCCCTCTCATTCCCCGTGTCTCTCTTCTGTTACCCCCACCCCCCTCTCATGCCCCGTGTCTCTCTCCTGTTACCCCCCACTGCCTCTCATGCCCTGTGTCTATCTCCTGTTGCCCCCCACACCCCCATCAAGCCCTGTGTCTCTCTCCAGTTAACCACACCCCCCTCTCATGCCGTGTGTCTCTCTCCTATTACCCCCCAACCCCCTCTCATGCCCCTTGTCTCTCTCCTGTTGCCCCCCACCCCCGGTCATGCCCTGTGTCTCCCTTCTGTTGCCCTATCCCCCGGTCATGCCCCGTGTCTCCCTCGTGTTCCCCCCACCCCCGCTCATGCCCCGTGTCTCCCTGATTTTGCCCCCCGCTCATGCCCTATGTCTCTCTCATGTTACCACCCACCCCGCTCATGCCCCGTGTCTCTATCCTGTTGCCCCCCACCCCCGGTCATACCCTGTGTCTCCCTCCTGTTGCCCCCACCCCTCTCTCATGCCCTGTGTCTCTCTTCTGTTACCCCCCCACCCCCGTTCATGCCCCGTGTCTCCCTCCTGTTGCCCCCACCCCTCTCTCATGCCCCGTGTCGCCCTGCTGTTGCCCCCCACCCCCGTTCATGCCCCGTGTCTCTCTCCTGTTGCCCTCCACCCCCCGGTCATGCCCCGTGTGTCTCTCCCCGACCACCCACCCCCCGCTCATGCCCCGTGTGTCTCTATCCCTCCCACCCACCCCCCGCTCATGCCCCATGTGTCTCTCCCCTCCTCCCTGACCCCCCGCTCATACCCAGTGTGTCTCTATCCCTCCCGCCCACCCCCCGCTCATGCCCCGTGTGTCTCTAATGCTCCCACCCACCCCCCGCTCATGCCCCTATCCCTCCCACCCACCCCCCGCTCATGCCCCTATCCCTCCCATCCCCCGCTCATGCCCCGTGTGTCTATATCCCTCCAACCCACCCCCCGCTCATGCCCCGTGTCTCTATCCCAACAAACCAACCCCCCGCTCATGCCCCGTGTGTCTCTATCCCTCCGACCCACCCACCGCTCATGCCCCGTGTGTCTCTCCCCTCCCATCAACCCCCTGCTCATGCCTCATGTGTCTCCCCCCTCCCACCACCCCTTGCTCATGCCCCGTGTGTCTCTCCCCTCCCGCACACATCCTGCTCATGCTTCGTGTGTCTCTATCCCTCCCACCCACGCTCATGCTCCGTGTGTCTCTCCCCTCCCCCCACCACCCGCTCATGCCCCGTGTGTCTCTATCCCTCCCACCCACCCCCCGCTCATGCCCCATGTGTCTCTCCCCTCCTCCCTGACCCCCCGCTCATACCCAGTGTGTCTCTATCCCGGCCACCCACCCCCCGCTCATGCCCCGTGTGTCTCTAATGCTCCCACCCACCCCCCGCTCATGCCCCTATCCCTCCCACCCACCCCCCGCTCATGCCCATATCCCTCCCATCCCCCGCTCATGCCCTGTGTGTCTATATCCCTCCAACCCACCCCCCGCTCATGCCCCGTGTCTCTATCCCAACAAACCAACCCCCCGCTCATGCCCCGTGTGTCTCTATCCCTCCCACCCACCCACCGCTCATGCCCCGTGTGTCTCTCCCCTCCCATCAACCCCCTGCTCATGCCTCATGTGTCTCCCCCCTCCCACCACCCCTTGCTCTTGCCCCGTGTGTCTCTCCCCTCCCGCACACATCCTGCTCATGCTTCGTGTGTCTCTATCCCTCCCACCCACGCTCATGCCCCGTGTGTCTCTCCCCTCCCCCCACCACCCGCTCATGCCCGTGTGTCTCTATCCCTCCCACCCACCCCCCGCTCATGCCCCGTGTGTCTCTATCCCTCCCACCCACCCCCCGCTCATGCCCCGTGTGTCTCTATCCCTCCCACCCACCCCCGCTCATGCCCCGTGTGTCTCTAATCCCTCCCACCAACCCCCCGCTCATGCCTCGTGTGTCTCTCCCCTGCCCCCCACCCCCTGCTCATGCCCCGTGTGTCTCTCCCCTCCCCCCCAGCCCCTGCTCATGCCCCGTGTGTCTCTCCCCTCCCCCCACCCCCTGCTAATGCCCCGTGTGTCTCTATCCCTCCCACCCACCCCTGCTCATGCCCCGTGTGTCTCTATCCCTCCCACCCACCCCCCGCTCATACCCCGTGTGTCTTTCCCCTCCCCCCACACCCTGCTCATGCCCCGTGTGTCTCTATCCCTCCCGCCCACCCCCCGCTCATGCCCCGTGTGTCTGTATCCCTCCCACCCACCCCCGCTCATGCCCCGTGTGTCTGTATCCCTCCCACCCACCCCCCGCTCATGCCACGTGTGTCTGTATCCCTCCCACCCAGCCCCCGCCCTTGCCCCGTGTGTCTGTATCCCTCCCACCCACCCCCCACTCATGCCCCGTGTGTCTGTATCCCTCCCACCCACCCCCCGCTCAAGCCCCGTGTGTCTGTATCCCTCCCACCCACCCCCCGCTCATGCCCCGTGTGTCTGTATCCCTCCCACCCAGCCCCCGCTCTTGCCCCGTGTGTCTGTATCCCTCCAACCCACCCCTCGCTCATGCCCCGTGTGTCTCTATCCCTCCCACCCACCCCCCGCTCATGCCCCGTGTGTCTCTCCCCTCCCCCCCACCCCCTGCTCATGCCCCGTGTGTCTCTATCCCTCCCGCCCACCCCCGCTCATGCCCGTGTGTCTGTATCCCTCCCACCCACCCCCCGCTCATGCCCCGTGTGTCTGTATCCCTCCCACCCACCCCCCGCTCATGCCCCGTGTGTCTGTATCCCTCCCACCTCCCCCGCTCATGCCCCGTGTGTCTAAACCTCCCGCCCACCCCCCGCTCACGCCCCGTGTGTCTCTCCCCCTCCCCCAGCCCCCGCTCATGCCCCGTGTGTCTCTATCCCCTTCCGCCCACCCCCCGCTCATGTCCCGTGTCTCCCTGCTGTTGCCCCCTACCCCCTGCTCATGCCCCGTGTCTCTTTCCTGTTACCCCCACCGCCGCTCATGCCCCGTGTCTCCCTCCTGTTACCCCCACCCCCCGGTCAAGCCCCGTGACTCCCTTCTGTTGCCCCCCACCCCCTGCTCATGCCCCGTGTCTCCCTGCTGTTGCCCCCTACCCCCTGCTCATGCCCCGTGTCTCTCTCCTGTTACCCCCACCGCCGCTCATGCCCCGTGTCTCCCTCCTGTTACCCCCACCCCCCGGTCAAGCCCCGTGACTCCCTTCTGTTGCCCCCCACCCCCCTCTCATGCCCCGTGTCTCTCTCCTGTTACCCCCCACCGCCTCTCATGCCACGTGTCTCTCTCCTGTTACCCCCACCCCCCTGCTCATGCCCCGTGTGTCTCTCCCCTCCCCCCACCCCCTGCTAATGCCCCGTGTGTCTCTATCCCTACCACCCACCCCCCGCTCATGCCCCGTGTGTCTCTATCCCTCCCACCCACCCCCCGCTCATGCCCCGTGTGTCTCTATCCCTCCCACCCCCCACTCATGCCCGTGTGTCTCTATATCTCCCACCGACCCCACCCACTCCCCACTCATGCCCCGTGTGTCTGTATCACTCCCACCCACCCCCCTGCTCATGCCCTGTGTGTCTGTATCCCTCCAACCCACCCCTCGCTCATGCCGCGTGTGTCTCTATCCCTCCCACCCACCCCCCGCTCATGCCCCGTGTGTCTTTCCCCTCCCCCCCACCCCCTGCTCATGCCCCGTGTGTCTCTATCCCTCCCGCCCACCCCCCGCTCATGCCCCGTGTGTCTGTATCCCTCCCGCCCACCCCCCGCTCATGCCCCGTGTGTCTGTATCCCTCCCACCCACCCCCCGCTCATGCCCCGTGTGTCTGTATCCCTCCCACCTCCCCCGCTCATGCCCCGTGTGTCTATCCCTCCCGCCCACCCCCCGCTCATGCCCCGTATGTCTCTCCCCCTCCCCCAGCCCCCGCTCATGCCCCGTGTGTCTCTATCCCCTCCCGCCCACCCCCCGCTCATGTCCCGTGTGTCTCTCTGCTGTTGCCCCCCACCCCCTGCTCATGCCCCGTGTCTCCCTGCTGTTGCCCCCCGCCCCCTGCTCATGCCCTGTGTCTCTCTCCTGTTACCCCCCACCGCCTCTCATGCCCCGTGTCTCCCTCCTGTTACCCCAACCCCCGGTCAAGCCCCGTGACTCCCTTCTGTTGCCCCCCACCCCCTCTCATGCCCCGTGTCTCTCTCCTGTTACCCCCCCACCGCCTCTCATGCCCCGTGTCTCTCTCCTGTTACCCCCACCCCTCTGCTCATGCCCCGAGTGTCTCTCCCCTCCCCCCACCCCCTGCTAATGGCCCGTGTGTCTCTATCCCTCCCACCCACCCCCGCTCATGCCCCGTGTGTCTCTATCCCTCCCACCCACCCCCCCGCTCATGCCCCATGTGTCTCTATCCCTCCCACCCACCCCCCGCTCATGCCCCGTGTGTCTCTATCCCTCCCACCCCCCGCTCATGCCCGTGTGTCTCTATCCCTCCCACCCACCCCCTGCTCATGCCCCGTGTGTCTCTATCCCTCCCACCCACCCCCTGCACATGCCCCCTGTGTCTCTATCGTTCCGATCCCACCGACTGCTCATGCCACGTGTGTCTCTATCCCTCCCACCCACCCCCCGCTCATGCCCCGTGTGTCTCTATCCCTCCCACCCACCCCCGCTCATGGCCCGTGTATCTCTAGATGTCCCACCAACCCCCCGCTCATGTCCCGTGTGTCTCTATCCCTCCCACCCACCCCCTGATCATGCCCCGTGTGTCTTTCCCCTCCCCCCATCCCCTGCTCATGCCCCGTGTGTCTCTATCCCTCCCGCCCAACCCCCGCTCATGCCCCGTGTGTCTGTATCCCACCCACCCACCCCCCGCTCATGCCTCGTGTGTCTCTCCCCCTCTCCCAGCCCCCGCTCATGCCCCGTGTGTCTCTATCCCCTCCCGCCCACCCCCTGCTCATGTCCTGTGTGTCTCTCTGCTGTTGCCCCCCACCCCCGCTCATGCCCCGTGTCTCCCTGCTGTTGCCCCCCACCCCCTGCTCATGCCCCGTGTCTCTCTCCTGTTACCCCCCACTGCCTCTCATACCCCGTGTCTCTCTCCTGTTACCCCCACCCCCCGGTCAAGCCCCGTGACTCCCTTCTGTTGCCCCCCACCCCCTCTCATATCCCGTGTCTCTCTCCTGTTACCCCCCTCCGCCTCTCATGCCCCGTGTCTCTCTCCTGTTACCCCCACCCCCCGGTCAAGCCCAGTGACTCCCTTCTGTTGCCCCCCACCCCCCGGTCATGCCCCGTGTCTCTCTGCTGTTGCCCCCGCACCCCCCGGTCATGCCCCGTGTCTCTCTCCTGTTACCCCGCACCCCCCGCTCATGCCCCGTTTCTCTCTCCTGTTGCCCCCCTCCCCCGGTTATGCCCCGTGTCTCCCTCCTGTTGGCCCCCACCCCCGCTCATGCTCCGTGTCACTCTTCTGTTACCACCCACCCCCCTCTCATGCCCCGTGTCTCCCTCGTTTTCCCCCCGCCCCCGCTCATGCCCCATGTCTCCCTGCTGTTGCCGCCCCCGCTCATGCCCCGTGCCTGTCTCCTGTTACCCCCCCACCCCCTGCTCATGCCCCGTGTCTCCCTCGTGTACCCCCACCCCCCGCTCATGCCCTGTGTTTCTCTCATGTTACCCCCACCCCCCGCTCATGCCCTGTGTCTCTCTCCTGTTGCCCACCTCCCCCCGGTTATGCCCCGTGTCTCCCTCCTGTTGCCCCCCACCCCCGCTCATGCTCCGTGTCACTCTTCTGTTACCACCCACCCCCCTCTCATTCCCTGTGTCTCCCTCGTTTTCCCCCCGCCCCCGCTCATGCCCCATGTCTCCCTGCTGTTGCCCCCCCGCTCATGCCCCGTGCCTGTCTCCTGTTACCCCCCCACCCCCTGCTCATGCCCCGTGTCTCCCTCGTGTACCCCCACCCCCCGCTCATGCCCTGTGTCTCTCTCATGTTACCCCCACCCCCCGCTCATGCCCTGTGTCTCTCTCCTGTTGCCCACCTCCCCCCGGTTATGCCCCATGTCTCCCTCCTGTTGCCCCCCACCCCCGCTCATGCTCCGTGTCACTCTTCTGTTACCACCCACCTCCCTCTCATTCCCTGTGTCTCCCTCGTTTCCCCCCCGCCCCCCGCTCATGCCCCATGTCTCTCTGCTGTTGCCCCCCACCCCCGCGCTCATGCCCCGTGCCTGTCTCCTGTTACCCCCCCACCCCCCGCTCATGCCCCGTGTCTCTCTCATGTTGCCCCCCACCCCCCTGTCATGTCCCGTGTCTCCCTTCTGTTGCCCCCCACCTCCCGGTCATGTCCCGTGTCTCCCTGCTGTTGCCCTCCCACCCCCCTCTCATGCCCTGTGTCTCTCTCCTGTTACCCCCCCACCCCCCTCTCATGCCCCGTGTCTCCTAGCTGTTGCCCCCTACCCCCCGCTCATGCCCCATGTCTCCCTGCTGTTGCCCCCCACCCCCCGCTCATGCCCCATGTGTCCCTGCTGTTGCCCCCCTCCCCCTCTCATGCCCCGTGTCTCTCTCCTGTTACCCCACGCCCCCCTCTCATGCCCCGTGTCTCTCTCCTGTTCCCCCCACCCCCGGTCGTGCCCCGTGTCTCACTGCTGTTGCCCCCCGCTCATGCCCCGTGTCTCTCTCCTGTTACCCCCCACCTCCCGCTCATGCCCCGTGTCTCCCTGCTGTTGCCCCCCACCCCCCGCTCATGCCCCGTGTCTCTCTCCTGTTACCCCCCAACTCCCTCTCATGCGCCGTGTCTCCCTCCTGTTGCCCCCACCCCCCGGTCATGCCCGGTGTCTCCCTGCTGTTTCCCCCCACCCCCCACTCATGCCCCGTGTCTCTCTCCTGTTACCCTCCACCCCCAGGTCATGCCCCGTGTCTCCCTGCTGTTACCCCCACCCCCTGCTCATGCCCCGTGTCTCTCTCCTGTTCCCCCCACCCCCCGCTCATGCCCTGTGTGTCTCTCCTGTTGCCCCCCACATCCCGCTCATGCCCCGTGTCTCCCTGCTGTTGCCCTCCACCCCCCGCTCATGCCCTGTGTCTCCCTGCTGTTGCCCCCCACCCCCTGCTCATGCCCCGTGTCTCTCTCCTGTTACCCCCCACTGCCTCTCATACCCCGTGTCTCTCTCCTGTTACCCCCACCCCCCGGTCAAGCCCCGTGACTCCCTTCTGTTGCCCCCCACCCCCTCTCATATCCCGTGTCTCTCTCCTGTTACCCCCCTCCGCCTCTCATGCCCCGTGTCTCTCTCCTGTTACCCCCACCCCCCGGTCAAGCCCAGTGACTCCCTTCTGTTGCCCCCCACCCCCCGGTCATGCCCCGTGTCTCTCTGCTGTTGCCCCCGCACCCCCCGGTCATGCCCCGTGTCTCTCTCCTGTTACCCCCCACCCCCCGCTCATGCCCCGTTTCTCTCTCCTGTTGCCCCCCTCCCCCGGTTATGCCCCGTGTCTCCCTCCTGTTGGCCCCCACCCCCGCTCATGCTCCGTGTCACTCTTCTGTTACCACCCACCCCCCTCTCATGCCCCGTGTCTCCCTCGTTTTCCCCCCGCCCCCGCTCATGCCCCATGTCTCCCTGCTGTTGCCGCCCCCGCTCATGCCCCGTGCCTGTCTCCTGTTACCCCCCCACCCCCTGCTCATGCCCCGTGTCTCCCTCGTGTACCCCCACCCCCCGCTCATGCCCTGTGTTTCTCTCATGTTACCCCCACCCCCCGCTCATGCCCTCTGTCTCTCTCCTGTTGCCCACCTCCCCCCGGTTATGCCCCGTGTCTCCCTCCTGTTGCCCCCCACCCCCGCTCATGCTCCGTGTCACTCTTCTGTTACCACCCACCCCCCTCTCATTCCCTGTGTCTCCCTCGTTTTCCCCCCGCCCCCGCTCATGCCCCATGTCTCCCTGCTGTTGCCCCCCCGCTCATGCCCCGTGCCTGTCTCCTGTTACCCCCCCACCCCCTGCTCATGCCCCGTGTCTCCCTCGTGTACCCCCACCCCCCGCTCATGCCCTGTGTCTCTCTCATGTTACCCCCACCCCCCGCTCATGCCCTGTGTCTCTCTCCTGTTGCCCACCTCCCCCCGGTTATGCCCCGTGTCTCCCTCCTGTTGCCCCCCACCCCCGCTCATGCTCCGTGTCACTCTTCTGTTACCACCCACCTCCCTCTCATTCCCTGTGTCTCCCTCGTTTCCCCCCCGCCCCCCGCTCATGCCCCATGTCTCTCTGCTGTTGCCCCCCACCCCCGCGCTCATGCCCCGTGCCTGTCTCCTGTTACCCCCCCACCCCCCGCTCATGCCCCGTGTCTCTCTCATGTTGCCCCCCACCCCCCTGTCATGTCCCGTGTCTCCCTTCTGTTGCCCCCCACCTCCCGGTCATGTCCCGTGTCTCCCTGCTGTTGCCCTCCCACCCCCCTCTCATGCCCTGTGTCTCTCTCCTGTTACCCCCCCACCCCCCCCTCATGCCCCGTGTCTCCTAGCTGTTGCCCCCTACCCCCCGCTCATGCCCCATGTCTCCCTGCTGTTGCCCCCCACCCCCCGCTCATGCCCCATGTGTCCCTGCTGTTGCCCCCCTCCCCCTCTCATGCCCCGTGTCTCTCTCCTGTTACCCCACGCCCCCCTCTCATGCCCCGTGTCTCTCTCCTGTTCCCCCCACCCCCGGTCGTGCCCCGTGTCTCACTGCTGTTGCCCCCCGCTCATGCCCCGTGTCTCTCTCCTGTTACCCCCCACCTCCCGCTCATGCCCCGTGTCTCCCTGCTGTTGCCCCCCACCCCCCGCTCATGCCCCGTGTCTCTCTCCTGTTACCCCCCAACTCCCTCTCATGCGCCGTGTCTCCCTCCTGTTGCCCCCACCCCCCGGTCATGCCCGGTGTCTCCCTGCTGTTTCCCCCCACCCCCCACTCATGCCCCGTGTCTCTCTCCTGTTACCCTCCACCCCCAGGTCATGCCCCGTGTCTCCCTGCTGTTACCCCCACCCCCTGCTCATGCCCCGTGTCTCTCTCCTGTTCCCCCCACCCCCCGCTCATGCCCTGTGTGTCTCTCCTGTTGCCCCCCACATCCCGCTCATGCCCCGTGTCTCCCTGCTGTTGCCCTCCACCCCCCGCTCATGCCCCGTGTATCCCTGCTGTTGCCCCCGCTCATGCCCCGTGTCTGTCTCCTCTTACCCCCCAACCCCTCTAATGCCCGTGTCTCTCTCCTGTTACCCCCCACCCCCCTCTCATGCCCCGTGTCTCCCTGCTGTTGCCCCCCACCCCCCGCTCATGCCCCGTGTCTCTCCCCTGTTACCCCCATCCTCCGCTCATGCCCCGTGTCTCCTTGCTGTTGCCCCCCGACCCCCACTCATGCCTCGTGTCTCTCTCCTGTTACCCCCCACCCCCCTCTCATGCCCCTTGTCTCTCTCCTGTTCCCCCACCCCCCGGTCATGCCCCGTATCTCCCTGCTGTTGCCCCCCGCTCATGCCCCTTGTCTCTCTCCTGTTACCCCCACCCCCCGCTCATGCCCGTGTCTCTCTCCTGTTACCCCCCACCCCCCTCTCATGCCCCGTGTCTCTCTCCTGTTGCCCCCCACCCCCCGGTCATGCCCCGTGTCTCCCTGCTGTTGCCCCCCACTCCCCACTCATGCCCCGTGTCTCTCTCCTATTACCCCCCACCCCCGGTGTCATGCCCCGTGTCTCCTTGCTGTTACCCCCCACCCCCCGGTCATGCCCCGTGTCTCTCTCCTGTTCAGCCCACCCCCCGCTCATGCCCTGTGTCTCTCTCCTGTTGCCTCCCACCCCCCGCTCATGCCCTGTGTCTCCCTGTTGTTGCCCCCACTCATGCCCCGTGTCTCCCTGCTGTTGCCCCCACCCCCCTCTCATGCCCTGTGTCTCTCTCCTGTTGCCCCCACCCTCTGGTCATGCCCCGTGTCTCCCTGCTGTTGCCCTCCGCTCATGCCCCGTGTCTCTCTCCTGTTACCCCCACCCCCGGTCATGCAGTGTGTCTCCCTGGTGTTGCCCCCCACCCCCCGCTCATGCCCCGTGTCTCTCCTGTTACCCCCAACGCCACTCTCATGCCCCGTGTCTCTCTCCTGTTGCCCCCCACCCCCCGGTCATGCCCCGTGTCTCCCTGCTGTTGCCCCCCACCCCCTGCTCTTGCCCTCTGTCTCCCTGCTGTTGCCCCCACCCCCTGCTCATGCCCCGCGTCTCTCTCTCCTGTTACCCCCCACCCCCCTCTCAGGCCCCGTGTCTCTCTCCTGTTACCCCCCCACCCCCTCTCATGCCCCGTGTCTCTCTCCTGTTGCCCCCACCCCCGATCATGCCCCGTGTCTCCCTGCTGTTTCCCCTCCCCCCGCTCATGCCCCGTGTCTCTCTCCTGTTACCCCCACCCCCCTCTCATGCCCCGTGTCTCTCTCCCGTTACCACCCACCCCCTCTCATGCCCCGTGTCTCCCTCGGGTTCCCCCCACCCCCCGCTCATGCCCCGTGTCTCCCTGCTGTTGCCCCCCACCCCCCGCTCAAGACCCGTGTCTCTCTCCTGTTACCCCCCGACCCCCGCTCATGCCCTGTTGTGTTCTCTTTATACACCCCGCCTTCCCTTTCCATGGTGGCCATCTTGGTAAAAGATTTTCCTTCCTGCGGTTTGGGAAGAAAAATCTTTTTTTTACCACCTGGGGTTCCCACTTTGAGGACCTAAGATGCTAGTGGTCTTCATCTATTGAAAAGGATGTTATCGTGATGTTGCACTAATAAAAACCTATGAAATGCAGTAAAAAAAAATTGTGTTAAAGGGACGTTATGGTTAAGTTGCACTAATAAAAACCTATGAAATTCAATGAACAAACTTTGTTAAAGGGACGTTATGGTTAAGTTGCGCTACTAAAAACCTATGAAATTCAGTGAAAAAACTTTGTTAAAGGGACGTTTTGGTTAAGTTGCGCTACTAAAAACCTATGAAATCCAGTGAAAAAACTTTGTTAAAGGGACGTTATGGTTCCAAGTAAAACCGAAAAACCCTTGAAATTCGCCAGTTATGGTAAGCTAAGCAACCATAACTCGCGCCACCACCGTGCACTGACTAACACCCACGACATCAAAGATGACATCACAAATGTCATTGATGACATCACTGATGACATCACATGTCTGGCTCACTCTTTTTTCTTTTGCTGACATATCTAGGCCACATAGTTTTCTTCAGTAACAGTCAGAAACAAAAAAATGTATTTTATTTGTAGACGTATCCTTCAAGTAGGTTCTTACAGTAATTCCCTTAGAGTCCAGTCACATCATATGAAACATATACATACGGGAAGACCCAAGCTTGAAAGACAGCAATCCTTTTTGTGCATAAAGATAATCAATAGACTTATCTCACTTTCTGATAGTTCTGTTGTTTTTTTATGGCTCTACTTTCCCTGTATATGGTCATATTTGTATACATTGTACTCACACTACTTTCCTTAGGGTCCAATCACATCAAGTTATACATATACATAGGGTAAATAGCAGCTTTGAAACAGCAATCATTTATTTGCATGAAAATAAAGTTAGGTTATGAATTGTTTCTGCTACTACTTGTGCTTTTTTGCTAACTTCACTTTCCCTGTATATACCCATATTGGTATGTGTTCTTGTCTCTTTGTGTTTTGTCTATAGTAATGCAATTATGTAATACATGGGTTTTATTAGCTACTTATTACATATTTCACAGTACACAAAAATCTATTAAGAAAACAATTATCATTTCATTATTCAACATATTAACATTACGAATATTATACCTTCATCTTGTACGCTGCACACAATGCTATGTTTCTGCATGAGTAGCTTAGTATACTAGATAGAACCCCATAATAGAATGCTATTTATATCAATGCATCGTTCAATGCACTAATTAGGGTATGATATTTATTGCAATGATCCTTTTTCGTAACATTATAATAAGAATCCCTTGTACACATATTTCATGAAAAGTACATACACATGTGATGTCATCCGTGATGTCATCAATGACATTTGTGATGTCATCTTTGATTTTGTGGGTGTTAGTCTTAGCAGTGCACGGTGGTGGCGCGAGTTATGGTTGCTTAGCTTACCATAACTGGCGAATTTCAAGGGTTTTTCGGTTTTACTTGGAACCATAACGTCCCTTTAACAAAGTTTTTTCACTGAATATATATATATCTACCTCAATGAAGCATAAGTACAGTCCACTTTACATGAAAGCAGAATTAAGCCCAGGATGGTAGGGGCCTAACAGGCCAGGATTCATATACCAGCACAAAGCCAGACGAAAGAGCGGAATCGAAAATTAGGAAGAAGCAGCTCTTGCCTAGGAATTCGAGGTCAACCCAAGGAAGGGAGGAGAGCGGCAACTCTGAAGAATTGAAACTTAAGAGCATAGCA
Organism: Ambystoma mexicanum; assembly: GCF_040938575.1. Taxonomy (NCBI): domain Eukaryota; kingdom Metazoa; phylum Chordata; class Amphibia; order Caudata; family Ambystomatidae; genus Ambystoma; species Ambystoma mexicanum. The sequence goes on from NC_090939.1 coordinate 415,127,163, forward strand.
GCCTGTCCATGAAGGTCGAGATAAGGAGGCCCAGGCAGAAGGCGAGGCCGAAGGGAGAATCAAATACGCAAATAGATGGAAAATGAAGCAGCTTCACCGTGTACTGACATATGACCAGCCAAGCGCGAAGAGGTACCAAAATCTGATGTCACCCAAAACCAGAGGATGCCATAACTTTCCCTGATAAGAAGCTACAGTTTCGAGGCCATCCACAGCCAACTAATTGATGCATAGCCCTAAAGTACTAATTGATGGAAGGGAGACAGGGGAATCTTGGGGCATGCCGCATCTGGGCAACCATTCTGCAAGCTGCTAATTAAAGTGGAGATTTATGCCTAGGGGTGTAACCGACCCAATCACAATGGACCAAGTAATCTAGGATCCTATAGCTAGCAGAACCAATGAGATGTCGTACTTGTAGTGACGTCTAGCACGAGTGATGTAGAGGGATGGGCGTAGACGCCCACCCGATAAGAGTTATCCAATCCTCACACCCCGTTACCATGTACAGTTATAGTACCTTCACTTAAGTTAACTTTTCCAACCAATAGACTTGCATGACAAACTTTTGAGTGTTACACGTCAATGATGACAAATTTTGCCTATAAAAATTGCTGTTTGAATGAAGATTGTGGAAGTTGAAGCGAGACGGGCAATCGCATCACTGATGATTTCCTAATGTTTCCCCGTTTTTTGTACTTGTCATTAAACAGACTTCCCTTTGCCAAACCATTTGAGTTGTCCTTATTGATTGGTGTTGGAGTAAGAGAATCCTGCACCCCATCCACCTCAAGGTGCAGCTATCTCGTCTTAAAGTACTCTGATCCCATGGGTTTGTCAGAGGTCGCTCCCCCCTCTTGTACACTTGGTAGCAGAGGATGGTTTTGACCATTGATTATTGATTATTGATTAAAATAAGACACCTATTGACCGTCGACACAAAGTAACTGTAGGTCTTTGGCAATATCACGGGTCCTTCACCATTTGGCCGAGTAGACTGTGAAGCTTCCCGTGGACAATGATAGTATAAATCTATCCAAAATCTGCAGTGGGTCTGAAGGAACCCGTTTTATAAACATAAACCCTTCCATTCCTACGGGCAGTGGAACAGACGAAAGACTAAACAAGGCGGTAACGGAGGCGGTGATCCCGAGGATCCATGCGAGCGGTGAGTGAAACAAAACATTGAATGTTTTGGCAAATGTCATAGGCATTAGAACAAGTAAGGGAAAAGTTAACGGAGGGAGATAGAAAAAACAAAATAGTCAGAAGTAGAGAAGACTGTATATACATATAAGGGAATAATGACTCAAGAATAATTGAGATATTAAAGAATACCAGGGTAGACACCTGAGATTTTAAAGAATACCGGGGTAGACACCCACGAACAGAGTGAATACAGGGGTAGACACTAGAGAACAGAGTGATACCGGGGTAGACACCGTTGAACAGAGTGAATACCTGGGTAGACACCCAAGAAAGGAGAGAATACCGGGGTAGACACCGGAGAAGAGAGAGGATTCCCGGGCGGACACCTGAGGAGAGAGTGGATTCGTCTTGTTCCTGCGCTTTAATATAGCGGTCAGAAGAAACGTGAACTCAGAGCCCACATAATAGGGGACAACTAGGCTACTACAACGTTTAAACACATCATAAAATGAGTTTGTTTAAACTCCATGTCGGGGTACAAATTAGAGGAAGAGATATTTGTGTCCAGCTGGTGTCTGTCTAGTCTGTCAAATGTCTGTTGTACTTGTTCTGTTGTGTGTCACATGTAAGAAATGTTGTCTTGTATTGGTTAAAATCAAAAAGGGTTTTACGCAATTCTATAGTTGAGAGGGAATCGCACATGGATTGATGTTCTTGAGTAAATTGGTGATAAAAAGTTTTTAAGCGAAGGATTGGATTGGAGCTTGCAGTGTTTGGTGCTCGCTCATATTATTGGCAGTGTTAAAATTGCATGGAAGCATTGAAAAGTGTTTTTTAAGAGGAAAGTATAACAGATTTAAGCATGGAAGAAATTACACCATTAGCACACCTATGTAAGCAACTGCCGAAACCTGCACCCAATCTTAAGAAATATAGCACCGAGATGTTTATGCCGTGGCCACAAAATGGGTCTTTATCAAAAGCCGTCTTACAGCTTATGATGACTTACTTGAATGCCACATACACAGGCAAGAAACTAGAAAAACACCTGGCTGTTCTAGAGCTTTGTAAAATGTTTGAACAGTCGAAGGAGGAAGAGCCATCTGATGACTGGCTATTAAACGTATGCATGGAGGGGGGTGAGACGCCTACCGCACCACCTGCCCCGCCTGAAACAGAAACTGAGGGAAGTAAGTCTGAGGGACTCTACCCATTGAGAGAGTTTAAAGCAGCCACAAGGTACAGCAACCCCGCGTATGATTCACCTACCTACAGTAGTGACGAAAACCGAGGGAAGGATCAGGACAAGATTCTTACCTCCACAGTCCCGAGGGACAAGGAGAGACACACTGATGAGAGGAAGGATCAGGCATAGATTAGTGCATCTCTCGATAAGGAGAGAGAGGGAAAGTAATGGAAAGAAGGTGAAAGCAGAAATGATGAGATAGCATTCACAAAAGACGAATGGATGGGAGGACAGATATTATTGAAACTCGATGGAAAAGGAAGTGATGATGTGAGACCTATAGAGAGGTTATATGAGGCGCAGAGAAAGGAGAAAGACAAGGAGTCAAGGGATGAAAGGATAAAATGGAAGGATAGACCGAGGCGTGAACAGCTATATCGCGAAGAGCAAGAGAAACAGCTTGATTGCAAACAGAGAGCAGTCTATTCCTTGGACAGACAGAAACAGCGAGGTTGAGAAGAAGAGCAAAGGATACGTGAAAAAAGGATATAGAGACGAAAAGATGAGGAAGTTTGAAGGGAAAATGAACATAGAAATGAAAGGAGAAGGGAAAAAGATAAAGTCAGAGAAGAGGTGAGGAAGCGCAAAGAATTTGATGGCGATGTTGAACCTAAGCTTAGACAGAAGAACATCTCGAACATCTGGAGAGGGAAGTTAAAAAACCCAATCCTGTTGTAGAATGGGAAGACATTGAAGAATTCTTCCCTGCGTATGACTCAGTACCAGGCACGGCCAGGGAAAATATTGAAGATGACTTCGCCACCAGAAGCATCGGGGAAACAATTGATAAGATATATGGCAAAATTGGGTTAGAACAAATATCCCAATTGGAGAGGGAAGACGAGCGCCTGGAGAGCACTAAGCTGTATGACACTAAGGATATCACCCGAAGTAGTGGGAGCAGGAGACTGTCCCTGGACAGGCTAGAAATCAGTAAAAACGATGATGACACAAGGAGTTGCGTGAATTGGGAACAATCAATGTCCGACTCCGGCGAGGAAATGGAGCGTGAGACAAATGAAGAAGGGAGACAGCGCGAAAAGTGCCTCCCAAGGGACAAAGGTGTACGATGGTCGGATGCTCGTGAGTCCACACCGAGGACATCAGAGTCTGCCACACAGTCGGACCAGCATGATGAAACACCCCATGGTCACAGGGGGGTGTCGGCACCCGCCTATGTAGACAGGTTAAGGACATTGCCAGAGAGATGGCCATGCAGGAATAATACCCCAGTGGTAGACAGGAGAGCTATGAGAGAAGAGAAGGAAGACTGCGCATTCCAATTCCTGCTATTAGAAAAGCGGGGAGCAAGACCGCAATATATTCCATGGCCACACATGGATCGAGAAAACCTGAAAAACAAGCTTCCAATGCTGACATCGGGAGCCGGGAAGTGGATACACGAGAAAAAATGACAGGGGGTGTCATGCTCGCAATAGGGGACATTAAAAGTCTCCTGTTCGTCATACTTGGTGAGAGAGCAGACGATGTGTGGACACGGGCAGGGTACCCTGGTGTAACCATAATTAACACTACTCACGACGGAGCACAATTTAATAATTGCAGAGCAGCAGTATAGAAAGCGCTACGAGTGCTGTACCCAGACACTTCCAATATGGGAGTCAGAAGATCCGTTGATTTATATCCAAATTTTCCAAGACGCGTGGGTACTCGAAACACATGAATCTTGGACGAAATCTATACCAGTGTTTACCACATATTGTGCCAAGTGTTGCCAGAACCAGTGCAGAAACAGCTCAAGAAATTGGTAGGGGTTGAGGCTAAACCTTGTGCTGAAATACAGTTAACTATTGCAGATTACTGTAGATTGTTGCAAGAAAAGAATCGGAAAAAGGAGGCAACACGACAGGGTGAGGAAGCGAAGCTGGTGCATAAGAAATTATCAAAGTATGCTCTCGAAGGAGCCATGCTAACTAGCCCAGCTGAACAGAACTTACAACAGGTGGCTAACCCCCAGCAGAACAACCAGGGTAAAATAGGACTGTACCCAAGGGGAAGGGGATTTAGAGGAAGAGGATGGCAAAGTAATTAAGGAGGGTTCCAGAGTAATCAAGGAGGTTTTTAAAACGTGCAAATGGGCAACCCAGATATGTCAAACGGACAAATTATCCGACCACCGCCAGTATGTTGGCTATGTGGAATGACGGGGCATTTGCCGCACACGTGCAGAAGTCAAGACGTGTCGCAGAATAACCAAGGAAAGGGAGCAGGCACAGGGAATCCACCTGTGATCTCACAACAGGGCAATGCGCAAAACCACACAGTGCAGCAACAAGCATTAGGCGTGCAGCAGGGTGCGCAGCAAGGGGTTCAACCCACAAACATGGGGAATTTGCCTCAAGGGCAATTTCAACAGGCACCAACGCAATCGTCTCAGGGCACAAACTCTGGAAGGGGAGGCAGCCCAGGGAGTGGAGGAAATCCACAAGTGTACAGTGGGCCGAACTTATATATGAACAAGGACAGCTCACTGGGAACCCTGATGTGCTCTGTCCTATCAGTGACAACAGACCCTAATAGGGAACCTAGGCTGAATGTCATCATAGGGGATAAAGAATATTCCTTCTTAGTTGACACGGGTGCAACACGCTCGTGCATACGGGAAGGCAAGTTTTCCTTTTCCGGCGAGGCCATAGATACTCAGAGTTTTACAGGAGCTCATAGTCAAGTTCCCTTTACAGACGCACTCCCAGTCTCCGTGGGAGAGTGCAAGATGAATGTGACTTTATTATATTCACAACAGACCCCGGTAAACATTTTGGGTCGAGACTTAATGACAAAGTTGAACATGACAATCTCGTTCACAGAGGAGGGCATAGTATGCTCCACTCCAGGAATGCATTATTCAAACGTGTGCGAAATGATCAGGGCATACTCAGGACACATAGCCATGAGAGCTATACCAGTAGAGCCAGAAGTTTTCGCATATGGCATGCGTGTGCTCATGGCAGGATTGCCAGGCCTTGCAGATAGAACTATGAGAACCCCCGATTAATTTTTATTCAGACCAAGAATACCTATGCATGAAGAGGAGGGACAAGTATTTGCCTTGATGATATATACCGCAGCTGTGCGAGGGAAAATAGCATTGGTTGAAGGCTACGATGATGAAGGCAGAAAATGGTGTGCAATTATCGCCATTGAAGAAGGATGTCGATTGACTGACGTCACTGATGACAATCTGTTTGAAGAACAACCAGACTCAGAAGAGACAAGAGTGGAAGTGAGTCTCATATTTTGGGTAAAAATGATCAAAAGAGAAGTGCCCCGGAGAATGATGTTGGCACTGATACGTCCGGAATACTTTGATGACAACATAGCCCAGGTGCCTGTCTCAGTATGGACTACAGGACCATATGACGTAGGCCTCCTGAAGGGAGTGGGGGAAGTGAAAATTAAACTGAAACGAGGAGCAATTTTACCCCATGTGCAGAGAGGCAGATGAGGGGATTGCGAAGACAATTTCCGCCATGATGGACCAGAGCATCTTGGTGACGTCAGAGTCACCATGTAATACAGTGATTTATCCTGTCAAGAAATCAAAGGGAGGGTCTTGGTGTTCAATTCAAGATTTAAGAGCATTAAACGATATTGTTGAAGCTGAGTTCCCTCTAGTCCCTAATCCATCTGCAATCCTATGTAATATACCCACCGAGGCAAAATATTTTACGGTGATTGACTTGGAAAATGCCTTTTTCTCAATCCTGTTGCACCGTGACTCTCAAAATCTGACGTCATTCACATTCCGACAAATGCGTCTGAAAAGCACAAGGTTGCCACAGGGGTACTGTGAGTCCCCGTCCATTTTCAATAGAGTCCTACAGATGGACCTAAGCTATATTGCATTACAAAGTGTTGTCTTGCAATATGTGTACGACATCTTGATCTGCAGCTCCACGGGAGAACAATGCAGATGCGATTCTATTCGGCTATTGACTTTACTGGCTGAGAAAGGTTATAAGGTTGACAAGGAAAAGTTGCAGTATTGTCAACAAGAGGTGCTATACATATGCCAGCTAATCTCACATGAAGGTAAAAAAGGTGACCCCAGAAAGGGCTGAAGCCATCATGAACACGGCAAAGCCACTCTCGATAAAGCAAATGCAGAGCTTTCTAGGCCTCTGCAATTATGCTAGAGCATGAGTCTTCGATTACAGCTCATATACCAAGCCTTTGCTTCAGGCTCTAAAGAAAGCCCAGCTGACAAAGGAAAAGATTGAATGGACTGAAGCAATGGAAAAGGGATTAGCAGAACTCAAGAGAGCGATTTGTACAGCTCCAGTTCACAGGATTCCTAATTATGCAGAGGAATTCTACCTATTCTCGCACACGGATGGCAACGTTATGACGGCAGTGCTCGCTCAAAAAACTTTGTTGGGATACAAGCCCGTGGCATATTACAGTGGGATCCGGGACCCAGTAATGAGAGGCCACTTCCCATGTGAACAAAGTTTAGCTGGCGCAGCGTTCGCCATAGAAAAGGCAACTACTATTGTGATGGGATGTTCCATGACGTTATACATCGAACATTCACTATTCGTTATTTTAGAGAAACCTAAAGGAACGTTGACGTCTCAGAGAGCCTCTGCATATGAAGTGATCATATCTAATCCATCGATCAAAATAGTTCAATGTAAAACAGTGAACCCAGCTACATTCATAGCAGAGCCAGTCACTGAAGGAGAGCCGATACATGACTGTGCAAACTATGAAGAATTCTATGATGAAATCCCCAGGGTGAAAGAAAATGCCCTGGCGGGAGGAGAGATAGTTTTTATTGACGGATCTTCTATAATCGACCAAGAAGACGGACACAAATATACAGGCGTTGCTGTAATGAAACACATAGCAAACAGAGAAATTCAACTACTCGTCAGTGCACGAATACCATCTCATTATTCAGCGTAGGCTGCAGAATTATTGGCATTGATGCTCGCCATAGAGAATCACGCAGACCAGGAAGTAACAGTGTACAGTGACTCCGCCTATGGGACGTCCACAGTGCACGCAGGACTAGCGCGCTGTCAAAGGAGGGGCTACCTCCGAGCAGACGACACGCCAGTGCAGCATGCAGGCTTATTGGGCAGGCTGATTAAGGCACTACAGCTCCCAGTGGGCATAGCGGTTGTGAAATGCACCGCCCACACCAAAGGGACAGATTTCATTTCACGCGGGAACCATGCAAAAGACACGGATGCCAATCGTTTGGCCTACAAAAGTGAGACGGTTATGGAAGTGGAAGTGGCGTGCACCCATGAGAGAATGATGGTGGCACGTACCACACCTGAAGCCTATAGTAATCTGGGGCATACACAACTAATGGAGCTTCAAGAGGAGGCACCACAGGACGAGAAGAACCTATGGAAATTTCGAGGGGGTTCCTAAACCCCTCTGATGGATTTTGGCAGCAAGACAGCACTGGTAAACCAGTAATGCCTGTAGCCCTACTAAAAATAGCATTACCCACTGCACATGTCAAAAGAGAATCTAGTAGCAATGCTTGCAGAAGACTGGTTTATACCGAATTTAGCTGAGCATGTTGCATTCTTTATGGTGAACTGCATAATCTGCCAGCAATTCACTGCTGGGCACACATTAACAGTAGTGAGAGGAGTCATCACCCAGCCAAATGGGCCTTTTCAGCACCTACATATTGACTATGTTGACATGATTCAAGTGGGAAACGGGTACAGATACTTAATTGTAGTGGTGTGTCCATTCTCTAGATGGATAGAAGCAGGTCCATGTACACGCCCAGACTCTACCTGTGTGGCCAAATTCCTGGTGGGGGAAGTGTTCCCTAGGTGGGGGGCGTGTGAAGTGATGAGATCAGATAATGGGGCTCATTTTGTGAATTTAGACTTTGAGCAGATTAGCTTGTTGCTTGGTATAAAGCACAAGTTCTCGTCGGCGTATCATACAGAAGGTAATGGTATCTGTGAGAGGCTCAACGGCTTGTTAAAAGAAAGGATAGCCAAGTTGAAGCTTACTCTAAAGAGGGGATGGTTGCACTGCCTTCCACTGGCATTGTATGCTCTTCAGAACCAACCAGGCTCCGACCATCATCTTACGCCGCACAAAATAGTCACAGGAAGGAGAATGAATACTCCCCTAGCCCCTCGAGATAGAGCTATATGTGGTGCCCAGCCAACCCGAAAGATCCTGGGATCCGAATTACAAAAATATCTGAACTGCATGACATCCAGTCTTACTGTAATGTCAGACCAACTGCAACGACAACAAAAAGGGTGCAGCACAGCACAAAACGCAGCAGGAGACGCTACAACAGACCTAGCTCAAGGTTTATGTGTTCCACTCGTCTTTCCTGGAGATGTGGTGCTAGTAAAAAACCACACGAGGAAGAGGTGGGACGAGCCAAGATTCAATGGCCCTTTCATCGTAGAGGACTGTACTCCTTCAGCTGTAAAACTGCAGGGCAGGAGAGCATGGATTTTTCTCAATGGCATTAAGCCCTATATCGGACAAAGTCTTCGAGCTGCACCCCACCGCGAAGAAACTACAGACAACAGGGAAGAACCTCAGCACGTGCAGATGAGATCCATGACGAGGAAGAAAGACGCATGAGCAGCAAAGCCAAGACAAAGAACTCTTGAGCAAATTGTAGCTTAAATTGGACATTTCCTCTAAGCAAAAAGGGGGATAAGGACATAAAACGGACAATCTGTGCATCCTAGTAGCAGGGTGAAAAAGAAAATTGCACATGTAAGCCACAGCACGTTTTGGTGACACGAACTTGTGAATCAACCACACTCCAGCATTGTTGAGAAACACGACTCTAACAGACATTGATCAAGGACTTTTACCTTAAGAGCTAAACACATTATCCTGAATAATCAAATATCAAGACTTTTTTGACAGCATTTATGGTGCCCCCAGAAGAAACATCACAGAGGACGTAATCACCTGCTTCCAGTATCATATCTGTCGCTGGTGGGGAGGGTTACCAGTGTCACAGACTTTATCCAAGATCCTGCCAACAAGAAAGTAATCTGGCAACTACTTACCGTCATTGCGGAAGCCTTCACTGGACTGCCTGAATACAGTGATAAGGACACAAATGCTTCCACCACAGAAATTATAGATAAACACATCAATATGCTTTTCTTTCGCATCATAGAGGAATGCCCAGCTAATGTTGGAAGAACCACAGACACTTTCACGTTTATCCGAGATCCAGCAAACTCTTGAGCCAGCTGTGGACCATGCTAATTTATCTGGTCGCAATCCACATGTCAGGAAAGTGCAAGCATTGTTCACGTCAAGGGAAGAGCCTACAATCCTGAACCCAGCAAGGCAGGACAAATGTCCCAGTCACCTGAGGACAGCCGACTGGCTCACAACGTCCTCTTTCGCCTAGTAACTGACTTTCCGGAAATGGTAGGGAGACCTGTTGAGGTTGACGTCCTCACCTTCATCAGAGATCCAGATAACGTCGCACAGATGGGAACGCTCCTCCACAGCATCATGCTGCAAGTGGAGCTGTCCAACTTTCAGAGAGATTACATGAGGAGATTCCGGTGAAACCTTCCGCCGAGGTACAGATCGAGGAAGCCGAGGCAAGCACTTCATCTTTCCGCCGAGGGACAGATCGAAGGAAACAGAGACAAGAACTTCACCTTTATTTGTTTTAATTGCCATTTTCCCCATTTCTTCGCATTGAACAGTGTCCAACATGTCCTCAGGACTGAAGCAGATTCGGGGGGTGCACCTACTTTTACTATACACAGTAAAAGTGACTTATCGAAGTGTTAGTCTAATCTATTTTTCCATAGTCTAGCAAGGACACTGCATCCTATATCGAGAGACAGTCGTCACCCGCAAGAGGGGGGACACTTGTAAAGCACCAGGCACTTTATGATACAAACTGTTTGAGAAAAACAGTGAATTGGAGGAAAAGAATAAAACATTGACATTTTGTTATGATCAAGATGGGGGCCCAGAAAAGTAACCTGGTCCTCCCACAAACAGTGTGGCACCCCTGCTTCTCTGGAAGGAAATGCTGCCGCTTTACCCACCGCACTATCATGTATCTATGCATTGTGTTCATCATTATTTTGCTGTCATTAACGATCAGAACTGCATTTTTTCTTGGTGCACAAAGCGTTCCAATTTCAGTGCACCCACCTGATGATGGACGCATGAGCCCACAAAAGCACCCAGACCCTATATAGTTATTCCAGTCCCGGGAAAATCTGATGGTAAACAAACTGAACATGAATGTGATTAACAGTGACACATACACACTTGAGATAACGAAAGAAAAGAAGAGCTGGAGACAGGGTCAGCACAGAATGAATGAACACATAGCACTGACAACTACACGCACCCACACACTGAATGCACACGAACCAGGGCATGTGTCAATGGCCACAGGACCTCAAGCGAAGGCAATCGAGAGCACAAAACTGCCTACCAAACTATCAGCCCAGAAAATAATGAGAGAAACCGAGAAGAATCAAGAGAAAAGCCAAGGAAAGAAGACTTAACAAAAGCTCTTAAAAAGACAGCAGTGGCTGTAGGAGAATTCACTGCAAAGACACAAATGTTAATAGATCATTTATTCCTGTTTATAGCTAGAGCGAAGAAACGGCATGAGGAACTGAAAAATAAAACCGCAGAGACTGTACTGAAAATCACACAAGTACCAACACAAGGAACAAGTACCAGGCCCACAATGCAGCCATACACTGGGCTGGTGACAGGCTGGTGGCTAATAAAGGCACTTATAGAGGGCAGGAAAAGAATGCAAGAAGAGGAGAGAATTGTAAAACCTCCACCTACCACATCGATGCAGATAAAGAAACCTGCTCCATCGACCAGAATGCCCGAGAGTCCTCCAGCAAGGAAAAGTCACACAGACGCATTTAGAGATGTAGTTATAGCAAACTACAGGAATACACTAAGGATCAAGAGGAGCCTGCATGAAAATAACAGTGAACTGAACGACTCCTGGACAGCACAGCACATCTAGGAAACAACATTTGGTACCAGCACATGAAAGAAGTTGGAAGAAGGAAAAAAAAATCAGAAGGAGAATGCTTCGTTTGTGCATGCCTACCGTACACCATGGGGAAATCCAAGATCTTCGTGGCTGTAGAAATTGATGTCCCAACAGCACACTGTCTTTCACACGTAGCAATGTGCAACACCAGAGGACAGTTCATGGGAAGGGATGCCTCATTGATATGGGCAACCAAGACAAATTACCCTGATGAAGACGATTATATACAGGACATTAAGACGAGAAACAGAGCCCATACAAGGAATCATGTGATCAGGTACGAGAAGCCTGGAGTTAAAGGAGCAGCAATCAGGTGGAAAGTGAACCCACAGCTAAATGTCCAAGGAAAATCTCCAGAAGAGGCAAAAAATTGGAAGAACAGGGGCCAAATGCAGATTTGGGGAACAGTGCTTTCACCAGAAGGATGGAAAGAAGGAGTGGCGATCTGCCGAGCATGGATGTTCTTTGGAGCCTATAAGGAAGTAATTGAGAACTCACAGAGGTTGTGCAAACCTTTATGGCTGAAACTCACAAGATTACTGACATGGGTTGCAGACAGAGGTGGACCCCTGCAGATAGTGCCACTGGAAAGCCCAAAATCGTGCTTCAGGAACAATGGCACGAGGAAGATGGGAGAGAATCAGAACTGAGGATGAATCTTTGAAGCTCCAGGAATGACTCACGGAACTGCAGTAATTATGGATCATTACTGGGCATGTGGATCCAATGCATACAGAAGACTGCCAAAAAACTGGAGAGGCATATGCATATTAGTGAATGTCCACGTTCCTGCACTAGTGATCCTGAAAAGTGACCTGAATATTGACAATTTCCCGAAAGTAGATGCTCACCTGAGGAAAAGGAGATCTGTGGAGCTGGTATCCCGAATGAAAAGAGAACATTACTTTTCTGCCAAATCAGAAGAAGCATTCCATGCAATCCCGTATGAGCACAGGCTCTTCAGCCTCACCCCATCTGTGTTCACAACGATCATCATGCCAAGATTCCAGGTTGGAGCAAATACTAAGTGGTTGCAAATCACCATATGGGAATTACTGCAAACCATCAACAATAAAGGGATTCAACGCAATCAAGGAAGAGTTAAGAGCAATCCGACTGATGACTCTACAGAACAGATATGTGCTTGACATGATCACACCGATGGATGGAGGAGTTTGTGCAAAAATCAGAGAATCATGTTGCACATTTATACCTTCACATGATGAAGAAAATGGAACCTTAAAAGAAGCCATAGAGATGCTAACGAAGCTACAGAACCAGATGATCGATGAAACTGAAGAAGTTGATGACGACAGCTGGTTTAGAACACTTTTCTCATGGGTCCCACAATGGATGGCAGACATATTCAAGTTCCTGGGAGCCCTGCTACTGATGATACTATTAGGATTCTGTGTTATCAAGATAATTGTCTCACAATGCCAGAAAACCGTGAAGAAAGCCATTGGGATGAAGATCATGATCGATGTCAAACCAGGTTGGAAGCCCAGAGACCTGACTGATGAAGAAATAAGAAACTTTGTGAAGGCCAGCGAATTTGCGCCAGAAGGAACAAACTTCGTGTATCCCAGGAAACGAAGAAAGTACGAAGGAAAATGGATTTATTGTAGCCCAAATGGACAATGCCAGCTAATGACCTGGAACAAAGACGAACATGTGAAAACAGCAGGAAGTTTGAAAGGAGTGATAAAAATTTGGACTCCAAAGAGAAACTCCTTCGCACCATCATGTACAAACCCAGAGGATGAAGAAGAAATGAATACAGAAGAACCAAGTAAGGTGAATACAAAGGAGGAAGCAGAAGTGGTCGATGAACCAACCAGAGGGGGGAGTGTAGAGGAGTTCCCAGTTATGGCCTGCACTCCAGCCACCCATTTTGAAATACCAGGAACATACTCGCCGAGATATGTGATGCATGATGAGCAAATAAACCAGCAGAGAGCTGCGCTAGGGCTTTGTCCAGTGCCCATCGGAAGAGCAATACCTGTTGAAGTGCCAATTATCAGACAACCATGGGCAGCACGGTACCCACTCAGACAACCATACCAACAGCTGACACGACATGAAGACTACTTTCAGACTGTCCCAGAAGAGATCCAAACGGCCTTAATTGAAGGCGAATGGTGACAATACGAGGGCCCGGACAGACGTACCGATGAAAGAACAACACCCAAAAGATGACACACTAAGACAAAACACCCTGGATAAAGATATCACAGACATAGAAGATGAGATGATGTTGAAATATAAAGAAACGTAACCATAAAGCAGGATGAAAATATGCAACCAGCTAACGCCTGTACATAGGCTTGTAACGCAAGAAGCTAAGAAAACAGTTGGCTTGCTATGCTTAGTAGAAGAATAGAGCGGCAAGCGCCAACTATATATATATATATATATATATATATATATATATATATATATATATATATATATATATATATATATCTACCTCAATGAAGCACATTATATAAGTGCAGTCCACTTTACATGAAAGCAGAATTAAGCCCAGGATGGTAGGGGCCTAACAGGCCAAGATTCATATACCAGCACAAAGCCAGACGAAAGATCGGGATTGAAACTTAGCAAGAAGCAGCTCTTCCCTAGGAATTCGAGGTCAACCCAAGGAAGGGAGGAGAGCGGCAACTCCGAAGAATCGGAACTTAAGAGCATAGCAGCCTGTCCATGAAGGTCAGATAAGGAGGCCCAGGCAGAAGGCGAGGCCGAAGGGAGAATCAAATACTCAAATAGATGGAAAATGAAGCAGCTTCACGGTGTACTGACACGTGACCAGCCAAGCGCGAAGAGGTACCAACGTCTGATGTCACCCAAAACCAGAGGATGCCATAACTTTCCCTGATAAGAAGCTACAGTTTAGAGGCCATCCTCAGCCAACTAATTGACACATAGCCCTAAAGTACTGATTGATGCAAGGGAGGCAAGGTGAATCTTGGGGCATGCCACATCTGGGCAACCATTCTGCAAGCTGCTAATTAAAGTGGAGATTTATGACTAGGGGTGTAACCGACCCAATCACAATGGACCAAGTAATCTAGGGTCCTATAGCTAGTAGAACCAATGAGATGTCGTACTTGTAGTGACATCTAGCATGAGTGATGTAGAGGGATGGGCGTAGACGCCCACCCGATAAGAGTTATCCAATCCTCACACCCCGTTACCATATACCGTTATAGTACCTACACTTAAGTTACCTTTTCCAACCAATAGACTTGCATGACAAACTTTTAAGTGTTACACGTCAATGATAACAAATTTTTCCTATAAAAATTGCTGTTTGAATGAAGATTGTGGAAGTTGAAGCGAGATGGGCGATCGCATCACTGATGATTTTCTAATGTTTCCCCGTTTTTTGTACTTGTCATTAAACGGACTTCCCTTTGCCAAACCATTTGAGTTGTCCTTATTGATTGGTGATGGAGTAAGAGAATCCTGCACCCCATCCACCTGAAGTTGCAGCTATCTCGTCTTAAAGTACTCGAGGGTGAGCTCTGATCCCATGGGCCCGTCAGAGGTCTTTCCGCCCTCTTGTACAATGCTGTGCGAGATCTGAGGTTTCTTGAGAGCTGGTATGGGAGGATTGTGTCTTGAAGGAATTCCGGGCCGGTGTTGTGGATGGCGCGGTGGGTGATGCCCATGGCCTTAAAGGTAGTGTGTCGACCAATAGGGAGCCAATGGAAGACTTTTAGTGTGGGACTTATGTGTTCTCTGGGGGGTAGGTTAATGAGCAGGCATGCTGCCGAGTTTTGGATTCTTTGGAGTTTCCTTAGTTGAAACGCTGGAGCACCTAGGTAGAGGCACTTTGCGTAGTCTAGGCTGGACAGAATAATGGAGTTGATGGCGGAAAACTGGTGGAGATAGGTGAGGTAAGGGAAAATACAACTGAGAACTCATACATGGTAGAAGCAGGTTTTGGATATAGCGGTGATGTGTTGGGTGAGGGATAGGTCCCTGTCCAATGTGCATCTAAGGTCTTTTACCACTTTTGAAGTTGCTGGTGCTTGTCCTAGGGATTGAGGACACAGAATCAGTTGGGGAAGGAGGGCTGTTTTCCCGCAAACTAGTATTTCAGTTTTCTCAGGGTTTAGGCTGAGGTGGTTGGTCGTCATATAGTGGTCAATATCTGAGAGGCATGATTACAGTTCTGGGCTGCCTGTCTAGTGCTGAGAAAAGTGTCAGAGATGTGTCTGAGGAAGAAAAAAGTGACATCCTGACAATCTGGCCACCACAATGGACTCTTCCGCCACCTCTCCTTCTGATGCAAAGCCACTGTCATTTTGTTGGTTACATAGTGGTATCTAGATAGGAAATCAGACACTATATTCTTTTCCTTCCAGTACATATATTATCTTTGCCTTATATTTCATTAACTCTACCATCCAACTGAAAATCTTTGGGATGCCCTGTGATAAACTTATGGATTAAAGGTTTGTGGTCCATTCTGATGGTTACCGAAGGCCCCATAACCATGCCCTGAAATGCCTGAAACACTAATAAACTCTCAAAACTTCAGTTTCTATTGTGGAAGTATTAAGTTCCAGCTCCCAGTGGGCATAAAATGGACATTTGATGGTTATCGCCTTTGATTCTTAAATTCGACTCAAACCTCCGCCGAAACCTTTGTTACAAGCATCCACTATGATCACGTTGTGAGAAATAGTCTTTGACATCTTTAGCAAAGGTGCTTTATTGATATCCATGTTTACCTTGTTAAATTTCTCCTCAGTGTCTTTCATCCACACACACTTGGAACTCTTCAACAGTTCCCTCATGTGAGTCATTTGGCTGGTAACATTTCTAGCCAATTTGGAATCACATTCTGCCATTACCAAAAAAGGATCTCAACTAATCTATGTTTCTAAAGATTGAGAATTCCAGTCTGGTGTTCACAAGTTTATTTTCAGTGAATTCTGTCCAAGCACATAGTGTGGCAAGGAATCCAAACCCTTAACCCAAATTTGCCATTTTTCATACCTTAGTGTGAGGCCCTTTGCCATACTCATGTTCAACACCCCTTCCAAAAGTGTTTCATGCTCTTATTTGCACTTCCTTGTGATGAGATTGTCATCCGGTAAGAAGTAAACTCTTTCCATTCCAAATAAAAGCTCCTGCATTAGGCGCTGAAATACTTCTGTGACAAATCATAATTATTTCAATTTTTCCTTATATTTCGCTTAATACCAACAAGTGGTTCCTAAGTGCGGGATCAGGATTCAAACGTGTGTTGCTCTGCAGTTGTCTTGCTTCCAAGACAAACACGTTGCCCCTGAGCTATCCTTCCTCCCCCAAGGCATTCCTGAAGCGCATTTGTCAGTACCTGCATTCTCACAAAGTTTTATTATGAATGATTTGAGTGCTCTAATGTGGTCTTACAAATCAATCTGATGATAATTTGATGAGAGATCGAATGTCATGAATGTTGTGGTTGGCTTCATTGGTTAATGTGTGGAAGTGGGTGTTGTTCAACCAAGATGTTGGCATTTAGGTCATAGAAATCAACACGCAAGTGAATGTTGTTGTTGGGTTTCCTACAATCACCTTTGGCGACAGCCATTCTAATTGTTTTCTTGGTTCAATTATCTTATCATTGCATATGCTCCTGAGTTCCTTACACAGCTCCTCTTGTACCCTTACAGGCACAGACATGGCCTTTTATGCTAAGGGTTGCTCTCCCAGCATCAATACAATACAATGGGCTTCATTACAAGTTCGGTGACATTTTGGTGGTAAATCTGCCAAAATACTGCTAAATGGAATTACTGTTACCGCCACTTGGTCCTGTGGAGTTACCACAGGATTACAAGTGGCAGTCATTTCCCATTTTGAGAGTCCAAAGGACTCCATGGGTATTTTTGGCAGATCTACCACTGGCAGAATTACCATGTGGTAAATCTGCTGATTTTTGGTTGTAAAGTGGAGAATTTCACTCCAGCAACAAGCTGGAGGTGAATCGTTCACATTTCCTCCAAAAATCATTGGATTTATGGCATGGTCATTCCCGCCAGCGGTAAACCTGCCAAAACATTATAATTTGGCGGTGCAGGAAAAGTGTCAGTAACAGAATTACAACACCTTTCCCTGCACTGCTGTACTTGTAATGATGGCCAATGTCTGAACCCTGTCAATACTCCTATTGTGTCAATGAATATCTCTGATGGTTTCTTGTGGAGTCTCTAAGTATCATAGGGCTCATTTCCATAGACTGTGAGGATGGGGCATTCCTCCCCCGTGTTCGGTTTTATATTGAGGGAGGCCTGCTCATCCCATCCTATCACAGCCTGCCATTTTATGCCACATATATTTTGCAAACTGTAGGTCTGTCTTTGAACCCTAAAGTGATCCACTTGTACCCAAGAACATGGATAGGATTTTTTCCATATGCTCTTCAACTGACCTTTGTTTTGAATATATAATCTGCATTATGCTAAGCGCTGTCTTAAACATCTTATTGCTGATCATTGTATAAGATCATACATTGTCCAGCATTATTTCTAAATGTTAGGCAGAATCATTTGCAGTACCCTTTGGGAACACCACACACAATTAAGACTACACGTGACAGTACAAATTCACCTTTGGTACAAGCCTGTACTACACAGTAAAGTGGTAACGATGGCTGAGCAGCCAGACTTATCTCAAGAGTAAAGTGAGCAGTATCAATAGTTACACAATGGACAGCAAGTTACTATTGTTCCAACAAATACTGACTCAAGGTTTCTGAGTAAAAGAATATACATTCATGTACACATCAGCTGTAAAACAGTTCACTAAGTAAAGCAGTAGAAAAATCACACTCTTAATATACTACACAACACCTGATGAATTCTGGATAAGTTAAGCTCAAAATGAAGTGTCAGCAAAATGCCACTCCAGCAATTTAAAAGGGAGGGAAAGACAAGGTTATACAAAATTAAGCAGCACCAACAAGTAAGTAGGCAGGGCAATCTAGAAAAGGCATGCTACAATGAGGATTCAAATCAATAGGCCTGGGTCAATGTTAATGGTTCATAGTCTTTGCAGAGGATCACACAGTTCAGAGTAGTTTGCGTTTAAGTATTTGCCAAGAGTTCGAAACAAAGTTGGTCGGAAGAAAAGTTACTTAAAAGAGTAGAGAAGGACAAGCCCTCAGATTGGCGAAAGATTTCAAACACTTTCACCGTGGTCGGACGGAACGAACAACCGGGTTTCAACAGTACTTTAAATGAAGAAGAAGGCTGTATCTGAGGCAGAAGTTCCTGGCAGATCCTACAGGCTCACGGTTCCTGAAGTAACTGTCGGACTGACACGAAGTAGGAAGACTGGAGGGTCCTGCACTGCCCAGGGAAGAAACCAGCAGCAGAGCAAAGCAACGAATAAAATGTGCGCTCCTTAAAACCCAAACAGGGTTTGGTCCTCCTGGCTATCCGGTTCACTGCAGCTGTGCACAGCAAATTCGACCAGGGGAGGGAGGCCTTGCTTGGTGTTTGGCAAACTGGTTGGTCCCACCAGCTCAAGGGAAGATTACGTGTAGATCTTCTCTGTCGTCGACGTTTGGAGATTCGGACCCGCAGCAGGGCTTCACCTGGAGGTTCAGTCGTGGTAGTGGTCCTCTTCTTTCAGCTTCTCTTCGGTTCTCTCGATCCAGTGGCGACTCTGCCTTCCGAGTCCCAGAGACCTGCTTTTTATGCAGTTTTCCCCCTTTCACACAGCCTAGCTGTCAATCACACATCAGGGTGGCTGTCCTGGCAGGACAGTCACCACAGCCAATCATACAGAGTGTGACATGGGTCTCCAAAGAGACACTGTGCAGCGAGTCTCAAACCCCTCCCTCACATCCTGTCCCCCTCAGACATTCAGGCGCCTAAGGAGGGCTTCTGTGCAGAAGCCAGCCAAAGGATGGAGAACAAAGGAACCAAACCTGTTTTTGCGCGCAGAGTAAAACATGAGAAAGACCTTTACAAAAAGAAATGGCGAATAAACCCAGCCGGAACCAAATAAAATTAAATGGGATCCAGCGAATTTAAGTTCGAGGCTACTAACTTAGCCTAAAACAGTACCAAGGCTATTAAAATAAACCACGGTAGGAAAAATAGGGTAGATACCACTGCCACCAGCCAAATCTTAATGAAAGGGGAATGAAATAATGTTCCATGAGAAACAGACAAAAACGGATAACTATTAACCCTTTCCAGTATTCTATGTAATATAGTTTGTACTGGGCTGTGAATTTAAAAAGACTAATAAAGTCAATGGTAACTTTACATGTTCTGGGAGACAGTAGTCAGTCCCAGAAAATGGAGTTTAAAGTGGGAAGCCTGAAAAGACAACCCTGTGTGACTGCACTAAAGGTGCTGTGTGACACACAGTAAAAAGATGATGCGTATGGAGTAGGTGAGACTCCACAGTCTATGGACACAAACATGTTAAACACACGCAGCAAAACACATGTAAGAGTGGTGAAAAAAAGGCTCACGCTCTTATCAGGTGAAAAAAATAAATCCTAGAAATCCAGCAAAGCTGCTGAGGGACTCAGTAGGTAAGGGAAATTAGCCATTCTGGAGAATTCTCACTAACACTACAATCTTCATTTCTATTTGGAGATTGTTCCAGGCCCCTTCTTTTTGCTGTCTCTGATTGTTAATACATAGTCAGGGTCATACGTAGGTACAATTGTATCTATGGTATTCACACTTGCTTTTCCTTTTGACTTTAAACAAACACTGTCCTATGGCTCCATGCCTCATGCATTCAGCGCTGATGTGCAGGCACCCTTTCTATTAATTTGTATGTCTCTCTTACCAGCACCTGTAGCATTTCGATCCTTGTCAGATTTTGGGTCCTGGCCCACACTCTCATCTAGTGTTGATCTCTGGCTTGGTCCTTTTCCATTTACTTTCAGAGGTTTAGATTGTGAGGGACATGATATGTGCTGGTGGATGAGGTCAATCATTCTTGTGTATTCAGTATCCTCATGTTATGAGGTTGTGTTTCAATCTCTTATAACATTTACTTCAGTACATTTCACATCTCTATTGTGAACAAATTGTATACATTTTGTTACCCTTTCCATGGTTCAGCCAATCTCTATAGCTTGTTTGAACATGAGAGCCTTCGCTTTCCAGAGTCTCTGCTAGATGCTGTGGCTAACATGTAAAGCATTAGTTTGTCTCTCAAATATTCATCTGTGAGCCTATTGAACTTACAGGTGGCCATAGGATCTCAGAAGGTAGCATTATAGTTTTTTATGGACTCTTCCTTACATCGCAATTGAAAGGAAAGCAACAGAAAAATTGCCCGTAAAATAATCCAAGAATACCAAATAATCACTGCACCTCTTTGCAAAGCAAAACAAGGTTTATTACATGCAAAAAGGTCTGAGATGGTCCTGTAGAACCTGACTGACACACAGCTTGTCTTATATCAATAAGTTACATCTTTTAGAGCGCAGACACTGCAAATTAACAACACTATGCATAAACAATGAGTACAACATAATCCCCCCTCACCCTCATTGGCTACAGCCCAAAGAACATCTAATCCCCCCTATAGTCCCTCGACCGATTGGCCACATCTAGTCTAAACCCATTCTAAACACATGGTCCCCTACATCGTCACGATCAAATCCTCATACCGGACTGGTGGTTTCCCATTATTGATATATTTGTAAATTGAGACCATCACGTGATGTGAACCCCGCCACTTTCAGATGCGATCAAAGTAAACTGGTGAGGCCAACTCTTCACTAATAGACAGTGATATGATATGATGTGATATGGCATTTATAACGTGCCTGTACACAAGTGTTTCTAGGTGCAACAAGATAAGGAGGGGGAAACAGAGGGAGGACAAAAGAACGATCTTACTAGACCTTGTGCCATTCAGATTACGCAAGTGCAGGGAAGAGGGAGGTGGGAGGTGAGAAGTGCAGGAAAAGCCAAGTGTAGCCAGCGAGTGGCTAAGTGCAGGTAACTCAATGAGTGCAGCCAGTGGGTGGCTCATGAGTACAGAGCGAGGGGACTGTAGGGTTGCAGATACAGACCACAGGTGCTGGGGGAGCCAAGAGGCAGTGCGAAGGGCAACTGGACATGCTGGAGCCTGGGCCCAAGGTCAGATGGTAGTCAGGTGACCAGTGCGTGGAGCAGTCGGGACATTAGCAGGGGAGAGGAAGAGAGAAAGTGGTGGAAGAAAAAAGGAAGGTCTTGAGTTGCTTATGGAACCAGAGGTGGTTCTGCTCAAGTTTGAGAGAGGCAGGGAGGCTGTTCCAGAGGGAGGCCCCAGCCGAAGATAGAGATCTTCCCCGAACTCTCTGCTTGTAAAAGCGACTGACCTTCAGAGAGTTGGAGGTGGATGAGCTGAGAGCTCGAGAAGCGATATGTTTAGGAAGAGAGAGTTGGAGGTAGGGCAATTCCAGGCACCAGAAAGACTTGTGGACGATGCAAAGGGTCTTGAATTTGATCTTTGCCGCCACAGGGAGCCAGTGAAGAGATTTCAGAGCTGGAGAGATATGATCTCTGGGCTTGAGGCCAAGGACAAGTCTTGCAGTCCTGTTCTGGATAAGTTGTAGAGGTCGGAGAGTAGAGGCAGGATGATTTAGAAAGAGGTTGTTGCAGTAGTCCAGATTAGAGAGAACTAAAGCTCTGGCGACAGTAAGCTTCTGGGGGAAAGTGAGTAAAAGGAAGAATACTTCTGAGGAGGTGCAGCTGATAGTTTGACTTCTCAGAGCTGTGAGGAGAGAAGGAGAGGGTGGAGTCGAAGATGACCGCATGGTTCTTAGCCTCACATGTAAGAGCAGGAAGAGGGCCCAGAGTGGGCAGACAGAGAGAGAGAGGAAAGGAGGAAGCTGGTGTTTTTCCGATGAGGAGGATCTCAGTCTTACTGGTATTAAGGCAGAGATCATTGGCAGCGCACCATTCCTGAATTGCGACCAAACAGTCAGGTATTAGAGAAGGAGAAGAGGCGGCTGAAGGGAGCCTGAAAGAGAGCTCACTGGCATCTGCATAAAACTGAAAGTTGGTGCATAAAGTAGGGATGCAGTGGTCAAGAGGTGCCAGGTAGTGCTTGAAAAGACAGGTAGAAAGGTTAGATGCCTGGGGGACACCACAAGTAGAGAGAGAGATGGGAGAGAGGAAATACCCAAAATGGACACGGAAGGGTCAGTCATTGAGAAAGGAGATCAGCCAGGCCAGGACCTGATCAGAGATACCAAGGTTTTCACTGAAGCGAGTGAGCAGGATAGCATGGTTGACCATATCACAAGCAGAAGAAAGATCGAGGAGAATGAGAACAGAAGAAAGGTTATAGATTGGAGAGCAGGTCTTCATGGGTGTTTAGGAGAGCAGTTTATGTGCTTCTGGCAGCTTTGAAACCAAGAGTTTGCCCAGGAAAGGAGTAATGGAGATCGGGCGATAGTTAGCTGCAGAGGAAGGATCGGCAGAGAGCTTCTTTATAAGGGGGGTGCACAAGGAATTGCTTAAGAGGGGAGGGGAATGTTCCAGTGTCAAAGGAGTGATCGCAGAAATCAGCCAAGGCTGGAGCAAGGGTGTCGATGTGGTCCTTGATGTTTCTGGATGAACAGTGGAGTACCTGCTTTGACGAGACTTTCATAGATCAGACTTGTCGAGAAACATCATCTGGGGTGAACAAGGGAAAGGAAGAGAAAGGAGGAGGAGAGACGGCCACAGGTGGGCCAGGAGTGGAGGAGGAGGGAGGAATTGAAGGTGGACAGGATTTTCTGATTTTTAGTGATGAAAAGAGAAGCCAAGGCAGTGCAGAGGGCATGGGAGGGAACAGGAGAGGTAGAGACTGCAGCAGGATTGGCCAGCTCCTTGCAGATTTGGAAGAGTTTGGCCGAGTTGTTAGATGCCGCAGAGATGCAGGCTTAGATGTTGGCTCTCTTCTTGGCGAGGACAGAGAGTCTGTATTGCGAGCACAGAGAGACTTATTGCCTTTGGAGCAGGTGGCAGGACAGTTTGTCAGGGGGTGCACCTGATGCCATCCACTTCTTCTCAGCCGCCCTGTCGGATTCGTACCAAGAGTAGCACTTGGATTTGGGATTCAAGCGGATCCTCATGACAGGAGCAACGACATCAAGAGTGTTAGAGATAAAGAGATGAAGGATAGATAGGGCTGTGTCAGGCTGTGAGTCATCAAAAGGTGCAGTAGGAGGAGAGAGAGAAGTAGCGAAAGCCTTAGCTGACACACGGTTCATGGGTCGGATGACTGAGAAGCTAGGTGGCAGTGTGTTGTATTCAGTGCTCGCAGATGAATGGAATGCACGCGCGTGTTGGAATGTGTTGAGGTGACTAGTGACGTGCGTGTGTTCGATAGTTGTCAGTTGGTGAATGCCTGCCGGGTGGGAGAAGCCGGTGTCTTATCTCCTTTGAACTAACTTGTACGTGGAGACAATAAAGACCTATAAAGCTACTTACCTGGCCATGGACGAACCTTATTACACAGTGCTGGAGTCGGCTTGGCCTGAGGGTTAGAGAGAGATGGGAGGAAAGAAGAATGTGATCACTCCAGGAGAGAGGAGTGGTGAGAGTGGGAGTTTTGAGGAGATCAGAACATCCAGAATATGCCCTCCAGAGTGAGTCGGGATGAGGGAAGAATGGAGAGAGAGAGAGAGAGAGAGAGAGAGAGAGAGAGATTCACAGAGGTTCTGAAAGAGTCCTGAAGAAGAGCAAGTAGCATCCAGGTGGATGCTCAGGTCTCAGAGGAGGAGAAGTTGAGAGGTAGAGGTGAGGAGGGAGGAGGAGAGGTGTGCCCTCTCAGAGAGGAAGAGGGTGACCTGGCCAGGCGAACTGTAGATAGTGGCCACAGTGAGAGAAAGGCCATGAGAGATAGAGAGCCTGCAGACCAGGCATTCAAAGGAGGAGTAGTCCTGCATAGGAATGATAGATGCTGGGATCCACTCTAGGAATATCAAGGCTGCACGCCCACCGGGACGGTTGGTTCTGGGCTCAGAGAGGATCGTGTCGCCATCAGGAAGATGAGTGTCAAAAATCTGGACAGAGCCGGCCATGAACCAAGTCTCTGTGAGAATGAGTACATCCAAATCAAGTTCTTCCAGGAGACGGCAGATGTCGGAGGTGTCGGAGGAGTGTTTGACAGCTGATCAAGAGTTGAGAGTAACAATTTGGAGCAAGTTGCCCCCCTTTGAAGGACTTCCATGGAGGGGTACAGGTCAAAGGTACGCCCTGCGGAAGTTTGGGCAGAAGTGGGTAGAGGTGGAAGGAGTAGAATGTAAGGGAGCCGGTGAGGAGGAGGAGGGTACCGGAGGAGTGGCAGAGGAAAGGGGCAACAAGGTGGTCAGATAAGCAGCAGAGGGAGCTGAAGATGTGGCAGAGGATGGGGGCAGTGGACAAGCCAGAGAGGGGAAAGAAGGTATAGCAGGAGAGGAAAGGAAGTTGATCAGGCACAAGGAGCATCTATCAAAAAGGAGGAGGTTGGCCTCAGGGCCTTGGACCAAGACGATGCCGTTTAGGTAGACATTAATGATGGCATTGGAGGAGTGGAAGGGGGGCAGGAGGGCCTCCCACCGGGTGCCACCATTAATGGAAGAAGAGGAAAAAGGAGAGAGAACAGAGGCCATATGGGTGGTCCATAGGCCTGGAGAGGGAACAGCAACAAGGATGTCGGTAAGGGTCTGTCTGGAGGAAGCACTGGTGTAGGTATTGTCAGCGATAGGGAGGCCTAGGCTGGAGACAAGGATGTCCCTTTGAGCTTTATTCCTGCCACACGTAGTAAGAGGGATAGGATAGTCGATAGAAAAGCAGTTGGAGAAGATAGGTGAGACAGAGAACACCCTAGAGGGTGTAGAGAGGACGAAGGGGAAAGATACAGGGTGGGCCCAACTAGGTGGGGGAGCGCTGGAGAGCAGGCAGGCAGGGGTGAACACTAGTGAGGGGACAGGGAATGAGGACGGGCAAGGTGGACAGGACGACAGATAGAAAATATGATGAAATGAATAGACAACAGCAACAGACAGCACACAATAAGTAACCTGGAGAAGGAGGATGCAAATGTAAAGAACTAACAACAAGGCACAGATCACAGTCAGGGCCCTGGAAGTGAAGAAGGAATATGGACCGACAACAAAGCAAAGGGTGCAGCAGGTGACCTAGGAAGGAAGAAGGACAGCACCAGCAACCGTGGAGAAATAAAACCGACAAGAACATTACAATATACAAAGGAACCTAGAAGTAAAGAATGAACACTGCAGAAATGCAGGCAATGCAAAGTAAGCCAACAACCATGGAGAACCAAAACATCAAAACAGTACACAATAGATAAGAAGTGAGAGCTAAGAAGAGCGGGAGTGAAGGGACTGCAGGGAATGTGGGGAACTAAGATGCGAGGGAACGCGGCAACTAAGGGAAAGGAGGGGTGGCCATGGCCAAGTAGAGTGGGAGCGCACGCAGCCTAAGTTGCGATGGGGTGTGCACGGCCTAGGATGTGAGGGAGAGCATGTGATCTAGTATGCGAGGGAGTGCATGCAACCTATGTTTCGAGGGGAGGAACACAGTCTAAGAGTAAAGAGAGTGTACAGAGCTCAAGATGTGATGGACCATACATAGGCCAGGGAGAGAGCAAAAGTGTGGTGAGTGTGGTGAGTGGTGTGAGGACTGGTTGTGGGGAAACAACCCATGTGCAAGAGTGAGAAGGGATACCGGGTCGGGGGGGTTGCAAGTTGAGCAGCAAGCTAGCTCTCCCAGCAGCTTCTTACCTTGCAGCCGGAGACAAGAGGGTGAGGTCATCCGCACTCACTGTCTATGACACTAACCTCTTCGCCGTCAAGCACCTGAATCGCTCAACACTGCAGCCTTGTCCTGTGCAGTCTTTGCCACAATGGGTCTGTACCTCGGTTCTTATAGGCACGGACGCGTGGACGTAGCAAAGCGTGCTACATGTAATTGGGTAGCGTCTCCTGTGCACCTGCATTGCACAACACTGCAGCCTTCTCCTCTGAGGGCTTTGCCGCAGAGAGCCCATGCCTTGGTTCTTATATGCATGGATGCGTGGATGTAGCAAAGCGTGCTACTTGTAATTGGGCAGCTTCTCCTGCGCACCTGTGTCGCTAAACACCACAGTCTTGTCCGGCGAGGGCTCTGCCATAGAGGGTCTGTACCTCCATTTTTATAGGCACAGATGCTTGGATGTAGCGAAGCGTGCTACTTGTAATCGGGCAGCTTCTCCTCTGCACCTGCATCACTGAGCACCGTGGCCTTGTCCTGCGAGGGCTTTGCAGTAGAGGGTCCATACCTCAGTTCTAATAGCAGGGATGCATAGACATAGCAAAACATGCTATGTGTAATCGGGCAGCATCTCCTTTGCACCTACGTCACTCAACACTGCAGCCTTGTACTGCAAGGGTTTTGCCGCAGAGGGTCCATACCTCAGTTCTTATAGGCACGGATGCGTGGATGTAGCAAAGCGTGCTACGTGTAATCAGGAAGCAACTCCTGCACACCTGTATAGCTCAACACTGCGGCCTTGTCCTGTGTGGGCTTTGCTGCAGACGGTCCATAACTCAGTTCTTATAGGCACGGACGCGTGCATGTAGCAAAGCTTACTACGTGTAATCGGGCAGCATCTCCTGTGAACCTGCATGGTTCAACACCACGGCATTGTCCTGTGAGGGATTTGTGGCAGAGGGTCCCTACCTTGGTTCTTACAGGCATGGATGCGTGGTCGTAGCCAAGCGTGCTACATGTAATCGGGCAGCGTCTCCTGTGCACCTACATCGTGCAACACTGCAGTCTTGTCCTGCAAGGGCTTTGCCGCAGAGGGCCCATGCCTCGTTTCTTATAGGCATGGATGTGTGGATGTAGCAAAGTGTGCTATGTGTAATTGGGCAGCTTCTCCTGCGCACCTTCGTCACTCAGCACCACAGTCTTGTCCTGGGAGGCTCTGCCATAGAGGGACCGTATCTCAGTTCTTATAGGCACAGATGCATGGATTTAGCGAAGCGTGCTACCTGTAATCGGGCAGCTTCTCCGCCGCACCTGCGTTGCTGAGCACCACAGCCTTTGCCTGCGAGGGCTTTGCCATAGAGGGTCCGTACCTCAGTTCTTATAGGCACGGATGCATAACCATAGCAAAGCATGCTACGTGTAATCGGGCAGCATCTCCTGTGCACCTGTGTCACTCAACACTGCGGTCTTGTCCTGTGAAGGCTTTGCCGCAGAGGCTCCGTACCTCAGTTCTTATAGGCATGGATGCGTGGATGTAGCACACATGTGCTACGTGTAATCGGGCAGCGTCTCCCGTGCACCTGCCTCGTTCAACACCGCAGCCTTGTCATGCAAGGGCTTTGCTGCAGAGGGTCTGTACCTCAGATCTTATAGGCACGGATGTGTGGACGTAGTGAAGCATGCTACAATAGGCCTTCTCATTAACTCAGACTCCATGTTGCACATAAGCTGCCTCCCCGACCTTGTACTTAATTTATTGGCATCACCTCTGCTCTTCTTATCCCAAATAATGGAACATTCCAGCAATGGCTCCCCTCCTTATCTCCTTCGAACTGCAGGTGCCAAGTAATGATGTGACCAGAGCACGGTTCTTGAGTTAGAATTTCACAGATTTATTTGATTTTGGTGCTGTGTCTACTTGTTATTCATATGGGATAACCGCTCAGTGGGGAGAGCCGTAGTGCTCTAAATCTTCATCTTGCCCATTGGCATCACAAAACATTATGCCTTGTTGTAATGAACTTTTCCTTCAAAGGGCACACCCCTCCCAGTTCACATTCCATTACCACCCTATTCAAGCTCTGCAGCTGGACCCTATTAACACTTATCTGTGTACCATTGGTGCTGTTGACCTCAGCTTCTCTCCTCGGGAACGGGAAAGGGGATTTGTTTTTGGAGCTGAACTAACAGAGTCGCAGTTCCACATCATGGCCTGCATTCTATTCTCTTCATTGTGTGCTAGGCCTTAACATCCAAAATTGCGATACTCCTGCCATGTTAACACACCAACCTTGCATCTACCACAATACCTTTCTGACTCCATCTTCCACCTAATTTGGTCTTTTCCACCCATCACACTACACTTGCATGCACATACATACTACATACAAATTCATGTGTGCACCCATACATCATTCATCCACTTCCTTATTAACACGTGCACCCAAACTGAATAAAGCCTCTCATTCATGCGTTCACTTACAGAAACAAACCCTTGGATGCACCCATTGTGAGGTGTCAGAAATGAGAAACAGACACAAAGTTGTAGTATTTTCAACATCAGACATCTTTATTAAACAAAAGAGTTGGATGATGGCCTCTCTGTCCCTATCCTAGGAAAACAAAAACTAAAGATCAGTCTGTGTCGAGCCGTCAAACTTATAAAACTGTTGTTGTGTTCAAATCATACTAATCTGACCCTCACACTAGAAATGATCAACTAAGGGTACAAGGAAAATGTAACGCATGTTTGGCAAACAATTTTCAGAAACAAATAAATAAATCCAACAAAAGTAATTTCCCCTGAGGATAAACCCTTGGATCCAGAGGGTGGTTCCCTTCCCCTGGATATTCAGGTTGAATGGCAAAAGAAATATCTCTTCTACTCAACAGTTCCCTAAGGATGCCAAAAGTGTCTCTTTCATTTACCAGTTCCTTGAGAGTGGCACAAGTGTCTCCTTCAATTAAAAGTTCTTTGAGAATGCCAGAAGTGTATCTCTCAATTAACAGCTCTTTGAGAATAGCCAAGGTGTTTCTCTCAAATAAAAATTCCCTGAAAATGCTAAAAATTTCTCTCTCAAACAACAGTTCTTTCAGGATGACCAAAATGTCTCTAGATTATTTTTTGATCATATACCTTGCTAAATAAACACATTTCTTTAGGAAACTTGAATAGACATCCTGGTATACTCCCCTGTCAGGAATCTGCCTTCTGGGCCTTACAGATCCCCTGGTATACTTGCCTTCCAGGTAGCTTGACACTCTTTATACAGCTTACCTGAATCTCCTGGTATACTCCCCTGCAGGAATCCTCTGCCTGGGTTTCACATATCCCCTGTTATACTCTCCTGTAAGGTATCTTGCCACTCAAATGTTCACTGCCTGGTATCTTCCTTCCCCCAGGACTTTGTCTCAATTTCAATGTCTTTTTGGTATCACAAACTGTGTTGTTCTATGTCCATTTACTTGAGGTATTACTTGTTCCAACCTTCCCCACCTCGATATCTCATGTGGAGGGTACTTGTCAAGTGCTGCTGCTGTGTCAAACAACAATTGTTGTATCATTTATTTGTTTAGGATTTCACTTGCTCCAACTTTCCCCATACAGGCATCTCTTATATTGAGACCTGTTCAAGTGCGGCTTTTCTTTCATTTGAATTTTCACTTGTTCCAACTTTCCCCATACAGACATCTTTTATATTGACACTTGTTCAAGTGCAGTTTTTTTATTCATTTGAATTTTCACTTGTTCCAACTTTCCCCATACAGACATCTTTTATATTGACACTTGTTCAAGTGCAGCTTTTTTATTCATTTGAGGTTTCACTTGTTCCACCATTCCCCATACAGACATCTCAATATGGAGACTTGTTCAAATGCAGCTTTTCTATTCATTTGATGTTTCACTTCTTCCAACTTTCCCGATACAGACATCTCTTATATGGAGTCTTGTTCAAGTGCAGCTTTTCTTTCATTTGGTTTGCAGTTTCCTGTGCCTATTGGTATACCCCAGGGTCCCATTATGGCTTTGGGTGGACTCACTGGTGGTTTGGAGCATACTCGTCCCCTGGCGCATTGTCTCCTCTGTGGGATGACCTCCTTCACTTTGCAGACCTTCCTGCAGCTCTCCTGGCTGCTTCGTATTCACCCGCTGGCTTCTTTCCACACCCGTGACCAGAGACTGCTGCCTTTCAGCACAACCTCTTCTCCAGTAGCCTTCCTGCTGATGCCAGTGTTCGAACGGTCCTCCAGCGGTGCCAGGAGCTTCTTTCCTGGTTCTGCGCCACACCAGTATTTAGCTGTTGCAATTGCGACCTGCTTTCTGGAATTGCCTCTTTACTCGATCGCTCGATTGCCTCCAGAATGGACCCTTCTCTCACTGCTTCCTTCTTCAGCTGTGTCTCCAATTCGACAGCAGATGTCATATTTAAATGTCCAGCGCACTCGTGGACATTCAAAACAACTAGTCTGTGCATTCCTCTTTTGCTTTCTTCAATCTGCATCAACTCTTTACTCCTCTACCTCATCTCAGTATTTCAGGCTTCATGGCAGGTGAAGTCCATGTAAGCTCTAGAATGATACTGCTTAGAACATTTACTCAAAAGGTGTTTAGAAACAGGGGATGGTAGGTTTGTGTCTCTTGATCACAGTGATTTGCAGAAAATAGTTTCTGGGTTTTACAATGAGAGGGACTTACATGGGGACAACAGGCCATCAAGAATGTAGGAATTGAGAGGTCTTCTTCTCTAGAAAGGGAAGAACACTGTGTCTCTCCTGATGGGGTCACCATCTCTCCCCGGCAACCATCTCCTCTCACGTGATCCTCCCACATAATACAACCCCCGGGGTCAGAATCAGGTAGCGGCTGTCGTCCCCTGGCCACATGGGTGGATATCGTTGCCAGAGAACTAGTGATGACTCCATAGGATTCATCACAGCATACAGACATTCATACACTACTTCTTATCTGCAACATTAATCCAGAATCTGCCTACCCTGATGGTCCTACAACTCCTCCACAGCACACAACAGCACCCAGGAAGAAACTTTCTGGTTCCAGAGGGTATGCACAATGGCGATAAAGCGCTTGCTGCCCCTGGAGCCCTGTGTTAGGCAGAATCATATGCAGTACCCTATGGGAACAACACACACAATTAGGACTACAAGTGACAGTACAAATTCACCTTTGGTACACGCCTGTATTAGACAGTAAAGTGGTAGCGATGGCTGAGCAGCCAGTTGATCTCAACACTAAAGTGAGCAGTATCAATAGGTACACAAAGGACAGCAGTTACTATGGTTCAAACAAACATTGACTCAAGATTTCTGAGTAAAAGAATATATTTACACATCAGTTCTAAAACAGATCACTAAAGTAAAGCAGCAGAAAATCACGATCTTAATACACTATACCACACCCAATGAATTCTGGACAAGTTTAGCTCAAACTGAAGTGAGAGAAAAATGGCACTCCAGGAATTTAAAAAGGGAGGGAAAGACAAAGGTTATACAAAATCAAACAACACCAATATGTAAGTAGGGAGGGAAATCTAGAAAAGGCTTGCTACAATGAGGATTCAAATCAATAGGCCTGGGCCAATGTTACTGGTTCAGAGTCTTTGCAGAGGATCACACAGTTCAGAGTAGTTTGCGGTTAAGTCTTTGCCAAGAGTTCAAAGCGAAGTTGGTCGAAGTAAAAGTTATCTATAAGAGTAGAGAAGGACAAGCCCTTGGATTGGCGAAAGATTTCAAACAATTTCACCGCGGTCGGACGGAACGAACAACCGGGTTAGAACAGTACCTTAAATGAAGAAGAAGGCTGTAGCTGAGGCAGAAGTTCCTGGCAGGTCCTGCAGGCTCACTGTTTCTGAAGCGACAGTCGGACTGACACAAAGTAGGAAGACTGGAGGGTCCTGCACTGCCCAGGGAAGAAACCAGGAGCAGAGCAAATCAACAAATAAAAGGTGCTCTCCTTAAAACCCAGACAGGGTGTGAGCCTCCTGGCTATCCGGTTCACTGCAGTGATGCACAGCAAATTCGACCAGGGGAGGAAAGCCTTGCTTGGTGTTTGGCGAACTGGTTGGTCACACCAGCTCAAGGGAAGAAGATTCCTTGCAGATGTTCTCTGTCGTCGAAGTTTGGAGTATCAGACCCACAGCAGGGCTTCACTGGGAGGTTCAGTCGTGGTAATGGTCCTCTTCTTTCAGCTTCTCTTCGGTTCTCTCGATCCAGTGGCAACTCTGCCTTCCTAGTCCCAGAGTCCTGCTTTTTATGCAGTTTTCCCCCATTCAAACAGCCTGGCTGTCAATCACACAGCAGGGTGGCTGTCCTGGCGGGACAGTCACCACAGCCAATCACACAGAGTGCGACATGGGTCTCCAAGGAGACCCTGTACAGGGAGTATCAAACCCCCCCTCACATCTTGTCCCTCTCAGACATTAGGCGCCTAAGGAGGGCTTCTGTGCAGATGCCCGCCAAAGGACGGCAAACAAAGGAACCAAACCTGGTTTGGCGCATAGAGTAAAACACGTGAAATATCTTTACAAAAAGAAATGGTGAATAAACCCAGCCGGAACCAAATAAAAGTAAATGGTGTCCAGTGGATTTAAGTTCAAGGCTACTAAGATAGCCTAAAAAAGTACCAAAGCTATTTACAATAACCGCGGTAGGAAAAATAGGGTAGATACCACTGCCACCAGCCAAATCTTAAAGAAAGGAGAACGAAATAATGTTCCATAAGAGACCGACAAAAATGGATAACTTTTAGCCCTTTGCAGTACTCTATGTAAGATAGGTTGTACTGGGTCTGTGAATTTAAAAAGACTAATAAAGTCAATGGCAACTTTACATGTTCTGGGAGACAGTAGTCAGTCCCAGGAAATGGAGTTTAAAGTGGGACGTCTGAAAAAGACAACCCTGTGTCACTGCACTAAAGGTGCTGTGTGACACACAGTAAAAAGATGATGCCTATGGAGTCGGTGAAGCGCCACAGTGTATGAACACAAAAAGGTAAAACACACAGCAAAACACATGTAAGAGTGTGGAAAAAAGGCTCACACTCTTACCAGATGAAAAAAATAATTCCTAGAAAACCAGCAAAGCTGCTGAGGGACTCAGTAGGTAAGGGAAATTAGCAATTCTGGAGAATTCTCCCTAACACTCGCCCCCCCCGGCCCCAGACTAAGGGACAGGAGGATTTAATCCACTCCTGGATTAATCTCTTCACTCGAGTTGGTTATAAACATCCTAGAGAGACCATCAGCATTTTGGTGGTGACATCCTGACCATTGCTCAATGGTGAAATCAAACTCTTGCAGGCAGATTGACCATCTTAGAAGTTTTGGGTTTTCCCCTTTCATTTGCATTAACCATCTCAAGGGTTGGTGGTCTGTCTGAATCACAAAAGTAGATCCATACAAGTATGGTCTAAACTTCTTCATATACCACACAATGGCAAAACATTCACGCTCTATGGTTGTCCACCTTGTTTCTGGTTCCTTCAGTTTCCTACTGCTGAAGCAAATGGGGTGCTCCCTACCTTTCTCATCCAGTTGACTAAGGACTGCACCTATATCTGTATTGGATGCATCTGTCTGCACAATGAAGGGTTGGTGATAATCAGGAGCTCTTAGGACTGGAGCTTGACAAAGGGCTTTCTTCAGGTTTTCAAAGGCTTGAGTGCACTCCCCATTCCATCTAACGTTTTTAGGGAATTTTGGAGATGAGACTACATTCAAAGGAGAAGCTATGGACCCATAGTTCTCAATGAAATTCCTGTAGTACCCAGTGAGACCTAGGAATGCTCTCACTTGGGTTTGAGTAGTAGGGGTGGCCCAGTTTTGTACAGCTTTTACTTTGCAAGGCAATGGCCTTATTTCACCTCCTCCTACCCTACGACCAAGGTGGACCACTTTGCTCTGACCAAATTGGCATTTACTTGCTTTTATGGTCTGATGGGCCCGCTCAAGAGCCTGCAAAACATGTCCTTCCTTCCAAGTAGGGCTGAACACTGCAATTTAATCCAAGTATGCCATGCAGAAGTCCTCCATCCCTTTCAGAACTTTATTGACCATCCTTTGGAATGTAGAAGGTGCATTCTTTAATCCAAAAGGGATAACCTTAAACTGGTAGAGGCCTGCTGGGATTGAAAATGCATTTTTTTCCTTGGCATGGTCTGTCAGGGCTATTTGCCAATGGCCTGACATCATATCAAATGTACTGAGGTACTTGGCTGCACCAAGTTTATCCACCAGTTCATCTGTCCTAGGTAAAGGATGGACATCAGTCTTTGTGACTGCATTTAGAGCCTTATAGTCCACACAGAATCTCAACTCCTTGGATCCTGCCGTTGGTACTAGAACAACTGGACTAGACCATGGACTTGTAGAGGGCTATATAACACCGAGATCAAGCATCTTGTTGACCTCTCCTTTAATGTGGGATCTCACATGTTCTGACATTCTGTAACCTCTGCTTTTCACAGGTAAACAGTCACCAGTTAGGATATCATGCAGACCCCAAGGGGTCAAGCCTGGTGAAAGTGAAAACAGGGAAGGCAAACTGATTTAACAGAACTTTGCACTCCTCCTGTTGTTCAGATGTCAGCTGAGAATTGACTTCTACTCCTTCTATGTTCTCATCCAAAGGTTGGCCTCTGAGTAGGTCAGGTCGAGGTTCAATCTCCTCCTCCTCTTGAGCTGAAGCTAGAAGCAAAGTTCCCACTTCTGGTCTAGAGACATATGCCTTCAAACGGTTAGTGTGAAAGACTCTCGGAGCCTCCTTAGGTCTGCCAAAGCTCACCAGATAGTTCACCTCTCCAAGTTTGCCCACAACCCTGAAGGGTCCTATCCATTTGTCCTGCAAGGCCCTCTGCCTTGTTGGCACCATAACTAATACAGGCTGGTCTTGAGTAAACTCAACCATGCTGGCCTTCTGGTCATGCCAATGTTTGACCAGAGCCTGACCTGCTTTTAAGTTATCACTAGCTTCTGCCATCATGTGTGACATTCTCTTCTGGAGACCTATCACATAGTCACTCACTTTGACTGGCTAGGGGGAAGGAGCACTCTCCAACCCCTCCTTAATCAGGGCCAAAGATCCTCTGACTGGATGCCCATAGAGAAGCTCAAATGGACTGTATCCAACTCCCTCATGAGGGACTTCTCTATAAGCAAAGAGAAGACATGGCAGTAGAAGGTCCCACTTTCTTTTAAGGGATTCCTCTAAAGCACTTCTCATGCTCTTCATAGTACTATTAAACCTCTCTACCAGTCCATTTGTCTATGGATGGTAGGCTGTAGAGAATTTGTAAGTGACACCACACTTTTTCCACATGGCTTGCATGTAGTGGGACATAAAATTGGATCCCCTGTCGGATAACACTTCCTTAGGAAACCCTACTCTGGTAAAAATACCAAGTAGAGACTTAGCCACAGCCTGCACCGTAACAGTCCTCATGGGTATTGCTTCAGGATACCTTGTAGCATGGTCTACTACAAGGATAAACCTGTTTCCTGAAGATGTGGGAGGATCAAGGGGACCAACAATGTTGATGCTCTCCCTCTCCAAAGGAACTCCCACCACTGTGAGAGGCACCAAGGGTGCCACATTCTTGGTTCCACTCTTGCCAGAGGTTTGGCCAAGTGTGCCAGCTCCTACAGAATTTGACAACTTCTGAACCCATCTTAGGCCAGTAGAAGTATAAGGAGAGCCTTTCCTTGGTCTTTCTGAAACTCAAATGACCAGCCAAAGGTATCTCATGGGCCAAATGTAGGAACTGGAGTCTGTTTTCTAGAGGTACTACAAGTCTTTTTCAGTCCCCAGGGATAGACTCAGTCGGTTCACTGTAGAAGAGGCCATCTTCCCAGCTCAACCTATGCTTTCCAACTTCTTGCCCATCAAGTTGAGAAGCAGCCTGTTTTTGAAGACCTTCAAGAGCAGGAAACTCTCTTTGTCCTCTGCTGAGGTCTGCCCTGTTAGGTCCACCTTCTGCCAGTAAAGACTGCAGCTCAGGATGGTCAACAGGATCCAGATCCCCAACTAGATGTATGTCTTCTTCCAGATCTGACTCTTCAGAGACTGGATCAACCACACAGGTTGTACCTCACACTCTGTCTCAGCAGGTGGAAGGGTCACAGGTGTGACTTTGGACAATCTTGGGGATGTCCTTGTTGGAAGTACAGAGGTGATATCTGTCTTTTTCTTGGAGGTCTTGGGTTTCCCCTTTGCCTCTTTCTTTCTGGAAATAGCAGTGAGGAACTCCTGTGGACTGGGAGTGATAGTTTCCTCTAACAACTCCTGTGGAGAACCTCTCAAGGTCATCTCTCTTGCAGGCATAGTGAGCTCCTATTTCCTTTTACTGGGAGGCCTGGAGGTACTAGACACAACTCCAAGAGTTTTTAGGTCATTACCCAACAGGACTCTCCCAGGCACTTCAATCTGCACACTAACATGTATTTTGACAGTCATATCATTACACGGGATGAGAGCTGGTAACTGGGGAAGCATTTGCACAGGGCCTCTAGCTAACCTCGTTAGGCATTTGGGTGACTTAGCAACATCCTTCATCTTTAAAAATGTTTCATCAACCACAGTTATGCTGGCTCCAGTATCTCTGATGGCAGGGGTCTTCTGGACATTCACACGAACACTATCTTTATAATACTCATTAGTATTATCTGGGATGGAATTATAGACATCTAAATTCTGTTGTTCCCAAAAGCCCAGGGACACTAAAGAAACACTAGCTGAGACTCTCATGGGTTCAGCAGCCAATAGGTAAATGTTTCCAGTTGCCAGATGTACTTCTTCCTCTGGGAGAAGGCTAAGGAGTCATTGTGGACCCCTGAAGGTTTATCCTTACATCTGGGATCCACTTTCACATGGTCCGTTGACCCACAAACATAACATTTCCCAAATGTTTTGATGAATGGGGGTTTGTTCTGAGCTCAATCTGTTTTGGGTCCAGAAGGTACACTACCCTGATTTGGTTTCCCTTTTGGTTTACACTTATGTTGCTGTTTGGGACCCTCTTTTGGATTGGAGGTATTAGAATTCTCCTTGTTATCTTTCTTAGGCTGCTTTCCCTCATCCTTCTTCTGAGTTGCCCCAGAATCCTTATGAGTAGCCCTGTTGGCAACCCACAAGTCAGCAGCCTTTCCTAACTTCTTTGGATCTATCTCCTTAGAATCAGCCACGTGCTGTCTGAGCTCAGGAGAGCATGCATCATAAATTGACTCCAACATAACAAGATTTCTCATACCTTCCTACGTGTTTACTCTGTAACCCTTAACCCAACCATCTAAGTTTTTTCAAACATTCACATACCCAGGTAGCCCAAGGGGTACCATCATGCTTTTTGAGGCTCCTAAACCTCTTAAGGTTCTGTGAAGGAGTCTTCCTAAATCTAGCAATTAAAGCTAGCTTCACACACTCATAATCCATCCTATCCACCTCCCCCAACTCCATCGCAACATCAGATGCAACAGTGGGTAGCCGAGGGAAGCAACTGATTTCCTGTAATGTCTTGAATCCCATGGTTATATTCAAACATTGCCAACCAATCCTAAATAGCAATCTTAGCCTCATACATACCAACAATTTCCTTTGGCATACGGGGTCTGTTAGGACTGGAAGACCTAGAAGACTCTGGGAGAGAAGCATTTTCAATAGACAACTTTTTCATTTCTAAGGCATGATTCAATTCCATTTCTCCGAGCTTAAGTTCTTGATGCTTTTGTTCAGTTTGAGCATTAATACGTTTGAATTCCATTTCAGCCTCATCTTTTCTAGAGCAATGAATTGAGTGTAGGACCTGTAGGGGTCCCAGTGGACAAAGGTTGAGTTTGCTGAGCAGGTAGAAGAGCAGTAAGGCCTACATTGTGAGACACCTCTGCCTCATCTAACTCATTCATAATAACAGACACATTGTCATCCCCATTATTTTCCACATTTGCTGGAGGGTCAGGTATTTCAGACACACTCTCCAGACTTTGTTTCTCTAACAAACTTTCAATTAATTCTGACTTTCTGCCTTTAACAGAGAGATTCCTTTCTCTACACAGATTTTAGATAATCAACAGTGTAACTAAGGAGGAACTCTTGACGGCAGCTTTCCATATCAGACATGATTAAAATTGCTTTTTTTTAGTGATGTTTAGCCTTGTGGTTAGTTGATCCAAGGTAATAGCAGCACTCTAAGTGTAATTACTATACTTGATCCTCACTGCTGTACACCAGTGTTAGGCAGTACCCTTTGGAAACACCACACACAACTAAGACTACAAGTGACAGTACAAATTCACCTTTGGGACAAGCCTGGGACACAGTAAAGTGGTAGCGATGGCTGAGCAGCCAGACTTACCTCAAGAGTAAAGTGAGCAGTATCAATAGTTACACAAAGGACAGCAGTTGCTATGGTTCAAAGAAACACTGACTCAAGGTTCTGAGTAAAAGAATACACATTTATCTACGCATCACTTGTAAAACATATCACTAAAGTAAAGCAGGAGAAAATCAAATCACAATCTTAATACACTACACCACACCCAATGAATTCTGGACAAGTTAAGCTCAAACTGAAGTAAGAGCAAAATGGCACTCCAGCAATTTAAAAAGGGAGGTAAAGACAAAGGTTATACCAAATCAAACAACACCAATAAGTAAGTAGGCAGGGCAATCTAGAAAAGGCTTGCTACAATGAGGATTCAAATCAATAGGCCTGGGCCAATGTTAATGGTGCAGAGTCTTTGCAGGGGATCACACAG
Organism: Ambystoma mexicanum; assembly: GCF_040938575.1. Taxonomy (NCBI): domain Eukaryota; kingdom Metazoa; phylum Chordata; class Amphibia; order Caudata; family Ambystomatidae; genus Ambystoma; species Ambystoma mexicanum. Next base: position 415,166,073 of record NC_090939.1, read on the forward strand.
GTCAGAGTAGTTTGCGGTTAAGTCTTTGTCAAGAGTTCAAAATGAAGTTAGTCGAAGGAAAGGTTATTTAAAAGAGTAGAGAAGGACAAGCCTGTGGATTGGTGAAAGATTACAAACCCTTCGACCACGGTCGGACGGAACGAACAAATGGGTTAGAACAGTACCTTAAATGAAGAATAAGTCTGTAGCTTAGGCAGAAGTTCCTGGCAGGTCCTGCAGGCTCACGGTTCCTGAAGCGACTGTCGGACTGACACGAAGTAGGAAGACTGGAGGGTCCTACGCGGCCCAGGGAAGAAACCAGCAGCATATCAAAGCTATAAACGAACGAATAAAAGGTGCGCTCCTTAAAACCCAAAAGGGTCCGAGCCTCCTGTCTATCCGGTTCACTGCAGCGATGCCAAGCAAATTCGAATAGGGGAAGGAAGCCTTGCTTGGTGTTTGGCAAACTGGTTGGTCCCACCAGCTCAGGGGAAGAAGATTCCTTGCAGATCGTCTCTGTCGTCGAAGTTTGGAGAATCGGACCCGCAGCAGTGCTTCACCGGGAGGTTCAGTCATGGTAGTGGTTCTTTTCCTTCAGCTTTTCTTCGGTTCTCTTGATCCAGTGGCGACTCTGCCTTCTGAGCCCCAGAGACCTGCTTTTTAGGCAGTTTTCCCCCATTCACACAGCCTGGCTGTTAATCACACAGCAGGGTGGCTGTCCTGGCAGGACAGTCACCACAGCCAATCACACAGAGTGCGACATGAGTCTCCAAGGAGACCCTGTGCAGGGAGTCTCAAACCCCCCCTCACATCCTGTCCCCCTCAGACATTTAGGTGCCTAAGGGGGGCTTCTGTGCAGAAGCCCGCCAAAGGACGGCGAACAAAGGAACCAAACCTGGTTTTGCATGCAGACTAAAACACGAGAAAGACCTTTTCAAAAAGAATTGGCGAATAAACCCATCCGAAACCAAATAAAAGTAAATGGGGTCCAGCGGATTTAAGTTCAAGGCTACTAAGATAGCCTAAAACAGTACCAAGGCTATTTACAATAACCACGGTTGGAAAAATAGGGTAGATACCACTGCCACCAGCCAAATCTTAAAGAAAGGGGAACGAAATACTGTTCCATGAGAGACAGACAAAAAGGGATAACTATTAACCCTTTCTAGTACTCTATGTAAGATAGGTTGTACTGCGTCTGTGAATTTAAAAAGACTAATAAAGTCAATGGCAACTTTACATGTTCTGGGAGACAGTAGTCAGTCCAAGAAAATGGAGTTTGAAGTGGGAAGTCTGAAAAAGACAACCCTGTGTCACTGCTCTAAAGGTGCTGTGTGACACACAGTAAAAATATGATGCCCGTGGAGTAGGTGAAGTTCCACAGTCTATGAACAAAAAAATGTAAAACACACAGCAAAGCACATGTAACAGTGGGGAAAAAAGGCTCACACTCTTATCAGGTGAAAAAAATAAATCCTAGAAATCCAGCAAAGCTGCTGAGGGACTCAGTAGGTAAGGGTAATTAGCCATTATGGAGAATTCTCCCTAACACCCTGAATGTGTGGGGAGGCCAAGAGTGCCACCTACGCACATTCAAATCTGCAGTATTCCTGTCTGCATCCCCAATATGGCGTGCTAGTCTGTGGAAGCATCATGTCTGCCGTTTTAAATGTCCCACTGGACATGTGTGCTGGGCAGAGGCGTCGCTAGGGGGGCCCAGTGGGGCTATAGCCCTGGGTCTTTTAGTTACAGCCCTGGATGAAGCTCAGGGTTTACAACCAAAAGGCTAGCTAGCCTCGAGTCCCCACAGTCCCAACATTAGTGTAGCACTGGACCTTTTCTAGACCTACCAACACCCCTGGTCCAACTGGTTGGAATTATGATTCCTTTTGAGAGTTTAATCCAACACAGCAGCTCTCCTTCAGCTGCTTGATGCAGCTGTCGGAGCGCACAGTGAAAAAAAATAAGCTATAGCTGCGTTGCCAAAAAGAGACGCCTTCAGTTGCATACAATATTGCAGTTATGGTCAAGCGGTGTTTAGTAAAAAAAAGCACACACCAAAAAAAGAACATTTCGTTTTACTAATAGCTGTTATATCGAAAAGGGAATGATTGCATTGTGTCCCCACACCAGAACCAATTTCTCTTTCCGCGAATATCACTGCGGCCAAATAAACCATTAAGCACTGCAAAGCCTGCTCTTGGTAACATGTCCACAACAAACAGAAGTGATTGAAAGGTGGTCAGTGTGTTGCAGAAGTCGTTGCCCACATGTGGTTAGTAAATCAGTCGGAATCGCAGAACATCTTATCCCGAACCACACACACATTTTGTGCTGGCTCAGCCGGAGTCTTTTCAAATCCACTGCACTATGTTTGCTATGCTTGCTTGCGCTCCCCCATTACCAGTGACATGCAAAACCTCGAGCCCCTTTTGCAGTCCTGTCAAAGCAAGAATGAATGTTTATATAACTACAAGAGGAAAACAATTTACTAATACGTTATTCCATCTTTTCGGAGCTTTGCTAATTAAATGCTTCAGCAAACCCATTATCAGCATAAGGAATGACATGAAACATGTCGGAATACAGCTGGTAGGGCAGTCCTGATACTAACATCTGGTTCTCCATATCTGCTAGCCAGTTCCTTTACTTCACTTACGCCATTGCCGACTCATTTCTAAATGCACATCTTTAGGTCTGCCGTCGGCATTTCAAAGGACAGAGGGGTCCAGAGAAAAGACGCCAGCTCACAAGAAACGCTCTTAAGCTATCCATTAGAGGCTCGGAATCAGTGAACTATTTGACAGGGACGAATACGTGTTGGCAGAATTCTTTATCTGCGTTTCAAGGGCAAAAGAAAGCCGTATTTCGGCAAGTTTTTAAAACACGTACCATGAAAAGCTGGATCCTGCAAAAAGGGCTCTTTATTTCCAACGCAATATTATAAAATGCCAAGTTTTTAAGCTTTCTTTACTACAATATCAGCGAATCTCCGTAGTGCCTGCGTCAGAAAGAAGCGTTTAGATCCATGAATCATTTAAGGTTCTGGACAGAGCAGTATCCACACTAAAAGTCATTCCAATCAGAGCATTACACTTGATTGAAATTGGAGTTTACCACTGGAATATAGAGTCGAGGAGTTCGTGTATGCAATTAGAGTTTTTGTAAACAGTTGCATTCTTGATAAACTTAATCTGTTTTCAATGTTTATCAGGGACATTTGAACTTATCACTCTTCGTTCAAGACCTAAAGCAGCCATTTCATCAACACATATCACCAGCATTTAGTCTTCCGATTCTCCTATAAATTAGACGAATACAACTCCGTGAGGTGAACTTTTAGGGGGCAGGTTACAGAAACTGTGTGCCGGTGCAAGTGAAAAATTGCACGGTATTAGCACTAGGGCAAAGCATGTTATTTCTAAAAACATTGGCACATACAGAAAACCATTACCCCATTGCAAGTGGAGTTTGGCATGGTATGAGCACAAGGGAAAACATTGCCCTGGCACAAACAAGATACATTTTAATTGCATTTTCAGCAGGGCAAACTTTGCCCTGATGCAAAAAGGCATCGAAAATGTATCTTTTTTGCACTAGGGCAATTTTTGACCTGGTGCTTATACCAGTCCAAACTGCACTTATCATAGTGCAATGGTTTTCTAATATGTCCTGATGTTTTTAGAAATAGGCAAACTTTACCCAAGTGTTAATACCGTGCAACTGTGCACTTGTACCGGCAGATAGTTTCTGTAATCTGGTCCTAGGTCTCACCACGTCATTCAACAGCACAACGTTTAAGTGCTCACACCTGTTCTGTCAGCAATGCCTGTGGTCATCTTCAGCAGAAAGTCGGTTCAGCTGCAGTCAACCCCATGACTGAGAGAGCATGGGTGCACCAGACGTGTGAGGCACGGGCAGTGTAGTTCAGTGGCAACGGTGCTCACCTTGGAAGCAAGACGATGCAGAGCAACATGGGTTCAAATCCTGGATCTGCCACAGAAACCGGTATTAAGTGTGTTTATTTATTTAGCACTTATACACAGGTCAAGTACTTCAAAGTGCTTCAAGGCGGGAAGGTAACAAGGGAATACAGTAATATAGCTTTATAAACCTGCAGCGAGGGCCGTACCGGGTGTTATGGGGCCTGAAGACCAAGGTATGAGGGACCATAACGCCAGGTACGGCCCGAGCTGCAGGTCTATAAAGCTGTTAGAGGGTGTGTGCAGAGTGTCTGGTGTGCTGAACGGACTCTGCTTCAGTGTGTGTCATTTTCTTGGAAAAGCTTGCGGCTAATATTGACTTTTACGAGCCACGGATCTAACAAGGACTATCATCCTTGTAAGGACTACAACTCCAGGAAACCTTTGCTGTCACCGGACACCAAGCTCCACCTCCAGCTATGCTCACTGCTGCCATAAAAACTGCCCCTCTAGCAAAGCATAGCGGAGTGTGTGCAGAGTGTCTGGTGTTCTTATGCTCACCTGGACTCTGCAGGGGCGTTGGGGCACGGTTGGAGCCCCCCCTGGACTCCTCTGGTTCAGGCTTCACCCCTAGCTGCGGTAGTGTGGACTGCTCTGGTTGCTGGCAATACCCTTGGGAGAAGGCAAGAGGCAATGAAAATGCTGCAGTTGAATTGCGATCCCCCTCAAACCCTTCGTTCCAGCTCAAATCAATCTTCGTCTATCCACGAGTCACCATCCCCAAACCGATGGTCAAACGGAAAGGACCAATTGGACTCTGGAACAATACCCAAGGTATCTTGGATGGAAGGCCTGGGGTCCTTTTAACAGAATGTTTTTGGATACCAACCATACTTTATCCCCAACGTGATACTGCGGGGCACCTCTTCTATGTCTGTCTGCAAATTTCTTTTGTTGTTCCTTGGCTGAGATCAAGTTCTCGGTAGCTTCTTTAAGAGACTGAGTAATAATTTTATGTAATGAAGTGATTGCTGGCATTACCAATTCGTCAAGCGGATCAAAAGAGGATGTCCTAGGGTGTCGACCATTTATTGTGTAGAATGGGGTTTGTCCGGTGCTATTATGGATAGAGTTGTTGTAGGCAAATTCAGTTAACCAGAGAATGCTTTTCCAGCACCCTTCCATTTGCTGTAACATACAACTCAGGTATTGTTCCAGAGTCCAATTGGTCCTTTCCGTTTGACCATCGGTTTGGGGATGGTGACTCGTGGATAGACGAAGATTGATTTGAGCTAGTTTACAACACCTCCTCCAGAAGGCTGAGACGAATTGAGTTCCACAGTCAGAAACCAATACAGATGGAAAACCGTGTAATTTAACAATTTGTTCCAGGAATACTGTGGCCAGAGTAGCAGCAGTGGGAAGCCCTTTTAGTGGAATAAAATGTGCCATTTTGGAGAATAGGTCTACCACGACCAGGATTGGATTAAACCTGCAGGGTGGCAGGTCAGTAATAAAGTCCATAGACAGTGTATGCCATGGTGCTGGTGGTACTTTTAATGGACACAACAACCCTATTATTACGGTGGTCTGTGATAACAGTAACTGTGTGTCTTGCCCCTAAAAGGTAGTGTCTCCAGGTTTTGAAGGCTTCCTTGATTGCTAGGAGCTCCTTGTCGATGACTGTGTAATTCTTTTCTGGTGCTGAAAACTTATGGGACCAAAATGCTATGGGATGTAGCTGCCCTGTCTCCGGGTCCTTTCGCGATAATACTGCCCCCTTGGCAACACTGGAGGAATCTGTTTCAACCACGTAAGGGAGGTCAGGCCGGGGATGCCAAAGTATAGGTGCTGAGGTGAAAGCCTGTTTTAATTCCTGAAAGGCGTTCTCTGCTTCGGAGGACCAAAATATTTTTTTATGCTTCAGAAGACCAACATATTTTTTTATTCTTTCTTAGAAGGGATGTGATTGGGTGGACAATCTGTGAAAATCTTGGAATGAAGCGTCTGTAAAAATTAGCAAAACCAAACACACTTTGCACCCCTTTTGTAGTTGTCGGGGATGGCCACTGAAAGATAGCCTCCACTTTGCGTCTGTCCATATGAACTCCTTGTGGAGTAAGCATGAAGCCCATAAACTCGACCTCCGTGACATGGAAGAAGCATTTGTCTAATTTAGCAAACAGCCGATGCTGACGAAGCTTCTCCAGAACTGCCCTTACATGTCCAGCATGATCTTCCATGGACTGTGAATGAATCAGGATATCGTCAATGTAAACAAGGACACAGACATCCAACAGTTCATGGAGTACATTGTTCATGAAGAACTGGAATGCCGCTTGTGCATTGCATAACCCAAGGGGCATCACCTGATACTTGAAAAGTCCGTATTTGGTTCGGAATACTGTTCTCTACTCATCCCTCATAGATTTCTCGTAGGTCTAATGTTGTGTAGATTCGAACATTCTTCACCTGATCGAGTAGTTCGGGGATGAGTGGCAGAGGGTATCTGTTCTTGATGGTGATTTGATTCAATGCCCTATAATCTATGCATGTTCCAAGGTCGCCCCCCTTCTTGGGTATGAAGAAGAGAGCTGAGGAAGCAGGCGACTTAGATGGGTGGATGAATCTGTTGGCTAGGTACTGATCTAAGAAGGTTCTCAGATCTTGATTTTTTTGCTCCGTTAAAGCGTATATTCGACTGCATGAGATTTGTGCTCCAGGGACCAGGTCGATCTGGCAGTCGTAAGGTCTATGTGGAGGCAGGGCGTTTGCTTGTTCATTTTGGAACACGTCTTGATAGTCCAGATACTGCGGGGGTAAGGCACCAGAGAGCCCCAGGATCGTTTTCACCTTGATTTTTGGGTTCTTCAGGTCCTTGTGGTAGCAGCTTTTGGTGCATTCTTGAGGAAAGATCAGCACTCGTGTTCGCCAGTCTATCCTGGGATTATGAGTTTCTAGCCACGGCATTCCTAAGATCATCTGGAACTGGGGGTCCCAATAAGATCAAAAGAAATGTCTTCCCGAATCCTGATCGGCCGGTGCTGCGGGCACGATCCGGCTCAGAGTTCTGAGGCGAAACAACGCGAGGACTTGGACGTGGAGGAGGCCACGGATGGGTGGGGCCATTGCCAGCGGCCCATGCCTGACTCGCGCCTGTGGGGGACGGCTGCTGTTTGGGAGCGGTGAGGTCCGAGGAGGAGAGGAGACACAGATCCCCCTGAGGTACGCAGCCCACTGCTCCTTAGAGATCCCCATACACCGTGGTTCGCGGCGGGGACGCCGCAGTACGCTGCAGCAACATCTGACCGCGCGGGCGCACGTTTTAGCAGCAGCACGCTCCAGGCCACGCGCGGCAGGGAATCTGCAGACATGGTAAAGGGGGGAGCAGCTCCAGCTGGCCCGACGCTCTCGGAAGACCGGGAGCCGGTTTCCGCGGTGCGCGCGGGTCCCGACCCGCCAGGGAATAATAAGAATCTGCAACAGCCACTGCATATGACCTCATACGGCAGCGGTAGGGGCCTCCTGAAACGGCAAAAAATCCTATTAGTGGGGAACATCGATCCTGCACTATGTCCATGTACGTCTGATCTCCCTGCAGTCTGCTAAAGTGCGCCCACCTCGTTGTTCCTATCTCAAACTGACTGTTTGGTGGGGCGCCCATAGGCAAAGGGTTACATAGCGCCTGGAGATCTTTTGGCACGAAGACCTTGTCACCGGATAACCTGCATTGGTGGCCTGCCGGCCATGCGTGCTGGTGGTCATCCGAACACTCCTACAAATCCATAGTTGCACAAGCTGATACGGGCCCCATGATCCAATAACACACTACGTGGGAGAATACAATCCATTTCCGGTGCCCAGTCATTGAATCCTACTACCCTTGTCCTGGGATCTTCACCGAAAATCCACAAGTGACCTAGGAGCCGGAGGGCGCAGCAGAGAGTGGGGGTTCGGGCGCCCAACAATAAGGGCAACAACAACTGTGAACTGTGAGGTGGCACCATGGGCGAACCACACAAGATGGGCAAAGGAGGCAAAACCTCCGGTAACAAAAAGAAGGGTCCTATGGATGCATATACTGACAGCCAGGGGCCAAACGCTGCAGCCGAAGTACATGTTGACTCGAATGAAACCCAGAGTCCCGAGAATGAAGAACAAGAGGACAGGTTGACCATAATTGTTCAAAACGGATTTCGAGCAGTGAACATGAAGCTAGATGACATAGTGTCCACCATTGGTTCTCTAAAGGCTAGGGTTGAGAAGGAGAGCGCACGTGTCACTGACGCAGAAAACAGAATCAGCACTAACGAAGACACCATCGCACATCATGGTCGTGACATCACTCAGCTCAAGGAAGCCATGTCTAAAATGCAGAATAAATGCGAGGATGTTGAATCTAGTTCGAGACGCAATAACATCCGTGTGGTGCATGTGGCGGAGACATTCGGAAAAGGCCAAATGGAGAAGCAACTTGAACAGCTACTTAAAACAGTGTTTGGCCCAGAGGCATTCTCCGAGCATTTCTTGGTGGAGAGAGCGCACCGCACGCTGGCCCCGGCCCCTAAACCAGGCGCTCCTCCTCGTACAATAATTGCGAGACTACTCAACTATAGAGACAGGGACACAATCCTACGGCTGGCTAGGGAGGCTGGAACGCTCCAATATGAGGGGAACCGAATTCATATATATCCAGACTTTTCTGCAGGGGTTCAAGCGAGCAGACGATCCTATGAACCAGTCAAGAGACTCCTCAGAGACCGCCAGATTCCATATGCCCTGATGTTCCCGGCGAAGATGAGGATCCAACTTGCAGGAAGGGCGCATTTTTTCGAGTCCCCGGCTGAGGCCACACAGTACATTGAGAGTTCCATACCTCTTCCCCCGAGAGGGGGTAGACCGGCGCAGAAAAATAGACCTAGACCAGAGGACTAAGGAGTACCGGCGACCGGAATGGTTTCTACTTTAATGCAGCATTTACTGCAGCCCCATGGATCCGACAGGCAAGGCGCCTCTATTCAATGTGACTATTGGAGACCGGGGACAAACAGGCGGCCATGTGAGGCAACATGGCTACCCCTGGAATGCTCCACGAGTTCTTTTGGGTTCATCGTCAAGTTGGGGGTGATGATGAGGGCGGGGGGGTGCTAAGATGGGTTGGAAATGGGTGGTTTTGTTGTGGAAGTTTTGGCCACTTGAAGAGGTTTTATTCAGATGCTAGGTTGGCTTCGGCCGAATGTTTGGTCAATGTCAAAACTGGTTTGACTGTGGTTATCGAGTTGTTTAATGTTATAAAAAAAGTGGATGCATTGGGAGCAGTGCTGGCCGGCTGGCGCACACTGCACGACATTAAGGGTCATGAAATTGGAAAGATTTTGCAATACACAGTACTGGTGACGGGCTGATAATAAAACTACTTACTTGGAATGTGAGGGGTCTGAACAACCAGGTTAAAGCTAGGAAAATTGCTAATTATGTTACCAGGCATAGCCCTCGGATACTAATGCTACAGGAGACACATATGATGGGGAGCAGCAACCTACACATACTGCCCAAATGGGGATCGCAGCGTTTTTACACAGACTACTCCACGCAAGCCAGGGGTGTAATCACCTTTATTCATCCAGGCTTGGGGTTCTGCCCAGAGGGGCAGAAGGTGGATCAGCAAGGAAGATATGTGGTTGTATGGGGCAGGCTTGCTGGCCAGCAACTGCTTTTAGTTAATACATATGGGCCCAATATAGACGACCCTGCGTTTTACGTAAACATGTACCAACTGATCGCTGCCAATGGGCTATCTAATGTGATATGGGGTGGGGACTTCAATGTGGTAATAGACCCTGTGATGGATAGGTCCTCCAAGGTCACCAGAGCCCCCAGTAAAACAACCTCCACCCTGTGTGGCATCCTTACACAGCTGTCGATGGTAGATGCCTGGCATATGATGCACCCTGGAGACAGGAAATATACATACTACTCCTCGGTGCACAACTCCAAGTCCAGAATAGACTACTGGTTTGTCACATCGATCATGTCCTCTGCGCTGCAGAACTGTATTATCTTGTCCCATACGTTCTCTGACCACTCCCCAGTGATGATAGAATTTAAAATCAAGGATACCCCCTGTCCCGTTCGTAGATGGAGAATGCTGAGTGGTATGCTGGGCGACCTCGGGGTGGTGGAAACACTACATGTCGAGATTATTTCACAAACAATGTGGGAACGGTAAACGGATACTCCACTGTGTGGGAATCATTTAAAGCGTGGGTCAGGGGGGTGTTGCTATCCAAGTCGGTTGGCATGCTGAAAAGCGTTCGCGCCGAACTGGCGGACATTGGAGGGGAGATATACTCGAACACAGAATAGGGAACTATTAGCAGATATACATACACACTTACAGAAGTTCGACAAACTGGCCGCTAGAGAAGTGCAGTACATGGCCGCCGCCATGCGGGCAGGTAGGTACGGGGAAGGTAACAAGGCCGGCAGGACACGCTCTAATCTTCTCAAACATGATAAGAAACCACACCAAATAACTAGTATACAGACGGCACAGGGGGAGGTACTCCTAAAAGAAGAGGAGTTAAACCAAGAATTTGTCAAATTTTATACCAGACTTTACTCGAACCAAGATAAGAAATCGCCCACAGACATTGTAAATTACCTTGCTGCTCTCAACCTCCCCCAACTTGCAGAGCTAGATCGTTTGATGCTGGATCAACCGATATCGGCAGAAGAGCTGGTGGAAGCTATTAAAGGGTTGTCAACGGGTAGGGCACCGGGATCTGATGGGATAGGGCAGAATTTTACAAAGAATTCTGTGAGGAACTGGTCCCGATACTCCTTTGAGTGTGGGAAGAATCCCTTGAATGCAGCATACTGCCCCCGACCATGAGAGAGGCAGTGATCACAGTTCTCCCCAAACCGAGGAGGCCGCCAAAAGATGTGTCCTCCTACAGGCCCCTATCACTAATAAATACAGATGCTAAAATATTCGCAAAGGTAATGGCCAATAGACTTTTACCGCCGGCCCCCTTGCTGGTCCACCCTGATCAAAATGGGTTCATTCCCGCTAGGTCAACAGCCCTGAATCTCCGTAGACTCTTCGGGCTAATGGCGCAAATAGACCCCAAGAGAAGCGCTGCTGCAATATCCCTGGATGCTGAGAAAGCTTTCGATTCGTTTTCTTGGGTCTATCTCCTAAAGGTGCTGGAGGCGTTTGGTGTGGGGCCCAGCTTCATTAGGTATGTTAAGCTATTATATACTGAGCCGGGAGCCCGTGTTCTGACCAACAGGTCCATATCTGAACTCTTCTTGTTGGGTAGAGGCACCAGACAGGGCTGTCCTTTTTCGCCTCTGTTGTTTGCATTGACCATAGAGCCTATGGCTGCTGCAGTTAGGCTGAGACACACTGATAGAGGCATAAACATAAAGGGATCCGTCCAATTGATTTCGCTATATGCCGATGACACCTTATTATATATCCGTGAGACTAACACAAATATAGCTCCAATAATGGTGGAAATACAACATTTTGCTGAGTATTCGGGGTACACGGTTAACAGAGCCAAATCTGAAATATTTCCACTCACGCCGAACACTGAGTGCCCTGCAACGCTACACGGTCTCAAATGGTCGAATCAACATATTAGATATTTGGGTATCCTGGTGTCAAGAGACAGGGCCACTCTATACCTAGACAATCATGAGGCCACACTGCAGTCTATCACTACAAAGTTACGAATTTGGGGTCACTTGCCGTTGTCCTTGCATGGTAGGGTAGCGGTTCTTAAAGTGGTAATCCTTCCCAAACTGCTCTACTTGTTTGTCAATATCCCCATATGGCCGGGCAGACCCTTCTTCACTAGGCTTCGCTCCATGGTGGTGACGTTCCTTTGGAACGGGAAGACGGCCAGGATTGGCTGGGAGAAGATGACTGAGTCTTATTCCACGGGTGGTATAGCGGCTCCTGACTTTGAGCTTTATTATCATGTGGTCCAAACACAATTCGCAAAACACTGGTATGATACTGCACAAGAGACACCTCATGCATTAATAGAGGAATACACCACACACCCCACGAACATCCAATCTGTCATATTCGATACACAGTAGAAGGATAATTGCGAATACAACCCGGTCAGTTGTACGGTCAAAGCAAGGGAGGCCATATACAGAAGACTGCAGATTGATACACCGTACAATTAGAGATACCTCTTTGGAACTACCCTGGTATACCCCCCACACATGACAGCACAATACAGGGAGCCTGGGACCCCAATAGGGAAATAAAAATTCACGATATGTTTATAAACGGTAGATTTGCGACTCTGAGGGAAATAACAAGAGCGTTTGGGGGTGGGTCACTCATAACACTTCAATACTACTGCATGCGGGCAGCATTCCAAAAGAAATGGCCACTATTCCCGGATGAACCCCAGCCACACCCATGTGTACATATGGTAACCGCAACAGGAGGCCTACGTATATCTAGTCTATACACAGAGGTTCAAGCCCACACCCCCATGATAAACCAGGTGAAAGAAAAATGGGAATGAGACCTACAGACAACCATTGAAGACGCGAAATGGCATGGATACTGCTCTTTGACTAAAAAGGTCTTCCTGAATGTTGGGTTGCAGTTAATCCAATTCAAGATACTTAATAGGCTACATTGCTCTCCAATTAAAATTGCAAAGTTCACCCCCACTGCGCCAGATGCCTGCCCTAAATGTAATATGCCACAGGCAGGAGACTTTCACATGTACTGGTAATGTCGGGTTGTAATGAACTTCTGGAAAGAAGTTGCTGAAATGCTTGAGGAAATCACACAGATTTCCCCGGACCTGAAACCCCAAAAATATCTGTTTGGGGATATGGGTAAATGTTCAGAGAAATTGAGAAGATTGTTCAATATTGCATGTGCAGTTGCTAAAAAGTGTATCCTTCTTAAGTAAAAAAATGCTTGCCCGCCCAGTATGAATCAATTCCTACGTGAACTGACCTATGTCAATGAATCAGAAGAACAATATGTAATGACCCGACCCACAGCCTGTAGACCTAAAGACATATGGGGCCCTTTCAGAACTTATCTGTGCAACCTGTCCTCCGATGATGACGAATCTGTGTAAAATGTGTAAATGCTACAGTCATGGCGCCGATGATTTGTCCTGGGGGGTGTGCTGCAGGCCTATGTTTCCACTAATAAAAAGAGTTTGAAAAAAATAAAAAAAATAAATGTCTTTCCAATAACCGTCCTGGCATATCAGCATAACTTTGTCGGTATGTTGCGTCACTGGGCCGGATGTCAACTGAGAGCCATCCACTGCGGTGACGTTTTCCGATTATAGCTTCTGCTGGAGAGGATAGCCTATCCGTGTGGCTAGATTATGATCGATATAATTTCCCACCGCCCCACTATCTATATACGCGTCAACATTTGATGGTTGCTGGTGATGGACCAGAAGTACTGGCATGACCATGTACCGGTGGACCCCTACACTTGTCAGGAGTTGGAGTTTTCCAGAGTTTGCTCTTTTTCGTCATTGCAAATGTACCTTGCCCCTACGATTCTCTTGGGAGGCTTTATTGGGCAATCTCGAAGAAAATGTCCTGCCTTGCCGCAGTATAAACAGAGTTGTTGTTGCCTCCTTTTTTCTCTCTCTGCTTTGGAGATAGGGGCTCGTAATCCCCCAATCTTCATGGGTTCGGTGGGTTCATGAGTCCTGACTTGGGTGTCCCGGGTCGCATATAAACTGACCTCCCTTCAGTTCTTGTGCCGTCCATCTTTCAGTCTTTTAACCTATGGTCCAATTGTACTGTCAGATTAATGTACTCTGCACAACACTCGGGAGGATTGACCACCTGGGCTAGTACGTCCTTTAATTCCCCGGCACAATCACCAATAGAACAGTGTGGTTCTCTTCTCTTCAGTCCAGTTGGTTTGTGTTATAAGATGATTAAAGGTGGCAATATACATCAGCAGATCATAGTTTCCCTGTCTGAAGGACAATAGTTCGTTATCTAGGGCTTGTCCTTGGGTGTGCCTAGCAAATAACTTTTCCAAATCCAAAGTTGCGAAGTAGTGGATCATCCTGATTTACTAATTGAATGGACCAATCCGCTGCGCTGCCTCCTAAATATGAAAGCACAAAGGCATCTCTTGTATTATCAATAGGGAAGGCCCCTGGGCGGCACAAAAAGTGAAGACGACACTGGTTCATGAATATAGAGTATTTGTTGGGATCACTAGTGAAACGTGTGGGTGAGTACCACTTGGACTGGTGGTGATGGCTGTGGCAAAGGGATTGGTGCGATTCTGGGTAATGGAACCTGCCCTGCATGAATCTGAAGCACCTGTCTCGCCAGGTCATCAGTTTGTTCTCAGGCGACAATAAGATCTCTTCTTAAGGCATTAGTCTCTTGTCTGGAGGCATGCACTTTGGCCCGTAGTTCCACCAGCAATTGTGCCAACTGGTCAGTTTCCGAGGTGTCCATAATGCCCAGGCAGAGGTTCAGAGAGGCTTTGCATTCTGTTACGCTTACCTGGTCTCTGCTGGGACGTTGGGGCATGGTTGGAGCCCTCCCTGGACTGGACTCCTCTGGTTCAGGCTTCACCCCCAGCTGCGGTAGTGTGGACTGCTCTGGTTGCTGGCAATACCCTTGGGAGAAGGCAAGAGGCAATGAAAATGCTGCAGTTGAATTGCGATCCCCCTCAAATCCTTTGTTCCAGAATGAGATGAGCCTGCGTTTTCCCATATGATCTCACCTGTTGTTTTGTAAGGATGAGCTCTCCGTCCTGCTTTCTCTCAGCAGGGGCGCCTTTGATGGACCAAGTTGTGTCACTGTTCCGTGTGCGTGGTGGCTCAGACCGTCTGTGACCAATCCACCTTGAATGTAAGTTTTTGTAGCAGTGATTATTGTCCGTGACCTTTTGTATTGACTTTTCCCCAATGATTATTGTCCGTAATGTTGTAATGTTACTTTCTCTCCCCTATACATGTGAAGATGGCCACGTGGAGTCGCGGTGATGGAAGCGAGTTCAAACAGTGCCAGAGGGGATTTTGGAAGATGTCACTAGAAGGTACGTTGGGTTTCCGGATGGTGCGCAAGGTTTGCGTGTTGTGCAGCCAAGAGTTAAAAGTTTATGCAATTGCTAACCTTGTGCGTTCTGTTTTCCTTGCAGGTTGGCCAGTTGGGTGGATCCGTGAGGATGTTGAGCCGGAAGATGTCACCTGTGTTGTTAGGCATCCGGAACAGGTACGGATGCAAAGCTCTGCAGGCGTTGGATTTGCAGAGACAGGTAAGATGCGCATGGAAACTGCAGAGTTGGAATCAGGTAAGCGGCGCTTCAAGTGATGGCGTGTCTGGACTCAGGTAAGATGCGCACTGTACCTGCAGAATGGAGAGCAGGTTAGCTGCGCTTCGAGTGATGGCGTGGCTGGACTCAGGTAAGGTGCGCGCCGTAGCTGCAGAGCTGAGATCAGGTTAGCTGCACTTCGAGCGATGGTGTAGCTGGGTCAGGTAGGTGCGCGCTGAAGATGGAGTTCCAGAAACTGAAGATAAGCATGCAGAGCTGGAAACAGGGAAGAAGCTGTAGACGGCTGTAAGCGTTACGCTGCACACAGCAGACTAATGCGAAGCACCAGCATATGGGTGGGGCTGGCTTATATAGCCTGGCCCCAGCCACTCCCCTTAAGCCCCGCCTTGTGGCCCCACCTTACCACTCCCTCAGACTTCTTCACGTGCTTCCAATGCTTTTGTATGGCCACACCCGGTTTGAATGCCCGTGCCTTAGGCACACTGTGTGCAGGGCACACTTTCAAATGAGCCTGGCACCAAAGGCACCAGGACTGGGTCCATTTGGACCCTGTGGGGCATAAAGTTAATGGCCCTTGACCAGTGGCCTTGACAGGTGTGCTGAACGGACACTACTTCAGCGTGTGTCATTTTCTTGGAAAAGCTTGTGACTAATATTGTCTTTTATGAGCCACAGATCTCACAAGGACTACCATCGTTGTAGGGACTACAACTCCAGGAAACCTTTGCTATCACCGGACACCAAGCTACACCTCCAGCTATGTTCGCTGCTGCCCTAATATCTGCCCCTCTAGCGAAGCATAGCAGAGTGTGTGCAGAGTGTCTGGTGTGCTGAATAGACTCTGCTTCAGTGTGTATAATTTTCTTGGAAAAGCTTGCAGCTAATATTGACTTTTACGAGCCACAGATCTCACAAAGACTACCATCCTTGTAAGGACTACAACTTCAGCAAACCTTTGCTGTCACCGGACACACAGCTCCAGCTACGATCGCTGCTGCCAGAAAAATCTGCCCCTCTAGCGAAGCATAGTGGAGTGTGTGCAGAGTGTCTGGTGTCAAGCATCAGGCGGAAAATCGGTTCTCCAAAGACTCGGCAGATTAGGCAAAGGCTGCAAGATAGAGGTTAAGTGTAGGAAAGTACGAGGGAGATAGCTGAACTCAATCAGCGTGTGTGGCTGTCTGAACCCAGCCCTCCCCTTGCTATCGATTCACTTTCATCAGCGCCCTCCATGCTGACAGAAGGAAATCAACCTTCCCCCAGGGAGAGGGAGGAGGGAAGTGATCCCAGAGGGGAACTGGCGTTCATAACAAACAAACTAACTGGAAGTGAAATTGCTGTCAGAAGCATTCTAACGGTCAGCTGCTCATTTAACATTACAGTCAAAGTGGGAAAGAGCACTGTGCTCTTCTTGGACAACTTATCACATAAAGAACCTTTAGAAGGAATACCTAACAAAGCAGTCAATACGGGGCTGGAAGTAAGGGGATGCGCCTGTAGGTATGGGCAGTGTGGCGTGCTTCATCCTGCCCACTCAAAAGAACAAAACCAAACTGGTGCAGGCCTAACTGGTCCAGCAGCAACCCTCGAATCGGGAGCAGTGGGGACCCTAATTTACCAGCCTACCGGGTTACATGATCAACTAGCGGTGGCTGAGCAGCTAGTCAGAAGTCCGACTGAGCCTAAAACCAGCACGCCATCGAACGCTAGGTCTGATCGGAGATCTCACGTGAAAAGGAAAAGTCAGACGGGCATAGAAGAAAGCAGTATAAATGACCGGAAAGCGCAAAGAACGGATTTGAAATATCTGATCAAGTTTTATTGGAAAAATCAATCAATTTGGAAATTGATGAAAAATAGCTCATCTATATGTACCGAAACCCAAAGTACGCAAACCCCCATGGGAAATAGTGCCATCAACAACATGAGGGAGAATGGTGCAACATTGATAGAGGTTGCCTTGACACCCAACAAATGCCAGAAGGAAACTAATAGACTTCCTGGGACTTTAACGAAAGAAGTGGTATCAACAACCTCAGAAAGCCAGAAGGAAAGAGAAAAAACCACCTGGCATACTAACGAAAGAAGTAGCTACAATGGCCACAGATTCTCAGAAAGAAATTTCTATACCATCCAGTACATCAATGATAGAAGCTGCGACAATGATGACAGAAAGTCATAAGGAGTCTATCTCACCACCTGGAAACCTAAAAGACTGCCAACAGGCCACAGATAAATATTTTCACATAGTCTCAACTTTAACTGCCATTCTGGCACCATTCATGAAGCTCAATGAGGCTATGGAAAATACTCTTAGGAACCAGTCCACCATGTTAGCGATGGTTCATACCAAGATGATCTTCGTAGAAGGCTTCATCTCTGCAATCCAAACAAATATGGAAAATAGTTCGGCAAGGGTGGCGCAACTCTTTCATGAAGTACTTAACTCAATTATTAAAGAAAAAACTGAAAAGAGATCCTCAAGACTATATGTGGGACCAGGCCATAGTCAGCCGGGAGGGGATAGAATAGCAGACCCTTTTGACATAAACACAAAAAATTTCAATTCTGTCGAGTGAAGATCTAATGATTCTCTTCATGTAAATATAAGAGCCATCATTGATTTCAATGAACATAATACCCTTGGTAATGGCCACTCATACAAAATGCCAAGGGCAGAAAGAGCTCCTTTATCCCGGTCTCCGGCCCAGGGTTGCTTGGCCGAACAATCAAAGATCCTGCTGTTGCGAACAGGATTAAGGCACAAGAAGAAGGACCAGGATGACTCTAATATGTCCAAGGCTACATATGATGCAGAAGCACCATAGGGTTCCCAGGGAGTTGACAAGCAACAGAAACAGCGAAGAGTGAAGTTGTGGATAATGCTACCTGGAAAATCTGTGAAATCAAAAGATGAAAGAAGGAGTACAAGGCCGACTGTGCCCGCCACCTAAGTTACAAAAGAAGTGGTACTACGGGAGAAAGATAAAAAGAGCTGCAGCAAGGCCCACATAAAGAAATTGAAAAATCAAGTAAGCCCTCCCAAAATAAAGTCGAACAGTAGTCGTACCTTTATTAAAAATGTGACTATTCCACAGTTAATATCTGTGTAACCACTAAGTGCAAAATGTCAACGCCTGTGACAGACACGGACAATATAATGACCTATGAGAGGAGCGAGACAGCGGAACCAAGGTGGGAGGAGCCCACTGATATTGATCTCATGGACCTCTCCACCTATAGCATCCCAGATGAGGACAGCATATCGTCTGATGATAGCCTGCTGATCCATGACTCAATTGGGACAGACGAATAAGGAGCAGAAACCTCAGAGAAAGACGAGGACAGCCCGAAATTGCGTCCTAGATCTCGAGACACAATTAAGATGGGTAGAGACAGAGGAGAGAGAATCCAAGGACTTGAGAGAACCGACAGAGCACCTATACAATACTTCATGGAGGACCGCGAGATCAGTGGCAAGATGCAGGGAATTGCTAAAATACTACATCAAAGCAAGATGCAATCCCCACCAAATTTGGTTGAAAGAGAAGTCAGACGAAATGCCGAAGTATCTAGGATAAAACATAGTGTAAAACTTCTGGCAAAACCTAAACCAACGCAAGCTCCTGCTAAAAAGAGCCAACCTCCCGCAAAAAACGTAGAGGGAGAAGTAAGATTCAACGTCATAGAACCAAAGACAAAGGTTACGCTAAATCTCCCGATCAAACCTAAAATAGCTCAACTAAAGGGGGCTGTAAACAAGCAAAGCCCCAATAACATCTTGGACGCATCTGCGACAGATGGCAACTTGAAATTAAGCCTAGAGAGAATGTTCCACTATGAAATAGGCTTGATGTTAAACCGTGCTAATGTAGTTTGACTACTTCATCATGTGCTGAAACTTAGCATAGTGTCGTCTAAAGATCTAGCCGTAATCGAATTCCCAGAACAGCGGTGTACAGATAAGGTGATAATTTACTTGGTCTCTAAACTAACAAAACACCTCTTGCTTGAGGAAGCCCACCACTTAAGACTGATGGGTTTTGATTTGAAAGAGGATAACTTTGTAAAAGACTCAAAAGCCCCAGGTCCCAGCAAGGTGGTTCAGATGGCGCTCAAACAGAGAAGCACCCCAGAGGAGAGGCAAAAGAGGAAGCATCAAGAGCAGGACTAGCCAGAGAACACTGCCACCAAAAAGCAAAAATTGATGGCGATGACGCCAACTGGAAGTGGCTGGTAGGCCTATTGGCGGAAAAACTGCATCAACAATAGCGCAGAGGGCCTGCAAGATGAAAGGAATGGTGATTACTGAGTTGGAACACCAGAGGGTTTTCCCATTTATTCTGTGAGATGAAAGACCAAATGGCCGAAGTGGAAGTCATCTGTCTTCAAGAAGTATGGCTGCACAACACCCCGCTATTAGAAGGGTATTGGGTGTTGTTAAATCCAGCTATCAGAAATCAAACAGGAAGACCAAAGAGTGACCTCCTTGGGGCAATAAAAAAACAACCTAGATTGGTCTCTACTTAACACCCAGAACCCAACTCCCTTCATACAGCTTGTGGCAATAAAAGTAGATAAACATCAGTCACCCAATCATGGTATCCTCATACTTTTGAACTTATACTGGAACCCAGCAGATCAAAGAAACAGGAACTTGGAGGTGGACATTGCCGCTCTAATTGATGAAGAAAGGTCTAAATGGAATGATCTGCTAATTATAATTGTGGGTGACCTTACCTGTTCTTGTCTAGACAGAGCAAACAATTCTATTATTGACAAGTCATTAACATCTAACAATAAAGAAAAGAGAGGAGTAGCCTGGTGAAAAACAATGCAATCGAGGGATTGCGTAATTCTAAATGGCCTAACTAAGGGGGATATTCCAGGCAAATCAACATGGGTGAGCACCACTAGTGAACATCTACTAGACTATATATGTGTCTCCACTAACTTGACCGGGACTATAAGAAAATTGGAAGTCTGTCAATCTGGAAAGAGTGATCATAACCAACTAAAACTGGCTTGCCAAATGGTCAACTACGATGAGTCAGAGTGCTATGAATCCAAACTACAGATAATCCCCAGACGTAATAGATTGCATATTCAAGTGCAGAAAATCCCAGATTTCATAAAAAAATTATCCAGAACAATTGACTCAACAAGAGAAAATGACGGGTCTCAATGTATAAATTATGTCCTGTTACTTCAAGACTTCAGAGTCGAACCAAGAGGGGTAATTGGAAGAACACGAATGTTCCATTGGCATGCGTATGATAAGCAGATTGTCGAAAAGAAAAAATCTCTAAGGAAAGCCATCGGGCAATTAAAACGCCAGAAAGGGGCAAACAACTCCCGGGAGATTCATGAATTAAAACAATCCTATCATAATTGGCTGAAGTTACACAAGAAAAGTATGTTAAATCAAGATGTCCAACGAATGCTACTGAACATCAAAACAAAAAATATTGCAGAAATATGGTCAACCAGAAACTAAATGGACGTGCCGCAAAACACGCTACTGGCCAATCCAATCTCGGGCGAGATTTGGCACTCTCATTACACCAAATTGCAAGAGGTGGATATGGATGATGCTGAAAAAACAACTTTACCTCGAAATCAGCTGGCCAACGGGACCTCTTAAGACCATTTATTGGACATTGAAGTCTCTACAATTGAAGATATTATAAAGAAACTCAAAAACTCTAGAGGTCCTGATGGGCTCACCAATGCTCTAATGAAACAAAATCTGGGGCTATGGGCGAACTTCCTGCATCGCATATATAAGAGCACCTTATAATCATCGAAAGTACCCGCCACGTGGAAATCAGCGGTAGTTGTCCCAATCTTCAAGAAAGGATTAAGAATAGATCCGGACAACTACCGCCCGATTGCGCTGCAAGACGTGGCAGGGAAAATCTACCTGACCATCATATTAAACGCTCTATCGAAATAGAGTATTGAGGCTGGCCATCAAGACCAATAGCAATCTGGATTTGTTAAAGGCATCGGCACATCATGTAACATCTTTCTAATAAATCTTCTCAAAGCTAAAATCGAACGCAGTAAGGGCCATAAAATATGCTTGGCATTTATTGAACTGTCCAATGTTTTTGACTCTATTAGAAGATTGAAATTATGGGCAAAACCTGAGAAGTGGAGGTGTCTGAGAAAGATTCTGGATAACATCAAAGACCTCCATTGTGACACATCAATTAAAATCAAGTTAAATCAAGCAAGACATCTTAGTGAGGCCATTTCAACAAAGGTTGGCCTGAAACAAGGTTGCCCATTGGCTCCCAAACTTTTTAACTTGTTTCTGTCAGGTATTGATGATGCCTTTCTTCAAGTACGTGCATTTCCCCCAAAAATTTCAGATACTCCCATTGGAATATTACTTTATACAGACATGTCGTCATTATCGAGCAGACCCCTGAGGGTTACAATGCAAGCTAGACGCCCTCCAATCATACTTGGAATCAAACAACTTGCTAATTAACTTTGGGAAATCTTGCATTATAGTTTTTGCAGAAGCTAACAGCGGCAGATACAGGAAGAGACCCTCTTGGTTTTCGATAGGGCAAAAGATCAGCGTAGTGACATACTCTGAAGTTAAAAGCCACTATTGTAGAACGTTTTATATGAACTTTTAAAACACAGAAATTAAGTTTCTTCACAGCTCAAAACACATATAGACATGTGAATGTGTTAGGCACATTTATAAATGTGTATAACAACACACATCATAGATCTATTAAAACAACCCCCGTAGATGTAAAACCCCAGAATTCCTTGGAGGTCTAGAAAAATCTGTATACCAAAACACTTTTTAAAATGCCGACCCGAACGCCCCTTAAAAAGTGCGATCATGTGTGGATCTCCAAACTCAAGGCCGTCTTTAGAAAAGGGTATGAGCCGAGCTAAAGTGATGAGATCTTTATCATAGATGGAGTGGCTCTTCCTGAAGGTCTTTGTATATACAGACTAATCGATTACTTAAAGGATTCTGTTCAGAGTGTTTTTTATAGGCAGCAGATCCAGAAAGTCAGCAAAGAACAACACTGAGTTTATAGAATAGAAAAGGGCATAACTAGTAAAGGTAGAGGAGCTAGGAAGCAATATCTAGTGAAATGCTTGGGGTGGCCTGTGACATTCAACAGTTGGGTGGATGCCGGTTCTCTAGAACCCACGGATGTATAGCGGGGAAAGTCAAGGAGTGTGCTCCTTTTTACATTATGCTCCCAGCAACACATCCACAGATACATTCCCAGAGAACAAAATATCCAACTTCACAATGAAGCTGGCCACACCTGTACATTTGGAAGGACATTGGACTGTGGCGCTCTCCAAAGTTCAATATGTCCGTTCATGGGATTCTTTAGGCAGTAGGGATGCCACGTTTAGCATAAAACAAACAAACCCTCTGAGGCTTTCATCAGGCTGATTCATTGTGGGGTACTACACAAATATACAAAAGCTTGTCAGAGTCATCATAAAAAGCATATTAACGATATCAGAGTATGGTGACACATTGTTACATCTAGACTCGCACCAGAGAAATGTTTTTCTTCAAGGGCCGGACACATCTGTCAGGTTTTTAACAACAGGGAGAATACATAAAACTTTGGGAACCATGCAACACGTTGGAAGTAGAGAATCGCAGTACAATACCCAAGTCAATTTCAATGCAGGCTTTTACAGTTTACTGATTTACAGCGAAATAGTGGAGTATCAAAGGGTGGGAGATAGCTATGCACCACTACTTAGAACCGTAAGAGATCATGGTCTGGAGGGATGCCCAAAGCAATACCAGAGGTTAAGATTCATTATAAACCTTCCAGTCATGACCTCTTTGTTTTTGCCAACCCAAGATGGCCATAGGAAGTGATATTACAGACAGGCACTGAAGCCACACACCAGAAGTGATGGAATGCGCTCTCGCGTCCTAAGGATGCTTCAATCAAAAACCTACTGCCCCTGTGATAACTGCATAGGACAGAAAAAGTCCTCCATCCTTGTCTCCACTGTGGTGGGTCAAAGATAGGATGCTGAAAACTGGGCATGCTTGTGAAACACTTCAAAGTTTATAAAAGTGAAATCCTTCACCTAGCCTTATTGTTGCGGCTGAGGTTTCCTATATAATGAATTAACAAAAAAAGGTGCTTGTCAGCAAGTTGTACATAAATAGCTTCTTGTCCTCTGTTCAAAACTTAATCCATCTACCTGATGCTATCACTATTAAAAGGAAACAAATTCAAACATGTGTTATTTGGCTTATGCTGGCTGGTGCACAACCCCCCTCCTAACAAATGCCTCTGGAAAATGCCCCTCTTGGTTTCCCAGTTTTATGGTTTCTCTAAGAGTTCCAATAAATCAAAAAGTCACTGTAATAAAAGATGAAATGTTCCTCTTATCGTCCTCAGAGATTGCTTTCTTTCACATTCTCACTAAACCCTAACATTACCTCTACATTGCCTCATAGCAAAAACTCCTGTGCCCCTCCTGTACCCCTCCACACAATTCCGTGCAAACTTTACTGGTTTCTTCACTGTGTCTAGAACTTATTTTTTAATGTACTTCAATTGTTCTAATGTTTGCTTTGGCTCATCCCTTCAGGTCTGTGCAATTTCCTGGATAGGATAATTTTTGGTGGTCCCACATGGACATGTAGATTCAGATTACAGTGACTGATTATAATTATATAGCCACTGCCTGTTGGTTTGATTAGAGGACGGTGCAGGCCTTTACCGCTGAGCCATTTGCCTCCTTCAGGAATATATCTCTAACATATACCACTCTCAAGTCTTTTCCTCTTCCTCACTCTCTCCCTTCTAAGGTACAGACTTCTCGTTAACACACTTTTAGGGATTGCTTTATTTCTTGATTTCTAGTAATCCCCTTTTCTGCATGGAATTCTTGTACCACTTATTTAGGTGTTATATTCTGTTCCTCGCTAGGCCTGCGGGATCTTTCAGCTACTTGAGTACCTATGGTATTCTAAGCCTCTCACATTGCTCCTTGTGGAGAAGGGACACATTCCCTTGATTTCAAAAGTTCATCAAAATTTCACGTGGTCATACCACCAGGAATTCAGTTAATTTTAGATTTTAACATGTAGGTTTGTTCAAACCCACTGAAATGACTGACTTTTGAAATATTTGCTTCACATACAACATTGAAAACCTGCTAAAGTATGTATTGCATTCAAATGAAAAATGTGAACATATTAGTTGCTAATGTCTGAGACTTTATTTAAGTTTACTTGAACTACAAAAACACTGAATGTAACATTATTGTAATGTGTTAAAAACCTTAGAAAATACATAATATCTACATACAAAATATCAGTTACACATTTAACACTAATTTCAGGTGCATAAAAACACAACTATACTGGATTCGATGAACACCTGACACAGATTTAAAAAAAAAATAAACTATCATATGTGGTTAGAGGCTCTTTTTAATTACGAAACTGAATACTCTGAGAACAATCTAATCTGAGAAGAATCTAATCAAACTGTGTTAGGATGCAGCAAACTATACATTATTTATAGGCAACTAGGGGACATAGACTTCTTCAGGTTCCCCTTTCTATTCACAATGTACTGTTGTATAGTTTCAGGCTTGCCCTTTAGCTGCATTACACAAACAGGAAGGCCTTAGGAGGGACAGCAAGAGGGTACAGGAGCCTTTCTACAACATAAAAGTTTTTTCATTAGGATTGGTATTTTTCAACAGGTTCCACATGAGACAAATCATACAGTGGTCTGGGTATGGGTCACCCCAGGATCACCGAAGAACAGCAGCCAAAGGGTTATATTGCTCATCTTCCTTCTTGAAAGGCTCAGTTAAAAGGGGATGTCAAGTTCAGCTTCCTTCTTGACTTTGTCTTCCAGTATGTGGTGACCAGCCGCCCTCCTAAGGTGTTGAAAATTCATACCACATTATTACCATCAGTTGTTTCTTCCCCACCCCTATATTAGGCAGAATTATATGCAGTACCCTTTGGGAACACCACACACAATTAAGACTACAAGTGACAGTACAAATTCACCTTTGGTACAAGCCTAAACTACACTGTTAAAGTGGTAGCAGTAGTGGAGCAGCCAGCCTTATCTCAAGAGTAAGTGAGCAGTATCAAATAGTTACACAAAGGACAGCAATTACTATGACTCAGGCAAACACTGACTCAAGGTTTTCAAGTAAAAGAATATACATTTTTTCACTCTTCAGTTGTATAACATTACACCATTATAAGCAGTTTAAAAATCACACTCTCAATACACCACACCACTTCCCTTAAATCACAACAAGTTAAGCTCACAAAATGAAGTGGGAGCAAAATGGCACTCCAGCAATTTAAAAGGGAGGGAAAGACAAGGTTAAGTAGAAATTGAACCACACCAACAAGTAAGTACTCAGGGCAATAGAACAAGAGGAACTACAGTGATAGAATCAGGTAGAAAAGGCTTAGGTCCAAAGTCAATAGGACAAAAGTCTTTTGCTCAAGATCACCGGTTCAGGGTAGTTTGTGGTATAGTTCGGGCCACGAATTTCTGATGAGGATGGTTGGTAGAAAGTTAGTTTAAAAAGAAGAGACTGACAAGCCCTCGGATTGGAGAAAGATTTCACACACTTTCCCCACGGCTGAACGAAACGAGCAACCGGGTTTGCACAGTACCTTAAAACGGGGAGGAAGCTGTAACTGAGGCGGACGTTTCTCGTAGTTCCTGCAGGCTCACAGTTCCTGAAGCGACTCTCGGACTGACACGAAGTAGGAAGACTGGAGGGTCCTGCACTACCCAGGGAAGAAACCAGCAGCAGAGCAAAACAATGAATAAAAGGTGCGCTCCTTAAAACCCAAGCAGGGTCCGACCTTCCTGGCTATCCGTCCCAGTGTAGCTCTTTACAGCGAATTTGACCAGAGGAGGGTTCCTGGCTTTCAGTTTGGGCAAACTGGTTGGTCCCACCAGCTCAAGGGAAGAAGTTTCCTGGAGGATCTTCCCTGTCAGCGGATTCTGACGATTTGGACCTGCAGCAAGGCTTCACCGGGAGGTTCATTCGTAGAAGGGGTCCTCTTCAGTCAGCTCCTCATTGGTTCTTGTGTTCCAGTGATGACTCTACCTTTCCAGTCCCAGAGACCTGCTTTTTATGCCGTTTTCCCCCCTTCATACAGCCTGGCTTGTCAATCACACAGCAGGGTGGCTGGCCTGGCAAGGCCAGTCCCCTTAGCCAATTAGACAAGAGTGTGACTTGGGTTACCAAGGAAACCCATGGCAGAGGTCCGAAGACCCCTCCCTCACATCCTGCCTACCCAGACCTTCAGGCGCTTTAAGGAGGGCTTCTGTGCAGAAGCCTGCAAAAAGACAGCGAACAAAGGAATCATCCCCGGTTTGGCGCACAGAGAAGAACAGGAGAAAGACTTTAACAAAAAGAAATGGCGACTAAACCCAGCCGGAGCCAAAATAAAATGTATTTGGTCAAGCAGGTTTATGTTCGAGGCTAATATAATAGCCTAAAACAATACCATGGTTATATAATATAACCGCAGTAGAAAGGTTAGGGTATTTACCACTGTCACCAGCCAAGTCTTAATGTAAAGGGAGTGAAACAGTGCTCCAAGAGACACAGACAAAAAGAGATAAGAATTAACCCCTTCCAATACTCCATGTAAGATGGGGTGTACTGGGTCTGTAGTTTAAAGAGACTACATAAAGTTAATGGCAACTTTACATGACTCTGGGAGACAATAGTCAGTCCCAGAAAAATTGAGTCAGAGGGAAGTCTAAAAGACAACCCTGTGTTACTGCACTGAGGGTGCTGTTTAACACACACAAACATTGTGCTCGTGGAGTAGGTGAGGCCCCAGAGCCCAAGATCACACACATGGAAGAAAAAACACACACAGCAAAGCACATGTAAGAGTGGAAAAAAGGCTTACACTCTTACCAGGTGAAAAAAATAAATCCTAGAAATCCACCAAAGTTGCTGAGGGACTCAATAGGTAAGGGAAATTAGCCAGTTATGAGAATTATCCCTAACACCCTACATATGGGAGATGATTTGGCATAGATATAATCACCTACTAGCTAAAGGCCACACTGCTGGTCAAGTACCTATGTATTTGATACACTGCTACCAACCAGCATTTCTTTCCCTTTGCTTAGGATATTTATCAGAATGTTTAATTGTAATTCACCATCCCAGGGTCACCCTGTTGGACTAAGCTCTTCTTTACTCTTTCCAGGTCCTGATTATCTTCCCAGGGTCAGGTTGTCCTCTCAGGATCTGGTTCTCATAACACTTTTTCCAACAGAATATGACAAATACAATTTCATCTAGACCCTACGCACACTGCGCCAGTCCATGAGAACACTGCATCCTCTCAATTGAGCAATCCACACACTACAGAATGCCTGCATTGTTCCCACTCACCAAGAAGAAGTATCACCAATGTATGACCACCAGACCTATGCAAAAGCATCTTCCAACACATGGAATTTGCACACCACTCCAGGACCCTACTAAATTGTTTTATTTATCAAGGAATATTTTTTCAAACCCTAGTTATTTATTGGTCATATATAAGATGCAATATTATTCATCAAAGGGTATGTCATCAAAAATGTCTGTCACAAAGCAAACAAGCGAGTGTCAGGCTACCCCTCCTTCTTATTGTGCAGGTAAGTTCACTAATCCCTGGGAAAAATGCAGTTTGTGGAAACAAATACTGCAACATAATCTCTGCATAAACATATGGTCAATTTATTCAAACACATCTCATGTAAATAACGTATTTGTGTTTAAATGTAAGATACTGATTACATCTGTGAATTCACATTACAACACATCAGAACTTAGATCTTCTGTCAGGTTGTGTGGCAAATAGTGTGTCCGTGTGAATTTAACTGACCATGATGTCGCTGTCTCAATCAACTATGAGACCATTGATTAACTGACAAGTAAATACAACTTCAGGCTGTCTCAGGTGAAACACCATATTTAGTAACAGGTACTGAAATAGACTTATGAATTATTAATAAGTTACGGAGTGCATACATTAAAAAGCATCACCATGACACTCGTAAAAAAGCATGAGATTAGCTAGTAAGTTATGCTGCAGCGGCATTTTGATGTCAGAGAATATTCCTTTTTGTCACTAAAATAAGCTGACAGCAGATTGCCTTTCATCATAATTAATGGGAGAAAAAAGTAAATACTATGTTGCTATGGAATAGCAATTTTTTGATGGCCAAAAAGTATCTAAGCAATAGCCTAAAAACCGGTCATTATACGCCCCATCCAATATCATCAGCCACATTTAGAAATACTCTGGGTTAATATGTAAAATCACTCTTTTGAATTAGCAGACATGTATACTGAATCACATAGCCTGCGTAATCAGTAATAAGAGCATCAGTTACAGAATCTTAGCCATGGCTCGCATCCAAGGTGATCCATTCAAGGATGTCCGCCGCAGTTCTCCCTTCAGGTAGCTTTGGCGTGAAAAGTAATGAGGGACTAACAAGACTGACACTGAACCATAGAGCTAATGGCCGAGTGTGACTGTCGGATTAGTCTTCGAGCATGGACACTGTGAAGCGTTGAGACAGGAACGAACTTTGAGTCTAAGTAAGTCATGCCCAACCACTTTATACATCTGGATTGAGGATAGGAGATTGTTCCATCCTGGCTGCCATAGCGCAGAAGATCCCCAGGAAGGGTTAAGAAGAGAGAGAATATTAGGAATTATTCCCATAATGTTAATAAATGTCTGCATTAGATTTAAAAGTAAAATATTGGTTGAGACACTATCAAACAACAAGGATGCAAAATGAGGGAGGGACACTGCAGTTCAGCTAGTGTTCCTTTCGTTGTAACAGCCCATTGCCACACCCTGGGCTGTAGGACATTTGTATGTAATAATGCCCTAGCTTTACTGTGAAATCGTTGTAGCACAATGAAAATTTGAATACTCAGTAACAATCATGTGACACATGCCAAAGGGGCATGGTCCAATTGATTAATTTAATCTTTCTATTCAATGTTTTGGTGTAACTACCTGTGAATAGGTGCAAAATTAATGAGGAACACAGATGAAACCCAGTTGCAGAAAAGCCGGCTATCCAAGGGCAGTCTGCCAATCTCTCTAACTTTATGATCAGTACAAGATGTCATAATGAAATGATGGTGTAGTAGTGCGATCCAAATATTGCAGACATACACACATATGGTCTTAAAGAGATCACCTTGTTTTCCTTGCAGGTGTGACAGTAGCACCCTCCGCCCACAAGTCGAAGAAAGCATGAGTGACCATGCAGTTCCAATTAGTTCCCCTTCAAAGTGAATATCAACCATCCCCACGTGAAAACTAAAATCAGGTTTGTAGCTTTATCTGGGGAAAAAACTTGCTCTACTACACTCAGTAATCTGTCATATTTATATCCCAACAGTTTTAAAAGACAAGATGCAGGGTTAGCTGTACAATTGGTACACTGCTTTTTAATTCACTGTATGTCCTGATGAAGGCCCGTACATAAACCATCTAAAGAAGGACGCCGGGTGGGGCAGATCTTCAATAAGTAGCCGAAACACCCAGTGTCGACCAGATATTTTGTATAACATCCTTCCCCATTGCGGAAAATATTGTATAAAAAGATCAAAAAAATTAGGTAAATACAAACCATTCATTGCACAATAATAGATATTCAATATGCATGCAAAAAGTAAGACGAAAATGTTTTTCAGATTTACAGTATGCACAGTATAAACAGAAAATAAATAATATCAGTATTGCCACTGTAAGAACTTACTCATGTTGGCTTTGTTCAAATAGTGCCTGTATTTGCACCATAAAATCACACCTGAGATGGCATTTCCAAAATATTACAGCGTTTGACGCACCTGTAATGGATTTGACCTACAATGACACCATTTACCCACGTAAGGACACTCTGTGATGGCTTTGCCCCAAAAAACAATGCATCCTCTGCACTTTTTTCATTTGTTTTAGTATTTGAGAAACTGCCCCAATGTGTCTCAGGTAGATTTTCAGCACTTGGTACAACATTTAGAGACCTAAGTAGCCAATTGAATTGTGCATTCTGCTAGATCATTCCCTTCGATACAAGTGATTTAGATATCAAACCTTAGCTTCTCAATACATTGGGTTGCGTTTATATGAGAATAAATATGAATGTCCATTTCTAACAACTTCCACCCAGCTCTCTCTTAGCAAAATGGCACAGATGGTCAGTTGATGGCGTATTCACAACCAGGAAAGACAGACTGACCAATCACAATCTGCCTTTCCCAGGCACGATTGTGCATTCACCGCCCGCCTTAACAATAGAAAAGGCACTAGGTCCCTTTTTCGGATGACAGTGGCCATTTTGAACCTGCTTTCCATGGCAGTTGTCCCTTTTCTATTTCAATGGTGGCAACCATCTTTTCCCATTTTATTTTCTCCGATGGGACACATGCTCACCCTGGGCACATCCCCCATCGGAATGAAAACAAAATGAAACTATGCGTGCCCGGGAAATACCGGGTGCAAATAGCTTTCATACTGTGGCTGGGGGGTTACCATGGCTTTTAACAGCCTGCAGCTAGAGTTCAGGCCCTCACTTAGCTTAGGCCTACCAAAGCTCAGGCGGCAGGCCGTTAAGCGCCATGGACATTTTAAGGCATAAGATTGCTCTTGTCAAGAGTTATGACTAAAGTGTTCATGATGAATCCAACAGTGTCAGCGAATTCCATGCACATATTGTGTATTTACTGAGGTGTGTATTGGGTGGAGTGCTGTGGGGGTTGCATTCTGTGCCTTTTTTCTTGCACAATGGCGTACTTTCTGTTAGAGTACAAGCCACACAGCTGGAGCTCGTCTAAATGCTCCAGTCCTTCAGTGAGACATCTGTAACGCTTCTTATTTGAAAGTTGACAATCAAACCTCAAAATGATCACAGCCCAGCCATATGGGATGGGAAAAATTGTTCTTAAACACGAAAAAAGGACATTTGAGACTCTACTCATCTTCTTTTGCTATTAATGATTTAAGTAAATTAAAAAAATAAAGCATTTCAGTGGTGTCATAGATCCTTTTGTCGCTATTGTGTTGTCAGTGAGGCTGTGTTGCTTACCAGCTGAGGCATTGACTTTGTTATCATTAACCATTGGATCAAATTTCAGCTTTCTTATGTGATCCCATGGTGCAATCTAGGACAAATATTTACATTGGAATTCAACATCTGCTAAAATCTTAGTGATGAGAAACTGGCTTTATACTGGTACAACACCATATATAAATGACCAGGTGGTTAGAGTTTTCTATATGATCTCAAAGAATGTATTTCCTAACTCGCAGGCCCCTAATAAGGTGGAAGACTAGGCTAAGAAGTTTCTGTCTGGTATCTGAAAAATCATCTCCCACAGCCAAAGAAAATCTAAATGTCTCACTCTCACTGCGAGAGCTGCACCTTGTGGCTAAATCCTTTAAGATCATTAAGCTCTGGGCGGCTTACTTTCCGTAATCCCTGTCAAAATATTGTACAAAAAAAGGGGAGGCATGGAATCTCCAAAAACTGGCACCCCATGGTCCCATGAACTGGGCAACAAGATCTTGGCAAAGGCAAAGGCAAACACACTATTGGTGGGAGTCCATCCTAAACCATGGGGAGCTATTGGTGAGATAGGCCATCCTGACCAGACCTCTGAGGTTCCAGGGTGGATTGGCCCTCATAAGCAACACAATCCAGTATGTCAAGAATCAAATGATAATGGCGCTTACCATATACCTTGACCAGAATAAGGATTTTGATTGTGACTTCCATTAATTCATTTAAATTATCCTACAGGGCTTTAAGCTATGGGAACACATCTGCAACTTTGTTAAAATGATGTATGTAGACATGTTCAGTTCATTCATGGTGAATAGTTGGGGAAACAGATCTGCCATCTCACATCCATAACAACCATAATGGCCCAGACATCAGGGGAATCCCAGCACCAAGCAAAGATATTCGAAAGGTGAAGTGTTCCCTCACCATGGACAACATTACTCTCTTTTGTGCAGATCAAGTCTACAAACACTTTGGAGAAGACTCAAGGGTAAAAATAAATGCAGGGAAATCCCAGAGCATGTTTTTCGGGGAATGGAATTTAAAGTAAAAAACTCTGTACTTCCCAGTCAATGCAAACATCATGAACCGACTTGGGGTTGTGTTCAGGAGGGAGGAAGCTGCACTCAAGAGTTTGAACAAATGCTTAAACCTTCAGTTGAACTTGAATTCTGGAGGCCCCGTAAGATGAATATTGAAGGGAACAATGCACTGCCTATTCTTCAATACCCAGTCCATGTGTCATCTCTACTGACATATGTAACATGGGCCATCAACAGTAATGTGTTCCCTTTAGTTTGGTCATACAGGATGGATAGGATTAAAAGTTCTACAATGTTTAAAGAGCAAAACAAGGGCATAAAAGTCTTGCCAACAATCCTCTGGGCCTTTTTGTTTGAAATTGTGTAAGGATTACTCTATGCAATGATAACAAATCCCATTAGACCTTCGCAATGTTTTGCAACTTCATCCGCTGCACATGGAGAAGGCAGGGGTGGGACCGGTTGGAAACCTTGTCTCCATAGAAGTTGTCCCTCCCTATTTACTACAATGGGGTAGAATTGTTTGTGGTAACATTTAGTTTGCACTGTCTCACACAGGACTTATTCTCAGAACATGTCACAGACTCATAAGGGCCAAAGACACAGAAGAGTCAGTAGAGGACCTGCTGGCAGCCACAGTGATCCAAGTCTGAGAAAACATGTCCACAAACAGACTGGTCAACAAACACAAAGACCTTGCTTGGGTGGAAGTGAAGGGAGGATTGCTAGTCCGGACCTTCATGCACAGCTGGGGCCTCTGCACACGAACAACTTGACCATGAGGATGCCCTGCAGAAGAGTCAATTTATCACCTGTTCTGGGATTGTGCCCATAATCCATGCTGAGTGCAGAGCATTGAACCCAAAACTCGTGTCCTCCCTCAAAAACATCACACATCACCCCATGCTATTTGGTCTCTTGTCCCAGGCACACATAACTGATCAAGAAATAGCCTCATCCTCAACAATACCCAGCATAAAAACCAACAGCAGTTGCTCTTTTTTAGAAGAGCATATCCACTACAAGAGATCCAGTCAACAAATGACAAATCAATTGCCTGCAAACACAAATATGCAATCAGGAAAAGGTCAAGGAGGGATAGGTGGGGCAGAATCAGCTGCACCAAAGCTTGCCTCATGTTCCGAAGGGATTCAGACAAGATCAAAAAATGCCATCCACAACAAGAAAACTTGATTGTCAATTTTACAGATCTGTCAATTTCAGCCCACCTAGAATCAGCACTCAACAAAGGACTATCTTTCAGTCCATCGGGACCTTCAGACTATTTCAACATAAACACTGATCTTTTCAAATTTTTCAGAAGATTGAAACTCAAAAAATTCTTTGCAACCAATCTGCGCACCTAAAAAAAAACAACAGCAACATACTTTCCATCTGAACTATCTGTCACTGATCTTTAACACACAGCCACTCTCATGAATATACAAGAAAATGATCCATATTCTATACTATCTAAATCAGACAATCTCAAGTAATTGCCATTTGGTTTTATTGCACCGAAGTACAATATTAATTATTCAATGCACCTATTAAAAAAAAAAATAACTGATGACATGTTACACAACCTTGTCAGCTAGGCCTCCTTAAGGGCTACCATTTTATGTTCTTATATCTATTTGTAATCATATGGATATATTCCCAAATGTGGATTTTCAATAGGCTCTGCCTCTAACTAAACTCATAAACAAATTCTTTTTCATAAGTCATTAATGTTAAATTAAGCCAGGAACAATATTAATACTTAGAAAGATTATCAGATAGTAAATCCACCACACATATTCAAACTAACAAAAATCAACATATATTAGTTTGATTTTCATAAGTCAAATCTATTATGGTGAGAGATGTTTAGGTTTAATGGTTGATACATGAAGTTATCCTGTGTTGCGGTTTAGATATTCTGGGAGAGAGGAAGGCATTCTCTAAGGGCTTTTGAGTGCATTGATGTGATGTCTTCCAGTTGTTTTAGTTTCCTGAGTGCAATGCAGTATGTTCTAGGCAGAAGGTCATGGGACAAGGATGCTGTTCCATTAGGTTGCGTCTACACATGAAAATCAAACTATTGAGGAGTGTTGTTTTTCTGCTTGATGGGTGTAGGTTAAACATTCATTCACTAATTATTGAAGAGCCGGGTTTTTAGACTTTTCCTGAATTTCAGGTGGTCAATTAAGGTGAGTATTCCCTTGGTAGCATACTTCAGTGTTTACCCACCGTTGATGAAAAGGCGTAACCTCCACGTCTTTCTCTAAAAATATTTATGGTTTGACATTTCTCAATCTTAGGTCCATGCTTGGTTGGTAGAGTGAGATTCTGTTTTGGAGGAATTCTGCTCCTTGACTTTCAAGTGCTATGTGGGTGATGTATAGGGCCTTAAACATTATCTTTTTGGTTTTATTGGTAGCCAATGGGGTGCTCTGAGAGAAGCTGTTATGTGTTGCCTCCTGTGTTGGAGTCTAGCCACTAGGTTTCGCTTATTCCATTCTTGAAAGAATCAGGGCGATAAAGGCCACTCTCTGTACGAAGGAGATATAAGGCATAATATGTTGGATACAACAGATATTGTAGAATCACTTTGTGACTGTTGCATTGACATGGGGTTCCAGCATGAGTCCATTGTACATCAATATGCCTAGGTTCTTGATCACTTTGGGTGGTTTAGGGCAGTTAACCATTTACAAAGGCCATGGTAGTGGTGCTTGAGGTTTGGCGTTAGGTGATATTATCATTATTTTAATTTGTTCTCTGTTATTTTTTAGGTAGTTGGGCATCATGCATTAATTTATTCACGTGAGGCAGTTGCTAAGGGTGGTGTTGGAGGATCTGCCATCTATAATTTTTATATGATTTGTATGTGATCTGCATAGTTGTAACAGATTAACCATAATATTTTTCATTATCTTCCTCTAAGCGGTTATATAGAAGTTAAAGAGGAATGGCAAGAGGTTTGATCCTTGGATTTGAACTGAAAGGGGGACACAGGTTATTTCTGTTCTGTCCATTAGAAACAATCTTATCCATTGTAGAGTTATGTTATGAATTCAGGTTTCTTCAGGCCTTCTAATTAGTGTGCTTGTTTAACCATGTCGAAGGCTACTGAAATGACAAGACAAACGAGAGCTGAGTTGATGTTGTCACGCGCTGTATACTGTACCTCTCACAGGCCTGAAACCAACCTGTGAGCAATCTAGTAAGTTATTAGAATCCACAAGCTCCAAGATTTGTTTGTACACATGGCTCTTTAAAATTATGACTCAGTATGGTAGGTCTGAAATAAGTTGAACATTAAAAGGGTCTTATGTGTCTCCAGTGGTGTTTTCCTTAAGTGGTATCACATAGGCAGTCTTGAAAACTTTGGCATGTTTCCTGTTTAAAGCAAGAAGTTTAATAATGTTCAATAAGTAGAAAGTTGGTGTTTTCTTGTTAAGGACCTGTTTGTAGATGTTCAGGTGGCAGGGGTCAATCGGAGAGCTGGCTTTGTTGCTAATTTTCACAATTTTTGAAGTCTGGTTCCGATATTGGAGTAGAACTGTTCATCCGTGTGGTTACAAGGTGAATGTCATTAAACACGGTTTCAATGTTGCTTCCAATCCCGCTCCTTATGGCATCGCTGATAGCTTGCTGTATGTTTAATGATATTGTTACATGTTTTGGGGTAGGTGAAGGAACTTTGCTGCAGGAAGCACGATTTCTCGTCCCAATGATTTGGTAAAGTCCTTTCTCTGGGTGATGTGCATGCTTGATTTGTTAAGAATAGTAAGGTTTCTTTACTTTGAGGATCTTTGCCCTGTACTAGCGGATATGTCTTTGGTAATACAATATTGTCTAATTGTTGATCCATATTCAATTTCTTTTATGTTTTAAGTGCTAGTAGTTAGGATGTTAGCCATCTTGCTGACTTTTTTGTAAGAGAGTATGGGGTGAGTGTAACCAGTGCTTTGGTTATCCAGTGTGGTTCAAATTTCTTTCGGCAGTAAGAATTCTAAAGTGCTGAGGTGGGGCATGGTCTCTTCCATACGATATCTGAGTTTCTCCAGGTTTAAAGTTTTACAGCTTCTCTTGGCAGTGGTTTGTCCTTTGGAAGTCAGGATTTGCCACAATGGCACATTGATAGTAAAAGGAATCATCAAATGATCGCTCCAGAGTACCAGAATTGGTGGTTTGACAAATCTTTGGATGTTGCACCTTCTTTCCTAGGGATAGCCCCTTCCCATGTCGCTAGGGAGGTGAGGGCACTAACTGATAGTCACCCTGGTGGTGGTACTCAAGGGGTGAGAGTAAGGGACAACCATCAAGAGCAAATGCAGTATCCCAGCCCATTACCTGACAATAGACCCCCTTCGTACAAACCTAAGAACAACCCCTTTCCTAATAGGCTCATGAGTTGTGGACACCCTGGCATTACCTTAGAAAGTACTGGGATGGAGAAGAATAGGAGTTACCCTTTCCCAGTACTGTGACGAGGAAGATCCCTAATGACTCACAAGAAATTCAGAAGATCAGTACTGTGTCGAGGGAGATGCACGGAACCCGGAGGATCACACTTGAGAACCACAAGGACAAGTCTAGTGGTTACTGGTTTCCGATTGGTCCATCTAGAGTAGAAATAGAGAAGGGAAACCAGGAAGTGTTGTCAAGCCTTCCCTGGTGGACCAGGGAGCCAGAATCCTGTGCAGGAAAAAAAGTGGCTATGGACCACTGCAATTCCCAGAGAGAAGAGGAACCCTTGACCCTCAGCAGCCTGGGGAACTAAGGGAAGCTGAAGTCTCCCTCACTAGGGGAACCAAGAGGTACAGTGTGCATCCCAAAAGGTGGAGAAACCTTTGAACCCCAGCAGCATGTAGGAAACTGAGGGAAGTTGGAGTCTCCCTCACTGGGGGAATCAAGAAGACCAGTGTGCCTCTTAAAAAAGAGGGGTGGGGGCTTGAGTGCCAGCAGTATGCAAGGGACTAATGGAAATAGGAAACTCCCTCACTGGAAGAGATCACCTAGTGAGCCACCAAGAGAAGACTATGAGAGCCCAGGGGAAGAAGCAGAAGCTTATTGGTGTTGCCAAAGATCATAACCCTCATGGACCAAGTGCAAAGGTAATTGGAGGGTGATTGGGAAGGCACAGGGAGACCCCAGAGTCTGTGGTTGGGAAGGGATGAAAGAGTACCCCAAAGAGACTGAGAAAAATACGAACTTTGCATACTCAGATGATACTCACAGACCTTTGCAAGGGAGTAAACCAAGGTGGTGGCTTGAAGCAAGATCAGACAAAGAGAATTGGGATAGTAACCAAGTGAAAAGGGTCTGGGATCCACAATGGGGAGTGCACACCAAACACTAATAAATAGGAATATGAACATTACATATACAAGTGGCACTCACTGACCTTGGCAGGAGAGTAAACCAAGATTATGGGTTAGAGAGAAATGAGACTAACAGGGTGCTGTGAAGAACAAATTGAAGGGCGTCTGGGACACATGTTGGGGAAGTGCACTCTGAACTGAAATCAAGGGGTATACAAAGCTTTTGGGTACAACTGACAATCAGAGACCTTGAGAGTAAACCAAGGGTGTGGGTGGAAGTGGAGACAGGGAAATAGAACTATGAATTCAAAAACATTGAGTACCCTACTTGGCAGGAGAGTGGTCCAGGAAGGGGCTACTGAAAGAAGGGATAGGGACCTGTAGCAATTAATAGGAAAATCAGAGAGCAGCTTGTGAGAGAGAACCAGGCTATTCTTTATCATCACAGTATTTGGGAATCAGATCTACCCATCAAGGGGCCAGGACTCTCAAGATGGCTTGGAAAACATGTCCAGGACATGTTTCCTTGTTGCAGGGCCTAGAATCTAGACCTGCCAAGTAAAGATAAAGACTCATTCTGACCACTGAAGATACAGAGACGTTCTCTGATAAAGTGGAAAGACCCAGGGGAAATGGAGTCAACCCCTTGAATTTTGTGGAACATTTGCTTGCTTTTCTACACTTTTGTGAAACTTTTGTTTTAAACTACAAAGCCGGGCTGCAGGTCAGCAG
The DNA here is from genome assembly GCF_040938575.1 of Ambystoma mexicanum. NCBI lineage: Eukaryota > Metazoa > Chordata > Amphibia > Caudata > Ambystomatidae > Ambystoma > Ambystoma mexicanum. The sequence continues at coordinate 415,204,497 of NC_090939.1, forward strand.
TCAAAGAGACATTTCCCCTTTCACCTTATGTTGAGTGTACTTTGTGAGGGATAGGATAGGATTAGGACACAGGATGGTGAACTTTACTTTGCCTCTTGCTTTTGTTATTAATAAAAGTATTTGCCGATTAACATGCCACCCTTCTTTGCATCTCTTACTCCTGCACCCTCACAGTGGGGAGGTGGTTATTAGACCTGTTTTACAAAATGCTGTGTTTATTATGTGGTCTGCAGAGTTTGTCACTCCTTTCACCATGTGTTGAGTTGAAAGCTGGAAATGTAGAAGCTCAAGATTTTGGGTGCTGAATCTGTTGCCTTGTCAAACCAAATATTGAAGTCTCAGAGGACTGATAGATGTTTGTGTTTTATCACTAGGTAGGTAATTACATCTGCAACATGTTTTGCAAAGGATGGATTGTATGATGGTGGTGCTGTAGTAAGAAAAGGTTGGTTTGATTTTGAGTGAGAGGTGGATCAGCAGTCCATAAATTAAAAGTCGTTTTTTTGAGGTGTCCTTTGTCTGTCACAGTGATGCCTCCTCGACCTTTGCCAGTCAAGTTGACTTTGAAGACTTTTGAAGTTGGTGGGCATGAATTTGTTTGTTTACTTGTTGCTGCCTGACAACCAGGGTTCTGTTATAAGGTGTATGTTCGTTCCTCTGCTAAGAATTTTGTGAATCTCTTTCTGTGTTGAGAGATGGATCAGCATTGTCAGTCAAAGAACTTTATTCCAAAAACATTTCTACAAAAGTAAATGCATATAAATAACACCAAAGTACAGCGACAAGGTATAGAAGACAAAATTGTCGCTAAAAACGTGTAAAAAGAATAAATGCAAATATTCGGACACACAAATATCAAAGGAATTTAAATCCAATTATGCGCAAAATACAAGAGATCATTCCTTATTTTAAGAGCACATCACAAATAAATGACTAGTTTACAGGCTCTCAATGTTGCATCAGCCATCAGTAGACAGACTAAGGTGGGTCTACATTGCCTCAGACCCATTTGTCGCATTTATGGTTTAAATGTTCTATTCCTAATAGAAGGGTAAATGGGACAAAAGAAGAAATTGACATAATATCCTCAGGAGTACTGTTATAGAGAGGGTCATTTTCCTCAATCGCAATGCCAATTTTGCATGTGGTCCATCTACTAGTAACTGCTCATAACAGCAGGGCATTAAGTCGAGCTGAGGTTAATAGTACCCGCTCAAATCTATTTCTGGTCCATGTCAGGTGATCAGAGATGTTTCCAGCTGTTAAAATAAAATGTGTTCGGTAATAAGGTTTACACAATTCAATCTGTCTATGATTCATCAGCAACCTGGTCTTAATAATCGCTATCAGGTTTGATTGGTTAGAGGCGGAATTGGCAGGTGTAAATTGACAAAACAATCAATATGATTTGCCATGCTTAATGGTTTGGGAGAAATAGCACCCATGGAATATATAGGAAATTTGCCTCTGATTTTAAAATATGTTTCAAAGTTAGATGCGTTAAAGGGCTTTTTCGTTTGACCAAATTCTCAGCCAGAGCTTTACAAGTTTTAGTACTAATTTATAATCAAGGTAGGCTAAACCTTATTCAGCATGAACTGTATATGTTTGTGCTGAGCTGTCAGTTGACATTTAAAAAATAAGCTAATCGAAACAAGCCTTCAAGGGCTACATCATTTTTATTTTCTAGTTGCTAATATGTGGAGCTCTGTTCAATCTGGGCATAACGGTGTATCCCACATAGTCATACCTCGTAGTGGGCTTAACAGAGTTGCTCCCAACTCTAAACACGGGTAACTTAAGCTTTCTATTGCTAGCCTGGAAGTGTTGATTGATACCTCTAGGACTTGCATACATTCAACATACGCATTCATTAGACACTGCATAGAATGTAGAGCATGTGGCCCATGTATTGTGTTCTCTGTGTAGGTTCAGAACGGTAATGCTGCTCCTTTTAGGTGTTTTACATTGTCCTTGCATCCTATTAGATAGTCACAGTGATTATTAACATAAAGAGAAAATAGCAGTGGTGCACGAACGCATCCATGTCGTACACCTGTACACACTGAAAACATGGAGGAGCGATGGCCATTCAGATCAGAGCACACATAAGAAGACAAGTTTAATGATTGCTCTGAAGTTCCAAGGCCTTAATGGAATCCCAATTGTGTTGCTGCTATTATACTGTTTCTAAGTACCCAGGATTGCAATATTCTTAAAACCACTCTGCCAAATATTATAGAAGAGGAATCCAGGAGCAATGCCCATCTATAAAAAGCTGGAGAGTCTCTTGGTCCCTTTACATAGAATGAAGAAATCGCTGCTTGATTCTAAGACCTAGGTAAGTGTCCCGCCATCAACACTGCATTAGATCCAGTGGTTAAAATTGGTGCCCTCAATTCAGTCAAAGTTTTAAAAAGATCAACTGGAATGCCATCAGCTCAAGGGCAACGATTTAACAATTGTTTCATTAGAGACAATCTGATCTCTACCAGTGGAAATATAATAAGAGTAGAGTCTTGCTGCCAATATAAGGTAATCTTACTATTGTCAATAACATAACCAAGTAGCAACTACCTATAGAAGAATCGTATTGATTTTAGAAATGCATAGTCTCTTTGTAATTCTGTACTTCCGATTCTACCCTGTTAGTACATGTCACATAACCAGATCCGTGATTAACCATTTCCCAAAACACTGGAGTTTGTATTCTTGGCCCAAGCTTGTTCCTCATTCTCAGATTTATATTTAGCTAGCATTCTTTTATATTCGGATCAGGCTTTAACAAGTGCCTGCTGATCACTGGTTGGATCTTTCAGTACCTAGGCCAAGGTTCTAGTTACATGACCACATGTATGTCAAACGAACCGTTACTATGATGCTGTGTATGGGTTTTAGTAGTTTTAAGGTGAGAAGACAATGAACGCATCAAAATGTGTTGCATTCTCTGTTAGGCAGAACTATATACAGTACCCTTTGGGAACACCACACACAATTAAGACTACAAGTGACAGTACAAATTCACCTTTGGTACAAGCCTGTACTACACAGTAGAGTGGTAGCGATGGATGAGCAGACAGACTTATCTCAAGAGCAAGTGACCAGTATCAATAGTTACACAAAGGACAGCAATTACTATGATTCAAACAAACACTGACTCAAGGTTTCTGAGTAAAAGAATATACATTTATTTACACATCAGTTATACAACATTTCACTAAAGTAAAGCAGTTGAAATAATCATGTTACCAATACACCACACCACTCCCAATAGATTCTGGACAAGTTTAAACTCAAAATGAAGTAAGAGCACCATGGCACTCCAGCAATTTAAAAAGGGAGGGAAAAACAAAAGTTAGGCTAGAATTGAGCAGCACCAACGGGTAAGTAAGCAGGGCAATCTAGAAAGAGGAACTACAGTGAGGGAATCAAATCAAAAGGGCTTAGGGCCAAAGTCAATAGGACAAATGTCTTTTGCTCAAGATCACCTAGTTCAGTGTAGTTCACGGTTAAGTCTTTGCCAAGATTTCCAGACGAAGTTGGTCAGCAGAAAAGTTAGTTTAAAGAGAAGAGAAGGAAAAGCCCTCGTATTGCTGAAAGGTTTCACACACCTTCACCGCGGCTGTACGAAAAGCACAACCGAATTTGCACTATACCTTTAAATGGAGAAGAAGCTGTAGCTGAGGCGGACGTTCCTGGTAGTTCCTGCAGGCTCACGGTTCCTGAAGTGACTGTCAGACTGACGCAAAGTAGGAAGACTGGAGGGTCCTGCACTACTCAGGGAAGAAAACAGCAGCAGAGCAAAGCAACAAATAAAAGGTGCACTCCTTAAAACCCTAGCAGGGTCCGACCTTCCTGGCTATAGCCCCACTGTAGCTCTGTACAGCGAATTCGTCCAGAGGAGAGAGTCCTGGCTTGCAGTTTGGGCAAACTGATTGGTCCCACCAGCACAGGGGAAGAAGATTACTGGAGGATCTTCTCTGTCGTTGGAGTCTGAAGATTTGGACCTGCGGCAGGACTTCACTGTGTGGTTCAGTCATTGTAGGGGTTCTCTTCTGTCAGCTCCTCATCAGTTCTTTCATTCCAGTGGCGACTATGACTTCCAATCCCAAGAGACCTGTTTTTATGCAGTTTTCCCCCATTCACACAGCTTGGCTGTTAATCACACAGCAGGGTGGCTGTCCTGGCAGGGACATTCACCCAACCAATCAAATAGGAGTGCGACTTGGATTACCAAGGGAACCCATGGCAGGGGTCTTAAAACCCCTCCGTCACATCCTGCCTACCCAGACTTTCAGGCGCCCTAAGGAGGGCTGTGTAGAAGCCTGCGAAAAGATGCTGAACAAAGGGACCAAACCTGGTCTGGCACGCAGAGTAAAACACGAGAAAGACATTTTCAAAAAGAAATGGCGACTAAACCTAGCCGGAACCGTATAAAAACATATATGGACTAGCATGTTTAAGTTCGAGGCTACCAAGATAGCCTAAAACAATACTAGGGATATTTAGGATAACCGCGGTACTAAAAATGGGGTAGTTACCACTGCAATCAGCCAAGTCTTGATGAAAAGGGAGCAAAACAATGCTCCAAGAGAAACAGACAAAAAGGGATAAGTATTAACCCTTTCCAATACTCCATGTAAGATGGGGTGTACTGGGTCTGTGGTTTAAAGAGACTACATAAAGTTAATGGCAACTTTACCTGTTCTGGGAGACAGTAGTCAGTCCCAGAAAATGGTGTCTGAGTGGGGAAGTCTAAAAGACAACCCTGTGTCACTGCACTGAAGGTGCTGTGTAAAACATTGCAAAAAAGATGATGCCTATGGTGTAGGTGAGGCTCCACAGTCCAAGAACACACAAAAATGCAAAACACACACAGCAAAACACATGTAAGAGTGGGAAAAATGGGTCACACTCTTACCAGGTGAAAAAAATAAATCCTAGAAATCCAGCAAAGCTGCTGAGGGACTCAGTAGGTAAGGGAAATTAGCCATTCTGGAGAATTCTCCCTAACATTCTCAGACAATGGTTTTGCTGTATCCAAAATGTCTAAAAGCAAAGTTGAATTGGAACTAATTACTTTATATTGGGTTTCAACTTCCTTTTTCTCATCTCACCTAATACGCGTTTGGAAGGCTAAATATTAGCCTAATGGGGTAGATTAATAAAATAAGCCCAGATCAAGAGCCGGTTAATATTGAGCACTAAGGCGTAATGGTCGCTTTATGTATTTGAAGTGACTCTAAAGTTGGTAATAGATCACCACTTGTTCAGTGATACGCACAAATATTCTATTGTTGAGCTACCCCAGTGACCAAGGAAGGTAATTCCTCATGGGCAAGATGAGCTAAATCTGCCATTCACAGACCTTATTTCCCACTGTACTGGCCATGAATACAGTCTTGGACCATCAATATTCATTTTTGGGTCTACCATAATGGGCAGACTTAAGTTTATAGAAGCTTCCTTGTTTAAGTCAGTCAGAGAGTCTCTTGGAATATTGCCCAATTTGGCATTAAAATCACCTCCAATGATGATACAATATGTGCTGACATCCTCTTCATCTGACATTCCTTCCATTACCTTCTAAGGACACCAAGTGGTGATTCATCTCCCCACTTGTAGATTCTATTTTTAAATGTAATTAAGTAGGATATTTCACCCTTCTGGTTAGTTAACAATAATAACAATATATTACATGATTCAGTAGATATATGTTTGATGTGAACTTCAAAAGATCACTGAGAGCGACATCAACAGTCGAGTCATTGTTTGATATAGTTGATTGTTGTATGATCATCAATTGCATAACATTGTTAGTAGACCAGTGTTTGGTTTATCGGGCTGCGTGGTGCAATGATTCACTTCAACTCTCTTAATCTGTTTCTCTATTTGGCCATACATTTTCTTTAGGTAGGCATCCAATGCCCCCAATAGCTTCCAGAAGAGGGGCAAGAGTTCCCTTTCTGCAGTTGTCTGGCGACAACACAACCAGGTGAGTTAGATGCTTTCCATTTACCACATTATAAAATTAAGTGTGGGCGGACACTTATCCTAGTAAGGTCCAATAAAGTGCAATAAAGAGGAATTCATGAATTCACAAACATTTTAATAAACTTTTGAGACTAAGCAGTAAATATAGACTTTCTGAGTGGGAAATGTAACAATAAACTAACCAATACATATTTTAGTTACAGCGGAATATGATAAATTAAAGAAACAGTAGCAGAGCCTTAGTTCATGTCACAGTCTGACAATAGTACTTGCAGGTGTCGCACCTACTGTGACACTACAACAAAAACAGTGGGACTCCATCAGAATCCAAAGGAAGTCAGTAAGCTTTAAATTGTTCTCAGTTGGTAGCTTTTGTGTGCCTAAGTCGTTAGTTATAATGCATTTCCACTTCAAAATAAAAAGTGCACAAATTGGGAACGCCTGACTCGCTTAGTGGGCTGACACTAGTCCGTCTCCCACCCCCAGCTGCCAATAGTTTTCAGTGGGAAGAACAAACAGTTCAGGCAGCACAAAAAAGTAAGCAAATCCATATTGATCATCCTTCCAAACAGTGCCTTTTTATTTATCACCAAAAAGCTGACCGTGCTGTTGAGTATTAAAATCAAAACTAAAATTTGGACAGTTTATAGGCAGATTCTCGAAACCCAGCAACTCATCAGCTCGACTGCTAGAGTGCCAAAACTGCCAGTGTTCTGCCACTGCACTCTGCTGTGGCAATCAGAAACATATTAGAAAGCTGGCGGCCGCAGGGCACCTCCTCCACCAGCTTGGTTTCCCCCCTCTTGGATAGAGACTGCCCCTTCTCTGCCACTCAGCTCCACTGTGCTGCAGCACCAGAAACATGGAAGAATTCTGGTGGCCACAGGGCTCATCCTCCACCACCTTGATTTCCTGTCCCCTGGACCGAGACTGCCCCATATCTACCACTTTGTTTTGCTGCAGCATCTGGAAATGCAAAAGGTTGATCGCAGACACAGGGCCCCTACTCCACCACGTCAGTTTCCCCTCTCCATTTTCCAAGACTGCTCCTTCTCTGACACAGCACTCTGTCAAATGAGAGGGAATTGATCAGAATACAGTTTATCATGTCTTCTGCCTCTTGATTTTGTGTTAGTGGCATTGAATGCCCTGTATTGCTTCCATGTTCTGTATGCGAGCCAGAATACAAGTTGTCTTGTTGATTGGTGTTTGGGGTGGGCAGTTGCATTAAGTCTGATGTTTCATTGTTGAACAGGTCCAGTAGGTTACAGGTGGAGTTATTTTCTTATATCTGATTCTAGTTACAAAGTGGTTGTTGGGTGGTCTGTGGCGATAAAAGGACTGTATATGTTGAGGTTTCCTGTTACGGTCCTGTGTTTTCTCACAATTTTGTGGTGATGAGTGGGCCATGGTTCCAAGATGGTATTTTACAATTGTATTCTTGTGTTGATCATGTGTAAGGTTGGCTGTGGGAGGTTTCTAAGGTTCTGTTCACCTCCATGTGCGTTCATTTTCAAGAGTAGTTTCTTGTGGTGTATTCCATGAAGGGCCCTCAGTGTGTCAGTGGGTTTTGGATCTGGCTTGTAGTCTTTCAGAGTGACAGAGGGAGCACCGACAACCAACCTAGTCTCTGGCGCAGTCTTTGGATACTGTTGGGTTTTTGCCCCATCTAGGCCCTGCCCACATAAAGAACGCTGCTTCTAAAATTTCACATTACTTTTTTTCACAATCAACCAATCACATTTCCATATTGCACATACAAGAAAAGTAATATTTCATCAATCAATTGAATTATATTAAAATTAGATGGTTAGAAAGGCCAAACAATAATAAGGCTATATAATATCTGTATCTTTCATTTCCCAAATAATACAACAAAATTTAAATAAAATGTAACATGAAAGAGGCTACCCCTTCTATTTCTAGTTTCCCATGGGTTAGGATTCTTTCACTGCTACGCGGCTAGAATGTCCCATCTGCCTGGGAGTATAGCCCTATCTTACAGCTTTCAAGCATTTGTATCACTGCTATTGTCATACACTGTGACTGTCCATCAATCACTTTTTCCCACAGTAGATCTTGCATATAGTTTGTTGTGTAATAAACACATTTACTAAAAAATTGTTGTCTGGCCAGTCTAGTACCTTCACAGACCATCATCAGATGGTTCATTGTTTGATTTTCTGGATTACAGTTCTGACATAGGTTTGTAGCTGATTCCCCCATTCCTCTTCTTGTCAAAATTTCACCAGTATGATATTCCGTCTCAATCTTAGAAATGTATTCCTGATTCTCCAGTCAGGAAATTTAGTCAGATACTTACTCAGGTAACCCAATTTCCGATCTATTGTCTGCTGCGGGTTTAGATTGGCCCCCAATCTTATTTTCTCAATTGTATGGGTCCAGTCCATTTCCTCCCATTTTCTTTTGGCCTTCATTGGGTTTTCCTGTAGCAGTTTACTCTCTATATCGGCACCTGATAGTATCTCTTGCACCAATAGATTTAGATTTTCAAGAGATTTTGATCTCCCCCCTCCATATGAGCCTTTATATCGATATACAGAGAGTTATCTTGCACTGTATTGATCCATTGTTGCAGTGATACCAATTTCCACCCAACCTGGCATTTTTAGGATCTAAGGCCTAACTCATATCTGAGAATATCCATTGAAAGGCTCATTGGCAATCCCAAAGCATGTTTCCATAAGAGTCCTTCCCATTTTTGCCACAAGGTATTCCACAGCTGAAGTTTTGCTTCCAGACTATATAGCAAAACGGGAATTACCTTTGCCTGATAAAATTTCAGTACCAGGATAATTGAAAATTTCCCATATTTCCACAGTATTTTCTTCATCTGTGCAGCAAGGTGTTTTATTTTTATTTCAATATCATGCTCCACATTACAAATTGCCGGGTGGGCATATATTTTGTATCCTAGATAAACTAGTTCCTCCATCCTTGTTATTGTTCCCCCCCACTAACCATTGTGGGAAGGCAATTTTTTTAGTTTTTACATCTAAAAACCATCACCTTGGATTTATTTAGATTTAAGGAAAGCCCATTTCCACATGCATAATAGTACAGGTCATTGAGCAATCATTGTAGTCCAATGGCCGTTCTGTCCAGGACTACCACATCGTCCGCATAGGCAAGCCAGTGGAGTTTTTTCCCATTCAATACTGGGTTTGCCAGTGCATATGACGCTAAGTAGTTCCCCATATCTGCTGTGTACAGATTAAAGAATAAGGGGGTCTCTAGGCACCCTGCCTGACTCACCAATCCATCCTCACTGGATCAGACATATGGCCCTCCGCATCCAGGCGCACTCTCATGTCGTTCTCTCTGTGGAACTCTATGAGCATCCCCAACAGTCTTTCCAGTAAGCCCTTAGACCTTAGCTTCTGCCAGAGCCTTCACCTGTCCACCTGATCAAAGGCCTTGGAGAAGTCGACCCAGGCTTGGTATAGTTGCTCTTCGCCCCTCTCCTGCATTTTGTCACTCAATAGATTTAGTAACAACCCATTTGTTGCGGTCGATAAACCCCTCCTAAAACCTGTTTGGCATTTTGATAGGACTTTTACCTCTCTTTCCCAGGTCTCCAGTCCTCCCAGCAAGATCTTCATGAAAATCATTCTATCAATGTCCAGGAGGGCGATAGGGCGGTAGTTTGATGCCACCGTCCTATCGCCCCCCCCCCCCTTGAACAAGGGAATGATGGTTGCAGTTTGCCATGATGGTGGTAATTGCTTTTTGGCCAGGATCTCTCTAAAGAGCCAATTGAGCAATTGAGCCCATAATTCCGGGCTGTTCCTCAAAACCTGATATGTTAGGCCGTTGGGGCCCGCTGCTTTTGAAGTAGACCCTTTTAGAAATAATTCTTTGATATAAGATTCATTGAATGTTAAATGCCAATTTACCTGTGTGGTATATTGAAGTATAGTTTTTCGGGTTTACCAAATGCTAAATTTAGATGGTCAATCCATTCTTTCTCTGGAACCAAATTGCACTGCGGGTTTGCCTTTTTTTCTTCCAACTGATGTATTACGGACCTGAACCCCTTTATATCCCTTTTCCCCAATAACTCTAGCATATTTTCCCCATCATGTTGGTATCTTTTTATGTTCCTCGACAATGACCAATCTTTGTATATCTTTGTCAAGGTTCTTTCTTCTGCTTTTTGATCCTCTCTATTACCCTTTGGTCAGTCTTATGTTCTTATTCAGTTCTTTTTTCTTTTTCATTGTTTCCTCATCATATACATGTCATTGAACTTGCTTAGGGCCACCTCCATTAATCCTAGGTGGACACGTTAACCAGACAACCTTTGTGAAGCCTGTTGGGGAACAATTCTCTTGTTGAATACACTCGGGTGGGGCTGATAACCTTTCATTGGGCCTCATTACACGGACAGCGGTAACCATCACGCTATTAGCGCCATGGTTGCCGCCGGTATTTTACCGAGCCCGCCATGGTGAATGGCGGAATTACCGCCCTATTCCAAGGTGTGTGGGGGCGGTAATTCCCCATTCACCATGGCACTTCCCCATTCCCATTTTTGTCCGCATAGGGCTCAATGGGAATGGGGAAGGCGGTAATTACCTCCAAGGTCCCTTGGCGGGTCCCGTCCTTAATGGCTGGTAAAACCAGCCATTAAGGCAGGGTCCCACAAAGGGACCTCGTAGTAAGGCGGTAAGGGTTTACCGGCACTGGTACCCTTACCGGTACCAGTAAACCCTTACGGCCATCCGTGTAATGAGGCCCATTAAGTTTTGTCCCCCCTGCTTTATATTTAAATAAGCACACTCTTCCGTTCCTACTATCGTAACTTTGGATAACACTTTGTTGTGTGTCCAATAGTATCTCTGGGAAAGAGAGCTCTAACCGGAGGTGATCACTACCACCCCCTTCTCTGATATTCGAGGTGACTTTTTGTTCAAATAAGAGGCCTGAAAGAAACAGATAGTCCAGTGTTGATACTGATGTGCCTTGAATTCTGGATGGTTTAGCTGGCATATCCCCTTGTTATTTTCAATTCCCAGTCATTTAAAAACTCCACCCATAAATTAACATTCTTTGATATTCTCCTCCCAGTTTGTTTTGTTTGATCTTTTGACAGTTGAATGCATTATGAATTCAAGTCCTCCTCAACATTATTTCAACCCCTGCATATAGTTCTCATTTTCCCCAGAGACTGTGCAAAATGGTCTAAAAAAACACAAAGCTCTGAACACACAGGATTCCAATATATATTACAGAACAGCACCACCAGGTCTCCTCAATGTAGTTTTATAGATTTGCAAAGCCTGTATATTGGACTCTATTAGAGTGAAGTCCTTAAATTTGGAGCATTTAAAGTCCATAAGCATACCCTCATTAGGCTGGACTCTAGCATTCTGTGAGGCTACATGCACCTCTATGTAATATCCCTCTACTGTAATTTGGTTGGTTATCCACGTCTCTTGCAGCATTAGGACATCTCCCTCCCCAAAAAGATAGTTTTTCATTGACCTAGTGGTAAAATTATTGGGCCCTCATGTGTTCCAACAGATAATATTCAAGCACTCATTTTTAAAGAGATTGTTGGCCTAGCCCATGCTTCTGAAGAACCTCAGTAAGAAAACTCTGAAGCAATGATAAAGTGTTGCCATTGTTTGTGTCTCTTGACGATTCGCCAGTATTAGGAGAGGTCAGGATGCGGGTCGGATTCCAGTTTCCACTTCCCTGATTTTGAGTACATATCAGTTCCCATATACCCTGCGATGTCAGAGACTTTGGTTGAGATTTTGATATTAGTACATCAAGTTCCCTTAGGTCCACTTTTGCTTCTTCTATAGCCAGATATGCCTCTCTTGATGCACATCCTACTTCCACAACGAGAGGATGGTTTATATCCGGAAATCTCACAAACTCAATATCTTGATTGTTGAGTAGGAAAAGACTTGGTACTTTCTTTAGCACTGATAGGATCACCCCACGATTTCAAGATTGTATCTGGTTTTTATTAGCAATGAGTGATAACCAGATTATCGGCAATGCAAATGGCGACTTGGCTTTAGTTTCATTCCCACTTGTTCTCTTGGCTTCTATGCTGATGCCACAATAACTGTGTCTAAGTTCACTATCTAAGCTGTTTCCTTGAATTTTCGTAAACCATTCCTGGTGTCCCCAATCATCCTGTATTTGCCTTCTCCCAATTTTGTTTCCTCAACAGGGTTTGACATTTTTTGATGTACTTAAGCCATTTTTAGGAAGATAGGGGCATTCTTCTGATTTGTTTTTGCTTCTCCAGAGTTAGCATCCTTGAGTAATTTTTTTGTACCTCCTGTCTTTAACTTGGCACTTAAAAATATCGGTGCTATCGGTAGGCCCCCCTTTGGTTTGGGTATTACATTAGCTGGTATCAGTTCAGCCTTTACTTTTTCCATTTGTGATCCTATCGATGTCATAATAGGGCTGTCCTCTTTCAATGTTCCAGGCTTTCTTTTGCCCTCCTCGGATTTTTTACTGCTTTCACCCTGTTCTTTTGACTTCATTCTTATATCGGCTTTCCCCTGGGTACCATCCACTGAGCCTAGCTAAACTATCTCCTGATCGACCCCTATTGGTGTTGTCAAGGCATTGACCATTTTCTTCACAAATTAATTTGTATCGGAGTTCTTGTTTTTCCCTTTCTTCTGATTCTTTGATTTTATTTCCTGTTTCTTTTGGACTACTTTCTCTTTCAATCTTCTTTGTCTCCTGGCTTCCCTCTTTCTCTCTCTTTTCCCTCCTAGAGATTCATGTTGAGGACATACTTCTTTCTCTCCACCCGCTGGATTTTTGGTTTGATTTGAAGATCTGTCCATTAAGGGTATTGGCTCCGACTCTTCCTCCTGGATGCCCTCTCCAACATTGGCCAATCTCCAGAACTCCTCTAGAACTGATTCAGAAAGAGAGGTGTCATCCATCTGGGAGTATTGGTCCTCAACAATTTCTTTACCTTCCTGGTCCACTTTTCCTTGGTTCAGGATTTGTAATTGTGATAATATGTCTTGTTTCACGGCAAGATCTGCCTCTTCATATTTTTTGTGTGCTACCAATGATTGTTGAGTGGCCGACAGGTCTAGTCCTTGCTTAACAGATTCAATTTTCAGTTCTTGCAGTTTTTGCAGGACATTTGTATTTATTGCGTTACTGCATCCTACTAGTGCTCCATCCAAAGTCACCATCTCATTGATCATTTCTAGTAGGGTGCCTGTTTGCGACTGGACTTCGCCCTTCAGTAATTCAAACACTGACACCAATGAGTTTAGCACATAATTTAGTGCATTCAGTGTGTTTTCATTTGGTTCTTCCCGGGCTTGAGGTATTACTGCTCGGGAGTAACTTAATTCCAGAACCATTTGCTGCTCTACCAGCCCCTTTTCCTCTCCTAGGGTCAACAAACCGGAAACATTCCGTTTTTCAGGCATCAGATCACTTGTATCCAACTCCAGGGTTGTACATACTGGAACGCTGTCTCTTCTAAGTCTTTTACAGGGGTTTGGCGTACTGTCTTTTGACCATGTAGGCTCATCCTCATTTCCACTTTTACATCTTCTCTTTCCAAAGTGATGTTCTACTTTTTTCAGAATTTTTGCCGTTGTTACTGTGAATTCAAGTCCTCTTTTCCAATGATCTGTCAGTATTTTGTTCTTCCTGGGGCAGCTGCTTCTTATTGGTGTGTAAGCGGAGGGCTCCACCTCGCCCTCATCTAGTACAGGGGTGCCATCCATGCTGCTAGAGGGGGATGTACTTCCGATTATTGGATCATCCCATTCAGGGGCTCTTCTATCCTCTTGAGCCGGGTTACTCCGTAGTTTCATGCTAGACTTTTGTATAGGTTAACTAATATAGCAAAGAGTGGTTTCATGCCCCTTTTTTATTTATTTGATTGCAGACTGTTTTTATTCTTTATGATTTAGGAGCTTAAAATGTGTTTCCTATTCTTTTAGTGGCTTTTAATGGCTTCAGTATTTCCAGCCAATCTGTTGCCTTATTTCAAATTGTTCTGTTCTAATCAATCAGTTTAGGCCATAAACCATACTTCCCTTTTGCTTCCCAGCTCTGTGTCTCTCCTCTCCCGCTCAAACTGTCTCAAGCCTTTGCCAAGCTCTCGATCTCTGCCAAGATGGTCTGCCAAGGCTGCATCACTGTCACACCAAAACGCCTCTCTCTCAATCATCAAAGAGAGCAGCTCCATTCAAAACTCCATCTATCACCATTTACAACTCCAACAACTAGAGCCAGCAACTCCCTTCTCCCCCGGGTATACTATGCAATGACATACTCATTCCCCATGGTTACATTCGTTCTCTAAGCCAAAAATGCCTCTCTCTGTCTGTCAGCATTTCTATATTCAGGCAGGGCTTGAATATCTGTGTAGCATGTACTTTCACTGCAATCACTCCGTGTTCTGGTCGTGCTCTGTGTCAATGTGACATTTGCCATCATGTCTACTAGCATGGCCTTCTGTCTGCCTGCCTACAATACACCATCTATTCCTCTATTTCTCCCACTGTTGGCTTCACGAAATCCCTCTTTCTCAGAGAACAGGCCATCTCTCCTCTCATGCAAAAAGCACTTCTCCCTCTATCCATGTGGCACTGCTTCCATGGCCCCCACCTTTTCTGTCTCCGTGAACACCAAGCCATGCTGATTAGTCCTCCTTCACTCTCCACTCAAAGAAGGGTCGTGTTATCTCTATTTGCATTCCTTTCCTTCACATTAATTCATAACACCTTCACACAGAGCCCAGTGGTGCTTCGGTGTCTTCTTCCATTCAAAATGGCTTTATAATGCCAGCTAAATGCTTTGTAGCGTTTACTACTTCTCTCGCAAATCCTAGCGCGATATATATGCTCAAAGCACATTCTAAGCGCAATGAATACTAGTCTCTCTGCATGCATACATGATACATAACAACATCTCTACATGTGTCTCTACAAATATACCGTGTTTCTAAATGGCTCTAAATGGCATTTCAAATATGACAGTGTGTCATTCTAAAAGCAAATGGCTAAGGCATACAAAGTGGATAGTATAATGATGCTAGTCAGTACTAATCAGAATATATGATGGAAAACTAAACAGGATACAATAATGGAATGATTCCTAAATGGGTAATGGTTCCCTAACAACAGGTAATGATGGGTAATGGTTGTGTAATGATTCTCTAATGATAACAAATCAGGCCTCTCATTTTATCAGATTCTACACTGGAAGTTGAAGTTACCTTTCAATATTTCGGTGCTCCAAGTCCTTCAATTTATTTGGTTGTTTACAATTGCAGTAAGCTGGGGTCAAAGGTGTTTGCCCACAGTCCCCCAGCTAGACCTTCTGTGATAGTGAAGGATTTGGTGCTTCGATTTGCCAGAGCTAGGAATACTTTCCCGTAAGGAATTCTGTTAAAAAAAGCCTTTGCATGCGTTTAATCGGCAGGAGATTCGACAGGGGTTTCTGAGCCTGAGCACAGTGTCTGGTCCTCAAATTGTGCTCGTTGGTGAGTTCTGTTCTAACAGGTAGTATGTTTCTGTTGAAGCCTTGTTGAGCCTTATTAAGTGTGGGAGCGTGGTGCAGTGGTAATTAAGTAAAGGCTGTCTATTAGGTTTGTGCTTTAAATTGAGAGGGGCTCTCGGGTTAGACGTAGATTCCGTGACCATTTACCAATGTATGTGGTTTTACCCGCTTTTGCTGATCGCCAACTTGCCAAACAGCAAAACAGCAGCACTAGCCCTTGTGCCGCAAGGGCGCTTGGGAAGTCCTTTTATGCCCAGCTGATTCGAGCCACGCAGGCTCGTGACGGCGCTCGTCAGACGCTGTGAAGGAGTTAAAGGGGCAGAGTCTTTTTCTCCTTTTCATGTCCGTAGTCCGTAGTCAGAGCGGGATATAAATAAACAGATCTCCTTTTTCAATTGACAACCGGCAGCAGTTGTCCTCGTTTGGTGCATAGCAAAACAGCAGAACTAGCCCTTTCGACGCATTACAAGTGCAAGAATCTTTTGACAAGTCGGTATAATTAATGCAAACATGCTGACAGGTCCTTTCTTTGAGCGGTTTAAAGAATTCCCTTCCCCCGAAAATAGATCCTCCCCTTTCCTCCAGAAATGTTGTGAGAGGTGTCATAAAATACCAATCAAGTTTAATTCCGTTTCAAGCTTTTGTTACTGTGATTTTTAAAATCATGGTGTCGGATATAATAGGTACAGTGGGGGGAAAGTGGGATTTTTGAAGCTAGAAGTAAATGGTTCCAATACACTCAGTGGATACATTAAACTAGATTCAGGTTTCCCATTGAAGCAGAAGGAAACCATTATATGGGTTCTGGTCATCTGTAAGGAATTGCAATCCCTTAAGAGGTAACAGCGCTATTTAATTATCTACCACTCTTGAATTTGCTTTCCACCTCAACATTTCAAAACCTTTTTGTTGTTATTTTAATATCTTTCATTTGAAAGAAAATAAGACAATGCATTTATTTGACTCCAAAATGGCGTCAAACCTCACACTGATAAATATTATTGAACACATAATGGATCTCCCCATTACTTGTCTGTTTTTGTTACCGTTTATGAACTGCGTTTCAATATGTAATCCAGCCCTCCTAGAGAGGATGTATGTGTGGCTGAGTCCATGTGGTGGCAATTGGGGTTGGGCTGTGAGCTGTATACAGTGTAATGAACACTGAAATCAATTGCGGGCCTGCTAAAGTGTAGGAGACCCAGCATATTCGAATCTCACTACCCATGGGCCTGGCCTCTGTCACTGTACCATACATATGTATAAGGTATGGAGAACGACACAACAGTATCCCGTTGACTGTCATGTAGTGTTTAACACTTAAAATTGGGAGGGATTCGAAATCCGTTAGCTAATGCACAAGTAGCTCTTAGGCTTATAGTTAGCATTAACACATACACCTGGAATTAACACTTTACCTGCACCTGTTCTTGATGCATGACAATCGGGCACTTTAATCTCTCCTGCAGACGCACTTTCAGATGTTAGCATCAACTTAAAAAGAAGTCACCCACAAGACTTTTACCTGAGCATGCACACAACAGTCACCTTGTACAACTCAGCATGCACGTGGTAGTGACATCTTTAACTTGCAACTCTCCGCACTTGTAGCACGTACAAGGCTGAGTTGGTTCATCCAGCCACTAGACACAGCAGTCATCATTTATGGGAAAGGAATATGTGTATCCTGCTACCCTTCCTACACAATAACAGGTTCACGCAATTTCAGATGTATTATTCCACCAAGTGCCCCTCTAAACCGTGCATGCACTGAATTATTTAGCTCACAACCATGCACATTAGTCAGCATTTATTTTTATTTATTTATTTTTGGGGATTTATAAAGTGCACAAACGGCCCTGGGACACCGTGGTGCTGTTACAGAACGACTTGCTTAGATACAATGGTATGTTCAAGTCAGAGGAAAATATTCAGCTGGCCTGCACATGTGTGTCGGGAATAGATGTGAGCTGATTTATTCATTTACCGCGCATAGTTTAGTTAAAAGTTGTGTGGGGGCCAAGAGAATAATAATAATAATAATAATAATAATCTATAATAATAATAGAATCTTGGGATACTCCCGAAAAAAGGTATGAGGAGGGTACTAAGATAAAAAAAGAAAACAGAATACACATTTGAAAATAAGTTGACACCGGATTTGGAAATGTAGACATGTTTACCTAGCTGCTGTTCATGCCTGTGGCTGGCACAGGTGCTGGCTAATTCATCGAATCGCAGCGCACATCTGTCAATAAGTACAGGTCAATCTATGTGTATTCAGCCAACCTGCATACCCGTAACAGGTGTAGGTACTGGTGTAGTTATCCAGTCATAAATCATCTATTTTATTTTTTTAACATATGGATCGAAATAGCGACAATAGATGGCACATGCATCTGAAACCAGTCTTGTGCCATACAATAACAAAATGTGCCGGTTATAATACATTACGTATTTCCAAAACTGACTTGCTAGTCTGTTCACGCAATGTGCAGATTGTGCAGGGAACGTTTCTCTTGGTCTCTCTTAGGCCTTCATTCCCCAAACCGTACCATACATATCGCACTGCAGGATTTCACCGGAAAACAAAGAATGAGGGCCCTCTTAACAAGATTCCATCAACACATCCAATAACCGCACCAATGCTTTTCCCACTAAAAAATAATATGATTACCAATGCAAGGGAAGGTACTTGCATAGGTGTCTTTGAATAAAAGCCTACATTGAGTGCACTATTAGAACAACAGCGTTTGTGCTGGAGAATCTGCTGACAGCCATGCTTTGGCAAAATCTTTGCCTTGTAGGCTTCTCAATGGCAGGGTTGTGTGAGTAACTACATATCATGAGGAACTAGATCTAACCGAAGTACTCCTTTACAGTGCTTAGAAATGCAATGTGATTTCAAGGACAACATGCCACATGGTAATTCACTTGTAATACATGATTTAATTGAATGTGCCATTTATGATGAATGATTTAAGGTCAGAATGATAAAATACACCACTGAAATAGCAAGTTAATAATGTTAAATAGACAAAACAAAGTAAAACAAATTTAACTTGTCACTTATCTCTAAGAAAATCATTCTATGTTTGTTTGCTTAAAGTTAATGTAACTTCAAGCGCATGTTTTATAAAATGTATAGCAAAATCAAATGTATGTTTTGGGAACAGTAGAGCTATGTAAATTACCTTGTTTTTTTATTTTTTAAAGGAAAGACCCCCTGAGGTCAATACACTGAAGGAAAGCAAACATATTTGCTAAAGCTAATTTGCTGTACAGGCAGATGCATGATATACAGATATATATGAAATGAGCAGACACTATTTAAGAATAAAAACAGACACCCTCATAAGTAGTTTGAGTAAAAGTCCCTTGTTTACAAACACACATATTGAATTTAAATATATGGTGTGCTCTTAGATTATGATGTGCTTGTTTCACTGTTCAACTTTAAAATGAATGGCTAAATATGTGTGGCAAAGCTGGCTAAACAGAATCTATTGTTTTCAATTGAACCCAGGTCACCGGGTTATAATGGGCGGCAATGTTTAAAAAGCATTCGAATAGGACAAATGGAGTTTTCAAGCAAGCCCTAACATAACACATGCCCATTTAACCTAGGTGACATTAGAGATAGGAAACAAGGAATGGTTTAAGAAGAATTGAAAATTAATCTCAGCTTGCTTTGATGAAAATAAGGTTTAAAGTGAATATACATCGGTTTAAAATTTGTAACCAGACAAAATGACATATCTCGGCCTCACAATGTGCTATTACACAAACAAGCATATGTGCATTATAGTGACCTATATGAAGATTATTGACATTAAGTGAAATGTTGCAACTAACATATGCAAATTACAAATTTGCAACTATTTACCCAATTGTGATTTTATAAGTTGTGAGGTAAACAGAACTAATAGTTAAACATTGTGGAATTATACTGTCGAAAATCTATAACTCATTGACATCAAATGCTAAGAGGAGGGATTATGGGAAAATTAACCAGAATCACTGTAGCACAGTAAAGTAACACTCCCAACATGGCCGCCACAGTGGCATGCAGTAACAGACGCGTTCTTTCGGATTAGGTCCGTTTGAATCACTGATACAACTTAAAATGAAAAGGTGACACGGGCAGCGTCTGCAAAGCGTATTCAGCGATCCCAGAGCGGCCTTACTAGAAAACATGAAATAACAGGTCCCAACATGGCCGCCACAGTGGCATGCAGTAACAGACACGTTCTTTCGGATTAGGTCCGTTTGAATCACTGATACAACTTAAAATGAAAAGGTGACACGGGCAGCGTCTGCAAAGCGTATTCAGCGATCCCAGAGCGGCCTTACTAGAAAACATGAAATAACAGGTATGCATACGTGGGTCTCGGTTTGGGGAGATGTCCCCACCTTGCTGGACATCGCTGAGAGCATTTCTGGGAGTACAATGCTCTATACTGGAATTTAGATAGCAAGGGGTTTGAGAGCAAAATAATGGCAAAATGGGCCCGCCATGACCGCGCCATGAATTATAGATGAATGAATAGTTGTGCAACTTAAGAAAACATGGTGTGGCATGTTGGGGTATTTTGTGAGCCCCAGAGACACAGAACTACCTGGAGTTATCCTTATATTGGGATCATGAGCGGCAAGCCAAAAGCCGGACCTGTTGCGCATTGGGGCACAATTTCTCCACCTTAGTGGCATTGCATTGGTGGTATTTTATGGGTGGCATTTCATTGGTGGTAGCTAGGGGCGCCAAATAGATTTACCAGGTCAGCTGGATAATGTAATATGGGGAATCAGCTCTTTATGATCTTGCCCCAGCCCAAAGTGTTTTGGTGTACCTTGCTTTTTACCATCAGCGGTAGTAACAATACCTCCTTAGCTTTGTATCGGTCTGTATGCCATAACGAGTAACTAGAACACACAATAAATAGACCAAAACTGATGCATTTATTTTCAGGTACTTTATAAGCAATTTGGGTTTATGAGTAATACAAAACAACATGTGCAATGCAATGAGTTAATTTTGACATTTTATGCAATGCAGAACTGAAAGCGCACATTGCTATTTGATTTATTTCCTTTTTCAGTGATAGCAGACCACAGGGCAAAACAGAGCTGTGGCACACCTCAAAGTAACTGCCTCCCCTGCGATAAAACTCTTACTCCCATAATAGATTTCAATAACACTTCTAGCGCTGCAATACAAAACACTGATATGTACTGGCTTTGAAATGTATCGTTCACTTTAGAAGAGCCTTGAGCTTTCAGTTTATATATATGAAATCTACTTCTTCGACGGTGAAGAAAAACACATGGAGATAGCTATCTACGTTTGTAATTGTAAAAAGTTACACACACTTCACTTGTACTTTATACTCACCTAGAGAATGCTTGAAATATTCACACCAGCAGACACAGCAAGGAATAGTTTCAGTGTCCCGTCAGTCTCAGCATGGCTGTCTCCCCCTCAGTGCACCAACCTTCCTCTGCTGCAGGACAAACCCAGCAAAACACTTGCCAGATCCTCAGTCAGCAAAGGCAGCAGGTCCTCCGAGAGACATCCCCTACTCTCTCTGAACTTCCCTTTTTTTAAGGCCTCACTATGTGATCTGCTCCTTAATGTATGTTTTCCCACAGAAAGTGTAAGAATTGCCTGCCCCTAGCTGTGATGTCACATGCCAATCAGACACCACCTCCTCTGACAAAACCTCTAGAATCTTTC
The DNA here is from genome assembly GCF_040938575.1 of Ambystoma mexicanum. Lineage (NCBI taxonomy): Eukaryota > Metazoa > Chordata > Amphibia > Caudata > Ambystomatidae > Ambystoma > Ambystoma mexicanum. The sequence goes on from NC_090939.1 coordinate 415,225,762, forward strand.
AGATAACACGTGTTTTGCCTGCCAACTTTCCACAGACATTCATGGCAGCAAACAGATACCAAAAAGTTACATTTCTCTATTCTGGCTTCCTGAAGCAGAACATGAACAATGGAGTTATGTTGAGCAATGTAGATTTTCACATTCCAGATCTTCATTGCAGAAGCAGCTTTACTTCTTGCATTTTTCAAGCAATGACACACGGCCCGTGTTTGCTAACTCATGAATTGTGCCAATTTGTCTTAACGCACTAATGTTTTGCATCAATGCGCTATGGACTGCACTATGGGCTGAGTTGCAAATATTAACAGTGGATTAGAGATTAGTAGGTTAAGGGTCAGGGGTTATTAATTGTTAATCTTATGCTTTATTGCAACTCAGTCCATGCTACACCATGGTATGGTGCACTATGCTAACGTATGGCTACCATGCAAAGCTAGGTTCACATTTTTCTTTTTGCTTTGTTTTGTATACATTCAAAGTACTAACTCACTAGATTCATATCAAAGTCTCACATCAGAGTCCCACACCACTTGCTGTCAGAGCCTGAGCTTTTTATCAAATTCTGTCCTGGCTGATATGTTGGCCTTCTTCTTCCCTACATACTCTAATAAAATAATTGCTTGTGTTTGTAGAACATGGGTTTCCCATGTTAGTAAAGACCCAGAAAAAGGGCCTAATTACAAGCCTGCCAGTCTGCAAACAACGGTGGCGGTAAACCCGCCACCACTGTTGTTTCCGGTCCGGCAGATTACGAATTCTGCAGGCGGGTGGTGTCACTCCCACCAGGTCTGACCTGGCGGGAGTAACGCCACCCACCTGCAGATGGAAATGGAAACACTGGCTCCCTCATAGACAGAACCGGTGTTTCCATGGTCCCCATCCCCATGGAATCCTACAGGACTCCATGGGAATGGGGATTAGCGGAATTCCGCCTCCGGTATTACTGGGTCACCGGGGTTGTAATGCCCCAGTGATTCCAGCAATCACAGAGGTAGTAATTAATTCCGGGTTCGGCGGCAGCCTGCCGGTTTTTCCGGCACGGCTACTGCCGGACTCGTAATGTGGCCCATAATATCTCACACACAGACTTATTTCCTGGAAGAAAGTCATCATATCAGTTTAGCAAATATAGCATTGCCAACTGAATACATTTGGGCAATGAGAGTAATAAATTGTATATTTGGAATCATCTTACAGACTATATGCTGCTCCGGGAACAATAGAGTGAAGCGAGATACTTGAAGTGATTGTGCAGTAAGGTGATAAGAAGTACTTTTCTCCATGAATCTGTATCGATGCAATTTATGAAGACGTATTCTCGATGATACAGACATACTGAGTCTTTGTATTGTTGTTTTTGTAGATGGAATATAGTGAGTAAAAAAACAATGGAAATGACATCCGACCATTCAAAATTCTAGGTGAGTTTTATTATTTTTTGCCATTGATGGGGCCCAAATAAATGATCAACATATGAAATATGATGTAAACTAATTTGGAGTAACCTAGCTTGAATCCTTTGTTTGTCGCTCATCTATGTTGTAGATTTTGGGAACACATGAACCCCGTGTGTAGAGTGAGAGCCCTCTACTAGCTTGTGAGACTGAAACACTTCTGTGTCAGCATATTGTGATAACAAGCAGTATCTGTATATGTACACTGCATAACACGCCTGCGGAATAGACAGAAGGATGTCTTTGTGTTGCCCCAAATGGACAGGTTTATACGATAAAGTTGTTTATTAAACTTAAAATGAAATGTCTTTGTAAAGATCAACAGTTTACTAACCTGTATTCTGGAAGTAATGCTACTGCGTTTTGATACTATATAGTTGAACGTAGAAGCAAGCCATCCTATTTAACAGCTTATCCAAACAGTGTGATTGCTAGGCAATATATGAGACTCAAATTTAACTCTAATGCTTTGATCTCTCAAGGAGCACGATCCGGAATCCCATGTGAAAACAGATGCTGTCTGCTGTGTGGCCATGATGTCCTTGACACAATTAAGTACTTGTTAATTAACTGTGAAAGCCAATGTATTTTACAAAGGAGTCATTTAAACTCTTATCGTAGTGGGTCAAATGCTGACTGCAACCACCTATTGTGGTATGAGTATATAAAAGGGTGTGATCATAACCTGATCTTTTATCTTGTCAGATTTTATTGGACATGGGTTGTGAGCATCACCAGCCTACATTGATGATCTATCTTGGTTTAATACTCTGTGTTTTATATTTTAACTATGTGATGTATTTAATATATTTTTTAACTGTATTTGATCTGATGTATCTATGATAGCTTGAAGGTTTTCTTCCATTAGATTGCTCACTAGCCTCGCTCAAGGTACATCTTTTAGATAATGGGTCTAATTCATGGAATTTTTGTGCCTAAAAACAGGGATTTGTGCGCCATTCTGCCCACAAATCCCCATTTGTTAAACAGGGATTTGCGGGCAGAATGGCGCACAAATCTCTGTTTTTCGGCGCAAATAATTCCATGAATCAGCCCCAATGTTGGTAACAATATAAAGCAACTAGTTTGACGATTTGTATGACACCTTGAATATTCACCTGCTTAGTAACAGCCTCATTACAAGGTTGGCGGTAAGGCAAAAATGATGCCGGTATGGTAATACCGTCATCTTTTACCGCTCCGGTGTATTCTGACCTGGCAACCCGGTATTAGCGGCACCCTAAATAACGGTGCCGCTAATAGCAGCATGGGCGCGTACACGCGCCCTTTCGGGGAACAAATATCGGCATGCCGGTAATAGGGGGACATCCCAACCCACGCAGACATGTAAATACCAGCATCACGAAGTCGGTAATTACGGGCTGCATGATGCCGGCCATACAGGCATTGCGGACCACCCGCAAACAGCAATCAGGATACAAGGCAACTGCCACAGGTGCACACAATCCCCACAGGTGGAGTCAATGGGGGCTGGGGCAGTATAACATGAGCACACCCACACACCACACCCCTTCCAACACCAAAATGCTACCACTAGCTGTTTCAATCATGGCGCTGGAGGACATGCCCATTCTGCTACAACTACAGCAACAACAACAACAACAACTACAGCAGCAAAAACAGGCAACACAGAGGTGACGCAGGAGGAGAAGGAGGGTGAGACAGGCCCAGCAATTACCACTAGCAGAGCCAGCAGTGCCTCGTAGGCAACCACCAATCCCTCACACCAGACCCAGCCCTTTTAACCTAACCCCTGAGCAGATCCACACCCTCTACCGGTTGGACCGTGACACCATCCCCACCTTAGTGGACATGATACAGAACGACATTGCCAGCCTCATAGAAATACGCACTGCCATCCCCCGCTACTAAAGATGGTGTCTGTGCTACACTTCCTGGCCACAGGCGCCTACCAACACACAGTGCGCCAGCTGCATGGCATTCCACAGCCACTATTTTCACGCATGTTGAACCAAGTGCTGGATGCCCTCCTGAAGCATGCAAGCAGCCACATATCCCTACCAAGGAGTGCCCAGGAGATAGCCGACACCAAAGTAGGCTTCCATGCACTGGCAGGCATGCCCAATCGTATTGGTGCCCTCGACTGCACCCATGTGGAATTGGTAGTCCCCATGCCATAGAGGCGGTGTACCGCAATCGCAAGCAATACCACTCCATCAATGTGCAAATGGTATGTGACTCTAGCAAGATCATCACACATTGCTGCGCCCGATTTCCTGGATCAACACATGATGCCATGGTACTGCGTAACTCCACGCTACCCCGTCACATGGAGCGACATGCTGGACCAAGTGCCTGGCTGCTTAGTGAGTTGAACAACTGTCCGATGGCAGTGCTTTGGGGTACTGATGTGTAGGGATGCATAAGGGTGGGGCATACTGCACCTGGGTGGGAAAGGGGTGGGGGCATACTGCACCTGGGTGGCAATAGCCGGTGATTGGAGAATGCATGCAGAGCTAAACACTCCTGCCCTGAACCGGCCAAAAGGAACATGGCACATCACTGGGCTACATATCACAAATAATGCATAACAATGACAACAAATAAGAGGCACAACCAGGCCACCATGGTGATGGCAAGCAATGCATGAATGAACAGGATGGCAACTGTGGCAATGTGGTCAGTGTGACCATGCATAGTGAAGAATGAACAGCATGAATTGGAGGCTAAACATTGTTGCACTACCACAGCACATCTGCCTCAGCATGCATGATTACACCCTGCATCATCTATTGAACGCCATCCAGACTACCACACCTCATATCAGTTAAGAATGCATCAAGGTGACAATTTTGCACCCGCAGAAAAGCCATGAAGAGGAGTACAAATATATTTGTGTGCACAACCACACCCGTGTTGTGATAGAGCAGACCTTTGGCCTGTTGAAGGCGCATTTCGGCTGCCTAAGCAGGTCTGGTGGGGCACTCCTATATAGGCCTCAGAAGGTGGCAAAGATCACCATGGACTGTGTCATGCTACACAACATGTGCATCCGGAGAAATGTACCACTGCCACCTGACATTGACATGCATTCCCCGGGTGAGGATGATGATGATGTAGATGGAGGTGAAGTAGCCCCCCTGCTAGTACATGATGCATGGAATGGCCATGCAGTACGCCAAGCAGAGATTCACAAATACTCCTGACCCACAGGGACTATGAAAGTCATGTGTCAGTCAGACACTGGGCCAATGTGGACATGCACACAGGGAATGTTGGGACTTGGGCACTGAACACTGTAACACACTAAATGGATGCACACGAAAATAACAATGTCCAGCCATGGATTTTTCTTATCACAACGTGTGTATTATTTACAACAGCAAAAATGTGCCCACTCCCCCCTCCCTAACCCACCCAACAAACTCCCAGACCCCCACATCAAACTCCCAGACCCCCCCAACAAACTCCAAAACCCCCCAACCAACACCAATACCCCCAATAGACTCCACAAGATGCACCCACTCCCATTGTCCGGCCACACTACTTCTTCCTGTCTGGAGGCGGCATTTCAGTGTGCCTTGCACTCCTACGTGTCTGGCCCACTGGGCTGGTGGGGACAGATGAAGCTGGTGTGGAGGTAGTAGGTGAGTCGCTGGCAGGTTCCACACCTCCTGCAAGCCGTGGCCGCTGCATATGGAGCAGCATTGAAGTCAGCACCTGTGTCACCGCCCCCAGGCAGTCCCTCATTTGCCGAGCCGATGCATTAACAGTGGCTGTGTTGGCTTTGATGGCCGCTGTGGTCCCCGCAATTGCTGTGGCAATACCCCACCTGGTTTCCTCCCCATCCGCTATGTACTGGCGGATTAGGTCTAACATGGCCTCCTGTTGGGCTTCCACCATCGACAATCGTCTCTCCAGTGTTTTGGAGGGGGCTGGAGTGGTGGGTTGTGCAGTCACGTGGACGGCATTTTCGGGACTGTACTCCTCGGAGGTGGGTAGGTCACAGTCACGGAGGCAGGGATCAGCTTCACTGCAGGTGGGTGACTGCAGGTGTTGGGGCGCGGGGGTGGGCACGGGGCTCGGGACGGCTGGGCATGTCACCTCGGTGTCTTCCTCAGGCTCCACACTGACATCAAGTTCTTCCCCAGTGGAGGCGGGTGCTTCCAGGGACTCCCCTTGGACAGGTGTGGGTGTGGCCTGCTGGGTCAGTAGTGTGTCAGGCACACTGGCAGAAGGTGTTGCTGGCTGTGTCCCAGCTCGCACAGGCACACTGGCAGTGGCTGTGGCCTGCTTGCCTCCAGCGGAGGTGGTGGTGGTTGCCCTCTTCTTAGGGTGTGAGGTGGATGCCCTTGCAGTGGTCTCCTGGGCTGCTTCTTCCTCATCAGTGCCTGGGGGGGTAGAAGAGATGCAGGGCATCAGTGATGGTGTGACATGGCAGAGGCATAAGATGGTGCTGTTCATTATTCATTTGATCATGCATTCATGTCTTACAGGTGTGTCACGCAGGGTATTCCGAGGGGGCATGTTAGCATTCACTGCATGGCAGGTGGCATGCCGTTGATTTGGGGTTTGTGTGATGTATCACATGGGCAAGGTCTAGGTGTGTTGGCTGTGTATTGGTTATTGGATTGGCACTCAGCATGTATTTCAGTGTGGCAGCGTTTGGCCCGCCATCTGGACTTGGATATGGTCATGTGGGTGTCGGGACGTGCATTGCCTTGCCTAGACTCTCTACCATTTCACTTGTGCTACGTTATGGTCTCCCCTACAGGGATCTGCAGGGTCACTCACCTCCTTCCACGGTTGATGCCGCACCCGTCTCCATCTTGCATAATCCCTCGATGGACTCAGGACTGATGAATCTGCTAACCATCTCCTCCAAGGGCATCAATTTGGCAGGCGGGCTGGGCACCCCCGCCTGTGGACATGGCCTCTCTCCGATTGCTGGCCATGATATTGCGTACCCTCCACCAGAAGTCATCCCACCGCTTCCTGCAGTCCCTAACACTGCGCGGGGTGGTACCTACAGCTGATATCTCGCGGGCTACCTCCTGCCAGATTTGCCTCTTTTGTTGCTGCACCTCCCGCTTCTTGTCGTGGGATTGGATTATGTCTGCATGTGCAGCTAGAGTGTCCGCTAACATGGTCAGCTCTGTGTCTGAGTAACGCTGTTTCCGCAGCCGGGGGGGTGGTCTTTCTGGTAGCCTCTATAGTTTTCCACTGTGCTCTCCAGTTATCGACTGGTGTTTCCGGAGGATTGCAATGGATTGTGTTTTTAAAGATGGCCGCCGGCCCATTTCCCGTTCCTGCGCAATGATGTTATTTCCGGGTCCGGTTTTGCGAACCCGGTATTAGCATGGTGGTATTACAGGGCCGGTATTTAGGGGTTGCTCCTAGGCAGTGCCGGTATCGGCGGGTCCCGTCATGCCACTATCGGGGGTTGGAGGGCCTTTAACGGCATGCCAGTATTTCCATTACCGGCATGGGGGTTCATGTGTGCTCGCACACTCATAATCACCCGCTATTAGTGGGTTCATACGAGCATGGACCCGCTCTTACCGGCATGCCGGTAATGAACCCAGTTTTACCGGGCTACTCGTAATGAGGCCCAATGTATTTTAATTTTGACTATGAATTTTATGAGAGAACGTATGTGTTAAATGTCTTGTATATAATTGTATGTTGTATATGCAAAGCCTATCGGCTGTATGTATATGAACAAATAAACAAATAACAAGCCAAGTGATAAGGCATAGAAAACCAAGTCAATCCTTTGTCTATTGCGAAAATATACAGTTATAGATGAATATCTGTAAAAAAAAAGTTCAATATGGAATATATACAATGTTAAGTCCATTATTCCTGTGTCTATGTTACATCTATGTAAATGTTAAACATATGTAACAATTCCTGGCTCTGGCTCAATACCTTTTTAGGTTTCTGTTTTTTTTGGCCAAGGACCACAATACCCCATTTACCCCACCGATAAGAGGTGACAGTCTCCTAAGGCAATTTGTTCATGTAAGGAATGGTATCTCATCTATGGGTGTGACCACCACTTCTTGTCTCATTCTATGTCTCCCAATCTTGATGTCAACTTCAGTGACACCCACCACTGGTATGTGTTCCCCACTGAAATTATGCATAGGGCCATTGTTCTGCCTCAATATCAGCATGTGGGGATTTTGCCTCATTTATGATTTGCATTAATTTCTGGGACATCACGGTTGCCTGGGCACCTGTGTCAATCATTGCCAATGCATTGCACCTTTCTTCAATAGTAATAGAGGCATAATATCTGTCCTCACATTCTTCAAGTATACATAGGAAATGCAAATAGTTATTGATTTCAGGGCTTACTTTCCTTAGGCCATAATAGGCAGAGGGACATATGAAATGACACTTTACCCTCCTTTTTCCCATCTCTTTTTGTATTTCTTTGTTTATCTTGTTATACTCAGAACCCGTTTGCAGCACAGTCACTGACTGCCCCCCTGACTTGGGTCCACCAGTGTTCACCCCCTTTCCTCTACTGCTCTTTCCTCATTGCCTGGGTCCTTTCCACTTATCCTATTCTGGAACCTAGTGAATCTATATTTTCACAAGAGTCATGTGGCAGTATATCAGTTTCTGGTGTGTGACACTTATGTACATTTTGTATAGTACCTGCCGTTTTTGCCTCCTGAAAAAACTCTCTTAAAATATTCTTCAGGTGACTTGCCTGTACCTGTCTCTTGGGGCATTTTCATTTCTGTGGAAGCATAAATAGTATTTTGATTATCATATTAATATAGGTCACTTGCTTCTTTCTCTTCAATTATCATTGCTGAGTTATTCAGTGTACCATTGACCCTGCAATGATCCACTTTGTCACAAACCATCATTTGTTTGACAGCGTGTGTTTCATCATTTTCATATTGCACCTTCTTTTTAAATTACCTTCTGACACGCTGGTCTTTAGGTTCTTCTTGTTCATTTTTTACTTCCTGCTCCTCATTTTCACATACCTGAATGGTCTAATTCAAGTCTAAATTAAACCACACACCCGTTTTATGCTTGTTTTCATTGCCTGTATCTTGTTTGCTCGTTTGTTTTCATTATTTTAAATCTCTAAGCAACTCAGTTTTTTCATTCAAAGGTGATGCATGGTCATCTGTGTTCTCATCATGGCACAAATGACTAACTAGTCACTTGTTGTCACTGTGTGCAAGATCAGTCCTTTGACATTCTGCACTTTCATTTGGCTGTTGTTTTTGTACTGCATACAATTTCCCTATTTTGTCAGACAACATTTCAACCTGAGCCTCCAAACACTGGAATCTCTCCATATCCCTAAACTCATCCCTCTGTGCTCTAGGCCGGTAATTGTTGAATTCACCCTGATTAGGCCTGGTTTTATATCTTTCAGGGGATTGATTTATGTTTGTGTTTCCCCTGAATTCCCGTGATACAGGAGGTAGGGAGCGTAGGGTGATCATCCTTTGACCGTGGTCAACCTGTGGTGGGGACTGACTATACTGGCGGGGTGTATAGTTCACATTCTGTGTTTCATGTGGTCGGAATTGTTCCCTGTACTGATTTCCATTTTCAATTAACCTATCCACATCCGTTGGTCTTTCCTGATGGCCGTACACCATTGTATTATGCTCACATCTACTCTTGGCCCCTAATGCCTGATATGGCCCATTGTAGATCTGATTCTGGGTGTTATTTAGCCCTGGCATATGATAGCCAAATACCATCTTGGGAGCGTAACCAAGGACCGAGGATTAATGTAAGTATTTCTGTAACTGGGGTCTATCGATTGGAACATTGTCATTATTTGCCTGAATTTGGGCTGTTTGTAGTGGCATCTTTATGGACTTTGCCTCTAGAACTGTTGTTGTGGATGCTTTAGCTTTTGGTTTAGGTGCTCTGCTCTTAGCTATCTCTTCCTTCTTATTAGATATTACCCCATAGATGTTCAATGATCCAGTCAAGTGTTTTTTTTCCTGTCAAATTCACGGACTAGCTGAGATACATTGGGCCTCATTCCGGGTAGGGCGATAAGGGATACCGGCACCAGTAAGGAGACACTATGGGGGTTCAAATGGAAATGGGGAATGGTTTGGTGAATGGAACTTACCGGTCTCGCCAAGGTCTGACTAGACCGGTAAGTCCCCATTGCACCAAACCGGACACGGTACCATTATTGGTGGCAGTCGCCATGACTACCACCAACCTCGGAATGAGGCCCATTATCTCGCTGGAGCCCATAAAAGTAAGCAGTCTTGCGAAAATGAGAAATAACTCAATCAGTAGAGGCATGAATAGGGCTGGGTCTATTGGAGCCTAATGTGGCACATGCCATTGTACCAGCCAACCAGGACCCTCAGGTCCACAGGCAGATATTTAGCGGTCATCTCTCGCTCATGATGCCGCTCCAGAGGTGACAGCTGTTTCTCCGTAATTGGACCTCATAGACCTCAGTTCTGCATGACAGAGTCCTTAGAGGCATTTTTTTAAAAAACTCAAAACTCACTTGTTTTGCTAAACCACAGCCATCCTTTCGCTCTCTCGTGACCTCACTGAATTCCATCTGAGTCCAGATACAGTTTTCCCTGTCCAGTTCCCCTGGGATAAGCGCAATACAAATGTTTAATACATACAAATAAATTAACACAGTGCAATCTTCACACAATGTGAATCTGAAAAATGTCACATAGGACAGACGCTACTCCATACAGATCAATAGACACCCTAATATAAGATTGCCTGTAATCTGCATGCAACAGCGTCTGTCCTTTCTTCTTGTTTCTCTACAGATTACTTTAAATGTCTCCAACATCCATACCTTGCAATTAATTAAGTCTAGACATACAAAACACAGCGTTCGAGTTAGACTTTGGACAAAGGGCACCTCTGAAAGCCTAGAGAGGTATTTCATCAAAGCATATGGCGAGGCGGCATTGGTTTGGGACGTAACGGTGCACATCACATTTATGCTCAAAATCTGTGGTTCATCCATTCTTTACAATTCATGCATCATTTTAACAACATAAAATTAATACTTTATTGCGCAAAATGGAGAATTTTTTTTTTTTGGCAAAATGGGATGATTGCACAATGTCATTATGAATCTTGCCATGCACTGCGCTTTGTAATGCAATTTGTCACAATGTAAAATATTTTCAATAAGGGAAGTGAATTCTTTTTAATGCCATTACGCACATGTTGTCTGACTAGAATACCATTGATGAACTTCATTTAGTTTTGTCTCTTTAACTGGCTGTACACCCAATTGCAAAGTCAGTGTGTATCATAGAGTTATTAGAGACTCCATCGAGAAATAACTCAGAGAGAGAAACAGGCTCTGCAGTCCTGTCGTGACAATGCAAAGAAAAAGCAAGGCATCGGAAGATTAAAGGCCCCTAGAACAGACCATGGTGTCGAGAGGTAGAGTTGTTCAATAGCTAATTTTTTGGTTTAGGCCCATTGGTTTGACTTTCGCATAAAACTTTTGGTTTGGATAATGCTATGCTATGCTATGCAGCAATATTTTCTGGCGACACAGAAACCTTAGTGATGTGTCATATTTGCTCCTTTTTATTTTATTGGTTTTCTTATTTGCTGAAAACTGAAGAGCTTGGGGGTCATTATGAGTACGGTGGTGCAGTAAAAAAACGGCTATAATGTGGCGCTAATTTAGTTAGTGACGCATTACTGCTCTGCCGCAATACAGGTTTGGCCGTGAGGTAGAGGATTGTCCTCCAACAAATGGCTGGAGGTAAACCTGCCACGTAATCAACCAAATATTGACGAAATTGGCATAATTACTGCTTGTTGTAATTCTTCCGAAAATCCCGATGGAGTCCTATGGACTGCAAAAACTGGACACTTACACCGCCTACCATCACTTGTAATCTGGCATTAAATCCGCTTGACCAAGTGATGGTAACAGAAATTCTGTTTGTGGGAGTAGTTCAGTGGAATTACTGCCAAACTCGTAATGAAATGTCTTAGTTGCGGTTTGTTGGCTCTGCTGTCAATTTAATAGCAAGAGTTGCAAGAATCCTAGGTTTGACACGAGTGGTTGTTATGGTGGTAAGCCCCGGGAGGATAGCTCAGCGGCAACGTGTTGGCCTTGGAAGCAAGACGATACAGAGCACCACAGTTTCGATCCCCAGCTCCGCGCTTAGAAACCTCTGGGTATTAAGTGCGTTACAAATAACCAATCATATCATGGTGTATTTTTTAAGTGTGTGTCTGTTTTGCTTTAAGTACCTGACTTATTGTGATCACGTGATAGTGTGAACTTTACTGCTGCCCTTTAGTCGTAGCTGTAAAGGGATTTCAATCAGGCACACACCCAGGTCTCGTCCAGCGTGTAGTGCGCAAATGAAACCCTTATTTATTTTTATCTATAAGTTCAATATTCTGAACAATATATCACTCATTTCACACCCTTCTCCTAATAAACCCCCCCCCCCGGTCACACTGAACCAGGAATCAGGCTAGTTTGCAAAGGTAAATATTCAATTATTTCTATAAAATTTTAAATCACTATGGGCCTCATTACGAGGTTTGCCGGTAAAGCAAAAACAATGCCAGTATGGTAATACCAGCATTGTTTACTGTCCTGTTGCATTCCGACCCACAAACCCGGTATTAACGGCACCCTAAATAACGGTGCCGCTAATAGCGCATAGGCGCGTACACGCACACCATCAAGGGGCAAATACCGGCATGCCGATAATAGGGGGACATCACAACCTACGCAGACATGCAAATACCGGCATCGCGAAGCCGGTAATCATAGGTTACATCGCGGACCACCCGCAAACAGCAATGAGGATACAAGGCAGCTGCCACAGCTGCACACAATCCCCACATGTGGGGTCAATGGAGGCTGTGCGAGTATAAACTGAGCACACCCACCCCCCCCCCCCCACACAGGTGGAGGCAATGTAGACTTGCCCAGTACAAAAGGAGCACACCTACACACCACACACCTTCCTACACCAAAATGCTACCTCTAGCAGTTGCAATCATGGTGCTGGAGGACATGCCTATACTGCTACAACTACAGCAACAACAGCAACAACAACAACAACAACAACTAAAGCAGCAACAACAGGCAGCACAGAGGAGATGCAGGAGGAGAAGGAGGGTGAGACAGGCCCAGCAATTACCACCAGCGCAGCCACCAGTGCCTCGTAGGCAGCCACCAATCCCTCGCACCAGACCCAGCCCATTCAACCTAACCCCTGAGCAGATCCACACCCTGTACCGGTTGGACCGTGACACCATCACCACCATAGTGGACATGATACAGAACGACATTGCCAGCCACATAGAAATACACACTGCCATCACCCCACTACTAAAGGTTGTGTCTGTGCTACACTTCCTGGCCACAGGCACCTACCAACACACAGTGGGCCAGTTGCATGGCATTTCACAACCACTATTTTCACGCTTGCTGAACCAAGTGCTGGATGCCCTCCTGAAGCACGCAAGCACCCACATATCCCTACCACGGACTGCCCAGGAGATAGCCGAAACCAAAGTAGGCTTCCATGCACTGGCAGGCATGCCCAATTGTGTTGGTGCCATCAACTGCACCCATGTGGAATTGGTGGAATTGGAAGTCTCCCATGCCATTGAGGCGGTGTACCGCAATCACAAGCAATACCACTCCATCAATGTGCAAATGGTATGTGACTCCAGCAAGATCATCACCCATTGCTGCGCCCGATTTCCTGGATCCACACATGATGCCATGGTACTGCGCAACTCTGCGCTACCCCTTCACATGAAGCGACATGCTGGACATCGTGGCTGGCTGCTTGGTGAGTTGTACAACTGTTCCATGGCCGTGCTGTGGGGTACTGATGTGTGTGGATGCAGAAGGGGGGGCCAGCCAAACGGAACATGACACATCACTGGGCCACATTTCGCAAATAATGCATATGGATGACAACAAGTAAGAGGCACAACCAGGCCACCATGGTGATGGCAAGCAATGCATGACTGAATAGGATGGCAATGCAGCTAGTGTGACCATGCATAGTAAAGAATATACAATTGGAGGCTAAACATTGTCACACGACCACAGCACATCTGCCTCAGCATGCATGATTACACCCTGCATCATCTATTTAACCCCATCCAGTGTACCACACCTCATCACAGTATACATTGCATCTAGGTGACTATTTTGTACACGTAAAGAGACATGTGCATGCCCACACCAAATAGCTGCTGCCATGACTGTGCTCCCTGAAGGTGGCAGTTAAAAGTGACACACACCTATTTGTATCTGCTTGCAGGTGATGGAGGATATCCTTTGAGGCCGTGGCTACTTACCCCTGTGCGGAACCCGCAGAACAGCCATGAAGAGGAGTACAATCGTGTGCACACTCCTACCCGTGTTGTGATTGAGCAGACCTTTGGCCTGTTGAAGGCGCGGTTCCGCTGCCTAAGCAGTTCTGGTGAGGCACTCCTATATAGGCCTGAGAAGGTGGCAAAGATCACCATGGCCTGTGTCACGCTGCACAACATGTGCGTCCGGAGGAATGTACCACTTCCACCTGAACTTGACATGCATGGGCCCGGTGAGGATGATGGAGACGGAGGCGAAGGAGCCCCCCTGCCAGTACATGATGCACGGGATGGCCATGCTGTACGCCAAGCACTAAATGATTAATATTTTTGAAACGCAGGGACCATGAAAGTAATGTGCCAGTGACACACTGGCTGCATGTGGACACCCACACTTGTTTTGTCAGAAGTTCCCCACTGTACACCATCACACATTAAATGTACATGCACAAAAAGAAGTATGTCCAGCCAATGATTTTCTTGCACACAACAGGTGTATTTTCCAGACACGTGAAAATGTAAACATATTCCCCTCACAACCACCAGTGAACTCCCTCACCCACCCTACAAACCCCAAAAATACCCCAGTGAACTCCCTCACCCACCCTACAAACCCCAAAAATACCCCAGTGAACTCCCTCACCCACCCTACAAACCCCAAATGTCCCCATATGTACAGCAAACACTGTTCCCTTGACCAACGTCCATTTGTCCAATGGCATTGCCTGCCCACTCTACTTCTTTGGTATTTTGGGATCGGGGGGTGGCATGTCCAAACACAGTGCACTCCTCCCCGTCATCCGCACAGGGCTCGATTGGGCTGAGTTCGAAGGGCTTGTGGCAGTGGAGGTGTCGGTGGCCGGTCCCATGCCCCCCAGACACTCCCTCATGGCACTTGTGGATGCCCCAACAGCAGCAGTGTTGGCAGCGATGGCTGTGGCAATGGCCCTCATGGAGTCATTACCATAGGCTATTTGTTGCCGCATTATTTCAAGCATTGACTCCTGTCGTGCCTCAACCCTTGACAGGCGAGCCTCGAAGGAGTCGTTGGCTGCAGAAGTGCTGGTGGCCAGGGTGGTGGTAGGCAGGGTGGTGGTAGGCAGGGTGGTGGTAGGCAGGGTGGTGGATGGCACTTGCGTGGGGCCCATGTCCAGGGCACAGTCCTCCTCAAAGAGGCATATGTCTGACTCTCCAAGGTCCGAGTCGATGCTTTCGGCCTCTCTAGGGGGGGAAGGCTGGTAATGGGGCTTGGGGTGGGTGTGGCGGACATGACCGTGTCACCCTCATTCTCCACCTCAGCATCCACAACGTCCGTGTTCGTTTGCGGAGGGGGAATGGAAACGCCTCCCACTGTTGTGGGTGGCTGCTGCTGGACTGTGGCTGCAGGTGTTTCCTGCTGGGTTACTGCCCAGTGTGGCACACTGCCTGTTGCTCTGGGCAGTTTCTGTGGCTGGGAGGTGGCGGTGGCCCTGGTCCCTTGCCGTGAAGTGGATGCACTTGCACCCTTGTCCTGCCTACCATCTCTTCATCGGTGCCTGGGGGATAGAAGAGATGCAGGTCATCAGTGATGGTTTCACATGGCAGCGATAATCTATTGCGCTGTGATATGTTCATACATTCATGCATCAAATTATTACAGGGGTGTGGCATTTGGTGTTCTGAGGGGGCATGTGGGCAATCAATGCATGGCTGGTGGCATGGCATTGGTATGGTGTCTGTGTGGTGAGTTACATGTGCACGGTTGAGTCATGTTGCACTTGTGTTGGGATTGGGATTGGCACTCAGCATGCATTTCTGTGTAGCAGGGTGTGGCACACATTCTTGACTGGATATGTTGATGTGGGCCTGGGACATGCATTGCCTTGCCTAGTCTCACTTCCACGTCACTTGTGCCACATCATGGTTTAGCCTACAGGGATGTGATGGGTCACTCACCTTCTTCTGTGGATGATGCGGCACCCACCTCCTGGTCTCCAATTCCCTCTATGGACTCAGGATCTATAAAGGTACTGGTTGTTTTCTGCCATGGCGTCAACTTCACTGGGGAGTGTGGGCCCCTGCCTGTCGCCATGGCGGCCCTCCTGTTCTCTGCCAGGATCTTCCTCACCCTGAGCCAGAGGTCATCCCACCGCTTGCGACAGTCGCGCACGCTCCTTGGGGTGGTTCCCACTGCCAACACCCTCTGTGCGACCTCCTGCCAGACTTCCTTCTTTTTGGACTGGGCCACATGCTTAATGTCGGTGCTCCTGATGGTGTCCGCATGCTGGGCCAGGGTGTCAGCGAGCATACTTAGATTAGCATCTGAAAAACACTGTTTGCGCTTCCTGGGGGTCGCCTTCCTGATAGCCTTGGACATCCTGGTTCTTTTCTGCCACTGCACAACACAAAAGGACTGGTGGTTGGGGAGGATGGCAATGGATTGTGTTTTTAAAGATGGCCACCGGCCCATTTCCTGTTCCTGCGCGATGACGTAATTTCCGGGTCCGTTTTTTGCGAACACGGTATTACCATGCCGGTATTACCGTGCCAGTATTTAGGGGTTGTTATGAGGTGGTACCACTATGGGCAGGTCCTGCGAAGCCAGTATAGGGGAGTTGGAGGTCCTTTAGCGGCATGGCGGTATTGCCACTACCGGCATGGGGCAACACTCGTGATCATGCACTCGTAATCATCCACTATTAGCGGGTTCATACGAGCACGGACCCGCTCATTCCAGCATGCCGGTAATGAACCCGCTTTTACCGGGCTACTCGTAATGAGGCCCTTTGTATTTAATAGGTAACACCAATCACCAATGGGGTGATAGAACACTGAATAATATCTTTAATGCACTGGGAGTCAGGTAATTAACACAAAAAGAATGCAGCACAGAAAAGAATGCTTTTGGGTTGGTTTGGAACAGATAGCGATATGGTTAGAGGTTCCCCCTGTAACATCCCTCAACCCACCAATAGGCAATTTAAATAGATGTGAGGAGAGAGCAGGTACTCAGGAATAATACAGATTAAACGGAATAGCATTCCCACCTTCCCCCCAAAAGAGAAAAACGGATTTCACTTTTCAGCTGTCAAAATGGCTTTGAAATTGGCTGAGCAAAAACACTAATGGCGTAATTAATAGATTTCAGCGCAGAGGAAGCGCTTGCGAGCAGCGCAGAGAGGGAGCGTGCGCCAGCGTGTGCGCTAAACAGCTTTCTGGCGCACCGCGTATTCATGGAATTTCAAAGCCATTCTGGTGCAGAGAACATCCCGCAGCGGCACTTACACCCCCAAGAACGCCCCTTGCGCAAGGAAAAGGCATTGAAATCCCCAATGCAGCGCAAAGGGCTGCGCTAACCCTGCACCAGTTCACTGGGCCGGTACAGTGTATGCGTGTAAGTATCACACATGATAGGTCTTGTGCGAGCGGGGTATGTGTATTCTGGGGGTGCGCGGGAAGTATTACACACGATAGGGCTTGTGCAAGCGGGGTACATGTAGTTTGCGGGTGCGCGGGAAGTATCACACGCGATAGGCCTTGTGCAAGCGGGGTACGTGCATTTTGGGGATGCACGGAAAGTATCACACGCGATAGGGCTTGTGCGAGCGGGTATGTGTATTCTGGGGGTGCACGGAAAGTTTCACACGCGATAGGCCTTGTGCGAGCGGGGTACGTGTATTTCGGGGGTGCGTGGGACGTTTTACACATGATAGGGCTTGTGCGAGCCGGGTACGTGTATTTTGGGGGTGCGCGTGATGTTTTACATGCGATAGGCATTGTGCAGGCGGGGTATGTGTATTTCAGGGATGCGCAGGAAGTTTTACACACGTTTTCGCTAGTGCGAGAGGGGTATGTGTATTCTGAGGCGTGCGCAGGGAGTTACAAACGCGATTTGGCAGTGTGGTCCCTCCCTGGTGTGTCCCTACCCTCCTCCCCATGCCCGCGGGCAGCCCATCACTCCTGGCCATGCCCGCAGGCAGGCCACATGGCACCATGCACCTGGGAGACTTCACACATGTCCCCCACCCACCCACCATTGACGGGCACCTGCCAGCAGGCCCCGACTCATGTCCCTCTACACCCCCACCCACCCAGCAGTGACAGTCACCTGCCAGCAGGCCCCGAATCATGTCCCCCTGCACCCCCACCCACCCAGCAGTGACAGGCACCTGCCAGCAGGCCCCGAATCATGTCCCCCTGCACCCCCACCCACCCAGCAGTGACAGTCACCTGCTAGCAGGCCCCGAATCATGTCCCCCTGCACCTCCACCCACCCAGCAGTGACAGGCACCTGCCAGCAGGCCCTGAATCATGTCCCCCTACCCACTCACCCAGCAGTGACAGGCACATGCCAGCAGGCCCCGACTCATGCCCCCCAACATGTCATCACGATCCACAATCATGGCCCTTATGGCCACCCAAATCCCACCCCAATCCAAACACACAACCAAGTATTACATCCACCCCACATTGAAATCCCCATCACATGATACATCCCAAATGGCAAGTATGCACATCAATACATGTCCGTCACACACAATGGGTGCAAGTGAATGAGAAAACCCACATTGTGACATGCATGAAACCAATCAGAGAATACCACACATTGAAGTATGAAATAAAAATGTATTAAACACAAAAGCAAGGGAATAAAATGAAATCACACAATAATGGAAATAATAAACAAAATGATGTATGTCCAAAATAATAGAAAAAAAATGTGTGAAAGCAGAATCCAAATGAATCCGAATGAACATGGGTCCAAAGTGTCCGTCCCTCAAACCAAATCTAAAGGTAAAAAATAAGACAAATCCGTTGATCCATGGTAAAATAAAAAAATAATTAAGTGAAATCCAGTGTTCAACTATATACAAAGTACAAATCCAGGGTCCATGAGCCCAACTATTGAAAGGAAACCTACAAAAAACCCTACCTAATGAACAACTATATACAAAAAGGTGGGGCATTGTCCAAGCGCCCCAAATGAAAGAAAAACAAAAAGGAAACCTAACACTAATTAACTATAGACAATGGTGGCGGGCAAGTCCTACGGCTCACTTGTTGATTTCCCAGGCCAGGACATCATCGAACTCCTGTTCTCCGCCCTGGAGGCGGGCCTGTTCCATGGCCCAGAGGTTTTGCAGGGATAAAGCCATGTCCACCTCCAACTCCCTGCAAATTGCCTCGAGGAACTCAGCCCGCCTCAGCGCCCTGCGCATGGAGCTCTCCACCCGGACCATAGTGAGCCGTGCCTCTTCTGCCCGCCGCTGCTCCGCATCTATTTGCTGGCCCAACTGCTGTCACCCGGAAGACACTCCCAATCCAGGGTCCTCCTGCCCTCCGGCCGCTGCCTCCCCCTCTGATGTTGATGGCCCCAAGCTATCATCGCTCCCACATTGAGCCTGCTTCTGCCGTGCATGTGCCCTGCCTGTTAATGCCTGCACGTCCTCCTCCTGCGGGTTCCTGTTGTTGAGGTGGCCACCCCTGCTCGACCTCCGACTCCCGAATTTGACAGGGATGTGTCCTCCACCAGCCTGGCCGATGGGTCACAGGCAGCTCCACAGGGTACCCAGGTGATACTTGGGCCGGAAGAAGGCACAGAGGACGACTGGCGCATAGGGGGTTCAGTTGAGGAGAGGGTCAGTACAAGGTCCAGCACACAGAGGAATCCAGCACTAGTGACCCATCCTAGTAGGTCGACGTGGTCAAAGAGGCATCCGAGATAACGTGCAGAGTCTTCACGAAAACCCTGCAGGTCATCTTGCATGCCCCGTTGATGCAACGCCATCCCAGCCAGGACAGGCTCAACGCGGTCGCGGATTGCCACGTCTGCAGGCAGAAGAAGGCCAGTTGTTGTGCGCTCATCCCATCCCTGAAAACAGGTCTGGACGAAAGCATCCCTGCTGGTGCGGGAAGATGCAGTCACAGGATCGGGGACAGGATTACACACAGGCACCTCTGAGGCGGCCTGTGCTGCCTCCTGTCCCTGGACTGCACCAGTAGCACCACTGGAATCCCCCCTCCAGACCCCGTGTGTGTCCCTTCCACGGCCTCCTCCTCAACCAAACCCCCCACCAACCTGGATGACTCCGTGCCATCTTCCTCCATCGGACCCTGTGGGGTCTCAGCTGCCCCTTCTGCTGCCGAGGAGTCCACCTCCGACCTCCGCCTCTTGGACCTACCTTCAGCAGCTGCGGCCACAGACGTGGCACCAGACCCCTCACTCCCTGACGAGATCACAACATGGGAGGGGAGCCGGGCCTTGTGTCTCTGGCTGGCGTTGTGATCCCTAAACAGCATCGTTCCGCCTCTTCATCAGTTGACACTGCAGACAGGGAGAGATAGAACACAGGCATCAGGGCACTGTACAATGGTCTGGTACACACATGACAGTTGCACATGAGTGGCAGTGTCAAACTTCAAATATGGCATCACACTCCCCAACACACATATCATTTCAACTCACACACATGAGCAAATCAATAGGAATGTTGCACCAGGCAGGACCATCCATACACAAACAACAGCATGAGCAGCCGAAGGTTAGCCTGACGTCACATGCAACACGGGGAGTGCAGAACACAAGCACACACACCACCAGGCATACATGCATCTGTACATCTCCACCACCTGTCACAGTGATATCATCCCCATCCATGTCACAAATGCCAATCAGCCTCCTACATGTCAGTGTCACATGCATCCATGGTGTATCACAGTTTCACACTTGTCAAATACACACACATGCACATGTACATAGTACAGATACATGCAGGTGGAACCAGCATCCATGTGTGACACCCCAACCATGCCACAGTACATACACAGAAATTTAAGCATGTGTGCACCCACACATGCATTCGGCCAGCATGCATTCCAACACATACACCATTGATGTGTCTCACACATGACAGGACTCACATGTGGCAGGCTCATGTCCCTGTACATACACATCCATACATGGGCCTACAAAGACATAAGTGCAACCTGCATACTCCTGGCACACCTGAACATGCACAGCGTCCTATCAGTACGCATGTACACTTACCGCTTGACTCGGACGGGTCTGCCTCTCAAGGACCTGGAGGTGGAGCGCTGGGTGTATACATTCCAGGACCCTCATCTGGTTGTTGGTTAGGTAGACCCGGCACCCCTCAGCATCCGCTGCCTTCAAGTGGCGCCAGGCCTTGTTGAGGGTCCTTGACCTGAAGTCCTCCAAGCGCTTCCGGACGTGTTAAATGTCGCGTACTGCCACCCCTCCATGTTGATCTCAGCCACAATGTCCATCCAGATCCTCTTCCGTCCTTCATTGTCGGCGCACAAACTTCCAAAGAGGGCATCATACTGCCCCAGAACTCGCTCCACCTGGATACCAACTTCATTGGCACTGAAGTGGTAGCCCTCTGCCTCTCTGGTGCCAGATGGTGTTGTGTCTGACATGGCAACCCCCGATGCAGGTGTGGGTGGGCAGCTGGGTCCTGGGGCTGGGTTGTGGAGTGATGGAATCCCAGTCGGGAGTCTTCTGCTCCAGCAGGGGTGGTCACAGCAACTGGACCCCTGCAGATGGCTGACGTGCAGGCACCAAACAGCAGGGCATGTGGCAAGCAGGCAGGCAGGCAGCAGCAGAGGGCAGGTGGGAGCGTGCTTGGGGCTCTGGGGGGCAGGAAAATGGCCTTCTGGGCAGGAGCGTGGTCTTCCATATGTTGTTGCATGGCCAGCTTGATACGGAGTGATTTGGCACGTGAAAAAACTGCACTTCAGCGTGTAATTCGAGGAAAGGCCCTTAGCGCATAAGCGCGTCTGTGACGTGTCACATAAGAGCGTTTCCCTCAACATGGGTGCATGTTGATTGTACACGTGAAAAAACTGCACGTCCGGGTGTCACTGCGTGTAATTGGAGGAAAGGCCCTTAGCACGTACACGCGTAAGTGACGTTGCACGTGTGGGCTGGGTTAAAAGGTACACGTAGGACGCCATTTTCTTGTACGTGCTTTTCATGGAGAGCGAGCGGGAGATTCTTGTACTTCTTGTCAGTTCACACGCGATTACTTCACAATGGTTCCAGTTCGTACTCCCTGTATGCTCAGACAGCATTCAATTCCTCTTTTGGTGGGGGTGTTGCCAACGCGCACACTTGCATCTTTTTCAGATTCATTTTCCAGGCAGACGGTGAGTCGCGCACGTATTTTTCAACTGTGGTTGCCCCCGTGTGTCGCATACCCATTCAGAGGTCATTGTAGCCTGCGTGTACCACGCGTACACTTATTTTTGTGTTTCTGGGTGCCACAGCGTAGTGCGGGTTCTTTATTCCATGCACGTGGTCTACCAAGGGTTGCGTGCACATTACATTTTGTTTTCGGGGTGGGCAAAGGTGGCCGACCTCAAAGAGGTGGGCGCAGTATGGGATGTGGCCAGGATGTGCAGGGTGGCCCAAGAGGCCAGTGTGTGGAGGACCAATCAGGGACACCTATGCCCCCCCAATGGATCGGGGAGATGTAGCTGACACCATCCCAGCTCAGGCCTTGTTAACTATGCCCATATTGTCAACCAAACCGGCACAGGATGACTCTCAGGCTGACTTCCGTGTCACCAAGTCAAAGCCACGGGCGGTGAAAGTTGCTGTCACCAGGCCACGTGGATCTGGGGCAGCAAGTCATCAGGAGGCTGTAGGGGCAGCTGCAGCTCAATCAACCCCAGCTCCGAATCTCCCAGTCAGGACAGTGTTCGTCCAAATCCATCACACCGAGGTTGGTCCTGCCAACATCACCCAGCAGCCAATGCCTGCAGTGAGATCTTTGGTCATCATGCCTTTGGCTACTTCCTGTGCCCAGTCCAACTGCGCTTCAGCCCCTACCAACCAGAGCGGAGTAAGCCACTCAGGGTACGCACTACCTTCCAAGAGGAAGAAGGGTGCTCTTGCAGTACAGGCTAGGACCCCAGACACAGCTACCCACTCCTGCACGTCAAGGAAGCCTAGTTTCAATGATGAGAACTAGACGCACTTGTGGGCTACGTGTCGGCCCATGGCCGCAAAATGGTGGTGCCTGCAGGGTGCAAGACTATGACTGCTCAACGTAGGGCCCACTGGCAGTGCATCACGGACCAGATTAGTTCCCTTGGATTTTTTGAGTCGCACAGCTGATGCTTGCTCTAAGCGGTGGAATGACCTGAAACGCAGAGCAAAGAACAAGCTGGCTTCCAATCATGCCTTGACTCTGGTGACTGGCGGTGGGTCTCCACCAGAGGAGGAACAACTCACTGAGCATGAGTCTATCGCTGGAGCCTTCATCACAGAGGATCAGATCCAAGGCGTGGGAGACCTACCAGATCTTGCAGCAATGTCCGTTGAGTGCCCATGCATGTGTGTACAATCCATGTGCATGTTGCTTGGGTGATGTGTTCTGATTGAGTGTCAGGTGAGGCTGTGTAGTCATGACTGCTATGGGTCACCCATGTGGTCCCTCCAAACCATTCCCCGGCCTTGGGTTTCAGTTTCACAGTATCCCTTCTGACCGCAGTTGACAATTTGCACCTGATTACTGCACTTGCCCTTCAACTGTCATCTTACCACAGCATTGTTCATACTGTTTTCCTGTTCATTCTGCCTGATTTATGAAATCATTAGCATTTTTGCCACACATTTTTATGCCCTACTGCCCCAAATGTGACATGCTTCAGTCATAGAGTACACCCCACAATGGCCCACATTTTTTACCCTATTATGGGAATGATTTGACCAATCAGGCTTTTTGAGTAATGTGCACCTACACATGGCCTGCACACTATCATTTTGGGGCCCTGTTTGAATGTTGAACATAACAATTGCCTTCTGTCATGTCGAAGTGACCAACCATTGATGTATCCATGTGCCTGCCATCACTGCATCAGTCAACACTGGCTTTGTTGCAGCGTGTGGCACATGCGTGTTTTGTCACACAATTTTGCATGTTTTATTTCATGATGTCCATCTCACATGGATGGGTGACAGTACTGATTTGCTACCATCTGGGTGTCCTTGTCAAATCTGCCATGGCTATGCTACGTGCCATCTGTGTGCTGGCATGTGTCATGTATGTGGACTGTCCATGCCACTCACAGGCTAATGTGTGATGCCAGTGCTATCCAGCATGCAGCACATGTGTTGCTTTTCCATCTTGGAGTCCTCAGTGTCTGCTTTTTGCCTCCCCTTCCAACTCATTGACAGTGCATGTATGCCAGAGTTATTGTCATGTGTAACATGTGTCATTTATGTACTGGATGTCTGCCTCGTCATGCCTATGCGTGTGTGCTATGGTGCTAATGCCTGTTTTCATTACTTTTCTTTCATGTTTTTGCAGGTGATGAGGCACCTGAGGCTGTTGAGGAGGAAGAGATGGTGCAGAGCCAGGAGTACTCACAGCCACAACCGGCCACCAGTGGAGGACGTGGGGTGGTGGTGGGTGAAAACCCATTACTCATGCAGACCATACTGTCCACGGGTGTCTCTGGGTACACCTCAGGAGACCTCTATGAATCAGGTGCTGAATCGGACATTGAGACATAGGTCCCGTCGCAGGTGAGTGTTTCTGGCAGGGATGCTGTTCTGTCCAACGCACCTGCACTGGGGGTAGAGCCCTCTATGGGGCATTCAGTGTTGGAAAGTCCACCTGTGGTGGTTACAGATGCAGGGTCACACTCCACAATATTTGCTCCTGTTCCTGGGCCAGCAGATCAAAGGAGGAATGCAGTCCTGCAGCCTCAGGCAGTGCCAGCACAGCAAGGTGCACATCACCTTGCCCCAAACACTTGAGGTGTCCCGGAGTACAAGGTCAGAACAGCAGCTGGAGCAGCTGACACGCACACCCTCAGCTGAGCTCCAGGCAAACCGTCAGGAGATCCGGGCATCACGCGAGGCCATGCAGGCAGAAAGTGGTGCTACCCATGAGGTGCTGCATGGGGATCTCCGTACCATCATCCTGCAAAACCAAACCTTTCACACCCGCATGCTTGCTGCCATGGAGGAGCATGCCAGAGCTTTGCGTGGTCTGCCTCCCATATCACGCCCACCTTCTGATGTAGCACCAGAGGGTGATGACAGCGACGGCAGTTCTCCCACTGTAGCGTAGCTGTGCAGGCCATGAGCCCATGGAGGTTTTTTTTTTCTCAACATCCACGCATGTGGGTGTTGGGGTACACCCTGTACATCGTCCTTCCTGGGTGCCCACCTCCCCGGTCCACACATGGCCATTTTTTTATTTGTTTAATGTTTTTATTTTATTTTACACTGTGTTGCTTTGTGTGGCTCCCGTAGGCATCCACTGTGTATTCCAGCTGGGCACATGCAGGCTTGTCCTGTCTTTGGGTTAGAAACTTGGGTTCCTGATACACACACCCCTCCTGCTTCCCCTTTCCATGGGCTCTCAAAGGGTGTGACCAAATGACAGTAACTTGCACAGTGACATTGGGCTCCCATAAGTTGTGTGGGCAGTCTGTAGTCAAAACTGTGTATACATCCCTAGTGGGGATTGTTGTCCAATTCTCCACTGCATGATGGATTTATATATGGTTATACATCCATGACTTTTTCCTTATATACATTTGCCTTCTTCATGTCTTAACAAGCCCGTCTCCTTTGCAGATGCAGTTCATGTTGTATACAGTACACTGACACATTTGCCTACCAGCAACACTCTGCAGTTGGAAGGGGTCGATGTGCTGCCTTTGTCAGGTTGTGACACTTGCACTACTTTAATTTTTTACTGTCATATATTGCCACTGTTTGATCCTGTACTCATGTTTTGTCTTGCTGGTGAGTATTTGTTCATGTGTGTTGTTGTTTATTCATTACTGAGAGCAAATTGTCTGTGGCCTGTTTCCATTTGGGACAGTGCACTTTGTGACACTTGTGTCATGTGTTGTACATTCATTTGGTTGCTTTCACATTGCATGCCATGCCATGGTGTGTTGGGTAGCTGAGATGGAGAGGGGTTAGGTGACATGCCACTATTTTGATGTGGTATTTTGCAAGGGGTAGTCCTTCATGCAGCATGAATGTGTGACTTTTTCTGACACAGCATTGGGTGTCTTTAAGTAGCTAGGGATGTACACAATGTAGCACTTCCAGGTGAACAATCTCAGGCTGGTATGGTTGTGACAGTTAACTGTCCCTTTTGTCATCATCATTGATTGTCAGCTGGTATGTGCGAGGCCTGTGTGCACTCCGCAGGGGTGGGATTTTAGGTGAAGTAATTTGCCACAAGCTGGGTACAGGCTGCCTCACCATGTGCCCTTTCACCTCCCATGCGCAGCAGCCGTGCATGTGGTTGGGGATGTGAGGGCACCTGGGGGATCTGTCACCATGTCCACTGGCACGCCCCACCGGGTGGCAACGTTGTGCAGGACACATGCTGCCACTATGATCCTGCATACTACTGGGTCGCATATAGCAGCTGCCCACCAGAGCGGTCAAGGGAGCGGAAGCGTGACTTGAGCACTCCGAATGTGTGCTCCACTATGCCCTGGGTTGCAATATGGGCTGTGTTGTATCTTACCTCGGGTGGTGTGGTGGGGTTCCGAATTGGCATCATCATGTAGGTGCTCAGAGGGTAGGCACTGTCCCCTGGGGAGGCGATAATGGTTTTCATTAGTGGGGTTTTCACATTTCTCAGTCTCTGACATGCATGCATGTGCAGAGGCATTTATACTCACCAATTAGCCATGTGTTGCCATGCCGCCCAGCTTCCAGGTCCCGGTTTAGGGGTGACATTCTGAATATAAAACTATCATGGCTGGACCCTGGATAGTTGGCATATACTGAGGTGTTGATTCCCGTGGCATCACATACAACCTGCACATTGATGGAATGCCAGTGCTTGCGGTTTCGATAGATGTGCTCAGTGGCCCTGGGAGGACATAGAGCCACATGGGTCTAATCAATGGGCACCTAGCACTTTTGGGAAGAGTGCCACCCCGTAAAAGTCCTGGACGACAGCCTGCCTTTCTGCAGGTGTTCTGGGCATGTATATGTGCTTGTGGACTGAGGAGTGTGCAGTCATGATGGCCAACACCTGGTGTAGGCAGCATGACTGCGTAGCCTGTGAGACACCCCCGACTATGGCACTTGTCTGCTGAAATGACCCAGTAGCCAAGAAGTGCAGTACATTGAGCACCTTTTCCAAGGGGCTCAGTTCTTGGGAGCATAGGGTGGGTGATGTGAGGTCATCCTCCCACTTCCTGACCAGTTCTAGGATTATGTGTGGTGGAAACCTGTACCTCCCATACACCTGGTCATCAGGCATCCCAAAAAGGCTGGTCCTGCTGCGAGGAGCGGTATATTCATCGTAGCGTATGAGCTTGTTTGTTGTTTGTGCGCACTTTTATGCTGCTCGGGGCCGCTTATGCCTGCTTCCTGATGGCGTAGGTGTTTCCGGATTAGAGAGTCATTTTTGGCGCACGGCTTTCCCCTGTTCTATTCCATGAATAAGTATTGTTAGCGCGCGTGTGGGCGTTGCAAGCATTTACCTCCTGTACTTCCCCCTTAATGCGCACATTTTCATGCGCTGTTCCCCATTACGCGTGTTACGCCCGTGTTCTGCCCACTTTTCTTGTGTGCGGTACACTGTGTGCGCTTTCCATGTGCACGTCGCACACGCCGTTTAGTGATGTGTGCGCCCGCGTGCGCCACCCACAGATTTGGCACACATCCCAGGTTTTACAAGCGCATGAATCGATGAATGGCTGTGTGCGTGGCTTTAGCACGCGTGCGCTGCGATTTTCGCGCTCGCTCTCCCTTTTTTGGCGCACATTTATTCCATGAATTACCCTATAAATGTGGTCAAAATGCTTAAATTATTATAAAATTCTACGGGAGCCCCTTTGAACAGATGCAAATAATCACAAGCAATGATTTAATCAAAGGAAACCATTTGAAATCTCAAAGGCAAGGTGGGAAATAATTTAAAGGTAATTCACACGTGTAAAACTTTTGCAAAATGGAAAATCGCGGCAAACTTTTACTATGCGATGTTTGACAAAACCGGGTAAACTGCACTGTAGTAGGAAGTGAAATTTCGTTTCTATCATAAAAACTGAGGGAGTTATGGAGGTTTTAGTGAGAGGTGTTTTTCGAAAATAAAGACACATGTTTTGGACACAAACTTCAGTTTGAAATCAGAAAATATGGGTTATGCTCTTACTCAAGACTAGTGAATGCAGGCTAGACAACCAAGTTAGGACACTGTAAGCTCTAAGATTGATTCATTACTTCAGTAACAGATCCCCAGCGCCTTTGCCGGCGGAACCAGTCCACAGACTCGAAATGGGATTTCTGGAAGAGAGTTACACAACTAAAATGACTAAGAAAATGAAGCTTTAACAAATACACAGAATAAGATAGCACTAAAATGTTGACACTGTTACTGGTTATGAAAGAAAGGATAGTTCAGAGATATAAGGGGACAGGATAATGCAAGGTATACAATAGTTCTCTAGTGTCCTATTAATACTCACAACCCACTGGGATTTAAGATTTTAGGCCCAACAAGATTCTGGACAATGGATCGGGTCTATCAAGGAAAGACAGCACATCAGGCACAGGACAGGATAAGCTAGGCCAGTTGTACGAACTGCACGGGATCTGCCCTTCTTGTTTCTGGATATTTCAGATCAGTGGGTTTGCAAGTTTATCAGACAAGCCTTATGGTTGCAAGCCATATAGTTTCAGGATGCTTTCCTACACCACAGCGCTTCACTGGGCTGTAAGGATAAGTTGAGGATTGTGGCCTAGCTGGAAATGGTTCAGCTACTGCTTGGCCTGGTCCTTTGCATCTGGATCTGGAAGGATGTTAAAGCTGGATGTTGAATGCTGGAACAAAGTGTTTCGCTGTAATCAGAAGAGAGAGTGTGTATGTGTTGTCAGCTGCCTCTATTTATCCTTTCAAATGACATCACAAAAATGGGTATAAGGGCTGGCTTTACTAAACCTTCCCCTGTGAACTGGGATTGGATCAGAGCCTCATCTTCGCCTTGCATTTGGGTGATTTGCTCAAACACAGATGATGTCAAATTTATGGTTTGATTTTTACAATCCTTAGAAACCTCCCCTAGCCACTAGTATCAAAATCGAATTTTGTGCTAAATACATATTCAGACATTTGTAACCTCAATGAAAATCGCATACAAGGATTACATATACTATGCAGCATCTGTTCCTCAAAATCCCACAGCTGTGAGATCTTGTTTCACCTTTTGGAGCATTTTGTCCATTTCGCCATGAACACATTTTCCAATTTTTCTCCAAATTTCCACAAATATGCATGTTTACCATAGGCATGTGTGTGCAGGTTTAACAATTCTCGCATATACACAGTTCACATAAAACCACATATATTGCCATTCCTGTTCCGAATATGTTACACAATTCCACTACATCTTTAAATGTAACCTCACAAATTAGACTAACAAATCTGTCCTTGTTATATTTTTCACCATTTCTGATAGCGAGTTATAAGTCTCCAAAGAATTGTTCATTATATATTCTTAGCTGCAAATGGTCATCATTTTGTCTGGAGCAAGGAGTAGCCCCCACCTTTTTTTGATTTCCTTCTGCAGGCCAAGTTTACTACCCTTTCATACGTCCATTTCCTGGCCTGGAGGATCTGCCATTGTTCAGTCTTTGGCTGCAGACAAAAGTCTGCCCTAACCCACAATTATCATGTGTCAGTGAGTTTATGCTGAGAGGAATGCCCTCCCCTTGGGTGAAAACCTGTTTTTCAACTCTGTCAGGCCCAGCCAGCCCAAAACAAATTTGTGGCATCAAATGACATGGATAAATTACATTATTAAATTTAAACCTATGGGATCAAAAACAGCTAAGGTCTGTGTTCCTTTCAGCAGCAATCCTTTTATATTTGTTAATCTGGCAGATCTTTATTTTTAGGCAACTTTAAACTTTAATCAGGAGAGCCCATTTGACAGAAGCTGTCACTCAGGTAGCCCAGGGTGGCTGCACACAGATTTTTGACAGGAACTGTCATTCACAGGCATTCCAGTTTTGCTGAGAGAATGTTTTGCTTTTAACATTTCAGGACCTAGTAACTTCCCAGTGCTCCATTAGATAAAATTAATTTTAGCACCAAGCAAGATTTTGAGTGTTGGACAGTGTTTTTTGCAGGCATTTTGGAGTTTAAGCAGCATAAGGTAGCACCTGTAGGATCTGTAACTTACAAATGGTAACATATGACGCCTAACAAGCAATTATTGAGGCAACATTCAGGGTGCATATATCATATGATGGCAGAACCAGCACTTGCGGGGCTATACCTAAGCATATGGTGACTATAGGAGTCATTTGAAGGAATTATTGTACCATGTAAGACTGTACTTGACATCTGAAAGCCCGAACATGTTTCCAATGTCGATGCTTCTGTTCAATTAATTTAGCGTTTTGTATTGTATCGAGGCTGCTCTTAGATATTAGACATGGGAGATTGTAACGTGTTTCTCACGTTTTCGTCAATTGGTCACTGCGTTGAAAATACTGTAATCCCCCGCAGCGAGTAACTGACGATCAAGACACCACAGCGCGATACCCTGCCCGTACTATGCATTTCATTAACTAGTTTCACACCTGGTTCTAAAAAATAAAAACAATGCATGTGGATTCATTCACACAAGCAACGCTGCAGGTGCAAATCCCTACATGAGTGTGTGAGTGTGTACTTGGGAGGTATATGTATGTGTGTGTGCAAAAGTCTTGAAATAAACGGTATATCTGGGACTGCTTGCCTTATTCCAAAAGGGAAGCGTTCCCTCTAAATCTTTTCACCGTGAGATTAATCTGCTGCGTCACTGATCATGGCACACGAGAATGTGTGTGCAAGCTGGGGTATTTTAACACTACACCGCAATGCCACGAATAGGTATTTGCAAGCAAAGCATGAACGGGTAAATTCTAATTGTGCATGCCCACCACCGAGATATGGGAGCAGATGTGCCAAATGCATTGCCAGTGACAAATGCAGCACGAACACGAGCATAAGGTGGGCCTCCAAGCAGCCCTCATGTTGATGACCAATGCATATTTAAATATCGGAACCAGCTGACACTAAAATATGCAGAGAGCCTGCCTGCAAGGCGCGTATGCTAACAGCTGCTAACAGCTGTCTACTCCTGCTCGTAACCTTTCTATGTTAAGCGGAATTAATGATTAAGGCGATCGATTGCAGTATACGGTGACCATTTTGCTCAACGCATTCTACAGCCAGCAGGATTTCATGCATTTGTCCTTACATGTCCATTATGTGTTTATGTGACTTTAACATTGACACAGCTCATTATCCTAAACTGGCTTATCTACTGTACTCTTTTTTTTGTTTAAAGCGTGTCTACCGTTTCCTGGATCTCGTTCTAAATACCTATTTTGTTCCTTATACACTCAAACTTAAATAACAATATTTCAAAAAAGTCTCTTTGCTCTAATCGTAAATAGTAGCAAGTTTAAAACATAACATTGCAATAATGTATGATTTAGAGATATGCAAACCGTTCATATATTTCTACTGAGTCAATTGAATGTTGTATTGATGATTACAAGAGACAATCAAAAAAACTTAAAATGGAGATGCTGCTTCTAAAGTTGCACCTGCCATACTCAGAAGTGCCACGTTGCCCCATGTCATGTGGGCCTCCCTCATTCAGTCCTGACATTTTAGGCAACAGAAGTGTGCATGCTTAGGCTTTTAGTGCTAATTTCTGGACGTGTGCATGTGCTTATACGACTCACCATGACAAGTGAAGGTGGCCAAAAAACTAGGATTAAGTGAAGGTTGGCATGTTGCAGTAACGGGCACTCGGATCCAGACATATGTTGAACTCCTGACCCCCCACTGCGGAAAATGCAGAACAATTGTGTAGCCAATTTGAACAGGTATTAAACAAGGGGAGTAAGGGCATTCAGCGCTAGGTAAAAACAGGGTAGGCAGGCATCACTAATGCAGACCGAGGGATGCAACAAAGATGTTCGGTAGATTAGCTTGTGTGAAACTGGTGCTCAGTTACAGATCTATCAATACATTAATCAACATCAGGTCTGCCTTTCCATCTCTAAAAACAACAACTCCAACCTGTAACTCTCTGTATATCCTCTCCATGTTCTGCCCAGTGTACCTTTAGTATTCTATCTTCCTAATTGTAGCCAAATGCTTCTAACCTATTACTTAAACCTCCAGAAATCCTAGCACATATACATACAGTGAGAGAACAGTGGAAGACCAACCCCTCCAGAGTAGAAAACATGTAAATACAGAGGGAAGATTTAAGTAGACACCACATTACACTTGTTACTGAGAGGTCTTTTGTGAACTTTCTGTTTCCTCTTTTTGTTTGATAAAGCATAGGTTAAAATAAAATTAGCAATAAAGAAACTAGAATTAGTTGTAAGTGGTTAAGCAGATCCATATCACACTTTATTGTTTAACAGTCAACATGAAGGAACAACTACCATAGCAAATCCCAAATAACATCCAATCATGCATTAAAACTAAAAAAGAAATGTTAAGTTTAAAGCATATTTTGCAGTCAGTAAAGGCTTGTGAAAGCTATGTGGTGCTGTGGAACATGATTGTAACCATACTCTGGTGCTGTTGGGGGATATGATAAAGGGCAAAGGACCTGGTGAGACACAGCATTAGGGAACATAAGGCTAAGATACAAGGCAGAAGGGGTATTGACAAAGCTGTGAAAAGCATTTCCAATTTAACCTAATTACTCAAATGTACACATTTTTGGTGAATTGAGTTCTTCCAAATGTCATCAGTGGTTTAGACAAAATTATACAGGTGGTTTATGCTAAACTTGTATGTTTAAATTAAAGGCCTGATACGATTTTGGGATCAGTCTTGTTAGATGGAGGACGAGGCAGGAGGTTGCTAGAGTAGTTGAAGAAATATTCTTAGACAAGGTAGAGGTAGGAAAGGAATGGGGTTGAGTTTTAGGAGAGGTAGAACATTGGCATATGATTGTGTTGAGGGACAGGCAAAACATTGAAATAGGATTTAGTTGTGGGGTATGTCAGAAATTGAAATGTAATGGGGCATTATTTTGTCAGTACACTGATGCTGAATCTAAAACAACCCCATGAATAGTCTACATTTCATGTCATAAACACACATGATATTTCTTTTCAGAGGGAGGAGAAGAACATCACAACACTGTTTGAAAGTAGGCAGGAGATTAAATTAATTTTAGTGTCTTTAAGTTCATGGGATATCTTTACGCGAAAATACCAAATGATAGCAGTCCAAAGAAAATATTTTGTGTTCCATAGTCAGCAGGAAGTGATTATATTCTGTGGGATGTTTTTACCCATGCATCCAAGCCCTACCATAAAACTGTGCAGTACTGGCATGGAAAACACCATGATGGCCAGAACTCCCCAGAGAGTGCACAGGGAAAACATGAAGAATAGATAGGCTGCCACCCATTTTTGCCTATGTTGTGAACACAGGAGGGCACTGCCTAAAACCACCATTGGGCTACACACACAGTAGCCTGAAACCATTGGGAATGGCAATGCTGATTGCCAAAAAGCAACTCAGAACTGTGGGGAATTCATTTTCTTAATCCCAAAAATGGTTGCATTACCAGTACTCACCACTATCAGAAAGCCGGCGTTTTAAAACCACCAGACTTTTGTGTAAAACTGAACAAATGAAACAAAACCAGACCAAGGAAAGACTTGCTAAGCGGTGGATACAATGTAAAACTATCTACTGAAATGACTTGAAGGAAGTAATTATTTAATGT
The DNA here is from genome assembly GCF_040938575.1 of Ambystoma mexicanum. NCBI lineage: Eukaryota > Metazoa > Chordata > Amphibia > Caudata > Ambystomatidae > Ambystoma > Ambystoma mexicanum. Next base: position 415,259,325 of record NC_090939.1, read on the forward strand.
ATAGGTAAAAATTGTCAGCTTGATTTGAATGTAGAAAACTGGGAACAAAAAGTGACATTTAGCTGAAACCTGGCTTAATGAAAATGAATTCTGCCTGACAACTACCCCCGACAGGAGGTGAAACTGGATCAACAGCCACTCTTCCCAGGCCTAGCTGCATCCTGCTGCACCTTGCCAAAAGGAGTTGACACCTCTCTGATTAGATTAGGGGTGGAGCACCTGGGAACTGGAAGGGACCGAACAATGCAACTTCCTTGACTCAGGGAAATGTTATATTGGGGGCGTCGTAAAATGGCTTCCTCTTGGGAGAAACTGGGGGGCAGCTGTGCCTCTGTGAACAAGCTGGCTTGGGGGAAGTGGATAAACCAGTTATTCCACCATGTGATGTGGGAAGCCACACTCCTTTTTGACCAGGGCATAATTTAAAAAAAAGATGGATAATTCATAGTACGGACTTGTCAGATTATAGAAGTAATACCATTATTCTTGTGATTTTTCGGTGCACATTTTAAGAGGCGTTAGGACCCTGTGGTGTATTCTTGGGGGTTGCTAGCAGAAAATAGGGTCTCACTCCAAATGTATGCATGTTAAAAATCTGACACTTTATCATCATTAACCCATATCCCTGGTGCACATTTGTGTAAAATCTGGAAAGGTTTAGAGGTCGTTATCTGGATGAAAAGGGGAGAATTATGTCATCAGTGGACACAACATCGTACAAAGACAGGGGTCGGATGGTTTGGTGCTACAGAAAATATGTTAACTGGACCTATAATATTAGAAAAATGGTACATAGGTAAATATGTATTTGGGTCAGAAATAGATTTGTGTGCAATCTGACAAGGGGAGGTTCCTCTCGCCATAAAACCTACAGCATCACTCTGACTCACATTTCCTACCCCCAATCAAGGGAGAGAGGAGGAATTGGCCAATGACAAGTAGAGAGGGGCAGGCTTAGCTAGGCCCAGGCACACACCCATTTTCAAAACACATAAAAAGAGACTGCTGGGACAGGTAGACACATTCAATTCCATTTGCTGCGGAGCATGCTGACCGACGACTTCACATCCAGAGATCCAGACTTCAAATCCATCAATCTCCAGAACCTGTAGTAGAAATTAACTCCAGAATTTGTAGCAGAGAGACCTGAATCCACCAGCTGAATCCTCTTCAGCAGGCCTCAAAACTAGCCAAACTATTCAACAGCCGGGCAAGCTGTTTGAAGTTTTGCCGAGAATTTTTGCAAGAAGCTGTAGCAGTACCCAGAAAGCAGTGTTACATCCAGAATCCAGAGAGGCTAGACCAGCAGAGCAGAGCTGACCCAGATCGCTGTGAGCAGAATCGGTGCCTGATTGACCCGCCGAGCAGACAGAACCGCAGCCGGACGTGTTGACCAGATCCGTGACAAGGCTTGTTCAAATTTATATTGTGAGTACCTAGCAGAACTGTGCAGAACCAATCTCTTAGTTAAAATAATCTAATCCAAACTATTTTAACCTAAGTAGAACTGCCTCCTAGAAATCGTGTCATCTGTCATTTTTAAAGCTGTACAACTGTCACCTGTCAATTCTGCAGCTGCAACATTTCACCTGTCATTTTGAGTTTACTTTAAATCCGAAAAACTACCTTTATTTAATCATCCGTATCTCTGGAACCGTTTGGGCTAGGAACTTTCATCTGAAAGCTTAGAATCTAGGCTTTCCAACGAACCGACTTCCTGCTCCCCATACTTTTCCCATAATCGGGAGACACGCACTCGTGAAATTTACCGCGATTTGCGATTTGGCCCGATATCTTCATCTGTAGAAATCAGCAGCTTTTTGCTTCTCTTTGCTAAAATTCGTTTGAAATCTGTTAATCATTCATAGAGTATTGTTAAAGTGAGCCTGAACTAATATAAAGTAGCCATCACCTACCCTGAACCTCTAGAGGGAATTAAAAGCAATTTTAGCACCTTTTCACTTCCTTGCAAACCACATTAAAGTAATTTGCCTGTGTTTAAAACTCATCCCTGTTTTCCCTAAGCTTGCTGGGAGAACTGGAACTGTGTATTGCATTATAAAGTGTGATTTGTTGGGATTCTTGAAGACTGTGTGCTCTCCTTCCGTTTCTGGTATTGCATAGGGGGGGAGTGAATTGTCAAAAGAAAAAGTGATCATATTACCTTTTGCTAAAATCATAACAAGTTATTTCTGTACTGCATTTTATTCCACCTTGCGTTTCCTTGAACCATATAAAGCATTCTTTCCCACCTTGTTCTTCTGTTCCTATTCATAGTTACCTCTTGCTGATTACTGCTCATATTCACAAGTGTAATATCCATTATCAATTTATTTATAGAAGTGTGATACATATATATTGTTTAAATTCTCAAATAAACCTTTTAATTTGCAAAACAAACCTACTTCTTGGCTCAGTGTGGTCAGGGGGATTCTAAGAGGGGGGTGTTATACAAGGGTTGTCATCCAGAGTACTGAACTGGATATAAAAATACATCAATAAGGGTTTTCCTCAGCATCCCAGACTAGGCATTGACTTAGCTGTAGTGTTGATTGAATATCGCTTACAATTCAATGCCTGTAAATCAGAGGTTTAGATTTTAGTAGCCAGCCCAAATACAACTTATTATCTGACTGCCAGACACTTACCTACAATCTACATTGCAGCATGGGGATTAGCAAGATCATCCTCAGATGGTTCAAATCCTACTTTGCTAATTGCCACCAGTTAGTACAAATAGATCCCTCCAGATCACGTGTGAACTCCCACAAGGATCCATCCTATCCCCCATGATCATGAATCTCTACATGGATCTGTTTGGAACTCTCCAAGCTCCACACAACATCAAAACCCACTAATAGGCAGATGACTTGCATCTCTACACAAGATATACTTATTTGAAGACATCCAAAGGCGCAAGGCATAACTCACATTGATCCAGTCATGGAGGTCCAGTGCTTACCTGAAGCTAAAACCCTTCAAGACTGAATTCCTACTGCTGACCGACAAGACCGAGCACCTGAAAAACAGACCAGGCTCTCTGCTACGAGCCTCAGGGGCTTCACATCCCAGCTGGCCACGTGCCATGTCCCTTGGGTTCGAAATAGGCAGACACAACCATAATTTAAACAGCACATAGCAAGGACGACACAAACAGCTTTGTACCAACTTTCTCTCCTGCAGAAAAACAAGACCTATTTCACCGAAAACAACTTCAGAACTGTTGCCTAAGCCTTGGTCCGCTCCCACCTGGATGGGGCAATGCCCTTTTATAAACCCTACTAGTGTCCATCTTGGCACCCTTGAAATCTGTCTTGCATGCTGTAGTATGACACATCAAGGGACTCCGCTCATAGCACCCTGAACCTTTTCAAACTGCACTTGTTCCCACTGCAAGCCTCTATCATCTTCAAATACTGCAGCATTATCTACAAGGCTGTCATCCTTAAGTTCAGAGCTACTTCATTGAGAAAATCACCATCTCCAGAGGCATACTATCCACCAGAAATAAGGACATTTGCAAGAATGAACGAACCAGAAGCTAGGACCTCTCTCTCTATATCCCAAGACTATGGAACCTCCTCCTCATCAAGATCAGACTTTCCTCCTCACTTCTTCAGTTCAGCAATGTGCTCAAACCCCTCCTCTTCAAGGAATGGCTCCTCCCTAACACCTAGGCCTACACACCCTCCACTCCCACCATAGCTGTGACTGGGTGATCCGTTACCCACTGTTTCTTCCCCTGGTTGCTTGAATATCCCATGAACCCAAATTGCCTGCCCTCCCCAGCCTCTCATTTTAGTTCCATGTTCCCTTGTTTCTCTGCTTCCCTCACTGTGTTCTTCCCCTTATGATCTTAATGTGCACACTCAATAAACATAATAATAATAATAATAATAATAATAATAATAATAATAATAATAATAATAATAATGATAATAATAATAATAATACTAATAATAATAATAATAATGAAAATATTAGTTGCAGAGAGAAATTCATACAACTCTAATTAGAAGATGTGGATTGCATTCAGTAGCATTAATGTGTTGTCTATTAGTTACCAAACCAAATGCTTCCTTCAGTGAAAAACATCTTACATTTATTAGTAGGCAGGCAAATATTATTTTCAGTCACTATAAATAAGCTTGCTAGAGTTCTGTGGATGGGCCAAATACTAGTTATTAATATTTGTAGAGAAAAATTATTATACATCTTTGTAGGTAGCATGGGATTCTATTCAATGTCTGTCACTGAGTCCTCATGCTATCCTTTTGTGGCTGTGGAGAAGTGATTATTTTGAGAGACAACAAATTTAGAGCAAATAAAATGTGCTAGAGGTAGAGGGAAACATGGAGGGAATTCCGCCCAATGTCTCTGTGGAAGAACTGGTAACAGAGTTACACATTGTTTTTAATGATTCGACAGGAGGAACATGTCATGTTCTGGAATGTTCATGGTCTCCTTCACCCACTGATAGACAACGAGTTTGAGAATACTGGTGGTGTTGTTGGTGGTGATGATGACCACGATAAAGGTGTTGACCAAACTGAGTTGTGGCTCTGCAAAACATACATTTTGAAACCTGCAAGAAAGAGGAGGATGATGCCAGAGTTACAGACGAGGAAAGGACAAAGTTATACTTCTGTATTTGAGCAGGATCTTTAAAAGCCAACCTGTATGATTTGAAAGTGCACAACAACAGCAATTGGCAGCCATAGCACTAACCGTGCCATCCCCAGCAGCACCTTCAATGCCACAAGATGGAACGAGGACCCATATTCTTGCTCCTATATGCAGAGGTCGAAGTGGGCGGGAGCGGTCGGGAACGGTGCTCCCATACTTTTTGTTCTAAAGTTTCACTGTTCCTATACTTTTATTTTAAAATGGGTACATGGACATCATTGGTAGAGCCTGACAAGCTTAGCTCACAAACAGATGCATTACATGCATGGTCACTGCAAACTTCTCTCACAAACAGGTACAACATTGCAGGGTCAGTGCAAGGCATCCACAAATAGGTACTGGCACAGCATGCCTGTGCAAGTTTCTCTCAGAAATATGCACAAGTGCAGCATCAGAAGAGCAACTGTTGCAAGGGCCTGTGCACACTTCATTCAAATTGGTACATTTATAGCACACAGGGTCAGTGGCAGATTCCCTCACATACTGGTGCACGTACAGCATGTGCAAGGCCAGTGCACGTTTTCGACCTAAAATAGTAAAGGTGCAGCATGATCTGAGCCAGGGCACGCTCCCTCAACAGATACATTTCACATCATAGATTGTGACAGTGCAAAGAACAGGTACAACATTAGCTCCAGAGCCATGTAGCCTACTATCTCCCATGCATGCAGAAAGTTCCACTTTCATATGACCCTCTACCCAAACTGACAGCTTTTAACAGTTACCATGTGCTGGCTGGAAAGTGGGGCAGGTACAGGGGTGCACTGTGCAAATGTGCCTGCTTATTTGCTTGTTTGCACTCCTCAATAACTAATTACATGACTTACTTGTGTGAAATGAAAGAACCAGGTGAGGAAGATGGTGTGAAAAGCACATCTGTTGCTGGCCTGAATCTCTCATACACACACTCACACATTCCCACACACCAACACCCCTCACACTGTTGCCCATTGCAGAAAGTCTGCTGTTGGGTGTCCTGACCCACGTTTGAGCTATCATGCTGCAACATTTGGTGCTGTGGGCTTAGAAAATCCAAGATGGCCAAAAAGCCCACATGTGTGCCAGAATCTAGGAGAACCACGCAGTTTGTGCACACTAAAATGGTTGCCTAACTTGCCACCCACCAGTGCGAGCAGGATGGGCCGGGGTGCCATGAGTGAAATGTGTGCCAAAGGAAAAACCGCACTTTAAAATCACCTTTTGTTTCTCTGAATGCCAGCCCAAAATGCCTATTTTCAAACATTGCAACACATCCAAAAATCTCACTGAACACCAGCGGACATCTGGCACAATGAAGTATGTGTGCATACTAAATCTGGGAAGTTGAAGAGCCCCAAAACAATGTTCATAACAAGACTGGCTGAGCTCTGCAGGTCTGCAGCAGCCTAACTGAAACTGGATTTAAAACTACCAAAAATCGAAAATGTTTAAATTAACTGAGCGACCTACTTTTGAGTGTTGAAATGTCATAGTTTTGAACTTAGAATCAGCATTCTAGCTGCATATGTAAAAATTGTCTTGACTTAAACTGGGGAACAAAAAGTGACATTTTATCTGAAACCTGGCTTAATGAAACTGAATTCTGCCTGACATCTACCCCCACAGGAGTTAAAACCTGCTCAGCCACTCTTCCCCTTGCCAAAAGGAGTTGTCACCTCTCTGATTAGATTAGGGGTGGAGGAGCTACAGGGAGTTGAACAAAGGCCTGTCCTGGGCCCAGGAAATGGTTTATTAGGGTGGCCGTAAATAGCTTCCTCTTGGCTGAAGCTGGGAGGAGCAGGGTCTCTGAGCTTAGCAGAAACTGGATAAACTGGTTTCTACACCATGTGACCTGAAAAGACACACCCCTGTTGGCCAGAATATGATTTTAAGAAAGATGTATAACTCACAGTGTGGACTTGTCAAAATTATTTAAATAATACCATAATTCTTGTGATTTGTCTGTGCACGTTTTAAGACGCGTTGGGAATTTGTGTGATGTTCTGGGGCAAAACCCCGCTATTTATTGACACCACATACTCTGTGTTTAAGCTAGAGATATGGGAATTTACTGGAGTAGGTATGGACAGCCTGTGTATATGTGTATAACTTTTAATGAAGAACCAAGGTTGCATAACCCACTAAAATCGAAAATGTTGCCGTTTCTGAATGCAAGCCCTCAGGAAGAGCAGAGTTTGAACAGGGGTATACCTCATGTGATATGTGATGGGTGCATGTAATTTCAAATCACTGTGTATCTATGAAATATGTCTTTAGGTCAAACATAGATTGTGTGTAATTTGACAGGGGAGTGTCCTTTCTGCAAGCCATTAAATGACATCGCTCTGACACTCCACTTCTTTTCCCCAATCAAGAGAGAAAGGAAAGCTTGACCAATGGGCAGTTGAGAGAGGGGCTGGCTAGTGATGCTGCACACACACTCACTTTCAAAAGACATAAAAAGAGCCACTGGAAGCTAGAGAGGAGATTCAATTCCATTTGCTGCGGAGCATGCTGCCGGACCATACAACATCCAGAAGATCCCAGATTCAACACTTAGATTTTAAACTCCAAAGAACTTGATTCAGAACTCAAAGCAAGGGCCTAAACCCACAAACTGAGAACTCTTCTCAGTAGGCCTCAGCATCCAGCAAACCTAACAGTGGTAGCACAGCCAGGACCCAGGTGTTGATTCTGGCCTGAAACCCTGTGCCAGAAAGATCCAGAAGCAGTGCTGTACCCAGAGAAAGCAGAGCAGTATCCAGAACCAGAAGCCAGAGATCCAGAGTGACCCAGACCGCTGTTAGCAGAACCAGAGAGCTGACCCAGATCACTGTGAAGTGCCGAGACCAGAACCGGAGTCCAGTCCAAAACCTGACCAGATCCGTGGGGAGGCCTAATTTTAAAATATATTGTGAGTACCTAGCAGAACTGTGCAGAACCAATCTCTTAGTTAAAATAAATCTAATCCAAACTATTTTAATCTAACCAGAACTGCCTCCTAGAAGTTGTCACTTGTCATTTTGGAAAGCTGTCGCCTGTCATTTTCTAGCTGCAAGCTGTAACCTGTCGCTTTGAACTTTTAAAATTTCAAATCCGAAAAACAACCTTCACAAAATCGTTCATAACTCCGGAACCGTTTGGGCTAGGAACTTGGTTTAACTTTCCTCTGAAAGCTTTTCTACGAGCCTAGAACCAACTTCCTACTCCTTATACTTTCTCCGTAATCACGATTCTCACACTCGCGAATTTTACCGCGATTTGCGATTTGGTTAAAAATCCAGCCACGTGTAACCATCAGCAGTCATCTCTTTCCTTGCTAAATTTCGTTTGCCTCTTAAGAACCATCCCTGAATCATTGCTAGAGTGAGCCTGGACTAATATTAACTAGATACCACTCACTCTGAACCTCCTGAAGGGAATTAAAAGCATTTTCAGCATATTTCTCACTGCATTGTCACCATATTCAAAGCACTTGGGTCTGTGTTTCAAAACTCCTATCTGTTGTATGAGCTGCTGGGGGGGAATTGAACTGAATTCTATTTGATTGCATTCCTAAGAACTGAGTCCCATTCTATTCATCTGCTTACATTGCATTAAGGGGGGGTGAATTGTCCAAGAAAGTGATTACATTGTCTTTTGCTGAAATCCTATCAAGTTATTTTCTGTACTGCATTTCATTCCACATTGCATCCATTTGAAACCATAAAAGTATTGTTGCTATCTTATCCATCCTATAACCACTCATCATTGATTATAAAGAAGTGTGCTAGCGCCGGACTATCCATTATTGATTACTGCTCAGATTAAGTGTGATATTCAATTATTAATTTATTATAAAGTGTGATATATATATATATATATATATATATATATATATATTGTTTAAATTATCAAATAAACCTTTTAAACTTGCAAAACAGAACTACTTCTTGGCTCAGTGGGGTCAAGGGGATTCCAAGAGAGGGGTGTTATATAGGGGTAGTCATCCAGAACTCATGAACTGGACGTAAAGATATATCAATAAGGGTTTCCATTCAGTATCCCCTCTAGGCATTGACTTAGCTGTAGTGTTGAATTGAATCCTCTTACAAATTGGGGGCTCGAGCCGGACGTTTGGGTTAGATCTTTCACTTGTGCAGATTAATACAATGTGCCAGCTGACCAGATACACATATCCGGTCGGATCACCACGCTGTGTTACGCTGTAAAGCACTCCTCAAAGGAACGCTCTAAGGAAAAGGTCTGTTTTGCAAAAACAAAATACAAACTTCTGTAAGTCAGGAAGGAACTCAAATTCCAGAATGACGACCTTGGTAGATATGAAAATAGCCAGAGAACACTTCTTACATAAGCTATTTGTGAGAGGTGAGTGGACTCATCAGGACCAAACGGTCTGGTTGCAGGCAATCGCGCAACAGGTCACTGAAACAGGGTCAGATATATGGGGAGATCAGGGTCCCCTACATGTGGCCCTGAGTGAACTATATATGGCCCCTAAGGCCAAGGATGAGCACCACAAGATTGCCAGGGTAGCGGCATATTTATATTTACATATGGGAGCCATGCAGGACAAATGTGCTGAAGGCCAAGATCTGGCGAGTAGGCAACTGCTGGCATTACAGAAGGCCCAATCAGATCTGCACTCTTCTGAGCAGAGGCTGCACAGAAGCCAGGAGTCTGAAAATGAGAGTAGACAGCACATCATTAAAATAAAGAAGGATATGGATATCCTGCAACAGGAAAAGGCTGACCAGGATACCAAAATTCTGGCTTTGCAGAAGGAACGCCAAGACAGTTTGGACTCCCTACTGCAGAGCCAGAAAAATCTGGAGCAACAGATCAATTTCAACAGGGCATGCACAGAGCAGGTAGCCACCCTGCAAATCCAACTAGACAGAGAGAAAGAGGAGAGCAATAAACTGATCCTGAAAGACCTGGATACCCAGGCAGAGTTTGATCAGGAGCACCAGAAAGCTGGTGCCTTCCAAAGGCAAAGGGACGACCTGGCGTCACAAATTCAAGCTCTTGGTCAGGAAAGGGACACCTTAGGCCAGGAAGTCTGCCACTTAAGGAGAAAAATGGAAGAAAATCACCTGGCCCACCAGGGACTGGGTGACCTCCAAAAAGAACACCAGGACTTGCTAGAGCACACCAGGAGGGTGGAGGAGGCTCTGGCAAGACAGGAGCAGGCCAATAGGGACACAGCTCAGGAGGTAACCCTCCTGCAGCAAAGACTGGCCCAGTGCTCCAGGACCAATCAGGAAACGCAGAGAGAGAATGAGGCTCTCTGCCAGCACAATGATAGGCCCCAACAACAGGTAGCGATGCAGGAGAGACTGATAGAGTCTAGTAAGGCCTTAACTGAGGAACTGAAGGCGCAGGCTCTTGCATTGCAACAGGGAGCAGGGGCGGATAGAGACCAGGTTCGCTGGGAAAGGGAAACTCCTGAGCATAACCTCAGGAGCCCTAGTACCAGAGGCCTTTATCTCTCTCAGTCCCTGGACTCTGCCACCCCCATGTCCCCTGGCGCACATGAGCACCGGGCCACAGGGATGGCAGATTACTATCCAGCCAGAGGCATGGGGCTCATAGGCCAGTACCTCCCAGGAATGGATGGGCAGGCATCTGGGTATGGGCACCCAAGCACAGTGCAATTTAGTGGGGAACCCCAGGAGAGTAGGCCCATTAAGGGCATCCTGAGAACCTCTGCCCAGTTAGGTCAGTGGGGGGGGTACCCATCAAATCCTGGCAGCAAAGAGGAATCTGAAGACTCCTCTGAACGGCGCAGGACACAGGAGACCAGGTCCCCACATTCTGCCAGCCATTCCCAGGCTCGCAGAATCCGGGTAAACCTGGAAGATCAGACAGGAACCTCTGGGAGCAGTGCCTCTGAGTCAGAGGATGAATGGACCAGGGTTACCCGAACCAAAAAGGCCAATAAGGCAAAAAGGGCCTTGCTTAAGTACCCATTGAAGCAGATTAAGGCAATCAGTAGTGTCATCACGCCTTATCATAAGAACGCCAAGTACTCTGTTTGGGAACACTTGGAGCTCTACGAGCAAATGATGGAGACTTTCCATTTGAAGGACAGCCAAAGTTGTATTCAATATGTAAAGTGGATCTTCTCACCAGAATACTCCAGTTTCTTTGCGGGGCTGGAGGACCAAAATCATTTAAGATGGTCCACCTATAAGGCGGCCATCTTGAAACATTTTTCTGTTCACAGAAATCCTCAAGAGGCTCGCAAGGCAGCCTACAATTTGCAATGTGGGGAGGATCAGGCCCCACAAGAATTCGTGCAAGAACTGAAACGTGCCTTTGCGCAGACCACCAGAAGGGTGGGCACAGACAGCAGAGAATTTGTCAATACATTTTTCCATGCCTTGCCCAAATATATAATGACCCAGCTCGTGAGAGATTTTCATGAGAAAAGATCTTTAGACTGGGTCATTGAACAGGCTACCCGGATCTATGAGGTGCAGAAGCCCATAGAAAATAAAAGCAATACCCAGAAAAATCCCAAAACCAACAGCACCCCTGCTGGTGCCAAGGTGACAGAGGTAAAGGTCACCCCCGTTTTGGATTTGGAGATGGGGGGCCTAAAAACCTACCTGCACCTAATAATTCACAGCCCAGAAGGCCCTCGGGCCAGTCACAGACATGGAGTCGAGGAGGTAGTCCCACAAATGGGGTCCCCCGCTCCCCTGACTATGTAAGTCCCCGCTATAAGGGAAACCGACCAATCCTGGGTTATGTGTGGACTCCTCCAGCCCAAGGGGGGGGATCCCGCCAAGCACCTAACCCAGAGAACTTCCCTCCCAACTTCCCACAGGAGGGCAGAAATTCTCCAAATCCTGGGCAGAACTTTTTCCCCAGGTATCCACCCAATTTCCAGCCCCAAAATCATCCATCCTTCTTTCCCCAATTCCCTGAGCCCAGACAACCTAATCCGGGAGAGGGGAGGCCAAGGGTGGAGGGGTACCAAAATCTTCCCAACCAGGGGTACTACCAGAGAAGGGATAGCTACCCTTCCCGGGATCAGCCCAGGGGAGAAAATAGAGCCCCGTATCAGCCTGAGCGGGTTTCACAACTTGAGCGCCAGGTCCAAAATATGGCACGAGATCTGGGTCACATACTGAGGGCTCAACAGAACCCTCAGATGAGCATGCCACCACAGAATGCCCCAAACTCGGACCTGGTGCTCCAGAACAATGACGGGGGCATCACCCCGATAACACACCGGTTCCCAGGGAGGAGGCACAAGGGGAAGGGGGGTGTAAAGCCTTGGAGGAAGCTTCCTTCCCAACTTGTAAACAGCCCCTGGAAAACCAGGAACCGGAAACAAAATCTCCTACCCCTGAAAGTCTGCCACCCAAGGAGCAGAGAGGAGGTAGGAGAAACAAAGGTCCCAAACAGACCCACTTTGTGGAGGAGGTTCAGGTCTTCCAATTTGAGGGAGAGGGATCCTCAGAAGATCCTGGGAAAAGGATCTTCTCCTTCAGAGATGGGGGAACTCCTCCCAAGGAAAAATGGGTCCCAAGGGATGTCAATTCAGACTGGGGAGATATGGAGACTGAGCTACCGCCGGCCATCATCTCATCCCAGAACCCACAATACTGAAATCCCCTGGTTCAAACCCATCCTGGTGACTGCCTCCAAGAAGGGGGGGGCGGCCCAGAACCGGAACCAGGGGAACCCACAATGGCTCTGATCTCCAGTTGCCAACTTTTTCTTTCAGATTCCCAAGGTTCTCCACAGAATTCTGCCCAAATCTCTGCGCTAGCAATGTCCAAAACCAGAAAGTTAGCCCACCAGTTGTCCAAAAATGTGCATTATCTTTGCCCCCTTGAGGAGAAGGGTGGAAGATAGTATGCCCCGGTACAAGTACAGGGGCAGGGTACAATTTTGGCACTGGTGGACACTGGATCCCAAGCTACCCTTCTGTCCAAAAGGGCCTTTGAGGAACTAAACGCAGGAAGGGGGGAGAATTACCGAATTCCTCTCACCTCTCTTCCTGGACAACTGCAGAACTTTGACGGGAAGGAAAATCCCGTTGAGGGGACTGCAGACTTGGACATTAAAATTGGGCGACACAAGGTGAAACACCCGGTCATAGTAGTGACTCCAGAGGGCACCCCTTGTTTACTGGGGAATGACCTCCTGAGAAGGTTGTCACCCCTAATAGATTGTGTAAACAAGGTCCTCTGGACCCAGACTAGCCGACCAAGTTTAAACGGCACCTGCCACATGGTTGAACAAAAATCTGACCAAGCAGAATTTCACTTCCAGAACAACCAAATTCCAGACGTGACAGTAATAGCAGTAGGACAACAGACTGGTGATGGGGGGTCCTCTCTATTTCTGAAAATCAACCTTCCTTCCAGTTTAAGGTGGTATTCCACAGTGGAAGGAAAAACCCTGAAATTCTTTACTAATCCACAATCAGAAACTCTCACTCCTATAGTCCAGAAAGAGGTGAAATCAGCTCAGAGCCTGGCTGATATTCAGCATATTGGAGAGCAGTTGTTCATCCCTGTTCAGTTAAGTGATGGGAAGGACTCTGTTCTCGCTCGAGTGTGTGTGAACAATGGTAAGAGCTTCATCAGCGAAGCCATGTTCCACCAACTCCCAAAAGATCCAGCCATTTGCACATTCAAACTGATAGACACATGGGAAATGGACCTGGAAGCACCTAATTCCAAACATCTCCTGCCAAGCAGGTGTATGCTCAAAATCTCCATTGGCAACAAGAGCATAGTCCATAATTGTTGGGTCGTGTGAGACGTCACTGCCGCCTTTTACTTAGGCAGTGACATTCTCAATCGCTTTGCCATTAGTTTGGACCTAATAAACTTCAAAGCTTGGTCCCGAATAGCGTATAATCCCATGGGCTTTGATGATCCAGAAAAAGCATTTAGGTCAGCTCAATTGCTACCTTATGCAGTTGAAATTCAGATTAAAGAGGAAGTCACCATCCCAGAAAGGACCCGACAATTCTCCCTGGAAGTGAAAGCTAAAAGAGGACAACATTTGAAAAACCCTGATGCTTACATACATCTAAACGCTTCTCTCCAACAGCAAGGGTTGGGGGTAAACCCAACTCCATTAGTCAACATAGAACATGACACCATTCTAAGAGAGGTGGATAACAGCGACTTAAAGAGTATTACTCTAGCCGCAGGCACCATTATTGGAATGGCGGTTGATGACCGACATTTTTCCATCGATTTAGGAAATGAACTGTTAGGGCCAATCCCCAAGGACTATTTTGACAGTGACAGTGATGACAATACAACACCAGACAGGATTTTTACCCGGCATGGGGGGAACTTCCTGGTGTACACTTCCTGCCCCTATGGTAAGGAAGATGTGACTTGTGACTTCAGGAGGGATGAGGTGATTTTCCAGGTCCATGAGGGTTGCCTTTCCCACCTGAGGCCTCCAGTCCAAATCAGCACTCTGACCAGGGACTTCTCCACCCAGCTGGAGGAGGCCGCTTAGATAGCCAAACCAGAAGTCTTTCCAGGCTTCAGGCAGATGGTGGAAGAGAGAGTCAACCTAGCTGATGCCTGTGTGACTCTGGAACAAAAGCAAAAGTTGAAACAAGTTTTCTTGGATTTCCAAGATCTCTTTGCGGTGGACTCATATGACTGTGGTCGCACTGACATCCACACAACAAGAATCCCCACGGACCCTGGCATGACTCCTGTGTTTGTGAAGCAATATCGCTTGCCTCTCGCATCAATGGAGTCCCTTACTGAAATAATTAAGAACCTTGAGTCCCTGATGGGAATAATCCGTCCAGTCCACAGCACCTTCAATAATCCGGTGCTGGGAATATTGAAGACAAACGGCCAGTGGAGACTCTGCGCCGACCTCAGGGAGCTCAACAAACAGGTCCATACTTCCCGATGGCCTCTGCCCTACATTGACCAAGGGCTGGCCCAGATCCAGGGGTCACAGGTATTCACTGCAATAGAACTGACCAATGGATACTGGACCATGCCTGTCAGTAGGGAGGACCAATACAAGCTGGCTTTTACCTTTGGGGGCCAGCAGTACACATGGATCCGGACTCCCTTCGGATACCTCAACTCCGGCAATGAATTCAACATTTTCCTACATAAGGCCATGCCCGACCTGGGTGTGAGGGGTAACCTGGCTTATGTAGATGATGTCCTCATCAAAAGTTCGTCTGTGGAGGAACATATAGCGGAGATCCGTTATGTTCTGACCCAGTTGAGGGCCGCCGGAGCAAAACATTCCTTTCAGAAAGCACAGTGGTGTAGAACCCGTGTTAATTTCTTGGGGCATGAGATTACTCCTCAGGTCTCTGTCCCCAGGAAAAGAAGGTGGAAGCACTCCAAAAACTGAAAGACCCCACAACTCTGCGGGAACTAAGGAGCCTACTTGGACTGACTAATTAGAGCAGAAAGTTCATTGAGGGCTACGCAGAGATCACCAGACCCCTGATTCATCTCCTGAAGGGGGGGGTCAAGTGGGAATGGGGTCCAGAACAAGCCGAGGCGGTAAGACAACTCAAAAGAAGCCTCTCACAAGCGCCCTGCCTAGCTTACCCTATCAGAAACAAGGAGTTCTTCCTGGAGACAGGGTTCTCTAATACGTACTTGACGGCAGTATTATACCAAAAGCATGACACGGTCAATAAAGTAATCTCCTATGCGAGCAAAACTTTATCCTCTGTGGAGGAAAAATTCAACGATTGTGAGAAGGCACTCCTGGCAACGGTGTGGGCATTGAAGAATTACCGCCCGTTTATCCAGGGGGAACACATCATAGTGGAGACTCCACACTAGCCTCTGCAATATCTCCAAAGTGACAGAATCCAGGCCGGAAATGTGAGTAATTCCCGAATTACTTCCTGGATTCTGTCAATGCAAGGCTTTCCTGTGGAGGTCCGATATGGCCAAAACAAGAAGAGTCCCCTCGCGCAAGGTCTGGCTGACTTGCATGATTGTGCCAGAGAAAACTGTCTCGAGGACGAAAGTCTAAAAATCAAGGACAACATGGAGGCATACCTTAATTCCCCACACAAAGTCTTTGAAGAGGACAAGTGTGAGGGAATGCCCACTGTCTATGTGGATGGATGCTCTTACCATGTTGACAACGACGGGGAGAAAGAACTGGTGGCTGGCGTAGGGAATGCATGGGTGAAGGAGTTCCCAGAACCCTCCGCTGGATACAAAATTGGTCCCCGAAGTAGTCAGGTGGCAGAATTGATGGCTGTGCATCAAGCCATCCTCACTGCTGTCCAACATCAACTCCACGAACTGGTCATAATCACAGATTCTGATGATGTACGGAACGGGTTCGTGGAGCACCTGGTTAATTGGAAAACCAGAGGCATGTTATGTGCTAATAACAAACCCCTGAAACATGGGAAGTTAATCCAAAACATTGATGATCTGGTCACCTCGAAGGGGATGACCATCTATTGGAAGAAGATCAAGGGTCATTCCAAAGTAGAGGGACCAGACAAAACTGGAAATGACTTAGCTGATCAGCTGGCCAAAACCGGGGCCATCCAAGGGGATCTAATTGAGATTGAGTCCCTGTTGGGGGAAATCCAGGTCACTGCTATCACTAGGTCCCAGACAAATGCTCACAATGACCTTTCAATTGCACACTGGAGTAAGGAGACCCCTGATGCTGATTTGATTACCGCTCAGAAGGGGGATCCAATAATTGGTAAATTTTACCAGCACCTTGAGGACCCT